>NC_072476.1:10776556-13176556 GCF_027574615.1 Eptesicus fuscus | reverse complement strand
GGCGGAGCTGCAGGCTGAGCTGAAGCAGCAGGGCATCCGCATGGCCACGAGGAAGCTGCTGGATTTCCTGGACGCCCACTGTATCACCTTCACCACCGCTACAGCCCGGAAGGAAAAGTTCAAGAGGAAGAGGCGGCTGCCCGTGGGCAAGAAAAAAAGAGGCAGAACTGATGGTCCTGTCCGCCGCTCCCCACCTGTGCCCGTCAGCAGCCTGTGAGGGTCTGCGACCCCTTCAGCAAGCCAGGCCTCCACAAGCATTTCTGGGCCTTGGGACCATATCTGATCCCTCTGTGAAAATGACCAACATGGATCAGCTTCCTTTCCACTCCATTTCCTGGGGTGGTATTCGGAGCATGTCACCCACTGGATTTAGGGCCCCTGGCCTCCCCCCTCTATCTGTGCCCACTATTTATCTCCCTTTAACCCTGTTGGGCCAGTGTGTGTGTTTCAGAAGGGCCTCTGCCAGCTGGCCAGGTTGAGGCCTGACTTGGCACATCTTTTGCTCTCTACACCCATCAGCTGCAGTATGTCCATTTGAGATGGATACCCAGTCCAGTTTGCCCTGTCCATCTTCCTCCTCAGCGCTGGTTCTGTAACCCAGCCTCCACCAGCAGACCAGGTGTCCACAGGCCTCCCACCCTGCCATGCCCCAGGTACTCTGCTGGCCCAACCATTCTGCCCGACACCTTTCTTGTCACCAGCAGTCTCCAAACTGGCCAGTGCAGAAGGGCCCAGCACAGCTCTGAAGTCCCCAGAACAAGCATGTTCTTTGTGACCTGGTTGGGTTGGTGTGTTAGAGCTGCCTCCATCCTCAGGCGCAGTGAAACACAGGTAAGGCCTGGAAAAGAAGAGTTTGGGTCTCTGCATCCTTGTGAGTGTCTTGTCTGTTTTAAATATAGTGTCGTCCATTTTATACGATGTGCAATAAAAACAGAAATGCTTTATGAAAACCTTCTAACTTCACTCTAGAAACATAAGGAGGGAAACAGGCCATGAGCATCACTCACAGCTCCCTGCTGTGCTGTCCCCAATGTATGTCTGCAGAAGGCCTTTGTGCCTGTTCCTTATCTCAAGGGGTAATCCAGGCTTTCTGGCCCCGCATTTTGCTTCAGTTCTTAGATAATAGATGTTCATTTATCCACACAGCTGCCTGTCCATACAACCACACTAAGAGCCTTTACCAGGTGCTGAGCTCCAGCCTTTGGTGCTCAAAGGAGGCCCAAGCTCAGTAGCCTCACCTGGACTTTGTCACAGATACAGGCCAAGGCCGCCAGACCCACTGAGTCAGAATCTACATCTCAATAGGACGAGTTTGTGAGGCTGCTCTTTCTTGCCTGGTGCAGGGTCCTGGGAGGGAGGGAAACAAGTGGAGGAGACACACCCGTTTGTCCTGTGCCCGGCATGAGGGTCCTTGCTCAGGTGGCCTGAAGGGACAGCTTCCTAGAGGGGGTTTGTGAGCTGGGCCTCAGACATGCAGCATTCAGGGAGGTGAAATGGGGTTCCTTGAACACACATTGTGTCCTGGTTTGTGACCAGGTGGAGAGGACAGAGGCAGACGATTAGAGGGACACCCAGGCTCAGGTCATACAGCTACTGGCAGATGCTGCTTTGATCAGACTCAAGATGGAGTCACCTGTTTTAGAAGGAACCACGTGATTCTTACATGAAGAGCTTGACCTCTCTCCCCTAGTATAGACTGTTTTAGAGAAGTGAGATGGAGTTGGGAAGGTAGGAGACGATGGGATCCTGACTCAACTTCACTGCTCCGTGAGAGAGACCATGGACCTGAACATGCAGCTTTAGGTGAGCTCCCCAAGAGAGGCCTGGGAGCCCTCACTCCTGGGAAGGCATCCCAGACTCAGAGCGTTACCAACTCCAGGTTGATAAGGAGATGTCGGGGGAGAGATTAAAACAGGTAAAAAGCCCAAGGCCAGGAAAGACATGCAAGGCAAGGCCTTGTGACCCAATACCCTGGTCAGTCAGGTTTGTGTGGTGTGCCCCCCAGAAGCCAGCAGGGGTCAGGAGCTTGAACCTTTGTGCAAAGCAGAAACGGGGTTAAAAACCAGCCACTGTAATATAGAAACCTCCACAACCAGAGAATAATGGGCGGTGTCCAGGAAAAGAACCTTGACCCTTCCATAGAAATCAGACCTGGAAAGGAAAGCAGTGGCGAGAGCTGCCCTCTCCCAGCGCCTGCAGCAAGGCTGGAGGAGCCAGACCAGTGATGGGCCTCGTGGTGGATGGTAGGGGCAGGGATCCCTTCCAGAAGCTCTGCCCTGCCATGAAGAAAGCATACGAGCCTGAAGTAGTAGAATGTTCACTCTGAAACTGCGACACCCATACTTCGCTGTGATGTGACGATCTGGGCCTGTCCCACTTCCTGTGGCCCAGCCACGGCCTGGGCATCATCACTCAAGGCAATTAAAAGAGAACCACCAGGGCGGGGAGAGATCAACCGAAGAACTTGTGTATATACTTATATGCACAACCCATGGACACAGACAGTAAGGTGGTGAAGGCTTAGGGCAGGGGGCTGGGGCTGGAGGCAGGTTAGAAGTGGTCAATGGAGGGGGGGGGAAGGGTACATATATAATACTTTCAACAATAAAGATATTTTTTAAAGAATCATAAAAATAAGTAAAAGAGAACCACCAGCCAAGCCAGAGTGGCTTAGTGGTTGAGCATCAACCCATGAACCAAGAAGTCCCCGGTTCGATTCCTTCGGGCTCAATCTCCCATGGGGGCATGCAGGAGGCAGCCTATCGATAACTCTTTCTCATAAATGTTTCTATCTATCCCTCTCCCTTCCTCTTTGAAATCAATAAAAACATTTTTATTTTTATTTTTTTAATTTTAATTTTTATTAAAAAATACATTTTATTGATTTTTTTACAGAGAGGAAGGGAGAGAGAGAGAGAGATAGAAACATTGATCAGCTGCCTCCTGCACACCCCCTACTGGGGATGTGCCTGCAACCAAGGTACATGCCCTTGACCGGAATCGAACCCGGGACCCTTCAGTCCACAGGCTGACGCTCTATCCACTGAGCCAAACCGGTTTCGGCAATAAAAACGTTTTTAAAAAAGAGAGCCACAGCCAGTTTTCTCAGCGGTCAGAGAATTGGCCTGCAAACTGAAGGGTCACGAGTTCCATTCCCTCCCAGTCGGGGCCATGTATCTACTGGTAGGTTGCAGGTTTGCTCCCTGCCTCTGGTGGGGGTGGGTGCGGGAGCCAATGTGTGATGTGTCTCTCACATTGATGTTTCTCTTTCCCTCCCCTCCATTCTCTCTGAAAAAGCAATGGAAAAGATATCCTCTGGTGAGGATTAACAAAAAATTAAAAAAGAGAACCACCACCCAGCTCTAGCAGGGCCCAGGCATGAGGGCCCCAGGGACCTGCACAACCCCAGCAAGGCCCCGCCCTTACAGGCAGGAAGTCTCAAGCCTTCACTGAGTTGGGAAGGGCCCAGGCTACTGCCTGTCGGGCTAACCGCAGCTCTGAGTGGACAGAAAGTCCCAGAGTGAGAACAACCAGGGAGACTCTGTCCCACACAAGCAAGCACCTCAGGAGTCAGGAGAAAGCCCCCCAGCTTCTCACAGAGGAGCCAGCAGAGGGAGCCCACGGACCAGCCCTGTCTGGTGGTAGGCCATCCCTTGGAGGTGGAGAGGAAAGGTGTTGGCAGGGAAGTGCTGACTTCTGGACGGTCCCTGAGATCCCCACGGAAGAGGCTGTCTCCTCTTGTGCTCAGGACCCATCCACTCTGAGCTGTGAAAGGAGGAACAGAGGGTGCCTCTTGGCCTCTTATCAGGTGACAGATACCTCCAGGCCCCTGCGGTTTCTAACATCCTGTGGTGGCCCGGTTTCAGCCGCCTTCACTGCACTTGAGGCTGAGTCTGCAGCCACCGGTCTGCGCTCTGCCTGCCTGGAGCCTCAGCAGGCTTCCCCAGGGCAGCCCTGTTGTCCCTCAGCCCCTGGCAAGTTTCTGGGTGTTCAGAAAGCACTGATGGGAGGGAGGGGGTACAGAGGATGCCATCATAAAGAGCACTTCTAATCTGCTGCCTCTGTGTCCTCCCCTCCCTTCGGTCACCCAGACACAGCTTTTGAGAAAGACTAATACAAGCACACACCTCCTTCCACGTCCCCTCATATACAGGTTGCTACGTGCATCCAAACCCACTACTCTTCTGCTCTACAACCATCACTGGCTCCCACTTGCTTGCTGAGGGAAACCGGGGTCTCTCTCACTTGGCTCCCACCTGTCACCTGCTTCTCTCAGTGGTTTGCTCCCTGTCACTGGAGGATGTCCTGTACCTTTCCTCCATTGTAACTTTTCTTGTGTTTTTTACTCTGGACCATGTCCTTCCCCCTCATGCCCACCTGTCAATCAGTACAGCCCACGTGCTGAGGTCCAACTCCCTCCAGGCGTCTGAGTGAACTGCCACATTCTGCTGTTTCAGGGTGGAGGTGACCTGCCTTGACTCATAGGAAGACATTGTGGGGTACAGCTGAGTTGAGGTGCCTTTGGGTGCTAGAGAGAAGGAAAGCAAGGGGGTTAGAAAGGGTGACAGGGCTACAGTGTATCATGCCGGCTTGGAAGTGAGAGGACAGGTGTAGCCCCAGAGAGGTCAGCTTTCCTCTGTGTGGCCTTGGGCAAGTCACTGAATATCCTCACCACTCACCTTTTTTCCCTACAGCCCCCCAAAAACAAAGGTCTGCTGATGGCGAGTTTGTTTTCCTTGGTGGCTTAGAGTGGACCACTGTCTCGTGCTGAGCAGGGGTGCTGGGTCCTAGAATTCAGACCCTGTTGGCGTCCCTGCCTCTCTGATTTATGGGGTGGTGACGAAGCCAGAGAACTGGCAAGGCAGCTGTGGTTCATCGATTTGTCTGAGAGGCTGTTAGCTTTTGAAATCAGACAGGAAGGAGGGTTGAGGTGGAGCCGGCACAGGAAGAGGTGAAGAGCCTCGCTGCTGTGACAACCGGTGGGCTCGGGGACTGCAGGAGCTGGTGGGCTGTGTCCCTGCTGCCCTGAGCAGGGCCTTACTCCTTCCCTGGACGGATCCTGAGGGCTCAGGGCCCAGCCAACTGGCCACGGAGAGACCCAGAACATCCCCACCACTGCCCAGCTGTCCCCACTGGAGCCGGGCTAAGCCTGGGGGCACTGGGATGGAGCACCCCCTGACCCCCTAAGTCTTGGCATCCCAGAGGCAAGCAACAAGGCCTAGGAGGTAAGTAGAATCCAGGCTGCCTCAGAGCAAGATGGGGGAGGAAGAGGAGACGGCCGGCAGGAGGGGCCATGACTTTTGAGGCTGAGTTGCTCTGGGACAGGGTGGCTGGGGTAACTCCAAGAAGGTGTCCCCATGATGCCAGGAGCTGCAAGCAGGGCTAATTCATGGTGTGGAATAAACAAATGTACCCAAGGACAGCAAAGGGGAGAAAGCCCAGCTCCCCAGGTACCAGTGATGGGAACGGAGGAACAGGAAGGGGCTGGAAAGCGCCGTAGGCAGGCCAAAGGGATGCCGAGCAGTGTAGCCCACGAGTTAAACCTGCAATCAGCAGACCTAGGCACCATGCATATACCCCCTTCCACTGTAACATGCAGGTGACAGTACTAGACCTACCCTAGGGCCCTGAGCAGCTCCCAGCTCCACTCTTGGATGGAGATAAGGCTCAACATGCTGAGAGGAACAGTAACCATGGAGGCCTTCTCAGAAAGGCACCGCTGAGCAGGGGTGGCTGTTGTGTAGGGTCCTCCCCTATGGCCAGGCCCCAGGGCTCCTCCCAGCCCCCTAGGGGAGGCACATGCTTTCCCTACGCCCGAGGGCTTACTCCTGGCCATCCCAGGCCATCCTGTGGCCGACTTTCCGATGAGGGTACAGATTGGGTGTTCCCTCCTCTGATCCAGGGGTGCTGGGACAAAAAGCTGTTTGGTCTCAAGTCAGGAGAGAGGAGCATCCAAGAAGCTGTGGCCTGAGATATGCAACCCAGGCAGGAGGTCAGCACTGCAGGCCCCTACAGTCACCCCATGCAGGCGGGCAACGCAGAGGCCACAGTTCACACACAGGCCAGGCAGACAGCTGGGACGGAGGATCTGGGAGGAGAGCACAGGACAAGAGGAGACCCATTGGCAAAGTCAATGAGTAAATTGGGACCTGGGTCTTCTCAGGGATAAGGCAGAAGCCCAGTCGTCAGCCTGAGGGACGGGGTCTGAGCGACACCAACAGTAGGAGCGCAGGTCCTTAGCCGAGCCCTGCCCCATGGATGAAGCTCTGGGGGAATGTGTGGGAATGAGGAAGCCCAGCTTCATGGAAGCGGCAGTGGCCCCAAAATTGTCGGTCTGGCCTTGCGCTGCATCCTCCAGCTCAGACCTTCTGCAGACTGAAGGCCTTGAGATCCCCAAAGGTGGCCTGAGGCCCACTTGCCCTCAGTCCTCCCCTCTTTAAGCTGCCACTCTCGCTGGAGGCTGTCTGCACTGGACAAGGTCTACCTGATTGCCACTGGCTCTCACCCCACTCAGAGGCCTGTGGTAGGTGCCACCCTGCCAGAGTGGCATCTGGGGCCAGGTAACTGCCCCACTGAGGGAGACTCCTCATTAGCCTCTGATGCTCGCCCTGGGAGGCCATGGTGGTGGGTGCTTCCTGGCCCGCCTGCTGGAGTCTCCTCCCCTGTCTTATTTGAGACAAGCTGTCCAAAGGTGAAGGCCTGGCTGGGGAGAATGGGTCTTATCTGATTGGAGCCTTAGTAGGGGTGCCAGATAAAATACAGGACACCTTGTTAAATGTGAATGTCAGATAAACAATGAGATTTCTTTAAAAATATAGAAAGAGATTAATTAAAGAACTGATATGCATGTGTGCATAGCCCATGGACACAGACAATAGGGTGATGAAGGCCTGGAGTGAGGCAGGGGCTGGGTGGAGGGGAGAAGTGGGCGAAATAGGGGACATCTGTAATACTATCAACAATAAAAAATAAACTTTAAAAAAAACGTAAGGTGTCCCAAGTGTTAGATGGGACATACTTACACTAAAAGAATAATTTGCTACTTATCTGAAATTCAAATTTCACTGGGTGTCCTGCATCTATGTTAAATCTGGCAACCAAGGCCCGAGGTCATCAAGACAAGAAAGATGGATGTCTGCTAAGGATGGAGTGTTGACCCCAACACTGGGAGGCTCATGGGACCTCAGAGGAGGGGGAGCTTGCCCCGCCCACCGCCCAGACACACACAGGCCCTGCCTTTCCCTCCCCCTTCACTCCTGCCTGCTGTTGTCCTTCCTTTGTCACTTTCTCAGCCTCGCTCTGGTCCAGTGGTTCTCAACTCGGGCTGCTCATTAGAATCACCTGGGTAGCTTTAAAATACATCAGTGTTGGGCTCTACCACAGACCAATGAAATCTCTGGGTGGTTGGGCTAAGCAGCGGCGTTTTAAAAATAGCACTCCATTAAAAAAAAAAGCTCATATGATCCAGCAATTCCACTTCTGGGTATATGTACCCCAAAGCCTTGAAAGCAGGGATCTGAACAGATATTTTTACACCCATGCATTATTCACAAGCTTCACAAAGTGGAAACAACCCGTGTCCATCAACAGATGAATGAATGAATAAACAAAACGTGGTCATCAATAAAAGGGAATATTTTTTAGCCTTAAAAAAGAAATGAGGGGAGCTATGGGGGGAGGGGGGAGGAAAGAGGAACACCTGTAATAATCTGAACAATAAAGATTTATTAAAAAAAAAAAAGAAATGAAATTCCGATACATGTTACAACATAGATGAACCTGAAAAACATTATGCCCAGTGAAAGAGGTCAGATGCAAAAGGACAAATAGTGCCTTGGTCAGTGTACTCAGTGGTGAGAGCGTCGTCCCCTATGCCTGGTCAAGGGCATATACCTCAGCTGCAGATTCCCCAGCTCCAGTATCGATGTGTCTCTCTCATGTTGATGTTTCTCTCTCTCTCTCTCTCTCCCCTCTCTCTCTCTCTCTCTCCTTCTCTCCCTCTCTCCCTCCTTCCCTCTCTCCCCCTTGCTCCCCTCCTTACTTTCCACTCGCTCTAGAAATCAATGGAAAAAATATCCTCAGTGAGGATTTAAGAAAGGACAAATACTGTATTACTCTAATTATATGAGGTCTCTAGAGTAGTCAAATTCATGTAGGAAGTAGAATGGTAGGTGCTAGGGGCTGGGAAGGGGGAATGAATGGGGAGTTAGTGTTTGATGAGCACAGGGGCTCCCTTATGCCCTGTCCAGTCAGAACTACCCCCAAGAGTAATCCCTATTTTTACTCCTAACATTTCAGATTGTTTGGGCCTGACTTTAAACTCCCCATAAATGGGATCACAGAGTATGTTCTCTTTGGTATCAGCCTTCTTTCACTCAAAATGTCTGTGAGAGTCAGCCATATTGTTGAGTGTCAGTACTTCATTTTTTTTCATTACTATGTAGAATTTGATTGTATGAATATACCAAAAAAAATCCCATTCTATTGTTGATGGACATTGGTTGTTTCTACTTTTTTGGACATTATGAATAAAGCTACTATGAACATTCTGGTACTGTGTTTGGTAGAGATAAACATTTGTTTCTGTGGGGTATATACCCAGAAGAGGAATTGCTAGGTCACAGAAATATGCATATTTAGCTTTATTACTACCAAAAATTTTTCTAAAGTGATTTTAATTTGCATTTCGTTGATGATTAGTGATATTCTCCTTTGTGACATGCTCATTTTTTAATTGGGCTGCATTTCTTACTGATTTTTAAAACGTGTTTGGGACATCTTCTAATCCATGGCTTGCTTTTTCCCCTTTAAAGACTGTCTTCTAATGAAAGATACTTCTAATTTTAATGCATCCCAATATATCATTCTTTCCTTTCATGGTTATTATTTTTTGTGTTCAATTTAGTCTTTACCTAGCCCAAGTTCGTAAAGATATTCTCTTGTATTTTTTCTAAAGCCCTAATTGTGTTAGAATTTACATTGAGATCTTTGAGCCAGCTTGAATTAAATTTTGTGTATGGTGTGAGGTATGGGTCAAGGTTCACTTTTCCCATATGAATATCTTTTTAAAAAAAATAAATTTTATTGATTTTTTTACAGAGAGGAAGGGAGAGGGATAGAGAGAAACATCGATGAGAGAGAAACATCGACCAGCTGCCTCCTGCACACCCCCTACTGGGGATGTGTTCGCAACCAAGGTACATGCCCTTGACTGGAATCAAACCTGGGACCCCTCAGTCCACAGGCCGAAGCTCTATCCACTGAGCCAAACCGGTTAGAGCCCATATGAATATCTTATTAGCTAGCACAATTTAAGGCAAAACCATCCTTTCCCCACTGAATTGGCAGTGGAGCCTTGGTGTAAATCAGGTGACCATATATGTGTAGGTCTGCTTCTAGGCCCTCTGCTTTATTGCAATGACCTATTTGTCTGCTCTTATGCCAATACCTATAGCACTAAACTAAGTCTTGATATTGCTTAGTGTAAGTCTTCCAGCTTTGTTCTTCTTTTTCAAAATTATTTTAGCTATTCCAGGGTCTTTTGCATTTATCTATATGTTTTAGAATTAGCTTGCCAATTTCCCCCATCCCCTCCAAAACAGCCTTCTGGGATTTTTATTGGGATGTTATTCAACCTATAGATCAATTTGGGAAGAATTGACATCTTAATAATATGGAGTCTTCCAATCCATGAACATGGTAAATCCCTCCTTTAGATCTTTAATTTCTTAGTATTGTTTTACAGTTTCAGTGTGGAGGTCTTTCACAGTTTTTATTTATATTTATTCCTATATATTTGATTTTTAAGTGGTATTTTAAATTGTTACTTTTAATTTCATTGTTGCTAGTAAATAAAAATATAACTGGCCTTTTTGTGTATTGATCTTGTGGCTCAGAGGTTGAGTGTTGACCTATGAAACAGAGGGTCATGGTTCAATTTCCCGTCAGGGCACATGCCTGGGTTATGGGCTTGATCCCCAGTAGGGGGCATGCAGGAGGCAGCCGATCAATGATTCTCATCATTGATGTTTCTCCCTCTCCTTTCCTCTGTGAAATCAATAAAAAAATATATTTAAAAATACATTATAAAACATCAAGGAAGCTCAATAATCTCAAAGTAAGATTAATTAAAAGAGACCCACACTGAGATAAGTTATAATCAAACTTTCAAAAGAAAAAGGTGAAGAGAGAATCTTGAAATCAGCAAGATAAAAGCAAATCATTATACAAATGGGTCCTCAATAAGACTGTCAGCAGAGTTCTCATCAGAAACTTTGGAGGCCAGAAAATAGTAGGCTGATATATTTAAAGCACTCAAAAGGGGTGAGGCGTGGCGGGGGGGAGGACAGGACCTGCCAACTAAGATTCCCATATCCAGGAAAAATGTCTTTTAAAGTAAGGGAGAAATTAAGACATTCTCAGATAAACAAAAGTAGAGGGAGTTCATGACCACTAGACCTGCCCTACAGGAAATATGCATGAGAATCCTGCAGGATGAAATAGAAAGACACTACACAGTAGTAACTCTAAGCCATATGGAGAAATAAAGATCTCGAAAAAGGTAAATACATGGGCAACTGTAAACACTAGTATTATTGTAACAGTGTTTTTTTGTTGATCACCTCCCACCCACCCACCTGCCTCCTTCCCTCCGAGATTCCACACTCTGTTCCATGCTTCCATGTCTCTGGATCCACTCTGTTCATCAGTTTATTTTGTTCATTAGACTCCACATATGAGTGAGATCATGAGGTACTTGTTTTTCTCTGACTGGCTTACTTCACTTAGCATAATACTCTCCAGGTCCCTCCATGCTGTCTCAAAGAGTAAGAGATCCTTCTTTTTTTTTACTGCTGCACAGTATTCTATGGTATAAATGTACCACAGTGCTTTAAAAAAATTTTTTTAATTGATTTCAGAGAGGAAGGGAGAGGGAGAGATAGAAACATCAATGATGAAAGAGAATAATTGATTGGCTGCCTCCTGCATGCCCCCTACTGGGGATCGAGCCCACAACCTGGGCACGTGCCCTGACCGGGAATCAAACTGTGACATCCTGGTTCATGAGGTCAATGCTCAACCACTGAGCCACGCCAGTTGGGCTGTATCACTGCTTTTCTATCTACTCCTCTACTGATGGGCACCTGGACTATTTCCAGATCTTAGCTATTGTAAATTGTGCTGCTATCAACATAGGGGTGCATATATTCTTTCTGATTGGTGTTTCAGGTTTCTTAGGATATCCTATAAGTGGGATCACTGGGTCAAATGAGATTTCCATTTTTAATTTTTTGAGGAAATTCCATACTGTTTTACATAATGGCTGCACCAGTCTGCATTCCCACCAGCAGTGCACGAGGGTTCCCTTTTCTCCAATCCTCACCAGCACTTGTCATTTGTTGATTTGTTGATGGTAGCCATTCTGACAAGTATGAGGTGATACCTCATTGTCATTTTAATTTGCATCTCTCTAATGATCAGTGACTTTGAGCATTTTTTCATATGTCTCTTGGCCATCTATTAGTATATGTCTACTTTGAAGAAGTATCTATTTAAGTCTTTCGCCCATTTTAATTGTATTATTTGTCTTCCTTTTGTTAAGTTGTATGAGTTCCATATATATTTTGGAAATTAACTCCTTATCAGATATATCATTGGCAAATATATGAGCTCCTTTTTCATTTTGTTGGCTTCTTTCACTGTGCAGAAGCATTTTATTTTGATGTAGTCCCATTTGTTTATTTTCTCCTTAGTTTCCTTTGCCCTAGGAGATGTATCTGTAAACATATTGCTATATGTCTGATATTTTGCTGCCTATGAATTCTTCTAAGATTTTTATGGTTTCCTGTCTGATGTTTAAGTCTTTTATTAATTTTGAGTTTATTCTTACGTATGGTATAAGTTAGTGGTCTAGTTTCTTTTTTTCTTTTTTTTTTTTGCATGTATCTGTCCAATTTTTCCAACACCATTTATTGAAGAAACTGTCTTTACTCCATTGTATGCTCTTCCCTCCTTTGTCAAATATTAATTGAGCATAATGGCTTGGATTGATTTCTAGGTTCTCCATTCTGTTTCATTGATCGATATGCCTGTTCTTGTGCCAATACAAGGCTGTTTTGATTATGGTGGCTTTGTAGTATAACTTGATATCTGGTATTGTGATTCCTCTAACTTTGTTTTTCTTTTTCAAGATTGCTACAGATATTTGGGGTCTTTTTTGGTTCCACATACATTTTTGGAGAGTTTGTTCTAGATCTGTGAAATATGCTGTTGGTATTTCAATAGGGATTGCATTGAATAGGTAGTGTTGACATTTTAATAATGTTAGTTCTACCAATCCATTAATGCGGTATATTCTTCCACTTGTTTATATCTTCCTCTATCTCACTTTTCAACGCCCTGTAGTTTTCCAAGTACAAGTCTTTTATCTCCTTGGTTATGTTTATTCCTAAGTATCTTAACTTTTTTTGCAATAATAAATAGGATTGTTTATTTAGTTTCTCTGTCTGAGAATTCATTATTGGTATATAAAAAAGCAATCGATTTTTGGGTATTGATTTTGTATCCTGCTACATTGCCAAACTCACTTATAAATCTAGTTGTATCAATGGTTTTTAACTATACTTTTTGTTTTCTACATGATTTAAGAGATTATTACATTTAAAAAAAATAACCCTGATTATTAGTGTTCAAACTAATCTATACTAATAAAAGGGTAATATGCTAATTAGACCAGGAGACCTTCCGGACATCCTTCTGGACAAAGCCATGGTGGCAGGGCCGAGGCAGAGGCAGTTATGGGCAATCAGGCCAGGAGGGGAGGGCAGTTGGGGGTGATCAGGCCCGGAGGGGAGGGCAGTTGGGGTTGATCAGGCCAGCGGGGGGGGGGGCAGTTGGGGGCAAGCAGGCCGGCAGGGGGGGCAGTTGGGGGCGAGCAGGCCAGTGGGGGGGGCAGTTGAGGGCGAGCAGACTGGCAGGTAGAGTGGTTAGGGGTGATCAGGCAGGCAGGCAGGTGAGTGGTTAGGAGCCAGCGGTCCTGGATTGTGAGAGGGATGTCCGACTGCCGGTTTAGGCCCGATCCCTGTGGGTCTAAACTAGCAGTTGGACATCCCCTGAGGGGTCCCAGATTGGAGTGGGTTCAGGCCAGGCTGAGGAACACCCCCTTACCCCTGTGCATGAATTTCATGCACCGGGCCACTAATATTACTATAACTTTGGTTTGTAACTCTAAATTTTTTTTTCTACATAATTTAAGAGACTAACAAATTTAAAAGAATTATTAGTTTATGTTTTGGGGCATACAATGTATACAGATGTAATTCAGTGGCATTAACAACCAAAAGGCATAGGGACAGGGATGCAAAGGAACAAAGTTTTGTATGTTATTGAAGTAAAGCTGATATAAATTCAAACTAGAGTGTTATCACTTTAGGATGTTAAATGTAACCTCATGGTAACCACAAAAGGAAATAAGAGAGGAGAACCAAGATGGCAGTGTAGGCAAATGCCTGTACTCACTGCCTCCCACACCAATCTACAAGCCCCATCCAATTTACAACCCCACCCAAGCCCTGGGCAGCAGCTTTTACATATGAATAGCCTGTCCTTTCTCAGGCTAAAAACCTGTCAAACAAACTGCAGCTGGGTCAGGAAGCCCCCAACCTATAAATAAAAGGCCTAAGAACCGGCACCAGCCTGCCTTGCTTCACAGCTGGGCCTCGTCTGGGCACTTTCAAACCCCATACAAAGAGGATGAATCTGCAGATCTCTCTGTAGCTCCTGCAGGGTGGCCCCAGGCAGTGGCTGACTTTGCACCTCCTTGGAGACCCAAGAGCCAGTGTACCCAGTGGTCAGTGTGAGACCATACCAGATTACAACTCTTCACATCCACAAATGACACACTCAAGGGGCAGACTCAGTGAGCACCAAAGCCCCATTAAAGCAAGTCCTGCTCCATAAGGGTGTCTCCTACACAGCAGCTCCCCCACTGTAGTCACAGCTGGTCCCTACAGACTATTGGCCTGGAGGTCAATTCCTCCCAGTGACACCAACAGCAATCAAGTCTCAGCTACAACAAGACTGTGCCCACAAAGGGGTGCACCTAGAGCTCCCAGCTCAGGTGATTTGGGAGGCTGATTCACTGGGCCCTATAGGACACCTACTACACAAGGTCACTCTATCAACTCAAGGGGACTTAGCAGCTCCACCCAATACATAGAAATAAACACAGGGAAACAGCCAAAATGCGGAGACAAAGAAACATGTCACAAATGAAAGAAATGGAGAAAGCAAAATACTGGATATAGAGTTCAAAACCACAGTTATAAGGTTACTCAAGAATTTTCTAGAAACCTCTGAGGAACTTAGTGAGACTTTCAAGGATCTTAGTGAGAATGCCAAAAAAAATGGAAAAGGACCAGTCAGAAATTAAGCATACACTGACTGAAATAAAGAATAATATACAGGGATTCAACAGTAGACTAGAGCAGTGATGGAGAACCTATGACACGCGTGTTAGCACTGACACACGTAGCCATTTCTGATGACACGCAGCCACTGAGGCAGCCGCATGCTGAGGATGAAACATTTGCGAAATAATGTTTTATCCTCAAAGTGACACACTACCCGAGTTATGCTCAGTTTTTTGGCAAAGTTTGACACACCAAGCTCAAAAGGTTGCCCATCACTGGACTAGAGGATCCCAAGAATCAAATCAATGATCCTACCTAATAATAGACATATATGCAAATTGACCGCACCTTCGCTACGCCCAAGCCACGCCCACCAGCCAAAGCCATGCCCACCCGCCAATCAGGGCGAGTATGCAAATTAACCAACCAAGATAGCGGTTAATTTGCATATGCTGAGGGAGGGAGGAGTGAAGACTGAAGACAACTTAGAAGGAAGAGGGAGGAAAAGCAGAAAGCAAGGTGGCTGCCAGAGGGAAGGCCCGGGCGGGGCGGGGCGGGGCGGAGTGGGGCAGGCGGCAGCGGCGTGCGGGTGCAGGCGCTGCGGCCACAACAGCGGTGGCAGCGGCAGCGCACGCGGCTGCAGCGACCGCTTGCAGGATTCTTCTTGCAAATGGGCTACTAGTATGAAATATGAAGAAGCAAAAACACCCAACCAGAAGAGCAAAAAGAAAAAAGAATACAAAAATATGAAGATAGTGTAAGGAACCTCTCGGACAACTTCAAGTGTACCAACATCTGAATTATGGGGGTGCCAGAAGAAGAGAGAGAGCAAGATATTGAAAACCTATTTGAAGAAATAAGGACAGAAAACTTCCCCTACCTGGTGAAAGAAATAGACTTACAAGTCCAGGAAGCACAGAGAACCCCAAACAAGAGGAACCCAAAGAGAACCACACCAAGACACATCATAATTAAAATGCCAAGGGCACAAGACAAAGAGAGAATCTTAAAAGCAGCAAGAGAAAAGCAGTTAGTTACCTACAAGAGAGTGTCCATATGACTGTCAGCTGATTTCTCAACAGAAACTATGCAGGCCAGAAGGGAGTGGCAAGAAATACTCAAAGTGATGAATAACAAGAACCTACAACCAAGATTACTTTACCCAGTAAAGCTATCATTTAGAATTGAAGGTCAGATAAAGAACTTCACAGACAAGAAAAGCTAAAGGAGTTCATCATCACCAAACCAGTATTATATGACACTAGAGGCCCGGTGCATGAAATTCGTGCACAGAGGGGGGTTGTCCCTCAGCCCAGCCTGTACCCTCTCCAATATGGTACCCCTTGAGGGATGTCCGACTGCCCATTTAGGCCCGATCCCGGTGGGCAGTCGGATCCCTAAACAGACAGTCGGACATCCCTTTCACAATCCAGGACTGCTGGCTCCCAACTGCTTGCCTGCCTTCCTGATTGCCCCTAACCGCTTCTGCCTGCCAGCCTGATCACCCCCTAACCACTCTGCTGCCAGCCTGTTTGCCCCCAACTTCCCTCCTCTGCCAGCCTGGTCACCCCTAACTGCCCTCTCCTGCAGGGTTGATCACCTCCAACTGCCCTCCCTTGCAGGCTTGGTCCCTCTCAACTGCCCTCCCTTGCAGGCCTGGTGCCTCCCAACTGCCCTCTTCTGCTTGCCATCTTGTGGTGGCCATCTTATGTCTACATGGGGGCAGGATCTTTGACCACATGGGGGCAGCTATATTGTGTGTTTCAGTGATGATCAATCTGCATATTACTCTTTTATTAGATAGGATAGAGGCCTGGTACAGGGGTGAGGGCCAGCTGGTTTGCCCTGAAGGGTGTCCCGGATCAGATGGGGGTTCCCTTGGGGCATGGGGCAGCCTGAGCGAGGAGCCTGTGGAGGTTTGCAGGCTGGCCACGCCCCCTGGCAACCCAAGCGGAGGCCTTGGTATCTGGAATTTATTTTCCTTCTACAATTGAAACTTTGTAGCCTGGAGCGGAGCCAAGCCTGGGGCTCCCTCCAAGGCCGGCAGCCATTTCTGTTGGGGTTATAATTGAAACTTTGTTGCCTTAAGCGGGTGGGCCCGGCCACGGTGTTTGGAAAGCTTTGCTTCCCCTGTTGCTGGCGGCAACCCTGGCCTGCTCTCTCAAGCTCCATTCTGCCGCCATTTGTTTGAATTTGTTTACCTTCTATAATTGAAACTTTGTAGCTTGAGTGGAGGCTTAGGCCTGGCAAGGGCAGGTGGAAAGCTTGGCTTCCTCTGTTACCTAGGAAACCTTGCTCTCTGTGGCTGTAACCATCTTGGTTTGGGTTAATTTGCATACTCGCTCTGATTGGATGGTGGGCATGGCTTGTGGGCATGGCTTGTGGGTGTGTCGGAGGTATGGTCAATTTGCATATTTTTCTATTATTAGATAGGATGCTGAAGGGTATTCTTTAAGAAGAGAAAGAAGAAAAAAAGGTAAAGATAAGCAATATGAACAACAAAGTGGCAACAAACACCTATCTATCAACAATTGAGTCTAAAAAATCAAACAAATAAAAAATCTGATGAACAGAATAAACTGGTGAATGGAATAGAATGAGGGGCATGGAAATGGAACAGACTCATGATTCTCAGAGGGAAGGGGGTGTGTGAGGGTGCCAGAAGAGATTAAAGATCTTATATGCATTTATGCATTACCTATGGACACAGATGGTGAGGGCCTGAGGCACAGTGGGAACCGGGTGGAGAGGAGCTATGGGGGGAAAGAGGAGAGACCTCTGTAATAATCTCAACATAAAGGTTAATTTTTTTAAAAAAAGGTAATAAGAAAGAAATGAAAACATTTCACTTCAAAAGATCAACTAAACACACAAAAAAAATGGTAATGCAAGAAATGATGGGGGTTAAGCTATAAAGCATAAATAAACAAATAGCACAATAACAGAAATGTCTCTCCTTACCAGTAGTTACTTTATTTTTATTTTTTTCTTTATTGATTAAGGTATTACATATGTGTCCTTATCCCCTCATTGCCCCCCTCCTACTCATGCCCTCACCCTGCCTGGTGTCTGTGTCCATTGGTTAGACTTATATGTATGCATACAAGTCTTTTGGTTGATTTCTCCTCCTTACCCCCGCCCTCCCCTACCTTCCCTCTGAGGTTTGATGGTCTGATCGATGCTTCTCTGTCTCTGGATCTGTTTTTGTTCATCAGTTTATGTTGTTCATTATATTCCACAAATGAGTAAGATCGTGTGATATTTATCTTTCTCTGACTGGCTTATTTCGCTTAGCATAATGCTCTCTAGTTCCATCCATGCAGTTGCAAATGGTAAGAATTCCTTCTACCAGTAGTTACTTTAAATGTAAATAAATTAAACTCTCTAATCAAAAGACAGGAATTGGCAGAATGGATACAAACACATGATCCAATGATATGCTGTCTACAAGAGACTCACTTGAGATCCAAAGACACAAATAGGTTGAAAGTAAAAGGATGGGAAAAGATATTCTATGAAGAGAGTAACCAAAAGAGAGCAGGGGTGACTACACTGACATCAGACAAAATAGATTATAAATCAAAAGAGTTTACAAGTGTTTATAAGAGCCCTAGCTGGTTTGGCTCAGTGGATAGAGTGTTAGCCCTCAGCCTGAAGGGTCCCAGGTTTGATTCTGGTCAAGGCTCAATTCTTGCCCCACATGCAGAGGGCAACCAATTGATGTGGCAATACTTAGATAAGAAAAAAATATAGTTTTACTAGAGGATCTAAAGAAAGCCCTCAACAATACCCACATTAACGTGACTTCAATCAAAATCTCATCTGTCTTTTTTCCCCCTTTAGTTTTGACATTTAGAAGAATAAAAGAGTGGGAACAGCCGGAAGGACTCAGAAGTATGAGTGGCCTAGCCCTGGCCTATTTCTAATGTTCCCAGATTAGTGCATCTACCTCAAAGTCGTTACACTCACCTCTCCAACACCACTACGAACCAAATGGCTGGGAAATGCTATTTTACTTGTTGCTAAACTTTGTTTAGCATTTTCCAGGTGAAAAGGTTCATCCTGAGTTGAAATGCCTGGAACCCCAATGCAAATTCAAGGTTGGGGAGTGCGTTGGGGTCTTGGGGCTGTAGGCAACAAATCCTCCTTTTAAGTGAATAACATGGAGACCCAGGGAACACAGGGCTGGAAGGCGTAGTTGGACCTGGTTTAATGAGCTGCCACACCCAAAGCAGTAGGTGTGGCTTCCGCCCAGCCCTGAGTCCCGTTTTCTCTTCTAGAACCATGGAGGAGGGATGGCCAACCCCCGCCCCCTGAGTTCCTAAGGCCCTGCTGGAGGAGCTGCCGTGAGTGGGCTATGGGCTGGACATACTGCCCGCTCCAGGTGAGAAGAGGGGTGAGATGGAGGTGGCTCTGGGTCCTCAAGTATCCACCTTAGCTGAGGGAGGGATACACGGGGTGGGGGGTGGGGGGGGGGGGGAGCGATACACAGAGGAAAAGGAATGTGAGTGGGTGGGACTCAGACATGCTTTGCCTCTTAGCACCTCTGCGTCACTATCCCCAGCAGAAAGAGTGCTGCCTGTGGGTCAGGAGCCCCTGCTCTTCGGGGAGACCCCAGGAAACAGAGTAAGACACGTAGCTATACAACTGCTCTGAGAACCAACTTTCCCTTCTCTTTAGACTCCTCCATTTAGTCTTTGTTTCTTTTTTAATCACTAGACTTTCGTTATTAGGGCAGTTTTAGGTTTACAGACAAATTGAGAGAAAAATTAAGTTCAGAGATTTCCATATGCCCCCTGCCCCCTACATGCACCCTCCCCCACTGTGGACATCCCCACCAGAGCGACCCTTTTGTTACGACGGATGAACCTACGCTGACACGTCATTATCACCCCGAGTCCATAGGTTACATTAGGGTTCACTCTTGGTGCTGTGCGTTCCATGCACTTGGACACATGTATAATGACATGAATCCACCACTGTAGTATGTCACACAGAGTAGATTCGCTGCCCTAAAAATTCTCTGTGCTCCACCGATTCATCCCTCCCTCCTCACCCAAGCCCCTGGCAACCATGGATCTTTTCACTGTTTCCATAGTTTTGCCTTTTCCAGAATAGCACAGAGTTGAAGTCATACAGCATGTAGCCTTTCATTCTTCCCTTCTTGTGAGTGGACCTACTCGTAACCGCACTGCCATTTCCAGGTACAAATGACACCCCAGCACAGAGGGCTCAGGAAGCCTGCCCAGGGTCACACAACCAGTAAGTGGCAGAGCTCACGCTCGAGCTTGGGCCTGGGTTCTTATCCATTTGGTCCCCTGCATCTGATCAATGCTTGTGGCATTAGGAACTTTTCTCAGCATCCAGGAACCACCAGCCCCCCAACCTCTTCCTCGAGGTCAGACTGTGGGCCACTAGCTGGGAGAGGAGAAAGGGGGTGGTCCCCAAAGGGTGAGTCCCCACACATCCTTGGAGGCTCCTTACCTGTCCCAGGCCACTGGGCAGGGAGACAGCAGGCGGCAGGTTGAGGCTTTCTCTTCACAGTTCCCGGCAGCGATCCTGGACTCCATGAGGAAGCAGGAGATGCGGATGGGCGGGGAGGCTGGCCAGGGCCATGGTGCTGGCTCCCCGGCCGAGCAGGTGAAAGCCCTCATGGACCTGCTGGCCGGGAAAGGCTGTCAGGGATCCCAGGCCCCACAGACCCCTGATAGGACACCCGACTCTCCACGGGGGCCTCATGGCAACGGTAGGCAGATGGAGGGGTGTCCCCAAGCCTTTTCCTCCTCCTCTCCTTTCATCCCCCCGATTCTACCTCCTGCCCCTGCCTTTCACCTGCCTCCCCGCTTTCCTTCTTTACACCTGCCCTCCCCAACCCTCCCCTCTGACCTCCATCCACAGACTCGCGGATACAGAGACACCAAGAGGCCCTTCTGAGCAGGGCAGGAGGCGGCCTGGAGCTGGGTGGTCCCTCACCCAGGCTCACCAACCTCCTGCTAGTGGAGGGCCTGATGGACTTGCAGCTGAGGGAACACGACTTCACCCAGGTGGAGGCCACACGTGGGGCCTGGCGCTCGGCCAGGACCATCGCCCTGAACAGGCTCTTCCTGCCTCTGTCGCGGGTGTCCATCCCGCCCCGCATCTCCATCACCATTGGGGTGGCTGGGGTGGGCAAGACCACCCTGGTGAGGCACTTTGTCTGCCTCTGGGCCCGGGGGCAGGTTGGCAAGGACTTCTCCCTGGTGCTGCCTCTGACGTTCCGGGACCTCAACACCCACGAAAAGCTGTCCGCAGACAGACTCGTTCGCTCCATCTTTCCGCACGTCGGGGAGTCCGGCCTGGAAGCGGCAGCCCTGGCCAAAGTGCTCCTTATCCTGGACGGCCTGGATGAGTGTAAGACGCCGCTGGACTTCTCCAACACCGTGGCCTGCACTGACCCCAAGAAGGAGATACAGGTGGACCACCTGATCACCAACATCATCCGGGGCAACCTCTTCCCGGAAGTTTCTGTCTGGGTCACCTCCCGTCCCAGCGCAGCTGGCCAGATCCCTGGGGGCCTGGTGGACCGGATGACTGAGATCCGGGGCTTCAATGAAGAGGAGATCAAAGTGTGTCTGGAGCAGATGTTCCCTGAGGACCAGGTCCTCTTGGACTGGGTCCTGAGCCAGGTTCGGGCCCACAGGGCCCTGTACCTGATGTGCACCATCCCAGCCTTCTGCCGGCTGGCGGGGTTAGCGCTGGGCCACTTGTGCCGCCACAGGCAGGGGTCCCAGGACACAGAGCTGTGGCCTCCAAGGACCCTGTGCGAGCTCTACTCTTGGTACTTCCGGATGGCCCTCAGCGGGGAGGGGCAGGAGAAGGGCAAGGCGAGCCCTCGGATTGAGCAGCTGGCCCACAGTGGCCGCAAGATGGCGGGGACGCTGGGCCGGCTGGCCTTCCATGGGCTGGTCAAGAAGAAGTACGTGTTCTATGAGCCGGACCTGAAGGCGTTTGGTGTGGACCTTGCTCTGCTGCAGAGCACTGTGTGCGGCTACTTCCTGCAGCGGGAGGAGACCCTGGCCTCCTCGGCAGCCTACTGCTTCACCCACTTGTCCCTGCAGGAGTTCCTGGGGGCTGCGTACTACTACAGCGCGTCCAAGAGGGCCATCTTCGACCTCTTCACGGAGGGCGGTGTGTCCTGGCCCCGGCTGGGCTTCCTCACGCATTTCAGGAGTGCGGCCCAGCGGGCCCTGCAGGCTGAGGACGGACGGCTGGATGTGTTCCTTCGCTTCCTCTCCGGCCTCTTATCTCCAAGGGTCAATGACCTCTTGGCGGGCTCCCTGTTGGCCCCGGGCGAGCAGCAGGGCTCCCGGGTGCAGGTGGCCCGGCTCCTGCAGGGCTGCCTGCAGCCCAACACGGTAGTCTGTGCCCGGGCAGTCAATGTGCTGCACTGCTTGCATGAGCTGCAGCACACAGAGCTGGCCCGCAGCGTGGAGGAGGCCATGGAGAGCGGGGGCCTGGCCAGGCTGACCGAGCCCCCGCACCGAGCTGCCCTGGCCTACCTTCTGCAGGTGTCAGATGCCTGCGCCCAGGAGGCCAACCTGTCCCTGAGCCTCAGTCAGGGTGTCCTCCAGAGCCTGTTGCCCCAGCTGCTCTACTGCCGGAGTCTGAGGTGGGCACCAGGGTGGTGTGTGCAGGGGTGTTGGCAGAGGAGAGAGGAGAGGACCTGGGAAGTACTTCCCCTCCACCAGCAGCCTCTGCATCCGTGTTAGGGGGCTGCTGTAACAAAGGTCCACGGACTGGGTGGCTTAACGCAATAGAAACGTATTCTCTCACAGTTCTGGAGGCAGAGTCCAAATTCAAGGTGTTGGCAGGGCTGTGCTCCCTCTGACACCTTCAGGGGAGGATCCTTCCTGCCTCTCTAGCTTGAGGTGCTGCTGGCAACCCTTGGCTTATAAATACATCACTCCAATCATTGCCTTTGTGGTCACATGGCTACCTTCTCCATGCCTCTGTCTTCACATAGGGCTTTCCTCGCTTGTAAGGACATCAGTCGAATGGGATGACAGGCCCACCTCACTCCAGTATGACCTCATCTTATCTAATTACGTCTGCCACAACCCTGTTTCTAAATCGGGTCACACTCTTGAGCCCCTGGGGGGTTAGAATGCCAACATATCTTTTGGGGAGACACTATTCAGCCCATAACACCCTGTGAACCATCCCAGTGCTGATAGAAGCCACACCCACACTCTCCACTCTCAGCCCATCTTCTGTCCACTGCTCCGGACCTTAATAGGGGCTGAGGGAAGGGCACCAGGGCCAGGGCCATTCAGGACCTGAGAGCAGCTTCCATGTCCTCAGAAGGAGGAGAACCAGCAGCAAGCATCTCCCAGATGCACACGGATAGAAACCGCAGGGCTCACGCCACTGAGCCTCCCCGTTCACCTGTGTAGGGAAACTGTGAGCAGGGTGGGTGTGCTGTCCTAGATCTCTGGGCCGTATGGTGGGAGCTACATTGGAATGGAGAGAGGGAGGGGATCCAAGCCTGGGTGTCTGAGCTTAGTGCCCCCTCTTGCCTTCCTGTGCCAGCCAGGGACTGCAGCCACCCTGCCTATGGGAGGTGGTACCACTCACTATTGCTGTTCCTCCCGACCAGGCTGGACACCAACCAGTTCCAGGACCCCGTGATGGAGCTGCTGGGCAGCGTGCTGAGTGGAAAGGACTGTCGCATTCAGAGAATCAGGTAACGCTGACCCAGGAGACTCCGCCCAGGGCACCTACCTGTCACTCTGGGTCTGAGGGCTCCTTTCCCATCCTCCTTTCTGCTCAACTAGCTGGTGGTACTTTCAAAGAGAGGTGTCTGGAGCATGCAGCAGCTTGTTTCCGCCCATTCCAGAAAGTTCCAGGGGCTCAGGTACTCATCTGTAAGAAGAGAGGAAGGATATGGTGAGGAGCAGAGGCTATTTCTCCAAACAATATATGTACCGACATGGCACCAGGCCCAATTTTCTCACAGTTTGCCCTGATTGTCCTGACATGCCAAGGTTGTGGGTTAAATCCACAGTCAGGGCACATACAAGAATCAACCAATGAATGCATAAATAATTGGAACAAACAATCTTTCTCTTCTCTCTCTCTCTCTCTCTCTCTCTCTCTCTCTCTCTCTCTCTCTCTCTCCCTTCTTCTCTTTCTTACAAATCAATAAAAAAGATTTTTAAATTTAAACATTGCATCTTTAATGTAATTAGATTAAAGTTTACATGCTGACCAAAGGACAGATCTATGTGTTTATAAAATCTCTCCTGTAATAATTTCCAAGTTTGAGTAACACCCTTGTTGGTACTTGAAATGATTCCATGACCTAAGGGCAGCTTTCAGAGAATTAGGGAGGTGGGTTTGGAGAACATGACCCAAGAATAATTTTTTATTGTCACACAAGGCTTTGGGTTCTGGAATAACCTATATCTGAGAAAATAAAAATGTGGAATGAATCAGGAGCAAAACAATTATTGAGGACTGTGGTTAGAGTAGTAGGCTCCATGTGATCTTGTACAGACACCTCTGTGCCTAAGGAGGGTAAAATCAGTTCATCAGAGCTGTGAGTGCTTGAAATTGGCCGTGGTGGGAGTATTTACACTATGGAAATTGGCCAGTTACAAATCAGGGTTGTTGTATTTTGTTTTTTCCTGAGAGCCAGTTTTCTAGCACACCACTGCCTGGGGTCCATGTGGTCGATTTCTGTAACCGCCTGCCCTCATTCCTGTGCTATGTAGCAGTTGTTGTGCTGAATTCTGACCAAACTTCCCTGGAACCCTTTGCCAGTGTGCAGGTCTGTCTGCCTACTCTAGTCCTACCTTGCTTGGCTCAGAGGCTTTTGTGGGCCTGGCATTCTGGGCTCACCTGATCTCTGCCTCTGTCCTGGCCCTAATGATGCTGGTGAGGCTGAGGGGTTTGGATCATGAGCTGATATTTATAGACTTGCCATAACCACTCCTCTCCCTCTCCTTGGGCAGCTTGGCTGAGAACCAGATCAGTAACAAAGGGGCCAAAGCTCTGGCCAGATCCCTCCTTGTCAACAGAAGTCTGACTTCTCTGGAGTAAGTACAACACCAAAGGCCAGTCTTTCACCATGGGGACAGGGAGCACTTGTGAGACATGTTGTGAAGTCCCCTTGACCACTCTCTCCCACGGGTGGATTGGAAGAATAGCTGAGCAAACAATGTCACAGTTCCTGCTCAGCTATTCAGACTCGCCCAGGAAGCACCAGAATTTCAGGCCTGAACTTGGAGTTATCATTCTCCTCTCCGTCCTTGGCTCAAGTCCACTAGTGCATCGGATCCTATTTTCTTCTTCCCATCACATGGGGCCCCTTCAGAAACTCCTTCCTTGTTTGCCTACATAAAAATCTCTGTCCCACTCGCACCAAACATGAAATCCTAAACCCTGATACATTCTGTTCAAGAAGCATAGACTTAAAGGTCAGTGTAACTTCTGCTCCTCCTTCCCTCCTGGGCACTGGATGAAAGAGAATGGTTGTTTCTCTCTTCCTTCCTCCAGCCTCCGCTGTAACTCTATTGGACCTCAAGGGGCCAAGGCGTTGGCAGATGCTCTGAAGATTAACCGCACCCTGGCCTCTCTGAGGTACGTGTCACCTGCTTCCCCCTGAAAACCTTCCCTTCAGGGGCCACCCATGGAATGGGAGGTGATTGAAAATGTGGGCATCAGACACCAGCTCCCACCCAGAGGATACCACAGGATCTTGTATCCTAAGCAACTTTCCAAGTCCCAGCTCCTCCCTGGTTATTGTGCTTGTGTTTACGGCCTGAGCCAGGAATAGAGGAGAAGAAGGGTAGAGGTCTGTAGAGGTGGAGGAACAAAATAATCTATGAGGAAAACCTCTCGTCCTCCATTGAATGAGAAAGTCCCAAGACCATGGTGTCAGAATGTTCCCCTGAGGTGTTTGCCAAGACATTAAAAGCCCATCTTCCAGAAGATTCTTCTAGTTTGGTGTGGTTTGCTGTGCTCCTTTTAGGAGCTAGTGGTTGTATCCATCCTAAGTTGAATATGTACCACCATTTTGTTTTGTTTTTATGTATTTGTTTGTTTGTTTGTTTATGCTTCAGTTATATATTCTAAAATTAAAAATTGTAAGATTTGATTTTATCCTAGAAATTCATTGCTTCTGAGTTGGTGCATCACAATATGGCTTATTTCCTATAAGAACGTCTTTCCTAGGGACCAATTTCAGTGTATTATGGTCTGTGTGAACACCTTCTATAGTAGATGTTCTGAGTAACAATTCCACATCGGAAACTTTTTTGTTGTTGTTAATCTTCACCTGAGGATATTTTTTCTCATTGCTTTTCAGAGAGAGCAGAAGGGAGGGAGGGAGGAAGAGAGAGAAACATCCATGTGAGTGAGACCCATCAACCAGTTGCCTCCTGCATGTGCCCCAACTTGGGACAGGGAGCTAACCTGCAACCCAGGTACATGCCCTTGACCCAGAATCAAACCAGCACCCCTTTGGAGTGCAGCCTGATGCAACCACTTAGCAACATCGGCCAGGGCGGAATGTATTTTTTATTAGCTTAATGAAGATAGCATTTCGGTGGGTGTCTGAGTTGATTCAGCTGCTCTTGTTTTGACCATGGCTAATCCATGTTCTTTTCACCAGGCAACTTGATATCTCTTCTATTTTCTTAAGACAAGCTTCATTTTCTTTACTTTTGAATTCTTCATTTATCTTTATTCTGGCTGCGTGGTCGCCTGACCCATGTCTCTCCTCACCATGGCGGCTACCTCTCCCTTATATTGAGGTGAAATTCCCACAAAATTCACCATTTTGAAGTGTGCAGTTCAATGGCACATAATACATTCACAATTATGCAACTGTCACCTCTATCTAGTTCTAAAATGTTTCCGGCACCCTAAAAGAAGACCCTGTGCCCATTAGCTGTCACTTCCCATTCTTCCCTCCCTTCAACAACCACCAATCTGCTTTCTGCTCAATGCATTTGCCTATTCTGGATATTTCATATACATGGAAGCATACAATAAGACCTTTTATGTCTGTCTTCTTTCACCTAACATGTTTTCAAGGTTCATCCACATTTTAGCATGTATCAGTAGTTCATTCCATTTTATGGCTAAATAATATTCATCAGTTAATGGACATTTGGGTTGTTTTCAGCTGTTGGCAATGTAAATAATGGTGCTGTACACATTTGTGTACAGTATTTGAATAACTTTTTTTTTAATGAATCTTTATTGTTCAGATTACAATTGTTTCTCCTTTTTCTCCCAGTTCCCACCCCCCCTCTGTCCTTACTTGCCCCCAGCTGTCCTTATCCATAGGTGTATGATTTTTGTCCAGTCTCTTCCCATACTCCCCACACAAACACCCCTTTCCTCCTGAGAATTATCAATCCACTCCCATTCTATGCCTCTGATTCTATTATGTTCACCAGTTTATTCTGTTCCTCAGATTTTTAATTCACTTGACTTTTAGATTCACTTGTTGATAGATATGTATTTGTTGTTCATAATTTTTATCTTTACCTTTTTCTTCTTTTTCCTCTTTTTAGAGAATATCTTTCAGCATTTCATATAATACTGGTTTTGTGGTGATGAACTCCTTTAGCTTTTTTTTATCTGTGAAGCTCTTTATCTGCCCTTCAATTCTGAATGATAACTTTGCTGGGTAGAGTAGTCTTGGTTGTAGGTTCCTGCTATTCATCACTTTGAATATTTCTTGCCACTCCCGTCTGGCCTGCATGGTTTCTGTTGAGAAATTAGCTGATAATCGTATGGGAGCTCCCTTGTAGGTAACTAACTGTTTTTCTCTTGCTGCTTGTAAGATTCTCTCTTTGTCTTTTGCTCTTAGCATTTTAATTATGATGTGTCTTGGTGTGGTCCTCTTTGGATTCCTTTTGTTTGGGGTTCTGTGCGCTTCCTGGACTTGTAAGTCTATTTCTTTCATCAGGTGGGGGAAGTTTTCGTTCATTATTTCTTCAAATAGGTTTTCAGCATCTTGCTCTCTCTCTTCTTCTGGTACCCCCATAATTCTGATGTTGGTTCGCTTGAAGTTGTCCCAGAGGCTTCTTACACTATCTTCAACTTTCTGAATTCTCTTCTCTTCATGCTTCTCTGGAGGAGTGTCCTTGGCCTCTTTGTATTCCAAATCTTTGAGTTGATTCTTGCGATCCTCTAGTCTGCTTTTGGGTCTCTGTATAATATTTTTTATCTCAGTCAGTGTATGTTTAATTTCTAGTTGGTCCTTTTTCATATCCTCGAGGGTCTCATTGAATTTATCGGCCTTTTCCATGAAATTCTTGAAAAACCTTATAACCGTGGTTTTGAACTCTATGTCCAGTCGCTTGTTCTCCTCCATTTCTTTGGTTTGTGATCTGTTTCCTTGCCTCCTCATTTTCGCTGCTTCCCTGAATTGGTAGGGTAGCTTTGTGTACTAGGTGTCCTATTGGTTCAATGGGTCAGCCTCCCAGTTACTTGAGGTGGACACTCTTGGTGTACCCTTGTGTACTGTGTGTCCCCCAGCAGGAGCTACAGCAAGAACTAGTTTTCTCCTCCTTTGCTTGGGCGGTTTTGGAGCAGTCTGACTGGAGCTGCAGTTAATTTGGTTAAGCTGCCACAGAACAGGCCATTTATATGCAAAAGCCGCTGTGTGGAGCCTGGGCTGGTTTGTAGAATGTGTGGGGCGGGGCCTCAGGGCTGGGCAGGGTCTCAGGGCGTCACTAGGCTGGGGCGTGGCCAACGGCGATGGCTGGCGTCAGCCGTCTCTGCCTTTCCACGTTTCCAAGTCCCTGCGCCCTGCGCTCCAGCGCAGTAAAACAATGATTGCTGGGCACACCTCTGCAAAAAAGTCACTCTCACTTTCCCACCCGATGGCCGAGAGTCCAGCTTCTCCCCGTAGGCGTCTGGGTCCCCTGCGTATCCCCAGAAACTGGATTTCAGAGTGATCGGGAGCTTGTCTCCCTTTGGGTTGAAGAAAAGCCTCGCACCCAGTCGCCCGCCGCCAGCCCGATTCGCGCGCCTCTGTACCTCAGCTTTTCAGTGTTTGTGCTCCTTTCTCTCCTTAGTTGTAAATCTACCACTCAGCCAGCTTTCCCGTGGTTCTGGATGGTAGACGTTTTGTCTTTTAGTTGTATTTTTGAAATTGTTGTGTGAGGCAGCAGATTAGTTGTTTAACTATGCCGCCATCTTGGTTCCTCCTGTCTTCAGTCTTCGCTCTGTCTGAATAACTTTTTAATTCTTTGGGGGTAGATGCCTAGGAGTAGAATTTGCTGGTCACATGGTAACTCTATGTTTAACCTTTTGAGGAACCACCAGTCTGTTTTCTACAATGGCCACACCATCTTACATTCCCACCCGCAGTGGATGAGGGTTCTGATTTCTCTACATCCTCGCCAACACTTGGGTGCTATGACTTTTAGCTGTAACTGGGGTTATGGATGACCTCGCTATTGCTATCCAGATACCATGGGCACCTTGTCCCCAGTCAGCAGGCAAGTGCTTAGAGACTCAGAGGGAAACCTACGTCCAGAGCAGCAGAGGGAAAGGCCAACTGTCCCCCAGTTCCTGTGTGGTGTGCACTGAGGGCATAGAGTGGTCAAAGCCCCTGTCACTGAGCTTAGCTGCTGCCCTCCCTTGAGCATTGGTGACACTGTGGTGGGATTCAGGCCACCATTGGGTGCCCTTGTGTGCTCCATTGGTGACGCGCCTCTTCCTTGCCTCCACAGCCTCCAGAGTAACAGGATCAGGGATGATGGTGCCAAGTTCATGGCTGAGGCTTTGGCAGCCAACCGGACCCTCTCCGTGATGCAGTGAGTGGACATGCTGGCCGTCGGAAAGTCTCCTTTGTACTCTCCCATCTTCTCCTCCAAGGACCTCTCTGCCTGTGTTTTGCAAGGAGGGACGGATGGGCAAGGTCCCGAGGCTTTCTGACCTGTCCGGATGGCCCCTGGAAAACTTGATGTCCATTGCTTTTCCAGAGAAGGAGGTGTTGGGCAAAAAATCAAAAATAAAACCTCCTGCCAATCCAGAAAACCCTCTCCTCAAATGTGAGGAAGAACAAAACAGCTTTATTATTTGAATAAACACTCAACTAGACTGTAATGTACATCATAGGCAATCTACTGCTGAGATTGCACAGACAGAAATAAATCACACCCTTTTCCATAGCCAACAGATACAACCCATTACACACATATTTCCAAGATAAACAACTTGTCCTCAAGTAAGAGAACTGTGCAGCAGCGTTTGTCACACATAGTTTATCCTAAATTAGCCTGGTAGTTGGGGTAGCCATCTGTGTTTGTTAACTGCCGTTAGCCAAAGGAAAGTTAAAACTTTGTATCTTCATGACAAGAAGGCTCTTACAACTTGGGGCCTGTGCTATCTTCTTTGATGTGTACATTTCAAAGAGATGACTCCAAGGCCCTTACAAAAGACACTCCAAAGCTGTAAATCTGTCAGGAAGTTTTTATTTAGCTTTTCAAGGGATTTACATACTTCTCGCCCTGGCTGGTGTTGGTCAGTGGTTAGAGCGTCGGCCCACACACCAAAGGGTCACAGGTTGAATTCCCGGTCAAGGGCACGTGCCTGGGTTGTCCCTGGTCAGGGCACGTGTGGGAGGCAACCAGTTGATGTGTCTCTCTCACATCAATGTCTCTCTCTCTCTCTCTCTCTCTCTCTCTCTCTCTCTCTCTCCTTCCCTCCCTCCCTCCCTTCCACTCTCTTTGAAAAGTAATGGGAAAAATATCCTCTGATGAGGATTAACAAAAAAACAACAACAAAAAGATTTACATATTTCTCAAAGGGACAGGGAAAGGATGTACAATTACAACAAGAAAAGGGGGGGAATTGTCTCTTTACCTTTTGCAACCAGGGGAAATTCTCTTTTTAGATTGCATTTAGCCTCACACAGAAAAGGCCCTGCCCTGTCTGCCCTTCTGGGATGAGCACAGGGGTTCTCCTGTAACACCCCCTCCTCCAGGTTTAATAAGAGAGGAAGTAGCTTTTGGAGAAGAGGAACCTAAGTGGAGGAAGGTCTGCCCCAGGGAAGACTGTATGGTTGGGAGGAAGGCTGCTGCTTGGTCTACAGGGAAGTAGACTGTTGAGGGTTGAGAGGGTTGGATGGGCAGGGGGTCGGTGGTAACTGTACGTGGAAGTCCCCACAGGAGGTTGCTGGATATTATCAGTGTCAACTGGTCACTGCTTTCCAGTTTCTGACAAAGGAGGGCCTGGCTGCCCTTGCCTCTTCATCGCCACATAATGTCATCTCTTGGCACCACTTTGGCAATAATCGGCAGACCTTTCCTGGAGACCCCTCCCCCCATGCTGTGATACACAGAGCTGGCGCTCAGCACTCCGATGTCTCCGGCCTCTCACCTTGAATCAGAGTATTCTTGGCCTGGAATGGCTGTGACCAGCTTTGCTAAAGGACCCCTCTTCTCTCTCACAGCCTGCAGAAGAACACCATCGGGCCCATGGGAGCCCAGCACATGGCAGATGCCCTGAAGCAGAACAGGAGTCTGAAGGAGCTCATGTGAGAAATGCAGAAAGGCCAAATTGGTATCCTCAGTGTCTAACACAATGCCCAGCGTATCATAAATATTTGTGAGCATGGGGATGGATGGATGGATGGATGGATGGATGGATGGATGGATGGATGGATGGATGGATGGATGGACGGACTGGTATTTGAGTGGGTGGATGAATGGGTAAGGGTGTGAGTGGATGGATGGATAAATGTATAGGTGCAGAAGAACTGGCTTTGGACCCCAAAGCAATGGACCAGGAGAATGGAGATCCAGATTCACAGGACTGAGTGAGCCACAACTGTTTCAGGCTCACATTTACTGCCTTCTCGGCTAGCAGAAGAAAATAGCATTTCCTAGCCACCTTCACATAACATATCACAAATACCTCTCATTGAAGAGTTAGTCTTGCCTCCTGGCCCCTACTCCCCTGCCAGGGAGCCAAGGACTTTGCTACCTTCATCTCTTATAGGAAGCAGGAGGTCACTTACAGAGGTCACTGGCCAACCAGCCTCAAGCAGGAGAGACTGTGTCCTGGCACCGTTGAGACAACAGAGACAGCCCTACCCTGCCCAGCTGTTCCAGGAGGCCGGCTCACCAGTGTCTCCTCTCTTACAGGTTCTCCAGTAATAGCATTGGCGATGGAGGTGCCAAGGCCCTGGCTGAGGCCCTGAAGGTGAACCAGGGCCTGGAGAGTCTGGAGTGAGTCTGCCTGACCACCCTCCAGGGGTGGCTGTGGGCAGAGGGTAACTCCCTTCCCCCCTGGCCCGCCTCGGGTTTCCTATCCAGTAGGCGGGTGGGTCCTGGAAGGAGGGCTATCAGTCAGGGCCACTTCCCTGCCAGAACCCAACCAACCCCCAACCCTGGGCATACTATGATCTCAGCGTCTCTCCCTCCATGCCTACCCGACCTGTTTTATCCTACCACACCAGCTCCATTTCCCTGGACAGTAGGGGTTGGTGTTTTCAGGGTGACAACAGCACTGAAAGCCCTTTAGAAGTTAGTGCAGGTAGCTAAAAGGTCAGCAGCAGTGGCCTTGGTGGGGGTTGGGGGAGCTTGGCACTGCTCCCACACTGGGGAGACTCAACTGTGCCACTTTCTCTGGGGGCTGCAGACACAGCGCATGCCCCCTCTCTAAGGCCATTTGGAGCCACCCAAACCAAAGCAGAGTCAAACTCTGGGGCTGGTTGTGCTATAGCCACCTGCCCTGACCTAGCAGGGGCTGGACTGTGGGGGATGAGAGAGGAAAGAGGGATGATGAAAAAAACACAATGTGGCATGGCACCTGCCTCAGGTATCCCCCAGCTCCCTGTCGAGCTTAGTGCTTCAGCTGGACTGATGGCTCCCTCTGAGTCCTGAGACAGCCACGCCAAATGTGCCCTCTCTTCTGTCTTCAGCCTGCAGAGCAATTCCATCAGTGACACCGGAGTGGCAGCGCTGATGGGGGCCCTCTGCGCCAACCGAACCCTCCTCAGCCTCAAGTAAGTCCCAGCCTCCCTCTCCAACCAGGTATCCCTTGGGTCAGGGGGTCCACAGGGACTCGGGGACTTGGAAGGAAAGGCTGGAGCTGGGAAGTCCACATTACCCCTGTGACGACCTATGGCTGGGCAGCTTGGTTCTGGAGCTGGCATCCTGCACTTTACCTTGCTCTTGGGAGGGCAGGGCAGCTGTGGCCCTCAGCTGGCCAGTTCTGCTGCTCCCTGCCCATATACACATCCCTTAGGCACCTAAGCACCCATGCCTGCCCCTCACCGCTCTGAGGTCCCACTGTCGTATCCTCTTCCTCCTAGACTGTCCTCCTGGTAGGTCCTAAAGGGAGACACTTGGCTGCCTAGCCACCAGAACCTGGGCTCACTGGGGGCACACACCACGTGATTGCTCAGGAAGTCCAGGTCCCACATGAGGTTTCTCTGGTTCTAAAAGCCTGAACACCTGGGCTTGTCTCCCCCAGAAGCCTCATCTGCCTGGTCAGCAGCTCAGGGTCTTCTCTTTCTTCAGCCTTCGAGAAAATTCCATCAGCTCAGAGGGAGCCCAGGACCTGGCTCAAGCTCTCTGCACCAACAGCACCCTGAAGAACCTGGAGTACGTGAGGGGGTGGGGGGAGGGGCTGTGCTTTCTAAGGCTCCTTTATGCCAGGGCCTCACCTATGCAAAGCCCAGAGACTGATGGGCCAGGCCCTGGTCACTCCTGCCATTATCAAAGGCTGAAGAAGGACCTGGCTGGGAGGAGGCAGCCAGGAGACCTGGCCCCTGGTGGCGACTCTGACACAAGTCCCCCACTGTCATGTCATAAATTACATGAGGATGAAGTAGTGGCAGCTCTCTGCCTGCTCCCCGGCCCTCAGCCCTTTGCTATGGATGAGCATGTGGAAGGGGCCACATGGTGGGGGCAGCACAGTACAGGAATCAGGAGTGAGTCCTCTGCCACCTCCTAGTGGGCGACCTGCCATGGAACCTCACTGAGCTGAGCTTGGGCCCACTCCCCCTGGGGTGTCAGATTTGTTACAACAGTCCAGGGCACATGCCTGGCACATGCAAGTGCTCCATAGCGTGAGCTAGGCTATCCTAGTGGGCCCGATGCAGTCCTTGGGTTGGAGGAGGGTGGTCTGGATTCCCTGGGGAGCAAGGACAGGGGACGCCATGGTCAGCTTGTGCTCACTTGCCCCTGTTCCTCTCCTTCCAGCCTGACAGCCAACCTCCTCCATGACCAGGGTGCCCAGGCCATCGCAATGGCAGTGAGAGAAAACCACACCCTCATGTCCCTTCAGTGAGTCCTCAGGGCCCCCACCCACCTCACCCCCTGCCCAGAGCTGCAGGGCTCCCCCAAACCAGGTGATGCAGGAGACCAAGTCCAGCTCTGGGCATGTCCCACACGGTCTCTGGGGCCTCCAGCAGGCTGCAGGTGGTCACTCGCAGGGCCACCAGCCCTGCCCCCTGCTCTGCTTCCTGAGGTTGATCCACGGAGAGGCCAATGGGGTGGGAGGTGGGTAACCACAGCTGTGCCTCTGTGCCACGTGCTTTATGCAGGGACCATCTGGAGTCTTTATTTGAGCCTGTCCCTGTACCCACCCCTAACCAGAGAGCAAACGTTGACTCCTTGGGACTAAGGCTGAGGAGGGTTGCAGGAGCTCTGCCCATCAGTGGTCCCTCTAGAACACACCCCGCAGGGACTCCACCCCCTGGTGTCAGATTCTCCTGGGAGAAGCCCCTCTTTCTGGAGCCCAGGACCTCCTGGACTCTGCTTTGGGCCACACAGTCACGTGGTCCGTGTCTGCCCAGCCTGCAGTGGAACTTCATCCAGGCCGGCGCGGCCAAGGCCCTGGGACAAGCACTACAGTTCAACAAGAGCCTGATCAGCCTCGAGTAAGTGGGGACTCCACGGGGTCAGGGGCATCTGAAACCTCAGTGCCCACCAAGCGCAGGCTCATGCCCTCAGCACACAGCCTCCTCTGTCCTAAGGCCAGCAGGCATGTTTCCATCCTCATCTGCTTTAAAAACCACATAACAGCTTTATTGAGGTATATAATCCACTGGTTTCTACTACATTCACAGTTGTGCAACTACCACCACAACTCAAGTTAGAACTCAGATCCATCAGTGGTCACTCCCCCTTCTGCCCTATTCCGGGCAACCACTAATTTATTATCTCTATGGATTTACCTATTCTTGACATTTCTATAAGTGAAATGATACGATATGTGGTCTTTCGTGACTGGCAACTTTCATTTAATATGTTTTCAAGGTTCAGCCACATTGTGGCATGTGTCAGTACTTCATTCCTTTTCATGGCTGAATAGTGTTCCACTGTCTGGATAAGACTTTCATCTGTTGTTGGACATTTGGGTTGTTTCCACTTTTTAAAAAAATATTTTTACCGATGTCAGAGAGAGGAAGGGAGAGGGAGAGAGAGATTGAAACATCAATGATGAGAGAGAAAATCATTGATTGGCTGCCTCCTGCACGCCCCCTGCTGGGGACTGAGCCTGAAACCCAGGCATGTGCCCTTGACTGGAATGGAACCCGGGGCCCTTCAGTCTGCAGGCTGACACTCTATCCATTGAGCCAAACTGGATAGGGCTTGTTTCCACTTTTTGGTTATTATGAATAATGCTGCTGTGAACATCCATGTACATGTTTCTGTGTATGCTTTCAGTCCTCTTGTGTATACACCTGGGAATGGAATTGCTGGGTCAAATGGTAACCTTTTGAGTTTCATCTCCTTTTGACGCTGACTACTTCTCTCTCAGCTTCCAGGATATCCCATCTCTGGCTAGTTCTGTTTGACTCTGATACACTCGTGTTCCTCAGGGTTCTACCCCAGGCCACCTTCCCTTGAAGGTGCGATCTCTCTTCTGGAAGCTCTCCTCCTCTCCCAGGCTTTGAAGTCCTTATGGCCCCACAGCTATATCCCAGACCTCTCTCCTGAGCTCCAAACCCGTGTGTCTACTCCCCATTCCGCACCTCCCTTTGGATGTCTCAATGGTACTTCAGATTGCCTGAATGATCCCCCCTCCCCCACAAGCCTGCTTCTTGGTCCCCCATCTTATGACTAGAACCAGCCAACCAACTGTGAAAAGTAGAAATATCATCCTTGCTCTTTTCCAAGTCCTACTGACTCATTTCCAAGTCCTGTTGATTCTCTTCCCAGTGCCCCACCCCCATGGCTACTGTCCAGGCATCGGCGTCACTCACCTGCACCACTGCAGCAGCCTCCACCTCCAGTCCATCCACGACTAGCCAGGATCTTTTCAAAATGCAAATCTGTCCCTGTCCTGGTGAGATGTTTCAGTGGCTGCCCAGGGCCTGCCGAGTGAAGTCCAACCTTTAGCACGGCTTCTAGGCCCCCGAACATCTGCTTCCTTCACGTTTCCTCAGCCTCGTTTCACTCTCGAGAGACTTGACTCAATGTCTTTGGGCTCTTTAGACGTGCTAGGCCCCCTCCCCATCTCTTATCCTTTGGGTTTTGGTTTAGACCTACTTCTCTGGGCAGCCTCTGGGACCACACTGCAGCCTGCTCTTAGCCTATAGTGACTGCTCATTTAATCATGTCTCCTCACCTGAGTTCCAAAAAGGTGGAATCGGCCTTGCTGGTGCACAATATACACTCAAACTCTGTTAAATTATTACTGCAAGCTAGCAAGAATGGCCTGGGGCCAGAGGGCTTTCAGAGTTCGAGTTGGCTTCGAAAAGCACACCTTTTGTCTCATGCATTTGCTGACAATGCTTCCATGTGCCCCTTTTTTGTTTGCTTCTGATGGTCCAGACCCCAGGTCTCTCTGCATGTTCATTAGGAGGCCATGGGGTGACCATGGAGTATAGTGTACGATGTGTGTGGCCTGAATTAGATAGAAGGTCCAAGCTCAGCATGTCATGCTAGAGAGCTGGCCCAGGCTCACTCTTTGTGCTCAGTTTACAGGAGAACGCCATCGGGGACGAAGGCGCCTGCGCAGTGGCCAGTGCGCTGAAGGCAAACACCGCCCTCACTGCTCTCTAGTAAGTCCTGCCGCGTGCGCGGCAGCCCAGGATGCCAGCCCTCCACCATCCTTTCATATGAAAAACCATTTTTGTTTCCCAGCCTAGGAAGCTGTGTTTGATTTTCCTAATATTGGCAACCAGGCAGGAAAAGGGATGCCCAGCGCATTCTTGCTCCTGCAGTTACAAGATTTAGGGGTACAGGCAGTGTTCTCCTCCAAACTTTCCAGGAGACTACCTCTATTTCCTATATCCATAGTATCTAGATATGTCCCAAGCACAAACAGTGTAGGTAGAATATGCAGTATCCTTTGGACAGATCACAGCTCATTTTCAGTGCTATTTTGTCACTTTCAACCCTAAGTCAAGGGTGGTGAAAATGAAGGGTGACTGTGAATGGAAGCTGGGCCCAGGGCAGGTATGAGGGCTGGAGAGCCCAGCCTGTCTGGCCCGCCTACGTTGACAGCATCTCCTCTTAGTCTCCAGGTGGCCTCCATTGGTGCACCGGGGGCTCAGGCACTGGGGGAGGCCCTGGCTGTGAACAGAACCTTGGAGATTCTCGAGTAAGTATTCCAGCCTCCGGCTAAAGTCTCTTGCCCAAAGAAACCAAACTGTTGATTCAAATGAATAGATATGGAGGAGAAAAAAAATCAATTTATAAGAAATTCACAAAGCAATTAAGTATCAAGCATGCCCCAGCTTCCCCATTCCTACTTCCCCCCTTTTCCCTGGGAGTCACTACTGTTGGGCCTCCTTTTCTTGAGTACCTGCTTTTCTTGGTCTTGCCCGGGCTGAACATGTCCCAAGGTCTTGTTTAGGGGTTCCTGGGGTGGTCTGTGTCCACTGATCTTGGTCTTTAAGATCCAGGAGTTTGCGGCCTCAAGCTCTGTGGGGCTTTCAGGCATGTCCAGGTCACCCCTGCTCCCGTGGTTCTGTGATGCTGAGCACACAGGGACTGCTGCATGGAGTGTTGCCTCTCCTGTCTCGGCCCAGCTCTTCCTTTGGAATGTAAAAGGAGAATGAAGGCACCAACAAACCACCCAGGTTGGGCTCGCTCAGCCCTCCTGTGCGTCCTGCTTGCTCCCCAAAGCCAAACTCCATTTTGGCTTGAGCGTAAGGAAGGAGCAACCTAACACCCCATGGTTGCTGAGTCCACACTGCCTCTAACCAGTAGCCCATACTCATCTGAAGAAATATCATTTTCACCTCTCAGCTATCACTGTGCCTTACATTTCCTGTCTTTTCTTTATTTTTAAACCCTCACCCAAGGATATCTCCCCCCCATACCCATTGATTTTTAGAAAGTGGAAGGGAGTGGGAAAAGGGAGAGAGGTGAGAGGGAGGGAGAAACATTGATATGAGAGAGACACATCGATTGGTTGCCTCCCACATGTGCCCCAACTGGGGCCGGGATGAACCTGCAACCCAGGTATGCGCCCTTGATGGGGAATCAAACCTACAACCCTTCAGTGCACAGGCCAACGCTCTAACCACTGAGCACACTAGCCAGGGCCATTGCCTGTCTTTTTTTACAGCTTAAGAGGAAACGCCATTGGGGTGGCTGGAGCCAAAGCCCTGGCAAATGCTCTGAAGGTCAACTCAAGCCTCCGAAGACTCAAGTGAGTGGTTGTGGAGCCCTATCTGCACCCCCAGAGCAGAGGACTTCTATGCTGGAACCTCCCCAGGGGATTAAATGCTCTTGATTTTCTCTGTAGCTGCTTCCCTCTGAATAGAAATAGTTCAGACTGTTCTGGTTACTAGCCTATCTAGTAAAGAGGGAATATGCTAATTGACCCTCATGCCATCGCAAAGATGGCAGTACCCACAGCCAATAAGGAGGGAATATGCTAATTGACTTCCCCACCCTCAAAGATGGCAGCACCCACAGCCAATAAGGAGGGAATATGCTAATTGACTTCCCTACCCTCAAAGATGGCGGCACCCAGTCCCCTCAGCCCCACCGAGGCGGCAGGCGCAGCAAGGCTGGGCCCACCCCCAGGCAGGCCCGGCCACTCCACATGTCTGCCTCCGGAGCCCCCCAGTCCCCTCAGCCCCCCAGCCGCCCAGGGCTAGCCAGAGGCGCAGGCAAGCCTCAGATGTCGGCTGCCCAGCCGCCCAGGCCTGGCCGAGGCTTGCACTGCCAGCAGTGGCAGCAGCAGAGGTGTGATGGGGTGTCGCCTTCCCCTGATCACCGGGTCGCCTCCTGCCCCTGGGGGCTCCCAGACTGTGAGAGGGGGCAGGCTGGGCTGAGGGACACCCCCCTCCAGTGCATGAATTTTCATACACCGGGCCTCTAGTAGTCTATATTATGAATGAGTTTGTTCATTTTGCCTAGCATAGGTCAGAGGTAAATCACTTAACATCAGCATTTTTGGTCTTATAATCTCCATGGCACTAAGATGGTACAACCTGGCTCCTCATAAACTCGTCTCAGGATTAAACGCCCACCTTGCTGTTGCTATGGTACCTGTGGACAAATCAGTTCCAGAACTATCCCACAAGATAATGCAGTGTTGCTTTCAGAGGTGTGTTCTGCCCTGACTGGCTCACTCTGGTGTCTCCATCTTTTCTCTACCTAGTCTTCAAGAGAATTCCTTGGGGATGGATGGGATGATATGCATTGCCACGGCACTGTCTGGGAACCACGGGATCCAGCATATCAAGTGAGTGGGGTTCGGCAGACTCTGCCCTTTCCTGCCATTCTCACCCTTAGAACTGCTCCCAGGTCAGGCCCTACCTTCTGCCTGACTTTTGGAGCCAGTGGACTCCCAGGCCCCTCAGCAGCTCTGGGGAAAAACTCAATATAAAAGAAAGCCACTCAGAGCCTTGTCCATGGGAGAGATCCTGGAAGCACCAGGGTTTCACCCAGAGTTCTGCATCTTATGTAGTGACCTTCTGCTCTTTACTAAAGAGAAACTGTCGCCTCTAGCCCTTCCGCCAATTTCTCAATTTATCCTACTCTTTCTCTAGTCTCCAGGGGAACCACATTGGGGAATCAGGTGCCAGAATGATCTCGGAAACTATCAAGACAAACGCTCCCTCGTGCACTGTTGAAATGTGAGCAAAGCAAGTTCCTGGTGGACCGGGCAGGAGGATGGGCAGAGCTGCAGCTGGAAGCCTTCAAACAAAAAGACCGTTTTCCAGGGTGGTTTCCTATTTCCTGGGAGTGACGCTGACCTGCCCGAGAGCTGGCACACTGCAGAGGCAGGAAAGGTGCTGCCAACGGAGGGGGCGAGCCTCTTCGGGCCCAGGGTCAGCCCAGGGTCAGTCCAGGGTCAGTCCCGGCAGGGGAGATGGACTCTCTGGTCTGGGACAGAGGAAAGGGTCTTCCACTGAGGGACCCAGGACTTACACCTTAAAGCTCAGCAAGTAAGAAGCTGGCCTTGAGGTCCTCATGTGCCCCCAACTTTTTAAAATTACCACTTTTCCACTCATCTGGTTAAAAATCACCCCTCCCTCTGAAACGAGCTGACATATTCCAGTGAACTGAGTATCAATTTGGCATTGACAGAGAGGACCTCTCTTTTCTCAAGAAGAAAGTTTTAGGGGTATGATCCTTAGAGATATATGGAAAAATGTGGGATTTTTAAAAAGAGAAATAAAGATTTTTTATAGAATTCTGGAGACAGAGGGGGGGAAAAAAACTTTCCCAAAGTTTTTGCCGTTTTTTAAATCCATCACAAAATCTCTTACAGGCATGGATTATGTCTGGCATATGTTATTTGGAGTCTGGCACACAAGTTATCAATAGCATGTTCAATAATGTTATTCTTAATAATAATGTTATTATTATTGGGCTTCCAATAATTATTATTACTCTGACTACAACTTCCCTCTGAAGGCAAGGCAAGCTCAGTTTCCATGTGGCATAGATTCCCTCAGATGTCTGTGCTGAAAGGGAAAAGATCCTAAATGGACACCATAGCTCTCATCAATTAAATAACCAAGGGAAATGCTTATAAAGATTACAAAGTAATTATTGTTTTAAAATTTGGACAGGAAGCACTGTTGTTCCTAATGTTTCTTTAAAAATGAATATTCAGGCAAGAAACAATGGATACTAAAACCTGGATGAAAGCCAATTGAGGAAGAAGATATTCACATAGTCTCAAAACATCACCCCACAAAGGGTATCTAAAAGGTACCTTACAGAATATTTCAAATGTTGCCTTAACTAAGTGATTAAACTTAATGTCACCAATAATGGGACAAATGGGTATCAGGGGCCCTGATGTGATGCACTGAGAAGGACATATCGCTGATGTAGTATTTTTGCCAAAAAGGTTTACCTGAATCTAATCACGAATGAATAATCTGACAAAATCAGAATTGAGGAGCATTCTGCAAAAAAAGGAAAAAACTAGCCTGACCTCTTTAAAAATGTCAATGTCATGAAAAATCACAAAGACTTGGGACCGTTTTAAATTGAAGGAGATTCAAAAGACATAACAACTTAAGATCTTTGACTGGATCCTAGACTGGAGGCGGGGAAATCAGCCATAAAGAACATTATTTGGTAACTGGGGACATTTGAACATGGGTCATGTGTAATATTTATTGGATTACTTTTTTAAAAAGGTATTTTTGCTGGGTACCGACAGTTTTTTCTTTCAGTACTTTCAAGATGTTATATACTGTCTTTTGGTTTGCACTGTTTCTGGCTGAATTGAGAACTCATCAGAACAAGAGTTGCAGTAGCTAAATGTTGAAGCAAACTGTGCCATGCAGGAACCCAGCACCGGAGAAATTCAGGGGCCGAAGCAGTGGAGAAAGAGTGCTCTTCATGGACTTCAAGAGCAAGCCATACTGTAATTGGAAGGAAATCCCTGACTTTCTCCAAAGTCTCTCCAGCACCCTCTGCTGGCAACACTTAACATCTTGCTGGCTGATCAAGGAGAGATATTACAAAAAAATAGCAGTTACAACAGAGCAGGCCAAAAGGTGAATTTGGAGCTGAGGCAATAAATTGATACCAGCACAGTGGGATGTCTTGTTTTTCATTCTGGACAGTTTCTATTGCTATGAATTCACGATCAGTAATGTTTTCTTCTGCAGTGTCTGACTGCTCTTAATCTGTTTGTTTGATTTCATCTCATTTTTTTACTCTCTAGAAGTTTTGTTTGAGGCTTACTTTATATCTCCCGTGTCTGTCCTTAATATGCTCATGCTTTCCTCTACCACCTGAATACACGGAATATAGTTATAACTCTAAGGATGTTCTTTTCTACTAATTCTATCACCTATCATTTATGGGTTATTTCTTGATTTTTCTCATTATGCCTGATAATTTTTTTACAGTGAAAAAAAAATTATATTTAGAACTAGAGGTCCGATGCACGAAATTCGTGTATGGGTAGGGTCCCTAGGCCTGGCCAGTGATCAGGGCGATCTGTGGGGTAACTGGTGGGGTGATCGGGAGGGGCCCCCCCAACTGGCACCTGCTTTGGCAGGCCTGGTGCCGCCGCCCACTTGTCAGCCCCACCCCCTGCCGCTGCTGCCAGTCACCTCCCTCAGTGAGGCAACCGGCAGGGCAATTGGGGGCTCCTGCTGGCACCTGCCTTGGCTGGCCTGGGGCCTGCAGGCTGGGGGCAGCTCCTGCGTTGAGCATCTGCCCCCTGGTGGTCAGTGTGCATCATAGCAACTGGTCGTTCCACTGGTCATTCTGCCATTTGGTAGATTTGCAGATTAGGCTTTTATTATATAAGATTAGGGAGCTGGACTCAATTTAGGTGATCTCAATTTTATTGGCAACATCCAAAGTCAGGAGCCAAACATATGCCTTCTTCCCTCCATCAGGCCCGATCAGGTGTTGACCTTGGCCACGTCAATGTCATAGAGCTTCTTCACAGCCTGTTTGATCTGGTACTTGCTGACATTGATGTCCACAATGAACACAAGTGTATTGTTGTCTTCTATCTTCTTCATGATTGGCTCCATAGTAAGACAGAACTTGATGACGACATAGTGGTCAAGCTTATTTCTCCTCAGGGCGCTCTTCTGAGGATACTTGGGCTGCCTTTGGAGCCACAGTGTCTTCATGCCTGTTAATTTTTTATTGAACACCAGAAATTGGGAATTTTATCTTTCTGGATGCTGGTTTTATATTTCTGAAAATATTCTTGAGCTTTGTTCTGGTACACAATTACTTAGAAACACTTGGATCCTTTCAAACTTGCTTTTAAGCTTTGTTAGCCAGTCAGCCATCCTTCATTCTAGGGTTACTCTGGCCCATCTTCCGAGGAAATGCCTCAATATTGTGGGTACTCTACCTATTGCCCAAGTCAAGAAAACAGTTTCTATAATAGACACTATAGAAATCGAGGTGTAAAAGACTGTGAAATCAACCTTAGACTTCTTATCCCAAATAGTAGCTTCTACCCAACTGGCTTTCTGGTATGTATGTTTTCAATATAAAGTATGAATTTAAGCAGAGTGGCTCCTAATGCAGACCTTGCTGCATAAATTTTTTTTTCTCTCTCTTATTCAACCCCTCCCATTTCACAAGCTAGTTTCTTTCAGCTAAAAAAAAAAAAAAATGTTTCCCTCACATTCATACAGACATAAAACAAAATAAAGTCTAGAATCAAAAGCCTCTAAAGCAGTGGTTCTCAACCTTCCTAATGCCATGACCCTTTAATACAGTTCCTCATGTTGTGGTGACCCCCAACCATAAAATTATTTTCGTTGCTACTTCATAACTGTAATTTTTTGCTACTGTTAATGAATCGTAATGTAAATATCTGTGTTTTCCGATGGTCTTAGGTGACCCTGCTAGCATCGGAAAACAGATATTTACATTATGATTCATAACAGTAGTAAAATTATAGTTATGAAGTAACAACGAAAATAATTTTATGGTTGGGGGTCACCACAACATGAGGAACTGTATTAAAGGGTCGCGGCATTAGAAAGGTTGAGAACCACTGCTCTAAATTGTACAAATGATTAATAGTCTGACACTGATTCCTAAAACTATTCCTTGTGCGCAGTCCTCCAAAATGTTCTTTGACCTTGCTTTTCTCCCCAAGCTCTGTCCTCTCTTTTCACTATGACCATCCCTTTCTGAACAGTCATCAGTACTCACTGTGTTGGCTTTAAATTCCAACCTCTCCTGCTATCTCACTTCTCTTGGCTAAAGTCCCCGATTTCCTAATTTCCAAAGTCCACTATTTATTGCTTAATCATTTTAGAGAGTATCTATTGACTTTCTATTATGGGAAATGGCACTTATATATACATCACCTTATGTCCCCACTTTTTTTTTCTTCCTCCTTCCAACATAGTTACAGTATGATTTGAAGTTGAATCATCATTTAGTGTTTATCTTATGAATTCATTAGTATGGATCATTGCTAAGCCATTCCTATGTCATTGTTCTTTCTAGAATAAACAGTTGTATTATTTTTAAAATTTAATGAATTTTCTATGTCACTATTACTTCTTTTCCAAACTGTCCAAGAGAAATGTAAAATCTGAATACTGTCTCTCACAGACACACTGGTCATTCCATCAGTTCTGTTTCCCCTAATGACACACCTTCTTGAACCCTTTGTCTTCCTGCTCCAGTTACATCCTCATTGAAAGGACTTCTGTTCTGGGAAGGAGGCAGAATCTTTTCATTCCCTTCCAATCAACCAGTCCTGGAGCCCAGCACCCAAGAGCTCCCCTGGGTCACTCTAACAGCTGTGATATTTATGTAGTAGGTTGCTAACCAAAGAGACACGTCTTCCCTTCAGATGTCTGGTACTGATATTACCGTTTAAAATGCTACTGAAAGATATCTTGCATTTATTTCTTCCTGTCCCAGCTAAAAGGGAAACAGTTCTTTTGATTTCCCAGAGGAAGTCTTTATACTTTGTTCTTGGTGTCTACCAACAATAAAAATTGAGAACTTAAAAAATTACTTTATATTTTCTGTCAATACACATATTTTAAAGCATTTTAAGAGATCCTTTAGTTATACAGTAAAAAACAAAAACCCACCGCTGTCAGCAATGACCTAAGTGCTAGTTTTTCACAGACCTAATCACTCAAGCTTCTGTGGGGCCTGAGTCTGCTCTGCTGCGTAACTAAAGCCGAACGACACCAGGCCATAAAGCACTTGCACATGTTTGACTCCTGGATCCATCACAGTGACAGAAATACATGATCGAGTGCTTGTGCCTCCTTTGTTGACAGAAGCCACTGAAGAAAGTGCCATACCACAGTGAGAGCCTGCACAAATTCAATTAACCACGGAATGGGGGATGACCAAGAAGCAGGTGAAAGAGTGAATCACCCATTACAGCCGTTACCTCTATCTGTGGACATTTTATCAGTAGCTTGGGTAGGACTCCCACGCTAATGCCCATTAGAAGAAAGCATCACATACGGAAAATAATAACACATTTTTAGTTTTTTTCAAAATATAAGTCAGGTCAGAATCAGGTGAACCAAAACTATAACATCCAAAAAGATGCAGTGACTTGCCCTAGCTGGTTTGGCTCAATGGGTAGAGCGTCAGCCTGTGGACTAAAAGGTCCCAGGTTCGATTCTGGTAAAGGACACATGCCCGGGTTGGAGGCTCGATCCCCTATAGGGCGCGTGCAGAAGGCAGCCAATCAATGTTTCTCTCTCATTCTTGATGTTTCTATCTCTCTCTCTCTCCCCCCCTCTCCCTTCCCCTCTGAAATCAATTCTTTTAAAAAAGATGCAGGGACTCTTTTGCACCTTAGAAGCCATGGCACCTGAGTGGTTAGCAAGGCTCCCAACACACCTATTTCCCCTTTAGCTTATTGTTTCAAAAATGGCACATCTCACCCAGCTGGCATAGCTCAGTGGTTGAGCATCAACCTATAAAACCAGGAGGTCATGGTTCGATTCCTGGTTGGAGCACATGCCTGGGTTGTGGGCTCAATCCCCAATAGGAGTCATGCAGGAGGCAGCCAATCAATGATTCTCTCTCATCATTGATGTTTCTATCTCTCTTTCTCTTTCCCTTTCCCTTTCTCTTTAGGGGAAAATCAATAAAAATATATTTAATTTAAAAAAGGTGGCACATCTCAAATTACTGATGAATTAACTGAATGCTGAATGTTTAAAAAAGGGGGTAATCTCATACATAAAATTTAGAAAAAGACAGGTAAAAAGCAAAGGTGATAGCACTAATTGTCACAGTCTCCTAAAGTTTACATGTACCATAGTAACGTTACTATGAACTTTTCTCGAGTATTTATCAGTGCAAATAAACAAAATAATTACATTTTCAAGTAAAATTTATTTAATAATATAAAAATGTGATATTAAAAACATTTATTAAGATAAGTAACTTCAGAAGTCTTTTGACTTTATAACTGAAAAACAAAGAAAACTGTTCTGCGCTTTCCAAAAAACAAACAAACAAAAAATGCCACCTATCTGTCACTTGTCTTTTCACAATAGGGAAATTCTAGTGTTACTCTACCCATTTCAATTTTGGTTTATTTTTTAAGTCAACTTTCCTAAAAAGGAATGCTGGCCTTCTGAGAGAAAATGGAGTATTTATAATCGGGAGGATCTTCTGTTGCCTAATTTTCAAAGAAAGTTGATTTTCATCTGACTTAACTAAATTTCATTCAGAAAATTTTAGTAAAATACATTTAAAGCTTGGTATTGTGAGCATGCAGGAAAAAAAAGACTATGAAATGGAATAAAAGCTAGAATTAAAAGCCTCTGAATTGTACAAGTTACTAATAGTCCGACACTGATTCCTAAAATGAGTCCTTATGTGCAGTGCCAGCCCCGGTTTGTCCCACTGACTCTTAGAGGACAGATGTGATGACAATAATAATCAAAACTTACATAGAATCTATTTCTCCTCAAGTTTCTGTCCTGTGGATGTGAGTCACTAAGCACACACATATTTCCCATCTTTTAGGAGATAAGGCAAAAAAAATCATCTTTGGAGTTTGCTCTGGTTCTTGTTTGAGCTTCATGGAGCAACACATAGGAGGCTAAAGCGAAAAACAGGTAATACTTCAGGAACAATAAGTCCAAGTGACTTAGTAAACAAAATATGTTTCCTTTCTAACCTTCTAAATTCTCATTTACCTACAAATCTGTGGGTTTTAATCTGCATGGGTCCCTTGGCAAGAAAGTCAGAAGTCATTGTCACTCTCTTCCAGGGGCTCAGGTTTCCGGACCCTTCGACTAGATTTAGCTGGAGAGAGAGCAATGCTCTCATCTTCCAAATCGTCGTCTTCTTCATCATCTTCCATGTCAATTTCACTGTCCTCTGAGTCTTCCTATAGGAAAAAGACAGCAAATACAACTGAGGTCCCACTTTGTTCCTGACAACTTGTCACCAAGACCCTACCTCACCCTTTTACTAGTAGCTCAATAACTAGCAAGACCTTCATGTGAAGGAGGAGCTTGGCAGAGAAGCGGTCAGGTTGTGGAGGCATAAAAATGAATTTTCATTTAGATATTGCTGGCTGGAATACAGAGATCAATGTATCCTCTAAGCCAGTGGTTCTCAACCTTTCCAATGCCGCGACCCTTTAATACAGTTCCTCATGTTGTGGTGACCCCCAACCAAAAATTATTTTCGTTGCTACTTCATAACTGTAATTTTGCTACTGTTATGAATCATAATGTAAATATCTGTGTTTTCCGATGGTCTTAGGCAACCCTGCTAGCGGTTCTCAACCTGTGGGTCGCGACCTATGAACCAGGAAGTCACGGTTCAATTCCCAGTCAGAGCACATGCCTAGGTTGTGGGCTTGATTCCCAGTGTGGGGCATGCAGGAGGCAGCCAATCAATGATTCTCATCATTGATGTTTCTCTCTCTCTCTCCTCCCCTCCACTCTGAAATCAATAAAAAAAATTTTTTAAAGAAACACTGTTGCCCTGGCTGGTTTGACTCAGTGGTTAGAACTTCAGCCCGTGGACCGAAGGGTCATGGGTTTGATTCCCAGTCACGGGCACGTACCTCAGTTGCAGTTTTGATCCCTGAAGAGCAGGAGGCAGCCAATCAATGTGTCTCTCTCATGTCAATGTTTCTCTCTTTCTCTCTCTTCCCCTCCTCTTTCCTCACTCCCTCCCACTCTGTCTGAAAATCAACGGGGAGGGGGGGGGGCGGGGAGGAAGAAATATATATATATATATGTATATATATATATATATACACACACACACACACACACACACATCCATCCATCCTCAGGTAAGGATTAAAAAAAGAAAGAAAGAAATACTCTCCTCTATCATCTAGATCTAGGGTGACCAATTCAGCCAGGTTTTAAAACTGCAAGTCCTGCATCCCAGGTAAACTAGGATGGTTGGTCGCTCTAGCTAAAGCATTCCCACCAGCATACATATACACTGTAATTCCTTCTTCTTCTTAAAAAAAACAAACAAAAAAACAAAAAACAAAGTAAAAACCTCAAAACTTAATCCTACCTTCCCCTCCAGCTACTCTGCCCTGTTTCTCTGTTCCCCTCACAACGAAACTCCTTGAATGAGTTTTGAACTCACTGTCCTCACCTGTTACCCTCTCATTGCCTCTTTTAAAAAAAAAAATAGTTTTTTTTAATATATATTTTTTATTGATTTCAGAGAGGAAGGGAGAGGGAGAGATAGAAACAACATGATTCTGATGAGAGAGAATCATTGATTGGCTGCCTATTGCACACCCCCTACTGGGGACAGAGCCTGCAACTCAGGCATGTGCCCATGACCGGAATCAAACCCTGGACCCTACGGGGTCCAACACTCTACCCACTGAGCCAAACCGGCCAGGGCTCTCACTGCCTCTTAAGCACACTCGAGTCAGGCTCTCACCCCACCAATCCCCCAAACTTCTCTTGTCAAGACTGATACATTCGGTGGGTTCAAATCCAATGGGGTAATTCTCCATCCTCCTGTTTGACCTACAGGCTCCTTCTTCCCTGGCATCCACTATTCTATCCTCCAGGGCACCCTTCTCTCTGGGTTCTCACCCCACCTCACTCCTGTGTCTTGTCTTGCTGGCCCAGCCCTCTGCATCTCTCTGACCTCCACAATGTGGGGTTGGCTCAGGGCCTTGGGCCTCCTCTCTTCTCCCTCTTCCAAACAATCACATGTACCCTTGTGCTTAAAGACCACCCAGATATGGATGTTTCCCCCAATTAAATCTCTAGCCCAGACCTGACTTTGAACTCCAGACTTGAATTTCAAGTCAGCATCAGCATGTGGACATCTAGCAGGCAATTCACACTTAGAATGTCCAAAATCCAAACTGTCAATCTGCTAGCCAAGCTCCTTCCTTCCTCAGGTCCGCCTCACAGTTTTGTGCTTTTAGCCAATTTTGCCACAACCAAGGCATCCTTCATTTTAATTAATAAAACCTAGTGGTTCTTACCTTAGAGACATGTTCAGAACCTGACTACTTTTCAACACCTCTGCTGCTACGACTCAAGGCTAAGCCACTGCCACCATCACCTCTGAACTAGACTCTTGCAAATGCCTCCTCACGGGGCTCTCCTAAATGTGAGTCAGTTCTTGGCACTTGTGGGCTCAGGATTCTCTAGCACCTTCCCACTGTACTCAGAGAAAATGCTAAGTCCTTGTCACACCCTGCAAAGCTCTGCACAGCCCTTGCTGCTCCTCCCCCCAGCTCATTCCATTCCAGTCGCCATCGCCTATGGTCCTCGAATGCAGAAACCATATTTCCTGTGATCAGGATGCCCCTCCCCAGCACCATCTCCCTCCTTCCATTTAGGCCTCTCCCCAAATATCACCTTATCAGAGAGATTTTTCATGAGCAATCAAAAGGCATTCCTCATTCCTGTCACTCTGTTCCAAAACCTACTTTATTTTTCTTCTTAACCACTATGAGCCCTGATGGATCTGCTTCACTACCATTGGACTGTAAACTTCATAAAGGCAAAGACCTTATTTCTATTCATTACTGCATTCCCCACAATCTATAATAGTGCCAGGCACATAACAGGCACTCAAAAAGTATCTGTCCAATGACTGAGTGAACACATGAAGGACAAACTCCTATGATTAGGGGGTGGTGCATGAAAACAGCCTCCCTGAAATAAATAACTGACAACAGGCACAGAGGAGATTTAAGCTACAATAATGCATTTGTTCTGAAAAGTAGAAAGCTATATAAATGATCAAGCAAATCACAAGAAAAGAGGCCAGCCAGCGTTCACTAGGTATCACCAGACTTTCCTTATTTCTATCTTGGATGAATAAGAAGCTGTTTAACCATCCATCCCCTACCTTGTTAAAATTTTTGAGGTAGTTTCTCTGCTTCTCTAAAGATCATCTTCTATGTATTCAAGGTTCTATTTCTATGCATCTTGCCCAGCACACCTGAGTGACCTCTCCCTCCTGTGACAGTACACACTGCTGATACTAAATAAATGGACCTTTTGTACAAGAACATAAGACTCGCCCTCACTGGTTTGGCTCAGTGGATAGAGCATTGGCCTGAGGACTCAAGGGTCCCAGGTTCAATTCCGGTCAAGGGCACATGCCTGTGTTTCGGGCTAGATCCCCAATTGGGGCGGGGGGGCATGCAGGAGGCAGCCAATCAATGATTCTCTCTCATCATTGATGTTTCTCTCTCTCTCTCTTCCTCTCCTTTCCTCTCTGAAATAAAAAATAAATATAATATATATATATATAAATATATATATATAAATATATTTAAAAAGAACATAAGACTCATGCCCTGTCTCTGTGTAGCCACTAGTACCACATTCTAGACACATGTGGCATTCAACCTGATGGGGAGATCTGTGATTGGTGTCAATCTAGTCACCCTTTGCCACTTGGAACTGACAGTATTGCCAGGGACTGCAACAAAGAAGGCGGGCCCAGAGTGATGAACGGAAGAGCCCCAACAGCTGGGCCCCAGCAGGGACCCCTTGTTTCCCCATTCTGGTTCATTTCCCAGTCAGTTATCCACTTAATAAAGATCAAGGCGCTGCAGCTCCTTGCCCAGCCTCTCAGAGGGCCTGGTCTCAGGAGGGCCTCCTTATCATGTTCTCTCCCCAGAAACGAGCTGAAGAGAGGGCTGGTCTTGACCCCTGGCCCTCAGCAGCATCCCTTCCTTTCTAGGTTATGGTTCAAGGGCCAGATGACTCCCAAACCACAACCTTTCTTGTCCTTGGCTCAGCTCTTACTGCTCCTTCTTAGAATAGGCACCTCTAGGTAATTTCACCATTCACTGTGGGATCCATTTTGAGTGGCTTTTTTCCCAGGATACAGAAGCATCATTCTTGGGGAAGGTTCTCTGCTGGCCCTGAGCAAGCGCTCTCTCTCTCTCTCTCTCTCTCTCTCTCTCGCTCTCTCTCTCACACACACACACACACACACACACACACAAATGGATGGATGGGTGAAAAAGAAAACCAACCTGCTTCTTGGAGCTGGAAGTCTTGCATTTACCTAACAGAGCTGGTGCTCCTTCCATCTTTGGAAAGTGAGAGCAGACAGAGCATGAGAGGAAAAAAGGAGGGGAAGCAGGTTCATTTGAAAAGAAATGAGCCATCAACAATCAAAGAAGAGAATCCAGCTCCTTGGGAGGCCAAACTGCCACAAATCCCGTGATGCGGGCTGAGAAACCACACCTGACGCTAAGCTGGTCAAACATGCTTAGTTCCTGGCTAACCCAGTCGCAGAGGCCAGCCCAACACCAGAAAGAATGCAACTGCTAAAAGGGGCTGGTCGGGACTCACATCGTCATCGGAGTCTCCACCTTGCATTGTGCCCACGATGTGTTTGCTAGGTCTTCCTGGGGAGAATGAAAACACGAAGAAATTGAAAAAACCTTGTAAAATAAGGCTTAAAATGGCATTTAAGATTTGCCTTCCTTTAGAACATTAGGAAAAAGAAGAATCATAGAAAAATTTACTCAAGTAGCATCCCAACTAATCAGAACTGCCGACAAATGGTAACGGATTTTCTGCATTTCCACATTAACACAAAGAAAAGGGCAGTGAAACGTAAGCATGAATCATAAATCAGAAAAATAAAGATGCATTCTGTGAATGTTTTAGGGGAAAATCACTTTCCCTAAAGGGATTTAGGGAGGCAGCCGATCAATGATTCTCATCATTGATGTTTCTCTCTCTCTCTCTCCCTCTCCCTTCCTCTCTAAAATCATAAAAATATATATTTTTAAAAGTTCATCTTTGAAAACATCATCATTATTTGAGTGATTCTCCATTCCTCCTGTGGAAGTCTAGATGTGATTATGCAAAGACTCAGGAGGCATCCTTCACGGGGTGGAGACGGAGAGCTGCTCTCATACCTAAAGGCTGAGAAACCAACACCCATGACCCCAGGTCCAGGCCTCCAGAGAAAGGCAGTGAGGGAAGCTCAGAGGGGAGTTCACTCAGGGTAGGCCTGGAGTGACCACCAGGAGCTGTTTAAGGATACTGTTCCTTGGGTCAGGTAAAATGCAGATCTTGTGTTGTTTCACTTCTGCAGTGAATTGTCAGAAGTAGAATTTAGGAGCACCAGTGCCTTTATGAGGTTCTGCTGAACTAATCACATACCATTTTAGAGCCCTGGCTCCCATATAGTAGAATGGGAGTCATAACCTCTAACCTCTAGTGATGTCATGAAGGTGTCAAAAAATTAAAGGAAGAAAAAAGAAATCAGAGCATCTAACTATCCTATGAACAAAGCAAAATGTAATAAGTAAAGATAGATGGACCTAAAATAAGAGAAAACAGTTAACAACAAAAGTTAGTATGAAATGACAAATGGAAGATGACTTACCATTTAAATTTATTATGTATATAAAAATGCAATTGTGCTCCAAAAATTAGTAAGTGGTAGATAAGAAATGTTTTTAAAGGCAAATATAGGGCAACTTAGTAGTATCTATCAGAATTTAATTTATATAACCTTTGACCTAAGAATTCCACTTTTAATGACATAGCCTAAAGAAACACTTGCACATGTGCAGAAAAATCTACAAGGAAAAGAGTATCTTAAGTATCTGTTAACATGGGAATGCCCAAGTAAATTACAGGTACGGACATATTATGGACTAATATGCAGCTATCAAAAAGAAAGAAGGAGATCTATATTTTACTGACATGGGAAGAGTTCAATATATTTAAATTTTTTTAAAGCAGATTGCAGAACCATACACATAGTCTGGTCCCACTCCGATTAAAAACATTTCAGATGCTCTTTGTGTCCACGTTTCAGTATGTGTGTGTGTGAAGGCAATTTGGAAGGACGCACCCTGGCCTAAGGTGGGGAGTGAAACAGGAGGAAGACCTCTCACCCAGATTTGCTCCGCGCATTTTATTGCTTGAATCTGTTACAGTAAGAAAGTAGAAATTAGAAGAACATTTTTAAAAGGCAGAGATGTTTCTGTAAGTCCCTTCTTTGGACATTCTCTGACTAAGGTATTAACTGCACTGAGAACAGTTTGGACCCAAAAAGGGCAGAATATAGCTCAGTGGCAGAGGCGGTGTGTTCCAGTAAACTCTGTGAGAAACACCAAGCCACAAGTAAGAATTGGCCGTTCTTGGGCCTCCAGATAAGAGCATTAGTGACAAAGATGACTACTGAGCAGTTTAAGAGCCAAATCCTGATAAACAACAGGGCAGAAAAAAACCTAGAGCAGGGCCACTCACAGTGTGCTTATGGGCCTTAATACCAAGCAGCCCTGACCCAGCCCTGACCCTTAATACCAAGAAGCCCTGGCCGTGGTGTTCTATGACAGGCACAGGGAGGAGGGCAAGTGAAAGAAGCCCTGATACCTTGCATGAGCACTTCCATGGCTGTCCGTGGCTTGGACAGCCGTCTCTCTTCCAGTTCACTGTCAGATTCATCATCCTCCTGGATGTCAATATCCGAGTCATCATTACCTGGCAGGAACACAAATAAGGAAAAAAAGGGGGGAGAGGGGTGGATCCATCATTACTTCGAAACCAGCCTCTGTCCAGTAAGGCTCTTGGCAAGTCATATGCACTTCTCAGCCTTTCTTTTGATGCATTAGATTTTACGAGAACTTCAGGATTTGCTAGTAGATACTTAGCGAAGAGTTAATACAAACAATAGGCAGTTTTGTTTTGTTTTTCCAAAGCTAGAAAAAAAGTGGGTCTGATACATTAGCTAGAAACACTATTCCAGTATGTGAAATTAAGCAATTGACTAGCCAGCTGTCAAGATAGCTAGGAGTTCTTGGTTAGTTGAAAAGAAAAAAAATAAATTCTTTGTTCAGTCTTAGGCTGTGTCACCAAAATTCAAGCTCCTTGAGGATAACAAAGATGAAGAATACCCCACTGAAAAGGTCAGTGACTGCACGAAAACAAGACTGGAGGCAAGAAGGAGACCAGGATAGGAATAGCCTGAGTAGGGCTGGCATGAGAAAGATGGTGACCTACTGATTGGCAATGAAAACTGGTGTCATGACATTCTTCACTAGAGAAAATTCCATTATAAAGATATATAAAGAAAGGTCATTCTCTGCCGATACCGGTTTGGCTCAGTGGATAGAGCGTCGGCCTGCGGACTCAAGGGTCCCAGGTTCGATTCCGGTCAAGGGCATGTACCTTGGTTGCGGGCACATCCCCAGTAGGGGGTGTGCAAGAGGCAGCTGATCGATGTTTCTAACTCTCTATCCCTCTCTCTTCCTCTCTGTAAAAAATCAATAAAATATATTAAAATAAAAGAAAGGTCATTCTCAACATCACGGCCTTTTACATTAATTTCTTAAATACTCTCCTGGAGCTTGGTGCACGTTGAACATTTCCTTATGGAAACCTACAGAATGAGAGTTTCCACAGTGGGGAGAAAAAGCTTTTACCGCCCAGCACCTGACTACTCTGCATCCAGGCACACACATAGGTTTTAAGAATGGCACTGAAGGCCCTAACCGGTTTGGCTCAGTGGATAGAGCGTCGGCCTGCGGACTCAAGGGTCCCGGGTCAAGGGCATGTACCTTGGTTGCGGGCACATCCCCAGTAGGGAGTGTGCAGGAGGCAGCTAATCGATGTTTCTCTCTCATCGATGTTTCTAACTCTCTATCCCTCTCCCTTCCTCTCTGTAAAAAAAAATCAATAAGATATATAAAAAATAAAATGGCACTGAAGGAGTTTGCAGTAGCTGCTCTGATCACTGACTCATAAGTCAGTTTGGAAGTATAGGAAGCGTTCGTCTACAAAAAAGCTTTGCTTAGGCCCTGATCTAAGAGGGAAATGAAGTGGCAGCTATGTCTAGCTGAGCACAGAGTGAACGTTTCCTGCTTTCTTTAGCCACGGAGAGAAGAGCGGAGCTGCAGCACAGAGGAGCAAACCTGGGAGCCAGAGAGTGTCAATAATAGCATCCTGCAAGACTTCAATACAATCGATCTGAAAACTACCACCTTCCAAAAGCCCTAACCAGAGAATATGATTAAATATTAACACAAATGAATGATTATAAAATGAAATCACTGTTCAGCTTCATTCACTTTTTACTTCATCCAGGAAAATTATGATATTAAATCGGTACCCAATGCAACATAAACCAAATGATATCATGAATTTTAAAACAACATTAAGACAGATATTTCAGGCTCAACATGATTTCTTCTGACAACTCAAAACATTTCACTGAGGACTAAGCAAGTAAACTAAAACTAACACATGCTGACACTGAAATCACCGAGTTGTCAGTGATATGTTAAAATTAAGTACAGTAGACAATAGTGCTGGTATAATTCAACAGGGAAAGGATAGTCTTTCCAACAAATGGTGCTGGGATAACCAGCTCGCCACATGCAAAAGAATGAAGTAGGGTCCTTGTCTCACATCATTTACAAAAATTAATTAAAAATGGATCAGACTATGTTGTCTACTTAAGAAATGAAAGGATTTGCTCAAGAGCTTGTATTCATGGATTTTAGAACCGGACTCCCTAGATTCACATCCTATCTTTAATTGTGTTCGCTTACCCAAGGTACTCTCCTCCCAGGGAAGAGTAAGGGATGCCTTCTTACCTACTGCAGGTACCATCCTGTAGCTGGCTGGACACAGAGGAGGGGAGAATTTACTCTTAAATTAACCTTGGAGTTTTGGTTATTAGTGCTGTCTGGATGTAGTAAAAATACTGAACATAGACTGTGCTTTTGGATGTGAACTGGTGTTTTGTTTTTATGTTCACTTTGCTTATTTGTTTTTTAAAGTAAAATACATTAGAAAAGTATTGAGGACTATACTTATCACTGGACACATAGATACAACTAGATAAATGAGGGGGCTTAAAGGAACAGCAGGAGCAAAAATAAAAATGTTTTATGATTTTAAAAAAATGGATCAGAGACCTAAATGTAAGAGTTAAAACTATAAAACTCCTAAAAGAAAACACAGGCATAAATCTTGGTGACCTTGAATTAAGCAGGGGTTTCTACTTAGATATGACACTAAAAGCACAAGCAACAAAGAAGAAACTGACAAACTGGATTTCATTAAAACTTTGTACAGCAAAGAACATCATCAAAAAAGTGAAAACACACCCTAAAGAATGAGAAATTATTTGCAATTCACAAATCACTTAAATCATTTATAAAATACTTCATATATTCTAGTACCCAGAATATATAAAGAACTCTTACAACTCAATAATAAAATGATAAATAAGCCAATTAAAAAATGTGCAAAGCACTTGAATAGATATCTCTCCAAAGAAGATATAAAAACAGAAATAAGCACATGAAAAGATGCTCCATTTCATTAGCCATCAGAGAAATTAAGATGAAAACCACAATGAGATACTACTTCATACCCACTTAAACTATAGGCAGTTTGTTTGTTTCTTCTTTTAGAACAGCACTATCCAACAGAAATATCATGCCAGCGACAGGTGTAATTTCAAAATTCCTAGTGACTATATTAAAGTAAAAAGAAACTGGTAAGCTACTTTAAATGTTTTACTTAACCCAATATACCTAAAATGTCATTTCAACAAGTAACCAATGTAAAAAATTATGAGTAATTTTACTTTTCTTTCAAAATCTGGTATATACTTGTTAGGGGCAAAAATAGAATATTGGGGATTAGTTATAGTTATAAGAAATATTAATCATGCTCTGTTAACTGTGATTGCCTTGTTCTGATTAAAGAAAGGACCTTCTAACCTGGCTGGGAATTGTAGGCCCCAGGGATCTGGGAGTCAACCTTAGACCTGGCAGTCAACCTTGGACCTGGGAGTCAACCTTGGAATGCAGTTAATTCTCATTCAAGTACTGCCTATTATAGTGGAAAGATTAACAACCTTGTTGCCCAAACATGGAGTCCCGCCCCAGTCCACATTGTCTACTTACCCATGTAATCTGTGTCCTACTCAACATATGGGGGTTGCAGAGCAGATTTTTGTGGATGACTTGCTGCTTTCCCATACTTCAAGCATTAATGGAATAAACACTCATACATGATTCAACCCTGTCTCTGCTTAATTGGCTCAAGCAGTGACAGGCAGCCCAGACCCATTGGTTGTCTGGTTACATATTCTCAACAAACAGCACACCCCAGTTTGGACGAGCCACATTTCAAGTGCTCAAGACCACATGTAGCCCTAACCGGTTTGGCTCAGTGGATAGAGCGTCAGCCTGCGGACTCAAGGGTCCCGGGTTCGATTCCGGTCAAGGGCAGTACCTTGGTTTCGGGCACATCCCCAGCGGGGGGTGTGCAGGAGGCAGCTGATCGATGTTTCTCTCTCATCGATGTTTCTAACTTTCTATCCCTCTCCCTTCCTCTCTGTAAAAATAAATAAAATATATTTTTAAAAAAAATACCACATGTAGCTGGTGGCTAGGTAGTGGATAGTACAGTTCTAGACTTAAGAGCTCCCTGAGAGCCTCACCAATCACTGTGGGCTGGCACAATGCCTGATACACAATAGGCATGCAGTAAATACAGGGCAGGGCAAAAGGTTTACAGTTAGGAGTACTCAAAAAACACAAAGGTTATTCTGGTATTATTATTTACTAATTATTGTATTATTTTCTTTTCTTGTTGTTGTATTATTTTCCATACGAACAGCTGTAAACCTACTTTTGTCCCACCATGTATGTGTTAAATGTATAAACACCTGCTTTCCACTATACCATAAAAACAGAGTCACAGCAAGGTTACTGTGCTATTGTGATTTATAATAAGAAATATAGATTTGGCCTTCCTCCCTGTTCCTGGCACAGAGCTCCCAAATCCCAAGCAAGGACTTTCTTTTTTTTTTTTTTTTTTTTTTTTTTTTTTTTTTTTTAATGAATCTTTATTGTTCAGATTACAATTGTTTCTCCTTTTCCCCACATATCTCCCCACCACCCAGTTCCTACACCCCCTCTTCCCTTACCTCCCTCCCCCCGCTGTCCTTATCCATAGGTGTATGATTTTTGTCCAGTCTCTTCCCATACTCCCCACACAGACACCCCTTTCCCCCTGAGAATTATCAATCCACTCCCATTCTATGCCTGATTCTATTAAGTTCACCAGTTTATTCTGTTCCTCAGATTTTTAATTCACTTGACTTTTAGATTCACTTGTTGATAGATATGTATTTGTTGTTCATAATTTTTATCTTTCTTCTTCTTTTTCCTCTTTTTAAAGAATACCTTTCAGCATTTCATATAATGCTGGTTTGGTGGTGATGAACTCCTTTAGCTTTTTCTTATCTGTGAAGCTCTTTATCTGCCCTTCAATTCTGAATGATAACTTTGCTGGGTAGAGTAGTCTTGGTTGTAGGTCCCTGCTATTCATCACTTTGAATATTTCTTGCCACTCCCGTCTGGCCTGCATGGTTTCTGTTGAGAAATTAGCTGATAATCGTATGGGAGCTCCCTTGTAGGTAACTAACTGTTTTTCTCTTGCTGCTTGTAAGATTCTCTCTTTGTCTTTTGCTCTTGGCATTTTAATTATGATGTGTCTTGGTGTGGTCCTCTTTGGATTCCTTTTGTTTGGGGTTCTGTGTGCTTCCTGGACTTGTAAGTCTATTTCTTTCATCAGGTGGGGGAAGTTTTCGTTCATTATTTCTTCAAATAGGTTTTCAGCATCTTGCTCTCTCTCTTCTTCTGGTACCCCCATAATTCTGATGTTGGTTCGCTTGAAGTTGTCCCAGAGGCTTCTTACACTATCTTCAACTTTCTGAATTCTCTTCTCTTCATGCTTCTCTGGAAGAGTGTCCTTGGCCTCTTTGTATTCCAAATCTTTGAGTTGATTCTTGCAATCCTCTAGTCTGCTTTTGGGTCTCTGTATAATATTTTTTATCTCAGTCAGTGTATGTTTAATTTCTAGTTGGTCCTCATTGAATTTATCGGCCTTTTCAGGAAGAGTGTCCTTGGCCTCTTTGTATTCCAAATCTTTGAGTTGATTCTTGCAATCCTCTAGTCTGCTTTTGGGTCTCTGTATAATATTTTTTATCTCAGTCAGTGTATGTTTAATTTCTAGTTGGTCCTCATTGAATTTATCGGCCTTTTCCATGAAATTCTTGAAAAACCTTATAACCGTGGTTTTGAACTCTATGTCCAGTCGCTTGTTCTCCTCCATTTCTTTGGTTTGTGATCTGTTTCCTTGCCTTCTCATATTCTCTGCTTCCCTAAGTTGGTAGGGTAGTTTTGTGTACTAGGTGTCCTATTGGTTCAACGGGTCAGCCTCCCAGTTACTTGAGGTGGACACTCTTGGTGTACCCTTGTGTACTGTGTGTCCCCCAGCAGGAGCTACAGCAAGGGCTAGTTTTCTCCTCCTTTGCTTGGGCAGTTTTGGAGCAGTCTGACTGGAGCTGCAGTTGATTAAGCTGCTCCAGAACAGGCCATTTATATGCAAAAGCCACTGTGTGGAGCCAGGGCGGGTTTGTAGAATGTGCAGGGCGGGACCTCAGGGCGGGGCCTCAGGGCTGGGTGGGGTCTCAGGGCGTCACTAGGCTGGGGCGTGGCCAACGGCGATGGCTGCCGTCAGCCCTCTCTGCCTTTCCACGTTTCCAAGTCCCTGCGCCCTGCGCTCCAGTGCAGTAAACAATGATTGCTGGGCGCACCACCGCAAAAAAGTCACTCTCACTTTCCGACCCGATGGCCGAGAGTCCAGCTTCTCCCCGTAGGTGCCTGGGTCCCCCGAGTGTCCCCAGAAACTGGATTTCAGAGTGATCGGGAGCTTGTCTCCCTGCGGGTTGAAGAAAAGCCGCGCACCCAGCCGCCCGCCGCCGGCCCGATTCGCATGCCTCCGTACCTCAGCTTTTCAGCAATTGTGCTTCTTTCTCTTCTTAGTTGTAAATCTTCCACTCAGCCAGCTTTCCCGTAGTTCTGGGTGGTAGACGTTTTTGTCTTTTAGTTGTATTTTTGAAATTGTTGTGTGAGGCAGCAGATTAGTTGTTTAACTATGCCGCCATCTTGGTTCCTCCCAACAGCTGCTTAGCAAGGACTTTCTTAAATGATGAGAGTAACAATGGTGTCTCTAGTTAAGTAAACGAGGTGACTTTTGGATCTCACCCAAGGGTAGGGCCTGGCTGCCAGTAGGAGCCAACCATGTGATTAGAGAATTGGAACTTTGAGTCCTGATTTCTGGGGAAAGGAGAGGGGCTTGAGGTTGAATCAATCTCCAATGGCCAATCAAGACAAAGTAATGAACGCAAAAGGGTCTATTCTAGAGAGCTTCCATGTGCCACCCAAGGACAGGACCTCCTGTTGGAGACTTTGCCCTGTGTATCTCTTCAACTGACTACTGATTTGAATCCTTTAATATCCTTTGTAAAGCATCAGTAATTTACTGAGTAAATAGGTTTTCCTGTGAGGGGACTGTAGGAACTTCTGATTTATAGCCAGTCAGAAGTACAGGTAACAACCTGGCATCTGAAATGGAGGGCCATCTTGTGGGACTGAGCCCTTTACCTGTGGAATCTGATTCCACCTCCAGGTAGAATTCAGGTGAATTTTTGGACACCATGCTGGCATCCAAAAATTGCTCAGTGTAGGGAAGCGCGTGCACACACACACACCACACACACACACACACACACACACACGAATTGGGACCAGGAACCCCATTCAATTACTCAAGTGCTTTCTAGAAATTTCTGGGTCATTTTATAAATTCAGAGGACTCTAAGTTTCTAATGCTATAGTGAAGAAGCCTACTGAGGATACAGTTACAAATCTACCACTAGCAACAAGGTTTAAAAGGATGGTGGGAAAATGAAAAACTTCTATTACAGGCTATCTAAACAAAGTACCTTGCCCTTTTAATCTCTGGGCCCTGATGGCATTCTCCCATCTCTCATCACTCAAACTTTCTCTTCCTAAAGTCCCTTACTCTAAACCACCGAAACCAAATCTAAATGACTTTACCTCCTGCTCAGGAAGGATGGTTTCAATCAGATATGAGCCCCTCAAGCACGTTACACCTTCCAGCTCATCTAACCTACCTGAACTCAAGTCCTGCAGGTTCACACATTTCCTCACTCACTGAAAGTCATCCCTTCACCTGGGCTCTGGCTCCCAGTCTTTCTGGCTTCCAGACTCTCCTCATCTGGTATCTCCCCAGCTCTACTGATTTAGTCTTTACTGAAATAGCATCCCCTCAGTGAGGCCTACCCTAACTCCCTATTTAAAGCAGCAATTCTGTCATCTTCCCTATCCCTCTTACCCTGCTCTGCATTTCCCCCATGGCATTTTTCACCTTCTCCATACAGCTTGCTTACTATTTGTCTTCTACCCTGCTAGGATACTGCTAGCATACTGCTAACATGTGAGATCAGTTAGGGCAAGGATCCCTAACTTTTATCCACTCATGTATCCTTAGCACCCAGATACTTAATAATGCTCTGCTAGGTTGAATCGGCTCCCTAAAGAGTGGCCTGAACAAGATGATCTCTTGCAGCTCTTAGATTTTATTAATTCTTGCTCCTAATTCATGTTTATGTACTATTATATTTTTCTGTTTGGAGGAATCTTTCACAGATGGAGAAAAATTCATAGAGTCTGCCTTTATATATTTCTTCTCTGATCCCAATACTCTGGGCAATGTTCCCACATATGCAAAGAAAGCAAAGAACCTTAGGGTGGGTAGAAAAGAGAATGGTCCTTCATGAGTATTTTCCTAACTTCTTTGTCCACTCCAAGCTAATTAAGTGCTATCCTTCATTAAGTTGGTTTAAATTGGAAATTTTTCTGAAATAATTAAATCACACATGCTTCTAAGAAACTGTCCTTCAAGAGATCCCAAACGTATGGGTCACAAAATGAAAGTCTGAGTTCAGAAGAACAAACCAAGATCAGTGAGAAAGGTCTTAATGTGCTGGCCTGGGGCAGAGCAGCATACAGCCAACCAACCAGAGCTCTTACCTGTGCCAGGCCTCCCAGGAGGGGAGAAATTCCATGCGGTCTTATCACTTAGGGCAGCTTCGGGCTCTCCTGGCTGACCTGGAACCATAAAGGCAAGGGGCTGCTTTGGCTAGAGAGGCCCTTGAATTTCCTAACCTTACCCCAAGAGGATTTCCCAGCAGTCCCTATTCTCCTTCCAGAGTTCCCTGAGATTCTGGAGAGGCACAGACCAAGTGCAAAATAAGAGAGAGACAAGAAAAGACAGAGAGAAAGAGCATGCCTGATGTCCCAGGTATACTATCTTCAAGCATGGGAGAGTAAAATATATCATCATGAAAAAATGGCAAGAAGTAACACTATGAGACAAAGCCATCAATTCAGCAGGAAGATCATGTGCTACTATAGCTCCCGAGGCTGACTTGACACCTTGGTGAAGTTAGTTCATGGATGAAATATGCTAACCAGACATGGAGGACATTCCTTCCCAGAATCTAGATCTTATATAGAGGTAACTCCCATTTCTCTATAGATGATAGCTCTGCTGACGATGGGTGTGTGGGTTGGGGGGTTAAGCAAGTGATCTATTCACTTGCACTTCATTATGTTGCTTGTTTTCCATCAATCTGCCCTAAAATAAGGAACTCTACAGACCTCCAAGAGAAATTTTTATTTTATAATTATATATTCTATATATTCAAACTATCATTTAGAAAGAGGAAAACACTATTTTAGTTGGCATAAAAAACCTAAAGTGCTTTAAATGTTATGTAATTTAAACTAGTCTCTTGAGCTCTTGACTGAAATAAAATGGTACCAGATATAAAATTGTGAGAAAATTAACTTTTGAAAAGAATTAAAATATACATATAAATTTTTCAATGCTAAAAATGCTACTCCAGAATTTTTAAAAAGTACAGACTTACTTCCACTCTTGAGTAGTCGCTTTTCTTCTTCCTTCAGCTTGTTCTGCATCAGACGAAGAGTATTTTCGGCTTCCTATGGAACAGAAAAAATATACAGAAGAGATGACCCTTTTTGGACATTTTATTATTTTTTACCATTTGAGTAAGTACTGCTAAGTTTGTGGTACAGAACCAGAAAAAAATCTAAACCAAAAGAAGGGGAAGAGCCCTAGCCAGTTTTGCTCAGTGGATAGCGCATGGGCTTGCAGACTGACGGGTCCTGAGTTTGATTCTGGTCAAGGGCACGGCATGTAACCTAGGTTGCAGGGTTGATCCATGCCCCTGGTGAAGGTGCATGTGGGAGGCAACAAATCGATGTGTCTTTTTCACATGGATGTTTCTCTCTGTGTCTCTCTAAAAATCAATGGAAAATTATCCTTGGGTAAGGATTAACAAAATAAAAAATAAAATAAAGAAGGGAAGAGAACTAACACTACCTGAGATACTACTACAGTTGGAAAACCTGATACCCTTTCTCTTTATAATCACCCAGCAGCTCTATGGAAAGGGAGGCTCCCAGACAGGTCACAATGGACGTAAGATGGGCTTGACTGGCCCCCAAACCTGTGCTCCTCCCACTACACCTCAATAACTCCGAAGAAAACTGAATGACACAATGAAATACCCATCATGTGTGCCTGCATAGATATATGGGTACTACAGGCCTCTTACTCTGGAAAGAGTAAAGCATAATTTTATTGTTTTTCTGCCCTGCACAATTCAAGCCCTGAAAGACACTAAATGGTGGGACTGATCAGGATGGGAAAGAAATAAATACTAGCCCTAGCTGGTTTGGCTCAGTGGATAGAGCATTGGCCTGTGAACTGAAAGGTCCCAGGTTCTATTCCGGTCAAGGGCACATGCCCAGGCTGTGGGCTCAATCTCCAGTAGGGGACTTGCAGGAGGCAGCCGAGCCATGATTTTCTCTCATCATGGATGTTTCTATCTCTCTCTCCCTCTTCCTTCCTCTCTGAAATCAATAAAAATATATTTTTAAAAAAGAAATAAAAAATACTAGTTTTAATTCCTAGAGGATTAAAAGAAAGCTAGTATTTCAGTTAGGTCACAAATGTGGCCCTGATTATTGTCAAAACAAATAATGGAAGAGGAAATTAGCCTTTAAAATTTTGTTGTTGCTATAAACATTTTTTAAAAAAAGCACTGCGTTTCATGCATGAGACATTTTGAGGGACCAGGTATTACAAGCACAGAGAGTAGATATGACCACAGGAGAAAAAGAGGGTAAGTACTTGTTGAAGGAAGAACATGCAGCCTGAGGCATGTTCTTCAGTACATTCTCTGAACCCAGGGGTGGCCCCAGGAGATAGTACAAAATGGTCAGTTTATTTTCATGGCCCTTTATTGTTCTTTCCCAGGCACCTATGTTTAAAATATCCTGGACTCCAGGCTCTCTCCACTGCCTGCCTCTGCCATACAGTAATGTCAGCAACAGGGTCCTCTTCAAGATAAACATGTCCATGTGAATGTGGTAGTTACTCCCAGCCAGCCCTCCTGGACAGCAAAATAGTTCCAACTAATTCAAACACCCAGGTTTGTAAGATGATTAGCATAACCTTTATACTAAAAGCTGTCAGGGACAATGTAAGAAAGGGAGATTGTAGACTAGTTTTACCATGAACATAGATTCTAAGTGACTATTCTTGGGTTAAACAGAAATATCCCTAAGGATATTCAAAAAGGGAGAGCAACTTGGTCCAACTTCCTTTGCTCTGAATTCCGTATTTATTAATACACTAGAGGCCTGATGCATGAAGATTCGTGCAATGGGCCTTCCTTCCCCTGGCTGCTGGCACCGCCTTCGTTCTGGCCAGAGCCACCTTTCTGCCTTTGCTCCGGCCCAGAGCCACCTTTCCGCCTTCCCATGCTGCCCAGAGGCCTGGAGCTGCTGGGGTGGTGCAGAACACCTGCGTCATCGCCATGACGCAAGCATCCCGCCCTCGGCCGCTCAGCACCTGCGTATGCAAATTAACTAGCCATCTTTGTTGTGTTAATTTGCATACTCACTCCTGATTGGCTGGTGGGCATCACGAAGGTATGGTCAATTTGCATCTTTCTCTTTTATTAGTGTAGATACTGAAGGAAGATTTGAAATATTCCTTCCTAAATGGCCTTAAATACTGAGATGAAAGGTACCTGACATAGAATAATCAACTGTGATTCCTCTGTATAAAGCAGTCTTTGATAAGCTAGTTCAGGTGATTCAATTAACCAGGGCTTGAAAACCTTTAAGTGAGAGAAGTTACATAATTTGTGGAACTCAGTGCAAAATAAAATGTACTTAAAAATTATTAAGGAGCCTGGCCAGTGTGGCTCAATAGTTGAGTGTCAACCTATGAAAGAGGACATGGTTTGATTCCTGATCTGGGCACATGCCTGGGTTGCAGTCTCGATCCCCAGTAGAGGGCATGCAGAAGGAGCCGATCAATGATTCTCTCTCATCATTGATGTTTCTATTTCTTTCTCCTTCTCCCTTCCTTTTTGAAATCAACTAAAAAAAAATTGAAAAATGCTGTTTTAAAAAATTTATTCAAGATGGCAACAGCAGAGCATTAAAGCAAGCACAGTCTCTTCTAAGCTGTCTTATGTGACTGCACATGTCACATGCTAGCCCTGTCTGTAGTCCTAATTGACCAAACCCTGATGATAAACTAATATCAAAGATTCACTGGCATTTTTTTAAAATATATTTTATTGATTTTTTTACAGAGAGGAAGGGAGAGGGATAGAGAGCTAGAAACATCGATGAGAGAGAAACATCGACCAGCTGCCTCCTGCACACCCCCTACCGGGGATGTGCCCGCAACCAATGTACATGCCCTTGACCGGAATCAAACCTGGGACCTTTCAGTCCGCAGACCGACGCTCTATCCACCGAGCCAAACCGGTTTCGGCTCACTGGCATTTTTTTCACAATGATATTTACAAACTGATTTGTCAACAAGTACAAAGTAACACACCAGAAAGAATGGTCTGTGCAGCCGAAACCAGTTTGGCTCAGTGGATAGAGCGTCGGCCTGCGGACTCAAGGGTCCCAGGTTCGATTCCGGTCAAGGGCATGTACCTTGGTTGTGGGCACATCCCCAGTAGGGGGTGTGCAAGAGGCAGCTGATTGATGTTTCTAACTCTCTATCCCTCTCTCTTCCTCTCTGTAAAAAATCAATAAAATATATTTAAAAATAATAATAAGAAGAAGAATGGTCTGTGCAGAAGATGGGCTATAAGCACTTACCTCAAACCTCTCTTGCTCCATCCTATGATGATCCTCGAGTTGCTGTTCGAGATAAGCTAGATTTCGAAATTTCTCCAGATAAATGTCATACTGCTTTTGCAATTCTTCCTCAATCTTCTCATATTCATCCATAAAGGCTGGCCTAGAATGATCAAATGAAATAAAAAGTAAAAGATTAATTGATATACAGTAGTTTGAAATTGGTATTCAGAGTTTCATATTCTGTCGTGGCTTTCTTTAAAAAGCCTTGAATTACAGCAGTGTGAAGAGACAAGATCGACCCCGGACCGAGCAAGGGCTCCATGCTGCTGCATCCCTGTGTCCCGCTCGGACGTCCCGCCACCATCGCCATCATGCCCAAGAGAAAGGCTGAAGGGGATGCTAAAGGAGATAAAGCCAAGGTGAAGGACGAACCACAAAGACGATCCGCCAGGTTATCAGCTAAACCTGCTCCTCCAAAGTCAGAGCCCAAGCCTTAAAAGGCCCCTGCAAAGAAGGGAGAGAAGGTACCAAAAGGGAAAAAGGGGAAAGCTGATGCTGGCAAAGATGGGAATGGAGATGCCAAAACAGACCAGGCACAGAAAGCTGAAGGTGCTGGACATGCCCAGTGAAGTGCATGCATTTTTGATAACTGTGTATTTCTGGTGACTGTACAGTTTGAAATACTATTTTTTATCAAGTTTTATAAAAATGCAGAATTTTGTTTTAAAATAAATAAATAAATAAAATAAAAAGCCTTGAATTAATTGGAGGAAATGCTTCACAGTTCTCCAACAGCTTGAAGCTAATTTCCCCTTTTCTCTTCCCTCCCCCAAAAATGAACATACTTTTTTCATCAAAAAAGATGTGATTTTTATAAAAACTTGAAATAATGCTGGAAGTATAAATAAAGTAAAAATTGCTCATAATCCCATCACCAGGTATAAGCACTTAATATTTGACATACATTCTTCCAGACTTTTCTATACATATCCTATATAACCCTATATAATAAAGAGGCAATATGCAAATTGACCATCACTCCAACACACAAGATGGCCGTCCCCATGTGGTCAAAGATGGCCACCACAAGATGGCCAGCAGGGAAGGGCAGTTGGGGGCGATCAGGCCTGCAGAGGAGGGAAGTTAGGGGTGACTGGGCTGGCAGAGGAGGGCAGTTGGGGGGAACCAGGCCTGCAGGGGAGTGCAGTTCGGGGGGACCAGGCCTGAAGGTGAGGGCAGTTGGGGGGAACCAATGGATTTCATGTAACCCACATACATCTCCTCTTTTGATAGTAATGTATAAAACAAGGTGCAAAACTGCCATTCTCTGGAGCATTATCTCAATCTGTTGAGATTCTACTTCCTGGCATTTGTGGACACTTTGGCTCAAATAAACTCACAAAAATTCTTCACAGGTTTGAATCTTTCTTATGTTGACACATTTTTTAATAAGCATTAAGTATATTACCTTAAATCAGTGATTTCAACACTGTTGTGCCATAAGAATTTTTAAAACATTCAATACTTGACTATTTAGTCAGAGGCACTGACCTCTTTTCCCTTAGATTGTCAAATTTAAAAAAAAATTGACAACAGCCAACACAATAAGAGCTATCTGGTATGAATGAATCAAAATTATGCCCATTTTTTGTCAGATTAGCAAAAAATATAATATTTTTTGGTATGCCACAGAATTTTAATTAATTTACTTGTGCCATGAGATGAGAAAAGTTGAAAATTGTTGTCTTAAATGAAGCTCTGCAGTCTTTTTTCTCACTCAATATGCCACAGATTTAAATAGTTTAAAAATTAGCATATAGCATACACATATTTCAAAATCAATAAATTAAATATATGCATTATCTTAGTTGGGCATAATACTTTGCTATGCCAAAATTTAACCAGTCCCCTAAAAAGGGAAATATAGGTTGCTATAAATTGAAGTTAAGTTTTTAAACAATATAAAATTGCAAACTAAAACCATAATGTAAAAAGCTATTTCAACTGGTTTGCTGAATTACATTTTTCTTATTAAAGGGAAAATCTGTTCTTTTAAAAATATAAACAAATAAACTAAAAAACAATGTTATAACCTTTTGTACTCAAGCAAAACACAGAAACCTTTCTATTAAAAAGGATTTGAGGCTTAACAAAAATGAATTGACACTTGAAAGGCAGAACTTTTTAATGAGACAAGTCTATCTGGTGGCCCTGATTCTAGAGGCAGAATAGGTGAGGTCCCTGGGCTGGGAGGAAGCCTTTGATGTTCCCTGAGTAACTGGCTGCTGTCCCCAGGTGCTGCCTCCCCACAGATCTAGGAGAGTAGCTAGATCAGTGATGGGCGACCTTTTGAGCTTGGTGTGTCAAACTTCGCCAAAAAACTGAGCATAACTCGGGTAGTGTGTCACTTTGAGGAAAAAACTAACTCCAAGACTCTAGTCGCAAATGTTTCATCCTCAGGAGCAGCAAATGTTTCATCCTCGGCATGTGGCCGCGTGTCATCAGAAATGGCTACGCGTGTCAGTGCTGACACGCGTGTCATAGGTTTGCCATCACTGAGCTAGACTGTGGGCCAGTCACCAGTATCTCAAAAGAATAAGACACATTTAGAGCAGGTACTGCTAAACGGGGGAAGGAATAAAGAAAAACAAAAGGAGATTGAAAAGGGCGAAAGAGTAGTGACATGGGAGAAAGAACAACAACAAAAAAAAAACAGCAAGGAAAGGAGGGTACAAAATGAGAGGGAGGAGGGAAGGAAATGAGAGAGAAAGAGAGATTCCAAAAAATATGAGGAACATGCTTGAAAGGCTCCAATGACGTAAAAGGTGTTTTGCACCACTATCATCTATCTATATTCCCTGGAAAACACACTTTCAATGAGGGAAAGTTGGAAGAAAGATGAATTACTGGTGAGGAAATAAAAGTCTAAGTCTACTTAAACCAAGAAATGAAAGTATGCTTGTTTCCACCTAATTTATGGCAAGGCACAGATCTTAGGAGACCAAGTCTTATATAACTTTCACCATCTGGATTTACTTACTTCGCCTTAAATTCCAAGAAGCTATAAAAACTGAATGGAAGTTCAAGAATTAAGCAGTTTTCCAGACATACTGAAAGCAGTAAAGAAAATGAGTTTAGTGGTGTGCTTGTTTGAACAAGCAACACACGTACATTCTGCAGTAGAGATAGCCTTATTCAAGGCTTCTTCCACTGCCTGAGGGGTTAATATCACTGACAGTACATTCTCTCAATCTGTTTGAACTTTCAAAGACAGCTTTCTACTCATTCTTTGGGTGTTCATATCTACCTGACACTCTGCAGAGTCTGGAGTCGCTTCCGGTTTCTTTCCAGTTCTAATTTCCGCTTTTCAATTTTGGCTTCTAAATTAGCTTCGTCAGAGGCCACGTTATTGAGCAGGTCTTTCGTCTTCTGAACCTGAGCCTGCATTTAATAGGAAATGAATGAGACAATGTCCCAATAAGGACCTCCAACCTGGAAGGTTGGAAGAGTGGAATTTCTCAAATCCTCTGGCACAGCAATACCATGCTAAACAAAAACAAAAGTAAGCAAACAGAGCCAACCTTCCCTCAAATCATTACGTAACCGACTGTTCCCAGGGGGAACATCACATAGGCCCAGACAAAATTATTATTCTTTTTTTCCCCCATGAGAAGAAGGTGTTTCTGCCCAGGGAAACAAATAAAGGTGGAAAGAACAGTGTCCTAAGCAGAGTGGAGAGAGGCCTGAGATCTCCTGGCCTGCCCACTTGTTTATAGACTGGTTACATATCATTCTGAATTGTTAGTCTGCTTTTATTTACATCTTGTTCAGGCTACTCCCATAGTTACAAATATCGGACTTCCGGAATATACAGGGGTAGGCAAAAGTAGGTTTACGGTTGACCATATGGAAAAAGATATGCAGGTTATGATGATTACAATAGCTTTATTAACTCAAAAGAATGTCACAATGGCACAGTGCACTTAGGTGCAATCTTGCAAGTGAAGTGCTCAAATTGCTGGCCTTTAGTATTTACACATTCTTGTAGTCTACTTGCTATAGTCAAGCACATTTTGTCACAGAGTTCTTACCTACGTTTGTCCATCCCTGTAGGCACACACAAGTATGGCTTTATTTAGGAGGGGACAAAAAGAAACACTAGCTGGTCCCTGCCTGCTGGGATTGAGAGAGTTCCTTTTTTTCTCTCCCTGGTCACTGAACCTTGACTACAGACTACAAGAAACAGGGAGTTACAGAATGGTCATGGGGATGTGAAGTCAGAAAGCGGCTGCCTCACGCAGCATAAACCAGCCACTGGGAGGGGGCCTTGGCAGCAGTGGGACAGAGGCTCTTGGGCGAGGGGGGCTGAGTAAGAAAGTAAAGGGGATGAAAGATCACTGATGAAAACTACAGGCCTCCCTGTCCTTTCATAAAAGCAAGTTTATTTGAAGCAGTGGTAGTACAAGTAAACACAGTGTGTCTTCACACTTGTGCTGTCTGGGAAGCTGGCCAGGTTGGGGCCTCTGTATTATAGCAATCTGCCATATTAGGAATAATGCCTGAAATACAACCAGCCGAGTGCGGAACTGCCTCCCCAAGTTTGGGCTCTCCGACTCTGCTTTAAGTTCCTGATTGCCAAGATGGGGCTCTCCCCTCCAATACATTGCACATGTGCAGTGTACCCTAATAGTACATTGCAGGTCTCTGAAATGCTATGGGGTATACAAAGAAATCGCCTAAGGAGACCAGGAACTCTCCACAACTCACAGAGACAGTGTGTATTTGGAAGCAACTACTTTCATTGATAATGAATTTATGGTTAAGTTATTTTTGTCTGAGACACCTAACCATTTCCAAGATGCTTTCATGAAAATACTATCACTAACCATCCATTTGCTGCAAGTGCTTTAAAAACACCAGCAGAAAGCTTCAGGTCAATATGGCAGCATAGGTACTCAAATCCTTACACAATCACATCAAAATTACAACTGCACTGCCCTAGCCGGTTTGGCTCAGTGGATAGAGCATCAGCCTACTGACTGAAGGGTCCTGGGTTCGACTCCGGTCAAGGGCACATGCCTGGGTTGCAGGCTTGACCCACTGTGTGGGGTGCAGGAGGCAGCCGATCAATGATTCTCTCTCATTGTTGATGTTTCTCTCTTTCTCTCTTCCTGTCCCTTCCTCTCTGAAAGCAATAAAAATATATATTTTTAAAAAATTACAACTGAACTACAGAACAATCATCAGTAAAGCTGGAGTAGCAATACTTTTACCGAACAAAATAGACTTTAAAACAAATGTTATGAATGCATATGAACCTAACCAGTGGTTAAGGACAACAGGGGGGTGGGGGCATGCGTTGGGAGGGGTGTGGGATGGGAATGGGGGGATGAGGACAAATATGTGATACCTTAATCAATAGAGAAATTTTTAAAAAATGTTACAAGATAAAAAAGGACCCAGCAATTCCACTTCTGGGTATTTATCCCCAAAGCACTATTAATAAATATAAAAGATATATAGCCCTTGCCAGTGTGTTCAGTGGTTAGAGCACTGGCCCACATACCAAAGGGTCATGGGTTCGATTCCTAGTCAAAGACATGTACCTCAGTTGCAGGTTCTATCCCTGGCCCTGGTCAGGGCACGTGTGAGAGACAACCAATCAATGTGTCTCTTTCACATCAATGTTTCTCTTTTTCTTTCCTTTCTTCTCCCTCTCCCTCTCCCTCTTTCTCTCTCTCTCCTAGGGAGGGAGGGGAGAACCCCATCTTGGCAAACAAAAAACAAAAGACATATACATCCATATGTTCATTGCAGCATTATTTACAATAGCCAAGATATAGAAGAAACCTAAGTGCATGTACATCACTAGATGAATGGATAAAGAAGAAGTGGTGCATATATACAATGGAATATGACTCAGCCATAGAAAGGATGAAATCTTGCCATCTGCAACAACATGCATGGACCTAGAGGGTATTGTGCTGAGTAAAGTAAGTCAGACAAAAAGACAAATGCCATATGATTTCACTTATATGTGAAACCTAAAAAAGAAACATGAATAAGCAGGTCAATATGGCAGCATAGGTACTCAAATCCTTACATAACCACAGATGCAGAGAACATTTTTTAAAAAAATATCTTTATTGATTTCAGAGAGAGAGGGAGAGGGAAAGAGAGATAGAAACCTCAATGATAAGAATCATTGATTGGCTACCTCCTGCACTCCTCCTAGGGAGGATTGAGCCTGCAACCCAGGAATGTGCCTTGAACGGAATCGAACCGGGGACCCTTCAGTCCGAAGACTGATGCTCTATCCACTAAGCCAAACCAACTAAGGCGATGCAGAGAACATTTTGATGGTTGCCATTTGGGAGGTGGGTTGGAAGGATGGGTAAAGAGATTAAGCAGCACAAATTGGGCCCTGCCGGTGTGGCTCAGTGATTGAGCATCGACCTGTGAACCAGGAGGTCACAGATTTTAGTCAGGGCACATGCCCGGGGTTGCGGGCTCAATCCTTAGTAGGAGAAGTGCAGGAGGCAGTCGATCTATGATTCTCATTATTGATGTTTCTCTCTCTCTCCCTCTCCCTTCCTCTCTAAAATCAATAAAAATATCCTATCTAATAAAAGAGTAATATGCAAATTGACCATCACTCCAATATACAAGATGGCTGCCCCCATGTGGTCAAAGATGGCTGCCCCCATGTGGACACAAGATGGCCACCACAAGATGGCCAGCAGGGGAGGGCAGTTGGGAGGGACCAGGCCTGCAGGGGAGGGCAGTTAGGCATCAATCAGGCTGGCAGAGGAGTGGTTAGGGGGTGATCAGGCTGGCAGGCAGAAGCGGTTAGGGGCAATCAGAAAGACAGGCAGGTGAGCAGTTGGGAGCCAGCAGTCCTGGATTGTGAGAGGGATGTCCGACTGCCTGTTTAGGCACGATCCTAATGGGATCGGGCCTAAACAGGCAGTCGGACATCCCTCAAGGGGTCCCAGATTGAAGAGGGTGCAGGCTGGGCTGAGGGACACACCTCCCATGCACGAATTTCGTGCACTGGGCCTCTAGTATTTTTTTATAAAAAAGTACAAATTGGTATTTACAGAATGGTCATGGGGATGTAAAGTACAGCATAGGGAATATAGTCAATAATATTGTAATAACCGTTATGATGTCAGGTGGGTACTAGTGACTACTTCAATAAATGTCTATATAAATTTATTATATAAATGTCTAATCACAGTTTTCAGATGTTGTACATCTGAAACTAATATAATATTGTACATCAACTGTAACTGAAAAATTTATAAAAAAATACAGCAGAGATAGGAGTTCAATCTCATAGGAAGACAAGGTGAGTCTCCTTTCTGAACAAACAAATAACCCCAAGTCAATGGCAACTATTTCTCTGAATCAAAGTCAGATTAAAATCTAGTGAATTTACCTGACCTCAAAAATAAAAATGATTTTTTAAAAGGTAGCTATTCCTTGCCCAGCTGGTGTGGCTCAGTGGTTGGTTGAGCATCAACCTATGAACCAGAAGGTCACAGGTTCGATTCCCGGTCAGGGCACATGCCCAGGTTGCGGGGTTGATCCCCAGTGGAGGGCATGCAGGAGGCACCCGATCCATGGTTCTCTCTTATCATGGATGTTTCTATCTCTCCCTCTCCCTTCCTCTCTGAAATCAATAAAAAATATATTAAAAAAAAAAAAAAGGTAGCTATTCCTCAAGTAAGAAAAATCAATGTCATAAACACAATTTCCCTAGTTTTTTGAAATATAAATGGCCTGTATTTCATAACCCCTTTTAAGTATCCATGTTATTATGTTTTTGTTTTTAGAATTATCAAATATCATGGATATTTTCCAAAAATGAAAAGATATATTTTTAAAGCATATATTTTAAATTTTTATTTTTCAATTATAGCTGACATACAGTAGTATATTAGTTTCAGGTGTACAATATACATTTGTATATCTTATGAAATGTTGACCACAATAAGTCTAGTACCCACCTGGCATCTTTCATAGTAGTTACAATATTATTAACTATACTAGAAGCCCGATGCACAAAGATTCGTGCCAGAATGGGTCTTCCTTTCCCTGGCTGCCAGCACTGCCTTCGCCCCCGGCTGCTCAGAGCCCGCATATGCAAATTAACCTGCCATCTTTGTTGGGGTGATTTGCATACTCACTCCTGATTGGCTGGTGGGTGTCACAAAGTACAGTCAATTAGCATGTTACTCTTTTTTTTAAATATATTTTATTGATTTTTTACAGAGAGGAAGGGAGAGGGACAGAGAGCTAGAAACATTGATGAGAGAGAAACATCGATCAGCCGCCTCCTGCACACCCCCCACTGGGGATGTGCCCGCAACCAAGGTACACGCCCCTGACCAGAATCGAACCCGGGACCCTTCAGTCCACAGGCCGATGCTCTATCCACTGAGCCAAACCAGTTTCGGCAGCATGTTACTCTTTTATTAGGTAGATTTCCTATGCTGTATTTTACATCCCCATGACTATTTTTGTAATTGGCAACTTGCACTTCTTATCCCTTTCACCTTTTTCGCCCAGCCTCCCAACCTCACTCTCATCTGGTAACCATCAGTTTGTTCTCAGTATCTGTGAGCTTGTTTCTGTTTTGTTTTTTAGATTCCACATATTATATGGTATTTGTCTTTCTCTGTCTGCTTTATTTTACTTAACATAATACCCTCTAGGTCAATCCCTGTTGGAAATGGCAACATTTCTTCTTCTTCTTCTTCTTCTTCTTAAAAAAATATATTTTATTGATTTTTTACAGAGAGGAAGGGAGAAGGATAGAGAGTTAGAAACATCGATGAGAGAGAGACATCGATCAGCTGCCTCCTGCACACTCCTACTGGGTGTGTGCCCGCAACCAAGGTACATGCCCTTGACCGGAATTGATCCTGGGACCCCTGAGTCCGCAAGCCGATGCTCTATCCACTGAGCCAAACCGGTTAGGGCGGAAATGGCAACATTTCATTCTGTTTATGGCTGAGTCATATCCCATTGTGTGTGTGTGTGTGTGTGTGTGTGTGTGTGTGTGTATACATCTTTTTTAGCTATTTGTCTATTGATGAACACCTATGTTGCTTCCATATCTTGGCTACTGTAAATAATTCTACAATGAACATAGGGTGCTATATTTTTTCAAATAAGTTTTTTCAATTTCTTTGGCTAAATACTCATAAGTGGAATTGCAGGGTCATATGGCAGTTCTATTTTTAATTTTTTGAGGAATCTCCATGTTTCCATAGTGGTTTTACCAATTACAATCCCAACAGTGCATGAGAGTTCCCTTTTCTCCATATTGTCCAACACTTGTTTGTTGATTTATTGATAAGAGCCATTCTGAAAGATGTGAGGTGATATCTCACTGTGGTTTTGATTTGCATTTCCCTTATGGTTAGTGACACTGAACATCTTTTCATGTGTCTATTCAGGCCATCTGGATGTCCTTTTTGGAGAAATATCTATTCAGGTCCTCTTCCCATTTTTTAATTGGATTTCTTTTTATATTGAGCTTTATGAGTTCTTTATATATTTTGGATATTAACCCTAATATATCACTTGCAAATAACTTCTCCCATTCGGTAGGTTGCCTTATTGTTATGTTGATGGTTTTCCTTGGGGTACAAAAAAGTTTTTAAAAATGTGGGTTTTTTTTTTTTAAGCAATGGAGGGAGGGACGGAGAGAGGGAGAGAGAGAAAGAGAGAAAGAGAAACATCCATTTGTTGTTCCACTTATTTATGCTTTATGGTTGATTTGTGTAGGTGCCCTGACTGGGGATAGAACCTAAAACATTGCCACATCAGGATGATGCTCTAACCAACTGAGCTACCCAGCCAGGGCCTGCAAAAGCTTTTTAGTCTGACGTAGTCCCATTTGTTTATTTTTTGTTGTCTTTTGAAATAACATATTTTTTCTTTTTTAAAAATATTTTTTTATTGATTTCAGAGAGGAAGGGAGAAGGAGAGATAGAAACATCAATGATGAGCCTGGCTGGCATGGCTCAGTGTTTGAGTGCTGACCTTTGGACCAGGTCACAGTTGATTCCCAGTCAGGGCACATGCCTAGGGTGTGGGCTCCATCCCCAGTGTGGGGTGTGCAGGAGGCATCTGATCAATGATTCTCTCATCTTGATGTTTCTCTCTCTCCCTTTCTCTTTCTCTATGAAAGCAATAAAAATGTGTTCAAAGAAAACCTACAAAAATTTAAAGAAAAGAAATATCAATGATGAGAGAGCATCCCCTACAGAGAATCAAGCCGGCAACCCGGGCATGTGCCCTGACTGGGAATCAAGCCTTGAGACCTTCTGGTTCATAGGTCGATACTCAACCAGCGGGCCGAAATAATATCTTAAAAGGTATTCACTAAGTAATAGACTGTGCCCTCATCTGGCTGTTCTATTTTTGATATATACGTAGTGCTAAAGGCACATTCATGCCATGTTAAATTTATTCAGCCAGAACAATGACAAGCACAAGAATATTATCATGTCAATTTTTTTAAATTTAGAAACAATCATGAACTTACAAACAGCTGGAGTATAATACACAGCAGTTCTTTCTGGACCTAGGTGAGGGAATTGCTGACCCCGATGCCCCATCACTTTTAGCTACTTTAGTGTGTATTTCCTATGAATAAGGACTTTCTCCTACAGAACCACAATACAATCATCAGAACAGAAAATGAACACTGATGCACTATTGCCATTTAACCCTCCCATCCACTCAAGTTTGTTCTCATGAAGTCCTTAACAGCAGACAGAGGTCACCGCTGGCATTTAGTTATCATGTCTCTTTAGCCTCCTTCAGTCTGGAATGACCTTTTCACTGTTGAAGAGTATGAGCCAGATAATTTATAGGATGTCCCCAATTTGTCTTTGTCTGATTAGCTTCAGGTTATGAATCTTTAGCAGAAATAGCACAGATATGACTACAGCATATCATGTGTGCATAATTTTGAATTGTCCCATTACTAGTGATGTTCACTTTGATCACCTGATTTAAGGGGGTGTCTGTCAGGAATCTCATATGAAGTTACTCTTTTACCCTTTGTAATTAATTGTATTTTGTGGAGAGCTACTTTGTGTTCTGTTAATACCAGAGGATATTTTTCCCATTGATTTTTAGAGTGGGAGGGGGAGAGACAGAGAGAGAAACATCAATGTGAGAGAAACGCATCCATCAGTTGCCTCCTGCACGCACCTTGACCGGGGTCAGGGATTGAGCCTGCAACCAAGGAACGTGCCCTTGACTAGAATTGAACCTGTGACCCTTCAATCCACAGGCCAATGTTCTAACTAACCGCTGATCCAAACCGGCTAGGGCTGGAATTACTTTGAAACTATGTGAAAAACTAGCTGTCAATATATTCACTTATTTTTTTATATCAGTGAGAACCCATCATCTCCCGTTTCACTCAATGGTCTATAATACATTACTATTATTTATTTATTTTGGTCTTAAACTGTCCGAGTTTGGCCAGGGGAGGCCTACTCAAGCTGGCTTCTGTGTCCTTTTGACAGATCCCTTTCATTCTTGGAGCACTTCCTTGCTTTCTGGTACAACAAGATCTTGCACTTCCTGTCCCACTTCTTACTCTGCTGAGGCTCTGGAACCCCCCATACTGGGTCTCCCGGGAGCATTACCATTTTATAACAGGGTCTTTTTTTTAAATATATTTTTATTGATTTCAGAGAGGAAGAGAGAGGGAGAGAGAGATAGAAACATCAATGATGAGAGAGAATCATTGATTGTCTGCCTTCTCCATGTCCCACAATGGGGATCAAGCCCGCAACCCAGGCATATACCCTGACCAGGAATTGAACTGTGATCTCCTGGTTCATAGGTCAACGCTCAACCACTGAGCCACACCAGCTGGGCTATAACAGGGTCTTATAAAAACCTATCCATCTGAGAATGTTGTACAACTCTCAGCAAATTGTTTTATGCCTATCTCTGCCTGTGTCTACTGAATAAAATGAATCCTAATAATGACTAAATACCTACTTCATGCCAGAGACTATGTATGACACGCACCATTATAATGAATGCTCAAAGGACCCTATGTGGCCATTCTCCTCATTTTACAGATCAGGAAAGTGAGGCACAGAGAGGTTAAATAACTTGCCTAAGATCACATGGTGGGATTCAAACCCAAATAGTCTGAGTCTAGAATGCCCCTCACTATCTGCCTTCCAAATGAATGAGCAAATAATAATTGACCAGTGATCATGCTACTTATTACAGTGATGTATAGAATTAAGAAAACCTAGAAATTATTTAAGGCACAGCAATAAGGAATTGGTTAAATAAAGTATGAAGAGCCCATAAAATAGAACATTATTTATTAAAATAATTGAAAATTTTAATATAATTTTAAACTATTAAAATTGACAAACTTTTAGTAAACATGAGTTGTTCATATTTATAATAAGAGGGAAAAAGTAAGTGAGCTAAATATTCTAGCATGTTCTCTAAATTTTTCATTTCCTTACTAACATATCCTTCTTTGTAACGAGAGATAGCTTTTTGTTCTGTCTTATGGAGGCAAGATATCAATTAATCTTCACCCAAGGATATTTCTTCTATTGATTTTTAGAGAGAGTAGAAGAGAAGGAGGGGGGAGAAAGAGAGAAACATTGATGTGAAAGAGAGACATCGATTGGTTGCCTCCCGACCGGGGCTGGAGATCAAACCTTCAACCTAGGTACTTACCCTTAACCAGAAATCGAACCCACAACCCTTCAGTGCACGGGCTGATCTCTATCACTGAGCCACACTGGCCGAGGCAGAAATCAATATTTTTAAGGCACAGGCACAAAAACATTACATAAAAGCAAAGTAATCTTACCAAAATATCTTTTATTGCAATTCTCATCACTTTTTCAGTCTCGTTTATTTCCAGAGGTCTAGCAATTGCTTCTGTTCTCAGTTCCTATGGAAAACAATGAAATAAAATTACATATATTTTCAGAAGAGGAATTCTCAAAACCAATTTCCAGATCTAGAAACAGCTTACGGACTGGTTCCTAAAAGTTTAATTAAAATGTGGGTCTCTGATGCAAAAACATTTCAACCATCACCTTCTCCAAATGTCTTCTGTAATTCTACTGCCAACCTGGCCTCTCTCCAGTGCTCAAGGCCTCCTTTTCAGCTACAGGTCCCAGGTCCCCCTAGCACCAAGGGCAACTTACCATCCCTCATTTCTCCTAAATTTGCTTCTTTACCTGCATTCTATTTAGGGGACTCCCAAACCAAGTACAGCTTAACTTGCTGTCTGAATCACCTGCCAGCCTCTACAATCTTTCTTATGATTAAGTTCCTCTAAGTTGACTATCATTGACAACTGCAACCAATGAGAAAAGTGGCCTTCGCCCTGCCCCTAGCATTAATCATGGACCAATCACAGAGACATTTGTACCTATTATATCAATACTGGGAGCTTCTGAAATATGGAATTTTAATGGGCATGCACTTATGAGATTCCTGAATCACTTTATCACACCCTGTCTTGTCCTTCTTTTACTCCACACTGCACCGTATCTCCCCATTGGTAGAAAACTTATCGAGAGAAGGGATTAAGACTTACTCAAGGCTCAGTGCCTTGTCTGTGGTTGGTTTTGTTCCTTGATGAATGTTGGTTGAGAGTATGAAAAACAAATACTGGCTAGGGGATCTTCCTCAGATCATGACGTACACAGAATTTGAGAAGGGTCTCATGGCTTCCATGGCAACAGTTCAGCCACTGACTGTTTCATCAATTCATTATGGAAAGGTGCTAAAAGGGTCCCTAGTGAAATCTCACAATGAAGCCATCGCTCTATTCCACTGACAAATAACAAGTGACCAGCTCTTGTCTCTAGGTCTGTTATGAACATGAATAGACATGTGCACTATAAACAGAAAACAGTGAAAGCCCGAAGTTGCCTCATTAGTTATCTAAATTAGCTATTGGACATTAGTGGCAGTTTTGTTCTGCCAACTGCAACTTTAGCAGGTGGCAGCCACTATATCAAAAGCAGGAATGGTGACCTGGCATCCAAGTCTCCCACTCTAGTCTTCTCTCCTAGGGCAGAAATGAAAAGCAAGAGGAAAAAATATCATAACACTGTAGCAGCAATGCCAGAACACAGGCAAGGAAGTGAGAGAGTGGTCATGGCTGACATACCTGATGGGAATGGAATGAATTAAATGTATTTAATTTAAAAACATTAGATGAGAGCATGTGTCCTTCAAGTGCCATAAATCCTAACAGGTAAGAACTAAATAATATTCCATTTCTTCTTAAACCAGTGGGCCCCAAATTCTGCTGCACTCTGGAATCACCAGGAAATCTTTAAAAACTTGATGCCTGGCTCATACCCCCAGACATTCTGACTCATTGGTTTCTGGGACAACCTGGACATCAGGTGATTTAAAAGCTCTATAGGATCTCTATGGAAGTCCTGCAGAAGCACACTCTTAAATAGCTCCTTAAACATGATGGACCATTCTCCTCGCATGACATTAGCTAGAATAGGATTGCAAGTAAACAAACTGTTAACACTAACTTTAACCGATCAGTAGAGACTGCCTAGATTACTGGTTCCCAAACTTTGCTGTGCATTAGAATCACACAGAAGACTTGTAAAATCCGCAATGCCCAAGTCACATTTCATACCAATGATATCAAAATGGAAAGCCAGGCATCCATAGTTGCATTGGGTGATTGCATTGGGCAGCAAGGTTTGGGAACCATCATGGCTCAGAAGAGGATTTTGTTGAGAAGAATGTTGAGGCTGAGTTCACCAAGAAAAGCACCATGATCAATAAAGTATGACATGGACAAAGGAGAAAAGTCTCAGTAACATGCCACATACTAGTATTTGCCATTCCTGAACTAGAAGTCAAAGTTATTAAAAATAGACCAGTGCCCACTGAAGCAGGAATAGCAGCAAACACAATACATTACTCTCACACATTATATCATTTAATCAGGTACAGTTTAATAAAATCAGAAGAACAGGGGCAAAAGAATTGGAAAAGAAAGCCTTGAAAATCTGCTTAGCTGAGAAAGTAATTAAGTTATCTGAGCACTGCTTACCCTCAACTCTACCTCCTTGCCCAGCAAGTCATACAGAGTTGCTCCTTTGTACGTGATTTCAGAAGCAAGCTGCCTGGCTGCTTTCAAATCTGCAATCTGGAAGGAAAATATCAAAAACAGGAACCTCAGTGGCAGGTTTTTAATAGGCATTCAGAAATAACCAGTCTAATAGCAATCCCTACCTCCAGTCAGAATACTTGTCTAGAGAACACATTTTCCACAAGACATATCCTTACATCCTGTGGAAGAGAGCTCGAAGGATACCAGTTTAGGAAACACTAATCTAAGTACAAATTAGAACAACTTCCGGTCTCTTTAAAAACCCAAATGTCAAGTCAAATGCAATTGACTTGCTTCCTATTTGGGCTAGGTCACCACAGGGGACTCCTACAGTGGTGAGTGACAGGGAGGGGCAATCGGAGGGACACATTTCCTAGTGCAGCATCCTGATGCCTTCTGTCCCCTCATTCTCTGCCTTTAGACTGCACTTCACATGACTGCTGCAAGGATCAAATGAGTTAACATGCAATAGGACCCAGCTCCCACAAGGGTGGCAGCCATTGCTATGAAGATGATAATGATGATGACTTAGCATCTAGCCCTGTGCGCAACTTCTTTTTTAGGATTTGCATGTCACCTCTTCTTCCTCGAATACATTAAATTTTCAGAGTCCAAACTAACATCTCCCTGCTCTGCTCACACTCCCTCTCCTAACCAACAAATCCCCAGTGTCTCTTTTCAAAAAAAAATATCTTTTTATTGATTTCAGAGAGGAAGGGAGAGGGAGATATCAAGATAGAAACATCAATGATGAGAATCATTGATTGGCTGCCTCCTGCACCGACCTCCTACTGGGGATTGAGCCCGAAACCTGAGCATGTGCCCTTGACTGGAATCGAACCCAGGACCCTCCAGTCAGCAGGCCAATGCTCTATCCACTGAGCCAAACAAGCTAGGGCCCCGGTGTCTCTTTTTTATTATCAAACCATCAGCAATGACTCTCAATATTCATTCACAGTTGACTTTCTTCCTATTTCCTTAGTCCTCTAGGATTCTGTTCCTGCTAGCTCTACTTCTCCTACCTTACTAGCAACAGGCTTTTAGTAAATAGTTGAATTACTTTATTATGACTTCTGCTTCTATCCAAATGCTGATGAGTACAAAACTGACAAACTGCCCTCATTCAAGGAGTAAGAAAAGGAGAGTTCTATGAGTATATGACATGTTCCATTTCAGAGTGAGAAATACACATTTTATCCCTCACTACAAGCCGTTCATTGTCCTTACCTTTGAGCCAAGATCAAACTTGAATTTGCTGATATCGTCCTCTCCTATTTTAGAGCCCTCCATCCCTTTGGTCTTCATAGCATTATAAAGGACAGAGGTGATCTTCAATAGTTCTTTCACTGCATACCCATCTGCTTGATAAAGCTTCTTAGTATTGAGTTTTATATGTGCTTTTGTGGCCTATTTTCAGACCAAAACAAACAAACAATGTAAGGCCTTTTCCATGTAGAATCTAAACCAAATCTCATGTAGGTAATTTGAAAATGTCTCTGCGAACAATTGGGATATAACCTGATTATAATAAGAATCAAACTTTCAAGTGACTCATACATTGCAAGTGGGTGTGTAAACTGATACAACCTTTTCTTTTTTTTAACTGATATAATCTTGATGGAGACCAATTTGATAAAAGACAACACAATTACAAATACACATATCTTTTGACCTAGCAATTCCAATCCTGAGAATTTATCTTAGAGATGGATATAGTAACAAAGGAAATGAGATGCGTATAGGTTATCTGTTATAGCAGTGCTTCAAAGAGCAAAAGTTATAAACACCTAAATGCCTATCCATATAAATTATATAAATTGTGATTTATCCAGGCAAGCAATACTATTCGGGTGGTAAGAGAGAATAAGTTCTATATGTATTTGGAAAGTTCTCCAAAATGTACCATTAAGTGAAGAAGCAAGATTCTAAACAGTATGCCACCATTTGTGCAAAAAGAAGGAAAAGAATTTATATCCTATTTGCTTACATATGCATAAACTCTGGAAAATATTAATAGTGATTATTGGGAATGGAACTGGGCAGAAGGCAGACAGTATAGAGGATAAGAAGCCATTTTAATCTATCATTTCGTGATCTACAAAAAAATTTTTTCTGAACTATGAAATATATAACCTATTCAAAAATAAATTAAAATCTTAACAAATACTGAATTAAAACTAAATACTTTGCTGGAAAAATGGCTTTACAGAAACCTGGTAATAGAATAGATGTAGAAACTTGAAAAAAGCCCTAACTAGGACTTCTCTCTTTCTAACATATTTAATTTTACAACTCCATCAAATAAGCATGAACTAACCATGAACTGGGCAACTGACTTAATAAAGAAAACTCGGTCTTGTTCCGTCTCAACATCAGAAGGTATGTCAGTCTGAGGTTCATACCTATGAGAGAGAGAGCCAGACAGACACAGAGAAAAGACACCAGTTAATTACTATAAAGTCCACGAAAGTGAAAGTGGGCAACAGAGAGGTCAGTGGATCTGTAACGAGAAGCTCCCTGAGTCCCCTGCGAAGTCAGTAAGATTAAGAAAACTTCAAAAGCAACACAAAACACCAAATATCCAAGGGAGCAAATCCTCACCCCAAGAATAGGTCTAACTAATTTCCAAAATAAAATTTGGGGCTCAGCTTACAAAATGAAATCTCTCAGACTTCAAAGTTTAATGAAAATAATCAGAATGACTACTTTGGCTGACAGCCCTGGACCCAGAGCTAACTAGTTAGCTTGAGAAGCAGCAGAGTTGTTGGAAATACTTTATGTTATTAATGACCGACCAGGAGTCAGCAGACTGTAGCCCTTAGTTTCTGTACAGCTTGCCAGTAAGAAGGGTTTTATATTTTTCAAGGGTTATAAAAAACACACAAGGTAGAATATGCAAGAGAGATCTTGTGTTGCCTGCAACACCTAAGGTCTTTGCTATCTTCTTTTTTTCTTTTTTTTTTTTTTTTTTCTATCTTCTTAACAAAAAGTTTGCCAACCGCAAATGTTAGATACTGGGTTTTACACACAAATTGAAATTGAAATTATTTCTAATCCAGTGTACTCATTCGAGTGTGTAGGGAGGTACCTTGTCACTCCCTGATGAAGGTGAGGGAATGGAGAGGAACTTGGACCCCAGTGTCTGCTTCCTACTGAGAAACAGTCTCCCTTTACCACTCACTGGTATATTTCTATTCCCACAACACTCCTTAAAAGTCAACTGATTTTTAACAGGTTACACCTAAATCTGTCAAACTCAAATTTTATTGAACTCTTCCTTTAGCTTCACAACAATAACCTGTTTCTAGGTGGCTAACAAATAAAATTGAGTATTCATTCTTAGACTGCAATAAAGTGCAATTCTAACCTTTTCACAAGCCAGAGAAGAACTTCAGATACAAGTCCAAAATTTGGTGTGCGGAAATTTTCCATAGAAATATGTCGAGGGTATCCCAAGGCTCTCATCATCTCTGTAAAATCTGTCCACGGTAAAATACAATTCAGTCAACTCATTGTCAAACAACAGCTAATTAACTTACTTTCTCTGCCTTCCCTTCTTATTCCCAATCTATTGACAGTTTTAGGGACTATTTATCAACTCTCTAAGAGGGAAATAAAAAGTAGTTAAAACTTAAAATACTCTGCTTCCTGAAAAACAGAGTATTCCTGGGAGAAGTGGAAACTGTACATTAAAATGGGGTTTAGAGATTGGGTGTGAATATAATTTCTCTTTGATATCTCTCTTGAATATCTTCTCTTGAATATCTTCTTACCACTAAAAATGAGAAATACCTGGTCTTATAAAATGTCATAAATAAATATATTTTTAAATCTTACACCTATGGATGAAGACAGTGGCGGGGGGTAAGGGCATGGGGTGGGGTGGGGAATCAGGTGGAGGGGAGCTATGTGGGGGGGGGAGAGGAACACCTGTAATAAGCTGAACAATAAAGATTTATTTTAAAAAAATAAATAAAATAAAAATATTTTTAAATGTTAACACTGATATTGTGGGGGGGGGGTGATGGTAGTAGGGTGAAGTGCATGTTTCTGAGGTTTTTTTATTATAAAACAGATTAAAAAACAGTAATAAAAACTCTTTGATACTGGAGGCTGCTGTCACTAAGCTTTAAGCAGAACTTGGAAATGAACACAACAAACATGTTTTGAGTTCCAACAAAAAATATGCCAAGATCTATACTCAGTGTGCTCAAGGCTATTTAATGTCTGTCCTCGCTCTTCTTGACGGAAGATGTTCAAAATGTCCCAATAACAGTCACAGAGAAGCTACCCAGGCATCAGAGATTAGGTTGGACTCCACCAGACCACAAAAGAGAAGGCATGAGCAGAGAAAAGGGCAGCGGCACTGAGGGCCTCTGTCACCGTTTTTTGGGAAATCTGAATAAAGTAATGGAAAATAAAGCAGCAGTCTCCCCGTCACAGAGTCAGGCATTGCCTACTTCTTCCCACTAAGCAGTAGTTCTGTTCATTATGCAGCATTTTCAAAATGAGTTAAGATTCTTACCATAAATTGCACAATTGTATAGCATTCATTTAATGTCAAAATGTTCAGAAATCCCCTCCTTGTACACTCTTCCCAATACAACTCCATTCAATGTCCCCTAGCAGAGTGCTCTCTCTAAACTACCAGGAAAGAGAAACTTGTCCCTACAACATATAGTCACCAAGAACCTTCAAATCCCAGAGGAAATAATTCACACTATGAGGCTAGTAGGCATATTAACAAAGCGTGATGATGCATCTTCCTGTATATTTACATTGTAGAAAAAGAGCAACTCAAAACTGAAAGGAGTAATCTTTAATGGTGAAATTCTGGGTACCAGCAATTTAGTTAGAAAATTGGCCTTACAGAGCACACCAAACTGGCAATCCCGCTGCCAATTAGCTGAACTGCTTCTGATTCAGCAAATAACACTGTATAAAGGGCAAGAGATTTTTTTTTTTAAATCCTCACTTGAGAATATTCTTCACTGGTTTTAGAGAGAGAGAGGAAAGGAGAGGTAGAGAAACATGGATTGGCTGCCTCCCGTACACGCCTCAACCGGGCTCGAACCCACACACTAGGTATGTGCCCCGATCTGGAATCGAACCCACAACCCTTTGGTGCACCGGACGATGCTTCAACCAACTGAGCCACCTTGCCAGGGCAAAAGGCAAAAGATTTTGATTCACACAGCACTATGGCCCGGTCCTTGGTTCCACCCAGTTCTGGCTGTGTGGCCTAAAGATACTTTACCTATCTGTGCCTCAAATATTTCACCCAGGAAGTATACCACCTACCTCGCTGTTAAAGTGAGGACTAAAATAAGATAGTGAATGTAAAATGTAACAGATGTACCCCCAAAGTAGTAGTAACTAATTCTCACACCCATTCTTCCACTTCTCCAACCTTCTAGCAAAGGCATTTGGGTTCCATTTCCCTCATCAGCCCCTTTAGAAAGTATGAAGGCTTTGGAGGTTAGACAACCTGAATTCAAACTCTAGCGCCTACTCTTACCAGCTGGGTGTGTCTTCTCTGTGCCCGTTTCCTCATTTCTAAATACAGAAGCGTGTTTAGAGGAGTAAATAAAATGATGCACACACACAGAACATTTACTACCTGGAAGATTGTAAAGATTCAAAAAAAAATGTCAGCCGCAATTATTATTCAGCCGTTCCCCCAGTCCCTCGGTTTTATTGTTCGTTTCTCAAGGTTCTAACCTAACCCAGCCCCAAAACGGTTTCTGCGTTTTCCACGGTAGCGAAGTGGCTATACAAATCCATTAAAATCAGATAAAATTAAGACTTCAGTTCCTCAGACGCACTAGCCACAGCCAGTGGCAGATACAAAACTTCCCATCACCGCAGAAAGTGCTGAGCCAGGGCCGGGGCGCTCTGCCCGGGGCGGGGGCGGCAGAGGCCGGGAGGAGCTCGGCGGGACCCAGACGGGAGAACCCGGAGGCCGGAGGCCCTGTCTCTTGGGAGGCCCGCAGGTCACAAGGGGCAGGGTTGCCTTACTGCGGAGGTCGCGGAAGGACATGGCGCTCTGGTCCCCACTAGCCCGGAGTCTCCGCCGCCCCCAACTCAGTGCTGCAGCGTCCCTATGGCAACGCACGGAGCTCTCTACGGCGCGCAGCAGCGGCCAAACAAAACGGGAGGCGAAGCGGCCGGGCTGCGCGCGCACGCGCAAGAGAAGGGGAGGCGGGCTTGGGGATGCCTCGGAATCAAGAACGGAAGTGCGGGATTACCGCCCGACGGGGGAGCTTCAAACCGCAGGGCATCTCTCTGGCAGAGAGACATTTGACACTGGCTGACATGTTCTCAGCACCTATTATGTATATGAAACTATGGTAGGCGTTCTACATATTGCTCCCCATTTCCTCCAAAACTCCTCTTGAAAGGATGTACGATACTGTCACGAAGCTGGGTATCCCTTGCCCAGCACACTTCTCTCTGGCATATGTAAACTGCTAGCTGTGGCTGCGTCAGAAGCCCCCGAAGGCCGAAACCGGTTTGGCTCAGTGGATAGAGCGTCGGCCTGCGGACTCAAGGGTCCCAGGTTCGATTCCGGTCAGGGGCATGTACCTTGGTTGCGGGCACGTCCCCAGTAGGGGGTGTGCAAGAGGCAGCTGATCGATGTTTCTCTCTCATCGATGTTTCTAACTCTCTATCCCTCTCTCTTCCTCTCTGTAAAAAAATCAATAAAATATATTTAAAAAAAAAAAAAAAAAAAAGAAGCCCCCGAAGACAGACCGCAGCTTTAAAGGGCATAACCCCGAACTTCAGAAGGAATGCCAGGGCTGACCGCAGTATCGCGAGAGGATGTCAGGCCTGGAACTGCGCACGCGCACCGGGCTTGTTCTCACAACAGGCCGGAAATCGGTCTGGGTCCTCCCGCGCCGGCGGTTGTCCTGGTAACCGTGCCCTCCGTCGGGGCGTGTTTGTGCGCCTTGTTGAGGGACCGGAAGGCTCCAGGGTGAGGACCGCGCCCCAACTCCCGGCCAGATCAGCTGGGGCCTCAGGTGGGAGCCTTCCGTCGGCTGCTCTGGTGGAAGACAGGTGAAAAGAAGAGCTGGGAGATGAAGTGAGCTGAGCTTGGAAGGATGGGAGAGGAGGGACTGCCAACCGCTGGGATGTCCTCCGCCCCCGTATTGGTGTTGGTTGGCAAAGTAACAGGCACATAAATGCACGGACGGTAAAGAGAATCCCCAAATACATCCACACATACATGGTCAGTAAGACAAAGTGGAGAAAGAATAGTCTTTCAATAAATGGTTCGAAACAATTAACAATTGGAAATCCAAATAAATGAACCTTCACAATTACCTAAATATAAAACCTAAAATTGTCACCTTACAAGAAACTACTGTTTATATCAAGTGGTAGTTTTAAGTTAAAAAAAAAAACACCTAAAACTAAAACTTTTCTAGAAGAAAACTTAGGGAGAAACTTTATGACTGGATTAAGCAGGATTTCTTAGATACACCAAAAAAAAAAAAAAATGTTTAAGTAAACTGGACTTTATAAAAAGTTAAGACTGCCCTAACCCGTTTGGCTCAGTGGATAGAGCATCAGCCTTCGGACTCAAGGGTCCCAGGTTTGATTCCGGTCAAGGGCACGTACCTTGGTTCCTTGGTTCCCGGCACCTACCCAGTAGGGGATGTACTGGAGGCAGCTGATATATTTTATTGATTCTTTACAGAGAGGAAGGGAGAAGGATAGAGAGTTAAAAACATCGATGAGAGAGAAACATCGATCAGCTGCCTCCCACACCCCCCGCACTGGGAATGTGCCCACAACCAAGGTACATGCCCTTGACTGGAATCAAACCTGTGACCCTTCAGTCCGCAGGCCGACGCCCTATCCACTGAGCCAAACCAGTAGGGCAATAAAATATATATTTTTTAAAAAGTTAAAACTTCTCTTCAAGACACTTTTTTAAAAATGTATTTGAATTGATTTCAGAGAGGAAGGGAGAGGGAGGAGAGAGAGAAACATTGATGAGAGAATCATTGATTGGCTGCCTCCTGCACACACACCCTCCCCCTCCTCAATGGGGATAGAGCTGCCAACCTGGGCATGTGCCCTGACCAGAATCTAACCCTGACCTCCTGGTTTATAGGTGGATGGTCAACCACTGAGCCTCGCCAGTTGGGCAAGGTACTTTTAAGAAAATGAAAGACTAGCCCTCGTTGGTTTGGCTCTGAATAGAGCATCAGCCTGAGGACTGAAGTGTCCCAGGTTCAATTCCAGTCAAGGGTACAATTCCAGTCCAGGGTATGTGCCTCGGTTGCAGGCTTGATCCCTAGCCCGGGTGCGTGCGGGAGGCAACCAATCCAACATGTCTCTCTCACATTGATGTTTTTCTCTTCTCTCCTCTCTCTCTCCCCGCCCCTCCCCCTTCCTTTCACTCTCTCAAAATCAATGGGAAAATACCTCTGGTGAATATTAACAAAACAAAGAAAATGAAAGGAATATCCACTGTTTAGAAGAAAATATTCACAAACCATCTGATGAAAAGTTTTACCCAGAATACATAACAAACTCTCAAAACTCAATCCAATTAGAAAATGGACCAAAAAATGTAAACAGACACTTCAAAGAAGATGATATATACAAATAATAAGCAAAGCAAAAGATGCTCAAGGTTATTAGTCCTTAGGAAAACGCATGTTAAACCACAATAACATATCACTAGGTAGTTATTTGTATGGCTAAAATAATAAACAACAAAAAGCCTGACAGTGGGAACCGCTCAAAAGGATGTGTACCGACTTGAACTTTTGTACATTATTGCCTCCACCATTTTACATTCCCACTAGTAGTGTAGGAGGATTCCAGTTTCTCCACATCCTCGTTAACATTTCTCAAATTCTTTAAATTTAATTATATCCACCTTATGGGTAAGTAGTAGTTACCACATTGTTTTAAATTGTATTTCCCTAATGACTAGTACTGTTGAGCATCTTTTCTTATGCTTGTTGACAGTTTGTGTATCTTCTTTGGAGATATATCTCTTCAACTTCACCATTTTTAAATTGGGTTGTCTTTTTGTTGTTGAATTATAAGACTTCTTTATATATTCTGCATACTACACACTTATCAGATATATGATTTGCAAATATTTTATCACATTCTATGAGCTTTTACTTCTTGAGAGTGCTTTTTGCAGCAGCAAAATTTTAAATGTTTATGAAGTCAAATTTATGTTTTCTTTTACTCATAGTTTTGTCATATCTAACAATTCATTGCCAAAACCAAGCTCATGAAGATTTATGTTTTCTTCTAAGAGTTTTATAGTTTTAGCTCTTACATTTAGGTCTTTGATGCATTTTGAGTTAATTTTTGTATTCTGGTATGAGAGAGGGCCCTTGCATGTGGCTATCCAGTTGCCCCAGCACCATTTGTTAAAGAAATTTTTTACCCCTTTGAATAGTCTTGGCACTCTTGTTGAATATCAGTTGACCATAGATATATGGCTTTATTTCTGGTCTCTCTAATCTGTTCCATTGGTTGTGATGTCTATCCTTGTGCTGGTTCCATACTATTTTGGTTAAATGTAAATTCTTCTTTTTAAAGATTGTTTTGGTTATTTGGGCTCCCTTATAATTCCACATGAATTTTAGAATCAGCTTTTCTGTTTCTGCATAAAAGGCCATTGGGATTTTCAAAGTATCTGTAGATCACTTTAGGGAGTACTGCTGTCTTAACAATATTAAACCTTCAACTCATGAACAGGAATGTTTTTCCATTTTATAAGTCTTTATTTTAGCAATGTTTTGTAGTTTTCGGTGTTATCTTGCAATTCCTTGGTGAAATTTATTCGTTTTATTCTTTTGCCAGTGTATAGAAATACAATTTTTGTGTTTATCTTATATCTAGCAACTTTGCTGAACTTTATTAACTCTAATAGTTTCACTGTCTCAAATAATTTTGAGTGTGGACTAATTTTTCTCTATACACTAGTAAAATCATGTTATCTGTGAATTGATAGAATTTAAAGTTTAACATTAATTTTTCAGTTACAGTTGACATTCAATATTATATATTTCAGGTGTATAGCATAAGGATTAGACATTTATATAACTTATAAGTGATTCCCCCCAATAAGTCTAGTACCCACCTGACACCACAAATAGATATTACAATATTATTGGCTATACTCCCTAGGCTTATGTTACATCTCCATGTCTTTTTAAAAACTGATGAGAGAGACAGAGAGAGAAAGAGAGAAACACCTATTAGTTATTCCACTTACTTATGCATTCATTGGTTGATTCTTGTGTGTGCCCTGACCAGGGATCAAACCTGCAACCTTGGTGTATTGGGATGACAATCTAGCCAACTGAGCCACCCATCCAGGGCTCCCATGACTATTTCGTAACTGCCAATTTGTACATAAGCCCTTCACTTTTTTTTTTTTTTTACCATGTCCCCCAACTCCCCATCTGGCTACTCTCAGTTTGTTATCTGTATCTATGAGTTTCTGTTTTATCAGTTCATTTATTTTGTTTTTTAGGTTCCACATATAAGTGAAATCACATGGCATTTTTCTTTCTCTGTCTGACTTATTTCACTTAGCATAACACCCTCTGAGTCCATCCATGTTTTCATAAATGGTAAGATTCCATTCTTATGACCAAGTAATATTCCCCTATATATACCACATCTTTATCCAGTCGTCTATCACTGGACAGTTAGGTTGCTTCCATATCTTGGCTATTGTGAATAATGCTGCAATGAACATAGGATGCATATATCATCTCAAATTAGTATTTTGGATGCCTTTGGATAAATACCCAGAAGTGAAATTGCTGGGTTATATGATAGTTCTATTTTTGATTTTTGACAACTTCATACTATTTCCATAGTGGCTGCACCTATTTGTAATGCCAACAGTGCACAAAGGTCCCCTTTCCCCAAATCTTCACCAACACTTGTTGATTTATTAATAATAGCCATTTTGACAATTGGGAGGTGACATCCCATTGTAGTTTAAATTTGTATTTCCCTTATGATTAGTGACATTGAGCATCTTTTCTTATATCTTACTAGAGGCCTGGTGCATGAAATTCATGCACTCGAGGGTTGGGGTGTCCCTCAGCTGGGATTGTGAAAGGGTGCAGGCCAGGCCAAGGGATCCCACCGGTGCACGATCAGGGCCGGGGAGGAACACGGGAGGTTGGCCAGCCAGGAAGGGACCACAGGAGGGCTCCAGGGCGTGTCCAGCTCATCTCACTCAGTCCCGATCGGTCGGACCCCAGCAGCAAGCTAACCTACCAGTTGGAGCTTCTGCCCCCTGGTGGTCAGTGCACATCATAACAAGCAGTTGTGTGGTCTTAGCATATTTTTAGCATATTACACTTTGATTGGTTAAACAGAAAACCGAATGACCGGACACTTAGCATATTAGGCTTTTATTTTATATGACTGGCCATGTGTATGTCATCTTTGGAGAAATGCCTATTCAGGCATGTTTAAATCTTTTCCTCTGCCCATTTTTAAATCTTTTTGGTGCTAAATTGTATGAGTTCCTTATATCTGGATATTAACCCCTTATCGATGTATCATTGGTGAATATCATCTCCCACTCAGTAGGTTGTCTTTTTGTTGATGGTTTCCTTTGCTACGCAAAAACTTTTTAGTTTGATATAGACCCATTTATTTTTTGTTGGATTGTTTCCCTTGCCCAATTGAGACATATCCAGAAAATTTTTGCTAAGAGCGGTGTCAGAGTTTACTGCCTGTTTTCTTCTAGGAGTTTTATGGTTTCAAGTCTTACACTTAAGCCTTTAATCCATTTTGAGTTTATTCTTGTATATAGTGTAAGAAAGTGGTCTAGGTGTATTTATTTATTTTTGGCATATACCTATCCAGTTTGCCCAACACCATTTATTGAAGAGATATTCTTTACCCCATTGTATATTCTTGCATCCTTTGTCATAAATTGACCATATAGATGAGGGTTTATTTCTGGGCTCTCTATTCTGATCTGTGTGTCCGTTTTTATGCCAGTACAATGTAGTATTGATTACTATAGTCTTGTAGTATAGTTTGAGATCAAGTAGCACAATACCTCCTCCAACTTTGTTTTTTGTTTTCTTTTACAAGCAAACGTTTATTTAGAAGGTCACAGAGATAGAAAAAGTGAGCCAGCTGGGCTGCATGGGCTCAGGAAACAAGTTATAGAGCAGTGGTTCTCAACCTTCCTAATGCCATGACCCTTTAATACAGTTCCTCATGTTGTGGTGACCCCCCAACCATAAAATTATTTTCGTTGCTACTTCATAACTGTAATTTTGCTACTGTTATGAATTGTAATGTAAATATCTGTGTTTTCCGATGGTCTTAGGCGACCCTGTGAAAGGGTCGTTCAACCCCCAAAGGGGTCGCGACCCACAGGTTGAGAACTGATGTTATAGAGTCAAAAAAGGGGGCTTTAAAGCTTAGAAGAAAGGCAAAGGTAACATGCCTGGGGAAATAAGTAGCGGGGAAAGCATGGGAGTGCTCCAGAGAAGGAGCACAGCCCAACTTTGTCCTTAGGTTGCTTTGGCTGTTTGGGGTCTTTTGTGGTTCCACATAAAGTTTAGGATTGTCTAGTTCTGTGAGAAATGCCCTCAGTGTTTTGATAGGGATTGCTTTGAAACTATAGATTGATCTGGGAAATAAGGACATTTTAACTATGTTAAATTCTTCCTATCCATGTATATACTTCCCATTTATTTGTATCTTCTTCAAGGTCTTATAATTTTTCAAGTACAGCTTTTTTACCTCATGGATTAAATATATTTCTAAGTATTTTATGTTTTTTTGATGCAATTATAAATGGTATTGTTTCCTTAATATCTCTAATAGTTCATTATTAGTATATAAAAATGCAACTGATTTCTGAATATTAATTTTGTATCCTATGTTATTGAATTTACTATTTCTAATATCATTTATATATGTAGTTATGTCATCTACAAATAATGAAAGTTTTACTTTTTCCTTACCAATTTGGATGCCTTTTATTTGAAAGTTTAACTTTTTAAGAAATTATTTCCCAAAGTGGTGGTGCCGTTTAACATTCCCACTAGTAGTTTGTAAGAGCTATAGTTCCTCCACAGTATTTCTTCACACTTTGTATGAGCCACACAATACCCTTACTTTACTTATGGGAAAATGGACAGTTAAAAAAGTTGTGACTAAACAAAAACCAAACAAACAAACGTGTGACTTACCCACTCAGAACCACCTTATCAGCATGCTCAAAGCACTGACCCAGGTTTCACTAAGTCTGTACCCCTAAACCTCATTTTCCAACCACAGATGAGGAAACTGAGATTCCCAGGAGGTCACCTCTGGAAGTGACTCCTCAGCCTGCAAGAGCTGAGTCTGTTTTGTACGGCCTGTCCCAAGCCAGAGGGACCCGGGACCTCCTCTCAGGTTCTGCCCCCTTCCCTTGCTCTTCTCCCACCCTGTCTCTGTCCAGGGCATAATCCTACCTCTAACTCAGGGGGCCCAGGAAGGCTTCCCTGTGACATCACACAGCCGGTTGCTAAGGGAAACCTGCAGACCCACCCCCTAGGCAGGGGAGAGCAGAGCCCTGCTGCACAGAAGGCTGGACCACTCCTCCCCCACCAAACTGGCCCTCAATGGAAGCCTTGGTCTGTGCGTTCTCTGAGCTGCACATAAGAGAAGGTGCGGGGCTATGGGAAAGAATGGCAGGAAGAGAGATGTCCTACTGTTCTGATGTGGGCCCAAAGCCACTAGGGACATGTATACTTGGGAGAGAGGAATGGCCACTGGTCCCGGATGTGTGACCTGGACTGGTGATTCTGAACCCACCGTGAAATATCTATACTGGTACCAGAGTGACCTAGGGTAGGGGTAAAAAATGGGTAGCCGAAGGCCCTAGCTAGTATGGTCAGTGGTTAGAGCATAAGCCCATACACTGAAGGGTCATGGGTTCAATTTCTGGTCAAGGGTACGTACCTGGGTTGCAAGTTCAAATGCCAGCCCAGTTGGGTCGCCTGTAGGAGGCAATCAATGTGTCTCGTTTACATCTCTCTCTCTTTCCCTTTTCCCTCCCCTCTCCTCCTTTCCTTCAACTCTCTCTAAAAATCCATGGGAAAAAATATCCTCAGGTGAGGATTAACAAAAAAAAAGGGGAAGGTGGCAGGAGGGCTTGAAGTCCTGAAAGAGAATTTGGTGCCAGACCTCCCTGTTGGCTGGGAGAGGAAAGAGGATTAATACGTTGGGTCAGGGGAGGCTGGAGGCAAGGATTTAGTCCATTTGACAGGTAAGCTGAAGTTTGGCAGGCTGACATGGAGCCCATCACATGAGCATGTGATGTGCTGTTCTCCCATCATGGCTGCTGTGGCCACCACCCTCCTGCTTTCCCCTCCACAGATTCCGTGAGCTGGGCCCAAGGACTCCCCAGTCACCCCGACACACCATCCAACATCTACGAAGGAGGGCTGGGGGCCCAGCAGCAGCAGTGTCCCAGTGCCCAGGGAAGCAAGCCCAAGAACTTCCGGCTGCGCCACCTCCGGGGCCTGGCCCTCTATCTACCAGGCCACATGCAGCCTGCTGGCCAGTGTGAGAGTCACTGGCTGGGCCGGCTCATGGCTGGGAGCTGCCTCCCATGGCCTGAGGGCATGGCCTGGCCCCTGGACCTGCCACAGGGTACTCTGAACCCAGGTAACAGCCACCGTTCAGCCCTTCTGGAAGCTCAACTGCCCGGAGACAGCCTGGGAAATACAGGTGAGCACCTGTCTAGGTGATGCAGGAGGGAGAGACCCTTCCAGGGAAGGGGTGCGTTGGAGATCAGATGGATGCAGATGGGCCCTTCTCCACTCCCAAGCCTCAGGGTTTCTGTCCCCTCTCTGCAACTGACAAGCTCCCCCACTTCTGGTTGGGCCTCAGTTTCCCCATTAGTAAAATGAAGGGTTTGGGTTAAATGAAGAACTTAAACCATGTTCCCTCTTCCTTCTCCCTCCCTCATGGGTTATCTTTAAAAGAGACACCCCCCCCCCCATTCCACTCCTATTTTATTTTTTTAAAATATATTTTTATTGATTTCAGAGAGGAAGGGAGAGGGAGAGAGAGAAACATCAATGATGAAAGAGAATCATTGATTGGCTGCTTTCTGCACGCCCCCCATTGTGGATCGAGCCCGCAACCCAGGCATGTGCCCCTGACTGGAATCAAACCCGGGACCATTGAGTCCGCAGGTCAATGCTCTATCCACTGAGCCAAACCAGCTAGGGCTCTACTCCTGTTTTAAAGGATGTCAGGTTCGAGAGGGGGGCATCATAGGATAAGATAGGCTGGCAGCCTCCCCTGAGGCCCTCCAAGTAACTCCTCCCTCCCCCCTTTCCTCAGCATCCAGTTCCAGCATGGATCCAGCTAAGGGTGCCCCCTCCCAGCCTGGTACCCATGAAGGCTTGGGGTTCAGGCCCAAGAGATCCTGGGAGGCCTCAGAGGAGTCCACCTGTCCACTGTGCAAGAGAATCTGCTCTGGGGCTCTGAAGAGGCCGTAGGGATCCGAGTGCTGTTTTCACAGCTTCAGGACAGGAGGGGAAAGATGATCCAGGAGGTGGCGGAGGAGGCAGGTCCAGAGAGGAAGGGCTCAGCCCCACCAGTAGACCCTCCAGATGGAGACACCTGCCGATGCCCAGCACCAGAGCCTGGGCCAGCCTTGGGAAAACTCGAGGGGAGGGAGGAGGCGGTCCTGAGGGAGGGACAGAAGAAAAAAGAGAAGCCTGGGCATGCCCTTGCAGCCTGCTCCAACTCAAGTAAACCACTTGTACCTGGAGGCCGGCTGAGTGGAGAGTGGGGCTCCCAAAGAGGCCGGGGAGCCTGCTGGTCTAATCTCAATAAAAGCCAAAGCCCACATGCACCTTTGTCCCTCCGTCTATCAGGCCAGTTCAGTCAGAGAAACAGCCCCTTGGCACCTGTGTTTTTCTTTTTTAAATATATTTTATTGATTTTTTACAGAGAGGAAGGGAGAGAGAGAGAGAGCTATTAGAAACATCGATGAGAGAGAAACATCGACCAGCTGCCTCCTGCGCACCCCCTACCGGGGATGTGCCCGCAACCAAGGTACATGCCCTTGACCCGGAATCAAACCTGGGACCCTTCAGTCCGCAGGCCGACGCTCTATCCACTGAGCCAAACCGGTTTTGGCGGCACCTGTGTTTCTGGGAGCAAGTTTCCATGTTCTTGGCCCTGTGGGTATTTGGGACCAGATCATTCTTTGTAGTGGGGGCCCTCGGGTGTGTTGTAGGATGTTTAGCAGTGTCAGCAGCCTCTACCCACTAGATTCAGCTAGCTCCCTCCTCCAAACTGTGACAACCAAAAGTTTCTCCAGAGTGTCCAATATCCCCTGGGGGTAGAATCGCTCCTGGTCTATGTCGCTAGGCCTCAGCCCTGTGGGGACAGGATGGGAAGACCAAGGTTTGGCCTCAGTGACCCTCACTGTCTGGCTGACTTCCAGTCCTGGCAGCCCGGGTTGGAAGCCCCTTTGGGGGGCTCCTGCCATACCCACGTGATAGTGTCTATGATTCTGGAGACCAGGAGAGCTGGGTTCCTTCCAGACTGCCCCCAGGGTTCAGAGCTGAGTCCAGTCTGTGGTGGCCTCCACTGGGCCACATCCCGGTGGTCTGGCCCTGTGTATTACTTCCCATCTTGACTTGGCATTGGCTCTGGGTCTTGCTTTACCAATAGATGTGGTAGAAGTAACTTGGCATCACTTCTGGCATGAAGGAAGCCTAGTAGCTTCTAGTGTGTGTGTGTCGGGGGATCAATATCCAAATAAAGAGCCCACACACGGTGGGAAACCAGCCCACACCAGGGGAGGCCACCACTGACCTCTGAACCACCTTGGGAGTGCATCCCTCAGCCCGTTGAGCCACCCTTGCTGAAGCGTGGAGGGCAGACAAATCACAGGCTAGTCTTTCCCCCAAGGAAGGACATCTGCTGCAGCTGAGTTGGTCTCCAAACCATTCTTCCTTAAACCTCCCGAAGCTTTTTTGAAAAGCACTCCAAAGAGGCTGACAAGTGGAAAAGCCATGGCCATGGCATGCTGGGGACAGGGAACTGATGTGAAGGAGCACCCAGGGCCTCAAACAAGCAGACATTTGTGGAAATGCACACTGACCAACCTGGGGCATCCTCACCCCATTCCCTGAATGGCCACCAGGAGCCAGTCTCAGCCCTTGGGAGCCTATCCTTGAAGCCTGATGGGTTGGAAGGGCAGTTACCTTTAGGGCAATGGTCTCCAGAATCCCTGCCCCTACCCACCCTTGCAAGTTAATACTTGGCCAATGACTAACCAAGGGCCCCAAGGAGTCACCCCTCAATCCTGAAGCTGACCCATTAAACAAGGTGTATCTGCCTCAATTAGCAAGGGTGTAACTCACAGCACTAGGATGCTGTGAGACCAGACCAGTTCACTGACCTTGAAACATTCAATGCCTCCAGCCTCCATACAACCCCATGGGCTCCCTGACACCCAGCTCTGCAGGTGCCTCAGGCCCTGTTCTGGGGAGGGCTGTCTGGGTGATGCGCCACCGTCAAGGGAGCAGTACACACACAGGTTTTAGAGGGGCCGTTCAAGAGCTGCGTGGCTCCTGGGTAACTGCCGGCCCCTGAACCAGTTTTCATGTCTAATGGGGCGACTAGCATGACTCCATACCCCAGGGTGGCCAGAAACTCCAAGGAGAGGTTGCTGGGAGCACATGGTTCCAGACTTGGCCAACCGCAGGCTCCCATGATGAGGTGCCCTGGACCAAAGGTCCCAGTCCCCCCAGGCTCCTGTGGCAAGGTGCACTGGCCCAGGGTTCCTATCTGACCACTGTATTGTGTCACCTATCGAGCCTTCTCTAAGCCAGGATAGTGACCCCCAGAGGACCATGCCCCAGCTCAAGGCCTAAGGTTGGCCAAGGAGACTCCCAAACAAATGGGGGCAGCTGCCTGAGGATCTTCTGAGTTTAAAGAAAGAACCCAGTTGTGCTTTGCAACTCTGAACCCTCTTCCCCAGGACTGCGTTACTTGGCAGGAAACTGACACAAAACCATCGGTCCTGTTCCCTGGAAGCCATCCTTGGGACTTGACAGCAACCAACAAGCAGCTCCTGGGCCATCTAAACCACTGTCCCAGCAAGGGGGCAAACCCCCAGGAATGGCCCAAAGTGCAAGACAGGATGTGACCAATCAAAGTCTGTTTATTCGTTTGTAATCAGACAGAACACTACAATCTGTTCAACACTGGGCTAGACACTGCCGTGATTAGGGGCAAGGAGGAAGGGGTAGGGCAAGGCCTCGGCTCAATATGGAAGTCCAAGGCAGAACCTTCTGGAAGACTCTTCCCTTACCCCGTGGGGCAGAAATAAAAACCACATGATAACCGTTGATTCAGATTAGTGAGGACACTGAGCTGGGCCTCAGCTCAAAGTCAATGTCAGCACGGAGTGGGGACCAGTCAGTGAGAGTGTGAAGTGGCCGAGGAAGGAGAAGTGGTTTTCCTGCACAGGCCCGCCTTCATCTCGAGAAACCCCTTCCCCCCACCACAAGGCCAGAGGAGCCCTGGGCTGGGAGTTCTGAGGGAGGGAAGGATGCCAATCCGAGGCCCCTTTGCTTGGTTGTCCCACCTTCTCCCACTCAGACTGGTGCACTGTGGCGACGGCTCCAGGACACTGCAGCAATGCTGGGCGTGACTCTGCCAACCCCCTTTACTCTGGAGGGCGGGCAGGGAGCAAGCAGCTTTGGGGATAGGGTGGAGGGAACGCCAGAAGCAAGTGATGTCCACATGCATGCTTCCTGGCACTGACAGCCTCTTCTGTCTCTGTTCCCAGAGGCTGAGGACCACAAGGCAAGCGACTGCCCCCAGTCTCAAAGACCAGGTCCTACTTGATCAAACACCACTCAATTCTTCTTGTCTGCATCTGGTCAGGCCTTAGAACTGCATCTCACGGAACTGGGGGTCGGGGGGGGGGGCCCTTAGGACCCTCACCAGCACCTGTCCTCAGCCCAGCTCCCTGCGGCAGTTCAACTGAATGGCACATCCAGCATGTGATAGGTAGTTCCTCGCTCTCTGACACAGCAGGACTGCCAACAGAGGAGTGGGAAACCTTCCCATTATCTCACCATCATGCCAGGGAACCAAGCCCCAGAGCTCTGTGCTTGGGTGAAAAGCCTCTCACCACTCGCCAGCCCCTCCTGGGGAGGTAGGGGCTGCTCCTGCCCCCCAGGCTTCTGAGGGCTGGTTCTTTACAAGGGTTTGGCGTTCCCTTTATTTCACCCTTCATTGTTCTGAGGCTCCTGTGTCTTTAGGGCCAAGTCTATCCGTAACACTTGGGCTCCTCCCTCCGAGGAGTTAATTCCGGCTTTGGAGGAAGGATTTGGATGGAACAGGCAGTGCAGGGGAAGAGGCCAGTGAGGACGTGCAGGGAAGGAAGCCCACTCCTGCCTCCATACTTCCAGGGCAGCAGAAGCAACTGGCCACAATGAACAATGTGTCCAGCCTATGAGGCTGGTGCACTCACATGGGGGCCAGGCCGAGGCAAGGGCAGAGGTTCCCAGAGCAGGAAGGAGGGCTGGAAGAGCCTGCAGGAAAGAGAAGAGGGAGCAGGAGTGAAGGTCTCCACAGAAACACTATGCCCACACTATGTCCGGCCTAGGAACCCACTGCTGGCCCTGGGTGCCCCTGAAGGGTGAACCCTTCTCTAGGCCCAGAGTCCCTTTTAGTGACATCTGGGTTCCTCAGTCCAGGCACAAATCAAGGCACTGGGCATGCCAGCCCAGGTGGCGATGGAGCGCGCTGTGTGAGCTTGGCTCAAATCAACAATCTGCTCTCGGCCATGTCCATGCATAAGCGGATGAGCCCCGGGGTCCCCATGACCCTTTCCAGCTCTGGTGTTCTGTGAGGTCTGAGAGACTGGCTGGCTCCCCATAGTACTCATGGTGTTCAGAAGTGGCCATGTCTATATCTTTATGTCTGTATAGGTTTATATGCATACAAATATGTTTGAAAAAAGGTTTACCAAAATATTAGTGGTTTTCTCTCAGTGCTGAGGTTTTACTTTTTTCTTCACTTTTCTATATGGTTTGAGTTTTAAAGTAATGTCCATGTAACAATGTTTATAATCCTAATAAAAATAAAGCTATTATTTTGAAAGAAAAAAAAAAATAAATGAAGTGGCCATGTCTGAATAGAGCCCTCATCTATAAGGTGCCCACCTCAGGGAACTTCATTGTGAGCTGATGATGCCGCTGGTGTTAAAGCTGACATCAGCTCCAGACACCCCTTGGAAAGGTAGTAAGTGGCTATGGATGGCGGGGTGGGGGCAGAGAAAGGGCTTGATCTTTTGGTACTTTTTCCATTTCTGTGAATGCATTATTTTTTTAAAAGTTGTTCAAGGGAAAAGATGAAGTTCTGGGCAAGGGCTCAGGACTCTGCTTTCCTCCTTCAAATTTCTTTTATTTATATATAAAATATATATTTCATTTATATATAAATATATATTTTATTGATTTCAGAGAGGACGGGAGAGGGAGAGAGATAGAAACATCAATGATGAGAGAGAACCACTGATTGGCTGCCTCCTACCGGGGATCGAGCTCATAACCCAGGCATGTGCCCTTGACCAGGAATTGAACCTGGGACCCTTCAGTCCGCAGGATGACGCTCTATCCACTGAGCCAAACTGGCTAGGGCAGTCCTTCTTCAAATTTCTGAGAGTTGCTCAGGTACTACCTCAGCCCTTAGGGCAGCAGGTGCCTATCCAGAGCCTTCTGTTTTTATTGTCGGAAGCGCCAGGCCCTCCCTTTCTCAAGACCATCGTCTCCCCTTTTCCCCACCACCTGTTCTGGCATACCTGTTGGAGACCGGGCATACCCGCCCCACGACGCTCTGCTCCCAAGCCCATGTAGCACCGGGCCTGCAGCTGGGGCAGGTGATGGGCCAGCTCCTCTGCAGAACACAGTTGAGGTCAAATGGCCAGGAAGGTGGGCTCCGCAGGGCGTTAAGGGGTGGGACCTGTTGGAGACTGCCTGGCTGGCATCACATGGTCCGGCTGTATTCAATGCCGCCCTTGGTGGAGATGCTTGACCATGGCAGGAAGCTGCAGAGCAAGCTGTGGGCCTGGCGGTAAATCCTGTGTGGGATGGAGCAGGGGCTCAGGTTTGCTAGAGCAGAACCCAGGTGCTGGATGTAGTCCGTGGGACGCTGTTAAGGAAGACTACAACTTGCCTTCCCTGCCCACACCCCCCTGGAGTGGCACTGTCAGCAGAGGCCCAAACAGCAACCTGCAGGACTGAGTGCAGATAGCATGCCATTCTCAAGGGAGTCCAAAAGTCCGCTTAGCCTCTGCAGAGTGCTGGAAAACTTCCATAGATGGAGGGGCCTCCACTATGCAAAATAATAAAGGGCAGCATGTGGGTACAAAAGGACCTTCCAGGTGAGGCCTCAGGCACATGGACACCCAGACTAAGGTTAACAGACAGGGACTGGGTGCTGCGGGGAGGGGTAAATCAGAAGAGCAAGTGTTCCTGGTCCTCCCCCTACCCTCAGTCCTCAGAGGGGCAGGGCCTCATTCCTGTGACATAGAGGGGTCAACAGTGTTAAGCCCTTAGCACAGAGACCCATCTTCACATGAGCAAGGAGACCTGTGGGCTTTGTACCACATCTCTCTTTCCCGTTTATTTCCTTATGAAATGGACAAATCCTGGACTCATGTATTTACTAGTATTTACACACAGATACATGTACACACAGTATTTTCTGGGCCACACCCTATGACTATTAAGAAGTCTTCTAGCCTCCCTCTTACCTGTTTAGGGCCAGAGATAGTTAAAAGGGAGGGAGCAGGGATGGGACACACCACTGAGTCACATACCCTACATTCTGGTAAGAAAGGTTTGAACTAAGTGTTCAAAATAGCAAACAACTCTTTCACCTCCCTTATTTGCTTTCTCCCCTGCCAGCATGCAGGCCCCACCAGGTCAGGGGCTTTGTCTATTTTGTTCACTGTTGTAGCCCCCACATACCAGGTACAGGAGACTCAACCAATACTTATTGGGTGAATAGATGGATGAATGGATGGGTGGATCTTGGACCAGGAGGATTAAAAATCCACCCCTTGTACTGGGCTCAAGTCCAGGGAACAATGAGTGCCAGAGCATGTCTGCTTTCCCAATATCTGCAACCAGACCATCAATTCCTAATACATGCAAATCAGATCTACCCACATCATCATCTCATTAGGAAAAAATGCATCCTGTGAGCTTGGCTTTGTGAATGTCATCTGAAAGCAACCACAGCTCCAGCTGATGCTAGGAAGCCACAGTCTCTCACCCCTGAGAAGAAAAGGATATAAGATGGTCCAGGGAGGGTGGCCACCATTGATGTAGAGGACATAAGTGAAGCCATCTTTGAGGACCCCACGGATGGAATAGTAATAGGGGAGATAGTGGTGCTGCTTGAAGTCTCTGTTTTCGTAGAAGTTTATTGCTGTGTTGTTGGTGGTGAGGACGTGCAGGTAGATGGCTTTGCAGTGGTCCTGGGCAGTGGTGGATATGTGATCCTTTAAACTCTCAAGTAAAAGGGAACCTGTAGGCAAAGAGGCAACAGTCACACATGGCGGGGCAGGTGAAGAGGAAGCATAAGGCAGACAAGGAAGTGACCTTCTCAGAGATCTCTTCAGATCTCTCCGCCATTGTATCAAAGACTTCCCATAACCAGCCACTGTCAAAGTCCCTAAACTCCCACAGCCAGACAGGGCCTGTTAGCTGCAGACCACTGGCTGTCCAAGAACATGGATCAGGCTGCATAGTTCCCTCCAGGGGCTGAATCCACAGGGGAGATTCACTAGCCTTTCAGGCAACAAAAAATGTAAACCTAAGCCCAGGAAAATGTGGAATGGGCAGACCTGGGTTACAATGAAGACTCTGCTGTGGCTGAGTGGGATGGGAAGTTGGAGACATAAAGATGGCATGGCACCCCGGATGTGACAGGAATCTTGGATCCATAGGAGCTAGGACTGTTTCATCAATTATGTTTTCTAGCCGAAGCCGGTTTGGCTCAGTGAATGGAGCGTCGGCCTGCGGACTCAAGGGTCCCAGGTTCGATTCCGGTCAAGGGCATGTACCTTGGTTGCGGGCACATACCCACTGAGGGGTGTGTAGGAGGCAGCTGATTGATGTTTCTCTCTCATCGATGTTTCTAGCTCTCTATCCCTCTCTGTAAAAGGTCAATGAAGTGTATTAAAAAAAAAAATATTTTGTTTTCTATTCTTAATCAAGCATACCTTGTGACCAGATATAAGTTATGTGTGTGTGTCAGCAGGTGTGGTTAAAAGATGCCCATTCTGTAATGAGGACCTTTGGGAGCTGTTAGTAATCTGATCTTGTAAGCTTTGGGAATGAGGCCATACAGAAAGACCTGGTAATGTGTGGAAAGAGCATGGCTGAATTGAAGGTCAACAGGGCAGTGGGTGGTGGTGGTGGAGTGTATATGCCAAAAATCATTATTTCAACCGCCCCTTACCTATGCCGTGCTTTCTGAATTCCTTCACTACTCCCAGACTTAGAATGTATGCAACTTGTGTGTCAACAGAGAAGTTGGAGGCTAGAATATCTCCATCCTGAAGAAAAAGTCAGAAATAAAGTCAGGTTCACAGTTGAGGCACCAGGTCCCACTGCAGAACATATCTCATGTGCTGACTCTCCCAGCCACAACACCTGGGGGGCCACTGGAGCAGGAAGAGATAGAACAGAGAATAATGGAGAGTCAACACCGTCCCATGGAAACAAGGGGCTGTGGGCCTTTCTGCTAAAGTAAGAACACTCACAAAAAGTTGCTTCTCTTTGGAAGGGTGGTAGACCATACAAGGAAGGACACTGATACCAGACAAGTATAGCTATGATGGTAAAAAGGAAATGACCATGCTGTGTGGGCATTAAATGGTGCTCACACGTGTCAACTGACACACCAAGAGATCAAACAGCCAGACAAACACAAAGTTTTAAAAGTTTAATTAGTCCTGTGGCCGGTGTGACTCAGCTGGTTGGGCATTGTCCCATGCAAGGTTGCCGGTTTGACCACGTCACACACCCAGGTTGCAATCTTGATCCCAATTAGAGGATATGCAGGCAGCCTCTCATATCGATGTTTCCTTCTCTCTCTTTCCTCCTTACTTTCTATCAATTTTTAAAAATCTTAAAAAAAAAAGTTTAATTAAAGGATCATGTGCTGCCCCCAGATGGTCTTAGAGTACAGAGGGTGAGGAGTCTGAGTGGCCTCTCTGCTATCCACACCAGGCAGAGCGTTACACCAGGACCCACCAAACCTTGTTGGTCTCTTGGTTCAGAGATAAAATTCTGGACTGAGAGAGTTGTGAATTCGACCATCATGAGGTTCTGATGTTCTTCTACTTTGTAAAGAAGGCTTGGTGGATTCCCCCCATGGAAAGAAAGCTTGGTGACTTGGCCTCTCTCATCCCTATCCACTGTTCACTGAGTGGCTCCCGTATGCTGGGCATGGGTTGGCCTGTCCCTGTCCCTACTCACCACTCTCCTGACCCTGACCCCGGCCCCAACACTCCATATTACAGTTAAGCTGGACAGAGGCAAACTCAGTCTCAGGGAGGCATCCTTATTGCTCTTGTTACTTGAAGCCCATGGAAGGGTCAGGAAGGTCAAGCAGGTACTTCATTCCCCAGCTGATGTCTTCTGACAGCCCCTGCTCTCTTTCCTCGGTGTTGAATTCATTCTGCCTCTCAGCGGGGGCAGAGAAAGTGCCAGAGTGCAAAGGCTCTCCTGATACCCAGGGAGTAGAAGGAAAGGGTTCCAATCTCTGCCCTCATGGGAAAACCCACACATTCAAAGGAGTTCAGAGATCTAGTCACCGTATGTGTGGGGCTTGACAGTTGCTGGGGGCACATAGGAAGAGCTTCATAGAGAGGGTTTTGGAGAACAAGTCAGGGGAGGGGAAGGTAGAACAGTTTGTTCTGTGAAAGAGCAAAAAGATATTGATGCTTGCTGAAAATGCCAATGTTTCTTTTTTTGCTGTATCTTAGCACAGAAAAATGGAAGAAAAAAACTCAGAAGAAAGCTAAGATAGAAAAGTTACTCTTAAAAGAAACCAACTTTGCCAGAATCTAATTATAGGCAAATTAGGGTAGACCTGAGTGGGTTGGGTCTTTAAAAGGGAGAGAGATCCGCCTAGCTAGCTCAGTGGTTGAGTGTCAACGTATGAACCAAGAGATCACGGTTCGATTCCCAGTCAAGGGCACATGCCCGGGTTGTGGGCTCCATCCCCAGTGGGGGGCATGCAGAAGGCAGCCAATCAAAGATTCTCTCTCATCATTGATGTTTCTATCTCTCTCTCCCTCTCCCTTCCTCTCTGAAATCAATAAAAATATATTTTGAAAAATAAATAAATAAAATAAAAGGGAGAGATAGCCTTCTTGCACTTTTAAATAAATAGCCTCAAGCCAAACAGATAGAAGCAGGTGCCAGTTGGTGGTGGGTTTTTTCCCTTCTGTGGAGTAAATACCCATGTATAAACGCTACTCAGTCACTTTATAAGATGACCAAAATCATTAGGGAGAATGTTTTTTGTTTTTTTTTAATTTATTCTGAAGATCTAATGGTCTTTTTTTTTTTTTTACGTGCCCTTGACTGGAATCAAACCCGGAAACCTTTGATTCACAGGCTGACGCTCTATCCACTGAGCCAAACTGGCTAGGGGTAGGCAGAATCTTGACGCAAGTCAACCACATGGAACAATGTGTTTGTGACCATAACCTCGCATTTTACATTTAGAGCAGGACTTGGTAACTCAGGGTCCAAAGACTCTCCAGGGTTCTTAGATAGATCTTGGCGGGGTCTATGAAGTTGAACAGGAAAAAAAATATTTGTTTTTACTAACCTGTAACTGGAACTTAGCATTTCCTTTAACAAATCACAGCAGTATTAGCAGTTTCTGTGACACTGTCACCAATACAAATCACAGACCCTTACAACTCTGCAGATTCTCAGTGAATCTTTTACACCCGCTCCCAATTTCAAAATGACAGTCATTAGAAAGAAGCCTGCAGTTAGGACGTGTTACTTAATGTACATTTGACTGTATTACATACAGACAGAAAGAAACCACTTGGATCTGAGTCTCATACATGGTCTGGGCTCCTAAGAGAAAGAGCCATAGAGCAGGCAGCGTGATTCTGTCCCAAGGGCCTGGCAGCCCCATCATCACCACACATACTTACCTCCTTGTGTATCTTGGTCCTACTTTTTATTTCAGCTACTATCATTCCTACAATGGTACCCCTGTAGGTTGCAGCAAGGGAAAAGAACTTCTTGTTGGAGGTGATGTCACGATACCATGAGTCTGGGTACCTGAGGAGAACAAACTTAAGGTGAAACTGCCAAAGGCCAAGTCCAACTAACCTCGTGCTTCAGGCAGTGGACCCACAGGGGATTCGAGGCACCTCTGTCCATTGCTCCAGGATTGATAAGGAGCCTGCCCACCACTTAGTCTCCACCAAAGGGTATCATTCTCAGTGAATCATCATCTTAAAGCAGCAATCTATCCAGACAGGATGGGGGATTTCTGATGGAAAAATGATTTTACAAGATAAAGAGATAAGAGGGGGAAAACCTCCCATGACATTGTCTCCCTGAGAGCAGTACCTGGAGGGGCAGCTGGAAGAGTTCAAACTCAAGACCCAAGGGGAGCAGAAAAGAGAACGTTTCATGCAAAGCCCTATGACACAGTGATGAAAGACAGAAGACTCAGCCCCAGTAAGGAGTTTTGGTGAGGAGACAGGACATTCTGGGTTTTATTGGTCTGTGGGTTTGGGACATAACAAGTTAGTCCAGATGCCTTTCCTGAGACCAAGAGCTGGAAGAGGGTGGAGACACAGTGGAGAGGTGCTCCGCTCAGGTCTGCTCTGCAGAGGCCACTGACCACCCACCAAAAGGCTTTATGAGGCCTGGCATTGCCCAAGTTCCTCTCCTGATTGCAGTGGGTGAAACCTGAGGTTAAGACTCATAGAAACATGATGTTTAGCAGGACCTTGTTTATTTTTAATTTTTAAAAGTTTGCACTTATTTTTCTCACAACAAAAGCTCTATGTGCATATTATAGAAAAATGGAGGAAATACAGACAAGCAAAATAAAACAAACTTGTAGCTACTAATAATCTACCCATTCCAAAATACCAAAAACACTTTGCTAGATGGTACATATCTTCATAGGCTTTTATCTTATGCATGTTTTCAAATAAAAGTGAAATTGTGGTACATACAATTTTCTAGTCTGCTTTTTTCACTTAATATCTCATTAAAAAACTCTCCTTGTCAAGTATATCTTTCATGACAGATTTCACTTTTCCTAGTGAATAATATTTCATTTTCCCATGCACATACCCTAACATATGTCAGCCATTCTTTACTGTTAAGATACTAAAGTTGCTTCTCAACTGTCTGATTTATAAATAGCACTGCATCGAACATCTTTGTAAGTAAAGATTCTCAGCAAAGCCCTTTTGGAGAACTCTTTGCATCAGGTAGTGAGATGGAAAGGATGTGATGGCCGTCAGGGAGCGGGGCCTGGGCTCCTCTGACAGGCAAGGTGACTCTGAGCCACCATGGCACCTCCAGGACATCCTCACCTTTGCACAAGCCTTCCAGCTTCATCAGATCCATGGGCATTACCTCACCCCTCCAATCTACAACTGTGGGGCGGAGGGCACCACTTAACTTACTCGATGGGGAACCAGTCGCCACAGAGATGCTTCACAGTGTCTATGTCATCGTGGCAGAGGAGGCGCAGGCTGACCTCGCTGAGGGCGTTGGATGGCACCACCTCTGTCATTCACACCTGCAGGGAGAGAGGTGGGGTCAGGAGAGCAGCCAACCTCCCCTAAACACCCCACCAGCCCACAGATCCCATCATGGCACATTCACTTCCTCTTCCTCCTCCTAACCTGTGACGCAGGAAAGATGGGAAGACTAATGCCCCGCCATGGATGGTGGTCCCCTTAGTAACTGCATGAAGCTCACAATAATCCCCTGCACCAAGTGTCACAATCACCCCCACATTGCAGACAAGCAAACTAAGGCTTGGGAAGGGCTGGCAGGATGGGGACCTAGGATCCCCTCACTGTTTACTTGGAACACTCCTGAACCCCCAGAGAGCAGCCTGCCTTTGGTCAGTTTTCTCTCTCCTCTCTGCCCTTCTGAGGTGCCCTCTGAGCACCACTCCTCCCTGGCCAGTGTCCTGTCTCCCTCACATCGCCATTTCTCCACTGCACAAAGCACACAACCCCAGCAGTCCAACTTCTCCCGACCTGGGCCAGTGGCCATCAACCCCATCAGAGCAGCCTGGGCAGGGGCCAATGACCTGCTGGATTTCCAGGAAAATTGGCACTTGCTAGGTGGGTCACTGCTCCTCCCTTATCCAGCAAACAAAACTCCTGAGCAAAAAGAGAGAGGGAGACTTGCAAGACACTAGAGGTTCAAATCAGGGTCAGGAGTTACTGACAATTATTTTAAATCAGGAAACTACATTCAGCCCAGGTTGCTGATGGAGCAGCTGCCCTTGTTCTAATTAAGATAAGACAAGGAAGCAGGAAGGAAAGCCAAATATTAGACTCTGACAAAGGGAACACCGGAGTCTTTCTTCTTTATGTTGAAAACTGGTAGTAAAAGGCAAAGGACCATGCATTTACTACATCTTTTTAGGATAACTGTGTAGTTCATCCTTGATGGATGAGAAAAAACTCTTCCTATAGAATAGAAGAATGAAAGCCAATAAAAGTAGAAATAATGATAGAATTGGAATGTCATCACTTTGAAAGTGCTGATGAAAATAAATGAATCAAGCAAGAATTATCAAAGGCTTTTAACCACACAGTGGAGGGAGCAGGTGTGAGGCATGGAGGCAAAGTACCTGCACCCCCAGGACTTACCAATCACCAAGGAAAAGCCTTTCAACCTCAAGATCCTGCAGTCACAATTCCCCCAGTAATGGAGCCCAGCTTCTCTGACCAGTGCCATGCATATGAAATCCACAAAGCCTTCAGGTTTCCACCTAAAGTGCTGGGCCTAAAGCCAGCTGTTCCTCCAGACATAATTTCACAACTACATATAATAGCCGGCACACAGGCATGTATATTCAACAGCATCATGACATCCAACAAACACAGAATGCTGATATTCTACAAGATGAGCAACCTGGTCTCTTCAAAAAGTCAATGATGCCCTAACTGGTTTGGCTCAGTGGATAGAGTGTCGACCTGTGGACTGAAGGGTCCCAGGTTCGAATCCAGTCAAGGGCACATGCCTGGGTTGCGGGCTCCATCCCCAGTAGGGGGTGTGCAGGAGGCAGCTGATCAATGATTCTCTCTCATCATTGATGTTTCTATCTTTCTCTCCTCTTCCTCTCTGAAATCAATAAAAATATATTTTTTAAAAGTCAATGCCATTAAAAAAACAAAAGTGGACTAAAAGAGACAAGAAGACCGATAACCAAATGTAATATATAACACATCTACTAGAAAAAAAAATCAAAACAACATTTTGTGGAAATTTAATTATGTGCTAGAAAGCAAATAAAATTGCTATTAACTATCTTAGATGTGAAAGGTAATATGTGGTTATATAGAAAGTCTTAGGAGATGCATGATGAAACGCTCTGGAGTGAAGCATTATGAAGTCTAAAACTAACTTTAAATGGTTCAAAAAAAAAAATCTCAGCTTCTGCCCTGGCTGGTTGCTCAGTGGTTAGAGCGTTGGCCCATGCACCAAAGGATCATGGTTGGATTCCCAGTCAAGGGCACATACCTGGGTTGCAGGTTTGATGCTGGGGCCAGTCGGGAGGCAACCAATCTATGTGTCTCTCTCACACTGATGCCCCCCCTTCTACTCTCTAAAACAGCAATTGCCAACTGGTGGTCTGCAGACCACTGGTGGTCCACGAGGTCCGAAAGGTTGGCAACCACTGCTCTAAAAGCAATGGAAAAAAATATCCTCGGGTAAGGATTAACACAAAAAAAGAGGAAAAAAAAAGAAGAATGGCTCCTTTGAGGGCCAGTCCTGGGCTGGCAGTCCCCTAAGGACCAGGTGCTGCTGGGCAGTCAGGCTGAGGACAGAAGCCCCTCAGGCTGGGTAGTGACAAGTTTGATGCTGTACCCTCTTCCCTTCATGGTACTAGCCAGCCGGGGGGAGGGGGTTTGAGGAGGGGGCACATCTGGAGTGGGGCTACCTTGTGACCTTGAAGCAGACATGCGGGGGGGGGGGGGTACTGTAGGAGCTCTGTGGCTCTGGAGCCACCTTAGGTTCCGTCTTTCTAGAACAAACTGAACTCCAAGGGGTGGGGACTGTGCCACCTTGACATGTCCCTCTGCACAGCATGGCTCAAGAGTTGAAATGAGAAGGGACCTGCTTTCTTCTCCTTTTTGTTTTTAGCCAGCACCTGGACACTGACCACATGATGTCTGTAAAATGGGGGTGGGGGATAAGATGGGCACCCTCCTGTGACCCTGTTGGCAGCACTGGGTACCCTCACCAGGCCTGCAGGCCAAGGGGCTCTGAGGGGTATGGAATGGAAGCTCTTCAGGACAAGAACCAGAAGTGTTCCTGCCTGAGTCCTAGTGGATCCCTACAGATATCAGGTCCGGAAGAAGCTGAGGTACCTCTACCAGCTACACCTTAGAAAGGAGCAGCATTCCAGTAGGCACCCTGCTAGAGAAGACTAGCTGCTTAGAAGGGAACAAAGCTGGTCTCTGGATGCACGATCTTGATGGAACCTCTGAGCTGAGCTGACCCAGACAAGTCTCTCTGGGCAGAGATGACAAAACAGGGCCATCACAAAAGTTAATGTGAGAGGCCTGTTGAGAAAGGGCAGGCCACAGGTGCTGGGCTGTGCTTATTTAAATGAGTTCTTAGTTCCAAACACAAAACAAAACCAAAACACCAACCAAACAAGAAAATATCCCCAGACTTGGCAAATCTGGTCTTTCCATGTCACCTGTTTTTTTTTCTTTTCACTGGGATGTGCCTTCAGAAACCAAGATACTGTCTGGTACAATGTCTTTTAAACAGCTTGACTACCTGGTTTCTACACAACAGCGCCGTTCCAATGCTCAGCACCCCCTTCCATGGCCAATGCTCCAGCCCCCATCCTCGATGGCACCCAGGACATTCTGGTGAGTGTGACCTCAGGGACCTCATGCTGCCTAAGTGGCTACCTCTTAGGAAATGGACTGGTCGACAAAAAATGGCAAGTCCTGCGTTTTTCATGCATCAATACTATCCAAAATATATCTTAGCGGTCACTGGCTTAGAGGTGAATCTCCTGTCATCCTGGATAAAGGGCTGTTTTGCTCCACAGAACATGGCTGCACAGGTTCAAGGGGTCCACCCACCAAAAGCAGGATGGAGTCCAGCACATCACATTCCCCAGTAGGAAACACAGCTTCCCTGGAGATTTCTGCACAACCCCCACCTCTCAGGCAATACTCCCTTTCCCTACAAAGGGAACAAATTCCACTCATACACACAAATCCTCTAAAAACTGAAAGTGGTGTTAGGTATGAGAATAGCATTGTGGTTATGTAGAAAATGTCCATATTCCTTAAGAGATGCACACAGGATATGTAGGGTGAAATGACAGAATGTTCTGGAATTTCATTCAGTTGGAGAAGTGCAAAATATTAATAACTGTTGAATTGGATGATGGGTATGTCAAGTGTATGTTTAAAAATATTCCTAATTAAAATTAACCACCAGGAAGGAGAACCAAGATGGCGGCATAGGTAAACACTTGTACTTGCTGCCTCTCACAACCACATCAAAATTACAACTAAAAGACAGAACAGAGAGGAGGAACCAAGATGGCGGCATAGTTAAGCAGCTAATCTGCTGCCTCACACAACAATTTCGAGGGTACAACTAAGGGACAGAGCGTCTACCACCCACAACCACGGGAAAGCTGGCTGAGTGGAAGATTTACAACTAGGAAAAGAAAGGAGCACAAACGCTGGGGAGCTGAGGTACGGAGGCACGCGAATCGGGCTGGCAGCGGGCAACTAGGCGCGCGGTTTTTCTTCAACCCGCAGGGAGACAAGCTCCCAATCGCTCTGAAATCCAGTTTCTGGGGACACTCGGGGGACCCAGACACCTACGGGGAGAGGCTGGACTCTCGGCCATCGGGTCGGAAAGTGAGAGTGACTTTTTTGCAGTGGTGCGCCCAGCAATCATTGTTTACTGCGCTGGAGCGCGGGGCGCAGGGACTTGGAAACGTGGAAAGGCAGAGACGGCTGACGGCAGCCATCGCTGTTGGCCACGCCCCAGCCTAGTGACGCCCTGAGACCCCGCCCAGCCCTGAGACCCCGCCCCGCACATTCTACAAACCCGCCCAGGCTCCACACAGCAGCTTTTGCATATAAATGGCCTGTTCTGTGGCAGCTCATCCAAATTAGCTGCAGCTCCAGTCAGACTGCTCCAAAACCGCCCAAGCAAAGGAGGAGAAAACTAGTTCTTGCTGTAGCTCCTGCTGGGACACACAGTACACAAGGGTACACCAAGAGTGTCCATCTCAAGTAACTGGGAGGCTGACCCGTTGAACCAATAGGACATCTAGTACACAAAGCTACCCTACCAACTCAGGGAAGCAGAGAATATGAGAAGGCAAGGAAACAGATCACAAACCAAAGAAATGGAGGAGAACAAGCGACTGGACATAGAGTTCAAAACCACGGTTATAAGGTTTTTCAAGAATTTCATGGAAAAGGCCGATAAATTCAATGAGACCCTCGAGGATATGAAAAAGGACCAACTAGAAATTAAACATACACTGACTGAGATAAAAAATATTATACAGAGACCCAAAAGCAGACTAGAGGATTGCAAGAATCAACTCAAAGATTTGGAATACAAAGAGGCCAAGGATACTCCTCCAGAGAAGTATGAAGAGAAGAGAATTCAGAAAGTTGAAGATAGTGTAAGAAGCCTCTGGGACAACTCCAAGCGAACCAACATCAGAATTATGGGGGTGCCAGAAGAAGAGAGAGAGCAAGATGCTGAAAACCTATTTGAAGAAATAATGAACGAAAACTTCCCCCACCTGATGAAAGAAATAGACTTACAAGTCCAGGAAGCGCACAGAACCCCAAACAAAAGGAATCCAAAGAGGACCACACCAAGACACATCATAATTAAAATGCCAAGAGCAAAAGACAAAGAGAGAATCTTACAAGCAGCAAGAGAAAAACAGTTTGTTACCTACAAGGGAACTCCCATACGATTATCAGCTAATTTCTCAACAGAAACCATGCAGGCCAGACGGGAGTGGCAAGAAATATTCAAAGTGATGAATAGCAGGAACCTACAACCAAGACTACTCTACCCACCAAAGTTATCATTCAGAATTGAAGGTCAGATAAAGAGCTTCACAGATAAGAAAAAGCTAAAGGAGTTCATCACCACCAAACCAGTATTATATGAAATGCTGAAAGGTATTCTTTAAAAAGAGGAAAAAGAAGGAGAAAGATAAAGATTATGAACAACAAATACATACCTATCAACAAGTGAATCTAAAAGTCAAGTGAATTAAAAATCTGATGAACAGAATAAACTGGTGAACTTCATAGAATCAAAGGCATAGAATGGGAGTGGATTGATAATTCTCAGGGGGAAAGGGGTGTCTGTGTGGAGAGTATGGGAAGAGACTGGACAAAAATCATACACCTATGGATAAGGACAGCGGGGGGGAGGTAGGGGCAGAGGGGGGTGGGAACTGGGTGGTGGGGAGATATGTGGGGAAAAAGGAGAAACAATTGTAATCTGAACAATAAAGATTCATTAAAAAAAATAATAATAATAATAATAAATAAAATAAAAAAATAAAAGACAGAACAACTATCATCCAGAACTGCGAGAAAGCTGGCTGAGTGGAACGAAAGCGCGCCGAAACCGCTTTGGCTCAGTGGATGGAGCGTCGGCCTGCGGATAGAAGGTCCCGGGTTCGATTCTGGTCAAGGGCATGTGCATTGGTTGTGGGCACATCCCCCGGTGGGGGGTGTGCAGGAGGCGGCTGGTCGATGTCTCTCTCTCATCGATGTTTCTGGCACTCTATCCCTCTCCCTTCCTCTCTGTGAAAAATCAATAAAATTAAAAAAAAAAAAAAAAAAAAGAAGAAGAAAGCGCATTGAGACTGGTAGGTGGTGCGGAGGCGTGGAACGGACTGGCAGCCCAGTGCAGTGCTTTTCATTGGAAGGGAGATAAAAGCTCCCGCGTGCTTTGAACTCCAGTTCCAGGCGAGACTCTGGGGGACCCAGACACATACAGGGATAAACTGGACTGTCTGGCATCGGGGCAGGAAGGCGAGGGCAGCTTTCTTTCAGACGGAGGTGCTCACAGCAGTCATTGTTCCTGCGCTGGGACCTCTCGGGTGCAGGACTGACCGGCAGCCATTGCTGTTTGCTCTGCCCCGGTGATTCCATGAGACCCCGCCCCACCCAATTTACAACCCGACCCAAGCTGTGCGCAGAGGCTTTTGCATACCAATGGCCTGTCCTTTCTCAGCCTAAAACCTGTCAAGCAGGCAGCAGCTGGGTCAGGGAGCCCCAAAGCTATCAAAAGAAGGCTCAAGGCCAGCAGCAGCAGCCTGCCTTGCTTCACAGCTGGGCCTCGTCTGGGCACCTCCAAACCCCATATAAAGAGGAGGAATCTGCAGATCTCTCTATAGCTCCTGCTGGGTAGCCTCAGGCAGTGGCTGACTTTGCACCTCCCTGGAGATCCCAGAGTCAGTGTACCCAGTGGTCAGTGTGAGACCATACCAGATTACAACTCTTCATATCCATAAGTGACACACTCAAGGGGAAGACTCAGTGAGCACCAAAGCCCCACTGAAGCAAGTCCTGCCCCATAAGGGTGTCTCCTACACAGCAGCTCTTCCATTGTAGACACAGCTGGTCCTCACAGCCCATTGGCCTGGAAGTCAATTCCTCCCAGTGATACAAACAGCAATCAAGGCTTAACCACAACAAGGCTGTGCACACAGTCCACAAAGGGGTGCACCAAGAGTGTCCACCTCAGGTGATCAGGGAGGCTGAGCCACTGGGTCCTATAGGACACCCACCACACAAGGCCACTCTATCAACCCCAGGAGACTTAGAAGCTACCCAATACATAGAAACAAACAGAGAAGCAGCCAAAATGTGGAGACAAAGAAACATGTCACAAATAAAAGAAATGAAGAAAGCAAAATACTGGATATAGAGTTCAAAACCACAGTTATAAGGTTACTCAAGAATCTTCTAGAAACCTCCGAGGAATTTAGTGAGACCTTCAAGGATCTTAGTGAGAATGCCAAAAAAAAAAAAAAAAAAAAAGGAAAAGGACCAGTCAGAAATTAAGCTTACACTGACTGAAATAAAGAATAATATACAGAGATTCAACAGTAGACTAGAGGATCCCAAGAATCAAATCAATGATTTGAAATATGAAGAAGCAAAAAACACCCAATCAGAAGAGCAAAAAGAAAAAAGAATCCAAAAATATGAAGATAGTGTAAGGAGCCTCTGGGACAACTTCAAGTGTACCAACATCTGAATTATGGGGGTGCCAAAAGAAGAGAGCAAGATATTGAAAACCTATTTGAAGAAATAAGGACAGAAAACTTCCCCTACCTGGTGAAAGAAATAGACTTACAAGTCCAGGAAGCGCAGAGAACCCCAAACAAGAGAAATCCAAAGAGGACCACACCAAGACACATCATAATTAAAATGCCAAGGGCAAAAGACAAAGAGAGAATCTTAAAAGCAGCAAGAGAAAAACAGTTAGTTACCTACAAGGGAGCACCCATACAACTGTTAGCTGATTTCTCAACAGAAACTATGCAGGCCAGAAGGAAGTGGCAAGAAATATTCACCAAAGTGATCTACCCATATAGTGGATATTTAGTACTGACACCTGCTACAACGTGGATGAACACTAAGAACATGATGCTGAGTGAGGAAAAGGCCATATAAACTTATGATTCCATTTATATGAAATATTCAGAATAGTCAAATCCATAGGAATGGACAGTAGATTAGTGGTTGCCTACAGTTGCGAGGACTGTAGGGTGAGAGTGTGGGGTTTCTTTTTGAATGCTGAAACTGTTCTGAAATAAAATGTGGTAAAGGGTGCACAGCTCTGTGAATACACTAAAATTAGTGAATGATACACTCTGAATGGGTGAATTATATGGCATGTGGATTATATCCTCAATAAAGCTGTTAAAAACAAACACAAAACAGCCCCAATCCTGAGAATAAATTATTCTTTTGTGAGCAAAAGGTTAAGAAAGATTCATTTTGAAGGAAGTCATAGTAAATTCCAGAAAGAATCACAAGTTTTCCAACCTGCACGTCAAACTGCAGGAACTCATGCCGGTGCTGCATGGTGGGGCTCCTTTAATGGGGCTGGCCCAGATCCTGCCTCCCATGGGCTACCACTGTGCCAGGTCTGCTAGGGTGGGGTTGGGGTGCTCTGGGGAAGACGAGGCTGAAGATCAGGGAAGCTGGCAGGAGGTACAGACTCGAAGAGCCGCCAGCCCACCAAGGCCAACCTGTAGCTTACTCTGGATTTGGGCCAATTTTAATATTTCATATTCAAAGAAAAAAAAAATCTGTCATTTGCTTGGTGTAAGAAGTGACCAAAGAAAGTTATCAAGTCTCAACTAACCACAAGTTTTCATCGATGCAGTCTTAGCTGCTCAAATATTTTGAGGAAGGAAAGATCATTCTCAGATTTTCCATAGCTAGGAAATCAACACAAACCACAAATCACCGGATAAATCTCAAATCAATTTTCAGTCCCAATGAGTGATCTATGCCAGGAAACTCCATATTGTCCTTTTCCCTGGAAAACCAGTTCCAGTGGTTCATCTGGGGCTTGAGAGGCTCAAGTTAGCCCAAGAAACTGGGTGACTTGACTGTCCGCCCTGATTACCCTTGGCAGAGCTCCAGGTGTCTCATCAGCTGTGCCCCACAGTTTTGTTCTCAACCAACAGGAAATGTGCTCTGAGCTCCTCCTACAAAAAGGAGCTGCAGGACAGGATACTGTCAGCTCACTCTCCGTCCCTACACCAGAGCTGGCAGGACAAGGCAACTGGCAAAACCAACCAGCAGAGCCAGGGTTTGGATGGCCACAGGTAGACCTTGGGGCACCTGAAGAGCTAAAGCTGCTGCCCAGTCAGTAAGTGCTAAGATGCAAGGCCTTGACCTCCATGGTTGCCTGTGGCAGAGGACTGACTGCAAAGAGGCTGAGGGTGGGGCAATCCCTGGCGGGGGGATGGAACTATTGTATATCTTGATGGCGGTGATTACACACACAAACATATATGCACACATTAAAACTCATTGAGTACATTTTCTTGTATGTATGTTAACCTTTAATAAAGTTTATTTTAAAATATTAAAAAATCACTTTACAGTGAGGTTTGATAGCAAAGGAAGAGATCCATAATAAATGAGCATCTCTTATGCCCTGGGGTTTACAAATTTTTCCCCTAGTATCCTTGGGGAAAGCGCTTGTTCCCTCCCTGTTCAGCGTTCAATAAAAATACTGGGCTCCAAGAAATACAGCTATTTGTGGATTCTCACATCCCTATTAAAAGCACTTCCATATTTTCAAAGGCCAGTTCTTTAGATGCCTTGATTTAAAAATAGAAACATGTCACATTTAACTAAGGGAGAAAGCTGGATATTACAGTGCCTAATCTGTCCCAGCCCAACTGACAGTGGGTAGAGAAGGAAGGCACAGGAGAGGCACAGGAGGAGAATCTGGCACCTATGTGCCAGTGAAAGGAAGAAATGGAGTCAGAGGAGGCAAATTTAGAGATGGTGGTGGTGCAGGTGGGAGGCGGGTATGGCAAGTGGCTAGTTTACCGCTGGAGGAGCAAGTCAGGAAACCCTTATGTAGCACCTGTGGGGACTCCACTTGTCCATCCTGAACCTTCCACCAAGTACTGATCTCTTATTGCTACCATTAGGGCTCAAGGGACAAGGATTCTGAGATTTGCTAGAAACAGGTGACAGTGAATGAAGCCAGAGCAGTGGCCCAGTATTAGGCCCTCTATTCCATCCTGAGCCCTGGGGTGCTGATGGGACAGCACCGAAGGCACAGATGCACAGGCCATCTCTTGGTATACATTTTCCTACAGACACTGACATGTCTATATTACAACAGTAGGGACGTATTGTACAGGAGAATTCTAAGTTCACTTGAGTTTTCTGAAACTTTATTTTAGAGAGAGAAAGGAAGGGGGGAGAGAGAAACATTGATTTCTTGTTTCACTTATGCATTCATTGGTTTATTCTTTTTTAAATATTTTTTTATTGATTTCAGAGAGGAAGAGATAGAAACATCAAAAATAAGAGAGAATCATCGATTGGATGACTCCTGCTAGCTCCCTACTAGGGATTGAGCCTGCAACCGGGCATGTGGCCTTGACTGGAATCGAACTGGGGACCCTTCAATCCACAAGTCGATGCTCAATCCACTGAGCCAACCCAGCTAGGGCTATTCTTCCTTTTTTTTAAAAAAAATATATTTTTTTAATTGATTTTTTACAGAGAGGAAGAGAGAGGGATAGAGAGCCAGAAACATCGATGATAGAGAAACATCGTTCAGCTGCCTCCTGCACAACCCCTACCAGGGATGTGCCTGCAACCAAGGTACATGCCCTTGACCAGAATCGAACCTGGGACCCTTCAGTCCGCAGGCCAACGCTCTATCCACTGAGCCAAACCGGTTTCGGCTATTCTTCCTTTTTAAAAAATTATTTTAATCCTCATCTGAAGATAAATATATATATATATCTATATATCTATATATCTATATATCTATATTTTTTTTTAGAGAGAGAGAGAAACATCAATATGAGAAATATGGATGAGTTGCCTCCCTCACGCACCCTGACCCCTAGGTATGTGCCCTGACTGAGAATTGAACCCGCAATCTTTTGGCATAGGGGGACGAGGCTCCAACCAATTGACCCACCAGACAGGGCTTACTGGTTTATTCTTGTATGTTACCTGACCAGGATTGAACCCACAACCTTGGCATACCCAGATGACGCTCTAACCAACTGAGCTACCCAGCCTGGGCCACTTGAGTTTTTAAGTAGAAACATGAAATTGCAAAGGTCAGGCTTGTAGTGAGAATTCTTCTCGGGGTTTCTTGGGTCTACATCATGTCCTTGGCCTTTAGGGGATTAGTGAGTGGAGTAATTCAAGGAGGGGCAAAAACTAGATTCTCCAAGACCCAAATGAAGGGCCTGCTGGCTCAACCCTCAGCCCTTTTCCCCTTCCCCAAATCTCATCCTCCTGAGGCTGTCTGCAAGCCTCGTCTTCCTTCTGTGCTGAAATGACCTTTCTGGTCCCTGAACCCAAGGCTACTTTTTCCTGAGGACTCAGTGGTGGCTGCAAGGGGGTGGGGTCTGGATATCTGGGCATTCCCTCACCCACAACACTTCCTGAGCACCTCTGTATGCTCAGCCAGAGTGAAAGTGGAGGAATGGCTGCCAAGATGCCCCCAATGTCCACAGGAGCATTTTCCATCTCCCTGCCAAGTGCTGGGGATTCAGAATTTGGGGGCTCAGAATGGAATTGCTCCAGGTTCTGGAGGGGTTTCCTGGCATTGTCACAGGGCCCTCTACTCCCACTCAAGTAATAAAGCCAGAAGCAATCCTATTTGCAGACTGTATCCTGACACCAGAGGTCCACAGGGCCTTTCCCTTGTTCAAAAGCAATGCTTCTGGATCCCAGACAAACCACACTTAACTTTTAAAAACCACCCTTTCCTCTTAATGGCTTAAGAAGTGCTGTGGACCCTACCCCTGACCTCAGCAGATTTAAAGGCCAGCCATGACCACACTACACCCTTCATCACCCCCAGAACCTTCCCCTTTCCTTCTCTTCTCTTACTTCCATAGGTTCCAAAGCGTCCTCCCTCCTTGCCAAGACTAGTCCAATCTCCACTTATGCTCTGGATGCCGTGCCCTCCACGTGCTCCCAGACCCTGCAGGGATGCTGGAGTCACAATGACCCGGGGTCAAATCCCAGCTCTGATGTCCACTGAGACATCTCTGTCCTGCTCCACGCTTCAGCTTTCTTATCTTTCTCTGGGAAGACAAATGAGATGGCCACTTCAATGGGCCACTCCAGTCCTTGGTCCAGCTCCTGTCTCCTCCCTCCCTGACTCAAGCACCCCCTTTCTCCAACATTTTCAACCTTCTCTTTTGCAAACTGCCTTCCCATGGGCTGTAAACACACCATGTGTACCCTCTTTTGGACAAGTCTCCTGCCACCTTCTTTTCCTTCACCTACACCACCACATTTGCTGCCACCTTCTTGCTTTACTCCTGCACCTGGCCCCCTTCTGCTCCAACATACCACTGGTGACAAACCAACAGCTTCCCCTCTGAAATCCAGCAGCCCTCCCTTGGGAATTGCCTCCCCTGTCTCTCTACAGCTCACACCTCAGTTGACTCCTCTTGAACCCCTGACTCCCTTCACCCTACGTCAAAGCACCACCCTGGTCCTTCCCTGGCACTCCAGGCTTCTTCTCAAATGAAGCACAAAGGAAGATTATTAGCACTCTTCCATAGCACAAGTATTAAAAACCATCAGGCCCTTGGGGAATGTGAAATTCTGCAGACGCCAGGTTTATTGGCTTGGACAGTGGTCGGCAAACTGTGGCTCATGAGCCACATGCGGCTCTTTGGCCCCTTGAGTGTGGCTCTTCCACAAAATACCACGTGCGGGCGCGCACGTACAGTGCGATTAAAACTTCGTGGCCCATGCGCAGAAGTCGGTTTTCAGCTCTCAAAAGAAATTTCAATCGTTGTACTGTTGATATTTGGCTCTGTTGACTAATGGGTTTGCTGACCACTGGGCTTGGACAACCCAACAATAAACTCCAAGCTCTTGTGTTTAGGACAGAGAGGGGAGAAAAGGAAAAATAAACCAGTGATGGGCACAGGACACTTCCTTGCTCATCAGTAAAATGGGTTAAGGGCTAAAAGGAGAGTGAGGGGAAACAGTGAGCACTCTTCATAGTTGGTCTGTAGAAAGGAGCAGCTGCCGGTGGGGACAGCGAGCCGTCTCAAGGAAGCCTGGGTTCCTTCCAAAACTTCAGTGTAGGAGGAACATGATTAATTTACAGGGTGACAAGAAACAAACACCCAGCACTCTAGTTCCAAACAGCCTCCCTCTTAAAACTCAAGCCATTGTGCTCAGAGGGGAGCCCGTATATTCGTGACATACAATTTAAGACACATCTCTTCAAGCATGAATTGACGATACAGAAGAATTTCATTTGCATGAAATTCTGAAATTGCTAAGGGAACTGATAGTGACGGAAATCAGATAGTGGGGTGGGGGACACTGAGATGGGGCATTGGGCAACTTACTGGGGCAATGATGATGTTCTATATCTCCTTTGTGGTCATCAAACATATGGATCTGCTCAGTTAAGATCTGACCACTTGGCTGCATGTTAACTATACCTCAACTTTAAAAAGACAATAACAGGTGGTTCCAGTGTGGTCCCAGCTCCAGACCATTCTTGCCTTTGGGCTAAAGATTCTGTCATCCCCTAAATTTCATACTGAGAATTCATTTAGTCTTTTATTTACCAAAATTGTATTGAAAATCCAGGCATTGCTCTAGATGCTGTGGTTGCAGCAATAAGCAGAGTCAGAAATCTCTGATTATACAGGCTAGAGGGGTATATTGGGGAACCAGGGTGTGTGCTTTCCTGCACTATTACCAAAATACTCACAGAAGCCACTTCTTTTGCTCAAGGATTTCCATGGCAAACAGCACATTAGTGAACACAAAAGGTGCTGGCAACTGAGCTGTGTAGAGAAGGGTTAATTCCACTGTGTGGAAGGTGCTCTCCAACCTGAGCCACAAGGAAAAAGGCAGGAGATCAATCCCCTTGCATTTCCCCCAAATTGCACCTAAGACCCAAGCAGTCCTACTAAAAAAAAGAAAACTGTCAAAATGTTGCAACATTCTTTATCTTTTTTTAAAGTGTGGTAAAATATACATAAATTGTATCATTTCAACCATTTTAAAGTGCACAGGTCAGTGGTATTCACATTGTTGTGCTTAGTGGTACCTCTTAACTCAAAATGTCAACTGAGAAGGAAACCTTTCATTTCACTTAGTAGGAGACTTCCATCAATGTCTCCCACAGATGTGGCTCCAACCAACATGGCGTTTTCGACTTCCTAGGAAGGCAGGTTTCCAGACCTGAGCATCTTTTCAGCATGACAGAGGCCTCCATGCAGTTTGGGGCATCGTGCATTTTAGCTTTCCATTGTGTCCAAGATGAGCTAGATCTTACTTTGTTTAAAATTTTATTTTACCATTTTGATTTTTTACTTCATATTCACAGTAAAATGACCCGACGTGAAGGACAGGCTTTTGGGCCACTGTGCATGTGTACCACTTGCAAACCCCGATGCCCCTTCAGAAGGCATTTGGGCTAACCTTGGGCATGGCAGTCTGAGAGAATCCTCCCCTTGTCCTAAGGACGTACACCAGAGCAGCTGACAAGTTTCTATTGGAAGAAGGACTGGATTGTGGTGTGCCGCCCAAGGACTGTTTTTGCCTTTTGTGGCCCCATTAGGTCAATGTCAGAACTAGAGAAGACAGTTCAGGTTGAGAGAGAGACAGGACGAAGAGGAAGAACAGTGATAAGAACAGGACCCAGGAGGCTCTGAACTGGGGACCAGAGACATGAAGCCAAGGCCAGACAGACCCCGTGGTCCCCTCACCTGAAAGCTCAGCAGTCACCTTCCCGGAACAGATAATGAGGGCGCAGATGAGGCTGCGGGCCAGCTCACACAGTCACATGGGAAGATACAGCCAGAGTAAAAGCAGGTGACAAGTGGGGCATGGCCTGGATGGGCAGTAAGGATGGCCTGGTCAAGAAGTGCCTTTACCTGGAGGCTTTTCTTTTTTTGTTAATCCTCCCCAGACTATTTTTTTTCCTATTGATTTTTTTTAGAACCAATGGAAGGGACTGGGTGGGAGGGGGGGAAGGAGAGGGAGAGAAAATATTGATGTGGGAGAGAGACATCAATTGGTTGTCTGCTGCACATGCCTGACTAGGGCCAGGGATCAAACCTCCAACCGAGGTAAGTGCTCTTGACTGGGAATCGAATCCGGGAATCAAGCCCAAGACCCTTGAGTGCACAGGCCAACGCTCTAACCACTGAGCAATGCCGGCCAGGGCTGCCTAGTGGCTTTTTAAGCTGGGATCTTGATAGGAGGCCATCTGAGAGGGCATGCCTAGAATATAATTCCCAGTTCAGTGAGCCAACTGGTTTGGTATAAAAAACAAAACAAATCAAACAATAATAAAATCACCTGTAATGACTACATTTTTGTGGGGTGGGAATCAAAGGGTAGTAAAATACCCAAGAATGGACCCCACCTGGGGCTCAAAATCAAGAGCAAATTGGTTCTCCCACAGAGAACTTCAATGGCTACAAGAAACCCTAACATTGTATGGGGGGAGGGGTGGGTGAAATGGACAAGCAGCTACTCAGTTTGAAAGGAAAAAGTACAGCAGCAGGAGAATCCGGTTTCAGAAACCCTGTCGGTCCCCTGGCTGCTGCCCCTCCAGCATATCAGCCCTCTCTACTTTTTTTCACCTTTTCCATCTCATTCTGCTGGGTTTTATTATGATTTTTAATCTCTGCTTCTCTGGGTTTACATTTAGGATCCTTCAGAGTTAAATAAAAGTTAAATATTTTCAAAAATGGGTCAAATGTGGTATACATTAACACAGGATCGTGAGGTAGACTTTTATACCAAAAATGATTTTTTGAAAAGTAATTCAACCTCCTGTCAGCATTTGCCTCTGGGGTTATGGCAGATGTCTGTGTTCTATGCCACTTAACTTCTGTTTTTCTTACAATGAGTTTGGGTTGCTTTTAGTATAAGAAAAAAAATTTTTTTTTCAGGTGTTAATGTAAAAATTGTGAACATATTTTTATATTAAAATAATCTCATGAGTTGTTTTTAATTAGTAATAACTTGGAAATTTTACACTGTCTCTTCAAGAACTGTAAGTAGAATAATTACCCATTTCGTCCTAAAATAGACTGTGCCAACTTTTAAACCCCATACTATTGGAATAACATGGCATTTTGTGCACCGATGCCAAAAATAAACAGATTCAAAGCTGTAATGAAGCAAAGAGGGGGTGGTTGTGGATAAGGACACCGAACAGACTCGTACAAACATTTTAAAGAGTTCCTGTGAAGTCATTTAAAAAAGCAATTTTAATGACTACATACAATTTAACTTTAAAAAATATAAGTTTTAAGACAACCACTTAAAAAAAAGGCTTAAAAAGAACATTCCTCCTTTTTTTTTTTTTGAGGGAAGGGCATGCTCTTTTATTTTTATTTTTTATTTTTTAATATATTTTATTGATTTTTTACAGGGAGGAAGAGAGAGGGACAGAGATTAGAAACATCGATGAGAGAGAAACACCGATCAGCTGCCTCCTGCACACTCCCCACCGGGGATGTGCCCGCAACCAAGGTACATGCCCTTGACCGGAATCGAACCTGGGACCCTTGAGTCTGCAGGCTGACGCTCCATCCACTGAGCCAAACCGGTTTCGGCAAGGGCATGCTCTTTTAAATCTTTTTGTTTTACTATGAACACAAAATAAGAATTCACATGCAATATAAAGCAAAATTTAGGAATCCCCTTCTTACTCCTTCCCCCCAAAATGACTGCTAATGGCCTCTTACCAGAAAATCAGTATTTTAAATAGAGAGGGCTTGTCTGGTAAGGAGCTTGAGGGGTCTTTTGTGGTGGTGGTTCAACAGGTAGTTCATGACCAGTCATCAAGCAATGTACTTTTCTGTATGTATATTTCTTTTTAATTGATTTGAGAGAGAGAGAGAGAGAGAGAGAAGAAGGTGGGAGAAAGGGAGAGGGGGAGAATGAGATAAACACGGATTTGATGTTCCCTTATTTATGCATTCATTGGTTAATTCTTATATGTGCCCTAGCCCTAGCCCCAGCCCCAGCTGTGTGGGGGCACGGGGGGGCGGGATCGAACTCCCAACCTTGGGGTATCAGGACAATTCTTCAACCAAGGGAGCTAACCGCCAGGGCTTGTATGTGCATCTCAATGAAAGGGTTAAAAATAGGAGGCCAGAGAAAGTAACTTGAAACTAAGTATAAAGAGCAGCAAATATCTGACCAGCAAGACCTCTTGAATAGTTTACAACTAGAGTCAGAAGGAGTCATGTCTAAAAAGCAACAAATTTGAAAAAGGTATCCAGCATCACTCCCAGGAGCTACAGAAATGATGAAACATTGTTGCGTTAACATACCAGATAAGAATTCATTCCAGTACCTGAGGGACAATTACCCACAGAGTATTTTATAAAATGAAATTGCTTCTGTTATTTTCAAGATGGGCTCTTGGAAATAAGATGTAGAGATAGAGGAGCTACCACTTCAGGGAAGACACTGTCTGATAAGCAGTCAGCTTTCCCTTCAGGTTGGAGAGCCGTCATCAACGAAGTGAGACCTCTGGGCTGTTTCCGCAGGCAGAACTGGGAGCTCTGGGAGTCTTCCCTACACTGTGCTCCCTGTGGCTGCTGCAACGTACGGCTGCCATGCCCACCTGGTTTAAACACACCTCAGGCTGTAAGATACCAAACTGTTGCTAACAGGTACACTGAGGCTGAGAGAGGAGGCACAGCAGCCAGGACAGCATCACCCTTCTCAGTTCAGGTGTATCTTTTATCTCTCAAATCTCCTACCGTCCAGGAATTTTCTTCCACCCAGGGCAGAGCATGCTGTTGCTTAGCAACTTCAACAAGTCATATCCCAAATAGGGAATAGATGTGGCTAAAATAAACACAGTGACAAAATCACTGCAAGTTACAACTGGGAGGGGCTAAAGATAGGAAACAGACTTTTTTTACTCTGACCTGTTAACACCACACCATGCCCTGACTTTGTTGCTTGTAGGTTTTAACTGACTTGATAGAAACCCAGCGGAAGAATATGAATTCGGTTTTGCTTTCAGTCCCTTTCAAGTTCAATGATGCTCAAGACCCCCCTTCTTCCCTTGTACTAGGGGCCACAGAACGTCTATCACTTGTCTCTACATCACAAAATGCTAGGAGGATTGTGGCATTTCCGTAGCTGACCTGGAGCAGCTTGTGCCGGTTCAGTCCATGAAACATTAACTAGGGGTTTTCTGTCTTTAGTTTCCTGGTAAAAGGTCTGCAACCCGAAGTGGTCTCTCCAGCTCTGACACTCCAAGTAACGATCACTTCGAGAACCACAGGGAACTACTGTATGGGGCTGTTGATCCTTTCCTTCAGGACAAATGAATCCTCCGGCTCGGCTCAAGGACTTGGCGGAGTGAACACAGATCAGTGGAGCAGCCCATGTCCACGTTTATTGCAGAGTAACTCCTTGCCTCACCTCAGGTCCTGGGTTCCGTCACCCGCTGGGCAGGCACACAGGTATTTTGTTAGGGGTGCAGCGAAGGCCCACAGCCCCCCTCAAAATTTTTCCAGGGGGACAAACCACAGAAGTTACATACGAAAAGGTAACTGAGAGAGTTAAGACGCTGAGACGACCAAGACAGAGCCCCAGGCTTTCCGGAGTTCACGGGAGGGCAAACAAGTCGGCCAAAGAACGACAAACCGTTCAACAAGTACCGGAGCCAAGCGAGGCGGCGGCAAATCGTTCGACTGTGACCAGACCAGGCACGTCACCTCCGCGGGTAGCGAAGGGCAGGCCACACGCGGGTTCTAAATCTCTCCAACACCTCGGCCTGGGGCACGGCACCGAGGCGCCCTCGAAAAAAGGGCCGGCTCCCGCCTAGAGCTGGGGACTATAGGCGGCCCCTCGGCACCCCTAGGATCTGGGGCGCTACCCCGCCTCAGCCCGCGGCCCCCTCCTCACCCCTGCCGGCCGCGACCTCCTAGGCAGCCCCGAAACCCCGCGGAGATCTGGGCACCGACCGGCCTCCCTCCACAGGCCCGGCGGTCCCGCACCCCACCGGGGCCCCCCGCGCCCCTGCCCGCCCCAACCCGAGCTGCAGCTCCTCCCCACTCACGACCCCCACCCCGAGCCGGCCCGGCGCCTCCACCACGAGCCCGAGACCGGGGGAACCTCACCTCGGGCGGGAGCCGGCGGCAGCGGACGGTGCCGTGGGCTCAGCGCATCCTGGGGTCGCAGGGAGCCGGAAGTGGGGCCGCGCGGAGCCCGCAACCAGTTATGTAACCGGCAGGGGCCGCAGCCGGGACTGAGGCGGCGGCCCACGGCACTTCCGGCTCCCTCGCTGGCCGGCGGCGCAGACCGGAAGCCCATTGGCCACTGGCGTCCACAGAGGGCGCCGCCTCCCCGAGGCTGACGCCGCCATCTTAGGAGTGGGCAGGCCTCCCCTGAAACCAGGTGGCGGAGGCGCGGGGACGCCGGTAGGGGAGCGTCTGCCGGAGCGAGTGAAGCTCCGAGAACCGAGCGGGGCGCCCAGACGAGGCGGGCAGGTCGGGAGATGGCTCACAACCCTCCGGTTCTCGCTGTCATTTCCCTTGTAGGGTTTAGGGCTTGCGCTGGCCCAGCCCCGGCCCGTGCGGGGTACCGAGCCAGGCGAACGGGACTGCGTGACCCACCCCGGCGGCGGGCCGCTCCACCCCGCCCGTCGCCGGACACAAGCCAACAGCCAGAGGTTCGTCTCCGCAGAAAGGCAGGTCAGGGCTGTGGCTGTGTAAATGGGCAGGTGTCACTTGCCCTCGAGTTGCAGGAGGGTCTGTATCACAAGATCCAGGGAACTTTGTTGACCAAAATCTGATGTAAACTTTAAAGCGGGAATTTATTCTTTGCCTCTGCTTACAGCCAAGGGCGACAATGACCAATCCTTAAAGGATTTAAATCATATTTAAGAGAATAAACATCATCACGGTTTAAAAGTCTAAATAAAATAACAGTATGTTAGAAGTGCTAAAAGTACATTCTTTTAACATTTTGACAAAGAAATAGCACCTAAAGAGTTGTTTTTATATATTTTTATTGGTTTCAGAGAGGGAGAGAGAGAAACATCAAATGATGAGAGAGTCATGGTTTGGCAGCCTCTGCACACCCCCTGCTGGGAATAGAGCAGAACTCCAGGCAAAACCCAGGCATGTGCCCTCACCCGGAATCCAACTGTGACCTTCTGGTTCATAGGTGGAGATGCTCTGAACCACATGGCGCAGAGAGTAGAAGTTTCAAAGGTAATTGGTATACGTAGATCAAAGTGATATAAAACAACAAGGAATAGATTACCTACTGTCTACATATGTGTAGTTGCTGGTGGAATCCTGATTTATGTAAAATAACCTGTATTTATATTTACTTTTTGTAGTGTTTCTGTTAAGTTCCTTTTTTTTAAAGGCTGAAAAATCACTTGGACAAAATTAAAATTAATATAATACTATTTACAACTCTGCAGACTTTTAGGTTTAAATACTGCAAACATGCTACTGTAAGCAAAAATGCTACAGTAGCCGAAAGCGGTTTGGCTCAGTGGATAGAGCCTCGGCTTGAGGACTGAAAGGTCCCAGGTTTGATTCCAGTCAAGGGCATGTACCTTGGTTTCAGGCACATCCCCGGTAGGGGGTGTGCAGGAGGCAGCTGGTCCAGCTGGTCGATGTTTCTAGCTCTCTATCCCTCTCCCTTCCTCTGTAAGAAATCAATAAAATGTATTTTTTTAAAAATGCTATAGTAAACTGTTTAGGCCCAGAACACCTTGTTGCAAAAAAAATTAAGAGGAATTAGAAAATCCATATAATATGAAAGGACAGTAGGGCACTTAATAGTGAGGTGGGTGTGTAAAATGCAGACTTCGAAGCCCTACAACCTTTCTAGAGATGGGCTGCAAATTTATTTTTATTTATTTATACTTTATTGATTTCCGAGAGGAAGGGAGAGGGAGAGAGAAACATCAATGATGAGAGACAATCATCATTTGGTTGCCTCCAGCACCCCCCCCCCCCGCCCCCCCCCTCCACTGGGGATTGAGCCTGAAATTCGGGCATATGACCTGGAGACTTCCTGGTTCATAAATTGATGCACAACCACTGAGCCAAGCCGTGGATTAAAAATGTAGATCCAATCCTTCCAGAATCCACTTTGAAGAGAACTGGTTATAAGATTTGACAAATTAGTGTGTCAGGGGTTGCTAATTGTCCCCTGGTGTCCATTGTCTCACTCCTCCTCTTCCTTCTCCTCTTCTTCTTTTTTTTATTTTTTTATTTCCTTATCTTTTTTTTTTTTAAACTGCTTTATTATATCTTCTTGTAGTAATAGAATCTTACCCCCTATAGCAGGCAAATAGCTGTCAAGCTAGGTTTATGTTTCTTGGCCTCCCTTGGGGAAAAGTGAAGCTATATGCCGAAGTTTTTACCAATGGACAAGAGTGAAAGGGATGTAGGCAACTTCTGTGTCATGTCCGAAAAAGAAAATTGCTTAAATGTTAACAATTGGTGAAACTAGGTGAAGGGTACATAGTTGTTTACTGCATTATTCTTTCAAATAATCCTATTTGAAAAACATTTAAATAAAAAGATAGGGTTTTTTTAAAAAAAGGAATTTGCTTGCTTTCCTTCTCCTCTATCTCCCCTTTCCCCATGGAACATGGATGCAGTGGTAAGCCCCTTCAATCATACAAGAGGCAAAACCCTACCTAGGTTCTTGCTACTCAAAATATGGTCTGTGGACCAGCAGCAGCAGCATCACTTGGGAGCTTGTTAAAAATGCAGAACCTCAGGTCTCACCCAGATTGACTGAGTCATGATTTGCATTTAAGACTCTGCATTTAACAGATCCCTAAGTGATTTATATGCATATTAAAGTGTGAGAAGCATGCCCTAGCTGATGATAGAGTAACAGCATTCTACTGTTTCTAGGGTTCAGTGTACAGCTGAGCTTAAAATGAGTTTCAGATAAACTGTCAAAACTGAAAAGAGCATACATATCCATTCAAACTTTAAAAACACTCTTTTTAAACACAAATGAGAAAATAATAATGATAGCTCTTTTCCCAGGGCTTCCTATGTGCCAGGCACTGTGTTAAGCATCTTACACAGGATCTCATTTATTCTCAGGACAGTTGTTTCAGTCAGGTACCATATGTTACTGCAGGGATATTCAAGATGGTTGTCCTAAAAACAGTCCATCTTCTCCCATTGTGTGGGTGGTATTGACTCCACCTGCAAAATGGTCTTAATCTTCTAACCCATTAAGGTCAGCCATCCCCCCTTGGCTTGGTGATTGGCTCAGATAACTCAGATTGTGGGAGGGATATCTCTTGGTCACAGGGATTGGCTCAGGTAAGGTCTAATCAGCAATGAACTCAGTACTGATTGGTCCTCCTACTCTTTGCCTTCCTGGGTTTTTTTTTTCTTTTTTTCTTTTTAAAAATAATACATTTTATTGATTTTTTTACAGAGAGGAAGGGAGAGGGATAGAGAGTTAGGAACATTGATGAGAGAGAAACATCAATCAGCTGCCTCCTGCACACTCCCTACTGGGGATGTGCCCACAACCAAGGTACATGCCCTTGACCAGATTCGAACCTGGGACCTTTCAGTCCACAGGCCGATGCTCTATCCACTGAGCCAAACTGGTTGGGGCTCTTTTTCTTTCTTTTTGATGTTATTTTTTTTTTCTTTTTTTAATTTTTTAGTATTTTAAAAATTGATTTCAGAGAGGAATGGAAAGGGAGAGACAGAAATATCGATTATGAGAATCAGCAGCCTCCTGCATGCTCCCCACCAGGACCGAACCTGCAACCAGGCATGCCCCCCCACCCCACCCAATTGAACTGTGACCTCCTGGTTCATAGGTCAACACTTAACCACTGAGCCATGCTGGCCAGGCTTTTTAGTGTGTTTTGAGATAGTTCTTCCACTTGATCTAAGAGACTGCTGGCTTTGTGATAACCATCCTCTCCTTTAATGTATCTACTGAATTAAATTTTAAAAAACAAACAAAACATGCTTTTCAGTTCAAAAAGTCCTTAGGTTGGAAGTAGAGCTGTGCTCTGTCTCCTCCAGAAGTACTGTTTCAGCAGGAACTGCCTATTCTGAGAGTTCTGCCTGCTCCCCTCCCTCTGGGGATCGCTCCAAGATCTCTACAGGTTTATTATTATTTTTATTTTTTTAATATATTTTATTGATTTTTTTACAGAGAGAAAGGGAGAGGGATAGAAAGTTAGAAACATCGATGAGAGGAAAACATTGATCAGCTGCCTCCTGCACACCCCCTACTGGGGATGTGCCCACAACCAAGGTACATGCCCTTGACTGGAATCAAACCTGGGACCCTTCAGTTCACAGACTAATGCTCTATCCACTGAGCCAAACCGGTTAGGGCTATTTTTCTCTTGCCTACTCACGGTTCTTTTAATCCTCTGGCCATGGGTCAAGCAGAGAGATACCTAGAGGCACTACCAGTGGACAAAGCCAGCAGTCTTTACTCCTCTAGTCTAGCCACATTCCAAGCTGCCAAGTAAACACCTGTGTCAGGAGCCAAGAGTCGGTCAAAGGATTAACTCTGACCTTCAGTAAGTTACTGAAACTAGGCCCTCTTCCTCTTGCCTGAGGACAAAGCATTTCTTCTGTAGCCGCCCTTCAACTGCCACACCCTTTATCTATAGTTACGACTTTAGCCGATTATCTAGGTCAGCCCCCACCCCTCCTAGGCATCCACCCTTCTAGAAATCACATATAAGGAACGATGTAAAAAATAAAATTTTGAGGCTTGATCAGAAACCCCTTTGTCTTGCCTCCATTCTTTGCGTCCCTTGTCTGTCTCTCATTCTCTTAGGTGCGCTGCCTCGGTACCCCAGTTAGAAGACCCCGCTGGCCGGGGCACACCTGTCCTTCATGGAGCACTTGGGAAAAATCCCTCAATTCCTGCCTCCTCAGCTGTAGAACCCTCCCCCAGCCTCAGAGAGAGGAAGGTAATCAGGTTCCTCTGGGCCAGAGAGTGCAACAAGCTACCATCTATATTTGCAGGCTCAGTCCTTCCCGAGCCCTGGCTTAATTACTCTGCTAATTATAAGAGTAATACATACTATACATATAAGAGTCAACTTTCTCTGCAGTTCCACAGATATCTAAGGCCAAGATCTCTTCAGAAATTAAGGCATTTAAATTTTCACCTCTCCCCTCTGGTTCCCAGGCTCTCACCTGGCCTAGAGAGGAACAAAGTTGGGTACTGCACTCTTACACCAACTAGGGTGGATCGCACTGCCTAGGGCCCTACTCACTGTACTCCCATCAGATGGACTGGGGTTGGGGAGAGGGGATAGCAGGGGCTGGTGATCAGGTTTCCTCAGCAAATACAAAGACATTCAGGTATAAATGGCATTGCAATGAGCAGTCTTGTACAGAAACCTGCACACGGCTCAATTATTTCCTTAGGGAAAATTCCTGAAATGTTGGTTAAAATTTTTCAAGTGAGAAGGCTCCTGTCTCACACATCCTTACCAAGAGTTAAGGTATTATCATTCCTTCTCTGCAAACTAGGTGAAAAACATCTCACTATTTTAATGTGTATTTCTTAGTAAATTTGATCACTTTTTCTTATTTTCATTAGCCATTTATATTTCTTCTCTATATGATTTCTACAGATGTGTCCAACATGATATTTTGATTTAATTTGGGGGAATTTTCTGACATAAACATTTTTTTTAGAAGTATGCATGCCCATGGTAACTTTTTAAAAGCAAAACAAAAAGGTATATGGAAAGTAAGTTTCCCTCCCTCTGACTCTGAATACCAGAATTCTCCAGGTAACTACTACTACCAGTGTCTGGTATCCTCTCAGAGATCTTATTTACACAGACAAGCAATGTGACATTTTCATAAATAAAAAGCGAGTATGAGGGAGATGAGGGCCATGCTTGGATATTGGATTCTTTTCTTCCTTCTTCCAAAACAGACAGTGGGCACTGTGCCAGGAGCTGTGAGTATAAATGGTGACTGAGATACATTCTCTACCTTTGAGAAGACATGAGATTACAAGATGGTTTGATAAGGATTTCAACAGAGGTACTTACACAGGACAATGGAATGAGTGAATGTGTATTTACTAAGTGTCTGTTACATGCTACTCATTGTGTTACAGTACTTCCTGAATGTCCTCACTTACTTTCCTAATGGCCCTGAAAGGTAGATATTGTTGTCCCATTTACAAATGATGAAAGACACCCACCCCAACCAGGTCTTTGTAGCATGCAGCATGAAGCTTCTTTCCCCAGCAACACCATGAAGAATGAAAGCCAAGGGACAAATGAATTGGTTCATCATTTATTTTTTTTTAATATATATTTTATTGATTTTTTACTGAGAGGAAGGGAGAGGGATAGAGAGTTAGAAACATCAATGAGAGAAACATTGATCAGCTGGATGTGCCTGCAACCAAGGTACATGCCCTTGATGGGAATCGAACCTGGGATCTTTCAGTCCGAAGGCCAATGCTCTATCCACTGAGCCAAACCAGTTAGGGCTGGTTCATCATTTAAAGACATGATGCCTTCTCTTGGATCATAATTTTCCTGACACACCCAGCTAAGTTTCCAAAAGCAGTCTTTCCAGGAAGACCTTAAAAACATTTTTCCAGGGTCTCAGAAACAGATCATGAACAAACACTTTCATGACAAGCCCTGGGGGACAGTCAGCTCTCTGCAGCTGAGGAAAGCAAAGGTATATATTGGCTAAGATCTAAGCAATTAGTGGCAGAGATTGGGGAAGGAACTCAATTTTAAAATTCCAAATCCCTACACCACAGCACCGGTGTCAGTAATGTGGAAAATATGCAGCGGTGGGGCTGTTTTAATGTTTGGTATCATTAGGCATACTTTTGAAGAAGCAAATGGCCAACTGTACTCTCTGCTTCAGGCTCTGAACCTGATCTCAGTTCTGCTGAGTCTTGGGGCACAATGCCCCTAGATCAGCGATTTTCAACTGGTGTGCTGCAAGAGGCACACTAGTGTGAGCAAGGATTTTTAACACATGCAATACCAGACTATTTAGTCAGGGGCACTGACCTCTTTTCCGTTAGACTTTTAAATAAAAAAAATGACAACAGCCAATGCAACAATAGCCATCCAATGTGAATGAATGAAAATTATAACCTTTTTATTGTCAGATCAGCAAAAAATATATTTTGTGTGTGCCAGAATTTTAGTAATTAGTTTATGTTGTTGGAGAGTGGGAATTTTTGAGCATGCTTCCAGAGAGGCCGTGGACTATACCCCAGATAGAGTTGTCTGTGCTGACACTAGGCCAGGCCTTGAGATATGGTCTCGTGGCCCCTTCCCAGCATGTAGCCTTCTTTCATAGAACACTGTCAGCTTTCTGAAGAAAAGGATGACCCTGTGAATAACATGGTCGTCATTGGCATGATCCTGACGTTGCTTGGAAAAAACTGTTTTGTCTTGGGTTACTTGTTCTGCAAAAACCGGATGTGGTTAATGTGCTTAAAAGCGGTCCAACACAAAGGGTCACTGCTGCTCTCTGGTCTCCCTGCACGGAGAATGGCAGAGCAGTCACCCGGCTAGTCACTCGCCCGGTCGGTCGGCTAATAAAGGCTCCCTAAATTTTAATTTGGTCTGGGCTCCAGTGGTCATTCACTCACATCCGCTCCACAACATTGTGTGCCATGAGATGAAAAAGGCTGATAACTGCTGCCCTAGATTACATTGACTAGCAACCAGGCCTAAGCTGATCTGAATGAACTTTGTCCACATGAAGACAACCCCCTGTTACATTCCACCCCGATACATTCCACCTGGTTACATTACACATACCCACAGCCCAAGACACAGAGGACAGCTTAGGCCAAGACTAGGACCAGCACTCCGGGCTACTCATTCACCTCACGCCCGCAGGACCCGTTTTGGGCCCACAGGGCACTGCCGGCTGGACCCAACTTTCAGTATCGACAATCCTTCAGGTTCCAGAGTCTCCTTGTCTTCTTGCTTGCTTCCTGCCCTGAAACATTACAGACCTGGGGAGTCACCCTAAGTTAGCTCCATTTCAGGGCACCAGCCTGCACGGAGCTCACCGGGGAGACCCAGGCAGCGGAACCGGAAATATTTGCTTGGAAACCCGGAAAAAACTACATCTCCCAGCATGCCCAGTGAGCTATCGGTCTGGCGTTACTGGTCAACGCTGGAAAACTGGCCTGGCATTGATTGGCCGAGTTGTTCAGGTGGTTGGAGCATCCTCCCAGACACCAAAAGGCGGGCCCCTGTGGTCTGGGCTGCTGGGGTGCGGGGTGGGCTCCTAGTGGGCACCTGGCACCTGAGAGCGGGGAGGTGAGGCGGGGGTGGGAGGGCTTCCCCAGTGCGCGAGCCCTGGAGTCCCAGGAAGGATAGTAGGAGGAGTGAGAGGGAGCTCAGCAGACAACCTGCATTCTCACCACACCTCCGCACCTCTGTCCCCATCACCCCCGCCCCCAGGTAGCTGGAGAGAGGTCGCAGCCCCCTGCCCATGCACCTCGGGAGATTGGTCGCCACCACCCACCCCCAGTTCCCCATCCCAGCCTGGGGGGCCTGCTGGCCTCTGGTCGCCATCTGTGGGGTGATGGCCCCTGCTTGTACCTGCCTTGGCCTGGTGCTGCTGCTCACCTGCTCCACCATCCTGCCACAGTCCTGGTCTTGTCAGAGCCCATTGGGGCTGCCAGCACCATGTTGCAGAGGGCAGCCATGTTCTGCACTGCCCCCTGGTGTTCAGCACACATCATAGCGAGCGGTCAAACTCCTGGTTGAACAATTTGCATATTAGGCTTTTATTATATAGGATATATTTTTATTGATTTCAGAGAGGAAGAGGGGAGAGGGAGAGAAACATCAATGATGACAGAGTATCATTGATTGACTGCCTCTTGCAAGCCCCCTACTGGGGATCGAGCCTGCAACCCAGGCATGTGCCCTGACCTGAATTGAACTGTGACCTCCTGGTTCAAAGGTCAAAGCTCAACCACTGAGCCACTCCAGCCTGGTTTGTCTTCTATGTTTTTAACATCCCTCCTTGCATTAACAGCCTGGGGAGGATAGGGATATGACTTAAGTGTACATGTATAGAAATCTGTGAATATTCTGCAATCTCCAGTTCCTTTGGATACCTCATAAGTATATTTGTTGTATACACTTGTACTGTTGTTTAATGTTTTGATTTTACTGTTTTTTTGTGTATTTGCATCAGGCTTAGCTCTAGATTGCAAGCTCTTACTAGGCAGTGATTATGTCTGTCTGATGTGCAACTTGACATCTAATAAATGCTTTTGTTGTTGTTGTTGTTGTTGTTAATCTTCAACCATAGAGAGTGGAAGGGAAGGAAGGAGAGAGAAACATCAATGTGAAAGAGACACATGGATTGGTTGTCTCCCTTGACCGGGAATCAAACCCTTAACCCTTTGTGCATGGGCCAACACTCTAATCACTGAGCACACCAGCCAAGGCTAACTGCTTTTTTATGATGGCAATGAGGTGATTTTTTTTTTTTTTTTTTTTTTTACATTTAAGTGGTTTCAAAATTCAATGAGAATTTTGAAAACTGTTGGGCTTGTAGTTTAGACAGAGCCCATTAATAATGGAGGTAAAGTCATATGCTCCTGGGAACTCAGAAGAAAATTCCAATGATGCTCTGAGAGACAACACTAGACATCAAGTTCACCTCCTCTCTGTTCCACCTTGACAGAACAGGGGCAGCGATTAGTGGGTGGAAGGTGAGTGTGCGCTGGCTGGGGCTCCCAGAAATCTTTGCTCAGTTTTGGAGAAGAACCCCTGCAACTTGTGCTCGGCCACCAGCAGGGCACGCCTATGGAAATGCTAAGACCAGATGCATTAGAATTGCTACCAAGGTTGGGAACTGAAATTCACAGGCTCACTTCTGGTGCCCTGCTAGCTCCAACTCCAGCTGTTCTTTTCTGTATTCTGTTTGTCTGTTTCTCACTCTCTAGTTGCATTGTCTTTCTTACAGCTCATCAAATATACCAGGCTATTAACCTTTTGCACTCAGATGTCGAGATTAAAATTACTCTTTCGCCAAAACCGGTTTGGCTCAGTGGCTAGAGCGTCGGCCTGTGGACTCAAGGGTCCCAGGTTCGATTCCGGTCAAGGGCATGTACCTTGGTTGCGGGCACATCCCCAGTAGGGGGTGTGCAAGAGGCAGCTGATCGATGTTTCTCTCATCGATGTTTCTAACTCTCTATCCCTCTCTCTTTCTCTCTGTAAAAAATCAATTAAATATATTAAAAAAACAAAGAAGCATTTAAAAAAATAAAATAAATAAAATTACTCTTTGAATGTATCAATAATTTGAAATATAAAAAAATCCAAATAAATAAGTTTGTATGAAAAGAAACTCCAGTTTTTTATTCTACTGCCGCGCTTTGTAAAATCTGGGGTATTTAAAAAATTAAATCCTGAGTAGAATAAAGGAATCGAGAAAAAAGCAAGCGAGTGCAAAGGGTTAAATTTCTCAAGAATTGTGAACATTCTTTTCCTTTTACCTGGAATATACCCCCATCTCTGCCTCCTTTATTTTGCCCTCCTCATAGCACCCATTTCTCAGAGGGTTCCTCAATGGCCTGGCCCCTCTTCACACTGACAGATGCCAGGCAATAAGAAACAAGGTTTCCTCGGCCCTCCCTCCTGGGAGCACGCCCTTGCCTTTCCTTCCTCCCTACCCCCCAGGTGCTGTTATCATTACCTTACTCCCTCCCAAGCTCCAAGGACTCTTCCTTTGCCTGTATAACTTGTTTCCTAAGCCCATTTCTCCTACAAATTACTTTTTCTACCTCTGTGATTTACCAAATAAATGCTCTCCTATAGTTGGGGGAAAGAAAGAAACAAGGCTTCCTCAGGTTGGGTGACCGGACAGTGTACATTCTGTAGAGGGGCCCGGTCCTCATCCATAGGCATTGGTACCTATGCCCCATCTGCCCATCAAGTCCCAAGCCCAGGGGAGGAGACACCAGGCTTAGCTCCCCACTATTTTGGTCAGTTTAGGGGCCATCACCAATCCAGCACGCCACCCCAGGATGAGGGGTGCTCCCATGTGGAGGTGGGACAGGAAGGCAGAGACAATGTTACCTGCATTGTGTTGATAATTCTGCAACCAAATGCTACAGATTGGGACCAGCCAAAGATGACAGACACTCAGGAGGCTGCTATAATATAGTGAGGGTGAGATGAGGGCCTGTAGTGGGGGTCAAAGGAATGAGGAAAAAGGGTTGACTTTGAGATAGATTTAAAGGCAAAAGTAATAATTTAGTGGGATGAGAAAGCAGAGATGATGGTTGGTAGCTTTGTGGAGAGAAGACCTGTTGCCTCCTCATGAATTTACAGTTTTTCTAAACTTTCTAGGGAGATGCTTTAATCACAAGTGAGTGTGACATTGCAGTTATGGTGCATGCCATAGAGAAGAGGCACATCATGCTATGAGAGAGATTTCATTTGGCCAGGAAGGTCAGGAAGCCTATATTCTTCTGAGGAGAGCTGGGAGCAACACAATGACTTGGAGTTTATTGGTTGGAGACTTCTGGAAAGAGCACAGGGTAGTGGGCTGACTTCTCTAATGAAGAACCTTACAAGGACCTCAGCTAATGCGTCAGCTGACCCCATGTATAGTAAGCTTATCCTGTTCACCTGTACTTTCTCTGTTTCTAGGAAAAAACAGCCAGAAGTTGGAGAACCCAGGTGCCCAACAACACCCTATGGACAGAGTATGACGTTCCTAGGTACAGTCCCAGCTGGTATGAAGCTGTCCTCAAAGTATCCTTTGTAACACAATTGTCCTATCCCATCCACCTGCCTCAGGAGGTCCCTTACTCACTAGGAGCAAATTTCTTCAACAGAAAGGACTTTCTCCTTGGCTCTGATATCCCTTTCCTAAGGGTACATATCTGGCTTCTGATTGATCTACGACCTTCAATTCCTGGATAGAGCAGACTCTTACTGTCACCTTCTAGAACAGAACCTCTTTCCCAGGGAATTATCTTGCTCAATGTGGTATATGCCTCAGAACTAGACATACAGGGGCATGTTCTGCAGAGATGTCTGGGTCTCCAAATGTTTTACTTCACCTTCACCCTGAAAACAAACTTCCCTTGTGGGCTCCTTCTCTGTGTTGAGGAGCTAAGACCAACATATTTTCCCATCAGCATATGAGAGGATAAAAAAGCTGTGGTACATTTACACAATGGAATACTATGTTAAGCAAAATAAGTCAGTGAGAGAAAGACAAATACCACATAATCTCACTAATGAACAAAATAAACTGACCAAGAAAATGGAACCAGAAGCATGGATACATGGAACAGACTGCTGGGTGCCAGAGGGAGAGGAGGACGTGACTAGATAAAGAAGGTGAGGGGGTTAGTTAATGAACATATACTATACGCATACCCCATGGACACAGACAATAGTGTGGTAAAGGCCAAGGGAGGGGGAGGTGGGGTTGGGTAGAAATGGCCAAAGAGAGGGAAAATAGGGGATATCTGCAATAGTGTCAACCTTTAAAGTTTAAAAATTAAAAAAAAGACTGACAGATTTTTACAAAGCCTTTGTGTGGGGCATTCTAGAAGCTATAACATGATCCCCCTCATTCCCAGTTCTCTGCCTCTGCCCATTGCCTTTCCAAGGTATTGACAGAAACAACCAGGGATCCAGAGGCAAAGGCCTACATGACTGAAAGCCCAGCATCTTAGAACTTAAAACAATGAGGACAGCCCCCAAATGAAATATTGTCCCTTGTAAAGTGACAAGTTCCCCATTTATGAAAATTTCTAACAAGAATTTGGATGACGGTCTATTAAGGTATGGTAGAAGGATCTATGCAACAGCTGGACTATGGACAATCTTGGTTTTTCTTTCAGCAATAGACTGTGATTTTTAAAAATATTCCTCACCCAAGGATATTTTTCCATTGATTTTAGAGAGATTAGAAGAGAGAGGGAAAGACAGAGAGAAACAACGATGTGAGAGAAACACATTGTTTGCCTCCTACACGAGCCCTGACCAGGGCCTGGGCCAGGGAGGAGGCTGCAACCGAGGTACGTGCCCATAACTGGAATCGAACCTGGGACCCTTCAGTCCACAGGCCATCGCTCTATCTACTGAGCCAAACCAGCTAGAGCTAGACTGTGATTTTGAAAAGATTTGTAAAGTAGAATGTGGGGTAGTTAGAGACAGACTTGATCACCTTCCCAGTTTTGCTGTAGGTTGGCTTTGCCTGAGGCAGTGTTGCCCACTGGTCCATACTTCCAGTAATATCTAGACCAGACTCCTGAGAGCCACCCCGAGGGGGGACCAGGCCTCTTAAGGAATGAGGCATTTATGCTCCATGGAGCTTTTGCCTTAGCTAGGGTACTTATCATGCTGAGAGACATAACTCAGATTTTCTTATTTAAACCTTATTGAGTTGAAGAAACAGATTTGAAAGGGGAACTAGAGCCAGGGTTAGATCTAGGTCTGTCCAAAGCCAAAGTTCATTCACACTTGGTGCATGGTATGAATGTTTGTGTGCCCCCCAACTCTACCACAATTCATATGTTGAAATCCTAACCCCCAAAGATGATGGTATTAGGAGGCAGGAATCTTTTAGACATACTTAGTTCTTGGGGGTGGGAGGGGGGAGCCCTCATGAATGGGACCCTTATAAAAGAAACCCCAGAGAGCTCCTTCACCCCTTCAATCATGCTCACATGACACAGAGGACTCAGCCTGCTATGAACCAGGAAGAGGATTCTCATCAGAACATGACCTGCCTATGCTGACTCCTTGATCTTAGATTTCAAGCTCCAGAACTATAAGAAATAAATGTCTGTTGTTTATAAGCCTCCAAATCTGTGGTATTTTGTTATAGCAGCCCAAGCAGACTAAAAACACTTGGCTATGCTGAACTGTCTCTAGACACTCCTTCCTTAAAAGGTAAAAACCTCCCTCAGGGCATTGTCTTTGGTCTGAACACCCACACACTGCATGAACTCTACTTCTCTTCAGTATTACTTCCTGAGCTCTATCATTTCCTAAGAGTGTGTCACTCTCAGAATCCGTCAACTCAGATTTTCTCTCCTGATGATGAAAGCATACTGCTCCTGTCCTCTCCTGACAAGGCTGAATCCTTTGTATAGGTGCCCCCCCATCACTCGCAACAGACATGCTCATGTCCCAAGCCCCTGTTCTCATACCTCCCAGTGGGACACTGGTGAGCCCTAATTTGTAACCATCTTTAGATGTTCTGCCCTCCTTAAAGCTGCTCCTGAAGGGGATGCCGTCTCTCCCATCTTAAGTAAGCCCTTCCCTAGACCTCTGCACCTATTCTTGCTTGCAGGTACTCTAGAAACACTAGTGTATGGCACTACTCTCACAAGACTCTAGGCTCTCTGACAAACTTTTCATTGGGTTTTTGAAATTAAGGTATTTGCAAAACACCTGTATATGAATGTTCATAGCAGCATTATTCATAAAAAAGTAGAAACAACCCAAATATACATCAACTAATGAATGGATAAACAAAACATGATCTATCCATATAATAAAATATTATTCAGCCATAAAAAAGCACACAATAATGATATTTTCTTACATGGGGTAGCTGATTCCAAAACAGCAGATCAGTGTTTTGTGCTGAGACTCTTTAGTGGAACCATGCATAGGTGAAGGGAACAGGGGGAACCTACATCTGAAGAACTGAGTACAGTCCTGGCTGGTGTGCCTCAGTTGGAGCATTGTCCATACACCAAAATGTGGCAGGTTGAAGCCAATTAGGGTACATACACAGGTTGTGGGCTTAATCCCTGGTCGGGGCACATACAGGAGGCAACCAATTGATGTTACTCTCTCTTTCTCCCCCTTCACGTCTTTAAAATCAGACCTGCAAATGTGGCTGGATGCTGAGGAACCTTCTTCCAGGCCCTCAGACCCGCACAGGCACTCATTACCTTATCTGCCAAAGGAAAACTGGGCTGGGGGAGGTAAGGTAGCATCACCTTTTGGGAATGAGTGATAGTCAGAGTGGTGATTTTGTCACCTTTATTCAAGGTTCACTTTTGAACAGATACCCAAAGACATTAAGATTCAACAATTATCAGTTTTGTAATTAGAAGAGAGAAAACACATACACACAGGTTCAAAGTATACCAAAGGAACAGAGCTCTTATTTAAGGAAGAGTTTCTATCCCAACTCTTATATATAAGAAAAGTGAAAATCTATGTTCCTTCATGTTTTAGATCTTAGATATGCAAGAGATTTTGCAGATGTGATTATATTAACGATCTTGATGGGGAGATTATCTTGGATTATCTGAGCCTAATATAATCATAATATTCCTTATAAGAGGGAGGTTAGAGGGTCAGAATCAGAGAAGGTGATGTGATGACAGAGACTGGAGGGATGCACTTTGAAGATGGAGGGAAGGCCCTGGCGGGTTTGGCTCAGTGGATAGAGTGTCGGCCTGCGGGGCCTTCGGACTGAAGGGTCTCAGGTTTGATTCCAGTCAAGGGCACATGCCTTGGTTGCGGGTTCGGTCCCCGGTGGGGGGCGCGCAGAAAGCGGCCAGTCGATGATTCTCTCCCATCATTGATGTTTCTATCTCTCTCTCCCTCTCCCTTCTTCTCTGGAATCAATAAAAAATATTTTTTTTAAATGTTAAAAACAAAAAAGATGGAGGAAGGGACCACAAGCCAAGGAATACAAGCAGCCACTAGAAGCTGAAAAACACAAGGAAACAAGATTCACCTCTTAGAGCCCCCAGAAGGAACCAGGGCTACTTACACCTTGATTTCAGCTCAACAAAACTGATTTTGGACTTCTGACCTCTGGAACTCTGAGATGTTTGTGCTGTTCACCCATAAGAAATTAATACAGATATAAGTAAGATTAGGAAAGTTAAGAAACAACAGTGAAATTGGCGTGGAAAAAGGAGGTGGGGAGGGTAGGAACAGAATGAGGAACCAAAGAGGCCCTGACCAGCGAGAGGCAGCAGACAGGAGTGAGGTATAGTCTAGGCCAGCGGTTGCCAACCTTTTGAACCTCACAGACCATCAGTGGTCCATGGACCACCAGTTGGCGACCACTGCTCCAAAGGTTTCCTTAAACCAGTGATCACCAACCTTTTGGACCTCACTGACCACCAGTGGTCCATGGACCACCAGTGGCGACCGCTGGTCTAGGCCTAATAATGAAGATGAACTCTTCTAATAGCTAACGTATTTGTTGGGAAGGGGACTGTGGATTAGAGACTAAAGGGTCACCAAACCTTCTGACGAAGGCCACTGGGCTTCCATTAAGTCCACCTCTGCCCCAAAGACAAAAGGTTTCATCCACTGCATTCAACAGATTGTCACTAGAATCTCTGATTCAGACAGAAATGGGCCCCGAGGAGCCCCTGGCTCTTCAATTACTGACACTTATTTCTCTATTTCTCCTGGTGGCATATGGGCTAAGTCCAACAGCTAAAATGGTGGTACAACAGGTTCTTGTCCTTAAAGACCCTTTATCTTGTATGATACAGTCCCCCAACCCTAGAACTACTGACATTTTGGATCAGATAATTCTGTTGTGGGGGCCATCCTGTGCACTGTCGGATATTTAGCCGTGCTCCTGGTCTCTACCCACTAGGGGCCAGGAGCTATCCTTCCTTCCCCAACAATGTTTCCAGACATTGCCAAATCTCCTCTTGGGGGCAAAATGTACTCCCAGTTTGAGCACCACTGGTGTGCAGAGTGGTGCAGGGAGTGACATGCCATTAAGTCTAAGTATGCCTAGAACTTTTCAGAGAAGGATTTGCAGAGCAGGCAATTCTTGTGAAGTGAGAGAGGATGGAAGGGGGCGTGTTGCAGGCTCTAAAGGCAAAGGAAACTGTGTACAAATACCTGGAAGGCAGGAATGCAAGTGTGTGCACTTGACCCTTTGCTGTAAGGAAGAATGTAATGGGGAGGGAGGTAATGACAGCACAAGCCACAGTCCTGAGGTGACTGGCAGTGGCTTTAGGATACTGATGCTTTAGGAAGAATGCTACCTACCAGTTTTCTGCTTGAGATAGTGCACCCATCTACCAAAAGTTTTCTCTCAACTGGGGGATCAGCTGGCTTGCCCAGGGTAACTAAAAATTGTATAATAATTGCATTTTAATTTCCACTATGAGAGAATAAAGGAATGGGATTAGGTAATCTCTCAGGCCTAGTTCCAGGACTTTAACATCTTAAATAAGTATATTTTATCATTTTTAGAAACCTCATTTTGGCTTAATTACATATATAATTAACCCATTTCAATAATTCTTAGTAAACATACTGAAATAATCCAGTTTTAGAACATTTTCATTACCCCAATTATTCTGTTATTCCTAAAGCTACTGGCAAGTGAGAAAGGAGAGTCGTAAGGATTCCCTTTGACATCTGCTTAGCAGTCGACAGCCACTACTTGCTCCTTGTTGTAGCTTTTCCCTATCCCTTGGACAGGATTGAAGCAGCTGTGTAGATTTTCTTTTCCTAAATCAAGGGTGATTTGATATAAAAAGATCCCTCAATATGTGTGTGTGTGGTAAAAGCACTAATTACCTGGAAACCCTCTCCTCACACAAGTATGTTCATATTCTCCCTTCATGTGTCCTTTGTTATGAACAGCCAGGAATTACAGGAAGAATACTAGGGTATTTATATTCTAATGAACTTTTGCCTTGAAATTCTTGTGTATCACCCATCTTTATTAAAGAAGTGTGTGCATGATAAAGATTGCCTGATATAACAGCAAATGTATAACTATATATAGAATATACCCTTGAGGATAAATAAAGCAGTGCAGAAAAGATTTAACATGGGACAGGGACACCTGCAGGATCATCCTGATGCTCCTTCAGTGGTTATGCCCCACTCTCCAGCAGAGACCCCAGTTCCCTTTCAACCAATGCTCAGGCCTGCCATTTCTTTACCCTGTCACCATGCATGGTCATGTCCCCAACAGCTTCTTCTGGGATCCCTCACCAGAGAAATGTACACTATCATTCTCCAGGGACCTCTTGCGTTCTTTGTAAGTCCCACAGACAGTCTTTATAATTTATATGTAAGTAAGGGAAAGGAGAAACACGAATACCTTCCTTCTGAACAGAATGACCAAAGCTCTGCTTTCAGTCTCCATGGTGAAGTCTGTGATGCTGGTGAAGGTTTGAACTCTGGCGAAAGCTTTTCCCACACTGGCCACACTGGTATGGCTTCTCTCCAGTGTGGATCCGCTGGTGCAGTTTCAGAGTTGATTGCCGCCCAAAACAGTTGCCACACTCTCCGCAGGTATAGGGTCTCTCCCCTGTGTGGACTCGCTTGTGTCTTTTCAGCTCTGAATTCCATGTGAAGCTTTTCCCACAGTCATCGCATTTGTAAGGTTTCTTCACTGAGTGATTCGTCTGGTGACTAAGACGTTGCAAATGACTGCTCAGGCTTCTTTTACTTCCTTTGCTTTTCTTCAGCTCTCTCAGTGGATGGTTTTTTAGGGGGCTGCTGATATATTCCAGTTCCCTGTAATGTCTCTGGAAGTGAGTGAATGGCTTTTGTGCATTTGGGGGGCTGACCTGCCTTCGTGACAACCGGGATTCACTCATATTTGCCCCTCTTGGTTCAGGACTCTGCAGACGATTCCCTTTGGGTCTGCTGGGTGACACTGCACATGGCTTTGCTCCTTTAGCCCCTTCCTGTTGTGGATTCTCCTTGTTCTCACTTTTCATTCTGGGGGCCTCTATAATTAGAAAGAATCTGTTTCATATTCTGGGCTTCAAAGAAAGAACCTCAGCAAGAGTTATGAAATATACTGTAAGGTTTCTCAATCTGTGGTCCTCCACTGGCAACCTGCATTAGACTCATCTGGGGCACTTACCAAACAAGCAGACTGCTGAATCAGAATCTTTGTGGGGTGGTACCTGGAAATTGATGTTAAAGTTAGGAACCAACTTTAGGAAAGGCTTAGGAAAGGAGAAATAGGAAAAGCAAACCCAAAGGCCTGAGTATCAACTAAGGAATAAAAAGAAGAAAGAGAGTTGGAATTTCAACTTTGCAAATTCACTCTCTCTTCATGGACATTGAATGACCACCACTTTCTCTTCAAATAATGGTAAATCCAATGAATGTGGATTTCTTTTCCTTATAAAATTGACAGCATTTGTGTTTGGAACCTGGAATATGGGTTAGATATGCATCCTATTTATAGAAACTACCCAACTTCTAACCAACAGGATTGAGAATCAGGATGGAAATTAGCTGGAATAGCCCATGGGCTAGTCAGAGGATCCAGAGCTGTGTTATCCCATAGAATTCTTGACATGTAGGCAATATGTGTGTGTGTACATGTGTGCGAGTGCTATTCAATATACCAGCCACTAGCCACATGCAGCTACTGAGTACTTGAAATGTGACTAGTATGACTGAGAAACTGGATTTTACACTTTTAATTAATTTAAATAAGCAGCCCATGCAATTATAATCAATTGCTCTTCAACAAGGTTGACAAAACAACTCAATGGGGAAAGAATAGTCTTTTCAATAAATGGTGCTGGGACAACTGGATTTCCAGACGCAAAAGAAGGAAATTGGATCCCCACCTCATAACATATACAAAAATTAACTTAAAATGGATCAAAGACCTAAATGTAGGAACTAAACCAATCTCTCTTTAAATAAAACATAGATGTAAATCTTATGACTTCGAATTAGGCAATGGTAATTTACATAAGTGACCAAAAATACAAACAGATATAGAAAACAACAGATAAACTGGACTTAATTAAAATAAAAAAACATTTGTGCTTCAAAGAATACTACCAAGAAAGTAAAAAGAGCCCTGGCCAGTGTGCTTAGTGCTTAGAGCATCAGCCCAAGCACTGAAGAATCACAGGTTCAACTCCCAGTCAAGGGCACCTACCTGGGTTGTAGGTTCCATCCCCAGCCCTGGTCAGGGCTTGAGTGGGAGGCAACCGATCAATGTGTTTCTCTCACATCAATTTTTTTTTCTCTCTCTCTCTGTCTTTCCCCCTCTCTCACTCCCTCCCTTCCATTCTCTCTAAAAATCAATGGAGAAAACGATCCTCAGATGAGGATTAACAACAAAAAGTAAGAAAGTAAAAAGACAACCCATAGAATAGGAAAAACACTTGTAAACTCTATATAAGGGTCTAGTATCCAGAATATGTAAAGAACTCTTTCAACAATAAAAAGACTAACTCAATTTAAAAATGAGCAAAGGATCTGAACAGACATGTCTCCAAAGAATATGTAGGTGGCCAATAAACATATGGACAGTTGCTCAACATCCTTAGTTATTAGGGAAATAACTCAAAACATCCACGAGATACCACTTCCCACCTAATAGGATGGCTGTTATAAAAAAGACCACAGTAACTAATGTTAGCAAGGATGTAAAGAAAGTGGAATCTCCATAGACTGTTAGTGGGAATGTAAAATTGCACAGCCTCTTTAGAAAACAGTCTGGTATTTCCTCCAAAAGTTAAACATAGTTACCATATCACCCAGTAATTCCACTCTATAACCAAGAGCAATGAAAACATGTTCACTTGTAAATAAATATTCACAGTAGCATTATTCATAACACCCCAAAGTGGAAACCCACATGTCCAACAAAATTTCCATTAATATAATATCATTTAGCCTTAAAAAGGAATAAAGTACTGACACATGCTACAATATGGATTAACCTTGAAAATATGTTAAGTGAAAGAAGCCAATCACAAAAGAGCACATTTTACATGATGTTGGACAATGAAATGTCCAGAATAGGCAAATCAAGAGACAGAAAGTAGACAGTGATTGTCAGGGATTAGAAAGGGAGGGATGGAGAGTGACTAACAGGTATGCGTTTCTTTTTTGAGGTTATGAAAATATTCAGAAATTAGTGGTGATGTTTGCACAACTGTGTAATTATACTAAAAACCACTGTAATTATACTAAAATTCACACTTTAAAAGGGTGCATTTTATAGTATGTGAATTATATCTCAATAAATAACATCTACACAGTTGCATGGGGCTAGTGGCAACTATATTGCACAGTGCAGCTCTGAAGGAAGACACTGTTGGATCTCAGGAATGAGAAGCATGAGAATGTACAAATAAAGGAAGATAGTACACAGCCAGTTTCCTCTGCTGAGCCAGGGGAAGGGAGTGTGTGTGGTCCACTTTATTCAGGTCCACGAAGGCCACAGATTTTGGGACAGGACCTCAGCCAGAGTCACAATGATTTTCTATTGGATGCCCCAGTTCTTCTCCAATCTTGAGTTCTGAGAATCATCAAATCAAAGTGTTTCACTGACTGTAGCAAATCTGAAAGGATCAAGGCTCTAGTTTTCTTGTAACTCTCTAACTTGCTGACTATATCCTATATTTACTTCATCAAGACTGGCCAAAGGTCACTGTCACTCAGTTTTAGCAGTCACAGGGCTGGGCGGAGTAGGCCTGAGAGTTATAATGGCATTGTACCAGAGATAGGTAAGGAAGTGGACACAAAAGTTTAAAGCACAGAAAATGTCATAGGAGGAGGCAGAAAATAATATGGAGTGGGCTTTTTCTCTAATGAAAACAATACTCTGTAGGCCCCTTCTAAATACTAGTATAGGACCATTTTAAGTGATGAAACTCAGCTTGCATGGAAGTTCATCAGTGGTCATATTTGGATCTGTCTACACTATATAGGAAGCTCTAAAAGGGGCAGAAAAGCACTAGAACAGTCCTGTTGTGTACTGCATTGTCAAATAGTCATTAACAGAAAATAAAAACTAGTTCTTATGTGTAGTATCACTACCATTCTTTTTTTTTAAATATATTTTTGTTGATTTCAGAGGAAGGGAGAGGGAGAGAGAGATAGAAACATCAATGATGAGAGAGAATCATTGACTGGCTGCCTCCTGCATGCCCCACACTGGGGATCAAGCCCGTATGTAACCCAGGCATGTGCCCTGACTGGAAATCGAACTGTGACCTCCTGGTTCATAGGTTGATGCTCAACCCCTGAGCAACACCGGCTGGGCATATCACTACCATTCTAATTAGTGAATTTTTTTCAGGCATAAAGATCTACTATTACATACAACATTTAAAAAAAAATCATCATCTCGTCTATGGCTTTTCAGAACCATGAATGCTTTGATGGAGATGGAGACTGATGAGAGGGAGAGAGGAGGCACAGAGCATTTACCTGTCCCAGCCAATTTGGTGGCTGGCTCCAGAAGGAGTGGGGATTTCTCCCACTGATGGGGGCTAAACTGGTCCTGAAGTCCTGCCTGGAAAGGCTCGTCCAAACAGTTCTCCCTAGGGTATCTCCTAGGAGTTTGCAGCTGAAAGTCTGGCAGTTCCTGTTCTCCAAGCTGCGATCCAGTTCTCTCCAAGAGCACTTTCTGCCCCTGCATACAAACAGCCACCTAGGAACAAGCCCCATGCATTAGAGTGCAGCCAGAGGACTGACTCAAGGCAGCTTGACCTCTCACTGCTCTGTAATCACCCCTTACCCTGGGAATTCCTGATAATGGACTGGAGGTCAACTTTGATAGAGATTGCTGAAACTCTCAAAGAAAACACAGGGAAGGACATGGGGAATGACCAGAATGAGGCTGCTTCAAATCAGCCAATTCTTCTTGAGTGGAGAATCCTAAAGCTTGGGCCTTGCTCAAGGCCTGGAATCAAAGTCATTAAAGAGCAGGCGCAGACAACATGACACTGGTTCAGCAGATTCCCACCCTATGCCCACCTGCCTCCCAACTACTGAAAACAGGCTCTGTAGAATTGGGAAGCAGTGTGGTAAGGGCCATTAAAAACCATCTTTACCTAATAAATTGTTCTGCCCAAGGCTCTAAGAGGACTGCCCACTCCTGTTCCCTAACCACTTCCATTCCCCAAAGCAAATGGTTGTTTGCTTCCTGCTGAGGATCCAACTTTGGTCTGACTTTGAGTGTGAGGGTTGAAAGGAATACTAGCCAACTGAGCTGTGACTTCCTGATCCAAAGGCAATATGCAAGACACTTGACTGGAACAAGGTTCAATGAAGTTGCTCATAAATCAAATTCCTACCCAACAGGATTATGCTGTCTGCTAAGAATCCTGATTGTAGGAAACCTTCAAAAGGAATGGAGGGGAAATCTGTCAGCAAAGACTCAATAACCTTACTTGATCCTCCACTTTGTCATGGAAGCGCCCATGGGTGGGTTTTCTGAAAACCTGGTACATCTGGGGGTAGGGGAATGTTCCCAAAATAGAGGCCAGAAAACATGTTTGAAGCCATCTGGTCCATTTCTGGGCTCTGATTAGAGAGGGCTCAGAAACCAAACACTATCCTGATGGGGGTGAGGGGAATCCTACGGACCATTAGCGAAGACCCTCCTTACCCATTGCTTTGGTCTCTTGGCTGCTCTGTGAAAATCTTCCACCAGAGTCACCATCTCCTTGCTGCTCATTGGACATCGATGCCTGAGCCGAGCCTGGATTTCTGGGGGCAGGATGTTCAGGAACTGCTCCAGCACCAGCAGCTCCAAAATCTGCTCTTTGGTGTGCACCTCCGGCTGCAGCCACTGCCAGCAAAGCTGTCGGAGCCGGGAGAGTGCTTCTTGGGGTCCAGACACCTCTTGATAACAAAACCGTCTAAAGCTCTGGCGGCAGACTTCAGGACTGGGGCAGTCTTTCTGCAGAACCGCCCCCCGCTTCTCTTCTAGCTTTGTTATGATATGTCTCTCTTGCTTGGAAGAAGCCTGAATGTGGGACTGAGAGCTCAAAGTTATCTCCATCTTAGCTGCCATTTTGGGGCTCAGGAGACAGCTTTTTCCTCCTCGTAAACAGCTCAAGCCTGAGGGATCATAGCCCTGGAGAAGTCTTTCTAAATGCTAGAAACGACGTTCTTCTGAAGATGTGGAGGACAGGATGCAGACAGGCCCTTCTCATTCACTGGCCTTGACTCCAAACTCCTGAAGACAACACAGTCCCTGGGAGTGGAAAGAGTCTGTCTTTCCGATAGTTTCTAGAACTATCTTGTGAAGGAGAAAAGTCAGAAAGTCCTCAAAGGAAACTGTGGGGAAATACTGCTTTTATTTCACCGAGGAGCGCACCAAGTCTCAGAAGAAATGCGCAACATGACCTAGGAAAAGTTCAAGTTGTCAGACAGCCTCCACCAACTGTCCTGTATTCTGGTCGGGCAGACCTCCAGCATCTCACCACAGGGTGATCCCAGGCAGGCCGCGGCGCACGCCGGGGGTTGGGAGTCGGCGAAAGCCTCCTACTAGGGAGCAGAGGCGTCGGAGACACGGTGGTGGCTCGTTCCAGAGGCTCCGAAGGCCCAGCCGTTCCGGCCTCCGAAAGAGCCCGGCTCGGGCTCCGCGCCCCAGCTAGCCCCGGGCTTGACGAAGCTCCGGCACTCCCGGCGCGGCTCAACTTCGTGTCCGCGTACAAGCCCGGGCTGGCCCCTGGGAAGGCGGCGTTGCCGACGGGCTGTACCCCGCGCCCACCGGCAGCGGACTCACCTCACTGAGTATCAGAAAACCAAAACCCAGGAGCCAGGGCTGGGGGCGGGGCAGAACTTCTCGTCGCAGACACTCCCACTTACTGCGGAGGAACTACGCTACGGGAGAGCCGCCTTCTTCGCAGAGGGATTGGATCTTCGAGGGCAGGTTCTCCTGTCTATTGGCTGATATATCTGTCGATGCTGACGAGAAAACGACGTCCAGCCGTCGTAGTGCACCCTGGGAGTTGTAGTCCGGTGGCGAGGCCCACGAGCGTTCGCCCAGGGCAGTTAACGCCTGCGCTTGAGACCTGACGTCCGGCCTGGCGGCTTTGAAGAGGTGAGAGTGCGTGCGTCAGGTGAGTGCTCTGCTTGCTCCTGGCTGGGGGCCGAGGGGGAGAGGGGGGAGGGAAGCGCCCGCAGCTGGGCACCATGTCGGCCTGGGTGCCTTTTGCCTCCCAAGTCGTTTCAGAGCGGTCGAGCCAGGCCCGGACTCCTCTCGCATGCTCAGCGGTCACCTTCCTACGTCCCGGTGCCCTGGGTCCACCTGAGCGGACCAGGCCGGGTTCCGATCTCTGTGCCCGCGCCCTCCTTCTGGCCTGTGACCGTGATCTCCGTCTCACTGCAGCGCGAACCTGCGGATGTTTTCCTACACCACTTCAGCCACAGTACAGAACCTTTGGCATCAAGTGCTCTAGGAGTACTTAGTGCATCCTTGACAAGGGAAAGTGAATCAGTCCGGTCCCCATTCTCATCCTACTTTCTGCTGAATGGATCATCGCCAGAGGGAAACAAGTTTTTGAGAGACCAGAATTTTAAAATTTATATGAATGATGTCAGCGGTCGAGAGGAGTGCCGGCTCCGCCTTCTGAATGAAACTAGAATAGCATTCGTTAAATTATTTTTTCAGATAAAGTGCGGATGTACGAAAATGTGTTAGACAAGGGGGGGAGGGGGGGCTACAGGTTCTAGTCCCAGCCTTGCTGCTGAGGAGATATGATACTCTTTTTTTTGTTAAAAATGACTATTAACAGCAATGCTTTTGATTTCCTCTATCTCTAGCCCCAACTGCCACATTAAAATGGAAAGACAATATAAATGAAGGCAGTTCAAGTTCTTTGGAAGAAAGGCAACCTGAATCCTCCCCCCCCCCCCCTTTTAAGTCTTTATTGTTGAAAGTATTACATACTCCCCTGCTCCCCCCTCCCCATTGACCTCTTCTAGCCCACCCCTGTCCCCTACTCCAGGCCTTCACCACCCTATTGTCTGTGTCCATGGGTTGTGCATGTATGCATACAAGTTCTTTGGTTGATCTCTTTCCATCCACCCAACCCTCCCCCTTCTTCCCTCTGATATTCCACAGTTTGTTCCATGCTTCTATGTCTGTTTTGTTCATCAGCTTATTTTGTTCATTAGATTCTACATATGAGTGAGATCATGTGATACTTATCTTTCTCTGACTGGCTTTTTTCACTTAGCATAATTCTCTCCAGGTCCCTCCATGCTGTTGCAAATGGTAAGAGTTCTTTGCTTTTTACAGTAGTATTCCATTGTGTAGATGTACTACAACTTTTTTATTCACACATCTGCTGGCACTTGGGCTGTTTCCAAATCTTAGCTATTGTAAATTGTGTGGCTATGAACATAGAGGTGCATACATTCTTTCTGATTGGTATTTCTGATTTCTTGGGATATATTCCTAGAAGTGGGATCACTGGGTCAAATGAGAGTTCCATTTTTAATTTTTTGAGGAAATGCAATACTGTTTTCCATAATCACTGCAGCAGTCTGCATTCACACTAGCATTGTGCTAGGTTTCTCTTCACATTCTCGCCAACACTTGTAGTTTGGTGATGATAGCCATTCTGACAGGTGTGAGGTGATACCTCATTGTCTTTAAATTTCCATCTCCAGATGATTAGTGACTTTGAGCATTTTTTCATATGTCTCTTGGCCATCTGTATGTCCACTTTGGAGAAGTATCTATTTAGGTTCTTTGCCCATTTTTTAATTGGATTGTTGTCTTCCTTTTGTTAAGTTGTATGAATTCCCTATATATTTTGGAAATTAACCCCTTATTGGATGTATCATTGGCAAATATGTTCTCTCATGCAGTGGGCTCCCTTTTCATTTTGTTGATGGTTTCTTTTACTGTGCAGAAGCTTTTTATTTTGATATAGTCCCATTTGTTTGTTTTCTCCTTAGTTTCCTTTGCCCTAGGAGAAGTATCTATAAACATATTGCTATGAGAAATATCTGAGATTTTGCTGCCTATGGATTCTTCTAAGATTTTTATGGTTTCATAACTTCATTTAAGTTTTTTATCCATTTTGAGTTTAGTCTTGTGTATGGTGTAAGTTGGTGACCTAGTTTCATTTTTTTGCATTTATCTGTCCAATTTTCCCAACACCATTTATTGAAGAGACTGTCTTTACTCCATGTATGCTCTTGCTTCCTTTGTCCAATATTAATTGAGCATAATGGCTTGGGTCAATTTCTGGGTGTTCTGTTCTGTCCCATTGATCTATATGCTTGTTCTTGTGCCAGTACCAGGCTGTTTTGATTAGAGTGGCTTTGTAGTGTAACTTGAATCTGGTATTGTGATCCCTCCAACTTTGTTCCTCTTTCTCAAGATTGCTGTGGCTATTAGGCTCTTTTTTAGTTCCATATAAACTTTTGGAGTATTTGTTCTAGATCTGTGAAATATGGTGTTGGTATTTTATTTTTTATTTTTAAAATATATTTTATTGATTTTTTACAGAGAGGAAGAGAGAGGGATAGAGAGTTAGAAACATCGATGAGAGAGAAACATCGATCAGCTGCCTGCACACCTCCTACTGGGGATGTGCCCACAACCAAGGTACATGCCCTTGACCGGAATCGAACCTGAGACCTTTCAGTCCGCAGGCCAATGCTCTATCCACTGAGCCAAACCGGTTTCAGCATGGTGTTGGTATTTTAATAGGGATTGAATTGAATCTATAGATTGCTTTGGATAGTATGGACATTTTAATGATGTTGATTCTACCAATCCATGAACACAGTATATTCTTCCACTTGTTTATGTCTTCCTCTATTTCTTTTTCAACGTCCTATAGTTTTCCTAGTACAGGCCTTTTACCACCTTGGTTAAGTGTATACCTAAGTTTCTTAAATTTTTTTGTTGCAATGGTAAATGGGATTTTATTTATTTATTTATTTATTTTTAGTTTCTCTTTCTGAAAGTTCATTATTGGTGTAAAAAAAAATGCCATAGATTTCTGGGTGTTAATTTTGTATTCTGCTATGTTGCCGAATTTATTTATTAAATCTAGTAGTTTTTTGAGAGATTGTTTGGAGGTTCTAGCAGGGAAATGCAGCTACTCGTATACTCTTGACCAAAGACGGGTCCTCTCCTCTGGGGCAAAGGTCATCCTCTTCAATTGAGCAAGTCCTTTTCAACTGAGCACGCAGCTTCGGGAGGGATGCACATGGATTGGTGAGGGAGGAGGGGGACACCCACCTAGTCAGCCAGATCAGCCGAATCAACCCTGGTGATCAATGGGGTGACAGATATCGCAGCCAGATAGCCCTCATATCCAAATCTAGCAGGATTTTTTTTTTAATTATATTTTTATTGATTTCAAAGAGGAAGAGAGAGGGAGAGAGAGATAGAAACATCAATGATGAGAGAGAATCACTGATCAGCTTGCCTCTTGCACACCCCCCACTGGGGATTGAGCCCACAACCCAGGCATGTGTCCTGACTAGGAATCCAACCTGGGACCCTTCAGTCTATAGGCTGATTCTCTATCCACTGAGCCAAACCAGCTAGGGCAAATCTAGTAGTTTTTTCGTCACTAGAAGTCCAATGTGCTATCCATTGCGCCACAGAGCCCGCTAAATCTAGTAGTTTTTTGATGGAGTCTTTAGGGTTTTCTATGTACAACATCATGTCATCTGCATTTAATGACAGTTTTACTTCCTCCTTTCCAATTTGGATGCCTTTTATTTTTTTCCTTCTTGTCTGACTGCTATGGCTAGGACTTCCAGTATTATGTTGAATAGTGGCTGATCATGTGATTTTTGTCTTGCAATCTGTTTATGTATCTCATTTATTGGCTAGTGAATATTGTACCAGCTTTTCATCCCTGGAATAAATCCCACTTGGTCATGGTGTATGATCTTTTTAATGTATTGCTGGATCCAATTCACTAATATTTTTTGAGGATTTTAGCATCTATGTTCATAAGGGATATAGTTTCTTTATCTGGTTTTGGAATTAGGGTAATGCTGGCCTCATAAAAAGAGCTTAGAAGTATTCCTTCCTCTTGAATTTTTTGAAATAGTTTGAGGAGGATAGGTGTTAGTTCTTCTTTGACTGTTTGGTAAAACTCCCTGTGAAGCCTTCCAGACCAGGGCTTTTGTTGCTGGAAGTTTTTAAATTACTGCTTCAATTTCATCAGTCTACTCAGGTTGGTTTGTTTTTATTCTTCCTGGTTGAGTTTTGGAAGATTGTATTTTTCTAGGAATATGTCCAGATTGTCCAGTTTGTTGGAATGTAGTCGTTGATAGTATTTTTTAAGAATCCTTTGTATTTCTCTGTGATCATTTATTACTTTACCTCTTTCATTTCTGATTTTGTTTGTGTCCTCTTTGTTTCTTGCTGAGTCTGGCTAGAGTTTCATCAATCTTTATTTTTTCAAAGAACCAGTTCTTGGTTTTATTGATCTTTTTTTTTTTCTTTGTTTTTTTTTTTAGTCTCTCTGTCATTTATTTCTGCTCTGATCTTTATTATTTCCTTCCTCTACTTACTCTGGGCTTTTCTTGTTGTTCTCTTTCTAATTCTTTAAATCGTAGCATTACATAACTTATTAAAAGTTTTTCTTGTTTTTTGAGGTAGGCCTAGTGGTATGAATTTCCCTCAGGACTGTTTTCAGGATGTTTTTTATTTCTGTGATCTCTTTGGTAACCCATTTATTGTTTAATAGCATGCTATTTAGCCTCCATGTGTTTGAATGTTTTTGAGTGTTTTTATTGTAGTTGATTTCTAGGTTCATTGTGATGAGAAGATGCTTGATATGATTTGTCTTCTTGAACTTGTAGAGACTTAGTTTGTATCCTAACATGTGGTCTGTCTTTGAAAATGTCCATGTGCACTTGAGAAGAATGTATATTCTGTAGCTTTGGGGAGATTATTCTGAAAATGTCAATGAATGCCATTTGATCTAGTGTGTCATTTAGGATCACTATTTCCTTGTTGATTTTTTGTCTAGAAGATCTATTCAGTGATGTCAATGGGGGGAGTCCCCTACTATGATTGTATTGCTGTCAATCTTTCCCTTAAAATTTTCCAAAAGTTTTTTTTTATATATTTGGATGCTCCTGTATTGGGTGCATATATATTTATCAGAGTTATATCCTCTTATTGTATTGATTCTTTTAATATTATGCAGTGGCCTTCATTATCTCTTGTTATGGCCTTCACTTTGAATTCTATTTTGTCAGAAATGAGTATTGCTACCCCAGCTTTTTTTTTTTTTTTTTCATTTCCATTTGCCTGAAATTTTTTTTCCTTCCCTTCACTTTCAGTTTATGTGAGTCCTATGTGCTGAGGTGGGTCTCTTATAGACAGCATATACTATACTAGAGGCCCGGTGCACAAATTCGTGCACAGGGGTGGGGGCGGTGTCCCTCAGCCCAGCCTGCATCCTCTCCAATCTGGGACCCCTCGAGGGATGTCTGACTGCCCGTTTAGGCCCGATCCCACTGGGATATACTGGCTCTCAACCGCTTGTCTGCCTGCCTGCCTGATTGCCCCTAACCACTTCTGCCTGCCAGCCTGATCACTCCCTAACCACTCCCCTGCCAGCCTGATTGATGCCTAACTGCCCTCCCCTGCTGGCCTGGTCACCCCCAACTGCCCTCCCCTGCTGGCCATCTTGTGGCAGCCATCTTGTGTCCACATGGGGGCGGCCATCTTGTGTGTTGTAGTGATGGTCAATTTGCATATTACCTTTTTATTATATAGGATGGGTCATGTTTTCTTATCCTATCAGCTACCCTATGTCTTTTGATTGGAGCATTTAAGCCATTTACATTTAAGGGTATTATTGATAGATACTTATTTATTGCCATTCTTATTCTTTGCCTGCTCCACCTCTGCTTGCCTTTGCCTGCCTTTAATCTTAGTCACTCAAATGTCTGTTTCTGAAAGGGCTTTAGGTGAGGGAGGTGCTGCTGAGGAGGAGACAGATCAAGGAAGGAATATGGTGGGTGTTTCCCTGTCTCGGAGCTACTCCTCCATGAGTGGCCCAAAGTATTACTCTGCCATTGGCTAGACAGAGATCCTTCTATGAAGACCAACAGGGTCGGCTGGAAACCTGGAGTTTTCATCACTTCTCCTATTCAGGGAAAGTACGGAGGCTACGGGTCTAGGCTCTGATGCTGCAAGCTGTGGAGACCAGCCTGGGTTCCCAGCCTCTATCTTCTGAGGCAGTGGCCGGCAAACTCATTAGTCAACAGAGCCAAATATCAACAGTACAACGATTGAAATTTCTTTTGAGAGCCAAATTTTTTAAACTTACTTTTTCTAACGCCACTTCTTCAAAATAGACTCGCCCAGGCCGTGGTATTTTGTGGAAGAGCCACACTCAAGGGGCCAAAGAGCCACACTCAAGGGGCCAAAGAACCGCATGTGGCTCGTGAGCCGCAGCTTGCCGACTATGGTTCTAAGGGAACCGACGCTCCTGTAACCAGGAGCTGCCTCCTCTCTCAGCCCCCGCTGGCCTGCCACCCCTGGAAGCTGGGTCATCCCCTCTCACAACCTCGCCCTTTCTACTGGTCTCCAGGCGATTTCTGTTTTTCCTTGATTTGTCTCCTCCTCAGATGGACCTCAGTTGGTAATTCCAGGTGTTAGGAAGAAGGCAAGCACAAAAACCAGTGGTCCTGGTAGAACACAAAGGATACCTGGGAGCCAGACAAGGCAAATATCTTTACTTCTGCAGGAGGGTGGGCAACCAACACAAGATTTGGTAATCATGTACACTGAGCGGGCAGTCCACTCAGGGTTTTATCTCTGAAGCATGCCATCTTTCCCACGCTATTGATTGGTCAGAGTTTGGGCTCACATTCTTGCGCAATTGGCTAATTTAAAGGAAAAAGAGAGGAGTTGACCTTTGCGGTTTCGAAATGGCAATTATCAAATCACGCAAACCAAAATGGTGGTTGCCTAAACTCCCTTCTCTGACAGAAAAGATTACTTGTTTATTCTCACAATTCTCACACAGGTGTATGTTCTCCAATTTAGTTGTTTTTCCAGTCTGGCCCTGGGATGAGGTGCTTTTTTCTTTTCCTGCCCTGCCGGCTCCAGACTCTGCTCTACCTATTTGGCTGCCATTTTTTCTCTCCCCCTGAATTCCTTTTTTTAAAGAATTTTTTTACTCCTGTAAACAGGCTCACTCCTTCCGTGGAGAAGTAGAATGTTGAGTGGGACATATTGCAGATAGTTCCAGTCTTACATCCTCTCAAGTTAGCAATTCATAGGAAATTGAACTTCTCCCACCCGACCTGTATGTCAAATCTCAGAAGAATTTTGACAGGTCCAGCCTTTTTCAGATGCCCACTCCTGGGGTAGGGAGAAGGGCACTGTAATGATGAACAGCCGCACCAGAGCCAATGGAATGGAGAGGGGCTCTCAAAAAAGAAGATGCTATGGCTATCAGAAGTGAGGAAGGAAGGCTGGGCGGGGAAGGGGGGAGCAACATACAGCAAACCAGATCAGTCATCTATCATACACATTGTGTGTGTGGTGGTGGTGGTGATAGGGAGGAGGGTATCACAGTGATAAAGAGGTTAATTCAGAGGCACTCACATACTACTCTCTCCTTAAGAGAAAGTGACAATTGGAAAGGTGGGTCCAGGCTTCTTGAGGGTGGGGAAGGACAGGGACAAGACCCAGACATGAGAATGGACAGCTGGACTACACTGTGAGTAGTTTGAAGAATTCATTAATAGAGAAAAATCTGGCTGAGAGAAAACTATGTTTTTTTCATATCTCTAATGTTTTGGGTCCTTGACTTAGATTGTGAAGGGAGTAAAGATAAAGGATAGAAATAAATCACAAGAAGCAGAGGGAAAGAATACAGGACAGTTTAATGCTGTATTTTTGCATTCTCCCTTCAAAGTGGAGCCCTTTCCTTTTTTAAAAACACACACACTTGTTTTATTGATTTTTAGAGAGAGGGAGAAAGAAACATCGATTTGTTATTCCACTTATTTATTGGTTGATTCTTGTATGTCCCCTGACAGGGGATGGAACTTGCAACCTTGGTGTATTGGGACGATGCTCTAACCAAGTGAGCTATCTGGCCAGGGAGGCCCTTTTCAACTATGATTCTGCACATCTGTCACTCTCACATCTCTGATTCCTTTCATTGGTATCCAGGAGAACTACTTCCCAGTGATATGAAAAGAAATGGAATCTGATCTCGGTTGGAAATGGCAACCAGTGAGCCAGTTCATGAAGCGAATGATGGCTGCAACAAAGAGTCCCCAGGCACACTCATCCCCAAGCAAGGAATCCACACAGAGACAGAAATCAGCCCTTCACAACAACAGCCTTGACTATGAAGCTTCCCACCAGCGCTTCAGGCAGTTCTGCTACCAGGAGGTAGCTGGCCCCCATGAAGCCTTTAGCACACTCTGCGAACTCTATTGACAGTGGCTGAGGCCTAAGACACTCAAAAGAGAAAATCCTAGAGCTGCTGATTTTGGAGCAGTTTCTCACAATCTTGCTGGAGGAGCTCCAGACCTGCGTGAAGAAACAGCGTCCAGAAAATGAGGAAGCTGTAGCTCTGGTTGAGGATGTACAGAGAGTACCTGGGCAACAGGTGAGAAAAGGAAACCAGAACCTTGTGGTTTTGATTATAAGAAGTTGGGCTGAGGAGCACAGGTATCTACTTACTAGAGAGGTGCTTAGTTGAGAAATGTATACTAGCCCTCTGCCACCCACCAAAATACTAACTTTAGTTGGTCCTATGCCCTTAGTCTATGGGAAGAATTTCTCATTTGCTGAAATATCTTAGACATTCATATATTCAGTGAATGTTTAGAGACCCTAATTAAAGTGGTAAAAATACTCAGAACAGTTCTCTAAAACAAGGTCAGGGAAAGGACAACTGTCCTTTACTAAGGAGGTCAGGAAAATTAGAGAAATTGGTGAATTAAAATCTAATCTCTCTTGCTAGAAGGTACATTGAGGGCACAATGCCATGGGTAGTATGCTCAACAAAGTTGTATTGGAGTTAATCTTTCCTGTCTGGATTAACAGGGTCAGTTAGGGACAGAGTGACAAGTTTCACACAATATCCTCATGTGGAGGTAGGGACTAGGTCTGAGATCCAATTAGTATAACCACCTTGTATACTTTGGGAGAAGGGAGGTGTAAAAGGCTCAGGGGAAGGAAAAGTAAAATGAAGGTTAGGTTGTGAGAGACTTGGTGGAAAAAGGCAACTGAAATCCAGATCAGAAGTCTGGGAGAGGCATAGAGTAATGGAGGAGTGTGGGTCAGAGGAATGCCGTGGCTCTGTGGTCTGAGCGGGAAGCAGCTAGCTGGGTGCTGAGTCTATGTGGCTGGAATAGGAAGTAGTTGTTTCCTAGTGAGAAGGAGGGATATTAATGAAACTTTGTAGTCTATTATGTTGGAATCGGTTGTATTAAGGTGAACATGTTTACTGTGACCTTCTGCATAGTAGTTCTTCATGTACTTAAGACATTAAACCCTGCCCCATCCAGCTTAATCTCTTTCAGAATACATTTCTCTTATTATTTTTGCCTTTCTTTCAAAGCTCTAGTTTTTGTTTTGTCTCAATTATTTTAGAAAAAAATGAATTAAAAATTTTCTTAATTTAGGTGAAATTCACATAACATAAAATTAGCCATTTTCAAGGAATCAGTGGCATTTAGTACATTAAAAATGTTATATAGCCTTGGCATTTAGTACATTAAAAATGTTATATAGCCTTGGCTGGTTTGACTTGGCGGATAGAGCATTGGACTGCGGACCAAAGATGTTCCGGGTTCGATTCCGGTTGGGGCCCCATGCCTCGGTTACAAGCTCCTTCCCGGCCCAGGCTCTTGTTGGGGCACATGTAGGAGGTCTTTCCCTCTCTCTTCCATGCTCTCTGGCAAATAATGGAGGGATGTCCTCGGGTGAGGATTAAAAAATATAGGTATTGTACAATCACTACCTCTGTCTAGTTCTAAAACATTTTATTAAATGAAACACTGTATCCATTAAGCAGTTTCTATTCATTCTCTGTCGATGAATTTGCCTGTTCTGGACATTTCATAGAAATGGAGTCCTATAATATGTGACATTTTGTGTCTGGCCTCTTTCACTTGGTATGTTTGCAGCATGTATCACTTCATTCCTTTTAATGGCTGACTGATATTCCATTACATGGACAGACCAAGGCTCTATATTTATAAGTCTTTTTCCATTAAGCACTTTAGCTCCATACATTTTTAGGTAGCCTAAAGACCACTGCTGCCTTTTCCGCTTCATTGAAAGCTGCCCTTGCAAGTTGCTAAGTAAGTTTTAAAAGCTAGCTCATCTTTATATAACTCAAATCCTGGAGGAGAGCATGCTATTTAAATTGGTAAGATTCTGCTATCGAAAGGGGTAATTGTTTAAAAGGTTTATTAATGTTCGTATTTTTTGAGCAATATAAATACTCTATCAATACCTTTTTAAACTTTGCCATTTAGCACTTATGTCCTTTTAATCCTTGGGAACATCTGTGCTCTCTTGTGTGTGATTTCTGAAGCTTTGGGGTCTGAGGAAAGGGGGTAGGACTCACTATGTTCCAGTTCTGCTCCCGTCACTCACCATGCCCACAGGCCGCTCAGATCCCAAGTGTTGTAACCTCCCCAAGTCCACAGACCTCTGAATGTCATCAAAATGAACCATTTCTTTTGTAGAATTCTTAAAGGTGGTATCTGGGAAAGAATACATAATCTTGGTCTGGAAAAAAATAAGAGGTTTGAGTTGTGGTATTTATGAGTTTTTAGTTATGTCTAGTATTTGGCTGTGAGACACTCCCCGCCACCACCATTATTGTCTTAAAATTTTTCTATAATGTGCACGTATTTCTTTGGAATGAAAAAAAAAAAAAAAGCTGTTTCGCGAATAGTACTAATCATCCAGTAAATTAACTTCTCTACACACAGTGAGGCATTGGCTATGAAAGTCTTCCGCAGACTTGACTGTGCATCATACTCATTTGGAGACATGTTAAATAGATTCCCAGGCATCATTTCCAGACTTTCTCAGTAGATCTGAGGTGGGTCCTAGGAATATGCATGTGTAACAGGTTCCCAGGTAGTGCTGATGCTGTTGGTCCAGGGATTCCACTCAGAACCTGTTATGTGGAAGCTTCCCTCTACTAATGGATATTTATCCCCTAGCCTGGCTTACTCCACAGGCTACCAGGAACCATCTCCAGAAGAGGGGTCTTCAAAACCAGATGTTGCTGAGCTCTGTACCACTGAGATCAGGTGAGCTGTGGTTGATGTTTTTTGTCTCTTGAAGTTCCCATTTCACTTTGTACTGACTCACTCTAAAACTCATTCTTTCCCAGAGATGTTATAAAGAATTTTATGTGGTCCATTGAGCTTGTCGTCGGTTCTTTTCTTATTCTGTCTACTCTGGCATCACATGGCTGCTTACTACCTCAGTCCTTCCCAAAGAGGCCATACCTCCCTTACCTTGCTTTGCCTCTGACCTGATAACTAGCGTCCTGACTGCCCCAACCCAGGCTAGAGCAGTGCTATTTTATTTTATTTTACTTAATTTTATTTATTTATTTATTATTTTTATTTTTTAATCCTCACCCAAGAAAAGTAGGGCAACCACAAATTTGGAGCTAAAAACTGTTACAATTGGAAACTAAAATTTAGGCTTTTCATTAGCAGAAGACTTAGTCACATGAAGAATTCAATTAGGTATTTCTTCTTTATGGTAGTTTAATTGTAACTCTTTCCTCATTCTATTGTTTTCCTTCTCCAGAATCCAATGTAATTTTATTCTTTCAGGTTCTGAGATGAAGAATGGGGTTACAAAAGAGAATCTAAAATGGGATAATTCAGAAGTAGGAGAAATGAATAAGAATTTATGGAGAAAGTTTAGTAGAAAAGTTTTTTGGCATTTTGAGTTCAAAACAGGCTAGGAGCGGAACCAATGACAAGAAAGCAACATAGACATTGACCAGGGGAGAGTGAGGAGACAGCTCCATCCTAGGAGAGGATGAGTCACCAGAGATTTTGAACTGAGAAGCCCTGGACACATCTCTTGTGTGGGAGAGAATACTCTCATAGTTCTCTCTCCTCTCATCACCAGCCAGCCCCTGAACTGGAAAGAGCTTATAAATGTCATGAATGTGGGAAAAGCTTTAGCCAAGTTTTTTACCTTGTTCGGCATCAGAATTCACACAGGAAAGAAGCATCACTAGTACTGTGAATATGGGAAAGGCTTCAGTGAACATTCCAACCCCACTGCCCACCTGAGGACTCACACAGGGAAGAGACCATACCAGTGTGGGGAATGTGGGAAAAGCTTCAACCAGAGCTCTAGCCTCATTGTTCACCAGAGGACCCACACTGGGGAGAAGCCTTATCAGTGCACTGTCTGTGGGAAGAGAGTCAACAAGTTTCCATTTAGTGCTCACTGGCAAGTCCACATTGTGGAGGGCCTGTACCAGTGTGGGAAAAGCTTCAAGAACAGCTCCCACTTCAGTGCCCACCAGGAAACCCACACTGGGGAAAAGCCACATAAGTGCTTCCAGTGTGAGAAAAGCTTCCCTCATCTGCCATCGGGATATACATAGAAGAGATACATTACAGGAAGCAAGAGATGTGACAAATATGTAGAAAACCTGACATCAACTCCTTAGGTCAACATGTGTTTCTGAGAGCTTTCCTCTGTGGATAGTTCTACTAGCCAATCCCTGGCTCAGCAGTAAACTTGACAACTGGATCTCAAGAACCATGTCCAGGAATATGAATCAATCTAAGAATGCAGAGCCCTCTTTCTATTTCTGCCTAGGACTTCACAGTCCTGTCTCACTGTGGATTTCCATTTTGCTTTGAAGAGGAGAATGATATAAAACCCATAATTCCTGATGGGAAACTACGGTATCCTTGTTCTGAACAAAGAAAGTATAGCTAGTGGCCTGAGAACTGTTTCTGAGCCATATCAGGGAAGAAATACTGTCCCCTCCTGGGGAGTACATCTAGAATTTTAATAGCCTGGATCTGTTCTAAGCCAATAATTGACTACTAGGTACCTACTGCTATATACAATTGCAACCTTCAGGTCATATTCTGTAACAGAGCCATGAACAAAGGAAAGAAAGGATAGGTTAAGCCATTGGGTAATATGAAATCAAAGCAACCTAATCGTAAGCAAGTGTAATATCTAGGTTAATTTTGTAAGATTTCTCATCTCACCATCACTCCCAACCCAGTTTTTGGTTTCTTCTTCCGTTGCATTTATACAAGTTTATAAGCATTATTATCTTTGATGAAAATAAAGTTATTTCTCCCTCCCCTTCCTTGGCCTATCGTTGTAATTTTCTCAATTAGAAACTTTACACTCGTGTTGAAGCCTGCAGGGTTCTGAAGAGGATCTATGTGTAGTATCTGCTTCAGGGCAGTAGGTCATGCAGAAAGAGAGTAAGGGGCAAGAAATAGGGAGAGGAGGAATAGAATTTGGTGGGAAGGATTTGAGGTCACAGTGAAGGGAGATCAAGGGCATAAGGAAAATGTAGGAACTGCAGGAGGCTGTGCCTGCAGGTGAAAGGAAGAGTGAATGTGAGGAGCACTAGGAACCAAAATTACAACTTACTGATACAGAACAAGGCATAGATATTCCAGCTTCTGTGAAATCTCCATAGATAAAATGTGGTAAAAGATGGGTATGTTATACAGTTTTTGGCCCTTACAGGCAAGATGTTAGTACCTTGGCTAAGGTATCTTGAAGAGCGAGCAAAATGTCTCTGAGTTTTTTTGAGGAATTCAATATGAGCAAAGCAGGCACACAAAAAATTTCGTTTTTTTAAAATTTGGGGAAGAAGAGGATGCAAAGGCAGGACAGAAGAACATACTTCAGTATTTCCTCAGTTTGAGCCTTGCTACTCCAAGATTCCCTGCATACAGTGTCCTTAAGCATGGCCCTTGTAACAAGCTATGTATGTTAGTTCCCAAAGTCACATAATTACATACTCTGCACAGAGGCAAAAATTAACATCTTCCAAAATCCTGGGCAAAGGCAATGAGTTAGGCTTGAATGTGACCTGTTTGGGACAGCCTGGCATGGAATGGATATATTATTGAAGGGTTTTGGATATGAGCTTAAAGGAAGTTAGATTTGATGACTGAGCAGAGCCAGTGAAAGTCAATGAAAATGCCAGGGAAGTGGAGATATTTAACGAGGCCTCACTATCAGGGTTCTCCCCCACATGGGTTTGCAGTGGCTAGGGAAAACTGATGCAAGTGTTGACCACCTTGCAGTTTTAGTTTGCCTCTACCCTCCAACGTGCTTTATTCTCGAGTGTGCTGGGCAGAAAAAGGAATACAGTACTAGAGCTCATAACACTTGCCTGTGAGCTATTCTGGATGGTCTGGGGTAGACGCGTAAGAATTGGAGAATACATTCATTTAGGAAGTATTTGATTGTCTATAGTGTACCAGGTTTTATAGTAAGAGGTACATACAAAGCAGTGAACAAAGACATTATCTTCTAGAACTATCCTCATTGGACACCTCAGAAATACCAGTGCCATGCCCGGCTGGTGTGGATCAGTGGTTGAGCGATGACCTGTGAACCAGGTGCTCACAGTTTGATTTCCAGTCAGGGTGCAGGCCTACAGATAATTCTCATTATTGATGTTTCTATCTCTCTTCCTTTCTAAAATCAATGAAACCATATTAAAAAGAAATATCAGTGCCAGTCTGCCAGCACCACCTACCACCAATCCCCCAAGATCTGAATGCCAGCTCTGCAGGCCTCTCTTCCAAGCTTCCAATTTCTGATAAACACAGACTTTTTCTTGTATTCTCCCAAACCCTTGTATGGTGCTTCCTATAGTTATGATCTCTATTAGCTTAGTGTTTATGTATCATTGCCTCAGTGCACTACCCACTTGAGAATGAATTTGAAGTAGGTTGTACAAAAGGCAACACTCCCAAGTCTATAGAGTTCTTCAGATGTGTAACAATATCCTCTTGGTTTGATTCAGCCCTTCAGATGTTCATTAAGAAGCCAGATTTTCCCCCTGTAAATTAACTACTAGGGTTCTTCATATGGTTTCTTAGTATCTCCATCACTGAAACATTTTAACTGGTTAAACATTTAATTGGTTAAATTTTTCAATTGACACTATTCCTTTTTTTAAAAAAATATATTTTACAGAGAGGAAGAGAGAGGGATAGAGAGTTAGAAACATCGATGAGAGAGAAACATCGATCAGCTGCCTCTTGCACATCCCGTACTGGGGATGTGCCTGCAACCAAGGTACATGCCCTTGACCGGAATCAAACCTGGGACCCTTGAGTCCGCAGGCCGATGCTCTATCCACTGAGCCAAACCGGTTTCGGCAACACTATTCCTTTTATTTTACTTTAAAAATATGTATTCTTATTGATTTTAGAGAGGAAAGGAGAGGGATAGAGAGAAACACTGATGAGAAACATAAATTGGCTGCCTCCTGCATGTCCTCTACTGGGGATAGAGCCCACAACTTGGGCATGTGCCCTGACCCGGAATCGAACCATGACCTCCTGGTTTATAGGTCATCATTCAACTACTGAGCGACACCCGGCAGGGCAACACTTTCTTTTTTCCAAGAATTCCTAACCATATCCCATAGACTGGATCAGATATTCTCACTATAATCCAGAGAAATGTAGGGCAAAGCCTACTGATTGTTACCCTTTTTCCTCAGCCTAAGGTGGTGGATGGGTGGTCATAGCCAAAGCAGAGCTAGGCCCCTGAAACCTCCTTACCCCACTCTCCTTTGCTCTTGCTACCTCTTCTATGCTTCTTCTGTAAGGGGATTCTTTGCCAGTCAGTTTAAGAACAGCCCAGGACTTCTGGTATCCTGAACTGGAGTGCCCATTTCATTGCTCACAGATGAATCCTTGCTTTCATTATTAGTTCTAGCCTCCTTGTAGTCCAGTTGCTCATCCTGGCTTGACTTCTGGGTAGAGATAAGAGAAAGACTGAGCATTCTTTTAGTGCCTAATGCCAAAAGTGGGACTAAAACTCTTTTCTTAACTCAATGTTTTATCCTGTTATTAATATTGAATAGGTACTGCAAAGTATTCTCACCTAAAAATAAAGTCTCGTCATTTTCTTACTTCAAAAATTACACTCCTCAGAGGAAATGATTAGTACTGTATAGAACTTTCTGGACCTTAATCTGTACTAGTATTTATGCCCATGTACTATCTTTTTAAGTTTTTATTTCAATATATTGACCTCATCTTTAAAAAAAAAACCCCACAAACTGCTGCATTTAGGTATGTACTGCAACATATTCAATCTTCAATAATTTCCCTTTGATATGACACTTTCCTTAATCGTGTTATTCTTGATTGAAATATTCTGGATATATATTCAAGAGGGAGCTAATGAGTTAGGGTGTTTAGTGTAAGGGAAAAAATAGTGGCAATTCCTACATGGTCTTTTATTCTGTCCCCTTCATCCCTCAATCATTTCTAAATACTTGCTGCACAATGAAGGTGAGTAGTCCATCAGGATATAAATGGAGGGAGGTGAAATGTGAAATAGACTGATACACCTCTTTAGGTTATGTATCACATTTTTGATTAAGCATAACACTGAGCAGTTTATTCTAAGCACACTTATCTACATTGATCCTTGCAACATATTTGCAAGCTGTTATATTTATTTTACAGGTGGTGAAACAGTATTAGAGAGATCCACTGACTACCATAATTGCAGAATATAACAAAATGCTCAAGTACCTTTGGCTCCGGTGTCATGAACTTTCTAGGGTATCTTGTCTCCCTATTCAGAGGGCAATGTAACTAGATGGCTGCATTGACAGGAAAGAGCAGACTGTGAAAAGAAGCAGGGGCAGAACAGTGCTTCTCTGCAGCCCTTGTCATGTATCTTCTCAGCCACCTAGAAACTTCTGCAGTGCACCCTTAAGGTGTGTTTCTTAAGCTGCAAGTGAGAGTGGAGCATGGGTTTAACTATTGCTCCAAGGAAGGTACAGGAGGCAACAGATCCATGTTTCTCACATCGATTTTTTTTTTTCTTTCTTTCTCTAAAATCAATTAAAAGAAATATCCCCAAGGGAGGATTAAAAACAAACAGGATAAAGATAAGGAACTTGATCTGATTAAGAAAGTAGCGATTCTTAGGGTAGATTTAGTCAAGTGACTGTGCTAAAGAGTAATCCACCACCACCACCTGAAAAATTCAGGACCAAAGCCTTTGCTTCTCTCTGTCGTTGGTTGCATTGACAGGAAAGAGCAGTCTGATTGTGAAAAGAATCAGACTTGGTTAGCTTTGCCAAAACTGCCACAGGTGACAAGGGTCAAGCCCATGGAGATCAAGATGATGACTGTGTCACTAAGACCTTGAACTTTTTGAAACAGGCCAGGTTACGTAGTAGAAACACACAGCACTAATGTCTCAGTGGTTAAGCACGAGAGTTTATTTCTCATTCCCACAAAGCCCATTATAGGCATGGGGACTCTCCAGAACAGCTGCCCTGCCATGTGGGAGACACAGCATTCCAAACTGGTTTGATCTCATGGTTCCTCTCTCTGTATGTGCTTCCATTGAGGCAAGGAAAGGAGAGCACTAGAGTTCCGCACCAACAAATTAATGCTTCAGTCCAGAAATGAGGCTTCACATGTTTAAGAGTAGTTGGGAAAACCAACAATATTTATGTCTGTGACCACAGATGATTCATAGTTTCATGTACTATTTGAGGCTGAATTTGCTATACTGCCAGGTACAATCCCAAACAGATTTTTCCCTCATTCAGACTGTTTTTCAAACACCTTTTGCTAAGAAACTCCCCGAAGGCTAAGTAAAAACAGTAATAATATAACTACTATGTCCCCTGCAGAGTCCAGCTTGATTCCTTCCTGTGAAAGTTTATATCCCCAAATTTTCCAGATGAAGAATTTTTTATGCTTCATAAATTTGCATTTTCATAAACTTTAAGGTCAAGCTCCACTTGGTAAAATTCTTCAGACTGAGGATATTGAACAAGCTTCCCTTCATTGGTGGTTTCTGGTGCCTGAGAAGGCTTGACCACCTGCTGAAGTTTCTCATGCATATGCTATAGGTGGGTTCTCCGGTGTTTAATAAGGTGGGAGTTCTCAATGAATTTTTCCCCACATTCATGGCATGTAAAGGGCTTCTCTCCGGTGTGAGTTCTTTGGTGTGTGTGTAGATTTGAAGTTTGACCAAAGCTCTTCCCACACCATGAGCATTTATATGGTTTTAATCCTTGGTGTGATGTGAAGTGCTTATTAAGATCTGAACTCCACCTAAATCTCTTATCACACTGTGGGCATTTATATGGTTTCTCTTCAGTGTGAACTCTTTGGTGCTTAATAAGGTCAGAGCTAACTCTAAAGCTTTTCCTGCATTCCTGACATTTAAAAGACTTCTCTCCTGCACGTTCTTTCTTGTGACGATCTATAAGTTTCAGTAGCTCTTGTCTCCATGTTGAAACTTTCTCTCTTTCCTTCACTGAAAAGTCTTGGTGACATTTCCCCACCCTGTGTATATCACCATGATTTTCTTTGACTGTTGTTTTCTGGGGAACTTTCACTCTGTCCGTTTTTGAAACTATGTCTTCTGGTGTTGGCATTTCTAAGTCAGAAAGGCATATAGATTGATGATTTTCAATGTTATTTTTGAGGTTTAACCCTGTTGGAATAAACATAAAAATCAACCAACTAAATGGCAGAAAGAAACCTCAAGAATAGAGACAAAAATTCAATGATCACTCAATTTTAAAATATAGATAAGTAGAATCTTATAATGTTAAGTCTTTGCAAAGGTTCCTATTAGGGCACATTTCCCGTCTTCCCATGGTGTATTTATCTATATGCAGCACTCCAGGGCTGTCCTTGAACTCCATGGATCCTTGAACTCATGGCTCTTTCTCTTTAGGTTTGGAGAACACAAATATGGCTATGAAATGGAAAAACTGAGGTCAAGGACCACTAACTTAACAATGTCCATTAATTATAGACTATTTCAGGAACAACAAAAAACACTTTTACAGTTTGTTACCCCAAATGGTTAAATGGATAGACTCTCATATCAGGTTGATACTACACTGCATTTGTGAATAGATATTCAAAGTGGAGATTAAGAAAAAAAAAAACTAGCTAGCTTGATTGATCAAAAGGACACAGTTCATGGGAATCTTGTGCATTTTCCCCTCTTCTGCCACCAATAATTCCCCACACTTGACTGAGTTGGAATAAAACTCCAGAGGTTGCAGGGAATGCAGGCTGTTTCTATCAACTCTTTAGGACTCACCCTGAACAACACCTGGTCTAGCGGGGTCAATGTAAAGGCCAGTGGGGTGGGAATCATATGCATAAGTGACTGCTGTCATAATTATACTTTTTATTTAGCAGCTGAACACCAGACACTAAACTGGTATTTCTACCACTCATAGCTCATTGGTTCACATCCCATTGAATGAAACAAACTAGAATCACTTAGTGGACTTTTTGTAACTATGTATTATCAAATATGAGATGTAGTCATCATTCAGTCTTTTAACATGTGTATCAAATGGCCATGGTGTGCCAGACACTCTCTATGAATGACAGATTAGTGATGCATAAGCCAAAGTTCCCTGATCTCAGAGAATTTATCTGCTAGTGGGAGAGTGAGACAAACATGAATAATCAAATGAAATGCCAGGAAGTGATAAATGTTTTAAGAGAAACAAAAGCAGGCTAAGAAAGCATTTAAGATTCTACTTCCCGCCCCGCCAGTATGGCTCAGTGGTTGAACGTCAACCCATGAACCAAGAGGTCCCCAGTTTGATTCCCAGATCAGGTTGTGGGCTCGATCCCTGGTGGGGGACGACCAATGTTTCTCTCTCATTGATGTTTCCCTATCCCCCTTCCTTCCTCTCTCTCTAAAATCAATGAAAACATTATTTAAAAAAAACACACACATTAAAAAAAAGATTCTGCTTCTATTAAGCTATTCGAGATAAGGCTGTGTGGAAGGCCTCTTTGAGAAAGTTATATTTGAATTGACCTAAAATTGAGAGTTTTGCAATGTGGCAGGAAAGTGTGCTGGGTAGAGGGAAACCGAAAGTACAAATGAGCATGGCAAGTTCAAAAAACAGCATTAAGAATAGTGTGGCTAAAGAGAACTGAACAGGTGAGGGCAAGGAAGTTAGAGAGGCTAGATTGAGAGAGTACTGGAAGCCTTGATAAGGAGGCTTTATTTTATTCTAAATGGATGAGGAGTCATCATAAGATTTTGAAACAAGAAAATGTCATAATCTGATCAGGTTTTAAGACTCTGGCTGCTACATGGAAAACAGACTATGGGAGGGCAAGGCTGATGGCAGGAAGAGCTAGTTAGGAAGTGAATGAGGTAGACCTGGTCAGAGATGGCTTAGACCCGATGTTAATAGCACAAGAAGATGAGACATGGTTGGACTCACATGATACTGTGAATGTGGACTCAAGAGGGCTAGTGATGCATTAGTAGTGGGATATCATGGCAAGATCAGAGTAAACAATGACTGAATTTTTCTTGCTCTGAGCAACTGGGTGGATGAATGTGCCCTTTACTGAGTAGAGAAAGATATGAGAAGAACAGGTTTGTGAGGGAAGAGGGAAAAGAGGTAAAAAATTCTATGCAGGATAAGGAATGTGTACTTGAAAAGAGCTCTGAAGTGATCTGCATTCACCTTTTCCCTGCCCACACCATCGAGCTGAGAACCAACCAGCTACTGGAACAGACACTCTCACAAGAGTGTGCATTCCCAGTAAGTTGAAAACATGACATATCACTCAACTTGTACACAAGGGGAGAACCTTTACCTAGAGAGATGACAGTCTCATAGTTTTCCTGCATTACGTCATTGTAGAGGGCCTTCTGACTGGGATCCAGTAACTCCCATTCTTCCGGGGAGAAATACACAGCCACTTCTTCAAATGTCAACAAGCTCTAAAGAAGAGAATGGGCTTCAGCTCAGTACCTGCCACTCCAGAAGCAGCTCTAACATCTGGCCCATGAACTGCATGATAGGCTGAAGGCATTAACAGCACATGATTGTTTTGTTTTGTTATTAAATTTTTTATTGATTGATTGGAGAGAGAAAAAAGAAAGTGAGAGAGGGAGAGAAACATTGACTTGCTGTTCCAATTATTTATGCATTCGCTGATTGCTTCTTGTATGTGCCCTAACCGGAGAATTGAACCTTGGTATACTGGGATGATACTCTAAACAACTGAACAACCCCACCAGGGCCCAGCACATATTTTGTTGTGTGTGTGTTTTTTTAAGTGATAACGCAGAAAGGAAGGCGGCAAGGGATCAGCAAACAATCCATGAGGTGTCCAGTTCCCCAGGGAAAACATCTGGGCTAACATGCCCCTGAGCACCTGCTGGGCAGTGTAGGTCATGGGCAACAGAGAAAAGCTCAAAAGCATGGCTCACCTGGGACTCAGACAAGATGAACTCAGGTGCCACTGTCCAGTCTTTGGTGTTTGTCTGCTCAGGAAAGTCTAGGATCTGGTGAGTAGTCACAGCTGTGGGTGGAAAAGAGCCATCAGAAATTTCTCTCACTTCTATGCATATCCTATGCTCATTTCTAAAATAAAATCTTGATTCTTTCAGTAGATGGGAAACCTTTTCAAGTGTTTGTGGTGACCGTAAGTGGTCTTATCATTGTTAATAAGAAGCAATATCTATCAACCCCAGAACAGGTTGCCTAGTTTTCATGAAGTTAAAACAAAAAACCTTATTTTCCTCTTATGACAAACTAGAGGCCCGGTGCATGGATTCGTGCACATTGAAAGGAAATTAATTAGAAGAAATATTTTAATATTGCTATTTGCTCTTTCTCTATAATAGAAGTGTCAATCAAATTCACGATCGACAATGATAGATCGAAATACATGCGTGCGATTGGCATGAGAAAGAGCTTTATATGTACTGTGCATGCATGAGTCAACTTAGCCTTTTATATATATAGAATAAGCTTGTTTAATTAGACCTGCTTTCTGATTTAGCTACTTTTTCCAGCCCAGTGAAGCACCCCAACTTCTCTTTCAGGTAATTGTCAGCAACACAGCAGTAAATATCAACACAAAGCAGATTATTATTGTAGATAATGCAGGGAGAACGGTAAAATACTTAACTGCAGCAGTGTTTGACTATATTCTGCACAGTGAGAAAACCTGAAGTCATTTTCAAGGTCCACCATTTCTTACCTCTTTTTAGTTGGGTCAAGTTTCTAAATCTGTTTTCCAGCTAATGAAAAGAAAATAGGATTCCACCAAGTCTCCTATCTACCTACTCCAGGACTTCTGTGAGGATCAAATGAGAGGAGGCACAGGAAAACACTTCACAGACATTTGGTTAAAGTGTAAAATGTTTGCACCTGGCTCTAAAGCAAGTCGTGTTCCTGGGCGGAAGAAACTCCAAGGAGGCTAGTCGCTAGGGAGATGAAGCTGGGCGTTGCTACGTTGAGTGATATCATTACCTGGCACCCACAGCGACCGTTTCTGGGCTGGGCTGTGGACTGCATTTTGTGCCATGGGGTCTTGGCAGTGTTGGCTTCTATTTGGTGGGGTACTGCTCCAGCATGGTGGCAAGGCCTGTGTCCCACTTGGGGAAAGCTGAGTGTTGGTTTGTCAGCACCAGGTCTGTGGTGCCATTTCTTTGTAAATGGCCAGTGTGCATCATGGCAGCTCCTGTGTTAAGCATCTGCCCCATGGTGGTCAGAGTGTCATAGAGACCAGTCAGATGATCAGAGGGACACTTAGCATATTTGCCTTTTTTTTTTTTATATATATCTTTATTGATTTCAGAGAGGAAGGGAGAGGGATAGAAAGAAACATCGATCAGCTGCCTCCTGCATACCCACCACTGGGGATGTGCCCACAACCAAGGTACATGCCCTTGACCGGAATCGAACCTGGGAACCTTAAGTCTGCAGGCTGACGCTCTATCCACTGAGCCAAACCGGCCAGGGCGCATAATGGCCTTTTATATATATAGATAGTTCTGAATTAAGAAAAATTTAATGGATTTGAAAATGAAATACTCAGGGGCTCCAGTGTACAGCAGGAGATGTATTATTTATCATTTACTTACTTTCATGGTACACAATTATAGTTCACATACTGCCACTGACAGCCCATTTGTAATCCCAATTCCTTCTGTGATTTAAGGATGGGGTGGCCCAATCCTCCACTTTTCTAAGGAACAGTGTTCATGGTGTTATTACCAGGGTCCTCTGATTTGGATATTTCTGTACCTTAGGCCAATCCCCACCTTCACAACAGCTGGTCTATTCTAAGGCCATCTGTGAGGGGAGGGTTAGGGGTAATCATAATTGCTAACATGACTAGATCTGCACATCCACAAAGCTGGGAACCCAGAAAGTGCCCACAATGTTCTGGCTGAACAAATTACGATCACAGCTCCCAGCAGAAAGAAATTATCATGAAGCTCCTTACCCCTCTCACACATAGGCTCAGTTTCTTTATGAGTATTCCTGCTCAGCTGTTGTAGATCCTGATATTCGTTCCAAAATTCTTCATCCTGGGACCTGCCCACTGGCTGGGACTCTGCTGGCTTCAGTTTGAAGCCTGAGGTCTCTGCTGTTTCTCCCAAGAGCACTGCCTCCTTTCCCAGCACATGGACTGCAACCTGGAAATAATTCCCATCCATGTTACCAGAACTTACTTGAGGCTTGGGGCTTGTGGAAGAGGGAGAAAGCATATAGTCTAGATTGTGGGAAGTGGGAAAACACCCCAATTTTCCACAAAGTCTGTGAAATTTAGGATAAAAGGAAAAAGATGTGGCTACTGCCAGCCCTCCAAGAGTAGCCTCCACCCCTCTACATACAGCCTAGCTCAGACCACTAGCAGGGTTGTGAGGCCTGTGTTCGTGTTGTCTTGACAGCCTCTCTCTCTTCTACTGCAGTGATTTATCTTATACTTTTCTCAAAAGATTAAAAATTTTAACTGTCCTATCAACCAGATTTTCTCTATGATCAGAGAATGTTGATAAAATGGAGAAGGGGGAGGAATGAACTTGGTTCCAACATCCTTCCAAATGATTTGACACCAAACATATGTTCTGCCCTGTAGTCTTTAAATTTTTTCTTAATATACATATGTATTTTTTTAAATTGATTTCAGAGAGAGGGAGAGTGAGACAGGGATAGAAACATCAATGATGAGAATCACTGATCGGCTGCATCTTACATGACCCCTACTGGGGATCGAGCCCACAACCCACCATGTGCCCTGAGTGGGAATCGAACCGTGACCTCCTGGTTCTAGGTTGAGTCTCAAGCACTGAGCCATGCCAGTTGGGCCTGTCCTGTATTCCTGACAATAGACCCGAAGCCAGTTGGTATGCTGCCACCTGCCCAAGGGCATACCCTGGATTCCCACTCACCAGCTGAGCCAAGGACCAACCACTAAGGGAGGGCAGTGGAGGGCTTAACGATGGTATGGAAGACACTATCCCTCAACATCTTTCTTTCTTTTTTAAAAAAATATATATTTTATTGATTTTTTTTACAGAGAGGAAGGGAGTGGGATAGAGAGTTAGAAACACCAATGAGAGAGAAACATCGATCAGCTGCCTCTTGCACACCTCCTACTGGGGATGTGCCCGCAACCAAGGTACATGCCCTTGACCGGAATCGAACCTGGGACCTTTCAGTCTGCAGGCCGATGCTCTATCCACTGAGCCAAACTGGTTAGGGCCCTCAACATCTTTCTTATCTCAGCCACTCTGTTGGAATTTCCAAACCTTGATTTCCCTTTTTTCTTTTTCCTCTTTGTTATCTTCTCTCTTCTGTTCTCTAAGTATAATCCATTTTTTGTTCTCCCCTTACTCTCCAACTCCTTGTTGCCCTTTGTCTCTAAGAACTTAAAATCCATCCCATAGGTTAAGCCAGACTAAGTTTATTACCCTCAATATACCCTGTTGTAAAGAGGGGAAAAAAAACAATTCTTTTTCTAAGGCCATGGAAGTCTCTGCCAGGGTCTCTGAAATCTGTGGAATGACTATTGCTGTAGGTCTGTGGTCTCTGGTCCTGCCTTAAATGGCCCAAAGGAACAAGAGATCACTGACCTAACTCATCTTATTTCTCAATTAAATGCCCCTACACCCCAAATATCTACTTTCATCCTATTTCATTGTTATTTATCCGTAATTTTTCTTCTCACCCATTTCCCATTTGAGCAGATTCACTCTATGCAAGTGGTATACCAAGGCCACAGCTTCTCCAATGCTCTGTAGATGGTGCCTCTTTATCTGGGATTCGGTATCCCTGGGCAGGATGGTCAGGAAGTGCTAGCAGTTCCAAGATCTGCTCTTCTGAGTAGACCTCTGGCCTCAGTATAATTCCTGAAGTTGGCCAACAGCCACCTGCTTCATGATAGTGGAAGCTCTGGAAGTGTTCGTTTGTGCTGTATATTTCTTACTCGCTGTCACAGGTCCCTTAGTCTCCCACAGAGCCCTGATTCTAATGCTCAGCCACCTTCAGACTTACCGTCATTATGCTCTGGAACAGTCTGCTCCTGTGTTGGACACACCATGAGCACTAACTTTGAGAACAGAGGCCCAGTCTGGTCTGGAACAAAAAAGGATCTTCTTCCTAAGTCACTGAGGGCAGAAAAAAAGTACAGGTAATAAGGTCACATGAACTTTACTAGTTGCTACTTATTATGAGAAAATGAAGGAAAAACATCCTGCCTTGTCTTCTCTTTATCAATCAACTGCCAGGCTCTTTCTCTCCTTTTATTTAACTGAACTATAGCACAGCTCACTGAAGACAAATGCAAAGTGATGACTACTTTAAAAAATAAAAAAATTTTTATGCCCAGCTAGCATAGCTCAGTGGTTGACCATCAACCTATGGACCAGGAAATCCTGGTTCTCTTCCCAGTCAAGGTACATGCCTAGGTTCTGGGCTCAATCCCCAGTAGTGGGTGTGCAGGAGGCAGCCAATCTCTCACCACTGATGTTTCCATCTCTCTCTCTCCCTTCCTCTCTCAAATCAGTAAAAATATCTATAATAATAAAAGCATAATATGCTAATTAGACCAGACGCCCTTCCGGATGTCCTTCCTTCTGGACAAAGCCGCAGCAGGCGGGGGCAAGGCAGAGGCTGCAGAGGGCCCTGGCCACCAGCGAGCGGGGGTCGGGGCCAAGGCCCTTGCACAACTTTCCTGCATCCGGCCTCTAATACTTTATTTTTTAAACGTAGTCAATTTTATTTTCCTTAAACAACAAAAGAGAATCTTTGGTTGTACAAACATCACTAGTTACATTCTTGCCAAGAGGTCCGGCTGGGGAGGGAGCTGTTAGTCGGTGGCCAGAACTCCTGAGGGGTCTCTAAAATGCTAACACCCAGGTTAAAAGACTTGGGGCCAGGGTGGTGTTGGTGCTGGCAGTGCAGCCACCCCAAGCCCGGGGAAGGGACCCGGCCCTCCAGGAGGGCATTGGGCCCAGGCCTCGGAGCCCTGGCTGCTACACAGGGCCCCGTCCTCGGGGCCCACGGCATCCAGCGAGGGCCTGCCCAGAAGCACCAGGGCCACCTCTCCATCCTCCTCCTGCAGGCCAGGGCTGGGAGACGGCTCCAGGCATCTCAGTTCCTCAGCAAAATCTGGGGACACACGTTCCGGGGAGGTGCTGGTCAGGGGGCCAAGGTCTTCCAGGGGGTGGGTGATGGGGTGGGCACGGCTCCAGCCGTCCTGGGACTTGCTGAGAACCATCTGTGCGGCTCCAGCCATCCTGGGACTTGCTGAGAACCATCTGTGCGCGAAGGGCGTCCTGCTCCAGGGACTTCATCCTAGCCGCCCTCCACAGCACTCGCTTCTCAGCCTCCAGCACGGCGCTCGGCAGGGGACAGGGCCCGCTCAGGCACCGGCAGTTCCAGGCTCTGCACACGCAGCCGCTCCTGATGGCGCTCAGCCTTGGCCATTCGCACCAGAGCACTGTTTCCCAGGGGGGGACAGGGACGCGGGGACCAGCCCTGCATCAGGGGCGCTGGCCCAGGGAGGCTGGCCCTCGGGCTCCTCGCTGTCGGGGCCTTCCAGTCCACGAGCCCCACGTCCGCCGCCTCCCGCAGCATCTGCACCCTCTTGTGCTGCAGCTTCCTTGGTTCTTCCTCCTGCATCTTCCACAGGTCATCGGTACCCACCAGGGACACGTGCTTGGGGGGGCCCTTGGCCTGGGGCACCCGCACCTCCAACTCAAAGTACTTCTACCGCTCACTCGCGGAACAACAGCTGCTCTGGGGAGGCGGTAGGGCCCGGCACAGCAGCGAAGGTCCGGCAGGCTCCCTTCACATGGGAGATGGGAGGGCAGCTCGTACAGGGAGGGGGGCTGCTGGTGGCCAGGGGAGCGAGGAGCACTAGTACTTTAAATAAATTTCAAAAAATGTTGTTGGGTGAGCCTTGGCCGGGTAGCCAAGGTTGTGGGTTCAATCCCTGGTCAGGGCACGTACAAGAATCAACCAATTAATTCATAAATAAGTGGAACAACAAACAATTAAATGTTTTCCTCTAAAATCAATAAATTTTTTTTAAAGTTTGGTGGGTGTTAAATTTGGCAACCACTGGCTCCAAAGAGCTTGGGGATTAGCAGAAGAATTCATTGATGTGTCTTCTATCTCATCTTCCCAATGTCAAAAGATTTGAACATACTGGGTTTTTCTTACATTTTAAATATTACCCTAGTCTTCTGCTTTTAGTATGAGGGTACAACTTCTATGACCCCATATCCTCTTGAGATAATGGAAGCCTCCACTTCATGGAACATCTGAGATTCTCATGAATACCGGCAGGAGAGTTGAGACAGTGAGACCAGAGTAGAAGGAAAATAATCAAGCAAAAAGTAGCTTTTCTTCTCAGAAAGCATCCCCCAATTAAGTAATGAGATGCTCAACCTTCTTATGAAGGGGCCCTAGCTGGTTTGGCTCAGTAGTTAGAGCAGGGTTGTGGGTTCGATTCCAACGGACCTTGGTTGCAGGCTCATCCCCACCCACATACACATCGGATGTTGCTCTCTGTCTCTCCCTTAAAGATCAATGGGGAGAAAATATCCTTGGGTGAGAATTAAAAAAAAAAAAAACACATATGAAAGGAACTATGCAGATCTAAAACCTGTATTTTAAAATGTTTACTTCCACTAGGAAAAATTACAGCCGATCTTTCTTGACAAAGTCTGCCCATATACCAAGTCATAAAAAGGGGGAGGATGGCAGTTGGTGACGATTAAGCTGACCTTTCTGCTGACTTGACGTTTCAAGGGTCGTTTAGATGCCGCAGAAGCCGCACCGAGATTCTGTACAGGAGGCCACGGCATTCACAAATGAATGGCCGCCCCTCGCTGTCCACCCGGCTCAGGAGGCCCGGGGACACGCCCTATGCTTTTGCGTCAGGAGAAAGTGACAAGTGACGCTGAACTAAGTAAGGTTCTCCGACTGTTAACGTCAGTCCGCAACACACACACACACACACACACACACACACACACACACACACACACACACGTAAAACCCCCACAAACAAAAACAGCCAAGCCAACCAAAACACGCCCGCAGAGGTGGAGGGCAGTCGGCTTCGTGAGCACTGTGCGAGCGGGCAGTGTGCGGGCGCGCCCTCGCCGCGGGCCCGGCGTTCTCTGCGCAAAGGCGTCTGGCCCTGGCCGCTCGGCCACGAGAAATGGCGTCTCGCCTCCAACCGCCTGCAGCGGCCGGCCGGTCTCCGGGACTCCGCAGCCGAGGCCACAGGGAAAGCGATTCTTGGTTACCTGGGATACCGGTAGCTCGGTTTCTAAGAGGTCACTCTCTCTTCCTACGGCTCAACCGCGAAACCCGCCGCGCGATCCTCGGGGAGCCGCGAGGGCCGAGCTGGGACGTGAGCTCAGGGTCGGGGCGCCGGCCCACAAGCCCCCTTCGCCCGCAGGAGGCCGTTACTACTCCGGGTCCAGGGCCCCGCGCTGCTACCGGAAGCGAAAGCCGAGTGCTTCCGGCCAGGGCCGCTGCAGCTCCGCGGGGTCGCCAGCGCCGCGACCCCAGGACCCGCTGGAAGAATCGGGCTCCGCCCCCAGGTCACCGTGGCAGCCTAGAATGAGTGCCACCGAGTCGCCCAGCCGCCGCGCCTAGAGCAGCCTCCGTGCGGCTTGGCAGCGCGTGTCGCCCTCTCGCGGTGAGCCGTTAGGCGTCGCGCCGTTCAAGCCGTTAGGGTGCCGCGAGGTAAGGAACTGGCTCCTGATCCTAGTAGACATCGACCTGGGGGAGACAGTAGTGGGGCAAGGGCATTTCGAGGAGACGTTTGTGCCGAGACGTTTGAGCTGGTTGTGCCAAGAGTTGTGCCTGCAGCCCCAGGGCACAGCGCACTCAGCCTCCGGTGCGAGAGGACTTTGCATGTTTGGAAGAGAGTGGAGGGTTTGTGGCTAGAGCTCCAGGATCACGGAGGAGGGTGGTATGAGAGAAAGGGAGAGAAGGAAGGCAGGGGCCACGTTATGCAGGGCCTTTCAGGCTGGGAAGAGAAGTTTGGATTTTATTCTGTGTGCAGTGGGAAGCCACTTTAGAGTGTTAACAGGGATGGACATGATCTTAACATTTTTAAAAGTTCTACCGGATTCTGTGTAGATGAGAATGGATTAGAGAGTTCAGCAAGTGGAGCAAGATTTCAAATTAGTTAACTGCACTACTTTCATTTAGATACCATATCAATAGAGTGAAGATCCGAGTCCGTGAGGAGGCGGGCTGAGAACGCAGCCTGGAGGCTCAGGAGACCCGTGACTACCCGGGACACAGCGGGATGCCACGGACTCATAAGAAGGACATGAACAGAGAGTTGGAGGATCAGGGAGACTGTCCTCCTTCAGACCTGCAGGACAGAAAAATTAGTGAGGAATTGGAGAAAATCCTGGACAAATACGCAGATGGCCTGGAAAGGTCTCCTGTCACAAAGAGAAGAAAACTATTCATGGAAGCCAATGCTTGCGTGGAAACCATTTCCCAGAAGCTTGCTCTTTTTTTGGCACGAAATTTGACATTTTTAAGCATAAAAATATGATGTTAGCACCTTCAGAAAATTTGACATATGAAGTTTTGAAGCTTGCTGTCAATACAACAAAATAGCATACATATCAAATCACATATATATCAACATATGTGTAACTCCATCTATTTAAAAAAAATCCGCATTATTAACCGGTACACCTAGTAAACATCTGGTTACGTCTCATGTTACAGAAACTTTTACCAGACTGTGGCCTCCTTGAAGGCAGATTCCATGTCATATTCATATTTGCATTTCTCTGAAACTAGCATAATGGACATCAAATATGTTAGTTGAATTGTATGAAAAATGCCCACAGTGAGATACCCTCCAGGAATGATGGTAGCCAGTTGTAGCATTGTTTGAGAAACTTGTATATTGGGTTGCTAAAACTCTGCATTTAGGTATCCAGTCCTTTCTGATATGATCCCTGTGTTCTTTGACCATTGGTGCAGGTATACACTGGGGAAATGAGACCAAAATACTGCTGGCCACTCCCAGCAATTCTGTTTCATAACTCCAGACCCATCTGCAGAACACCCAGATCTACAGGCTATGCAGGTACAATTCCAGGAGCAGGATTTTCTGGGGACCCCATAGCAGTGTCACACCAAATTCAAAAGCCTATAGTCAGGTTACTGCAAAGTGAGGCGAGATCATTTGCCTGAGCCTTGTATCTTTTATGAGGAAATGGATGCCCTTTCAAGCTCCTCTGCACCTCCTGTGGCAAATATGTTGTTTCTGGCCAAGAGGGAAATTATATGGAGTCTGGAGAGCTGAGTCAGAAGAACAGGGAGTCCACAGAGGTTGGACAAGGTACCACTAAAGATAATATAGCCAGGGATGAAAAGGACTACAGGGGCCTGGCAAAGAGGTTAGGGGAGTTGACCTGCCAGTCCTGTGCCCAAACATACTTTGTAAGACTCTTGGCTCTGATGGTCAAAGGATTGGAAAGTATACTTAGATAGGGTTGTTTCTGCTCTTGGCCTTGTCATCTTCTTGATGAATGACCATATACAGGCCAGAGAGTTTCAATTTTCATGGAGTTTACGTATTAATTTCCTTGCACTTTAGAGCCCAGATTTTACATTTGCTGGTCTCTTTCACAGGGTCCATGTCATTTTTTTTTTCTTCATGGAGTTTCACTTACTTTCCTTCCTTAGATTGCCAGTTAGGCCTCCAGCTCAGACTCTCTCCCCTGCCCTCCTTTCATAACCTAAGTCTGTGCTTGCCAGATATGAAAAAATTTGCTTTAACCTGGTCAGTGTGGCTCAGCGGTTGAGCATCAACCCATGGACCAAGAGGTCACCAGTTCAATTCCTGGTCAGAGCACATGCCCAGGTTGTAGGCTTGATCACCAGTAGAGGACATGAAGGAGGCAGCCAATCTCATCCATGCTTCTATCACTTTATCCCTCTCCCTTCCTCTCTCTCTCAAAATCAAGAAAAACATATTTAACACACACACAAAGAAACTTACTTTATTCTTTTTTTAAAATATATTTTATTGATTTTTTACAGAGAGGAAGGGAGAGGGACAGAGAGCTAGAAACATGAATGAGAGAGAAACATCGATCAGCTGCCTCCTGCACACCTCCCACTGGGATGTGCACGCAACCAAGGCACATGCCCCTGACCAGAATCGAACCCGGGACCCTTGAGTCCGCAGGCCGATGCTCTATCCACTGAGCAAAACCGGTTAGGGCACTTGCTTTATTCTTGTTTCAGCTGCCCAAACTCAGAGTGGCCTTTTATGATTCTGCTCCCAGAAGCTAGGCCATTCAAGAATTGAGAATACACCTACAGACAGATTGACAGCTTAAGTCTTTGCTTCAGTTTTGTCATTATGTCAGAATATCCCAAAAGATAGAGAATAGGAGAAAAATAGTGGGGTGTACAGTATATTTACCAGTGACCACAAATTTGGAGCTAAAAAGTATTATAATTGGAAAATAAAATTTAGGCTTTTCATTAGCAGAAGACTGACTGTGACTGAGTCACATGAAGAATTCCAATTAGGTATTCCTTCTTTATGGTAGTTTATTTGTAACTCTTTCCTCATTCCATTGTTTTCCTTCTTCAGAAGAGTCCAATGTAATTTTATTCTTTCAGATTCTGAGATGAAGAATGGGACTATAAGAGAATCTAAAATGGGATGATTCAGAAGAAGTAGAAATGTACAAGGATTTACGGAGAAATTCTAGTAGGAAAGTGTTTTGGCACTCTGAGCTAAATACAGGCAATACTGACTCCTGCATGCCCCACATTGGGGATCGAGCCTACAACCCAGGAAGTGCCCTGACCAGTGCCCTGGCAGTGTGGTTCAGTAGGTTAGCATTTAGAAAAACATTGGTGGGTGAACCAATGTCAGGAAAGCAACTTGACATTGTCCAGGGGAGAATGAGGAGACAGCTCCATCCCAGGAGAGGATATGTCACCAGAGACTTTGGACTTAGGAGAAACCCTGGATACATCTCTTGTGTGGGAGAGAATGCTCTCAGAATTCTCCCTCCTCTCATCACCAGCCAGCCCCTGAACTGGAAAAAGCTTCAAATGTCACAAAATGGGCGAAAACTTTAGCCGAGTTTCTTATCTTGTTGGCTTCAGAGAATTCACTGAGGAAAGAAGCCTCAGAAGTGCAGTGAATGTGGAAAAGGCTTCAGTGAGCACTCCAACCTCAGGACTCACACAGGGGAGAGCCCATACCAGTGTGGGGAATGTGGGAAAAGCTTCAGCCAGAGCTCTAGCCTCATTGTCCACCAGAGGACTCACACTGGGGAGGAGCCTTATCAGTGCACTGTCTGTGGGAAGAGAGTCAACAAATTCCCATTTAGCACTCATTGGCAGGTCCACATGGTGGAGGACCTGTACCAGTGTGCCCAGTGTGGGAAAAGCTCCAAGAACAGCTCCCACCAGGAAACTCACAGAGGGGAAAAGCCACATAAGTGCTTCCAGTGTGAGAAAAGCTTCACTAAGAACTCTTCCCTCATCTGCCATCGGGATATACATAGAAGAGATAGATTACAGGAAGCAAGAGATGTGACAAATATGTAGAAAACCTGACATCAACTCCTTAGGTCAACATGTATTTCTGAGAGCTTCCTTGTTCTGTGGATAGTTCTAATAGCCAATCCCTGGCTCAGCAGTAAACTTGACAACTGGATCTCAAGAACCATGTCCAGGAATAGGAATCAGCTTAAGAATGCACGGGCCTCTTTCTATTTCTGCTCAGAACTTCACAATCCTGTCTCACTGTGTTTTGGCACTCTGAGCTAAATACAGGCAATACTGACTCCTGCATGCCCCACATTGGGGATCGAGCCTACAACCCAGGAAGTGCCCTGACCAGTCTCACTGTGGATTTCGATTTTGCTTTGAAGGAGAAAAGGCTATAACAGTGATGGGCAACCTTTTAAGCTTGGTGTGTCAAACTTCGCCAAAAAACTGAGCATGACTCGGGTAGTGTGTCACTTTGAGGAAAAAACATTATTTCGCAAATGTTTCATCCTCAGGAGCAGCAAATGTTTCATCCTCGGCATGCGGCCGCCTCAGCGGCAGCGTGTCATCAGAAATGGCTACGCGTGTCAGTGCTGACACGCGTGTCATAGGTTCGCCATCACTGGGCTCTAAAATCCATAATTCCTGCCTGGAAGTGTGGTTCAGTAGGTTAGCATCAACCTATGTACCAGGAGATTATGGTTTGATTCCTGGTCAGGGCACTGCCTGGGTTGTAGGCTCAATCCCCAGTGTGGGGCATGCAGGAGTCAGCCGGTCAATGATTCTCTCTCATCATAGATGTTTCTGTCTCTCTCTCCCTCTCCCTTTCTCTCTGAAATCAATAAAAATAGATTTTTTTTTGTTTTGTTTTGTTTTTAAATATATTTTATTGATTTTTCACAGAGAGGAAGGGAGAGGGATGGAGAGCTAGAAACATCGATGAGAGAGAGACATAGACCAGCTGCCTCCTGCACACCCCCCACCGGGGGATGTGCCCGCAACCAATGTACATGCCCTTGACCGGAATCGAACCCGGGACCTTCCAGTCCACAGACCGACGCTCTATCCACTGAGCCAAACCGGTTTCGGTTAAAAATAGATTTTTGAAAAACCACCATAATTGCCCTGGCTGGTTTGGCTCAGTGGATAGAGCGTCAGCCTGAGGACTGAAGGGTCCTGAGTTCAATTCTGATCAATGGCACATGCCTGAGTTGTGGGCTTGATCCCCAGTAGGGGGCATGCAGGAGGCAGCCGATCAATGGTTCTTTCTCATCATTGATGTTTCTCTCTCCCTCTCCCTTCCTCTCTGAAATCAATAAAAACATATTTTTTAAAAACCCACCATAATTCCTGCTGGGACACTAGAGTATTCTTGCTCTGAACAAAGAATGCATGCTAGTGGCCTGAGAACTTTCTGGGCCATATCAGGGAAGAAATTCTTCCCCTCTCCTGGGGACCACATCCAGAATTTTAACAGCCCGGATCTATTCTAAACCAATAATTGACTTCTAGGCACTTACTGTTGTTATATACTACTTTGACCTTCAGGGAAGATCACTATTCTACAACACAGCCACCACCAAAAAAGGAACAACAGGAAGGAAGGATACATTAAGCCATTGAGTAATACTAAATCTATTCAACATAGTCTTTTAGCAAGCATAATATATAATTTTGTAAGATTTCTCATTTTACCACCATCCCCAACCCAGTTCCTGGTTTCTTATCCCTTAAAAAGTTTTTTTTTTACAAATTTATAATTATTATTATTACTGACTAAAATAAAGGAGTTTCTCCCTCCACTTCCTTGGCCTTTGGTTGTAGTTTTCTCAATTAGAAACCTCACACTCATGTTGAAGCCTGCAGGGTCCTGATAAGGATTTAAGTGTAGAACTTGCTTCAGGGCAGTAGGACATACAGAGACAAAATAAGGGACAGGAAATGGGGAAAGGAGGAATAGAATTGGGTTGGATAGGTTTGAGCTATCACCAAGAATGGAGATCATAGGTATAAGGAAAATGCAGGAACTGGGGGAGGCTCTGACTGCAGGTGAAAGGAAAGCTAGGTTTAAGGAGCAGTAGAACCAAATTAAAACTTACCAATCTACAACAAGGCATAAAAATTTAAGCTTTTGTGAAATATCCATGTATATGAAGTGGCAGAAAGTTGATACATTGTCCATTGTCCTTGGCCCCCATGCACATGAGCTATTAGTACCTTGGCTAAGCTATGGTGAAAAGCAAGTGACATGGTCCCTGCCTTTTTGAGGAATTAAATGAGCAAAAATAATGTACATTCTACCTCAAAAAAAATTATTTTTTTAAATTTGGGGCAGGAGAAGCCAACATAGGCCAGAAGAATATACTTTAGCCCTGACCAGATGTCTCAATCCCATACACCAAAAAATTGCTGGTTCTATCCTGAGGACTCAGAGGAGAGACTATACCAGTGTGGGGAATGTGGGAAAAGCTTTAACCAGAACTCCAGCCTCATTGTCCACCAGAGGACCCACACTGGGGAGAAGTTGCTGGTCTGGACACATTGCAGGAGCAAACTGATCAATGTTTCTCCTCTCTCTCCCCCTGTCTCTATTTCTCTCCCACTTTCTTTTTGTCCCTCCTTCTTTCTCCAGAAATTGATAGAAACATATCCTCAGGTGAGAATTTTTTTAAAAAAAATCTAAGGTTAGAATTAATAGATTTCATTCAATATGTTAATGACTCATACATTTTCTAGTGTAGCATATTTAGAACTAATAGAAATTAAAATATGTTAAAAAGAGTAAAATCCAAAACATGAGGAATTTACATTAAAAATAGCAAGGACTCTGCCCTGACCGGTTTGGTTCAGTGGATGGAGCGTAGGCCTGAGGAATCAGGGGTCCCAGGTTCAATTCTGGTCAAGGGCATGTACCTTGGTTGCTGGCACATGCCCAGTGGGGAGTGTGCGGGAGGCAGCTGATGGATGTTTCTCTCTCATCGGTGTTTCTGACTCTCTACCCCTCTCCCTTCCTCTCTGTAAAAAAATCAATAAAATATTTTTTTTAAAAAAAGAAAAAATAGCAAGGACTCAAAGAAAGATAATTCCTGACCTTTACTTGTGGTAAATAAATAATAAAAAACATAAAGCACATAAAAAGATAGCAAGGACTCTATGCATTCACCACTCGTACAGTGATATACTTATTGAATTAGAAAGGTAACATGTTGAGAAATAAAATTTATTTGGAAGATAAAAAAGGAATATACTTCAGTGTTTCCCCAGTTTGAGCCTTGCTGGGGTCACTCCAGGTTTCCTTGCATACAGTGTCCTTATGACACTAAGCATGGCCCTTATTACAAGCTATGTAGACCAGTTCCCACATACTTAATGCCTGCTCTACACAGAGGTACAAATGAACATCTGTCAAAATCCTGGACAAAGGCAAAGTGTTGGACTTCATTGTGACCTCTTTGGGACAACGTGACTTAATTGGAGATTTATGGTCTGGAAAAGGGAGATTGCCTGGGTGGATTGACTACTGAAGGGTTTGCATACCAGCTCAAAGAAATTGGAATTGATAAATGAGGAGCCACTGAAAGTCAAGCAAAATTCTAAGGAAATGGAGATACTCAACTAGTAGACTCCTCACACTCCTGGGTCTGCTGTGGCCTGGGAAACAGTGATGCAATTGTTGACCTTCCTGTATTTTTAGGTTGTCCCCACCCTCCAAATTGCTTTATCCTCTAGCCTGCTGAGCAGAAAAAGAAACAGAGTATTGGAGCTCCCAACAAGTAACTGACTTGCCTGTCAGCTACTCTGAATCATCTGTAGTAGACAGGTAAGAAATTGCAGAATACATTTATTCATTCAATAAATATTTTATTGCCTATAATGTGCTAGATAGGAAGCAGATATAAATCAGTGAATGAAGTAGACAATGTATCTTTCAGAACCAGTCTCACTGGATGCCTCAGAAATATCAGCATATGTCAGGTAGCATCGCCTAGCTACCAACTCCAAGATCTGAATCCCAGATCTTCAGGGCCTCCCTTCAAAGCATCCAAGTTCTGATAACCCAGCTTTTTCATCTCTGACTTCATCACAGGCAAATCCGTGCTTTCACCATTATCAGCTGCAGTTTTCTTGCACTCCTGCTGCTCATCCTTTGTTTAGCTTTTTGGTAGAGAAAAAGAGAAGTACTGAGCTTTTTTTTTTTTTCTTGTGGAGAACATAAGACTCTAACAAGTAACTTTCCCACTCTGTGTGCTAAGGTAATTAGCCTGAAAACTTTTTAACTTGGTGCCATCCTGCTCTGTCATCTGGAGGTAGCTGTGCTTCTGAAACTGTTCAATCATTTCCCATATATTTGACTATTCTAGTGTACTATATAGTTTTGCATAAGTTTGGGATTACTGAGAATTGCAAGTAAAGTCTAGATTCCCTGGTAGCCCCAAGACATACCTACTATCATAGGGTAAGTGACTTGCATAGTAACTAGAGTAAAAGGACTGGATTTTGAACATGGGTGAACTCAATTTGAAAACCTTTAATTATTTCAGTCTTTTATTCTTTTTAAAAAATAATCTTTTTAAAAAAATCTTTGCCCAAGGATGTTTTTATTGATTGTAGAGAGAAAGGAAGGGAGAGAGAAACATCAATGTGAGAAAGAAACATCGATTGGTTGCCCTCCATGTGCTCCCTGACCAGGTAACAAACCCACAGTCTAGGTATGTGCCCTAACGAGGAATCAATTATTAGTGTATAGGACAACACAATCTTTCATTCCTAAAACTCTTTCTAGCTAACAATACCTTTGAAACATCTGCATGCAGTCCTTATAACTAAACGTTAATATCTTAAGGGAAGTCTTGTGATATGCATTTATAGGTTTAATGTCTGTCATCCCCTGAAAGAATGTAAGATTCTTAGACAGCAGGAATTTCTTTCTTCATTGCTAAATCACAGCACCTCGAATAGTACTTGGTACTAAATAAATATTTGCCAAATGAATGAATGGGTAAAAAAGTACAAGGAAGACTGGAATCATGAGATCTGATTGACTGGGTGTCAAGTATTTCAACCAGACGTCCTCAAACTACGGCCCACGGGCCACATGCGGGTGTTTTTGCCGTTTTGTTTTTTTTACTTCAAAATAAGATATGTGCAGTGTGCATAGGAATTTGTTCATAGTTTTTTTTTAAACTATAGTCCGGCCCTCCAATGGTCTGAGGGACAGTGAACTGGCCCCCTGTTTAAAAAGTTTGAGGACCCCTGATTTAAACATTATAAAGAATACCAAAGGAGACTGATTGGTCTCTGGATGAGATGTCTCTAACATCTCATCTGGTCCATTTCCACTACTATTGCTTCAGGGCAGGATCTCTTAACCTTGGCACTATTGACATTTTGGGCTGGATGGGTCTCTGTTGTGTGTGTGCATGTCCTGTGCATTATAGGATGTTTGCCAGCATCGTTGGAATCCACTCACTAGATGTCATTAACATCCCCCAGTGGTGACAACACAATTGACTCCAGACATTGCCAAAGATTTTGGGGGTGCAAAATCACCCCTTGTCTAGGTACATATCATTAGACGAGGCTGTATAAGAGTCTTCCATCTGTCTACCTGGTTTTTCTACAGAGCAGATATGGACTTCTTAACTTTTTAAAAAAATATAAATTTGTATTGATTTCAGAGAGGAAGGGAGAGAGAGACAGAACCATCAATGATGAGAAAGAATCATTGATCGGCTGCCTCCTGCATGCCCCTTACTGGGGATCGAGCCCACTGAGCCAAACCAGCTAGGGCTACAAATCTAATCCTATATAATAAAAGCCTAATATGCAAATTGTCCCCTCAGGCGGTCATTCCACAGGGAGTTCGACTGCTCGCTATGACATACGCTGACCACCAGGGGGCGGCATGGAACATGGTGGGCATCGGCAATGTGGGGGGGGGGGGTCGGGGAGGGGCAGGGGAGGCTGCGATCTCTCGCCAGCTACCTGGGGGCAGTGTGACAGGGACTGTGAGAATGCAGGGTATCCAATGTGGGGTGTCCACCACCGAGCTTGCCCTCACTCTCCCTGCTACTCTCCCCCTGGGATGCCAGGGCTCGAGCACTGGGGAAGCCCCCTCCCCCCTCCCCGCCTGGGCATCCACCAGGAGCCCGCCCCGCACCCCCGTGGCCTCTTCCGGGTGAGCTGGGCCACAGCAGCTGGGACTACAGGGGCCAGTAGGGCTCTCGTTTGCACAGGAGCTGGTCTGCAAGGCTGGGCGGGACAGAGCATGCTGTCTGCCCGGCTTCCATGCGGCTCCATTGGGTAGCCCAGAGGCCCATGCTGTGCCCCAGCCCACTCACCACATCTCCACGAGGGGACTTGGGCACCATGACTCAGGTGGAGGGAGGCACACGGGGGCCTGGGGGCCCAGGTGCTGCCCAGGGCCCAGAGGTTTAGCTGGGACCTGCCCTTCCACACCAGACACTCGCACTTCAATCGCAGGCCAGGCCTAGGGACCACACCTGTGTATGAATTTCATGCACCGGGCCACTAGTCCAATTGTATAACTACTCAAAAGTTTCCAAGACTATCTACTGCCACTAAAATAAGCCAAGATCTTCAAGCTTTCAAGGATCTCCCTGGCATTCAAAGCCCAACCTATCCCTCAGTCTCATTACCCACAACCCTATACACATCCTATAATCCAGCAAAGGCGAACTGGTCCCAGGTCCTGGAACAAGCTCTGTGATTTCCAGCCCTAAGAGTATCCTGCCTTGAATATACTTTCATCAAGGCCAGATTCATTCTTTCTATTTATACTGAACACAAGGGGCTGCCAGTCTCCATCCCTCCCAACCAGGGAAGGGTATCTGAGTCTAGGCATTAGAAATGTAAAAACAAGGAAACTTTTATGTCCTCTGGAACCCACAGGATGAGGACTGGTAACACCACCACCACCACCACCTTCTGGAAGCCTCCTAATGCTTTGAACTCTTCAGCTCTGTCTGTAAATCTTTCTTAGGGCGCCTTATCTCATGCCACCTAATACCAGAATTTGTTTCTGGTGGGTTTATCTACTCAGGCAGTTTGGGAGCTGAGGACCAGGGGCGTTCCTGAATTGTTTTTGTGTCCCCATCATGCAGCACAAGAGCTCACAAGGAGGCAATAAGGCCTCAGAGAACGAGGGTTATACTAGCATAAATTTCAAGTAAGTCATCACTCGGAAACAGAAAGGACCAGAGCCACAAGGGTGCAAGGGAGGACACCAGGTTACCTTGTTCCCGAGCCTCCCTACCCGGTGAGGAGGTCCTGGCTTAACTATACATGAAGTCACGAGACCAACGCAGTGCTTACCGGGGAGTCGCAGGGCTCAGGACCCACCCCAACAGCAAAAGCCTGCCATGAGCTGGTCCCTCACCTACTACACCATGTTTCTCCACACACTAAGCCAGAAGCTGCCGCTGGGCAAGCCAGCTGGGCAAGGAGCCAGCTGGGCTCCAGGAGCCCAGCTGCATGGGCAAGGAGTGAGGAAGAAGCGCTTCACTAAAGGACTGTCTTTCCCTCTGCTTTCTGCCCTCTGCTAATCTACAGCAGTCCTTGCCAATGAGTGAGCAGGATCCTCTCTCCTTCATTTTTTGGGACCAATGACATTCTTTGAGAATCCGGGGCCCTGGACTTGGGCGTTTTCTAATCTCTCCTATTGGTTCATTACTGTCGTGTTGGCAAGGTCGTTTTTCCTATGTCACCACGTGGATCTTGTACCATCCCTGAATGGGCTCATATCCTATTTTACAGATATGCATAAAGAAAAAATATGGCCCTAGCTGGGTAGTTTAGTTCTACAGTGTGTCCTCCCCATATGCCAAGGTTTTGGGTTCGATCCCAGTCAGAGCACATACAAAAATCAACCAATAAATAAATAAGTGGAAAAATAGATTCATGTTTCTTTCCCTTCCTCTCTACAAATCAATTTTAAAAACCACACATAAAAAATGTGACGTTTAGGAGAAGAAACCAAGATGGCGGCATAGATAAATACCTGAACTTGCTGCCTCGCACAACCACTTCAAAACTACAACTAAAAGATAAAATGGACATCATCCAGAACCACAAGAAGGCTGGCTAAGTGGAAATTCTACAACTAGAAGGGAAAAGAAAAGCACACCGAGACTCAGAGGAGCTGCGGAAGTAAAGTGCACAGGTACGGAGGCACGCACGGAGAGGGCTGGCAACTGAGTATGCAGCTGGCTTTTTCAAGCCGGAGGGAGACACAAGCTCTCAACTGCTCTGAACTCCAGTTCTGGGCGAGACTCTGGGGACCCAGACACATACGGGGAGAAAGTGGACTGTCTGGCATCGGGCGGAACTCGAGGGTGGCTTTCTCTCAGAGGTTCTTGCAGCGATTACCAAGGGACACTGAGACCCGGGGGCCTCTTAGGGCAGGGATGACGGGAAGCCATTGCTGTTTGCTCCACCCTGAGACTCCACCCCATCCAAGCTGTGCACAGAGGCCTGGTCCTTTGAAATCTAAACTTACCTATAAAACTGCAGCTGAGTCAGAGAGACCCAGAACATCCAAAAGAAGGCCCAAGGCCCCACAGCAGCTTGCATTGCTTCACAGCTGGGCCTCATCTGGGCACCTCCAAAACCCAAACAAAGAAGAGGAATCTGCAGATCTCTCTGTAGCTCCTGCTGGGTGGCCTCAGGCAGAGGCTAAATTAGCACCTCCTTGGTGATCCAAGAGCCAGTGTACCCAGGGGTCAGAGTAGGACCATCCAGATTACAACTCCTCAGATCCATAAGGGACACACTCAGGGGGCAGACTCAGTGAACACCAAAGCCCCACTGAAGCAAGTCTTGCCTCATAAGGATGTCTCCAGCACAGAAATTCTCCCATTGTAGACACAGCCAGTCCTCACAGCCAATTGGCCTGGAGGTCAATTCCTCCCAGTGATACCAACAACAATCAAGGCTTAACTACAACAAGACTGTGCACACAGCCCACAAAGGGGTGCACCAAGAGTGTCCACCTCAGGTAACTATGGAGGCTGAGCCACTGGGCCCTATAGGACACCTAGCACACAAAGCCACTATATCAACTCAGGGATGCAGCCAAAATTCAGAGACAAAAAACAGGTCACAAATGAAAGATATGGAGGAAAGCAAACTACTGCATATAGAGTTCAAAACCATGGTTATAAGGTTTTTCAAGAATTTTCTAGAAAAGGCAGATAAATTTAGTGAGACCCTCAAGGATATGAAAAAGGGCCAACTAGAAATTAAGTATACAGTGACTGAAATAAAAACTAATATACAGAGATCCAACAGCAGACTAGAGGATCGCAAGAATCAAGTCAAAGATTTGAAATACAAAGAAGCAAAAAATACCCAACTGGAAAAGCAAAAAGAAAAAAGAATCCAAAAATATGAAGATAGTGTAAGGAGACTCTGGGACAACTTCAAGCGAACCAACATCCAAATTATGGGAGTGCCAGAAGAAGAGAGAGCAAGATACTGAAAACCTATTTGAAGAAATAATGACTGAAAACTTCCCCCACCTGGTGAAAGAAATAGACATACAAATCCAGGAAGTGCAGAGAAACCCAAACAAAAGGAATCCAAAGAGGACCACACCAAGACACATGATAATTAAAATGCCAAGAGCAAAAGACAAAGAGAGAATATTAAAAGCAGCAAGAGAAAAACAGTTAGTTACCTACAAGGGAGCACCCATACGACTGTCAGCTGATTTCTCAGCAGAAACTATGCAGGCCAGAAGGGAGTGGCAAGAAATATTCAAAGTGATGAATAGCAAGAACCTACAACCAAGATTACTCTACCCAGCAAAGCTATCATTTAGAACTGAAGGTCAGATAAAGAGCTTCACAGGGAAGAAAAAGCTAAAGGAGTTCATCACTGCCAGACCAGTATTATATGAAATGCTGAAGTGTATTCTTTAAGAAGAGGAAGAAGAAGTAAAAGGTAAAGATAACATCTCCAAGGAGATGTTTCTCTCTCTCTCACTTGCCCCTTTCCCTTCCACTCTATTTAAAATCAATAGAGCCCTGACCGGTTTGGCTCGGTGGATAGAGCGTCGGGCCGTGGACTGGAGGGTCCCGGGTTCGGTTCCGGTTGAGGACATGTACCTTGGTTGTGGGCTCGATCCCCGGGGGGGGGGGGCGTGGAGGAGGAAGCTGATCGATGTTTCTCTCTCATCGATGTTTCTAGCTCTCTATCCCTCTCCCTTCCTCTCTGTAAAAAGTCAATAAAAATATATTAAAAAATAAAATAAAATCAATGGAAAAAAATATCCTCAGGTGAGGATTAACCTAAATAAATAAATAAATAAATAAGCCACAGACAAAAATACCACAAGGGAAAAAACTACAGATCGATATCCTTTATCTATACAGATACAAAAATCCTCAACAAAATACTAACAAACTGAATTTAAAGGCACATTAAGATTTTATAGCATGACTAAGTGAGATTTATTCCAGGAATGCAAGGGTGGTTCAACATAAGAAAATCAACTAATATAATACACTAAAATGAAGGGAAAGAACACATGATCATTGAGTGATGCAGTAAAAGCATCTGCCAAAATTGAACACCTTTTCATGATAAAAGCACTCAACACACTAGGAATAGAAGGGAACATTCTCAAGATGATAAAGGGTAATTATTTTTTAAAGTACAGAGAACTTCAGCAAATAATCCGTTCTAGTACTAGAGGGAAAGCCCCTAAGAGAAAAGTTAACAGGTAGCCATGATCCATTAAACTGCAGGTGCTCAGTAAGCACTTGTCAGTGGAGTGACTCAGTGAATGCTTAAAAAATATTTTATGGAGTTCAAATATTTTGTTATCCCAACTTTCCAGTTTTTTGTTATTCCAACTGTCCAGTTGGATGGAAAAGACTGCTTAGCATCCTTCTTCTCAAGCTCTCCAGAGGAATTAAACTGTTTTCACTTTTCCAAAAACTGATTGAAACCCCAGCAGTCTTAGTTTGATTCCAAGTTCATTCCCCTCGTTAAGATAGCTGAGGTTCTTATGATCAGCTTCAGGTTCCAGAGTCCACTTAATGGTGGGAGAACTCTGGGTCTGGGATGTGCCCAGCACTCTGGCCACTTAGACTAGGGCAGAGGAGGGGTTGAGGATTTGGGGGCTAGCCTGGGTCAATTGCAGTGCTCAAAACCAGCCTTGGAGCCATTGTGAGACTGTTATCTGAACAAACTAAAGCACCTTCTGGTTTGTCTTAGAAATCTTGGCATGGAGGATATATTTGTGAGAATTGTGAGAACTTTAATACTAATATTGGAAACTGAATATAGGGTCATGTCTCAGATTTCATTTTTAAAACAAGCCTCAATATTTTATTTATTGATTTTAGAGGGAGGAGAGAGCAAGAGCAAGTGATAATTGTTCTACTTATTCATACATCCATTAGTTGTTTCTTGTATGTGCCCTGAGGATCAAACCCGTAACTTTGGCATATCAACACAATGCTCTAACCGACTGAGCTACCCAGCCAGAGCAATAGATTCTGTATTTAGGATGTTTTTTTAGTTATCTGCTCTTATCCCAGTGACAAGGCTATAGAAGTTCCTTTAACAATTTCCACCCCAAATTCCAAGCATAAGGAGTTTTGAGACATTGTGTTGCTGGCTATTGGCTAAGCTAGGACATTCCCACCGGAGACTCTCACTCCCTAACTGGTGTCCTACTCCTGCTTTCCTACTCAAGCTTCTTCCCAACTGTCACCCCTTAGCCCAGAAAGAGCAACCACCTCCTTTATATACCAATAGGGGTGTAGGATTTGCCATATGTCCCATTTTGTTTTTTTGAGGCACAACTCACAGAAGGTTCCACAGGGGTAGTTACCAAACCATTCCTTGAAATCTGTACTCACATGAGGAATGAAAGGCAACCCCTATTTTCTCCCTACCTCACTGACCAATAGAAGCACATCTTGTGCACATGGGGCAGTGGTGTACAAGAGAACAAAGAACAAGGAAAGAGGAATGAGGCCAGAGGGAGGAGATTGCCTTGTCCACTTAAACTGACCTCCTAGGATATGTGCCCTGATAAGCAATGAGTCCTTTTAAAATATCTTATATAGTCCTTTTTGTTGTTTTATTTACATTTTTATTTTTACTTATAGTCTTGTAAGTTCCTCAGTGTTCCCATCAGTGTTACATCAGTTTAATGGAGCATCCTCCTAGAGGAAGCTAGATCTTTCCTGAGGGCCAAAGGCCAAATAGAATGGCAAACCAAAAATTTCAAAGCTCTAATATAAGAGCCACTTCTATTAAAACAGGCCAGGTAATACTGCAGAAACACACAGCACACAACATCTCAGTAGTTAAACACAAACGTTTATTTCTTGTTCCCACAAAGCCCATTATAGGCCTAGGGGACTCACAGAACAGATGATCCACCATGTAAGGGACTCAACATTCTAGACTGGTTTGATCTCATGGCACCTCTCTCTATATGCGCTTCCATGATTGAGGTAAGAAAGGAGAGCAGAGCACTAGAGAGTCTTGTACCAACAAATAAATGCTTCAGCCCAGAAGTGAGCTTCTGCTAGCAACCCATTGAACAAAAATGACCTGATGACCTTGTCTAACTACAAGGAGAAAAGCATAACCTTTCTCCTTTTTTACTGTTCACTAGAATACAAGCTCCATGTGGGTATGCATTTTTTTCCCTCTTGTTCACTATTATATCCTTGGTCTAGAACTGCTCTAGGTGCATAATAGGCCATCATTAAATTAAGTAAATGAATGAATGTACTACCAACAAAAAATTCACATGTATCTTTAGAGAAGAGATGAGTCCCAGGGGTCTAAAGCTGAGGGTGTTGAGTAAGAGCTACTCAGACTAAAGCTTCAGAGCTGGCCATGCTTAAGAAATAATTCTTGGTGGCCTGGCCAGTATAGCTCAGTGGATAAGTGTGGACCTATGAACCAGGAGGTTATGGTTCGATTCCTGGTCAGAGCGCATGCCTGGGTTGTAGCCTCAATCCCCAGTAGGGGGCAAGTAGGAGGCAGCCAATTGATGATTTTCATCATTGATGTTTCTAGCTCTCTCTCCCTCTCCATTCCTCTCTAAAATCAATTAAAAAAACATATTTTTAAAAAAATGATCATTAAAAAAAAAAAATACTTGGTGTAGTTCAACTTTTGGAAGAAAATAATTCCCACTGAAGAAGCCAGACCAAAGCTCAGGTGATATATACAAAAAAAATACCCAAAGCCACGAACCAAATTAATTCAGCATAACTACCACAATCAGTGCTCAACTCCTGAAAGAAGCTGCAAGAGCCACAAATGCATCTATCCTTAAATGTAGTCAGTCCACCCAATATATCTGGGAAGCAGAAGAAAGGGAAAGAAATGCACATTAAGCATCTACTGTTGGCCAGGCTGGTAGGTGCTTTTCTTTCATCAATCCCTGTAATCCCCAGATCAACCCTGAGGTGAGTGTTTTTCTATACAGAGAGAAAATGGAGACTGGCTGGTGCCTCAGGGGAGGGGGGTGGGGGAACAAAGAACATATATACATACCCCACGGATATGGACAAAGTTTGGTGAAGGCAGGGGTGGGTGGAGGTGGGGAAAAGGGGGACCTCTGCAATTATGTCATTAAAACATTTTTTAAAAAGAGAGAAAATGGAGACTTAAGAGTGTTTCAATAACCAATCAAGAAACAAAAATGTTTCATAAGATGAAAATAGATATAATACAATGTTATCTAGGCTGGCTCCACAGGGATAACATACAAAGTCCTGATAATCCTGCCTTCAGGCCTGACTGAAGAAGCCAAGTGAAAGCCCAAAGACCCACTAGCTATGGGTCCTTGAATAAGTCCCTGTATCTCTTTGTGCTTTAACTTCCTCATTTTTAAACTAATAGATTTGGAAGAGATAATTTAACCCCTTTCCTGATACTACCTACAAGCTCTAACAAGAACACATCTGAATCAAAGGTAAAAATAGATAAAGCATGAGTTATAATATCTACTGCCTATAGGTTTTTAGCAGTCTATTAAGCATCAACCAAGACTACTGTTAAATGCTGAAGAAAACAGATACAGGTAGACCCTGCCTAATAGTTTACAGTGTAAGACAACCAATATGGATATGGATTAGCTCACTTTTGCCAACCACTCTGCATCAGTTCCCAAAACTATCCTTTTGGAAACCTGGTACCCTGCTGAATGGATCCCTAGGTCACCATGTACAGTAAACCACAGGATCCTGCCTGCAGCACATGTTCCAGTTCCCAGACACACGAATCTCTCCTGATTCTTAGTAACAAAAGCCAAATGAAAAAGAAAACAAACAAAATCCTGAGAAGTGAACCCAGGACTCCCATTTCTTTTAGGCCTCAGGAAAGTGCTAATTTTTATGGCTATATTATCCTATTGACATTATGAGGAAACAATCTAGTTTCTATTATTGCAGAAAATTTTTCTTTACATCTAATATATTAGTCCATGGCTAGAAATTCCAACCCATCCTATATAATAAAGAGGGAATATGCAAATTGGCCATCACTCTGCCACAAAGATGGCAGCGCCCACAGTGGAGGTGGGGTTTCTGTAACACAAGATGGCTGCACCCACAGCAGAGGCTGAGTTCCCGTAACAAGCCTTAGTGAGCAATCAGCAGGACCCAAGGCTGCATGCCAATCCCCCCACCCCCCGTGGGGCTTGACAGGGAACCTCAGGCCACGTCCCCTGCCCGCCTCACGGCACCAGGCCAGGGGACCTGAAGCTGCACCCCTCCACCCTGGCACTGGGCCAGGGGACCTGAGGCCATGCTCCCCGCCTGGCAGGGCTTGACAGACCTTAGGCCGCACCCCCTGCCTGGTGGGGCTTGACAGGGGACCTCAAGATGCACCCCTCCGCCTCAGTGCTGGGCCGGGGGACCTCAGGCTGTGCCCCTGCTCAATGGGGCTTGATGGGGGACCTCAGGCCATGCCCCCCAGCCCCGGCACCAGGACAGGGGACCTGAGGCCGCACCCCCCGCCCTGGCGCCAGGCCGGGGGACCTAAGGTCGTGCCCCCCACCTGGCAGGGCTTGACTGGGGACCTCAAGGTGCACCCCCCCGCCTCAGTGCTAGGCTGGGGGACCTCAGGCCACATCCCCCGCCCAGTGGAGCTTGACAGGGGACCTCAAGGTGCGCCCCCGCCCTGGCCTGGGCTGGGGGACCTCAGGCCACACCCCCTGCCCAGTGGAGCTTGACAGGGGACCTCAAGGTGTGCCCCCGCCCCGGCCTGGGCTGGGGGACCTCAGGCCACACCCCTTACCCCGGCGCCAGGACAGGGAACCTAAGGCTGTGCCCCTGCCTGGCGGGGCTTGACAACGGTGGGACCAGCTGGGTCTGGATCTAGCACAAGGTGGGGGGGGGGGGGGTGGCCGGGTTTTGGGTCTTGCACGATTTTGAGGTGCACGTGGGTGGGCAGGGACTTGACTCTGGGTCCTGTGGTGTGTCCCAGACTCTGACAGGAGGATTTTCAGATACAATTTACTAATTTTCTTTCATCTCTGACACTTCTATTACAGAGAAAGGGCAAATAGCAATATTAAAATATTTCCTCTAATTAATCCCCTTTTAATGTGCATGAATTTCATGCACCAGGCCACTAGTTTACATATAATCTCATTAGAAATGATTTTCTTTTTTTCAAATACCACCAATGAGATGCATAAGATAGTGCATTATTAGTTATCTGGCAGTTTCCCTAGTGGTGAAGTAAATTATGATTTCATCAAAGTAAAATTTGTGCTAATATGATTCAAGAGCTAAAGTTTCTAAAAAGTTCAAGAAAAAACTCACACAAAGTCCAATGATGAGAGAGGAAGAAAATCCAATTAGGTTCTTAGGAAACTTTACATTAGAATTCATTTCTATCCCATGAAACTAATGAAATTTTTAAGCTTGCTACCTTGAAGACAATGGTATGCAATTAAACAAGCATATTATTGCTTTTTGTTTTGGAAGACCATGCTACAAATGTTTCTATCACAAGTGTTTAGGAGTGGCTGGGCAGATCAATAAAAAACCAACACTATTTACCTCTATGACCACAGAAGACTGATTTTATGACTTCATCTGCTATCTGAAGCTGAATTTGATATTTTGGCAGGTACAATCCTAAAACAGTTTTTTCCATTTTTAGAATGTTCCTAGAACACCAATCTTGCTATGGAATTCCCTGTAGGTTATAAGTAAACACAGTAAGTAGTACAACCTTAATTCATCCCATGCGGAGTCGGACTTAATTCCTTTTTGTGCAATATCCCACTGATAAAAAATCATGCTTCATAATTTTCTATTTTTTCATAAACTTTAGTGTCGAACTCCTCTTGGTGAATTTGTTCAGACTGAGGACACTGGATGATCTTCCCTTCACTGGTGGAGTTTCTGGTGCCTAAGAAGGCTTGACCGCCTGCTGAAGTTTCTCCTGCATACGTTACAGGAATAAGGTTGCTCACCTGTGTGGGTTCTCCGATGTTTAATAAGGTGGGAATTCTGACTGAATTTTTTCCCACATTCATGACATGTAAAGGGCTTCTCTCCAGTGTGAATTCTTTGGTGTGTGTGTAGATTTGTATTTTGACTGAAGCTTTTCCCACACCACGAGCATTTATATGGTTTTATCCCTTGGTGTGTTGTTAAGTGTTTATTAAGATCTGAACTCCATCTAAACCTCTTATCACACTGTGGACATTTATACGGTTTCTCTTCAGTGTGAACTCTTTGGTGCTTAATAAGGTCAGAGCTAACTCTGAAGTTTTTCCCACATTCCTGGCATTTAAAAGGCTTTTCTCCTGCACGTTCTTTCTTGTGACGATCCATAAGTTTCAGCAGCTCTTGTTTCCAGGTTGAAAGTTTCTTTCTTTTCTTCACTGTAAAGTCTTGGTGCCTGTGTATATTTACCCTGTGTATATCACCATGATTTTCTTTGACTGCTGTTTTCTGGGGAACTTTCACTCTGGCCTTTTTTGGTATTATGTCTCCAGGAGCTTGTATTTTTAAGTCAGAAGGACATATAGGCTGGTGATTTTCAGTGTCATTTTTGAGCTTTAACCCTGTTGGAATTAATATGACAATCAACCTACTGAATGGCACAGCAAGAAAACCACAGGAATAGAGAGGGAAATAAATCAAAGATCACTGATTTGTAGTAATAAGTAGAATCTTAAAATGTTAATTCCTTGCAAAGATTCCTATTAAGGCACATTTCTCCTCTTCCCATAGTGTATTTACCTATAGGCAGCTCTCCAGGACTGTCCATGATCTCTGTGGATCCTTGAACCCATGGCTCTTTCCCTTGTTCTAGACAGGAGATGACTTTAGGTTTGGGGAGCACAAATATGGCTGTGAAATGAAAAAACTAAGGTCAAGGATCACTAACTTAACAATGGTTTACTAATTCAAGATTATTTCAGTAAGAGTAAGGAACATTTACAATTTGTTATCCCCAAATGGTTAAATGGTTAGACTCTCATATCAGCTATTAGTTTTATACTACACTGCATTTGTTAGGTTGATATGCAAAGTGGAGATTAGTTGGTCGATAGAAAGGACATAGTCATGGGAATTCTGTGCATATTCCCCTCTTCTGCCATCAATAACTGCACACTTGACCAAGTTGGACTAAAACTCCAGAGATGTCAGAGTCATATTAACTCTTTAAGAGTCACCTGAATAAGACAGGCGTAGTAGAGCCAATGTGAAGGTCAGTGGATTATGAATCATATGCACAAGTGATTCCTGCCATAATTATAGTAGCCTTTTCTTTCGCTCTTGAGCACCAGAAACTGCACTAGGAAAGGTTTCTACCACTCCTGCAGCTCACTGGTTCATATCCAATTGGACAAAACAGATCAGCATCATTTAGTGGACTTTTTATACATACAAATTTCCAAGGATGGGAAGTATTCATCGTTCAATATTTCAACAAATATGTATTAACTGGCTATGGCATGCCAAACACTTTCTATGAAATAGGAATATAGTGGTAAATAAGCCAAAATCCCCTGATCTCATAGAACTTATCTTCTAGTGGGAAACTGAGGTAATCAAACATAAAAAAAACGGACAAAAGGAAATATCAAGAAGTAATAAATGTTTCTATGTGTTTTTTTAATCCCCACCCAAGGGTATTTTCACGTCGCTTTTAGATAGTGGAAGGGAAAAAAGGGTGACAGAGAGAGAAACATCGATATGAGAGAGATACATTGACTCCCATATGAGCCCTGACTGGGCCAGGAACAACCCATGACCTTTCAGTGCATGAGTCGATGCTAACCACTTAGAAACACCAGCCAGGGCAGGAAATGATACATATTTTTTTAAAAAAAAAACTGAAGCAGGATAAGAGAGCATTTAAGATTCTATTTCTACCCTAGCTGGTTTGGCTCAGTGGATAGAACATTGACCTGCAGACCAAAGGGTTCTGGGTTCGATTCCAGTCAAGGGCATGTACCTTGGTTGCCATCTCCTCAGGCCCTAGCCCTGTTTGGAGGCAACCAATAGATGTATTTCTCTCATATCGATGTTTCTCTCTTTCTTTCCCTCTCTCTTCCACTCTCCCTAAAAATCAATGGAAAAATATCCTCGGGTGAGGATTAACAAAACCAAAAAAAAAAGAAAAAAGAAAAAAAAGATTGTTTCTGCCGAAACTGGTTTGGCTCAGTGGATAGAGCGTCAGCCTGCAGACTGAAAGGTCCTGGGTTCGATTCCGGTCAAGGGCATGTACCTTGGTTGTGGGCACATCCCCAGTAGGGGGTGTGCAGGAGGAAGCTGATCGATGATGTTTCTCTCTCATCGATGTTCCTAACTCTCTATCCCTCTCCCTTCCTCTCTGTAAAAAATCAATAAAATATATTAAAAAATAAATAAATAAAAAATAAAAAGATTGTTTCTGTGAAGCTATTTGAGATACGGCTATGTGGAAGACTTCTTTGAGAAAGTGATATTTGAGCATAACAAAAGGTGCAAGTTTTGTCATATAGCAGAAAAGTATGTCAAGTAGAAGCAAGGGGAAAGTAGAAATGAGCATGGTTATTTAAAAAAACAGCAAGAAACCCTGGCCGGTAGCTCAGTTGGTTAGAACATCATCCCAATAAGCCAAGGTTGCAGGTTTGATCCCCGGTCAGGGAACATACAAGAATCAACCAATGAATGCATAAATAAGCGGAACAACAAACTGGTCTTTCCCTTTCTCCCCTCTTCTCTCTTTCTAAAATAAATACATTAAAAAAAAACAACAACAGAAAACCAAACAGCTGCCAAGAAAACCAGTGTGGCTAAAGAGAACTGAACAAGGGGCACAAGTTGTAGAAGATGAAGGCAGAAAGGAGAAGAGACATCAGATTTTGAAGGGTCCTGAGAACTTTGATAAGGAAAAGTTTTAATTTTATTCTGAATATGGTGAGAAGTCATAATAAGATTTTGAAATACGAAAATATCATAATCTGATCAGATTTTAAAGACTGGCTGCTGCATAAAAAATAGACTATTGGAGGGCAAGAGTGTTGGCAGCATCAGCCAGTTAAAAAGCTACTAAGATGGGCCTGGTTTGAGATGATACTGATTTAGACCAGGATGCTAATAAGGGAAGAGGATGAGACATAGTTGGACTTAGGATATACTGTGAAGATGGAACCAAGAGAATAGTTATGTATTAGTAGTGGAGTATGATGACAAGATAATGGGAAAGAATGACTATGTGTCTTGCTCTGAGCTACTGAGTGAACAAAGTTGATCTTTACTGAGATGAAAAAGTTATGAGAAGAGCAGGTTTAAGGAAAAGAGACCCAGAATTCTATGTAGGATAAGGAATGTGTACTTGGAAAAAGCTCCCAGGTGATCTGGACACACACCTTTTCTCTGCAAACAACATCAAGTTGAGAACCAACTAACTACTGGAACAGACTGTCCCTCAGGGGACTATTCACAGTAAGATGAGAACATGACAGATTACTCAGCTTCTATACAAAGGGAAGGGGAGAATATTTACCTAGAGAGATGACAGTCTCATAGTTTTCCTGCATTACATCATTGTATAGGGCCTTCTGACCCGGATCCAGTAATTCCCATTCTTCTTGGGAAAAAAACACGGCCACCTCTTCAAATGTCAATAAGCTCTAAAGAAGAGAATGGGCTTCAGCTCAGTACCTGCCATTCCCGAAGTAACTCTAACATCTGGCCCATGAAATTAATAGTAGGCAAGGCACTGAAGGAATTAATTTTTTTAAGTGAGAAGGCAGAAAGGAAGGAGGAAAGGGATCAGCAAACAGTCTGGGAGGTGTCTAGTTCCCTAGGGAGATCATCTGGGCTAACATGCCTCTGAGCACCTGCTGGGCAGTGTGGGTCATGGGCAGCAGGGAAAGGCAGCCCTAAAGAGCTCAAAAGCATAGCTCACCTGGCACTCAGGTAAGATGAGCTCAGGTGCCACTGTCCAGGCTTTGATGTTTGTCTGCTCAGGAAAGTCTAGGATCTGGTGAGTAGGCACAGCTGTGGATGGAAAAGAGCCATAGGAAATTTCTCTTGCTTCTATGAACATTCTGGGCACATTCCTAAAATATACAAGATCTGATTCTTTCAGTAGAGATGGGACTCCTTTACAAGTGTTATGTGGTAACTAGAAGTGGCTATCAGCCCTACAACCAGTTCCCAAATTGACTGTCCTCAGTTTTCATGACTGAAGTCAATAAAAGGAAGTCTCATTTTTTCCTTATATTACCTAAATTATTCTGAGTTGGGCAAAAATTAGGTGTCTGAAAAAGTAGGAGAGTCCAGTGTGTCAAGTAAAGGAAGGAGGAAGGTAAAAATGAGCATAGCAAGTTCAGGAAACAGCAAGACCAGTGTGGCAAAAGTGGACGGAGCCAGGGTACAAGTGGCAGGTAGGTGAGTAGGAGCTAGATCTTGGAGGGGTCTACATACCTCATAAGGAGTTTAGATATTATTCTGAATGTGAAAAGTTATCATAAGGTTTTGAAGCAGAGAACTGTCATATCTCATCAGGTTTTTTTAAAGACTCTGACTGCTTTGTGGAAAACAGACCGTGGAAAGGTAAGAGTGGTGCCAGGGCATCAGTTACAAAACTGGTTAGAGAAGCCACTGGCTTAGATCAGAATGCTAACAGGGCAAGACAATGAGACATGGTTGGACTCAGGCTATGATGCAAAGGTGGAGCCAAGAGATCTAGTGATGCATGAGTAGTGGAATATGAATAGCAAGTTCAGACTAAAGCAAGCATGTCAAACTCGCGGCTGGTGAGCCACATGCCATAAATGAGGCATGCAGCCTATTGGCTGCAAGTTTGACATGCTTGGACTAAAGGATGACCCAGGTGTTCTGGCCTGAAATATTGGGTAAATGGTGGTGGCATTTATGGAAATGGCAAGATAAAAGAGCAGATTTGTAAGCAAGAGTGAAGAGTAGGGGAGAGTGGAGAATTTTAGGATAAGGAATGAGCATATGAACTTTGTAAAAAGCTTGAGATGATCTGGATACACTTTTCCCTGCCCACACCATCAAGTTGAGAACCAACTAGCAACTGGAACCAGAGTGCATTCCCAGTAAGCTAAGAACATTAGACTACTCAACTTCTACACAAAGGGCAGAAAGAATCTTTACCTAGAGAGATGACAGTCTCATAGTTTTCCTGCATTACATCATTGTAGAGAGTCTTCTGACTGATATCCAGTAATTCCCATTCTTCCTGGGAAAAATACACGGCCACTTCTTCAAATGTCAATAAGCTCTAAAGAAGAGAATGGGCTTTAGCTCAGTACTGGCCACTCCAGAAGCAGCCCTAACATTCAGCCCACAAACTGCATGGTAGGCCAGGCACTGAAGGAATAAACAATATATGATTTTTTTTTTTCAAGTGAAAAGGCAGAAAGGAAGGAGGCAAGGGATCAGCAAACTGTCTGGGAGGTGTCCAATTACCCAGGGAGAACATCTGGGCTAAATGCCTCTAAGCACCTGCTGGGCAGTGTGGGTCATGGGCAGCAGGGAAAGGCAGCCCTAAAGAGCTCAAAAGCACAGCTCACCTGGCACTCAGGTAAGATGAGCTCAGGAGCCACTGTCCAGTCTTTGATGTTTGTCTGCTCAGGAAAGTCTAGGATCTGGTGAGTAGGCACAGCTAAGGGTGGAAAAGAGCCATCAGAAATTTCTCTCACTTCTATACACATCTTGTGCTCATTTCTAAAATAAAATCTTGATTCTTTCAGTAGATGGGAAACCTTTATAAGTGTGAAGTGGCCTTATCATTGTAAGAACTAAGTATCTATCAACCCCCAGAACAGGTTGCCCAGTTTTCACGAGTGAAATTAATAAAACAAAAACTATTAACATTCTCTCATGACATAAATAGTTCCGAGTTAAGGAGTTAAGAAAATTTTAACGGATTTGAAAATGAAATACTCATGGACTCCAGTGTACAGTAGGAGATGTATTATTTATCATTTATTTATTTTTCATGGTACACAATTATAGTTCACATACTGCCACTGACAGCCCATTTGTGATCCCAATTCCTTCTGTGTTTTAAGGATGGGGTGGCCCAATCCTCCACTTTTCTAAGGAACAGTGTTCATGGTGTTATTACCAGGGTCCTCTGGATTGGATATTTCTGTACCTTAGGCCAATCCCCACCTTCACAACTGGTCTATTCTAAGGCCATCTGTGAGGGGAGGGCTAGGGGTAATCATAATTGCTAACATGACTACATCTGCACATCCACAAAGCTGGGAACCCAGAAAGTGCCCACAATGTTCTGGCTGGACAAATTACGATCACAGCTCCCAGCAGAAAGAAATTATCATGAAGCTCCTTACCCCTCTCACACATAGGCTCAGTTTCTTTATGAGTATTCCTGCTCAGCTGTTGTAGATCCTGATATTCATTCCAAAATTCTTCATCCTGGGACCTGCCCACTGGCTGGGACTCTGCTGGCTTCAGTTTGAAGCCTGAGGTCTCTGCTGTTTCTCCCAAGAGCACTGCCTCCTTTCCCAGCACATGGACTGCAACCTAGAAATAATTCCCATCCATGTTACCAGAACTTACTTGAGGCTTGGGGCTTGTGGAAGAGGGAGGAGAAAGCAGAGTCCAGATTGTGGAAAGTATGAGACACTAAAGGAAATGACAAAAGGACTTTAAGAGATAATGGGCTAGGCGGCATGGCTCAGTGGTTGAGCATCGACCTATGAACCAGGAGGTCACAGTTGATTCCCTGTCAGGGAACATGCCCAGGTTGTGGGCTCGATCCCCAATAGGGGGGCATGCAGGAGGCAGCCAATCAATGATTCTCTCACATCACTGATGCTTCTCTCTCCCTCCCCCTTTTCTCTCTGGCATCAATAAAAAAATATATTTTAAAAAAACCTTGCCGAAGCCGGTTTGGCACAGTGGATAGAGCATCAGTCTGCGGACTGAAAGGTCCCAGGTTTGATTCCGGTCAAGGGTATGTACCTTGGTTGTGGGCACATCCCCAGTGGGGAGTGTGCAGGAGGCAGCTGATCGATGTTTCTCTCTCATTGATGTTTCTAGCTCTCTATCCCTCTCCCTTCCTCTCTGTAAAAAATCAATAAAATATATTTTTAAACAAACAAACAAACAAACAAAAAAACCCTTAAAAAACAAAGAGATAACGGGCCACAAATTTTTCACGAAGAGCTATCTAGCTGGTCTGGCTCAGTGGATTGAGCGTCAGACTGCAGACCTAAGAGTCTTGGATTTGATTACGATCAAGGGCACATACCTTGGTTGCAGGCTCTTTCCGGGCCCTGGTCAGGGGGTGTGCAGGAGGCAACCAATCGATGTTTCTCTCACACCAATATTTCTATCTTTCCCTCTCTCTTCCACTCTCTTAAAAAAAAAAATCAATGGAAAAATATCCTTGGGTGAAGATTAAAAAAAAAAAACTATCCACAAATGTGGGAAAGTCAGGATAAAAGGAAAAAGATATGGCTACTGCCACCCCTCCATCAGAGTAGTCTCCACTCCTCTATATAAAGCCCAGCTCAGACCTCTAGCAGGGTTGTGCAGGCCGCCTATTCTCATGCTGTCTTGACAGCATCTCTCTCTTCACTTAGATCCTTCCTGGATTTCTTGTCTTATACTTTCCTCAAAAGATTAAAAAATTTAACTGTCCTATCAACCAGATTTTCTCCATGGCCAGGAAAGGTTTTACAGAGAATGTGGATAAAATGGAGAAGAAAGGGGAAAGAATAATTCTGACTTCAACCTCTCTCCAGATGATCTTGACACCAAACATATGCCCTGCCCTGTATTCTTGACAGTAGGCCTAAAGCCAGTTGATATGCTGCCACCTGCCCAAGGGCATACCCTGGATTCCCACTAACCAGCAGAGCCAAGGATCAACCACTAAGGGAGGGCAGTGGAGGCTCTTGTCTATTGTAGGAAGGACACTATCTCTCTGTCTTTCTTCTCTGTCACTCTGTTGGGATTTCCAAATCTTTGTTTCCATTTTTTTAAATTTATCCTTTCTTCCTCTGCAGTCTTCCCTACTAACTTTTTGGGGAAGGTCTCTGCTGTTTCTCTCTTTCTTTTTGCTGTCCTTTCCTTTCATCTTTATGTTCTCCCTTTTTTTGATCTGCCCCTTCTTCTCCAATTTCTTGTTGCCCTTTGTTTCTTAGAACTTAAGACCCATCTCCTACACCAAGCCAGACTAAGCTTATTACTCTCAATACATTCTGGCTCCAAAGAGGGAAAAATGCAACTCTCTCTATGGCCAAAGAAGTCTCTGCCAGAATCTCCAAAACCTGTGGAATGACTATTGCTACAGATCAGTGGTTTCAGGTCCTGCCTTAGATGGCCTAAAGCAATAACAGATCATTGATCTAATTCATCTTACTTCTCAGTTAACTGCCCCTAACCCCATTTATCCATTTTCATCCTATATCACTGTATGTTAATCAGGAATCTTCTCACCCCATTCTTCGTTTGGCCAGATTCACTCTGCAAGTGGTCTACCAAGGCCACAACCTCTTCAATGCTCTGTAGGTGGTGCTTCTTTATCTGGGTCTGAGTATCCCTGGGCAGAATGGTCAGGAACTGTTCTAGTACCAGCAGATCCAAGATCTCTTCTTTTGAGTGTATATCTGGCCTCAGCCATTGACGGCATAATTCCTGAAGTTGGCCAACAGCCACACGGGGTCCAGCTGCTTCATGATAGTGGAAATTCCGGAAGTGTTGGCGAAAGCTCTCAGGACTGAGACTGTCCGTTTGTGCAGTATATTTTTCACTCTGAGAGGAGCTCTCTGTCACAGGTTCCTTGGTCTCCCACAGAGCCCTGATCTGAGGGTTCAGGTACTCAGCCACTTTCAGATCTACCATCATCATTCTGCTGGAACAGTTGTTCCTGTGGGCACACCACCAGTACCACCTCTGACAACTAAGGCCCAGTCTGGTCTGGAATAAAATCAATAAAAGAATCTTCTTCCTAAGGCACCGAGGACAGAAAAAAAGCAGGTCAATAAGAAAATCACATGAACTTTACTACTTGCTACTTATTGTGAGAGAAAAATGAAAACATCCTGCTTTGCCTTCTCTTTAAAATCAACTGCCAGGCAGACCCTTGGTTTCTCTTCTTTTCTTTATATTATTCAGTTGATCTATAAGACAGCTCATAAAAGACAAATGTCAATTGATGACTTTGCCTTTAAAAAAATAATAAATCGGTGAAAACTGGTGGGTGAGAAAGTTGGCACCCAATGACTCCAAAGAGTTTGGGGATTATCCAAAGAGTTCATTGATGTGCTTCCTATCATATCTTCACCATGTAAAAAAAAAAAAAAAAGAAAAAAAAGATTATGAAAACATTCTGAGTTTCTCTTAAATTTTAATATGTCACCCTAGCCTTCTGCTTTTAATAAGAGGTACAACTTCTATGACCCTCCATCCTCTTGTGATGATTGAAGCCTTCATTTCGTGGAACATTTGAGACTCCTTTACTTGCATGAATACTGGCAGGAGACTGAGACAGTGAGACCAGAGTAGAAGGAAAACAATTAGGGAAAAAGTAGCCTTTTCTTCTCAGAAAACATCCCCCAATTAAGTAACTGAGATGCTCAACATTCTTTTTTGGCACTTCTTTGTAAGACGTATTAAGGGCACTATGCAGAAGATTTATACCTGTATTTTAAAATGTCTGTTTACTTCCACTAGGAAAAATCACAGCCGACCTTTCTTTACAAAATGTATGTCCAAATACCAAGTCATGAAAAGGGTGAGAATGGCAGTTGGTGATGATTAAGCTGACCCTTCTGCTGACTTTACGTTTCAAGCGTCTTTTAGACTTCTAAGGAGCCTATGGAGTTTCATAAGCCTCCCTCTCCCAGAGGTGATGCAGCAGAACCGGCACCAAGATTCTGTACAGGATGCCACGGTATTCACAAATGAATGGCCGGCTCCTCGCGGTCCACCCCGGCTCAGGAGGCCCGGGGACTTTGGCCTCAGGAGAAAGTGATCTCTTAGGCTGAACTGCGGCTCTCTGGCGGTTAACATCAGCAGTAATGGCCCCCAAGCTCTCCCCCACCCCACCCCCCGGCCAAAAAAAAACAAAAAAAAAAAAACACCAAAACCCACGCCAGCAGAGGCGGGAACGTAGACATTTCTGGAGGGCATTCGGGATTCGTGAGCACTGTGCAAGCGGGCAGCGTACGAGCGTGCTGCCGCCGCGGGCCCCGGCGTTATCTGCGCAAAGGGCAGAAAGAGTGACCTCCGGAGCCTGATGGCCAGCCTCGCCCGAGACAGGCTCTCGTCGCTGGGCTACGAGAAATAGCGTCTCGCCTCCAACCACCTTGCAGTGGCCTCGAGCAGAGGCCGGCAGGTCTCTGAGGCTCCGCAGCCGACGCCGAAGGGGAATCGATTCTTAGTTACCTCAGACAGCTGAGTTTCCTGAGGGCCGCTCCCTCAGCCTCCGGCTCAACCGCACGTCGCCGCACTTCCGGCTGCTTCTCAAGGACCGCAGCTATCGGCTCCTCGACACTCAAAGGGGGTCCAGAGACCCGAGATGTGCGGATTCTAGGTCACAGGCCTGACAGGGCCGACGGACCTACGGGACGCCTCGCCCACCTGGGGCCGATTCTACGCAAGTGTCTGAAACCCGCGCTCCCACCGGAAGCGGAAGTGGCGCACTTCCCGACTGGCTCTGCCGCCGAGCTGAGTCAGCCGGCCTGCGCTGGGGCTCCAGGCTTCGCGGAAGGAACCTAACCCCTGTGGGGTTCAGCCCTGGTGCCCGGAAGAGTTAATGCTCCAGTCTCCAGGTTGTGGAGCCTAGAAGGACCCTGCGCGCTGCTTGGCGCGTGGGTGTCGCTGTCTCGCGGCCTGGCTCTGTGAGGCGGAGAGCGTCGGGGTGGTTCCTAAACCCCCTTCAGGAGGCCTGCGGCCGTTATCTGGAGCCCCGCCGGGTAGAGGTCGCCGCCCGCTGACCTCGCAGGGTCCTCGGCCTTCCTGGCCCAGCTGGCCGTACCCGAAGCCTTTTTGTTCCGTTCAGGATCAACGGACCTGAGGATACCCCGTTTTGGGCTGTGCACATCACAATTGTTTTTTCTTGTGAGGTATGTGGAATAGGTTACATTTCTAGTTCTCCATGACAGAGAAATTGAGAGCTAAGAAGTGACTTGCGAGGGTCACATAACTTACCATTGGCAGCTCCTAGACTGTAATCTAGTTTCCCTGTTGTCCTTTTTCAGGACAGCGTGCTTCCTGTAGAATGGGAACCTTCTTTTTATCTTGTATTTCCTGCAGTGCCTGGCCGAATTACCTGATTAAGGTGTGCATTCCACAAATATTTACTAAATCATATTCAAAGGAATCTGAGTATTTCGTTTTGGTTGTGTTCTAATTACTAGTGTTTTCGTAGTACTAGTCTATACCAGTCAAAGAATTATTTAAGTCTACCAGGTGTAGTCAGTCTTACAAAGTTCATAGAACAATGTCTTTAAATGAAGGAATCTGGCAGAAGTACTCAGACAATTTCATGAATATCAGTATCACAGGGTAGGAAAGGGGAGGACTTAGGTGAATGCTGCAGAAATTCCAAGGAAATGGATGTTGATTTTTGGTTGGGGAAAATTATAGAAGACCTTGAGGGATTTGCCAGCAGATGGGAGTGAGCAGAAGGTAAGGCACCGATTTTCAGCCAATGTGCTGCAAGAATTTTAAAATCTGCCAATACCTGACTATTTAGTCAGGGGCATCGACCTGACCTGTTTTCCCTTACATTGTCAAATAAAAAGATGACAACAGCCAACACAAGAGCCATCCAATGTGAATGAGTCAAAATTCATTCTCCAAGACAGAGAAATATTTTTTCAGATTAGCAAAAAAATAAATATAATACATTTTTTGGTGTGCTGTAGGATTTTAGTGATTAGTTAAGTGTGCTGTGAGATTAAAAAGGTTGAAAATTAGTGAGGTAACATAAAAGCATAGCCTTGAAAAGCCAGAGATTAGTGTGTGAAATTTTTAGTATTTTTACTAAATGTAACTGCTACATTTAGGGAAAGAAAGGAAATAAGTTCATGTAGATCTGTGTGCTTTTAATGGAAGTGAAGAGAAATGCTTTTAATAGAGCATATACCAGAGCATCATTTGAAGGTTTTTGAGGGAGCTTCTTTCTAGGGTGTTCATCTGGAGGTAAGTTTAAGGTGGAAATGAAAATAAGAGACCACTAACCAGGCCACTATGCTAATTTGCTTTTAGATAGAATAGTGTTACACTCCTCTGAGGCATAGATCTTGATCCTTGTTGAGTGAGAAAAAGATTAAACAGGTGATAACTATAGACATCTGCCTAAGTCACTTGCATGTTTCAAAACATTTCCATTTCCTTAGTATCTGCCAGGTTGGGACTTAGTTTCTTCAAAAGTCATTATTGTTTCCAGTCTCTCAGAACCAGTGGACAATGATGCTTTTAGCATTGAGATCCTCATCAGCTGTCCCAAAGCTGAACATATGATTGGAACTTACTGAATTGAATAAATGAAGTTCTTCTAGCAGTGCCTTTTTTTTTTTTTTTTTAAATTTTTTATTGAGGTATTATATGTGTACATATCTTACCATTACCCCCCCCACCCCACACCCACACATGCCCTCCCCCCCCAGAGTTTTACGTCCATTGTTTATGCTTATATTAGCAGTGCCTTTTGATGTCATTGGCAGACTTGATTCCTAGCATGAGTAGGGAGTTGGTTAGGGAAGTGGGAGAAGAGACCCTGAGAAAGAAAGAAGACAAAACAAGGCACAAAATGGTGAACAGTGAATAAGGGCCACTGATGATTACCGCTGGTTGAAATTTAAGGCCATAGTTATTTCTTGCTGTGGAGCCCATAAAAGTTCCGAGTCTTCCCTTTGATTTCACCTTCTCCTACCTGAGCGTGGTTTGAGAAAGTGATGAATGCACAGGTGGGAAGCAATGAAAGCAAATACATGGAGTTTATTTTGAGATACCACCCAACTGCCATAGCAGGCTGAGTATTTTTGCTGGGTAATTGGCTGGACTTAATAGTGCTACTGTTGGCGAAAATCTTTTTTTTTTTTAGTATTGCCTTAGTTATAGCTGCCTCTTTTACAAGGTGGCTTGTTCTTAGCCTGCAACTACCTCCACACCCTATTAACTATGATATTCTTTCATGGTCTTCTTAGTGCTCCATAAACCAGTTGGCACTTCTTGCAACCAATGTTAGAGGAAAACTAAAGGTTAGGCTCCTCTGGACTCCTAGATAAACGGTTTGTGAGAATTCTGTTAGTTGAGGAATGCCTGAAAGCCAGTCAGGCTCTTCCCTAAAGGAGTGGGAAAATAACGGAAATACCAATCATTTTTATCATTTCTCTGACACTTTTTTTTTCTTCATAGCACCTGGAATGGAAAAAAAGTGGTAGTTTTTGTTACTTCCCAGGAAGTTCTGTATCTGGAATGAGAACCATGAAATTAATCTAGAGTAGGACATTTCTAAGAAATAAATGGAATTGAGCAGCACCAAGAGGACCTGAATGGACTACTTGAGGGAGGTGAGCTACAGAAGACTTTGCCAGCAGAAGGATTTATGGGAATCAATTGATCAGAAATACCAGTAGAGAAACTTTTTTAAATTTTTCAACAGTGGAAAAATTGAGTCTTGGTTCAAATTAAACAAAATCTACACTGAAGAGAAACCAAATAAAGTCTCAAATATAAAATGTGTATTATTTAAAACCCTAATGTAAATTTAGGAAAAACAAAACAAAACATGGATCTTTAAAAAATTTTTAACTTTTTAATTATGGTGAAATATTTATAAAACTATTATACTCACCTCTAAGAATTGCCAGGATTCTGAAACTTGCTAATATCCCACATATGAAACAGTTTCATTGAAAAATAATACTTACGAATACACTAGATGTACACAAAGAAGATCTGAGAAGTGGAAAGGTGCCAGTAACAAATAAATTATTTACCTTCTTACAGATGACTTTGTTAAAGATCAGTCTAAGAATGTTATATTGAATGTAATCAAAGTTGGATTTTATTCATATGGACAGCAGAAACTACTAACTTTCTTTTTCACTTAAAGATATTTATAACCGTTACTGAATTCTAGCTCTCTAGACATCCCAATGTCAGGGTAAGCTTGGAATCTATCCAGGTGGATGGGCTGCTGCCCAGTGAACACTACATACAGAGCAATATGAACACCATTTTCTTTTCTGGCAGTGAGGTAAGATCAGGTACTTTTGGAAGAGGAGGAGCCTTACTGCATCTCTGCTACATAAGATTACTCTGTCCTTGCCTTTGAAGCTTCCACATTCCCATGTTCTCAAGCACCATTTAAAAAAAAAGGTTTGTTTTGTTTTTAAATATATTTTATTGATTTTTTACAGAGAGGAAGGGAGAGGGATAGAGAGTTAGAAACATTGATGAGAGAGAAACATCGATCAGCCGCCTCCTGCACACTCCCCACTGGGCATGTGCCTGCAACCAAGGTACCTGCCCTTGATCGGAATTGAACCTGGGACCCTTGAGTCTGCAGACCGACGCTCTATCCACTGAGCCAAACCGGTCAGGGCTAAAATAGAAGTTTTATTTATTAACTGATTTTTAATAAAAGAGGAAGGGAGAGAGAGAAACATCGATTTGTTGTCCCACTTACACACTTATTGGTTGATTCTTGTATATGCCCTGACGGGATGGAATCCACAACCTTGGCATATTGGGATGATGCTCTAACCAGCTCAGCTACCCGGCCAGCACCTCAAGCACTTTTTTGGTTGTTGTTAATCCTAATCTGAAGATATTTTTTCCATTGATTTTTAGAGAAAGTGGAAGGGAAGGGGGAAGGGGAAGAACAAGAGAGGAAGAAACATCCATGTGCGAGAGGCATGTCAATTGGTTTCATGCACCCTGACCACTGGGGATTGAACCTGCAACCCAGATATATGCCTTTGGCCAGGAATCAAACCCATGACCCTTCAGTGCGCAAGCTGATGCTCTAACCACTGAGCACACTAGCCAGAATGAGCACCACTTTTTATTGAGACTTACCTCACCTGGGTCTTTACTTGTGAGCACAATTTGTCTTCTCTCTTCCTTGTGTCTTTTTCTGTGTTGACTTACATAGTATGCAAGTATTCCTGTTACTCCTGACTAGTTCTGCTCTATCTGTCAAGGGAGCAGAGGAGCAGGGAGGTTCTGAAAACTGATCATCCATGTCTTGCCGGAGTGAAAGCAAGAGAGGACTTTAGCAGTGGCAGCTTTCTGAGTTCATAGTACCTTTACCTCTAGACTAACACTTCAATTATGAGCCCTTATCCCTTTAGCTCATTACCCTTCCATACAAATGCCTGTGCCTTCTAGGACATTAAGCTAGTTTTGGGTTTTTTGTTTTGTTTGAATTTTTTTTCCCCCCAATTCAGTAAGGTTTCTACCTTTTCTCCTGTTGGTTATTTAAAACCAAACTCAGTATGAATAAGAGAGGAAAATATACAGAATTGAATTTGGAGGATAAAAATGAAGATTCTACGCAGGATTAAAGCTGGACGATCTCTTAAAAGTATAAAGGATGAATTTGGAATCAGTAAATCAACTTTTTTTAAAATATTTTTTTTATTAATTTCAGAGAGAAAGAGGGAGAGAGATAGAAACATCAATGATGAGAGAGAATCATTGACTGGCTGCCTCTTGCACTCCCCGCACTGGGGATCAAGCGCACAACCCACGTATATGTCCTTGACCAGAATCAAACCCGGGACCTTTCAGTCGCCAGGCGGATGCTCTATTCACTGAGCCAAACCAGCCAGGGCAGTAAATCAACATTTTATGACATTAAAAAGAATAAGGAATTTATTTTGGACTTTGTACTGAAGCAGGGCATGCCATTAGTTGGGCTGAGAAGAGAAAGAAGCCAACAGGAACCAAATGTGGTGATGTGGACAATGCCGTCTACATATGGTATCAACAGAAACACTCAGCTAGTGTCCCTGTTAGAGGTGTGGAGCTTCAGACTGCTGCAGAGAGATTTGCACAGTGTTTTGGGCAAACAGACTTGAAAGCTAGTACTGGTTGGCTTTTTATCATTTATTTTTTTATTGTTGAAAGTATTACATATATCCCCCTTTCCTTCTCCCCCTCCACCCCCTCCAGTCCGCTCCTTACCCCCTCCCCCTCCCCCATTGGCTTTTTCGATTTTGAAATCAGCATGCAATTGGAAACCAAAAAATATGAGTGGAGCAAGTCCTAGGTTCAGTTTCAGAAACTTGAGCCATTTCAACAAAAATTGTCCATGCTTATCAAAGAGGAGAAATTGTGTCTAGCTCAACTATACAGTGGGGGTGAGACTGACCTCTTTTGGAAATCAATGCCAGAGAACACTCAGGCAAGTAGAAAAGATGGCTGCCTGCCTGGAAGGAAAATACACAGAAAACGGTTATCTGCTCTCTTATGTGCAAATGCAGATGGAACTCATAAATTAAAGTCTCATTATTGGGAAATCAAAGCTGCCCAAAAGTGTGAAAGAGGACACAAGTACGTTACCTGTTATATATAAACCTAGTAAAGATGTTTGGTTCACCAGAGAATTATTTTCAGAATGGTTCTTTCAAAATTTTGTTCCCGAGGTCAAGCATTTTCAACTTAACTTTAAGATTCCATGAAGAGGATGTTGGGGCCTGTTACTTCTGGACAATTCCCCAGTTCACCCTTCTGCTGAACCACTAACTAGTGAGGATGGTTAAGTAAAATGCATGTTCTTTCCCCACAACACTTCAACCTTGATTCAACTAATGAAGCAAGGTATTATCTTAAGTTGCAAACAACCTTATAGGTGGAAGCAACTTGAAGAGAGTCTAGTAATTTTTGAAGAAAGTGATGATGAGCAAGATAAAGGAGAGAAAGGAATTTCCAAGATTAAAATCTACAATATAGAAAGTGCAGTTTTTAATTGGGCAAAGAATTGGGATGAAGTAGAACAAATAACCATAGCAAATGCGTGGGAAAATCTTTACAGAAAGGAACCTGAATATGACCTTCAAGGATTAGAAGATGGGGATTATAAAGTCTCAAAAAATGTGGGAAGTTGGAAACAAAGCTAGGTTGTGATAGGGTGTGGGTATGATGATGAAAAGGGTAGTCCCCCAAAATAAAAAAATCGGATGACAAAGGAATTTGTTAAAAAAGGAAGAGGAGCTCAAGAGCATAGTGCTGAATTTAAGTCGTCTATTGTAAGAAAGAATTTGGACTACTTCTTGACTTTGTTGATGCCGCATGTCATAGTAAAATATAGAAATGTTTAAATGCTTAAAGAATGTGAGAAAAGTTAAAAATGTTTGAATTAACTTTCCTTAAAACTTAAAGTCTGATATTAAAGATACATTTCCCACTGCCCTGAAGCGTGTGTACCCGAGATAAGGACTTGAACTGACGCAAAGTGACTTGTGTCAAGATAAACCCTTGCCTGAGTGACGTACTTTCCTTAGCCCCCTTGCCGTGTTTAAGATGAACATAATGTGCATTGATGTAAATAATTGATAGCCACCTGAGCTGCTGCGGGTACGAACAAGCCTTAAATATGGACCCCTGCCAGCCAACGATGCTCGTCTTGTCGAGACATTACAAAGGCCCGTCCCTTTGTTGGTCTGACATGCGAAGCCGCTCCATGCTCCTCTTCCTGCCAGATGACAGAAGAACGGCCAGTAATCCCCAATGGAGACGGGACCGAGCTCTTGGGAGAAGAACGCCGGCCCCTGCACCCGGACCAGCCCAGCCCAGCTGCCCCACCACAGAGAACAACACCACGGGGATCCCTAACTAAGCTAGTACCTGCAGCTCAGGAATTTGTGTGAGTAATAAAAAGCTGTGTGATTTGCAACTGCATATGCTTCATGTGGTGTGATTCCTCCGGCAGTTAATTTAATTAATTTGCGTACGCTTAAAATTTAAATTAAAGCCTTTGGTCTTTTTGGTCCTAAGCCTGCCACTCTGGTCCTGCTTGCATAAGAGCAATCTCTTCGCTAGCAACTACTTGAATGTCCCACACCTGCACAGTTAAAGTTTATCTCAAGGGACGCCTTAAACAAACACCCCAGATCCTTTCCCGGGATCTCCTTGGGACACCGCACCTGAGTTTCAAAGGTTCCATTTCACACTGAAAGAGATGCAACAAGAAATAATCAAGGTACATCTACACAATGGAATACTATGCTGCTATAAAAAAGAAGGAACTTTTACCATTTGCAACAGCATGGATGGAACTGGAGAGCATTATGCTAAACGAAATAAGCCAGTCAGAGAAAGATAAATATCACATGATCTCACTCATATGTGGGATATAATGATAAACATAATTTGATAAACAAGAATAGATCCAGAGCCCTAACCGGTTTGGCTCAGTGGATAGAGCATCGGCCTGTGGACTGAAAGGTCCCAGGTTCGATTCCGGTCAAGGGCATGTACCTTGGCTGCGGGCACATCCCCAGTAGGAGGTGTGCAGGAGGCAGCTGATCGATGTTTCTAACTCTATCCCACTCCCTTCCTCTCTGTAAAAAATCAATAAAATATATTTAAAAAAAAAAAAAAAAGAAGATCCAGAGACAAATGGTAGGGGAGTGGGGGTTAGAGAGCAACCAAAGATCTTGTATGCATGCATATTAGCATAACCAATGGACCCAGACACTGGGGCAGTGGAGGCTTACCCGGGGTGGGAATGGCTGGGGCGGGGGCAATTGGGGAAAAAGGAGATATATGTAAAACTTCAGACAATTAAAAAAAAAAAATCAAGAAACAGTTCCAGAGTAGAGACCCTTCTAGAATTAGGAGGTTTTTGAAATCTAGGCTTCAGAATATTAAGGATTCTCAGTATGCCTTCAACTTCTGGTTCTAGTAATTAGATTTGTGTTTAAAGATTTCTGCAGTTATATAATATACGATATAGACCTATTGTGAATTGTCATTGTTTTTATCAACTGGCCTCATTTTGCATAGCAGTGTCCATTTATATATTGTTTATTAAAGGCTTTGGCATTAATAAGTTAGCATTTGTTGAGACACCTTTCAAGCCTGGAGTAGAGTGAGCTGTGGAAGAAGTTGAAGGGGAAGTCAGATGAGTGTACTGGACAGCTGTTTAATTCCTTTTGTGTCACTGCATCAAATATCCCTCCCCCCGTGGTAATAATTCCCAGAATAAATGGCCAGAAGTCACACCCTTTTCAAAAGTATCCATTTATTCTGGAAACTTTACATTACCCTTCTATGCTAGGCATGGAGCGCAGCATTTGGCAATTATTTTTTATTTTTAAACTATAAAAAACTGATTTGAAAGACAGAGAAATATAGATTGGTTGCCTTCCCCAAAGAGACCTATCTGGATGGAGGATCACCAGCATCCGGGAATCAAACCAGGCACCTTTCGGTGTGCCTGATGAGGCTTCAAACCAACTGAGCCATGCAGGCCAGAGCCGGCATTGGGCATTTAGACATAAATTACAAAATGAATAGGATCAAACCACTGTTGGTTGTGCAAGAGCTAAGATGAGTATGGAGAGGGCTTGGATAGCAGGGGAAGTATCAGAAGGGTCAAGGGTGACTTTTGAATTGGGCTTTAAAGTTTAGTGGGTGGTGAGGGAAGGGCAGTCTAGCAGAAGGGGAGCTTGTGCTCGGCTCTTCCAGTATGAAAGTGCATCTACCTGGGAAACTGTAAGGTCTCTGGATGTTTGCTGTAGGAGCAGCTGGCAGGAAAGACAGGTCAGGGCCGAAATTTCAATGCCCTTGGTGTGGAGGGGGAGGGGTCATCCTAAGATTTTAGACTTCGGTCTAGGCCTAGGTAAAGTCCTGTCGGTTCTACCTCCTAAATGTCTCATCTTGTCTCCACTTCTTCCGCCTCACTAGGTGAGTCCAGATCTAGACTGCCATCACACCCTGCCTTGGCAACTGCACCTGTTTCTTAAGTCTCCCTGCCTTCCTTTCTTGTCCTTTTCCCCATCCTTTCCCCACCGGACTGCCATGGAGAGCAAACTAAAACAAAAATGAGAAGGTGCCTCTCCAGCTTAAGACCCTTCCCGGACTTCCCATTGCATTCAAACACCTGTCCCCGGAGGGCAGCCTGCGGGCCTGCCCTTCCCCGCCTGTGAGAGGCCCCACACAGGGTGCTCAAGCCCACCCAGTTTTGCGCTTGCCTTCTGCTGGACTGAGAGAGCCGGAAGGCCAGCCCTGCTATGGGCCCTAGGTTGGCACAAGCGCGTCTAAGGGAGGGAACATTTTAGAGTGCGGTGGCGCCGCCAACAGAATCCGCCAGGGTGTTTGGAGAGGGAAGCCTTTCGCCCTACCGGGCCAGCCTTAGTAGCTTGCGTGGAGCCACCACAGAGCTCCCACTGGTGGGCCAGAGTGGCCCAGGCAAAGATGATCTGTGGTGCAGAGGGAGAACCCGAGAGAAGAGAGCCACCTGATGCTGCCTTAAAGCGCTCAAAGGCGGGCCAGAACTGGCTGGGGTGGCTTGGGCCGCTGGGGAGAGCACAACTAGGCTCAGCCACGGGACGCCCACCAGCAGGTGTCAGCGCGCCTCCGAAAGGGCCGCAGGCAGAGGGCAGAGGGTAAAGAAAGATTTGTCCAGTGAGGCCCGCCACATCAGCCCTTGCTCCTCCTGGGCTTGGGAGCCCTCCTTGGTGAAACCAGTCCCTTGGCCGGCCGTTTTAGGGAAGCGGTGCCCCATCCTCAATACCCACGGAAGGCTAAATTGTGGACGGCTAAGCTGCGGAAGCCACAAATTCTTTTCATTTGCCCCAACCTGGGAAAGGGAAAGGAACTGAAGTCTTTGGTTCTGGAAACCATCCTTGACTAGAGCTCCTCCGAAAAACCTGGGCACCTCCCTCTTGTTCCAATGGCTGGGGCAGGATTCCTAAAAGTAAGCTGGATCCCTTGCCAAGAGAGCGGTGAAACCCGCAATTGCAGCTTCTCATTCAGAGTGGAGACCTATACCCAGGTTGTATTTTCCTGCCTTGAGGGGAAGAGAATGGACAAACAGTTCCTCATAGTGTCCAAAACATAACCCAGGATTCCAGAAATAAATTTTTCTTTCCCCACCCTTTCTGCCGGGGGAAATCTTACTGTCTCCATTGAGCAAGTTGGGATCCTGGTGAGTCACCAGTTTTGATCTGACTGACGCTTTTGAGACATTCAAGGTGACTCCGTGATGAACTGGGGACATTAACTGGATGATCTGTCAGAATTTTACTTGTGACCTGAGGCATTTTTCAACAACACTTTTGTCATTGCTGAATTTACCTAGACCAGTGATTCCCAATATGGGGCAATTTGATTTTTAAGGGAGGCAATTCGATGAGTTATTAATAGTGATTTTTTTTTGCATTTATGGTTCTAGGGGCCTCAAATGGTATATAAACATATATTGGGACATATTTACGTATTTCAGTTCTGTTTTGAAACTTTGCTATTTTTTGTATCACTTCATATTATTATTTTTTAACAATTTCTTCCTCAGTACTTCAACTATCCTTTCGTTCTTTTATTTTTTTCTTTCATGGATGCCATGTTCTTTGGAAGCTTGTTTGGACCAACTTAATGGCCTTTTAGGCTTCCTCCATGTGAATGGGAGTTCACTTTTTGAATAAGAATATGTCACAGCGGGGGTGGGGGTCAGGATTTTATTTTTTGGGGGGATCAGGATTTTAGAGATGCTTAGGTGGGGCATGGCCAAAAAAAGGTTGGGAACCACTGAACCTAGACCATTCCCACTACCTCCTAACTCAGGCAAGACTTAGACCCCTTTAGTGAAAAATATAGGATAAGCCCTAGCTGGTTCGGCTATGGATAGAGGTTCGACCTGCAGACCAAAGGGTCCTTGGTTTGATTCTGGTCAAGGGCACATGCCCGGGTTGTGGGCTTGATCCCCAGTAGGAGGTGTGCAGAAGGCAGCCGATCAATAATTCTCATTATTGATGTTTCTCTCCCTTCCTCTCTGAAATCAATAAAAATATATATTAAAAAACACACACACACACACACACACACACATACACTAGAGGCCCAGTGCATGACATTCGTGCACTGAGGCGGGGAGAGGGATGGGTGTCCCTCAGCCAAGCCTGTGCCCTCTTGCAGTCCGGGACTCCTCAGGGGATGTCCGCCTGCCTGCTTAGGCTGGCAGGCGGACATCCCCTGAGGGGTCCTTAGTGCTGCCATGGAGGTGGGAGAGGCTCCTGCCACCGCCACTATGCTCACCATCCGTGAGCCCGGCTTCTGTCTGAGCAGTGCTCCCCCTGTGGGAGCACAGTGACCACCAGGGGGCAGCTCCTGCATTGAGCGCCAGCCCCCTGGTGGTCAGTGCATGTCATAGTGACCAGTCATTCTGCCATTCGGTTGATTTGCATATTAAGGTTTTATTATATAGGCTAGGATGAGCTCTGGCCGGTGTAGCCCAACAGTTACATTGTCAGCCGGTCAAGGGCACATATCTTGGTTGTAGTTTCAATCCCTGGCCCAGGTCAGGGCATGAGTGGGGAAGTTTCTCTCTCAGATCTTTCTCCTCTCCTTCGCTTCCACTCTCTCAAAAAATCAATGGGAAAAATATCCTCCTGTGAGGATTAACAAAAAACAAAAGTATTGGATGAAAAGGAATTATCAGGCTCCCTTTCAAAAATAGAAATAGTTTTAATCAGAAGTGCCTGCAAGCTAGATTGAAGGCTAAAAGAAAATGCTTCTAATAAATGTACTTTTTTTTTTTAATCCTCACCCAAGGATATTTTTTCCATTGATTTTTATAGAGAGTGAAGGAGACAAGGATAGAAATATGGATGAGAAAAACACATCAATTGGTTGGCTCCTGCACGAGCCCTGCCCAGGGAGGAGCCTGCAACCAAGATATGTGCCCTTGACTGGAATCGAACCTGGGACCCTTAGGTCCACAGGCTGGTGCTCTTTCCACTGAGCTAAACCAGCTAGGGCTAATAAATGTACTTTTGGTTTAACTCATCTTGCTATTCTTTATTTTTTTAAAATATATTTTATTGATTTTTTACAGAGAGGAAGGGAGAGGGATAGAGAGCTAGAAACATCGATGAGAGAGAAACATCGACCAGCTGCCTCCTGCACACCCCCTACCTGGGGATGTGCCCGCAACCGAGGTACATGCCCTTGACCGGAATCGAACCTGGGACCTTTCAGTCCGCAGGCCGATGCTCTATCCACTGAGCCAAACCGGTTTCGGCTCATCTTGCTATTCTTGAGCTCCTGACACTCAACTTAGTTAGGAAGTCTCCTAATGCTAATAAATTTGCTGGTTGGTTTCCTATAACATACATCAAGACTTTTTACATGCTTTGTTTCAAATGCGTGTGAAACATTTACAAAAATTACAAGTCTTAAAACAGTGGTGATTTTACCTATTCCAAAATTATACCAGTTGATAATTCTATGATTATCAGTAGCAAATAGTAATAATGACTCAATAGCAAATTTCAGATTATGATATTGAGACCAGTAAATTCTTTCATTCCTACAATAAAATCTCTTAAAATTTCTGATGAGTTTTCTTGGGGAAAACCCCCAAACACAATTTAGTGCTTGTTTAACACATCTAGTCTCTGGCGCTACAGTCTTTGTCCTCATTGCTGTCTGCCTGCTTTTAGTCTGCCTCTGCCAGGCATTTTCACATTGCTTAAAAGTATTACTGATTCTCCACTCAGGAGCCTTTCTGCTGATCTCCTGTGCTACATTTGATACATGGATGTGTGGCTATTGCTCAGGGTCAGGCCACATCTCTTTTGTACCCATTTGAACTTAGGGGGCAGGGGTGTTTTTTGCATTATTCTCCTTTGGCATAAAAGCCAGTTGGAATCTGTTCTGGTTAGAGCCTGCAGTAAGGAAGGACCTCTGACCTGCTACAAGGCAAGACCTCATCAAACCTGCCTGTCAATATCAGACTGCTCCCTGAAGTTCTTCCAATGTAGTCTTACATTGACCTCAGCACCAGGGAGCTTAGAAGACAGTCCTGCAATTATCTGACCAGATGGCACAAGTAGGTACATACTTTCTATGTGCTAGGCATTGTGCTAAGTGTTTTTTACATGAAATAATTTGTGATATTATCTCATGAAAACAAGGCCAAGAACAACTATGCATCTGAAATTTGCTAGAAAGGGAGCTACACTGGGACTGAGTAGAGGCTCCTACTGGAAAGCCTTTCAGTGCCAAAAGCAAATACCTGGGAGTCCTTGTTGCTATAAGCCTCAAGCTGCAATGCTCCAAGTAGGAGTAACACCAGTTGGACACATCATAAGGTTAGGAGCGAGAATGAAGGAGGAGGGGCACTTTCTATTCTTGTAAGATTTACAATGCATACAGGTTACGATCTTAAGTAGAGAATGCTTATTAACATCAACTTGACACCACCACCCATTTCATGGCATCAGCAACCACATCATCCCTGTCCCACTCCTACCACTGTGGATCCTACACTCATCTCTCAAATCCTTAAACACCCCCTTACCCCTGCCTCCTCCCTCTCCCCGCCCCCCAGCACACATACACACCACAACTGCCCTCTTATGGATATCTTTCCCATAAGCATACACTCCTAAAATTCCTACTCCTGATTACCCATTCTAAAATATACTTTCTCCTAATAATTTTGCCCTTTCTCCACTAATGGGCAATAATTCAGTTATAGCGGGACCACCTTTTCCTGGGAAGCAATTGTAAGACCAAAATACCCTGTCTCTGAAGAGCCCGATCTTCCTTCAGCTACTTCCCAAGAAATAAAACATTATAAACAAAAAAATCAGATACTTTTACTGCTGTACACTACAGAAGGAAAGAAAACCTCAGAGACCATTATGACATCATCACCCCAAGCCCCCTGGGCTTGACCCTTTGTTACCATGCCACACCCTACCTCAACCTGTCTGCTGCCACCTTTGTGGAACAACTTCTCAACCAACCCAGCAAGACCACAAAAAGAAAGCAGGTCCTCCAAACAGATCAACACTGGAGGCCAAGGCACTTTCAATGAAGAGTCACACACTTTCACGTTTCTTGAAGGTATTTATTACCATCCAAACATATTTCCAATAGGGAAAGGCATGATCCCTAATTTCTTAAGATCTGTGTTTTCAAAGTCTCCTAGGGAACCCTTCTTACATAACCCTCTGAAGACTCCAGAGTTCTGTTTATCCTTCTCTGACAGAGGTGGGGGAAGTCTTGATCTCTGTACAGGTTAGACTAATTCAGATTCCAGTTCCCTCTGCCAATTCCTAGGCCGACCTGCAAATTCCTTCTTACTATTTCCCTTAGGTCTCTGGGTCCTTTTTGTCTAAGGTGACATTGATGTTCATGGCCTGCCAATGGGCACTCCTCTGAGGCCATTGAGGTGTGCTGTGGCTTCCCTGTCAAGGCCTTTTGGAGAGCTACAACTAACCACCAGTCTTTCTTTGCCCTCAAGCTGGTTTCCCAGGAGATTCAGCCCCTCTTCTTTGGTCTCAGGGCCTCAGGAGTTCAAATACTCCTGCTGAATGTCCCAAGTGAGGAAGCAGTAACAAAAGTCATATAGATTCCCAAAGTTGCTGGGAAAGACAAGACTAAGTAAGGCATCCAAATTACAACATGGCCAAATATACCAAGCGGGGTAGGCACCATGAGACAAGGTGGACTTCATAGAGAATTCTGCCCTGATCAGGTGACCTCAAAGACTTATCATCCTCACTAGTTCAGACAGAATTCCATTTTAGTTTGATGCTAATCCTTTGCTGCCCCTGCTGCTTCCTTGCAATGGCCTCCAGCCCCGCCGCCCCCCACACCCATCCTTGTTACTCTTTATAGTAATTACCTCAAAAACATATGATTTCACCCAGACCGTATGGCTCAATGGTTGAGCGCTAATCTATGGACCAGAGGTTACAGTTAGATTCCTGGTCAGTGCACATGCTGAGTTGTGGGCTCCATTCCTGGTAGGTGGGCGCGTGCAGAAGGCAGCCAATCAGTCATTCTCCTCTAATCACTGATGTTTCTTTCTATCTCCTCTTCCTTCCTCTCTAAATCAATAAAAATATTTTTAAAATAAAAGAACACAGATGATTTTGGTCAACAGGGCAAGAAATACCAGCTCTCAACAGCAGAACCCTCTGATTATGCCACTTTATCTGTGGTGTAATGAAACACCATTGTTTCTATCTGGTGTGAGTTCTCTGATGACTCATAAGGCGTGAACTCCGAGAAAAGCTTTCTCCACATTCAGAACATTTATAGGGTCTCTCTCCTGTATGGGTTCTCAGATGACGAATCCGATTGGAGCTGTGAGAAAAACTGTCTCCACACTCATGACAGGTATAGGGTTTCTCTCCCGTGTGAATTCTCTGGTGCCTGATTAAGTTGGATCTATGAGAAAAGTTTTCCCCACAAAGGGTACATTTATATGGTTTCTCTCCTGTGTGCGTTCTCTGATGTCTGGTGAGGTGCATGCCCTGCCGGAAGCTTTTCCCACAGGTCAAACATTCAAAGAGTTTCTTCTCTGTTTTGTGGGTTCCATGATTTGTAAGAAAGGGGCTGCTGTCACTCATTGCTTCCCCACACTCGGAGAAGGGGTAAAGCCTCTCTTTCTCATGAGTTCTTTCATGAATGACAAGGTGGGAACTTCGAGAGAAACTTTTTCCACACTCAGCACACTTATAGGGTCTCTCTCCTGTGTGAATTCTCTGGTGCCTAAGGAGATTGGAACTGTGAGCAAAAATCTCGCCACACTCAGGGCACTTGTAGGGCTTTTCACCGGTGTGTGTTCTCTGGTGTCTGTGGAGATTGGAGTTGCAAGAGAAGCTTTTTCCACATACATTACATTGATAGGGCTTCTCGCCTGTGTGGGTGCGTTGATGGCGAGTCAGGTGGGTATTCTGACTGAAGCTTTTTCCACATTCAAGGCACTTATGGGCCTCCTCTCCAAAGTGTGCTCTGTGTAGTGATAAAAAGTGTGGGCTCCCACCAAAGATTTCACCACACTCTACACCCATACACAGTCTTTCTGCTGCATGTATTCTCTGGTGCCTAATTAGATTTGAGTTATTAGAGAAATTTTTGCCACACAAGGGACATAAATGGAGCTTCTTCGGCTGCAGTTCCTTTGGCTGGCCTGCTTCTCTGCAACTTGTGGCCCCCACTATGGACTGCTCCATCCGATCCTCTGGGAGAGGCTCCCAATGCCCTTCTGCCCTGTCCTCAGGCCGTCCCTGCTCAGGACTCCAGGGCACCTCCCCTCTGGCCTGGCCAGTCAGAAGCACCTGCAGATGGATGTTCTCAGGAGAAACAGACTGAGCACTTTCTTCCTGGCTCTCAAATTTCTCTTCTCCTGGTAGAGTGAGAGAAACCAAACCCTACATTATTTTTACCCTAAAGAAAATCCCATATGCCCACTACTGCCAGTAGGTCAGAAGTCCAGAAAGACTAGCTGTATCTGTTTTCTGTCTTCCCCATACAGGGAAAACACTCTAGAGAGGTATCTGGATAAAAGGTAGGGCAATTGGTCAGGAACCAGAGCTCAGACCAGTCTTATTCCCTTGTAGGGGCCCCCATATCCCTCTTCAACTGAGCCTCTGGCTCTGCCCTTCAGAAATGGGTGGGATGGAGCAGGGTTGAGACTAGGATGGGCAAATGAGCCCAGGAGTGAATGCTTCCTTACGTTTTGAACTCTGGGTGCCTTGCCTGCCTCAATGGGATGGAAGCGGGCAGTGGGGACACAGGACCTTCCTGGCAGCAGTGATGGGCTAAGCCCCACACCCAAACCCTCAAATGCCTCACTTCCAACAGAGGGAAACTAGATGGGCAGGCTCCTCAAGTTCCTTACCTGGAGCTGGGTTTCTGGGGCTCAGTCCCTCCTTGCAAATCTGGACACTGGGATCCCATGGTTTTCTTCCTTGTTCCACCTGGATGCTCAGAGCCTCCTGATTGGGAACCTGAGACTCTGTTCACAATGAAAGATATAGATTTTTGTGTCACCACATTCTTCCACCAAGCAGGGGAAGCACAGACAAGTCATGTTCCCTGTCCTCTGTGAGTAGATACAGAGGGTATAATAAGTCTGAAATATACATTAACCTGCTAAACTGTTCCCAGTGGTTACCTCTAAAGAAAGAAATTTGGGGAGACTATAGCTTTTTTCTTTTTACACTTTTGTAGTACTTGGGATTTTTCTGCAATGAGAACGTACCACTTTTGTAATTAAAACATCCAAACCAAAATGGTCAGAGTGGTCAGTTCCTTAAGTTATCAGTTTAAGATTGTAAAAGAGCTTTGACTCTTATGTATAGAGAACAGAACTTAATCTGACTGGGCAACTCCAGAAGAAGAAAATATGATATGATGGACAATCAGAAAAGGATCTGGGGGCTCTAAAACAACCCTGAGGTCGAAATCAAAACGTGCCATTCCTATGCTATGCTAAAAACAAAAACCTCACTCTAACTCCAGCAAACATGGACTTTAAATAGTTCAGTTCTAAGAACATGTGATCTGAACATCTCTTCCTATTTAGCACTCACTGAGAGAGCTGTGCTCAACTTAGGCACCAAACCACAGCAGAGTAACAGGGAAGCTAGAGGTCCTAAAGAAGGGAACCAATCCCAGCAGTGACCCCTTTGCAGTATTAGTGCAAGTGAACTGATAGCTGTGCTTCTCTTTACAAAAACCTAATTTATGAAAACAAAGTCGTGTGACTCTTCTATGGTGTGTGTCAATGTAGCCATAATTGTAATGGACACATTGCTGTCTTAGGTTGTTTTTAAAGACTTACCTCAACTTTTATTATGAGAATTTTCATACATACATAAAAGTTGAAGGAATTAAACAATACCTGTACACTCTTCACCTAAATCCTGAGTTTTTGTGCAGTCTCCACCTAAAAAACTCTGTTGTTTTGTGTGTTTTTTTTGTCATATTTCATAGGCATCATTTAAAATCTCTGCATAATAGGTCAACACACAGATGCACCTTAATTTATGCTTGATTCATTTAGCTCCAGTTTTGAATACAGACAGTCCTCGGGTTACGTCGGACTCGACGTACGTTGTTTCGTGGTTACATCACCATCTCCCATTAATTAAAAAAAAAAAAAGTTCCGTCATTTCGACATATGTACATTGGTGCTTTATGTTTTTTATTATTTATTTACCACAAGTAAAGGTCAGGAATTGTTATCTTCCTTTTAAATTTTGTTTACTGTTTCACTTCATTACTGCTGTGTATGTGCTCCATGTGAGTGACGTAGGTGCTTATGTAGGTGGGTTCCGACTTACAGCGAAAATCGTGTTATGTCGCGCCGTAGGAACGGATCTCCAACGTAACACGAGGACCTACAGTATATATCATTTCAAAATTTCCGTAAGGTCCTCCCTACTTCCTGAATTTTTAAGGGCTGGAAGAGCTGCTAAGCTGGAATGCTGGTGCCACTGCCCCTGAAATTTGTGTCTCTGGGGAAGGGCCTAGAAATACTAATGAAGTATAGAAAACACAAGTGAGATCAGAAGAGTAAGCATTTCAAAAATGCAAGTCATCAAGAACTTTATAGTTCCACAGCATCCTAGGACACTGAAAATGTGTCATGCCTGGAAGGGGGTCAGTCACTGGATTTGATTTGTTTTGCCTTGGGAAGACCATTATAGCTCAGACTCCTTGCCTTCAGCTCTGGCAGCTGGGGCCTTTAAGAGTGCCAAATGTGCCACTTGGAAGATGTTTAACTGATCCTAGCTGTTTTTAACTGATCCTAGCTCCGGGGGATCTTATATAATAAAAGCCTAATATGCCAAGTGTCCGGTAGTCTGTTCAACCAATCAAAGCGTAATATGCTAAGGATATGCTAAGGCCACTCAACCGCTCGCTATGACATGTGCTGACCACCAAGGGGCAGACACTCCAAACGGTAGGTTAGCTTGCTGCTGGGGTCCAGCCGATTGGGACTGAGTGAGATGGGCCGGACTTGCCCTGGAGCCCTCCCACGGTCCCTCCCCAGCTGGCCAACCTCCCACGTCCCTCTCCAGCCCGGATTGTGCACCGGTGGGGTCCCTCGACCTGGCTTGTGCCCTCTTGCAATCTGGGACCCCTCAGGGGATGTTGGAGAGCCGGTTTTGGTCTGATCCCACAGGCCAGGCCGAGGGACCCCCACTAGTGCACAAATTCGTGCAACAGGCCTCTAGTTTTAGAATAAGGGAGGTGAGTGGCTAAGACACAGGAACCTGGTCAGAAATGGCTCAATCTTCATCCCTAGAAAAGAAGTCCTTACCCAGTGAGTCCACATTCTCATAACTCTCCTGCACCGTGTCCCTGGAGAGGGCCCTCTTACTAGGATCCTGATGCCCCCACTCCTCCTGGGAGATGTACATAGCCACGTCCTCTAAGCTCTCAGGCAACTGAAACAGCACAAGATCTCCTTTAGCCCCTGAGGCACCAAGAACAATTCAAGCAAAGTCAAGGGTTAAAGGGGCAAAACCCGGGAGTGCCCAGAACACATTTCATGGGGAGTGAGGTGAGGCCTAGGAGTGAGGTGAGATGGAGGCATATAAAGAAAGTAGGGGAGACACATTGGTGAGGAAGAAAGGATCCTCTCCAAGTGAACAAAGGACCCCACCACCACAAGAGCAAACTGTGTATGGGGATGTGTGTGTGTGCTGAGGGAAGACATTGGGAACTTCCACATCACCTGGGGCCCAGTCATCTTGTCTTCCATGTTTCCTTCGGGAGGAAAGAGAGAAAGCCAGGGAGCAGATAATGCTGAAGGTGACAGAAATCATGATGAGAATGGCATTCCTAATTCTTGGCAACCCAAGGATTATTACACAGTATCCATTCCCCATCACCCAGTCTCTGCTCTGAGGACTGAACACTGAACAAAATAAGGCAAGAGAAGCACAATTAAGCTACATCCAAAATGACATCCTAAATGCAGGGGTAGGAATAAGACAGACACTAGTCTGTCTGCAGCATTCAAGCCCTCAATCATTCATCTAGCTCTAAATGTCTCTGTTCTGCAAACAAAAGAGCAAAGAAATCTCCCTCCCTCCTCCCACTTCCAGAAGAACCCAACCACCACTTCTAGGTCTTTCACTCCATTCTGGGAACCCTGAACCAGAAATTCCCTCTCCCTGGCATAGGTGCTTCATCCTGCTGTCAAAGGCAAACCCGAAGCCCCTCCTCCCTCCCACCTACCCAGATAACTGTTCCTCACCCCTCTCCTTTACAGCCTGGGGGTCCCTTTTAGGGCTGGGGCCTAGCAGCTCCTGCAGCCTGGGACCAGGGCTTCGCTCAGTCTCCATTGGCTCCAGCTTGAAGCTCGGTGACTTCCGTGCTGTTTCCAGAGACAAAGGCTCCTCCAAAAGCACTTCTGTTCCCCGCCCATGGTTTGTGACCTGGGAACCAACCCACATTACTCATCATCACAACAGGGCCCCACAGGAGGGGAAATTAGTACAGAACTCTGAGGGCAAGCCTTCAACAGTGAATCATTGGTACATACCTTTGGACCCAGCTAGAGAGAAAGGGTGGTTTCCATTACAGGTTTTTCTGATCCCAAGTGCATGAGAGAAAGTGGGGATGGAGTGTTGGTGGGGGGAGAAGAGTCTACTCCTTGAGCACACCTGCCCACGTAGCTCCTCTGGACACACCTCACTCCCTCTTGCTTTCCCCTACCTTTTCTAGATGCTTCCATTCCTCACTTCTGGGTAAGTTAGACTTGGGTGGCTCTGGGGGCACAAGTGCCCTCAGAGTCTCAGTGACAAACTGGTTTTCTAAGTCCACAATTAACTCCCACCCAGCTCTGTACAGGAGACTGCTGACCCTAATATAACAAGAGCTAACAGCTATTAAGCACTAACTATAAGCCAGTAGTGTGATCAAAACTGCATGGTCCTGACCAGATGCCTCAGTTGGTTGGAGCACCAGTGGTCCGTTGAGGTCAGAAAAGTTGGCGAGACTCTGGGTTGGAGTGTCATCCCAATATGCCAAGGTTTCTGGTTCATCCCCAGTCAGGGCACATACAAGAATCAACCAACGAAGGCATAAATAAGTGGAACAGCAAATCGATGTCTCTCTCTCCTTTCTCTCTCTCTCTCTCTCTCTCCAAAATCAATTTTTAAAAAAACGTATGTCTGAATGTACCAACTTGCTTGAGTGCTTTCACCAAGCAAAATAAAAAATACTGGTGTGTGATTCAAAAAGCAGTGCGACTGTTTAAAGCAGCGATTTTCAAACGGTGTGCTGCAAGAATTTGGAGGGGAGGGGACACACTACATACTGCTCTCCCTCTAACCCTAAAAGCAACACTAGAAAGGTATTCTACCATTCACACTTCACCAGTGGCGTATCTGAGACTAATAAAAAGGTTAACTTGCCCAAACTCACAATGCTAGTATCAAACAAGAGTGACGATTTAAACCCTGCAAACTAAGTTTGGGGCTCCCACTAATGCAGAGACACTGCCTCCATATGGAAACAGGACACTCTTCACTACTCACTCTGTCCATTGGGTAAAATCTGGACGATAACTGTTCCTGACTGAACTACAAAAAGGCCTCTGGCCCACTTAAAGCCTATTCAGGGAAACCAAGTAAATAGGGAAGTGGGCCGGCACGCTGTCCCAGTCATAGGGTCAAACAAACCGCAGATACTACAGCTCTTTTTCTCACCTGTTGCCTCAGTTTCCCAAGCTCTCTCTGCATATCTTCTACCAGGGTCACTGCTTCCTCGCCGCTCTCCGGATGCAGCTCCTGCACCCTGCTCTGGATCTCCTGGGGCAGGATGATTAGAAACTGCTCCAGCACCAGCAGCTCCAGGATCTGCTCCTTGGTGCGCATCTCAGGCCGCAGCCATCCATGGCAAAGTTCCTGGAGCCGGCTGAGGGCTTCCCGGGGCCCAGCGGCCTCTTGGAAGCGGAACCGTCTGAAGAGCAGGTGGGAGGCCTCCGGGCTGGGCCCTGGGTCTGGCGGGAGCAGCTCCTGGCTCCAGGCGCAGTCCTCCTCCAGTTTCACTATCAGGAGCCCTTCCCGATCCTGGGAGCCCGGGCCCGACGCCATCGTCAGGCCCTCGGAGTGTCCTACCCGGGAAACCAGCTGTGCCCGCCTGGAGAGGGGCCCCCAGCCTCGCACAGGGATGGCCGGCTTCAGGTCCCGGCCGAAGAGCCAGCTCTAGCCGGGCCGCAGCCACCTCCGGCGTCTTCGCCTCTCAGTCGGACCCAGGAGCCGCCGCGCCAGCCCTCGGCCCAGCCCTCCCTGGGGAAGGACCTGGGCGCCGCGCTTCTCGCCGCGTCGCGAACTCACGCAGAACTCGGCGCTCAGCTCCCCCGCCGGAAGTCTCAGCGCGAGAGTTAGGCGTCCAAAGCCAACGGCGCCAGCTGCGGACCAACCTCCTGGTCACGTGCTGCGAACTACAGCGCCCATTGGTCCAGATCTCGCCACGGAGTCACTGCCGACCAACCAGGAAGGGAGATTCCTCTGCCGGGACGGGACGAGCGAGGGGCCAATTCAAGACGAGAGGCGGAGTCACCCGACAAGCCCTGAAGCCCTGGAGGTTCCTGGGGTTGGCCAAGGGGCAGGATGGGTTCGCTACACAGATTTGTAAAAAATGGTCCTAAAACGGGCGTGGCTGGCGGGCCACCTGGGTCTGAATACCCCGGAGAGCTTACTAAGATACAAACCCTCGAGCCACGCGAGATTCAAGGCGTCAGAGTGTCGGGGTGGCTCGGAAATCTGAATTGTTAACATTCCCCCCCTGATAAATTCCCCGATAAATTCTTCACCCATAAGCCAAGTTTGAGAGGCATTTCCCAGTCATAACGGATTAAAGATGGCCTCCACCCGCTCCAGTACTTTAGGGTTGCAGGAGAGGGAGCCATCTACCCGGAGGCTCCCGAGCCGGTGTCCACGAGCCAGCTCGGCCTCTCGGGGAGGCCCGGAAGCGAGCTGCCCCGCCCAGGTCGGCGTCCCCGCGGGGCCTGCCGGGAGGCGCGACCGGTGGTGCTGCAGGTGACGGCGCCGACCCCGCGGGGCTGGGGGCTCGGGGCTGGTAACCGGCGGCGGTCACCCGGCCGTCCGGCGTCCAGTTCTGGGGGGCTGGATGGCCCGGAAGGCCGCTAGGGACTCGGCCCTGCGCCACCGGCCTCCTGTTTTAAACCGGATTTTAAACTTGTCTGGAACGTGTCGTTCATTGTCCAGCCCTGCGGAGGCGGGATCCTGTCTCCCTCCTGGTGAGAGGTGAATGGGAGCAAACCCGTAGGGTTGTTTTTCTGGCCGAGCAGTTGAGTGCTTTGTGCCAGTGAGGGGAGGGTGGCCCAGCTACGGCCAAGGATCGCCCAGCTTCTCCATTCCCTCCAGCAACGGTCCGACCCGTGGGCTCAGGAGATCGAAGCCTAATAGGAGTGAATCGTGACAACCAGTACCGTTTATCAGTGCCTGCTTACATGCAGCCGGAGACTCACAACACACAAAATTGTAGGAAGTATACACTACTGTGCGCATGTTACAGATAACGGCACCAAGTCTCAATAAGTCACTTGCCCAGGGTCACACAGCTAGTCTGTCGCTGAAGTTAAAGCGACATGATGGTAAAGGATGATATGAGGATGCAGAGAAAAAGTACGGAGTGTATTTTATTTTCTTATTTCACTCCAGGGAAAAAGTCAGGTCCACAAACTGTTGTGGCAAATGCAGATCCAGAGGCCTCAGTGCGCTGGCAGGTATAGGTCCATTTAAAAAAAAACACCATGTGACCTCAGAGTCCTCTAAGACCATTCTCATGTTTTAGAGATTTATATCTCAGGAGACTATCGATTCTAACCTTATAATCAGTTCTCTGGCATTTACTATGTTATCTCAAACAAGTTATTAAATCTTGTTAAGTCCCAAACCTCAGTCCCCTTGTCCGTTTTGAGTGGATAATTCTATACCCATTTTATAACATTGGATAAGGATTAAATAAGCTAACATATAGGATACTTAGAATGGTACCTAGCACTTAGTGTGAACTCAATAAATATTGTTATTTAAAAAAATTAGCTGTGCCCTAGCCGGTTTGGCTCAGTGGATAGAGCGTCTGCCTGCAGACTGAAGGGTACCACCAGGTTTGATTCTGGTCAAGGGCACATGCCCGGGTTTCGGGCTTGATGGACAGGAGGCAGCCGATCAATGATTCTCATCATTGATGTTTCTATCTATCTCTCCCTCTCTCTTCCTCTCTGAAATCAATAAAGGCATATATATAGAAAAAACCACTTAGATGATTATTGTAGAATGTGTATGGGAATGTTTGCAAAACTACACATAGCTTTGGATGAAAGATGAATCATTTGCTGTGTAAGTTCCTTTTGATTTCAGGTTATTAATGGGTACTTAAAGCTAGATGGGCTTTCAGAGTTACTCAGAATTACTTTTAATATTCATCGGCCATCTCTTTGAGGCCCATCTGAATTCAGACAGAAAATAGCTGGTATTTGGGAGTGGGGTTATAGGCCAGTATATCTATAGGGGTACATTTAGGACAGAAGTTCTTAACCTAGGGTCCATGAAATTCTAGAGCAGCACTGTCCCATAGAACTTAATGAGATATTATCTTTTGAGTACTTAAAATGCAGCTAGTTGTTGCTAAGTGCTACCTTGTGGCTACCATATTAGTCAATGAAGTTCTAGAAGGTAGAGTGGATAGATTTAGAAATTCTGTAAACCTTTTTATATTGTATACAAAATTGCATGTGTATGAGTATTTTCTAGGATGTGGATCTATGACATTAAGTTCTCAAAACCACCAAAAAGATTACAAGCCACTCCTTTAGGGCTTTGGTGAAAAGTTAAGGGAGGTAAGTATGCCTCCCTTACTACTCTGTATTGATTCTACTTTCTTGTCCTCAGCTGTAGGTGGCTCCTTGACTATTACAAATAAAAACAAATTTGAATCTCAGATAAAGAACCCCTACCAATCCTGGTCTTAGTTCTCATAAGTGCTAGATTCTGTCTCGAGAGCTGCTTTTAGTCTACCCAGGTCTTATATATTCCCTTGCACTCAGGTGGGCAGTTGTCTGTGCCTGGTTTTCAAATTGACATTTGATGAAACCTAGCATTAAGACTTTCAAGTCTGTTCTCTTTGGCATGGGAGCAGACAAATGAGCAGTTCCTATCTTTCTGAAATGCTGCTCACCTTAGGATGGTCTGACCTCCAGGCTTCTGTCACCCTAAGCCTTAGCTATTTGCTTTTCCCCCCAATTTTGGTTTCTTCCCAGTTTACTTGATACAGCTTTCCTGTGATCTATGGCTTAGCATTTATTTTTAAGTGCACCATATTACTCTTTGATTCAACTCTTAGCTTTGAAATCCAATCATAAACAAAATAGTGAGTATAAATGGCATTTCATTTGAAATGCATTTTATTTTTATTAATCTGAAATTGCCTTTTCTTCATGAAAATATCAAAGGCATTTTGCATCATTTCCTATATTTAAAAAAAAAATGTTTTGGAATTTAAGTTTGTCTTCACATTAACATCAACCAAACTAACTTGCATTAATATTGTTTGTTAATGTTGATATTTAAACATTTTTCTCTATTTGAATCTTAAATCACTATTTACCAACCCACATGTTATTGCAGTCCACTAAACTTTGTCTGAGGAGAGGAGGGAGAAGAAAGGGACACATGAAAAGGGTGTAAACCATACTGGTCTCAGTGAGGGAAGGAATGGTAGGACATGGAGCAAACTTGAGCTGGAGCCCTAATCGGTTTGGCTCAGTGGATAGAGCGTCGGCCTGCTGACTGAAGGGTCCCAGGTTCGATTCCGGTCAAGGGCATGTACCTTGGTTGTGGGCACATCCCCAATAGGGGGTGTGCACGAGGCATCCGATCAATGATTCTCTCTCATTGATGTTTCTAACTCTCTATCCCTCTCCCGTCCTCTCTGTAAAAATCAATAAAATATATTTTAAAAAATTGAGCTGGAGAAAATTTTACTAATTGTCTTTAGATTGCTAGAAACACTGTTAGGTAGTTGTTTTCATCGATTCCAAGATAATCCACTTCTAGACTTCGGCTAAAAGAAACATATAACCCAGTTCAGATATCAATTTAAAATAATTTTTTAAAATTAATTTTATTTTTTTAAATTTTATTGATTTCAGAGAGGAAGGGAGAGGGTGAGAGAGATAGAAATATCAGTGAGAGAGAAGCATTGATTGGCTGTCTCCTGCAGGACCCCAACTGGGGATTGAGCCCACAATTCAGGCATGTGCCCTTCACCAAAATCAAAACTGGGGCCCTTCAGTCTGCAGACCGGCGCTCTATCTACTGGGCCAAACCAACTAGGGCCAGATATCAATTTTTATTTGAAAATCTCTTAACTGAAATTATCCAGAACATAATTCCAAAACTCTCACTTTTATCTTTATCTTCCCTTGGAACTCAGTAACCTTAGATAATTCTATTGTCGAAATATTAAAAACATTGTCCCGCCAGCATGGCTCAGTGGTTGAGCATCAACCTATGAACCAGGAGGTCACGTTTCAATTCCTGGTCAGGGCACATGTCTGGGTTGCAGGCTCAATCCCTGGTGTGGGGCGTGTAGGAGGCAGCTGGTCAATGATTCCCTCTCATTGATGTTTCTATCTCTCCCTCTTCCCTTCCTCTCTGAAATCAATTAAAAATTTTTAAAAATTTTTTTTGAAAAAAACATAATGTAAGACTAATTTACTGCATTACTTTAACATAGAATTAATTCACTCCTCTTCTATGGAAGCACAATAGCCTTGAATTAAGCACAAAAGGAGTTTTCCCCTCATTTTGGTTTTGTTTTAATATTGAAAAACTGCCTGGCAGAGGCTCCAGGTAAAATAATCCTGAAAAGGAGATAGATATAAAGGCTGTCTGCCCCAGAAATCAGCTTGAGTTCAGGCAAAACTGATGGTGATCCAAATATTACCTTTCCAATCTTTCTTATGACCACGATTTCCAGTACCACATCCTGGCCTGAGCTTCCCAGTGAAGCATAGAGATATGGGTGAAGGGATTGCAGGATTCCGAGTAAGTGAAACAATTATTTGACTTTGAAATAAGTGAGTGTTCATTGGATATGAGGAAAGGAAGAAAAGAAAAAATCAGCCTTAATTGGAGTAAAAGCTTTGGGATCTACATAAGTTTCTATCATCCCATTATCAGTTTATTACAACTCTTCCCCTTGGAACAGGGTAACATGTTCAATTTCTATTTCTTAAGTCGCAGCAGGAAAAAACTGGAAACTCTGCATCCATTCATTGTTCATTTAGAGGGGAATGCTGTCCATGGTTTGTTTTACTAAAAATGTTTATAAGCCCTAGCAAGTTTGGCTCAGTGGATAGAGTATCAGCCCTCGGACTGAAAGGCCCTGGTTCAATTCTGGTCAAGGGCACATACCTCAGTTGCAGGCTTGATCCCTGGCCCTGGTCAGGGTGCATTCGGGAGGCAACCAATCGATGTGTCTCTCTCATACCGATGTTTCTCTCTCTCTGTCTCTCCCCCTCCCTTCTACTCTCTCAAAATCAATGGAAAAATATCCTCAGGTGAGGATTAACAACAACAACAACAACAAAAAATGTTTACAAAATCAATGTGGAAATCCCCAGATTTAGCAAAGCTTATAGATGATCATAACCACTCTATAGAGAGAGCCTGGAGAACTTCAACCAGAAGAGCCTGTCAATGTTAAACATATTGAGCACCAGAGGATTAACTTAGAAGAGGAAACTTATAAGTGCCCTGACTGTGGGAAAAGCTTCCTTCTCAGACCTTTATAGACGAAAATGCCTCCACACAGGGGAGAGATCTAGGAATTCACTACACTTTATGGAAATCAATTTGACAGTGTGTTTGAAGAATCTTAAAATGTTAGTCCTTTTTGATCAAGCAGTTCCATCTCTGAGAAACTATGCTGACAGGAGAAACCAAAGCAAAACAAAACAGCAACAAAAAATCTTCATGATGCAGGCCCTGAACGTGGCAATAAGCACTGCATGTGATTCCTTCCCCACCCCAAGTCAGAATAACTTTCTTCTGGGTCCCCAGTGCTTTGTTTAGGCCTCATTTTCAGCGCTTAACACAGTTCACCTTAGCTAGGCAGGTCAGTTGCAATCATACTTAGAAGTGTCTTCCGCTGCCCTTATGCTACATCAACATCACACACAACTGGAGTTTTACGGAGTAGAGAACATCTATTATTCATATCTTCATCCCATAAAGTGCCCTGTACATATTAAACATTAATAAGTGCTCATAGCATTGAGTTAAAATATATAAAATAGCTCTTGGCAACTAGGAACATAGAACATTGCAATGGATATGCCTAGTTATACTGAGTATTATGAAAGGGGCAAAAAACAGTGCTGCCCTTATAAGTATTATAAAGATTAAGTGAAATATATTTAAATGCAGGCTCTTTACAAAATAAACTTTCAATAGATATAATTGTATTTTATTTCTAGTATTTGTTGTTTAATGATAAAAAATTTATGAGTTTTCCTCTAAGTACAGCTTTGGTTACTTCCCATAATTTTTATATAGAATACTATCCTTACTGGTGATTTCAATTTAGTTTGTCATTGCTGTTTTTAACTTATTTCATCTTTGAGCCAAGAGTTGATCAACTGGTTAATCTGGTCAAGAAAATTTATTAAACTTTTTTTTTAAAATATATTTTATTGATTTTCTACAGAGAGGAAGGGAGAGGGACAGAGAGTTAGAAACATCGATGAGAGAAACATCATCAGCTGCCTCCTGCACACCTCCCACTGGGGTTGTGCCCACAACCAAGGTACATGCCCTTGACCAGAATCGAACCTGGGACCCTTCAGTCCGAAGGCCGATGCTCTATCCACAGCCAAACCGGTTAGGGCAAACTTTTTAACTGCTTTGATTAGAAAATGAAATTCATTCTATTTCTGCTCTGAAAGTCTATTTAGATTTTTCTGGTAGACTAATATTTGATAAAACTTGTTTAAATATTCTAAAAGCTCTAGGAAACAAGGGCTCTATTTATAAAACAACAAATCTAAAATAAAATAGCCTTGGCCTCTCAAGTACTTTTGTATGTTTGGAAGCATCCTTCATGCTTATGTGAAAGGGAAGTGAGAAAAGTTTGAGTTGCTTCCCATTTTTGTCTCCTGGGTTTTTGTTTTGTTTTGACTTCCTCTTATCTGTTAAAAGTTTTTAAAAACAACAACTATTCTACGTGTTTTATAAAGCAGTTGTTAATAGCTGCTTAGCTACTTAATGCAGTAAAAATAGGGGGCTAAAGGACCTAGGAGAGAACTCATCCCTTTCTCTAGCTAAGACAGTCCTCCTCAGATGCCATAGTTGTTTGTCTTCTTGAAAGCAGAGAGAACCTGCAGGGGTCATATTACAATGTTTGCAATTGTGACCTTCCAGAATCTCCATGAATTCTTTCACAGTGTGATGAGGATGTTGTGTAGACTGAAATCGAAGAAATGAGGGAATAGACTGAATCAGCTCCCAAGGAGGTCACAATACGGTGGGGGTTGAGAGACTATGCTTTCCCTCCTGCACTTGCAGTCACCTTCACATTCCTGAAAAACCATCCTAAAGATCAAGATAATTATTGATCTTTATTTCTAGCCTAGTGATCTGGGCTGAATAATCTCAGAATCAACTAACGCTTAATCTTCAGCCTCCTGACCTGACTCTGCTTTCTTTCTCTTCAAGTCCCCCCCTATAAAGATGTGCAATTGTGGCGGGGGCGGGGGCGGGGGCGGGGAGGGGGGAGAGGGGAGGTGGGAAGGAGAGCGCACCTCTTGGCCTCTCCTTAGCACTTATAGTCAGTTTAACCAGCCCCCAAACCTGAGTGTTTTAACAACTGAGATGGAGATTTTTCTCCCTAAAATGAGAACTGGTGCTAGAACAGTTTACTTACAATCTCCAGGGGCGGGGAAATTTTTTCTGCCAAAGGCCATTTATATATTTATAACATCATTCAAGGAGCATACAAAATTATCAACTTAAAAAGTGGCCTGCTATATTTGGTCAAACATTAATTGGCAGGGCCAGACCAAATGATTTCAAGGATTTTATACAGCCCAAGAGCCAGATTATTCCCCACCCCTGAACCATTGGTTCTCAGCTTTGTGCATATTGGAATCACTTTGGAGCTTTAAAAAGTTTTGATGCTTAGCCCTGGCTGATGTTGCTCAGTGGTCAGAGCATCAGCCCATGCACCAAAGCGTTGTAAGTTCAATTCCTGGCCCAATAGGGGCACATTCAGGAGGCAACCAATGGTGTGTCTCTTTCACATCAACATTTCTCTCTCTTTCTGTCTCTCCCTTCCTCCCTCCCTCCCTCTCTTTCCCTCCTTCCCAAGTCAATGGAAAAAATATTCTCAGGTGAGGATTAACAAAAAAACAAACAGTTCTGATGACTAGTGTCTTAGTCTATTAGGGCTGCTATAACAATATACCACAGCCTGGGTACCTTATAAACAGCAGGTATTTGTTGTTCACAGTATTGGTTATTGGAATGCCAAGATCAGAGTGCCAGTGTGGTTAGGTGAGTGCCCTCTTACACAATGCAGACTGCCAGTCTCTACGTTCTCCCTCACATAGTGGAAGGGGCTAGGGAGCTCTATGGGGTCTCTTATAAGAAAATTAATACCATTCACGAGGGCTCTACCCTCTTGACAAACCAATTCCCAAAGGCTCCACCTCCTAATACCAACACCTGAGGCATTAGTATTTCAACATATGAATTTTGAGGGGACACAAAATAGCATGTAGGTTCCACCCCGTAGATATTCTTTTTAAAAATACATATATTTTTTAAAAATTGATTTCATCCGAAACTGGTTTGGCTCAGTGGATAGAGCGTCGGCCTGCAGACTGAAGGGTCCCGGGTTCGATTCCGGTCAAGGGCATGTACCTTGGTTGCAGGCACATCCCCAGTAGGGAGTGTGCAGGAGGCAGCTGATCGATGTTTCTCTCTCATCGATGTTTCTAGCTCTCTATCCCTCTCCCTTCCTCTCTGTAAAAAATCAATAAAATATATTTTTAAAAATTGATTTCAGAAAGGAAGGGAGAGGGATAGATAGAAATATCAATGATGAGAATTATTGATTGGCTGCCTCCCGCACGCCTCCTACTGGGGATCAAGCCCACAACCCAGGCATGTACCCTGACCTGGAATCGAACCCTGACCTTCTGGTTCATAGGTCAACGCTCAACCACTGAGCCATGCAGGCTGGGCTAGAGATTCTGATATATTTGGTCTTGGCATCGGGATTTTCCAAAGATCCTCAGATATTTCTAATGTGCAACCAAAGTTGAGAACCACTGATCTAGACATTAATTTGAGCAACAGCATAAGAGCCCACAACCCAAGCATGTTCCCTGACCGGGAACCAAACCCTGACCTCCTGGTTCGTAGGTTGATGCTCAACCACTGAGCAACACCGGCCAGGCAATTAGGTTTTATTTAAGTTTTTGTTATAATAATAGTGAGTAAAACATGAAAGTCTTACTAGTATTCTAACATTCTTGCTGTATTTTCTGTTTTGCCTTATTTTACACTGAAAATGTATTCACAGATCATGTTTCATGTGCCATAAAATGTTTAAATATTAATTGAAAAACACAAAAATATATAGAGGACATAAGAGGGAAAAGCACAACCTCTACCCCCAATTCTACTCGCTAGAGGTTGCCATGTTATTTCTTGAGTCTTCCTTGAGATATTTACATTTTTAGAATCTTTTTCTAGTATTTATACACATGGGATTATACTGTCAGATTGTACTGTAAACATGCTCTTTTAAAATATATTGACCACACTAGCACATGGAAAACCACTGCATTGTTTTCAATGGATGCTGTGCAATTCATGGAATAGATTCACCACAATTTACTAAGCCGGTACATGGTGATAGTCATTTAAATTGTTATAGTTGCTAACTGGCAAGTGTGGCAGGCAGGAGAATGCTCCAGATGGATGACAAGGATTTAAGTAAAAAGGTGGCCCTCAGACTATCACGCAGGTGAATACAGTCTAGTTATGTTTACCTGATATTAGAAAGTAGTCTTGCCCGGCCACGTTGGCTCAGTGGTTGAACGTCGACCTATGAACCAGGAGGTCATGTTTGATTCCCCATCAAAGCACATGCCCGGGTTGTGGGCTTGATCCCGTGTGTGGGGCATGCATGAGGCAGTCAGTGTTTCTCATCATTGATGTTTCTATCTCTCTCTCCCTCTCCCTTCCTCTCTAAAATCAATTAAAAAAAAATTTTTTTTTTTTAAAAGAAAGTAGTCTTGATGGTGATCCCTGGTTGGCACACAGGAAGGCCAAAGGCCTCAACCCAAACCAGATTCTTGTCCCAGACAAGAAAGGATTCAAGAGCATGACAGAAAGATTTGGCAAAGCACAGTAAATTTATTAGTGATAGTATGTACTCAAGGAAAAGGTTTAAAATGCATCCCAAGAGCTGTAATCCTATTTTCACATTTCTTCATTTTAAAAACTAACTGGAACCTTAAATAAATGGAAGCTTTGTGAGCCTCAGTGGCGTCAAAACATCATTTTTCAAGAAGTCCTTTCCTCAGAATTGCCCATTGCAGAAGGTGTCACTACAATTGCAAAAGAGCCTGCTGCCGACTGGAAAGCCCCGCTTCCTATCCAGTTGTCCTAGGTGCATTAGTCTCCGCTTAGAGGAGTTTCCTGGCCAGTCAGGACAGGGTCAGAGACCCAAGGGCACTGCAGTCATTGCACAATTTCATCAGTTTTACGTCGGCGGTGGGAGGCAGCTGCGTTTCTTGTACTGGTCCTAGAAACACCCCAGTCAACACCCTTCTGGCCCAACCTGAGAATTTCACCCTCTGACATTTACACAGTGCATTTGGGTTCATCCATTTTTTAGGAAAAATGTTGGGTTGGGGGTTATTTTCTCAGCAGGATCCAGAGAATTTATTTAAAAAATATATATATTTTATTGATTTTTTACAGAGAGGAAGAGAGAGGGACAGAAAGCCAGAAACATCGATGAGAGAGAAATATCGATCAGCTGCCTCCCGCACAGCCCCCACTGGGGATGTGCCCACAACCAAGGTACATGCCCTTGACTGGAATCGAGCCCGGGACCCTTCAGTCCGCAGGCCGACGCTCTATCCACTGAGGCAAACCGGTTTCGGCAGGATCCAGAGAATGTAATCAGCTGTTAAGTCAAAAGCACTGAATGCTCTGTAAAATACAAATCAGAACTCATTGAAGCCTTGATCTCAGGCTGGTCACACACACACCTGTTTGTTCAGCCAGGCAACTTAAATGACTGTCACCATGTACTGGCTTAGTAAACTGTGGTGAATCTATTCCATGAATTGCACAGCATCCATTGAAAACAACGCAGTGGTTTTCCATGTGCTAGTGTGCAAAGGTGGTCAATATATAGGCAGGGAACCACAAACCTTGCAGGGCTGTATTTGCTGCTCCCTATTCTCACCGTTGGCTTTGGAGGGTCAATAAAACCCCAAGAGTCTGGAGAACAGTGGCCAGAGTGGTTGACCCTCATCATGGTCCTCTCCAGCATGGAACTAGGGACTCTGGTTCCCACACCCCAGCCCTGAATCTTGGAAGTAAGAGAGAGGGAAGCATCTGAGTGCCCGCTGAAGGATCAACAGCTGGAATCCAATCCCAGACCCTCTCTCACAGACTTACCCACCTCCCTACAACCCATCCTTGGAGGTGAGAGCTGGGGCACTGGAGGACCACATGTGTGGCAAGGCATTGAGCCCTCCCAGCTGGAAAAGCCTCTGAATCTGCGACAAAGGGAACACAAAGCCAGCAATGACTCTCCTATTTTCCCACCACAAACCATTTCCTGTGCCTTTTCCGTTATTTCACAAGCTGCCTCTTCTCACTCCCTGGTAAGTGACAGAGGGCCTTTTCTCTTCCCAGAAGCCAGACAGCTGGCTCTGGCTTCTCCTGGTCAACACCATGGCCAAGACCCCTAGTGACTATCTATTGCACTCCCTGGAGGAGCTGGTGCCCTACGACTTTGAGAAATTCAAGTTCAAGCTGCAAAACACCAGCCTGGAGAAGGAGCAACAACGGATACCCCGAGGCCTGCTCCCGACAGCCAGGCCCGTGAAGCTGGCCACTCTTCTGCTCAGCCACTATGGGGAGAAGTGTGCTGTGCAGCTGACCCTGCAGGTCCTGAGGGCCATGAACCAGCACCTCCTGGCAGAGGAGCTCCACAGGGCTGTTGACCCAGGTAAGCAGACCCCCTTGTCCGCTCCTCTGCTGGCTATTCATGAGGTGGGGTGGAAGGTGCAAGAATGAGCATGTGTTTGGACCTGTGCACTCTGACTTGGGGACTAGGAGTCCCGGTCTATCAAGATGTTAGTGACATTGGCCAAGCAAATCTTTCTCCCTGCTCTGGTCTTTGTAGCTGGATTAATAAAGCTAAGGTTCCCAGTGGCTTTAAAAGAGCAGTGGCGGGAGTAGGCAGCTGAGATTCCGACTCAGGGAAAGATCAGGAGAGGCAGGAGCTAGATGACTGTTCCCAGGGAATTCCTCATGTTATTTGTAATTAACACGTATGCACAGACAAGTCTCTGGGATAGAGATGGGTACAAAGAGACTTCATCTTAGTACCCATCTTCAACAGGGTTGATAGGTAATCTTTTTATTGTTACCCACATAATTTCGGTTTTGATTTTTTAATAATTTTGTATTGATTGATTTTAGAGAGAGAGAGAGAGAAATATAGATTCGTTGTCTTACTTATTTATGCATTCATTGGTTGTTTCTTGCATGTGCCCTGAATGGGGATTGAGCCCATAACCTTGGCATATGGGGATGACACTCTAACCTACTGAGCTACCTGGCCAAGGCTTGAGTCTTTCTTTTTTAGACAAACAAACCAACAAATGCCATCACCAATTATTCTCACTATATCTTCTTTCACCTCTACCTACCCTTTTCCCCCTGCAATTGAGTTCTTTGTCAATATGTTTTACAAAGGCATTTAAAAATTGTTGAAGAGGGTTTTTCTTTTTCTTCTTTTCCTTCCCTACCTTCCTTCCTCCCTTTCTTTTTCTCCCTCTTTCTCTCCTCTCTCTCCTCTTCCTTTCATCTTTTCCTTCCTTCTCCTTCTGCTTCTTCTGTCTTTTGCTGTACTTTCCAATTTTGTTATATTGTGATATAATGTGGCTTATTTGATTTCTGCTATTAAAGACTTTTTAAAGATTTTGGAGGGTGCCTAACACATGATCATTAAAAAAATATTCTTTGGTGTTTGAATTTTTCTTCTATTTCTACACTTTAAGAATACATTAGAAATTATTTTCATGTATTTCTATGTGGTAGAACAGTTTAAATAACAAAAATTATCTGCTCTTTGAAAGAGTGACAATACTAAATCAACTGTAATCTGAATCCAGAATTATTTGATGAATGGAATTTTTAAATTACTTTTTCATGTTCTAAAATCTGGTTATCAGCATTTTCAGGATTTCTCACCAGTTCTTAAGTCAGTTTTGATAACTTATGTTTTCCTACAAAGCCAACAGCAAAGTGTCTTAAACAACTTTGAAGTAATTTCAATAAGAGCTTCCTCAAACCAAATATTAAGGTGCTAATTATAGGGTATCTTCATTTCATTATTAGAGTAGTGGTTTTCAAATTATAACCGAGGGTAATATTTCAGGGATTCTTAGGATATTAGCAAATATTTTATTCAAATTTTATTAAATTTATAGTTAAAAAGACTAACAAATTCATATTAAAATGTATCAGTAACCAAATTTTAAAATACTAAAGGCCACCAGTGTGATAGTTCATGTTGTACTTGAACTCCTTTTTATGTAAATCTTGGAATTAAGCCTTTCCTGTCATTTGTTTTATTAAACAGTATCCTGAAATTTCCAGGCAAGCTGTGTGTTGTTTTTTAAAATTATCATTTACACTTAATCTGTGTGAGTTGTGATTTTTTTCACCTCATGAAACCAAAGGAAAAACAGGAATAAATTACTTCTTGAAGTTTTAACTGTCCTTCATAACCTGATTTCAAAATTTTGTGCCAAACACCTTAATGATTGTTTTCTGGTTCTATTGAGAAATAATCAACATATAGTACATATAAGTTTAAGGCATGTAGCATAATATTTCATTTGCATATATTGTGAAATCATTACCACATAGATTCAGTTAACACCCATCTTCTCATATGGTAAAATGGGAACTCAGGATTTATTCTCTTAACTTTCCAATACATCAAGCAGCAATGTGGAAATTCTACTCACCCTAACTGTCTGGGGGCAATGCCACCTAGGATCCTCTTCAAATGAAATTACTCTCTTGAGGTTTTTCGGGCATGAATAATGTGAATTCGGGCTGAAGCATAAAAGAGAGTAGTGTTTACAAATCTTCAGGAGAGATTTTCTTTTTCTGCTGTATCTGATGTCAACATCTACAGGTACACATCCTGCTGTTCCCTTCTGTATGGAAGGTTTTCTTTCTTTTTTTTATTGATTTTTTACAGAGAGGAAGAGAGAGGGATAGACAGTTAGAAACATCAATGAGAGAGAAACATCGATCAGCTGCCTCCTGCACACCCCCTACTGGGGATGTGCCCGCAACCAAGGTACATGCCCTTGACCGGAATCGAACCTGGGACCCTTGAGTCCGCAGGCCAACGCTCCATCCACTGAGCCAAACCGGTTCTGGCTGGAAGGTTTTCTTTAAAACCTTTAAATACGGATTTTCAAACTCTCAGGAGTAGAGGATACTAAGATGAATCTCTTTGTACCCATCACCCTTCAATGATTACCACTATTTTGCCATTCTGAATACTTCTATTCTTTCCCTTGCTTACTGTTATAATTGAGTTTTGTTTTCCTGGAGAGTTTTGTTTGTGTTTTTTATTTTTTATTTATTTATTTTTCTATATTTTATTGATTTTTTTACAGAGAGGAAAAGAGAGGGATAGAGAGTTAGAAACATCGATGAGAGAGAAACATCCGATCAGTTGCCTCTTGCACACCCCCTACTGGGGATGTGCCCGCAACCAAGGTACATGCCCTTGACCGGAATCGAACCTGGGACCCTTGAGTCCACAGGCCAACGCTCTATCCACTGAGCCAAACTGGTTTCGGCTGTGTTTTTTATTAAAGTAACATTGGTTGATAATATAAACTTCTCGTATACATTATAATTTGATAACTGTATACACCATATAGAGTGTGCTCATCATCAAAAGTCTAATTTCCACCTGTTAATTCTTTATTGATTGATCTTATAAGGGAATTCTTTACTGATTGATTTTAGAATCACACACAAATTTATACCAATAAACTAGGATTTTATTTATGTATGAAGAGTTCTGTTTTGGAATTCTTATATTGGAAACAAATTCTCCTGCCTAAAATATTTGAAAGCACTATTTGAAAAATATATAGCAAGTAGTATGTTCTTATTTCATGGTAATTTACTGCTACTGATGTTCTGAACTTCTCTAAATTCTGAGGGGATTCTCTCTTCTTTCCCTCTAGCCTTGGGCCCTAAGCACCTGACACTTTCATGCCTTTGCATCTCCTTGTCTTTTCAGAATATCTGAGACAAGAAAGTGGCACTGACTGTCCCGCAATGTCTTGTTCCTCTGGGGAGAATAAGCCCAAGAGCCTGAAGATACCAGATGGCCTGGAAGGTGACAGACAGCAGCAAAGTGGTGATGGAGCAGCCAGCCAGCCCGAGGCTGGGAAGGGGCCCCAGAAGAAGCCTCAGGGCAAACGGAGAGATCAGAAGGGCTCAGAGGGCCTGGATGTGCAGGGCAAGCCAGGGGCCAGGGGTGTGACTCTGTTTTCCAGGAGAAGTCCGTTCCCCGCCAAGCTGCAAGGGGAGAAGGGCAGTGATCCCAGTGTCAGGCTACGCAGGAATGCCAGCTCTGCAGGGAGGCTCCAAGGACTCTCCAGTGGGTCATATGCTGGGTCCCTGGGAAGGAAAGAATGCAAGGCATCTGAAGCATGTGCACCTTCAAAAAAGAATCGGCCCAGAAGTCTTGAACTTACCATTTCTTCCAGAGAGAGAGCTCTCTCCAATCTAGAAACTCTTCTGCCTCAAGAGAAAGTGAGAAGTGAGAATCTGGACTCAGCAGCTGCCCCCAGCAAAGTGGCCACGCTGGATGTAGGGGCTACTATGGCTCTGGAGAAAGGCTCCAGAAATCCAGAACATTCTGTGATTATGGGAAGGGGAACATTGAGGAATACACTTTCCAATGTACTGTTGGATGGAAAGGAGACGACCGGGGAGCATCCAGAATACACAGCACTTTTGGAGAAAAACAGAATTGAGGATCCAGAGACCCCTAAGACCTTGGGGGAGGCAGTAGGCAGTGAGCTTTCAAACCCAGAAGTCCCTCCGTCTTCAGGTAAGAAAGGGCCCCAGAATCCAGAAGACCTGGGATCCTTAGGAATGGTGACCTCCACAGACCTCCTTTTATCCCCCACTGTAGTCACTGGACCCCTGCTTGCCCCCTAAGGTCCCCAACCCTTTGAGAATCTTTTGGAGGCTGTAAATCCTGAAAAAAAAAAATCTATATATGCACATCTTCACAAATTGTATCAAATTTGTTAGTTTTTACACACTCTGAAGTGCTTTAGAATTCCAAGGGCTTTATGGACCCAAGTTGATCAGTGTATGTGTGGGAGGAAGGCATAGGATTTACAGCAGAAGGTCTTTCTTTAGGATAAGTCCCCAAGAATTCCAGGTCTCAGGACTGTCATGAGATCTAGCCCTTAACTCTCAGTCCCAGGGACTTGTCTGCTGCCTTGTTGGAGAGGAATCGGAGGGGGACAAGCTAGGAAGTGGCCACAGTTCAATGGAGAACTCACGAGTCCCAGGTGTGGGCTCTTTCTCTGCTGTGCTTTTGCATCACCCCTTCGTAACATCTTGGGGTTACCACTCAGGGGATTTTTCCACTGCTATGTTCCCAGGGAGGCCGCAGGATGAAGCTGTGTGTCCCCCCTGCCGGGCCCAGAAAGGAGATCTGGTTGGTAGCACTTGTGTGCATGATTCCTACAGCTGCTCCGTTGCTTCTAAGGATCCCAAGGCCTCAGATGGTTGCTTGCCCAACTGCCTCAGGTGTCAGGTCTCGCTCCCAGGGAAGAGCTCTGGAGGCATCGAGCAGCAAGAGGGCTCACCGACGGCCAGCCTGAGCCCCACGCCCCTGCCGCAATGTACGCGTCACAGGAAGCAGGTCCAGCTGCTCTTCTGCGAGGACCACAGGGAGCCTATTTGCCTCATCTGCAGCCTGAGTCAGGAGCACCGAGGCCACCGGGTGCGCCCCATCGAGGAAGCTGCCCTGGAATACAAGGTAGGGCTGCCTGCCCGGGGCCCTTCTCTGCTGAGCACTTGGTCATGTGGGGGCTTGCCTCCTTTTCCCAATGACACTAGGAGGTTGGTGCATTAGCTGCCACTCTTGAGCTGTAAATGGCAAAAACACAATATAAACCAGGACGGCAAAGAAAAAATTTACCAGTGCATGTAGCTGAGAGGTCCAAGGGCCTCGCGTCAGGTATGGCTAAAGGCAGGTGCTCACAGGTCGTTAGAATTTCTCTTCCTCTCGGCTCTCTTCCCTTAGCGTGATGGATTCATTCCTTCTCTTTCCTGGGCATCCCTCCCTTTGCTTTTGGCTGCAGCACCCTCAGCTTTATTCCCTAAAGCAGATTTTCCCCTCTAGAGTTGGCACCAACTAAACATAGCGGGAGCCAAGTTTAAGCTTCAACAAATGCTCTTTGTCCAGGAGCAAATTCAGAAGCAGCTGGAGCATCTGAAGGCGTTGAGAAGCTCTGGAGAAGAGCAGAGATCTGAAGGGGATAAGAACACTGCAAACTACCTGGTAAGGCAAACGGTGTTCTGTGGCCAGTCCTTACTCAGGTTCACCCCTGCAGGAGGGAGGGACAGAGAGTAAACAGGGTTCCGCAAGGTTCTATTCTGGTTCACAGGGAAGCAGAGCTGATCATATCCTACCTAATAATCCTACCTAATAATAGACAAATATGCAAATTGACCGTACCTTCGCTATGCCCACAATTGGCCAGGAGGCGGGGGGGGGGCGGGACTCGGGGTGGCCGGGGTGGCTGATTGGGCCGGCGGGACGCGAGCTCAGCATCTGCACCATGGCTGTGCTGCGGCACAGAAGGGGCCTCTGGGGCAGCGAGCTCACATCCCACCGCAGACCATCAAAAGCGGGGAGCTGGGTGCCTGTCCGCTCCGATACCAGCGGACAGGCACCCAGCTCCCCCGTGATCGAAAGCGAAAGTGTGTAGGGGACCCTACACGTGCAGGATTTAATCATGCACTGGGCTTCTAGTATTTAGAATATTTAGAATTATCTGCTCTTGGCTTCGGGGGGGGGGGGGAGGGAGAGGGGGATGGTAGTTCCGGGTGTCCAAGGATGAGCTTGTCCCTACAGAGCTCGGAGGGAGGGGCATCTCTGAGGACCCTGTCACACTTGCTCACACTCACCACAAAATGGTTTAGAGAAACTAATGCCAGTGACTGTGGCTGAGGGATGGGATTGAGGAAAAGGGAGGAGAGACTTTTCAACTTTGAATACTTCTATTGCTTTTAGCATTGTTGTCCATTTTATTTTCTTACAAAAACCATATTGATTTTTAAAATTCAAGTGCTTAAAGTACACATTTTCTTTAAAACTGCGGTTTTGCAATGCCACAAATTATTGGCCTTCCTCTGTGGAGCTGGTGTCCAGCCTCTTGGATGTATAAATTGCTTCCATTTTACTTGCAAGTGAAGGCACCTACGCCAAGGAGCTTCCGATTTATCTCATGCATTTTTGTTGGTTGGATCCTATCTCCCTCTCTGGGTTCCAAATTTCTTTTGGGACCCATCACATTGCAGTGGGAAACAGGCAAAGATAAAAAAGAATGGGAGGAAGGTCACATTGGCCCAGGTGCCTGACTTTTGGGAAACTCCTAAATTGTAGTAAAATAAAAATCCTTTCCTATAACCCCAGGAGGCTTAGAACTTGTGGATGGAACAGAGGTCAGGGATGTACCCTGAGAAGGATGAGTCAGGAACCTGAGCTGCTCAGGGAAACCAGGGAGACAAGAGGGTCTAGCTTTCACTTAAGAAATTCACAGTGGCCCTGGCCAGTGTTGCCAAGTGGTTAGAGCGTTGGCCCACACACTGAAGGGTCAAGGGCACGTACCTTGTTTGCAGGCTCAATCCCAGGCCCCAGTTGGGGCACGTGCAGGAGGTGATCGATCGATGTTTCTCTCTCTGTTTCCCCCCCTGCCTTCCTCCCTCCCCTCCACTCTCAATGGGAAAAATATCCTTGGGTGAGGAAATTTAGTCCTGTCCTTTGAGCCCAAAATGATGAGACTTCTTTTTTTTTTTTTTTTTAATATATTTTTATTGATTTCAGAGAGGAAGGAAGAGGGAGAGATAGAAACATCAACGATGAGAGAGAATCACCGATTGGCTGCCTCCTGCATGGCCCCCACTGGGGATCGAGCCCGCAACCCAGGCATGTGCCCTTGACCAGAATCGAACCCGGGACCCTTCAGTCCACAGGCTGACGCTCTATCCACCAAGCCAAACCGGCCAGGGCTGATGAGACTTCTTAAGACCAGTCTTAGTGGATCCAAAAGGCCCTCACCCTCTCGGGAGGAAGGAAAGGGTGCTCTAGCCACTGCACCTCTCCACAGAAGCTTCCTAGTGAGGATGAGAAACAGGGTGAGAGAACGAATGGTTGACCAGTGTGCAATGGTAGTGGAAGTCAAATTCACTTACATTCAAATAAATGGACTAACTACCCCATTCAGAGCCATATTGAGAACCTTCTGCATGCCAGCACTTGGGGCAGGGGAGCAGGGATTGGAGAGGTTTCCCTTCTGGAGAGCTTGGTGGTCATAATCTTATCCGTTTATGACTCCAAGTATATGCCATCCTCACACTAGCTTTCAAGGGAGAAGGTGACATCAGATATCTGTGTCCTGTGGCTGCTGTAATAAAATACCACCAACTGAGTGGCTTAAACCACAGAAACTTATTATCTTGCAGTTCTGGAAGCTAGAAGTCAGAAATCAAGGTCTTGGCAGGGTTGGTTCCTTCTGAGGGCCATGAGGGAAGGACATGTTCCAGGCCTCTCTCCTCAAGTTGTAGATGTCTGTCTTTTCCCTGTCTCTTCACATGGTATTCTCCTTATGTTCCTGTCTGTGCCCAAATTTCCCCACTCCAGTGGCCTACCCCACTCCAGTATTATCGCATCTTAACTTATTGCATCCGCAAAAACCCTATTTCCAAATAAGATCATATTCTCATGTACTGGGGGTTAGAAATTTAACATGAATTTTAGAGGGAACACAATTTAACCCATAACAACAGGTTTTAGGGTGTTTTCCAAGAGCCAGTCCCTTCCACCCTCAGTCTGTTGTGGAAAGGTTCTGGTCCATTTTGCCTCCTTCTCTGGAATGCAGGCCTCTAAGAAAGCCTGCCTCGTATCCATCTCCAGGAGGTGGGCTTCTGGGGGATTCCCTGGGCGCACACATCCACCTTACTGCCTAGACCCCTTTACCTTCCTGTCCCGTTCCCAGACACAAACGGAAATCCAGAAGCAGAGAGTCAGGCACCAGATGGAGCAGTTGTGCCGGTTTCTGGAGCAGCAAGAGCGGCTCTTTGTGGCCTGGCTGGAGAAGCTGGCACAGACCATTGTCCAGGTCAGGGAGACATATGACACCCAAGTGTCCAGGGACATTGCCCTTCTCAACGAGCTGATTGAGGAGCTGGAGACCAAGCAGTGCCAGCCGGAATGGGAGCTTATGCAGGTGAGTGTGGCTGGACCTGGCCTTGCCCTGCCCATTGTGCCCAGTAGGATGACATGGGCTCCTAACACAGACATCAGCTCTGCCCCAGCCAGGGGGTGAGGTCCTTGGGCCCAAGGGTGGGACTTGGTCTTGGTGACCCACGATGCCTCTTGTGCCCAGATCCCTTTTGTGAGCTCTTAGGAGCCCAGAGTGGCCCAGAACGAGGGGATCTCCTGGCATCTCCCAGAAGAGATCAGCAGGACTTGGGTGCAGTTCTGTTGCAGGCCACAGCTGGGCTGCCACCTTGGGGGATTAGAATTAAAATTGGGAGAGGTGCCCCAGGTTTGCTGAGGTATGGGACTCAGGAAGAGAGGCCAGTAGTTAGTGCAGCCCCTAGGAGATTGGTAATAGAGAGCTTCCCTCTTTTGTCTCCTAGGACATCGGAGTAACCCTGAACAGGTACCGAGAGCTCCCCTGGTGATCCCTTGGGTGTCCGTGTCCCACAGGAAGCATCTGGGAAGGCAGTCCTAGAGGGGAGATGTTCCCAGCCCTGGGTCTGGGACTCCTTCCTGGGCTCCTCCCATTTCCTGCTGCTACCTAAGGCCTTTCTGGATTTGTGTAGCAAAAACAGGAGTGTGATCAGGAGGAAGAAAATGGGGTTGAGAACTGGAAAGAATGAATACAGCCTGCCGTGCTGTAGGTGGCCTCCTAAGAAACCTCCCTAATAGATTGTGTCCTATGTAATTCACCTTAAGAAATCTGTTCCTGCAGTGTGCTTGTAGCCTCAGGGGGGAGCACTTTCCTGGAGTGGAGCTGCTAAGCCCTGCAGGCAGGGGACCGAAAGGAAGGGAGGAGGCTGGAAGTTACAATCACCCCCTGAGCTTTACAAAATCCTGACATCCAGGCTATGGCTGGTGAATTAAAGCTGAATCTTCAGGAGTGTAACCCAGGAATCAATGTTTGAAGTCTTTTTTTTTTTTTTTTTGTGGTAAAATATACATAACATGAAATTTACCATTTTAATCATTTTTAAATGTATGTTCAGTGGCATTAAGTACATTCACATTATTATGTAACCATTACCACCATCCATCTCCAGAACTTTTCCATCTTCCCAAATGGAAATTCCATAACAACTCATTCCTCCCAACCCCAGCCCCTCGCACTCAACACTCTACTTTCTGTCTCTGTGAATTTGACTACTCTAACTACTTCATATAAGTAGAATCAAAAAATATTTGTACTTTTGTGTTTGGCTTATTTCCTTTAGCATAATGTCTTCATGCTATAGCAGGCGTCAGAATTTCATTCCTTTTTTAAGGCTGAATAATATCCCATTGTATGTATATACCATATTTTATTTATCCAGTCTTCCATCAATGGACACTTAGACTGCTTCCACCTTTTGGCTATTGTGTGTAATGCTGCTATGAATATTGATATAGATCTATCTGTTTGAGTGTCTGCTTTCAATTCTTTTGGGTATATCCCAGATATGGAATTTCTCTATCATGTAGTAATTCTATGTTTAGTTTTCTTAAGGAACCACCATAATATTTCCCACAGTGTCTGCACAATTTTACATTCCCACCAGCAATGTACAAGGGTTCAACTCTCTCTACATCCTTACTAAGGCTTGTTCTTTTTCTTTTTAAATTTTTTTATTAATTTATTTTAGAGAGGCACACTTATTTGTTGTTCCACTTATTTATGTACACCTTGGTTAATTTTTGTACATGCCCTGACCAAGGATCAAACCCACAACATTAGTATATTGAGATGACACTTAAACCAACTGAGCTACCTGGCCAGGGCTATATTTTTCTTAACAGCAGCCATACTAATGGGTGTGCAGTAGTATGTGTTTTTTTTCTCATTTATTATCATTTTATTTCACTAGAAAGAAAATTACTGAGGAAGTATAATTAATTTGACATAGATAATTCTGGGCTGAGCATTTCAATATCAGAAGATTTTAAGGCCATTATTAAAACTCATTGTGGTTTTAATATCAGTGCTTTTAAAAACTCCCCAGGTGAGCCTGCTGGCTTGGCTCTGGTTGAGTGCCGACCTATGAACCAGGAGGTATGGTTCGATTCCTGGTCAGGGCATATGCCCAGGTTGTGGGCAGCTGATCAATGATTCTCTCTCATCATTGATGTTTCTATCTATCTCTCCCTTCCTCTCTGAAATACATAAAAATAGATTTTAAAAAATAAAAACTCCCCAGGTGATGCAAATTCATGGTCAAAGTTGAGGACCAATGTTTAGAAATTGAAGTTCAGGGAGGACTTTTTTTTGCAAAGCCCAGGTGTGCCCTGTGGAGGCTGCACCTCCCTCCATTTTATGGGAGCTTGGGCCACTCCATGTTCCAGCCCTGTCTGGACAACAGTCTTTTATCTCTAGAGCCAAGACAGTGACTGTCCCTGAGCCATGGACCACCCCTCTAGAGGTGAAAGAGAAGATCCACCTGCTCCACCAGAAATCAGAGTTTGTGGAGAAGAGCATGAAGCATTTCTCAGGTAGGTGGGCTTGGGGGAAGATAGAAGGTGCCCGCTCACTTCCTCCCAGAGATCCATGTAGCCCAGAGCCCCCGGGCATCCCTTCTCCAACTCTCATAGTCTTCTGACTCTGCCTTCAGCCTCCTTCTGATCTGTCCCTAGCTGGGGAAATGAACTCTAGTTCTCTTTCTCCTTTAGGAACTCTGCGTTCAGAAATGGAAACCTTCAGTGGTAAGTACTGTGGTGGTGGTATGTGCTGAGCAGGAGTTATTGTGATATTCCCTTGTACTGTTGATTTCTGGGCATTCTTTAGAAGAGAGTGAGAAAAATACCTGTAACAAAGGCAAGAGAAAGGTCATGACAGGCCCTCACAGGTTCTGTGCGAAACTCCTTTACCTGGGTCAACTCATCAGACCAGAGGAGCCCTGGTGTCTGGGAGGAATGGGGTTATATCCAAGCAGAGGAATCAGGTCCTGAGCATATGGGTTCTTGTCTTTCCTTGTTGTGGGGATCCAGGTAGATTTAGCCCTCTGAATGGGGAATGCTCAGGATTTTCCCCCCTCATCTCTTTTTTCTCTGTAGTTCCAGAACTGATTGATGCTCAGGCACATGCTGGTAAGTGCCAGATCAAGGCGAATGGCCTTGCCTGATGGATCCCTGTCCATGTTTCCTGGAGGTGGGGTGAACCTGAGGGGATGTTGCCCATTGACTCCCAGCTAAGTATTCTAATTCTCTCTGCAGTTAATGTGATTCTGGATGCAGAGACTGCCCACCCCAACCTCATCATCTCTGATGACCTGAAGAGTGCTAGACTTGGAAACAAGTGGATCCGTATGCCTGACAGTCCAGAAAGATTTGATAGCTGCATTTTTGCTCTGGGTTCTCCGAGCTTCCTCTCTGGCCGTCATTACTGGGAAGTGGAGGTGGGAGACAAGACAGGGTGGGTCCTGGGCATCTGCAAGGCATCCACAAGCAGAAAGGGGAACATGACTCTGTCCCCAGAGAATGGCTACTGGGTGGTGATGATGATGAAGCGAAATGAGTACCAGGCATCCACCTTTCCCCCGACCCGCCTGCGGATGAGGGAGCCCCCCAGGCGTGTGGGCATCTTCCTGGACTACAAGGCTGGAGACATTACCTTTTACAATGTGACAGCCAAATCGCACATCTACACCTTCACCAGCTTCTCTTCCACTGGGCCCCTTCAAGCTATCTTCAGCCCTGGGACTCATGATGGAGGGAAGAACATGGATCCTCTCACCATCTGTCCAGTCGGTGACCAGGGGCCTCACTGAAAACCCTACACTTTGCATCTCTCTTCCAACTCCCAGCCTTATACCTTGAATTTATACTCTCACCAGTTATTATTGAACATATATTGGGTTCTGGGTGCTTTGGGAAATATAATAAATCAGAGAATAGTCCTTGTGCCCTAGGAGCTTATGGTACTCAAATAATGGTAAACCAAGGGTGAAGAGAACACATATGCTGATGACATGCCATGTTTTTTTTTCAGAGTAGAAAGTGCCTGGCTTAATAAACCCTTGTATGGATTAATACCCTAAGATGTTCCTGAGACAGAGATTCCACCATCATGTTCCCTCAGTACCCATGGCAACGATATGTCCCCTCATTTTATTCTCCCCTGTCTTGAGGATTTGGGAATTCTAGGGGGGGTAAAAATAAGCAAAGTGCCTTGCTATAAATTTTTTTGTGCCTGGATTCATGAACTATGGTTTTAAAGAGTATTGTCTGTGCCTGATAAATTGATTAGAAAATTTGATAATTCCATTTGCTGTCACTTGATTGATTGCTGTGAGATACCATTTCCCCACTAAACACCATGAAAGAGATGGAGCTACTGTGGTGGAAAAACATTTGACATATATTCTAAGTGTCAAATTTTCTGTCCTAATCTCTGTCTGAAAATCTATGGGAATATTAGGTGCTTTAGTTCACAGATGTCCCTTTATCATCCCCCATTTAAAGACATGTAAAGAGAAGGGATGTAAGTGTGTGTGGGGGGGGAGACAGGGAGGAAGGGTCAAATCAAGATTAAACTCCAAATTCTTCCTACCGAACCTCCTCTTTCCACATCTTCACACTAGGGCCTAGATTGGACTCCAGTTCTGCATGGTTATGACCAGACCACAAAACACATGCGTTGCTGTCTTTATGGAGCTTTGTTCTATGCGAATAATCTATATGCTGACACAGTTCACGTGCCCTACTTGGTTAGCTGTTCCCTATGGCTGGTCATTTGTTACTCCCAATTATCCCTTAGTAATAACCTTTTCACAACCAGCTTTGTATATATTTTCCCCCACCTCCCCATACACTTAATTTTTTCTCCTGTTATTCCTAAAATGGTTCTAAAATATAAACTATTTGATAACACTTGCTATAGTGGCCAAACAATCCTTCAGAAAGATTAAAAAATGTTTCTGCCCAAAGCAATGTTTGATTTATTTTTATTTTTTGCTGATTTAACAGAGATGTAATGGGGTTTTACCTGTGTTTTCTTTCTTTTTTTTCTTTTTTTCTTTTTTGGTCCTTCGAGCCAGAAACGAATGTTTTATTTCATTAATATTTATTGAGGCGCTGAATTTTTCCAAGTGAATTTCTACTTTTTGTTTCCTACTTTTTGAGTCTAGATACTTAACTGTTTTTATTTGTAGTATTTCTTTATAAATATTTTGGATACTAAACATTTGTATCTTTAAGATGAAATTTTCCCTGTGTCTGGTCGTTTTTTATTGTTGTATAATTCACAAACCATACAATTCACCCTTTTAAAGTATATAGGACTTCCTATTTTACATGCTTGCCTTCTCCCACAACCACATCAAATTACAACTAAATTATACAGCCACCCTTGGGAACCATCTGAAGAGCAGCTGAACAAAACTCGTTCAACTGAGGCTATAAATAAGAAGCCTCACCAAGATTGGTAGAAGGGCGAAGACATGAAACAGGCTGGTCCCACACCCACGTGTGGTGATTAAGAATTGGGAGGGATATCTCAGCTGTGGAGGTCCTCCCTTGGGAGCCAGGCGTCCCAGCCCTACACTGGGCACAGACCACAGCACCAGTGCCAGGAAAAGGATTCTCCAAAACATCTGGCTGTGAAAATCAGTGGAGATTCTGTCTGGGTGACATGGAGGGCTGCTGTTGTCCCAGGTATTCCTCTTCAAGGGCCTGTGTACACACTTACTTGCTGACATACTCACTCACTCTGACTCCAGTTCAGGGACACACTCAAAAAATTGCAGGGAGAGAATGGATGAAACTGACTTGTCTGGCTTTAGGACGGCTGGAGGAGCAGCTCTCTCTGGGACTAAACTGCTGCAAGTACCATTCTTCCTTTGTTGAGCCCTCCCTGCACACAGCCAGCAGATACAGGCTGATACCAAATCTGAGTTGCCATCAAACTCACCCCACACTGTTGATTCCCTGAAACACATCCTATTTAACTCACACGCCAACCCAAACCTCTTTCAGTGGCTGTTCCTCACAAGCTGCCAGTCTCGTCCCATGCTGTGGACTTGCATCACATCTCTAAAAGGCCCACAAACTCCAAACAAGCAGCAGTTGGCCTGGGCATGACCTCTACCCCTGGCTAAGTGGCCCCAGGACTAGTGGCAGTAGTCCTTGGTCTGCACCAGAGCCTCTCTCAAGCATTTCTAAGTCCAGCACAGGCACTACCAAACATAGATCACTTTGTAGATCACATCACTTGTCTGCAGACCAGGCACAGGTAATGGCTGATCTGGGCCTGAACTGGAGCCCCTCCCAAAAGGCCCCAGAACCAACACACCTGGTGGCTGGCTTCAGATCATACTAGAGCATCACCAAATTAGCTCTATAAATGACACACACAACCTGTAGACTCGACAGGCACCAGAGCCCCAGTACAGTAAATAACACTCCACGGAGTCAACCCCCATACTCTAGCTCATCCACTATAGTCACAGCCAGTCCACCTTAGGGTCAATCCCACCACTGACATGTCAATGGCAAAACCAAAGCTCAACTACAACAGGAGAGCACACAAAACTGACACCAGGAACACCACTGAAGCACACAGCTCAGGTGAGCAGGGAGTCCTCACCACTGGGCCCCACAGGACACCTACTAGATAAAGTCACCTTGCCAACACTGGGAAACATAGATCTACCTAATATATATAAATAAATACAGGGAGGCAGCCAAAATGAAAAGACAAAGAAATATGTCCCAAATGAAAGAACAGGACAAAACTCCAGCAAAAGAACTAAACATAATGGAGGCAAGGAATCTACCGAATACAGAGTTCCAAACACTGTTTATAATGATGCTCAATGAACTTACACAAGAAGGAGAACCCATTAAAAAGAACCAGTCAGAAATGAATACTAAAATAACTGAAATGAAGACTACATTTGATGAAATAAATAGATTAGATGAAGAAGAGCATCAAATCAGCAATTTGGAAGGCAAGCTAATGAAAAACACCCAATCAGCCTTGGCTGGGTGGCTCAGTTGGTTGGAACATTATCCCATGCACACAAAATTTGTGGGTTCAATTCTTGGTCAAGACACATATCTAGGTTGTGGGTTCAATCCTCAGTTGGGGCACATATGGGAGGCAATCGATCAATGTTTCTCTTTCACACATCGATGTTTCTCTCTCTCTCTCTCTCTCTCTCTCTCTCTCTCTCTCTCTCTCTCTCTCTCTCTCCCCCTTCCTCTCTCTCAAATCAATAAAACATATAGTCAGGTGAGGATTAAAAAAACAAAACACCACCCAATTAGAACAGCAAAAAGAAAAAAATAATTTTTAAAAATGAGGATAGTTTAAGGGACCTATGGGATAATTTCAAGCACAACAACATTCGCATCATAGGGGTACCACAAGGAAAAGAGAGAGAGAGAGAGCAAGGGATTGAAAACCTATTTGAAATAGACATAGAAGTCCAGGAAGTACAGAGAGTCCCAAACAAGATGAACCCCAAAGAGACCTGCATCAAGACATATCATAATTAAAATGCCAAAGGTTAAAGACAGAGAGAAAATTAAAAGCAGCAAAAGAAAAGTAATTAGTTACCTATAAGAGAGCTCCCATAAAATTGTCAGCTGACTTCTCAACAGAAACTTTGCAGGCCAAAAGGGACTGCCACAAAATATTCAAATGATGAAAAACTGGACCTACAACCAAGATTACCCAGCAGGGCTATCATTTAGAATCAAAGGAGAGTAAACAGCTTCCCAGACAAGAAGAACCTAAAGGGATTCATCACCAACAAACCAGCATTAAAGAACTGTTAAAGGCCCTTCTTCTTCTTCTTTTTTTTTTTTTTAACATATTTTATTGATTCAGAGAGTAAGGGAGAGATAGAGATAGAAACATCAATGATGAGAGAATCATTGATTGGCTGCCTCCTGTATGCCCACTACTAGGGATCGAGCCCACAACCCCGTCATGTGCCCTTGACCAGAATCTGACCCAGGACCCTTCAGTCCTCAGTCTGAGGCTCTATCCACTGAACCAAACCAGCTAGGGCAGCCCTTCTCTAAGAAGAATAGAAAACAATAAAAAAAATAGGAATAATAAAATGTCAGTAACTACATATCTATCGACAATTACTTTAAATGTAAATGAATTAAATGCATCAATCAAAAAACATGGGGTGGCTGAATGGAGAAGGAAACAAGATACATACATATATATATATATGGCCTACAAGAGTCCCACTTCCAATCAAAAGACTGAAACTAAAGGGATATAAAAAGAAATTTCATGCAAATATAAGTTAAAAAATATGGAATAGCAATATTTATATCAGACAAAATAGACTTCAAAACAAAGGCTATAAAAGAGACAAAGGTGGGCATTCCACGTACAATAGTCAAGATATGGAAGCAGCCGGAACCGGTTTGGCTCAGTGGATAGAGCGTCGGCCTGTGGACTGAAAGGTCCCAGGTTCGATTCCGGTCAAGGGCATGTACCTTGGTTGCGGGCACATCCCCAGTGGGGGGTGTGCATGAGGCAGCTGATCGATCTTTCTCTCTCATCGATGTTTCTAACTCTCTATCCTCTCTGTAAAAAATCAATAAAATATATTAAAAAAAAAAAAAGATATGGAAGCAGCCTAAGTATCCATCGATAGATGACTGAATTAAGAAGATATGGGAGACTGCTCAGAGAGGCAAAAACCGGCAAGACCCCAACTGCCTGCAGCTGACACCTGCTGGACCAGCTCCATGGGGGAAGGAAGTACAGCCCAGAACAGGGTCAATCAAGGTGTGAGACCCAAGGCAGACCCAGCCTGTGGGCTAAGGAGTCCCTGACCACTGGATAGCTGGCAAAAAGACATTAGGGTTGAACCTCACTGGCAGCAAGTCAAGGGGGAGACCCCTCCCACAAATGGGACATCAACAATCAAGTCCCAATTACAACATGAAAGCCAAAACAATGCACACAAGGGGCATTTAGAGCATCCAGCTCAGGTGAACAAAGAGACTACACCACTGGACCCCTCAACACACCTTCTACATAAGGCCATCCTACAAAGACTGGGCATAGCAGTTCCAACACATAGAAGCAAATATAAAGAGACAGCTTAAATGGGGAGACGATGAAACAGCCCCCACATGAGAGAAAAGAAGGGATCTCCAGAAAAAGAACTAAATGAGATGGAAGCAAGCCACCTATCAGAAATAGAGTTCAAAGCAATGGTTATAAAGATGCTTACGGAACTTTGTGCAAATTACAACAGCATGAGAAATGAAATAAAGGCCATTAACAGGAACCAGACAGAAATGAAGAATGATATATCTGACATGAAGAACATGCTGGAAGGGATTAAAAGTAGACTGGATGAGGCAGAGGATTTGGAAGACATGGTAGAAATTAATACCCAATTAGAGCAGTAAATAGAAAAAAAAATTAAAAAGCAGAAAAATAGCTTAACCTTTTACACTCGGGTGTCAAGTGTGACTCGACACGGTTAGCATTAGAATAAAGGAATTGAGAAAAAAGCAAGTGAGTGCAAAGGGTTAAGGAAGCTCTGGGACAATATGAAATGTAACAACATCTGCATTATAGGAATACCAGAAGGGGCAGGGGATGAACAAGGAACAGAGAACCTATTTAAAGAAATAATGACATGCCGAAACCGGTTTGGCTCAGTGGATAGAGCATCGGCCTGCGGACTCAAGGGTCCCAGGTTCGATTCCGGTCAAGGGCGTGTACCTTGGTTGCGGGCACATCCCCAGTAGGGGGTGTGCAAGAGGCAGCTGATCAATGTTTCTCTCTCATCGATGTTTCTAGCTCTCTATCCCTCTCTCTTCTTATCTGTAGAAAATCAATAAAATATATTTAAAAAAATAAAAATAAAAAATAAAGAAATAATGACAGAAAACTTCCCCAATGTGGTGAAGGAAAATGCCACACAAGTTCAGGAGGCACAGAGTCCCAATCAAGATGAACCCAAAGAGACCACACGTAGACACCTCAAAATTAAAATGGCAAACGTTAAAGACAAAGAAAGAATCTTAAAGTCAGCAAGAGAGAGAGAAAATTACATACAAAGGAGTTCCCATTAGAATGTCAACTGACTTCTCAAGAGAAACACTTCAGGCCAGAAGGAAGTGGCATGAAGTACTTGAAGTAATGAAAAGCAAGGGCCTAAATCCAAGACTACTGTATCCAGCGAGGCTATCATTTAAAATTGAAGGTGAAATAAAAAGGTTTCCAGACAAAAAGAGGTTAAGAGAAGCACATTACCACCAAACCAGCAATGCAAGAAATGTTCAATGCTTTAAGAAGAAGAAAAGGAGAGAGATGATCATAGGCATAAAGAAAATAAAAATGGCAATAAATAAATACCTATCAATAACAACCTTAAAGGTAAATTGACTAAATGCTCCAGTAAAAAGACATAGGGTGACTGAGTGGATAAGAAAACAATACCCATATATATGCTGTCTACAAGAGACCCACCTCAAAACAAAAGATAAACACAGACTAAGAGTGAAGGGATAGAAAAATATATTCCATGCAAATGGAAAGGGGGAAAAAAGCTGGAGTGGCAATATTCATATCAGACAAAATAGACTTCAAAACAAAGGTCATAACAAGAGACAAAGAAGGCCACTTCATAATACTAAAGGAATGATTCAACAAGAAAATATAACCCTTGTAAACACATATGCACCCAATATAGGAGCACCTAAGTACATTAAAAAACACTTGATTTTCCTTAAGGGAGAGATTGACAGCAAAACATTCATAGTGGGGGACTTTAACACCCCACCGACATAATTGGATAGATCTTCCAGACAAAAAATTAACAAGGAAACAGAGGCCTTAAATGACACACTAGATCAGATGGTTCTAGCCAATATTTACAGAATATTTCACCCTAAAGCAACAGAATATACATTCTTCTCAAGTGTACATGGAACATTCTCAAAGATAAACCACATGTTACCAAACCAGAGAGGGTCAGACCTGCAATACCACCATTTGTCCACCATCCAGAACTGAAATATCATTGCTGTTATGAACACATTAACAACTGTTGGACATAGAAACCGGGACTCAAAAGAACTGTTGGCCCAGAAAGAAACTCACTACAGACTGAAAAAAAAAAAAAAAAAGATAAACCACATGTTAGGGCACAAAACAAGTCTATGCAAATTCAAGAAGGTTGATATAATACCAAACATCTTCTCAAATCACAATGGCATGAAGTTAGAAATCAACTACAATAATAATAATATTAAAAACCTTCAAAAATACTCAAATACATGGAGGCTAAATAGCATGTTATTAAACAATGAGTGGGTTACCAATAAGATCAAGCAAGAAATTAAAAATTTCCTAGAAACAAATGAAAATGAACATACAACCACCAAAAACCTATGGAACTCGGCAAAAGCAGTCCTGAGAGGGAAGTTCATAGCCCCACAGGCCTACCTCAAGAAACAAGAAAAAGGACTAATAAACTAACCCTAAAACTAAATAAATTAGAAAGAGAACAGCAAGAAAAGCCCAGAGGAAGTAGAAATAGAAGGAAGGAAATAATAAAGATCAGAGTGAAAGTAAATGACATAGAGACTAAAAAAAAAAGTACAAAAGATCAATAAATCCAAGAGCTGGTTCTTTGAAAAGATAAATGAAGATCAATGAACTCTTAGCCAGACTCATCAAGAAACAAAGAGAAAGGACCCAAATAAATAAAATCAGAGATGAAAGAGGTGATATAACAATGGACACCACAGAAATACAAAGGACTGTAAACAACTATATGCCAACAAACTGGACAACCTGGGTGAAATGGACAAATTCCTAGAAACATACAATCTTCCAAAACTCAAACAGGAAGAATCAGAAAACCTGAAGAGATCAATAACAACTGGTAAAATTGAAGCAGTAATTTAAAAACTCCTAGCAAACAAAAGCCCTAGATCAGGTGGATTATAGGTGAATTTTACCAAACATTCAAAGAAGAACTAACACCTATCCTCCTCAATCTAGTACAAAAAAATGGAAGAGGAAGGAACACTTCCAAGCTCTTTTTACAAAGCCAGCATTATCCTAATTCCAAAACCAGATAAATACACTACAAAGAAAGAAAATTACAGGCCAAAATCCCTGATGAACATAAATGCTAAAACCCATACACCATGATCAAGAGGGATTTATTCCAGGAATACAAGGCTGGTACAATGTTCACAAATCAATAAATGTGATACATCACATAAACAAAATGAAAGATAAAAATCCGATGATCACATCAATAGATGCAGAAAAAGCATTTGACAAACTCCAGCACACTTTTTTGATAAAAACTCTCAGTAAAGCAGGAATAGAGGGATCATACCTCAACATAATAAAGGCCATATATTAGAAACCTACAGCCAACATAATATTCAATGGACAAAAACCAAAAGTGTTTCCCTTAAGAGCAGGAACAAGACAAAGATGCCCGCTTTCACCACTGTTATTCAACATAGTATTGGAAGTCCTAGCCACAGCAATCAGATAAGAAGACATAAGCCAAAACCGGTTTGGCTCAGTGGATAGAGCGTCGGCCTGCGGACTGAAAGGTCCCAGGTTCAATTCCGGTCAAGGGCATGTATCTTGGTTGCGGGCACATCCCCGGTAAGGGGTGTGCAGGAGGCAGCTGGTCGATGTTTCTCTCTCATCGATTTTCTAGCTTTCTATCCCTCTCCCTTCCTCTCTGTAAAAAATCAATGAAATATATTTTTTTTTAAAAAAAGAAGAGATAAAAGGCATCCAAATTAGAAAGGAGGAAGTAAAACTGTCATTATTCGCATATGACATGAGATTGTACATAGAAAACCCAAAAGACTCCACCAGGAAACTACTAGACTTAATAAATGAATTTGGCAAGGTAGCAGGGTACAAAATAAACATCCACAAATCTATGGCATATTTATGTTTTTTCCTGTTTTTGTTATGGCATTTTTATACACCAATAATGAACTCTCAAAAAGAGAAATGAAAAATAGCAGTCCCATATACCATTGCAACAACAACAACAAAATAAGATACCTAGTGATAAACTTAACTAAGGAAGTAAAACAAAAAAAACAAAAAAAACAAACTATAGGATATTGAAAAAGAAATAGAGGAAGATACAAAGAAATAGAAGCGTATACCATGTTCATGGATTGGAAGACTTAACATCATTAAAATGTCTGTACCATCCAAAGCAATCTACAGATTCAATGCAATCCCTATTAAAATACCAATGGCATAGTTCACAGTTAGAATAAATACTCCAAAAATTTATATGGAACCATAAAAGACCCTGAATAGCTGCAGCAATCTTGAGAAATAAGAACAAAGTAGGAGGGATCACAATACCGGATATCAAACTATACTACAAAGCCATTATAATAAAAAAAAGCCATGGTACTGGCACAAGAACAGGCATATAGACCAATGGATCAGAACAGAGACCCCAGAAATTGACCCACACCATTATGGTCAATTAGTATTTGACAAAGGAGGCAAGAACATACAGCAGAGTAAAGACAATCTCTTCAACAAATGGTACTAGGAAAACTGACAGACACATGCAAAAAGATGAAACTAGACCACCAACTTACACCATACACAGGAATAAACTCAAGGTGGATAAAAGACTGAAAAGTAAGGCATGAACCATAAAAACCTTAGAAAATATATGCAGTAAAATCTCAGACATCTTATGCAGCAAAATGTTTACAGATACATCTCCTGGGGCAAAGTAAACTAAGGAGAAAATAAACAAATAGGACTACATCAAGATAAAAAGCTTCTGCACAGCAAAAGAAACCACCATCAAATCGAAAAGGAAACCCACTGAATGGGAGAACATATTTGCCAATAATACATCTGATAAGGGATTAATATCCAAAATATATAGAGTATTCATACAACTCAACAACAACAAAAAAAGACAATCCAATTAAAAAATGGGCAGAAGACATTTTGGAGAAATAGACATTTCTCCAAAGAGGAAATACAAATGGCCAAAAGACATATGAAAAAGTGCTCAAAGTCACTAGTCATCAGAGAAATGCAAATTAAAACCACAATGAGATACCACCTCACACCTGTCAATGGCTATCATAAAAAAATCAACAAACAAGTGCTGGCAAGGATGTGGAGAAAAGGGAACACTAGTTCACCGCTGGTGGGAATGCAGATTAGTGCAACAACTACTGAAAACAGTATAGAATTTCCTCAAAAAATTAAAAATGGAACTTCCTTTTGATGCAGTGATCCCACTTCTGGGAACATATCCTAAAACCCCCAAAACAGCAATTGGAAAGAATATATGTACCCCTATGTTCATAGTAGCATTACTTACAATAGTTAAGATTTGGAAACAGCTCAAGTGCCCATCAGTAGGTGAATGGATAAAAAAGCTGTGGGACATTTACACTATGGAATACTATGCAGCTCTCAAAAAGTGGGATCTCTAACCCTTTGGGACAGCAATGATGGACCTGGAAAATATTATGCTAAGTGAAATAAGCCAAACTGAGAAAAACAAATATCACATGATCTCTCTTATTTATGGAATCTAATGAACAAAATGAACTGACCAACAAAATAAGACCCGAAACAGGGAGGCATGGAACAGACTGACATACTTCAATGTGGGATTGTGGGGATGAGAGGAGATAAACCAAAAAACTTATATACTTATAAACATAGCCCATGGGCATGGGCAACAGGGTGTTGAAGACCTGGGTGGTAGGTAGGGGGAAAGAGGGGAGAAAATGGGAGATATCTGTAATACCATCAACAATAAAAAATACATTAAAAAAAAGATATAGTACATAAATACAATGGAATATTACTCAGCCATAAAAGAGAATGACATCTTACCATTTGCAAGAATACAGATGGACCTAGAGGGTATTGTGCTAAGTGTAATAAGTCAGACATAGGAAGACAAACACCATATAATTTCACTTATATGTGGAATCTAAAGAACAAAATAAATGAATAAAACAGAAACAAGACTCATAGATACAGAGACCAAACTCATGGCTGCCAGATGGGAGAGAGGTTTGGGGGCTGGACAAAAATGATGAAAGGATTAGGAAGTACAAACTGGCCCTGGCCAGTGTTTCTCAGTAGTTAGAGCATCAGCCCACACGCTGAAGCGTCGTGGGTTCGATTCCTGGTCAAGTATGTCCCTGGGTTTGGGTTTGCTCCCCACCCCCTGTTCAGGGCGTATTTGGGAGGCAACAAGTTGATGTGTCTCTCTCATAACAATGTTTTTCTCTTTCTCCCCCTCTTCCCTCCCTTCCACTCTCTGAAAAGCAATGGAAAAAATATCCTCTGGTGAGAATTAACAACAACAACAAAAAAAGAAGTATAAACTGGCAGTTACAAAATAGTCACCAGGATGCAAAGTACAGTACAGCATAGGGAATATAGTTAATAATATTGAAATAAATATGTATGCTGCTAGATAGGTACTAGACTTATTAGGGGGATCACTTTGTAAATTATATAAATGTCTAACCATTAAACTGTACACTTTAACTAATAAGATTGAATGTCAACTGTAATTGAAATTTTTAAATTAAAAAATAAAGTGTACAATTAAGTAGTTTTTGGTACAATTCACAATGTGTACAAAAAATGATCACTAATTCCAGCACATTTTCATCACCCCCCCAAAAATCCATTATCAGTGCCTTGGTCAATCCATGTTGCAGCATGTGCCAGTACTTTATTCCATTTTTATTGCTGAATAATTATAGGGATACTAAAGGCCTGATTCATGAAATTCGTGCAAGAGTAGGCTTTCCTTCCCCTGGCTGTTGGCACCAGCTTTCCTCTGGCACCTGGGACCCGAGCTTCCCTTGCAGCCCCGGCTTCGTCTGGAAGACATCCAGTCTAATTAGCATATTACGATTTTATTATTAAAGATACTACATCTTGTTTATCCACTCAGCAGTCATTAGTTAATACACATCTGGGTTGTTTCTACTTTTCAGCCATTATAAAATTATGTTGCTAGCCCTGCCAGCGTGGCTCAGTGGTTGACGTCGACCTATGAACCAGGAGGTCATGGTTCAATTCCAGTCAGGGCACATGCCCAGGTTGTGGGCTCGATCCTAGTGTGGGGCATGCAGGAGGCAGCTGAACAATGATTCTCTTGCATCATCCAAGTTTCTATTTCTCCCTCCCCCTTCCTCTCTGAAATCAATAAAAATAATATATATATATTTTTTTTTAATAAAAATATATTTTAAAAAATAATGCTGCTATTCATGTACAGCTTTTATGTGGACATGTTTTCACTTCCCTTAGGTTTATCCTAGGAGCGGAATTGCTGGATCATATGGCAAGTCTATGTTAAAACTTGAGTGACTGCCAAACTGTTTCCAAAGTGACTAACCAGCTTTTCTTTTTTAAAATATTTTTTTATTGATTTCAGAGAGGAAGGGAGAGGGAGAGATAGAAACATCAACGATGAGAGAGAATCATTGACCGGCTGCCTCCTACAATCCCCCTCCCCCACTGGGGATTGAGCCCTCAACCCAGACATGTGCTCTTGACTAGAATCAAACTTAGGACCTTTCAGTCCACAGGCCGATGCTCTACCCACTAAGCCAAACCAGGTAGAGAACTAACAAGCTTTTCAATAGTTAATGACCAGTTAGTTTTCCTGCTCTGTGGAATGACTTCATAACCTTTGCCTTCATCTTCTGTCAGTTGGTAGGTATTCTTTGTATGTTGGGAATGTCTAATTCTTTATCTGCCTTTTTACAATTATTTTCCAGTCTATTTCTTGTTTGACTTAATATTGTGTTTTTTTTCTGTTTTATCATAAGACTTCGTTGATTCTAAACTTGTCTCCATATGTTTACCAAAAAATAAATCATTTTATCTTGTGTTGAACTTCCAAATTTTACAATAGGATTCACACTTTCAGTTGATTTACTTTTGCAAAATGAACTAAACACTTCTCTTTGATTCCAACAATTGAATAAAAAATTTTGAACGATTATAGTTTTAAAAAAAAACTATGTCATCACAATGGTTTATATTTTATTTTAAGGCATCTCAGTTTCCTATTTTGCTTCATCATTAAACTTAATGTTCTCTTATTGTTTAAATTCCATTTTTTGTATGTAGTATAAGGACAGGAGTCTTACTCTTTTTCAGAACAGTTTTTGCTAGCACCATCTATTTTACACTAAGTTGAAATGCTGCCCTTTCATATAGGTTCCCATATATTCTGACCAATTTTGGCACTTACTAGTCTTTTCTACTGTTCTATTTATGTACTCTTAGTTAAAACCATAGTGCTTTGATTTAAGGTTTTTTTTAGTAATTCTGATGTCTGCAAAGGCAGGTAATCTTTATTTTTAAAAAAGTTTGGTGCTACAGTTTTGACACTAGTCTCTCTATAACATATTTTAAACAATGGCTAAGTGAGTGTCCTATAGTTAGGGTTAAGAAAAGACATTCAGCCCTAGCCCTGGCTGGTGTGGTACAGTTGGTTGAGCATCGACCTGTGAACCAGAAGGTTGGGGTTTGATTCTAGGTCAGGGTTTGATTCCGGGTCAGGGCACATGCCTGGGTTGTGAGCTCCATCCCCAGTGTGGGGCGGGCAGGAAGCAGCCCATGGATGATTCTCATCATTGATGTTTCTATCGCTCCCTCTCTCTGAAGTAAATAAATAAATAATAAAGGCATTCATTTACATTTACTTTCGTCATCCTGCTGGTGGCCGGTGTTACAAAGAGGAATAAACTAATCCCTAGGGTTATTCCAACCCTGATCAGTGTATGGGAACAATGCAAAGAGAAAAGACGCTGTTAGGCGTCAGTGAGAAACAAATTGAGAGCAGAGATGGCGTGGTCCGAGGACTAGGATTCCTTATAAAGTAAGATGTGTTGAAGTTGTCAAGCAGAGGAGAGAAGGGTCGCCAGGCTCTGACCTACTGGCCGGCCCTGATAGGAGGGACCCAGGATCTGGCAGAAGCCCTGAAACACTACTCACTTCCCACCCCCGTAATCCTGTGGCTCACCCCGGATGCAGCGACGGCAACTGAGGCAGCGGGGAACAAACCTTCCGGTCCCAGAGACAACTCGCTTCCGGTCTAGCCGCGGCTCTGCCCCGCCCCAACCGCTGCGCTTGGAGACCTCCCATTGGCTGATTAGAGTTGAACTGCATTTCCCAGCAGCACCTAGAGTTAGCCCGTACCTGGAGTGGTGCTAGCCGGTCATGGAGGACTGGAGCTAGCCTTCTGCTTCCCGTCTTCCAGGTAGGGACACAGAGAAAGCGGCTGTCTCCGGTCTGGCCTCCCTCCAGCCCTGTGAGCTCCGCCGGTCTGCCTCGAGCCTCGCCTCAACGGCAGACTGCTCGCTCCGAGTAGGGAGACCAGGTTACCGCACCGGAAACGAGGCACCGGGCGTGACGTCACAGATGCTGAGTAGCCCGGGCTCCCAGAAGGCACCGCGTCCTGCCGTCTTTCCTAACTGGCGTTTCGGCGCACCAATAGTCTCTGGGAGATTGTGAGGACACTCCCAAGGGCGAGGGGAGGTCTCGGCTTCCCGCGCCTAGTTTCCCGGTCTCTCCTCGAGCCTGGGTCTCCGGGCTGCCCTCAGCGAGCGCCCAGGGGTGGCAGAGCCTCCGAAAGGTGAGGTGCTCCGCGAGGGCGGGAACCAGGCTTGAGGCAACCTCTGGGGAGCGGATCGTGGATCGTGGTCCGTTGTTGGAGGAGCTTGGCTGGATAGGGAGCCTGGAGCTGGCCCCAGGCAACGCCCAGGCCGGGCTTGGCGCTCAAGGTAGCCCTTGCCCAATGGGAGAGGTTCTAGCGCGGGCCAGGACTGGTGGTCCTACCGGGATAGCTCACCTGCCGCTTTCAATGGAGCTCTCTCAGCAGAAAGGAGGCACCTCATGCGGCCTTGCGTTTTCTTCTCGAGCCATCGGCTGTCCCTGGAAAGGTATCCGAGGGATCTCCGGTCAGATTCAGTCCAAAGCTGATTGACTTCTATACAGATACGCTCGGTATTGGCCCCCAGATTTCCTGCCTTCTAGCCCAGCGGTCGCCAACCTTTCGGACCTCACGGACCACCGGTTGGCGACCCCTGCTCCAGAGGTTTCCTTAGGTTGGCGACCGCTGTTCTAGCCCATTGCTCTACCAGCATGAGTTAAACAACTCTTCCCAGTGAAATCTGCACTTTGTATTTCTTAGGATAATAGCCCTTGGTCTTCTGTCGGATGCCTTTGCTCCCTTCCATTTGGTCCTTGCGGTTTGGCCATCCTCTAGCTTTCATTCTCAGGATCTTCCTTTCAGTCCTTGCTAAGAGTATCCATTTCATCTATGAATTCCCTACCCCAGCTTGTCTTTCTTCTCTGACTTAGATCTCATGTGGTCTCACTACCCAAGCCACACGTGTAGGCATGCTCTGCCTGATCTTGTGGGTAACCGATGATATCTCTTGTCTGCAACTTTCTGGCAGATTTTCTTCAGAAAGAGGTGGCTTCTGAAGCTCTACACAAAGGAGTGTGGTGTGTGATTTCAAGGCACGATGGCTGCAAAAGTGTTTCCTATGCCTCCGAAGCCAAAGCAGTCCTTTATACTGAGAGTTCCTCCAAACTCCAGGCTAGGCCAAGACCTACTTCAAGATGCTACTAATAGGCCCAAGACCATCCACCAGCTGGTTCTGGAGCACTTCCTCACCTTCTTGCCCAAGCCGGGACTAGCCCAGCCCAATCAGAGTGCCAAAGAGACCTTGGTTATCATGAAAGATGTGAGCTCAAACTTTCAGAACAGAGGTAAGAACACTTCTGTTTCACTGGGAGAGAAAGGGGATGGTGCTCAGGGGCTGAGGTAGTCCTTCCTGCTAGTAAGGAATCCCAGTTAGGATGATGGATATTGAAAAAAGTAGTTGATTTTAATAAGTCAACATGTTGGGGAGAGGGAGTCTTTTTCTCAAGCTGGAGCTTGAGTGGTTTGCTGGGTGTGGGTAAGGCCATAGAATAAGCAGTGTGCCTCTTTTCTGTAGTGTCAATTTTTCATTGGGAGAGGGGAGTAGGCAATATCTTTTTTTTTTTTTTTTAATCCTCACCCAAGGATATTTTTCCATTGATTTTTAGAGAGGGGAAGACAGAGGGAAACATTGATGTGAGAGAAACACATCAGTTGGTTGCCTCCTGCATGTGCCCTGACCAGGGCCTGTGCCGAGGAGGAGCCTACCACCGAGATACGTGCCCTTGACCGGAATCAAACCCGGGATCCTTTGGTCCGCAGGCTGACGCCACTGAGCCAAACCAGCTAAGGCGACAATATCTTTTTTAAGATAAATGAATGTGAATGAATGATAGAATTGATTTTAGTTTATGTGGCGTTTTGGAAACTTTGTGCTTGCTATGGGGTTCTTCAGACTTTACCTTCTCCCAACCCCCTCTTTAGTAGTTGTGGGAATTTTAAAAGGTACTTAGGGGAAATCATTCTTTTCATAATGAGGAGACCTTATATCAGGCGTCCTCAAACTACGGCCCGCAGGGCCACATGCGGGTGTTTTTGCCGTTTTGTTTTTTTTACTTCAAAATAAGATATGTGCAGTGTGCATAGGAATTTGTTCATAGTTTTTTTTAAACTATAGTCCGGCCCTCCAACGGTCTGAGGGACAGTGAACTGGCCCCCTGTTTAAAAAGTTAGAGGACCCCTGCCCTATAGAATAGGTTCAAGACGCTGTGATTTATGGCTTGATCTCTGACTGGGCTCACAGGACCAGAAAAGACCATGAGTTGCCTGCCAAAGGAGTGAAGACAACTGACCTTAGGGTGTGGGTAGAGTCTCTGTATTAGACTCACTGACTTTTCCAGTAACTGCAGTTTCCTCTTTTCCCAGTGCAACCTGGTCCCCAAGTGAAGCTTCTGACCAGAGAAGGAATCCAGCATGAACAGGAGACAGTACCTCTGTGCTTGAAAGCTGATTCTGAGGTGGGTATGGTTTTCCCATTCATTGTTTTAGAGAGAGAGGAAGGGAGAGGGATGGAGAGATAGGAACATTGATCGGCTTCCTCCTGCACTCCGCCTATTGGGTGCGGATTGAGCCCACAACTTAGGCATGTGCCCTGATCAGGAATCTAACTGGTGACTTCCTGGTTCATGGATGGAGGCTCAACAACCGGGCCCCACTAGCCAGGCCCTTTTCTGTTCTTGCTATCCCTTCCAGCTCAGCCAATCTTTATATATGAACATACTCTCGGAAGTCAGCAGGGAGAATGGGGCTTGTTCTTCACTTTCTCCTTAGATCGTTTTCTTCTGCTTGTCTTCTGGCTCCTTTCCTGACTGGCTGCATCTCTGTGGGACTTATAAATCCCTTTCACCATTCCTTCGTCATTGGGTCTCAGTATTTCTTATCAACAGGGCTGTCAAGGAACCTCTGTTACTAAGAGGAAGGGGGGGCCTGTTGCTCTTTCAGGATCTGGTGGTTTTTGAGGATTTGAATATATTTCACTCCCAAGAAGAATGTGTGAGCCTGGATCCTATGCAGGAGCCCACCTCAGAGAAGGAAGAAGACAGTATTGGGGAGATGATGTTAATGGGTAAGAAATCAAGTCCCTTTTGTATTCAGATTGAATGCTATGGGGAAATCATGTTCTTCTACTTGATCTCAGACTTTTTCTAGACACCATTCATACCAACTAAGCACAGGCGCACACGTGCGTTTAATTTTTGTCTTGTCCCATGAGCCAGAGCCTGCTTCCACTGTGGGTGGCCATTTTCCCTACATCTTGGGGCAGCAAAGGCAGAAGGTCCTTCTCTTGGTAAGCAAGTACTACAGCTGATGTATTAATATCAAGCATTCAAGCAGATAGAAAATGTGGGCAGGCTTTCTGAATCTATTTTTTGGATCCAGTGCTATTTCCCAACAGGTATATTATATTATATTATATTATATTATATTATATTATATTATATTATATTATATTAATTTTTGTTAATTCTCACCTGAGGATATTTTTCCATTGGTTTTTAGAAAGAGTGGAAGGGAGGGGGAGAGATAGAGAAACATTGGTGTGAAAAGAGACACATCAATTGGTTGCCTCCTGCATGGCCCCGACCAGGGCTGGGATCAAAGCCCGCAACTACATGCCCTTGACCGGAATCTAACCCGGGACCCTATGGTCCCAGTCCGATACTCTATCCCCTGAGCCAAACCGGCTAGGGCCCAACAGGTATATTTTAAATCTGTGTTTTCATTGGACACATGACACATTGAAGGTCAATAGCTGTGAAACGTAGTGTAAAAGAAGAGATATCTAACTATTGGTGGAAATAATATCTGCTTATTAAGCACTTGTGTGCTTATGTGCTAGGCACTAGTCTAAGTACTTTGCTTGCATTTGTTATCTCTTGTAATTCTCACAACTGTACTGTGGGGTATAGGAGTTATTACCATTTTACAGATGATGAAACTGGAGCAGAGAAAAGCTACTTGATAAAGGTCACACAGCAGTAGGTAGTGGAGCAGAGATTTGGACTCTGGGAATCTAACATCAGATCTTACAGTCCTGACCCAGAGCTGTACTGTCTCCTTGCCGAATGTCTCATAATTTTGTCAGTGTATGTTCTGTATGGTTGGTGAAAGGCTCTTCTTCATTTGTACTCATTTTCCAGTAATGGTTAGCAGGTATCCTCAGTGATACATATTAACTCATGTGGCAGCAGCTTAACCTTAGAGATGCTTCAGTTTTTCTCCAGAAGTACACTGTTACTGGAGAGCAAGGGTGAGTCCCGAGAGCCGTATAAGCCTGAGAAATCATTTGGTCTGGCCCTGCCAAGGCAACCGCAGGCAGGACTTGAAATTCAATAAATCTAGGAGCTTTTTTTCATAGCAACATACATTTATATTAAGTGAATTATATGAAGCAAGTGATGTTGTAAATATCCAACTGGCCCTTGGCAGATAAAAGGTTCCCCACCTCTGTCATAGAGTCAGGGGCCTTCAAAAATCATTTAGCTGAGTGCCTAATACTTTTACTTGATTTCCCGGCTGTTTGTTCTGAGGCTGAAGTTGAGCAGAGAGTAGGTGTTGTGAGTTGCCTAGGGTGGCAAAAATCCATGACTATTAAACTCTGTAGTTTTCTTACACATATGGTCAGGGTAGTGGGCCAGGTTAATTTCCCACAGATTGTTCTGTTTTCTTTATTTTAGGAAGAAGTATAGACAGATAAGATTTATTATATGAGTTTTTCCTGACTCTTGCGCAAAGCTAGCATATATTTTGGGTGATAGGTTGATGGTTATGTTGCCAACACCGGGAATACTTTGGCCATGCACCTTGAGGCCTAGAGACCCAATGCTCACTCTCCCCTCCCTTGCCCATACCCTAAAATTGTTTATTTAAGTTTAGAGTCAACAATAAATAGCAAAGATATACATAGGATTTTTTAAAACACTTAAGTCAACCTGGCCAATGTTGTTCAGTGGTTAGAGCATCAGCCACGCACTGAAGGGTCTTGGGTTTGAGTCCCGATCAAGGGCACAGACCTGAGTTACAGGTTCAATTCCAGACCGTCAGGGCACATTCGGGAGGGAGCCAATCGATGTCTCTCTCTCATCAATGTTTCTCTCCTCTCTCTCTGTCCCCTCCCTTCAACTCTGTCTTAAAAAAAAAAAAAAAAAGCCATTCACCAATATTTAGTAAATGCCCCTTGTTTTTTTCCTCAGGCAGAGTTGGATTCTGGAGTTGATTAAAAATATACATATTACTCCAGTCCTGCCTTCCAGGACTTTCCAATTTGTTTTGTAAGGTAAATCATTCACATAAAAAGATAAGCAGTGTGAAAGCATTATAACTATAAAGAGATAGGACAAGGTTGAGACAGGATTTGGACCCAAGAGCAGAGTTTGGAAGAAGATGGATTTTATTTCCATAGAGGAAATAAAATTATCCTCTGGGCACTTGGACATTGGGGGTTGGGAGTCAGATGTAGACGTGGGGATTTGGGAGTCATGAGCATACAGCTGGAAATAGTAACATTGGTCAGTTTGCAAAGGGAGAAGTGCAAGGGAATGAACCTGGGGGTTGGGGGGTCCAGGAATCAAAGAAGAGTTGTCAATAGAGGAGAATAGAATGTGTGTCTCTATCCAAGTGAACATGAAAACAGTTAGGAATGTAGAACCTTAAATTCTCAGTGAGATAGTTCTTATAGTTATATCTACTTGTACTGTGGTAAGAGAACATATCTTTACAAGATACATACACACTGACTCTCTTCCCTGCAACAAAGAAAACCTCAGTGGATTCCAGAGTAGAAATAACACAATAGGATCTACCCAGTACAACTAGAAATTAATAATGAAATGCGGGAAAAGTTCCACCTGGAAATTTTAAAAACTATTAAATTACCTGAGTCAAAGGGGAAATACAAGTTAAAGTTACATAATTTTTCCAAAAAACTGTGTGTCACAATCTATGGTATAGCCTAAAGTGGTACTCAAAAGAAAGATTATGGCTGTGAAAACATGTAGAAAAATAAAGTAATTAAGCCTATGACTCAGAGTTAGGAAAACAACAACATAAAGGAAAACAAAGTATTAATAAATACTAAATTAGAAATCAGTAAGTTAAAAAACAGAAGAAAAAGAAAGATTTTTAAAAAATATATAAACTAATTTATATGAGCAAATTGAAAATTTTAGAAACTAGTCCCCCATCAAAGAAAAAGAACCAGCTTCAGTTTCACAGAAAATTCTTGTGAATTCTTAAAAACTAGACAATTCAAATGCTATGAAAAATTCCAGAGTACAGAAAAAAAAAGTTCAAATTATTTTTATGAAATTAGTGTAACAAAGATACCACAACCTGATAAAAACTGCTGTGACCAGCCCTAGCCAGTTGCTCAGTGGTTAGAGCATCAGCCCACGGACTGAAGAGTCACGTGTTTGATTCTTGGTCAAGGGCAGGTACCTTGGTTGCGGGTTTGATCCCCGGTCTGGGCTTGTGGGAGGCAACCAATCGATGTGTGTCTCTCTTTCTCTCCCTCTCTCCTCCCTTCCAGGGTGTCTGAAAAATCAGTGTAAAAAAATATCCTCAGGTGAGGATTTTAAAAAATAGTAATAAATTAAAAAAACAAAACACTGATGTGACCAATTAAGATTTATTCCAGGAATGCAAAACTGATTTAATACTATAAAGTCTGTTCATATATTCCATCTTATAATGAAGAAAAAATGCAAGATCATTTTCATAGTTACAGAAAAGGTATTTGACTAAATACCCCTGCTTCATAAGAATACTTAACAAAATAGTACTTAGTGAATACATCCTTAATAAGGTACTTATCTTTTCAGCCAGCATCACCTTAACAGGAAATACTGGGAGGCATTCCCACTAAAATTAGGAATACAACAATGAAGCCCACTATCACTACTTCTGTATTTAATATTATATTTTGGGTATTTGGCCAGTGCAGTTAAATGAGAAAGAAGTTAGGTGTATAACAATTTTAAGAGAAAGATAAAAGTACATCTGTTTATATATGTTATAATTGTGTAACTGGAAAACTCTAGAGAATATCTGAAAACTTCTATAAATAAGAGCATTTGGTATCGAATTAGATTGTAAAATATTACAGTATATGGAAATCATTAGCTTTCATATGCAAATAATCATATAGAAGATATAGGAACAAAAAAAGATTAAACACCTAGAAATAAACTTAAGAAATGTGCAAAAATTATTAGGAAAACCTTAAAACACTTCTAAAGGACACAGAAGCAGATTTGAATGAATGAAAAGAAACACCATGTTCTTGGGTAGGAAGATTTAATGTATAAAGGTCAGTTCACCCCAAGTTGATTTATGAATTCAATGTAATCTCATTAACAATACCAATAGGATCTCTCCCACCTCACCCCCACCTCCTGCAATTAGACAATCTGATACAAATGGATTTGAAAGTCTTAAAAGATCAATAAATTAAATACATAAAAGTGAAAAAATATATATATGTAAGTTTTAAAAGGCAACAAATTGGAAATATTTATAACTCAGACAAAAGCTTAATCTTCCTAATTTATAAACAGTTTCTAGAAGTAGGGAAGAGAAAATCCAACAGATTCACATAGAAATACAAATTACTTTTAAATACACGAAAATATGTCCAGTCCTACTCATAATTAGAAATACAAATTAAACCTCTACTGAGTTACCATTTTTTAAATATATATTTATTGATTTCAGAGAGGAAGGGAGAGGGAGAGAGAGATAGAAACATCAATGATGAGAGAGAATGATTGCCTGCCTCCTGCATGCCCCCTACTTGGGATCAAGCCTGCAAGCCAGGGATGTGCCCCTGATTGGAATCAAACCCGGGATCCTTTAGTTTGCAGGCCAACACTCTGTCCACCGAGCCAAATCAGCTAGGGCCTGAGTTATCATTTGTTAAAATCAGATTTACATAAATTGGTATTGTAGCAACACTTTGGTAGTGAGGTTGTTGGGAGACAGCTATATTGCTGGTAGGTATACGGAATAGTACAGTCCTTATGTATGGGAATCTGTAATTACCCATGTTACAGATGCATTAACTCTTTGATCCAGCAGTCCCACTTCTGGGAATCTGATCTACAGGTCACAGCAACAGTACATATTCAAAATGATGTAGTTATTCATTGTGGTGTTGTTTCTAAAAACCCATGGTTGAAAACAATTCATTTGTGTCTGCAGGGTTGATTATGATATGTCCACACATCATATTGTGATAATCTCTATATACTGGAATATAGTGATTGAAATAAAACAAGCGGAAATATATAATATACTACCTTTTATATAAGAAAGGGGGAGGAAAAGAAAATGTATTGCTTAAAGAAACAGTGGAAGACTAAAAAGAAACTTATAAAAACTGGTACCACTCTGAGAGATGAATAGAATGGATGGGGATAGGGATTGGATTAAGACTTCTCATTGCATACCTTTTCATATGTTTTGATTTTTGAGCAATATAAATATACTAGCTACTAAAATTATTTTAATTTTAAAAATTAGTACATTAAAGAAAAACCATGAATGTCTATAAATTGTCCTCAAAACAGTCCTTTAATATAACCAAACATTTATAATCATTCATAAAACACTGATGGTAATTCCTTAAAACAGAACAAAATAAAGAAGCCTGCTTTCACAATATCATTAACTAGGTTTTCTAAAACAAGAAAAGAAAAAGGGGTTACAAAGAATAAATATTGCCCAGCTGTGGTGACTCAGTGGATTGAGCGTTGTCCCATGGACCAAGAGGTCCTGGGTTTGATTCCCAGGCAGGGTACATGCCCAGGTTTCGGGCTCGATCCCCAATAGGGGGCGTGCAAGAGGCAGGCAGTCAATGAGTCTTTTTCATCATTGATGTTTCTATTTCTCCATCTCCCTTCCTCTCTAAAATCAATAAAGATATAAAAAATAATAAATACTGGAAAGGGAGGGAACCCTTTTTGAACTTAGTACAAACCCTGGTTTGTACTTACAAAATCTAAAAGGATTGACTAAAATTTATATTAAATAGTTTTAAAGTAGGTAGATAGAAAATAAATATATAACTATCAGTAGTATTCTTAATGAAAGCTCTCATTCAGAGTGACTATAAAATAGAAGTAAACTGGAAACGCTTTGTTGGTAAACATAAAAAAAAGGTTAATTAGAGAGACACAGGTGTAAATAGGAAAATTAAAATGTAAAGATAACTGCCCTCCAATTTTTAAAATAATATTTTTATTGATTTCAGACAGGAAGGGAGAGACAGAGAGAAACATCAATGATGAGAGAGAATCAAGGATTGGCTGCCTCCTGCACGCCCCCTACTGGGGACCGAGCCCGCAACCTGGGCATGTGCCCTTGACCGGAATCGAACCTGGGACCCTTTGGTTCAAAGGTCGACACTATCCACTGAGCCAAACCGGCTAGGGCCCTCCAAATTTATTTATACTGTATTTAGATTCATGTTCTGGCTGCTTTTACCAATTTCAGACATGTTATAAACAACAGTGTGATATTAAACTCCAAATGGGGGTGCTTGTGGTGGGACTGCAGGGGATCCTGCAGGAAGCAGCAGGACAGTGGGGTCTGGGGAGGACAAGTACGACTACCTTTTCGGAGTGGTGCTCCTCGGGGACTCCAGTGTGGAGAAGAGCTACCTGCTGTCTGTCCTGCTTCACCTACAAGTTCAGCCTGGAGAGCAAGAGCACCATTGGCGTGGAGTTTGCCACCCACAGCATCCAGGTGGACAGCAAGACTATAGGTGCAGATCTATGACACCACGGCCAGAGCACTACCTCACCATCACCTCCACCTACTACTGGTGCAGTGGGCACGCTGCTATGACATTGCCAAGCCCCTGACATAGAGAACGTGGAGCACTGGCTGAAGTAGTTGGGACCATACCAACAGCAACTTCATTCTATTGCTGGTGGGCAACAATAGCAACCTGTGCCACCTGAGGGCTGTGCCCACTGATGAGGCCTGTGCCTTTGCAGAGAACAACTTGTCCTTCATTGAGCCCAGCCTTGGACTTCACCAGTGCAGAGGAAGCTTTCAAGAACATCATCACAAAGATCTACCACAGTATATCACAGAAGCAGATTGGAAACCGTGCAGCCCACCAGTCCCTAGGCAACAATGTGGTGGACATCAGTGTGCTGCCTGCTACCAACAGACAGAAACGGAACAGTCTGCAGTGCCTGTAACCATGCACACCTTGTCCATGTGTGCATGCACATCCTTGTCCTCCGCTCACCCCTCACCATGATGTCCTACATGATCCCACTCTCCCATTGAGCTCAGCTGGGGTTTAAGAATAGGAGTCAAGCAGCACCTCCTGTCTCCCCACCCTCCACCCCAGGAAAGCTCAAAGCCCTGGCTGCGGCACCTGCTCTTCTTGGGCCCCAGTGGGCCTCTGGATGGGGCAGGGAGGGTGGCAGGATGGGCAAGGCCAGCCAGAGGCAAGAGGATGGGCACACTGACCAGGCTTCTTCAGTTTTCCACAGCAGACTCCAGGGAGCAGTTACCTCCCTCCCTCTCTCGCCAGTTGTCCCAGCTGGCCCTGGTCCCCACCCAGAATTGCCATCTGGGCTAAAGCCTGAAGAGCAACTAAGGTGGGGTGGGACAGACACAGGCTCCTGGCACTCCAAGCCTATGTGAATCCAGCCCCTGTCTGTAGATTTGTGCTGGGAGAAGGACCCCCCTCCCCTTCTCTATGCCCTTTTCTCTTGTTTCTTTGTCTGGTCAGGACCCTGTTTGCAGGTGAAGCAATATCTGTATTTTCTATATACAACCACTCTTGTAGCCCTTGGTTTTTTGTTATTGCAGAGAAACACAAATCTTTATACACTTTGTAAAATCAATGCCAAAACAACAACAAAACTCCAAATATATGAGTTAACTGTAAAAAGAATTTAAAAAATGGCCAGAAAACACAATAGAAATTGATCAGATTTTGAAAACTGATTTTTCCCCCCCTCATTAAGTTGAGTTATTCTAGAGGAAGACTTCAATTTAAAAACCTTTCATCACCTTTAAAAAAACTTACAAGCTGCAGATTTAACTCTATTGAAAACATGTTAACAATCCTATATAATAAAAGCCTCACAAGATTTGGGGGCAGTTGGGCTGGCAGGGAAGCAGTTAGGCGTCAATCAAGCCAGCAGGGGAGCAGTTAGGGGACGATCAGGCAGGCAGGCAGGCGAGCAGTTAGGAGCCAGCAGTCCCGAATTGAGAGAGGGATGTCCAGTTGCTGGTTTAGTAAAAATTTTAACTCGAAGGATGAAATTGTATCAGTAAAAGATTTTCAAATGTAAAAATAGTTTACATGAAAATATTCTGTGATAAAGGTGGAATGGAAATACAAGTTTAAGGAGAAAGAACAGCCTGACCGGTTTGGCTCAGTGGATAGAGCGTCGGCCTGCGGACTCAAAGGTCACAGGTTCGATTCCGGTCAAGGGCATGTACCTTGGTTGCGGGCACATCCCCAGTAGGGGGTGTGCAAGAGGCAGCTGATCGATGTTTCTAACTCTCTGTCCCTCTCCCTTCCTCTCTGTAAAAATCAATTTTATATATATATATATATATATATATATATATATATATATATATATATAATATATTTTATTGATTTTTTACAGAGAGGAAGAGAGAGGGATAGAGAGTTAGAAACATCGATGAGAGAGAAACATCGATCAGCTGCCTCTTGCACACCCCCTACTGGGGATGTGCCCGCAACCAAGGTACATGCCCTTGACCGGAATCGAACCTGGGACCCTTGAGTCCGCAGGCCGACACTCTATCCACTGAGCCAAACCGGTTTCGGCAATAAAATATATTAAAAAAGGCGGGGGGGGGGGGGAAGAACGCTATAACATTTCTGAGTGTTGAAGATTGGCTTGATGATGGATGATATTGGGTATCAGTAGCTTTGTTATTTTCTTTAGATACATTATTACATTAAACCGGCAGTCGGACATCCTCCAAGGGGTCCCAGATTGGAGAGGGTGCAGGCCAGGCTGAGGGGACCTCCACCTCCACCGCCCCCATGCATGAATTTCATGCACCGGGCCTCTAGTATTGAATATAATTAACAATGTCTTAGTTTTCCCAATCTATTGTGAGTCTATTCAGCTAAAGAAGATTGCATGTAAATGGAAGAGTAAAAGGTATAATTAATAGTTATTCGATTAGTGTTAGAAAAGTCTTCTTTATATATTTCCCCCAAAATTGAAAAATTGATGTCTCTAGTAATGGGTAAACAAATCTCTTCATAATTCAGGATGCTTTTCACTTCTGTTCTTTCAACAAAATTGAGGAGGATCCAATTGAGTTGAGAGCTGATTGGTCACAAAAATAATACTTGAAATGTGGCACTGTGGGTTTGGCATGTAAAGTGGAAATAGTTCAAAGAATTGAATGACATCGTTTCATAGCAAAATTTGCATCAATTTCATCTATTTATATATGAACAAAGATTCTCAGATCTCAATAAAAAAACAGATTAGAATTGATCCTGAACCCAATCTCGGCAATAAATATTATTCACCCACAAAAACATGAAATAACATTTTTAAATTCTCCATTTCATTAACAAAATTTCCAATTTTTCTTTTTATGTTTAAAATTTAGAATGCATGTCTTACTTTTGATAAGCTATATAGTATTAATAATAATAGTAATACAATCCAAAAGGAAAAATTTTAACTCTAAGGATGAACTTATATCAGTAAAAGATTTTCAAATATAAAAATAGTTTACATGAAAATATTCTGTGACAAAGGTGGAATGGAAATACAAGTTTAAGGAGAAAGAACGCTATAACATTTCTGAGTGTTGAAGATCAGCTTGATGATGGATGATATTGGGCAGTGGTCGGCAAACTGCGGCTAGCGGGCCACATGTGGCTCTTTGGCCCCTTGAGTGTGGCTCTCCCACAAAATACCACATGCAGGCGTGCACATACAGTGCGATTGAAACTTCGTGGCCCATGCACAGAAGTCGATTTTCGGCTCTCAAAAGAAATTGCAATCGTTGTACTGTTGATATTTGGCTCTGTTGGCTTTGCCGACCACTGATATTGGGTATCAGTAGCTTTGTTATTTTCATTAGATACATTATTCCATTATTTTAAACGGTCAATATTTATAATACACCAGAAATAAACTGATTGCAACTATTTATTTTATTATTTTTTAAATATATTTTTATTGACTTGAGATAGGAAGGGAGAGGGAGAGAGAAAAAGAAACATCAATGAGAGAGAATCATTGATCGGCTGTCTATTGCATGGCCCCTATTGGGGATCGAGCCCTCAACCCAGGCATGTTCCCTGACCAGGAATCCAACCTTGACCTCTTGGTTCATAGGTCAACGCTCAACCACTGAGCCACACAGGCCAGCTGGTTGCAACTATTTAAATTTAAAAGAACTTAGAGCCCTAACTGGTTTGGCTCAGTGGATAGAGCGTTGGCCTGCAGACTGAAGGGTTCCAGGTTCGATTCCAGTCAAGGGCATGTACCTTGGTTGCAGGCACATCCCCAGTAGGGGGTGTGCAGGAGGCAGCTGATTGATGTTTCTAACTCTCTATCCCTCTCCCTTCCTCTCTGTAAAAAATCAATAAAATATATTTTTTTAAAAAAAGAACTTAGATGTGAATTTAAATATATATATGGGTGTGTGTGTATATATACACACACACACACTATATACACACACACATATATATCATCAATAGTCATTGACAAAGATTTAGAATTTATAATATATAAAATTTCTTGGAATTTATAAAAGTCTCAGCCCAATAATTTGTAATAAAGCTACAATGAGAAACCATTATACTTAGTAAATATTTTACGTGGTATTTAAAGTTGGCAAGATTAGTTTAAGTTGTTAACACACGATTGATATTGTTGTATTGAAATTGCTGTAGCTTCTTTGGAAAGCGTTTTGGCAATTCATATTAAGACCTGTGATGAAAATTGGCATATGCTTTACGCAGCATTTTCATTATCCTAAGGAAATAAATAAAAGGAATAATTAAATAGAATAAGTCCATTAGTGTGTGAAACTACTAAACCCAGTAGAGATTCACATTCCAGCTTTTGGGTCAGCCACATATCTTAAGTAGTTGATTTTTTAAAAAATTGATTTCTGAGAGGAAAGAAGAGGGAGAGTGAGCTAGAAACATAGGTAAGAGAATTAATTGATCAGCTGCCTCCTGCATGCCCCACACTGGGGATTGAGACTGAAACCCGGACATGTGCCCTGACAGGGAATCAAACCTTGACCTCCAGGTTCATAGGTCGATGCTCAACCGCTGAGGCCTAAGCAGTTAATTTAACCTTTTTACTTTATTCTAAGTAAGTTGGCCAGAGTTTAGGGGTCCTTTGTCACCCAATCTGTTTACAGCATACTGTTTTTCACTTTGCTACCTAGTCATTATAATCTTATTTTACAGGGTTTTTTTTGAACTATAATAAAAATACAGAAAAGTTTACAAATAAGTGTATAACTCAAATTTTCATAAAATATACACATTTGTCTAACTACCACCCAAAATTTACTTCCTAGCACTGCAGAAATTCCTATTGTGCCCCACCCAGTTACTACTACTACTTCCTTTCTCTCCCCAAAATGCCACTGTTGGCTTCTACCATAGTTTTATCAGTTGTAGTAATCACTTTGATTCCCAAGTAATAATCTATTGTGTCAATGTATTATATCTTCTCTGTTTTGGGTATTTTAATTGTTTATGGTTTTTTACTATATAGGACATTGTAGTATTATCTAATACTATAATATTAAAATAGTTAATGTAGTGAGAACCTAGAAGTAAGTCATCTTACCATTCACTTACTAGCCTAAAGATTATGAGTGGTACCCTTTAGTATTTATGTCCTTCATCCCCTGGTACTTAGCTCAATGGTTTACACATACAAGCTCAATATGAACTCACTGAGTAAAATAAAGTCTTTTAGTATAGTCTCACTCATTTCATTTTTTCTTTCACGTAAAAAGAGTACTGTGTGCTTATATTATGGGGTATGGAAAGATTTATTTGTCATGTATCCCACCTTTAATAAGAGTATAAAAGGACTATTGGTGGCAAATATCTGCCAGTCCTCAGATTTGTGATTTTTAAGGTTATTTCATGAGAAATCAAACTTGTTTTTTTCCTCCTCCTGGTATCACATCCCTCAGAAGTTATTAAATTCTCTTTTTTTGTTTCAACAGTCAATGACAGTAATCCTGAGGGTGAAGATCATATAGAAGATTCTTCAGATTGTGATGAGATGGATTGTTTTGTGGTCTCTGAGCAACCTCCAGATTGCCATAAAGAAAAAACACTAAATACATCCATTCCAAATGAAAGGAAAATGAGAAATCTTTTAATTACCATTAAAAATGATACTCCACTAGAGGAACTCTCAAAATTTGTGGATACCAATATTATTGCATTTAGCCGAAATCGGAGATCAAGAAGATGGTATACTTGTCCACTGTGTGGGAGACAGTTTAATGAAAGTTCTTACCTTATTTCCCACCAGAGGACTCATACTGGAGAAAAACCCTATGACTGTAGTCACTGTGGGAAAAGCTTCAATCATAAAACAAACCTTAATAAACATGAGCGAATCCATACAGGAGAGAAACCTTATTCATGTTCAAAATGTGGAAAAAATTTTCGTCAAAATTCTCATCGTAGTCGCCACGAAGGAATCCATATAAGGAAGAAGGTATTTAAATGTCCAGAATGTGGGAAAACCTTCCCAGAGAACAAAGAATTTGTGCTTCATCTGCAGAGTCATGTGGCTGAGAGGCCATATGGTTGCAAAAAATGTGGGAGAAGATTTGGTCGGCTGTCAAACTGTACGCGGCATGAAAAAACCCACTCAGCATGTAAGACCCGAAAGCAGAAGTGTGATCGGGAAAGGTCTGATGGTCCTGCCTCAACCTGAAATGCTTCATAAGGAATTCTGAATTCCCATGCTGTCTGGAAAGATGCAGATATATGAGACCCTCATAATAGCCCAAATTGAATAAATACCTATTTTGGTTAAACCTCAAATTTTTAGAAAATTCACAGGGAAGAAAATGTCCCTATACCTCAGATAGCAGCCAGGCTTTTGAGACTAAGGAGCTTTCCTTTGTGAGCTTATACAGCAATGTACAGGTCACAGATCTCTTTCCCACGAAAAGCTCCAAATATGAGTGTGGAGGTTGTTTACCTGCAAAGTGAACAGAGTAACTCTTGTGTACTGAAAGTATATCTACTTTTACACACTTGAGAAAAGAGAAATAATGCAAAGATCCTTTTCTGGACTGGTATTCTCCTGAAAGACCCAAACTACTGATTGTTAAGCCAACAGCTTATATTCGTGTAACCCTCTAAGAACACCCTCTCAAAGCTTGAGTGTTGAAAGGGATTGTTAGCTTTAGAATATAGGAAAATATAGCAATTGAATATCAAAGGCTTATTATTTGTGATCTGTCAGTTGTTTGCAATTTATGGGGAAAAATGACTTTTATAAAAATCCTTTTCACAATGTAGTTTTAAAATGTCTACTCCTCTTAACTGTCCTTGTTCAGCTAGCAATTGCTCAAATAGCACTTTGATGCCTTTCCCTTGCCACAAAAGAAGTTTGGATCGCTCAGATCCAACCCCACTCCTGGAAAACCTCTTCAGAATCTTCTTCCTCTGCTGAGCCAAGAAGACTTACTAGGAAGGAAACCCCAAGAGCCTGAAAAGGAGGAGGAACACATTGGCTTGGGTCCATGGTTACTCAATAACCTTACCATATGCTTAATTCCCCTCTAAGCATTTATCAGGACTTTGGCAATGAGTGGTCACTACCTCACAAGCAAAGTGTTTTATTTGTAGAAATTATGTCACATTGGTTAGGTCACATTGTCCCTCAAGAGACAGGATTCCTGTGTATTCACTGTCACAGATATTTGTGCTTTTTGGCCTGATATCAAACTTTCCTGACTTACCTTCCCAAAGCAAGGCCAGCGGTGCCTTCATGGGACTGATCCTATGGTGTGTGAATTTAAGGATTCTTGTTCAGTTTTGCTCCTTTTGGTTTTCCTAAATTTTTACATTGGTATTTTGATTGGAATAAATTAATCCTCTTAACTATTTAGGAAAATTTGTTTACAAATTTTGTTTCCCAACCAGAAACATGCGTTTTCACTTATTAGAGTATTCCTGAGTACATTTTCCTCATTTTGTATTGTAAATAGTTTTTTATTATATTTTTCTAGTTATTGCTCTTATATAGGAAAGTTATTTTTAATTATATATTTGTGAAACTAGCCACTTCACTGAATGTTCTTAATTTTCAGTAATTTCTCAGTTCTATTTTATGGTTAAAAATTATACCATCTACAAGTAATAGTTTTGTTTCATCCTTTCTGCCTATTGCTCCTTTTTTGTTATTTTTTAAAACACATAGCTCTAAGCTTTGTTTTGGTACAAAACATTTTATGATACAGTGCAATCCTGAGTCCTAATTAAAAGACAATAACAGCCCAGCTGGTGTGGCTCAGTGATTGAGCATTGACCCATGAACTGGGAGGTCATGGTTCTATTCCCCTGGTCAGGCTCATGCCCAGATTTCAGGTTCAATCCCCAGTAGGGGGCATGTAGGAGGCAGCCAATCAGTGATTCTTATCATTGATGTTTCTATCCTCCCTCTCTCTGAATTCAATAAAAACATCATATATAATAAAAGGGTAATATGCAAATTGATGGAACGGCTGAATGCCGGTTGCTATGACACACACTGACCACCAGGGGGCAGACAACGCAGGAGCTGCAGGCCAACCTCTCGGTCCCTTTCCCCAGTGGGCAGGTTCTGATCACCTGATGGCAAAGGGGGAACTGGGGGGTGGGTGGTGGTGAGGGGTGGGGCTGGCTGCTGGCAACTGGGGAAGATGGCCTAATCACAGGCCAGGCCTCTCATTAAAAATAACAAAAACCAACACTTAAAGGACCACAGCACAGTTGTCCTTCATCAATTTGTATTTCAAGGCTATAGTACCCATTAACACCAGTGACAAAACTGGCTGCCAATATTATTCTCCTATTTCTCCAGAATTATTGACTGGGTCCACCAGCTATTGGCACCAGAGGACTGGCTTGCACACCTAGAGTACTTACAGACTGCCGTGCAGGGCAGTGACGAGAAGAGACAGGCCATCAGGTCCTCAAGGCCTGTGGATGGGTGATGCTCTCACGATCTAAACAACCTCCCTCTGTCTCCTGAGCCTCAGTGTGTGTGAGGGCCAGCCAGTGCCTACTGTTCCCAGAGGGCGGTGCCTGGACCAGCCCGACTTCCCATGCCTTCATCCTTGCCCAGGACCACAGGACCAGAATGCCCCCAAATGCAGAGAGCACCAGAAAGCTCTTAGATGAGTAAGTGCTCAACAAGGAGCCCAACTACCAGCTAATGGAAAAAAAGGAAACACATGAAAAGTGGCATGTAAAGTGGAAACAGTTCAAAGAATTGAATGACATCGTTTCATAGCAAAATTTGCATCAATTTCATCTATTTATATATGAACAAAGATTCTCAGAGCTCACTAAAAAAACAGATTAGAATTGATCCTGAACCCAATCTCAGCAATAAATATTATTCACCCACAAAAACATGAAAAAACATTTTTAAATCCTCCATTTCATTAACAAAAGTTCCAATTTTTCTTTTTTTTAAATATATTTTATTGATTTTTTACAGAGAGGAAGAGAGAGGGATAGAGAGTTAGAAATATCGATGAGAGAGAAACATCGATCAGCTGCCTCTTGCACACCCCCCTACTGGGGATGTGCCCGCAACCAAGGTACATGCCCTTGACCGGAATCGAACCTGGGACCCTTGAGTCCGCAGGCCGATGCTCTATCCACTGAGCCAAACCGGCTTCGGCCCAATTTTTCTTTTTATGGAAAAAAGTGTGGCTGAGTGGTTGACTGTCAACCTATGAACCAGAAAGTCATGGTTTGATTCCCAGTCAGAGCATATGCCTGGGTTGCAGGCTCAATCCCCAGAGTGGGGGATGCAGGAGGCAGCTGATCAATTATTCTCATCATTGATGTTCCTATCTCTCCCTCTGCCTTCCTCTCTGAAGTCAATAAAAATATATTTTTTAAAGTAAACACATCAATGAATGGTTTTTTAGTAGAGCAGCAAAGGCCAGTTAGAAAATATGAAGGACCAAAAATCTGATTCCAGTAGCAATTACAAAGCATGCATCTCCTAAAGACACAGCCCCACATCCCGGGTTTTAAAGGGAAGCAACACACCTGTGGTTTCCTAGGGTGGGGATGGAGCAGAAATTACGTAAATCTGAAATGTGTATGCAGCTACACAGTGTAACAAGTACTTGGAAGGAAATGGATTCTAGGAGTGTTAGAAGTGAGTTTTCCAGAGAGGACGCTAGGGAAGTGGCATTTAAACTGAGACCCAGAAGATGGTGGTGTAGTAAATGCCTGTACTTGCTGCCTTCCACAACCACATCAAAATTACAACTAAAATGCATCATGGTAGGAGGCGTGGAGGCTCAGAACTGGCTGGTCCAACACTCACATGTGCTGTTTTTTTAATGGGGAGAGAGATCTCTGTGGAGGCTGCCTGTGAGGAGCGAGGGGTCCCAGCCCCCAGTCCAGGGTTCCAGAGCTCGAAGAGAAGTCCCCATAACTTTGAGTTGTAAAAGCCAGGGGGGCCCTAACTGGTTCGCCTCAGTGGATAGAGCATCGGCCTTCGGACTGAGGGGGCCTGGGTTCGATTCCTGTCAAGGGCATGTACCTTGGTTGCCGGCACGTCCCCAGTGCGGGGTGTGCAGGAGGCAGCTGATCGATGTTTCTCTCTCACCGATGTTTCTAATTCTCTATCCCTCTCCCTTCCTCTCTGTAAAAAATCAATAAATTAAAAAAATAAAGCCAGGGGATTGTGGCTGAGTGACATGGGCTACTGGAGACCCAGGTGTTCCATTTAAAGGCCTGGAACATGAACTTACTCAGACTCCCAGCACTGGGAGCTTTGGGGGAGCCAGACACATTCGGGGAGGAACTAGATCAAGCATGTCAAAATCGCGGCCCACAACAAATATTTTTGCAGCCTAGCGGCCCTAGCCAATATAACAGCATGTAAGAAACATTTTAATAAAAATTTTGTAACTTAATTTTTACAATATCCTGTTATACATACAGTAATTATTAGTAACAAACTACAATGTTCGCTAATGACGGATTACTGTAATCATGTTGCATTCATTTCCCTAACGCAGATGCACCATCCCCACTAATACTAGCAGCGAATATTTTAGCAACCGATTGCCACGTCATTAGTCTTGTACTGACTTGTTTGGTGTGCGCAACAGGAAATATTTCGCTTTTGGAGAACAAGAAAAATAGGTTTATTTGCATTACACTTATTAACTTGTGCAGTTGTTCAGTGTCTGGTAAGTCAATGTTCAAGAAAAAAATTAATTTTTATTAACATGTTCTATTATTTTATGTTAACAATTACTCATTTATTTCAGCCCTTTGTATTCATGTCTCTATTGAAATAAACCTACGTTTCTATGAAAATTTAAGCTTTTTTTGTTTTGTTTTTTTTTGCGGCCTACATAAACTTAAACCTTGTTTATTTGGCCCATGTTAGCCTTTGAGTTTGACATCCTTGAACTAAATTGTCTGGCATCAAGGCAGAAACTTGGGGGTGGCTTTCTCCCAGGTGGGGGTGCTTGAAGGGGTCATTGTTCCTGTGCTGGGACCTTCCCTGTAGTAGGGCTGACTGGCAGCCATGTCTGAGTCTCCGTTAGCCTGCAGCACACTGTTTGCTTCACCCTGGGGATTCCCTGACATCTCACCCCATTCATTTGCAGTTCCACCCAAGCTGTTTGCAGCAGCTTTTTCAAATGAATGGCCTGTCCTGGTTCAGGCTTCAGATTTTGCTAAAATCAAACAAGTTGCAGCTGGTGACAGCATGCCCCAAACCTATCAATAAAAGACCCAGCACTAGCACCAGCCTGCCTTGCTTCACAGCTGGGCCTGGCCTGGGCACCTCCAAGCCCAATACAAATAACAAATAGCAGTCGTCTGCAGATCCCTATGTAATAGCTCCTGCCAGGTGGCCTCAGGCAGTAGCTGACTCTGCACCTCCCTAGAGGCCCTAGAGCCAGTGCACTGAGTGGACAGTTTCAGACCATAGCAGATTACAACTCTACGCATTCACAAGCAACACAATCAAGAGGCAGACTCAGTGAGCCACCAAAGCCCCACTGAGGCAAGTCCTGCTCCATAGGGGTGTTTCCTGCATAGCAGCTCCCCTACTGTAGTCACTGGTCCTCACAGCCAATTGGCCTGGAGGTCAATTCCTCCCAGTGATGCCAGTAACAATCAAGGCTCAACTACAAGACTGTGCACACAGCCCACACAGGGGTGCACCTAGAGTGCCCAGTTTAGATGACTGGAGAGGCTGAGCCACTGGGCCCTACAGGACACCTACTACACAAGGCCACTCTCCCAATCCCAGGAGACATAACAGCTCTACCTAATACATAGAAACAAACACAGGGAAGCAGCCAAAATGCGGAGACAAAGAAACATGTCACAAATGAAAGAAATGGAAGCATGCAAACTACTGGATACAGAATTCAAAACCTTGGTTATAAGGTTACTCAAGGATCTTCATGAGAGCTTCAAGGATCTTATTGAGAATGTCAAAGACATGAAAAAGAACCAGTCCAAAACTAAGCATACACTAACTGAAATAAAGAACAGTTTCCGGGATTCAACAACAGAGTGGAGGATTCCAAGAATCAAATCAACGATGTTGGATATGAGGGAGCAGAAAGCACCCAATCAGAAGAGCAAAAAAAGAAGAAAGAATCCAAAACTATGAAGATAGTGTAAGGAGCCTCTGGGACAACTTCAAGTGTATCACCATTAGCATTATGGGGGTTCCAGAAGGAAAAGAGAGAGTGCAAGGTATTGAAAACCTATTTGAAGAAATAAGGACAGAAAACTTCCCCTACCTGGTGAAAGAAATAGACTTACAAGTCCAGGAAGTGAAGAGAACCCCAAACAAGAGGAATCTAAAGAGGACCACACCAAGACACATCATAATTAAAATGCCAAGGGCAAAAGACAAAGAGAGAATCTTAAAAGCAGCAAGAGAAAAACAGTTAGTTACCTACAAGGGAGTACCCATACAACTGTCAGCTGATTTCTCAACAGAAACTATACAGGCCAGAAGGGAGTGGCAAGAAATATACAAAGTGATGAATAGCAAGAACCTACAAGCAAGATTACTCTACCCAGTAAAGCTATCATTTAGAACTGAAGGTCAGATAAAGAGCTTCACAGACAAGAAAAAGCTAAAGGAGTTCATCACCACCAAACCAGTATTATATGAAATGCTGAAGTGTATTCTCTAAGAAGAGGAAGAAAAAGGTAAAGATAAAAATTATGAACAACAGCCGAAACCGGTTTGGCTCAGTGGATAGAGCGTCGGCCTGCGGACTCAAGGGTCCCGGGTTCGATTCCGGTCAAGGCATGTACCTTGGTTGCGGGCACATCCCCAGTAGGGGGTGTGCAAGAGGCGGCTGATCGATGTTTCTCTCTCATCGATGTTTCTGGCTCTCTATCCCTCTCTCTTCCTCTCTGTAAAAAATCAATAAAATATATTTAAAAAAAAAATTATGAACAACAAAGTGACAACAGATACATATCTATCAACAAGTGAATCTAAAAATCAAGTGAATAAAAAATCTGATGAACAGAATAAACTGGTGAATATAATAGAATCAGGGGCATAGAAAGGGAGTATACTGACAATTCTCAGGGGGAAGGGAGTGTGGGGGGTGCGGGAAGAGATTGGACAAAAATCTTACACCTATGGATGAGGACAGTGAGGGGTGTGTGTAAGGGCATAGGGTGGAGTGGGAACCAGGTGGAAGGGAGCTATGGGGGGGATAAAAGAGGAACAACCGTAATAATTTGAACAATAAAGATTTATTTTTAAAAAATTAGAGGAGAGCCCTAGCTGCTTTGGCTCAGTGAATAGAGCATCAGCCCACGGACTGAAGAGTCCCAAGGGCACAGGAGGCAACCAATCAATGTGTCTCTCTCACATTGATGTTTCTCTCTGTCTCTCCCTCTCCCTTCCACTCTCTCTAAAAATCGGTGGAAAAATATCCTCAGGTGAGGATTAACAACAACAAAAACAAAAAGAGTAGAAATCAGTGAAATTTAAAACAATCAATAGAGAAAACCAAAATCAAAAGCTGGTTCTTTGAAAAAGATCAATACAAGTGATAAACCCCTAACCAGACTTATAACAAAAGAGAGAAGGCACAAATTACTGCTATGAAAATGAAATGAAAAAGGAGCCATCACTATAAATCCTATGGACATTAAAAGGATAATAGAAGAATATTATGAACAACTCTATGCCCATAAATTTGATAACTGAGATGAAATGGACCAATTCCTTGAAAGGCAATCTACCAAAATTCAAGGAAAAATAACCTGAATAGGCCTATATTAAACAGTATGAATAATTAATAAGCTTCCAAAACAGAAAGCACTGGGCCCAGATGATTTTACTGCTGAATTCTACAAAAACATTTAAGAAAGAGATTATGTCAGTTCTCTACAATCTCTACCAAAAATAGAAACAAAAGGAATACTTCCTAACTCATTCTATGAGACCAGCATTACCCTAATACCAAAGCCATTACAAAAAAAGGAAATCTACAGACTAATATCTCTCCTGGACATATATGCCAAAATCTTCAAAATATCAGCAAATTGAATCCAACAGTGTATAAAAAGAATTATACATCAGGACCAAATGAAATTTATTCCAGCTATGCAAGATTGGTTTGACATTTGAAAATCAGTTAATGTAATCCATCACATCAACAGGCTAAATAAGAAAATTATATAATCCTATCAGATATAGAAAAATCATTTGGCAAAATCCAACACCCATTCATGATTTAAAACAAAACAAAACAAAAATCAGCAAACTAGGAATTGAGGGTAACTTCTTCAACTTGATAAAGAACATACACAAAAACATACAGCAACATCATAATGGTCAGAAAATAGATGCTTTCCCCCTAAGATCAGGAATAAGGAATAAAATATCCCCTCACCACTCCTATTCAACAACACACCAAAATTTCTAGTCAATGCAATAGGACAAGTAAAGGAAATAAAAGGTTATACAGATTTGAGAAGGAAGAAATGAAAATGTCTTTGTTTGCAGATAAGATGATTGTCTATGTGGAAAATCTCAAAAAATAGAAAAAAACAACAAAACTCCTGGAACTCAAACAATATAGAAAACTATCAGGATACTAGACCAATCTACAAAAGTCAACTGCTGTCATATGATCCAGCAATTCTACTTCTGGATATATAGCAGTGAGCAATTGGGATTTGAAATTTAAAATACAACACTATTTTTGGGATTTGAGAGCTGGGTCAATGGAGGAGCGGAAGGAACACCAAGAAAAGAAGGAATAATGATCATGCCAAAAAAGGCCATGGCCATGTGGAGCCTGTTTGTTGCACCAACTGCACCCAATGCGTGCCCAAGGACAAAGCCATTAAGAAGTTTGTCATTCAGCTCGGTTTGGCTCAGTGGATAGAGTGTCGGCCTGCGGACTCAAGGGTCACAGGTTCGGTTCCTGTCAAGGGCATGTACCTTGGTTGTGAGCACATCCCCAGTAGGGGGTGTGCAGGAGGCAGCTGATTGATGTTTCTAACTCTCTATCCCTCTCCCTCCCTCTCTGTAAAAAATCAATAAAATATATATTTTTTAAAAAGAAGTTTGTCATTCAAAATATAGTAGAGGATGCAGCCGTTAGAGACAATTCTGAAGCAAGTGTCTTTGATGCCTATGTGCTTCCGTGCTGCCCACAACCTCCACCAAAGTCTATGTAAGGAGCTAAGTCCTTAAGGACTGAAGAAAAGTTCTCCCGGGGGGGCGGGGGACAAATAGAAATTGTACTTTAAAAATAAAAATACAACACTATTTCCATTAGCACAACCCCCCCCCCCAAAAAAAAAGTTTATGTCTAAATCCAAAAAAATATGTATGAAATCTATACAAGGAAAACTTGAAAGCAATGAAAAAAAATCTAAATTAATGGACAGCTATCCCATGATCATGGATAGGAAGACTCAGTAGTGTTAAGATATCAGTTCTTCCCAAATACTATCTATATGCTGATGTCTCCAAAATGAATATTTCCAACTCCGCCCTCTTCCCTGATGTCTAAGTCTATATATACCTTTCCTTTTTGATAGTTCCATTTGGATGTCCAATAAACATCTCAAATTCCAAATGGCCATAACAAACATTGTATGGTAATGCAGTATTTTATTTATTCTGTCCATTAATGATTAACAGTTGAGAACATTTATAATATTAATGGACTCAATCTAAGAGAAGTTCTTTAAAATATTTCAATACCAGGTATTAATAAGAGAGTCAAAATTACTGTCAAAACTTATAATAAATGTTTGGTGTTAGTCTACATACAGTTCAGCTTTTGGTGTGAAATTCTTCGGCTGCAAGAAAGAACATTTGGTTTATTTCACTAGTAGGAATATCTCTTAATGCTGGGATGGCCTCTTTGTGTATTTCTTCTGCTGTTGATTTTTAGCATAGTTATCTATGGTTGTGTGAATAGAATTGAGTGGGCAGGTACTCATCATGTTTAAGAGTACATACCTGATTGCTTTAGGAATGAGGAAGTAGACCGGTAATGCAACTGCCCAATAGTTTTGGGACCAATAGGTTAAGCCTAAAGAGTTTAACCAAAATTCAGAAATAGAAGCCCACATGAGATATAGTAGGAAACTATCATATCAAATATAACATAAAAAAACACACACAGCCCTAGCTGGTTTGGCTCAATAGATAGAGCGTCAGCCTGCAGACTGAAGGGTCCCAGGTTCGATTCCGGCCAAGGGCACATGCCTGGGTTGTGGGCTCGATCCCCAGTAGGGGGCGTGCAGGAGGCAGCCAATCAATGATTCTCTTTCATCATTGATGTTTCTATCTCTCTCTCCCTCTCCTTTCCTCTATGAAATCAATAAAATATATTTAAAAAAAACAAACACACACACACACAGGCACATACAGAGCCCCTCTCTACCATTACCTATGTCTCTTTTAGTAGCTCATAGAGATAAAAGAAACAGCCAATTACTCCTGAGTTTATCTCAAGCTCAGCTGATGGATTCAGGACTCTTATTATTCCTAGATCTGGAAGGAGGTTCTTCAAAGAACTTCACTTATTAGTAAAGAAATATTGACAGCTCCACTGTTATGATCTTGTTATGAGGGACTGGCCAATGCTTCTCTTTATTATAAGGTTTGGAAAGTCTTGGAAATATAGGTAGTTCCTGAGCAAATGAGGAGCAGAGGTTCATGGCCGTAGCCCTCTGTGCAGGAAGGATGTTTGGGGAAATTAGAGATGGGTACTTATTGTAGCTTCCATGTCCGTTGGACCAAATTCCCTGAGAACCTCATTAGAGATAAGCAAAAAGAACTGTCCCACCTACTCTCTGGTCCCTAGGGACTCAACAATGATGATGAAGTATATTATCAAGTCCTAAGTCAGAACTTGGAGATAAAGCACTCTAGGTAGAGACAGGTCTCAGAGAAAATTTCCAAGACCTCATTGCATCTTTGAGGATCTAGGCTTACGTTTATAGATTTTAAAATTCCATTAAGGCCCTAGCCGGTTTAGCTCAGTGGATAGAGCATCAGCCTGCGGAGTCAAGGGTCCCAGGTTTGATTCCGGTCCCAGGTTTGTACCTTGGTTGCTGGCACATCCCAAGTAGGGAGTGTGCAGGAGGCAGCTGATCGATGTTTCTCTCTCATCGATGTTTCTAACTCTCTATCCCTCTCCCTTCCTCTCTGTAAAAAATCAATAAAATATATATTTTTAAAAAATAAAATAAAATAAAATTCCATTAAGTTTTTTTCTTCTTATTTTCTTAGTTCAGAAACTGGGATTACTGTAGTAGTAACTGAGTAAACCTCTTTTTTCTCTCTCATGTCTGGTCATTTACTGTGTAGAGTTAGTGATGTGTTTGCAGAGAGGGATGCTGGAGCGGGGGAGGGGTAATGGCATTACAGAGTTGTGCTTAATCCTTTAAAGCATTTGGTGTGAAGGATAACCTGTTTGTAATTACGAGGAGAAATGTACCAGAGAGAGCACAGCATGCCATGACTGAGAAACTCCAGGCTCCTAGAGTAGATTTCTTTTGGGATATATTCTCAGCTCACAATGAGTCACTTTTCTGAGAATGAGAACCTTAGGGCTGTAGGCTCCAATTGCACAATTTATACTGTACCACCTCCTGCCCAGGAAGGACTCATGATTGGAGGAGGGAACTAGGGACTGACGCTGAGGGGCTGCAGGTCACTCTCAGTATGACTTGGTCTGGATATGTAGAGCCAGATGTTTACAAATCTCTCCTGACTGCCTCATAGAAGGAGATACAAGAGATTATAGAGTAGGGCAAAACATGCAAACACGGAGAGAAGCAGAGATGAGCTAGAGAGACTACTGATGGCTTTCCAGTTCAGGGTTCCAATCCTTTTCTAATAATTGGCTACATTGCGGCCTCACTCACAGTTCTTAGTTGCAAATAACAAAAACCAAGTTTTGCTGAGCTAAGCATTTATTTCAATTATTTCTTGAAAATGATAATGGATACCTTTCAAAAACACTGAGCAGCTGGAGAACCAGGCTTAGAAGGTCACACACCAGCTATAATAGCCCAAATCATGCCACAGAACTGGTGTTATTAGCATACCAATGATTCCTGCTGCCTCCAAGCACAAATGTTAAGAGTTCATGGCTTTGGCCCCAGACAGTGTGGCTCAGTTGTTTGGGCGTCATCCTGTGCACCAAAAGGTTGCTGGTTCAATTCTGGCCCAGGACACATGACTGGGTTGCAGGCTTGATCCCCAGTAGGGGGCATGCAGGAGGCAGCCAAATGATGTTTCCTTGATTGATGTTTCACTTCACATTGATTTTCTCGCTCTCTCCCTCTCCTCTCTCTCTAAAAATCAAATTTTAAATAATCTTTTTTTTTTAAAAGAGTTCATGGCGTTGACACAGCTGTCACTGGACATAGGCTGTCCCTAGTAGCACTGTTGCCCTGGGAACCCATCTTGCTGCAGTGGCTGCAGCACTAGAAAAAGTTCCTCTTGGTTTCCCCTTCTTCGTGTCAAAGGCTAAGTCAAGATAGCTGATGGGTAGTCATATGCCCACATCTCAGCTACAAGAGAGGCTGGGAGACAAGTTACTCAGGGTTTCCTTATATGGGAATAAGTAGGCTTTTTACCCAGCCAGAATTATGAGGTAGGGCAGTGGTCGGCAAACTCATTAGTCAACAGAGGGTCAAACCGCGGCTCTCGAGCCGCAGTTTGCTGACCACTGGGGATTACCTAAGCTTTGGAAGGGGTTACAGAAGTGGAGAAGCCAAAAGGCATGATAAATGTCCACTAGAATATAACCCTTCAGTTGCAGGACATTAAACACACAATGATAAGAGTCTTACCAATTTACCCTTCAGTAGAAGATAAATTTTCTGGCCAAACATAATGCAACTACCCTTCTTACAACAGGGAAACAACTCAAAATTCCATCAGTTACTGTATCCATGTCCACAATCAAGAATCAAACTTGAAAGCTAACTAATAACTGCATACTCTATGTGTATTCTTACAAAGAGGTACAAATGGAAAGGAAAGAAAAAGAAAGCTAGGAATTCATCCAACTTGACTCCACAGAGACAAGTTACTCAGGGTTTCTTTATATAGGAATAAGCAGGCTTTTTACCCAATCATTTATAATACATAAATATATACATAACAAAGGAAGGATGAAAATATGACTGGATGATACAGTCTTCGTTTCCACGGGTAGCCATGAATCCTTAGTTGATAGTAATAATTTTCCTTATCCACAATCTAACTCATGTTCCCTTTGTCTTTAGCCAGCATCTCACTTGTCCAAGGTTATTAAAATCTGATATAGTAACCTAAACTTTCATGTTTGAGAGATTTGGCGCCCTTTTGTTCTTACCCATATAAGATTATCCTAATCCTACACTGGAGTTGGCAATTCCAGAATCCTCTCAAGGAGATCTTTCCATCCATAATCCTCTGTTACCATTGTGTAGCAGCAAAACATTAGAATCTCCTTTTTGGTCAGTTTATCCAGTAGCAAATAGAGCCCAAATTGGCCAGAAAAAAAAATCTCTTCAGAGCCCACTGTTGCTGGGATAAGAAGAAAAAATTTGCAAGCTGATCATTAGGTATTACGTCTACCTCTTATTTCCTTGCCCCATAAATTCCAGTTTGGGAGAAAGTTCAGCACATATTGGTATGAAACGTATACTGTATCCTGTAAAACAACCCTCTAGCCTCACGGGGTAACCTCAACTGGTGCCAAAACCGAGTCTGTAAAGACCATTACTCGGATAGAGTGTCGGCCTGCGGACTCACGGGTCCCAGGTTCGATTCCCGTCAAGGGCATGTACCTTGGTTGCGGGCACATCCCCAGTGGGGGGTGTGCAGGAGGCAGCTGATTGATGATTCTCTCTCATCGATGTTTCTAACTATTTCTCTCTCTTCCTCTCTGTAAAAAATCAATAAAATATATATTTTTTAAAAAAGACCATTACTCTGTTCCACAGGGTCAACTGCTCTTTGGGGATGGTGTACAAGTAAATGCCACTGAGCCCATGGGCCCCAGCCTTATTCCTCATGTAGTTACTCTATTGTCAAGCAACAAATTATCCCGAAACTTAGCTACTTAAAACAGTCAACAGGTATCGCACACAGTTTCTGTGGGTCAGGAATCTGGTAATGGCTTAGCTGACTGGTTTTGGATCAGGGCTTCTCATGAGAGAGCAGTTAAGCTGTCAGCAAGGACTCAGTCGTCTGCATGCTTGACTTGCTGGAGGGTGGGCTCCCAAGACGGCTGGCTCATAGGGCTATTGGAGGCCTCCCTTCCTCACACGGACCTCTCCATAGAGCAAACTTGATATGCCCTTGCAACTGAGTAGCTGGTTTCCCCAGAGCAAGTGATTCCAGAGAGCAAGATGGAGACCATATCTTTTAAAACTGAGCTCCAGGAGTCACACTCCACCATTTCCACAACATCCTGTTGCTTAGACACTACTGTGGACTGACTGTATTCCCACAAAATTCATATGTTGAAATCCTAACCCCAAAAGTAATGGTATGAGGAGGTGGGGCCTTTGAGAGGTGATTAGGTCATGAGGGCAGAGCCATCACCAACGGGACCAGTACAGAGGAGGCCTGCGAAAGCTCCCTTGTCCCTTCCGCCCTGTGAGGTTACACTGAAAAACCACCTGTTAACCAGGAAGTGAGCTCTCACCAGACACCAAATGTGCCTGCATCTTGATTTTGAACTTTGCAGCCTCCAGAACTATAGAAAATAAATTTCTGTTGTCTGTGGTATTTTGTTAGTGCAGCCTCAATGGATTAAGACACAAAGTCAGCACAATTCAAAGTGGGAAGGGGTTGCACGAGACTATGATCATTGAGGGCCATCTTAGCAACTGGCTACATCTCTTTTATTATAAAGTGGATTTCTTGGTTAGAAATGTTTGTGGGGGGCATCTTTAATACTCTCAACAACAACAATAAAATAAACAAATAAATAAATTACATTTGTAGGATGCCAAGTTGATGAATAGATCCGTTCATCCCTAATAGACATTCTGTCAGTCTTGCAACCTCAGGTTGATTAAGCACCCTTCAGGTACATTCATTTCCCTTCCTGAGTGTTTCTGAATGTTCGCAGATACCAATCCTCATCGGAGGTTTTCTACCTATATCATCCCACATGGCATTCATTATATATCATCTTGATTAAGTGGTAAGTGATGCCTGAGATGTCATAAAGATCCTGAATCTGACTCACAAAGCTCAAACCTTAACATGCCTTTAGGTCTGCAGAACCAAATACACAAACCAACATTGCCTCCCTAGACCAGAAATCTTGGGAAGCTTAAAGCAGCTATTTTCAAACATTAACGCGCACAGAAATCACCTGGGGGTGTTGTTAAAGAGAAGATTCTGATTTAGGAAGTCTGGGATGGAGCCTGAGGTAATGCATTTGCAACAGACACCCAGGCAATGCCTGGTCCTCAGATCACACTGAGTAGCAAGGGCTTAACCCTGACTCCGAGCCCCCTACGTACGTTTACACGCCGCTGGCTCACAGCCAACCCCGCCTTTGGAAAGGATATCAGGTCCGAGGTCAGCCCTGGCCTCCAACAGTCCCAGCCGGTGGAAGCAGGACTTGGAAATCCTAACACCTCCCTAACCGGGAAGGGGAGACAGCTGGGACAGAGACGTGAAGGACTGGGAGCTGGTGGAATGTGGAAGACTCACAGGACGCGCCCGTTGTTCAGGTTTGGCGGGCACCTGTGCCTCTGTGCTGTTTCAGGTGAGAGAGTCTCAGGCACTTACTGCACAGCAGACCTCCCCGAGGGGGCAGCGGGGGGACTGGGGGGAGGAGAGAGGGAAGGAGAAGGAGGCGGCTCTGAGCTGCTGCCCCGCCACCTCCTGTGTGTTGGGCAGGAGCGGGCGGGAGGAAGGAGATGACGGTCCGCTCTTATTGGATAATTAAAGGACGACCGCAAGGGGCGGGGCAAGGAGGGCCCGGAGCCGCAGCCTCCCATTGGCCCCGTTCTCAGAGGCGCGCGCAGCTCCTCCGGGAGGAGGTGTGCTCGTCCCTCCTTTCCTGCTGGGTAGCTTCGCGGACCCGTCTAAGGAGGTCCTCCCCGCGGGCGGGAGACGCACGTCGAGAAAGTGGGGGGAAATCTTAAAGGGGGTCCCAAAAACTTAGTAATCAACCAATATTTCAATGCAGCGGTTTATAAAAATAAAAATTAATGCAAAAAGTCTTTAAACGAGCCGAAACCGGTTTGGCTCAGTGGATAGAGCGTCGGCCTGCGGACTCAAGGGTCCCAGTTCGATTCCGGTCAAGGGCATGTACCTTGGTTGCAGGCACATCCCCAGTAGGGGGTGTGCAAGAGGCAGCTGATAGATGTTTCTCATCGATGTTTCTAACTCTCTATCCCGCTCTCTTCCTCTCTGTAAAAAATCAATAAAATATATATATTTTTAAAAAGTCTTTAAACGAAATGTCAAAAATTTAAGATGGAAGTGCATTTACTATTATTGGAGACCTTCATTTGGCCCAGAGAAATGGTCAAATAGGGCAATTCTGTCCGTTGAAACCGAGGTAGGCCAAGAAGTAGATTTTGATTGATTTACTTCCACTGAAGCTGGTGTGAAAATAAAACATCCGGGCGTTAATTAAAGCGGTGACCACCGATTTCAGTCAGTAACCACTGACCGTAGGGGAAGGAGCCCAGCCCCATGACAACTTCCGCGGAGGGGATGGCATTAAAGGGAAAGTGAGGAAGTGGGGAGGGGGAATGGCAGGGCCTTAAGCACGCAGGAAAGTGGAATTTTACAAAAAAGTGGGAGGAGGGGGTTGGTCCCTGTGAAACCCACCTGGGTTTGCTCTTATGAAAGTTGATCTCCCATCCTCTCTCAGGGACAGAAAGAAAGGGCCCTCTCTTCAATATTCCTGGAACAAAGAGCAAATCCGTTTGGCAGCCTTAATTTTTCCGAGGCAAGCACTTTAAGGGGAGCTAGGGGCATCCTAGAGACGTGGTCTTGAGCTGTCAGGTGCCATATTGGTGTTTGCTCAAGTTTTTTAGGCCAACGTTGAGCCTGGTCCACAAAAGGGAGGAGCCTGACTAGAGTTTGGTCAAGGAGGGAATCTTTTTCACTAGGAAAGTAAAATTTTAAAATATTCTGGTTTTGGCATAAGTAAAATATTGGAATTAGATCTGTGAGTTGTAATAGACCTAATTTTAAATTTTAAATATATTTTATTGATTTTTTTACAGAGAGGAAGGGAGAGGGATAGAAGTTAGAAACATCGATGAGAGAGAAACATCGATCAGCTGCCTCATGCACACTCCCCACTGGGTATGTGCCCGCAACCAATGTACATGCCCTTAGACCAGAATCGAACCTGGGACCCTTAAGTCCGCAGGCTGACGCTCTATCCACTGAGCCAAACCAGCTAAGGCCCAATTGTACTTCTTACATTGTCACCCTTTTCACCTAGTCCCCCTACCCTTCCTCCCATCAAAATTTTCTTTTTGAATGTTCGGTAGTACACTCGACTAAAACCATCTGGGTCAATTATTTCCCTTGGAGGATATTTGACTATTGATTCACTTTCATTACTGGTTTTAGGATCATTTACATTTTTATTCCATTAGGATAAGTTTTATATTTCAAAAATACAAATGCCAGGCGACGTGGCTCAGTGGTTGAGCGTTGACCTATGAACCAGGAGGTCAGGGCACATGCTGGGGTTGCAGGCTCCATCCCAGGTATGGGATGTGCAGGCTGCTGATCATCATTGATGTTTCTATCTCTTTCTCCTTCTCCCTTCTTTTCTGAAATTAATAAAAATATATTTTCTAAAAATACAAAAATATACATATATATTTTTAAAGTTTCAGAGACTTGTTTAGAATATGGGATGTATTTTAAGTTAGGCAACAACTGTAAAGTCATTCTTATCCCTGGGTTAAGTGTATCTTCTTTCATTATTCCTTAATCAGTTTCTGCAGTTTTATCAATAACATTAGCTTTTTCCAAGATTTGTCTTCAGGATTTGTCATTAATCTCTATCATATGCTTGTTTTCCACTTCATTAATTTAATTTCATCATTTTTTCCTTCTTCTAACTTATGTGTATTTATTTTTGCTGTTCTTTTTCTAAATTCTTGTCATTAGTTTTCAACATTTCTTGTCTATTATGCACATTTAAGGCTATCAATTTCCCTCTAACTACTGCTTTAGCTATGTCCTACACATTTGGGTATGTAATATTTTCATCATCATTTTCAAAGTGTTTTCTAAATCCTATTGCAATTAATTTCTTTCTTAACCCATACAAATTTTAGATGTGTGTTGTTTAATTAGCAATCATATTGGGATATTTTAGTTTTTTATTTTTGTATTATTTATTTTGACTTATTTGTAGTTTACTATTTCTCTTTACTTTTTAATTGACTGTTACATATATTGAGTTTTGTTTCAATGTTGTGTATTTTTATTTTTAGAAGACTTAGTTCTTTTTTTATTTTACCTAGTTTCTATCCTCAAAGATTCTTTTATTATTGTCTTTCATGGTTTTATACATAATAAGGATAGTTGTATTATATTCTGTCTGATCATCTTGGCATGGAAATCTTTGCAATTTTATTTCCATTGCCTGTTCTTTGGTTGCTGCTTATAGTGTCTTGTTTGCTTGTTGTTTCTTATTGTGAGTTGCCTATTTTTCTCCTAAACTCTTTTTGAGTGGGGAATTCTGTGAGATCTGGAATAAAAGTGTATTTCACACAGAAAATTGTTTATTTCTATCAGGGAGGGGCTCAAGCACTTGCTAGTCATAGATCAGTTTAAATTAAATCTTTCACTTGAGGTTCCTCCCCCCCCCCCAGTTGGCCCTGGCATACACAGAATTGGATTATTCATAATCCTTGGTTCACGGCACACTCTCAAACTCACCATCCCAAACACAAGGGAGACCCTGCCAATGATACTTGTCCAACCGTGGGGTTCTCTCCACCACCCCACTCCTCTCCAGGGTAACCAGCCCCAGATCCTGTCGGAGAAGGATGCTCTGGGCACCCCTCGGCACTCTCCTTGTCATCACGTGCTGAAGGCACCAGCAGGCAGACACTTGCAACTTTACAGGAGGACTTCCCTGGGCCTACGAGCCGGACCAGCAGGAAAGGCTGAAGGAGTAATTCACCTCCCACAGTTCCCCTTTCCTCTTGCCCCCAGGCTCTGGGAAGGAAGATGCCTTCCCCATGCGGGAGAGCTCTGTAAGAATCGGCCACCCCAGGCATCCCTGCGCAGGGCTCTGAAGAACCAATGTCCACCCCTGTAGAGTTCTTGAACATGGTTTGTTAAACTGAGGCACGGGTTGGAGATACTCTGACAAAGCGTGTTGTCTGGTGAGTCCATTGATGTTATTTACGGGTGGGGCATGGAGTGGGGCTGTAACCACATGGGACCATATAGCCTTGGACCAACAACACACCCACTTCTGTTCTTCCAATGCCTGGATCTTCTGACTCTCCAATGTTAGCAGGACCAGATTTTCACGTCTGGGCTTCCCCATCTACGCATAGTCGGAGCCCCAGAGTAGGGCAGAGGGGACCCGCTCCTGGCGGATGCTGGGGCTCAGGACCCCTGGACCCGGCACTGGAGCTCCCAGGAATCCTTCCCGACCTCCCCGGAGGAAAAGGGGAGCGTCAGGAGGCCACGCCAGGTGAGGGGTGGCCGGCTGGGGAGGCAGCCGGGGGATGCCTGCTGCAAACGCTAGTCGCCCACACCCATCGCCTCTTCCCAAGCCCCCAGGCCCTCCTGCAGAGGCCCTGGCCTCCTGAGCTCGGCCTGTGGGGGAGCCCCAGGCTGGGTGCCTAAAAGGCGTCCGGCACCCGGTACAGAGGCACGAATTCCTGGTGTAACGGGAAGGAACACCTACCTCGGACCCGCAAAGAAACCAGCTTGTCGGGAGACAAGGTTTGGCGCTTTGAAAGTTTCATTTTATTTATTTTTTAAAGCGGTAGTGAGATGCACTTGGTCAGCCTTTTCTAAATCATCTCCCACGGAGCCAAGCCTCGTGATCCTGTGCTGAGATCTCAGGGCCGAGCCCAGATCTCGGATCTCTGATCCACATCCGCAGTTACAGAGGGCTCATCCGGGATCTCTCGCACCCACGCGAGAATCGCACCCCCACACCAACAGCTCCCCCCGCGGCTCTTTGTGGCCGGTGTGGCGCCGGGGCGGGACCGCAGAGGCGGTAGATGTGCACGGGGGCGGGTGGGGGGAGACTCCGATTTCAGACGGCCCGGAAGGCAGCCCCCGCCCCCTCCGTTCCCAACGCCCACCCGAGGGGAACCGCCCCGGCGCCCGCGGTCCTCGGCCGCCGCCCCCTCTGCGCGGGGACAACACGGATCCTCCGGCCCGACGTCCGCGCCGCCCGCCGGGGACCTCCAGGCGCTCCCCCCGCAGCGAGCGCGCGGGACCCGCGGGGCCAAAGCCCGCGCGAGGATTACCGGTCGGTTGCGGCTGGTGGACACTCAAGAGCGGGCGACGGCGCGCGGACGTCCTGGAGCCCTGATCCCTGGGGACCCCGCTTTGAAAAACGCCGCACCCCACGGTGGGACCCCCAGTGGGCGCAACAGCCGCCCCGCCCCCGCTCCTCCCCGGCTCCGCTCCCCGCTCCACCCCAGACAAGATCAAAACCAGGAAAAAGCGTTTCCGACCGGGGCCGTGCAGCCCCGGAGGCTGACGTTGAGAGTCGTTTTGTTCTACGGACCAAAGCAACCGGCTGCAAAGGTCCTGGCCTCGGTGCCCTGCAGTGGCCCGGCACCGGGAGCGGAGGGCCCGGTACCGGGGCGGGTCAGCGGCGCCTGCCCCAGCTCACCCGGGCGGAGGCGGTCCTCCCTCCGGGGTTCGGAGTGCGGAGCCCCCAGGCCCGGTAGCCTGGGGGTGGGCGGGGCGGGAGCCTGAGCCCCCAGCTAATGGCACCTTTAGCTCCGAGCAGGAGGGATTTCTCCCAGGACCGGAGGGGCACTGGCCTGAACTCCGAGAGTTCTGATTCCCAGAGCCGCCGCCGCCGACGCGCCTGCCCTCACTCAGCAGCCGCCGCCTGCGTCTCCGGAGTCTCCGCCGCGAACCGCGGGGGGTTGGTAGGTAGGTAGGTAAGCGGGATCCCCAGCACCACGGATGCTTCCTGCGTTACCAGGCCCCCCACCCTGGTTGTGACGAGCCCGCTCATCCAGGTTCGGTGAGCCTGAGAGCGGGCGGTGAAGGATGGAGCACAGACAGACAAGGGAATGAAAGCTGGGGCTGGGTGGGCCGCTGTCCTCTCTGATGGAGAGCTAGCGACAGCCCACGGCCTGCAAGCCGCCTCTCTATTTTATAGCCAGTAAGGGCGTGGTTACAACCTTCTCCTTCTGGTGGGTTTCGAATCCACTCACTCACATGCACCTGAACTCAAGCCCACGTCACTCAGGCACGTGGGACCACGTGTTCCGACCATAGGTTCAAGCTCACAACTATAGCTTTTGGCTGTGATTGTGTCGGGAGGGCTCTGCCCTCCAGGCTGGGACCTGCACGTGGACTGTGCCCTCTCATTAGTCCAAGGCGTGCACCTGTCCAAACACTGTAGCCGCTCTCCACGCTTGGCCCGGTAGGTCTCCTCTGTATTCCGCCGAAGACAGAAAAAGGGAAAGGGGGGCTCATTCTGGATTTCAGCCCGGGACCACCGGCACCCAAAGCATGAAGCAGACCCCCTAGACCAGCGATTTTCAATCCGTGTGCCTGGGGCGGGGGTGGGTTTGAAGAGGTCAATGGCGGGGGAGGGGGGACATATGTAATACTTTAAACAATAAAGATTAAAAAAAAAAAAACACGTGATACCTTCCCAGCCGCTGTGGCTCAGTGGTTGAGCTTGGCCCTACGAACCAGAAGGTCACCGGGGGATTCTAGTCAGGACTCCGCCCGGGTTTCGGGCTCCATCCCCAGCAGGGGGCGCTGAGGAGGCAGCCAATCAATGATTTTCTCTCATCATTGATGTTTCTCTCCCTCCCTCTTCCTCTTTGAAATCACACACACACACACACATACACACACACACACACACACACACACACACCATGTGATACCTGACTAGTCAGGGGCACTGGCTTCTTCCCCCTTAGATTGTAAAAAAGAGCCAACAGAACAATAGACATCGGGTGTGAATGAATCAAAACTATTGTATACCTACTTTTTTTTTTTGTCAAATTGGCAAAAAATATATATTTTTTGATGTGCCGCAGAATTTTAGTAATCAGTGTATGTGTGCCATGAGATGAAAAGGGTTGAAAACCCCTGCCTTAGATCCACGAGCCACCACGCCACCCTTGCCTTGCCCCTGCCCACCTTCTTTTACTTCCTCTTTCTCCTCCAGCCGCTGACAAGGGAAAACGTACACAATCAACCAGATGGCTCAGTTGTTGGGGACCACACCTATAAATCTGGCTCTGTGGTGAGCTGCTACAATTCTGGGGAGTCCCAAAACCTCCTATGCCTCCTGCCAGGGTGGGTGGTCTCCCCATGGGCTTCCCCAGTGGAGGAAACAAGAGTCAGGGAGTGGAAGCCATGCCCCTCCCCCCCAAGCCAGGCTGCTGCCACACAGACCAATCATCTGCCCCCTGTTTCTTAGGGGGGCGGGGGCGGAGGCAGGGACAAAACAGGCACTGGAATTCCCAAACTACCCAACATTAGAATCCCTATACCCCTCTACTTGATCAGACATCTGAATCAGCCTCTCCCCCAACATGACCCCATGGGGACCAGGGGGACTGGAGTCCGGACAGTGTTGCCAGTGAGAGGTTAGCAGCAAAAGGAGTTCCCGTGGGTGGCTCATTAGTTCAAGGGATAATTCTCGCTTAGTGTTCAAAGAGGGTCAAGTCCCAGAGGAGTCCAGTTTTCAGAGTTTCTTGTCTTTTAGTTGGGGACAACCCTGGGGAGGATAACCCGTGTGGGACTCCTTCCCTGGGCCTTTGCCAACAAGGAGTGAGGAAGCCCTCAGGTCGGCCTTAAAGGGCATCATTGATCCTTGTCTTGGCCTGGAATTGGGTGGCTGAACTGCTCCTCTCCTGGCCCTCCAAAAATGGGTGTCCGGAAGGCAGATCCTGGTTCAAAGGCTGAAACCCAACATAGCTTCCTAGGATGAGCAGGTATCTGCTTTTATTATAACTGCTTTTTTTTTTTTTTTTTTTTAACTCTCATTGTGCCCCATCAGGGAGCTTTTTAGACCTTGGTGGGAAACCCGGAACAGAAAAATAACCCACAAGGACCGGGAACCCAAATGCCTCCATGGCCCACAACTGGCGATTTAAAACCCCGCCCAGCAACAATCCACCCAGCCTGGGCCTCAAACCCAGGGCCCTGAGATTAAGAGTCTCACATTCCACTGACTGAGCTGGCAGGGAAACCACACAGCCACAGCCTACTGAATCTTTACGTTAAAGCCGAGTTTTAGATCAATGTGACACCACAGTCAAAACCGGAATATGGACAACGTTTTCAGTTGTACCCATTGCCTTCAGCCCAGACTCCAAAGGTCACATGTAGCCCAAGACCCCCTGATGTTGCCAGGCACCAAGTTGGGTCCTAGTCCTTCTCTGTGCCCTGAGTCCCTGGGTTCCAGAACCACCCTGAAGCCACAGGAGGGGGATGAGTCAGCCTGAGGCTGCTCCAGAGATACGGGAACCAGGGACAATTCCACAGGTGATGGAAAGCCAGGTCTGACCCACTGATTCCTTCTTCCCTTGAAATGCTGAACTCAGACTCGCATCCATCCTAGTGGGAGCAGGCCCTCAGAATCCAGCTTTTTTGGAGGGATTGACACAGAGCCAGGATCTTCCCAACTGGAACAAGAGACTGTTCAGTTTCCTGCCCTGAGGCAGGGAGGTGGGAGGGGCCTCAGAGAGAGAACCTGGCTTCCACCAGACCAGCTGAAGGATTGGGACTGGGGTGGGGAGGCAGGCTGGAAACTCAGAAAGGAGTTCATGTTATAGTCTTGAGGCACCGTTGAAAGTGCTTTTCAAAAAATAAGTTTTAATATCCCAAATAAGTTTTTGAGGTATGACCTGCTATTATCCCCACTTTACTGATGAGTAAACTGAGGCCCTTGAGAGTCCAAGCATTGTAGGTCTAGATTTGTGGAGTCCTGATTGGGAATTGAGGAGCCTAGTCCTGTAGCCCTCCCCCATCCCTAAAAGAACTGCCCAGGATTTGTGTCCTGGACCTTTCACTCCTAGGGGGAGGCTCAAGACCCCAGACCACAAGCCAATTGGCCATGGGACTTTCCCAGTGCAAGATTTCTCCAGGAAGCACAGAGTTCTCCAGAGACTGGGGTTCAGGGATGGAGTCTGTGCAAGAAAGTTTGGATACATGGCTCTGGGACAGGAGTTAGCTGTGTGTGTCTACAGTGTCCTAAAGTGGGATCTGAAAACTGGGGGGTGAGGGGGGGGCGGGGCCTCAGGCACGAGCAACCTCCTCTCTCCACCATCTCCATTCTCAACCTCTTTTTTTCTCCATCGTAATATAAAGGGTCCACCATTGCATAAACACTACAAAAATGTCCTGTGTGCAAGGGAAGGGCTTGTCAGGGACTTGAATCCAGGGCCTCTCACTCCCAAAGCCCATAGAGGAGCCCTAGATGAACATAGCCATCAAGGTCAGTTCTTTACCTCTCTCTCTTCCTTTCGTGGAGGAAAACGGTTTCACCCCCTGGTTCTGTGGGGGCTGTAGCCAACCATTCTTCTGTAAGTCACTGGCTGAGCCAGGCCTTGGGCTGGGGATACAGCGAGTACGTACCAACCTGTCCAGGGGACCTCGGTGGGGCTGTGATCAGGGACGGGGTCTCCTACATGCCGGAAGGAGCACTGCCACGCTGGAGCGGGGAAGGCGGACATGGAGGGGTGAGACTGCCTGCATTTGGGAAGGGAGGGCAGAAGGCCCAGAAATCGGGGTCAGGTTTCATGTTAAACATGTCTGTGCCTTATTCCCATTCCCGGTATTGTCCTCACTGTCCCTGGGGCTCCCGGCTTCCTCCTGACGGGGAGGGGGAAGGTGGCTTGCTCCTGTGAGTCTGAATACAGCTTGTCTGGAAAAGGCCAGGAGGCCACATCTTGGGGTGTCATCTGCGTCCTTTTATGTGATGGGCTCCAGTTTGGTCTGGGCCCTGTAATCAGATGTAAGATTTGTTCAAGCTGGGAGCCCACAGTGGGTGGAGGCCTCAGTTAAACCCGCAGGTTCAGGGCCATAAGAGGAGGCCCAAGGTGGGGTGCTGGCCAGGTCCCTAAGATAAGAGCCTCAGCTCTCATCCTGCACTTCAGGCCTCACTCTGCCACTCTATATTTAGACCAGCTCTCCCCAAAATTAAACCTCCAAGCACAGGGAAGGCATCACACCCAAGTATGATGCTGAGGAGGAGTCCCGAAGCTTTTCTTGTGAAGATCTCTAAACGGGTTAGTTGTTGAAGAGCTTGGAAAGCCCAAGGAGGGGTGGGTATTGAACCCACGACTCTAACATGAAGAGAGTCTGGTACTCACACTTAGGATGAGCTGGCCAGGCTCTCTGGCCTTTGTTCTGAGGCCTCGGATGACTTGGTTGCTGAGGTTCCAGCGCTGCCACCAGAGGAAACGAGAACGGAGGTGGGGCTTCAGCCCGACAGCAGCCCGACAGCGGCTGATGCGGACAGGCCTCTGCGCTGCGTGCTGGGTTGAAATGGTTTGAGGTCTGGGGTCGCTGAGGGCGCAGCCCGGCGCCCGGAATTTGAGGAGTGTGGCGGCCTGTCTCTCCTGTAGGGTCCTGGGTCCCAGCCCGAGGGCATCGTCGTGGGACAAGGTGCCGTGGAGCTGGAGTGGGGCCGGGGCCTGAGTGGGGCGGGTGCTGGCTCTCCACGCTGCGCTGGGCCCTAAACAGAGGAACCAGCCCAGCAAAATGCTGGACTGTGCGGGGATCGTGGGGCCCTTCAGCACCGGGGCCCGCGGGACACCTGGAGGTACCCACCAGCTCTGGGCGCCGCCAGTGTGGAAGGGGTGGGGGTCCGAGAAAGGAAGCTCGAGTGGGGCAGCGCCCAGTGACCTAATGGAGGAGGCACTGGCCTCCTAAACCAGGGACGATGGGTCCCTCTGAAAGATGCACCTTCTAGGACTCCCAGGATTGGGGACGGATGTTTCTTTACACTTGTGGACGTTAGAAGAGAAAGAAGTGAGCCAGACCTGCGTGGCTCAGTCGTTGAGCGCTGGTTTTGGGCTCCATCCCCAGTGGGGAGCCTGCAGGAAGCAGCCAATCAATGATTCTCATCATTGGTGTTTCTTTCTCTCTGTTCCTTCTCCCTCCCTCTCTGAAATCAATTAAAAACATTTTTTTAAAAAAAGAAAGAAAGAAAGAAGTGAGCACAGGCCCAGGCCAGCCCTGAGTGGACCCTGGCCCTTTTGGGTTTTAGCAACCTGACCATCCTGGGAAGAAAAATATCCGAATTACTGAGCTCATATAGAACTTGAACCTGGGACCACTTGCATCCGAAGCAAAAGTCACCCCCCGATTCCAGCGAACCAAACTGTCTTTTGCAGGTGTCCTTGATTCTGTCTACTCCCTCCCCCTCCCTCAGATGGGGCAATGTCCCAGGTGCCCCCCAGGTCCAGAGATACTGACTGAACTGTCCTCCTTTAAGGGCTGTGGGCTGAACATGCCCCACCTCCTGCAGGGCCATTTGGGATCAGGAAAGGCCGGGGCTGTGGTGGGCGGGGAAGTGGGCAGGTGCTGGACAAGTTTAGGTGTGTGATTCAAGCCTCAGGTGCTAGAGGTCTCAGGTTTGATCCCCCACCCCGCTTTCCTACCCCTTTCCGCAGTGTCAGCCTGGGACACCTCACCCTCTGTAGCTCCTGCACCCCTGGGGGAGCACCCAGCCAACCCTTCTGGGCCGATAACTCCAGGGCCCTGGTCCTCGAAGCCTCCCAACTGTGTTCAGGATGAACCAGGGTCTGGCCAGTGGCCTTGTACTACTTTTTATTGTTAATAATGACCAGTGTGGTGTCGGGGTACCCTGAGCATCCACTTCACAAAACAGACTTCTCCACTTTGGTCCAAGTTTCTCCTCACCTCCTCTTTCCCTTCCTGGGATGGGAGCAGAAACTGCAGGGCTACTTCAGCCTGCGGCCCAGTGCCCTGCATTACTCTGGCCATTAATGATGGACAGAGAGGTTGCCCCAACCTTCTCTTTGTCCTGGTGGAGTACGAGGGGACCACCCTCTCCCCCAGCCAGAAGGTGTCAGTGGAGGCCTAGTGGGGATTTTTTTTTTTTAATTTTATTGATTTTTACAGAGAGGAAGGGAGAGGGATAGAGTGCTAGAAACATCAATGAGAGAGAAACATTGATCAGCTGCTTCTTGCACACCCCCCACTGGGGATGTGCCTGCAACCAAGGTACATGCCCTTGACCGGAATCGAACCTGGGACCTCTCAGTCCACAGGCTGACGCTCTATCCACTGAGCCAAACCGGTTTCGGCCTAGTGGGGATCTTCAACTCCATTCCTGCCCAGCAGTAAGGGAGGCCCCACCCGGGGTGAACTACCTCCGCAACAACGGTGCGGTGCCCTCTTCACCCACCAGAGGGCGCTTTGTCAGAGGAGGCTGGTAAACCAGGGACAAATAAGATGGAGTTTCATAACAAAAGACCGAAAATGTCCAAGATGCAATGAGAATCGCCGGTCATATTAAGAACCAGGAAAAATGTCAACTTGAAGGAGGAAGGACAATTGAGAGACACCGACTCAGATGTTGGAACCACCTGACAGGGTTGTAAAGGTGGTAAAGCAGCCACTGTAAACATACTCCAGTGAGCAATTACAACCTGATTGAGAATTCCAACTAACAGAAAGTCTCAAAGAAATGTAAGATATAAAGAATAACAAAATGGAAAACTTAGAACGGAAAAATACAATAACCTAAATAAAAAACGTAATTGATGGCCACAGTAGAATGGACAAGACAGCAATAAGAATCCGTGAACTTAAAAATAGAATGACAGAAATGATCTGATCTGAAAAAAGAGAGAAAATGGATTAAAAAACAACAACACAGAGCCTCAGGCATTTGTGGGCTTTAACAAAATATCTAGTGTTTGAGTCATTGGAGACCCAAGAGAGGAGAAAGATGGGGCTAACTAGTATTAGAAGAAAGAGGCTGAAATTTTTGTGTGTTTTAAAGAGAAGTTTTAGGTCCACAGCAAAACTGAGCAGAAATACACAGTTCTCATAAATCCTCTGCTCCCACATGTGCACAGCCTCCCCTGTTCTTTTTTTTTTTTTTAAATATGTTTTATTGATTTTTTACAGAGAGGAAGGGAGAGGGATAGAGAGTTAGAAACATCGATGAGAGAGAAACATGGATCAGCTGCCTTCTGCGCACCCCTTACTGGGGATGTGCCTGCAACCAAGGTACATGCCCCTGACCGGAATCAAACCTGGGACCTCTCAGTCCGCAGGCCGACGCTCTATCCACTGAGCCAAATCGGTTTTGGCTCCCCTGTTCTTGTATATTTTTAAAACCTACCTGCTCTGGCTGGGTAGCTCAGTGGGTTGGAATATAATCCTCATATACCAAAGTTTCTGATTAGATCCCCAGTCAGGGCACATGCACGAATCAACGGATGAATGCATGAATGAGTGGAGCAACAAATTGATGTTTCTCTCTCTCTCAAAAATCAATAAATTACAAAGAAAACTATCTCCCTCCACTTTTTAAAAAAATATTTTAAAGCACATATAATATTGCTTTGCCAATAAAAGCATTTTGCCTTTTTTTTTTTTTTTGCAAATATCTCTACAAATAAAGTTCTTTTTTTTTTTTTATAATATCCCCAATACCATGCTCACATCCAGCAACTTTAGTATTTTCTCATCCCCAGTTTGGGTCCAGGTTTCAGCTGCTCACACCTGCCATTCAAGGATGCACTGGCTCCTTCCAGGGACACCCTCCCTCCAAGGCAGAGGCCCGGTGGCAGGAAACCTGGTGGGTGCCCCGGAGTCTACTTTCTCTGCCCTCACAGCCAGGTGGCAGCTCAGAATTACCCAAAGGGCAGATCAAGAAAGGTTGGGGCAAAATAATTTAATTTTTAAAAGATAAAATAGTTTTCAGACAACTAAAAAAAATAAATAGTTGGAGTAATGTGAACAATTGGAATCCAGTAGGCCTAACAATTATTTTAAGTTCATGGGTTCGTTTGACCACATACAGGGCAATGGGGTTCTATCCCCATTTCCTGCCACGTGCGCATATGATGTGGAGATGTGGAATCAGCTCGAAAGCACAGGTCTGCTCTGCGTCCTGCTCACACCCCAGGGCTCTCCAGGGTCGAGGGTCGCTGAACCTCTGTCCGTTCATCTGTAGGTCCGTGTGGTGTCTCACCCCCACTCGGAATGCCAGCTTCACCTTCCCCCAGTCTCCAGGCCGGCAGCCCTACATGCAGGCAGCCTGGACGGAACTTCAGAAATGGCCCATCCCCACTGTCTCCCGACCTGACCCACCATTCATTTTGGTTCATCCACAGCCGGTCCAGTTCTGAAATTTAGCTGCAGCCTCCTTTTCACATTTGCCCCGATAGCCTGGTAGGTAGAGCACTGAATCTCCTAGTTTCAGGGTCGTGGGTTCGAACTTTATGGTGGGTGTCCTTTTTTGTATGGAACAAATTTATTTTGATTTTTCTAAAAATATCAGGAACTACAAAACAAAAAAAAAAACACAAAAAAACAACAAGCTCAATATCTGACCATACAAAAAGCAAACACAAGTAAAAATAACACTTAGAAATCATGTTTAACCTTAGAGAAACATCTTTTAAAATGCCAAGTTTAACACTCTTTCCTCCATAGAGCTAAAGCCAGTTTACTGAACCACAACACTGAGGTGGGCTTTTTAAACTGACATAATTTTTAAAAATAAAATTAAAAGAAAAGAAAAGCATTTGATTCTAACCCTCACATCTTGTCATTTATAAAATAACATGCTCAAGTGTCAGTGAAAATAAAGAGTTGGTAAACCTGAAAACAAACCTTTCGCTGAATAAGTTCAGATTCCAACAGAATACAGCTCTCTATAGCTGGGCCGTCCTTTGGACAGCAAAATTCCTACAAATTGCACAGGCCTCTGAGCAGTTCCTGGCCTACTTGATCCAGGTGCGATTTCTTAAAGCACCAACAGCATATAGTCCGACCGGCAGGGAAACGTGTAGCTGCCATTGCACACGGCCACCCGGAGGTGGCGCTGCATCCTCTCCTTGAACCTCTTCCTTCCTCAGCTTCCTCTCTGAGCAAAGTGGGTCCAGCGGAATTTGAACCTGGTTCCCAGAGAAAAGCCACCCACTTTTCCTTTGGTGTCCTCAACAGAACAAGCCACTGCAATGATCTCCTCTTCTGCAGGGCAGCATGTCCACAGTCATAAGAAGGTCAACTTTTACTAAATCATCACTCAACATGGACTGGCCCCCCAGGGCAGAGCAACGCAGACCACTAGGAGCAAGTATGAGGGTGTCACCCTGCGTGGGCATGTCATCTCCTAGTGAGCACAGATGCAACAGCAGGACTTAGGGATTCTGAGTCCCGACAAACCCAACCACCAACCACTCTTCAAAGGGGTTTGGACCCAGGGCCTCTCACACCCTAAATGAGAATCACATCCCTAGGCCAACAAGCCACAGGCCTGTGGTGAATCTTGGTCTTCCTCGGTGAACTCAACCCATCTGTGCCCTTTAAAGAGCAGAAACTGTCCCAGTTTTCTTGTCCACGAACTGCTCCCTCCTTTCCAGTGGGTATCCAGAAAGGATGTGACTCGGGCCCCCATGCACAAGAAGGGAATGGGGGAGGTTCACTATTGCCATAAGCTGAGACTCCTGGTTGGCAAGTCCCCATCCAGGTTTTGGGGTGTCCTGCTCCCCTGCTTCCCCCTTCTCCTGCCCATGGAAAACTGAAACCATCAGTTTGGGGAAGTGCCCCCAGGTCCTCCTTTGTCCTGGTAAGGGCTGGCGGTGGAGTGAAGCTGAGAACGAATTTTGGACTCGCCCCTCCCCCCACACCCACACCCCCAGGCTCCCAGAGGCTCCAAGGACCACACCCCCTCCCACACCACACACTGAGGGACCTGCCCTGGGACCCAACTTCTGGAGTCCAAGACCAGCATCCCAACCAGGAAGGTGTACAGGAAGTAGGGATATTTAAGTAGGGAGCAAAAAGATGAGGAAGGATGTTGAGGAAATTCACGGAGCCCTCAGGGGAGACATCCCACATTGCCACTGCGCATAGCCTGGGGCAGTGGTCGGCAAACTCGTTAGTCAACAGAGCCAAATATCAACAGTACAGCAATTGAAATTTCTTTTGAGAGCCCAAAACCGACTTCTGCGCATGGGCCATGAAGTTTCAATTGCACTGTGCGCCCGCACGTGGTATTTTTAAAAATATATATACTTTTATTGATTTTTTACAGAGAGAAAGGAAGAGAGATAGAGAGTTAGAAACATAGATGAGAGAGAAACATCGATCAGCTGCCTCCTGCACACCCCTTACTGGGGATGTGCCTGCAACCAAGGAATCGAACCCGGGACCCTTCAGTCCTCAGGCCGACACTCTATCCACTGAGCCAAAACAGTTTCGGCCTGCATGTGGTATTTTGTGGAAGAGCCACACTCAAGGGGCCAAAGAGCTGCATGTGGCTCTCGAGCCGCAGTTTGCCAACCACTGGCCTGGGGCAAGGTGTTCCCCTGTCCACTGAGCACACCAAGGCGTCTCCCTGTCCACTGAGCACACCCGGCCTCAGTGCCCAGGCCCAATCTGGCTCCTGGGGTCCAGCTGGGATCTGCACCCACCATGCAGCCTGCCTCCCATCTAGCCCCACAATCCCAGCCCGCACTCCACTCTGCTGGGGCCTCCATTTACGCCCTAAAATAACCAGGAATGACAAGCTAAGGGCTCCTCTAGGATTTGAAGTTGAGGCAAGAATAAGACCTGAACAGGGACCTTCCTCTGCAGCACGCACTTCGCCGGACAAATGACAGCTGAGCCCAGCGCAAGCCAGTCCTGGTCTGAGGCTGGTGTCGAGGGGAGCAGACCCTGAGGCAGAAGGGGGAAGTGGGGGGGGGGGCTGAGGGAGGGCCGGCACAGAAGAGGACTTTGGAGAGGAACTATCCTGCTTGTGGAGGCCGGAGCGGTTTCCCCTTAAAGGACCAGGAGTCTTAGAAGATTCTGATCACCAGCGAAGAAAGCCTTGGCCAGGGAGCCGGGTTTCTCCCTTGACGCCATGGGCCTTAGGGTAGGAAGAGGCCTCCCTGGGCATCCGAGTGGGCTCTGGTTTCTGCACAGGAGACCCACTCATTCAGGAACTCAAGTCCGAAGACTGGACAGAGGCACCCAGGTCACCACCCCGAGGTGAGGCTTAAGTAGAGAAACCCACGGAGGTTTAGATCAGAGACAGGCCCAGCAGCCTGCCTGGACTCTGGCCCTGAGGCGGCTTGCAGGGAAGGGGGCTGGGTGGCTGTGTGCGGCAACCCCTGGGCCAGGCATGCCTTTGTGATTGGGATCAGGAAACTTCCCAGCTTGGTGATAGATCCTCCCTTCCCCCAACTGGTGGACGGAGTATGACCTAAACTCCACCTGCAGCCGGACATTCCTGAACACCTTATATGGACTGTACATTGAACCACCAATCAGCACCTGCCAAATACCCTAAGCCCCTGATTCCTAAGTCCCTAGGTGCCTAATCATGTGCCTTACATGAAACCACCAATCAGCGTGTGCTGAGTGCCCTAAGCCCCGGCCCCTCTTTTCCTCCCCTCAAAAGGCGCTTTCACCCCCGCACACCCTCTTTTTTTTTCCCTCTGGAAGGGAGCCGGCAGGGTCTTCTCTCCAATAAAGCCTGTGTCCTGGTCCCTGGTCTCCGGCCCTCTGTTTCATCTTTCACTTGGAGCCCCATGAAATACCCGCCAAAGCTTCAGTCCCCGCCTGTATTCGCCGTGTCTCTTATTTTCTGTATTCTGAAGCTTTGGCTGCCCCTCCCGGAGTTAGCCCATTTGTGGAGATAGCAACCCTCCCCGCCCCCCCATGAGCAGGCATTTCAAATGCAAACCGACCAAGCAGAGTCCACAGCCCCAGGTCAGCTCTTGTATCGGGCTCCCACTGAGCCACTGTCCACCTCCCAGAATCACCCAAGGCCAGGACACCGACGACGCAGGACAGCACCTGTGCCAGAGGCGCTGAGCCCATCGACACCTGCTTCACCTCCCGTCAAACCACCGGGAAGCTCTGGCCCAGGTCCCCCCGCACCCTCTGCCGCTCGGCCAACCTGGGTGCTCCCCTGCGGCCCCCGAGGCGGTGTGTCCCCACGTCTCGGGAACTGTGAGTAACAAGCCGTCTTTTCAATGGCTGGACCCGTGGGTCTCATCACTTCTGCATAACAAAACACTGCAGTTCTTCAGCGGGAAGAACAGACACCCCACGTCGGGAGCGCAGCCTCGGAGACCCGGGGGGACCTCCTGCGCTCGGCGGCCCCAGCACTGAGGCAAACCCCCCAACCCCCCCAGCCTTCCGCTGCGGGGCCCTTCCTTCCCGCGGGTGCCGACGGCCCTTCGGACAGCCCCCCAAGAAGGAAAAAGGCGTTTGAAAACGTGGGCTCCTCCAGAATTTGCATTATAACCTTTCACACCCAAAGCAAAAGTTTATCGCAGGCCACGTGGCACGGTCGCCGGATTCTGAGACTGCCGGGCCACGCCGACCAGCGGGGAAAAAGCGGGCTCGTCCGGGATTTGAACCCGGGACCTCTCGCACCCAAAGCGAGAATCATACCCCTAGACCAACGAGCCGCGGCGCTGCTGACTCCTGTCCCGGGAAACCTTAGCCCGCGGCTCCGCCCTCCCGCCCCCGGGCTCTGGTTTCTCTGCCCCGGGAGCGGGGCCGGGAGGGGAGGGGAGGGGAGGGGAGGGGAGGGGAGGGGCGGGGAGGGGCGGGGAGGGGCGGGGAGGGGAGGGGAGGGGAGGGGAGGGTTCAGTTTCAATTCCAGCGGCGGCGGAGGTGCGGCGCGAACAGACCTGCCCGGAGGGGGCTGCGGCCTCCCTTCCCCCTAGACCCGCGGAGCCTGAGCCCCCGGCCCCCGCCGAGGCCCCCAGCCCCAGGTCCCTAGAGGAGGGGCGGTGACCAGAAGGGAGGCCGTGGCCGGTGAGCGCGGAGGTCTCTCACGGTGGACCCCCGCCTGGAAACGTCACCAAAGTGGGACCCAAGGTCAGCACCTCGACCCTCTCGGGGTCCGCACAGACCGGGCTCCTGTCCTCAGCCGAGAACCCTCGGGGCCTGGCCTCGGCCCCACAGACTCTGGCAGCTCTGGAACCCCCTCTCCCGCCAGGGGTCAGAGATGGGGTCGGAGCGGAGCGCACTTCTTCCCCAAAGGGCGGCTCCACCGCCCCCAACTTTTCTCTGCTCTTGCACTAGCAAGGGAGCCCCCCTCCCCCCCCCCCCCCTAGTCCTCCTGATTTGCTTCTTGCTGCGGCCCTCCAAAGGGCTGCGAGTTTGAAAATGAGCGAGTCCGAGATTGAAGACCCCCCTGCTTCCTCTCTGGGTACCGCTAGTGACACCATCCCGGTTCCCCTCCTGGCCCTCGGCTTGCCGCCTCCGGAGCCGCTGGGGCACCGAGACCAGCGGAGGGCGCCCCCGCCTGCTGCTCACCGGACCGGCCAATCCTGCGCTCCGGCCGGAATGCAGCTCGAGGGGATCGGGGTGGAGCTCCACCAGTTTCAGGCGGAAGTTCTTGGCAGCTGCAACTAGCTTTGGGGTGCTGAGCCCTCACAGCTGCCTGGCCGGCTTAGTAGAGCCGGAGAACCCTCAAATCCCCGGTGGCGGGTCTGAGCCCTGCGCTGGGTGTGACTTTTGCCCCGACGGCTTTACAACCAAGCAGAGGTGACTGGGTCTATAGTAACCAAATCTCTTCCCAAGGAAAACCTGTGGCTGGTCCCGGGAGGACAGCACACGGAGCTGACCTCCAATCTCACCAGAATAACCTGCCTTTGTCTCATTAGTGTTGTTTTTTTTTTTCAATTTCTTTATTGATTAAGGTATCACATATTTCTCCTCATCCCCCCATTCCCATCCCACCCCCCTCATTAGTGTTTTATTATATATATTATATTTGTAATTTACGAAGTTAAAATTGACACTAAAGAATCTAGGCCAAGAATTACCCCCTAAAGTACTTGGACTCCAATGAGAGTGACAATAAAGGACTTGGAAGTGGATTTCAGGCTAAAGGTAGAACCTCACTAACTCGGGTCCTGAGCCTTTACCTGCATAGGGTGTGGTGTCCTGAGGTGCTCCCCAACCCAGGACTCTCACCTCCTCCACACTGTGCCCCTGCCCGAGCCTGCCCCGCTTTTCTTCCTTCCTGGGACAGAGAAGCAACAGTGAAGGGAGTCCTTCATCCGCCATCCAGCCCTGTTCCAGCACCCTCCCCATCTAAAGCAGAAAGAAAATGGGGGATCATGGGATACGCCCAATACAGCAGAGGTGAGGTGTCACTGCTCTCCTGAGAAGCAGGCAGTGAGGGCAGTATGGTGCCTTTCTGGGGATGGGTTAGTGATTCGGGGAAACTCCCGGTTGAGCTGGGGCTGCCTGTCGCTGTGTCCAATAACGAAGGCCAGGCTGAATCATAGGCATTTACTGAGAAGCTAGCCAACCACGAAGCATTCAAATCCTGTCTTCCAGCGAGGTGCAGGGGACGGGATTTTAAGGGGAAGGGGCTAGTGTGAGTCTGGGAACGGAATACAGCTACGTGTAGTCCCGGAGGTGCACAGCCAGTGAGTATGGTCCTTGTCATCAGCCCATGAGATGATGTTTTGATTCCTGGTGGGTCAGCCTGACCATGCTTATTGGTTCTGCTTCCTGGATTCACAGCTGAGTCACCTCCTTAATTGCTTTGCACAGGCCTTGAAAAGGAAACTTAAGAAAAACTTAAGCCCCTATTCACATATAAGAAACTTAACCCCCTAATCACATAAGTATATGTGTTCTAAGATTTAAAATAATATGATTATTTTTCAGATTAATTCAGGTGCTCTATCTAGCAGATTGTAGGCCCCCCCTATCAACAGGGAGCTGAAAGGTTAATGGTGCAGGCCCTGAGGCTCCGCATAAGGGAGTCATCTGGGTACCTGGGTCAGGGGTCCCCAGGGGTCCATTCCTCCTGGTGCCCATACAGCTCTGACACCTAGCCAACTCTCAGTCCTGGCTCTATGCCAGAGAACCAAGGCTTCCATATCCTAGGGGGCAGGTTCAGTGCCAGAGAGAGAGGTAGGGGGAGGGGGCAGGAGAGGGCTGGGGCGTGGGGAGGAGCCTGCTGGGTCCCTCTTAGTGTCTGGGCTAAGGCACCATACTTATCGCAAAGAGACTGTATTTATCAGATTTCTCCAGAGGGGGAATGGAGATCACCCACACACACACACACACTCACACACACACACACACACACTCACACACACACACACACACACTCACACACACACACTCACACACACTCATACACTCACACACACACACACTCACACACACACACTCACACACACACACACACTCTCTCTCTCACTCACACACACACACACACACTCACACACACACACTCATACACTCACACACACACTCACACACACATTGCAGTCTTCCTTCTGCAGTAGAGTTGGAAGACAGAGGCAGAATTTCTTCCTCTCCAAGGGAACCTCAGTCTTTTCTCTTTTGACCTTCAACGGACTGGATGAGGCCCACCCACAATATGGAAGGTAATCTGCTTCACTCCGAGTCGACTGATTTCAATGTTAATTACATCTAAAAAATACCTTCACAGCAACGTCTAGGCTGGTGTTTGACCAAACATCTGGGCACCATAGCCTGACCAAGTGGACACAGAAAATTAACCAGTACCATCTCTGGGTCCTATCAAGTGACTGGGCTTCTTTCTTTAAAAAAAAAAATTTTTTTTTTTCATTGATTTTTTTTTTTTTTGAGAGAGAGAGAGAGAGGAAGAAAGAGGAAGAAAGAGAAACAGATGTGAGAGTGAAACATGAATCAGATGTCTCCTGCATGCCCCCCGCCCCCCCTATTGGGAATCGAACCAGCAACATTTTGGTACATGGAACTATGCCCAACCAACTGAGTCACACCAGCCAGGCTTCCTTCCTTCCTTCCTTCCTTCCTTCCTTCCTTCCTTCCTTCCTTCCTTCCTTCCTTTCTTTCTTTCTTTCTTTCTTTCTTTCTTTCTTCCTTCCTTCCTTCCTTCCTTCCTTCCTTCCTTCCTTCCTTCCTTCCTTCTTCCCTTCCATCTTTCTATTTATTTATTAATCCTCATCTGAGGATATTTTTTCCATTGATTTTTTAGAGAGAGTGGAAGGAAGAGAGAGAGAGAGAAACATCTATGTGAGAGACACAGGGCCCCACAGTTGCCCTGACTGGGACCGGGAATCGAACCTGCAGCCCAGGTACATGCCCTGGACTGGGAATGGAACCTGAGACCCTTTGGTGCCCTGGTCAACCCTCTAAGGACTGAGATACAGGGAGAAGGGCCGAGCTTCTTTCTTAATAATAGGACAAAAGTTTTACCTTCACTTTGATGTGTCCCAGTATGTGCCAGACCAGAGCACAGTCACTCCTAAGCTTCTCAGAGATGCTGGTGCTTCTCAACTGTGCATGTCTTCTTGCCTTGGTAAATGGCATTTCCTCCAGGCACTGTGGACTTGTGCTCTGATACTGCAGGACCATTCTAGCATGCCTGTACTTCTGACCCTTCTGAATCCTCCCTTCACAATTTGCCCTGGTATTTCTGGCACCTCTGCTTCATGTAATGTAGGCCATCGCAGGCCACTGCTTTTTCCATGCTTCCAAGAGCCATGCCAGCAGTGTATCATAACCAGTTTGAGGGACCCTTGCCAGGATGTTAAGTCTTGTGTCATGAAAATGTATCTCATCCTGATAATCTCTCCCTTTTCCAGCTTAATATGTTTTTATTGATTTTAGAGAGAGAGAGGAAGGAAAAGGGATAGAGAGATAGAAATATCAATAGAGAGAAACATTGATCAGCTGCCTCCTGCACAGCCCCCACTGTGCCTGAAACCCAGGCACGTATCCTGACCAGGAATTGAACCAGCAACCTTTTGGTTCATGGGTCGACGCTCAACCACTGACCCATACTAGCCTTTTCCAGCTTTTTATCCTCCCCATCCTGATCCAGAACCGTCAGGATCTACTCTGGACAAACTCTCCTGATTCCTTCTGTCATGCTATCCAGATCCTGCAACTCCTTTGCTTTTATATTTCTCCACCCTTAAGCAATACCCGTACTTTTCCAATTGAGTTATGCGAGATTTGGCCCTAGTATTTGGTCCCATGGCCTGGAGGGGAAGTAGTAGCAGGTCCTGAAGAGAGCAATCATTGTCCTACAAAGTACCTGCCTCATCTGAGGTTCTTCAGAGTCTTCAGACGAGGGGGCAGAAGCATAGGCCACATTAGTAGGCCCAGAGAGTTCAAGATTCTCAATGCATCTACCCAGATAGCCCCATTCCACTATCTGCACCCTGACATGGGCATAAGAGATCCACTGAGGTTGAGAATTCAACTTTTTCTCATGTTCTTCCACTTTCACACTGAGGCCTGGAGCCTGGTTTTCAGCTCTACTGGCCTTTCAGCTATAGGAGATGTGGGTTGACTTCAAGGCTGCCGAAGTGGCCTCAGGTTTTCACACCGCTTTGAATTGGTGACTAGTCAACCTGAGCCTGTTATTCCTTTGTTTTGATTCATTAAAGACGCTCACCAACAGACACATAATTTCACAATCCTTACCATTACCATCTCACTATATCACTGAAATGTCAGTCCCTCCTAGTCAGACATGGGCAAAAGTCTTAATAATTGCACAGCTCCAGCATGCCAGGGTCTCTCTAAACTCTACCTACCATCAGTGATGTGGTCTTCCATGCCAGGCAATCAGCAAGTGATTCAACTTTAGAACCTCTTTCTTTATTATTATTATTATTATTATTATTATTGATTTCAGAGAGGAAGGGAGAAGGAGAAATAGAAACATCAATGATGAGAATCATTGATTGGCTGCTTCCTGCATGCCCCCTATTGGGGATTGAGCCTGCAACCTGGCAAGTGCCCTTGACCGGAATCGAACCCGGGACCCTTCAGTCCACAGACCGATGCTCTATCCACTGAGTCAAACCGGTTAGGGCTAGAACATCATTCTTGGAGTCTGGCTCCACCTGTTTTTGGACAAGTTTCCTAGAAGCAAGTCTGAGATAGGAGGCATCTGTAAGGAAGTAGTAACGTGCCAGTTATTACACTCTTACCTCTCCACTTCAAACTCAGGCTTCTAGACCCTATTTAGGGAGACTGTGTAGATTTGCCAAGAGGGGGGACTAGAGAGACTGAAAGACTGGAGGAAGAAAGGACTCCCTACTGCCTCTTTCCTGTTCCTATTGCATCCCCCTCACTGTTTTTCAGCCATGCAACAACAGTTCATTCCAGAAATCGCAGCTGAATCCAGTTTGAAGTTTTCCCAGCACTCCCAGAATCAGCCTCATCACAGCTCATTAGAAACATCAGTGCAAGCTGACTGAGGTTCCCTCCTCAGAGGTCTGCATTCCAGCTCTTTTCTGAGCTCAAAAACACCCACACTAGCTGAGTGGCACCTTTTTCGGAGCTCCCTAAACCCTCTCCAAGCTTCTAATTTTTAATAATCTCACCTTGCACCTGGCTGGCATGGCTCAGTGGTTGAGCGTCAACCTGTGAACCAGGAGGTCACGGTTCAAGTCCAGGTCAAGACACTCACCTGGGTTGTGGGCTTGATCCCTAGTGTGGGGCATGTAGCTGATCAATGGTTCTCTCTCATTATTGATGTTTCTGTCTCTCTCTCTCCCTCTCCCTTCCTCTCTGAAATCGATAAAATACATTTTAAAAAATAATAATTTCACCTTGTTGGTTAGTGTTTTCCTGATGCACCAAGGTTGTGGGTTTGACCCCTGGTCAGGGCATATGCAAAAAGCAATGAATGCATGGGTGGGTGGAGCGGCAGATGGATCTCTCTCTCTCTCTCTCTCTCTCTCTGTCTCTCTCTCTCTCTCTCTCTCTCTCTCTTCACTCTCAAATCAATGCTTTAAAAAATCTCACCTCTCCCCTTGGTGTCCCAGCTATATAGGTGGTAGCTGCTTTCTCTGTGTTCCCTTTCTGCCTTATTAATCATTTTGTCATTAATCTGTTAAAATAATGAGTGGATTTTCTTTCACCCCCAGCTTTACTGAGGTATAACTGACAAGCAAAAATCATATATATTGAAGATACACAATGTGATGATTTGATATAACTATACATTGTGAAATAATTATGACAATCAAGCTAATGAACACATCCATCACTTCACCTGGTTACCATGCATGTGTTGAGAACACAAGATCTATTCTCTCAGAAAATGTCAAGTATACACTATGTTATTATTAACTATAGTCATCATTCTATACATTAGATCCCCACAACTTACAACTGAAAGTTTATACCTTTTACCAACCTCTCCCCATTTCCCTGACCCCCAAATGGATGGGTTTTCTGATTGTTCATGGACCTTAATTCAGAAATGAACTTGAGCTTGAATGGAGTACTGAGCTCCTTGCCAACATGAAATGGGATACTGGTAATTGATGGCACACAGTGGCATCATGATCAAGCCAAAATCACTTGGTTGATAATGACAGAGTGCTGACTGAAGCAAGTGCTCTGGGGACCACATGGCCTCTGCACTTGACTGTTATGGCAGTAAAGGTGACTCCACGGACTGTGGCATAGAAAGGATCCTGAGTGCACTGGTTTGCTTATGGAAAAAATGACAAGATCAAGACTTTAAACTTTCAGCCTCAGTCATGTTTAGAGACAGGGACATTTTATGACAGCCATAAAATAATCTTATAGCTTTGTGGCTGATATTGTTAAAAATCTAATACATAATTGAATTATGCATGTTGCAGAACTATGTTTTTGTATGTATGGATGACAAATCTCCAGTGGTCATCTCTTCTACATGCATGTATTATATATAGGAAACTTCTGGTTTTACTCTAGATCATGTTCTGTAGTTTGAGAGACTTTTACCTTGAGGATAAAGACATGGATTGCATAGATGAAAGGAAGGAAGGAAGGAAGGAAGGAAGGAAGGAAGGAAGGAAGGAAGGAAGGAAGGAAAGGAAAACTTTATCATAAACTATTTCAAGCGTGCACTAAAACAAAGAAAATTGTACAATGTGCCCTCATGTCCCCCAACTGAAGTCATTATAAACTGGTGGATAAGCTTGTTTTGTATATACTTCCATTCAGCCCATTATATTTTTTGACAAATAAAAATCTCTATATATAAAAGCCTAATATGCAAAGTGTCCCCTCGGGAGTTTGACCAGCCAGGAATTCGATCACTCCCTATGACATGCGCTGACCACCAGGGGGTGGCACAGAATGAAGAAAGGCCCCAGCCAGCAGCCAGCAGCCACTAGGGACCCTACCTGTGCATGAATTTTGTGCACTGGGCCTCTAGTAATATATATTGAAGGTGTTCAACATGATGATTTGATATATGTATACATTATAAAATATTTACCAGTCAAATTAATGACCACATCTCTCAGTTCAGTTACTTTTCTGTGTGTGAGAACACCTAAGATCTACTCTCATAGCAAATTTCAAGTATACAATACAGCATTATTAACTATAGTCACCACCATTATTTTCAGCAAACAAGTTGTCACATAATTTAGTCTCTAAACAATTGGGTGTGCTTATAAAATACTAGAGGCCCAGTGCACGGATTCGTGCACTGGTGGGTCAGTGTGGCCTGCAGGGATCGGACTGAAACTGGCAGTCCAATGCCGCCTGCTGCTCCTGCCTGCCGCTCCCACTCATCCTGCCCTGCTGCACCTGCCCAGTCCGTCCCTATTAATCGGGAGAGGCTCACGCCGCTACAGCAGCACTCGCTCGCCAGCTGTGAGCCCTGTGTCTGGCACCCGTCCCGAGAGGTGGTGGTGGGGGTTAGGATGTGATCAGCCTGGGATCCGGATCCATCCGGCTGACATTCCTGCCGGTTGTTGGGAGCCACCCGGCAGCCGTTTTTATATCATTTCTTCCTTGCAGAGCATCTAGGGTGGGGAAGCGGCCATGGTGCCCAAGGCTGACTTCCAGGAGGCCGGCAGCGCTGTCAGGATCGTGCAGGCAGCGCCAGTCCCTTGGTGCCTGGCCCATTCTCCGGAGACTGGACTGCAGGACTACTGAGGGAGTAAGTGGCTGCCACCAGGCTGGTGGGCCACCTGGACAGGTTGGTTAGCTGAGTGGCACTCCTGCTGTGGGAGTGCACTGACCACCAGGAGGCAGCTCCTGCATTGAGCATCTGTCCCCTGGTGGTCAGTGTGCATCATAGCGACTGGCCGTTCGGTAGTTCGGTCACTTAGGCTTTTATATATATAGATGAGGACTTTAAAAATACATATGTAAGGATAAACAAAATTGATAAACCATTAGTCAGACTCATCAAGAAACAAAGAGAGAGGACCCAAATAAATAAAATCAGAAATGAAAGTGGAGAAGTAACCATGGACTCTACAGAAATACAAAGAATTGTAAGAAAATACTCTGAACAACTATATGCCAACAAGCTAGACAATGTGGATGAAATAGACAAATTCCTAGAAAAATGCAATCTCCCAAAAATGAATCAGGAAGAATTAAAAAGAAACAAAACCTGAATAGACCAATAACCACTGATGAAATAGAAGCAGTAATAAAAAAAAACTCCCACCAAACAAAAGCCCAGGTCCAGATGGCTTCACAGGGGAGTTTTTCCAAACATTCAAAGAAAAACTAACACCTACACTCCTCATACTATTTCAGAAAATCCAAGAGGAAGGAACACTTCCAAACTCTTTTTATGAGGTGAGCATTATCCTAATTCCAAAACCAGATAAAGACACCACAAAGAAAGAGAATTACAGGCCAATATCCCTGATGAACATAGATGCTAAAATCCTCAACAAAATATTAGCAAATCACATCCAGCAATATATTAAAAAGATCATACACCATGATCAAGTGGGATTTATTCCTGGGATGCAAGGCTGGTACAGTATTTGCAAATCAATAAACATGATACATCACATAAACAAACTGAAAGACAAAAATCACATGATCATATCAATAGACACAGAAAAAGCATTTGACAAAATCCAACAGCCATTTTTTATAAAATCTCTCAGCAAAGTTGGAATAGAGGGAGCATATCTCAACATGATAAAGGCCATATATGACCAACCTACAGCCAACATCATACTCAATGGGCAAAAACTAAAACCATTTCCCCTGAGAACAGGAACAAGACAGGGATGCTCACTTTCATCACTCCTGTACGACATAGTACTGGAAGTACTAGCCATAACGATCAGACAACAAGAAGAAATAAAAGGCATCCAAATTGGAAAAGAAGAAGTAAAACTGTCCTTAGTTGCAGATGACATGATATTGTACATAGAAAATCCCAAGGACTCCATCAAAAAACCACGAGACTTAATATATGAATTTAGCAATATAGCAAGATACAAAATTAACACCCAGAAATCTATGGCTTTTTTATACGCCAATAATGAACTCACAGAAAGAGAAACTAAACAAACAAGCCCCCTTACCATTGCAAAAAATAAAAAATAAAAAAAATAAGATACCTATGAATAAACTTAACTAAGGAGGTAAAAGACCTGTATTCAGAAAAACTACAGGATGTTGAAAAAAGAGATAGAGGAATACATAAACAAATGGAAGAATATACTGTGTTTATGGATTGGTAGAATCAACATCATTAAAATATTCATACTACTCAAAGCAATCTATAGATTCAATGCAATTCCCATTAAGATACCAACAGAATATTTCACAGAACAAACTGCAAAAATTCATCTGGAATAAAAAAAGACCCTGAATAGCTGCAGCAATCCTGAGAAAGAAGAACAAAGTTGGAGGGATCACAATACCAGATATCAAGCTATATTACAAAGCCACTGTTCTCAAAACTGCCTGGTATTTGCACAAGAACAGACATATAAACCAATGGAACCAAACAGAGAACCCAGATATAGACCCAAGCAATTATGCTCAATTAATATTTGACAAAGGAGGCAAGAGCACACAATGGAGTCAAGATAGTCTTTTCAATAAATGGTGTTGAAATTGGACAGATACATGCAAAAAAAAAAAATGAAACTAGACCACCAACTTACACCATACACACAAATAATCTCAAAATGGATAAAGGACTTAAAAGGAAGACAGAAAACCATAAAAATCTTAGAAGAATCCATAGGCAGCAAAATATCAGACATATGTCATAGCAATACAGCTCCTGGGGCAATGGAAACCAAAGAGAAAATAAACAAATGGGACCACATCAAAATAAAAAGCTTTTGCACAGAAAAAGAAACCAATAACAAAACAACAAGAAAGCCCACTGCATGGGAGAACATATTTGCGAATGTTATCTCCGATAAGGGTTTAATCTCCAAAATTTACAGGTAACTCATACTACTTAACAAAAGGAAGATAAACAATCCAATCAAAAAAATGGGCAATGGACCTAAATAGATACTTTTCGAAAGAGGACATAAGGAAGGCCAAGAGACATATGAAAACATGCTCAAAGTCACTAATCATCTGAGAGATGCAAATCAAAACGACAGTGAGGTACCATCTCACTCCTGTCAGAATGGCTACCATCAACAAATCAGCAAACAACAAGTGCTGTCGAGGATGCAGAGAAAAAGGAACCCTCGTGCACTGCTGGTGGGAATGCAGACTGGTGCAGCCACTGTGGAAAACAGTATGGAGTTTCCTCAAAAAATTAAAAATGGAAAGGGTATTGCCATGGACTAGAACAAAGAATATCCTTACATGATATTATTCTACACTGTCATTAAAAATTCTCCCAGACTTGGATCACCCCCATTACATATAATAATTCCTCACACCCATGGGGGGGGGGGGGATCATCTGTTTGGTGCTTGGAGACAAACGTAACACATCTCTAGATATTTTAGAATTACAACAGCATATTATATAATTACCCCAAACAAACTTACAAACTAATTCTTTGAATGTCTGGCAGCAATTTAAAAAGGACATGAAAGGGTTTAATCCCTTCCACTATGTAGAGGGCCCCCTGGGAAGGCACCTGAGCATTCTAAATTGGCCCCTCTTGCCCTTTTAGCCAAGAGGGACCTGCTTCTCACAATCCAATTGTCCACAGCTGTTGCCTGAGCTTCTGTTCATGCCAAGGGTGAAACCTCATGATGGCTGGTACCATGGATGTGTCTCTCGCCCAGTGGGGTGAGCTGGGCCTCCTTGGAGAAGAAACCTGGGTTCCACAAGATATGTGATCAGTGCTGGGACCCTGCCAGCAGGCGAGGGGATCCCAAGACAGGTGCTGGGCGCGGAGGCCATGGGGGCATAGGCGACCAAGGAGACAGAACTAAACCTCACATCACCCTGCTTGGCCCCGGAGGATGGCTGGTTAGGGAAGGAACAACCTAAGACAGGCACAGTCGCACAGGGGCCATCAGGAGAGAACTTGGGGGTCAACAGAGGTGGGGCACAGACCTTCACCCCCCCAAGTTTGCAGGGGCCTGAACCCTCACCCCTGCTGAAGGAGATCTCCTGCCCCAATGGCTGCTCAGCTTCACATGCCCAGCTCAAATCGGGACCCAGGTAACAGAGACTTGGCCGACAGCAGATGCCCTCTCACCGCAACAAGACTTGATGGAGATGTCTTGCACCCATGATCCAGGGAACTGGGGTCTAGGATATCTAAATCCAGCCTAGCACCAGGAATGCTCAGGGCCTACTCAAGAAGGCAAATAATCCTCTCCACTAATAATTACAGAGTAAAACAAGATGGTTGTTAGAATATTAAATTTGACAGTAAAATAGTAGTCAAGTTTTCAGACTAATTTAAATTGGCCAATCAAAATAAGCAAATACTCTAGAAAAATCAATTGTACTGGACAAAAAAGCTGTTACTAAAGTGTTAACTAAAAATTTTATTGGTAGTTCATCTCATGGTAAAATTGCATAACATATAATGAACCTAAAGCAGTCACATTTTAGTGCAAAAAAGTAAAATTTAAAAGCTATCAAGATTACAGCATAAAATTTCCAAAAGCCTCCCAATATTTAAACCAAAAAAGGGGGAATAGTAGAAGAATATCATGTAAGGAAAAATATCCTGCAAATAAATTACATCTAGAAAATCTTTACTTTAGAAAATTAACTTTCATTTGTAATGCTAACAGCAAGTCACCCAGGTAAAACATACATGGTGTCAAAACAAGCCAAAGGAAAATCATTTGGGCAAAAAAATGAAAAAGGATCGCAAATCAAATTTATAGAAAATATTCCTTTATTAACTTTTGGTCGAGAATATGTTTGTATATTTTCAGAAAACAACTCTGAGACATGTGGATTCCTGCAACAGAGAGGAATTGACAGGAGTGCTCCAGCCATGAAGTCAGAAGAGAAACAGTCCAGAGATGGAAGACGCTGACGATGCCTTGCCATACTAGCAGTCAGCAGATATGCGTCACTGCAGATTGCCCAGGACCAAACCAGAGAGGGTCAGACCTGCAATACCACCATTTGTCCACCATCCAGAACTGAAATATCACTGCTGTTATGAACACATTAACAACTGTTGGACATAGAAACCGGGACTCAAAAGAACTGTTGGCCCAGAAAGAAACTCACTACAGACTGATTCATTTGCCTCTCAGCATAACCATTATTGCTTGTCTCATTTTCAGTTCCTATAAGTGTATTCCCAGTATCACATGAGCTCACTCATTAGGGGAAAAGAAGAACAACATAGACTGAAGAACAAGAACAGCATCCATCAGACTGTCAGACCTCAGAGGGAAAGTAGGGGAGGGTGGGGACAAGGGAGATAGATCAACCAAAGGACTTGTGTGCTTGCATATGAGCCTAACCAGTGATCACGGACAACAGGGGGAGGGAGGCTTGCGTGTGGGGGGGATTGGGAAGGGAACGGGGGGAGGGGGTTGATGACAAATATGTGATACCTTAATCAATAAAGTAATTTTAAAAAAAATTAAAAATGGAACTCCCATTTGACACAATAATCCCACTTCTAGGAATATATTCAAAGAAATCAGAAATACCCATCAGAAAGGATATATGCACCCCTATGTTCATAGCAGCACAATTCACCATAGCTAAGATTTGGAAACAGTCTAAGTGCCCGTCAGCTAATGAGTGGATTAGAAAACTGGTACATCTACACAATGGAATACTACGCTGTAGTAAAAAAAGAAGGAACTCTTACTATTTGCAACAGCATGGATGGTATTGGAGAGCATTATGCTAAACGAAATAAGCTAGTCGGAGAAAAATAAATATATGATCTTACTCATTTGTGGAATATAATGAACAACATAAACTGATGAACAAAAATAGAGCCAGAGGGGGGGAAATATTCTAGAATATAATAGAAGTAATCCTGTTATTTGCAGATTTTTAATATTTCCTACAACTTTTGTGATCATAGTATGTTAGTACAGTTTTGGTAATATTATAATTAAAATCCTTTTATTCTTGAAATATTAATGTTTATTGCATGTAAGATAATTTTTCTTGAATAACTGGTATTTATTGCATGTAACATTATATTTAAAATAGTTTTTCTTGAAATAAAACTGAAAAAAAAAGACATATGTAACCATAATACAATTAACACACCTAGAAAAAGGAACAATTATTCCTTTATCATCAGGTAGAATTGACTGTTTTTAAAATAGTATAAAGGATGCCAGCATTTCCCCTGAAATCTAAGGGATGCATCTGGATAACTTTTAGGAAGGAGGGGTCTAAAACTCAATCCTTTATACCCCAGGAGGGACTTGAACCCACAATCCCTGGTGTAGGAGGCCAATACCTTATCCATTAGGCCACCAGGGCTCATAAAAGGGTGTCCTGCAATAGTCTTAGACCAATCTCTCAATCATCTCTTCTGGTTTCCTGCAGGCTACACTCAGTCTCCAAGTTCCATCCCAGCCCTTCTACTGCCCCTCCACTTCCGCATTGGGTCCGCACTCCCTCTCAGATGCTTTCCGCCAGAGCATCCTCAGGTTAGAAGAGACTGCGCACTTGTGGAGTCCAAAAACCTGGACAGCAGGCGTCAAGGCATCTCATTGGATTGGGATACGATCCTCACTAAGGGCACAAGAAGTCAGGGGATCGATCCCAGAGGAACCCTTCCCCCCTCCTTTTAGGAGAAGCTGGGTCCCGGGATAATTAGCTGCAGGAAGGTAATGCAACTTGTAGGAGCCGAGGGGAGAGCGGGATCAGAGCTTGAGAAAAGTTCAGGTCTTTGTCTCCATCCTACTCCCCACATTGCCCCTTGGATCCAAAGTGTTACCTGGGCCCAGGTCTCCACGGTTTTAGCAGAGCCCCATGGCCTTAGGCCTTTGTCCTCAGGACTCTTCATAATGGCTCCGTATCCTGTTCCACCTGCTAGCTCAGCTGCAGAACCTGAGACTCTGAGAGAACCCAGCATTTACTTTCCTACCGTAAGACGGGTGTTCTTTCTCATCTTTAAAATGTTCATTTTAATGACGTTTTTCTTCTTTATATTTATGAGCCCTCAATAAACCACTGAAACATCATCAAAATGATAAAAGAGAAAGTGACATGATGCATGACCCCAGGTCAGCTGAGCTGATCATCGATTGGGGTGCCATTCCCCCAGCGTTTAACCCTGGTTGGGGGTGGTCCCATCACCTTGGTCATTGGCCAGAATCCTTTGGAGAGAACTCCCTTGCAAAGGTAGAGACATTTTTCCTGGGCAAAATGATGGCTCAATCCTGGGCATACTCTTCATTTCAATTTTAATATATAGGGTGTCCCCAAAAATGTATTCACATTTAACAGCTGATAGCTCAATTGATGTTTCTTTTCAGATTTAATCCAGTTTGAATAATTATTAATTGGAATTAATAATTATTCAAACTGTGTATACATTTTTGGGGACACTGTATACATTCACATAGTAATTTAAGGGTACGCTCAGTGTAAGAAATTGAAGTAATCTATTACATTTTTAATAAATTTTTTATTGTGGTAAATATATATGTAATATATACATATATATAGTTAAATTTGCCATTTTAACCATTTTTAAATGTACAATTCAGTGGTATCAGTTACAGTCACATATTGTGCAGCCATTACCATTTCCAAACCTTTTTCAATCACAATAATCTCTTACATTTTCAAATGCATCCTGGGGCAACTCCTCTTCGATACCTCCCTCAACAGTCCGAAACCTCCTCTGGGACAGTTTTCTTCGTCTGAACTACATTTCATGTAACCAGTTCCCGGTAGGATCCCGGGTCCCGCCAGCATTGGTCCCCGGAGTGCCATCCGAGCCGCCACCGGTAACTCCGGGCTCTTGGAGGGGGAAAATATTAAGCGAGGGGGAAAAACCAACCTCAGCAGCGACCACGAAGGGACTTGAACCCTCAATCTTCTGATCCGGAATCAGACGCCTTATCCATTAGGCCACGCGGCCCTGTGAAAAAAACGCTGTGCGGCTTTTTCCATAAAGCTTGTCTAGGCGCCTGCGTGGTGTGCATCGGTGTTCGCGCTCGGAATGAATAGGAGCTCTGCCCCCCACCCCACCCCCACCCCCACCCCCTCGGGCTCCGTGTGGGCGGGGCTCCGGTCTGGGCTACAATGGCAATGGAGCACCGACTGAAGACGTGGTCCTGCGGTTGCGAATTCCAGACCCAATCAGGCCTCCAGGCCCCTCCCGCTGGGAGAGGCCCCCTCGGATCGCTTTCCCTGCAGGCTCCCAGCTGGCGTTGGGTCCGGAGCTGCCCACTGCTCCCCCCACCACTGTGCTTTCCCCATCACAGCACCGCTGACCGGCAATGCTTTGTTCCAGGCCTGTGGCCCAATCTGGACTCTGACAGTCCTGAAGGCAGAGGCCAAGTCTGCAGCTGAGCCCAGCACCTGCTGTGACGCCCCTCGTATGGATGAGGTAACTGACGAGTGGATGGAGTCGGAGGCACTGGGTGTGGCCACTCTGTCAGCACAACTGGGTGGCTGCAGTCAGGCCTGCAGGCAGAGCCGGCGCCTCAGGGAGCTGCGGATCTCCAGGCAGGCCTTGCGGCGCTCACTGCAGTCGGGACCCCGCACATCCAGCTCACACACCTGCCGATTGACCTGCGGGGACCACACTCAGCCTGTGCCCAGGTCCCCTCGTGCCCAGCCTGGCACCCAGTGTATTGTAAGGCCTAAAGTTTCCAGTTCTGCCCTGATATCTTTGGACCTCATAGGGCTCCAAAGGACCAGCCAGGAGTCCCCCTGCTCTTGTCAGATGTGTCCCCACCCAGCAGGAAAGGCTCCCCACCCAGCTAGTTCCCCCACCAGCCGGACCAGCTGCACTCCACCCCAGCCTCAACCTGAGGAGCTTCAGTGCCCTGCCAACCTGCAAAACTACTCAAACAAGCCGATCCCTTCCTCCTGCTGGTTCACTCTGTTCCTGAGTGCAACTCCGAGTGGCCCTGCCTGGTGTACGGTGCACGCCCCCCAGGCTGTGAGTATATGACTAATAACCGCTGTGGGTGTCATGTGTTCAGCCATCCCACACTATTGAGGTTGGGGGTTCCCTCCCTCGCCAACGGGGTGCATAGGAGGTGATCAGGACACCAGGGCTAAGAAGGATGAATCTGGCCTCTCTCCCCTAATGCCAACCCCCATTCCCCAACACACCTCAGTCAGCAGCTCCAGGAGGTCTCCCTCGGGGGTAGCTCTGAGGACCTCCACCAGTGTCTGGATAAAGTCGGAACCCTTCTCATCCCGATAGGCTACACAGCCTAGGCCAGAGGACCGGGGCCAGCGCGTCAGACTCAGGCTGACCAGCCGCCTTCCAACCCCCAGGGGCCTACTGATGGTGGAAGTGGGGCAAGTAGACAAGACCCTGGGAGTCAGGCAAGCAAATGGGGCAGGGAGCGGGAGCTTCTTGTTTCTGAGACAAGTCGCTCTCGATATTTGCCGAATGAACATACGATGACTTCAACATTAAACAAACATTCACTGTGAACATCCTATTGCTAGGCACTGGGAAGGGCCCTGAGCAGGCAGAACTGCCCTGCCCTCATGAAACTTACAGTGCGAAGGGAATGGTGCAGGTACAGTGCTTGGCACAGTCACCCGCAATGCATGCTCACCAGCATTACTATTATGATAAATAATAAACACGAAAGGAAAATGACCTAATCGGAATCAGATGGATGCCACACACCTCAAGCTCCAGCTGCCACTACAGCCACACCAGACCTCCAGCCAGGCTGGGTCCTGTGTAACGAGGCTTCTTGATGGCCCTTCCCCTTACCCTCGGCTGCTGCATAGACCCTTAGGATGTCTGCTTGGTCACAGCTCCCTGGCGTGAAGCCCCCGGAGGAGCTGCCTGCAAGAGGGATCGACTCTATTTACTCAGCATCCCGGGACTCCACATCCCTGGGGTCTCCCTGAGTCTGGCTCAAGGGCAGCACACGGCAGCGGAACGAGTGCAGAGCAGGAAAGATAGAGTTCAAACCTCAGCCCTGCCACTTACCAGCTGTGTGACCTCAAAAAAGCTATTTCACCTTCTTAACTCCAGGGTTGTTTCGAGGCTCAAGTAGGGGAGAAGCCCTTGTGGTTTCAGGTGGTTTTTCTTCCCATCCTCTTGGCAAAGAGAGGACAGAGGCGGCAGCAGGACCCCAGCTCAGAGCCCCTGAGCCACACACACACACACACACACACACACACACACACACACACACCAGCCCTGCCCAAGGCCAGGCTCCAGAAGGAAGACAGACCCACCTTGGGCATCTGCATAGATCTGAAGGACATCAGCGTGGGAGGGGGTGGCTGGTGGGGCCCGCAGCCAGCGCCAGAACCAGGGGAGAGCTGTGGGCCCCATGCCCGCATCCCTGTGTCCTAGGGAAGGAGAGGACAGGCAGGTCCTTTCATTCAGCAGATCCCGGAGGTGCCTCCAGGGGTCCAACCCCCAGCCCCCAGAACTCCAGAGCAGGTCTGCCAGGCTGGAAACATTCAGAGCACTGAATGAAAAGTGCTGAGGGTAGCCGAAACCGGTTTGGCTCAGTGGATAGAGCGTCGGCCTGCGGACTGAAGGGTCCCGGGTTCGATTCCGGTCAAGGGCATGTACCTTGGTTGCGGGCACATCGCCAGTAGGGGGTGTGCAGGAGGCAGCTGATCGGATGTTTCTCTATCATCGATGTTTCTAACTGTCTATCCCTCTCTCTTCCTCTCTGTAAAATATCAATAAAATAAATTTAAAAAAAAAAGTGCTGAGGGTAAAGTGCTCAAGTTCATGGACTTGACCTCTAGGAGACACTGGGAGAGGGGGCAGGAAAAGGGCTAGTGCTCAGGCTTCCTGGAGGAGGTGGGCTGGGTGCGGAAATCTAGGACAGGAGTCAGGCTGGAGGCTGACCCCGGGAGGGCCCCAGACCCACTCACCACCACGGCAAGCCTGAAGCAGGAAGATCTTGGGACAGCCCCGCAGGGCCCTGCAGCGGCTCAGCTCCTGCACCAGGGCCTCTGGCTGCACTTCTTGCCCATCAGCCCCCAGCAACTGCCCCTGAGGTCCCCCATGAGCCATCAGGGCCACAAGGGCACAGCTCACGGGGCTCCTGCGGGTGTCCAGCCGCTCCTGGAACTGGGCCAGCTCCTCCTGGAAAGCCTGGAGTGCAAGGAGATTGAGCCCTGGGTCAGGGCCACTGCCTTCCCAGTACCTGGAAGCCTTCGGGTAGACTTCTCCAGCCCCACCAACCCCACCCCCACCTCCTGCCAGCTTCAGGGTCAGGAAGGAAGTCCTTCCGACCCCTGCTGCAAAGCCTGGCATGGAGGTGACAGACATGTGGTTGGCTCTGTAGGTGCTTCTCTGGTGCCAAAAAGTTAAGAGGTATGAGGGGAGGGCAGTGAGCTGATGAGTTTTGGGAAGGAACCTGAGACCCTTCCAGGGAAAACCTGAGGGTCCAACTGGGGCCTTGATCAGGAGAGCAGAGAAACAGCCAGCCTGAGAAGCCACAGGAGCCCTGAAGACCCGCCTTCCAGAGGCAGGGATTCCCAATGCACGCAGCAGGGAGGATGGGGGCTAGACTTGGGGCTGCCCTTCCTGCCCACCATGGGTGAGAGGCCCAGGAGAGAGTCCCCAGGGCCCGGGGGTGGGAGTACGCCTTTCTTTAGAGCAGCGCCAGAAGTTCTGGGCTTCCTCTCACCTGGGCTGTAGGGTCTGTCCTCAGGGTGGTCTCAAAGCCCAGGGTCTGGCACAGGCCCCCCAGTGCCTCCACATCACGCTGGGCCCCAGGCCGGTCCCGGATCACGGCTAGGAAGAGGGCAGCCCTGTCTCCAGACAGGTCATACTGAGCACTGGGGCTGGGTTCTGGCTATAAACAAGGTAAGGTACATTGAACGTACTCACCAGACTTCCAACTCCTGTGTCCCCCACCTCGGGTCTCCCTGAGCCTCTGTCCCACTGGCCACTGCTGCCACATGGTTGGACACTCCTCCTGCCCCCTTACCTCAGGCCCCCAGGGCTCCACGTCCCCCAGGCACAGCGCCCCCCGCAAGGAGCTCTGAAGGACTGGGCAGTAGGTGGCCCCCGAGGACTCTCCAGCTGTCCTGCCGAAGACCTGGGGGGATGGAGCCACAGGGTCCTCAGGGGGCTGCTCCATGGGAGCATGGTGAGAAGAGAACCTGGTTCCAAGGAATGACTGGACCAGACACATAGCTACTATAGTCTCTTTGGGTTCCTCTGCCAGTTAGAGGGAGGAGGAGACGAATGAAAGAGGGGGAGGCTACAAGGAGTGTTCTATTTCAGGCTCAAGGTCATACGCTTCCCTGGACATGGATTATACAGTGGCCATACCATTAACCACTGCCTTTCAAGGAAAGGCACCAGGCTGGAGCAGAGCTGGGGTTCACCCCTCATTTGCAGGGTCACCCAGGGCCACCCAACCATCCAGTGAGATCTTTGGGTGTTGGAACTAGAACTGAATCATTCCCAACCCTCCAGGGACCTACAGTCTGATGGAATAGTGTGAACCGGGGTGGGCAGAAGTATAAGCGTTGACTCAGGGAGTGTGAGAGAGGATATCACGGGCAGCCTGGGCTGTATGAGGCTTACCAGGACAACAGGCAGGGCATGGCAAGCGGAGGGAGCAGCTGGAGCAAAGGGGTGGAGATGGGAAGATGTTGGAGTGTCGGAGTGGGTGTGAGGCAGGGCATGGGTGGGGGGTGAAAGGCGGGGCCATGTCTACCATGTGTGTAGACAATGAATTGTAGAATAGTATTGTACAACGAATGGGTGGGAAGCATGTGACTGAATCTGTGTAACAGGCTCAGGGGAGGCGACTGGCACAGCCCCCTCCCGGGCACTCCCCATCTGGGGCCCCCACCTCTGTCAGCAGCTGCAGCAGGGACCAGTGAGGACAGCGGCCACAGAGTTCACTCAAGCCAGTGAGGAAGGTCCCGGGCTTGGGGGAAGCTGGGTAGAAAAGTACAACGTTGGCCTGAAGGGAAGGTCTTGGCCTCCTGTCCACCCCCACCCTCGGTCTGCTCTGCCCCACAGTAGGGGTCCCTGCCCAGCCACTCACCCCCAGGAGCACTTGAGAGCAGCAGGAAGACTTTGGGGCAGCCCCGCAGGGCCTCACAGCCACTCAGCTCCCGAACCAACTTCTGTGGCTGCCTCAGCTGCCCATTGGGGGCCACCAAGGCCACTAGGACACAGCCCATAGGGGCCCTGTGGGCATCCAGCTGCTCCCGGAACCCAGTCAGCTCCTCAAGGAAGTCCTAGAGCAAGAGTAAGAGGGAGGCCTGGGTCTGGGGAGGCCCCAAGTGGGGTTAAGGGTGGAGGCAGTAGGCAGGGTAGGGCTCACCTGGACCGAGGCCTCCCTCCTCTGGCGGCTCTCAAAGCCCAGGGTCTGGAACACACTCTCCAGGAGAGCCACTGTAGAGACCGATACCTCAGGGCTGCTGAGTGTCAAGGCCACCCTTGGCCCCTGCACGCTGTACTTCCCCTGGGAAGGTAAGGCCAGCGTTGGGCAGGGTGGGGCTCAGCTGGGAGCCAGGAGTGAGTAGGGCCAGGCAGTGCCTCCCACTACCTTTCTTCCCAGGCTGTCTTGAGCATCTGCTATCTGAGCGGCCACCCGCAGTGTCCCGGACACCAGGAAGGCCATGGATGCCAGGTGGGTACTTCCTCTGAGCCCAGAGCTCACCTCCTGGCCCCAGCACCAATGCCTTGGGTCTCAGTACTTGCCCTCTCCCTGGTCTCTGACCTATCAGCTGTTTATGAGCTGAGCCGGACTCTGTCCCCTCCCTTGGAACCTTGGATCTTGGGTCCCACTCCTTGCTCTGTTCCTCGGGTGTCGCAGGCTACTTCCTGGCTGGCACTGACATGCCCCTGCCTAAGCCAGGAGCCTGTGCCCAATCCTATTCTTAGCTCCTGGGCCACCTCTTATCTGATTTTGTTACACCCGAGTGTCTCCCTTCTGAGCCAACCATCAGCATCAGAAACGTGTGTGCACTCCTGCCACCTCTCACCCTACTCACTCATGCGAGATGCCCACACACATGCACACAGCAGCCTCAAGCATTAAAGTAGAGAGAGTGAGGGGCACTGTCTCAGAGGTAGAACCTCCCAACTGGAGTCAGCTGTCCATGGTGAGACCCCAGTTGCTTCATCTGGGAAGTGGGGTCTGTCCCAGGTCAGTGGTTGAGCACTGATCTATGAACCAGGAGGTCACGGTTCGATTCTCAGACAGGGCACATGCCCGGGTTGTGGGCTTGATCCCCAGTGTGGGGTGTGCAGGAGACAGCCGATCAATGATTCTCTCTCATCAATGATGTTTCTCTCTCTCTCTCGCTTCCTCTCTGAAGTCAGTAAAATATACTGACTGGCTGAGGAAAGGCCCAGGGGGCAGAGAGGCTGGCACACAGATCAAGGAACGGAACGGAACATCTTGTCTCAGCCAGCCCCACCTCTCCTCAAGTGAGCCTGCTGAGGCCCCTGGTGAACTGGGAAGGGCGCAGCAGGGATGGAAGGAGCTGACATGGGCCCAGCGGCTACAGGCAGGCCCCAACCTGGGGTCTGGGCATGCGAATGGTCAGATGTCAAGGGCTATGTGGTGGATGAACGCAAGGCCCACTTTGACTCAGCAGCCCTCTCCCTAATGGATTTGAACACAGGAACCAGCAGGAGCACACCACCACCCTGACCAGTAGCCCTGTCTCCCAGCCCGTTTCCTCACTTCTCCAAGGGGGAGAAAGGGAATGGCCTGGCAAAGACCCCGAAGTCCTGTTCGGCTGCGACAGGGAAGGGTACTACTGGCGGTCTCATCCTGAGCTGGCCCCAGACCAGGACAGACACTGACCAACACAGGGGGATCAGAGTCTCAAGGCTTATAGTTGCCCTTTGGGGCCCAGCTCACCTGGAAGCCAATGTGGCTCTACCTGGTAACCGCCCGGCACCACGTGCGAATAGGACTACCAGGTCAGGAGACCAAGGGATACAAATTCTAGGCTCCTCTACCCAGCAGCCACCTAAAGAACAGACAGCCTGGAGGAGGTTTCCACGTTTATTCAAACCCTCTTGCTGCCCTTTGGAGGCAGGCTGGGCCGAGCTCCTTTGGAGAGCCTGTGGTGTGTCCCTGTGAATGCCAATCTGCAGACGATGCAGACAACATGGAATGCAGTGCCTAAGGACTCAGTGACAAAGTGCTGACAGAGTGCTAGTGTTAAGTACTATAAACCCCACGTCTCTGGAGGGGAGTGTGGGAGCAGTGGGCTTCCACTGGCCCTGATCTTGGTCTGCACAGACCTCCAGTCCCTGGAGCTACCACGAGCCTCAACAGAGGATGGCTCTCAAGGGGGAAGTTGGTACAGATCAGTAGCATGTTGCCAGGACAGGGCAGAGTGGTCAGGGCAGAAGAGGGAGGGGGTGGGGGCCAGAAAGCCCTTTTGGCCCCACGGAGGGCCCAGATCTTCACAAGTGTGGGCTGACTAGTGGTCAATGCCTGTCCTCCACCCCTATGGGAAGGCACAGGTTGGCAGGGCAGAGGGCCTGGCCCATGGACCCAGCCAAGGAGGCAGGGAACAAAGAGCCACAGGGCAAGCAAAGCAGAGGGGAGTTTCTTGGATGGGGGACCCCGGGTCCTGCCCCAATCCTCACACTTCCCTGCTGCCTCAGTCTTTCTCCCATGCTAAGGCCACCTGCCAGGAATGTGCTGGGGCTCCAGGAAGCCAGAAGGCAAGAGAAACCCCCAGAATGGCTGCGAGGTCATAGGGGATTTCCATTACTTGGTTGTGTTGACCAGGTCCTGGGGCAGAGCAGGGCAGGGCAAGGCAGTAGGGGTGGTGGCTGCAGAAGGTGGCAGCAGAGAGAGGTGGCCATCCTGCTGCTCCGTCTCCCAGAAGACCCCTCCAGCCCTCACCCCACGGGCTGGGCCATCTTGGCATGCAGGCTCTGGTGGGCGATGAGGTGGGCGCGCTGCTTGAAGCTCTTGTCGCACTCTCCGCAGCGGAAGGGCCGCTCGCCGGTGTGCACACGCCGGTGGTCCAGCAGGTAGGAGCGCAGCGAGAAGCTCTTGCCGCAGTCGCCGCAGCTGAAGGGCTTCTCACCCGTGTGGATGCGCTGGTGGTCCGCCAGGTTGGCGCTGCGGCTGAAGCTCTTGCCACACTCAGAGCAGGAAAAGGGCTTCTGGCCCGTGTGCACGCCCCGGTGGCGCACCAGGTCCGAGGAGCTGCGGAAACTCTTTTCGCACTCCTGGCACTTGTGGGGCTTCTCGCCTGTGTGCGTGCGCTGGTGGCGCGCCAGGTCTGAGCCCCAGCGGAAGCGCTTGCCGCACTGGCCGCAGCTGTGCGGCTTCTCAGCGGCCAGGTCCCGGGACTGGCGCCTGCAGGTGGGCGGCCGCCCCCGCCTCGCCCCCACTGCTGGCTCCAAGAGCGCCCCTGGCCGGGCCTCACTCTCCCAGGGTTCGGCCTCCTCAGGGCTCCAGGCCACAGTCACATCGCCGCCCGCCTGGCCTGGGAGCACCCTCACTGCCTCCTCCAGCGGGGATCGCCCCCTTTGGCTCTTGAGCCCCAAACCTGCAAGAGGAGGAGGTGGGCTCTTCAGTCCCATCTGGGCTGGGCTCAGAGCTGAGGCAAGGCAGAAACAGGGCTCGGTGGCAAGCGCCTTGGCTGCCAGGTCCAGAAACTCCCGGGCTGGCAGACCCCGGCCTGTTTCCTCCTCCATAAAATGGGGCATGGTACAAGGCCGGCAGAGAGGGCAAGGCAGAAGCAGTCAGAGGCCAGGAGTCCGCTGATCCTGCCCAGAGGCCTAATTATACACCTGACCCATCTATGCTTCCCTCCCATAATAGGATCCAACACCCCACTCTCCGAACCCTGGCAATTCAAACTCCAAAACTGGAGATGAAGGTAAAGTTTGTAAATGATCCAAACTCTCACTGATCGTTATCAGAAACAGGACTCACATGGGTTCAGCTACCATGGTTCCTCTCACTACACAAGCCCTTGTCTTCTTTTTTTATAAACTTAAAAAAAAATTTTTTTTATTGGTTTCAGAGAGAAAGGGAAAGAGAGGGAGAGAGGGAGGGAGGGAGAGAGGAAGGAAAGTAGAGAGGGAGAGAGGGGGAAGAGAGGGGGTAGGGGGGGAGAGAGAGAGAGAGAGAGAGAGAGAGAGGATGAGAGAATCATTGATCAGCTGCTTCCTGCACGCCCCTGACTGGGGATCGAGCCCAGATCTCCTGGTTCATGGGGGGACCCTCAACCACTGAGCCACACCCGCTGGGCCAAGCTCGTGTCTTCTAAACTCAAGAACAGAGTTGGATCCAGAGGGGTCCTAGCCCACCGCACCGAGTCGTGTAGATTATGTGAGATGACCCCCAATCAGAGCTCAGAAAGGTCCTGGCTTGGAGAGGTTCCAGGGAGTGTGGCCCCTACAGCACAGGGCCCAGGCCTGGGGCACAGCACGTGCTTTCACTGTCAGCGCCTCTTCCCAGGGCAGCCTGGAGGGCCCTGCGATCACCGTTTGGACTGAGTCCCGGCTCTGTCCCTTTGGAGTCCATTGACCTGAGTCTCAGGGCCCTTGTCTATAAAAAAAGGACAACACCTTTATGTCCTGGGCTGTGAGAACCGCATGAGAAAATGTCCATATGAGTGCTCAGCCAGTGCTAGCATGTTGCAAGCACCCACTATATATTAATAAATGTTCAAAGGCAAAGCAAAATGAACATTAACACACACACACAAAAAAATCAGCCAGGGCTCTTGAAGACAGGCTGGGAAAGCCCACTTCGGGAGTGAGGAGGAAGACTGAGGATCCCAGCAGGATGTGCAGGGGAGTGTGGCCTGCCTGGACCCTCTCTGCTGCTGGGACCCCCAAGGAGGCTACTGACTCCAGCTCAGAGGAACCAAGGACTCCGAGGGTTCTGGCTGCACCTACTGCTTACCCACAGCAACGTTCCGGGAGTTTTCCCGCTTTATGTCCCAGAAAAGATCCCGCTGAGCAGGGTCCAGGGACCCCCATTCTTCCCGGGAGAAATAGAAGGGAATGTCTCCAAATGTCACAGGTCCCTGAAATGAGGTGAGAAATCCCGCTCAGGGATGCCTTGCTCAGGACTCCCCTGGCCGCTGAGAGGAAGAGGGTTGGGATGGGGAACAGGATGGGCCCAAGCAGGAGCAGGCTGAATGGAAGAGGCTTTGAGAAGGCAAGGACTATTTAGAGCAGGGGTCCTCAAACTTTTTAAACAGGGGGCCAGTTCACTGTCCCTCAGACCGTTGGAGGGCCAGACTATAGTTTAAAAAAAGCTATGAACAAATTCCTATGCACACTGCACATATCTTATTTTGAAGTAAAAAAACAAAACGGCAAAAACACCCGCATGTGGCCCTCGGGCCGTAGTTTGAGGACACCTGATTTAGAGAGTCATCAGTACCAATGGCCTCAGAGGGGACAAAGGGACTGGTTACTTACATGGATCTCAGAGGCAAAGTAGGCATTCGTTTTCTGTTTGGTACTCCCCTCTTTAAGAAGAGCAGGAAGCTGGGCTGAAAGAAAAAGAACAAAGCTTCAGAGAGGCCAACTCAAGCTAGATATGAAACCCCATACACTCTACTGCGTGCGCGTGTGCGCGCGCACACACACACACACACACCCCTAAGCTTCACAGAACAAGTACCCTTCCTGGTACCTTTAGGGCAAAGCCGGGAAGGAGCTTACTCACCACCATGGCCGTGCTGCTCCCAGGGCACAGGTGGCTGCTTTTGTGCCCCCGCCTTAGGGGGAGGTCCCTTGGCCTGAGACCCCTGGACTGCAGCCTTGGGTTCCACCTCCTCTGAGGGCACATCCTGTGCAGGAACCACAACAAGTTCATCAGCACCGAGAGCAGACAGGGAAGACAGAGTTTAATCCCTGGGAAGGAGACAAGGGACATGTCCCTCATGAGGCTGGGGTTTGGGGAGACATCAATACAGGGCCCAGGAAGATCCAGAGGAGAATGTGATACCAAGCAGTGCCATGCGCCCAGGGACACTCACTGATCAAACCCAAGGCAAGAACCAGCCCCAAAGGAGAGAATCACAGAGCCATTTAGCAAGGAGGAGAGTGGGGGGGGGGAGGGGAACGGGACTCCCTGTGAAGGACAGAAACCCTTACCCCAGTTATTCAGCACCTCCCCAGATGCTTCCAGTGTCAAGGACCCAACACCTCACAAGACAGTAGGGTTCGCACGTACAGCTCTACCTTCTCATGCCCCCTCTGGTGCTCTCACTATGCACATCCCTGTAACCCCAGTGCCTGGCCTAGAGCAGACAATGAATAAACATTTGCAGAGCTCGTGTGGAGCTAAAACCTGCCTTTCTGGAACATGCCTGCTTTGGTTCGGCTCTACCTTCCAAGGCCACCAAAAAGGAACCAGATTCATTTGGACAGTGTCTTTCAGATGGGCAACACCCGTTATGACATCTCCTGTGGGTGTTCTCGCTGGCTCTGCGCCCCCACCACCCCTGGATGTGGGAAGGGCCCCTCACCTGCGGCCATACTTTCACTGGCTGCGTCTGCAGGTCCTCCACCAAGGCAACAGCTTCCTCGCCACTCTCAGGGCACCGCTCTCGCACCCAGCCCTGGACACCCCCGGGCAGCACGCTCAGGAACTGCTCCAGCACCAGCAGCTCCAGGATCTGCTCCTTGGTGCGCAGTTCAGGCCGCAGCCAGCGGCAGCAGAGCTCCCAGAGCTGGCTGAAGGCCTCATGGGGCCCGCCCGCATCCCTGTAGCAGAACTGCCGAAAGCGCTGGCGGCAGGCCTCAGCGTCCCTGCGGTCCTCTTGCTGGGCGGAATCCTGATCCCAGGAGGAATCTTCCACCTTCACAATTAGAAGCCCTTCTCCCTCCCCAGGGGCCTGGTCCTGAGGCTCCAGGGGGGCTGCCATTCTCCTGGCCTAAGGCTCAGGGTTGGTGGGCCTCAACCCAGGAGCCTGCCCGTCAGTCTCCCAGAGGGATTCCCTGTGGCAACTGGGCCAGCATCTGGACACAAGCTCCTAGGGAAAGAGCAAAATAGCAGGAGGGAAGAAGGTACATGAGCAAACACCAGTCTGGAGGGACATCCAGGGACTTTAGCTCCCATCCTTCCCTGGCCCTGAGGCCTTTCGTAGGCTCTCCTGTAATGCCTTGCTCATACGACACTCTCCCCCTTCCAATACAGGTCCATAGCCCCTTATCCTCAGCTCTGAAGTCCAAACTCCCAGGTTTATACCATCTGGCCTACTGATGATATGAGCATGTTTGCAATCTCCATTTATCCCACTTAATGTAAATGTTCATATATTTCACAGCAGAAATATTCACGTATTTGAGTCTGTAAGAATCCATCAAGCTGTTCTTAGAATGTGTATTTCTGTATGTGTACTATGGTTCAATAAAAAAATTTAACAGGTTTGATTGAGTGTTGCCCTAGATTCTGCTGGCAGGGGTTACTTGATATAGTATGTGTACTGTATTATCTTTCTGAAATTTAAAAACGTCTGAATTCCAAACATCGTCTGGTCCAGGGGTGTCAGCGATGGGCTCACAGACATCATCCTAAGCCATTTATCCACAGGTATGTATGAATGTATGACGTGTTATGCCTTACATTGCCATAAAAGTCTTGAAAGAGTGTATTTTAGAACTTTGGTTTTTTGTTTCAATAAAGTGACACCAACCATTGTAATAAAAGGGGGAAGGGGTTAACAATACAGAATACATAAAAGAGGAACTCTCCATTCGACAATGCAGCGCACCCTCCCATTAAGTCACATATAACCTCCCAGACCTTTCCCTAAAGTACTAATACATTTAAAAATGTAGTTCTAGAAACGGAAAGTGTTTGTGTGTGTGTGTGTGTTTTCACATAATGAGGTCTTTTGCACAAACTGTTTTGTAATACGCTTTTCCGCTTAACAATGCTTCTTCATTAGCCACTCTGGAAGATTTCGAGGTATGGATGTACTCCCGTTTCTGAACCAATACCCCAGTGAGGCATTCAGGTTGGTTCCAGTCCTTTTCTCTACGGCACACTGAGTACTTTATTCTGTCTTTTTAAAGATTTTATTTATTTATTAGAGAGGGAGGGAGAAAGAGAACCATGGATGTGTTGTTCCACTTATTTATGCATTCACTGGTTGCTTCTTGACTGTGACCCGACCCAGGATCAAACCCGCAACCATGTCGTGTGAGGAGGATGCCAACCAAACCGAGCAATCCGGCAGGGCAAGCGCTTTATTCTTGTACTTCACACAACACCCCTGAAAGGTACGCGCTCCATTCTCGTCCTCTAGTGACCGAGGAGGAGGCTCCGCTCGGAGAGGGCGAGGGACTCACCAGGGTCGCTGGGCAGGACGCGGCAGGCGGGAACGCGGACCGCCGGAGTCCCGTGCTCGATCCCCGGCAGCCTCGCCTGCGCGGAGCTGAGAGGCGGCGGGGCGGACAGTGGGTGCAGGCGCCCGGGCTCCCCCCAGCACTTCTCAGGGGTGCACGCCCCCTTCGGCTTCTGCCTGGGAGCGCGGGCCCCACCCGCGGGGAGACCCGAGCTCGACCTGGGAGCCCAGCGGCCCAGGTCGCGCGTCCCGCCCCGGGGCCACACCTCCCACAGCCGCCCCGGCGTTCCCAGCTCCGCTGGTTTCTGGCACCGGAAGTCCGCGCGGAGCTCGCCGGGAAACGGCACAGCGCACGCGCTGCTCTGAGTACTCGGAACTACATCCCCCAGAAGGCCGTTGCTCAGTGAGCCTGTTTGCCTTGACCGAGGGCCAATGAACGGAGAGAGTTACCTTGCGCTTCAGTACCCACGCCCGCGGGTTGTGGTCTGCGTCTGGACTCGGGTAGTTCTCTACGCTGATCCTTCAGACTTCTCAGCTCTCCTGGCTCTTGAGGAGCGTGGGGCTTCTGGGAAATGCAGTGAGGGGCGCGGAGCCTCCTGCGGCGATTCTCTGCCCCTGGGCGCCGGCTGGAGTGCCCAACAGGACTCGGCAGGCGGGGACTCTGACCTCAGGGAGCCCCGCGCTCTCCCCCCAGCAGCTTTGTCTCTGGAGCGGCGGGGATCCCCGCGGGGCCAGGGAGAAGCTAGAGCAGGTGGGCCGTATCCAGGAACCTTTGGGTTCTCCTTTCCGCAGATTTGGACCTGCTCCCACGCTCTCTACTTACTCCTCGACCTGGAGATCGGAGGCTCCAGATCTTTCTCTGAAATAGAAAAGGCTTTCTTGTTTTGATAATGTAAGCATTGCAGGCTTAGTGTGGAAAAGAAAACTAAGAAAATATGGAAAATTATAAAGGTATGGAGATCCACAGGGTTAGCTCTGTCACTTTGCTCAAATGTCACTCCCTCAAAATGGCTGTCCCTAACTGTGTGTAAACAGCACCTACACACACACTCCGCCCTGGCTCTGCCCAGCCTTATTTTTCCTCTTAACTTTTATTCAATACCGGACATATTTGTGTAATAACCGTCTCTTGACTACAAGCTCCATGAGTAAGGTGACCAGATTTTAACATTGGTAAAGCGGGACACCATTGAGGGGGGGGGGTGTCTTTTACACCATTGACTGGGGGGGCGGGGTGTCTTTTAAAAAAATATATATTTTATTGATTTTTTACAGAGAGGAAGAGAAAGGGATAGAGAGCTAGAAACATCGATCAGCTGCCTCTTGCACACCTCCCTACTGGGGATGTGCCCGCAACCAAGGTACATGCCCTTGACCAGAATCGAACCCGGGACCCTTACAGTCTGCAGGCCTATGCTCTATCCACTGAGCCAAACCGGTTTTAGCCTGGGGGTGGGGGGGGAGGTTCTTGATTAAAAATTTGGTCTATATTGTAATCGCTTTTGGTTTTTTTAATAAAAGGAAATTCACTTCTTAGATCATCGTTGAATTTGCATCCTCTTTTCTTACTCATTATGTTAAAAACCTAAACAAAATAATTTTAAATTATATTATAAATTATTATATACATATTTGTTAAAAACACAGTAAGTAGGTACATAATTACATGAACATATTTTATTGTTATTTAATAGATTAAATTAATTTGATTGTTATAAAGTAACTATTTTAAAAATTATTTTAATACTATATTTCTTTCTAAATAATAACAATACTAACTTGTATTATTTTTCCTCTGAATTTGCCGTAACGTAAGTCATAAGTGTCACTTTCAAGGCCGGCGCTAGACTTTTTGCCGCCACTATAAAATATAAATAATACGAGTACTGTCTGCTAAATTCAAGAAAATTTATGTATTTATGAAATAAATAATTACTTACCTAAATTATCTGAATAGCTGATTTGTAATGACATCACTTGTTTAACTAGCTTACTAGCACGCAGTACGATGTGTATTGTCTGAGAGACAGTTACAAAATGTTTCTGTCGTTGCCAATCCCAAAAAATGCCATTGTTCATTAAGTCCAAACAATGTGGTCGAATTCTAACAACTGATCAACAATGCGAACTTTGATAAGTAGTTCTCGATAATCAGTTCTCAACAATTATTTGTTATTATTAAAGTTTAACATTATAAAATTAACAAAAATAATATAAAACTCATATCCTGGCTAAATAGCCACATGGCCGCCGCAAACCGTATATTCCCTTCCCGTTCTCCCGCCGTTCCCTAGCTTGTCGTGCATTCTTTCCAAAAATCGGGACTTTTTTAAAACGCCGCGGGACGCGGGACAAATTGTTAAAAATCGGGACTGTCCCGCCAAAAGCAGGACGTCTGGTCACCTTATCCATGAGGTCACACGATTTTCATTGCCCTACTCCCAGCATCGAGAATTGTTTCTGACAGAATATTTGTTGAATAACTAAAAGTTTAAAATATTCCTAATTGAGCCATTCAGAAATAAGTACTGTTAATATTTTAGTCTGTTCTTACCGTTCTACATCTACACGAATGTTTCTAACATAAATCTGGAATCATTTGCTCAGGCCAGGTGGCTCAGTTGGTTGGAGCATGAGCCTGTGCACCAAAGAGTTTGTGGGCTGGTTTCCGGTCAGGGCACACACCTAGGTTTTGGGTTTGATCCCCAGTCCAGGCACATATGGGAGGAAACTAATGGATATTTCTCTCACATCAATGTTCTTGCTCTCTTTCCCTCTCTCTAAACAAACAAACAAACAAACAAACAAACAAAAAACATACTGAGGTGAGGATAAATCTGGAATCATTTTATATAAGTAATCTTTTGTCGTTTTTTGTTTTTTCCTTTTTATTGAATCTATGCTGTTAACACAGGTTAACAAAATTATACAGGTTTCAGGTGCACAGCTCCATAACACATCATCTGTACACTGTTCACCATCCCAAGTCAAGTCTCCTTCCATCACCATTTACTCCCCAATACCCTCCTCCACCTCTCCTTCCCCCCAAGTAATGTTTTGTTGACTGAAAAGTCTATCAGGGATATTTTTCCATATCAGCATTTATAAATAAAAGAATGCATCTGTTTTTCGAGCTGCATATTATTCCATAGCATGAAAGCTGCATATTTTATTTAAAGCCCCTTACCGCCAAAACCGGTTTGGCTCAGTGGATAGAGCGTCAGCCTGTGGACTGAAAGGTCCCAGGTTCGATTCAGGTCAAGGGCACGTACCTTGGTTGCGGGCACATCCCCAGTAAGGGGCCGTGCAGGAGGCAGCTGATCGATGTTTCTAACTCTCTCTCTTCCTTCCTCTCTGTAAAAAAATCAATAAAAATATATATATATTAAAGCCCCTTACTATTGGGCATTTAGTTTTCATTTTTTCTGTATTTCTACATACACTTTGCTGCATTCCCTTGAGGAACTTGCTGGAGGACGTGAGCCAAGACTGTTCTATCAAACAGTTGACGTGATGTTACTGGGTTCCCCTCCCCTACTGGCCTCAACGGAAAAGGACAAGGGGAAGAAGAAACTTGCAAGTCCCCCTTTTCCAAGAAAGGCCTTATAGTGTTCTACCAACGCCCTCTAGTGGCAAAAACTAACATCATATTGACGAGCAAAGGAGAAATGTCTACAGGATCCAGAAGGCTTCAGTATCACAAAGGACAAAATGAGTGTATTGGGGGCTGACAGACAAATTAATAACTAGCACACCTACCATATATTCTATTGGGCATTGCTGGCAGATGATAAATTATTTTCACACAGGTATATGAAATTGACAACCTAACTGACCTTTCTTTTCCTTCTGACAGTATTTTAGTTTATTTTTCTAGCTAGAAAATATAATCTATAATGAAAAAAGTAAAAATTTCTTTCCAAAAAATTATATTCATTTCCAGAATTTATAGGCATTATTTTCTTACTATTATAGCATTGTCCAGAACTCCCTAAACAATGTTAGGGCAGAAGACATCATTCTCTTGGCTAATTAAAATACTTTTAATGATTTACAATTGTCTATTGACTGTCTCTTATACCCATGCTCATATTAAGCAACATCTATTCTCATTTGTAGCAGAAAGACTACTAGTTGTTCCCTAATATCAGTTTTTCCCTCCTATAGTAAGCATTTTTAGATGGGCACATGGCCATTTAGAATAAAGACTATATTTTCCAAGCCTCTCCTATAGCTAAGTATGGCCATGTAATTAAAGTGAAACCAATGAGATGTGAGCAGATGTGATGTATGCATCTTACTGGAAAGGGATCAGTCATGTCCCTAGTCTCTTTTCCCCAACTGCTAGCAGGAATTTGGACATAGTGGCATGGACCATGCAAATAAGAGTAACATCCAGAGGTGTCGAAGCAATAAGATGGACAGTGCCTGGATTCCTGATGACTGTGGAGCCACCAAAATAGCCCTGGACTTATACTCAGGAAGGTAATGTGAAAAAGAGATATCATGCTTAAGCCACTGTTATTTTGGATCTCTATTACAACCAGAATGTATACCTTATCTAGCACTACTGCCTACTAAGAGTTCTTTCGTTAAAAAGAAATAGCCTGGCCAATGTGGCTCAATGGTTGAGTGTTGACCCACAAATCAGGAAGTTGTGGGCTCGATCTCCAGTAGGGGGTGTGCTGGAGGCGGCCAATCAATGATTCTCTCTCATCATTGATGTTTCTAGCTCTTCCTCTCCCTTCTTCTCTCTGAAATCAATAAAAACCTATGTAAAAAGAGAGAGAGAGAGAGAAATAGCCCTGGCCGGTGTGGCTCAGTTGGTTGGGTGTCATTGTGTGCATCGAAAGGTTGCAGGGTTTGATTCCTGGTCAGGGCACATGCCTGGGTTGCAGGCTTGATCCCTGGTGGGGGGGCCTGCGGGAGGCAGCCAATCAATGTTTCACCCTCACATTGATTCTCTCTCCCTCTTCCCATCTCTCTGTTTTAAATTTTAAAATCAACATGTATGTTTAAATCCATGGTTTGAGATCCCAAGATGGCACTTTTAACGGTGGTGGAGTAGCAAGCAGGTTAGGAGTCTGAGTCTCTTTTGACTGTAGATTAGGGCTCCCATGCCAGTCTTGCCATAGGCTGCCTACCTCTGGCCCACCTCCAGACATTATCTTGAGAAATACCCTTGTCTCATTTAAGACCCTGTTATTTTGGGTCTCTGTTATTTGGAGTTGAACTGAATCCTGACGACCTCATAGGGTCATTATAAGGATTACATAAATGAAAGAATACAAGTAGACCAGTATTAACTCTTAATACACAGTAAATGCTCATTAAAGAGTGGTTAGTCTCAGGGAGTTATCATCACCAGGAACTTGTCAGGAGCATAGAGAACCTGAGAAGTTGCCCGAGTTAGAACCCCTGGGCATCTTTTCCACTTTCCCCTGAAGATTTCAGCCCAACTTGCTCTGGTCAGTGGCCTGTTCCATTGTCTTAATCTGCATGGCTGGCCTTGAGCTTTATTCGTTGAGAACAGAAAAACTGGAGTGCTCTAGGAGGTGAGTGAGCCGCAGGTCACCGAGTGCTGCATTTGGAACCCAGACAGGAAGGCTGCCTGACCCGTGTCACAGGCTGGACCAGGAACGTGAGCATGCGGAAGGCTGGGCCATCTTCACAACCTCCCTTCTCCACCATCCAGGCGACCAGGGAGAGGCCTCAGGCCACAGCCCTTCACAAGTCTCCCTTCTCTAGCTTCCCCTCCCTCCCACCAGGGTTGTCATTTCACCTCATGAAACGCCGGTCTCTTCTGGGCAGGGCCTTGATTTTGTTGGCTTCATTTTGTTTTCCTAGCTTGGAAGGGTCTGCCCCCAGATTCTTATAAAACGGCTTCTTGTCATTCTTCAAGTCTTAGCTTAAATGTTCCCTCCTTGCATGGGCCTTTTCTATCAGTTGCTAGCATCCTTCATTGCTTCACCTGTCCTTTCTTTCTGGCATTTGTCACTACTTGAAATTAATGTATCATTTATCTGCTTGCCAGTCTCCTCCACCAGGGCCAACCCCATGAGCGCAAGGATCTTGTGTGGCTTTTTCATCGCTTATTCCTCAACATTTAGCAAAGAACCCGGAATGCATTCATTTTATATTTAAAAAAATGAATGAGTGACTGCAGCAAAGACCCTATTTAATGTTTTCCCGGCTTTTACCACCCCCTCACCTCGCACCGGAGTCCTCAGTTTACCCGCCCCCGCCCCGAAGGTTCCCCCTCTCTCTCCCCCCCGCCCCCCCCCCCCAAGAGGACCGCAGTCTCCCTCCAGGCAGTGGCCGCGCTAGCGCTCAGCTCCCACTGGCAGCACCGTGTCAGCGGCAGGTGTCCGGGCTGAGGCCGGGTGCGCGGGCAGGATTTCCCTGGCGCCGCGGAAGCGTCAGCCATCCTCAAGGTTGGATGTGGCCGCCAGGCTCGGGCTCCCCGGGTCTCGGGGTAGCAACTAGGTGATGGGGGCTCGAGCACGACGCCGGAAGTGGCCCTGGCCCTCCGTCCGCATCCCGTCTAGGACGGCAGGAGGCTTGGTATCTCTGTGGTAGGCCCAAGGCCGGCTCTGAAGGCTCTGGGGCTGGCGACGAAACCAGGAGTCCAGCCCCCAGTCGTTGGTTCCTTTTGCATCCGACGCCGGACTAAAGGAAAGGGGCAAGTTTCAACATCGAGACCGTCGGGCCGTAGCCGTGCGCTCAGAGGTTTGCAGGTTCATCCTGTCCTGGTGGGGGCATGTGCGGGAGGCAACCAATCCATGTGTCTCTCTCACATCGATGTTCCTCTCTCTCTCTTTCTCCCTCCCTCCCTCCACTCTCTCTAAAAATCAATGGGAAAAAGATTCTTAGTGGAGGACCAACAAACAAAGAAGAAATCCAGAGCGTGGGGTCCGTTGCCCTAGCAGCCCGCTGTGGCTGGGGGGCGTGGAGAAAACGACCACTAAACGGTCCGCTCGCGAGAACGTCAGCCGCGATTGGCCGGTTTTCCCGGTGCCCGCCTCTCGCTTCGCCTGATTGGCTAAAGGCAGGAGAGGCGGGGCCTCCCAGAGCCGGGCCTTCCAGGGCCGGTCCTCCGTGAGGTGGGAACACTTGTGGTCGATCCCCCAAGACCCCGGCGGGTTTCCAGACCCCAACGTGGTGCCGAGGCCGTGGACCACGCGCCGGGAGGGCTGCGCGGCCAGCCAGGACCTGTGCTGAGCCTGTGGCCGCCCAGGAAGAGGGCGGAGAGCCCAGAGGAAGTACTCTCCCCTCGCCTTCGCCCTCCTGAAGGCGCAGGACCCGGTTGGGCTCTGCAGTGCCCTGAAGCTGGTATGTCAGGGGTGAGAAGCGAGGAGGAAGTAGGCCACACCTCAGTCGCTACCCAGAGCTACCGAGACCCTGGTGTCCCCTCACCCCCGCCTGCTACCTCAGTGGCACTCCCTAACTCACCAAACCACGAACACCCTTCACCCTGACATTCCAGGCCCTTCTGCGACGCCCCAGCTACCTCCTCACTCTTAGCTGCTCTTGTCAAATAGTTCCCAAACTGCCAAGTTCCACTCTTAAAATGCTCTTGCCTGGCCGGTGCCAGAATGGTGATCTGTGGATGGACGTCTAGGAAGGAAAGGAGAGACCAGGGCGGTCTTGGAATCACATCTCTATGCCTCATGCTATGAAAAGGGAAGACAGTTTCTCCTGGATACTGTGGTCTCTGAGCTTCTCATAGGCCAGAGTGAAGCCTTTAAATGATTCTTGACTCACTCAACAGACCTCCGAGTGGTTCAAGTCCTGACCCCTGGCCGTGCAGCCCAAGCAAATAGCCACCGTGCAAACGAATATTCTGTGCTAAGCTTGTGCCAAGTGCTGACAGCTCCGTGTCCTTTTAAGTCGCCTTCTCACTTCTCTCTCCTTCATTAGAAGACAAGCTCCGGGGGCTGCAAGCCTGCTTTGTGTGAGAGCCCCGTCAGCCCCTCACGCTGAGCCAAGCAGAGAAATCCCATTTCTGGCTGTGACTGGAGCCATGAAGGCAAGCTGAAGGGAGGGAACTGCTTTCCTTCTCACCAGTCCTGCCAGCAACTTAACCCTAGATCCCACTGAGGCCTCCAGTCCTGCCTGGGCTCCCACTAGTCAGCAGCTTTCTGGCATCCCAATGATTGTATGCTCCTCCCTCCCCCATCTCCGGCTGAATCCAGCACCCCAGAAGGTCAAGTCCACTCTTACTCTTTTTAGACAGCCCTGCCTCATAATATCATGCATTAATTAGATAGTCAATAGCTGTTGGGGTGCATGGAAATAGGGGTATTCTTTACCTGGTAAAATCCCTGGCCCTGAACCCCAGCTTTCAGCTCTCCAGTTGTATGGCTTTGGGAAAGTTAGCCTTTTCTCCCAGCCTCCATTTCGTCATCTATAAAACTGGGATAAGCCCTAGCCAGTTTGGCTCAGTGGATAGAGCATCAGCCTGCGGACTGAAAGGTCCTGGGTTCAATTCCAGTTGGGGGCACATGCCTGGGTTGTGGGCTCGATCCCCAGTGTGGGACATGCAGGAGGCAGCCAATTGATGATTCTCCCTCATCATTGATGTTTCTGTCTCTCTTTCCCTCTCTCTTCCTCTCTGAAATCAATTTAAAAAAATAATTACATAGGTTAAAAAAACTGGGATAAAACCCACTCCTCAGTGTTGTGGAGTAGAGGTGACATATATATGGTACTTGGTCCCATGCCTGGCAGGGCAGCTGCTCAACAACTGGCAGCTATTATTAATATCCCCATTCTGCCATCCCTTAGGAGCTGGGAGCCAACCAGGGCTGCAGCCACCCTGCTGGCTCCATGATCCACGGAGACAGGTGGGGTCTCAATGGCCTCTCTGATGCAGACGTCAAGGTCAGAACTGCATGTTATCTTGGGAGCCAAGCTGCAAATCCTGGATAATAAGCAGGCTGAGCCTACCCCTCCCAGGAAACACAGTAGAGAATGGGAAACAAACAACAGAAGCAAAAAGCTAGAAGGCCAGGAGTAAAAGAACCAGGCAGAGGTGAGTAGGGCAAACTATAAAGGACACGTGTGAAGAGGCCAACGAGGGGAGAAGTAGCAGGAACTGGCAGCAGCCCCAGAAGGAACTAGGAGGGACAGGAGTCCCTGGTGAGTGAGGCTTTCATACCGAATTACCACTAGACCCCAGAGAAAGCAGATGGAAAATGTCTGAGCTGGTACCTGCGACAGGAGACGGGGCAGGCAGGAGACAGTAAGTATGAGTTCACGAGCTGGCCCTGGCCCGCTCCTGGCTCCCAGCAGGCCCAGGGGGGTTTCAGGGCTCAGTGGGCAGGCCCACGGGATGAGAGTGATGGAGGCAGCAGAAGGCCCACCAGGAGTCCACCATTCCAGCAGTGGCTGGTTGGCTTCAGGTCTTAAAACCTCCTTCGCCCGGAGACTTACGGTCCTGACCATTTGGATAGGGCCCCAACCCAAGTCTGGGGCCAGCCACCAGCATCCCCCATGGCCCCACCCCTCCCCACCCCACCACCCCACCTCAAGACAGAGCAATAGGCTGTGGCTTGAATTCCAAGTCCTTTAATTTGCAACTAGCCTGCCTGCTCTTCAACGTAGATCCTCCCAGTGTTGCCATGCCCCATCCCCATGCCAGCACCTCCCAACTCCCTTCCCGCTACCTTCTCACTGCCATTGCAGCTGCCCTCGTTCCTCCCCGGGGCCTGGCCCCTCCCTCCAGGCCTCCTAGGTGGGAGCAGGTGGGGGTGCCGCCAGAGCGCCCGCAGCCCCCAGCATCAGCATGGCCAGGGCCTTGGGGCCCGTGGTGTGGATCTTTTCATGCCGGTGCAGGTTGGAGCGCCTGCTGAAGCTCTTGCCGCAGAGGGGGCAGGAGTAGGGCCGGACCCCGCGGTGGGTGCGCTGGTGGGCAGTGAGGTGCGAACTGTGGCTGAAGCTCTTGCCGCAGTCGAGGCAGTGGTAGGGCTTCTCCCCCGTGTGCGTGCGGTTGTGCGCGATGAGGTTGGAGCGCTGGCTGAAGCACTTGCCGCACTCGGGACAGGGGTAGGGCTTGACCCCTGTGTGGGTGCGCTGGTGGGTGACCAGGGCCGAGCTCTGTGTGAAGCACTTGCTGCAGATGGGACACTTGTGGGGCTTGGCACCGGTGTGCGTGCCCTGGTGAGTGACCAGGTCCGAACGGCGGGTGAAGCGCTTGGCACAGCGGTCGCACACGTAGGGCTTTTCGCCCGTGTGGATGCGCTGGTGCTGGATCAGTGTGGAGTGGTGGCTGAAGCTCTTCCAGCAGGAGGGGCAGGTGTAGGGCTTCTCGCCAGTGTGGATGATCTGGTGCTGGATGAGGTGTGAGCTGCGGCCGAAGCGCTTGCCGCAGTCCGTGCAGGCGTAGGGTTTCTCGCCCGTGTGCGTGCGTCGATGCGTCACCAGGTGGGAGTGCCAGCTGAAGCCCTTGCCGCACTGCTCGCATTTGTAGGTCTTCTTGCTGGTGTCACTGTCAGGGGCCAAGCCCTCCTCGCTGCTTTCGGGGGCGCCTGTCTCCCCCTCGCTGGGTTTCTCTAAAAGGTCAGTGTCGGACAGGGCTGGTTCCAGCTGTCTCTCCTCCGGGGGTCCCGGCTGCCCCTCATCTTTGGCGGGCCCCATTCTCTGGCTGCTGGCTGCCTGCCATCCACACTGCAGGACATCCTGGGCTCTCCCTGCCCTGGTCCTAAAGGACTTCACATCCCCAGGGACTGCCGGATCCTCCTTTCTCACCTCCACCGCTCCTGGAGAAACTGTTTCCAACCAGAGAGAGGCTTTTGTGAGGGACCCATGGGAATTCCAGAGATGGAGAAAAGCGCAAGGACCCGAGGGGGGCCTGGGAAACGACGGCCACCCTGAGCAGAGGGGAGGCTGGCACCCTGCCCCAGGCAGGGCCATGTGTCTGCACCCACAGGAACCAGACCCTGCACAGACAAAGGGCACCTGGGAGTGACACTGACAACCCACCGCCCACCCATCACCCCTGGACGCACCTCTCTTCTCCTCTTCATCTCCCATCTGCAGGCATGAACTTGAGGCCTCGCCCTTGCCCTGCACCTGGGAGGCCCAGAAAGTTCTGCTGAAAGGAAACCCTGGCCAAAAAGAGATGCAGAGCTCAGTCACAGACCTCCCGGGCTGCCCAGCAGGAGACACCCCCCCGAGAAGTGACAGAGCAAAGGGGAATGAGTGCAACTGGAAACACCAGGTAATATCACATGAGCTCAAAGACTGCTTGGGGTCAGATGTCCACCCTCTCTAGGAAGCACGTTCCAGGGTCACCCCTAGACACAGTCTTTTCAGGGCTGAGTTAGGGCTCCTCCTTGTCTCCTTGAACAAGCACCAGAAGTAAAGGGCCAGTTCAGCTGCCAGCAACCCGCTTCCTCACACTGCCACAGCAGTGGGCCCAGCATCGTTGGAAACCAAACAGTCTCCCACTCCTGCACCTACACTTTTCCAAGACCATCAGCAAAAAAGGGCTCCGGGGGAGGGCCGGGGACAGGAAGGCCAGAGACACTGACCACCCAGAAGTCAGGGACCAGAGGTCCATTCGGCAAGTCCTTGGTAAAGGCCTGAGAATTCTGGTTAAGTCAGTGAGAGAGCAGAGGGCCTGGCCTCCATCCCCTGATCCAAGCTCCCAGGAAGGAAGGGAATGTGTTGGACAAACTGGGTCATTTAGGTCATTCGTGAGACCTGTCATGGGGCCACAAATGGGCACTAGGTTCCTTCTGATCTCCCAGGACTTGCCCAGACCTGCTGATATGGGCCCTGAGACTGTTAACAATTAAAGGAGTGAGCAGGGTGGCTGTGATTTTGGGGTCCATCAGGGACCGTAGGGGTCTCAGCTCACCACTGAAGTCAAAGGGGGCCATTACCAAGCCCTCAGCTCCACTTGGACTAGCAGGTGTGCAACAGATGTGTGTTGATAGACATATTAACTGAATGAATGAATGAAGAGCCCAGCCAGCGTGGCTCAGTGGTTGAATATCGACCTATGAACCAGGAGGTCAAGGTTCGATTCCTGGTCAGGGCATATGTCCAGGTTGTGGGCTCGATCCCCAGTGTGGGGCATGCAGGAGGCAGCTGACCAATAATTCTCTCTCTCCCTCTCCCTTCCTCTCTGAAATAAAAAAATATATATTTTTAAAAATGAATGAACACACTGAGTTTTCCATAAGATCTCATAAAAATCTGCCCAAAAAAACTAGATTCTGAAAGTGAGAACCGCCCTGGGACTTAACTCCTACAGTGAGAAAAACAGAGCGCCACGCCCCTCTGAGAAGAGGACGCGCCTCTTGGGCATGAGTCTACGAGTCTGGAGATTAACCGGCGCCATGTCCCCCCTACTGCAGGCATGCAGCCCTGACCCCAGAGCCAAGTTTTCTGCTCAGACACTTCTAAAGCCTGGCTTCAAGAAAGAGGAGGGTGCCCAGCTGGTGTGGCTCAGTGGATGAGTGTCAACCTATGAACCAGGAGGTCACGGTTCCATTCCTGATCAGCACACATGCCCAGGTTGTGCGCTCAATCCTCAGTAGGGGGCGTGCAGGAGGCAGCAGATCAATGGTTCTCTCTCATCATTGATGTTTCTCTCTCTTTCTCCTCTCTCCCTTCCTCTCTGAAATCAATAAAAATATTAGAAAGAAAGAGAGAGAGAGAAAGAGGGTGAAACTACAGGAATCAGCACACAGAAGAACCAAAGAGAAGCAGAATCTGCAGGTAGGCACTGTCTAGTCCAGCAGCCAACTAGCCACATATAGTTATTTCAGTTCAAAACTGAGCTGATTAAGTGAAATAAATTAAGTACTCAGTTGCTCTAACCAGCCACATCTGGCTCATGGCTACCATCTCAGCCCATACGTGGAGCATGCCCATCACTAGGAAGGTTCTACATAACAGCACTGTCTATGTGAACTATGAGAAGGGTTTAAGCCTTGGAAAGCTGGGAGGTGACAGTGGGACAGACCCCCCTCTGACATCTAGGGCCTCAGGAAGTGGTCGCCCCAGCACAAGTGCCAGCCCTTACCCAAGGCCAGCCCATTTCGCTTCTGCAGGACATCCCGGTAGAAACTCTGCTGCGTGTGGTCCAGCTGCCCCCACTCCTCCCGGGAGAGGTACAGAGCCACGTCCTCAAAGGTGACTGGCATCTGAAACAACACAAAATGCCTTCTCGCAGGACACGACAAGGCCTGGTGGAGGGGGCCTGATAGTGCCAAGATGAGATTCCCAACTCCCAACCTGCTGCCCAGGTCTGAGGGTGAAGCAGGAGCCGTCCAAGGATTTTGGGGGGAGGGGGGCAAGAATAAGGCAGTTGTGTACAACAGACAACAGGAACAAAAACGAGAGACCTTCTTTCCGACATCACAGCCAAAGCTCGGATCTCCAGCACATCTCCCTCCAGCACCCACCCTCGGGTCCGGTGCTGAGATCTGGAGGACGATTCAGTCAGAGATGCTGTCCCTCCAGCCCTGGACAGGCGCACTCACCTGGGACCAGGCAGTGAGGAGCGCTGCAGCCATCTGCCGGTCTCTGGTCCTCCCCTCATGGGAAAGCACGGGGATCTGAGGGGAGGGGAGGGCTGAGAGAGGAGAGAGGTCCTCAGAGAGGCCACCTCACCCTGCTGCATCCTGCTGCTCCCCAAGTGGGCTCATGCCTGGAAAATCCACAGCTGCCTCAAACCCCACCGCTGACCCCACCCAAGAAGAGGTCAGTAGGCTCTGAGGCTGTGTCAGGATGGCCTCCAAGAGGCAAGTGAGCAGACACCCAGGCATCGCTCCTGACCATGGCAGGGGCCTCTTCCCCTCCCCACCTGGGCTGTGAGCCTCCATCTCTCCTCACAGCTGCTGCCCGGGAAAGCACTGCTCTTCACATCCCTCTCCTCACCTCCTCCAGGCAAAAAAAGAGCTTTCTCCTTAGAGCCCTGGCTTAGGCGCCCCCAGCTCCAAGCTCCTTGAGCCTTGTCCTCCTGCAACGCCTCCTCAGGGTGTGGTTCTTGCAGCTCTGTCTTAATGTAGGGTGACTCCTGGGCGGCTCCCAAAGGCACCATCTCCTTTGACTCGGAAAGCATTTCTTGACAAGGATGCCCAGGACCTGGAACCTAGGAATGGCAGCCCCCATCAGCACTGGGATGGAGACGGGGAGACACGGCCAAGCACCATGTCCTCCACACCGAGGGGTCCCTGCAAGGGCAGACACCTAGTGTGGCCGAATGCACAACCAAACACAAGACACAGCTTGAAGCACTGGCCTTGCTTCCTTTCCCCATCCCCAGGGGCCTGTGCATCTCCTGCTCACCACCACAGGGAAGAAAGGCAGGCTTATCAAGGCCCTGCTAGGTGCAAGCTGGCCCAGTGCCCACAGGACGGCTGCCTGTTTCAATTCAAGCCTGCACCTCTAGCAGCTGTGTGGATTATTATTTTTAATATATGAGGAAACCAAGTACAGCAGGTTGAAAATCTAATGACTGGGGTCCTTATAAAAAGAGGAGAGGACACAGAAATATGGAGGAGGCCATGCGAAGACAGAAGCAAAGGTTGGAGTGATGCTGTCACAAGTCAAGGGACAGCGGGAGCCCCCAGAAGCCAGAAGAGGCAGAAAGGATTCTCCCCTAGAGCCTCGGGAGGGAGCCCTGGCCACACCTTGATTTTGGGTTTCTGGCCTCCAGAACTGAGAGAATCAATTCTGGTTGTTTTAAGCCACCAAGTTTGTGGTCCTGTGTTACGGCAGCCCTAGGAAACGAATATTCCCAGGCTCAGAGATCAGACAATGGCCCAAGATCATGGAGCTGGTGAGTGACTCAACCAGGATTTGAACTCAAGTGTATCTGACTCCCAAGTCACCCTAGTGCCACCATGTCTTAAAGGTGACAGGGAGGCATCATGTGGCCTTGGGCTGTTTCTGGCCTGACTCAATTTGGTCAGAGTGGTTGGGCGTTTGTTGGTTTGGAGAAAAAAAACCCAAGAGTGCCACTAAGTGTGCTGAGGCCTGATGCCCATCTTGGTCTGACAGAACTCCTCTCCAGCTCACCCCCTTCAGCACCACCCCGCACAGTGGGACTTCAGGGTCCTCCCAATTTGTCGCCCCTTCGTCACACCAGCCTCAGCCCGTCCTCTGGAGAGTGAGGAGCAGGCTTTAGTTAGGTGACTGGGGCTCAAATCCAGAGCCGTTCCTCACTAGCCATCCACCAGAGCAGGCACCGCCTCCACCCAAACCTCCAGAGCCTCAGTTAAGTTGCTTCCCTTACACTTGGAGGCCCCTGGTGAAGCCTCACTGTCCTCCGCAGCACAGGGACTAGCCAGCCTTCTGCTGGGAACTCATGCAAAACCCTCCCCACTCCCCCCATTTCCATCTGTGTTAGTCTCACAGGAAAAAACCCGGGAGTCAGGGTGCCTGAGAACCACGTGGGTGAGGCAGCCTCCAAGACTCAGCTGCTCTGCCTCCTGCACAGATAACGGGCGAGCAAGAGCTGCCCAGAAAGTTCTAGATAAACAGTTACTATTATTATTATTACTCAACTGTGTGAGCTGACAGAACCCACCATCAGCAGAGCATGTCATGGATGTGTGAAGCCCTTTGGTGTTACAAAGGCATTGTGGAATGGAAACCAAACAAGGGTAACAATTCCTTGTGCTTCTATGGTAGGAAAAACAGAACTAGTACTTGATTTGTATTTGCACTACTAGGTGAGGGGACATAGGTCTCTCTGACTAGGTTCCGGTCGCTGTGGGTGTTCTTGTTTTGTGTGTTACAAAAATGACCTCCTACAGGCTGATGAACTGCTTACAGAGGACTCTTTGCCCATTATCTCCTCTGAGCCTCCTAACCACCTGCGTGAGACAGATGGGAACAACAGGCACATGATCCACATTTTATAGATCATACACCTGGTTTCCAGAGGCCAGGGGACTTGCCCAAGGTCACACACCTGGCTGTGACTGACTCATATTCCTCTGATTCCAAGTCTGGTGACTCTGGTCTCCCTGTAATTACACACACACACACACACACACACACACACACACACACACACACGGTACAGGAAGGCCTAGGTGCTCATACCCAGAAAGAAGAGAAGGGGTCTCAGGCCAAGGACAGTGTGTGTGTGGAGGGGTGGGGGGGTACTGAGGCTTCTGTGTGTGCTCTGGGTTCTGTTCAGAGAGCTAGCCTCCTCAGTAGGGTTCCTACACAGCCTAACTGCTACCTCACAACGTGGCCTTTGGTCCTCTGACTATTGCAAAGCAATGCAGTTCCACAGAAGTCAATTCCCAGGTGGAAAGTATTCCCCATCATACCATCTTCTTTTTAATACCCCCCTCACCCCCACCCACCAGCTCTGCACCCCAGTGAGTCTAACTCTTCCATTGCCTCCTCCTGTGAAGATACCATCCAGCTCCAGTTCCTTCCAAAGCACACCTCCCTCACCCGGCGCCCCGTCCGTACCTCTTGGGCTCTCTCTTTGTCCTGGGTAGCCCGGATGCCGCCACGATCTGCAGACATTCTATCTCACAGCAAGAAAGCACAACGGAGTCGTTTCTCCTCTGTTGGCCAGGCCCCTTCCAGCTTCTGGCCAGGAGCCTGGAAGAGCAGAAGGAAACCAGGCAACGTCTCCTGGACACCTCTGAAGTGCCCCCAAAAAATCCCATGTAGGGCCAGATGCACCCCCGTTTTCAATAAAAAATAAAGCCTCCTTGATGCCATCCAACGGCCTCCCTCTGTTTTTTGGCTCCTCGCTTCTACAGCATGCTATTTTGTATTGTCCCGTCTGTCACTAAACAAGAGCCCATCAGCTCGGGCAAAGCAGGGCTGACTAGGGATCTGTATCTCCTGTCATCAGAAGCTGAAAGGTCTGCAGAGATCCTACAAAGCAGGTGCTGCGTGGGGCCCCTAACACCACAGCCAGCTCAGCTGAGGAATCCAGGCTCTGGCATTTCTCTGGCTCAGGACACACATACACCCTGAACTCGGCCCGACTCAACCCTGCCTGGGATCCAGAAAGTGAGCTGCCCACTCTCAGCAGCCCTCCCTGCAGCTGCAATGACCCGCCTGGCCTTGGGAGTCCATCTGGCTCAGGGTCCTGATCGGAGGATGTCCTTCCTGTCTTTCCCCTTCCCCAAGCTGGTTCCAGGACCCCTTCTCTCCAAGCCTTCTACCCTCGACCCCGTCCCCTCCTGCCAGCTGGCTGCCCAAATCGGTCTTTGGATTCAGGCCCCCACCCCGACCCCCCACCCTCACTGAGGGGGAAGTGGATGGGGCACCTTGAACAGTGGGAAGGGGGGGTCCTCCCCCAGGAAAGTTGTCGCGGCAGCCAGCACCAGGGAAGGGGAGCCGGGTGGAGGCTGGGATTAAGGACAACAGGAAGTCCCTCCCAGATCCCGTTCCCCGCGTAGCTGCAGTCCTAGGGGGTTCCTGGCTTCGAGGGTTCCGGGCTTAGGGTCCCAAGCCCAGCAGTGCCTGCTCTTGCTCCAAAGGTCACTCCCAATCTGCACTGGCAGCTCACAATCACTTTTCCGGGCACGAACTACTTGTGATGCCACCCAAGCGGGGGTGCAAATATGGGAAAATGCATTTTATGGGAGGAGTTTGACATTTGGCATTTCAGAGAGAACACTGCAGCTGTCCTCACAGGAGGGAGGGCACTTTGCTGGGTGGAGGGGTACATGGTCCTTTTCAGCACCCTTGAGGACTTCTAAAGGTCTGTGGTGTCTCCATAAAGATTTCCCCTGTATTTTATTTATGGCCCCCAGGCTGGTCAGCAGGTCCTCCGGGTTCCCCCCAAGACTGATACAGAGTTCCCTCTTCATAAGAGGGAACTTAGGAAACAGAGGCCCAGGATCTCCCTTCTACCTCTTTCCCCCCATTTCCCTCCACCTCTGAAAGATGGGGGATCAATCTAATTTTTCTAGTTGCCTCCTACCCCCAACTCCCCTCTCGAGGCTGAGGTTAGCGGAGGTTAAGGGGTCTGGCCCAACTATCCATGGGGCCCCAGACCCTCAGACATCCCTGGTAGGTTCATATTCCACCTCCCAGTCAGAAAAGGGGTGGGGACTAGCCCTGAAGTCAGATTCTAGGAAGATTCATTCCTCCAGGAAACATTCCCCTGCCCATTGCCTTCAGCCCATCAGTCCTGTGAGACGTATCCACTTCATCCAGTAAGACAAGCATGACTGGCCCCTGTACCAGCCCACAGGTGTGCTACAAAGGCTCACAAGGATTTCACTCTTTAGAAAACCAGAGGCCCGATGCACGAAATTCGTGCAAGAGTAGGCCTTCCTTCCCCTGGCTGGCTGCTGGCACCGGCTTCCCTCTGGCACCTGGGACCTGGGCTTCCCTCTGGCTGCTGGCAGGCACTCAGGACCTGGGCTTCCCTCGCAGCCCCGGCTTCATCCGGAAGGTCGTCCAGAAGGATGTCTGGTCTAATTAGCATATTATGCTTTTATTATTATAGATTAGTTTCCAAAATTTAAAAATTAGAATTCTCATAAATTTTATTTTCTTGAAAAATTAGAACATCTGGCAACCCTGAACCCAACTTCCTCACATCCAGGGGCTGCTCTCAGATGGCCACATTTGTCCCCACTTGGCCCCTGCAGCATTTTGAGTTTGCAACTCTCCTTCTGGAGTTCAACATGTTTTAGGAGTCCTAGGACTCTAACCCATTCTGTTGTCACTTTGATGAAGGAAAAATTACCCCTAGGGTTTATCTCTGGTCAGTATTTCCAGGCATTTTAATCCTCAAGGTAAAGAGAGATGTACAAATGTGTAGCAAAAGTAAATAATGTTTTCAAGCCAGAGAGAGCTACAAACTGAGAAGAAGCCACAGGGAGCCCTGGAGAAGATGAACTGCTCAATCTGTGAGCATTTCTCCATCAAGGAGGAGCATGGCCAGTGTCCAGAGTGAGGGACCTTGCTCCTCAGGTGAACCATTTTAGCCCATGGCAGTCCCAGGAGTGCACAGAGTCCAAAAAGAGTGCTTCCTGGGCAAAAGTCTCTACCAGACGTAAGGGACACGTCAGGGATACTGGGAAGCCCGGAGATTTGGGTCCCACCAGGGGATTGCCTAAACTAGACCGAATAAAGTAATAGTATTTATTTAACTGTTCAAAAAATATATATGGAGCACCTGCTATATGACAGATATTAGCCCCTTCTTGGAAAGAAAAGGAAACCCTTCCAGGACTGGCGCTAGGACTGAGCAGGTCTAGGAGGAAAGGCTCTCACATTTGCTCTGTGGGAATTCCCTGAGAGAGTTCAGAAAGGCACCCAGGCAGGGTGAGTAAATAAGTAAAGCAGAGATCAAAACCTAAATGCACTGGTTGTATGAAACTTGTGTATTAAATATAATCATGTTCTGTTTAAAAAACAAAACACCTAAATGCATCCAGCAGCCAGGCAATACCACAAATGACTGGTTCCTTGGGTGTAAGACCAGAGTGGGGAGGGACTTCAGAGGCCTCAATAAACCATATTTTGTTTAAGATGTGACAGTTGGGGACCCAGAACTGCCAAAGCTTGAGGATTTTTCAAGAGAACTCAAAAAGAATTAGATTTCTATGTGAAATGTCCTTTTAAATGTTGATGACTAAAATAAATTTTTAAAAATAACTCCATATAAACCCAGCACAAATAACTGGTTGTCCAGTTCACAGGCCACCAATTTAGGAATGTACTCACCTCAGGAGCCTGTCACAAGGATAATTATCATGGATGAAGGCGCTTATGGGAGCTTCAGGCACGGGAAACACAAATGCAAACTGGTATCAGGTGGCTTCATTGAGCTTGAGTAAGGAGAATACGCTACCTTTAGAAAATAAATCAAGACCTATCCTCAGAGATTGGCCTGAGAGCTAACTCAGGTCTTAAAGAGGACTTTACAAAAACAAAAACAAACAAACAAAACGCACCCAGAATAATAAAAACTAAAAAACACACACAACAATCTTAAGTAAGGAAAAAACAACCTTGTATGAAGGCAGCCCAGGCTGGAGACAGGGCAATGCAAACATCTAGTCTTAGTAAGAAGAGACCAGAGGGGGAAATAAAGGAATGGGGGAGAGGGAGAAAAACAGGAATAATCGAATAAATAGCAGAGCAAATGTTAACCACTGACAAAGAAAAAAAGAAAACCAGTATAAGTGTTAGATAGGAGGGGTCCCAGGAATAAAGAAGAAAAATAAGAAACCCCAAGTCTGCTGGAGACCAGGTCGTGGGAGCTCACCCCCAGAGGCACGGAGGTGACTCCACGGACGGGTCCCCTAATGCGAGGCAGTGGGAGAGGACGCTTTCCGAGCACCGATGCTGGGAGCGTGTTGCCTAGGCAACGACGTTGCCCCGCCCGCGGACACGCCGGTGATTGGCTGACGTCCATATGACCCCGCCTCTCCAAGGCCACTCTCACCTGCGCGCTCCCGTCCGCGCCCCCGAGGGGCAGCCCTGCTGAGTGGAGTTACCCTTGTGCCTCCTGACCCAGGCGGGTGTGCTGGCGTTTCCCGTCCGGCTGCCCCACTCCAACTTCCGGTTTTCCCGGCTCTCGCGGCGCCAGCTTTGGTCCCTGGGCGCGGGGCCACCCGAAGCAGCGAGAACTCCGGGGCAGACACTTGCCAGCCCGCGATGGGGAAATTGGGGCGGTCTGCGCGGGGCTACCAAGCTAACAACCCGGAGCAAATTCCGGCCCAGCCTTCCGGGGACAAGGTCTCCGGCCACACTCACCTAGTCTGGATTTTGTTTCAGATATGGGAGTATATACCACCGTGTGCTGCTGACTTGCCCCCACTCTGTGTGTGACACATCTTAGAGATGGTTCAATATAAAAAACATGCAGAGAGAAAAAACAACAACATGCAGCGTGTCGAAGACAAACACCGCCGGACATTAGTTAAAGCGGTGGGAAGATTTTATTGGATAACTACTGACAGCAGGGGAAGGAGCCGAACGCCCTCCGATTTGACAGGGCATTTGGGAAAGGGAGTGTGAGGGAGGGAGGGAGGGGGCTCAGTAGAATCAGAAGTGAAAGGTCACAGAGCTGGCCAGGGTAGATGTGATTAGGCCAGGTGTGTCCGCCAGATGTGTCAGTAGTCTATGCTCCCACGGAGTAGGGAGACAGACGTCCTGTCCTTCCTGGCAAATGCATTTCAAAGGAATGACTCTCAGGTCTGTGACAGATGCTTCTGAGTTGTAAGAGACACATATTCACAATTATAAGCCCTTTTTAGTAAATACTCTGAGAAAGGGAGGTCAGGGGCCAATCATCAGGTGTTGGCTAGAACAAACAGTATATTTTCCTGGCAGCAGCGTTGAGCTTTTTCAGGCAGGCATTTTAGGGGTGGGGGTGGGGGAGCGCTAGGGTCATCCTAGCCTTATGCTGTTAGAAGCCATGCCACAATTTGGTCAAGTCTCTTAGTGCAGGTTTAGATGGAGAGGTTGTGTGCTGAGAGTTCTGCAGTTCTCAAGTAGTGCCTTGCTGTTTGTTTGTTTTTTAAACTACGGCATATTTCATTGTGTGGCTATATCAGTCTCTTTAACCAGGTCCCTCTCACCACCAAATTCTTTTTTTTTTTTTTTTCTTTCTTTTCTTTTTTTTTTCTTTTTTTTTTTTCTCTTATTTTTTTCCCACCAAATTCTTGATGCCCTTGTCTTGCAGCAACAGGAACTACTCAGCAGTTATGATCATGGAGGCTTTGTTCCTTCCTAGTGAGTGAGCAAGACTAACATCTAATCTTGCAAATAGGGGAGGCAGAGAGGCTGCCAACCCCAAGCCTGGCTTCTGGATATCAGCCATGATGCAGGCTTGGCAGTCTGCCCATCACAGTTGCTTTTTCCTGCCCTGGGCAAGCTCCAGGAGGACAGAAGTCTCCGCCATAGGCAGCAACACTAAGTCGTTCTTTCTACAATTGTCAAGGCTAGCAGTTTCAGCATTAGCCAGGCAAGCCACCAAATTTAATAGGGTAAACTGGTTATGTTCCCCGGGAGTGTTGATATGCTCTTTTAAAAAAATATATTTTTTTATTGATTTCAGAGAGGAAGGAAGAGGGAGAGAGCGATAGAAACATCAATGATGAGAGAGAATCTTTGATTGGCTGCCTCTTGCATGCCCCTACTGGGGATCGAGCCTACAACCCAGGCATGTGCCCCTGACCTCCTGACCCAGGTGAGTGTCTGGGAACTCTTCAGTCCGCAGGTCTACGCTTTATCCACTGACCCAAACCCGCTAGGGCAATCCTGGCTAAAAGGCTGTTTTCACTTGGTAGAAACCCATCACACTCTTCATTGTTGGTTTTTATACATTTCTGTATGTTACATTTAAAAGTTTACTTTAAAAAGCAACAACAAAGTGAATGAAGAGAAACCAGTTCAGCCATTGCTATGGTTCAGGTAAGACATAATGGTGACCTGGATTTGGGTGACAGCAATGGAGGTAGAGAATCAGGCAGATTTGGAAAATATTTACAATATTAGGCTTACAGAACTTAGAGATTGATAAGATGTGAGAATGAAGTAAAGTGAGGGGGGTCAAGAATAAGTCCCTTGAGTGACTAAATGGATTGTACTATATTTACTGAAATAGAGAACATCAGAAAAGATACAAGTTTGATGTGAAATATTAATCCAACCTACATTTAGTGAGGATTTACTATGTGCTGGGCACTGGGGACACAGCAGTGAATAGCAATGAAGCCACTCTCATGAAATTTGCATTTACTTATGTGGCTGGGTGAGTTGGTTTTGAACATGAAAACTTTGAGGAATTTATGAAACAACAAAGTAGCAATATCAAGAGAATTGAGAAGCAAAATATCAATACAGAGATACTGCCACTGAGAATGGTAACTGAGGCCACAGGAGCTATGAAACCACCAATGGAGGTATGTTAGTTATCTCTTGCTGCAAACAGATTATCCCCAAACATTGCAGCTTAAAACAAATACATGTTATTTTAAAGTTCTGCACCCAACCGGGTTTAGCTGGGTGCCTTAGCTCTAGGTCAAGAGTTATATTCAAGTTGTCAGCTGGGGGTGTGGTCTCATTTTAAGGCTTGATTCAAGGGAGGAGAAAACACATTGGCTGGCCTTGATCTCTCACCACATGGACCTCTCCACAGACATTGCTCCCTACAGGGATAGCAAGCAAGAGAGTGAAAGTGTGCACATGAAGGTCCCCAAGAGAAACCACATTCTGTTTATAACCTAATCTCAGAGTGACACTCCATCACTAACCAGACTGGATTCTGTTTATTAGAAGCAATAACTGAGATTAAAAATGGCGGCAACATAGGTGGATGCTGCACGGACATGCTCCCAGGAACATGCTGGAATTACAACTAAAATATGGAAAGTCTTCATGAATAATCAACGGAAAACTCACAGGAGAGAACCCTGATACCTGAGGACCGAAGGTGGAGACTGCATAGAGACTGGTAGGAGGGGCAGAGGCACGAAAGGGCTGGCCAGGCGCCCACAGACAGCAACTGAAGTCCCGGAGAGATATCTCAGCTGTGGGAGGGTGCCACTGAGAACTCTGGGATCTAATCCCAACGAGGCTGGGCTCCCCAGCAAGGAGCACCAAATCGGAGGAGGGTACCCACATAACATCTAGCTGTGAAAAGCAGTGGTGTGCTGTCTGCCAGGGAGTGGCAGCTGCAAGTTCAGGCACCCTCTTGAAGGGCTAACGCACAAAAATTCCCTGTGGAACCATGCACCTTGTGCTCTGACAAAGGAAGAGTGAAGTGGACTGGAGCTATGAGAGCAGAACCCAGGACTGGGGACTTGGGGGGATAAAGCTTAGAAGGCAGACACCCCAAGTTTCCTGGGATAAGTCATTCCCTCACTCAGTGGAGGACATCTTTCCCACATAGACACTTGCCTTGCCTGTGGGGAAGACAGTCAACACATCTTATTGGAAAACCAGGCCACTTAAGAGATTAAAAGTAACAATTAGCCTTCAGACAGAAACAACTGCCCCACCCTGTTGAAAAACTCTTGCTACACCTGAGGGCGATTGCCTGGGGCAGTGGTTGGCAAACTCATTAGTCAACAGAGCCAAATATCAACAGTACAAGATTGAAATTTCTTTTGAGAGCCAAATTTTTTAAACTTAAACTATATAAGTAGGTACATTGTTATTAACTTAATTAGGGTACTCCTAAGCTGGCCTTTGCTAAAAACTCAAGGGGCCAAAGAGCCGCATGTGGCTCTCGAGCCACAGTTTGCCGACCACTGGCCTGGGGGCAATTCAAGTCAGAATCCTATTAGTCTGTAGACAGAGGCAGTTTCTAGAGGCTTTGAGTCTTTGCCTGACCCAATTTGTCGGAAACAGCCTTTAACACTGTCCTGCACCAGAGATTGAGAAGTGTAGAGCAGCGATTGCCAACCTTTCAGACTTCATGGACCACCCGTGGACCACTGGTTGGTGACCACCGCTCCAAAGGCTTTCTTAAACCAGTGGTTGCCAACCTTTCAAACCTCATAGACCACCGGTGGTCCATTGGCGACCGCTGGTGTAGAGGATCTACCTAAAACATAGTCACAAACCCAAACAGATAACCAAAATGAGGAGACAAAGAAAGAACCCCCAAATGAAAGAACTAGAGAATTCTCCAGAAGCAGAGATAAATGAAGCAGAGATAAGAAATTTATCTGAAACAGAGTTCAGAGTAATGATGGTAAAAATGCTCAACAGTATGAAAAAAGATATAGTAAATATGAAAAAAGAACAGTCTGAGATAAAGAATGGCATAACACAAATAAAGAACACATTGAAAGGAATACACAGCAGATTAGGGGAAGCTGAGGATCGAATCAGTGAATTAGAAGACAGAGTTGAAAATATCATTCAATCAGAGAACCAAAAAGAAAAAAACAATTAAAAAACAGGAGGACAACTTAAGGGAGCTGTGGGACAATGTGAACTGTAACAATATTAGCATAGCAGGTGTGCCAGAAGAGGCAGAAAGGGAGAAAGGCATAGGGAAGGTGTTTGAAGAAATAATGGCAGAAAACTTCCCTAACCTGGTAAAGGAAAAAGTCACACAAGTTCAGGAAGCACAGAGAACCCCAAACAAGAAGAACCCAAACAGACCCACACCCAGACACATCATAATTAAAATGCCAAAAATTAAAGACAAAGAGAGAATCTTAAAGGCAGCAAGAGAAAAAAACAACTGTTACCTACAAAGGAGTTCCCTTCCCATAAGGCTGACACCTGATTTCTCATCAGAAACTCTACAGGCCAGAAGGGAATGGCATGAAGTACTCAAGGTAATGGAAAGCAAGGATCTGAGACCAAGATTACTATATTCATCAAGGCTATCATTCAAAATAGATGGTCAAATAAAGATCTTCCCAGACCAAAAAAAAAAAAAAAAGGCTAAAGGAGTTCATCACCACCAAGCCAGCATTACAAGAAATACTAAAGGGATTGCTGTAAGGTAGTAGTCACCAACCTTTTGGACCTCACGGACTACCAGTGGTCTGCAGACCACTGGTTGGTGACCACTACTCCAAAGGTTTCCTTAAATTAGCGGTCGCCAACCTTTCGGACCTCACGGACCACCAGTGGTCTGTGGACCACCAGTTGGTGACCGCTGCTCTAAGGGATTGCTGAGAAGAAGAAACAGAGAGAGAAACCTAGTCGTACAGAATTAAAATGGCTATAAAAAAAGTACCTCTCAATAATAACTCTAAATGTAAATGGATTGAATGCTCCAATCAAAAGGCATAGGGTAGCTGAATGGATATAAAAAGATGACCTAACTATATATTGTCTACAAGAGACCCACTTCTAAACAAAAGACACACACAGGATGAAAGTGAAGGGATGGAAAAAATTTTTCCATGCAAATGGAAAAGAAAAAAAAGCTGGAGTAACAATACTCAGATCTGACAAAATGGACTTTAAAATGAAGGCCATCACAAGAGACAACAAAGGTCACTACATAATACTAAAGGGATCGATCCAGCAAGAGGATATAACCCTGGTAAACATATGCACCCAATATAGGAGCACCTAAATTTATAAAAAACTCCTAGAGTACTTTAACAGAGAGATTGACAACAATACAGTCATAGTAGGGGACTTTAACACCCCTCTGACTTCACTGGACAGATCTTCCAAACAAAAACTTAACAAGGAAACAGAGACTATAATGGACACACTGGATCAGATGGATTTAATAGACATTTATAGATCATTTCACCCCAACACAGCAGAATATACATTCTTCTCAAGTGCACATAGATCATTAACAAAGATAGATCACATGTTAGGACACAAAACAAATCTCTACTAGTTCAAGAAGATTGAAATCATATCAAGCATCTTCTCAGATCACAGTGGAATGAAATTAGAAATCAACTACAGTAAAAACACCCAAAAACATTCAAACACATGGAGGATAAATAGCATGTTATTAAACAATGAATGGGTTACCAATGAGACCAAGAAAGAAATAAAAAACTTCCTGGAAACAAATGAAAATGAACACACAACAACCCAAAATCTCTGGAACACAGCCAAAGCAGTCCTGAGAGGGAAGTTCATAGTACTACAGGCATAGCTCAAAAAAAAAAAAAAGAGAGAGAGAGAGAGAGAAAAGGAAGAAAGAAAAAGAAAGATCAGCAATAAACTATTTAACCCTACAACTTAAAGAACTAGAAAGAGAACAATAGGAAAATTCCAGAGTAAGTAGAAAGAAGGAAATAATAAAGATTACAGCAGAAATAAATAACATAGACTAAAAAAAAAAAAAAAGAAAATTAATTAAACCAAGAGCTGGTTCTTTGAAAGGATAAACAAAATTGATAAGCCATTAGCCAGACTCATCAAGAAACGAAGAGAGAGGACCCAAATAAAATCAGAAACGAAAATGAAGAAGTAACCATGGACACCACAGAAATAAAAAGAATTGTAAGAAAATACTCGGAACAACTATATGCCAACAAGCTGGACAATGCAGATGAAATAGACAAATTCCTAGAAAAATATAATATCCCAAAACTGAATCAGGAAGAATAAAAAAAACCTGAAAAGGCCAATAACCACTGATGAAATAGAAGCAATAATAAAAAAAAACTCCCACCAAACAAAAGCCCAGGTCCAGATGGCTTTACAGGGGAGTTTCTCCAAACATTCAAAGAAGAACTAACACCTATATTCCTCAAACTATTTCAGAAAATCCAAGAGGAGGGAACACTTCCAAACTCTTTTTATGAGGACAGCATTATCCTAATTCCAAAACCAGATAAGGATACTACAAAGAAAGAGAATTACAGGCCAATATCCCTGCTGAACATAGATGCTAAAATCCTCAACAAAATATTAGCAAATCACATCCAGCAATATATTAAAAAGATCATATACCATGATCAAGTGGGATTTATTCCTGGGATGCAAGGCTGGTACAGTATTCGCAAATCAATAAACGTGATACATCACATAAACAAATTGAAAGACAAAAATCACATGATCATATCAATAGACACAGAAAAAGCATTTGACAAAATCCAACAGCCATTTTAAAAAATATATATTTTATTGATTTTTTACAGAGAGGAAGAGAGAGGGAGAGAGAGTTAGAAACATCGATGAGAGAGAAACATCAATCAGCTGCCTCCTGCACACCCCCCACTGGGGATGTGCCCACAACCAAGGCACATGCTCTTGACCGGAATCGAACCTGGGACCCTTGAGTCCGCATGCCGATGCTCTATCCACTGAGCCAAACTGGTTAGGACCCAACAGCCATTTTTGATAAAATCTCTCAGCAAAGTTGGAATAGAGGAAGCATATCTCAACATGATAAAGGCCATATGTGACCAAACTACAGCCAACATCATACTCAATGGGCAAAAACTAAAACCATTTCCCTGAGAACAGGAACAAGACAGGGACGCCCACTTTCACCACTCGTGTTCGACATAGTACTGGAAGTGCTAGCCATAGCAATCAGACAAGAAGAAGAAATAAAAGGCATCCAAATTGTAAAAGAAGAAGTAAAATTGTCCTTCTTTGCAGATGACATGATATTGTACATAGAAAACCCCAAGGACTCCATCAAAAAAACTACTAGACTTAATAAATGAATTTGGCAATGTAGCAGGATACAAAATTAACACCCAGAAATCTATGGCTTTTTTATACACCAACTAGAGGCCCAGCATGCACAAAATCGTGCACGAGTAGCTCACTTCCACTTGTCTCAGCTGACCGCCCTGCCCATCGCGGCTGGTAGCTTGCTGCCCCACCCTCTGTTGCTCATAGCTCTCTGCTGCTAGTAGCTCGCGTGCCCTGTCTCACCTGCCGCAAGAGCCACTGCTAGTTTGGTCATAACGGCGTGACTGCCTTTTATATAAGAGATAATAAACTCACAGAAAGAGAAACTAAACAAACAAGCCCCTTTATCATTGCAAAAAAAAAAAAAAATTAAAATACCTAAGAATAAACTTAACTAAGGAGGTAAAAGACCTGTACTCAGAAAACTACAGGATGTTGAAAAAAGAGATAGAGGAAGACATAAACAAATGGAAGCATATACCGTGTTCATGGATTGGTAGAATCAACATCACTAAAATGTCCATACTACTCAAAGCAATCTATAGATTCAATGCAATCCCCATTAAGATACCAACAGAATATTTCACAGACCTAGAACAAACTGTCCAAAAATTCATCTGGAATAAAAAGAGACCCTGAATAGCTGCAGCAATCCTGAGAAAGAAGAACAAAATTGGAGGGATCACAATACCAGAAATCAAGCTATATTACAAAGCCACTGTTCTCAAAACTGCCTGGTATTGGCACAAGAACAGACATATAGACCAATGGAACCAAACAGAGAACCCAGAAATAGACCCAAGCAATTATGCTCAATTAATATTTGACAAAGGAGGCAAGAGCACACAATGGAGTCAAGATAGACTTTTCAATAAATGGTGTTGGGAAAATTGGACAGATAATGCAAAAAAATGAAACTAGACGACTAACTTACACCATACACAAAAATAAACTCAAAATGGATAAAGGACTTAAATGTAAGACAGGAAACTATAAAAATCTTAGAAGAATCCATAGGCAGCAAAATAACAGACATATGTTGTAGCAATATCTTTAGTGATACAGCTCCTGGGGCAATGGAAACCAAAGAAAAATAAACAAATGGAACATGTCAAAATAAAATGCTTCTGCACAACAAAAGAAACCATCAACAAAACAACAAGAAATCCCACTGCATGGGAGAACATATTTGCCAACGTTATCTCCAAAAAGAGTTTAATCTCCAAAATTTACAGGGAACTCATACAACTTAACAAAAGGAAGATGAACAATCCAATCAAAAAATGGGCAAAGGACCTAAATAGACACTTTTCAAAAGAGGGCATAAAGAAGGCCAAGAGATATATGAAACATGCTCAAAGTCACTAGTCATCCAAGAGATGCAAATCAAAACGACACTGAGGTACCATCTCACTCCTGTCAGAATGGCTATCATCAACAAATCAACAAATGACAAGTGCTGGTGACGATGCCGAGAAAAAGGAACCCTTGTGCACTGCTGGTGGGAATGCAGACTGGTGCAGCCACTGTGGAAAACAGTATGGAGTTTCCTCAAAAAATTAAAAATGGAACTCCCATTTGATCCAATAATCCCACTTCTAGGAATTATCCAAAGAAATCAGAAACACCAATCAGAAAGGATATATGCACCCCTATGTTCATAGCAGCACAATTCACGATAGCTAAGATTTGGAAACAGCCTAAGTGCCCATCAGCAGATGAGTGGATTAGAAAACTGTGATACATCTATACAATGGAATACTACACTGCTGTAAAAAAGGAATTCTTACCATTTGCAACAGCATGGATGGACCTGGAGAGGATCATGCTAAACAAAATAAGCCAGAGAAAGATAAATATCGCATGATCTCACTCATTTGTGGAATATAATGAACAACATAAAGTGATGAACAAAAATAGAGCCAGAGGGGGGAAAATATTCTAGAATATAATAGAAGTAATCCTGTTATTTGCAGATTTTTAATATTTCCTACAACTTTTGTGATACCATACTATGATAGTACAGTTTTGGTAATATTATTTTACTTAAAATCCTTTTATTCTTGAAATATTAATGTTTATTGCATGTAATCCTATATGATAAAAGCCTAATATGCTAAGTGTCTGATCATCCAGTTGGCTGTTCAACCATTCAAAGCGTAATATGCTAATGATATGCTAAGTTTGCTCAACTGCTTGCTATGATGTGCACTGACCACCAGGGGGCAGATGCTCAACCAGTAGGTTAGCTTGCTGCTGGGGTCCAGCTGATCCAGACTGAGCAAGAGGAGCTGAACACACCCTGGAGCCCTCCTGCAGCCCGCCCCATCTGGCCAACCTCCTGTGTCCCTCCACCACCCAGATCATGCACTGGTGGGATCCCTCAGTCTGGTCTGTACCCTCTCGCAATCTGGGACCCCTCTGGGGATGTCTTGAAAGCTGGTTTTGGCCTGATGGCAGAATGACCAGTAACTATGACATGCACTGACCACCAGGGGTCAGATGCTCAATGCAGGAGCTGCCAGAAGCTGACAGGACAGCACTAAGGATGTCCGACTGATGGCTTTGGGGAGCGGGCCTAAGCTGTCAGTCGGACATCTCCCGAGGGCTCCCGGACTGAGAGAGGGCACAGGCCACGCTGAGGGAACACCCCCCCCCCCCAAGTGCACGAATTCTGTGCACTGGGCCTCTAGTATTATTATATTTACGATAGTTTTTCTTGAATAATTGCATGTATTATTATATTTAAGATTGTTTTTCTTAAAATATTAATGTTTAGTGCATGTTAAATAAATAAATACAATAATTTTTTTTTTAAAGAAGCAATAAGGGGAGTGGATTCCACTAGGGTGTGAATAACAACAGGCAGGAATCACTGGTGGCTGGGAGGAAAAGACTAAGCTAGTGGCCTTATAGGATGCCAGCAGTGGTCAGGTAAAGAGAGAAAAGTTGGTGAAGGAGACTGAGAGGAGACCCTGGAGAAGTATAGAAAGAGAAAAAAATAGAAGAGTGTGAATTCTAGAAATCAATAAAGTTCTAAGGAAGATGAAAGTTCAATCCACTGAGAGGTCAAGCTGGGAAGCAAAGACATGGTCTATGGCTTACAGTCCAGCGGGGAAGACAGACGAATAAACAAAAAAGCAATACGTGACTTACACACTGTAACAAGTGCTATGAAGGAAATGAGAGTGCAGAGAGAACACTTTTAAAAGAGCAAACAGAAGCAGTCTTCCCAAGGAGACTGAAATGTAAGAATGAAGAGGAACTGGCCGAGTGGGGATGTTGGTGAAAGCATCCGTTCCAGGCCAGGTCGGGGAGGTAGGAACCGATAGGCCTGTTCAGGAACTGAAAGGTGATGACTGGAATGTGTCAGGCAAAAGAAAAGAGGCAGTTAGATGAGATCCATGGCAGGAAGCGGCCTTGGATGGGCCCCAGGGTGCGTGGTCTGGGTCTACTAGTAGTTCTAAGTACAATGGGAAGCCATGGGAGAGCTTGGAGCAGCAGAGTAAAAGGAGTCAATTAAATGGCTTGCCAGCAAATGGCAAAGCTGAGACTTCAGCTCAGGCCTGTGGATCCAGACTTCCTGCCAATGGGTGACAAGGAAATGAAAGCTTGAGGGACAGATAATTTGCAGACACTGAAGAAAGACTGGGCCCTGACCGGTTTGGCTCAGTGGATAGAGCATCGGCCTGTGGTCTGAAGGGTCCCAGGTTCGATTCCGGCCAAGGGCATGTACCTTGGTTGCAGGCACATCCCTCGTAGGGGGTATGCAGGAAGCAGCTGATCGATGTTTCTTTCTCATCGATGTTTCCAACTCTCTATTCCTCTCCCTTCCTCTCTGTAAAAAATCAATAAAATACATTAAAAAAAATAAATCAATCAATAAATAAATACTGGGACAGGCCAAGACTCATCTCGTGTTCTTGTCAATATCCCCAATACTTCTGTACCAGGGTTGGCCCTCAGTGAGGGGTCTGGCTATGCCATAAACACCGTGCAATTACTCCTTCAAGATTGTGACTGCCCAGAGGAAAATGCTGGGGTTACAGCTTCAGGAAAAGATATTATAAAAAATAATTATTAATTATTAATAAAGTTATAAAGTTTATTTTTTTAAGTTTTTATTGATTTTTAGAGAGAGAGGAAGGGAGAGAAACATCGATACATCAACCAGCCATGTCCTGCACACCGCCTATTGGGGATTGAGCCCACAACCCAGGCATATGACCTGTCCTGGAATTGAATCAACAATATTTTTTTTGGTTAATCCTCACCCAAGCTATTTTTTCCATTGATTTTTAGAGAGAGTGGAAGGGAGGGAGAGACAGAGGGGAGGAGGGAAGAGAGGGAGAGAAAGAGAGAGAGAGGAACATCGATGTGAGAAAGACACATCAATTGGTTGCCTTCCACACACACCCCACCAGGGCTGGGGATGGAACCTGCAAACCAGGTACATGCCCTTGACTGGGAATCCAAGAACCTTCAGTGCATGGGCCAACACGCTAACCACTTAGCAACACAGCCAAGGCTTAATGCAGTCTAGGGACACACTTAGGCTGCTGGATTAACCAGAGGCTATTTCAAGGATCAAAGGGCTTTAAAATATATATTATTGATTTCAAAGAGGAAGGAAGAGGGAGAGAGAGATGGAAACATCAATGATGAGGGTCATTGATGAGCTGCCCCCTACTGTGGATGGAGCCTGAAACCGCAACCCAGCCATGTGCCCTGACGGGGAATCTAACCATGATCTCCTGGCTCATAGGTCAACACTCAACCATTGAGCCACACGGGCTTCGCAAGCATAGGGCTTTTAATAGTAATTCTTCCCGGTGTTGGAGGAGTTCTCCCTTTGCACTGAATTATTCTAAATGGAGGAATCCTATATAAATTGAAAATATAGGAAAATTTGTTTTTCTTTTGAAATTTCTGAAGAGATGGGAGGAAAGATGAAGACTCTGTCAGTCATCCTGTTAGGTACTTCTGCTGACCTGGCTGATATTAGATTGAAATTTTTTTCACATTTAATAAATAAATGGTAAGTTTTGTGTGTGTGTGTGTGTGTGTGTGTGTGTGTGTTAAGACACCAATTACTTCCAAAAATTCTAAGGTAACAAGTAGAATAGTTGAGGTTTGCAGTTTCAAGATAATTTTAGGAGATACTGAAATATACCCCAAGTAGGTAGGTGAATATTAAAAGTCCTTTGGGGATGTGTTTATCACTTACTAAATAGAGATAAGTAATCCAGCAACTTAACAAGAATTTTTGTTTGTTCATGGATAACACTCTGGGAGAGGGGGATGTGTTTTCAAAGATCAGGACGAATTTGAAGAGAACTAAATGTTCTTTAAGCACTTTCTTCCGGCAAAGTAACTTTGGTTAATAAGATAAATCAGAAGGAATCCTGCTTCAGGGACCTAAAGCCTCATGGAGGCAGCACTTGTCCGTCCACTGAGCCCGCATCCCTGGGGTGGGGACCTTGCCCGACACACACTAGGGAAGCAAGTATTTTCCCAATGAATGAATGAATAAATGAATGAATGGCGCAAGTCCGTGCTGAGCCAGGAGCTGGGATCTTAGGCCAAGCCCATAAGCTGGCGGAGGTTCAGGGACGAAGGCCCAAAGCTAGTGTCGGTCTTGTCTCCCTCCAGGCCTTTCTGTCTGGCTGTTTGTGGTAGTTGGGTCAAGCAGATCCCTGCTTTTCTAACATATTTCCAGGAAAGGTGTGTGCCTGAGCCGGAGGCCCTGGCGAACCCCGAATCCTCCTGCTGCATTCCCAGCCAGCTCCCCCAGGCGCTCCCTCTCGGTCCAGCGCCCGGAGACAACCAGGTCGGACCCTTAACCAGACAGGCCGTGTTCCTGCAGTTCGGGTCCAGCCACGCCCACTCCCAGGGGTCAGGTACAAGGCCACGTCCTCGCAGGCAACAGCCATGGGGTCGCAGGAGCCGGGGCAGCAGCCCTGGGGGTCGGTAGAGGAGCCCCGGTCTGGGTCTGCGGGAGAAGCCTCCGCCCCGCCCCGCCCCGCCCCGCCCCGCCCCGCGCCCCCGCAGGGAGGCTGCCGGACCTCCACGACGTGGCCTCGCTGCACCCACTGCCCCCAGGACTGACCGGCCTCATCGACTGGGCTCGGCACCGAGAGGAGGGCCCAGCCAATAAAGACAAGCCACTCCTGCCCGGGGCGGGGGGCTGTGAACCCGGGGAGGAGTCGCCCGGTGGGGAGCCCGGGGTGGGGGCGCAGCAAACCTCGGAGTACCGTGGGCCCGCGGGCTGCTTCTCAGCCATCCCGTCCGTCCCGAAACGTGCCAGGCGCTGGGCTCGGAGAGGGGGATGCCGAGCGGACAAGGGAAACAGCCCTGTGGGCAGGGGGCTTGTGGTCCCGTGAGGCCCACGCCAGACAAATATAGGAACCAGATCAGCCCGGTGCTCGGTACCGGAAGACAGCCAGCCTGCGAGGCAGCCAGAGCGAGCGCAGGGTCCGGCCCCCACGGCCCTGGGCCCAGGGGCTGCCACTCTCCAGCCTGCAGCCACCACGGAGGTGGCCCCGGGTCTCCAGGACAGGTGGTGCCATGGGGGTGCACCTTCCAAAAGCACAGCCAAAAGGCCCCTTAGAACAAAGAAGTTTGAGGCAGAGGTGAGGTCACTTCCCCTCCCGGGAGCCCCTGCTCTGCCATTGGTAAGGCTGGGGCCAAAAGCCACCTGGCAGGATTCTTGGGAGGATTTTAGGTGGCAATGTGTCTGGCGCCCTCCCCTCCCCCATTACGTAGTCCTGTTCTATTTTCTTCCTAGCACCCATCACTGTTTGTTCCTGCACCCTGGCGTGTAAGCCCCTGCGCCCAGGTCCTGCTTACCTCTGTGTCCTCAGCACCCACAGCTGTGCCTGCCCTTGGCAAAGATTTGCTGCGTGGATGAAAATGCCTAGCAAAAAAGCCCAGCACGCAGCAGGCATTTTTATTTATCAGTTAATTTATTATTTATTTAATCCTCACCCAAGGATATTTTTTCCATTGATTTTTAGAGAGAGGGAAAGACAGAGAAACACATCGATTGCTTGTCTCCTGGGCTCAGGCCGGGGAGGAGCCTGCAACCAATGTACGTACCCTTGACGGGAATCGAACCTGGGACCCTTGGGTACGCAGGCTAACGCTCTATCCACTGAGTCAAACCGGCTTGGGACACAGCCAGCAGGCATTTTTAAATGGCACTTCTTGTGTCCCCCTCACCCCAAAGTACAGGCTGACAGACCCCAAGGGGCATAGGATCAGTCTTGACTAGGAGGGGGGGGTAGTTCTTACTTGAAGGGGTGGTTAGACTCATAAGCAGTTTGGGGTTGGAATCTGGATTAGCCTCTTTGTCTTTATTTCTCTGGCCCTGCCCTGCCTTCTCTCCACCCAGCTCCCAAACTGGGAGGTTAAGGGTTAACCCTAGGATGCCCCCTCATCACCTGGCTGGGGCTGGGGCTGGGAACTTCCTGTTCCATTTTCCTTGAGTCCTTCCCCAGGCTGGCCGAGCCTGACTGATTCTACGGCCCTCAGAGAACCCCAGCACCTCTGTCTCTGGAGTGGGGACCAAGTGGTAAGTTGCAGGGATGCCTGGGGTGCAGGCTGCCAGGACAAACGTGAGGGATCACAGCAGCTGGGAGAGAAAACCGGCGGAGGGTGGGGCGGCCGGGAGTTGGGAGGGTGGGTGTTCCAGGCCTTGATGGGGGATTGGGCTGGAAGACAGTCTTGAGAGGGTGCGGGTGGTCCACGCTGGGGAAGGGCCCAGTGCCAACCAGATCAGCGGACCTGTGTTATGGGGCATCAGGGAGGTTACAAGACTTGCTATGACATGGGCCTGCTGTACCCGCTGCCCCCAGGAGGACCGACCGGTCTTATCAGCTCAGTTTGGCACTAAGAAGGGAGCCCAGCCAGCAAAGACAAGCCACTCCTGCCAGCTGTGTCCAGGGAGAAAGGTAGGGCTCCTGGCCAGGGACCCCGCTCTGTGCTCTCCTGTTGTCGGGGGGCTTTCACGGCAGCAACTCCGCTCTGGGCTGGTCCAGCTTTCGCCTCCCTGGCTCTGGGCTCCAAATTAAGATGGTCAAATACTGGAGGGTGGCTGCAGAGTCTTCCCCCTCACCCAGCCCAACCCCCACAGGTGATGTGCATATTAGCAAAGCTTTTGTGTGCTCGGGCTAGGGGAGGGGGCGAGGCACGGAGGGACTCAAAGGCCAATTTCCCTTGAATTCCACTTCTTTCAAACCTTTTGGTGAGACCTCACCTGGAGGTTCCGGCACCCTGGGTATCTAGGCCTGAAGGCTGGAATTCGGAATACCCTTCTTTTTTCTGATTCACATTATGATGTTCTGCTAAGATGAGGGCAGGGGGAACCTGGGTCCTTTTCTTGGCGGTCCATTTCAGCCAAGCTTGTCTCCGCCTGGGGTGACCTTGACCAGTTTACCCATCCTGTTTGAACACGGTCTTTGCATTTGTCAAATTTACCCCGTGGGCCGGAGTGGGATTCAGCAACCCTTACAGCTAGGCACCCTGTTAATACCGGGTTCCTGATTACACGTGATTGGTTCTCTAATTATTTTGCTCTTGCTACCAAAACACAATGGAACAAAACCCCGTTTTTTTGAATATTTATCAAAGACATTTTTTGTACCATTTTGGATGCATTCCTCAAAAATTACAACTGCAAGGTAGCCCTTATAATCTCATTTTGTTATTTCTATTAACAAACATTGAAGCCACTGCAAGTGCTGGGTGAACAGTTACTGAACAAGAGCCAGTTTGTGGCTCAGCTGGTCCGGAGCGTCGTCCTGTGCTCGGAAGGGTAGCAGGTTTGATTCCTGGTCAGGGCACATACCCAGGTTGTGGGTAAAATCCCTGGTAGGGGCTCCTTTCTCTCTCACATTGATACTTTTCTCTCTCCTTCCTTCCTCTCTCTAAAATCAATTAAACAAAACAAAACACAAAAAGAAACAGTTCCTACTCGCAGGCCAAGGGAAGAAATACACTCAGAATGACACTGGAGGGGGAGAGACACGTGGCTGGTGTGTTGTGGAGTTCCACAAGCGAGGGGACAATGGGTAGAGGAGCCAGCCATAAAAGGAAAAGCCCCAGATGACACAGTGCAGGGAAGAATGGAGGTTGGAGAGGCTGAGGGGAAACTGAGATGCTGGGGAGTCTGGGGAAGTGCTGGAGGGAGGAGGGGGAAGAAGGGGAGAGTATGGAGGGAAGGGGAGGGGAGCTGGGGAGATGCAGGACGGAGGGTGGGGGAGGCTGGAGAGAGGGGCCGGCCTGGTCAGGTGGTCAGGATGTAGGCCTCTCCCCTCTCCTTTCTCCTCTTCTCTGAGGCAGGAAGTGTAGGACCAGGCTTTTAAAAACCCAGATTCCTTCTGTTCTACCAGTTCACACCCCGCTCACCCCACCTGAAAACGAGGTTTACAGAACCCTCAGCCCCTTGGCCCCTGAGTCCCATATCAAGAGGGCTCAAACATATTGTTCCAAGCTCTGGACCAAACTGACTTCTCCCTGGCTCCATGGCCAAGGTTGAGTTGCCTTCTGTACCTCGGGGCATCGGTGTCCTCAGCCATAACATGGGACCAACGGTTATCTGTGCTCATTTGTATTATTACCCAGTAATAATGGGATGAGAATTAGCACACCCACCGTCTACTCCCTTTAGGTGGTGGAAAGTGGTGCTGAACTCTTTCTTCTGATCGCCCTGCCTGGATGTCCATGGGGTGGGGGTGGGGAGGCAGGTTTGGGAGAAGCTCATTTTTAACCCTGAGGCTGGACAGCATGGAGAGCAGAAAGAGATTCGGACTTGGGTTTCAATATCCATAGAATAATTTCTGCGCAAATTAAAATATAAAAGTGCCCCAAAGCTCTGTAACAAAAGTACAGGTATGTGCTGGGTTGTGCTGAAGGACTGAATTGAGTCCCCTGTGAGTGGGGCAGCTCCCACTTTGGTAGCTGGGCTACCCCCACACAAAAGACTGAGTAGCCCCACAGAACCCTTTGGGGCTTGCCAGGAGAGGGGGAGCGTTGTCAGTCAGTCGCATGGATCCAGTGCCCCCTGGTGTCCAGTAGAAACACTTTATTGCTGGCAGACTCAGGATGGATTCCTCCCAGAGGGGTAGACCAAGAAAGAATCCAAAATGTAAAAAAAAGAAAGGGAAGAAAACTGCCTCTCCTGCCCATAACCCAGCTCCCAAGGACACACCCACTACAGGCCTCTGAAACGGGCAAGGAGTTTTGGCCTGCCTTGGGGACCCGTCTGTAAAGCTTGTGCAAGCTGTAAGCTGACCTCTCACCTGGAGACCCATCCCAGCTCTTTGTCGGCCCATAAATTTGGTTGAACCCTCATGCCCCTTCACTTCCAAACCCTTCAACAGCTAAGAATAAAGGCATTTTCTGCACACCACAAAACTGAAATTCCACCTCAGAAATTCATCTTCATTGTCATCTAGTCCCCATCCATGTTCAAGCTCCCCCAATGAATCCCGAAGTATCTTCGAGAGCCTTTTTAAAAACATCAGAATCCAGCCCTGGCCAGTTGTTCAGTGGTTAGAGCGTCGGCCCGAGGACTGAAGGGTCTCGGGTTCAATTCCAGTCAAGGGCATGTACCTTGGTTGCAGGCTCAATCCCTGGCCCCAGTCCGGCCTGGCCAGTGTCACTCAGTGGTTGAGTCAACCCATGCATCAAGAGGTTGCAGGTTCGATTCCCAGTCAGGGCACATGCCTGGGTTCCCCCTGGGTTCCAGGGGGCCTGCAGGAGGCAACTTATTGATGTTGATGTATCCATGTTTCTTTCTCTCCCTATCCCTCCCTCTCTCTCTAAAACCAATTAGCAAAAGAATATTTAAAAAATCAGAATCTGGCTCTACCTGGTTTGGCTCAGTGGATAGACTGTTGGCCTTCGGACTGAAAGGTCCTGGGTTCCGTTCCAGTCAAGAGCACATGCCTGGGTTGTGGGCTCGATCTCCAGTGGGGGGCGTGCAGAAGGCAGCTGATCAATGATTCTCTCTCATCATTGATGTTTTATCTCTCTTTACCTCTCCCTTCCTCTCTGAAATCAATAAAAAATATATTTTAAAAAAATCAGAATCCAATCAAGTTTCATGCTTTTGGTAGCAAGAGGAGATGTTAGTCTCAAGCAATTTGCCCCTACAGGTACTCACTTTTTATAACAGACTAAAGAACCTGGGCCCGCTGTTTCCGGGAATATCCTGTCTTTAGGCTTTATTCAGTTTTTCCGTGAGGGATCCTTTGACTTCTTATGCCCTACATGCCCTTTATACTGAGAGTTGGGTCTGAAGAGCGGATTGGATTGCGATGGAACATCGTTGGTAAGGACCCATCCTCAGTACTGCCAGGTACTGGAGACCACACCTTTAAGCATCTCTCTCTCTCTCTCTCTCTCTCTCTCTCTCTCTCTCTCTCTCTCTCCTTTTCTTTTTCATCTCTTAGCACAGGTGTGGGAGCAGAGAGGGAGAGAGCCTCAGAGTGGCAGCAGCTGCGGTGAGGTGTCCCCGAAGGTGAAGGATGCTTGTGGAAACGGTCCCGGCTGAGAGGGAGCCAGAGCAGCTCAGTGCAGTGAAACTGGAGGAGGAGGAGGCTGCTGGCCAGGAGGACCCCAGGCGGCCGGAGCTCAGGCTCCGGCCCGAAGTGGCTCACCAGCTCTTCAGATGCTTCCAGTATCAGGAGGACATGGGGCCCCGGGCATCGCTGAGCCGCCTCCGGGAGCTCTGCGGCCACTGGCTGCGGCCGGAGCTGCACACCAAGAAGCAGATCCTGGAGCTGCTGGTGCTGGAGCAGTTCCTGAGCGTGCTGCCCCCGCACATCCTGGCCCGGCTCAAGGGCCAGCAGCTCCGGGACGGCGAGGAGGTGGTGCTGCTGCTGGAGGGTGTCCCGAGGGAGTCCATCGATGTGGGGCCGCTGGTAAGCGGGTGGCGGCTCGATGGGCTGGACAGCTGGTGGGAAAGAGGGACTTTATGGCCCCATTAAGAAACCACCCCACTTTCCTCCCTGTGCCAATTCCTTCTCAACCTCCTCATTTCTCCCCCATCTGACTCTCCTCTGTCCTTGGTTTCGTGTCTTTGGAGTCAGTAGGACATGGGGTACCACCCTGTCTGTTGCCTCACGTGGATTTGTTCTGAACAGGATTTTAGTTTCAATGCTGGCAAGAACTGCCCCCGTGCAGACATCGCCGTGGAAGAACACGGGCACCCTTCCCAGGTCTCTATCCATAGCCCCAAAAAGGAAGCGCCCTCAGAAAAGCCTCCAGCCCTGGAACCATCCACGGAACTCCTGCCATCCCAGCCAGGGCCCTCCAAGCCTGCTGAGCAGGGGGCCTGGAGACATCCCCCAAGTTCCAAGCAGCCACTGAGCCCAGGTCCCAAGAGGACATTCCAGGCCCTGCAGGATAGTGGTGAGGAGCTGGGGCCAAGGAAGGTGGGAGCTGGGAGGCCAGGTGGGGACAGAGGTGGGCAACCCCTAATCGGCAGGAGTGGATGAGAGCCAGGAAGTCGCAGAGACTTAGCAACAGGCGCATGTCCTCAGCCTCGTGGTGGATAAGGCTGGCTTCTCACAGCTCTTTCTCCCCCCGATGCTGCCAGCCCCCCAGGGCCCCGAGCTGTGGTCTGAAGAGAACTCCCGTGATCAGGAGCTGGCAGCTGTTCTGGTGAGTTGGACTGGGCCCCTCACTCCAGGATGTTCTTCTGTCCCAAATGTCGTTGCCTCTGCAGTTTTAGCAAGTCCATGTCTTTGAATTTAAGCCTAGTAAGCTCTTCAATCCCCTCAGGCCCCCGGCTGAGTTCCTTACTCACTGAGGGTTTCTGCCCCTCCTTTTGTTACAGGAGTCCTTGACCTTTGACGATGTCCCCGTGAAGAAGGCGTGGCCTGTGTACCCTCTGGGTAAGAGCCCCTTCCAGGGCTTACAAAGCCCGAAGCCTCTTTCTTTTCGTTGGGATGTGATTCCTGAAGCTCCAGGCGCCCTACCTGATACTTGAACCTTGTTGGCTGAACATGGGCTATTGTGAAGAAGAGATCATATATATGGTGGAGCAAAAGTAGGGTTACAGTCCTGCCAGGGGGGCCCAGTGGTTGAACCAGGAGGTTACTGGTTCGATTCCCGGTCAGGGCACATGCCCCGGTGGGTTGCAGCCTCCATCCCCAGTTTGGGGCGTGCAGGAGGCAGCCAGCCAATCAATGATTCTCTATCATCATTGATGTTTCTATCTCTCTCTCCCTCTCCCTTCCTCTCTGAAATCAATAAAAAAATATTTTTTAAAGTAGGTTTACTCTTTTAAAAAGTGAGTACATGAAATAGAGTTTATTCTTATATTATCATTTATTACTTATTATTTTCCATACAAAAACTGTGAACCTACTTGTGCCCCACCCTGTATATATTAAAAAGCTCATAGTGTCTGGTCTAATCATCAACCTCTTTAACTCTGGGCTTTTTTTTTTTTTTCATAAATATTTTTATTGATTTCTTTAGAGGGGAAGGGGGGCGCAAAACATCAATGTGATATCGATGGGCTGCCTCCTGCACACCTCCTACCTGGGATCCAGCCTGCAACCCCACGTGTGCCCTGTCTGGGAATTGAACCGGCAACCTTGCGGAGCAAGGGATGACCAATTGAGTCACACCGGCCAGGGCTAACCCTGAATTTTTAAAATAGGTAGTTTGGCTCAGTGGATAGAGCATCCACCTGTGGACTGAAGGGTCCCAGGTTTGATTCCGGTCAAGGGCACATCCCCAGGTTGGGAGCTCAATCCCAGTATGGGGAGTGCAGAAGGCAACTGATCAATGATTCTTTCTCATCAATGATGTTTCTACCTCTCTCTCCCTTCCTCTCTCTAATATATATATGAAATATATTATATATATATTAGGTGGTCATGGGAGTGCTTGCTAATAGGTATGGAGTTTCCTTTTGGGGGAATGACCAAGTTCTGGCACTGGATAGTGGTGACAGTTACACAACATTGTGAATACCAGTGTATCTAAGGACTAGAATCGCACACTATCGAACAGTTACAGTAGGAAATGGTTTGTTACTTGTATTTACCCCACGCCCTCTGCCCCCCCCCCCCCCCCCCCGCATCTTTACAGGATCCTGGGTTTCCTTCTGTTCCCAGGCAGTGAGGTCCTGGCGATGCCTAGGAGCCCCTTGGAATAGGCCTGATCACTCCCGTTTTTTGCTCCTTTTACAGGATTTACAAACACAATCCCGGACGAGGACTTTAAAGAAGACCCCAAAGGGGTTGCCTGGTCTGCTGCTTTCGCCGCAGAGTCTCAGGATAGTCCAGGGGCGGCAGGAGAGGCCCACGAGCAGCCACTCGGCCAGGGCCCTGCGGTGAGCGGCTCCCGCGGAGGAGAGCCCTCCGACAGCAAGAGTGACCTTCTCGCCGAGGGCAAAGCGGCCGAAGGGGCCCCCCAGCCGGAGCCAGAGACCAAGTTCATCTGCACAGAATGCGGGGTGAGTTTCACGAAGCTGGCCCGCCTGGAAGGGCACCTGCTGCGCTCCCACCCGGGCAGGCGGTCCTTCCAGTGCCTTTGCTGCGGGAAGACCTTCGGCCGCAACTCCATCCTCAAGCTGCACATGCGCACGCACACGGACGAGCGGCCGCACGCCTGCCATCTCTGCAGCCACCGCTTCCGCCAGAGCTCACATCTCAACAAGCATCTGCAGACGCACTCGGAGCCCGCCTTCCTGTGCGCCGAGTGCGGCCAGGGCTTCCAGAGCCGGACCAGCCTCCTGCAGCACCTGCTGGCGCACGCCCAGGACCAAAAGGGGCCCCGTGCCCCGGAGCCCAAGACCAAGCAGGCGGAGATGACCGTTGTGCTGTGCTCACACTGCGGCCAGACCTTCAAGCGCCGCTCCAGCCTCAAGCGTCACCTGCGGATTCACGCCAAAGACAAGAGCCACCAGGGCTCCGAGGGCCCAGCCGGCCAGCGCCCAGCCCCGGAGCGCAGGCCCTACGTGTGCAGCGAGTGCGGCAAGGCTTTCCGGCGCAGCGAGCACCTGGCGGCCCACCTGCGCGTGCACACGGGCGAGCGGCCCTTCTCCTGCCAGGTGTGCGGCCGCCGGTTCAGCCAGAGCACCCAGCTCGCCTGCCACCAGCGGGTGCACACGGGCGAGAAGCCCTACGGCTGCCCGCAGTGTGGAAAGCGCTTCGTGCGCAGAGCTAGCCTCGCCCGCCACCTCCTCACCCACGGCGGCCAGAGGCCCTACCGTTGTGCCCAGTGCGGCAAGACCTTCAGCCAGACGCAGGACCTCGCCCGCCACCGGCGCAGCCACACTGGCGAGAAGCCCTGCCGCTGCAGCGAGTGTGGGGAGGGCTTCAGCCAGAGCGCCCATCTGGCGCGCCACCAGCGCATCCACACCGGGGAGAAGCCCCACGCCTGCGACACCTGTGGCCACCGCTTCCGCAACAGCTCCAACTTGGCCCGCCACCGCCGCAGCCACACGGGTGAACGGCCCTACGGCTGCAAGACGTGCGGCCGGAGCTTCCGGCGCAATGCCCACCTGCAGCGGCACCTGGCCACCCACGCAGGGTCAGGGGACCTGGCATCCGGGCAGGCCGAGCCCCCCCAAGAGTGCCTGGAGTGCGGCAAGAGCTTCAGCCGCAGCTGCAACCTGCTGCGTCACATGCTGGTGCACACGGGGGCCAGGCCCTACTCCTGCACACAGTGTGGCCGCAGCTTTAGCCGCAACTCCCACCTGATACGCCACCTGAGAACCCACTCGCGGGAGACCCTGTACTAGCAGGCTTGCCTGGCAGGCCTCTCCCTGGCCTCCTGGCAGCCCGGGCTTGCAGGGGAGGTCCTGGCCTCACCCACCCTTGCCCCGGCCCACACCACGTCCCTCTGGCGCAGGTGAACCCTGCATTCGTTCTTCCCTTCCCCAGAAGCATCTCTTCCTGGCCTCGGGAATGTATTTCAAAATGCCCCAAGTAAAAGAGCCTTTTAAAAAAATCATTTTGTACTTAGGCATTAATTTTACAAAATGTGGTGGCATAAAGGTGAAGTAAGTTTACAACTTAAATTGTTCATATAAATTGTCTTCAAAATATAGTACACCTAAGAGGTTTATAAGATTTTATATGCATTTTGGGAGAAATCACACCAAAGCAGCTGCTTTTTCAATAAACTTGGCCAGTTTCACACCTCTTTTGGTCAGTCCACCACCGCCATGTGAGGTGAGAGTGAGCTGGACTTTTTTGTATACATTGAACCATTCCCAGTGATTGATTTTTTCTGCTTGTAGGGCAACTCGAGACAGAAAGCCAAATGCTGGATTAAAATTTTTGAAGAATTCTTTGTAGATGGCATCTCTCATTTAATTCTGACCCTCCTGCTGCTTTAAGGTCAAGTATAACGTGGTTCCTCTCCTCTGCTGTCAACCAGTGTGCCCAGGGCCACAGGGCTGGGACTTCAACGCCACAGCGCCACCAGCAGGCACGGCATTGCCCCCAGCCTCACAGGGGCCGGCCCTAAAACAGCCTTCCTCTTTCTTCTTCTTCTTCTTTTTTTAATCCTCACCCGAGTATATTTTTTTATTGATTTTTAGAGAGAGGGAAAGATAGAGAAATATCAGTGTGAGAGAAACACATCGATTGGTTGCCTCCAGCACATGCCCTGACCCGGGGGGGCTCAGGCCAGGGAGGAGCTTCAAGCATGGTTCGTGCCCTTGACCAGAATCAAAGCCAGGATCCTTCAGTCTGAAGCATCCATCTCATATAAAAACTGCTGTTTGAAATTTTAACCCTGCTATTTAGGCTTCTGTAAATGCTTGCTTGCTTAAATAATAAGGAAAACAGGAGTCCTCCAGAGAGGCCATAAAAATTCCCCCAGACGAAGTTATCGGTGCAGGCACCAGGCCACGCCTTTGGTTGAGGTGTCAAAGCCCCAGCACATAGGGCTCTTTAAGAACTTGCAAAGGGGACCGGAAACACCCCACATTTGGGAGACAAAGAAGGTAAAAACATATAAATAGGGCAAGTTCCTCCATGTTGGGTCCCAGAATTTGAAATACAGTTTTCTCTCGGTCCACGATGTAATAATAAAGTGTAACTCCATCTCTAAGCTTTGCTTTGTTCTTCTCCGGTTTTCTGTAACAAGTCTATGGGCTGAAGCTCTAGCACTGAGCCAAACCAACTAGGGCTCCTCTTTCTTTTTTTTACATTTACCCTAAAGACATCTACTACCCTCCTGACTGTCACACTGGTGGCTTTCTCCCTCCCCCACCCCAGCACCTTCAAAGGCAGGCTGGATGGGAACAGGCCTGGGGAAAGTCTCCCCACCTCAGAAAGGCCTGGAGTGGGGTGTGTGAGAGGAGGTGGCTCTGTCACAGCCAGCCATGGGTAGGTAGGGCCAAGGAACCTCACCCTGGAATTTCTCCTGCTCTGGAGTGGACCCTAATCTGTGCTGTCCAGTACAGTATCCTCTAGCCATAGGTGGCTCTTTAAATTAATTAGGATTGAATAACATTTCAAGTCCCAGTTTCTGGATGATCATGGAAAACTGTTTTGGAATGTTGGTAACTAATTCAAATGGGAAATGCTAGCAGGTGAAATGAAACCTGCCTGCAGCTAAGTCAGTTTATCAGCCGGGGGCCCCTAACCATTTATAATCCCCTAAACCCAAAGCTGGATTGTCAGTGTGCCCCCACCTTTTTCTTACTCAACAGGCATTCTTGGCCTGTCTCCCCCTCCCATGGGCAGTATTTTTACTTTAGTTTTTTTAGAGAGAGGAAGGGAGAGAGATAAAAACATGGATATGAGAGAGAACCAGTGATTGGTTGCCTTCCACCAGCACCCTGACTAGGGATTGAACCCACAACCCAGGTATGTGCCTTGACCAGGTGTACGTGGCTGTTAGATCTGATGGAATAATTGAATGGATGGGCTGTGCCAGCACAGCCAAGGGTTCGGTGAGCCTGAGCGGGGGCAACGAAGGATGGAGAAATGATAGACAAAGAGAAAAAGCTGGGTCTAGGTGGATCTTATCCAGACTGCAAAGCTGAGGCTTTATTTATAATCAGGGACAAACAAGGCAATTGACAATGTTCTTATAAGTTTCACTTGTTTTGGCAGCACTTGCTGCCCCTCCCACAGCCCACTAGCTACCCAGGAAAGATCTAGGGAGCAGTCACAAGATCAAGCTGGGACTTGTTTGTGTCAGTCTGAGGCTTAACTCTATAACCGCTCCCAACAAATGGAAACCCCCCATCCTCTGGGAAATGACCTTTAGACCACTTCACAACAGACATTCCCTTTTGCTTAGCACTTGCTAAGACCATTATCTTTCCCCTCAGGACCCGCCCAGAAAATGCCTGCCTAGAGTCCTTTAGAATTGCTGACTCCCAGTCCCTGGGTGCTGGTGCCATTTTGGGGCTCAGCCCATCTGGTTTCCCAGATGACCTAATAAATTCATAACTCTTTACCCCTTGGGGCATCTTGCGTTCATCCTTCGGTGACCCCAACAGTGATGATGTTCCAACCAACTGAGCCAGGACTATTTTCTTTTTTATTTGAGAGAGACAAAGGGAGAGAGAAACATGGATTTGTTGTTCCACTTATTTAGGCATTCATTGGTTTATTCTTGTATGTGCCCTGACCGGGGATTGAACCAGTAACCTTGACATATTGGGCTGACACGCTAACCAACTGAACTACCCGGCTGGGCTGGACAGTTTTCTTTTTTAAATATATTTGTATTGATTTCAGAGGGAGAGAGAGTTAGAAACATCAATGAGAGGGAATCATTGATCGGCTGCCTCCTGCACGCCCCATACTGGGGATCAAGCGGGCAACTTGGGCATGTGCCCTTGACGGGAATCAAACCTGGGACTCGTCAGTCCACAGGCCGATGCTCTATCCACTGAGCCAAACCGGCTAGGGCTGGACAGTTTTCTTTGTGTGTGTTGGTTGTGTTGTTGTTTTTTAGTAAAGCTGACACGTGTACTTAATGAGTGTTAAAGTTCATCATACATTAACTAGCTATTAGACCTTAGTATCTGTTACAATACTGGTAGTTTTCTCTTAATCGGGAATAAAACAAAAAACAGAAGAGAAAAATATTTGATCAAAAGAGAGACAATTGGATAAATGTCTACTTGTGACCAGAAGTGTGTAGGCCAGTGATCTTCAACTGGTGTGCTGCAAGAATTTTAAAAACGTGCAATACCTGACTCTTTAGTCAGGGGCACTGACCGCTTTTCCCTTACGTTGTCAAATAAAAAAGTGACAGCATCCAACACACTAGCCATCCAATGTGAATGAATCAAAATTATACCTATTTTTTGGTCAGAAGGGCAAAAAATATATTTTTGGTGTGCCGTGGGACTTTATATAATTTACGTGTGCCATCAGATAAAGAAGATGAAAAATCGCTGGTCTAAAGAAAAAAATTACAGGCATGGTGCAGAAAGAGCTGGGGATGAAAAAAGGAATTAAATTCACTAACTTGATGATAATGCCAGAGAGGAAAGCAAAATGAAGTCAGCTCTGTATTGATAACAGGGATTGAAAGAAACAAATAATTGCAAAAAAATCATCCAAAATATTAAAATGTCTTTATATTTGCCTCAGATGCTGACTTGAGACTAAAGCAACAAGGTAAAGAAGATGGCTTTTGTGGGCATCGCATTCCTTATCTTCAAAGTGAAAGCTCCGGATTAGATTAGGGATGTCAAATGCAAATCTTCCTCTGGCCTTCCTCTCCAGCACCCTTGGCGAGCAACAGCTCTGGGGATTTCCTTGATGAGACCAAATGGAGCCTGGTGACCCTTCTCTCCACTGCGAGGCGGCCACTACCCATGAAACCCTTCGTTGCTCAAATTGAAACCAATTTGCTCTTCTCAGTTTGTTTTTTTATTTTTTTATTTTTTCTCTCTTCTCAGTTTTGATATTACATTGCACGCCTTCCAGGGATAGAGTTCTATATTCATATAACAGCAGTAGTCAATTAATATAATTTTGAAATGTTTTATTTTGAAATGTCTTCCCATTTAAAAAACATATACTTTTATTGATTTCAGAGAGGAAGGTGAGGGAGAAAGAGATAGAAACGTCAATGATGAGAGAGAATCACTGATTGGCTGCCTCCTTCACGTCCCCTACTGGGGATCGAGCCCACAACTCGGGCATGTGCCCTGACCAGAAACCGAACAGTGACCTCCTGGTTCATAGGTCAATGCTCAACCACTGAGGTATGCCAGCTGGGCTAAATCATGTGATTTCTAATAAAAATACAGGAGATCCTGGCCAATGGTTGGTGTGGGTCAATGGTTGAGTGTTGGTCCATGCACCAGGAAGTCACCAGTTCAATTCCCTAGGTTGCAGGCTTAATCCTCAGGAGGGGGCTGTAGGAGGCAGCTGACTGATGTTTCTATCTCTCTCTCCCTCTCCCTTTTTCTCTCTGACATCAATTTTAAAAAAACATTACAATACACAAATTGTGAAAAAGAAATACAGGAGAGGAAGGCAGCCCACCCCAGCTCCAGAGCACATGAGAACTTCCTGTTGTTGTCTGTGGCTTTTCACCCACAAAAATGCTGTGTCTGAGTTTCTGTGGCCCCTCCACCCCACTTGACACATAACTGCTCTTTAACAAGTTTTTGTAGAAAGAGAACTTATTCACCAGGGCTCAAGGGACTAAGGGAGGTGGGAAGGCTCTGAGTCTAGCAAAGGTCAGCACTTTGGGGGTTGGGTGGGAAGATTGGGGTATAGAGAGCCACCAGATGTCACACAACAAATTCAACTCATGGAAAACCCCGGTGGGGGTGGGGGGGAGGAATTTCAAAGAGGAAGGATTGGTCAATTAAGAGACTGAGAGGAGCTGGGAGAACCCACAGCATTGAAAGCTTATTCTTTATTGAGCACCTACTGTGTGCCAGGGACTGTGTGGGCTATTGAGGGGAACAAGGACTACAATAGAAGGAGGGAGGCAGCCTCAGGAGAGTGGAAAGGGCCTCCCAGACAGAGGGAACAGCATGGGCAAAGGCCCTGAGATGGGAGAGGCTTGGCAGGCAGCTAAAGAATGTTGTCCAGGAGGGCGATCTGCAGGGACCTATGATGCAGGCAGAGCCTTACAGGCCAGGGTTGGGCTTCATTCACATTGGGAACACAGGAGATTTTTAGGCCGTGAGTTACTTCATTTTTTTTTTCTTTAATATATTTTATTGATTTTTTTACAGGGAGGAAGGGAGAGGGATAGAGAGTTAGAAACATGGATGAGAGGGAAAATTGATCCAGCTGTCTCCTGCACAACCCCTACTGGTGCCCGCAACCAAGGTACATGCCCTTGCCTGGAATCTAACCTGGGACCCTTCAGTCCGCAGGCCGACCCTCTGTCCACTGAGCCCAACCGGTTAGGGCAAGTTACTACATTTTTAACAATGTAATCATTTAGAGCTTGGCTACCGGACTGAAATAGCTTAAAAGAGGCAAGACTGGGAGATGAGCTAGGAGGTGACCTCAAGGGATTGGTGGGCCACAAAGCTCCTGGTGGCTTTAGCACAGGGGGACAGTTTTTTCTGTTGGAAGAATTAAGTGGGAGGGCATGAGGAGAGGTCAGTGGAGGTTTGATACAGGGACACTTGGGAAATTCAGGGACAGGGTTTGAAAAAAAAAGAATGGTGACTGATGCCCGGTGTGGCTCAGAAGTTGACTCATGAACCAAGAGGTCGCCTGTTCAATTCCCAGTCAAGGCACATGTCCAGGTTGCAGGCTCCATCCCCAGTAGGAGGTGTGCAGGAGGCAGCTGATCAATGTTTCCTTCTCACCGATGTTTCTATCTCACCCTTCCTCTCTCTCTAAAAAATCCATAAATCTCTAAAAGAGCCCAGCTGGAGTGGTGTGGCATGGCTCAGTGGTTGAGCATCGACCTATGAAGCAGGAGGTCGCGGTTCGATTCCTGGTCAGGGCACATGCCTGGGTTGTGGGCTCGATCCCCAGTAGGGGGTGTGCAGGAGGCAGCCGATCAATAATTCTCTCTCATCATGGATGTTTCTACCTCTTTCTCTCTCTCCCTTCCTCTCTGAAATCATTAAAAACATATATTTAAAAACAAAAAACAAAACAACATAGAAACATAAAGAAAATAAAATAAAAAAAGGTGCCTGGGATGTGAGGTGAGGATATGGCCAAGGGTAAGTGAAGGCTGGTCAGGACCTGCAGTGGGCAGCCCTTGGAGCTGGGGGATTCAGGCCAGAGATGGGCCTTATAGTGTGAAGGCATGCCAGAGGGGTCCCCTGGAAGTGAAGGGGGATAGGATGTGAGCACCAGTGGGGCTCTGCTAAAAGGAACTCTCAGATGGGCGGGGCCAGGCCAAAGGTAAGGAAGATCCTTGCCACTAGTGCCCTCCCCTGCTGGGGCAGGGTCCCTCCGGATTATCGGGACCACCGAGAAGCTACTGAAAGGGTCCGGGTCCAGCCATTGCTCCTCTTGCAGGACTGACAGCTGGCCCTTATGGAGAGCTCCTTCTAGGAATCAAGATTTCGTTCCTACCATCCAAAGGGCCTGAAGCTGGCAGAAGAGGGTGCAGGATACTGACCCACAGAAATGTCCCCATCCTGCAGGTCTCCTGGCTCCCAACCCCCTCCCCACATCCACCGCTGGTGTGTTTGCTCTTCATCAGGCCCACTTCCTCCCTTTTCTTCCTGCTTCAGCTCAAAGCCCCACCTTCATCTCATCTCATCTCAGCGGCTGCTATCTGCTGCCAATCACCCCTGAGTGAAAAGCTGGTCTTTATACTTCTGCCTGGAGCAGGGAGTCAGGGCTGGGGGTGGGAGGCCTTGGGCCTCACAGATGGTGAGCAGCGCTGGCCCTCTCAGGCCTCAGGCCTTGCTCCAGGCTCTCCCAGTCTCTGCATTTGCAGTCCCAGGTCAGGTGGCCAGCCCAGAGATCAGATGGTTGCCCCCTCCTTACTCTGCCTTCCTTCCAGGCTCACACAGAAGTGCACTCTGCCCACTGCCTACCACCACCACTGCCCCAGTCCCTGGGCCTCTGATTTTGGAAGCAAGATGGAGTTTCAGAGGCCCAGCCCAATCCCAGTGGTGAAGGCCCAAAGAGGGTGGTCAGGAAAAGAAAAGGGGCCAAAGTCCCTCAGGCCTGAGCTCCTTGTGGTCAGGAACGGGCAGCTGTTGAGCGCTTACTGTGTGCCAGGCACTGCCAGAAGCCGTGCACAGGCTGAAATCCAGGTGCCCATTATAAGTCCACGGCCAGTGTGACCAGTGCCCTATTTACAGATTAGAGAGGTCTGGTGGCTTCTCCTTTTTCACCAGAGCCAAGATCCAGGCCGAGGTCCATCTGATTCGTGCACAGCCTCTCCCTCTAACCACTGAGCACCCTGCCACCCATCCAGACAGGCACTCAATTTGGTTCAATCAACTTTTGAAGCAAATCACCTTTATTGTTGAAAGTATTACAGATCTCCCTTTTTCCCCATTGACCTCCTCCACCCCACTCATGGCCCCTCCCCAGGCCAACCAAGTTTTATTAAAATGCTTAGCAAGAGACGGAAACCCAGGCAAGCTAGGTGGAGAGGCTGTGAACAGGGTGGAAGTGAGGGAGGTTGTCGAGGATGGGTCAAGGGTGAGCAGGAAAGCAAATGTTACTTCAGAAGATTCTTTCTGGGAAGGGGGGGAATCAAAGGGCTGGGAGGTGTGACTGAGCTCCTCCAGGACCTCATGGGACTCCTTAGAACTGGAATAAACTGGCGAAGTACTGTGCCACACTGGAGCAGAAATCCTTAATCGCACTCCAGACGAACTTCATAGTTCTGACAAAGGAGGCCCACTTCTTCTGCAGCCAGGCCAGCAGGTCCTGCCACTTCTTCTGCAGTCGACTTAGCATCTCTTGGAACAACCTCAGTACCCGTTCCCAAAAGCTCTCCCCAGGCTTCTGGGCCCCTGTGAGAGAGACTAGTTAGCAAGCCAGGGCAAGTGGAATAGGGAAGCTGAGACAGATGGTTAAACGACCAAGCCTTTACAGCCATCTAGTACATTGCAAAATCCTGTCTTCCCTAACCAGGCACATAAGAGTGAATGGTTTAGTTTAGAGTAAATGGTTTAGCTTAGAGCATTGTCCCGTACACCAACACAGGTTGTGGGTTCGATTCCCAGTCAGGACACATACCTAGCTTGCAGGTTCAATCCATGTTCAAAGCAAATACAAGAGGCAACTGATTAATGTTTCTCTCTCACATAGATGTTTCTCTCCTTCTCTCTCTCTGGCTCTCTCTCTCTCCCCCTTCCTCTCTATCTCTAAAATCAATAAACATATCCTCAGGTGAGGATTAAAAAAAAAAAAAAAAGACTAAGTGGCTCATACTTCTCCCCCGCAAACAGGGAGTAAATAGCTTAAATTACCCTACTAGGGAGGTAGATAGCTCAATCCAGTTAGTGCCAATCACACCCAAGCACAGCTAAGGTAAAGGAACACATCTCATTTTGGCACAGCAGCATAAAGCTGATGAATATTCCATTGAGAGCCTTCCCCAAGACCTCCTCTAAACTCGGCCTTTAAACCCCTCAAGACAAAGGACCCAGGAGCAAGCCCACACCTTTCTTCTCTTTCAGGCATGCATCGCCTAAATCTGGGTCCCCGGGAGATTTGCAACCAGAGGAGCAATGGGCAGCAGCAGCTCGTAAGGACTGACCCCCCAAACCTGTCTCCAAGGCCCCCCTTTTCCCTAAATTTCCAGAGAGCCAAAGCAGCCCCGCCTAGGCTCTCTGCTGGTGCTGCTTCTATCCTAAGCCCTCCTGGTTTCACCGTCCTCAGAGTTAATAAACATCCTCTCAAAATCACCTGGACTTTCGTTGTGCGATCCTTCCGGCTCAGAGTCCTGCTCCGGGCCCTGTTTCTGTCCATGAAAACCTGCATCCTCATGTCCAGGGAGGGCTCTACTACGGACTCTGTTACGTAGTTCCTGCTGCTGTTCCGGAAGTAAGGGAGCAGATTCCTGTGGGGATGGGGCATGTGTAGGGTCCGACCAGGTCCTGACAGAAGCTCACACATGGAGCTGACTGCTTTCCTGCCGGCAGTCCACACACAAAGACCTCTTGCGGAGGTTCAGGCCGCAATTCCCCTTTGCAGCTAAACCACGATGGTCGTACCTGCTTGTTGGCTGACTGGCCTCTGAGGCCAGCACCAGGCCCAGGGGGTTCCCCATTAATGCATGAAGTTGAGGGCCGGGATTTGGCCACTGTGTGCTGGGTGGGGAGGTCAGGAGCTGGTGCCAGCCACCCCTCCACCCCACTCAGGGGCTGTGTGTGCACAGGGCAGCACCAACATCCAAAGAGATTAGGGTGAAGGGAAGTACAGAGGGCTGGGACAGGTGCCTCAGACTCACCTGGTCGTTGTTCTCCCAGTGATCAAATAGGATTTCAAGCGAGGCCTCGTCGATGCTGTTCTGAGGAGAGGAGGGTGGGAGGTTGCAGACCTGCTCCTGCCTGCTGTGGTCTGTAGTCCCCACTGTGACCTCCAAGGGAGCCAAAGCTCACCCCAATAACCTGGCCCAGCCAAACTCCTGGGGACTAAGTTTTGGGGGAGGGGCGAGGCCAAAACTCACCTCCAGCTCTTCTAGGCCTAGGTGGACCTGTTGGGGAAAAATGACTTGGTTTAAATTCCCCCAGCCTCCCTCACTGTCAGTCTTATCCCCTGTTCTCAGCTCACCGTCTCCCCATCACTGCTCTGTCATCAGTATACCTATGACGTGGACACCTCTCAGGCTTCCTGGGCCTTCCTATCCCCTGCCTGTGTACTCACCCGCCACACAGGTGTGAATTCTGTCCAGTGTAAAGAATGAGCCAACCTGAGGCGACACCTTCATTATCATCATCATCATCATCATCATCACTGTCATCATCATCATTATCATCATCGTGAAACCACCCCACCCAAATTGTGCAGAGCACAGGAGTGGGAACCCTGACCCACCTGGTCCTCTTCTTCGGGTTTGAGTTTATCACAGAATGTGTCTAAAGCCGTGTGCTGGGAAAAGAGAGAGAGTTGGGACAAAGAGATGTGATCCTTCTCCCTCTTGGACCCCAGGAGGGCCAGAACATTCTTACCCTCCCACAGTAAAACCCAGGCCCCCACCCACACCCTATCTATACATGGGCAAGAGCTTCTTACCATTTTACTCCTCAGTTTCTCAACATCTTCTTCGAATGTCCGTGGAGGTAACTGTGAAATTGATCTTATATGACTTATCAACCCCCAGACCTGTTGTACACATGCTCACACACTCACACTTACCATGACACTCAAGCGTACAAGTATGAACATTGTTCTGGAGTGTGCAGGGCAACCTGGTTCCCAGATACCAACCCTCTATGGTACCGGTAAGAGTTGGCTGAGGGAGGAATTGGCAGTGACCACTGCTCTCTGAGGAGGGACAGACACAGCGGTGCCTACATCCAGCTGCTCTTCCTGACTGCTGACCTTGCAGGCCCACAGCACCCCAGGCCCTTTTTCACCCCTAAACCCTTGGCTCAACCAACGAGGCAGGGAGTTCCCCATAGACTTCCTCATGAGCCTCCACCTTATGGCCCCAATCTGGTCACTGAGCCCTGGATCACTTTATTCCTCAACGATGATTCCACGATCCCTTGGTCACGACCCAAAGCATCCTGGAGCATCAGCTCAACCTCATGCTTAGGGTGCGGGGTGGGGCTGAGGGCGGTGGTAGGGTGTGGGGAGGTTGGAAGGCACCACAAAACGAAGGAATAGACACTGAGGCCAATGCCAGTACTGGGCTCTGGTCCAGGCACCTGAGAGGATTGTTAAGTTCCCAGGAAAGCACTGCCCACCTCCCACCTTCAGGGTATTAGGATATAAAGGGTCTACTGGGATTGGTGTTTCTTCTCACCAATAGACCCTCCATTCTCCAGCTCTTCCCACAAATACGGCAGGTCTTATTGTTAAAGTAACACTTTGTCCCATAAGACTCATTTTTTCTGACACACACACACACACACACACACACACACACACACACACTCCCCTTTTCTCATACACACAGAGTTGCCCCCATGATTTCTCTCCCAGACATGAGTTTTGGCCCCACAACCAGAACCGGCTACATGAAGTAAAAGGCTGAGCACAAAATGAAACTGTGGGGCCTTTGTCAGAAATTACTCGGAATTTTAGTTTGGTGCCAGGATAGCTTTCACCCAACCAGGCTCTGGGCCATCACGATGACCACACAGGTCACATTCTCCTGACACCCTGCTTCCAGGGGTCTCCCATGGCCCAGGAGGATGGGACAGAGCCGGGTGCATTAGAGATCAGCTAGGGTGGGGCTGCACTGGTGGGAGAGGGAACAAACACACAGTGGGAAATGGGACTCCAGGGCCTACCGTCCCCTCATCATTTGCTCTCACTTACCTTGGAGTAGCACATGGCTGCTCGGGGTTCAGAAGGCTGTGGCCTGATGTTGAGGAACAGGTATGAGAAGTGTTTCAGAGGAGCAGCCTCTTCTACAGAATCCCTGTGGCTGCAGCTGCTTTTGGGGTCCCCACTGAGCCAATCACCTTCTGCCACATCATCCCAGCACAGAGCTAGCTGAGGTTTCTGCACCAGAAGGTCAGCTGATTTCAGAGCACCGAGGATGACCTGGGTGGTGGAAAGGGGGGAGGGTGACCTGCCCTAGAGAGTAAAGTATGGCTGATAGTGTGGGGGTGGGGGAGGGGATGCAACAAAAACAGAAAGAGAAGGAGGAAAGACAGGAAGCGGGAGGTCGAAGGGCTCTGGGAGGGGCAGGCACATTCCTAAACTCTGACCACGGCTCCTCCACTCTCTGAACCAGGGAATCTCCGAAACCAGAAATGGGCCTCTTCCTCATCCCCTCATCAGCCCGAGACAGAGGAGGGGCAGAGGGAAAGTGCAGATTTCAAAAGCAGGTTGGAGCATTTCTCAGAGCTTCCAGAACAAAGAGCTTCCAGCTGGGGAGTCTAGGTGCAGCGGAATGTCTGGAATGTCCACCAGGTCCCGGGAACAGAGTGCACCCCAGCTTCATCGTCCAGAGGTTCTAATGATTGGGAGCATAAGACATTTTGGGGGCTAGCAATCTGATTTTGATCCAGTAACCTGCTTTCTACTGTACACTCTTTTTTTAAAAAAAAAAAAACACACAAAAAAAACAAAACATTGTAGAATTAGAATTCTTGGTTTCTTTTCTTAAAAAAAAATAAAAATATTTTATTGATTTTTTTACAGAGGACGCGAGAGGGATAATCAGAAACACAGATGAGAGAGAAACATCGATCAGCTGCCTCCTGCACATCCCCCATTGGGGATGTGCCTGCAACCAAGGTACATGCCCTTGACAGGAATTGAACCTAGGACCCTTGAGTCCGCAGGCCAACATCCACTGACCCAAACGGTTAAGGATCTACTGCACACTCTTTTTTTTTTTTAATTTAATAAATCTTTATTGTTCAGATTATTACAATTGTTTCTCCTTTTTCCCCCCATAGCTCCCCTCCACCCGGTTCCCACCCCAACCTCTGCCCTTACCTCCCTCCACTGTCCTTATCCATAGGTGTACGATTTTTGTCCAGTCTCTTCCCGTACCCCCCACACCCCTTTCCCCCTGAGAATTATCAATCCACTCCCATTCTATGCCACTGATTCTATTATGTTCACCAGTTTATTCTGTTCCTCAGATTTTTTTTTTTAAATATATTTTATTGATTTTCTACAGAGAGGAAGAGAGAGGGACAGAGAGTTAGAAACATCGATGAGAGAGAAACATCGACCAGCTGTCTCCTGCACACCCCCCACCGGGGATGTGCCCGCAACCAATGTACATGCCCTTGACCGGAATCGAACCTGGGACCTTTCAGTCCGCAGACCGACGCTCTATCCACTGAGCCAAACCGGTTTCAGCTGTTCCTCAGATTTTTAATTCATTTGATTTTTAGATTCACTTGTTGATAGATAAGTATTTGTTGTTCATAATTTTTATCTTTACTTTTTTCTTCTCCTTCCTCTTCTTAAAAAATACCTTTCAGCATTTCATATAATACTGGTTTGGTGGTGATGAACTCCTTTAGCTTTTTCTTATCTGTGAAGCTCTTTAATTGACCTTCAATTCTGAATGATAACTTTGCTGGGTAGAGTAATCTTGGTTGTGTGTTCTTACTATTCATCACTTTGAATATTTCTTGCCACTCCCGTCTTGGCCTGCATAGTTTCTGTTGAGAAATCAGCTGACAATTGTATGGGTGCTCCCTTGTAGGTACTAACTGTTTTTCTCTTGCTGCTTTTAATATTCTCTCTTTGTCTTTTGCTCTTGGCATTTTAATTATGATGTGTCTTGGTGTGGTCCTCTTTGGATTCCTTTTGTTTGGGGTTCTGTGTGCTTCCTGGACTTGTAAGTCTATTTCTTTCACCAGGTGGGGGAAGTTTTCGGTCATTATTTCTTCAAATAGGTTTTCAGTATCTTGCTCTCTCTCTTCTTCTGGCACCCCCATAATTCAGATGTTGGTACGCTTTAAGTTGTCCCAGAGGCTTCTTACACTATCTTCATATTTTTGGATTCTTTTTTCTTTTTGCTTTCCCGGTTGAGTGTTTTTTGCTTCTTTGTATTTCAAATCTTTGACTTGATTCTTGCGTTCCTCTAGTCTGCTGTTGGGTCTCTGTATAATATTTTTTTATTTCAGTCAGTGTATGTTTAATTTCTAGTTGGTCCTTTTTCATATCCTCGAGGGTCTCGCTAAATTTATTGGCCTTTTCTAGGAAATTCTTGAAAAACCTTATAACTGTGATTTTGAACTCTATATCCAGTCGTTTGTTTTCCTCTATTTCTTTCATTTGTGATCTGTTTCTTTGTCTCCGCATTTTCGCTGCTTCCATGAGTTGGTAGGGTGGCTTTGTCTGAGGCCACCCAACAGGAGCTACAGCGAGAACTACAGTTTTCTCCTCTTTGATTGGGGTTTGGAGGTTTTGGAGCTGTCTGACCAGAGCTGCAGTTTGTTAGGTTAAGCTGCGATAGGGCAGGCCATTTATATGCAAAGCTGCTGCGTGGAGCTTGGGTGGGTTTGTAGATTGTGCGGGGCAGGGTCTCAGGGAGTCACTAGGCTAGCGCGTGGCAAACAGCGATGACTGTCAGTCAGCTGTCTCTGCGTTTCCGCGTTTCCAAGTCCTCGCGTCCCGCGCCCCAGCGCAGTAAACAATGATTGCTGCGCGCACCTCTGCAAGAAAATCACCCTCACTTTCCAACCCGATGGCAGACAGTTCAGCTTCTCCCCATAGGAGTTTGGGTCCCCAGCATCTCCCCAGAAACTGGAGTTCAGAGTAATCAGGAGCTTGTCTCCCTTCGGGTTGAAAGAAGCAGCGCACCCAGACGCCCGCCGCCAGCCCGATTCGCGCACCTCCGTACCTCAGCTTTTTCAGCGCTTGTGCACGTCTCAATGCTCTTTTCTCTTTCCTTCTAGTTGTAGAACTTCCACTCAGCCAGCTTTCCCGTGGTTCTGGGTGATAGACGTTTTGTCTTTTAGTTGTAGTTTTGAAATTGTTTTGCAAAGCAACAGTTTAGGTGTTTACCTATGCTGCCATCTTGGTTTCTCTCCCTGCACACTCTTGCTAGCTGATAATTAACTCCATTTGTGAAAGAATGTAGGAGACTAGCAGCTGGACTCTGTACCTAGTTAATCACTGTCCCTAATGCACATTCAGAAAATCAATTCCCTTCCCTTAGTTATCTGGTCCTGCAAGAGCTATTTATCTAGATACTCCCGATCTACAAGGGTCATGAACCAAGGATGTAATAGCTTAATTAGAGGGAGGTCACTGGCATCATCCATGATGGACATTAGATACGATCTAAGTTCACCATTGATTCTCGAAGGCGGGGTGGTTGAGGGTTTGGGGGGGGGGGAGGAGCTGTGAGAGTCCACTATAGAAGCATAGTAATTAGGGAACAAAGAAACTCAGAAATATATAAAGAGAAAAATCTCATTGTCTAAGATGTTGTTCAGGATCTGGATCTCAGAGTCCCCTGAACCAGCAGTGCTGCTTTGAATAAAGGCTTTTCCTGAAACCTCAGAGTGTCCAGCTCTCTCTTCTGCACCAATTCCATAAATTGCATATTCCATAACACTATAGCAACAGCAGGCTCGGGAGATGGCAAGACCTGCAAGACCCCTGAGGCGGCTTTTTCACGCATAGCCCCACACAGCTCAGCATAGCCACTGTCTTGCCCTCTGTATTAGTGTCCCAGGGCTGCCAGAACAATGCACCACGGACTGGGTGGCTAAACCACACAAACTGATTTTCTCACAGTTCTGGAGGCTAGTAGTCTAAATCAAGCTGTTGGCAGAGTTGGTTCCTTCTTTTTTTTTTTTTTTTTAACATATTTTACAGAGAGGAAGGGAGAGGGATAGAGAGTTAGAAACATCGATGAGAGAGAAACATCGATCAGCTGCCTCCTGCACACTCCCCATTGGGGATGTGCCCGCAACCAAGGTACATGCCCTTGACCGGAATCGAACCTGGGACCCTTGAGTCTGCAGGCCGACGCTCTATCCACTGAGCCAAACCAGTCAGGGGGAGTTGGTTCCTTCTGAAGCTGCAAGGGAAGGCTCCTGGGTTTGTAGATGCCGTCTTCATGTTCACATGGCATTCTCCCTGTATCCATGCCTGTCTGCTAACTTCCCACTTTTATGAGGACTCTGGTTCTACTGGATGAGGGGCTGCCCTAGTGACCTCATTTAACCTGGCTCCCTTCATAAAGACCCTGTCTCCTAGTAAGGTGATATTCTGAAGTACTGGGGGTTAGGGCTTCAGCATACGAATTTGTGGAGGAACACAATTCAACCCCTAAGATCCTCAAAGAGAACCTGGCCCCTGAGAGGCCACTCATGATCCCTATAAGGACAGACCTACACATCACACTTCCTTAGTGCAAGTCTCACTTGGGTTAACTGGACCTCAGCTGACATCTCCCTGTCCCTTAAAACCCCATTCAATTGTCTGAAACCCCCTTTCCACACTAGGAAGTCCAGATCCTTCCTTGAGCTGTCTTTGAATGCCAGGGTGGGAGTGAAGGGAGCTGCTCCTGTTCAGGTGCAAGTGTTACTTCTGCACTTTGTCTGCAGACGCCCGGCTCCCTGACCCCCCATAACACTCCACTCCTCCATGACTGTCGCACAAAAGCCACCATCTGAAGACATTTTGTGTTGCATTGTGCACTGTACCACTTTAAAAAAAAATGTTTTTATTTATTTATTTATTTTTAGAGAGAGGGAGAGGGAAAGAGATAGAAACAGTGATGAGAGAAATACATCAGGGCTCATTATACAGGGTTCGAGGTGCTTTCCCTTTAGAGAGAGTTAGATGGCTGCCTCCTGCACACCCCCCACCAGAGATTGAGCCTGCAACCAGGGCATGTGCCCCGACAGAAAAGCTACCTTTTTTTTAAAACATATTTTTATTGATTTCAGAGAGGAAGGGAGAGGGAGAGATAGAAACATCAGTAATTAGAGAGAATCATTGATCGGCTGCCTCCTGCATGCCCCCTACCTGGGATCAAGCTCGCAACCTGGGCATGTGTCCTTGACCAGATTCAAACCCGGAACTCTTCAGTCCGCAGGCTGACGTTCTATCCACTGAGCCAAACCAACCTGATAAGCTTTTAAAATACAAATTTCCCCCTCCTTGTACTTAAAAAGCCTCAGATGGTTTCGAGTACTCAGGTCATGGACTGACTGGCCAAAGATGTGCGTGGCTGTTGTCTTCACACGGGTCTGCTTGCCTTGATAAACAGCAGGCACTGTCTGTGCTCACTGGGACTGCAGCCCACAGCCTCAGCCCCAGGGAGCACTGGGGAGCAGGAAGCTGGACAGCAACCCCAAGAAAAGGCCCCTAAGTGACTCCAACCATGGGGGTGACCCCTATCAGCTGTGGCCATCAGCTTGGCTCTGTAGGAGACATGAAAAGGTTGGCTCCTGGGGGAACACGGCAGAGACACAGCAAAGCCACAAGGCAGCCTCCTTGCCCATCAGGCCATCCCACCCCCACCCCAGCTTGCTCAAATGCAGGCTTCTGGCCCCATCCCAAGTGAAGATTCAGGGTGAGGGCTTGGGATTTGCTTTTTAAAGTTCCCTGGTGATTCTGATGTGGAATGTTCCAGAAGCACAGTTCCAGAGGCACTGATTTAGATCCTGAGTTCTGTGGAGAGTGGGAAATGAACGAGCTGGCGCAGGTTTCACCCACTCATCACCCAGGAGTGCTGAGGGAGCAGTGACCCAGGTTCAGAGAGCACTCAATCTACTGTCTTCCGGTCAGCATTGAGCGGACAGGAGCCAAGGGGTTCTCCTTGAGGGAACTGCAGACATGTTGACTGGGACCTGGTGGAAGCCGTAGCGGGTGAGAAACTTCGGGAAAAGTGAGGGGGGGAGGGCGTGCTGGGGTTCAGTCTCCCAATCAGGCCTGTCCCCTAAAGACCCTGGCACCTGAGCCGCTGTTGCCAGGCAGGGCTTGCGCTGCAAGGAGTCAGCAGGCTGTGTTCTGAGAACAGCCAGCCATTCCGGGAAAAGCACAGTCCTGGGGCGGCCAGAGCAGGTGGAGGCGGGGGTGGTGGTGGGGAGGGAGGCTGAGCACTTCCTTCCTGGGTGCGGTTCCAGGGCCCGCCTTTGTCTCCCACCCACCCCACCCCCTCTCCCCAGGGCGTAGCTCTACCCACCATGCGGGGCGCCCTGGGAACAGAGGATGGGGCCTGGCAGCGATCACCACCCCCTACAGGCCGGCGGTGGGAGGACAGGCCCCCCTCAGCGGGAGGTGATGTCCCCCACCAGCAGGGGCAGAAGGAGCAGCAGGAGGGACACCGACAGCGAAGACGAGGACAACCGCCGGGCGGCCTGGTTGATCTCGCACTGACAATTGCAGGGTCCGGGCTGGAGAGTCGCTCTGGGGGGCCTGGGGGCGTGAGGGCCGGCGCTGGGGGCCGGGCAGTCCAGCCACTGCGGGCCCATGGGCTGGGGGGCGTCCGGCTCGGCCTTGACGCTGCCCTTGGGAAAGCGCCAGTAGTGGGCGCCCTTGAAGAAGTAGGTGTCCCCTGCAAGGCGGGCGGAACGCTGCTGGGCTGGTGCGGGCTGCCCCGAGCCCCGCCCACCCGAGGGCTCCCCGCAACCCCCCCCCCCCCGGGAGGACCCCGAGTCCCAACCCCAGGGCCAGTAGCTTGCAAGCCGGGGCGCGCGCTCTCCTACCGTCGTTGCTGACGGCGACGTCGTCGGGGCTGGGAGGCGCCCCCTCCCAGAGACTCAGGTCGCGCGGGTAGCCGGGGTCCGGGCGCGCTGCCGCCTCGTCGAACCGCCAGTAGCGGTGGCCCCGGACCAGGTAGGTCTTCCCGTTGAGCGGCCACGAGAACACGGCGTCCACCTCCTCCCCGGCGGGCAGCCCCAGCTCGGCCAGCGGCCGCGCGGCGCCCTCTAGCTGCCGGTCCTTGAACACCCAGAACTGTGGGCCTGCAGGGAGGGAGCCCGGTGAGCCACTGCGCCCACGCCCGGCCCGGCCCGGCCCAGTGGGGCTCCCCACTCACCACTGAAGAGGAGGATTCGGCCATCTCGGTGCCGGGTGTAGGCAGCCTGGATGACATTCACCTTGGGGGGCAGCCCCTCCCAGAAGCGGTGGAGCCTGGCAGGCCGGGGGGACACCAGCTGTCCTGAGGGTTGGAGGCGCCAGAACCAGGGGCCTGTGGGAGAAGGGATGGGCCTGGAGCGTGAGATGGCAAATGGCCTTGTCCCCCAGAGGGTGCGGCTGGGACTCAGTGCCGGGTGGGAGGTCCATCTGGAAATCAAAGGGTCCAGTGGCTCTAGGGTGACCAGCTGGCCCAGGACTTTCCTTCTACCTCCACCTCCAATTTGTTTGTTTGTTTTTCGAGTACATGCAAAAGGTTACATAGAAAGTCACACAGGTAGAAGAAGTGAGCCCTGGGATAAGTGAGCCAGCTGAGCTGGGTGGGCTCAGGAAGCAAGTTACAGAGGCAGAAGTAGGGCTTAGGAGAAAAGGCAAGGATATAGCCTGGGGGAGGTAGGGGCGGAAAGGCTCAGGTGAGCTTCAAAGAGTGTGCACTGGGGAAAGAAAGGGATTGGGGAAGGGCAGTCACTGGTGTGCTCCACGGAGAGCCACTCCCACCCAACTTGAAAGTCTGCATCCTGGGAAACCCCACAGGCCTGGTGGGTCACCCTAAGTGGGTAGGAAACCAACTCTATGGGGCCGGGGAAGATCCCAAGTGACTCACCTTTAAAGAAGAAGGTTTCCCCACGGATGTTGGCGACAGCATCAAAATTGCCATCACATCGATCGGGGACAGGAAGGGAGGGGCTGAGGAGGAAAGGAGAGGTGAGGAGAAAGGGGTCAGGACTCCTCCTCTCGGTACTTCACCTTGAGGACAGCCCTGGGGGGCAGGGACTCTTACCAAGCCCCCTCACCAAAGAGGATACCACAGGGAGGCAGCTCACCCAAGATTGCAAAGCTGGAGGAGGACTCACCTGCCTGGGGGCAGGGCAGGGGGCGGGGGAGGAGGAGCCAGGGGTTTCCTTGTGGGCTCATCATACGGGGATTGGGGTGCTTTCCCTGTAGAGAGAGTCAGAGAGACATGTGTTCCCGGACCCTGCTGCAGAGGCCACATGGGGAGCACCCCCCCACACACACACACAACTCCCTGTACCGTAGAGCTGCTGCAGGCCTTCACGGTCGTCTTGGGACAGGCGGTACTTGGTGGGATCCCCGATGGGACCCTGGTAAAAGGGCCTCATGATGGAGTCAGGGGCAGAGGAGTGGCCCAGGCCCAGTGCGTGGCCAAACTCATGAACTGCCACAGCAAACAGGTCTGTCCCCTCACCATCTGGGGAGGAAGGGAGACTGGGCTGGAGCTGTAGCAGCCAGGAGCGCGGCAGTGAGGAAGCCCCCGGGAGCTGGGCCTGCTGGCAGCCAGGAACAGCCAGGAGACCCTCAGAGGCGGTCACAGCGTCCTCTGCCCAAAAGCCTCCCTGAGCCACGTCATCCTTCCTGTGTGAGTTGACTTATTCAGCAACTGTTTTTGCTTGGCAGTGCTAGACCCCGGGATACTGGGCTTAAAGGATCCGTAGAGCAGGTCAGGGAAAGGGCAGGAGGAGACAGTCTGGCCCAAGGAAGACTCGCCTCATGACGTAGGCCTGCCCACAGAAACATGGGGGAGGGAGGGGAAGCAGGAGCCTGGGGTGCACACAATTCTCTCCAGGAAGTCCCAGCCCTTTGAGATTCCCTCTCCCAGCTCCAGCCAGTGGTCAGAGGTCCCCACCCCTCGACACCCTCCCCACTCCCTCCCACGAGGAATGCTGCTCAATCACCTCGGCCTCTGCTCCCGAGCCTTCAGAATCCCACTCCCACCCCCATGGTCCTTCCACCTCCCCTCCTCCCATCTCTATGGCCCTTCCCCATCTCTCCCTCCCACAGCCTCCACCACTCCCCACCTCCCTGGGGTCCTGGCCTCTCCTCCCCACCACTGCAGCCTTCATCCATCTCCTCAGAACCCGCAGCCTCAGCATGCACTCTCTGACCACAGTCTGCTGGCCTGGGTGCTCAGCCTCACTCCCAGCCTCTCTCGGAACACGGAACACGGAGGCCTCTTCCTTGGGGACCCAGCCCCGGCGCCAGAAGCAAGCCTCTTTCCGTTCCCAGTTGCTGGCCAAACCTCAGCTCCTCATCCATCCACAAGCTTCCTGCTGGCTCCTGCTTAGCAGGTGAGAGGCCAAAAGAGACAGAGACAGTAAGAGGGGTGAGCAGCCCCCAGGAGGCATAGATTTCCCCCAATGTCGATTTACTTCATGGAAATCTCTAACGGGCATCAGCAGTGTTGAACATGGGTTAATTGGACATGGCCTAGGGAACTGAGAAGCAATTTTCTCTCAGCTACTAAGTGAGAGTCTAAGAGTGAAATGTGTAAGTCATAGGAGGAGTAACAAACACTTGTCCTCATTTACTTCTCACAAAACCTCGACCTCCACCCACAGTTTACAGGCCAGGATGCCGAGGCACTGAGAGGTCAGGTGAATGGCAGCTGAAACCCAGGCTGAGGACTCTGGCTGTGCTGGCCTGCCCTCAGCAATGACTTCAGATGGTCTTGTTCACACTCATATGTCCTGATGAGTTCCTATGTTGCCTGTGGGTTTCCCATTGCTCTGAGCTCTTTTTCTAAGAAATGAGGAAGTTTGGTGGTTTTTGTTGTTGTTGTTGTTGTTGCTGTTGCTGTTGTTCTCACATGACGGTATTTTTCCCATTGCTTTTCAGAGAGAGTGGAGGAAGGGAGGAAGGGAGGAAGGGAGGGAGAGGAGAGAGAGAGAGAGAGAGAGAGAGAGAGAGAGAGAGAGAAACATCGATGTCCATCGGCTGGTTGCCTCCCCCACTTGTCCTACTGAGCAAACCCTGAAACCTAGGTGTGTCCCCTTGACTGGGAATCCATGCTTGGGCCAACACTCTAACCACCTAACAACACTGGCCAGGGCAAGTGAGGTACCTTAATCAGGTAGAACTCTTTCATCTTTCACCCCCCCCCCCCCCCCCCACCGCCCTGTCTTGCCTCTCCTTTGGCCACACCCCTTCCGTGCACTCTTCTCATGCTATGCAGCTGGGGGAAATTACCCAACAGAGCCAAATATCAACAGGACAACCATTGAAATTTCTTTTGAGAGACAAATTTTTTAAACTTAAACTTCTTCTAACGCCACTTCTTCAAAATAGACTCGCCCAGGCCGTGGTATTTTGTGGAAGAGCCACACTCAAGGGGCCAAAGAGCCGCATGTGGCTCGCGAGCCGCAGTTTGCTGACCACGGGTCTAGGGGGGGTCCGCAACACCTCCTCTTAAACTTGCCTTGGGCCCCGGCTGGAAGCTGCTTTGCTCTCAGGCACTCAGCCTCAATTCCAAGCCCACAGCCCCTCAAGTTACCACCCAGGTCCAGCCCCCAACTCTTAGGTGACAAATGCTGACAAATGCATTTCCTATTTCAAGACAGGCCGTCCTATGTAATTTCCTGTGTACCCAGAACGGATAGCCTCATCTTGCCCATGCTCACCTGCTGCCCTGCCCTGTTCCAGGACCCTGCCTTGCTCAACTCCTCTAGGACAAGAACAATGCCCCACCCATTCGCCCATGCCTGCACCCTCCCATGCTTCCATCCATCCATCTGTCTGTTTATCCGTCCATCCACCAACCCTCTCTTTCTATTAACTCATTCGGCATCCTGAGTGCTCTCAAGACCCCCGCCTCCTAAGACACCCCCTAGACCCGTCCATCCACTTCCTCAGTTCCTCTCACGCCTACCCCTACTGTGTGGTCTGGATTCTTCCCCCACCCACCAAGCCTACAGGCACTAAGGTCACTTCATTCCCAGATGGCCGAATCCAAGCCCATGTCACACACGGGATTGGTTTGCCATGCTGGCCGCTTCCTCTTTCACTCTTGTTCTTGATCACCTTTCGGCCTGTTCTTTTTTTCTTTGATTCCCACTCCCCTGCCGCCTTCCCCTTTGCTATGGGGCTCTCCACAGCTCTATATTCGACCTTCACATGCCACACTCCCCTCCTTACCAACCCCCCAGGACCTCTGACTCTTAAATCTGCCATCAGGCCCAGATCAGACAGCAGCTGGCAACCAACAGAGCACTACTCTGTCAGGCCTTGTGCAGAGAGCTGGAGGCAAACTGCTCACTTAATCCGTAAGTCCACGCTACCAACAGGTAATATTATTCCCATTTCTCTGTGCAAAAACTAAGCACACTGAGGTCAAGTAACTTAATACACATAGCAAACAGAGGACCCCAGCCTTGAGTTCTGCTTCAAGCTTGCAATCATTTGTTGTGTTTTGTTTTTGAGAGGAAGAGAGAGAGAGGGGTAGGGAGAGAGAGAAAGAGAGAGAGAGAGACATTGATAGGCTGCCTCCAGCATGCCTTCTACTGGGGATCGAGCCTGAAACCCAGACACGTGCCTTGGGAATCAAACCTACAACCTTTCAGTGCAGGGGATGACACGCAACCCACTGAACCACACGAGCCAGCGAGAGCTTGTGTTCTTAAACGCTGTGTCGCACAGTCTCACTCTCGTGGCTGCTAGCTGCCCCTTGCCCCAAACCTGTCTGAGCCTGTGTGCCTGTGCCCTGGCTGCCCCCTTCCTCAGAAAATGGCCCTCTCTCCCTCCCAGGCCACCTCTGCCCAGCAGGTCACAATGGCGGACGGATGCAGGACTAGGAGAGCTGGGCACTTCGCCTCCAGGGAGGACCAACCTTGTGGCACCATTTGTGCTCCCGAGCTCCTAGTGGGGTCAGGCTCCTCTGGCCGAGACCACATCCTTGCTCAGCTCTTTCCCCAGTCTCCCCCCGCTTCCCTTTCCCCTGAGAGCGTACCCCTGAGAAACCGCTTGCGTAAGAATTTACATCGGGAGCTCCCGTTCTGGGGAACCTGACCTAAGTCAGAGGAGTCCAAGCCCAAAGCAGTGGTCGGCAAACTGCGGCTCGAGAGCCACATGCGGCTCTTTGGCCCCTTGAGTGTGGCTCTTCCACAAAATACTACGTGCGGGTGCGCACGTACAGTGCGATTGAAACTTCGTGGCCCATGCGCAGAAGTCGGTTTTCGGCTCTCAAAAGAAATTTCAGTCGTTGTCCTGTTGGTATTTGGCTCTGTTGACTAATGAGTTTGCCGACCACTGCTCTAGAGCAACATACTGAACCACCATTGCTTGCACCGACTGCCCATAAGCACTACAGACACACACCCACGTAAACTCACCCCTACCTTCCCGCGGCCTGCTTCTCCTGCTCCCACACTTCCCACCTGCGTTAACAGGACTGTCCTCCAGGGGCCAACCTCCTATACCCTCTGCCCCCAGGATGCAGTCAGACCCCAACCTTTACCCATCCTGATTAAACTTCCCTCAGGGCCACCCACTGCCCTCCATTCACCAACCCCCTTCTCCCACCACCATCCTCACACTGACTCTGTAGCAACCTTCTGCCTTCCTGCCCTATCTTGCCCTGCACCGCAGCCAGTGGCATTTCTAGAATGCAAAACCGTCCACATCTATTCCTTCAGAATCCTACAATTCAGACTCCTCCCGTGCTCTCCAAGGCCCCTTGTGTGACATGAAACCTCCCATCCATCCTCCATGGTCTCCCTCCTGATACCGTATTTTTTGCCTTCGAGCCCCCACTGTCCTAGGCCATTTCCCACCCCAGTGCTCTCATCCCTGACCACCATGACTATCCTGCACTCAGCCAGCTCACTGGCTTGCGCTTCCATATTGAACCTCACCCCCTCCCCCTCCCTGTATACTCCAGGGGAGCAGGACCTTGTGTGCTAGTTGGCACTCAGTGTGTGTGTGTGTGTGTGTGTGTGTGTGTGTGAGAGAGAGAGAGAGAGAGAGAGAGAGAGAGAGAGAGAAATCAGAGTCACTGCTTCCGAAGTCTCTTGCAGCCCAAAGCCTCAAATCAGTCCTCTCTCTGACCACCTGCAGGCTTGAGGACTTCCCTGTTGTAACTCCTGGTAGTTGTGTCACGATGTGGAGCAACCGCCACTTACTCTTCTGACTCAGCGGCTGCACAGAACTGCGTTTTTGCCTTTTTAAGTTCTCAGCCCCAGCTCGGAGCTGGGCATCCGACAGGCCCCTTTGATGGTCATTTTCTATGTCAGAGTGACCAGACTATGGCCCCCAGTGGCTTGGTCAAACGCCAGCCTCGATGTTGCTATGGAGGTTATTTTGTAGGTGTAATTTCAAGTAAAGCAGATTACTCTCCATACTGTGTGGGTGGGCCTCACCTAACTAGCTGAAGGGCTTAAGAGCAAAAAACTGAGCTCTCCCCTGAAAAAGAATTCTGCCTTCGGACGGCAACATAGAAAGCCTGCTTGGGTTTCCAGCTAGCTGGCTGGCCCTGCAGATTTTGGACTCAACATGGCAACATCAATTCTCACCTGAACTTCCAGCCTGTGGGCTGCCTTGCAGATTTTGGACGTGCCAGTCCCACAATTCCGTGTACCAATCCCTTAAAATAAAGCATACCCATGTGCACACACACACATCTTATTGGTTCTATTTTCCTGGAGAATCCCAACGGATCCAGCCTCCATCAATCAATGTAATTTAAACCTAGTTCTTAAGGACAGACAGACCTGGGGAGAGGACTTCTCAGAAGAAGGGACATTGTACCTTTTGACCCAAAAGTCCAGATTTCCTCATCGTCGAAGTGAGTGTCCCCAGAGATGGAATGCTCCCCGGGGAAGAAGGCGTGGGCGAGGGTCCCCCCCTGCCCGTCGAAAGGGTAACTGTCCTGGTGGTAGGCCCGGACAAAGTCGATGAGGATGTCCGGCTCTGGTGGGCCCTGAGAACCCACCTCCTGGAATTTGAGGCCTGACTCAATACCCCAGGTGGTCAGGGCATGGTGCATGAGAATCCGCACAGTCTCCTGGCTCAATGCGGAGCTCCGGGGGAAGGAGTGTATCCTGGGGAAAGAGGAGTGGGGGGTAAGGATAGCCTGGGAGACAGAGACCAGGGCCCAGCAGGCCAGCCCAGGGTGGGGTCGGCACCAGGACCTACCTCCAGGTCAGGGTTCGCTTCTTCCAAATACTGCCGCTCAGAGCATAGCGACGGCGGCGCCGCCTAACCAGCTCTGCCACCCCCAGCACGTCGGGCAGAGAGCAGCGGGGCTTGTGCATGGCGGCCATGGTCTCTGGGTCTGTGGGGCAGGGTGGGGGAGCGGGATCAGCAGGACAACCTGCCCTAATCATGGTGCCAGCTAGCTTCCCACATGGGAAACAGGTTCAGGGAGATTAAGAAACTCGCCCCCACTTGGATTCGAACCCAGGCAGCCCGATTCTGTAAGCCAGCTCATACAAAGGAGCACCTGGCCCAGGAGGGACTGGCTGCCTCCAGGTGGTGCTCGGAGCCTCAGGCGGGGCGCTTCCCTGAGCCCTGGCAATTGGACTCAAGAAAGGAGCCTGGGGGTGCAGTGCAAACTCCTCCCTCTGAGGCTGGAAACCCCTAGGAGGGTGCCCACACCCCACACCGTAAGTTCCAAGACCCTATCGTGTCTAGATATAGTCCAGAGTCCCCATGCTGGTTGGGTCTCTGGTTTCCTGTGACTAATCACCCCTTCCTGGGTGAGAGCTGCCTGGAACCCCCTTTTCCAGCTGAGCTCAATGCCCGGCAGTCTCCTCCTCCTCAACAGAAAGTCAAACCTCACCTCGATGGCTGAGGCCACGATGTGTAATTGAGCACATGTAGATGCCAAGCACTGCTGGGCAGTGGCCAGGGCAGGGAAACACCCCGCCTTCCCTCACAGCTAGCCAGGAACCCACCACTTCTCTCTTCTTCCCCATTTAACCCAACAGATGAGCTCCTCAGCTCTGCCTCCAAAACGGGCACTCGGATTCAGCCACATCTCATCACACGTTCCTCCATCAGCCCTTGCCTGGACGCTGCATGACCTCCTTGCTGGCCTCCGTGTTCCCCACCCACCATTCTCCATCAGCAACCAAAGGAAATAAATGTAAAACTGCAAAACAGTCCAAGTTGCCTTCCTCCTTCAAACCCTTCCATGGTTTCTTACCGCGCTTTGGAATCAAACCCAAACACCTTTCAAGCCTCCTCCCACCGGGCCTCTGCTTAGCTCCTTAGCCCTCTCTCCTCACAGGTGCACAGCCTGTGCCGGCCACAGGGCCTTTGCACTGGCCTGGTACACTCTTCTCCCTCATCTTCCTGTGGCTCGCTCCTCCTCTTGGTGTCCTATGAGTTCTCTGTGTTACAGGAATTCCTCCCGACTCATATGACACCTGTCAGAGGACCCTGACCTGACCAGCCCAGCCCCTCAACACCATTAGCATTTTATTTTCTTCGAAACACCACTATCTGAAATTATCTTGCCTGTTTCTGTTTCTGGCCTCTAGAATGTATCTGTCTCCCGAAGGTTAGCTCTACGAGAGCAGGGACTTATCTACTCTGTTCACTCGGGGTCCAGGCCTGAAATGGCGTCTCACGTAAGCGATTCCCGATACATACTTATTGGAAGAGGAATGCTTGAGGGTTTCTTGGGTGAGGGCCTGAGATCAGCACCGTCATAACCCCCATGGCCCAGGCGCACGCTGAGGTTTAAGAACAGCTGGGTAATGGGCAGGCTGGGTGCGGGGCAGGGCTGGGGCACCTACCCAGGAGGCCGGTCTCAGGCAGCCCAGCGAACCTCTGCATCACCTTGATGGCGTCCCGCAGCTTTTCGGGGCTCTGCAGCTGGGCCTGGGCTGGGTGGGGGGGTGGCAGGTAGCCATAGCGGGTCAGCCAGTCCTGGGCGGAGAAGTGAGCAGGTGAAGCGGGAAGGGCGGGAGCCACGGGACTCTGCCTTCCCTCCGCCTTCGGAAAGCCGCACCGCTCACCGGTCAGGAGCCCAGGGCGCCCCCTCCAGGTCCTGCCCTCCCGCCCTGGGCTGGCAGTCTTCATCTGGACCCGAGTCCTGCCCCCCCCCCCCCCCCCCAGTCCCATTCCAATCTCCAAATCACGGTCCCAAACCCGACGTTCCCTAGAATCCGGGTTCCCAGACCCCATGCCCACTCGGTCCCTCTGCGGACATTGGAATCGGCGCTCAGCCTGACCTAGGTGTCCGGCACCAGCTTCCCGCTCCCCGCGCCCCTGCAAACCCCAGAGGCCGGAGACCCCACTCACCAAGCCCAGGCTCACGTCCTGCGCCGCGGGCTCCGGGGCGCGCGCGGGCAGCGGCGGCGGGAGCAGCAGCAGCAGCGGCGGCACCAGGAGCCGGAGCATGGCGCGCTCCTGCGGGGCAGCGTGGGGCTCCCGGGGGCCTGACCCGAGCCGCCCGGGGTCCGGGGGAGGAGACCGGAGAGGCTCGGGCGGGGCACCTGGTGCTGGGCAGGAGGATGGGGGGCCGCCCAGGGGTCAGGGGCCCCGGCAGCACGGAGCAGGGGTGTGTGGCGTCCAGCGGAGGGTCCAGGGGCGCTGGGCCTGCTGCGACGGCTTCGAGGGGTCCCGGCCGGTCCGGTGCCGGCGCCGCACGGCCCCGGCGGCCCCTCCCTCCGCGGGGGGTGGGGGGCGCCGGGCAGGGCGGGGCGGGGCGGGGCGGGCACACCCCGGTTAGCGGTGAAAGCGCAGCCGGGAAATGGCCCAATTTTCCGACATCCAGCGAGACGGGGCGGGCCAGGTGGTGGCCCCGTCCCGGGCCCGGACCTAGTGGACCTCCTCCAGCTCTGGGCGGGCCCGGGTGCGGGGCGGGGCGGGGGTGGCGAGGAGCCCCGGCCGCAAGTTTCTCTTCCCAGGTCCCGGCGCCGGTGGGACTCGGGGGCGCGCGGCTCACTTCTGCTTTCTCAGGCCCGCAGCCGGCTCCCGGGAAGGAGCGGCTCCCCCTCTCCTCCCCTCCCCTCCCCTCCCCCAGCCACCGTTCCCCGGACCCCACGCCCGGAGGCGGGCGGAGCGCCGGGTAGTTCCGGGCCCGAGAGGAGGATGCTGCTCACCTCCGCGGCCCGGCGCGCCCCAGGCGGGCGGCAGCCAGTGCTCCCCGTGTGCCCGGGCGGCGCCGGTGGCCCCGGGTTCATTCCCGCAGCCGCCTGGGCTGCGCGGGTCTCAGCCTCGGCGCGCGGGGCCCAGGCACCCCCGAACCCCGGACCTGGAGCCGCCCGGGGCCGTGCGCTTTCTCCGCAGACAGGAGACATCCTAGTCCAGGAGCGTCCACGGGAGGGCTGGAGCGCAAGGGAAGCAGATCCCAGCGGCAGAGGTTTGGGGACCCCGCCTCGCCCTCGCCACGCCGCCCGGGGAGCCCAGGGCTCGGAGGCCAGGCAGCTAGAGAAGAATTCAGAGGAAGCGTGGGCACCTTGCCCGGGAGGGGCTGGTGTGAGCGGCACAGCGCTGTCTCTGGAGCGGGGCAGCCAGAAGACCCAGGTGTGTTTTGGACAAAGAGCAGGCAGGACAGCGAGCCAGAGGTCCAAACTGCACCACCTGAGCTCCTGCGCCGGTCCTCTGGGCTGCCGGAACCAGCTATTGCAGACTGGGTGACGCAAGCAACAGAAGTGATTCTCTCACAGGCCTGGAAGCTGGAAGCCCAAGGTCAAGGAGCAGGCAGGCTTGGTTTCTCCTACCATTTCAAGGCCTCTCTGCTTAGCTTGAAAGTGGCTGCTTCTTCCCTGTGTCCTCACGTGGTCTTTCCTCTGTAGCCCGGATGCCTCTGTGTGTGTCCAATGTCCTCTTCCTTAAAAAAAACACCTGTCAAGCCCAGCCGCGATGGCCCAGTGGTTTGATTCCCTGTCAGGGCACATGCCCAGGTTGTGGGCTCGATCCCCAGTAAGGCGTGCAGGAAGCAACCAATCAATGATTCTCTCTCATCATTGATGTTTCTATCTCTCTCTCCCTCTCCCTTTCTCTCTCTGAAACCAATAAAAATATATATTTTATTTAAAAAAAAAGACACCAGTCAAGCCCTGGCGGATGTGGCTCAGTGCTTAGGTCATTGATTCAATTGGGAAGGGGGGGTGCATTCAGGTGGCATCCAATTAGTGTCTCTCTCACATCAATGTTGTGTGTTTTTTTTTTCTCTCTCTCTCTCCCTTCCTCCCTCCCTCCCTCCCTCCTTTTCACTCTATCTGAAAATCAATGGGAAAAAAATATCCTTGGGTGAGGATTAACAACAACAAAAAAGACACCTAAAGATTTTTAAAAAAAGACACCAGTCAGTCAGATAAGGATCCACCCTAAAGGCCTCATTTTGCCTTAATCACCTCTGTGAAAGCCCTGCCTTCAAATACAGTCACATTCTGAGGTCCTGGGATGGGGGTTGGGAGGGTTCAGTCTGCTACAGATCCCACACTCCTCCTGGGTGTTTCCCTCCATTCTCTGACTTCTACCGCACTCACAGCACTTCTCACAGCAGCTGTGTGGGCTCCTTCCCACGCCAAGTCATTCTCTGACACCAGCTCAGGTCCCGAAATTCACTTCCAACACTAACCAGACTTAGCACACACCCCACAGGCTAAGGGCTCAGTCCCGGGAGACTTCTCCCATTTTCAGATGCCAATTGCAGACAGTGGACCAAGTTTACCCACAATTTCTATTGACTTGACTACAAAGCGTAGGTTCCTATGACCAGCACACGTTATTTGCTAGAACAGCTCACAGAACTCAGGGGACTATAACAAAGGATTCAGATAAACAGCCGGACACATCGGGTGAAATCTGGAAGGGTCCCCACCAAGCACAAGAGCTTCTGTCCATGTAGAGTTGGGGCGCCACTCTCCCGTCATGTCAATGTTCACCAACCCTTAAGCTCTCTGAACCCCATACTTTTGGGATTTTTATGGTGGCTCGTCGCATCGGCTTGACCAGCTACTAACTCAATCTCCAGTCCCTCTCCCCTTCCTGAAACATGAGCTGTGGGGCTCAACGTTCCAAGATACTAATCATGGTCTTCTGGGTGACCAGCCCCCATCCAGGAGGTACAGGAACCCACTAAAGTCGCCTTGTTAGAACAAAAGACACTCCTCTATGACCCAAGAAATCCCACGGGATTCAGAGCCCTGTGTCAGGGACTCGGGGGGAGAGACCAAAAACAGAGCCAGAGATGCCCTTAGTGCTCTTATCACTTAGGAAATTAAAAGGGTTTTAGGAACTCTGTTCCAGGAACTAGGAGCAGAGACCAACACCTATATTTTCTATTACTTCACAGCCCACCCCCTGGCCTCTGGCCACAAAACACAGCAAAATGACATACGACTCAAAAGATATTGGCACATTACTAGAACCACACACAGTCACTAGTATTCATTCCAGTCAATCATCATATCATATGAAAATGTCCCCCCCAGAATGAGGCCACTCAGGTTTGCAGGCTTCCGTTCAATCTTGCAAAAGCAGAGGTTTCAAAAGCAGAAGTGGTCTCAGCAAACGTGGGTACACCCTTCAGGTATCCTATATAATAAGAGGGTAATATGCACATTAACCATCACTCCAAAGATGGTGGCGCCCACAGCGCCAGGACCGGACGCTAGCGTTCCATGCCCAGGCCACGGAGGGAGGGAGGGCTGTGGACAAAATGTGGGACTGCTGGGCTGGGGGCGTGCTCCGAGCTGCCGCCGCGCGGCTCAGGGCACACCCCCAGTCCAGCGGACAGAAGCCCAGCGGACACAATGCAGGGGGTCCTCTGTGCATGAGCTGCAGAGGAAACACCTTTTCTGACGGCTCATTGGCTAAGCTCCCTGTAAGCCACTCTCAGTGTTCTTGGTAACTTGGGTAATAAGAATCCAAGAGGACCAAACCAGAGAGAGTCGGACCTGCATTACCACCATTTGTCCACCATCCAGAACTGAAATGTCAGTGCTGACATGTACACATAAGGAACTGTTGGACATTGAAATTGGGTCTCAAAAGAACTGTTGGCCCAGAAAGAAACTCACTACACACTGATTCATTTGCCTGTCACCATAACCATTATTGCTTATCTCATTTTCAGTTCTTATAAGTGTATTTCTAATAACACATGATCTCACTCATCTAGGGGAAATAATGAACAACATAGACTGATGAACAAGAACAGACCCAGAAACAAGGAGGCATGGATCAGACTGTCGGGCCTCAGAGGGAGGGTAAGGAAGGGTGGGGGTAAAGGGGGAGATCAACCAAAGGACTTGTGTGCAGGCATATGAGCCTAACAGGCAGTTAAGGACAACAGAGGGGTGGGGGCATGTGTGGGGAGGGGGGTGGGATGGGAATGGGGGGACGAGGACAAATATGTGATACCTTAATCAATAAAGAAATTAAAAAAAAAAAAAAAGAATCCAAGAAGGTGATCTAGGTTTTTCCACCTCACTCCTGGAGGAAAAAACTAAGGTGTGCTGCTGGAGGGCTAAGAAATGTCATATCCTGCCCTAGCCAGTTTGGCTCAGTGGATAGAGCCTCGGCCTGCCAACCTCAGGGTCCAGGTTTGATTCTGATCAAGGGCATGTACCTAGGTTGCAGGCTCCTCCCTGGCCGGGGCCCAGGTCAGGGCTCATGCAGGAGGCAACCAATTGAAGTGTCCCTCTCACATTGATGTTTCTCTCTGTCTTTCCCTCTCTCTTCCAATCTCTCTAAAAATCAATGGAAACATATCCTCAGATGAGGATTAAAAAAAAAAGAAAGAATGTCATATCCTATGAAAGACACATCCTGAAAATGCCTAAAGAAAGTTGTCATTTTTTCATGGTGAAGGGACTGGAGTCCATGTTGATGAAAACACCTTGGCGGCTGCGACAGTGGCAGCAGCAGCGGGGTAATGGGGCTGGCACCTTCCCCTGATCAGCCCGGTCACCTCCTGCAGTGTGAGGCCAGACTGTGGCTTAGGCCCGCTCCCCATCAGTAGGACATCCCCTGAGGGCTCCCAGTCTGTGAGAGGGGGCAGGCTTGGCTGAGGGACACCCCCCCCCCAGTGCACCAATTTCGTGCACTGGGCCTCTAGTCTGATATAATTGTGCTAAGAGACGATATCATCTCTTGCTCTGAGCCTCTTTCGAGGTGTTAATGTAATATTGGTCTCTCATTACATAACCCATCTATTCATAATTTTTCCGTTAGCTGCTGTTTCTCCTCTTTATTTATACCCAGACTCTTACTCTGTTGGAAGAGACGTTAGGTTTGGCCATTGTGCTGGTCTAGATTGCAGGCAGCAACACTAGTCTATCAAGTGCCTCCCCTTCAATCCACTCCTGTTCACATAGGGTGAGGTTACACAGGTGCAGATCCTGTGAGCTGTTCTTATCACCAGGTATACAGCTGCATTCACTGTTAACACCAATTTTGGCAGATGGAGCAGATGAAGGCACATCTTGCTCCATCAGGCCCTTAGGAATTCTGACATAAGGTTTAAAATGTAGTTGCAGGAGCCGGCAGCAATGAGCGGGGACAGTGGGGCCGATGTCTGCAGCACCCCATCCCGGGGAGATGGAACCGGGCAGTGGGGTCCGCATCGTGGTGGAGTACTGTGAGCCCTGCGGCTTTGAGGCGGCCTACCTGGAGCTGGCGAGCGCCGTGAAGGAGCAGTACCCTGGCATCGAGATCGAGCCTCGCCTGGGGGGCACAGAGGCCTTTGAGATCGATATCCATGGACAGCTGGTGTTCTCCAAGCCGGAGAATGGGGCTTCCCTTATGAGAAAGACCTCATTGAGGCCATTCGAAGACCCAGTAACGGAGAACCCCTGGAAAAGATCACCAACAGCCGTCCTCCCTGCGTCATCCTGTGACTCCATGGGATTCCAGGTTCCTGTGTGTTCTGGGATACAAGCCTTGGTCTCCCCTCTGGTCCTGCTGAGGGTTCCCCACTGCCTCTTTCCCCTCACGTGGCTCCAGGTAGCTGAGACCCTGACCTCCACTTTGCCCCTTTGGGTCCCAGGAGGGAATAGAAACTTCTATTGGTCTGGAAGGTGGGAGAGCCTCTCCACTGATATTATCACAGCCACCTTGCTGGAAGCTAGTTCCAGCATGTCATAAATGCAAGAGTTTCATCAAAAGGTTGATGGAACTTGGGGATTCAGCAGGGCTGAATACATATTACCTGCTGCTGTAATAGCAAAGGGCATTTCCCCAAACCTAAAGATTTGCCTATATTATTACCTTCTACCAGACAGCTGAGGGTATTTTAATCTACATGTTATTGCCTCCTGCTGGCCAAACACCTGAACATCCAAAGGCAGTTCCCCAAACTGACAATGCCTACTGTATACCAAATTTACCTTTGATATGTATATCTACTTTGCTATAGGGCGAAATGTGGGAATAAAAAGAGCCCTGGGTCTGGAGATAGGGAGAACTTGGTTCCTATAGCTAAGCTTCCTCTGGCTCCCCCATGGATTATAAATTTATATTATATTTCTAGTCTCTTTATTAATTTACACGCAGCGCCTTCTCCAGATTCCTGAACCCTTCCGGATGCTGGGAAAGAACCCCAGCATTACCACCTTGTACCCCTTCTGGGGATCAGTGTCCACAAAAGCTTGCTCCCCTCTCCAGCCTAGCTATACCTGTAAGAGGCCACTGTAGTTCTAATTTATTTTCTACTAGCCCCGGGCATTGTCAGCTATTGGCAATAAACTGGCACTACAAAAAAAAGAAGAAAAAAAGTAATAAAATAAAATGTAGTTGCAAACTCTTTTATTTAGGAATTATTGCTGTTTCAGGCACTTGCATTTGCAGCCCTGGTTATACAACCACTGAATCAGGTATGAAAAAACAATTGAGGCGGTGTGGGGAAGAAGAAAGAAAAAGACTGAGTCATTATACCACCATTTTCTCCTCTTGGGAAGAATTTCAGTGTCCTACCAGCATAATTCTCCACCTCCTTCCCCCAGATCCAGTGGGGAAACTCCTTTAGCCCCACTCATGTTCCTGTTGAGTGTGAGCATACACTCATGAAGGTGTGTAAGCCTTTATCTCCTTTCATTTTAGACAATGTTTTTATTGCCCATTCCAATTCTCTATCAAATAAAACTCTGAGAAGGACATCTCTCTGCCCATTGTTGGACATCATGGTCTATAAAGTGTGGTCCTTGGCCTGAAGAAATGACAAATGGCCATAATAATTGGTGCACTATCTTCTGTTCTGTTTTTGTTTTGTTAATCCTCACCCAAAGATATTTTTCCATTGATTTTCAGAGAGAGTGGAAGGGAAGAGGGAGAGACAGAGAGAGAAACATCGATGTCAGAAAGACACATCAATTGGTTACCTCCCATACACGCCCCACCAGGGCTAGGAATTGAGCCTACAACAGAGGTATGTGCCCTTGACCAGAATTGAACCCGGGACTCTTCAGTCCACAGCTGACGCTCTATCCACTAAGCCAAACCAGCTAGGGCTGTTCTGGTGCGTGTGTTTTTTTTAATAGCATCTGAGCATTTGCATCTATCGCTGAGTAAGCAAAGCCCAGTCCAGATTCAGTGTCTGTTCTGATCAGGACCCATTTTTAGCCCATTAGGGCCACCAGCATCAGTCTGACTTGCCAGCTATGATCAAAGCCTTTGCCCCAGGGAATCTGCCACAGAGCCACTGCAGCCTTCCTGTACACTTAGTTTATGGGCCCAGGGGCCACCTCGAGTGAGCACAGAGATGTCTGCTGGCTGATTTCAATCATCTCCCAAATCTGGAAGGGGGTTCTTCAGATGGACATTGCGTGTCCTACTTTATTCACTCCTCAAGTTCCCATAGGGATTTCCACAGGGACCAAGTTTCCATTGCCCTCCTGCCTGCTCAGATGGTCACAAGTTTCCATTGCCCTCATGCCCTGCTTGCCCTCCTGCCTGAAGATGGTCACTACCGATGAGCTGGCAGAAACAAACACATAGGGAATTTTACTGTTCAGTTCTTCCATCGCTGCTGGGAAAACAGCATGCAATCAGTCCACTGAACTGATCTGTCCTTACCTTCTTTGATCAGAGTAGTGGCCTCCCAACCAGGATGTTATTCATTCACCTTGGAACTGCCGTCCACAAACCAAGCAGCTCTTTGTTGGTCAGTTAAGGGCTATTTATAGGGCACTGTCCAGTGACAACAGAAGCTAGGAGCTCCTCACACCATCCCGAAGTTGGTTGTAGGGGGAAAGGTTCATTCAGTGAACCTGCTTGTGAGTATGTCTTTGTGTTCCCAGCAGCATGAGCCTGTACAAACCATTTCCATGTCTTTATCCAACTCTTCTGGGCCCTGCAGTACCCATTAGAGCATTTCTCTGACATCACCCAAGACCCTGTGGGTAGTTCAGGTTTCAAGATCATTTTATGTCCTTCAGTCTTATGAGTAGGTTCGATTTATGTCTGATAGCAAGGTGGGAAATACCCCAAAATGAAAATTCTCTTGTCCAACGTACCCGTAGTCGTCACTAGGAGGTGCACATGGGGTGTTGTAATAGCCCCAGCCCACACTCCACTTGGGCTATTTCTGTTCCAGCTTCTCTTCCACACTTTGTGGGCTCAGGCAATTGCCCAGCTGCCCATTCAGCATGTCCAATTAATGTGGCCAGAAGGACGCGTTTACATGCCTGTTTTACAAGGCTAGGTAGGGAACCGTTCCCCAGTTAGATACAATGTCCATCCCATAACACAACCAGGTAAAAGAAACACAACTTCACATAAAGCCTGCTCAAACGTACCAATTCTCCTGCTAACTTTTACCTGAGTTCCATCAACCCTCACATTTCTAACTGTAGGCCCTTATTGGGACTTACCAACTGGTCTTGGTTTTACAATACAAGGTAGGGGCAGTGTGCCCCAGTAGGACATAATATCCACTCCCATAAAACATTAGTAAAAGAAGATACAACTTCTTTACACAACGCCTGTTTAAATAGTCCAGCTTTCATAATCTTATAGATTCTTATATTTTTAATCTCAATCAGTTGTAGCCCCAGTCAGGGCTTCACCAATGGGTTTGGTACCACAGTGTTTGGGGCTCCTGTATCAAGCAGTCCTGGGAACTGTGCTTCTTCAGTCCCTGACCAATTAACCCACTCCTATGCAAAAGGCCTTGGGTTAGAGAGAATTCTGGGAAGTTGGTGGAGTAGGAAGCACCAGGAATCTGTCTCCCGAACTGGAAAGAATCTGTAGATGGAACTGTTACGGAACTCTGAACACTTACAACTTCTGGGGGAAGGGTTGGACAGTAAATTGTGGTAAATTTTATGTCTTAGCAGAGTAGCAGCTACTCAGAGCACACACCTAGGCATGTGGCAGGCAGCTGTGCATGTTCACCAGAGCAGCGAGCACACAGCTTTTAAGAACTTCTCAAAATGTCAGTACTACCCAGAACAATCTACAGATTTGATGCAATTCCTATTAAAATCCCAATGATGTTTTTGCAGAATAGAAAAACCCATCCTAAAATTCATATGGAATCTCAAGGGACCCCAAATAGCCAAAATGATCTTGGGGGAAAAAAAGAAACAAAACTGAAAGACTCATACTTCCTAATTTTAAAACTTATTACAAAGCTACAGTAATCAAAACAGTGTGGTACTGGCATAAAGATAGACATATACCGCCGAAACTGGTTTGGCTCAGTGGATAGAGCATCGGCCTGCGGACTCAAGGATCCCAGGTTCGATTCCGGTCAAGGGCATGTACCTTGGTTGCGGGCACATCCCCAGTAGGGGGTGTACAAGAGGCAGCTGATCGATGTTTCTAACTCTCTATCCCTCTTTCTTCCTCTCTGTAAAAAAAAAAAAAAGATAGACATATACCAATGGTATAGAATAGAGAGGCCAGAAATACACCCTCACATATACAGTTAAATAATTTGGATAAGGATGCTAGACCATTAAATGGAGAAAAGATAGTCTTTTCAATAAATGGTTCTGGGAGCCTTGGTCAGTGTGGCTCAGTTCGTTGGGCATGGTCCTGTGCACCAGGAGGTTGTCAGTTTGATTCCCTGTCAAGTCCCCAGCAGGGAGCATGCAGCAGGCAGCCAACTGATGTTGCACTCTCACATCGATGTTTCTCTCTCTCCCCCTCCCCCTTTCTCTCTAAAAATCAATAAGCTATTATTTTAAAAAATAAATGGTTCTGGGAAAATTGGATGACACATGCAAAAGAATGAGATTGGATTCTTACCTAACACTGTATACAAAAATTAACTCAAAATGGATCAAGGACCTAATGTAAGACCTAAAACAAACTCTTTGAAGAAAACAGGCCAAACACTTCACAACACTGGATTTGGCAATGATTTCTTGGATATGATACCAAAGGCACAGGAAACAAAACAAAAATTTGACTTCACAAAAAAATTAAAATTTTGTACATTAATACTATCCATGGGGTAAAAAGGCAACGCACAGGATGGGAAAAAATATTTTCAAATCATATCTCTGATAAGGGATTAATATCCAGAATATATAGAAAATTCCTAAAATCAACAACAAGAAAACAACCCAATTAAAAAATGGGACTTGAGTGGATATTAGTCCAAGGAAGATACACAAATGGCCAATAAGCACATGAGAATGTGCTCAGCATCACTAATCATTAGTGTTTCCGCTTTGTTTCACTCCCATCAATATTTGCTTAATTTGTCCTATTTCTTAATAACTTTTAAAATTTCCACTCTGCTAAGACCAATCTGTTGATTCTCTCCTCTGCCTTCCCCCCATTTTCTTATTAATTAACCTAATATTTGTATTAGTAGTAAGACCCATGAAGGAAAGCAGAGAGAGCAAATTCTCTATCTTCCTGAACAGTCCTTCAGGTTTGTAACAGTAAGATTACGTGGGGTGCCTATGGAGCAGGGCCCCCTGAACCACAGCATTTACCATGACCCGGGTACCGAACATGTCCACTGGGGGAAGCCAGTCCCACACGGCTGGCATACAGAGCATTTCAGCTGTGGCGCTCCACTTGGCATTGATGGGAAATGAACAGCACACCTTCTCAGGGGATTTTATCCAATCCACCAAGCTGGCTGTTCCCTTGGGAATAGCTTCTTGTGCGTCCGGATCCGGGGAGCCATCTGTGAGAGCTCCATAGGAGCTTCGGGTCCTGTACTAACAAACATGCTCTCCCACTCACTCTGCAGCATCAAAACCGGAGACACGGCCTCCAACCTGGTTCCTCTCACAATCCACTTCAGTAAAGGTTCTTCAGGAAGCTGGTGATACTGATCTACCCTCTGGTTTCTGTGGTTTCTTGGTTTTGCCCTTCCCTGATATCGACTACCTTCTTGGCAACCACAGATCTTAGAGGTTCTTTCTGTGCTTCCTGCAGTTTTCACCTTGAGCAGCAGCTGCGAGGCCAGTGGCTGAAGCTCAGCCTCACTAAAGTCGGAGCTTGTCCTTAGCATCAAAGTCCAACCCCAAACTCTTTTTAAATTTTGCTTTAGTTATTATAGCTAACAATAACCAAGAGATGGAATATTTTACTTTTTTAAAAATATATATGTTTTTATTTATTTTAGAGAAAGAGTGAGAGAGAGGGGGGAGGGGGAGAGAGAGAGAGAGACTGCATAGTTGCCCCCCATATGCATCCCGACTGGGGACTGAGCCCACAACCTGGGTATGTGCCCTGACCGGGAGTCGAACCAACGACCCTTTGGTGCATGGGATGAGCCACACCAGCCAGGGTTTACCTCTTTTTTTATTAGTTTGCATGTCCTTATACATCCCCTGAACCAGCTCCTCAGGAGAAGACTCATTTCTAAATTCCGTTGGTAAATTTGCCGTTGGCAACTGAGCACAACACAGCGGCGGCTCATCCGTGGGTAACCATGTGGCCACTAGGAACCAAAGGCTCCTTCTCTTCATCCTTTCTCTCTCCCAACCACATGTTTCTATGAGCCAGAGCCGTACTAGCAAATCCCACTTTTCTCACACCAATGGTAATGAGAACCTCATTTCTTGTAGCACAGGTGTTTTCAGAGTCCTGTGCCAGGAAATGGGGTCAGAGACCAATATATACTTTTTTTTCTCTATTATCTCACACCATGTTTGTCATCAGGTTGACAAAAATTACAAAGCTTGATGATGCCAAGTGTTGGGCAGGTGTAGGCCAGATGAAATTCACACTTTGCTGACAGGAGTGTATTTTGTTGCTTCCACAATGGCATCAACCCTCCCCACAAAATTTGGTTCAGATGTGGAGACTGATGAGGCCACTCACACCAAGAGAATATGATGAGAGAGATGAGGTTTTCATGGGGAGCAGAAAAAGCAAAGAGGGCCCTGACTGGTTTGGCTCAGTGGATAGAGCGTCAGCCTGCGGACTGAAGGGTCCCAGGTTCGATTCCAGTCAAGGACATGTACCTTGGTTGCAGGCACATCCCCAGTAGGGGGTGTGCAAGAGGCAGCTGATCGATGTTTCTCTCCCATTGATGTTTCTAACTCTCTATTCCTCTCTGTAAAAATCAATAAAATTATTTTAAAAAAGGAAAAAGCAAAGAGGAGCTTTTCTGGTGGTGAGGGATGAGGCTGGCTGAGGCCCCTACACACTGCCAGGGCTTTCCTGGTTTCCGTTTCCTCAGCATCGAGGCCTTCTTTTCAGCCTGCCTCGCTGTGCAGCACAAGGCGAGGAAGGACGCATGGGGCTTTACGTCTCTCAGCAATCAAACATCAAAAACGGAGTCAAACTGTTTATTACAGAGTGTAAATTAGTACCTACACTTTGGAAACCAGTTTGGCAATATTTAATAAAGCTGAAGAGCGTAGCCTCTGTGGTAGATAAAAGATGGCTGCAAATTCTTTGCTACTCCCTCCACTGAGAGATGGAATCTCTCCTCTCCTCTTGAGCCCCAGGTGGGCTCGGTGACTTGTTTGCCCAGTGGAATGCCCTGGGAGTGATGGTTCTGGGACCTCAAGGCTGCATCTGAAGACCTGCAGCTTCTTGGAACCTCTCTTTGGGGGGAGTCAGTTGCCATGCCAGAAGTCTGGGATGGTCAAACTGTGAGGAAATCCACGCAGGCCACAGGCAGGGGCTGCGTGGAGAGAGAAACGCTGTCTGGCCCCAGCTCACACAGCCATTCAGCCCAGGCATCAGACGTGAGATGACTCAAGCCCTGGTCACCATTTACCTGCAACTGCATGAAGTCCCAGCAGCAAGACCCTCCAGCAGAACCAGCCAAGCCTCAGAACATAATTGTTGTTTTAAGCCTCTAAGTTGTGGGGTGGTTATTATGCAGCAAGAGATCATGGGAACAGCTCTCACCACTGACTGCACTTCTAGATGGATGGGACGCCCGCCAATGTGCCCATGGAAATGGGAGCACAAAGGATGTGCATTAGAATGTTGGAAACGTGCCAACAGTGTTCCCTGATAGGAGCGTGGAGGAATAAAGTAAGGATAAACATGGGATGAAATGCCATACAGTTATTAGGGACAAACAAAACCCAAATGCATCATCCTGGATAAATCTCAGAAACCTTCTGGAAAACAGCTACCTGGATTCTTTAAAAATAAAAATAAAAAGTCAGTATTGTAAAAGACACAGGAACTACTTTAGATTAAAAGATACTAAAGAGAAATGACAGCTAGATGCAATATGTGATCTTTGAACTTCTCCTGGATTTAAAAAAAAAATTATTTAAAAAGGGCATCCCAGCCCTGACCAGTTTGGCTCAGTGGATGGAGCGTCGGCCTGCGGACTGAAGGGTCCCAGGTTCGGTTCCGGTCAGGGGCATGTGCCTTGGTTGCGGGCGCATGCCCAGTAGGGGGTGTGCGGGAGGCAGCTGACCCATGTTTCTCTCTCATTGATGTTTCTGACTCTCTATCCTTCTCCCTTCCTCTCTGTAAAAAAATCAATAAAATATATTTTAAATAAATAAATAAATAAATAAATAAATAAAAATAAAAAGGGCATCCTGTCTGGCCGGTGGTGCTCAGTGCTTGAGCATCAGCCTATGAACCAGGAGGTCACTGGTTGGATTCCTGGTCAGGGCACATGCCCCAGTTGTGAGCACAGTCCCCAGTAGGGGGTGTGCAGGAAGCAGCCGATCAATGACTCTCTCTTATCATTGATGTTTCTATCTCTCTCTCCCTCTCCCTTCCTCTCTGAAATAATAAAAAAAAATCTAAAAATAAAAATAATAAATGAAAAGGGTATTCCTGTAATAAACAGTAAAAAAAGATTATTGCATCTACAGTATTTTATCAGTGTCCAATTTGTCACATGTGATAATAGTATGTGCTTGTGTGGGAGAATATATGCGTCCTCAGGAGATGCTGAGTAAGAAGCTGAAGTGGCCAGTGGTTTTTCCCAATGTGTGCCTGTGTGTGCAGCGTGAGAGAGAGAGGAAGCAAATGTGGCAGAATGTTCACAATTGTGAGCCTTCGGGGAAGCTACTCATTACATTATTCCTGCAACCTTTCTTCAGGTCTGAAGCTTCTCAAACCTATTGATTCCACTGATTCACACAACATAGATGTATCTCAGAAGCATTATGCTTAGCTTATCAAAGAAGTTTATAGTACAGGCACAAAAGACCACATACTATACCCTGGGTGGCCAGATTATTATGATCTCTGAATGCAAATAATCTGGCCACTCAGTATGTATATATTAGAGGCCCGGTGCATGAATTTGTGCATAGGTGGGGTCGGGCCAGCCTGGCCAGGGGGAGGGGACATGGGCGGTTGGCCGGCCTGCCTGCTGGTCAAACTCCTGGTCGAGGGGACAATTTGCATATTAGCCTTTTATTATATAGGATATACACTGAGTGGCCACATTATTATGCGTTCAGAGATCATAATAATCTGGCCACTCAGTATATATGATTCTAGTTAGAGAGCATTCTGGAAAAGACAAAACGACAGTGACAGAAAGCAGATCAGTGATCACCAGAGGCTGGGGTGGGTGATGAGGAAGTTTGTGGTGACGAAAGTGCTCTGTGTTTCTTTGAGGAAGACGCAGTGGGCACTGCAGCGAGCTCCGTTCGTCCCGCCCACTCCTGTTCCTGACGCACCGCTGTTTGCTCTCACAGAAGAACAAGTGGGTCAGGAAGCTGCACCGCAGCCACGGCTTTTAAAGAGGTGGAAAGACACCCTGGAACCAGAGGTGGCGATTCAGCGAGTTAGAAGTACTCTAACCAGCCGCAGCGTAAAATCTTTGACTTGATCAGAGGCGAAAAGGAAAAGAATCTCAAACTGTAAGGACCAGTTCGGATGTCTGCCAAGACTCTGGGAATCGCTGCCAGAAAAACTCCCTGTGGGGAAGGTGCTAACACTCGGGATGTTTTCAGAGGAGGATCCACAAGTGGGTCATTGACTTACACAGTCCCTCTGAGATGGTTATCAGGTTACTTCCACCAGCATGGAGCCAGGAGTCCAGGTTAAAGTCGCCATTGCAGATGTTCAAATCAACCTTTTAAATAAATTGACTATCAGCTGTTTTTTTAAAAAATATATTTTTTTATTGATTTCAGAGAGGAAGGAAGAGGGAGAGATAGAAACATCAATGATGAGAGAGCATCACCGATCGGCTGCCTCCTCCCTGCTGGGGATCAAGCCCGCAACCTGGGCATGTGCTCTTGACCAGAATTGAACCCGGGACCCTTCAGTCTGCAGGCGACGCTCTATCCACTGAGCCAAACCGGCCAGGGCTATCAGCTGTGTGTGGTTTTTTTTTTAAAAAATGTGTTCCATATCATGATTGTGGTGGCAGTTACGTTACTGCATATACTTCTCAAAAGCTCATCAAATGAAACCCTTAAAATTGCTTAACTTTATTATATAAAAATTGTTCCTTGGAGTAGGTCGAATTGTGTCTCCAAAAAACACAAATCCCAGTCCTAACCTCCAGGCCCCGAGAATGTGACGCTATTTAAAAAGAGGGGCTCTGCCTTGGCGTCATCCCCTGCGCTGAAAGGTCGCCAGTTTGACTCTGGGTCAGGGCACATGCCGGGGCTGCAAGCTCGGTCCCCAGTAGGGGCCTGTAAGGGGCAGCCGATTGAAGTCTCACTCTCAGATTGATGTTTCTCTCTCCCTTTCCCTTCCTCTCTCTCTAAAAAGAAAAAAAAAAATCAATAAAAAATACTTATTCTTAAAAAAAAAAGGGGGGTCTTTGCACATGTAAGTTAAGTCTCCAGATGACATCATCCTGGATTTAGGATGGGCCCTAAATCTAGTCACTGTGTCCTTAGGAGAGAAAGTAGGGAGCCATACCAGCCCAGGGACACAGAGAAGACCAGGGAGGCAGAGATGGAGTGATGTGTCTACGAGCCTAGAAATGCCAGGGGTTGCTGGCAGCACCAGAAACGGGGAGAGAGGCACAGAATAGATTTCCTCTTAGGAGCATCTATAAGGAACCACTCCTGCCCACACCTTAATTTTGGTTTGGCCTCCGGAACTAAGAGACAGCACATTTTTGTTGTTTAGTAATTTGTTACAGCAGCTCTAGAAAACAAATACCTACCTCAATAAAGCTGATTTTTTTTTTTTTTAAGTTGGGGAAAAAAACAACAATACTCGGAAACATCAGGTTAAATGCATAAGGAGCCAGGTAAGGGTCTACCATGTAGGCACAGGCCAACCACTTCACCTCCCTGAGCTGGTTTCCTGTTTGAAGGGTATGAACACATCAAAGTGTTATGAGGATAAAACACATTCTAATGTGCGTGGTGAGTCACCTTTGTGGCTAGGCTGAGGATCACTAGCATGGCCTAAGTGCTGGTACTTCAACCTCATTATAATCCTCACAACTCTACGAGCTGGAAGTCGTCACACCCACTTTACAGATGGTGAAACTGAGGGTTGCAGAGGTTAATCAGCTGAACGACACAGGCATGCACAGCTGAGAAGTGGCCAGACTGGGATCTGGACTGAGGTTACTGACTCATTTTTGGTTTATGGGTTGACACCTGTTCCAGCTCCGGGGTGGACTGTGAATCTCTGGGGAGCCAGGCCTTGACCATTTCATCTCCAGATGAGCCCAAGGCCCTGCCGGACAGGAGGAGGACTCGGGAAATGTGGGTGTGGGTGAATATGGGTTGGGCCCATGGTGACCTGGCATTTAGAAGGGGTCAGCCCTGCAAAGCCCACCGGGTTGTTACCACAGATACCAGGGGGGTACAGGGCAGCTTTGCTGGGCAACAGAGCTCCCAGACCCCTCTGCAAAGAATTGGCTCTTCTACTCCACGGTGGCAGGAAACCTGTCCCAACCCCAGGGCCCAGGAGTTCCAGCACTAAAACACCCCTCCAAGGAGTCTGCACCCATTTTCCCACAAATCAGTAGTCCCAGCTCCCATCTTCTTATTTTTCTAGGATCCAGACAGAGAGATCTCTGTTCCCCATGACCTGAGCATCCTTACCCCCAGCCAGAGGGACACAGGACCCCCTGGAACTGACAGGCAGAGCTGGATATGCACACCTCCACCCACCTTCACCTCCAACGGTGTCATGTGGTGGCCTGGCCTGAAATCAGCGGGGAGGGAGTATTTACTCCACAGAAACTGGCAAATGCAGCAAATCCAGGCTTCCTTTCCCCCAGACAGCCTGTTGTTGAATAGGAACCAGCACACCACGGCTCCCAGCCCTCCATTTGTCACTGCTCAGCAGGCCAGGAGTCCCCGTTACAGGAACCCAGGGAGCCCTGGAAGGTTGAGGAGACGAGACAAGCCACCAGGCCACAGCTAGGACATCACCTACATGCCCAGGCTGCATCGGGCTGGACCGTGGAACCCAGCCCTGATCCTCCGGTCTCCATTCGAAGGCCTCCGTCCCAGACTAGAGAGCACCGCGCCCAGCTCTGTGCAGCTGGGAACTGAGAGCACCAAGCCGGGAACCGCACAGGCAAGTCACTTTAGCTGTCCTCCCTGCGGCACGGGGAGCAGTGTGAGAGCACCCACCCTAAGGTCACCCGTCTGCAGGGCACAGTCAAGGTCTGTCCATGTGGCCCCACGCAAGTCAGACCCTCCCTGAGCCTCCGCATCCTAATCAATAAGATGGACATAAGAGTAGTTCCTGTTTCATTAGGATGTCCTAAAAGTAAGGAAGTTGTGCATTTGTGCCTATGAAAGAGCTGACTTAGCAGAGTGCTTAATATGTGTTAGATGTGTTATTATAATTGTTAATAATTTCCCATCCCAAACCACAATGAGATATCGACTCACACTTGTCAGAATGGCTATCATCAATAAATCAGAGAGCCCTGGCCGGTGTGGCTCAGTTGGTTGAGCATTGTCCCAGGAGGTCACCGGTTCAATTCCCTATCAGGGCACATGTCTGGGCTGCAGGATTGATTCTCAATGGGAGGTGTACAGGAGGCAGCTGATTGATGTTTCTATCTCTCTTTCTCTCTCTTTTCTTCTCTCTCTAAAATCAATAAAAACATACTTTTAATAATTAAAAAAAATATGCCCAGCATGTGGCTCAGTGGTTGAGCGTTAACCCATGCACCGAGAGGTCGCAGGTTCAATTCCTGGTCAGGGCACGTGTCAGGGTTTTGGACTTGATCCCTGGCAGGGGGTGTGCAGGAGGCAACTGGTCAATCAACATTGATGTTTCTCTCTCCCTTTCCCTTCCTCTCTCTCTAAAATCAATAAAAACATTTATTTAAGAAAATATTTTTTGCCAGGACCGGTTTGGCTCAGTGGATGGAGCGTCAGCCTTCGGACTGAAGGGTCCCAGGTTCGATTCCGGTCAAGGGCATGTACCTTGGTTGTGGGCACATCTCCTGTGGGGGTTGTGCAGGAGGCAGCTGATCGATGTTTCTCTCTCATCGATGTTTCTAACTCTCTATCTCTCTCCCTTCCTCTCTATAAAAAATCAATAAAATATATTCTAAAAAATATTTTTATTGATTTCAGAGAAGAAGGGAGGGGGAGGAAGAGAAAGAAACATCAATGATGAGAGAGAATCATTGGTGGACCACCTCCTGCATGCCCCACCCTGAGGATCGAGCCTACAACCCGGGCATATGCCCTGACTGGAAATCGAACCGTGACCTCCTGGCTCATAGGTCAACACTCAACCACTGAGCCACACTGGCTGGGGAAAAAAAATTTTGTTTTAAAAATAGTCATGGGAGCCCTTGCCAGTTTGGCTCAGTAGATAGAGCGTCGGCCTGAGGACTGAAGGGTCCTGGGTTCAATTCTAGTCAAGGGCACATACACAGGTTGTGGGCTCAGTCCCCAGTAGGGGGCATGCAGGAGGCAGCCTGATCAATGATTCTCTCTCATCATTGATGTTTCTTTCTCTCTCTTTCTCCCTTCCTCTCTGAAATACACACACACACACACACACACACACACACACACATATATGGGAGGCAACCAAATTTTTGGTGGCCTTGTTTAAAAATAATAATAATAAAATAAAAATAGTCATGGGGATGTAAGTAAAGTACAGCATAGGGAGCAGAGTCAGTAATATTGTAACTACTATGAGTGTTGCCAGGTGGGTAACAGAATTACTGGAATGAACACTTTGTAAGGTATCTAAATCACTAGGTTGTACATTTGAAACTAATATAATAGTGTATGTCGACTGTAATTGAAAAATAAAGAAAAACTATATAAACAAATGATCTTCTATCCCATAGGGCAGTTGTGAGGGGAAAGGAGCTGACATCGATGCTCAGCGCAGAGTCTGCACACAGTGGGTGCTCAGTTAATGGGCCCTGTTGTTTCTGACAGTAGCAAATGGTCAGTGCCTCTGACCTGGGGTGAGGTGACTTTCCTTGAGCCCCGCCTGGCCATTCTGGTCACCAGGGGGCGCCCCAGCCCCGCCCAGGGCCCCGCCCCACACCTGTGCACCTGGCGCCGCCTCCGGAAGAAGGGATCGGACGGCGGGGATCTCGGCGGGATCCCGGCACCGTCGGCGGGTGAGAGCCTAGGGGGCGCTGAGGACCCGGGCCCGCCAAGCTGCAGGCTGGACGGAGCCGGGCGGGGGGTGTGGTTGGCTCGGGGCTGGAGGCACCGGCCGGACCCCTGGGGCCGGGAAGCATCGGACGCAGTCTGGAAGGAAGGCGGTGGCCGGGCTTCCAACACCTGGGTTCGGGGGTTCGGGGGACTGTGGGCCCCGACGCCTGGGTGGAGGTACTAAATGGCAGCTCAGTTCGGGGAGGGGAAGAAGGGACGCACCGGCATCTCCAGAGCAGGCCGGGCTGCGGGGGCCATGCCAGGGAGACCCTGGGTCCAGCCTGAGGGCAGCTGGGCTGGGCTGCTGGGACCCCTGGGCTTGGACGCCTGGTGAGGGGAGTAGAGGGAGGGACAGGTGTGTGTGTTGGGGGATACCCCAGGGAACCCCCTGTGTCCCCTCCCTCTGGAGTCCCTGAACTGCTAGGCCCTGGAGGTCCTCGGGGAGTGCCCAGGCTCCTGTCCCCAGCGGCGGGCTGGGGAGTAAACAGGAACCTGGATTGGCAGGGCAGCAGCGGCTGGCACAACCTGTTACCTCGCCCTGCCTGGGCCCTGGGAAACCAGAGGGCTGGTGCCTACACTCCAGAGAGGACGGCTGAGCGTCTGGGCACCTGAGTCCTGAGGGGTGAGGAACCAAACACCTGACTCCTGAGAAAACAGGAGGACAGGGCCAGGATAGCGGGGAGGGCATCCGAGTGCCAAGGAGCTGGGGACCTGGGCTTCTGGAAGAGGAGGGGCTGAATTGCCGGGGGCTGAGGGTCAGGACACCTCAGTTCCCAAGGCCCTGTATTCTTGGAGGGAAAAGGGTCTGGACTTGTCCCTGGGTCCTTAGTCCCTCAGAACCTGGGTTCTGGGAAGTTCCCCAGACGGTCAGGGGCTGGGAACCAGAATCCATCCGGGTTCTAGAAAGAGGGAGGCAGGGAGTGTCAGCACTGGGACAAGTCTGGGGGCAGGGAATGTCTGCTAGAGGCCAAGGCACCCATTTATTTCCTGCTTCTCTCTGCCTCAGTTTACCCTGGGGACATTAACTGAGCTGAGTGGCCAAGACACGCATCATTAACCCTTCATGGTACATGGAGGCCCTGGCTGACAGACTGGGAGGGCCGGTGGACAGGTGAAGAATTAAGGGAGGGCCAGGTCTTGGTGGGGGTTGGGGGGCTGTCAAACCCCAGGCTGCAGAGTAGAGTGTCCTGCAGCTACCTGACCCACAGACCCACCTGTCCCCCCAGCACCATGAACTCCCCAGAAGGGCCAAGCTTCCCACTGGGGCTGCTCTCTGGCGGCGCCTCCCCAAGCTGTGATGAGGGCTTCTTCCCCTTCGTGCTGGAGCGGCGGGACTCATTCCTGGGAGGGGGCCCGGGGCCCCAGGAGCCCGAGGACCTGGCCCTGCAGCTGCAGCAGAAGGAGAAGGACTTGCTGTTGGCTGCAGAACTCGGCAAGATGCTTCTGGAGCGCAATGAGGAGCTGCAGCGGCAGCTGGAGACGCTCAGCGCCCAGCACTCTGAGCGAGAGGAAGTGAGCTGGCAGCAGGGGGCAGGGTGGGCAGATGGAGGGCAGGTGAGCAGGGGTGGAGAGCCAGACAGGGGGGTGCTTCTGGAATAATTCGGGACTGGGCCCGGTCCCCCCGGCTGTGTTGTTTGAACAGGGGCTCTGAGGACAAGTCAACACCTGGATTCAGACCCCCGGCCTGACTGTGTGACCCTGGGCAAGCTGCGGGCCCGCTCTGAATCTTGGGTCCACCTCCTCATTAGTGTAGTGCAACCCCAGCCAAGTTACTGGGAAACCCCTCCCTGCCTGGCTCTGGGCTAAACGCTTTCCATGCATCATCTCAATTCTCGCTCAGCCTTTGAGGTAGGAACAACTCCTTCCTCTGCCCAGCTTCTGTTGTCAGCCACACTGTCACCTAGGGCCACATCTGGCCCCTAAACACCCCGGGCACCCCCACGCTGGGACCCATGTCATCAGACCCACCTGCTGCCCTGAGCCCAACCTGAGTAGCTTACCTCCCTGCACCTCTCCAACAGGGCAATTAATGGGCACCTAATGGGCATCTCCACAGAAGTGGCACTCTTCATTGTGACCCATCACCCACTGTCCCCACCCAGCTTCCCACCTCAGCACCAGACCCTGAGCATCTCCATGACCTCCTCTCCCACGCCTGCAAGCCCTATTGATTCTCCTTCTGAACGGGATCCTGAGGCGGCCCCCTTACCATGTCTGCAGCCTCCCATCTGGTCACGTGTCTCTGCCCCAGACACTGCAGCCACCTCGTCACTGGTCCCCAGCTTCTACTCTTGCTCCCTGGAGCCCACCGCCTGTGGGGCAGCCAGAGGGGTCTTCAAAGTTCCAGTCCCTGCTCAGATTCTCCCAATGGTTCTTCATCACATTTAGACTGAAATTGAAACTCCTCACCAGAGCCTAAAAGTGCCGTGGGCGGCTTCCCCAACCTGAGCTCAGCTTACCACCCCTCCTACTGGGGGGGGGGGGGCAGGAGGGGGGGCTTTTTCAGTTCCTTGAGTTGCAAGTTGGTTCCCTCAGGGCCTTTGCACTTACTGTTCCTTGCATTTAGACCTCTTCCTTCTTGCCCTGCAGGAGTCCATTCAAACATCACTTCCTACCTAGGGAGCCTCCACTCTACCCTGCTTTTCATTACTTTCCAGGGTTTCCTTACAGCCCTTACTGTCCCTTCAAAATGACCTAGTTCAGGGGTCGGCAAACCGCGGCTCTCGAGCCACATGTGGCTCTTTGGCCCCTTGAGTGTGGCTCTTCCACAAGATACCACGTGCGGGCGCGCATGTACAGTGCGATTGAAACTTCGTGGCCCATGCGCAGGAGTCGGTTTTCGGCCTGGGCGAGTCTATTTTGAAGAAGTGGCGTTAGAAGAAGTGGGGGTGTCGGTCACATGTGGCTTGCGAGCCGCGGTTTGCCGACCACTGACCTAGTTCAAGCACGTGTCTATTTGCTTAAGACCTCTGGACTCCAGCTGTTTGAGGCAGGGAACGTTGTGCTCTCGCTTACTGCTGACAGCCAGACCCCAGAACAGGAGGAGCCCAGGCAATGTTGGATGGATGGATGGATGGAGGACGGATGGATGGATGGATGGATGGATGGATGGATGGATGGATGGATGGATGGACGGATGGATGGATGGATGGATGGATGGGACTTGGTGATATTAAGGGACTTGCCTGACCACAGAGCAGCAGCAGAGCTGGGCACCAGTCAAGACAATTGGACCCCAATCCTGTGGGCTTAATCCTGGAGATGTGCTGCCCCCACAGTATTTGGTTAAAAACCTGGCTGCCTGGGTTGGGATTCCTGCTCCACTAATTCCCTGTGTGTCCTTGGCAAGGCATCGCCTCTGAGCCTGTTTTCTCGTTTGTAAAATGCGGATGTTAACGATTCTAACTCTAGTGGATTAAACGAAGTAGCACAGGTAAGCACAGGGCCTGGCAGGACTACTGCTAACAGCTGTGGCCGCTGTCTAGCTTCACTTTCCCGCTTCGGTAATTAGAGAGTGGGGGCTGACTTGCCTGCCTCCCCAAGCTGGGTATCTGGGTGTGCCAGGCTTGCCCGCCCACTCGTTGGACAGGTTTGGGAGAGGGCGGACAGAGGCGTGGGGCCCGGCAGGGGCTGGCCAGAGTTAATTAGAGGGAGCTGGCTGGGAGGAGCTGGGGGAGAGGGGCTGAGCAGAGGCTGTGCAGAAGCTCAACCTCCAGAGCCCCTCGTGGTGTGAGACTATGGGTCGGGGCTTAAATTCTGCCAGACTCAGGCGCCAGAAACGGCGCCTGCGCCATCGGGTCCAGAAGCCCAGGCAGCAGCCAGAGGTGAGTGGGCATCAGGGAGCCCCACCCCATGGCCGGGGTGGGGGGGTGTCAGCCCCTCCTGTTGGGCCTGGAAACTTCTCTCTACTGTGCCCCACCCTGCTCTCCTTTTCTCTGAATCTGCATTTTGCTCTCTGCCTGCTTCCTCCCTGTCTCAGACTCCCTCAAACTCTTTAGGTTGTTTCTCCATCTGGGGCTCCCTGTGTCTGTTCGTCTCATCTCTCCCTCTCTCTGACCTTCTGTCCTGGCCCCACAGCGGCTGCAGCAGGAGAACCATGAGCTCCGCCGGGGCCTGGCAGCACGGGGAGCTGAGTGGGAGGCCAGGGCTGTGGAGCTGGAGGGGGATGTGGAGGCCCTGCGGGCCCAGCTTGGAGAACAACGCTCAGAGCAGCAGGACAGTGGGCGCGAACGAGCCCAGGCCCTCGGTGAACTCAGTGAGCAGAACCAACGGCTCAGCCAGCAGTTGGCCCAGGTGGGACAGCCTTAACCCATGCAGATTCCTGGGTCCCAGTTGGGGGGTGGGTGCCCTGGGATTGGTGTTGAGGCTTTGGCCACCTGAGGGCTCCACTGTTCCCCTCTCGCCCCCCAACCACCACCACCAGGCCTCCCAGACTGAGCAGGAGCTTCAGAAGGAACTCGATGGCCTTCGGGGGCAGTGCCAGGCCCAGGCCCTGGCCAGGGCAGAGCTGAGATCACGACTGGAAAGTCTGCAGGGGGAGGTGAGTGCTGGCTAGGGCTGGGGGCCCGTTGGGCCAGGAAAGCTGGGCTGGGGGCAATCTGGAGCTAGCCCAGCACCCCCCGCCTCCAGCTCTGAGGCCTTTCCCTAGAACCAGATGCTGCAGAGCCGCCGGCAGGACCTGGAGGCCCAGATCCGAGGACTGCGTGAGGAGGTGGAGAAGGGCCAGGGCAGGCTACAGGCAACCCATGAGGAGCTGTTGCTACTGCGGCGAGAGAGGCGGGAGCACAGCTTGGAGGTGACCAGTGGGGTTGGGGTGTGTGGGTGCATCCAGCTGGGGCCTTGGCCACTGTCTCAGGTCTTCCTGGGAGATGAGGCCAGAGCTGGGTCAATGGGAGCCCCAGCAGCTGGGCCGCAAGAGCATAAGCATTAGCCCAAGGCCAGGTGGGGGCCATGGGAGGGAATTAAGCAGGGGTGGTACACTCTTAGGATGCATCAGAACCAAGCAGCTGGGAGGTCAGGAAGAGGTTGAGGCAAGGGCTCAGGCCAGAGATGATGGGGACATGGACCAGGTCTGAGGCAGTAGAGATGGAGAAAAGGGAATGAAAAGAGGCAATGCTTCAGGGTCAGATTTTCTGGGTTCTTATCCCAGGATCTCTTCTTATATTGTGGAATACCCAGCCTGTTTCCCAATCTGTGGGCTGGCATAGTAATGGTACAGAGCTTTGTTGGGGGTGTGAGGCATTGAGCCCAGCACTGCTGGCTTAGAAGGAAGGCTCACTAAATGCTGGATGATAGCAGTTAAAAGACTGACTGGTCAAAGACAGGGCGGGGCTCTGAGAAGTGACCTTATGGGGTGTGGCTGGAGGGAAGGTGATGGAAAACTTTAAAACCCAGGCGCCTATCCGCACCCTGCTTTATAGGCGAGGAAATTGGTGTTGGCTAAGGGGAAGTGCACAACCCAAGGCCGCCTGGTGACCCAGGAGTGGGGGATCAGGCACCTATAGCTGGGGAGCGCAGACGCGCGGCGCTGTCTGGGCCTCTGCGGCACGCCAGCGCCCTCTATGGGCCTGCCGCGGAATGCCTTGCGGGTGCACCTGGCTGACCGCCTACGCTTGTCCATCGGTGCGTGCACAGCTGGAATGTGCGCGCTCCGAGGCCAGGGAGGCACTGAGTACCCTGCGGAGGCTGCAGCGGCGAGTTTCGGAGCTGGAGGAGGAGTCACTCCTGCAGGGCGCTGACACATCGGGGGCCTCGCTGCAGTCAGAGCTTGCCCATAGCCTGGACAGCGACCAGAACCAGAACGCAGATGGACACAGAGACGCCCCGGTGAGCTGGAAGCCCACCAGCCATCCGGGAGGGCTGCAGACTCCGCCCCTCTTCCTTTTCCCACGAGGTTCAACACCTCACTGACTCATTCCTTTGGTGAACAGACCACTCTGTCCCCGGAGACCCAGGAGGCATCCAGTCAACAGCCTTCATCCCAGGAGGAGAGCTTGGAGCCTCCCATCAAGAGAGCATCCCTGAGCCCAGGAGAGATACTGGAGGAGAAGGAGATGGAAGTGGCCCAGCTGCAGGATGAGGTGGGGAGGGGAACAGTGCTGGATGTAGAGCCCTTCTCAATGTGTTTCTCTTTTCCATCTATAACTGAGGCCTTTCCCACGAATGCCCCTCCCCCTGGATAATCCTTCATCCCAACAAACTTCAGCCATGCTCCAAGAGCCTGCCGGGCCCTGGCCGGTTTTACTCAGTGATTACAGTGTCGACCTGTGCACCGAAAGGTCATGGGTTCGATTCCAGGTCAAAGGCATATACCTGGGTTGCAGGTTCGATCCCTGGCCCCTATCAGCAACCAGCCAATGTATCTCGTTCACACTGAAGTTTCTCTTTCTCTCTCCCCCTCTCCCTCCCTCCTTAAAAAAAAGGGGGGGGGGGGAGGGAATATACTCGGTTAATTTTTTTTTTAAAAAAGGTCAGCCTGTTTGCCACCTCCTCCGGGATGACTTCCTGGACTGCATTGCCCCCTTAGTCCCACCTCCCAATGCTTCTCCATGCACCCTTCCTGCAGGTTTATACCATCCAAGTAGCCCCACACCAGCCTGGGGGCTCAGAAGATTCACCTCCAGCACAGGGCCACAGCTGCCTGGGGTGTTTGTGGAGCAGGCAACGGAAGGGTGGTGGAGAGCAAGGGCTTGGAGACCCAGAGGCCTACTTGCCTCTCTGCCTCCTTCTCTGTCTGCAGATCGCGCTTCAGCGGGCAGAGCTCCAGTCCCTGCGGGAGGAGCTGCAAAGGCAGAAGGAGCTGCGGGAACAGGAGGACCCCGAGGAGGCCCTGAGCTGCGCCCTCTCAGACAGGGAAGAGGCTGTGAACAAGTGAGCCTGCCTCTGCTGCCATTCACTAGCTCCCCAGCCGGGCTCAAGTCCCCAGGGCACTCTGGTCCTTCCAGGCCTCACTGGTGACATGGGTTCCCATTTTCCCCACTCCGACCCAGGGGCCCTCCGACCTCCTTGGTTTCGGTGTTTCGGGTCCCACTCCCACCCGGGCCCAGGAGCCCCCGCCCACCTGCTCGCCCTCTAACTAGCTCTCTGCCCCTGCGGCTTGCAGGACCCTGGAACTGTCCCTGGAGCTCAGCCGAGTCTCTCTGGAGCGGGACTCCCTCTCCCGGGAGCTGCTTCGCACCATCCGCCAGAAGGTGGCGCTGACGCAAGAGCTGGAGGCCTGGCAGGTAAAGGGCGGGGCCTGAGGGGGCGGGGTCTGAGGGGGCGGGGCCCGTGCGCTGACGCGCTCCTTCCGCCCTGCCGACCTCCCGCCTCAGGACGACATGCAAGTGGTGATTGGGCAGCAGCTGCGCTCCCAACGCCAGAAGGAGCTGAGCGCGGCTAGATCGGCCCCAAGCCGTCCAGCACCCCGCTTCTCCCTGCGCGGGGGCCCTGGACGTGCCGGCGGCTTCTTCAGCAACCTCTTCCGAAGGACCTAAGGGCCGCATCGCTGGCTCACTTTCCTCTCTGGCCAATGGAGCGACAGGGCCCGGATTGCCTTCCAAAGGGGGCTGGTACCCTCCCAACTCAGGAAAGCTGGGCAGGGGCTCATTGGGAGCAGGCCCCAGCTTTGAGGGTCAGGGGCCCCAGGTCGGTGGTGGGGGGCAGGCGGGGCAGAGCTGTCTATTTTTTGAATCTATATAGGTCTTTTCTAAGCACTAGGGCACTAGGCCCCCTGGCCCTGGCAAGCTCCCGGGAAGGGGTGGGGGTGGTTATTTATGTATCAGATCAGATAGTAATATATAATTCATTGCACCGACTTAGTCTTCATTCTTGAAAAGAAAGCACAGGGAAGAAAAGCCTGAAATTTTATTTTGTAAAAAAAACAACAGTTCAGACCTCTGCTCGCTGAGGCCCCAGGGCCCTCTCCCTGTCCGAGAGGGTGGGCTTAGGGCCTCTTCCAGGTCCTCCTGCTCCGGGCCCTACCAGCTGCCGGAGGTCAGAAGGACAGGGAGAAGGCCCGATAGCCCAGATTGGTGAAAACATCCACCCGGCAGCTGTTGCCTGCAGCTGTCAGCACCTGGAGGCAAGAGGGGGGTGACTGAGCTACCCACATGCCTGGCCTCCCAGGACCCCCACAGCTCCGTGCAGGACCCACCTTGCACTCAGGTGCTGCTGGCTGCTGGTTGAGACTGAGGCTGAGCAGCCCTGGGGAGGAACCAGGCACCTGGGCCTTCAGTTCCCCACTCAGTTGCCACTGGTTGACGCAGGGGCCCTGGCCAGCTGACAGAATCTGTGGAGAGCAGGGAGAGGATTTAGGGGTCAGGAACCAAGAGCCAGGAGCCAGGCAGGGGTCGCAAAACCAAGGCAGAGAGCCTCACCAGGTCCTGGTAGAAGGTGACATGCTTCTGTGGTGCCCACATGGGGAAGATGGTGGTGGGTGTGGAGGATCGGAGGTGCCAGAGGGTGAGTGCGGGGCCTCCTCCACAAACCTGGGCAGAAAGGGGAGGGTCCCCAGCCACCATAAGCCACGGGCTCGCAGCTGGTAGGGCCCGGAGCTGCCACCCATTCTGCACTTTGCCTGGCTCACCATCCAGTCTGAGTCAGTTGCCAAACATCCGATCCAGCGCCCATTGTGGGGCCTGGAGCACTCCTGGGAGGAAGGAGGGGAAGAGAGGAGGAGGTCAAGACACAGGAGATGCCCAGGGAGAAGGGAGAACAGGGTGTGTGGGGGGCATGCCCTCACCTCATGCTTGTAGACCTCAATTGTCTGGACCTCCTTGGCCATGCGAAGATCTGTGGGGGAAAACCATGAGAGGTACCCTACTCACCCCAGGCTTCCTCGTCACCACCTTCCTCCCCAACTAGTCACTCCCTTACCCCAAAGCCGCACAGTTCCATCCTCGCCACCAGACAGCACCTCAGGGTTCCGCTCCCTCAGGGCCAGGCAATGGATGTAGTCTGTGTGGCCCCGGAGCGCCCGCTGCAGGGAGAGGGGCGGTGTCAGAATGAGATCCAGAAAGAGTGCCGCCCCTACCGCCCAGCTCCAGGGCCCTCTCACCGTGAAGGTCCCCGTCTCTAGGTCCATCGTGTGCAGCTGGCAGTCTCCCCCTGCCAGGATGAGGGAATTCTCCTGCAGGGTGGAGGATGGGGTGGGGTCAGCAGTCAGTGTCAAATGAGGACAGGGACCGGGGAAGTATCAGTTTGGGCCAGAAACAGGGCAGGGTAGAGCCCTAGTCACAAAGGGCTCAGACCTTGGGGACGAGAAGCAAAGCATTGATCTCAGGCACTTCCAGGCTGGTCCTGGAGGAGGGAAAGCAGGGTCAGCTCCGGTGAGGCAGCATCTGCCCCCTCACGTGCCCTCCGCCCATGTGGCCCTGGCTTACCTGTAGGGGGGCTGACGACACCATAGCTCCTTACAGCCCTTCATGGAGAGAAACACTGGGTGACCTCAAAGGTTCTCTCTGGGGCTGGGTGCCCGGGCGCCCCTGCCCCTCAGCTCCACACTCCTTACCTTCTTGAGGATCTCTGCCCAAAGCCAGGCCTTCACCTCCCCGTCCCCAGCGCTGAACAGATGTCGGTCGGTGGAGACCATGCTGTAGACGGGCCCATCATGGGCTAAATGGAAATGCGGAACCTGAATGACTATCCTGCTCCCCTCCTTCACCTTGGGGTCCCCTAAGTCGAACTCAATGGCTGCAACCCACCTTGGAAGGTCACTATGGGCTTCTTACTTTCCTCTTTGGCCTCGGAGCTCAAAGCGGCAGACAAGCTGCAGGAAAAGGGGAGAGAGTGTCTGAGTCAGAAGCAGGGGGCATCAGTCCTAGGAAGGCCAAATACCAGAGCCAATGGGTGTTGGTGAGCAGAGGCAAGGGTACCTGAAGACGGCTATCTGCCCATAATTGTTACCAGCCGCCAGGAACTTCCCGCAGGGTGAAAAACTCTGGGAGAAAATGGTCATGTGCAATCGCTGCAGGGCCTGAAACACTTCCATCTGTGGGGAGAGGATGGATGAAAGCTGTCTGGGAACTCCAATCCACAGACTCCTTCCTGGTTCCCCTACCGCCAGTTCAGCTACTGCCCATACTTCTCAGACCTCCACTGAGGCCCCCTAAGCAGGCATCTGCCCATAAAGTCCCAGGGGTGGCTCCAAGAAGAGGGTGAGGAAGGAAGGGGGGAGTTGATTCGAGGTGCCTAGAAGGACCTTGAGCAAGCACCTAGGCTCTCCTCCAAGTTTCCTTAACTGTTAAATGGAGCTCAGGGGAGATTCTGTCAAGACTGTATGAGCTACTGTATATAAAGAGATTCACACTGGGCTGCCTCGTTGAAAGTGCACAAAATGTGGCTCCATCACCCCAATAAAGAATAACGTACTACTTTCTAAGCCCTACCCTCTGCCTTTCATGTTAGGCCCACGAGGTATTTCTGGGTTACTCTTCTGCCCAGGGGTCAGAGTCCAAGTCCTACCCACAGCCCGCTCAAAACAGGGTTCAGGACAATAGTGCAGTGAAGGCCTGGGGGAGGAGAGCAGGTGCAGGGTGGAGGGGGTCAATTGGGAGAAAAAGGGAACATCTGGGATACTTTCAATAATAAAGATACATTTTTAAAATTTGCCCTGGCCGGTGTGTTCGGTGGTTAGAACGTCGGGCCTGCAGACTAAAGGGTCCAGGGTTCAATTCCTGATCAAGGGCACATACCTGGGTTACAGGTTCCATCCCCTGCTTGGGGCGCCTGCGGGAGGCAACCAATTGATGTGTCTCTCTCGCATGGATGTTTGTTTCTCTCCCCCCCTCACCCCCCCCCTCCAGTCCCCCCCTTCCATTCTCTCTAAGGAACCTATGGAAAAAATATCCTCGGGTGAGGATTAACAACAACAAAATTGGGTTGTCTTGTTGAGTTTTAAGAGTCCTTTCTATATTCCTCATGAAAGTACTTTAAAAAAAGAAAAACAGGGTTCAAGGAAGGACTCCTTGCCCTCCCCTTCTGAACTGGGCATAGACTACAAACCCCAGAAGGCACCGCGCACCATGTCCGCCTCACCTGACCCAGAGGCACCGTGGGCGGCACAGCTCGCTCCATCTCGAGAACTACAAATCCCAGAGTGCTCCGCGCGACACAACGGGTCCGGACGTGTTCTGGAGCGGCTTACCTTCCCGGCGTCCCACTGGTCCAATACCGCCGGCAGGCTCGGCCGGAAGGCGGTCGCCGCGTACCACCAGAGCCCCAGGAGCTGAGGTGAACGCCGCGAAGACCTCCCGGGCCCCCCGACACTAAGAGGCGCCCACCGCAGCCCCGCTCCGCCGGATCCCCTCCCCCACCCCGCCGAGCAGATCCGCCTTCCAGCGGCGCGCCACCCGTCTTCCGCGCCGCGCGGAATCTCGCTGCTGCGCGCGCCTAAAGCCACACCTCTCGCGTGTGGCCACGCCCTCGGAGCTCCGCCTCTGTCGCCCGGATCCCACCCTCTGCCCCCAGGACCCCGAACCCCAATGATTCTTCAGCAGCCCCTGGAGCGTGGCTCCCCGAGTCGGGCCCAACGCGACTCGGGGGTGCCTCGAAGTCTGGACGCGAGGTGTGTATGGGGGCCCTCGGTGGGCCTAGCCCAGGGACGCAAGAGCTTTGGCTGGGGGCTCAGGGGAGGTCTGAGAAGTATCTGCAAGATGACACACAGTGGGGCAAAAGAGCAGGCCTTGGGCATGAGCTGAGTCAGGTTTGGAGACTTCCAGAGTGGGGGTGACTTAGGCGTCAGCTGAGATATGGGCTGGGGGATTCCTGGCTGACGTTCCAGGCTCAGGCTGGCAGATCTTGGGAATGGGGCCAAGAGGGTGGGGTGCACCTAGCTCTCTTTTCTCCCTAGCTCCCCTCTCCGAGGAGCTGTGCCCATGAGCACCAAACGGCGCCTGAAGGAGGAGCAGTGAGTCTGGGGACAGGGAGGGACTCCCAGCAAGACCTCTGTCAACTCAGGTCCCCATCATCCTGCCTCCCCTCTGAATATCCCAGCCTACCTGCCTCCTGGTCTCTCCCCAGGGAGCCCCTGCGCAAGCAGTTCCTGTCTGAGGAGAATATGGCCACCCACTTCTCTCAGCTCAGCCTGCATAATGACCACCCTTACTGCAGCCCCCCGCTGGCATTCTCCCCAGCTCTGCCCCGACTCAGGTAAGTACCATCCACTAGCCACTCACTGACTGGGCCTTCTGGAGGATCACACCTCCTGGGAGCCAACCTCCAGGCCTTGCCTCATCCTGCTATTTTTAACTTCTAGCCAACCTCTTGGCTCCTTAGAAGGTAGAGGCAGCCCAGGAGCCCTGGGGGACCTGAACCTGGTAGGAGGAGGCTCTGCCAGCCATCCTCAGCCCTAACTGTCATTTCCTCTTCCAGGAGCCCTTGCTCTGAACTGCTTCTCTGGCGCTACCCTGGAAACCTGATCCCTGAGGCTCTGAGGCTGCTGAGGCTGGGGGACACCCCTGCCTCCCACTACCCTGCAACCCCAGCTGGGGAAATAATGGAGCCCTGAGTGCTGGCTGACAGTGTACCTGCCCACGCTCCTTCTCCCCCACAACAGGGGGGATCAACACCCTCGTGAAGGGAACAGCTGCCCTGCTTTTCCTCCAGACCAGGCCTTTGAGCATCAAGACCGTCCCCCAACAGAGAAAGACAGAGCCGGGGCAGGAGGGACAGGAGCATGGAAAGGGAGGCATTCTCCCCATCCCCCAGAGGAAATGAATAAAGATTGCTGAGCAGATGATGGCTTCAGTCTGGAACCTGGGGCCTTTGGGAAGAGAGGGCAAGACTGGGGCACAAGATGCTTCAGTTTCTCCTCAAGATCTTCCCTGGAAAACGGTCAGGGTCTGGCCAGGTCCTGGCAGGCTGGGCTCAGGCATTGAGAATGTGTGAGTCAGAGCCTCACCCCCGCCCCCGAGGCTGACTCACTCCTCCCTCCAGCTCAGGCTGGGGAATCATGCCACTCTCCAATCCATTTAAAGTTAAAGATTCTTTTATTAATAAATTCTCCCGCCCCTCCAAACTTTCTACCCAAAATAAATATCTCCCCTCCTTTGAGGGTTGGTAGGGGCAGTGTCTCAAGGCCAGCCCCCCTAGAGGGCCAGCCCCCTAGTGTTAGAAACAGGTCCCTAACCCCACAGGCTAAGACCCCAGTGCTGGAATTTCAGCACATACGAGTGGGTGGGACCTGGTGTTCTGTCTGTGCCTCACTTCAGCCTGACCCCAAGCCATGGGGATAGGGGACCTTTGTGCAAATGTTGCAGTTCTAGTGTCAGCCATCTGGTGTGAGCCAGCCTGGGTCTCCTTTTCTGTCCTGGAGCCAGAGACAGGGCAGTCAGATACCTTGGAGGGTTCCTCTGAAGCCTGGATCCAGGCCTCGGATAAGTGGTTCACCTGTCCCCCATTCCTGCACACCCCTGTGATGGGAGTAGCATGGCTCTAGTTGTCTGGGAGGCAGGGCTGGCTCCACAATGAATGAATGAATGACGAGTGGGCACAGTCTCCTGATGACCAGGAAAGCTCATTGTCACTGGATCAGCGCTGCGCCAGGACAGCCCTCCCCGCCGGTCTCCTCAATGGGGGCTGCAAGATAAGAAGAGGGGTCATCAAGAGCTGGGGAAATGTTGAGGAGTGATGGGGGGGGGGGGCAAGGAGGACAGGGCACACTTACTGGTAAACTTCTCTCTCCTGCGGCACCGTCTCCAGACCAGGAAGCCAGAAAGCAGCCCCAGCACAAGGGCCAGGCTCAGGGCGCCCCCCAAGATGGGCCACAACAGCCCAAAGGAGGCTGAAGGAGCCCCAGCACCTGCAGGCAGGACTCAGAGTCAGACCTCACCCCTCTCCGGACCAGCCCCACCCGCTAGATCTGAGCCTCAAGTCTTCCCCCCTACCCGGATTGGAGCCCCTTCCCCATTCACCTCCCACGTTAATTCCCCAGATCTAAAGCCACCTGCTCCCCGCTCTACCCCAGCAACTCTCCCCTATTCTGGGGTCGCCTCTGGCCCCGCCCCCACTCACATCCCCGGCAGAAGTCGCTATGCGGTAAGGCTGGACATGACTCGCAGTTCATGCACTTGTCGAGGTCCTCGCTCCAGGAGCTGCCGCGAGAGCAGGGAGTGGTGCCTGGGGAAGGGGATCAGAGGCTGGGGGCGGGGCGCGGCTATTCTGGGGGCTGAGGTCTGGGTCGGCCGGCTCGTATAACGTGAGTCACCGGCGCCCTCCTCCCGCATTCCTCACAGGTGACCGCACCGCCCGACCGGGATACGGCAGCGCGGGGTGGGGGGAGCCGTCGGCAGGAGGTTGGGGGGGGGGGTCAGGTCCCTCCTACCCCCCCTCCGCCGGCGGCGGCGAGTGACTCATTCCTGGGCACTGGGCCCGACCCCGGTCCCTCCCCCCCCGCATAGCTGGGCACTGAAGTCACCGGATGGAAGGGGGCACCCCACATGGTATGGGGGACACAGACCCCCGTGTGTCTCGACACCCCACCCCGATTCCGGTCACTGGGGCTGGGCAGGCCCGGTATTGACCAGGCTGGGGGCCTGCCCCCTGACCGGATGAGACATCCCGCCTTCAAACTTTCTCCACTTCCGAGTCCGAGTTGGACAGGCAGGAAACTGAGGCCGGAGCGAGTTGGGACCTCCCCTGGCCAGGGAGCGCGGTGTCTGGAAACTACCTGACCCCCGATCCCATGTACCCCCCAGTTCTGCCCCCTCCTCTAGTTCCCCCAAGCCGGCTCCCGCATCCCGGGTCCGGGGTTCCCCGGTCCTCCCGCCCTCCCGCCCAGCCCCAGCGTGGCTCCCGGCGTACCTGACACCGGCTCCCCGGCCGCCGCGCACAGCAGCGCCAGCCCGAGCCCCAGCGCGAGCAGCCGCGGCAGAGGGCGCAGCGGGGCCGGAGTCATCGTGCGCGTCCCGCGACCGCTACGGTCTGAGGCCGCCGCTAGTCGCCGGGACAGACAACCTCAGCCCGGTCCCCGCCCCCGCCTTCCGGGGCGGACCCCACGCCTCCGCCGGCCCAGCCGCCCGCCCCGAGGCCCCGCCCCGCCGGCCCGCTGAATTCAGCCGGCAGCACTGACGGCGCCGGCGCGCTCGGTGCTCAGGGCCGGGAGGTGTGTGTGTGTAAGGTGACCAGATCGCCCCGCTTTGGGCGGGACAGTCCCGATTTTTAACAATTTGTCCCGCGTCCCACGGCGTTTTTAAAAAGTTTTTTTTAACAATTTGTCCCTATGGGACTTTTTAAAAACGCCGTGGGACGCGGGACAAATTGCTAAAAATCGGGACTGTCCCGCCAAAAGCGGGACGATCTGGTCACCTTAGTGTTGGGGGAAGGGGGACGGAGAATCAGACGTGAAACCATCCACCCCAGCTTTAAGGACAGCATAAGAATAATGATAATGTGTCCTTTGATTTTTACCTTAGGACATAGTTACCTAGTAAAATGTGGACTTGTCTCCATTTCGCAGAGTGTGAAACTGAGGCTCGGGAAGGTGGAGGAGCCGAGGCCCAAGTTCTGTTTGGCTCCACGCCCGGCGCCCGGACTCACTGCGGGCCCCACGTCTGCCCCTGATGTCCCCTCACCCGGGCCGGGCCAGATGCGGGCGCAGCAGCCCCGGGACTGAGAAGTTTGAACCGGCGGGACCGCACTGGTCTGGACTGGGGTCTCTGCCCCTCCCCGGGGCGGTGGTCCCGTGACGTCACTGCCTCTTTAAGACCCCCGCCTCCGCCCCATCCCCACACTCGCGGCTCTCACGGACCTCTGCAGAGCCCTACCTTCCCAGGTGAGCCGAGGGGCAGGGTGTGTGCCGGGGAGGAGGAGACGGACGCCTCGAGGGACCGGGTGCAGGGTGCGGGCAGCATGGAGAACCTGGACTGATCTTCTGGCGAGTCCCCGGCGGGGGCAGATCGGGCCCTTAGCGGCTCGAAAATGGCTAAACGCCCCTCCTCTCTTCCCCTGGGACAAAGGCACCGAAACCCGGGCGCCCTTCCCCCACCTGCACTGCGCGCTGGGTCGGTCGCCCCTCCCCCTCACCTGCGGGAGCAGACCCTGGGCTGGCGCCGCCTTTAAACTATCCCGCGCGCGCGCTGCTCCCAGGAAGATGGGGGACTGAGGACACCCACTTTTGAGCCGGACTCCGGAGTGGGGATCGGGAGCGGTAAGGAGCGTCCTCGGACAAAATCGAGCCCATAGTTATGTGGAAAGGGAACGGAGTGGAGGGTAGGGGAGAAGCGCAAGGTGCCTGGGCTGGAGTGGCCGCGGCTTCAACTCGGCCAGACGCCTGGAGGGGTAGACCGGGGACTGGGATGAAAGAGGGCTGGCCCACCCCATCCCGTCTCCCCCCAGCTCTTCAGCTCGGGCCTAGCGGGTGCAAATAAAAGTGAGCGGAGGGTCTGCTCTCTGGTCACACTGCTGGGCTGGTGCTAGGCTTAGGTCCATGCCGTGGCCCGGAACCTCTGGGCAATGGGGAGCCATAACCAAAACCTGCACAGAACTGATCTGGATGGAGACCTCCAACATGAAATGAAATGTGAGGGGACACAGGCGGAGGGGCTGCTCTAGAGGAGCTGGTTCACTCGATAGACCCCCAAGGATTTTAGCTCCTTTTAGAGAAGTTGTGTCTTGAGAGGATTGCATTATGGGAAAGAATACACAAGAAAAAATGTCCCCGACCTTGGCAGTATGCTCTGTGGCCCCAAAGGGAGGGCAGAAGAGTGGGACCCAGGGAGACAGCCAGTGGCCTTAGGGATGGAAGTGCTTTTGGGTGGGAGTCCCCCGCCCCACCCCCCCATCTCCCCTGCCCCTCCAGGGATTGGATGAGGCTGTGCTGGGGCAGGCCAGGTGGGGACTGGTGGGCCACACGGTACAGAAGAAGATCTTTAAGATCAAACTGGTAACCACCTGCCTGCGGTATCGAACCATGTTGGACTCTTCTGTTGGGTGGTGGGAAGGAGGCTGGATCGCTAATCTTGATGGCTTTAAGAGTGAAACCCAATACAATAGCTAGAGCCAGCCTTCCATCTGTGCTCTCTGCGGAAACACCTGCAAACTTTGCTGTCACTTCACCCCCTTTTGCCACTTTGCTGTTTGATCAAATGTACCCATAGTGGCTGAGGCCAGGGACTAGCGCTGGCGTAGGCTTTCTATTATCTTTCTTATGTACTCAAAGCAGACTATCACATAACTAGGGAAAAAGAAATATATGCTAAGGCATTAATGCTCATTTTGGCCATGAGAAAATGAGGCTCGGGCCAAGACATGGCACCCCAACTCCCAAGGTTTATACCCTTGGTGTTCTGGGTGGCCATGGCCCATGGCATGGGATTAGCACTCGTTGGAAATGAGGGATCCTGGCCAGCTGGTCTTAACATTACTCTGTTCTGTCCCCAGGGCCGCTCCTTTCAACCTCAACCTCATCATGGCCTCCGCTGGTCTGCAAATCCTGGGGATCGTCCTGACGTTGCTTGGCTGGGTGAATGCTCTCGTGTCCTGCGCCCTGCCGCTGTGGAAGGTGACCGCCTTCATCGGCAACAGCATTGTGGTGGCCCAGGTGATATGGGAGGGGCTGTGGATGTCCTGCGTGGTGCAGAGCACAGGCCAGATGCAGTGCAAGGTCTACGACTCGATGCTGGCGCTGCCCCAGGACCTGCAGGCTGCCCGAGCCCTCTGCGTCATCACCCTCCTCATCACCCTGGTGGGTCTGCTGGTCTACCTCGGTGGGGCCAAGTGCACCACCTGTGTGGAGGACACGGACTCCAAGGCCCGCCTGGTGCTCACCTCTGGGATCATCTTTGTCATCTCAGGGGTCCTGACCCTAATCCCCATCTGCTGGACGGCCCACGCCATCATCCAGGACTTCTACAACCCCCTCGTGGCAGAGCCCCAAAAGCGGGAGCTGGGGGCCTCCCTCTACCTGGGCTGGGCGGCTTCTGGTCTTTTGTTGCTGGGTGGGGGGCTCCTGTGCTACACCTGCCCCTCTGGGGGGTCCCGGGGCTCCAGCCATTACCTGGCCCGATACTCAGCGTCTGCCCCACGAGCCATCTCTCAAGGGCCCTCTGAATACCCCACCAAGAATTACGTCTGATGGGTAGGAGGATGGGGGCTCCCTTGACCACGGAGCTTAACCCCTGAGCTGGAGTCGTCAGAATGCATGACAGTTTCTGGGTTGCTTGTATCTTGTTTTTCCTTTTTATTGGGCAAGGGGGTATTTTTCCTTTGAGCCATTTGTTAAGCACCAAACCAAGAGGAAATTCAGTCTCTCACCTGGGCTCTGCTGCTGGCATTTCTCACCTTTGGATGATGAGACCAAGAAGGCAACACTTCAGAGTTTCTCCATCTTCCTCCGCCTTGGACATCCCCATCCCGGAGGCCAGCCTGGAGCTGTGACCCCTGGGTGAAGGCTGTTTGCCGGCCGGGTACTTTGTGACAACAAGGTGCTTTGACAGTCTGTCCCCAAGAGTTCCTGCTGTGGTGGGGCAGGGCTCGCAGGGATAAGCCCCGCCTTGTCGGTCAGGCCTCTGGGACCCGGAGCTCTTGAGCCCCAGGTACCCCTGAGAAGACCAGGTGATAAGTTATCCAAAACCACCTACCTCCAAGGATTCTGACCTCTGGCTCTTCCGTCCTTGTCTCAGAGTTGCTTCCCAACCACGCTGTAGCCCCCTGACCCTCTCATCTCCAGGCCCTGCACACTTCTGCCACGGCACACCCACACACTAGTTTTTACTAAATAAAGAGTGTTTTGTTTTGTTACTTGCCATTGGAGTTGCTGGGAGGCTGTTGAGTTCCAGCCTGGAGTGAGGTGAACATGAGCGACTCGCCTCCTTTGTTGCTCACCTGCCCAGCACAGCCTGAGAGAGGTTACCCGCTCAGCAGGACCTGGAGCAGACCTTGGCCTGACAGCCCGGGCCACCTGGTCTTCCCTGCCCAATCACAGGTCAAGGCAGCAGAGGTACAAATACTCTTTATTCTGGGATCGGGTGGGGGCAGGGAGTGGGCTGGGCCCTTCTGGCTTGGAGGAGATTGGCTTCTCCCAGAGGGCCTGGCCTGGGTCTCTGAATGAAGGTGGTGGCCAGACTGGAGGGGACCGGCTCCAGGGCCTGCAGAGCATAATCCTCTCCTTGTTTGAGCCAAGGAGTACTGCCCTTTGGGTGAGGCCCAGGTTCCAGGGGCAGGGGAGGCCTCGGGAAGGGGAGGAGAGCCAACCCAGGTCCAGGAAGCAGAAGAAAGCAACTGGTTGGGGGAGTTGGGTGGCCAGGAGGTGGGGACCCCATGGAGGAGGGTCCGGGCTGAGCCAAGCCATCTGAGACTAGCCCAGCAGCCAAACCTGGCTGGAACCCCTAGAAAGTAGGTTTCATCGGCGGAAGGGGTTGAAGGTAGAAGGCAGGGGTTGGAGACGGCATCCAGCACAAAGTCAAGGCTCTGAGCAGTGGGCCTCTGGAGACCCCTCACACATAGTCCCTCTTGTCCATTCCAGAGGTGCCGGAGCGGGAGGGGATGGAGTAGCCCAGCCTGGGTCCTCGGGGCCGGTCGATCTGGGGCGGGGGGCATGTGCAGCAGAGGAGGCCCCCGCCCAGCATGAGCAGGGCAGCTGCTGCCCAGCCCAGGTAGAGGGAGGCCCCCAGCTCCCGCTTGAGGGCCTCGGCCACCAGGGGGTTGTAGAAGTCCTGGATGATGGCGTGGGCCGTCCAGCAGATGGGGATGAGAACCAGGATGCCTGAGAGGAGGAGGATGACGCCCGCGGTGAGCACAATTCGGGCTTTTGTACCTTCGTCCTCCACACAGGTGGTGCACTGGGCTCCCGTAATGGCCACCAGCAGACCGAGCAGGGAGAGCAGGAGGGCGACGACGCAGAGGGCTCGGGCAGCCTGCAGGTCCTGGGGCAGCGCCAGCATCGAGTCGTAGACCTTGCACTGCAACTGGCCTGTGCTCTGCACCACGCAGGACATCCACAGCCCCTCCCACATCACCTGGGCCACCACAATGCTGTTGCCGATGAAGGCCGTCACCTTCCACAGGGGCAGGGCGCAGGACACCAGGGTCCCCAGCCAGCCCAGCACAGCCAGCGTCATGCCTAGGAGTTCTAGGCCAGCGGAAGCCATCTGCCCCCTCAGTTGGGTCTTCTCAGCACTCGGCGGCCTGGGTAACAGGAGTGCGGCAGACGCTGCCAAGCAGGGGTCGCGGTGGCTGCCGGGAATGGGCAGTCAGTGTCCTCGGGCCAAGACAGTCCTCACATTTGTGAGCCTCTTGCACGGCACCTCCTCGCTCTGTGCCCCTCGCAGGTGTGTCCCTGGTCCCCAACACACAAAATCTCACAGTCCTGCTCAGTTGAGAGGCTGGTGTCCCCTTGAGGTGCCTAGTGGCTGCTGCCCCTCCTGCCCCTCTGCAGACGCGTTCCCACCACTGCCTGTCTGACCAGCTACGCGGAACCTCCCCTCCGACCCACCTTCAGGCTGGGGAGAGCCTCATCCCTCCGGCTGGGGCTGGCGCAGGATCTCGGGGAGCAGTGCGGCCTTGCCCAGGGCACCTGAGGACTGCGGCTCCTGGCCACAGACACGGGGTTTTAAGGCCGAGGCAGGGGAGGAGCAACTAGACCAAGACTGGGAGGCTGGTGCTGGGAGGCGGGGGCAGGGCGGGGGGGGGGGCGAGAGAAAGGGGGGGCAAGGCGTGGAGGATCGGGGAAAGAGCAGACCATGACGGGAAGAAACAGGGGAGGAAAGAAGAACATCCATGCCCGTGGGAACCCAGAGACAAAGCAATGGTGAGCACTGGCCCTGTAGCTCACTTGGTTAGCGTGTCCTCCACATATGCCAAGGCTTGGCGTTCCATTCCCGTCAAGGCACATACAAGAATCAACCAATGGATGCATAGATAAGTGGAACGACAGATCTCTCTCTCCCACCCTCTCTCTAGAAGAAGAAAGGAAGGAAGGAAGAAATGGTGAGTCTCAGGGAGAAGAAATGGAGCTCAAAATGTAACAGTTGGCTCAGAAGTGGGAGAGTTGGGGGGCTCAGCCCGCCTTCCTGAGCATCCTCCACCCCCAGCCACCCCTCCCTCGCCGTCTTTGCTCTTCTGGGCTCGTTCATTTCATGATGATGCAAAGGCACCCCAGCTTTTCCAGTATCGAGAACCCCCACCCGCCCCTGCCCAGCGCTAGGACTCTCCGGAATTCGATCTGCCTCCTGTCTCAGCCCGGCGGCCCTGGCGGCTCCCGAGGGAGGGGCCCCGCCCGCACGGTTTCCTAGGCGACAGGTGCCTGGCGCCTAGCTCAGGTGGCATCGTCCAGGCAACGGCCTAGAAAACCACCCCCTCCCTTCTACCTCAGCCCAGGTATGCCCTCTCCACCCCCTCCACTGAAACTGGGGGCCCGGCTGTAGTCTCCAGAGGCCAGGCATAAAGGGCCCGTTGTGGGAGCGGGGGAGGAGCACGCAGGCCGGGAGTGAAAGGAGAGGAGCAGGGACAGGAGCACCGGGTGAGTTGAAGCTCAGGACCCCTCTCATGCCCAGGGGCGGTGAGTGGTTACTCTGGATGAGACACCACAAAGAAAGGCAACAGGGGTTAGGCCCAGGTGACTCAGCTTTCTTTAAACCCTGCCTCGTCATCCTCAAGAAAGATGCTCTTGATAGAAACATCACTGACGAGAATCATTGATCGGCTGCCTCCTGCATGCCCCCTACTGGGGATCCAGCCCACAACCCAGGCCTGCGCCCTGCCCTGACGGGGAATCAAACCGTGACCTCCTAGTTCATGGGTTGACACTCAACCACTGAGCCACACCAGCCAGGCTGGAGGTAAATTAAAACACACACATACACACACACACCCAAAATACACAATAGCTCAACCTGCTATTTCTGCTGGCAAAGGAAAGACAAAAGAAAAAAAATTATAGCACTTTACCTACAAATACCATATGTTAGTATTTTTTAAAAAATATTTTTATTGATTTCAGAGAGGGAGAGGGAGAGGGAGAAACATCAATGATGAAAGAGAATCATTGATTGGCTGGCTCCTGCATGCCCCACACTGGGGTTCGAACCCACAACATGAGCATGTGCCCTTGACCAGAATCAAACCCAGGACCCTTCAGTCCGCAGGCCGATGCTCTAGCCACTGAGCCAAACCGGCTAGGGCTGTTAGTATTTCTTTAAGCACGGCCAAATGATTTTTATATTAGTATCTCTCATAATGTGTTATCTAGATTGATGACACAAAGAACTAACCAGTACAAAAGCTGTGATATATTGTCTTTCCAGATTTTATGGAAGTCATGAGGCCAGCTCTGTAGCACAAAGGGCACCATTATATGTCCACAAATAAACCAAAATATTGATGTACAATTGATTTTTGACAAGGATGCCAAGATCTTTCAATAGAAAACGAAAAGTCTCTTCAACAAATGGTGCTGAGAAAATTGGAGAACCACGTGCAAAAGAATGAAGTTGGAACCCTATCTAACTCCATCTACAAAAATGAACTCAGAATGGACCAACAACCTAAATGGAAGGTGTAAAACTATAACTTTCAGAAGAAAGCATGGGGGTAAATCTTTATGAATTCAAATGTGGCAATGGATGTGTAGATTTGACTCCAAAAAGAGAAAAAGAAAAAGAAAGACCCTCTTCCTCAAAACCCCTTGGAGCCCTGGCACTCCCCTTGTGGAGGGCAGCCTGGGAGTCACACAGACCGTGGCCCAAACCCTGCCCCACCCCATCTGAACAGATCTTGGAAAGTCAAGGTCCTTAACCTCCTTGGGTCAAAGACCCCTTTGAGAAACCTCTGAGATCCTCCAACATGAGCCCCTCATTTGGGGAGAGGAGTTGTGCGCTCTCTTAAGCCCCTCCCTGGGTGCTAAGAATTGAGAATTATTGTGTGAAGGCGAGGGGGCGGGGGGGGGGAGGGTGCTGGTGAAAATTCCAACTTTCCAAGATGGCTGTGAGGACTCTCAAAGGCAGCCCTCCCCTGGGGGAGCCTCTCACTTCCATGCCTCCTGAGGAAGACCGGGGGCCTGACCACCCTGGGGGGACACTTCCTTCAACAGGTGCCCAGGAGGGCTGGGAGCACCCACACACACACCTGGTCACTGCACCACTCTGCAACCCTGGGGGAGGGGAGGGCGCTAGGTGCTTCCTCGTCTGCTCAATGGGGCTCTATTTATAAATAATTATTTTAAATTTTAAAAATTCATTTTAGAGACAGGAAGAGAGAGAGAAACATCTACCACTGTTCCATCCATTCACGCTTCATTGGCGACTCCTGTATGTGCTCTGACTAAATATCAAATCCAAAACCCTGGCCCATCTGGATGGTGCTCCAACCAACTGAGCCACCCAGCCAGGGCTCTAAATGATTCTAATTTCAGATTGGTGCATTGCTCTTTAGGATATTTTAAGAGAGGTTTATACTTCCATCAGATTTGCAAAGGGATGGTTGACCCCAAAAAGCTTAAGAACCCCTAAAATGGGGAGACTGAGGCTAGAGCTAATCGGTGGGTCTGCAAGTGAGCTACTGTGGTTGGGGCTTCTCTAACCCTGGTACCTGCCTGGTGCCTCCCCACAGGGCCTGGTGCCACCCCATAGGGCCATGGGGAAGTGCTGTCCAGTAAGTGGGGCTGACTCTGGATGCCTGAGAACTAGGAGGGGAGCGCTGATGAGAGCAGGCTGAGATGGACACAGGGAATCTTGTGTGTGTTTGCCCAGCTCCTCCAGCATCCTAGGCCTCACACTGCATGGGGAGAGGGGGTATCTGAGAAGAAAGGCAAATAGAAGCAAGCTTCGAGTGGGCTCCCTCTAGGGTGTCTGCAGGGCTGCCAGGAATCCAGCCCTACAGGTTGGGCAGGTGTCAGGTGGACTCAGCAAGCAGGGGTCTCTGGACGGGCCCACTGACCTGCCCACAAGGCCTCCCATCCTGGGCAGCCAGCACAGGGCCTTTGTGGGCCCCACACCCAGAGCAAGCCTGCCTCCTGCCTTGGCCATAAGGGGACCAACTCATCCTGATTTGCCTGGGACATTCAGGTTTGAGCACTGAGTCCTGCGTCCTGGGGAAACAGGGACAGTTGGTCAGCCTTGCTTCCAGGGCCCACCAGTTCCACAGGCAGCTCTAACTCCTTAACGTTCCCCGGGCTGGTTTGGCTCAATGGATAGAGCATCGGCCTGCAGACCGAAGGGTCCCAGGTTCTTTCCAGTCAAGAGCACGTGCACTGGCCCTAACTGGTTTGGCTCAGTGGATAGAGCACTGGCCGGTGTACTCAAGGGTCCCAGGTTTGATTCCGTTCAAGGGCATGTACCTTGGTTGTGGGCACATCCCCCGTGGGGAGTGTGCAGGAGGCAGCTGATTGATGTTTCTCTCTCATCCATGTTTCTAACTCTCTCTCCTTCTCCCTTCCTCTCTGTAAAAAATCAATTAAAAATATATTTAAAAAAAAAAAAGAGCACATGCACTGGTTGCAGGCTTGGTCCCCAGTAGGGGGCGTGCAGGAGGCAGCCAATCAATGGTTCTCTCTTGTCATTGATGTTTCTATCACTCCCTCTCCCTTCCTCTCTGAAATCAATAAAAATATATTAAAAACAAACAAATAAACCCTTAACGTTGTCACGGGGCCGTGTGTGGCGCTGCACACTCCAGGTAATGGTAGTGCCCCAAGAAGGCAATAAGAGGACCCTAATTTTTTTTAGATCTTAGTTCTTTGGCCCCAAATCTCTACACTCAAGCAGGGGGAGACCCCACACTGCTAAGGGCTGGCCAGCCACATGGGAGATGGGTGCTCAGAAGATAAAGATACCCCCACTTTTACCCCCACCTCCAGAGACCAGTCCCTGCCGGAGGTACCTCCTGCCTGGCCTGGCAGCTTCAGCTTCCTCCCTCGACACTTCCTCCCTCGACACGCCCATTCTTCCCCTCTTTGATAAGGCGCTTGCCTAGAGGGAGAGTAAAAGTGGGAAAATTTGTCGCAGAACTGGAGAGACCGGCAGGGGGTGGGTGTGGCCGAGGACAGATTCCTAGGGCACCTAGACAAGAATGCATTTCCCGCCCTCAGGCCTCCTGGGATAGAGGCCAGGAGGCCCCAACCCCTCTCTTAGGTCCCGTTCCACCAGGATTTGGTTGGATCTGGAAACTGAAGGGTTAAAGTTGGAGCCTGAAGCCGGGATGGTGATGGGGCCGGAAAGCCAGTGATACGGAGACTCCCACCCCCAAGGCCTAGCATTTCAATGGCACGTTAACACCTCCTCCGGAATCCCTACCCCCAGCTGCCCTCGCCCTGGGAAGAGGTGGGTTAGAACTTTCCCCTGCAGAGGGAGGACACTCAGGAGGGGGCCTTGCCCTCCGCCGCCCCTTCAGGGAGGGACAGAGCTGGACCCAGTCTTTGTTCTCTTTGGGAGGGCGCAGGATTGGGGAGGCTCTGGTGAGCAGAAGAACACAAAGCCCCATCTTCTATCTCACTCTTTTTAAAACTTATTTTATTTTTCCACCTGAGAATATGCTGTTTATTGATTTAAAAAAGGGGAAATATCCATGTGAGAGAGAAACGTCTTCGATTGCTTCCCATATGTGCCCCAACCGACCTGGGGATCGAACCTGAAACTCGGTTATGTGTCCTGATTGGGAATCGAACCTGCCACCTTTCAGTGTACAGGGTGACACTCCAAGCAACTGAGCCACGCCGCCCAGGTCAGGTCATCTGTCTCACTCTTATAGGGGACCTGTGGGCCAATGATAATGGAAAACTGGTGGTTACCATAGACACCATGGTGCTGGGAGTGACCTGGGGGTGGGCTTAGAGGCTGCACAGCCCCAAAGCCATCACATACTGCTTTGGGGAGGTGCCTGAGGCCCTGGTGTTATGGGTAGAAGAACAGGTCCAGGTTCCTGAACCAAAGGGTGTGGATCAAACTTTGAGGTCCCATAAGAATTCTCCCCAGGTCCTGGCCAGTGTGGCTAGGTCCGTGGTCGGCAAACCGCGGCTCGTGAGCCACATGCGGCTCTTTGGCCCCTTGAGTGTGGCTCTTCCACACAATACCACGGCCTGGGCGAGTCTATTTTGAAGAAGTGGCGTTAGAAGAAGTTTAAGTTTAAAAAATTTGGCTCTCAAAAGAAATTTCAATCGTTGTACTGTTGACGTTTGGCTCTGTTGACTAACGAGTTTGCCGACCACTGGCCTAAGTGTATGTGAGTGAAACATCACAAGCCTGAGGCAACCCCAGACCCTGAACTGACTTCAAAGCAGGCTCCTTGCCCAGCACAGAGGGGAATGCTGGGTAAGCTGGGCCTCCTGGTGCTTTTCTCTGAGGGCAGCTCAGCAGGACAGCACCATGGCTGAACCTCACAGCCAGAGTCAGCTATCCTCTCCTTCCCCCCACTTCCTGTGCCGGGAAGTCTCTGCAGCGTCACACCTGGATCTGAAACCACCCTCCACCTGGCTCACTTTCCCCACGTCTGTGTACCTGATGCAGAGAGCACCTGTGTTTGCTCACCACCTGCAGCAGGCGGCTTATTGGACTCTGGGTCAACCCCACCCTAGGGATTCACTGGACAAGACACAGCTACCCTAATGTCAGGTGCCTCCTGGCTGTAAAATGAGGGAGAAGTCTGCCCTGCTCACCTCCAGAGTCACCGAAGACATTTGCCCAGGCCGCCAGCTCCGCATACGCCTTGGGGATCACTACAAGCATATTTTGTCAAGAGGGCAATGGGGGTTCCACTTGTCAACCTGGGCAGACTCCATTGGTTGGGCAGCAATTGACTTTATTATCAGTTGTAATTGTCAGCTTTCAACCAGCAGCAGTTATCCAGCTGGAGTTTTGAGGGTGGGGTTGCCTTCTTGAAAGATACACAGGGTCTTGTCCTTCCTGGTTACTGCCTGACCCTTAGCTGAGAGGGGAGGAAGAGGACAGGACCTATAGAGGGTGGAGGAAGCAGCAGGCCAGCAGGAGTGAGAACTCGGCCATAATCCGACAAAGGGGAAAGACCAGTCACTCTATTTTCTTCCGGGCCCAGTGAGAGCGTCATCAAGGTACTCGTACCTTAGGCTCTTGCCTGGGGACTTGAAGGGCAGCCAAGGCGCCAGGTCAGTGAGGGGTAGAGCCTAAAACACAGTGAGGGCAGTTGGGAAGACAGCTCAGGAGATGGGCCAGACCCAAAGGGAAAGGGACACTACCTATATGGATTGGGTGGCCCTACACCCTGGAACCTGAGTATCACCTTATTTGAAAAAAGGGTCTTTGCACGTGTAATTAGGTTAAGACTGGAAAGATGAGATCATTCTGGACTTAGGGTGGGACCCATATCCCATAACAGGTGTCATTAGGGGGAAAAAAAGGAGGGAGATTTGAGACACAGACACAGGGAAGAGGCCCTGTGAAAATGGAGGCAGAGACTGGAGTGATTTAGCCACAAGCCAAGGAAGGCCAGGAGCCACCAGCAGTGGAACAGGGCAAGGAAGGGTCCTCCCCTAGAGCCTCGGTAGGGAGCACAGCCCTGATTTTGTACTTCTGGTATCCAGAGCTAGGAAAGAATACATTTCTGTTGTTTTAAGGCACCCAGCTTGTGGTGATTTGCTTCCGCAGCCACAGGAAACTCATACGCTGCCTTTCTTGCTGGTAGGTCCCAGGACCTCAGAGGTCCCCCAAGGTCAAGTTGGCTTCCTGATACCGCTCCTGAGTTGCTACAGAAGAGCCCATTGAGATAGGGTGTCTGCCTGGTTACCTGAGCCCGGGCCACCTGAGTAACAAAGAGAACTTTATTCTGAGTTGTAGCATGCTGGGCAGAAACTGGCAGGGTGGCAGTGGAGAGCCGGTGAAGAAGGGGAAAGAACAGGGGCTTCCTCTCATGACGCATCCTGGGAGCTTTCCTGTCCCGTGGGGATGACTTCACAGCCTTGCTCCAGGGTCCAGTATCGATTGTCCGTCAACACCGCTGTTTTCCTGGTGCACCCAGGCCCTTGGGACCCATGGATCGATTTCAGTTGAAAGTATGACTTAAGATTTGCAAGGCAAGATCTGAGTTTCCAAGAAGCCATACACACCTAAGTAGAGGAAGGCCTTAACAGTGGCATCCAAACCCTCTATTTTATCAGAGAAAATGAGGCAGTGCCCTTAGTAGTCCTTTGCTTCAACAGTTTGGACGGAACAGACCCAGGGGTGCCTCTTCCAGCCTCCAACCACCCTCCAACCTCTTTTCTAGTCACCGCCTTCAGCACCACCTCAGGCTTCCTCAGCGTCCCAGCCCAGCCCAGCCACACCAGTTTTTGCCTCACTGCTGAACAGCCATGAGTTCCCATGGTCAGAATTATTCTGCCGAGGTAAAGGCTGCCGTCAACTGCCTGGCCAACCTGCGTCTGTGGCCTCCCACACCTGCCTCTCTCCGGGCTCTCTTTCTGCCAGGACAGTGTGGCTTTGGAAGGGGTGGGCCACTTCTTCCCTGAGTTGTGGGTTGGCCGAGGAGAAGCTCAAGGGCGCCTTTTAAAAAATAACTAATTTTTGTGGTTGTTCATCCTCACCTGAGGATATTTTTTCATTGATTTTTTTTTTTTTTTTTTTTTTTTTTAGAGAGAGGAATAGAGGGAGAGCAGCAGAGAGAGAAACATCAATGTGAGAGACACATCGATGGGTGGCCTCCTACACGGAATGAAGTCTGCAACTCAGGTACATGGCCTTGACCAGGATCAAACCTGGGACCTTTCTTTTTTTGTTTGTCTGTTTGTTAATCCTCACCCGAGGATATTTTCCCATTGATTTTCAGAATGGAAGGGAGGGGGAGAGACAGAGAAACATTGATGTGAGAGAGACACATGGATCAGTTGCCCAACCAAGGCCAGGGATCGAGCCTGCAACCAAGGTACATGCTCTTGACTGGAATCAAACCCGGGACCCTTCAGTCCTCGGGCCTATGCTCTAGCCACTGAGCCAAACCGGCTAGGGTGCGAGAGTCTCTTAGAAGATGCAAAATTAGTACAGTTGCAGAGTTACCTTGAAGATAACTAGGAGGTGCTGAAGCCTTCCCAAGATGATGGGCAAAATGCCATGGAAGACACCGAGGTTTTGGAGAAGAACCCAAACCAAGCTCCACGGATCTGCATGTCCTGCATTTTACCTGCACAGACCCGCATCTGTGACTTGCTGGAGAACCACCTCCTGGATGAGGAGGCGAAACTCACCAAGAAGATGGGTGACCGCCTCACTAACTCCACAGGCTGGCCGGCCCCCAGGCTGGGCTGGGGAAGTATCTCTTCAAAAGGCTCCCCCTCAAGCCTCACTAGGAGCTTCTGAAGCTGAAGCCTTTGAGGGGCCCCTGTGCATCCCCTGGTTGTCTTTTGCCTGAGCCACTCCCTGAAACCACCAAGCATCCTTTTAACCACCCTGGAGCCCTCTCCCATGCATTGGACCAAATGGAAACAATAAAATTTTACAGCTTAAAAAGAAAGAAAAGAAAAGGAGACATTTTGGGTACCTTTACTAAAGCATTTTAAACTTTTGTTTCATTCCTCAAACCACGTGCTGTGTGTGGGCCCCGAGCCCCACTCGCCCTGACTCCCAGCCAGCTTATCAGCACAGGGAATGAGTTACATTCTCAAATAACCAGGCAAGAGGCTTGCTAGGGTGCAGGAAGAGAAAATGGAAAAAATGACTTTATTTTCAGACATGCTGCTTTCTCCCCCAAACCTGGGCTTCTCCCCTGGCTCTCCCCTCTTCTCCAGCCAGGGCGCGGACCCACGCATTCTGAATCTGCCCGTGGGGAAGGCGGCGAGGAGCACAGCCCAGTGTCCAGGGCGGGATGTCTGCCCACGCGTCCGCAGGAGGGCCGGGCGGTCAATAGGGCGGCAACAGGAAGAAGTGCGGTGGCGGCAGCGGAGGCGGCAGGGGCGGGGGGAAAGGGTGTAGCGGCCAGGACTCGCGGGGCGCGGGCGGCGCCAGCAGGTTGAAGGGCGAGGGCCGCGCGGGCAGCGGCGGCAGCGGCTGCGGGGGCGGCTCGGCTATGAGCGGCGGGCGGCCGCGCGCGCCCACCGGCCCGGGAGTGGCGGCGATCGCCGTCTCCGGGAGCGGCGGCAGCGGCAGGTGCGCGGGTCGCGGCGCCGGCGCAGGCAGGCGGGGTAGGTCCTGCAGGGCAAGAGCGGCGGCGGGCGGCGCTGGCACGCAAGCCTCGGGCGGCAGCTCGGGCAGCGCCAGGTGGGCGCCGGGGCCCCAGGGCGCCAGCGGCTCAGGCCGCAGCGGGAGCGAGGGCAGCGGAGGCAGCTCAGCCAGGGCGAGCGCCGAAGACGGCGGCGGCCCGGGCCTGAGGTCGGGAGGAAGGCCAGGCAGCGGCGGGTGCGGCAGGGTCGGCGCGGGCGGCGGCGTCAGCGATAGCGACGCGCGGGCCCGGCCCGGCCGTGAGCGGGCGCGGGCGAGCCGCGGGTGCGAGCGGGAGCGAGAGAACCGCGTCGCCAGCTTGAATGTCGTCGCTGCGCCGGGGCCCCGCTAGTGCCGCCCGTACGCGCTTCTTCCCTCCGCCTGGGGCCTCGGAGAGTACGGGGGACCGCCCGGCCAATCGCAGCCGGGCACCGACGCGTTCCAGCCAATCAAGAGACAGTGTCCTGACGGTCCACGCATCTTCTCCCCGGCGGGCACTCGCTATCCCTGGCAGCCAATCAGAGGCAGCAGCGCTCTCTGTCTCCGGTCCAGCCTATCACTGTGTCCCCGGCGCCGCACGCTCCACCGCCTCCTTTCCCTGACAGCAGGCGCTGCACACGCACGATGGGCGCCCCCTCCTGGCCTGAGGGACCACTGAGCCGCTGCAAGCCCCTCGGCTAACACCGCCCCCCCCCCAACCTGCAGCTGCCAATGCGGAGAGTGTGTGGCTCTCCTCTTTTTGGTTATGTTCTTAGTAATTCCGGACTGATGTGCCTGCATGTGGGTCAAGATCTACGGAGATTTCCACTTAGTTAACTTATAGAAAAGATAAAGGGATATTAATTCTGACCTGGCCGGTATGGCTCAGTTGGAGTGCTTAGGAAGATGTTACTGATTAGATTTCCGTTACTCTGGATTCCAATAATTACAGGCTGTTGTTGTTCCTTGTGATTAAGCCCCTATCCAGTGGTCGGCAAACTCATTAGTCAACAGAGCCGCAGTTTGCCAACCACTGTGTTAGAGCATCGACTCCATAGGGTCGCAGGTTCGATTCCTGGTCAGGGCATACACCAGGTTGTGGGTTCAATCCCTAGTCGGATGCATACAGGAGGCAATCGAATTTCTCTCTTTCCTCCTTTCCTCTCTCTCTAGAATCAATGAAAAACATATCCTCTGGTGAGGATTTTTTAAAAATTAAAACTATATTAATTCAATAGCAAAGCTTGACTGACATGTAGCATTTGTTAATATTGCTAAGAATAGTAAATGACATGGGTGAAAATCATAAAAAAATGGTCAATTTATTTATATAGAAAGCTTTATAATATTAGAAAATTTCTAGCTGGATACTGCCCTCAGAGACAGCCTGCTCAGTGGCCCCTATGTCGGCTCCCAATCCCATTCTCCAGTAAAGAGATGATGTGGTTTATTCCATACCTCAGGGAAGAGAAATGCATGAGGGGACATTTTGGATATTTTAAAGAATCAGTAGTTCTGTGAAAAAGCAAAAGTCCATAATGATTCTCAAATACAGCAAAATCAAATGAGGGGAATTAGGCTGGAATTCCAATGTTCACAGAACCTCCCAAAGGTTGATCCCCAAGCATTGTGCATGCTGCGGTGCCATTTTGATCTCCACCTAAGTTATCGTGAACCAGCCGTAAAGATGAACTGAGTTCCTTAGAGAGCGCCAAGCCCCATCAACTCTATTCGACTTGAATTCATTCTTTTCTCTTTTAAAAAATATGATTAACTTCTGGAGAGAGAGGAAGGGACAAGGAGAGACAGAAAGAAACATCAATATGAGAGCGAAATGTGGAAATGTGGATTGGCTGCCATTGGGGATTGAGCCCTCAATCTAGTCATGACCTGTGACCTCCTGGTTCTTAGGTCGATGCTCAAACCACTGAGCCATGCTGGCTGGGCCAACTTGAATTCTTCAGTTAAAACTTCATCAGGTTGCAAGAAGAGGTGTGGGTTTGGAAAGACTCAGAACACAGAGGCTCATAGAGAATGATCCTGTAACGGGTCAAAGTTCAGAATAGGGGGTCAATTCCCAACCTCCACTCCAGACCCAGCCTCGGAGAGTAATTTGTATTGCATTTCTGGGTGAGTCAATTTTTAATCACGACATGAGAAAATAAAGTGATCCAGTAGTACTGATACTGATAGTGGATTAGTAACTGGCTTTGTAAGATGTTTGAAAACATCCAGTAATCTGAGATAACAAATGTCGCATTTATTCATTTCCAGGAGTGCTTATGAAGATGTTACTGATTAGATTTGACCCCACCCTCCATTAAGAGATCAAGTATATTATCTGTATATAATAGTTTGAAATACCTAAGGGAATTGAATTAATCAGACTTGTAAGACAAGTAAAATATTTAGGGGGGCATCAATCTGTCAAATTTATAATATAATGGAACATTAATCAAAGAATGTGAAAGTGAATTTTATATCCAAATTATAAGATTAATCAGTAAAATGATGTCCAGAAGCAAGTGTAAAGCCTTAAGGAAAATGAGATTTTAGTTTAATAAATTGTTATAAATTAAAACACAAATAATGCACAAGCTCCCTAACATGGATGTGGCTTCCCCCAATAGATTGTTGCCAAGTGATGTCCCCTCTCCGAAGGCAGGCCTGAATCTGTTCTGTTCTCATGGTCTCTCCCATCAGAGCAAAGCCCTTAGCACACAGCCACACAGTTTGTTGAATGAATGAATGAATGAATGAATGAATGAATGAGGAGCAGAGTGGAGACGGTAGGCCCAGGGGGCTCTAGCCCCAGGCAGCCAATCCCACCCCCTCACCCCTGCCATGGCACACAAAGGCAAACAGAGAAGCACATAGCCTTTATTAGTATTTCCAGCCCACAGGAGGCCCCAGGCCAGGGACCAAGCCCAAGGTCTGGCCGTCCTTGCCAAGCAGACCAGGTGCTGGTAAGAGGCTCTCAGGATGACAGTGGATCAGCTCAGGGGCTCAGCATTTCCCAAAAGGGCATTGGCCTGGGAAGAGGTAGGGCAGGGCTGTGGTGAGGTGCCCCCTCCTCGCCTCCTGGGGGAAACGAGCCCTCTCCCTCCTCTGGTCTCTGAGGTCAGTCACTCAGCTGATGACTACAGGTGTTCTGAGAGCCTGCCATCCCTCCCAAGAGCTGGGGGCATCCCCAAGTGCAGCGTGAAAGGGTGGCAATGGTGGCATGGGGAGAGGGAACAGGGCCGCTGTGCTCCCCTCACCTCCGTAGCCGTTCTCCAGCCGGCCACTGCTGCCTCGCTTCACCTCAGGGCCTCCTAAGGTACAAACAAGCCCGGGCACCCGGGTCACAGAACGTTTCAGTGCTCCCCCAGCTTCATCCCAGGCCTGGGGAGAACCCCACTCACCAAAGGGTCTGGGGCCCAGCTCTGGCCTCAGCTGCTCATAGGGCCCTGGAGATAGACACGGAAGGAGGGAGCACTGCGTCCCTGATGGCCCTTGATCTGGTCTGTCACCTCCTCTTCTTAGTCCAGGTTCCAGCTCAGGCTCAGGGCCCCCTGCTCTACCTCTCCCTCCTCCAGTCCCATTCATTCCCGTCCCCTCATACTTCCTCCACCATGAATGTCCCCTCCATCTCCTTGGGGCTATGGGGTGGGCCTGGGCCCAGGACCCAGCTCCCTAAAGCCACCCTTATCCCCCCCTCAATGTTCTTCCACACACCCCATTACCTGGCTGGCTTTCGACCCCTGGATATGCACCTCCGGCCTCATACCCAGGCTTCGAGGCAGCCCCCCAAGGCTGGAGGGAGGGCCAAGGAGAGCCCCCCAAAGCCTCAGTCTGACCTGCAGGAGGAGAGCTTCTGTGGGAACCACTGGCCACTGAGCCTGAACATCCAGAATGCCCCAGTCCTCCCTGGGCCTCAGAGCCCCCCAACCTCCAATAGCCCTTGCCAGCGTTCACTCTGCTCCCTGAACTCTCATTTCTTACCATTTCCTTCAGAGGCTGGAGCTGCAGCTCTGGGGTACACCAGTGCTTCCTCGCCGTACCCTGAAAGAGACCCATGTGATTCATTCCTGACCAGACCTTGATGTCCCTTCCCCTCTCCCCCTGCACTCTGTCCCCTGGATCCAACTCACGGTCTCTAAAGCCATTGGCCCCGGGGAACCCTGAGGAGGAAAGAGGTCAGAGGCATGAGCAGCCCCTGAGCCAGGAGCCCCTCCAACCTCCCCAGCCCTACCCTTAGGCACCTGGCTGCAGGAGGGCCTCGGCGAAGACCCCAGCGCCCAGACCACCGTACCCGTAACTAAAACCTGCAGGAGACAGATTGGAGAGGGGCTGGGATGGGGGTGGGTGGACAGCAGTGGGGAAGCCAGGGTGACCAGCTCATGGAGAGAGACTGACTCACACAGAGGTCACCTAGAGGGGGCCTCTCACATCCCCCACCCTCAGCACGCTAACCCTGCTCAGCCCGCTAACCCTGCTCAGCCCCCTGGAAGCGTTCCCTGACTCCTCTCTGGGCAGCATCCCTTCCCTCCTGGCCTCAGTCCGTCCCTCTACCCTCGCCTGGAATAAGATCGCACCTGCTTCTGGCCACCACTGTAGCCCAACGCATAGTAAACGTGAGCTGGGTGAATAAGGGAAGAGACAGACATGACAAAGATAGCAACAAGGAGGGCTCATCATGAACGAGGTGCCAGGTTGTGCCCAAGATGAGGGCCCTGGGGGGGCTCACCAACTTTCTGAGGTTTGAGGCCATCACCAAAGCCTAGAGTAGAGGAAACGGGGGTTAGAGATGGGGGGGGGCGGGGAGGGTCAGAAATGGCCACAAGGGTGGGGATGGGATGGGAGGAAAAAGAATTCAGACAATGTATGCATGCATATAAGCCTAACCAATGGACACAGACAACAGGGGGATGGGGGGATAGGGGGCGTAATGGGGGAATAAGGACACATATGTAACACCTTAATCAATAAAGAAATTTAAAAAAAAAAAAGAATTCAGACGAGGGCCTCCTCACCCAGTTCTGCTCCTGGTCCATAGCCATTTGAAGGGTGGTACGCTGGGAAGAGAACTGAGATCAGTGGGGAGGACCCACACTTTCCCAAGGATGGATCTTAGGAACTCTGAGGAGGAAGAAGGGATTCTTTCTACCCACAGGGAAAGGAATCAGAATAATTGAGTTTAGAAAGCGGCAAGAGAGCAGGAGGGTAGACTTGGGAGGGACCTTCCTGGCCTGAACAGCTGAGGCAGCTTGGGAATAAGGGTCACGGGGGAGTGACCCTGATCTGGATGGGGACAGAGGCGAACAGACTCACACCTGCTTTCTGAGGCTTCAGTCCCCACTGGATGGCTGGCGTCGGTGCTAGGAAGAAAACCCGGGGACAGGAGTGAGCCCAGGGCCAGGCAGTTTGGGGCTGCCCCAGCCTGCCATGGGGCCAGGGGCTTGGGGGAGCTGCCATAGTGGGGGTCACATGGGTCTCAGAGCCAGAGTTCAGGCTTTTCCTCAGTTGGCTCACAACAAGCCTCCTCAATCTCAGTTGAAGAATGGGCATGGGGGCTTCTGAGCAGCCCAACCAGGCCCAGCCCCTTCTGGGACCAGGTACACCCCCCCCCCCACCATTGCCACCCACTCCACACTGACCTGGGAACTTGCCATTCTGCACTGGGGCAGGCGGCTGGGACTTGGAGCCCCAGCCACCTGCTTTATCAGAAGGGCCTCCTGGAGTGGGAAGCCTGGGGAGAAGCAATGGAGGAACCTTCCCATTGCAGGGACCTAGATGGGAGGAGGGAGAGGGCAGTGGGCCCAGACTGGCTGGGTCTGGCCAGTCCACGGGCCTGCAGTAGCTTCTAGGGGGGACCATTGGCCAGGCCAGGAAAAGCCCAGTTCCTGTGGGCCACAACCTGCTCCGGGGACCAGGCGACCCAGCCACCTGGCATGGTTTCTGCTCTTTGCCCACCTAGCCCCAAGGCCTTTCAGCCTACCCCCCAGCCCCTGGGGCCTCACCTGACGGGGCCCCCAGCCCATTTCTGCTGCCATATCCTGGAGAGGAGAAGCAGGGAAGTAAGGGGTATTTAGGGGCCGGGGGTTCTGGAAGGAGAGGCAGGGGGCTCTCGCACTTGCCTGGCTTCTGAGGTTTCACACCCCCTTCCGGGCCTGCAGGAGAAACAGAGAGGCAGCTTCAGAGGGGACAGCCCCTCCCCAGGGTGAGCCCTCTCTACCCGATACTGAGACCCTCGACTGAGACCCTCGTCGTACTCACCAGGTGGGAGCCCATTTCCTGGTGTGTATCCTGGGAGGGAGAGCAGGAATGAGGGCTGGGGCTGGGGTGGGGGGAGATTTCAGGTGGAGGTGGGCGAGGGGCAGGGTGGGCTCACCTGGCTTTGGAGGGCTCATGCCCCCTGCAAGGCCTGGGGAGAGACAGATGGAGGCTGAGTGACAGATGGACTCCGTTCTGCCCCTTCTCTTTCCCAGGACCGAACTCTTTGCCCCATGGGACCCTGTGACACCTCTTCCCTCCACCTCCAGAACTCCCTGCCTCCCTCATCTGGCTGGGCCCCTTCCCTCGGAAAGGCTCCGTCCAGCTCCCAGCCCATTTCTGTAAACGGGGGAGACAGGCGGGGGTTTTGAGGGGTCACAGATGAAGGGAATAGGTAGTTTCTGGAGGTAGAGAGTAGGGGGGGGTCCAATTCGGACACTAATTTCAATTCTGGGGGTGTTTCCAACATCACCAAGCAATTTCCAGGTACCAGCTGGGTGTCCTAAAATTCTGGCACCATCTCCCTGGAGACAGCATCAGACCCCACCTGTTAAGGGCTCAGCCCCACAATACTGTTTCCTCCTCCCACTTCTGGTGCCAGTCGCCCATCCAGGTTGTCATCTGCGCTTCTGACCAACCAGCTATGTAAGTCAGAAGTCCCGATGACCCCTCTTTGGGTTCAATTAATTTTCTAGAGTGGCTTCCAGAACTGAGGAAAACAGGTACTAGGTCACAGGTATAATATGAAAGGACACAGCTTAGAAACAGCCAGGTGAACAAAATGTGTAGGATAAGGTCTGTATGTGAGAAGGCATTCGGAGCTTCCATGCTCCAGCCCATCACCCTTCTCTCCACCCCGCCCCCTTCACCCACCTGGAGGGAAGCTCTCCCAATCCCGTCCTTTGGGATTTTATAGAGGCTTCATGACACAGGCACGATTGATTAAGTCATTGCCCGCTGGTGACTGAACTCAGTCTCCAGCACGCCTCCTCCCAGAAGTAGAGGGGTGGGATTAAAAGTTGCAACCCTCCAATCACAAGGCGGCAACCAGTCCCTACCCTGAGGTGACCTGGGGGCTTTCCAAAAGTCGCCTCATTAACACAACAAAAGAACTTCGGAAATTCCAAGGCTTTTGAGAGCCAGCTCTGTGCCAGGATTGGGAGAAGACCAAATGTGTATTTCTTACTATAAATCGCAGTATCACGGTGCGGATAAAAAGAAAGCGTTTACCTGGCTTCTGAGGCTTCATGCCCTCACCACCGCCTGGAGAAGAGATGGGAGCCGTGAGATACCCCTCACCCACCCGCCAGCCTCTCCTCCGGAACTTAGCATCAGGCTCCCTGGACCCACTCCATTACCTGGTCCGGGGCTGATGGGAGCCACAGGGCCTGTGGGGACAGGAGAGGCAGAGGCAGAAGGAGGCTGGCACTGGGCTGCCTCTCCTCCCAGTTTAGGAACCAGAAGCCCTGGGGTGTCTCCTGCCTCCTGCCACCTCTGTTCTGGTGGAGCCCGTGAGAGGACCCTGAGGACAGGATCGGGGTGAGGACACCTCCTCCCTCCAAGGGCCCCTCCTGTTCTCCTTTCCAGCCTCTCTCAGCCCCTCAGGACCCACCTGTTTGTAGCCATCCCGAGCAGGGGCCAGGGGGCAGGAAGGAAGAACAGGAGCCTTGGGGCGCGGGCTACGGTGGGGTAAAGGCGGGCAGGTAGCCAAGCCAGAACCAGGGAACATGGAGGTTGTCCCTGAGCTCTTTTAATCATTTACCAATCCGGCCCCGAAAGGCCCGGAGGGAGGTGGGAGAGGACACGCAGATGGGATGCCACCTCAGACCCCCCAGTCATACCGCGCGGAGCTCCAAGCCCATTCCCTAATCCAGGCGGGGGGGGGGGTTAGTAGAAGGGGGGGAGCTAGCAATATCTAAGTGGGGTGTGAGTAGGTGCCAGCAGCTCTGAGTTTTGAAGAGGTGGAGAAAGAAGAAAGATAGGCAGGGGTGAGGCTCACCTGGCTTCTGGGGTTTCATAACCGCTCCAAAGCCTGGTGGAGAGTCAGGCAGCAGGTGAGTGCCCCGGGCCCCATCCCTGTGCCTCCCCAGAGCCCCGGCCCACCCCTACCTGGTCCATAGCCATTTTGAGCTGCAGGGCCTGTGGGAGAAGGTGGGGGAATGATAGAGCTGGCTGTGAGGCTGAGGGGCTGAGGCCAGCCCTGGGGGTCCCCTGGTCGTGCCTCCCACTTCCTCCCCGTGGTCCTTGGCGCCCTGACACCCTTCACTCCTGAAGCAGGGAGTGTCCCTCTTCTTGGAGGTGTGCAGGCCCCGCTCCATGCGTTAGTGCTGAGGACGGTGGTGAGAGAGAGCGGGGCCTGACAGAAAGGAGGACAGGACGGCAGTAGATGCAGGACAGAGTCAGGCAGCCTCAGAGAAGAGGCAGGTGTGTGGGGGGTCTTTCCCTCACCTGGTTTCTGGGGGTTCACTGCCTCTCCCAGGCAACAGGCCAACCCTCCATCTCCCCACTATAGGGCACCTGGTATTCTGCCTCCCCCACCCCAGGCCCCTGCCCCAGTCCCTAAACCCCCCCTCCCTCTAAGAAGCCGGGGCTCCTGCCCCAGAGAGGGCCCAGCTGGCTGCAGAGCCTGGAGAGACAGGGGTGTGAGCAGTGCTCCGGCTTCAGAGGGCACAGGAACAGAGACAGGGCTACTGCAGCCTCACCTGGCTTCTGGGGCTTCATGGCTCCCCCGAAGCCTGGAAAGGATTGGGGAGCAGGTGAGGGACTCGGAGCCCCTCTCAGGCCCCCCCCCCAAGGTTCCTACCCGCTCTCCTCCTACCTGCTCCAAATCCATTCTGGGCTGCTGGGCCTGGGGGAAAGGGAGGGTGAGCTGAGGGCCCGGGGGTCTGGCTGAGGTAGAGGTAAAGGTGCCCCTTCTTAGGCCAAGTCAGAAAGCTGGGATCCTAGAGGCTTCCAACTAGTGCAACCCCAATTATTCACCAGCCTTGCCCCTCCGAGGCCTGGGAGGGAGGGAAAGAGGGAGGGAGGCAGACGACACCCAGACATAGACAACCCCCTAACCCCCAGTATCACCTGATAGGGCTCCAAGACTGTGCCCATTCCCTTTCCCGAATCCTGGGGATCCAGATCCAGGTGTGGGTGTGAATGAGGGGAGGGGAGCTCAGGGTTTGGGGGTGTTGGAGAGAAAAGACTGGGGTGAGGCTCACCTGGCTTCTGGGGTTTCATACCCGCTCCAAAGCCTGTTGGAGAGTCAGGGAGCAGGTGAGGGACCCCAGACCCCATCCCTGTGCCTCCCCAGAGCCCCGGCCCACCCCTACCTGGTCCATAGCCATTTTGAGCTGCAGGGCCTGTGGGAGAAGGTGGGGGAATGATAGAGCTGGCTGTGGGGCTGAGGGGCTGAGGCCAGCCCTGGGGGTCCCCTGGTCGTGCCTCCCACTTCCTCCCCCGTGGTCCTTGGCGCCCTGACACCCTTCACTCCTGAAGCAGGGAGTGTCCCTCTTCTTGGAGGTGTGCAGACCCCGCTCCATGCGTTAGTGCTGAGGACGGTGGTGAGAGAGAGCGGGGCCTGACAGAAAGGAGGACAGGATGGCTGTCCTCACCTGGCCCAGGACTTGCACACCCCTTTCCAGGCCTGGGAGGCAGAGAGGCTGACAGCTCTGCCAGGCCTCCAGCCCTTGCTCCTGTCTCCCCCCCCCCCCGCCCAGCCCCTCAGGACCAAGCCCAGCTGCCCTCACCTGCTGGGGCTCCCAGTCCATTTCCATGACCATATCCTGGGGAGGAAAAACAGGGGTGGACGTGAGGGGCACTATGTGGAGGGGTCAGAAGAAGCAGGACAGAGTCAGACAGCCTCAGAGAAGAGGCAAGGGTGTGGGGGGTCTTTCCCTCACCTGGTTTCTGGGGGTTCACTCTCCATCCCAGGCCACAGGCCAACCCTCCATCTCCCCACTACCGGGCACCTAGTTCTCTGCCTCCCCCACCCCAGGCCCCTGCCCCAGTCCCTAACTCCCCCCCCTCTAAGAAGCCGGGGCTCCTGCCCAGAGAGAGCCCAGCTGGCTGCAGAGCCTGGAGAGACAGGGGTGTGAGCAGTGCTCCGGCTTCAGAGGGCACAGGAACAGAGACAGGGCTACTGCAGCCTCACCTGGCTTCTGGGGCTTCATGGCTCCCCCGAAGCCTGGAAAGGATTGGGGAGCAGGTGAGGGACTCGGAGCCCCTCTCAGGCCCCCCCCCCCAAGGTTCCTACCCGCTCTCCTCCTACCTGCTCCAAATCCATTCTGGGCTGCTGGGCCTGGGGGAAAGGGAGGGTGAGCTGAGGGCCCGGGGGTCTGGCTGAGGTAGAGGTAAAGTGCCCCCTCTTAGACCAAGTCAGAAAGCTGGGATCCTAGAGGGTTCCAACCAGTGTACCCTCAATTATTCACCAGCCCTGCCCCTCCGAGGCCAGGGAGGGAGGGAGGGAGGCAGGAGATACCCAGACATACACCCCGCCACCCCCTCCCACACTATCACCTGGCTGGGCTCCAAGCCTGCGCCCATTCCCTTTCCCGAATCCTGGGGATCCAGATCCAGGTGTGGGTGTGAATGAGGGGAGGGGAGCTCAGGGTTTGGGGGTGGTGGAGAGAAAAGACTGGGGTGAGGCTCACCTGGCTTCTGGGGTTTCATACCCGCTCCAAAGCCTGTTGGAGAGTCAGGGAGCAGGTGAGGGACCCCAGACCCCATCCCTGTGCCTCCCCAGAGCCCCGGCCCACCCCTACCTGGTCCATAGCCATTTTGAGCTGCAGGGCCTGTGGGAGAAGGTGGGGGAATGATAGAGCTGGCTGTGGGGCTGAGGGGCTGAGGCCAGCCCTGGGGGTCCCCTGGTCGTGCCTCCCACTTCCTCCCCCGTGGTCCTTGGCGCCCTGACACCCTTCACTCCTGAAGCAGGGAGTGTCCCTCTTCTTGGAGGTGTGCAGACCCCGCTCCATGCGTTAGTGCTGAGGACGGTGGTGAGAGAGAGCGGGGCCTGACAGAAAGGAGGACAGGATGGCTGTCCTCACCTGGCCCAGGACTTGCACACCCCTTTCCAGGCCTGGGAGGCAGAGAGGCTGACAGCTCTGCCAGGCCTCCAGCCCTTGCTCCTGTCTCCCCCCCCCCCCCCCGCCCAGCCCCTCAGGACCAAGCCCAGCTGCCCTCACCTGCTGGGGCTCCCAGTCCATTTCCATGACCATATCCTGGGGAGGAAAAACAGGGGTGGGCGTGAGGGGCACTATGTGGAGGGGTCAGAAGAAGCAGGACAGAGTCAGACAGCTTCAGAGAAGAGGCAGGGGTGTGGGGGATCTTTCCCTCACCTGGTTTCTTGGGGTTCACTGCCCCTCCCAGGCCACAGGCCAACCCTCCATCTCCCCACTACAGGGCACCTAGTTCTCTGCCTCCCCCACCCCAGGCCCCTGCCCCAGTCCCTAAACCCCCCTCACCCCCCCCTTCTAAGAAGCCGGGGCTCCTGCCCCAGAGAGGGCCCAGCTGGCTGCAGAGCCTGGAGAGACAGGGGTGTGAGCAGTGCTCCGGCTTCAGAGGGCACAGGAACAGAGACAGGGCTACTGCAGCCTCACCTGGCTTCTGGGGCTTCATGGCTCCCCCGAAGCCTGGAAAGGATTGGGGAGCAGGTGAGGGACTTGGAGCCCCTCTCAGGGCCCCCCCAGGTGCCTACCCGCTCTCCTCCTACCTGCTCCAAATCCGTTCTGGGCTGCTGGGCCTGGGGGGAAGGGAGGGTGAGCTGAGGGCCCGGGGGTCTGGCTGAGGTAGAGGTAAAGGGCCCCCTCTTAGGCCAAGTCAGAAAGCTGGGATCCTAGAGGGTTCCAGCTAGTGCTCCCTCAATTATTCTCTTTCTTTTTTTTTTTTTAAGTCTTTATTTTATTTTATTTTATTTTTTAAATTGATTTCAGATAGGAAGGGAGAGGTATAGAGAGATAGAAACATCAATGAGAGAGAATAATTGATTGGCTGCCTCAGGCATGCCCCCTACTTGGGAGATCGAGCCCGTAACCCAGGCGCAACACGGGCATGTGCCCTTGGCCGGAATCGATCCTGGGACCCTTCAGTCCGCAGGCCAACACTCTATCCAGTGAGCAAACCAGCGAGGGCCCTCAATTATTCACTAGTCCTGCCCCTCTGAGGCCTGGGAGGGAGGGAGGCAGGAGACACCCAGACGTAGATGCACCCTCTCCCTACCCCCCTGTAACCCAGTATCACCTGATTGGGCTCCAAGCCTGCGCCCATTCCCTTTCCTGAATCCTGGGGATCCCGATCCAGGTATGGGTGTGAATGAGGGGAGGGGAGCTCAGGGTTTGGGGGTGGTGGAGAGAAAAGACTGGGGTGAGGCTCACCTGGCTTCTGGGGTTTCATCCCCGCTCCAAAGCCTGTTGGAGAGTCAGGCAGCAGGTGAGGGACCCCAGACCCCATCACCGCGCCTCCCCAGAGTCCCGGCCCACCCCTACCTGGTCCATAGCCATTTTGAGCTGCAGGGCCTGTGGGAGAAGGTGGGGGAATGATAGAGCTGGCTGTGGGGCTGAGGGGCTGAGGCCAGCCCTGGGGGTCCCCTGGTCTGGCTTCCCACTTCCTGCCCGTGGTCCTTGGCGCCCTGACACCCTTCACTCCTGAAGCAGGGAGTGTCCCTCTTCTTGGAGGTGTGCAGACCCCGCTCCATGCGTTAGTGCTGAGGACGGTGGTGAGAGAGAGCGGGGCCTGACAGAAAGGAGGACAGGATGGCAGTAGATGCAGGACAGAGTCAGGCAGCCTCAGAGAAGAGGCAGGGGTGTGGGGGGTCTTTCCCTCACCTGGTTTCTGGGGGTTCACTGCCTCTCCCAGGCAACAGGCCAACCCTCCATCTCCCCACTACAGGGCACCTAGTTCTCTGCCTCCCCCACCCCAGGCCCCTGCCCCAGTCCCTAACCCCCCTCCCCCCTCTAAGAAGCCGGGGCTCCTGCCCCAGAGAGGGCCCAGCTGGCTGCAGAGCCTGGAGAGACAGGGGTGTGAGCAGTGCTCCGGCTTCAGAGGGCACAGGAACAGAGACAGGGCTACTGCAGCCTCACCTGGCTTCTGGGGCTTCATGGCTCCCCCGAAGCCTGGAAAGGATTGGGGAGCAGGTGAGGGACTCAGAGCCCCTCTCAGGGCCTCCCCAGGTGCCTACCCGCTCTCCTCCTACCTGCTCCAAATCCGTTCTGGGCTGCTGGGCCTGGGGGAAAGGGAGGGTGAGCTGAGGGCCCGGGGGTCTGGCTGAGGTAGAGGTAAAGGGCCCCCTCTTAGGCCAAGTCAGAAAGCTGGGATCCTAGTGGGTTCCAACTAGTGCAACCCCAATTATTCACCAGCCCTGCCCCTCTGAGGCCTGGGAGGGAGGGAGGGAGGGAGACAGAAGACTCCCAGATGTAGACGCCCCCCCCCCGCCCCCCCAATCCTCCAGTATCACCTGATTGGGCTTCAAGCCTGTGCCCATTCCCTTTCCCGAATCCTGGGGATCCTGATCCAGGTGTGGGTGTGAATGAGGGGAGGGGAGCTCAGGGTTTGGGGGTGGTGGAGAGAAAAGACTGGGGTGAGGCTCACCTGGCTTCTGGGGTTTCACACCCGCTCCAAAGCCTGGTGAAGAGTCAGGGAGCAGTGAGGGATTTGAGCTCCATCTCTGTGCATCCCCAGAACCCTAGGGTGCCCCTACCTGGTCCATAGCCGTTTTGAGCTGCAGGGCCTGGTGGAAGGAGAGAGGGGGCTCTAGCTACTAGCCTGTCTCTGTGGCTCTGCCCTAAGCCTGGCCCCTTTAGCGCTCACCCCAGACCTGGACCCACCCAGCTGGGTCCTCGGCTTCCCCCTGGAGCCCAGCCTCCTTCTATAGCCTGAATGTCAGACCTAGCTGCCTGGTCCGTCTGGCTAGGTGTCACTGCCAGCACCCATGGCAACCAGCCAGCAGGGTGAACCTGAGGCCAGTTCTCCGCTCCAGCTCTCAGCATTGCTCCTGCCCCAGAGCCTCCCAGCCATTTCCAGCGCCTGCACCCTCCCTGGTCCTCACTTTGCAGCGGGCCCCGCCCTCTAGTGGGCATTCTGGCCCCTGCGTTGCATTCACACTCCGTTATGGTCTGCCTCCGCCTGCCCATGTGCCCCAGGCTCCGGGAGGGCCTGTCTCCAGCACTTGGCTGGCCCCCGGATGTTTGCTCAGTGAGTGTTTCCTGTGGGAAACCAAGTGGGACAGGCGGAGTGCGGCTCACCTGGCTTCTGAGGTTTCAGTCCTCCGAGACCTGAGGGAGAGAAGGCACTGTCCCTGAGTCAGCGAGTCCACCTCGCTCCTCCTCTTCCCTTAGCACGGGGGTCAGGCACCCACACCAGACACCCCCCCCAGCAACACCCCTACTCCTGAGCTCCAGGGCCTTGCCTGGCTGGACTCCTGCTCCCGGGAAGGCCCCGTTCCCGAATCCTGGGGAGACAGAGCAGGAGAGAGTGAGGAGAGATCGGGGACTTGGGTGGAGCAGACAGATAAGGAGCCGTTAGACAGAGTGGGGCTCACCTGGCTTCTGGGGCTTTCCATTCCCTCCATAGCCTGGGGGAGAGATGAGCAGGTGAGGGACCCAGAAATCCCACCTCTGGGCCTGCCCCAGAAGCAGCTTCTGCCCTCAAACCCCAGCCGTCCCTCCTCTACCTGGTCCAAAGCCATTCTGTGCTGCGACACCTGTCGGGGGGAGGGTGACACAGAAAGGCTGGGTGCTGCTGGCGGGGAAATGGCCCCCAGCCTCCCCAACCTGCCTCATGGACCCCTGCCTCCCCTCCATTCAGCCTGGCTGGATTCACAAAGGGGGTGGGTGACTGCGGGGGCCTGTGTCCTGTGTCAGGGAAGGACTAGGGGGACCGAGGCAGGGAGGAACCGGAGCCCCAGGCCCCTCCCCACAGCCGCCCTCCATGTCGGGCCCACTTTCAGGTGGTAAACTCCTCTGCTTCTTCCTTCGAGGCCAGAAGTCCAGGGAGCCCAGCCCTAGGAGGTCAGCCTCCCGGAGCTGGGGTTTTCACTCTCTGCTTCACCCAGGCCTCCAGCTCCCTGCCAGCCTCACGATCTGCCTCTCCCTTTCCAGCTCCCATGGGTGCCCGCCCCGACAGTCCTGACCACCGTCCTTGAGATGCCACTGGGCCCGTGTGGCTCTGGGCTTGTGGGCTGAGCCTAGGGAGTCGTCAGCTCAGTTCAGGCTGACCAGTGTCTGCTGTGCCCCCTGGGCCTGGCTCAGGGTGAGTGAAAGGAATGAGCCCCTCTGCTGGGACCCGGGGTTGGGGAGCTGTGCCCGGATCCGGGCCTCTTTCTCTGAGCTCCCTCCCCCAGACGCTTAGCCAGTGGGCCAGATCCTGGCGGGAAGCGGCAGTGTGAGGAGGGGGTCTGGGGATGGGAAGGGATAGAATCGAGAAGGTGGGCCGGGCGGGCGGGCTCACTGGCTCACCTGGTGGCTGCTGCTTCATGCCTCCGCCCAAGCCTGGGGAAGACCAAGTGCCACTGAGCCGTGTGGACCCACCCCACGGAAATCAATGTTCTGCCCTCCTGACCCCCTAGCTCCTCCCCCCTCTTCCTTCCTGGGACCCCAGTGTGGCCCAGGTGTCCTCACCTGGCTGGGCTCCGCCTCCCGGGAAGGCCTGGGCTCCCATCTTATTCCCGTTGCCAAATCCTGGGGAGACAGAGCAGGAGGGACCTAAGGTTAAGGCGGGGGGGGGGGCAGGGGGTGAAGGAGGGCAGATGGAAGACCTGGGGCCTGGGTAGGGCTCACCTGGCTTTGGAGGTTTCACTCCCCCTCCGATTCCTGAGAAAGAGACGGGGACCAGGTAGAGGAGCCTGGTGCGCCCTTGACCCCCCAAACTGAAGCAGGTGCCCCCAGCTCTCACCCCATCGCCTACCTGGTCCCGGGCCACCATTTTGAGGGGCAGGGCCTGTGGGGAGAGGGAAGGCAGAGACTGGAGTGGGCCGGTGTGGGCTCACACCTGTGCTGTCCTCTCCCAGGACCTCTGTGCCCCCCTCCCTGGCAGTTCTCAGGGAGCCCGTGTGAGAAGGGCCTGGGAGTCTGGGAAACCCTCCCCAAGACCAGCCCCTGGGAGGGTAATGGTGCCAGAGCTTGGCACAGGGTGAGAGGGAGTGGCCTCCACTCACCTGGCTTCTGAGGTTTCCCCCCTCCCAGGCCTAGGAAGAGATAGAGAAAGAGGTCACTGACCCCCCGCCCCCCAGGAATGCAGAACATAACCCTGACGCCCCCTTCCTCTGCCTGCCCCAGTCGCCCTCACCTGGCCAGGATCCTGCCCCCGGAAAAGTGCTGGTTCCTAAACCATTTGTGCTCCCGAATCCTGGGCACACAGAGGAACTGGGGTGAACATGCCGGGACGGGGCTGGCTCTCCACTTACCACGCCTCGGAGTTTCATTCCCCCCCCCCCTCCTGCCCAGGCCAGAGGAGCGGCAGAGAGGCTGAGCCTGCTGTCCTCCCCCAACTCTCGCCTACTGGTTCCCGGACCCCAGCTCTGCCCCCACCTCCCCTCCCTGGACCGCAGGGTGGTGCCTGGATGTCCTCACCTGGCTGGGCCCCCGGCCCTGGGAAGGCACCAGCGCCCAGTCCATTTCCATATCCTGGGGAGACAGCCAGGAGGGGAGAGAGAGGAGGGAGGAGCGGCTTCAAAGGGATCCAGCCGATGTGAGGTGGACAGAGGGATGGGCATGGGGAGGAGGCTCACCTGGCTTCTGGGGCTTCACAGCACCCCCAAAGCCTGAGGACAGAGATGCGGGAGATGAGGGGACCCCAGGGGCCCAGTCTCTTCCTAGGGCTCCATGGCCATGCTGAGCTGGGAGGCAGGGCAGGGGGCATTTGGGGTCCCAGCTGGGGTGAGGGTGAAGCAGGGGTACCCTGCTCTGCTGTCCTCAAACCAGGTATCAGGAACCCGTAGGTCCTACCCTCTGCCTCCAGTGAGTCACCAGTTCTGCCCTGGGGGGGGGGAGCCTGGGAGAAGCACCCCCTAATGCCGACCCAGCCCTCTCCCCCGCGCCCCCTTACCTGGTTGGGCTGCGGCACCTGGGAAGGCCCCTGCTCCATGCCCGTTCCCATTCCCAAACCCTGAGGAGACAGGGCAGGAGGGGTCAGCGAGGAGTAGAGACAACGGGGTCAGGGCATACAGATGGGAGACAAGCAGCGGGGAGGGCTCACCTGGCTTGTGGGGTTTTATACCCCCTCCAACGCCTGAGAAGGAGATGGATCACGTGAGGGTCTGAAGAGACCCCATTTCAGGGGTGCCCCTAGAATACTGGTCCCAATTCCCCCCAAACACATTCTGAGCCCACCTCTACCAGTGCTGTAGCCATTCTGAGCTGGAGGGCCTATGGGGAGGGAGGAATGATTTGGGAGGCTTGGGGTCCTAGATGGGGTGTGGGTGCAGGATCCTTGGACCCAGCCAGAAACAGCAAACCTGAAGGCGCCCAATTTCCCTCTTCCCCCACCCCCAACCCCCAATCATTCACCAACCCTCCCCCTCCCCTCTGAGGCTTGGGAGGGAGCAGGGAGAGGACCAACCTCAGACCCCATCACTCTCACCTGGCTGGACTCCCAGGCCATTCCTGTCCCCAAATCCTGGGAGGACAGATAGAGGTGAGGGGTGTGAGAGAAAAATGGGGAGACACAGAGAGAGAGACAGTGGGGGCTGGGCAGGGCTCTGAAGTTTAATACCCCAGGAAGTCTGGGGGAGACTCAGGGAGCAGGTGAGGAACCCAGGGTCCCCCTTTCACCTCCCCTCCACCCCACAAAGCCTGCTCCCAACTGGCCTAGGGGACATGCAGTGAGGGGCGGGGCGATGACAACAGTCTTGATGGATTTTTGGGGGGTGGGGGGCAGGGTGTGCAGGAGGGAAGGAGAGCGCCTGCTGGAAGGGGTCTCAGGTGGGCTTCTCCGCCTGAGGGGTGTCAGGTACTTCTGAGATGGCCGCCCCCCTCACACAAATCCTATTCACCCAGGCCAGGGGGGGTGCATAGCTGGGGGGAGAAATGGTGTGTTGGGCCTAAGGGGGCAGGAGGGACCAGGAGCTTGGGTGCTCTGCCCTCATTTGGAGGATACAGAGCTGGCCACCCCCCAGCTTTACCTGGTCTGTAGCCATTCGGGCTCCCTAAGCCTGCAAGGTCAGGGAGAAGGGCGTAACTAGGGGGGGCAAGGAGGGCCAGATGCTCCCCTCCCACCCTGCAGAGCAAGAGTGCACCCCCTCCTCCCTGGGATTCGCTTTCTACTCCGGTCACGGGAGGAGCAAGGACAGAACCAGGTGAGCAGCCCGGTGGCCAAGAGGGGGCGTCTGGGCTGTGCCTGGGGGCGGGCCCCCTATGCCCTCTTCCTCAGGGGGGTGTGTACCTCTTCCCTCCACTCTCACCCGAGCATCTTTGGGACCCCTCCTTTCCTGGAAATTTCATCCTCCTCATCCCTGTCCCTCAAAGTTTCTCCCCAGCAGCTTAGACATATCAGGTCTCTGGAGGGAACCCTTTCTCCCGCCCATAAGATGCCACAGGTTGCTGGAGTGAAGACCCTTTTGTGACACTCAGCCCCCTACTCCCCTCCCCAAGCTCCAGCCTCCTCTCCTCCCATCCTGTCCCACCTCCAGGCCTTTGACCCTCTTGCTTCCAGAGATTTCCTTCCCCTGTCCTGTTATAACCCAGATCCCCTGCCCTTACAGACCCAGCTCCAAGCCCCTCCTCTGGGCTCCAATGTGCTCATGCCCAGAGTTGAAATTCTGCCCTGTCTCACTCTGTTCTAAGGGCTCGGGTCTGTGCTTCCACACCTGAGCTGACCCTGGACGAGACTGACTGCCGGGAAGACAGCGAGGGACCCTGTGTTCTCCTGGGCTCCACGTCTGGATCCCAGAGTTGGGGAGTATCGGGGGGAGAGACCAGGTCCTCTTCTTGAACCCCAGTGCCGGGAGGGTCCACTCACCTTTTCCTAGGCCAGAAGACAATGGAGGCAGCCCTGGGGAGCAGGGAGTGCTGACTCAGAGTGGGGACCCAGAGGCAGAGAGGGGCAGGACCCATGCATATATATCCCAGCCCCCCAAAACCCAGACTTCACACACCCAATCCTCCCTCTCTGGGGCCCCAGCCTCTGACCCGATGCTCTACCTATACCCCCAGCTCCAACCCCAGCTGCCCAGACCCTGTAGCTGCCGCTGCGTGCCCTCACCGCCTTGTAGGCTTTCAGAAGTCAGGCAGAGCAGGAAAAGGGCTGCGGGGAAGGCCCAGGTGCCCATGATTCCTGGCAGAGTGGGAGGGCACACACCCTTGGAGCCTTTAAACACCTCTGCTGGGTGGAGGCCCTTACCCAGGCCCCCTGCTGTGAGTGACAGAGGCTCCGTTGGCAGACCCCAGGGGGCCAGCCCCCACCTCCCTCTGCAGCAGGAGTCCAGTCCTTGGCCTTCTCCCTGCCCCACTCCTCATCCATCATGGGTGCTGACAGCTGGGACAGGCCCCCACCTGGCGCATGAGGCTCCTCTACTCCTGTCGGGGTCTGGGACCCTGGCGCCAGGCCTGGAGGGCTCAGATGTTACCCCAGCAGCTGGTGAGGAGCAGGCAGGCACTGTGGGCACCCAGGCCCAGCCCAAACACAGCTGGGGAGAGGGGGGAGCCAGGCCCAGAAATGTGGGTGTGGCTGACAGGAGGGACGCAGAATGAGTTACTGTGTGACTTGGAGAGAGAGAGAGAAGGAAGGAGGCAGAGGCTACAGTGTTACAAAGGCCTATGGCCAGGGAACAATGTAGTGCACTGTATCTGACATGCAGACTTGCCCACAAGAAGCGAGGTAAAGTTATCCCATCTAACCCTGAAGACTGCAGGTGTGACACGGGGAGATGGCCCTTTGTCCCCCCCTGCGGCTGGGCTTGCAAGAGTGGGCCTGAGCCTCCTTTCCACAAGGGATGGTGATCACAGGGACGGGTTACCCCATGCTCATCCTGTCCAAAGGTCCAAGGGTTTCTTTTGTAAAAATATTTTTAGTCCTCGCCGGTTTGGCTCAGTGGACAGAGCATCGGCCTGTGGACGGAAGGGTCCTGGGTTTGATTCCGGTCAAGGGCACATGCCCAGTTTGCAGGCTCAATCCCCAGTAGGGGGCATGCAGGAGGCAGCCGATCAACGATTCTCTCTCATCATAGATGTTTCAATCTCTCTCTCTCCCTCTACCTCCCTCTCTGAAATCAATAAAAATATGTTTTGAAAAACTCTATAAAAGTATTTTAAAATTTGATTTTAAAGAGAGAGGAAGGGGGCAGGGGAGAGAGAGAAACACTGATCGATCCATCGATGCCTCCTGCACGTTCCCTACTGGGGATTGGAGCCTGCAACCCGGGCATGTGCCCTAACTGGAAATGGAACCTGCAACCTTCCGGTGCACGGATGAAGCACAGCCAGCTGAGTCACACCGGCCAGGCCTCACGGTTGAAGGCTCTGCTAGGGCCCACCCACTGCCGGAGGTCCTCCCAGTTTCACCTCCATCTCTAGCCGAAATACAGCAGCACTGACTCTAGTTTTGGGGGACAGACTCTCAGGGGGCCGCTTCTTAGGGTGTGGTGGGGGCAAGATTGCAAGAAGGGTACCTGGGGGGCTAGTGACCACTCCATTCCTAGGGGGCGGGCAGATGGCATCGGGCCAGAGAAGGGGGCTTGGTGAGAGTATGAGAGGACAGGAGAGGCAGGCCTGGGAAATGTCAGGACACCAGCCCTCACCTCCTCCAGGGCGTCTGTAGACCCCACTGGGCTGTGGGGACAGCGGTGACTCAGACCCCACACCCTAGTCCAGAAGGCCCCACACCCTGTCTATCTGCTGGCTTGCCCCCTGCCCTGTCAGCCCCTTCCTCCCCAGCACCTGTGGCTAAGGGGTCCGTCTACCAAACGAAGCAGGTTGGCGCAGCGAGGGCCTGGAGAGGAGCTACAGGGAGGAGGGGGCAGTGGGTGATGGGTTTTGCTTCTTATGTGAGGCCTTTGAGCCCACAACACCTAATGGGACAGCTCCAGTCTCCAGTGGACTGCAGGGCTTTCTCCAAGTATCTCTTTACCTGCATCTCCCCTCCCACCCCCCTTGCTGCTCTCTCTCCTCACACCTGAGGGCCTGCACCCAGGGATCATGCTTACCTGAGCATGCCTGGGCACGTACACACACACACACACACACACACACACACACACACACACGCCTGTGGCACCCATCTCCCCCGACAGACCCACCTTTGCACAAGGCTCCTGCTGGGTCCCTCCAGTCCAGTGCCCTGGCGCAGCATCCCACATGCCCACCTCCTGCCCTGCCTGGCAGAGGGCTGTGACCTGGAGTCCTGGAGGCTGGACCTTCCGCTGGCTGCTGGGAGTGGCTCAGGGGTGGCCCCAGGCTCCAGCCACCCACAGGAGCCTGGGATCGCTGGGATGGGTCACTCAGGCTCCCTGGGGAGGGCTCTCCTGCCTGCCCCCTGCTCTTCCCCACGGCAACAAGCACCGGCTCACTGGCCTCCTCATGGTTAGCAGGCTGGGTACTGGATTCAGATTCGGATTGGGGTAAGCATCTGCTTTAGCCAGCTGGGGAGCTTGAGCAGGTCCCTGACCTCCCTGAGTCTGTTCACTCTCCTCTGAAATGATGATGCTATGGTGTCGGGGCTATTGAGGGAGCTACTTCATACTCCGTTTTACAGATGGGGAAACAGAGGCAGAGTGGAGAAGGGACTTGGCTCAGATTGTACACCTCCTGAGCAGCCGGGCTGGAATTTGAAGCCAGGCAGTCTACCCCCACCCCCACCCCAGTCCACAGTCCTCCACTCTCCGTTACTCCACATACTTTTGGCAGCAACAGACCCAGTTACTTGAGACACTGCATTGCTCTTTGCCTGCCCCACACCAGTCTGGGCCCTGCTTTAGACCTGGGGTAGCTGAGGGTCCCCTATACAGACCCAGACACACAGACACTCAGCTCACCCCGAAGGGCGCCAGGGAAGCTTTGCCCGGGAGGAGGCAGGCGGGGAGACCAGGAGGGGCAATGCAGGAGGTAAAGGCCAGGTGCCTGCTTGGTCACTGCCAGAAGGAATGCCGATGTCCACCACCTCTGCCAGGCTGTCTGGGTGCTGGCATGGGCCTGTGGGGGATGCCAGCCAGACGGGGGCCTCGGGCCAGCTTGATGCTGCTCAGGACCAGGCAGCCCCTGCATTGCCACCACCCCTACCCCCCGGCACAGCTAGTCCCCTCAGCTCTCCCCAAGCCCCACACAGGCAGGGAGGGCCTGCGAGCACATGGACCACTTGGGGGCTGACAGAGCTCTTGATGGAGCCCAGGCCTGGGCTACCCTTTGCTCCCAGGCTTGAGGGGACACAGCTCCGCCTCTGAACAGAGGAGCAACTTGGAGGGCCAGAGCTAGAAGCCCAGGGCAAGGGGACAGCTGGAGTGTTAACAGTGGAAGCTAGAAGCCCAGGAAGTGCATCACCTAAAATGACACAGCCCGAGCCCGTGGACTCCCAGCCACCTGCTCACGGAAGCGCCGCCTGCCAGGGTGGGAATCTGGGGAGAAGAGCTTGAAGGGCGGCCAGGCGCCTGCAGGGCAGACACCTTCTGAACCTGCAGCTGTGCTAACGCCTCCTCAGGTCGCCCTCTCCACCCTCTTGTGGCGGCTCTTCAGCCCCATCTCTGAGTCAGAGCCTCTGGGACACCTTCCCAGGCGTCCCCAGGCACTGGCTCTGTGCAAAGCTGAACTGTAGTAGCTCCCTCTCCTCGCTCACCTGTCAGTTTACTAAAACCGTATGCCAGTGTGAAACAGGGGTACACTCCGAAGTGTGCATAACACAGGAATGTACAATATAACAAATACCTGTAAAGCAATCACCTGTGCAGCTGGCACAGAGGTCAAGAAATAGAACACAGCCAGCTAGGTCCCCAGAAGCGCCCCTCACAGTATCCTTTCCTGCCAGGGGAACCACATTTGCACCTGTGGCTGTTTCCTTGCCTTTTTACTTCCCTTTATCCTGTTTTGTGGCCACATTGGAGACTTTCCAGAGAAAATCTGAGTGGGCCTGGCACTGTTAGACGATGACAACAACGGGGACACACCTAGATACTGGGCTGGGAATCCCACTGCTGAGCAGGGCTTGGGGGCTTTCTCCTGGACCAAGCCACAGCCAAGCGCTTTGGTCTCAAACCCTGTGGCCTCTGTCCCTGTGACGCCGGGTGGGCGTGGACGTCCTGACCCCTCTCCTCCAGATTCCTCCTTTTGGCCCAGATGGCTGCTTTGAAAACGGCGAAACACTGTGCAAACGAGGCAGTGCTACCGTTATTAAACAATGAGTAAGCTCCTACTGTGTGCTAGGCCCTGTACTAAGCACTTCACATGCATTTGCTCATTTAATGCTCATAACACCCAAGGAGGTAGGAACTATTATTATTATCCCCATTTTACAAATGTGCAAACAGGCCCAGAGGCATAAAGCAACTTCTGTGTGGCAGAGGAGCCCCAATTTCCCTGACTCCATGGCCCAGGCTCTTACCTGCGCCTGTACCTAACTTTACATTATATCCCTTCCACACAGTGAAATGTCCATTGGGAGAATGTTTTTATTATTTATTTACTTATTTTTTAAAAAAATATTTTTGTTAATTTCAAAGAGGAAGAGAGAGGTAGAAACATCAATGATGAGAGAGAATCATCAATTGGCTGCCTCCTGCAGGCCCCACAATGGGGATCGAGCCCACAACCCAGGCATGTGCCCTGACCGGGAATCAAACAGTGACCTCCTGGTTCATAGGTTGATGCTCAACCACTGAGCCACGCTGGCTGGGTGGAAGAATGTTTTTAAATAAAAAAAACCTTTTTTTTTTTTTTAAGTCACTGCGAATTAGACTTTCAAGAATGAGCAGCTGGAAAGAGGCCTGAATCCAGGACTCCTGGAGATGGGATTGGCAGAGGGGATGACAGCTGGAGAGAGGCATGCTTGCTCCCCGGCCTCCTGGGGACAAGCCTGGGTCTTTAACATGGATCCAGGGTGCGTCATAGGGGCTGTGGCTGCCAGAGATGCTAATGCAAAGGAAGAGAGCAAGGAGTGGGGAGGGGCCTGAATCCCCCAGAGACGTTCTGGGCCTAACCTGGGGTGCACTGGAGAAGGTTCCCTGAAGGGCAAGCACTGCAATGGGTTGGGAGCCCTGAAGCCCATGACACCTTTCAGAGTCTTGGGACATGGACAGTCAACAAGTAACCCAATAAACAGAGAGGATAGCATTTTAGGTAGAGTTAAGTGCAACACCAAAGTGAGGTGGGGATGTGTGATGGGATGCAGAGCATTCTAGCGGGGTGGCCTGGAAGAGTGACTCCCCTCCACTCTGTTGAATGGATAAAAGGTCCCCTCCGTGAAGGAGCCCCGGCCGCACTAATGTTAGGAGTCAGCACTTGCTATGAGCCAGCCTCCTGCAAAGTACTTTAAGGGGATCATCTCACTTGAAACTCCAGCTCCATGAGGAAGGCTTTGTCAGCGCAATTTTCAGAGGAGAGGAGACTCGGAAAGGCCCAGGTGCGCTCCCAAGGTCGATCAGCCCGGAAGGAGCTGCGGGAGCTGTGAGTTGAGCTCAAGTTTCAAATCCAATGAATGGGGAGGGCTGCTGCCGCGGTGGCTGAGGCCCGGAGGCTCCGGCCTAGGTGTCTGCAGGGAGGGTTAGCATTTTCTGGTTCCCCAAGCCAAAGCCAGGCGTCCCGCGAGTCTGAGGAATGCGTGTCTGCCATCGCCCCGCCGGGATCCCAGGGGACGCAGGGACTCCTGCCCTGCCCAGAGGTGATCGCCTCCCGGGCCTGCACGTCTGGGGCAAAACGCGGTGACTGCTCCCTTTACAGTCAGCCTAGCGCGGGTCATGGGAGACGGCACCGGGGTCTGGAGGTCGGCTGGCGTCCGGGAAACCAGGCGGGCGGGATCCTAGTCGGCTTCAGACCCGCTGTAACGCCGCAGCCACCGGGAAGCAGGGCGTAGACACCTCCGCCAGGCCGGCGCCAGGGCCAGTGCGCCTGCGCAGTGAGAGCGCGGCGCGGGTGGGGGCGGGGCGGGGCGGGGCGGCGGCGCTTCCGCGGACGTGAGCGGCGGAGCCCGGAAGGCTGGGAGCCTGTGATGGGCTCCTCGGGGGATGGGGCGGGGGAAGAGGAGTTCTTGGGCGGGGACTCGAGGCCGGTTTGGAATTTTTGGCGCGAGTTGGCTCCGCGGGCGTTCACGGGCCGTTCCCCCGCCAGCGGGTCCTCTCGTCCCGGCGCAGAGAGCTGTCGACGGCAGCCCCGGCCCTCCGGACCGCTCCGAGGGTTCCCCGCGGCCTCTGCGGACCCGGAATCTGGGACCTCGCGGAGCGGCGCCCCGCCCACCTGCTCCCGGTGAGCCCCGGCCGGGCCGTGCGCGTTCTTCGGCCGGACCTCCCTCCCCTCCGCTTCCCTTTGCTGCGGCGCCCCCTGCCCTCTGAGAGCTCCTCCGGGTCAGCCTCCCCCTCCCCCATCGCCCTCCGACCTGCCCCCCTCCTCGTCGGGCTGGGTCCCGTCCCCGCCCTCTGCTCACCCTTTGGTAGCCCTGCCCCGCGGCCCGGCCCCGGGCGGCCCCGCCCCTCCGCTCCCGCCGCTCCGGGGGCCGGCCCTGCCGCTCCTGCGTCCTTCCTCAGCCCCTGTCCCCTTTCGTCTGGGCACCACGCCCCGGTTACTTGTCCTTCCTCGGGAAAAGCCCCACCACGTCCCAGCTACGGCCCCTCCTGCCTGACAGCCGGTTTCCCCGCGCGCACGGAGGTGGAGGGCTGCGGCCCCGCCGGGAGGGAGCTCGCAGGCTAGCGCGGTAGACCCGTCAGCAGATGGGTCCGCCCAGTGAGAGGGGAGGCCTCTGGCTGGCGTCCCGGAAACCTGGCCGGCCGCCCTGGGTTCGCCTGGCTCCTGCTACCCACCCTGCCCCTCCCCAACAGCTGTTTGGCCAGGCCAGAGGTGCCAGACTGTAGGGGACATTGGAATGGTCCGAGAGCTGGTTTAAGATGCGGCTGTCCATGCCTCTGAATGTGACAGGGCTGGGTCTGGAGGCCGTACTTCTAATCAGCGCCCGGGGGATCCTGGCATCCCAGTTCTTCACTTTGAGAAACCCTGGAGTGGGCTTCCTGAGGTGAAAGAGGCAGAGGAAGGGCTATCACAACCTGTAGGGTGAGTCTTCTAGGGAGGCGCCATGGGGGACCCTCCCTCAGGCCTCACTCGCCCAGGGCCCAGGGACTGGAGGGCACATTTCTTTTTCTTTTTTTCTTTTTAAAAATATATTTTATTGATTTTTTTATAGAGAGGAAGAGAGAGGGATAGAGAGTTAGAAACATCTATGAGAGAGAAACATCGATCAGCTGCCTCCTGCACACTCCCCTACTGGGGATGTGCCCGCAACCAAGGTACATGCCCTTGACCGGAATCAAGGAATCAAACCTGGGACCCTTCAGTCCGCAGGCCGAGCTCTATCCACTGAGCCAAACCGGTTTCGGCCGGAGGGCACATTTCTTGTTTCAATTACTAACTGCCCCCTTTCCCCCCTTGTTAGGTATGGCATCCCTTTTTTAAAAAATATATTTTTAATGGATTTATTTTATTTTATTTTTTTAGAGGAAGGGAGAGGGGGAGAGAGAGAAGGAAAAAACCACATCGATGTGAGATTGTTGTGGAGCTAACGCGAGTAAATAACCACTGGAGTCCAGACCAAATTAAAATTTAGGAAGCCTTTAATTGCCGCCCGGCGACTGTTCTCTCTCCACGCAGGGAGATCAGAGAGCAGCCATGACCCTTTGTGCAAGACCACTTTTAAGCACATTAACCACATCCTGTTTTTGCAGAGTAAGCAACCCAAGACAAACCAGTTTTTCCCAAATAATGTCAGGGCCATGCTATTGACGACCATGTTATTTACAGGGTTATCCTGTTCTTTAGAAAGCTGACAGTGTTCTATCTTGCAAGGCTATTTTGTGAGGTGCAACTGGGAAGGGGCCATGAGACCATATCTCAAGGCCTGGCCTGGTGTCAGCACTGACAACTCTATCTGGGGCATAGTCCACGGCCTCTCTGGAGTGCTCAAAAATTCCCACTCTCTAACAAGATGAGAGCTAAACATCGATTGGCTGCCTCCTGCATGCCTCCTACAGGGGATCAACCCTACCACCCGGTACGTGCCCAGACCTGAATCAAACCAGCAACCTTTCAGTGCAGAGGGCGATGCCCAACCAACTGAGCCACACTGGCCATGGTGGGTATGGCACCTTTTGATACACTGTGGCTTCCTCTCAAAATTAAATTCCCCTCCTTTTGTGTTCTTATTTTTGTTTCAATTACAACATTATAGCAACACAAAAAGCCTTCTCTGCCCCAACACACAAAGCTACTTATACCTGTGGGGCCTCTGTAGCTTTGTGTGTCTTTTAACAGCATTTATTGAGGAATCTGCATGCCAGACACGAGGCTGAGCCTTCCCTGAGATTATTATTACAGGTCCACAAATCCTGAGGCCAGGAGTGTTTTGGAATTCAAAATGTGTCAGATTTTAGAAAGCTAATAGGGTGCATATAACATTTATATGTAACACCACCCATGGGTCTGGGACATCATTCAATAATCAAATACATTAATATTTTTGTCAAGAAATATATGAATATTCACACTTAGAGAGGAAAGGTAGGTCAGACCATATTTTTCTGCCAAATGAGGTATTTATTTATTGCCAAATGAGTTTTACATAAATACCTAATTGTCTCATTTGTTGAGAAAACTATTCTTTCTCACTGAATTGTTTTGGCACCCTGTCAAAATCAATCGACTATAAATGTGAGGGTTTATTTATGAATTTTCAGTTCTATTCCATTGATCTATATGTCTATCCTTATGTAAATACAATACAGTTTTGATTATTGTAACTTCGTAGTAAGTTTTGAAATTGGGAAGTAGAATCCTCCCAACTTCATTTTGAATGTTTTGACTATTCTGGGTCTAGTGAATTTGCATATAAATTTTAGGATCAGCTTGTCAATTTCTACAAAGAATCCAGCTGGGATTCTGATAGGGATTGTGCTGAATCTGTAGATCAATTTGGAGAGTATTGCCATTTTATCCATATTAAATCTTGTGATCTATGAACATGTAATATCTTTCCATTTACAGGTGGGGCAAAAATAGGATTACAGTTTGTATGGAAAATAATACAATAATTCATAAATAATAATATAAGAATAAACTATTTTGCATACTCACAACTGTAAACTTACTTTTGCCCCACCCTCTATTTAGGTTGTCTTTAATTTCCTAAAGAAGCTGAGGGAAGAAAGGAAAGAAAGCATATATGCATAATGTTTGCTTTATTGACATTCTTATTTACAATGTCTGGTTCTCTTCATTTGTTCAAGTTGCCACTTGGTGTCATTTTCTAGTCCAGTACAGTTTGGTTCTCTCCCACCTCCTTTGTGCTGTTTTTGCAAGTATATCACATTTCTTTATGTTACATGCCTAACAATACAATTACACATATTGTTTCATACAATTGCTTTTTAAAAAATATATATTTTTTATTGATTTCAGAGAGGAAGAGAGAGGGAGAGAGAGAAACGTCAATTATGGGAGAGAATCATTGATTGGCTGCCTCCTGTAGGCCCTACACTGGGGATTGAGCCCACAACCCGGGCATATGCCCTTGACCAGAATTGAACCCAGGACCCTTCAATCCACAGGCTGAAACTGGACCCTTCAATCCCCTGAGCCAAACTGAACTATTAGCTTAGTTCTGTGAGCATATTTATAGACTCCTTTGAAGTTTTTGTTAAATCTGACATCTAGTCCTTCTTACAGGTAGTTTCCGTTGCCTGTTATTTTTATTTAAATTTTAAAGGTATTTTTACTTTTAAACATTATTTTATTTATTGATTTTAGAGAGAAAGACAGAGAGAGGGGGAGAAACATCAATTTGTTGTTCACTTATTTATGCGTTCATTGGTTTGTATGTTCCCTGGCTGTGAATGGAACTTGCAACCTTGGTGTATCAGGATGAAGCTCTAAACCAACCAGCCAGCCAGGGCTGCCTTTTATGTTATTTTATCTTTCCTGTGTGGGGGTCACACTTTCCTGTGTTTTGCACATCTTGTAATTTTTTGTTGAAAACGAGTTTTTTTTAAAGATTGGTAAAGTTTTAACGAATATGTTTTTACTGATTTAGAAGGAAGTGGGAGATAGAAACATCAAGGATGAGAGAGAATCATTGATTGGCTGCCTCCTGCACGCCCTCTGCTGGGGATTGAGCCTGCAACCTGGACATGTGCCCAGAGGGGGAATTCAACTGAGACGTCCTGGGTTATGGGTTGATGCTCAACCACTGAACCACACCAGCCAGCAAAACTGGACATTTTACTTTTTATATGTTTTTATTGATTTCAGAGAGTAAGGGATAGTGAGAGAGAGAGATAGAAACAGCAATGATGAGAGAATCATTGATTGGCTGCCTCCTGCACACCCCCACTGGGGATCTAGCCTGCAACCATGATCTCCTGGTTCATAGGTCACTGAGCCACGCCAACCAAGCAAAAACTGGACTTTTTTTTTTACACATTTTAGCAACTGTGTGTACTGGCTCCTCGACCCCCCGGGGCTTGTGATTTTTTTTTCCCCTTATCTATTTGTTTAGTGACTGACTGGACCATTGTAGTGACATGTCTTTCTGCAGTATGAAGTCTCTGACATGGCTCCTCAGAGGACCCAACCTGGAACATCTACACAGTCAACCTGGGACCCCGAGGTTTTAAGGGGGGCTATCTTTGACTGCTTTCCCTAAACATATCCACCTGTTGGGCTCCCCCAATTGCCAGCTGTCTTCTCTATTGTTTTTGTCCTGGAGCATCAGTTGCTCCGTTGACTGGTCCAATTAAATTTAGGCTCCTTTAACAGGATAGCTTTTGAGTTCAGTGTTTGAGGTTTGTTCTGACCCCAGGGAGGCTCTTTGTATCTATCTCTTTACCTGGTTCTCTGGTAAATTACCTGGTTGCAATAATGGAGGCACCAGCCTCGGCCTATTTGTGTACCACCCAAACCTTGATTGATTTTTAAATTAAATCTTTGTTGTTGAAAGTATTGCATGTCTCCTTCCCCCCCCCCCCCCACCCCATTGACCTCTTCTAGCCTGCCCCTGCCCCCCACCCCTGGCCTTCACCACCCTATTGTCTGTGTCCATGGGTTATGCATGTATGCATACAAGTTCTTTGGTTGATCTCTTCCACCCACCCATCCTCCCCCACCTTTCCTCTGAGATTCCCCAGTGTTTTATGCTCCTATGTCTCTAGATCTATTTTGTTCATCAGTTTATTTTGTTCATTAGATTCCACATATGAGTGAGATCATGTGATACTTGTCTTTCTCTGACTGACTTATTTCACTTAGCATAATACTCTCCAGGTCCCTCCATGCTATCTCAAAGGATAAGAGATCCTTCTTTTTTTTACTGCTGCATAGTATTCCATGGTGTGAATGTATCACAGCTTTTTTATTCACTCATCTGCTGATGGGCACTTGGACTATTTCCAGATCTTAGCAATTGTAAATTGTGCTGCTATGAACATAGGAGTGCATACATTCTTTCTGATTGGTGCTTTGGGTTTCTTAGGATATATTCCTAGAAGTGGGATCACTGGGTCAAATGGCAGTTCCATATTTAATTTTTTGAGAAAACTCCATACTGTTTTCCATAATGGCTGCACCAGTCTGCATTCCCACTAGCAGTGTACTAGGGTTCCCTTTTCTCCATATCCTCTCCAGCACTTGTCATTTGTTGATTTATCGATGGTAGCCATTCTGTTATTTATTTTTTTAGAGCACCTTTAAACTTGAACTTCCCATATTCTGTTTCAAATCAAGTCTGTTTGTTTGTTTATAGGGAGAGCTTCAGAGCTGTCTGTTTTATAACCTACCTCCCCCCAAGGCAGAATGTCTGAGCTACAGCTCTGGAGCTGCGGGCAGGGACAGTTAAGCCCATCTCCCTGAGTGACACCGCTGCCTTAGGATGGGGGCGGCAGCCTGTGGCCTTCTCAGCTTGCCTCGCCCAGTGTGGCTCCTCTTTCCTAAGAATGAGCTGGGGCTTGAGCGATTGGGCTGTATTCCTCACCTGCTGGACCCAAGGCAGAGCTTTCGCCTTCTACGTAGGGGCTGGTGAGAGGGGGGAGCCCTGGCCTCTCGGCTACAGCTAGCTGGAATTTAGCCTTTGCAAATGGAAAGTGGAACTCCACTACATGAGTTTTAGGGTCACAACTATGAAAAAGAGAGCAAGAAACTGAGAATCAGACCTTTTTAGACTTTGAAATCAGAGATAAGGGAGTGTGGGCCTGTGTGAATATTTCCCCTTACCATCTTGGAGGAGATTGTGTATCTTAAGGTCAAGTAGCAGCTGTGACAAGGCAGGGATGGATGGGCAGGGGGTCTGGCTCCAGAACCTGCCTTGACTTAACCTCTGCTGAACTGTGGGAGCCTCTGGGACATGGTCCCATGCATTTCAGCTTGTGTTTCTAGGACCTCCAGGTCCAGACGACTGACTGTGTGCAGGTGTGTATATATTTGTCCTCTGCCTTGTCCCACCAGGTGCTCGTGTCTCCACAGCCTCCATGTTGAAAGGAGAACATGTGTGAGGAGTAGACGCGGCTTTCTTCCACAGCCTCTCTGGGGCCACAGGACAAGGAACTGTTTGAGTGGACACGTTGTTCTGTACTCGACCTCTCAGTGCCTCCTGTGCTGGCCATGCCTGTGCCTACAGAGGGCACCCCACCAACCCTGAGCGGCACCCCCACCCCAGTCCCAGCCTACTTCCGCCATGCAGAACCTGGCTTTTCCCTCAAGAGGCCCAGGGGGCTTAGTCAGAGCCTTCCGCCCCGGCCCCCTGCCAAGGGCAGCATCCCCATCAGTCGCCTCTTCCCTCGGACCCCAGGCTGGCACCAGCCCCAACCCCGGAAGGTGTCATTTCAAGGCAAAGCCTCTGGGACCCTGCAGAGCCCCAGTTATGACCCAAGTCGGCCGGAGTCCTTCTTCCAACAGAGTTTCCAGAGGCTTGGCCGCCTGGGCCGTGGCTCTTATGGAGAGGTCTTCAAGGTGAGTGGAGTGACAGTGCTATGGGCCTGTCTGGGGGTGCCCCCTTGCCTCCCTCCCTCTGCCTGGATGGGATAGTATCCGGGGCAGCCTGCTCCCCTTCTCTCCCGACAGCCCACTTCTCCTGGGCTGACAGACACCCCTCCTCAGTGTTTGATTTGGCTGCTTTCTCATAAACCCCCACACAGGCCCCTTCGAGGGCCCCCTCGGTGCACACTCTCCCTTTGTCCAGAGCCTGGCAGTGGCTCCTGGCTACCATCTCCTCCCACCCTGGAGCCAGCTGTTCTTGGCAAGCTCTGCCTGGTCCCCAGAGCCAGCCCCCAGAGTGCAGTGCATACCCTGCCCCCTGCCACCCCCCAGGCCGCAGATACTTAGGCTATACCCTGTACACCACCTTTTTTTTTTTTCTTAAAATATATTTTCCAATAATTTATATTTCCTTCAAAAGGGTAGTATTCCTTTCACAAGTACTACAAACAACGTGGGCCCCTAGATTAGCTCTTCTTCCAGAGGAAACCACTGGGCTTCTCAGGTGGGCATCCTTCCTTCCAGAACTCTATACATCTCTAGAATTGGCCATATAGAAACAAACCCATTAATATTCTACACAGTGGACCACGCTGCCTGTATTCTGAAGCCAGCTTTTTATTTCATAATAGTTGGAGAGACCCTCCAGATCAGTACCTGGAGCTCTGTCCTGTCTCTTCCTTGCTTGGGTCTCCAGTGAACCAGAGCCTGGGGTAGAGTCTGTCTGGTCTTGCTATTGCATGTGCAAGGGTCTCTAAGGTGGATGCCATGCTGCACCTTCTGCACGTGTGAAATCTTTTTTTTTTTTTTAATATATTTTATTGATTTTCCACAGAGAGGAAGGGAGAGGGATAGAGAGCTAGAAACATCGACGAGAGAGAAACATCGATCAGCTGCCTCCTGCACACCCCCCACCGGGGATGTGCCCGCAACCAATGTACATGCCCTTGACCGGAATCGAACCTGGGACCTTTCAGTCCGACGCTCTATCCACTGAGCCAAACCGGTTTCGGCACGTGTGAGATCTTAATAGAACCTGCCGTTCTGCTAAATGGTGTGCTGCTTCCCATCCCACCTCAGGTACTGTCTCCCTTCCAGGTGCGCTCCAAGGAAGATGGCCAGCTCTATGCAATAAAGCGTTCCATGTCACCATTCCGGGGCCCCAAGGACCGGGCCCGAAAGCTGGCTGAGGTCAGTGGCCATGAGAAGGTGGGGCAGCACCCATGCTGTGTGCGGCTGGAGCGAGCCTGGGAGGAGGGCGGCATCCTGTACCTGCAGACAGAGCTGTGTGGGCCCAGCCTGCAGCAGCACTGTGAGGCCTGGGGCACTGGCCTGCCTGAGGCCCAGGTCTGGGGCTACCTGCGGGATACCCTCCTCGCTCTGGCCCACCTGCATGGCCAAGGCCTGGTCCACCTTGACATCAAGCCTGCCAACATCTTCCTGGGGCCCCGGGGCCGCTGCAAAGTGGGTGACTTTGGGCTGCTGGTGGAGCTGGATGAATCTGGAGCTGGTGAGGCCCAGGAGGGAGATCCCCGCTACATGGCCCCCGAGCTGCTGCAGGGCTCCTATGGGACAGCAGCCGATGTGTTCAGGTAAGGGCTGGGCCATGGGAGGCCCTTCATGGCTGGGTGCAATCAGCGGAGGGAGGGAAATGCCATCCTAGCCCAAAGTCAGGGAGATCTGGCCTCAGGCTGGGAGACAGGGCCCTGAGAGGGTGAAGCCACCACCCTCTAGTTGAGAGTAGTCTACAGTCGGGCTGTCTAAGCAGCAAATCACCTGGAGTTACTTTACTAGATTCACCCGTCTCTTCACCACATCTCCACGGAGGGACTATTACTCCATTTATAGGGGAATGGGCACAGTGGGGTTAAGAGACTTGCCCAGAGTCCACAGTTAGCAGGTGGTGAAGCTGGGACTGGACCAGGCACTGGGTTCCATGGTCCATGTCAGTAACCATTGCTTGGCCTCTCACAGTCTATCCAGCCATATCTATACTAGTAACCATAGTGTCTATCTGGTGGGGGTGCCAGGAGGACTCATCGCAGTGGTTTGTGGGCTGCACTGAACACTGGGTCCATGCTTCATGAATGTGTTCCCCTCATTGGCTCTGCTGGGGCCTTCTCAGAGCCCCCAGCCACTCCTTCCCTACCTGCCTGGCTCATGGTAGAAGACAGCGGCTCTTTTCCACCCTCTTCTGAGGGGCATCCTGGGGCTCTGGGATCTGTGGCCCAAGGCTAACCTTCTCTGTCTTCTGTCCCACCCTCCCACCCTCCCCCCAGTCTGGGTCTCACCATCCTGGAAGTGGCATGCAACATGGAGCTGCCCCATGGTGGAGAGGGCTGGCAGCAGCTGCGCCAGGGCTATCTGCCCCCTGAATTCACTGCCGGTGAGTGGGGGCAAGGGGGGACGGGTCAAGGATGAGAGGGGACATGGTGCTACAGACTTGTGTGAGGGAACGGTTGGCTGTGAGGAGACTGCTGGGCTCAGAGCCCAGTCACCCTTGACCTAATCCTACCCTGTGGGCAGGCCTGTCTTCTGAGCTGCGGTCTGTCCTCATCATGATGCTGGAGCCTGATCCCAAGCTGCGGGCCACAGCCGAGGCCCTGCTGGCCCTGCCTATGCTCAGGCAGCCACAGCCCTGGAGTGTCCTGTGGTACATGGCTGCTGAAGCCCTGAGTCGAGGGTGGGCCCTCTGGCAGGTAAGCCTGGTAAAGGTAACAGACTACCCTGCTTCCTGGCCCTGGATTCTGTCCAGCCTCCCTTGGTCCCCTGTCCCCACAGGCCCTGCTTGCCCTGCTGTGCTGGCTCTGGCATGGGCTGGCTCACCCTGCCAGCTGGCTACAGCCCCTGAGGCCTCCAGCCACCCCGCCTGGCTCGCCGCCCTGCAGCTTCCTCCTGGACAGCAGCCACTCCAGCAACTGGGATGACGACAGCATAGGGTGGGTGAGAGCTCAGGACTGATGGGTGGGGGTGGGGAGATGGGCTGTCAGCTTGGCCAAACCCCATACAGAGGCCAGGCGCCTTGGGGATTAGTGGTGCATAGGGACCCCTCCCATTAAACCTGGCCCCCATCATGCCCTGGGAAGGGCACCAAGGCTGGTGGGGGTACAGCCTGGCCTGGTTTGAATGCAGTTGTTTCTTCTGAGCTCAGAACGTGGAACGGCTGCTGTGCAGAGCCCAGCAGAATGGCAACTTCACACTTAGGCACTGCCCCACTAGGGAGAGGCAGGTGGTGCAGCTCCAACCGCAGTCCAGGCCGCCAGTGCCCAAGGACAAGGCGTTGTCCTTTTCAGGGGACAAAGTTCCCAGGGCCTGGCGAGCCCCCACCCTGGGAGGAATTCCTTAGTCCCAGACGCCTAGTGGCCAAGTGAGAGGCTATAATTAAGAAACTGTGGCAAAGGGAAACCACATGCTCAGGGTAGACAGTTCTCCGGAGAAATCACCCCATTAACCCCTTCCTTATGAAAATGTCATCACATTGTAGTCCTGCTGGCTGGCTCAGTTAGTTGGAGCACTGTCCTGTATACCGAAAGGTCGTGGTTTTGATTTCTGGTCAAGGCAGATACATAGGTTGCAGGTTCCATCCCTTGTCAGGGTGCCTGTGGGAGGCAATCTGTTTGTGTTTCTCTCACATTGAAGTTTCTCTTTCCCTTTCTCTCTCTCAAAAAAAAAAAAAAATCAATAAAAAAACATATCCTCAGGTGAGAATTAAAAAGAAAATGTCACCCTGTTGTCAGAGGGACACTTTATAGCAGAAGTGCAGTGCAAAATAAGCTTCATTTACCACAGGTTCACATCAAAGCCAGCTCAACTGAAGCCCTGTGTTCTGAAAAGGGCCTAGGTGACTCTGAGTGTGACAGGTAGACTTTAAAAGTTGTGCGAATGATTCTTTCAAAGGGCACCACACTTCCATTGCCTGTCAGGTAGGAAATTGCACAGGGACAGGGTTGATTGTGCTGTTCCCTCAGCCTCCTCCCCATGCACTCACCTCCGCTTTGACACCCTGCTTGTCTCGCCCACCCATGCAGACCCTCGTTCTCTCCAGAGGCCGTTCTGGCCAGGGCTGCCAGGAGCTCCTCCACTCCCCAGAGCAGGCCAACACTGAGGTGGGTAGGCCCAGGGTCAGAGGTAGGGAGGTGGGAGGGTCCTTTCAAATCCTGAGTGTCATTTCTCTCTCTTCCTACCCCCTAGGGATGACCTGGACCTAAGTGACATTGACTCAGAGTCCCCTCATGGCTCCTTCCCCTCCTTTGAACCTCGGAACCTCCTCAGCCTGTTTGAGGACTCACTGGGCCCAACCTGAGCCCATTGCAGCCTTGGTGCTTTTAACCTTTTAGCTCCTCCCCCCATCCCGGAGGCTGAGGTCCCTCTGGGCACTCCAGTGGTCCCTTCTGCCTGGCCATGTCTAATAAAAGATATCTGAATCTTGGGAGCACCCAAGCTTGCTTGCATGGCAACATAGCACTTCCTGCCCATTTTATTGACGTCGCCCAGGGTCTGAGGGCCCTGGGGTGGGCTGAGGCTGAGGCTGGCTGCAGAGCTCCAGGCCAGCACATTGCAGCGGGGAGCCCCATGCTGTGTGGACCAGAGATTTCCTGAGCAGGCGTGTCCCCGGTGGGCTGGTTGAGCCTTCAGAACATGGCACTCAAGGTGGAGGGTGGGCCCTTAGCCCAGTGGTCCAGGGCCACTCAGCTCTTACATCTGTGCCAGTTGCCTGGGAAAAGTAGCAGCAGTCCTGCCCCTTGGTCCTGGGATACATGGATAGTCCTGCTGTCCAAACCCCTCACTCCATTCTGGACAGAAGGAAGAAGGGGTGGGTGAGCCTTAGGTTGCTGGATGGGCTGCCATGCAGGGCCAAAAGATGGAGGAATCATGGACTGGTGGCCGGGCCAGCCACCTATGAGGTACCTTACGTAAGGGTCTGATAAGGGGCAGGATGGGGCTATGGCCCTGGGCTGGCAGGACTCCAGCCATCAGAGCAAGACAGACCCCAACGTCCCTCTGGCCCAACCCTCACAGGTCACAGAGGGTAAACAGGCCCTTAGAAGGACCGGTTTCCTTCTAGCTGCACAGGAAGACACTGCCCTGGAAGAAGGCAGGGAAGGAAACTGGAGCTCCGAGATGTGGGTAGGAGGAGAGGCTCGTCCATAGGGAAGAATGGGTGAACAGCTGGGAGGCATCCAAGGAGCCAGTCCCTTGCAGACCAGCAGAAGGAGGGAAGCCTGGTGGTGTTGGCCCTAGAAGACTGGGCAGGCTGGCATTGTGTGTGGGCCATGGCTCAGTCTGGGGGACAGGCGTGGTGGGCGGCCCAGAGCAGGTCAGGCACGACGCCAGCGTGCAGCTGCAGGATGGAGCCCACACTGAGCAGGTGCATGATCTGGTGTGAATTGCCCCAGTAGTCGAAGCGGCCTGGTCCCCAGCGCTCTGGCAGACGGGCCACGTTCACTAGCCCCCCAAGCAGCGCTAGGGCATCCATGCGCAGGTAACAGGGCAGAGAGCCTGGCGCTCCAGAGCCCAGTCCCACTCCCCGGGCCCCAAACACCAGGAGGCGGGCACCGGCCTGCCAACCAAAAGCTCGAAGACGGGCACTGGTGGAGGGAGCGGTGAGGGCCCTCCAGCCAGCCACACCTGACAGCATGGTGTAGCCCACCAGGGCAGCTGGGCGCAGCCAGGGCCTGCAGGCCAGGGTGCAGTGGATGATAGGCAGGGCCCCTGCACAGAGGAGAGAGGCAGGAGAGGGCACATCAGTTTGGGAACTGCCTGCCCTTCCATGTGAGTGTCCCCTGCTGCCCCCTCCCCAGGTGCCCCCCAGCTTCCATTCTTCTAGCCCCCCGCCCCATCCTTTGGCTCACCGAGGGTGTTGACGAGGCAGACCCCACACATATCCAGGGCAAGGAGCCGAGTGTACACAGGGCTGCCCCCTTGATGGCACATGAAGAGATGATAGAGCACAGAGCCTGCAGGTGGTGCCAGGCAGGCCACACAGTGTGTGCCCCCCAGCCAGCCATCCTTGCCCAGCTGACCCCAGGGCATGGTCATTGGCAGCAGCACCAGGAAGCCCAGCAGGGCCAGCCCTGGGGGAGGGAAACAGTTATCCATCACACAGCTTCCGCAGAGAGGACAGGTAATGTCCTCAGGGTGTCCACAGTCTACAACACGAAAGGAATGAGAGCAAGACAGGTCTTGACAACAGTGATCGACACCTATTGCCAGACCGGGGACAGGCAGGCCCTGGGTGTTCGGAACTTGACTTACGCAGCAGGCTCACAACAGTTCTGGAAGTAGAAGAGATCATTATCCCCACTTCGCAGGTGAGAAAACCGAGTAAACTGTCCCAGGTGAGTAGGAGAGAGCCCAGGCACTCACTCCCACGCTGTTCTCACCCCTGCAGCCACATTACATCACCTCCCCGGAAAGCAACGGCCCCAAACCCCAACCTGGCCTGTGTGTCAGCAGAAGCCAGAAGGAGGCATGATTCAAGCTGAGTTCTGAAAAGAACATGTGGGCAATGATACCAGATCCCAGGGCAACTGAGCTTGTTCCTCCCAACCCCGTGTCCTCTCCATAAGTGACCAGACGAATGAAGGCTTTGAGCCCTCTGTCTTCCAAAAGGGGCCAGGCAAGGCAGGGAAAGGGGGCAGACAGGAGTTTGTTCCATCTCCCCAGGCACCTCTTCTGGGAGCTCAATTCCTCCCAGCCCAGGCGTCCTACCTTTCCCTGCTGGCACTCTAGCATTGCCCTCACAGGGGTCAAAGGTGGGCACTGCAGGCTGGGGCCGCTGACTGCCCACTATCGGCAGGGTCTGGCCAGGCCACAGTCCCCCAGTGGGATAGGTACCAAGGCTGGGCCCAGCCTGCTCAGGGGCCCTCTCGGCCAGGACAGGCCAAGGACGTACAAGGCTGTGTCAGCACGGGGCCGCGGAGGAGGGGCCCTGACGCCTGTGGGGCGGGGTGGGTGGGGGGAGGTGTTGCCACCAGGCGGAGCCCCAAGACTGGGCTGCTCTGATGGGGTAGCAGGGCGGCTGCGCGGGGAGGGGCCGGGGCCTGGCTTTTGCTCCTGGACTACTTCTTGCCCAACTCAACACCCAGGTCCCAAGTCGACACCCAGCACCCAGGTCCGGACGGGTGCAGGCTGGAGTGTGGGGAGGGGCGGGAGATGCGCAGGGGCCGGGATTACGGAGGGGCTGTACACCAGGCTGCTTCTCCCCGGGGCTCAGAGGGATTAAGTGGACTCGATCCCCCACTCTGCTTCCCTTGCCTGCCCGGGGGCCCCGCCGGGGTAGCGGAAGCAGGTAGCGCCGTCCGGGACAATGGCAGCTTTGTCACCGCGGCTCCTGGCTGTGCCAGGGCCGGGGCAGCCCAGGATCTGGTCACTGGGGCGCTCCTCGGCCTTCCGGCCACCGGCCCGGCGCAGGCAGAGCTACCGCGGGTATGGGATGCGGGCGCAGCTCACCGTGCGTGTAGATGTTGCCCAGCTCGTTGTGCAGGTAGAAGAGGCTGCGCAGGCAGCCTGAGCCGCTGCTGGCTGGCCGGTAGCCGGTCAACACGAACTTGTTGAACTGCAGGTGCGGCGGCGAGCTGGCCCAGTCTAGCAGGCGCGGCCCGGCCAGGAACGCCATGGCCTGGCCGAGCGCGGGCGGCCCGCGCACCTCTGAACCCTGGGCCTTTTCAGTGGGGCTGCAGCGGCGCGAGGCTCATCCCTGCGCCTGCCCACGGTCCAGTGCTCGGTTCGCGCACGCGCCGGTCCGGGGGTCCCTGCTCGTGCCCCTCCTGCGCTGCGCAAGCGCGGGCCCTGCGCCCCCGCGTCAGGGCGGAGGCTGGGAACGCGCTGGCCTCCCGAGCGCAGTGCGGCCCGCTCCGCCGGTGCCGGCGCCAGCAGGGACAGATCACCCGCAGCTGCAGCAGCGACCAGCAGTCCTCTGAAGCCCTGAGGAAGGGTGCGGCCGGACGCGGGAGGGGACGCAAGGCTCCGCCCCAACTAACCACCCCCTCCATCCCACCAACGTTTCGCGCGCTGAGCTTCCAGATCTAGACGCTGTGAGAGCCAATAGGTACAGCTGGTGGGGGAGGCCCCGCCCCGAGGCTTCCCAGGCCATCACCCTCTTAGCTTAATATATGCGGTGCCCGTCTCATTTGCATGGAGTGGCTGTTGTCTTGGGACCCAACGTTCTGGGAACCGGTGGCTTTGCTAGAGTGACCCCAGCGCCTTGCGTCGCCCCGCAGTGCGCGCCCGGGCTTTCCAAACTACTCCCAGGTCAACGCACCCTTGGGCGCCCACCCTCCCCAGCACCGCCCCACACCCAACGCCACCCCCGCAGCCTGGGCTCTGTCCAAGGTGCTGCCAACCCGGGCCGTTCGGACAGGTCAGGTCTAGAGCCGGCACTCTCCACTCCAGGGATGATCTACCCACAGGCCTGGCTCCCCTGGAGCGCAGCAAGGCGCGCCGGGATGTCCAGGCCCCTGCGGGTGTTCCTGACATTCCAGGCGCCAGCGGGAGAGGCCCTACCCTTTGGACAGTCTTCTTCGAGCTCAACAAAACTCACTCTTTTACCGCCCACAATGTACACTTTCCGCCCGCCCAGGACAGGCAGGAAATGGAGGGGAAGACAGAGGGCAAGAAGCCAGGGAAGAAAGGTCACTCCCGGCCTGGGTTCGTACTAAGGTGGGGCCCAGGAAGGCACTTCTTCTTCCGCTTAATCTGGCTCACAGCCTCACAGCCGGCCTTTCCCCGCCCTTCTCCAGGGCCCCGCCCACTCACCCTTCCGCCGGGCGATTCCTCAGCCCTCTGCATTTCAGCTGGCGCCCAGAAACTGCGTGGAACGCCCTTAATTTGCATGGACACACCCAACCCTTTGCTTCAGTGTCATCAACATAATTTCCCACCCCTTAAGCATTTGCAGAGCCCTGTACCAAAATAGGTTCTTTATTCAAAGTCTGTGTCTGGTCTTTTGACCACTTTTGTTGATCTCTCACATTTCACTTAGGGCAGCAGTCCAAGACTACCCCCAGAGGGGCTCCAAGACCCTGAAATCAGAGAGCTCCTTATCAAGGTCTATGAGGAGGGGAGCCGATTCCTCTTGCCATTTGGCCTGGACCATCTGGACACCTAGAGTTAGGCCAAGTTCCCAATAATAGTACCAGATGCTTCTTGTCCGACATCTGACCTCTGAGAGATGAACAGAGGCAGAACTGCCCTTAAAAAAGTGGAAGGCCAAGGTAGAGTGCGGCATAGAGTCTCGGGTGTCCATCACACTGTTGGAGGATCCAATGGACCCTGGGGGTCCTGAGTCAGAGAGCAGAGATGAGTGAACGCAGGGAACTCTGGCTGGAGGCGCTCAGGGGGCGGTAAGTCGAGGCTAGACCCTCAGCCTGGGAGTCCCCAGGAGGGCAGGGCAGTGCCACCCCTCCAGGACGGCGGTACCACACAGCCCAACTTCTCCCAGAGCCCTGGGAAGGCCTCAAGGGCGGGGGCCCTTTTCCTGGAGCCAGTAGACAGCTCCTAGAGAGGGAGCAGACATCAGCCAAAGACCCAACCAGTCTCACCTCCAGCATCCTGCTTCGCCTGTGACCCCAGGCTCGATTTCCTGTGTAGACCCAAGGTCCCTCAAGAACCTAGGAGTTTCAGCTCCATTCCTCATCCGGGTCCCAGCTTCCCACCAGACCGCCGTCCCCCTACCCCCCCACTCCAGTCCCCCACCACGCGCCTGGGCACCGAGGCATCAAGTATCAGATGCCCGACTGCCCAGCTGGGTCACCCTCAGGCCCTGTCCCAGCGTGCGCACCGTCGGCGCAGCAGGCGTAGCAGCGACAGCAGTAGCAACAGCAGCAGCAACAGCAGCAGCAACACTGAGATGGCCATCACTGTCGAGAAGACCCGGGCTGTGGGCACACAGGTGCGGTGAGGACAGGGCTCCAAAGAGCGCCGCTTCCCAAACTCCCGCCCTCCTCAAGCTCCTGCCTCACCCCCCATTGTGGCCTCCGGAGCCCCAGGCCGGGGGCTGCAGCTCACGTTGGTCCCGTAGGGGAGCACCGCAGGGGTCTGGGCCGAGCCCTTGGGGAGCACCGGGTTCTCCGAAGCATCCTGCACGCCTGTGGAGAGGGGTGTGAGGCAGCGTGGCTGGGGGGCAGGCCCAGGGGGGACGGGCGGAGCCTCACCACGGTAGGTGAGCGCGAAGCCCTGCGCGTGGCCACGCGCGTCGCTGCGGAAGGTGAGAAGCAGCGCAGCGGCGCGCAGGTGCAGCGTCCCGGTCGGCGGCGGGCGGGCGCCGTCGAAGGCGCGGAGCAGGCTGCCCGAGGCCGCGTCGCGCAGCTCCAGGCGGTCGCGCGGGTCTGCCAGCTCGAAGAGGCGGAAGGTGAGCTCCAGAGCCGCGCCCGGCGGGCCGAGCGCCCAGCTGCAGTTCTGGTCCGGCCCGTACTCATCCGGGAAGTCCGGGGAGTAGATGACGCCCTGAGGCGCCGTCCAGTTCCCCTGGCAGGAGCCCACCGACACTGTGGGCGGGGCCGGCGGTCAGAGCCCGGAGACCCTCGGGCCACGCCACGGGGCGGAGCTCTACGCCAAAGCCCCGCCCCTTCCCAGCCAGGCCCCGCCCCCAGGCTGACCCCGATCCCCTCCTCCAACCCGGCTCCGTCCCAGACCCCGCCCTCGGCCTCGTCCCCTCTTGAGGCCCCGCCCTCAGCCAATTCCCTGCTCAGGCCCCGCCCCCAGCCCCCCTGCCTTCGCTCCCCACAGTCCCCCATTTCGCCCACCCCTCACCTTCGTAGACTCCCAGGCGCCCATCGCCGCCGCACAGCTGGCCGGGGTGGCCGAAGCAGATCTGGTCACAGTCGGTGGCCGGCGCTGGGCGACCCCGAGCCAAGTCGCCCTCGGAGCCGCAGAAGCAGGCGTAGCCAGCCTCCACGCCCGCCAGCTGGGAGGTAGATGGGGTGACGCCAGGGGCAGGGGCAGGGCCTGGGGCGCGGGGGGTGGTGGGAGCAGGGGTCGGCTCGGAAGTGGGAAGCGGACTGGAGGCCCAGAGAGGAGGACAGTATCAAGGTTTGGTGTCAGGGTCGGGGTTGGTTTTGGCCCTGATTTCAGTCGAGGTCAGGGGCCGCTGGTCCGGCCCGCGGGCAGTACCTGGTAGCCCTTCATGCGGCAGAAGCGGAGGCACACCTGGACCGTGAGCTTCGTCGAGGTGCCGCTGGGGCCGCTGAGGGCCGGGGGTGCTCCCGAGTCCACGAAGCAGCCCAGGTACCCGGGCACTGCGGAGGCAGGGGACGCGGCGGGGTCTGCCTGGTGCCCTCAGACGTGACCGGCACCCAGGCGGGCCCCTCTCCCCGCGCCCGGCCGGCCGCTCACTGTGGCAGGTGGGGATGTCGCAGTAGCGCCAGTAGATGCCCTCCTCCGTCTCGGCCACGTAGCACCACGGCTGCACGTCGCCGTCTGGGTTCCTGCGGGCGGGCGGGGAGGGGGTCCAGATCCTGCTCCCCGCAAACCCCAAACTCCCCCCGCCCCCCGCCCCGTGGTACAGCAGCTCTCCGTCCTGCGTGTAGTCTTCCAAGTGGAGGCGGGAAGCTATTAAAGGGCCCCGAGGGCAGGTGTCAGGTGTGCAGCCGAGGACTGTGCCTTTGCAGTGTTCCCCCCGCCGCGCCGTGGGCCTCGGCCACTGCCGTCCCTGAGAACCCCGCTTTCAAGCAGAAGTGGTGACTTCTATCCGCAGAGACGCGTGCTCCCGCTCAGCTCGGCCCCTGCTGCTCCAGACAGCAGCTGTGTCTCTGACCCCCCGGTCCCTCGGTCACCGCTAGTGGGTGCCCCTCCCTCCAGAGACTGCTTGCTGGCCCCGCGCACGCGGGCCCCTCAGGACCCAGGCCTGTGCAGAAGTGGGGCACCTACGGCCGGACCCCCGTCAGAAAATGTTTTGAGCGCCCCGCGCAGGCTAAGGCCGGTCCCCAAACCCTTCCTTCCGCTGGGCCGGTCCGACGGAGGCCTCCTCGCCCCCCTCCCCGCCCCCGGCCCTGCCTCAGGTCCACGCCCGAAAGAGTGCGCTCAGCCCCGCCCCCAACAAAGCCCCGCCCCTCAGGCCCCGCCCCCAACAGACCACGCCCCGCCCCGCCCTCACCGGCAGAAGTTGTGCGCTCCCAGCCCCCAGCGGCCCTGCGGGTCCCGGGCGCTGCTGTAGCTGTGCTGCTGCGTCTGGTCCCAGAAGAGGCAAGGGCGGCCGGTCCCGCGCGGGCCCGTGTGGTTCTGGCGGCCGCGGTAGTCGGCGCCATTCACCTGGAAGCACTCGGACAGGCCTGCACGGCGATGGCAGGGCCTTGGGAGGTTCGGAGCCTCGCCCCACATCCTGAGGGTCCCTCTCTCCCCACGGGGGCCAACTCCTGCCTGGCTCCCGCAGCCAGCGCCCCTGGTGGCCCCGGGGCCCTGGGGCTGCTCAGCTGCCCCCGCCACCTGCTCTGACCCCTCCCCAGGCTCGGGACCCGGGTCCAGGCGGGGAGGCGGAGGAGGGAGTGTTGACCAAGGCCCAGTCATCTGGCCACGACTCACCTGGGCTGTGCAGGCTCCCCGCCGAGGCCCCGCGTGGCAACAGCATGGGGAGGAGGAGGAGGAGGAGCAGGAGGCTCTGCGGGGCTCCTGTCCCCATCGCCCCCAACCTAGGAGAGGTCGCCCAGGCCTGCATACGACCTGTGCCACCCCCGGGGTCGCTTCGGGGTCTCCCAGGCGACCTGGGGGGAGGCGTTGTCCTCTGACCTTGAATCCTCGTCCCACTCTGGGCAGCACTCCCGTCTGGGGCGGGGAAATAGCTCCCGGGGGCGGGGGGGTTTGCCTCCCAGGGTCTGTGCCCCTGAGGCCTCTCTCTGCCCCGTCCCTCCTGGGGTCGCCCAGGGGACCTCTGGCCTGGGTTTCCCCGCCTCTGCCTCTGGGAGCGCAGGGTCTTGCCTCGGCCTCCACACCTTCCGCCTCCCGCTGCACCTCGCTCTCTGTTTCCCCAGCCCCGGGAGCCAACGCGCTGCTCCTGCCCCCCTCGTGTCCCTCCTCGGGTCCCTCCCTCCTGGGTCCCTCCCTCCTACCCCCATCCCCGAGGCCGGGAAGCCCCGCCCGAGACTGGAGCGAAGACAGCAGGTCCGGACGCCTTCCTCACTTGCCCTGGGACCCTCGGCGTCCAGGAGCGCGCCTCCCCGCCTCCCCCTCCCCCTCTCAGGGTGAGTGCAGGTTCCAGTGGGAGTGTGTGGAGGCGGACCCTAAGGGGGGGGGGTACAGGACCCTCTCCCGGGCCGCACGCCCCGGGACACCCGCTCACAAGCCCCCTGAAATGAAATGCACGCCCGCCCTCCCACTCAGTCACCAGCCACTTGTCAGACTCACGCGTACCCGCTTTCAGATCCTCGCGCCCTTCGCTGCACGGCCCCACGCCTCCGGCCTGACGGAGGAGTGCAGCTCCCTGCCCGGCACCCTCCAGACAGGCGGGAATGGTGGACACTCAGCCCTGGACAGGCAGGGGCAGCTGGTGTCTGGGGAAGAAGGCAGCTGCGCCCCGGTCCCAGCCTGTCCCTCTCTCTCCTCCCCCTTCTTCCCCTAAGACCCCCCAGCCCAGGCTCGCAGGAGCCATCGCAGCGCGATGGAATTCCCCAGCTGTACCCCCTGCCCCCGGCGAGGGAGGGGGAGGTTAACAGGCCCGGGCAGGCGTGGGGGGAAATTCCCCGCCCCCTCCCCCTGGGCCCAGCTCCTCTGAGTTCTCTGATCTTCCAGCGCCGCCCGCCGGCTGCCCCCAGGGCTTGGGGGGTGGCCAGCGCAGGTGCGTTGGAGGGTGAGGGAGGGGACAGGGAGGAGATGGGTGGTGGCTGGAGGCTCAGAACGGATCCGTCCCTCCCAGAACCCTAGCCCCTCAGTCTAGCCACCCAGCCCCTCACCGGGTCCACACCAGGCTATCCATCCTGGGAGGACCTGTCTCCACTAGGTGAGTAGCCCCCCCAAGATGGGGGTGCAGGGAAGATTCTAGAAAGGCCAAGATGCAGCTGTCTGTGATGAGACAGGAGAAGACCTCACAGTCAGTGCCTCCCACGCAGGCTCTTGGGCGGTGGGTGGGGTGGCACACAGGGGAGCGTTCAGAGGAGGAGGGCTTGCAGAGGGGCGAGGCTGGCACGCGAGCTGCCTCCTGAGGGAGCCAGGTCAGGAGTTTGGTAACTGGTGACTCGGTAGCCAGCCACCCGTGGCCTGGGTCCTCTCCTCCTTCCTGCCTGTGCGCACCGTCACGGCAAAGGCTCCGTGGCATCCTGGGGAGCGTCCCAGGGCCGCCAGCCTGGGCCAGGGTGATGGGGGTGCACTGAGAGCCTCCCACCTACTGTCACAGCCTGAGTGAGTGTGGGATGGGACAATGTGAAGAATGGGGCCCAGTGGGGGATTAGAGGACCTGGTCCCTTCCCTGAAGGGAGCTTGGACCAAAACAGATTGTTCATTTGGTCCACAGCACTTCTGTCGCCCACTCCACTCCCTACTGCCTCCGTCTCCTGCAAAGGGGGGTGGGATGAGAGGAAGGGGGTGCTCAGTTCCAGGACTCAGGCTCTGAGAGGAGGCTCACGGACCCTCCAACGAAGGAAGGCCAGGGCCCTTGACCCTGCTGAGGGGACCCACAGACCGGGCAATTAAACAACAGAAATTGATTGTTTCACAGTCTGGAGGCTAGAAGTCTTCTGCGAGCTGTGAGGGAGGACCTGTTCCATTCCTCGGGATTGGCTTTGGTGGTTTCCTGGCCATCGTTGCTGTTCCTGGGCTCTCAGAAGCATCAATAACCCTGAGCTCTGCCTTCATCTTCACATGGCATTCTTCCTGTGTGCACGTCTGTGCCCAAATTTCCCCTTTTACAAGGATGCCCCCGGCGAGGGAGGGGGAGGTAGTAAGAGCCCTAATCCACTCATTGGATTAGGGCTCTTACTACTCCAGGATGACCTCATCTTAACTAATTACAACTGCTACGACCTAATGGCTGAGTTGTATGGTATGTGGACTATCTATCTATCTATCTATCTGAAAGCCTAAGTGACCGAGCGACCAAACAACTGGTCGCTATGACGTGCACTGACCACCAGGGGGCAGACGCTCAATGCAGGAGCTGCCCCCTGGCGGCCATTGCACTCCCACCGCGGGAGCGCCGCTCAGCTGACCTTCGGGTGCCAGGCGCTGGGTGGCAGCTGCAGTGGGGCCTGGATGAGCGGGAGCGGCATAGCGCCCAGCCGGGGCTCGGGCTTCTCAACGGCCACCTGCCACTTTGGGCACTACTACATCCTTCGGGGGGTGTTGGACTGCTGGTTTCTGCCTGTCCCCACAGGGCCTGGCCTGCGGGGATAGGGCCTACGCCAGCAGTCCGACATCCCCTGAGGGGTCCGGATTGCAAGAGGGTGCAGGCCAGGCTGAGGGGCCCCATGGGTACATGAATCTGTACACTGGGCCTCTAGTATTTCAATAAAGCTTTTACTTAAAAAAAAGAACTAGGCAGGATGGCACTGGTGGACACAACTGATGGGACATTTAGGGACAGGCAGGATCATGTCAAGGGTGGCTCTGGGTTCTACTTGTGGCCTGGGGCCTTCAGGTGAGGAGGACAACAGGTAGACACTCCCTTTTGCTGCCTGCCTCTGGCGCTCACCGGACACCCAGGGCCAGAGCCCTGGAGGCAGCAGGACACACAGGTTTGGTTGCAGAAAGGAGGGCCAAGCTGGTGCTGCAGACCGACAAACCATGAACCTTGAAAGTGGTCGAGGTCCAGTTTCCAGAACACTAACCTCCAGGCTTATAGGTTGGGTGGAGGGGCAGAGAATCCCTTGAGGGAGACTGGGAGGGAAGGCAGGGATGGGGTGGTGAGCCCAGAGGAGGGATCAAGGAGGAGGTGGTCAGTGCCAGAGGGCGAGCTGAGAAGCATCTGCTGACTTTAGTGAAAAGGAGGTCCTTAGCTCCACCCCACAGACGTCTTCCTGACAGAGGACACGGGGACAGGAGGCTGGGCTGGGGCCAGAAGGGGGAGTGCGGTTATGAGAAACATTTCTATGATGCTCACCTTACAACCTTGGGGACAGGGACTGTCCTACAGCCAGCCACTGCTCCCCACTTTTAAAATTTGAGTTCCTTGTTGATAATTTCACTAATCCTCGTGAACTTTATTTTAAATTTTATAATTGAGACATCGATGTGGACTGTCATGCAAAGGGGCACAGAGACACCACCCACACCACGTGGTGCAGCCATAATGGAATAAGGTTTATTGGCGGAAACTAGCAGCAGAGTGGGAGAGGGAGGAAAAGCACAACTCCTCTGAGATGCCGCTGTCTGCAGAGGGGACACCAGCTTCCAAGAGAGGGGTCCGCCCTACGCACTTGGCTCTGTGACAGTGATGGAGCAAGGGACATCTCTGTGGCTTCAGAGCCATGGAGGAAGTGGACTTAGAAGACACTTCTGGAGTTCAGTAGCTAAGTGGCCATGGGGCCACCCAAGGTGATGGGACTGTGCAAATTTATGTCCATCTGGCATCCTTAGTCTGAGCAACATGGACCATCCATCTGTCCTCTGAGGTCCAAGCAGGTGTGGCGAAGAGTAAGGGTGTGCTGGCTCCATCAATGTGAACGTCCAGGAGGAGAGGCCTGCATCCTCTTTAGATTCTTCTCACACTGCACCCCAGCTCCTGGGTGCAGAGAGCCCAGCCAAGGTGACAGCTGTGGGGCTTAGGACCAGGGAAGACGCCGGCCTGCAGACCCCACTGGAGGCACAGTGCAGGCGCTGCAGGTGGCCATGGCTGTGGCTCAGTGCTTCTCACCAGGCACCTCCTGCCTGTGTGAGGTGCCGGCCAAACTCCATTTTCCGACCATGTGCCACTGAGATACGTGGAGTGCGTGGCTTTGATGGCCTCTGTTGTTGCAAAGGGGATGTGGATATACACACCAGCTCTACATGGTGAGTTATTAAATAAGGTTTATTGAGGGAAATGAACAAGCAGAGGGACAGTGAGGGACACTGAGATGTCACTGTCCCATGGCTGGGTGGCAGGCTCCAGGGCCTGCTCCCTCTGCAGGAGCCTTGCTGTCAAAGAAAAGTCCTTATAAGCAAGCAGCAGCCCCTGCTTCCCCTGGACCTGCTAGGCCCGCTCTCTGCTGTGACCAGGCTGGAGAAAGAGATGCACCCCTCCGCCATCCAGGTCTGCCTCTCCTCCTGCCTCAGATGAATGTGGGTGACCCAGGGCACTGCGGCCTCAGCCAGACGGAGTCTGCTCCATGCTGACTTCCTGTGGACATCCGGGCTGGCTCCCACGGCCAGAAACGACCCCTGCCATGGGGATCGTGGACATTGGGTTTAAACTGGAAAACAGTGAGGGAAAGAAGTCTGACAGTGTGTAGTGGGGCCTCTGGTTTGGCCGCTCTGTAACTGTGAGGGATGGCTGCACTCCAGCAGCAGGTGGCCACGGGGCACAAAGGCCCACGTGGCACCTGCCCAGAAAACACCTGAGTGGCTGGAGCTAGGCAGGGCAGTTCAGCTAAGCTCCAAAAATCAAGAAGTTCCCCAAACGTGCCCTGGCCAAAGCAGGGCCACACCCAACTAGAAAGTCCTTGGCAAAGTCTCGCGCTCTGAAAACAGATAGGTGTTTGTGGCTCGGGGCGGCAGAGCAGGGAAGACTTTGTAAAAAGATGCTTCTTCAGATCTTGGGGAGGTCAGGCCTTCCCCACATCACGCACACCTTCAGGCTGCCAGCTCTGGCACTCTTCTCGCCTGCATGAAGACACCATCAGAGTGTTCCTCCTGGGAGGCCTCTTGAGGAGTGTGATGGCTGTTGATGCTTTGAAAGAGTGAAAAAGAGCTTTTTTCCAGCAGCAGCTAATTTGGTGGGAAATGCCAGGGTCCTGTATAGACATGGAGCATCCTTGATGCTGGCGACACCGGTGGGAAAGGAGACTGGCCTCACTGAGACTCGCTGTTGGGTTTATGTGATTACAAAGAAACACATGTTAAAAAAAAAAAAAAAAAAAACAAAACAAAGAAACACACGTTCATTATAAAAACCCAAACATTGCAGAAACAGATAACATAGAAAGTTAAGGATCCCTGTAATACTTTTCCTTAGAGAAAAACCACCAACTAGACCATTTTTATACACACATATATGCACACATCATATCAATTCCTTTAAAACATGAGATTGCTCCATTGCCATAAAACCTGGGAATCCCCGGCTTTCCACACTAGCGTGTCCTGGGAGGAAACACCAACAACATGCCTAAGAAGTCCCGTGTCCTGCTCTGGAGTCTCTGGGCCTTTTCAAGATTCTGTCAGGAAAGACAGTTTTCCTCTGTTACTGCGATAGTTTTAGAAAATGTTTGCAAATTCCTTGATGTTCCTCACTCCCAGTGGAAGAGCGTGATTCCTTTCCCTTGGGTGTGGTGACTGACTTCTAATGAACAGAGTAAAGCAAGAGTGACGGGATGTGACACTGGTCAAAAAGCCACTGTGGCTTCCTTCCTCCCGTTTTTTTTTTTTTTTTTTTTAAAGGAAAACAGCCTGCCTAGCTGGTTTGGCTCAGTGGATAGAGTGTCGGCCTGCGGACCAAAAAGTCCAGGGTTCAATTCCAGTCAAGGGCACATGCACAGGTTGCAGGCTCGATCCCCAGCAGGGGGCGTGCAGGAGGCAGCCAATCAATGGTTCTCTCTCATTATTGATGTTTCTTCTAACTCTCCCTCTCCCTCTCTCTGAAGTCAATAAAAATATTAAATAAATAAATAATAAATAAAAATAAAGGAAAGCAGCCTATTGGAAATATAATTGACTGGTCAAATTTGTATTTATTTATGTTATTGATTTTGAGAGAGAGAGAAGAGGGGGGGGGTGGTAGAAAGATTTATTTGTTGTTCCACTTATTTATGCATTCATTGATTGATTCTTGTATGTATGTGCCCTGACTGGGGATCAAACCCGAAACCTTGGCGTATCAGGACAATGCTCTATCCAACTGAGCTACTCAGCCAGGGCTTCCTTTTTTCTTTTCTTCTTTTTTTTTTTAAGTGACCTAGCAGTTTTGGCTTTTTAAAATATGTTGGTTTTTTTTTTTAAAAAATTGATTGCAAAGAGAGGGAGAAGGAGAGATAGAAACATCAATGATGAGAGAGAATCATCGATTGGTTGCCTCCTGGATGCCCCCTACTAGGGATGGAGCCTGCAACCAGGGCATGTGCCTTGATTGGGAATGGAACCATGACCTCCTGGTTCATAAGTTGATGCTCAACCACTGAGCCACACCAGCTGGGCTCTTTTTTTTTTTTTTCCAAACAGCTTTATTAAGTTATAATCACATACCATATAGTTCACCCATTTTAAGTACAGAATCTGACAGTTTTAGCATATTCACAGAGTGGTGCAGCCATTATCATAATTATTTTAGAACATTTTCACTACCCCAAAGTCCTCTCCCTCCACTTCTATTTTTGGGGAGAGTTTGTGAAGGATTGGTGTTAATTCTTTGAATGTTTGTGTGTTTTTTTACATTATTATTTTTTGTTGATTTTTTAGAGAGGAAGGGAAAGTGGAACATCCATCAGCTGCCTGGGCTGCCTCCTGCATGCCCAGCCCAGGGACATGCCCAGCCCAGGGACAGCCCCGCCCGTGCCCTGGCGGGGAACTGACCCCGCAGCCTTTTGGTGCACAGGACGACTGGCCAGGGCTTTAAATGTTTTTATTTATTTATTTAAGGCAATATTATTTTATTTCTTAAAATATGTTTTTATTTTACAGAAAGGGAGAGGAAGAGAGAAACAACCTCCCGCAAGTCCACAACCTCGGCATGTGCCCTGACCAGGAACGGAACTGGCAACCTTTCGGTGCATGGGACAATGGTCAACCAACTGAGCCACACTGGCCGGCGCTCTTTAAATGTTTTTAGAAGTCACCAATGAAGTCATTCATCTGAGTCTGGGCTTTTCTTTTCTTTCTTTTTTTTTTTTAAAATATATTTTATTGATTTTTTTTACAGAGAGGAAGGGAGAGGGACAGAGAGTTAGAAACATCGATGAGAGAGAGACATCGATCAGCTGCCTCCTGCACACCCCCCAATGGGGATGTGCCCGCAACCAAGGCACATGCCCTTGACCGGAATCAAACCCGGGACCCCTCAGTCCGCAGGCCGACACTCTATCCACTGAGCCAAACCGGTTTCAGCTGGGCTTTTCTTTATGGGAAGTTTTAAAATGACTAATTCATTCTCTTATTATAGGCCTATTTAGATTTCCTTGAGTCAGTTTTGATAGCTTGTCTTTATAGGAATTTTTTTCTTTTTATCTGTTATCTAATTGGTTGGCATGCCATTGTTCATAGTATTTCCTTAAAATCCTTTTTCTTTGAGATAGATAGTAGTGTCCCATCTTTCATTCCTAATTTTAAGAATTTGAATTTTCTCTACCTTTAAAAAATATTTTTGGGTCAATTTAACTAAAGGTTTGTCAATTTTGTTGATCCTTTCAAAGAACCAAGTTTTGATTAGTTAATTTTCTCTTCTCTATTTAATTTCTATTCTTATCTTTTTTTTTTTTAATATCTTATTGATTTTTTACACAGAGGAAGGGAGAGGGATAGAGAGCTAGAAACATCGATGAGAGAGAAACATCGACCAGCTGCCTCCTGCACACCCCCTACCGGGGATGTGTCCGCAACCAAGGTACGTGCCCTTGACCGGAATCGAACCTGGGACCCTTCAGTCCGCAAGCCGACGCTCTATCCACTGAGCCAAACCGGTTTCGGCATCTATTCTTATCTTTATTATTTCCTTCTACTTTCTTTAGTTTACTTTGTTCTTTTTTAATATATTTTTATTGATTTTTTACAGAGAGGAAGGGAGAGGGAGAGAGAGTTAGAGACATCGATGAGGGAGAAACACCGATCAGCCGCCTCCTACACACCCCCTACTGGGGATGTGCCCGCAACCAAGGTACATGCCCCTGACCGGAATCGAACCCGGGACCCTTGAGTCCGCAGGCCGACGCTCTATCCACTGAGCCAAACCGGTTTCGGCCTTTTTTTTTTTTTTTTTTTTTAATATATTTTATTGATTTTTTACAGAGAGGAAGGGAGAGGGATAGAGAGGTAGAAACATCGGTGAGAGAGAAACATTGATCAGCTGCCTCCTGCACACCCCCTACCGGGGATGTGCCCGCAGCCAATGTACATGCCCTTGACTGGAATCGAACCTGGGAACTTTCAGTCCGCAGGCCGACGCTCTATCCATTGAGCCAAACCGGTTTCGGCTACTTTGTTCTTTTTTGTTTTTTAATATATTTTTATTGATTTCAGAGAGGAAGGGAGAGGGAGAGAGAGATAGAGACATCAATGATGAGAGAGAATCATTGATCCTGCATGCCCCACACTGGGGATGGAGCCCGTAACCGGGGCACGTGCCCTGATCAGGAATCAAACTGTGACCTCCTGGTTTGTAGGTTGATGCTCAACCACTGACTGACCCACGCTGGCCAGGCTACTTTGTTCGTTTTCTAGAGTTTTAACATGTAAGTTTAAGTTATAGAGTTGAGATCTTTCCTTTTTTAATATAAGTTTTATAGCTATAAATTTCCCTCTAAGCATTGCTTGGTTGTATCCCATAAGTTTTGGTATGCTGTGTCTACATTTTGTTAATTTCTAAGTATTTTCTAATTTCCCTTGTGATTTCTTCTTTGAATCATTGGTTATTTGGGAGTGTATTATTTAATTTTTATATATTTGTGAGTTTTCCACATTTCCTTCTAGTTAGTGATTTCTGGTTTCACTCCACTGTGGTCAGATGATATACTTTGTATGATTTCAATCCTTTTAAATTTATGGAGTCTTGTTATATGACCCAGGTACGGTCTATCCTGGAGAATGTTCTATATGAGTTTGAGAAGAACTCTGCTATCGTTGGCAGTTTTCTTCCTGTTCTGCTCTCTCACTCACTTTGGGGGGAGATAGCTGACATGTTTGAGGACATTCAAGTGGCCCCCAGAGGGCTCCTTACGGTGAGAAACTGAGTCCTCCAGCCCACAGCTGTGAACAGGCCATTTTGGAGCGATTTCCTCCATCCCCACTCGAGCCTTCGGAGGACTGCAGCCCTGGCTGACACCTCTTCTTCAGCCTGTGAGAGACCCTGACCCAGAACCACCCAGCCCAACCACTCCTGAAATCGTGACTCACAGAAACGGTGGGAGATAGTAAATATTTGTCATTTTAAGCCTCTAAGTTTGGGGTTAATTTGTGACACAGCGTTAGATAACGAGTATAATTACCCATTAATCTGCTGGCTTTCAGGAGAATAACTCTTGAAGCACAGTTGAACTTTAGTCAGCAGTTTTATCTTTTCTAAGGAAAAAATATTGAAAAGCTAGGTTAATAATTTTTTTTCTTGTTGAAGCTGCTAGAGCCAATGACACACACCTTGTAATGATAAAGCCTTGAGGATAATGAAAACCAGGTAAAATGATGCTGATTTGGGGAGTCATTGGGAAGCCCCAAATTACCTGTGCCTGGTAAAATAAGCTATTTGAGATTCTCAGAGTCAATCTGCATCCCTTCTCATCAAAAAGATTGGGAATCAACCAGATATCAAAGATGATCCACCCCTTACCATGCCAAAGGCACGCCATGATGTCTACTTCCTGTTTAAACCAGTGGCTTTCTCTTGGAAATCTCCTTTTTTGTTTTAGGTAGAAATCAAGTTTCTTTTGGTGATTTTATAGAACTTGGATTCATTTCTGTCTTTTATAAGATAATATTTACATAAATTAATATGAGACACACACTGCTTTCTAGAGACTGGGTTTATATTCTGTTTATGTACAGAGAACCCATTTTGGTTCACACAGTTCATTATTTGCAAAACTTTACATACCTGTGTGTGCATGTGCACACACATTAGTACATTCTTCTGGGTGGTCTCTATTTTTTCACCAGATTTTCAATCAGTAAAAAATTAAGACCTCTTTCAATAAAAGAAAGAGAAAATTGTAGTTTGTAAGGACGGGACAGATTTAGGTGTATTTTCAGGTTCAGGAGAAGAAGCCAATAGAGAGGACAGATAGAAAATTCCGGAAAGGCAGAAATGCCCTGGCAGACAGTGCCTATCCCTCAAGGTGTCTGAACTTTGGGCTGGCAGAGACCAAAATCGCACAGGTCTTTTTAATCCCTTCTGCACCCCCACCCCCCCCACCCCCACCCCCTCCCTGTTGGTACCTGGATCCTCCTGCTGGGCTGCAATGGGAAGCCGCTCGCGCCGCCTCAGGGCCTCCAGGCCAACCAGATCAGGCATGTGGCAGTGGGCGCGCATCACCGTCACCTGCTGGCCCTGGGTAATGGCCCGGCTGCGGCAGCCCAGCCGGGCCTGGTCCCGGCACATCCAGTACACCTTCTCACCAGCAGCCTTCTCCTTCCTGTAGAGGAAGCACTCGTGCACCAGGAACCTGCCCCCGAGGGACGTCTTCAGGAACTCCAGAGGCTGGGGGGGTCCTAGAAGGAACATCATGCTGTGAGTAGGGTGCCTGGGCCGGGCCTTGGAAACAGGGGAAGGAGCCTGGGTGCCAGAGACGGAAGCTGTTTCCTTTTTCCCACCAGCCTGCGCCACCTGGGAAACTGTCATCCCCCTGCAGGACCACTCTGGTCCCTGCTCTCTACCCCTGTCTGTGCCTCAGGGGCCTGGGCTCGGGTCACCAGCCCTGACACCTTCAAGTGGAGACTGGCTGTCTCTAAGGGCTCTGGTGCTGCCTGGGGAGGTTGGCTCCGCAGCCATCCAAATCCCGAGTTTCCTGCAAGCCTCTCCTGACTTGGCTTGTACTCCACACTTGATGGCAAGTGTCCCAGGACAGGGGCTGAGCTGGAACATTCTGGGAGGCCCATGGCTGGTCTGAACCGTGTGCACCAGAGCCCTCCCAGCTCCCTGACCACCCTCCCTTTGGCCAGCTGGCAACCAATCAACTCTCTTAAGACTTTTAAGAACCTTAACTGAAAGGTCATGCATGTTGAGGTTGAGGTGGCCAAAGAGAACTGGGGGGCGGGAGGTGGGAGGAAGGGAGAGACAGAGGAAAACAGAAACAAAAGAGGCCCAGAGAGTGGAGACAAAGGGTCCCCAAGGTGCAGGCACATTGCCTCATCCATGGGTGCCAAGCACAATAATGCCACCCTGGCCCACCCGCATTCCTCCAGTGGTCTGAGCTGGTTTCTCTTACTGACAACCCATCTCAGACTGGGCCCAACGTGAGTGGGGAGCCCAGATGTAGCCTCTGCCCTCAGGGAACTCAGCCAGGTGGACAGACTGACATGCATGGCTGGACCACACTGGACATGGGCCATGGGTGGGAGGTCCTAGCAGGCAGCTCCAGCCTGTGTTTTGGGGTTGGCCCTAGGGGCTGCCAGGCCAGCAGGGAGACCAGGACCCAGAGCCCGCCCACACCTGAACCTTCCCTCAGGACTTGGGTGGGGAACGGCTCGCGCTGCTTCAGGGCCTCCAGGCCCCCCAGGTCCGGCGGGTGGCAGTGCCTGCGCATCACCATCACCCGCTGGCCCTGGGTGATGGCCCGGCTGCGGCAGCCCATGCGGGCCTGGTCCCGGCACGTCCAGTACACCTTGTCGCCAGTGGCCTTCTCCCGCCTGTAGATGAAGGACTCGTGCACCAGGAAGCTGCCCCCCAGAGGGGTCCTCAGGAACTCAGGGTCTCCTGGGGAGAAAATGGGGGAAGCAGTCAGGGGAGGGAGAGCCCGGAGCCCAGGCCTTGGAACAGAGCAATGAGGTGGGGAGGGGCCCTGTTCTCAGACCCAGAGCAACATGGTTCTCGGAGTGACCTCCACAAGCTCCACTCCAAGCTGTACCCACTTCCTCCCAGCTAGAGGGCCCTGGAGCCCAGGACACAGACACCCACCCCACCAGCTTCAAACCCAGCCTAGCCTTAGCTCCCAGGGGCTCCTTTCCAAAGCCTGGCAGGGAGGGGAGATGAGAGGCTGGTGAGGTGGAGGCCCCTGAAGGCAGAGGGCTGTCCCTCCATCTCATGGTGCCTACAGGAAAGGGGCGTCTTTGCTACCTCTCCCAGCGTATCCCAGGTGCCTGCAATGGGGTGCACACTGGCCGTGCAGTCCCTGCTGAGTGGGAGGGAGAAGTGGAGGGCCAGTCTGGGGGACAAGTAATCAGAGTACAGTAGGCATAGTGTGGAATGCACAGTCGACTCTCCAGGGAGCCAGGCTGGGTGGGGATTTGACGCTAGGGCAGCAGGAGGAGGCAAGCAATAGTGTGAATGTGTTGGATGTGTTGAGACGGAGGTAGCTAAACCCTTCTGCCCAAAGAACTCCCTTCCCTCTGTCCAGGGAGAGGGACCACGCAGAGGAGCTGGAGACAGACCGGGAGTCCGTTTCCCCACGCAGAGAACGGCGGAAGTCAAGGGGGGCGAGAACGCCCTGGAGAGGGTGGGGGTGTCTGGATGTGGCCTGGAGCTAGGTGACCTCAGGGCATGTTTCTGTTCCTCTGGCACCTGATGGAAATGTGCCCTGAGGAAGGGAGGCACAGAGCACCTGGACAGAAACTGGGAGAGGGGAGGAGAGGGCCGCAGAGCAGAGACGCCGCCACAGAATGGTAGAGGCTGGGGGGGAGGGGGGGGGGGGCCGGGGCGTGTGATCACAGACTTGGCAAAGCAGCCGGCAGGGGGAGCCACTGACCCTCTGAAGGTGGGTCCAGGGCAGCGCCACGCAGGGGCCTGCGTGTGGGTTGTTTGTATGAAGAACAACGACATAAGGGTGCCAGCGCCTGGGGAGGAAGGAAGTGCATCGGGACCGGGACCCTTCTCGCTCATTTCCCATGCCTCAGCCCGGGATGGGGCAGCCAGTCTTGGACCACTGTGGGAGGTTCCTCCCCGTGGGCACTGGCCCCTCACTTGCATCGGTAGGATCACCTCAGAAAGCTGTGGGTCACTCAGTGACAGAGACCATATCACCAAGGGAGGATTTACAGCCTGGAGCTCTGCCAACAGCCACACTCTCCATCAAGGTACCTTCAGACACACATGGTCTCAAAGTGCGGCCTGAGGGACGCCTGCCAGGCTAGTAACTAGAGGAGGGACTTCAAAAGACAAGGGGGTAAACCAAGCAAGGGAAAGAGAGACCTAGCGATGAGGGTCCAGCTAGGGGACTTCAGGGAGATGGGTGGCTGGGCCCCAGCCAGACTGGAGCAAAAAGCCTGGTGAGCTGCCCGCTGCTGGGTGAGGAAGAGCTGTGTGAGGAAGAGGAGTGATGGGCGCACAGAACACTAGGTGGACAAATAAAGCAGCTGCTCAACTGCCCAGAAAACAAAGAGCTGTGTGAGGAAGAAACAATCGCAATGTATTCCCAGATCAGCGCGAACAGATTTATATAATAAAGCGAAAACAAAAAAACTGCAGTAACTGCATTGAAAGGATGGGGGCAGTGGGTAACAGCTGAATCTTTCTCTATCTTTACCAACACTTTCTCTCATTAGAAATCAACTAGAGCCCTAACCGGTTTGGCTCAGTGGATAGAGCTTCGGCCTGTGGACTGAAAGGTCCCAGGTTCGATTCCGGTCAAGGGCATGTACCTTGGTTGTGGGCACATCCCCAGTAGGGGGTGTGCAGGAGGCAGCTGATCGATGTTTCTCTCTCATCGATGTTTCTAACTCTTTCTCCCTCTCCCTTTCTCTCTGTAAAAAATCAATAAAAAAATATTTTTTTAAAAAAGAAATCAACTAGAGATTCAAGAAGCAGTTGATAATGGCAGAAGAAACAGGGTAGCCCTGGCGGGTGTGGTTCAGTGGTTGGAGTGTTGTCCAATACAACAAGGGGTGGCAGATTCGATTCCCAGTCAGGGCGCATACCCAGGTCGCAGGTTTGATCCCTAGTCAGGCACAAGTGGGAGGCAGCCTATTGATGTTTCTCACTTTCTCTCTCTCTCTAAAAAAACAATAAAATATAAAAGAAACAAGGGAAAGAGCTCGGTATTATTGGGAATTGGGAGTGAGGGTAGGGCGGGGCTGCCGTGTGCCTTGTAGCTTCATCGCCAGGTACACAGAAGTTACATGGAAATGGAATAAAAAGAGTCAGAAAGAGCCCTAACCGGTTTGGCTCAGTGGATAGAGCATCGGCCTGCAGACTGAAGGGTCCCAGGTTCGGTTCCGGTCAAGGGCATGTACCTTGGTTGCAGGCACATCCCCAGTGGGAGGTGTGCAGGAGGCAGCTGATTGATGTTTCTCTCTCATTGATGTTTCTAACTCTCTATCCCTCTCTCTTCCTCTCTGTAAAAAATCAATAAAAAATATAAAAAAAAAAAAGAGTCAGAAAGAAATACAACAGAAATATCAACTGCCCAGAAAACCTGAGAGAACTCTAGGGCCAAAAAGTCCCTAATTCAGAAATGATACAACTGGTAACTTCTGAAAGAGAGGCAGGTGTCTCTCACACGAGTGAAAAGCTGGGTAAGTGAGAGAGGCAGGGCCAAAGCTGCTCTTCTTAGCAAGACGAGGACGGGAACATTCACGCTATTTACAGTGTATGCCTGCGAGAGTCCAAAACCCAGGCCCTTTGGGGCTGACCCAGCGGACAAAGATGGAAAGAGAGGGGCTGCGACCCTTGCCAATGGCTCCCTTAGGGCAGATGATAGATATTTATGGAGAAGAGCTAGAGGAGAGTAGTTGGTTAATTACATGAAAATACCACCGTCCGTCTTTAATCACGTGGTCTGTAGGATGTGCTTGTTACTCAATACTGTATTATCCAATCACACTATAAAAGTGAGAAACTGGCGGTGTGCAATTAGCTTCCTCTATAAATTCTTTTTAAAAATATATATTTATTGATTTCAGAGAGGAAGGGAGAGGGAGAGAGAGAGAGAAACATCAATGATGAGAGAGAATCATTGATCAGCTGCCACCTGCACGTCCCCTACTGGGGACCAAGCCTGCAACCCTTGGCACATGCCCTTGACTGGAATCGAACCTGGGACCTTTCAGTCCGCGGGCCGACACTCTATCCACCGAGCCAAACCAGCCAGGGCTCCTCTATGAATTCTTGAGAGAGAAAAGGGAGGAGGAGGAGGAGAGGAAGCCTGGGTTGATCACGTGCTGTGGAGATTTGGGGGCAGCTTGGGCTGGTCTAAGCAGGAGGGTGAGGACTACCACCTGAGTGAGTGGGACTACCTAGAGTCACCCCGAGTCTGGTCAGGGAATGTGGTGAGGTGGTGGTGGAGGAGTGGAGGCAAGGAAAGGGAAAAGCAAGAGGAGAGGGCCGTACGCCTTCCAGAGGGCTCCTGGTAAGGTACGGAGGGTGCTCACTGAGGGACGTTGGGGTCAAAAAGGAAAGGCTGGCTGATCCCCTGCCCGTCCCCAGGCCTGCTCCCCATCTGTCTTACCTGAATTCCCCCTCTGGCCGACCCCAGGGCGTTTCTCCCGCTGCCTCAGGGTCTCCAGGCCCATCAGATCAGGGGGGTGGCAGTGGCCTCGCATCACGGTCACCCGCTGGCCCTGGGTGATGGCCCGGCTGCGGCAGCGCATGCGGGCCTGGTCCCGGCACGTCCAGTACACCTTGTCGCCGGCGGCCTTCTCCCGCCTGTAGAGGAAGGACTCGTGCACCAGGAAGCTGCCCCCCAGAGGGGTCCTCAGGAACTCAGGGCCTCCTTATGAGAAATGGGGTAGGTGGTCAGCAAAGGCTGAGCCAGGCCTGATGCCACCCCCTCCCGCCTCCCAGCCCTCAGGATGTCAGACTTGAGGGGGCCCCGGCTCTGGCCAGTGGGCATGAAGGACTCACCCAGGCCCCTTTCCTGGTCCCTGGGGGGAGACTCCTGCAGGGCCTGTGGCTTCGCGTGCTTTCTGGGACGGGGCCTGGTGAGAGTCAGGGTGCCGGGCCCCCTGTGGTACAGCAGGCTGTCCACGCCTTGGAGCAGCTTGTCCACTTGGCCCCCGGGGCCGCCTGGCCGGGCCCTCTGTGTCTCCATGGTCTTCTCCTGCTGCCGCCGGGCCTGCAGGCCCTCCATGTCGGGCGGATGGCAGTGGCCACGCATCACGGTCACTCGCTGGCCCTGGGTGATGGCCCGGCTGCGGCAGCCGTGAAGGACGTGGTCCCGGCACGTCCAGTACACCTTGTCTCCCACAGCCTTCTCCCGCTTGTACAGGAAGGACTTGTGCACCAGGAAGCTGCCCCCATAGCAGGTCTTCAGGAACTCGAAGGGCGGGCGCTCTGTTGGAGAAGGAACCAGCAGTCACAGGGGTCAGAGGGGCGGCGGTCAGGCCGTGCTGCTAGTGGAATGTGTGGCCAGGCGTGCTCTGTCCACATGCGTCCCACGGAACCCCCACCCAGCAACTCAAGGGGCCAGAGAGGCGGCCACGCCCCAGATCACACGCCCAGGTGGTCCACGCTGGCTCTGACTCCACAGTCTATGCCCTCGCTCACTCCAGGCCATACTTTTTCTTAGGGTTTATTTGAAAATATTATCTAATTTTTGATTTATACTTGCACATGCCATAAAATACAAATGGTACCATAAGATACACAATGTAAACCAAGCCCCTCTCTCTCGCCCTGCCCCGGGGACTCAGAACAGCAGCTGTTTGAACAGCAGTTGACTCCTTTCCAGGTTAGGAGGCAGCCAGCCTTTGGGACCAAGCCCACCACCCAGTTGTGGGTAATAAAAAAACTGCACAAAAATTCTGTCTACAAGTTCCTCAGAGCCACCGCATGCTGGGCCAGTGCTGAGCACTGCCCACATGTCAGACACCTAATCGCCCTGACATTTAGACTATGATCCGTCCTAGGACAACGCCCCCCAAACTGCAGAGATTCAGCAAATGTTCTGAGGCTACCCAGCTACATGAGATGGGGCTGGGACTTGAACCTGGGACCCATAGCTCAACATTCTCCCGCCAGGCTGACCTTCCCAAACTGCCCGGGTTGCCAGAATCACATGGAGCCCATTGAAACTCGTGATTCTGGGCCCCACACCAGACCCTGCGGGGTCAGAAAATTCCACGCGGACTTGGGACGCCTTGGTTTAGGACCGTGGTCGGCAAACCGCGGCTCGCGAGCCACATGCGGCTCTTTGGCCCCGTGAGTGTGGCTCTTCCACAAAGTACCACGGCCTGGGCGAGTCTATTTTGAAGAAGTGGCGTTAGAAGTTTAAGTTTAAAACATGTGGCTCTCCAAAGAAATGTCAATCGTTGTGCTGTTGACATTTGGCTCTGTTGACTAATGAGTTTGCCGACCACTGGGCTAGGAGCTCTGCTTCTATCCTATGGGCTTAATGACTACGGGGACACGGTAATGTTTTTTAAAGTCAGTTTAACTTTGAACACCTTCTATAAAATGTGTAGAACCCCGCATTTCTCCTTGGGCATGAGAGAGGGCCCCCGGGCTCATGCCAGTCCCAGAGTGGAGTTGGGGTGGGAGACACGCACCAAACATCAGTAACCGGCGTTTCTTGAGGGGCAGGCTCCTGAGAGGCAAGGTCAGCATGGACAGGCTTCGCCGGAAGTACTGCTCTGGGCCGGGCTCTGGCTCCTCGGGGCACAGCCTTGGGCCGACCCCCTTGAGTGGCTCCTCCACCTGGCCTCCGGGGACCTGGGGACTCCCCAAGCCTTCCGGCAGGCGCAGCAGCTTCTGTTTCCGGCGCCGGGCCTCCAGGCCCTCCTCGTCAGGGGCGTGGCAGTGGCCCCGCATGACAGTGGCCCTCGGGCCTCGGGTGATGGCCCGGCCGCGGCAGCCCAGCTCCGTGTGCTCGCGGCACTTCCAGTACACTTTGTCCCCCACAGCCTTCTCCTGCTTGTACAGGAAGGACTCCAGCACCAGGAGGCGGCCCCCGAACGGGGTCCTCAGGAACTCCAGGGGCTTGGGGGCTGCTAAGGGCAAGGAGAGGCCTGGGTTAGCTGACATGGAGTAAACATGACACCAGGGACATGGATGGGAGGGTTGGGGGGAGCGAGGTTGGACAGGGAGGGAGAACATACCAGCCTGGGACAGGTTTGTAATTAGAGATAAGGAGGCTTGGCTTGGAGCAGGGATGGGACAAAGTCATCCCACTGGAAAGGGGGGGTGCACGGAGGCCCCAGTCTGAGCATGCAGGGTCAGGGTCAGCGGGCTGGGACTCACCTGTGTCGGGCTGGCTGCATTTCTGCTCAAGGGGCTGGGGGCCTGGCTGGGCGGGCCCTCCCTGCTCCTCTGCGGGCAGTGTCTGGAGGGTTCTGCCCAGGGTGTCGGGGCCAGACACCTCCAGGGACATGGCGCAGTGCACTTCTTTGGGCAGGGAGTCCACGCCATCCCCGTCCCCACTGCAGATCGTTACCAGGACCAGATTGAAGTATTCATTGGGGTCTGTGGGGGCTGCGGGGACCACATCTGTGCCAGTCTCAGGGGACGGCTCCTGGCCGGTCTTCATACTCTCGCTCTCCTGCTCGCTGGGCTCAGGCAGGGGCATTCTGGGACCAACGGCCTGTCCCCCAGAGCACACTCAGGCCCGACTTGTCGGATTTCTCCTCCTCCTCCCAGGCAAGGAAGCTGGCAGTCCAGGGTGTCTGTCCTAAGGGAGGAGGCAGACCCCATCAGTGGAGAAGCCTGGGCTCAGGAGAATGGATCCGGGGTGCAGGTAGGGCAGCGAGGCACTAGGCTAGGCCAGGACCCGAAAGGATCTGGAGAAACCCAGGCCGGTGCTTCTGCTGGGCCAGTTCCTCTCTTGGCGACAGTGAGTATGTCACCTCCCTCATCCCAAGCTCACTTTTTCCACGTGTGAATGTGCCAAATACAAGGCTCTTGGGGCAGGGCCTGGGGGGGGGGGGTTAGTTTGGGGGGGCTATCAGGGCACTAAGATACTGGTAACTGAGTTACTATGAACTGAGGCCCACAGGGCGAAGTGTTTCATGGGTTTGTCCATTTAACCTTCCAGCCCCATGTGATGAAAGTCCGCCATTCTCACTGACCCAGGTTGCAGGTGAGGACACTGAGCCTGCCAGGGCGACCAGCACAGCCAGGGAGCGGCAGAGCTGGGAGGCTAGCTGAGGGAGGTCTGGAGCCCACTCCCCACGGCGCCCGGCACACCTTGTCCAGGGTGACAGTCACTGGTGCTCCTGAGCACCAAGCATCAGCGACCAGCACTGGGCACATGAGCTCAGGTCACTGACCTTCCCAGCGTTCCCAGCGCCCTTTCACCCTGACGCTCTGCAGACCACAGAGTTCCTGGCCCTGAGAGGCGTGACCCTCTGGACTCACGACTAGATCCTGTGCCCACCCCAGGCGGGAGGCCGGGGCCACCCAGCGCTCAGGAGGTGCCAGGGCCCCATGAAGGCAGCGACCTTGTGCTGGAGCTGGTGCTGGCGCTGCCGCAGCGGGGCGGGGTCAGGCTGCGAAGCTGTCCGGAGGATCCGTGGTCACTGAGGGCTCCCTGGCTTCTGGCCTGGAGAAGCAGGAAGAATGGACTGTGGGGCCAGGGTGTCCTGGAGACCTGGGCAGGGACATCAGTGTGGGGTGATCTGTCGTCTTGCGGAACTGGGGGTGGGGGGCACATTGTGGGTCTTTCCCATTTCTCAGTCCAGAAACAAGACTGCTGCCTCGCCTCACATTTCGGCTTCCCCACTGTGAGCGGTCATCCCCACCCCAAGTTCTGTGGTTCCCATTCCTCCTGGTTCCCCTTTCCTACTAGGAGGTTCCCTGGGCTGGTGCCCACATTTAGCTCCCCAAGCCCTGGTCAACCCAAGTGCAGGGCCCGGATCCCTGCATTCCCCAGCTTCCCTCTGTGCTACATGCTTGCCCAGCCTCGGCAGCAGCGAAGCCCGGTCCGGATGGGCGAGACCCAGAAAAACAAATCCTCCAGGTACCAGACATCTGGTAGGAGTCCCTGCCTAACCTCCTGCGATGTCATCCCTCACCCCTTCCCCTCTCCCCGGTCCAGCTCCTCCCAGACCAGCCAATCTCTGGTTCTCCCTCCCATGTGGGCCTTTCCCGCCCTGTCCATCCTGCCCCACAAAGCGCTGGGGGGGAGGGGGGGTGGGGACCCGGGGGACACGGCCTGGCAGCAGCAAGCCACCCCGCCCGCACGTCCCTGGGCCGGGCAGCTCGGGGCAGGAAAGGGTAGCAGTTGAGGCCCCGCCTACAGGCCGCCCGCTGCGTATGATTGGCTCCGGCGCGGGTCCCTCCACCCGTAGTCCGCCCCTAAGGCTCGCAAGCTCCCCGTCTCTGAAGGGTCCCTGAACCAAAGTGGCAGGTCCCCAACGCCAAGTCCTCCCCTCCTGCCTTCCCTACGGCCTCCACCGACAGGATGAAAAGGCGCAGAGAAGCCGGCCCTCCCTTCCACACAAGGCCTTTCACTCAGGCCAAAGTCACCGCCCAGCTAGCATGCACGTTCCCACAGGACTGGGCAGGAGGTCCCCGCCACGCAGCGGGGTGAAGGCTGCAGGGAGCCACCCACACCCACCGCCTGGGCCTCAGAGGGTCAGGCGCCGAAGCCCCGCCTCCTCCAGGTCAGCTGGGTGGACATGACCAACAAAGACCTGCGGGGGTCAGCACGGCAAAGACCCCGCGCTCCTGTGGAGCTGTGCGCGTTACCAGGAGACACTGCGATCCTCTCAACTCAAACTGCGGTTTAAATTCAGGACCTTGTGTCTCAAAGGAAGTGGAAAACAAAAGACCTTGAGCTATGGCTGACCATCGGCTGTGGAAAGGCCTCCATGGACTAGAGTTTAATTTGGTTGATAGACAGTTCCCATTCTCAACCATTAAAGGCCCTCACATCGTAGACTGTTTAATGACCACAAATTCTCCCGTAACGTTATGCAGGCCCTTTGCACTGTGGTCTTGAATCTGGACTGGCCTCCAGCCCAGATGGATCCTCGCTGTGTAACCTGAGTGTGCCAGGAACTCACTGTGGGGGTGGAAAGCCTTGCCCTCCTGGGACCTGGCCCTGAGGCCAATGGGGAAGGAAGCTGTAGGAGAGGCCACACGCAGGGGCCAGGGGCACTGCCAGGAAGGGAGGAAGACCATCTTGCACTGTTCAGCCTCGCCCACCCTCCAGCTGGGTAAAGTCACATGAAGGTGCCTGAGAAAACCAGGAGAGGCCCAGCCCAGCCACCCCGTGATTCAGAATTTTACAGTTTTATCTGTTACCTGATCAACAATAAGCTACTGTTATCTAAGCTAGTAAGATCAGAGATCATTTATTACACAGCAGTTCTTGGCAAGTGACTGAACCTCATGGATTTTAACTTTTTGATGAATAACACTAATGGTTCTGAAATATCTAACATCAAAGTGCTTTTGAACTCCAGGTGCCATGCTACACAAATGTTAATCCCTCAGATGATTACATTAAAGGGCTGGTAATCCAGTGAAAGGAACAGAAATATTAAGTATAAAGGATAGCAAATGAGAATTACATATTGAAAAAGTCTAACATGAAATAAGCCAGTCAAAAAAGGAAAAATATTATATGATTCCACTTACTAGTATATGATGTAGCTAGAGTGATCAGAGTTTATAGAGACAGAAAATAAAATGCTGATCTGCTATCTGTGGTGGAATCCTCGCCAATATGCAGATTTTTGTGAAAATCCTAACGGGTAAGACCATCACTTTCGAGGTTGAACCCTTGGATACAACAGAAAATGAAAGGCCAAGAACTAGGATGAGGAAGGAATTCCTCCTGGTCAGCAAAGACTGATCTTTGCTGGCAAGCAACTAACTGGAAGATGGATGTTCACTGTCTGACTACAACATTCAAAAAGAGTCCACTCTTCACCTTGTGTTGAAACTTTGTGGTGCTGCTTAGAAAAGGAAGAAGTCTTACGCCACCCTCAAGAAGAATAAGTGTAAGAAAAAGAAGGTTAAGCTGGCTGCCCTGAAATACTACACAGTGGATAAGAATGGCAAAATCAGACGCTTTTGCTAGGAGTTTTTATGGCCAGCCACTTTGACAGACACTATTGTGGCAAATGTTGTCTGACCTATTGCTTCAACAAACCAGAAGATAAATAATTATATTTGGGTAAATTAAATACATCAACTAAAAAAAAAAAGAGAGAGAAAGAGAAAGTCAAATGGTGGTTGACAGGGGGTGGGGGGATAGGGGACGGGAGTGTTGTGTAATGGATACCGGATGATGTTTGGGATGATAAAAAGATGGATGGTGGTTATGGCTGCACAACATTGTGAAAGTATTAATGCCACTGAACTGTACACTTTTAAATGATTTAAGTTGTAGGGGTTTTTTTGTGTATATTTTACCACACACGCCAAAAAATAAATAAATCTGTAACAAATTATATGTAGTAATGCCCCATTTACCTAATATCTGATTAAATAAAGGTATCCCTCCATGATTCAGAATTTTACAACTTTTATCTGTTTCACAATTTATCCATTTGGGATAGATATCTTCACAAGCTCTTATCACTCCTCACTTTCTGGATAAAGAGGACACATATATTTTATCCTGATTTAGAAAATGAAGTGTCTCCAATCTCCATCCATTTCCTTGGACACATCTCCCTCCCCCCGGGGGGCCCTTTCTCCACCATTCATGTTCTGCTCTCTCTGGTCACCACATCTCTGTGTCTCTGCTGGTTCTTTGCATTTGGATGATCAAGGTTTTTAGGGCTCCTGTGTCCTAAAACAAAACCCCCTCCTTAAAACATTAACCAAAATTAATGATTTAATTTTGCAAGAACAGCACATACCCCTTCCTTTTCACCCTGATCATCTGGCAGCTGCCCCTGAACTCTGCAGACACCATTCTCCTCTTGGTCACCATGCAGGATCAGCACTGGCTCGCTCCATCCATAAACCATGTTCTCCCTCTGACACACTTGCTCATGCCTGTATGTGGTCTATCTGTACGGTGGAATTTACTCAGCAATAAAGGAATACAGTTCTGACACATATTACAATGTGGATGAACCTTGAAAACATGATGCTCCATGAAAAAAGCCAGGCACAAAAGGTCACACATTGTGTGATTCATTCATATGAAATGTCCAGAAAAGGTAAATCCATAGGGACAGAGAGCAGATTAGTGGTTTCATAGAACACAGGGAGGAATCGGGAGCGGTGCTAAGGAGTGTGGGGTTCTTCTGTGGGTGATGAAAATGTAAAATGGACTGTAGTGATGGTTGCCCTCCACACCACTGTGAATACACTCAAAACATTGAATTGTACACTTTAGATGGGGGAACTGTATGGTATATAAATCATATCCAAATAAAGTTGTTTAAAAAAAAAATCCTTATAGGTATGACTCAGGTGCCCAGAGTCACTTGAATAAAAACCAGTTTTACACATCATAAACAGATTTCTCACTCCTGGGCCTGGTTTCTTCATCAAAGGAGAGGGGCAGTATGAATTATGTATTGAGATATTTTGTACGTTGCTAATATCTGAACAAAACAGTAGTAAATCACCCATAATCCTGCCACTCGAATGCACAGCTATTTACACTCTTGTATTTGTACCTGTAACACTTTATTTTCTGTTGCACACACATTGTGTTCTACATGTAGTTTGCTATTTTACTCCACATTAGAATGGGAAGCCCCCACCTGCAGACCAGATGGAGTCCCTAAGTATTATATAACCTAAGCCCATAACAGTTATGAAAACAAAATCTAAATCCTCAACAACAATATTCTAGAAAACCACAAGATGGCAATGTTACCTCTTAAAAATGAAAGTACTATACGACATTCTTGATAAAAATTATATGCATGGCACAGCGTTTTCAAAACAAGAATTTGGGAGTTTCAACGTGTTACAAAAATAATTCAAGAAGAATTTCTAAAATTTTTTTTTTTTATTTACAAAACTTACTAGTTAGAAAGCAAAACCCAATTAATAAGTTCAACAAAAATTATTTTTTCCAAGCTAAGGTTTTTGTATGTGTGTGTTTTTTTTAAAAAAGACCACAGTATTATTTGGACAACGACATTAGATCTAGCTTTCAACCCACTTTTCTTCCATCTCTTCTTGACTCCAGTCATATTTTTTATTTATTGACTAATTTTAGTTTATTTACTCATAACTTAAAAAACACACACCTTAAATAACTGGAAAAAATATCTCAAAATGTTAAAAGTAGTAAGAATAGCGATTTATTTTTCCTTAAATTTCAAAATTGTTTGCAATGTACATGAACTCTTTTTACAGTGGAAAAATATTAAATGCTCTAAAGATAAGCTGTATTTCCTTGCTTAGTAATTTTTTCTATAACTCCATAACTCACAGGGAACATTCCTATGTAATACAAGAAAATAAAGACTGCCCAGCTGATGTAGCTCAGTGGTTGAGCATCGACCTATGAACCAGGAGGTCACAGTTCGATTTCCAGGCAGGACACATGCCTGGGCTTCGGGCTCGAACCCCAGTGTGGGGCGTGCAGGAGGCAGCTGATCAATGATTCTCTCTCATCACTGATGTTTCTATCTCTCTCTCCCTCTCCCTTCTTCTCTGAAATCAATAAAAATATACATTTTTAAAGTAATAAAATAGAGGTCTTAAAAGTGGCAGTGGAGTAAGTGGAAGCTACACTGACACTCCTAGGACCAAACTGGAAATACAACTAAAATACAGAAAAACCACCCTGAAAAATCAACTGAAGACTAGCTGAGAGAACCCTGATAACCAAGGGCGTAAGGTGGAAACCGCACAGAGACTGGTAGCAGTGCAGAAATGCGAAAGGGCTGGCCAGGCTTCCACAGACAGCACCTGAAGGTCCAGAGGGATATCTCAGCTGTGGGGGGTTCCCATTGAGAACTCTGGGGTCTAAACCCCAAGCTGGGCTTCCCAGCCCAGAGCACCAGAACTGAGAAAGGTGCCTACAGAACATCTGGTTGTGAAAAGCAGCAGGGTTGCTGCCCACCATCCAGAGATGGCTGGAAATGCAGGCACCCCCTTAAAGGGCCAATGCACAAAATTTTGTGTGCAGCCACTCACCTTGGGCTTTGGCAGAGGGAGGGCAGAGTGGACTGGAGCTGTGTGAGGAGAGTCCAGGTTGGGGGTTCTGGGGCTGGAGCTTGTAAGGCAGCCACCCTGGTTTCTTGTGCTGAGTCATTCCCTCATGCTGCAGAGGACATCTTTCTCCATGGACCTTTGCTATCCAGGCAGTTTTTGCCTGGGGGGGAGGCAGTTGCCCCACCCTGTTGGAAGATCTCTTGCCCCACTCTTCGATCAATAGCCTGAGGCTAATCAAACCTGAATACAATCAGACTGCAGGCAGAGGCAGATCTCTGGAAGCTTTGAGTCTTTGCCTGATCTCCTTCTGGGCCCAGGGCTAGGAAAAGCTGACCCTGGGGCACATCTTGGTCCTTTCCAAAGACAACCAGACCCAGCAGAGTAAACCACAAGCTGTGGATTGTTGATAGCTCCAAGCAGGGGATTCAGGGCCAGTCAGAAACAGCATCTGACATTGTCCTGCACCAGAGATGAGGAGTCCTAACAGATATACCTAATACATAAACACAAACCCAAACAGGCAGCCAAAATGGGGAGACAAAAAAACAACCCCCAAATGAAACAACAAGAGAATTCTCCAGAAGAAGAGCTAAATAAAATGGAGATAAGAAATTTATCAGACAAGTTGGAAATAAAGAATGACACAGCACTAACAAAGAACACATTGGAGCCCTAGCTGGTTTGGCTCGGTGGATAGAGTGTCAGCCTGCAGAATGAAGGGTCCCAGGTTTGATTACTGGTCAAGGGCACATGCCCGGGTTGTGGGCTCAATCCCCAGTGGGTTGTGTGCAGGAGGCAGCCAATCAATGATTCTCTCTCATCATTGATGTTTCTTTCTCTCTCTCCCTCTTCCTTCTTCTCTAAAATCAATAAAAAAAAAAATTTTTTTTTTAAAAAGAACACATTGGAAGGAATGCACAGCAAATTAGGGGAAACCGAGGATCAGATCAGTGAATTAGAAGACAGGGTAGAAAAAAATTACTTAATCAGAGAAACCAAAAAGAAAAAAACAAAGAAAAAATAGGAGGATAGCTTAAGGGAGCTCTAGGACAACTTGAAAGGTAACAATATTCGCATAATGAGAGTGCCAGAAGGAAAACAAAGTGAGCAAGGGATAGAGAACATGTTTGAAGAAATAATGGCAGAAAAGTTCCCTAACCTGGTGAAGGAAAAAATGACACAAGTCCAACGAGGCACAGAGAGTCCCAAGCAAGAAGAACCCAAACAGCCCTAGCCGATTTGGCTCAGTGGATAGAGCATTGGCCTGCGGACTGAAGGGTCCCAAGTTCGATTCCTGTCAAGGGCACATGCTGGGCGTGCGGGCTTTATCTCCAGTAGGGGGCGTGCAAGAGGCAGTCAATCAATGATTCTCTCTCATCATTGATATTTCTATCTAGCTCTCTCCCTCTCCCTTCCTCTCTGAAAGCAATAAAAATATATTAAAAAAAGAAAAAGAAGAAGAACCCAAACAGGCCCATGCCCAAATACATTACAATTAAAATGCCAAAAATTAGACAAAGAGAGAATCTTAAAGGCAGCAAGAGAAAAGCAATTTGTTACCTACAAAGGAGCTCCCATAGGCTGTCAGCTGATTTCTCATCAGAAACCCTACAGGCCATAAGGGAATGTCATGAGGTATTCAAAGTAATGAAAAGCAAGGATCTAAAACCAAGATTACTAAGAGTTTATCACCACCAAACCAGCACTTCAAGAAATGCTAAAAGGACTGCTGTAATGAGAAAAAACAGGAAGAGAGAGAAACATGGACATACAGAATTAAAATGGCAATAAAGCCCTGGCTGGCTTGGCTCAGTGGATAGAGCATCAACCTGCAGAATGAAGGGTCCCAGGTTCGATTCTGGCCAAGGGCACATGCCTGGGTTGCAGGCTCGATCCCCAGTAGGGGGTGTATGGGAGGCAGCCAGTCAATGATTCTCTCTCATCACTGATGTTTCTATCTCTCTCTCTCTCCCTTCCTCTCTGAAATCAATAAAAGAAATATAAATAAATAAATAAATAAAATAAAATGGCAATAAATAAGTACCTATTAATAATAACCTTAAACGTAAATGGATTAAATGCTCCAATCAAAAGACATAGGGTAGCTGAATGAATACAAAAACATGACTCAATTATATGCTGTCTACAAGAGATCCACCTCAAAACAAAAGACTCACAAAGGATGAGAGTGAAAGGATGTAAAAAAATTTCCCATGTAAATGGAAACCAAAAAAAGCTGTGGCAGCTATACTCAGATCTGACAAAATAGACTTTAAAATGAAGGCCATCTTAAGAGACAACAAAGGCCACTACATAATACTAAAGGGATCAATCCAACAAGAGGATATAACCCTGGTAAACATATATGCACCCAATATAGGAGCACCTAAATATATAAAAAAAACTTCTAGAGGACTTGAAGGGAAATAGACAACAATACAGTCATAGTAGGGGACTTTAACACCCTGCTGACGTCACTGGATAAATATTCTAGAGAAAAAATTAAGAATGTGTGAATCTAATTTACACATTGAATTAGATAGATATTTAATTGATATTTATAGACCATTTCACCACAAAGCTGTAGAATATACCTATTTCTCTAGTGCACATGGGTCATTCTCAAAGATAGACCACATGTTAGGATACAAAACAAGTCTCTCCAAGTTCAAGAAGATTTAAATCATATCAAGCATCTTCTCAGATCACAATGAAATTAGAAATCAACTACAGTAAAAACACTCAAAAACATTCAAATACATGGAGGCTAAATAGCATGTTATTAAACAATGAATGGGTTACCAATGAACTCAAGAAATAAAAAAACTTCCTGGAAACAAGTGAAAATGAACACACACAGCCCAAAATCTCTGGGACACAGCAAAAGCAGTCCTGAGAGGGAAGTTCATAGCAACAGGCCTACCTCAAAAAACAAGAAAAATTAATAATAAACTCTTTAACCCTATAACTTAAAGACCTAGAAAGAGAACAACAAGAAAAGCCCAGAGTAAGTAGAAGGAAGGAAATAATAAAAATTAGAGCAAAAATAAATGACATAGAGACTAAAAACAAATTAATGAAACCAAGAGCTGATTCTTTGAAAAGATAAACAAGATTGATGAACCATTTCCAGAAACGAAGAGGACCCAAATAAATAAAATCAGACACAAAAATGGAGAAGTAATCACTGACACCACAGAAATACAAAGGATTGTAAGAAAATACTATGAACAACTAACTATATGCCAACAGCTGGACAACATGGATGAAATGAACAAATTCCTAGAAAAATACAATCTCCCAAAACTGAATCAGGAAGAATCAGAAAACCTGAATAGGCTAATAACAACTGATGAAATGGAAGCAGTAATAATAATAATAATAATAATAATAATAATAATAAACCTCCCAGATAGCTTCACAGGGGAGTTTTACCAAACATTCAAAGAAGAATTAACACCTATCCTCCTCAAACTATTCCAAAAAATCCAAGAGGAAGAAACACTTCCAAGCTCTTTTTATGAGGCCAGCATTATCCTAATTCCAAAACCAGATAAAGACACTACAAAGCCCTAGCCTATTTGGCTCAGTGGATAGAGTGTTGGCCTGTGGACTGAAGGGTCCTGGGTTCAATTCAAGTCAAGGGCACATGCCCAGGTTGTGGGCTCAATCACTAGTAGGGGGCGGGCAGGAGGCGGCTGATCAATGATTCTTTCTCATCATTGATGTTTTTATCTCTCTCTCCCTCTCCCTTCCTCTCTGAAATCAATAAAAATATTTAAAAAAAAACACACATTACAAAGAAAGAGAATTACAGGCCAATATCTCTGATGAACATAGATGTTAAAATCCTCAGCAAAATATTAGCAAATCGGATCCAGCAATATATTAAAAAATCATACACCATTACCAAGTGGGATTTATTCCAGGGATGCAAGGCTGGTACAATATTCACAAATCAATAAATGTGATACATCACTTAAACAAACTGAAAGAAAAAAATCACATGATCATATCAATAGATGCAGAAAAAGCATTAGACAAAATCCAGCACTCATTTTTGATAAAAACTCTCAGCAAAGTGGAAATAGAGGGATCATACCTCAACATGATAAAGACTATATATGACAAACCTACAGCGAACATCATACTCAATGGGCAAAAACTAAAACCATTTTCCCTAAGAACAGGAACAAGACAGGGATGTCTACTTTCACCACTCTTATTCAATATAGTACTGGAAGTCCTAGCCACAGCAATCAGATAAGAAGAAGAAATAAAAGGCATCCAAATTGGATGTAAAGGGGAAAGTAAAACTGTCATTATTCGCAGATGACATGATATTGTACATAGAAAATCCTAAAGACTCCACCAAAAAAGTACTAGATTTAGTAAAGGAATTCAGCAATGTAGCAGGATACAAAATTAACACCCAGAAATCGATGGCATTTTTATACACCAATAATGAATTCTCAGAAAAAGAAACTAAACAAACAATCCCATTTACCAATGTAATAAAAAAATTAAGATACTTAGAAATAAACTTAACCAAGGAGGTAAAAGACTTTTACTTGGAAAACTATAGGACATTGAAAAAGAGATAGAGGAAGATATAAACAAATGGAAGGATATACCGTGTTTGTGGACTGGTAGAATTAACATCATTAAAATGTCCATACTACCCAAGGCAATCTACAGATTCAGTGCAATCCCTATTAAAATACCAACAGCATATTTCACAGATCTAGAACAAATACTACAAAAACTTACATGGAACCAAAAAAGACCCCTAATAGCCACAGCAATCTTGAGAAAGAAGAACAAAGTTGGAAGGATCACAATACCAGATATCAAGTTACACTACAAAGCCACTGATACTGGCACAAGACCAGGCATATAAATCAATAGAAAAGAACAGAGACCCCAGAAATTGACCCAATTAATATTTGACAAAGGAGGCAAGAACAAACAATCGAGTCAAGACAGTCTCTTCAATAAATGGTGTTGAAAAAATTGGACAGATACATGCCAAAGAAAAAAAAAGAAAAAAGAAAAGAAACTAGACCACCAACTTACACCATACATAAGAATAAACTCAAAATGGATAAAAGACTTAAATGTACATTGTGAAACCATAAAAATCCTAGAAGAAACCATAGGCAGCAAAATCTCAGACATCTCTTGTAGCAATATGTTTGCAGAACATCTCCTAGGGGCAATGGAAACTAAGGAGAAAATGAACACATGGGACTACATCAAAATAAAAAGCTTCTGAACAACAAAACGAAAAGGGAGCCCATTGTATAGGAGAACATATTTGGCAAAGATACATCTGATAAAGGTTTAATATCCAAAATATATAAGAAACTTATACAACTTAACAAAAGGAAGACAAACAATTCAATTAAAAAATGGACAGCTCTAGCTGGTTCGGCTCAGTGGATAGAGCATCAACCTGTGAACTGAAGGGTCCCTGGTTCAATTCTGGTCAAGGGCACATCACATGCCTGGGTTGTGGGCTCAATCCCCAGTAGGGGGCATGCATCATCTCATCATTGATGTTTCTATATCGCTCTCCCTCTCCCTCTCTGAATTCAATAAAATATATATAAATATATATATATATATGTATTTTTCAAAATGGGCAAAAGACCTAAATAGACACTTCTTCAAAGTGGACATATAGATGGCCAAGAGGCATACGGAAAAATGCTCAAAGTCACTGGTCATCAGAGAGATGCAAATTAAAATGACAATGAGGTATCACCTCACACCAATCAGAATGGCTACCATCAACAAATGACAAGTGCTGGCAAGGATGTGGAAAAAAGGGAACCCTAGTGCACTGCTGGTGGGAATGCAGACTGGTGCAGCCATTATGGAAAACAGTATGGAGTTTTCTGAAAAAATCCCTGCCATTTGATCCAGTGATCCCACTTCTAGGAATATATCATAAGAAACCCGAAACACCAATCAGAAAGAATGTATGCACCTCTATGTTTACAGCAGTGCAGTTTATAATAGCTAAGATCTGGAAACAGCCCAACTGCCCATCAGTAGATGAGTGGATAAAAAAGCTGTGGTACATTTACATCATGGAACTATGCAGTAGTAAAAAAAAAAAAAAGGATCTCTTACCCTTTGAGACAGCATGGAGGGACCTGGAAAGTATTATGCTAAGCAAAATAAGCTAGTCAGAGAAAGACAAGTATCACATGATCTCACTCATATGTGGTATCTAATGAACAAAATAAACTGATGGACAAAATAGATCCAGAGACATAGAAGCATTGAACAGACTGGGGAATCTCAGAGGGAAGAAGGGGGAGGGTGGGTGGGTGGGAAGAGATCAACCGAAGAACTTGTATGCATACATGCATAACCCATGGACACAGACAATAGGGTGGTGAAGGCCTGGGGTGGGGGCAGGCTAGAAGGGGTCAATGGAGGAAAAAGGGGGACATATGTAATACTTTCAACAATAAAGATTTAATTTTTAAAAAATGAAATAGAATAGAAAGAGAACATCCACATAATGAAGCTAAGTATAGTTTACATACAACTTTTAATTATTTGTATGTGTAATTCTGGTCTCCATAAGAATTACTCAGGGCTCTTGATAAGAGTGCAGGTGGTCAGTGTGGCTCAGCTGGTTGGAGCATCTTCCCATACACCAAAAGGTCCCAGGTTCAATTCCTGGTCCAGGCACATCCCCAGGTTGGGGATTCAATCCCAGGTTGGAAGAGTGCAGGAGGCAACTACCTGATGTTTCTCTCTCTCCCCCTCCTCTCTCAAAAAGAAAAAAAAAATGCAGGTGCCTAGATTCCACACCCAAAATTTTGGAGAGGGGTTCAAGAATCTGGATTTTTAACAAGAATCTGCATTTTGAACAAGTACTAGTAGATTGTAGACTGTGCTTTCAGACACAATGGAATAGATGCCCTTGAGAAGTAAGTGGTCTACAGCCAAGTGACCAACTTAAGAAAGACCTGAGGTTTTCTTTCTGCCGGGCACCACAGGAAATGTTTTACGTATATTATCTCATTTAAATCTGTCACACTGGCCCAGCCAGTGTGGCTCAGTGGTTGAGTGTCGACCCATGAACCAAGAGATTAGTGGTTTGATTCCCAGTCAGGGCACATGCCCAGGTTGCGGGCTCAATTCCCCAGTGGGGGGTGTGCAGGCAGCAGCCAATCAATGTTTCTCTCATCAATTTTTCTCTCTCTAACCCTCTCCCTTCCTCGCTCTCTAAAATCAATAAAAAACATAAAAAAATATGTCATACTCTACAGGTTTCCTCATTAATGTGTTTACTTTATATCAGTGGGAGAGCCATGATTTCATCTTTTTAAAAATGATCCTTTAACAATCTAACAAGTTTCAGATACTTTGGGGTATTGTGGGAACTTTAAGAGGAGAGGAACTTGAGCAAATTTATAAGTAGTTCAGGTAAATTCTGGTGGGTAGAGCTTCCTGGGAATGGCTTCCATACCTCAGGAGAGCAAATACCAGATTTTTAAACATTCAATCTGAGATTCCTTATGAAGATTTCCAGCAAAGCAAACTCAAGAAAGCCTATATGGTAAATTAACACACTTACTGCACCTAGGCAAATAATCAAGCCAAAGCTAATGAGACCAGCCTTATTTCATTATCAAATTTGTTCTTCAGTGGAAAACTATGCATTGTCTAGAACACACCCTTCCAGGTTATATAAATCTAGCCTTTCAGTACCTTTGAGCTATTTTTACGACTCTACACATTATAGAGAATAATGAGAACTAGGAACTGATAGTCTATAGACAATAAATCCCCTCTCTCCACGTAAATAAATATGGACATGTAAATGATTCTTCCGACTGTAGAAGAATTTTTTGTGAAGGTTTTGCCTCCACCTGCACATCCATTTCAATATTCCTGATCTGTAGTCTTCTAGAATCTTCCTTGGGTTCTCTTGCAAACTGGCTGTAAGATCTTACTGGTTTGATTCAGGAGTTGAGTAAAAGCTTTCACATGTGTTCATTTCATATCTGTATGGAATTATGAGTTTTATTTCTCTTGTTTTGGTCTAAGGCTCTGCTTTTTACATTGCCCTGGTCATTGGTCTTAATATCTTTGGGTTCCAGTCAGCAATTTAAAAAATTACATCAGCTATACCAATCTCTACTGCATGTAATAAAAATGAGCATTATCATATAAAACTTTATTTGTTATACATATGTATATTTATCCTAGTGGACTCACATTTTTTTTACTTTGGATGGTCATGGTGTTGAGGTAAATACTTGGGCCCTAATGTTTATTTTGTAGTATTTAATTTTTACTCAATAGGGATTTCTTGAGTGTCTGGAATGTTTTTAAGTCAGGCAGATGTAAATGGAAAGTTCAAGAGCTTCACAATTTATTTATTTATTTTTATTTTTGAACATGTATTTTATTGATTTTTTACAGAGAGGAAAGGAGAGGGATCGAGAGCCAGAAACATCGATTAGAGAGAAACATCGATTCAGCTGCCTCCTGCACACTCCCCACTGGGGATGTGCCCACAACCAAGGTACATGCCCTTGACTGGAATCGAACCTGGGACCCTTGAGTCTGCAGGCCGACGCTCTATCCACTGAGCCAAACCAGTTAGGGCTATAGCTTCACAATTTATGGTTGATCACTCTCTTATCCTCTCTCCCCTTCCCCCAAAACTGAGGTACAGAGCAATTTGAAGGCAGTATTTAGACTGCCTGTTTTGATAATGCTGTCCTGCTGGTGGTTACAAAGGGCTCAGTGTAAACCCAACGCCTAGGAGACATCCCTGGGTCCAAGCCCTAATCAATAAGATCTTGAAAGGCAGAGCCTGGCTCAGCAGTTGAGGGTGGATCAACAGAATTACCTTAATACAGGAGAGCGACAACCACCATCCTCAGGTGCCAACACCCAGGTCCTTGGCGCTGGCGTGCTGGGTGGGAGACCTGGGGCAAATCCCACCAATTCTCTGAGCTGGTTTCTCCTGTGAAACAGGAAAAGTGGCAGATGAGAGAGTGTATGTCAAATTCTTCTATAAACTGTACACCACTGCACAAGAACAAGGAATTCTTTGTACAGGCCCCAATAGGGGTCCTGAAGAGTAGGAAGGGAAGAGAGAATGATGTTTGAAAAAGCTCCTGGATGAGCCCTGGCAAGGTAGCTCAGTTGGTTAGAGCATCAGCCTGATAGGCCAAGGTTTTGGGTTCGATCCCAGGTCAGGGCACATACAAGAATCAACCAGTGAATACATAGTGGGACAACGAATCGATGCTTCTTTCTCTTTCCTTTCCTCTCTCTAGAATCAACTGTTTTAAAAAGCTCCTGGATGATTCCAATTGCTGCCCTCCCACCTTCCCCTACTGATGAGCTATGTAGGTTACAGGTGCACACCGGCTGGCCCAAGAACCCTCCTCTGACTATATGCACCACTCTCGGAGTATATAGGCATTATTCTCGGGGGAGCTTGAAGGTGGCAGTGCTCAAGATTAAGAAGTGCTATTCTAAGGCAGGGCTTCTCAAGCTCAGCACCATTGGTATTTTGCACCAGATAATTCTTTGTTGTGGGAGCTGTCCTGGGCAATGAAGGATATTTAACAAGCATCCAGGCCTCGGCCTGCTAGATGCCAGGAGCACCTCCCAAGTCCCAACAACCAGCATTGCTAATGTCCCCTGGGAACCACTGCTCCAAAACAACTTAGAGATGCCCTATAGAAAGAGAGATTACAGCCAACCCCCATCAGAATCTTAGCTAGTTTTACCCCTCCCTCACCAGGCCTAACGAGTCCTCAAATCTCATTCTCTCTACACCGGAGCCTGCCACCTTCCATGCCTTCTCAGGACTTCAATCCCCACCCCTGCCCTAATGGTCTTCCCCTCTAGCTCCCGGTCCTTCCAATTCTCCCTACGCAATGCAGGGCTGACTGGTTAATCTTCCTAAAGTTCAACTTTAATCATTCCTCTCTCCAATAAATATCATCTGTCTCTGTTATAATAGCTCCACAATCTAGCACCAACCTCGCACACTATCTCTTCCCCCCGTCTGACTAAGGGCTTTTGGAAGAGGAACAAGAGAAACCTGATTGAATCAAGCCGGAAAATCCAAACCAAGTCCTGGAAATGGTTTTGGCCTTGAGAACCAGAAATGTCAAAAAAATACGGTTACACGTGATTCTCTAATTATTGGAGCTCAGCATCCTCCAAAGGCAGGGAGTGACTAACGGAAGTGAAAGACTAATGGTTAAGACAAGCATTTTGAACCACGGTCACACGGGATTAGGTCCTGGAATCAATTTCATGGGTTAGCATTAGTTTTCTGGAATGGAAAGAATAGAACAGAATAGAATAGAACGGAATGGAATGTGAAGTTAGGGTAATATCTCCCTTTAAAGTAATCTTTCATTAGTCTACATCTACAGGCACAGGGTCTGCATGTAAAATATATTTCTCAGTGTAAGTTGAAAAGAAGTTGAAAGCCACAGTGGACAATCTACATAACCAACAGTGGAAGGAGGGATGCAACAACAGCAAAAGTGCAAGGTCACTCACTGGTACCTCCAGAGCCGCAAAGATGGGTGCCAGGATGGAGGCAGTGTGCGGTGGGGTGGACACCGCCGGGGGAGACGGGCAAATGTGGGGCTCCCTGATGTGGGGTGTCAGGGCTCAGTCCCAGGGTGGGGTGTGTTGGGGAAGGAAGGGCGAGGAGTAAAGAGGCGAATCCCGGGCGAAGGACAAGGAGGCGGCCTAAGCGCCGGTACCCAAAGCCTGGGGACCCCCCCTCCTCCCAGCAGCAGCAACCCTTGGGACCGCGGGGAGAGGCGCGTCCGCGCCATGGGACCGGGGACCCTCCCCGACCCGCTGGTACCCGTCCTCACCGGGCACCGGCCGGGTGGCGAGGCAGCGGGGCCCTCTTTCTCCGGGACCGAGCCGCGGCAGGTCCTTTGGCCTCGGCCGCTGCAGTCACGGCGTCCACCTTGCGGCCCAGGCCCCTCAGGCCAGCGCAACACGAGCTCCGGATCCCCGCCCCCACATGCCCTCTCGGGGGCGAGCCCGCGCGCGCGCGCCGTCCCACGGGTGGTGGGGAGCGCGTCACCCGGTCGGGGGGCGGCGGGGGGAGCCGGCCTCGGAGAACGCCTAGGCGAGCTCCCGGGGAGCCCGGGCGGCGGAGCCCATCGGGGCACAAGAATTCCGCTGCTCCGGGTCTTCCGTGCGCTGCGCGGAGCTGGCAGCCCAGCCAATCGGCGCGGGGGGCGGGGCCAGGGCTCGCGAAAGAGGCGGGGAAAGCCCAGGATTGGGGGGCGGCGTCCGGGCGGAGCCCCAGTAGGACTTGTGGCTGCGACTGGGGGTCCTGAGCCCGCCGGTCTCAGACGAGGGGGTGCGGGGTTAATTGGGAACCCGGACCTCCCCCGGGACTGGACTTCGCGCTCACAAAGGGGAGCAGAAGGAAGTGTCTTATGCTCCTCCTTGAACCTTCAAATGACCCCGCCCCAAGCTGGGCCAATTTGAGATTCAAAATGAATAATAATAATAATGGATTATAGCCTTGAATAAAGTAAGAATCTGAGTCAATACCGATGTAAATAAGTAATGGGGGAGAAGAAAAGCTCTTTCTTATAGTAGGTAGCCAACTAAAATATATACTATAAGCTTATTTTACATGTGGTTGCCTATATAATTTGTTTTCCTATTGGACATTTCGTTTCTAAATCTATATAAATATTGCTGTTGTGGCTGGCATCATTCCTAACATTTGGGGAACCTGGTGAAGAATACATGGGAATCCTTTGTACACTTCTTGAAACTTCTCTATAGGCGTGGAATTATGTCAAAATAAAACGTCAGACAAACAAAAATATCCACCCCTCTGACATCCGGGGAGGAAAGCACCTATTCCGCATCGGTCCCTCTCGCGCCCATCGGTCCAGCCTTGGCCCTTTGGTCCCGACCTCGTCCATCCGTCCAGCGGTCTCCCTTCGCACAGCCACTGGACACTTGTCGTTCTCCGACCACCCCGCTGTGGGGACCGGGACTGGCCCGGCGTGGGGAGCTGCGTGGGCACCTGGCGCGTGGCCGCAGGAGCGGCCCCGGACTCGAAGCTCCTGCATGTCGTCCCAACGTGCCTCGCCTCCCCTCCTGCTCGGTGTCCCGGACCCTCGTTCACCGCAACCCTCCCCAGCCCCTTGGGACCCCTCCCTCCCTCTGCCCGCCAGGACCCCCAGTCTTCCAGCAGCGCGTCCCCGGCCTCGGAGTTGGCAGACTGAAGACGCTGCTTTTCTCTAACAAATTCCTCGCTCTTCCGACACCCCTTCCCTCCGCCTCGCTCGCGTCGCTCGGAAGCAGCTGCCGGGAGCGCCCCCTGGCGGCCGGCAGGTGGAGGTCCAGGGCCCATGGGGCCCTCCGACCCTGGGTCTCCGGCCCGCTCCTGGTTTCCACATTCTCCGCACCCTCCGCGTGCTCTATGGCGTCTCCTTCTCCCCCGCGTTCTCCCGCACCCTTTCCAACCCCCGACATTGTCAGGCCTCTGCCTCCCGCCCGCACCTCCAGGTCTTCCTCTCGCACCTGTGCTCCGCCCAACTCCGATCTCTGCCCTCCACCCGTCCTTCGCGCCCTGCACCCCTCCACACCCCGCACCTCAGAGACCACCATCCACAAAGCTCCGCTCCTTGGAGACGTTCATTGAGCTTCTGTTATGGGGGCGGGGCAGAAGCAGGAGATACAAACACTGGGTTAATGGTCTGTCTTAGAAATAGTACGCGCTTATTGAATGTAAACTGTAAATGAAAGATACATTTTAAATTTTAAAAAATTTTAAAAATTGCTATGGGGGAAATAAAACGGGGAGGAGGGGTGGCTGCAATTTGTGCTAGACTTTAGGTCGTAAAATGACAAGGAGTTAGGATTTCGCCCTCATTCTCCCGGTATTGGGGCCATCTGCCGGGCCATCGCCCACCCCCTCCCCCTGCAGGAGGCCCCTTAGAGCCGCTGCCCGACCCTCAAGGTGCGGGGGTGCGTCTTGGACTGAGACTGCGGAACAGCGGTCCTCCCGGCCCGGGTGTTGGGGAGGCGCCTGGATCTCCGCTGAGTCAGCGCGCCCTCCCCGCCTCCCGCCCGCTCCCCCCACTCTGGGCTGCCCGGCAAAGTCGCGGCGGATGGGGAACCTGGGGTCCCATGACATCTCTGGGAAGCAACCAAGGGAAATGCAACCCCAAGGAGAAAACACGCATAAGTTTTGGGTGCTATTATTTCCGTTTTTCTAATCCTCACCCGAGGAAGAATGGATATATATGCCCAAAATTTAGCCCTAGCCGGGTTTGCTCAATGAGTAGAGCTTGTGCCTGCGGACCAAACCAGAGGATCCCGGGTTCCATTCTGGTTGTGCACGAAAGGGGCGGGATGCTAACCTGACCAGTTCAGGGAAGGCCTGCACGGCGGTTGTGTAAACTCAAGGCCTAAAATAACCAGGAAGGATGGTCTGAAAATTAAATCTTTAACTACAAGCAGGTTATGGTGTGTAGTCCTGTCCTAGGCCAGTATTTTCCCTGACAAAGATCCTTTGCTGAGCCTTTTGTCTTTTTGCATCTATAATGAAAGACCTGTGAAATGTCTGGGTAACTTGTAACTTCCCTTTTTCCGGACCCCTAAGGGCACAACAAATGGCACTCCCTCATTGTTATTATCATGTTAATCATCAACTGTTAACTATGTAACTACCCTGTATCCATCTACGTAAAAGAAGCGTGTGTCCATCATCTCACTTTTTATCCTAGCCCAGAGGTTCCCCCGCGTTGCTTTCTCCCACCTCCCTAATCTATCACCAATGAATTTCATGTAACTCCCTCACGTATTTTCCTTTTGATGGTAATTTATAAAAACATAGTATGGCCCTAACCGTTTTTTGGCTCAGTGGATAGAGCTTCAGCCTGTGGACAGAAGGTTCCCAGGTTCAATTCCGGCCAAGGGCACATGCCTGGGGTTTCCGGCTCAATCCCCCGCAGGGGGCGTGGAGGAGGCAGCCAATCGATGATTCTCTCTCATCATTGATGTTTCTTTCTCTCCCTCTCCCTTCCTCTCTGAAATCAATAAAAATATATATTAAAACAAAACAAAAAACACAAAGTATGAACTCCCCATTCTCTGGAGCATATCCCAATCTGTTGAGATTCTTCCTGGCAATTGTCGACAGTTTGGCTCAAATAAACTCACAAAATTCTTTACAGGGTTGAATGGTTTTTACGTTAACACGATCAAAGGCCCTTTGGGGCCCGTGCAGGAGGCAACCCATGGATGTGTTTCTCTCACATTGATGTTTCTCTCTGTCTTTCCCTCTCCTTTCACTCTCTCTAAAAGTCAATGGAAAATATCCTTGGGTGAGGATTTAAAATACATATAGATATAGATATAGATATAGATATAGATATATAGATGATATAGATATAGATATATAGATATAGATATAGATAGATAGATAGATAGATAGATAGATAGATAGATATAGACAGAGAGTACAGGAGAGAGAAATACCCCGTAAGAAACATCCATAGGTTGCCTCCCATATGACCAGAATGGGTCACTTTCCCCTGACCCTTCTCCTTGGATTACCATCCTGGTAGGTGGCACTGTCATCCCTCAGCTGGGAAGGCTGGTACTCTCCCCCTCATGCCCTGTCCTCCTCAGTGACTTTCCAGCCCCCACTTTGGACCCTACCAGTCCGTCCTCATGGCCCCGGGGGCAGTTTTGTGTAATGATGCTGACCATGTCCCTCCTCTTCATGAATCCGTCCCCGACCTCCCAACCTGTGATGAATCTGAAACCCCCACTGTGGCCTCCAGGCCCTGCGCCACCCACATCTGCTCACCATTCCTGCCTATTGGTCTTCCTGCCCGGCTCCATCCGGGCCCTGGGCTCAACCCTCCCCCGCACTATCCTCACCCTTCAACTCCCTCTAGGGGCTTTCTCAGGCTGCCCTCCGTGAGCCCCTGGAGCCAGGCCCCTGTCAGACACCGTGGGCAGCCCTTTGCCCCAGCTTTCGTGGACTTACCAGTCAGGAAGTTCCGTGTTTCCTGTCTAGCCCTGGGAGGCCAGCGCTGCGACTTGTTTATCACTAGATCCCAGGCACCCTGTCCTGGACAGACTTTAAGGTTTTCAAGAAGTGAAGGAGCCAGGAAGTGCAGGAGAGAGAGGAAAGGGGGTAGAAATGAGGGGAGCCTAGGTGAGTTACACCAGGTCCCCTGAACTGCTCCTTTAGCTTTGACACTAGTATACGAACTTGAAATGTTTCAAACTAAAGAAAATCTTGACACTGCTGGCCCTAGTGTGTGTCCCCGGCTTGGCTCAGCAGAGGCTCCCTGACCCGTGGTGCTGAACACCTTCCAGGCAGATGACGGCCACTCAGGAGGGAGAGGGGCCTTCGCTGTGCCCTCAAACAGCCTCCCGGGGCCCCCAAGTCAGCCAGGCCCCTCACTGGGGACGTGAGTGTCCACTCAGCCTGCAGCTCCCTGGCAGCAGCAGGAGGGGTCAATAATGCCACACTGAAGTTCGGGGAGTGGGCAGGCCGGGGCATTCCTCTCTGACCCGCCCAGGCTGGGACTGCCTGGACATCAGGCTGAGTGGGATGCAGTCACGCCTTGCCTGCCCCCTCTCCTCTCCTCCTCTTCTTCACTCCTTCTCCCGGGTGTTAGATCCTGAGCAACTCCTCCTACGTTCTTACCATCAGGCAAAACCTGCCCCCCTAAAGGATGACTCAGAACGGAGGAAAGGAGGCATTGGTGGGTAAGGGGAACCTATTTAAATCTAGAATTAAGACAAAAGAACATCTCAAATTATGGTTGCAGGATATAAATGTTACAGACAAACATGCTGTAAAAATAAAATAGAGAAATGGAGAGCTGGCAAGGAAAACGTGCTGAGCAACTAGCTCTCCTAAGATGATGTCAATAGCTATTGATTACATTTAGAAAATGGTGTTTTAAAACATAAGGTCTCTAAACTCTATTTTACAAATACTAGTAAGCCCAGTCGGCGTAGCTCAGTGATTGAGCGTCGACCTATGAACCAGGAGGTCACGGTTGGATCCCCAGTCAGGGCACATGCCTGGGTTTCAGGCTCAATGTCCAGTGTGGGGGCATGCAGGAGGCAGCCAATCAATGATTCTCTCATCATTGATGCTCCTATCTCTCTCTGAAATCAATAAAAATATATTTTTCTAAAAAACAAGCGATTTCCTTGTGCCCAGTGGCAGTTTTCAAATAATGAGGGCCACTTGCGGTGAAGCAACTGAGGCTGGGGGCCTCCAGGGGACCCTGACCTCTGGTTGGAGGAGACTGGAGTTCCTCCACTCCCTCCTCCAGCAGAAGCAGCACCCAGGGGCTAGGGAGGGGTTCAGGCTCCTGGTCATCTCTCTCAGCCCCCAACCGACCTAGAAGGAACATGATGGGAGCACCACACACTTACCAGGGACCCCACCCCCAGACTGCAGCCCCCGCTCAGCAGAACCCTGGGCTGCAGTGATGGCAGAGCCCCTGTGCAAGGGGCTCTCAGTCCCATGTGGCTGCCTGGAGGAGGTGAGCCTCCTGAGGCTCCAGCAAGGGGACAGGCCCTGGAGGGAGTCAGGGAGGTGGCTGGATCAGCTTCCTGGGGGGTCAGGGCTGGGGGTCCCACTGCCCCTTTCAGACCATGGCAGAAGGAAGGGAACCTCAGAGACCCACCTAGTCTCTTGGCCAGGGGCTAGATTTCCAGATCGAAGGAGTCCCGGGGTGTGAGGGTCTGGGGGATGGAGGCCCTCGAGAGCCCCCCTGAGTGTGAAAGATCGCCCAGTCCAGGCAGCCCCGGGGAAGGACCATGTGAGGGCTGGTGGGGTTGGAGTTGGGCCTCAAAGGACCCAGAATCCTGGAATTCTTACAACCTGCTCATGATAGGATCTAGCATATATTTTATTTTATTTTAATCTTTTGTTCTTCTTACAAAAGTAACTTGAGCTTGAGCTGAAAAACATTACACAATGTTGTCAGTGAAAATCAGTTGGGGCTGGGCCCCAGGCAGAAGAAGTCACAGCCAAGTTCACTGAGCCATCAAGGACGCCGTGCCGGCAGTTGTCAGGGTTACGGAGCCTTGCTGGGCCCCACAGAGGACTCCTCCCCGCCCACTGTGGGACTGGGAGCAGGCCCCCCTGCCAACCTTCCGTCTTCTTTTCCTTCTGGAAGAGAATGGGGTGAGTCAGGAGGGTTCAGGGGGAAAGGGAGGGGTGAGGGTGTGGCACAGACCCGCATCCCTGAGCTCTCAGCCCACCAGGGGATGGTCTGGGCACCACCGACCGACTTAGAAGACTGCCAACTCCAGACATCCGCTCCCAAAGGCCACAGAGGCTGCTAAAGTCATTTCCAGGAAACTCTGGGCCAAATCTGGGCTGAGGACTAGGAAGCTGCTGCTATCCCCAGTGCCTGGCCAGGGATGGAGCAAGAGCGGGGGAAGGTGGGATGGCAGCTGAGGGGGTTGTGGACCTGCTGGAGTACCTGCAAGGGAGCCTTGGGGCAGAGAGACAGCCCCGGCTCTGCTCTCCATCTCTCCATCTGAGGAAGGGTGGCTTTTGTTCGAATTCTCACAATAGCGTGTATGGGGTAGAGCCTATCTGGCCGCAGAGCCTGGGCAGATGCCTAAGCTGAGGTCTCAGAGAGGGTGGACGAGACCCTGGAGCTGACCAGCCCGCTGAGTTGAGTGGGAAGACAGTCTCTGAGCCAGACGTCCCCCTTCACCCTCTGCAGGGATCAGCTGGTGGCCTCAGGGTAGTCACTTGGCCTCTCTGAATCCTGCTTCCCAACAGGTCATGGGGCAGCACCCTCCACCCGCTGGGCTGGCAGGAGGAAGCAGGTATACACATGGAGGCCCTGAACCAGAATTGGCCGGTAGAAGTGCTCACAGGGTATACTGCAGAGGGGCCTCCAGGTTCTGGGGAGATAGGGTCCCCAATTCCCTGATTACAGCTCCTATCCAACAGGGAATGGAGGGTGAGGGGTTCCTCAGGCCTGTAGCTGGGGTGTCCCCATCTCAGGAGCCTTAATGTCTCAACCTTGGGGAAGTAGTAGGCCCCCCACCCCTGACTTCAGAGCACTCACCACTGTTTCCATCAGTGAGGAGGGGTCCCTGGTACTGCCCAGCTACCTGACGGAAACCAGGACGCTTTGGTTTCCCTTTCCCGGGACTGGCTACCAAGCCGAGTGCCCTCACTGACTCCAAGGAGGACGCCCGTGCATAGGCAGCAGATAGGGCCAGCTGCTGTGGCTTTTTTCTCTAGCTTCTTAGAGCACAGCAGACCCTGTTTCTGGTTGGGAAGAAACCTCAGCTCATCTCCTTCCCACCTACTAGGCATCCCCTCCCCCAGGCATCCCTCAGATTCCCATGTTCCACTGTCACCGGCACCAAGCCTGGGGCTCCAAATAGACTTTGGCACAGACATATGCACACACAACCCCCGCCCCCGACACATAAATACAGAGATACATAAGAGCAGACAAAAGACAGCCCTAGCCAGTTGCTAAGTGGTTAGAGCATCGGCTTTCGGACTGGAGGGCCGTGGGTTCGATCCCCCGTCAAGTGCACATACCTCAGTTGCAGGCTCGATCCCTAGTCCGGGTCAGGGTGTGTGCAGGAGGCAACCAATCACTGTGTCTCTCTTACATCAATGTTTGTTTTTCTCTCTCTCCCCCTCCTACCTCCCTTCAATTCTCTAAAAATCAGTGGAAAGGGTGAGGATTAAAAATAAAAGAGCAGACAGAAAATAGGCCATGGACACACAAAGACACACACACAGACCTATCTTCCCAGGCAAATACATATGTAGACACAGAACCCTAGACACACATGCATGGAGGCTACAGACACGCAGAGATTGACTCAGATGTAACGTGGAGAGAGAGACTACATCAGACACGCTCGCAGCACAGGCAAACTCTTTCCAGAGCCAGCCTCGCCTGCCTGTGCCCTCGGCTGTGCAGGTGTCAGGGGACTTGCAGCCCAGTCTTGCTCAGTTTTGCTCGCTGGGACGAGGGCCTCACCTGTGTCCAGCTTCCTGCGTTTCTGCTCAGGCTCCTGGGGGGCTGCCTCGATGGCACGCTGGGCCTCGGGGTGGATCTTGAGGAGGGCCTTGGCCAGGGTGGTGGGGCCGGGCACGCCCAGAGACATGATGCAGTGCACTCCTTTGCGCTTGGCTGCAGCCACTTTGTCACTGTCTTTGGACGCTGTCAGCAGGACCAGCTTGGAGAACCTCCTGGGCTTCCTGGGAGCTGTAGGGACGACATCTGTGCCCGGCTCAGGGGACTGTGGGGACGGCTCCTGGCCAGCCTTCACGCTCTCGCCCTCCTGCTCGCTGGGCTCAGGCAGGGGCATTTTGGGACCAACCGCCTGTCCCCCAGGCCGCACTCAAGCTCCAGGAAACGGATTTCTCCTCCTTATTCCTGGCAAGGAACCTGGCAGACCTGGGGCTCTGTCCTAAGGGAGAAAGCAAACCCCCATCAGTGAAGCCTGGGCTCAAGGAGAATGGATCTGGGGCGCAGTTTGGGCAGATGGGGCACCAAGACGGGCAAGGACACGAATGGAGCTGGAGACGCCTGGGCCGGTGCTTCTGCTGGGCCAGTTCCTCTCTTTGCAGCAGTGAGCATGTCACCTCCTCCATCCAAACCTCCCCTCCCCACGTGTAAGTTGCTTTTACAATTAAGCCCCGACCTGTGGGGGAGGCTGTTGGGGATTAAGATACTGATAACTGAGTTACTACAAATCCAGGTGCCTGGGTGCTGAGCGTGAAGCGAAGTGTTTCATGGGGTTTTCCATTTAACCTTCCAGCCCCATGTGATGAAAGTCCGCCATTCTCACTGACCCAGGTTGCAGGTGAGGACACTGAGCCTGCCAGGGCGACCAGCACAGCCAGGGAGCGGCAGAGTGGGAGGCTAGCTGAGGGAGGTCTGAGCCCACCCCCCACGGCGCCCGGCACACCTTGTCCAGGGTGACAGTCACTGGTGCTCCTGAGCACCAAGCATCAGCGACCAGCACTGGGCACATGAGCTCAGGTCACTGACCTTCCCAGCGTTCCCAGCGCCCTTTCACCCTGACGCTCTGCAGACCACAGAGTTCCTGGACCTGAGAGGCGTGACCCTCTGGACTCGCTACTAGATCCTGTGCCCACCCCAGGCGGGAGGCCGGGGCCACCCAGCGCTCAGGAGGTGCCAGGGCCCCGTGAAGGCAGCGACCTTGTGCTGGAGCTGGTGCTGGCGCTGCCGCAGCGGGGCGGGGTCAGGCTGCGAAGCTGTCCGGAGGATCCGTGGTCACTGAGGGCTCCCTGGCTTCTGGCCTGGAGAAGCAGAAAGGACAGATTGCGGGGACCGGGCTGGTCTGAAAACCATGGTCCTGGGGCATAAGCATGGGGTGGCCTTTTTTTGTTTGTTTTGGGGGCAAGTAGGTGGTGAGCGGATGGCGGGTCTTCCCAGTGACAGCATTAGCCCAGAAATAATGCTGCAGCCTGGGGAGACATCTTGCCTGCCCTGCCCAGGACCAGGCTGCGGCAAAGCCCACACATGCCTATTTGCACCCTCGGTTCTCGCTGTCTCCTTCCTCCTGTGTCCTCACGTGGTCTTCCCTGTGTGTGCCCATATCCTAATATGTTCTTTTTTTAAAAAAAATATATTTTATTGATTTTTTACAGAGAGGAAGGGAGAGGGACAGAGAGCTAGAAACATCCATGAGAGAGAAACATCAACCAGCCACCTCCTGCACACCCCCCACCGGGGATGTGCCCGCAACCAATGTACATGCCCTTGACCGGAATCGAACCCGGGACCCCTCAGTCCGCAGACCGACGCTCTATCCACTGAGCCAAACCAGTTTTGGCAATATCCTAATATGTTCTTATAGAGACTCTGCTCAGATTGGATCAAAGCCAACCCAATATGACACCATTTAACCTTAATTACCTCTTGAAAGGCCCTATCTCTAACACAGTCACATTCTGAGGTCCTGAGGGTTAGAACTTCGACACATGGGTGTGGGGGCAGGCACAGTTCAGTCCGAAGCAGCACAGAACATGGTAAGTGCCTAATAAATCATAGCGTGTGGTAGCTCTATGTCCTGATCCCAGACTTCCATGCACATTCAAACCGAGAGCACGCTCCCGGAAGGCAGGAGCACGCAGGGCCTGCGCATGACACTAGGGGCGATTTGCTCAGTAAGGAGCCCTCACGCCAGCTGGATCTTCCCACAAATGCCACCACAGTTCCAAAAGCTCTGCCTGCCATCCAGGGGAGCCAGATAGGCTTATATGGATTTTTTCCCCCCTTTAGGTCATCATCCAAATTTTAAAAATATGAAAAATGCTTGTAGAAACCACCTTCATCCAAGATCTACCAATTTGAAAATATATTCCTGCACAATAAACAGCTCCTCTACTCAGCTGACACCACTCTTAATTTACCCAGATTTAGTTTTCTCACCAAAGGAAAGCAATGAGATAGATTATAGTGAAGTTATTTTTAAATTTTGAAGTATTTAATTGAAAAAGTAATATTGAATTCATTAAACAATAATAGTAAATCTGCATAATCCCACTCCCTATCACAATCTGCTTTCATTTCTGCACTGTTTTCTACGTACATTTTTTTCACAGCTACAAGCAGAGCCTTCAAATAATCGTATTTCTGTTTTCTTTCCATTTATTAGGGTAGAAACCACCCGCCTAGAGACCAGATGGAAAGACCCCTATAAAGTGCCAGAACACAATTTAATTTACCCTGTAATTGTAGAAAATTCGATTTAAACTTTAAGCAACAGTATTCTAGAAGGCCACAAGATAGCGATGTTGCTCCTTAAAATGAACCATTTTCCCAAGATGGACAAAAAAGGACACACGGGGTTAAAAAGGATATAAGAAGGTTTTAAAGTGTTTATATTTGGTTTACAAAAAAGCATTGTTAGAAAGGCCAGTGAACACATTTAGCAAAGATGATCTTTTCTAGGCTAAACAACTGTGCACTTTTCCAAAAAAAGACCAAGAACTTTGATCCCTGTCCTGTGTCTTTCTCTCTCATTCCACTTGTCTTTCCTTTTATTTATTCTCCATTCCAGGCATATTTATCATGTACTAATTTTATTTGACCCATTCATATCTTAGAAAGCAGGTGCTTTCTAGTCTGTTTTCAAAGAATTATATTAAAACTAGAGGCCCAGTGCACGAATTTGTGAACGGGGTGGGGCCCCTCTGGGTGGCCTGCGGGGACTGGGCCGAAACCCGCAGTCCAATGCTGCCTGCAGCTCCTACCTGCCACTCCCGCTCATCCTCATCCCAGTCCCACGGTGCCTGCTGCAGGCTCATGCCAAATCAGTCCCGATCAGGAGAGGCTTGCCCTGCTGCAGCAGCGCTCACCAGCCGTGAGACCTGTGTCTGGCGTCCTCCTGAGGTGAATGGCCTTCAGGATCAGGCCGAAACCGGCTCTCCGACATCCCCCGAGGGGGTCCCAGATTGCGAGAGGGCACAGGCCAGGCGGAGGGACCCCACCAGTGCACGATCAGGCTGGGGAAGGACCGCGGGAGGGCTCCAGGGCATGTCTGGCCCTGTCTCGCCCAGTCCCAATTGGGGCTGGCCAGCCGGGGAGGGACGTGGGAGGTTGGCCAGCTGGGGAGGTACCGCAGGAGGGCTCCAGGACATGTCCAGCCCACCTCGCTGAGTCCCAATTGGCTGGATTACAGCAGCAAGCTAACCTACCGGTTGGAGCACCTGCCCAATGGTGGTCAGTGCACGTCATAGTGACTGGTTGACCAGTCGACTGTCTGCCCCCTGGTGGTCAGTGCATGTCATAGCAAGCGGTTGAGTGGCCTTAGCATATCATTAGCATATTACACTTTGATTGGTTGAACAGTTGACTGGTCACCAGACGACCAGACACTTAGCATATTAGGCTTTTATTATATAGGCTACACTAAAGCTAACTAAGAAGTATTCATCAAAATGTTAGCAGTGGTGAGAATGAGGGATTTCATTTTTGCTCATTTTCTATTTTTTTATAATTCCCCCCAAATTGTAATGTGCATGAACTAATTTTACAATGGAAAAATATTTAAGCCCTGACTGGTTTGGCTCAGTGGATGGAGCATCCGCCTGCGGACTCAGGGGTCCCAGGTTTGATTCCGGTTGGGGGCATGTACCTTGGATGCGGGCACATCCCCAGTAGGGGGTGTGCGGGAGGCAGCTGATTGCTGTTTCTCTCTCATCTCATTGATGTTTCTAACTCTCTATCCCTCTCCCTTCCTCTCGGTAAAAATCAATAAAATATTTTTAAAAAGAAAAGAAAAATATTTAACATTTAAAAAATAAGATACACCTATTGAGATGGTAATTTTCCTTTTAGTCTACTACTTAGAAAAAAAGGTCTCCATTCCTATGCAACATAATGTCATATAAGAAAATGAAGATTAATATAAACAACTAGAATTTAAAATGAATAAAATTAAACTAAGAGAGAGAGGAAGAGAACACACACCCTGCCCCTCCAGCACTCCTGTCCGTGTCCAACATTAAAGTGACCTTCCCAGAGCCATGTTATTGGTCCTCAAGCTGAGATCTGAGCCAGGAACAAAAATCCTATGACATCAGCCCATTACTCCAGAATAATCTTCCTTCTAAATGTCACCATCATCCCCATTCTGCTCTGGGAAGACTGAGACTCCAGGACTTAAGTAAGTGGCTCTGGACAGCAGAGCTACCAGGAGCCAAAATGTGAACCCAGGCCTGGCTGGTCTGCCCTGAGCAGCTGTGGCTTAAAGTGAAAAATGCAGTTACAGAGGAAACTGCATCCTGGACTTCAGAGTAAGTCCTCAGGATATAACCCAAAGAATAGAATGCATACCCATAAGCCCACACTGATATAAATGGGGGAGAAAGGACAAATCCTTATGAAGAATTTCAAAAACACTTCCCCTTTAGGAGGTGAAGGTTAAATCCGACCCTTGATACAGGGGAAAGAATAGACTTTTCACAAATGTTGAATGTTGGGACAATTAGATGTCCAATACAAAGGAATGACGATGGACCCCTCCTCGTAGCATATACAAAAATTAACTCTAAATAGATCATAAAAGCTAGTTATGAAACTCTTTTTAAAAAAGATAGCAGTAAGTCTTCATGAACTTGGATTGGCAGCTTTTTTCAATATGACACCTAAAAGTACAGGCAACCAAATAAGAAACAGATAAATTGAAGAAAATTTAAAACTTTTGTGAGTCAAAGGATACTGTCAAGAAAGTTAAAAGAGGAGGAACCAAGATGGCGCCATAGGTTAAACACCTAACCTGCAGCCGGGCACAACAATTTCAAAAATACAACTAGAGGTCAGAACGGACATCGTCCAGAAACACAGGAAAGTTGGTGGACTGAAATGCCCACAGCTGGGGGGAAGGAGAAGGCCACGGGGACAGTCGGGGAAGCCGTAAAAGCCTAAGGTATGGAGAAACGGGCGGAGACACGAGCACACGCGCCTGCGGGGAGGATGGAACCGGAGAGGAAGGGGCGGCTGATGACCTGGCCGGCGTTCACTGGCAGGAAGGAGATAAAGGCTCCGGAGTGCGCTGAGCGCCGGCTCCGATTGCACTGAACCCCATTCCGGGCGAAACCCTGGGAAACTCACTCACTTTCGCAACTCCACCGCCCCCGCAGGCCGCCCAGCCCGGGACGCTGGGGACGCCGCCGCAGCGGCAGCGCCCGGAGCCCAGCGGCCTCCCAGCACCCGTCCCCGCCGCGCAGCCCCCGCGCGCCTGGTGCCGCGGGCCGCGCGCCCCGCACACCGGACGGAGGCCCAGGCGCCCTCTCCGTGCACCTCCCGGCGGCGCTAGACTTCAGTAGAGTTGACTGAATTCAAGGGATTAAGAAGTACAAATTGGGGGGACGCCGCGGCGGCGACGCCCGGAACGCGGCGATGGCGGTGCCTGGAGCTCGGCGGCCGCCCAGCGCCCGTCCCCGCCGCGCGGCCCTCGCGCGCCTGGTTCCGCGGGACGCGCGCACCGCGCACCGGACGGAGGCCCGGGCGCCCTTTCCGTGCACCTCCCGGCGGCGCTAGACTTCAGTAGAGTTGACTGAAATGAAGGGATTAAGAAGTACAAATTGGGAAGTTTGAAAAAGATGGCGGCGGAGGTTAAAGGCTGTTCTGTTGCCTCGCACCCAGCGAAATCGAAGGGGATGAGGTGTGGAGGCGCGTGGGTCTGGCTGGTGACGGGGGAAAGGGGCTTTTGTTCCAAACCTAGGGGAGATTAGCTCTCCATCACCCTGAAATCCATGTTCTGGCGAACCGCGGGAGACCCAGATGCCTGCGGGGAGAGGCGGGACTCTTGCGGAGGTGCGCCCAGCAATCAGTGTTTGCTGCGCTGGAGTGCGGAACGAGGGGACTTAGATACGTGGAAGGCAGAAGGACCAGACTCACAGCCATCGCGGCTCGCCGCACCATGGCCTGTTGGTGCCCTGAGACCCCGCCCCGCCCTGGGACCCGCCCCGCACGTTTTGAAGACCTGCCCCGCAAGTCTTGCAGGCACACCTGCGCCCCAAGCAACGGCTTATGCATGTGGGTGGCCTGCCCTCTGGCAGCGGACCAGATGAACTGCTGTTCTAGTCGGACTGCTCCAGGGCCACTCAGACAGGAGGAAGAAACTACAGTTTTTGCTGTAATCCTTGCTGAGTGCCTAAGGCAGTAGCTGATCTACACCCCATTGGAGACCCAGAAACGAGGGCATCTAGTGGTCTGTGGGAGATGACACCAGATTTCAACCACGTGCAAAGGGACACATTCAACAGGAATATTCAGTGAGCGCCAAAGCTTTGCTGCACCAAGACCCGGCCCATAAACGTGTCTCCTGCACAGCAACTCTTCCTTTATAGACAAAGAGAGCCCCCCCAGTGACACCAACAACAATCAAGACTTAACTATACAAAGGAGGACCAAGATGGAGGCATAGGGCGGAAGCCTGATTGTTGTCTACCACAACAACTTTGAGACTACGACAAGAGAGCAGAGCAGACACCATCCAAGACCACCATAGGGCTGGCTGAGTAGAGGCTCCACAACTAGAATAAAAGAGGGGTATGTGGGATGATGCTGATGCCGGTGACCCAAAGACCACACTTTAAGAACTACGGCTCAGGCGACACAAAAGAACTATGGCTCAGGCGATACAACAGCGGCCTGGAACGTGCTCGGCGCAGTTCCCCCGGCGGTCTCCGGCTGAGGGGACGGCTCCACTGGCAGCCAAGCACGGACAGACGAGCCCCTATGAGACATGGGGTGGGAGACTCCGCGCTTGCTGACCTCTGAGTCCGTCAAGAATCTCAACGCCCCGGAAGCGGCCAGGTGCGCATGCTCGGCGACCGGCCACCGATGCAGACCCAAGGGCCGACGCAGCGACACCAGACCGGCCCACCGCCATGCACCGGGCGCACCGGAGCTTCGCCGAGCCGCCACCCGACGAGTTCTGCAGCAGCCATACTGGAGCTCTGGAAGGATGGCCAGGGGAATTGCTGAGGGGGGATTGACCGGCAGGAATTGGGATCGGGAAGACGGGGCCCCGCTGAGACCCGGGTGCGGGCGGGGTTGCGCGCCTCTGGGCTAGGGTGTGGTCACACGCCTCTGGGTATAAGTGAGGCCTCACGTCCCTGGGTCTAGGTGAGGCCACATGCCCCTGGGTCCAGGTGAGGCCGGACTCCGGGTCCGGGTGAGGCCATGTGCCCCTGGACCCGGATGACGCTGGATCCCATGCCCGGGCGAGGCCAAGCGCCCCTGGGTCTGGGAGAGCCCACACAACCCTGGGTCCAGGCGAGACCATGTGTCCCTGGATCCGGGTGAGACCTCGTGCACCTAGGCCTGGGTGAGGTCACGTGCCCCGGGGTCTGAGAGGCCAAGCGTCCCTGGGTCCGGGTGCGACCATGTGTCCCTGGAGCCGGATGAGGCCTCGTGCACCTAGGCCCGGGTGAGGCCACGTGCCCCTGGGTCTGGGAGAGGCCAAGCGTCCCTGGGTCCGGGTGAGACCATGTATCCCTGGATCCGGGTGAGGCCTCGTGCACCTAGGCCCGGGTGAGCCCAAGTGGCCCTGGGTCTGGAAGAGGCCAAGCGTCCCTGGGTCCGGGTGAGACCATGTGTCCCTGGATCCGGGTGAGGCCTCGTGCACCTAGGCCCGGGTGAGGCCACGTGCCCCTGGGTCTGGGAGAGGCCAAGCGTCCCTGGGTCCGGGTGAGACCATGCGTCCCTGGATCCGGATGAGGCCTCGTGCACCTAGGCCCGGGTGAGCCCAAGTGGCCCTGGGTCTGGGAGAGGCCAAGCGTCCCTGGGTCCGGGTGAGACCAAGTGTCCCAGGATCCGGGTGAGGCCTCGTGCACCTAGGCCCGGGTGAGCCCAAGTGGCCCTGGGTCTGGGAGAGGCCAAGCGTCCCTGGGTCCGGGTGAGACCATGTGTCCCTGGAGCCGGATGAGGCCTCGTGCACCTAGGCCCGGGTGAGCCCAAGTGGCCCTGGGTCTGGGAGAGGCCAAGCGTCCCTGGGTCCGGGTGAGACCATGTGTCCCTGGATCCGGGTGAGGCCTCGTGCACCTAGGCCCGGGTGAGCCCAAGTGGCCCTGGGTCTGGGAGAGGCCAAGCGTCCCTGGGTCCGGGTGAGACCATGTGTCCCAGGATCCGGGTGAGGCCTCGTGCACCTAGGCCCGGGTGAGCCCAAGTGGCCCTGGGTCTGGGAGAGGCCAAGCGTCCCTGGGTCCGGGTGAGACCATGCGTCCCTGGATCCGGGTGAGGCCTCGTGCACCTAGGCCCGGGTGAGCCCAAGTGGCCCTGGGTCTGGGAGAGGCCAAGCGTCCCTGGGTCCGGGTGAGACCATGTGTCCCTGGATCCGGGTGAGGCCTCGTGCACCTAGGCCCGGGTGAGGCCACGTGCCCCTGGGTCTGGGAGAGGCCAAGCGTCCCTGGGTCCGGGTGAGACCATGTGTCCCTGGATCCGGGTGAGGCCTCGTGCACCTAGGCCCGGGTGAGCCCAAGTGGCCCTGGGTCTGGGAGAGGCCAAGCGTCCCTGGGTCCGGGTGAGGCCATGCGCCCCTGGATCCATCCGGGTGAGGCTGGGTCCCAGGCCCGGGTGAGACCACGCGCCCCTTGGGTATGGGTGAGGCCACGTGCCCCTTAATCCGGGTGACGCCGTGCCCCTGGGTTCGGCCGAGTCCAAACCAGAGGGAGTCGGACCTCCATTACCACCATTTGTCCACCATCCAGAGCTGAGGGGTCAGTGCTGACATGTACACATAAGGAACTGGTGGACATTGAAATTGGGTCTCTAAAGAACTGTTGGTCCAGGGGGAAGCTCGCTACAGATTGATTCATTTGCCTGTCAGCATAACTATTATTGCTCGTCTCACATTCAGTTCTTATTAGTATATATCTAGTGACATATGATCTCGCTCATCTAGGGGAAATGATGAACAACATAAACTGAGGAACAAGAACAGAACCAGAAGCAAGGAGGCATCGATCGGACTATCGGGCCTCAGAGGGAGGATAGGGGAGGGTAGGGGGAGGGTGGGGGGAGGAGGAGAATTCAACCAAAGGACTTGTATGCATGCATATAAGCCTATCCAATGGTTAAGTTCAACAGGGGATTGGGGCATGCGTGGGGAGAGGGGTGGGATGGGAATGGGGGGATGAGGACAAATATGTGACACCTTAATCAATAAAGAAATTAAAAAAAAAAAAAAGAAAAAAAAAAGAAAATCAACGTTAGCTAAAACTTCACTCCACCATTAGATGGACCAACTCACCCCCCCCCTCGCCCCTTCCTACCCCCGCTACCACAGAGAAAACAAAATTCTACGAGCATGGGCCCTTTACCAGTGGTAGTTTACAGAGCAGAGCACACTATCTCAGAAGATGGACTGGGCTAGAAGAGAGGGAAATGAAGGCACTGAACTTGGTATCTTGTCAGAAACTCACCAATCAAATAAGCAATCCCTTGAGAAAGTAAGTGAGGTATGGGAAACAATCTAAGGTTGATAATCCATTTTAGTGAATCTCCTATTGGCTGCTCATTGAAATTACCTGAGGAGTTTTACAAAATACTTATGCCTGGGTCCCTTCTCCAGAGACTGATTTAATTGGCATTGGTCTTCAAAATAATAACTTCTTTCCACCTATTTCTAGGTTTAAGGTGAAAATCTGTAACAGTGGGTTTTTGTGAACCAAATTTAGTATTACAAATAAATACAATTTATACCTTTAAAAAAAAAAAAAGAAAGTTAAAAGAGCCCTGACCGGTTTGGCTCAGTGGATAGAGCGTCAGCCTGCGGACTGAAGGGTCCCGGATTCGATTCTGGTCAAGGGCATGTACCTTGGTTGCGAGCACATCCCCAGTAGGGGGTGTGCAGGAGGCAGCTGATTAATGTCTCTCTCTCATCAATGTTTCTAACTCTCTATCCTTCTCCCTTCCTCTCTGTAAAAAATCAATAATAAAAAAAAAAAGACCACACAGGGATTTTATTTAAAAAAAAAAAAAAAAAAAAAGGAAGTTAAAAGAGCCCTGGCCAGTGTAGTTCAGCTGCTTGGGCGTTCTCCTGTGCACCAGGAGATTCCCAGTCAAAGGCACATCCCGAAGTTTCAGGGGTTGTGCAGGAGGCAGGTGATCAATGTTGTGCTCTCACATCGATGTTTCTCTCTCTCTCCCTCTCCCTTCCTTTCTCTCTAAAAAAATCAATAAACTTGCCAAAACCGGTTTGGCTCAGTGGATAGAGCGTCGACCTGTGGACTGAAAGGTCCCAGGTTTGATTCCAGTCAAGGGCATGTACCTTGGTTTCGGGCACATCCCCAATAGGAGGTGTGCAGGAGGCAGCTGATTGATGTTTCTCTCTCATCGATGTTTCTAACTTTCTATCCCTCTCCCTTCCTCTCTGTAAAAAATCAATAAAATATATTTTTTAAAAAATCAATAAACTATTTTATTTTTATTTAAAAATTTTTTTTGGTTAATCCTCACCTGAGGATATTTTTTCCATTGATTTTTAGAGAATGGAAGGGGGGGAAGGGGGAGGGACAGAGAAGGAGGGAGGAAGAGAGAGAGAGAGAGCAATGTGAAAGAGACACATTAACTGGTTGCCTCCCACATGTGCCCCAACCAGGGCTGGGGATGGATCAAATCTGCAATCCAGGTATGCGCCCTTGACCGGGAATTGAACCCATGACCCTTCGGTCTGCAGGTCAACCTTCTAACCACTGATCAACACCAGGGGCGGGGGGGCGGGGAGGAAAATCAATAAATTATTTTTTTTGAAAGAAAGTTAAAAGATAACATATAGAATGAGAGAAAAATTTTGCAAATTACATATTTGATAAGGGTCTTGTATGTGGAATTTATAAAGAACTCTAACTCTGAAATAAAAAGGCAACCCAATTTAATAATGGGCAAAGGCTCTGAATTGGCCTTTCTGCAAAGAAGATATACAAATGGTTAGTAAGCACACGAAATGTTCCACATCATCAGTCATAAGGGAAATGCAGAACAAAACCACAATGAGATATACTTACCACCACTAGGATGCACATCAGCCTCTTTTCCGGATTCATCCCCACCCTTCTAGAAATTTATTTTCTAGGTGTAAAGGGAAGGGTTGAGAGGCAGATACTTTAAGCCAAATGCGTATGTTTTGAAAATTAAATTTTTACTCAGTACAGGTTCAAGAAATAAACAGAATTTTAAAAAGTGAAGTAGAAATGAATGAAAAAGATCAAAAAGCTTAACAGTTACCTTACTTGGCTCGGTTTACACCCTTCCCCTAATTGTGTAACCTGGTGGTTTTAGATTGCTGTGGCCTCCAGACACCCCCTTATCCCAACCAGCTGTCATGACGTTGGTCTGCACAACGGAACCCCAGAAGTGTAAAGATGACCCGGTGTAAGGCCCAATTCACACAGTGTTAAGAACTGGCAGGAGCCTGAGATATCATCAGGTCTTTGGGAGGCAGTATAATGGCCCCCAGCAATGTCCAGGTCCCAACCCCTGGAACCTGTGAATGTGTTACCTTACATGGCAAAGAAGAATTAAGTTTTCAGATGGAATTAAGGTTACTAAAGTAGATTAGCTTGGATTATCCAGGTGGGGCTAATCACAAGGACCCTAAAAAGCCAAAGAGGGCCGAAACCGGTTTGGCTCAGTGGACAGAGCGTCGGTCTGCGGACTGAAGGGTCCCAGGTTCGATTCCGGTCAAGGGCATGTACATTGGTTGTGGGCACATCCCCAGTGGGGGGTGTGCAGGAGGCAGCTGGTCGATGTATCTCTCTCATCGATGTTTCTAGCTCTCTATCCCTCTCCCTTTCTCTCTGTGAAAAATCAATAAAATATATTTAAAAAAAAAAATAATAAAGCCAAAGAGGGAAGCAGAAGAGAGTCAGAGAAAGATGTGCTGATAGAAACAGGGTCAGAGAAATTCGACATTACTGGCTGTAAAGATGGAGGGAGGGGGCCGTGAGCCAAGGAATGCTGGAGGCCTCTAGAAACTGGAAAAGACAAAGAAATAGATGGTCTCTTCTAGAGTCCTCAGGAAGTAATACAGCTCTGCGCACACGCCTTGATTTGAAACCACTGAGACGTGTATCAGACTTCTGAACTCCAGAACTGTAAGATTGTTACAAAGCTATGTTGTTTTCAGCCACTAAATCTGTGCTAATTTGTTACTGAAGCAATAGGAAACTAATGGGAGGTCCAATCCCTTACGGGTGAGATTCTGAAAGCTGGGAGCCCTGCCTGGTGGCTGATGGTGGATCAGCTGAATTACCTGCATGTATATGAAAGAGAAATACCATCAATGTCCACCGACACCTCTCTGGGCTGGTTACACCTGTGTAATGGGAACACTGGTGAATTTAGCAGGGCTTCTTAAAAATAGATGGGGGATTCCCTAGCCCAGTGGTCGGCAAACTCATGAGTCAACAGAGCCAAATATCAACAGTACAACGATGGACATTTCTTTTGAGAGCCCAATTTTTTAAACTTAAACTTCTTCTAACGCCACTTCTTCAAAATAGACTCGCCCAGGCCGTGGTATTTTGTGGAAGAGCCACAGTCAAGGGGCCAGAGAGCTGCATGTGGCTCGGGAGCCGCAGTTTGCCGACCACTGCCCTAGCCAGTTTTGCCCAGTGGATAGAGCGTAGGCCTGAGGACTGAAGGGTCCCAGGTGCGATTCTGGCTAAGGGCACATGCCTGGGTTGTGGGCTCCATCCCCAGTAGGGGGTGTGCAGGAACCAGCCAATCAATGATTCTCTCTCATCATTGATGTTTCTATCTCTCTCCCTCTTCCTTCCTCTCAGAAATCAATAAAGAAATATATATATTTTTTAAAATAGATAGGGAAAGGGTGAAGTGGTTGTTTTTTTAAAAAAGTTCCCAGTGAAACTGACAGCTGCCCCCACCTCCCACAATCACTGCCCTATGTGCTTCATGGAGGGCTGTGACTGGATCACCGGTGGGATGACCGGCCAACTTAGCTGTGCTGGTACAGATCCTCACAGGGAGGTTTTCAAAGCAGCAATGACCCCAAAATGGTCCAAGAACTGCTACTCTATAGTTTGCAGGGAAGAGCTTCCCCAAAGTGGGAATTTCCTGTCATAGCCCTTCCTTTCCCCTAATCACCATGGCTCGGAGTATCAGTTACTGTTATTCCTCCTTCCCCATTGTAATTTGACATCAGACCTGTCTCTGCTGCGCCCCCATGGCCCCTGCTCCTGTCCTCTCCCATCGTGTCCCTCGCTTCCTGGCCGAGCCTCTGAGTGTTCCCCCGTCCCAGGACCTCACACTTTCGGACCCTGCCATCCCTGCGGGGACTTCTAGCGCCACGCGGGTGGGACGGGATGAGGATGGGTGCAGGGAGGGAAGCAGTACTGGGTGGGGTCAAGGAAAGCAGGCTAATGTGGGGCTCCCAGATTTAGGGTGTCTACCTGGGCTCAGTCCCGGGGTCGGTGGGGTTGGGGGAAGGAGTGAGGGAAAAGGAGGTGACTCGCTGATGAAGGACACGGAGGTGGCCTGAGCGCTGGGATGCAGAGCCGGGGAACCCCCAGGATCGGCAGTCCTTGGGAACTCAGCAAGACCCCCGTGGGGGAGGGGGGCATCCACGCCCTGGGACCCGGGACCCGGGACCCCGCCCGCTGGGGCCCGTCCTTACCAGGCACCGGCCGGTGTGTGGGTGCCGGGACCCGCCCTCTCCCGGGACCGAGCAGCTGCAGGCCCCTCCGCTGCTGTGCCCGGCGCCCCCGCCTCGGCAGCGGCCGTCACCTCAGGCTGGGGTCACGGCACAGGCATGCGCAGTCGTGCCGCGGGGCCCCGTTCCGCGGGGAAACTCCGCTTTCCCAGGTCTTCCCCGAGCGGCGCCCGACCAGCGCCGCCTGGCCAATCGGCGCGCGGGGCGGGGCGTCGGCGCCGCGAGGCCTGGGTTCGGGTCCGCGGTCGGACTCGCACTCACAGCACCGGGCGGGCGGGCTTAACCGAGACCCCGGGCCTCCCCCAGCCTGGGACCCCGGACCCCGGCGGAGGACGCGGGGGCGCTTTTTTAAAGGCCTCGTTACTCCAGTCTCTCTCCTTTCGGCGCATTGAAGCCACCGGCTCCGCCCAGCGCGGCATCCCGGACCGCGCAGCCCCCTCGGGTTGGTCCCTCCCTCGCCCGTGCGCCCCGCTCTCGCCCTTGGGTCCGGCCCCGCTCAGGGCCAAGCCCTCGCACGTTGGTCTCTCCCTCACCACCAGTCACTCCTTTGTCCGTCGGTCCGGCACTAACCGATAGGTACGGCCCTCACCCATCCGCCCAGCCCTCGCCCATTGGTCCCGACCCCGCCACAGCCCTCGCACAGCCCTGCACACTTGTCATTCTCCGAACCACCCCGTGCGGGGGGACGGGCATTGCTCGGTGCAGGGAGCTGCGGGGCCTCAGCGCTGCTGTCGCGGACACTCGGCAGGTGGCGGCGGAGCGGTCTCAGCATCCTCTGAGCCAGGCGTCCTCAAACTACGGCTGCGGGCCACATGCGGGTGTTTTTGCCGTTTTGTTTTTTTCCTTCAAAATAAGATATGTGCAGTGTGCATAGGAATTTGTTCATAGTTTTTTTATTTTTTTTATTTTTTTAATATATTTTATTGATTTTTTACAGAGAGGAAGGGAGAGGGATAGAGAGTTAGAAACATCGATGAGAGAGAAACATCGATCAGCTGCCTCCTGCACACCCCCTACTGGGGATGTGCCCGCAACCGAGGTACATGCCCTTGACCAGAATAGAACCTGGGACCCTTGAGTCTGCAGGCTGACGCTCTCTCCACTGGGCCAAACCGGTTTGGGCAATAGTCCGGCCCTCCAGCGGTCTGAGGGACAGTGAACTGGCCCCTGTTTAAAAAGTTTGAGGACCCCGGCATGAGCTGACGCTCACCTCGCCGCTCAGGGCCCAGGCGCTAAGCCCTGCCCGGCCCGGACTGCCCGCCTTCCCTCCGGCTCCGTGTCCCCGGCCCTCCGCTCATGGTGACCTTCTCCAGCTCGCGGAATCCCTCCGTCCATCCGCTCCCCTTCGCCCGGAGCCCTGGGTCTTCTGGCTGCAAGTCCTCGGCGTGTGCGACGTGGGGAGACGCTGCCACACGGCTCCTCTCCAGGAAACTCCACGCTCCCTCGACACCCCTTTCCTCTGCCTCCCTCCAGTCTCCCTAAAGCTGTTGCTGGGAGCGCCCCAGGCTCCGGACCGGTGCAGGTCCTGCCCCCTTGGGGCCTGCCTGCTGGGCTTCCGGCTCTTCCCACGGTCTCCTCTGCACCCTCCAGTTCTCCCATGTTCTCCCGCTTTCCAATCCCAATCTTTCTCTTCCGTGTCCACATATCAGCAGAGCCCGCACCCACTCCCAGGGAGGTTCCCTGTTTCTTCTGGGCCTACCTCTGCAGATTGCTCCTTCCCACCCAGGTTCAGCTTGCAAGGCTTCCATGGTCCCTAAGTCCTTTCTTCTGGGGCCACGACAATTTCCTGGACATCCTCCAGTGTCACTCAAAGGCCTTCATGGATTTATCTATCATTGCTAATCATCCGCGGACTACTGGTTGTTTCTAATTTTATTACTTTACTAGAGGCTCAGTGCACGAATTCGTGTATGGGTGGGGTCCGGTAGGGGTGGGGGGACACACAGGAGGTTGGCTGGTGGGCCCCACCCCTGGTTGAACTCCTGGTCGAAGGGACAATTTGTGTATATTATTAGCCTTTTATTATATAGGATAAGCATTTAAAAATATTTTTATTAATTTCAGAGAGGGAGGGAGAGAGAGAGAAACATCAATGATTAATCGCTGCCTCCTGCATGCCCCACACTGGGGATCAAGCCCACAACCCGGGCATGTGCCCTGAGCAGGAATCAAACCATGACCTCCTGGTTCATAGGTCCAAGCTCAACCACTGAGCCACACCACCAGGAACCTCATAAGCATTTTTGTATGTAAATTTCTGACTTCTCTTTAAGTTCCGAAAAGAGGTCAAAGAAGGTGACTATTTTAAAGGCTTTTAAAACATGTTGCCAAAGGAAGTACATAAGCTTGGGGTCAGATGCCTGGGTTCAAATCCCAGTCCTGGCATTTGCTAGCTGCATGACTTGAGCAATTACTTCCCCTCTGTGTGCCTGTTTTTTGTTTTGATTTGTTTTGTGTTATTTTGTTTTGTTGTTAATCATCACCCAAGGATATTTTTCCATTGACTTTTATAGAGAGTGGAAGGGAGGGGGAGAGACAGAGAGAGAAACATTGATGTGAGAGAGAGACACATTGATTGGTTGTCTCACACATGCACACTGACTAGGGGGCACCCTGACCAGGTCCAGGGATAAAACTTTCAACTGAGGTATGTGCCCTTGACCAGAATAAAACTTGGGACCCTTCAGTCTGCTGGCCAATGCTCTATCCACTCAGCCAAAGCTGCTAGAGCTATTCTTTGCTTTTAAGTTCTTAGTGTGAGGACAGAAAAAGGCCTTTCCTTTTCTTTGCTATGGCCTTCCACAATTTATGAGAAGCACCTGGTAATTAAACCCCAAGATTGTTTGTTCCTCTGTTTAGAATGCAGGAAAAGATAAGTTACTCTCAAAGCTACATTCTTGCATCCCCCTCCTCCCTGCTGTTTTCACAACTCAAGGATAATTGGCACCAAGGAGTCTCTAGTTAGTACAGTGATGGGCAACCTTTTGAGCTTGGTGTGTCAAACTTCACCAAAAAATTGAGCATAACTCGGGTAGTGTGTCACTTTGAGGAAAAAACTAACTCCAAGACTCTAGTCGCAAATGTTTCATCCTCAGGAGCAGCAAATGTTTCATCCTCGGCATGCGGCCGCGTGTCATCAGAAATGGCTACGTGTGTCAGTGCTGACACGCGTGTCATAGGTTCGCCATCACTGAGTTAGTAGAAAGTTCTCTTCCCCCTCCCTTTCAAAAAAGTTTCTTTTAAACTCTTCATAACTTTTGTTCTAAGTTTGTTTTACAGACCAGGGAGGAAAAGCACTGTGCCTCAGTCTTTTTCATCTGGTAAATGGGGATAATAATAGCCCCTACGCCCTGGAGTCATTGTGAGAATTCACAAGAGTATTATCTAGGTAGGTCTTAGATTTTAACATTTATATTTCTTAGTCCAGTGGTTCTTAAAAATTTTGGCCTCAGAACCCCTTTACATTCTTTAAATTATTGAGCAGCTCAAAAGCTTTTGGTTATATGGGTCACATCTATCAATATTTATAATTTTATAAATTTAAGTTGAGAATTTAAAACAGTAGTAATAAATTCACTGTGTAGCATAATTATATCTTCAGGCCAAAGAGTGAATGAGGAAAGTGACAGTATTCTACATTTTTGAAAATCTCTTTAATATCTGATTTACACCAGCTGGAGTCTCATATCTGCCTCTGCCTTCACTCCATTGCAATATGTTGCTTTGGTTGAAGTATGAGAAGGAAATCCAGCCTCATACAGATAGGTAATTACAAAAAGAAGAAATATTTTCATATCCTATGCAGATAATTGTGGATATTCTTCTTTGATACTACACCAACACTTAACCACTGATAGTTTTGTAATTGAAATCAAGGAGTTCACCATTTGAGGTGTTATAATCAAGAACGAGACACAGCCCTGGCTGGTGTAGCTCAGTGGTTAGAGTGTTGGGCCGAAACCGGTTTGGCTCAGTGGATAGAGCGTCGGCCTGCGGACTCAAGGGTCCCAGGTTCGATTCCGGTCAAGGGCATGTACCTTGGTTTCGGGCACGTCCCCAGTAGGGGGTGTGCAGGAGGCAGCTGATCGATGTTTCTCTCTCATCAATGTTTCTGGCTCTCTATCCCTCTCTCTTCCTCTCTGTAAAAAATCAATAAAATATATTTTAAATAAATAAATAAATAAATAAAATAGAGTGTTGGCCCGAGCACTGAAGGGTCACAGGTTCGATTCCGGTCAAAGGCACATACTTAGGTTGCAGATTCACTCTCCACTCTCTGGGTGGGCCTCATGTGGGAGGCAACCAATCAATGTGACTCTCTCACATACATGTTTCTCTCTCTCTCTCTCTCTCTCTCTCCCTCTCCCTCCTTCCCCAGTTTCATCCCTTCCTTCCACTCTCTCTGAAAAGCAAGAGAAAAAATATCCTCAGGTGAGGATTAACAAAAAATAAAAAAAGAATCAACCAATGAATACATAAATAAGTGGAAGAACAAATCAATGTTTCTTCCTCTAAATTAAGAAAGTAAATACATAAATAATTTTTAAGAATTCTTATGCAGATCTTGCAAATGTTGACCCATTTTATTATAAAATATAAAAATATTCATTAATACTGTCACCAATCTCATCACAAATGTCTTACAATATTAGGAAACTGTGAAGCTAAAGGTGGCAGATACAAGTTTTCCAAAATTTTACTTTTTGCTAGAAGGCTAGGCAGAATTTTATCATTGGCAACAAATCTTGATAATTGTATTCCTTGAAGTAACAGACACTGTTCATTTTTTAAAAAATGTTTGCCAGTTACCAAAATCTGAATAGCCAGATTGTCTATTGGTCTTTTTTTAAAAAAAATTTATTTTATTGATTTTTTACAGAGAGGAAGGGAGGGATAGAGGGTTAGAAACATTAATCAGCTGCCTCCTGCACACCCCCCACTGGGGATGTGCCCGCAACCAAGGTACATGCCCTTGACCGGAATCGAACCTGGGGCCCTTCAGTCCACAGACCGATGCTCTATCCACTGAGCCAAACCGGTTTCGGCGGTCTTTTTTTTTTTCCAAGTAAAAATAGTGTTTCATGAAAATAGCTAGTTTGTCTTGCAACTCAAATAATTACACACACATCCTTTCCCCAGTGAAAACGATGGTATGCAATTGAAATGTTTTATGTGCACTTCTCATCCCCCATTTCAACTAACAGAATATTAAAAAGATGTGTGCCTAAGGACAACGATTTAATAAAATTAATAATTTTGTACTGGCCAGGACTGTCTTAGGTGAAAGAGTTGTTTTCCCCCAGCGTGTGGTGGTGAAGTACAGAGAGACAATAGTGAATTTGGTGTCACTACCTTGGTTCATACTAAGAGTCACCATTGCTTTTGCACCATCAGTGCAATGTCAACACCGTGAAAAAGGCAAACTGTTGTTTTCTCAGCATTACTATAAAAATAATCACGGACGAACCACAGCCGGAGGCCGCTACATCCATCTTCCGTGGGCCCTTCGATCACCCACTTCCTATGGGACCCTGACTGCCACCCCCAAACTACGACCCATTTGCCAGCAGGAAGCAGACAGACAGACCAGCGTTCCCTGTCCCCAATGGAATTTGGGGTTTTCGAACTGGAGGGGGGATTGAAAGGAGTTTTTAGGGGTAAAATAGGAGTTTTTAGGGGTAAAATAGGCAGGTTTAGGAAATTTTAAAAATGTAAGGGGTCCATGGAAAAAGCACAGGGCTACAGAGCTGCAGAAGGTATATTTCCATAGAATAGGGGAGCTGAGAGCTGCAGAAGGTACATTTCCACAGAATAAGGGAGCTGGAAACAGCGAAGGTACACATTTATAAAATAAAGGGAAGGAAGCCCCTCATTCAGAGAGAGAAGAGGAAAGCCCAAAGGGAATAGGAAAACAATAAGGGAGAAGAAGGAGGGAACCTCAGGTACCTCACATGAGGTTTGAGCTCAGGTTGCTATAGTGACCAATCAAAGGGGATAGTGACCAATCAGAGGAGATATCAAGGCACAAAAAACTGCAGCCTTTATAAACCACAAAAAAAGGGACTTAGTGGGATTCTTTCCCTCTCCCCACATGGGAGTCTATGCTTGTTTCTCAATAAATTTCCACCTTTTACTATACCAATAATAATAATCACGGAGTTCCTGAAAGGGGTTTGGGAGCCCCCAGGAGTCACTAGGCCACACTTTGAGAGCTTCTGTGCTATCCATTTTTCTACTAGGTTGTTGATCAGTTTCTTACGGATTTAAGAAATCTTTCTTATTCAACTCAGATTAATCCTACCATTCCACATATGATGGAAATAGCATTTGCATTTGTGGAGGGGTATGGAATTAAATGTATGAAGTTCACTGGCATTAATTCAACACCAATAGGTGTTTCAAAGAAGAAATCTGTTCAGTGCAAACAGCTCAATTATAACACAGCACAGCTGTAAAAATAGCACAGCTGTTTGGAGGCCCTGGTGCAAGGTGGCCCTGGGACCAGGCCCTCTCCAGATCCAATGTTTCATCTTCAGTGTTTCAGCTCCTATTCAGCTCTAGCCAGGGAAAGGCAGTGGCCAGTGGAAAAGAAAGTGTGCTCCCTGGTAGAGCATGTGGGTAGGGGAGGCCGGGGAAAGGTCAATGGGGAAAAAAAGGAGACATATGTACTACTATTTCTAATAATTTAAACAATAAAATAAAATTTAAAATAACAACAAAAAGAAAGTGTGCTCCCAGAACTAGAGGGGAGCAAATTCTATCTAATAAAAGAGTAATATGCAAATTGACCATCACTCCAACACTCAAGATGGCTGCCCCCATGTGGACACAAGATGGCCAGCAGGGGAGGGCAGCTGGGAGGGACCAGGCCTGCAAGGGAGGGCAGTTGGGGGCAATCAAGCCTACAGGGGAGGGCAGTTAGGGGTGACCAGGCTGGCAGAGGAGGGAAGTTGGGAGTGACCAGGCCTGCAGGGAAGGGCAGTTGGGGGGGACCCAGGCCTGCAGGGGAGAGCAGTTGGGGGGGACCAGGCCTGCAGGGGAGGGCAGTTAGGGGCAAACAGGCTGGCAGGGGAGCATTAGGCATCAATCAGGCTGGTAGGGGAGTGGTTAGGGGGTGATCAGGCTGGCAGGTAGAAGCAGTTAGGGGCAATCAGGAAGGCAAGCAGGCGAGCAGTTGGGAGCCAGCAGTCCTGGATTATGAGAGGGATGTCGGGCCTAAATGGGCAGTTGGACATCCCTCGAGGGGTCCCAGATTGGAGAGGGTGCAGGCTGGGCTGAGGGACTCACACCCCCGTGCACGAATTTCATGCACCGGGCCTCTAGTTTATATAGATAGAAGTCCTGCCCCTGGTCTCTGATTGGTCCATCTTCATGCAAATGATACTCCAAATCCTCAAAGTTCGATTGGTCCAAAAGGCATTGTTCTGATTGGTCAGAATGGAACCATTCTGATTGGTCAGTGAAGAAGCTGATGAGGATAGAGCTGGGCAGCTCTGATTAGATGGGGAAAACCTCAGTCCTATTGGTTGAAATAGGATTCCAGGAACTCCTTTATAAGGGCTGGCTCAGATGGCAGAAACGAAGTACAGGCAGGCCGTTCAGTTCAGAGGCAGGTAGTTCAGTGCGGGTTTCTCCCTGAAGGGCAGTTTGCATGAGAGGCCACCATGTAGAAATGGCTGCTAGACACTGTTTTTAAAAGTTGAGCCCAGTTAGCCACCAGAAGCCCTTCTTAGTAGGTATTTTCTTTTTCAGGGTCCACAACGTGTTTCTAGAGTTGAATCTAATGGTCTTTTCCAGTTTGAGTTTCTTCTTTTTTCTTTTCTTTTCTTAAAATATAATTTTTATTGATTTCAGAAAGGAAGAGAGAGAGAGAAACATCAACGATGATAGGGACTCGCTGATGGGCTGCCTCCTGCACACCCCCTACTGGGGATTGAGCCCACAACCCGTGCAATGGGAATTGAACTGTGACCTCCTGTTTCATAGATGGACGCTCAGCCACTGAGCCACACCTGCTGGGCAGAGTTGTTCTTTTTAAAAAATTATTCTTAGCCGAAACCGGTTTGGCTCAGTGGATAGAGTGTCAGCCTGCAGACTGAAGGGTCCCAGGTTCGATTCCAGTCAGGGGCATGTACCTTGGTTGCGGGCACATCCCCGGTGCGGGGGTGTGCAGGAGGCGGCTGATCGATGTTTCTCTCTCATTGATGTTTCTAGCTCTCTATCCCTCTCCCTTCCTCTCTGTAAAAAATCAATAAAATATATATTTTTTAAAAAATTATTCTTAGCAAATTCTTCCCATACTGACTTGGATAAATATTTGACATTTTCTGTATTCGTTTTTTAAAGATGCCAAACAAAGTACCAGAAACAGGGGATTTAAACAGTAGAAATGTATTGTCTTTCAGTGCTGAAGACCAGAAGACTGAGATCAAGGTGTCTATAGGGTTGGTCCCTTCTGAGGGCTGCATCTGCTCCATGCCTCTATCCTTGGCTTATACAGGCGTCTCTACTTTTATCCTCACATGGCATTCTCCCTGTGTGTATGTGTCCAAATTTATCCTTTTATAAAAACATGATTTTTTTTGCCCTAACTGGTTTGGCTCAGTGGATAGAGCATTGGCCTGCAGACTCAAGGGTCCCAGGTTCAATTCCGGTCAAGGGCATGTACCTTGGTTGCGGGCACATCCCCAGTAGTGGGTGTGCAGGAGGCAGCTGATTGATGTTTCTCTCTCATCGATGTTTCTAAATCTCTCTCCCTCTCCCTTCCTCTCTGTAAAAAATCAATACAATATGTTTTTTAAAAATATATGTTTTTATTGATTTCAGAGAGAGGAAAGGAGAGGGAGAGAGAGAGACGGAAACATCAATGATGAAAGAGAATCATTTCGCCTGCAACCCGGGCATGTGTCCTGACCTGGAATCAAACCGTGACCTCCAGGTTCATGGGTCGACATTCAACCACTCAGCCATAATGGCCAGGCTAAAATTCCCCCCCTTTTTTTTCTAATTTTTATTTTTTTATTTTTTAATTTCTTTATTGATTAAGGTGTCACATATTTGTCCTCATCCCCCCATTCCCATTCCACATCCCTCCCCATGGATGCCCCAAGCCCCTGTTGAACTTAACCTTTGGATAGGCTCATATGCATGCACACAAGTCCTTTGGTTGATCTCTCCTTCCTCCCCCCAACCTCCCCTATCCTTCCTCTGAGGCCCGCTAGTCCGATCGATGCCTCCTTGTTTCTGGTTCTGTTCTTGTTCATCAGTCTATGTTGTTCATCATTTCCCCTAGATGAGCGAGATCATGTGTCCCTAGAGATATACTTATAAGAACCGAATGTGAGACGAGCAATAATAGTTATGCTGACAGGCAAATGAATCGGTCTGTAGTGAGTTTCTTTCTGGACCAACAGTTCTTTAGAGACCCAATTTCAATGTCCACCAGTTCCTTATGTGTCCATGTCAGCACTGACCCCTCAGCTCTGGATGGTGGACAAATGGTGGTAACGTAGGTCCGACTCCCTCTGGTTTGGTCTCGGCCGGACCCAGGGGCAAGGCTTCACCCGGACTCAGGGGCACGTGGCCTCACCCAGACCCAGGGGCGCGTGGCCTCTCCCGGACCTAGGTGCGCGTGGCCTCACCCGGACCTACGTGCGCGAGACCTCACCCAGATCCAGGGACACATGGCCTCACCTGGACCCGGGGGCGCGTGGCCTCTCCCAGACCCAGGGGCGCGTGGCCTCACCCGGACCTAGGTGCTCGAACCCTCACCCGGATCCAGGGACACATGGCCTCACCCGGACCCAGGGGCACGTGGCCTCACCCAGACCTAGGTGCGCGAGGCCTCACCCGGATCCAGGGACACATGGCCTCACCCGGACCCGGGGGCGCGTGGCCTCTCCCAGACCCAGGGGCGCGTGGCCTCACCCGGACCTAGGTGCTCGAACCCTCACCCGGATCCAGGGACACATGGCCTCACCCGGACCCAGGGGCGCATGGCCTCTCCCAGACCCAGGGGCGCGTGGCCTCACCCGGACCCGGGACCCAGCCTCACTCAGATCCAGGGACACATGGCCTCACCTGGACCCAGGGGCGCGTGGCCACTCCCAGACCCAGCGGCGCGTGGCCTCACTCGGACCTAGGTGCTCGAGGCCTCACCTGGATCCAGGGACACATGGCCTCACCCGGACCCGGGGACGCGTGGCCTCTCCCAAACCCAGGGGCGCGTGGCCTCACCCGGACCCAGGGGCACATGGCCTCACCCGGGCCCGGGACCCAGCCTCACCCGGATCCAGGGGCACACGGCCTCACCCGGACCTGGGATCTAGCTTCACTTAGACCCAGGGGCACGTGGCCTCACCCGGACCCAGGGGCACGTGACCTCTCCCAGACCCCTGGTCGCGTGGTCTCACCCGGATCCAGGGGCATGGCCTCACCCGGACCCAGGACCCAGCCTTACCCGGATCCAGGGGCACATGGCCTCACCTGGACCCAGGATTCAGCTTCACCCGGACCCAGGGGCACGTGGCCTCACCCAGACCCAGGGGCGTGAGGCCTCACCTAGACCCAAGGGCGTGTGACCACACCTGAGCCCAGAGGCTCGCAGCCTCGCCTGGACTCGGGTCTCAGCGGGGTTTCGTCTTCTTGATCCCAATTCCTGTTGGTCAATTCCCTCTCAGCAATTCCTTCGGTCATTTTCTCAGAGCTCCAGGGCGGCTGCCGCAGAACTCGTTGGGCGGCGGGCTCGGCGAAGCTCCGGTGTGCCCGGTGCGCGGCGGCGGGCTGGTCCGGTGTCGCTGCGTCAGCCCTTGGGTCTGCAGCGGTGGCCGGTCGCCGAGCGTGCGCACCTGGCCGCTTCCGGGGCGTTGAGATTCTTGAAGGACTCGGAGGTCAGCAAGCACGGAGTCTCCCACCCCATGTCTCCCAGGGGCTCGTCTGTCCGTGCTCGGCAGCGAGTGGAGACGTCCCCTCAGCCGGAGACCGCTGGGGGAACTGCGCCGTGCACGTTCCAGGCCGCTATTGTGTCGCCTGAGCCGTAGTTCTTAAAGTGTGGACTTTGGGTCACCAGCATCAGCATCATCCCGCGTACCCCTCTCTTTTATTCTAGTTGTAGAGCATCTGCTCAGCCAGCCCTCCGGTGGTTCTGGATGGTGTCTGCTCTGCTCTCCCGTCGTAGTCTCAAAATTGTTGTGGTAGGCAACGATCAGGCTTCCGTCCTATGCCTCCATCTTGGTCCTCCTTTGTACAGTTAAGTCTTGATTGTTGTTGGTGTCACTGGGAGGAATTGTCCTCCAGGCCAATTGGCCGTGAGGACCCTCTTTGTCTATATAGGAAGAGTTGCTGTGCAGGAGACATGTTTATGGGCCGGGTCTTGATGCAGCAATGCTTTGGCGCTCACTGAGTCTGCCTCTCGAATGTATCCCTTATGCGAGTGGTTGAAATCTGGTGTCATCTCACACCAACCACTAGATGCCCTCGTTTCTGGGTCTCCAATGGAGTGTAGGTCAGCTACTGCCTGAGGCACTCAGCAGGGAAAAGCTTCTGTGCTCAGCTTGGATGTGGCGGGGTTACAGGGTGGAGCCTACAACCTTGTCTTCCTGTCAGCCCCGCCCTATGAGGTTCCTGTGTCTGCGTCCCTCTGTACTCCTTGCAAACACCTCTGAGAGAAACGCGCCCTGGAGTTTCGCCCGCTGCCAAACAGTCTAGTCTCTCCCCTAATGAATCTGGATTCCCAGATTCTCGCCTGGAACTGGGTTTCAGTGTAGTTGGAACTGGGTCTCAGCGCAGTCTGGCGCCTTTGTCTCCTTCCCAGCAGGGCCATTCAGTGGCGCAGGCAACAGTCCGTCCTCTGCGCGCCTTCCCGTGCGCGCCTCTGGACCTCTGCCTTCCGCCGCTCCTCTGTGCCTCTGCCCCACAGCCCAAATTCATTCCCCCAGCGTGCGCCTGACTTCCCAGGGTTTCGCCTGGAACTGGGGTTCAGTGCAGTCGGAACTGGGGTTCAGCACGGTCCGGAGCTTATGTCTCCTTCTCGCTAGGGCAGTTCAGTGGCGCAGGCAACAGTCCGTCCTCTGCGCACCTTCCCGTGCGCGCCTCTGGAGCTCTGCCTTCTGCCACTCCTCTGTGCCTGCACCCCACAGCCCAGATTCATTCCCCCAGCCTGCGCCTGGCTTCCCAGGGTTTCGCCCAGAACTGGGGTTCAGTGCAGTCAGAGCTGGTGTTCAGCGCAATCTGGAGCTTTTATCTCCTTCCTGCTAGTGAACGCCGGCCAGGCCGTCAGCCGCCCCTTCCTCTCCGGCTCCGTCCTCCCCGCACGCGCGCGTGCTCGTGTCTCTGCCCGTGTCTCCATACCTCAGGCTTTTACGGCTCCTCTGATTATCCTTGTGGTTTTCTCTTTCCTTCTAGTTGTGGGCATTTCAGTCCGCCAGCTTTCCTGTGGTTCTGGATGATGTCCGTTTTGACTTTTAGTTGTATTTTTGAAATTGTTGTGCCCGGCTGTAGGTTAGGTGTTTAACCTATGCCGCCATCTTGGTTTCTCCTAAATTTCCCCTTTTTATAAGGACATTTGTCATATTGGATTAAGGTCCACCCTAATGACATAATCTTAACATAATCATCTGCAAAGATCCTTTTCCAAATAAGGTTACATTCACAGGACTTTTTTTTTTTTTTTTTTTTTTTTTAGGGAACACAATTTGCCTTTACTTTTTCCAGTGGTTTGATAAGTATCTCCTTTTCCATTTGATTGTCTCATGTTTGGGAGCTTATTTATTTAACAAGTGTCCAATCGTTATTTACTCTGATCTTGGGAACTTCAGTGAACAGAAAGATTCTGCCCTCTAAGTGCCTATATTCTAGGGGCAGTGATGGAGACATAAAAAAAAAAAAAAGATATGATAAATAATTCAGTTATATAGTCTGTTTCAAGGTAATTGCTACCTGTTAGGGTGTGGCTGGTGACATGGGCTGTGAAAGAATTCACAACTAAAAGAAGAGATGCAGAGAGGAAGCTTATTTTACTTTCCCAGAGAGGAAGGGGCCCAGTTCTGCTGGTCAATACGGGGAAGGGAACAGAGTGGCCTGCTGTTGCTAAGTGACAAGGAAGGGAGGCGGATTCTGTTGAAGTTGAGCAGATACCAGGGGGGTTGTCTTGAAAAGTTACAGTTTGCTCTCCAGGAGACAGTCTGGCAGATGTCTTAGGGAGGTGTCTTACAGTACTTTTCTCAAGCCTGTGAAATATACTTAGAGCAAAAGCTATGAAGAGTTCAAAAGGGAGATCTGTTTGAAAGGGAGAGGGGAATCGAACTTTCTACTAAGGCAGTGATGGCGAACCTATGACACGCATGTCAGCACTGACTTGACTTGCGGCCGCTGAGGCGGCCGCATGCCGAGGATGAAACATTTACTGCTCCTGAGGATGAAACATTTGCGAAATAATGTTTTTTCCTCAAAGTGACACACTACCTGAGTTATACTCAGTTTTTTTGGGAAGTTTGACACACCAAGCTCAAAAGGTTGCCCATCACTGTTAAGGAGACTCCTTGGTGCGAATGATTGAACAGGGGCCAGGCGCGCTCGCCCCCTGCTGGCTGCCAGGAGCATGGGAGGAACATCTGTCACAAAGTTCCCGGAGGGAAAGCTGAGTGAAACCATGACCTGCTCTTCACCTCCACCAGGAAAAGCAGAAAGCTAACGTGTACAAGAGTGAAACATTGTTTTGTTTGCCTGGTCCTCGCCTGTGCCCTCCCACCCGACCCCACCCCAGTTTTTTAAATAATTGGACCTGTTTATCCTCTGACTTCTTGCTTTATTCAATTTCACTACTTGGCCTATCCTGAGGTGACAAGGATTTAGCCACAAGGCCTTTTGAATAATTCATAGCAGCCCAGCTGGCATGGCTCAGTAGTTGAGCTTACACCCAGGAACCAAGAGATCACTGGTTTGATTCCAGTGACTGAGCTTCTACTCTAGAACCAAGAGATCACTAGTTCAATTCCCGGTCACGTTGCAGCCTCAATCCCAAGTAAGTGAGCCTGGAGGAGGCAGCTGATCTGCCGGAAGCCAGTTCCAGCATGTCATAATTACAAGAGTTTCATCGAAAGGTTGATGGAACTTGGGGACTCAACCAGGGCTGAGCCACATATGTTATCGCCTGCTGGAATGGCTAAAGGCATTTTCCCAAACCTGAAAAGGATGATTGTTTACTGCCAGATAGCTCAGGGCATCTTAATCTACATGTTATTGCCTCCTACTGGCCAAACACTTGAACAGCCGTAAGCTGTTCCCCATTCTGACAATGAACTCTGTAGATGAAACCCTACCCTTTGAAGTGTATATCTCCACCTTGCCTTAGGACAATCCTATCTAATAATAGACAAATATGCAAATTGACCACACCTCTGACACACCCACAAGCCACGCCCACCACCCAATCAGAGCGAGTATGCAAATTAACCCAAACCAAGATGGCTACAGCCACAGAGAGCAAGGTTTCCTAGGTAACAGAGGAAGCCAAGCTTTCCACCTTCCCTTGCCAGGCCTAAGCCTCCACTCAAGCTACAAAGTTTCAATTATAGAAGGTAAACAAATTCAAACAAATGGCAGCAGAATGGAGCTTGAGAGAGCAGGCCAGGGTTGCCGCCGGCAACAGGGGAAGCAAAGCTTTCTGCACACCCTGGCCGGGCCCACCCGCTGAAGGCAACAAAGTTTCAATTATAACCCCAACACAAATGGCTTCCGGCCTCGGAGGGAGCCCCAGGCTTGGCTCCGCTCCAGGCTACAGAGTTTCAATTGTAGAAGGAAAATAAATTCCAGATACCAGGGCCTCCGCTTGGGTTGCCGGGGGGCGTGGCTGGCCTGCAAACCACCACAGACCCCTCGCTCAGGCCACCCCACACCCCAAGGGAACCCCCACCTGATCCGGGACGCCCTTCAGGGCAAATCAACTGGCCCCCACCCCTGCACCAGGCCTCTATCCTATCTAATAAAAGAGTAATCTGCAGATTGATCATCACTGCAACACACAATATCGCTGCCCCCCATGTGGTCAAAGATCCTGCCCCCATGTGGACACAAGATGGCCACCACAAGATGGCCAGCAGGAGAGGACAGTTGGGAGGCACCCGGCCTGCAAGGGAGGGCAGTTGAGAGGAACCAAGCCTGCAAGGGAGGGCAGTTGGAGGTGATCAACCCTGCAGGAGAGGGCAGTTAGGGGTGACCAGGCTGGCAGAGGAGGGAAGTTGGGGGCAAACAGGCTGGCAGCAGAGTGGTTAGGGGGTGATCAGGCTGGCAGGCAGAAGTGGTTAGGGGCAATCAGGAAGGCAGGCAGGCAAGCAGTTGGGAGCCAGCAGTCCTGGATTGTGAGAGGGATGTCCAACTGCCCGTTTAGGCCCGATCCCTCCAGGATCGGGCCTAAACGGGCAGTCGGACATCCCTTGAGGGGTCCCATATTGGCGAGGGTACAGGCTGGGCTGAGGGACAACCCCCCTCCGTGCACGAATTTCGTGCACCGGGCCTCTAGTTTGTGTTAATAAAAAGCAAGGGGTCCTGAGACAAGGAGAACTTAGTTTCTTTAGCTAGACTCCTCTGATCCCCAATGCCTTTCAAAATTATCTTTCGTCTCTGGACTCTTAAGTTACACACAGCCTTTCTCCAGATTGCTGAACCCTTCTTAATGCCGGAACAAGAACCCCGGCACTGATCAGTGATGTTTCTCTATCATCAATGTTTCTATCTCTCCCTTCCTCTCTCTAAAAAAATCAATAAAAACATTTTTGTAAAAATAATAATTTATAAGTGAAACAAATATAAAGTAACTCAAATGCCCATCAAATGATAAACAAATGTGGTCTGTCCTTACAATACAATATTATCCTATGTAATAAAACCCTAACAGGCAAATCGACCAAACAGTGGAACAGTGGAATGACTGGTCGCTATGACGGGCACTGACCACCAGGGAGCAGACGCTCAACACAGCAGCTGCCCCCTGGTGATCAGTGTGCTTCCACAGGGGGTGTGCTGCTCAGCCAGAAGCCAGGCTCACAGCTGGCAAGCCCAGCAGTGGTGGCAGGAGCCTCTCCCACCTCTGAGGCAGCTCTAAGGAGCAGCGAGCCTGGCTTCTGGCTGGTGAGCGCAGCATCAGTGGTGGGAGCCTCTCCTGCCCCCGTGGCAGCGCTAAGTCCCAGACTGTGAGAGGGTGCAGGCCAGGCTGAGGAACCCACCCCATCCCCTCACCCCCAGCCCCACCAGTGCAGGAATGTTGTATACCAAGCCTCTAGTTCAGTCATAATAAGGAATGAAGTACAGATACACCCTGGTATCTGTACTTCATTCAGAAAACTGTACTGAGTTCAGAAAACATGTGGAATTAAAAAAAGCCAGTAACACACACACAAAAAAGGCCACATTTAATGAGTCAATTTATTTGACATGTTCAGATTAGTCAAATCCATAGAGACAGAAAGTAGATTAGTGGTTGCCAGGGCCCAGGAAGTCTGGGGGGGAACGGGGAGTGACTGTTAATAGGTGCAGTGTTTCTGTTTGGGGTGATGAAAATGTTCTGGAATTAGATAATGATGATGGTTGTACAACCTTGTAAATATACTAAGAAACACAGAAGTATACACTCTTAGATGGTAAATTTTATGGAGGATCAAGAAAGTGACAGATATATTACAGTTGCCCCCTCACAAATTGTTTGTATATCCATAATTTCATTTATTTTACAAAATTTCACTTTAAATACCAAAAGTGAAACTAAAATATCTTTTGCTCCCTGATTCTCCCTGACATGCATTTTCTGCATATTCGCATAACTACTTTCACACTAAAATCACTAATTGTTTAAACAATACTTGTAGAGATCACTGAGCTATATTTAATGTTGACCCTGACCTCATTGTGAGATAGTCAGGTCACGGTCTGGGCCCCAGCTGGCACAAAGCCAGGAACCCATACTTGCCCCAGTGATTTCCCTTCTTCTTACAGGCAATTAGCAGTTAGACTGAAGAACACTGCTGTCCGCAAGATTTACTTCCTGAGCTTAAATGTTGTTCCCTTTGCTCACACATGCACACTTTTGAGAAACATTGTCCTTTCGCTGACCTTCCCTCATTTAAATGCTAAAACACACACCCCTGGGTGGAGATCTAACATGCTAATGAGACATGCCATGCAAGAAGAAGCATGTAGTTCCACTGCACAAGTGTCAGAGTCCTCCCCTCTACATACTTAGACCTCATCTTTTACAACTCAACTTCTTTTATTTATTTTTAAATATATTTCTTTATTGATTTCAGAGAGAAAGGGAGAAGGAGAGAGAGATAGAAACATCAATGATGAGAGAGAATCATTGATTGGCTGCCTCCTACACCCCACACACTGGGGATCAAGCCCGCAACCCAGGCATGTGCCCTTGACCGGAATCGAACCTGGGACCCTTCAGTCCACAGGCTGATGCTCTATACACTGAGCCAAGCCAGCCAGGCCCACCTCAACTTCTTTTAAACTGTTTCCCAGCCTTTGTTTGAGAGCAGCTGATCCTTCCTTTCCCTCGGGACTAACTCCCTCCTGCACACCAGCTATAGTAAACCTCTCCCTGAGAACTACTTTTTGTTGTTGTTAATCCTCACTCCCACTGATTTTTAGAGAGAGTGGAAGGGAGGGGGAGAGACACAGAGAGAAAAACATTGATGTGAGAGACACATATTGATTGGTTGGAGATAGAGCCTACAACTGAGGTATGTGTCCTTGACTGGAATAGAACCATCGACCCTTCGGTCCTCGGGCTGACACTGACCACTGAACTAGGGCAATATTTTATGTGTGTGAGTGGTGAACTCTCTTGATTTCCTTCTCTGGTATGCCCAAGAACCCCTGACATTGTTAACGACTGGATGCAGAGGCCACCAGGTTCATGGTGTGGCTGTTTTTCAGAGGGTATAAGTGTTTAAAAGTCATGACCTTGGGAGGAGAGGAACCAAGATGGCGGCATAGGTAAACACCTCGCACAACAATTTCAAAACTACAACTACAAGAAAAACGGACATCATCCAGAACCACCGGAAAGCTGGCTGAGTGGAAATTCTACAACTAGAAGGAAAGAGAAAAGGACACTGAGACTCAGAGGAGCTGTGGAGGTCAGAGGTGCGGAGACGCGGAGATGCACGTGTGTGCAGAAAGGGCAGGCGGCTGAATACACGGCTGGCTTTTTCGAATGGGGAAGGAGACAAAGGCTCCCCACTGCACTGAACTCCAGTTCCAGGTGAGACTCGGGGAACCCAGACTCATACGGGGTGAAACTGGACTGTCAGGAGGAAGCACACTGAGACTCAGGGGAGCTGCGGAGGCGCGTGCGCTCACGGAGAGGGCGGGCAGCTGAGCGCGTGGCTGGCTTTCTCGTTCAGGAGGGAAACAAAACCTCCCGACTGCACTGTACTCCAGTTCCTGGTGAGACTTTGGGTATTCAGACTCATTCGGGGAGAAACTGGACTGTCTGGCAGCAGGCAAAATTCGAAGGCAGCTTTCTCTCAGAGGTGAGTGCAGCCATTGCCATGGGACACTGAGACCCAGGGGCCTCTTAGGGCGGGGCTGATGGGAAACCAAGGCTGTCTGCTCCACCTTGAGACTCCGCCTCATCCAAGCTGAGCACAGAAGCTCTCCCAGCATAGACACAGCTGATCCTCACAGCCAATTGGCCTGGAGGTCAACTCCTCCCAGTGATACCAACAACAATCTAGGCTTAACTACAAGACTGTGTACACAGCCCATAAAGGGGTGCACCAAGAGTGTCCACCTCAGGTAACTGGGGAGGCTGAGCCACTGTGCCCTAGAGTACACCTACTACAAAAATCTACCCTACCAACTCAGGGAAGCAGCGAAAATGCCGAGACAAAGAAACAGATCACAAATGAAAGAAATGGAGGAAAACAAATGACTGGATATAGAGTTCAAAACCACGGTTATAAGGTTTTTCAAGAATTTCCTAGAAAAGGCTGATAAATTTAGCAACACCCTCGAAGATATGAAAAAGGACCAACTAGAAATTAAGCATACACTGACTGAAATAAAAAATATTATACAGAGACCTAACAGCAGACTAGAGGACTACAAGAATCAAGTCAAAGATTTGAAATACAAAGAAGCAAAAAACACTCAACCGGAAAAGAAAAAAGAATCCAAAAATATGAAGATAATGTAAAGAGCCTCTGGGACAACCTCAAGCGTACCAACATCCGAATTATGGGGGTGCCAGAAGAAGAGAGAGAGCAAGATATTGAAAACCTATTTGAAGAAATAATGACTGAAAACTTGCCCCACCTGGTGAAAGAAATAGACTTACAAGTCCAGGAAGTGCACAGAACCCCAAACAAAAGGAATCCAAAGAGGACCACACCAAGACACATCATAATTAAAATGCCAAGAGCAAAAGACAAAGAGAGAATATTAAAAACAACAAGAGAAAAACAGTTAGTTACCTACAAGGGAGCACCCATATGGTTATCAGCTGATTTCTCAACAGAAACTATGCAGGCCAGAAGGGAGTGGCAAGAAATATTCAAAGTGATGAATAGCAAGAACCTACAACCAAGATTACTCTACCCAGCAAAGCTATCATTCAGAATTGAAGGTCAGATAAAGAGCTTCACAGATAAGAAAAAGCTAAAGGAGTGCATCACCGCCAAACCAGTATTATATGAAATGCTGAAAGGTATTATTTAAGAAGAAGAAGAAGAAGAAAAAGGTAAAGATAAAAATTATGAACAACAAATACATGTCTATCAACAAGTGAATCTAAAAATGAAGTGAATATGCCAAAACCGGTTTGGCTCAGTGGATAGAGCGTCAGCCTGCGGACTGAAAGGTCCCAGGTTCGATTCCGGTCAAGGGCATGTACCTTGGTTGCAGGCACATCCCCAGTGGGGGGTGTGCAGGAGGCAGCTGATTGACGTTTCTAGCTCTCTATCCCTCTCTCTTCCTCTCTGTGAAGGATCAATAAAATATATTAAAATAAATAAATAAATAAATAAAAATGAAGTGAATAAAAAATCTGATGAACAGAATAAACTGGTGAATATAATAAAATCAGGGGCAGCAAACAAATCAAAACGTGTCATGAGTCTGTTCTCAAAATATTTTTCTTTGAGTAATGGGCCCATCTAGGCTCTGAGGTGTCTGGTCTTTTACAGGCCTGTATCATCCTCCAGTTTCCAGGGTCTGTAAGAAAACTTCTCATCTATCATTCCTCAGACAACTGTGGCTCTATTCTTATTACATGCCCTTCCCCGCTAACACCAGGGCTGGAGGTAGTGGCGCTGGGTCTCAAAGGACCCAGAATCCTGGGATAAAGAGTCTGGTTCTGGAAGAGTCAGGCGCACAGTACACACTCAATAAATGTGTATTTAATTCATTTTTATTTTGCTCAAAAGTTGACTTTGTTGAGACTCAAAATAGAAACTGTGTATAGCATGTTGCTTCACACATTCCCCAGGAAGGTGGAGCCTTCTCCTTCGGGCCAGGGGATTGGAAAGGATTCCTGTCAACACATTTTCTGGGTCTTGTTTTTGCTGGCCTGAAAAAGAAGGAGGTGGGCGTGTCAGGGCCCAGAGCTGACAATGGGAGGAGGGTATGGGCAGCCAGTTTGGAGGGGCTGCCAGACCTCCAGGCCAATGGAGGGCCCCACTACCTTCTGGGATCTGAACTGTGCCTCCTTCAAACCATCCCCAACCCTCCCTCTTACTCATGTGCAGCCCCCATTCCCACCCCCAGCCAGCCACAGACCTCCCCAGATGTTAATCCCAAGCTTGCTCTTACCTTAATGAAGAAATAGGTGCCAATTCCTATTGATAGGCTTATGGCTAGTATAATTGCACAGTGCCCTGTTGCCAATAATGCCACACCACCTTTTCCCTATATGGAGGAAGACAGAAGCAGTTCATCCACAGAAATCTGCTCTGCGCCCCACCATAAACCAGTACTATTGTTGGGTAGAAGAACAAAGATTACATGGGGAAGTAGGCAAGGGTATGCCAAATGGGCAGTTTACAGGTAATACAGGCTGGAGATTTGCAAAGGCCTGTGGGTATGCAAAGGCTGGGGGTCGTCAAAGGGCTGTGATATGCAAAGGGCTGGAGGCTCTGGTTTCTGCAACTAGATTGATAATAGGCAGCTCCCTGTAGTGAGCAACTGGTGGCCTCAGGGTGGCCCTTGGCCCTCTGGGTCCTGCCACCTCATAGGTCATGGGGAGGATGGGCTGCATTTCCAGGTGAACTCCCAGCCAGGCTAGAAGGTGCCTTCTTTAATCAGAACAAAACAATCACAGTTAACAGAGCATGATTAATATTTCTTACAGCCCAGCTGATCAATGATTCTCTCTCATTGATGTTTCTATCTCTCTCTCCCTTCCTCTCTGAAGTCAATAAAAATATATTTTAAAATATATGTATTTCTTACAATTATGGTTGGTCCCTGAAAGGGTTAATCAAGAAATAGGGCCTAGCCAGTTTGGCTCAGTGAATAGAGTGTTGGCCTGCAGACTAAAGAGTCCCAGGTTCAATTCTGGTCAAGGGCACATGCCTTTGTTGCGGGATCGATCCGTGCTGTGGGGCATGCAGGAGGCAGCCGATCAATGATTCTCTCTCATCATTTTTAAAAAATATATATTTTATTGATTTTTTACAGAGAGGAAGAGAGAGGGATAGAGAGTTAGAAACATCGATGATGAGAGAGAAACATCGATCAGCTGCCTCTTGCACACCCCCTACTGGGTATGTGCCCGCAACCAAGGTACATGCCCTTGACCGGAATCGAACCTGGGACCCTTGAGTCTGCAGGCCGACGCTCTATCCACTGAGCCAAACCGGTTTTGGCATCTCTCTCATCATTGATGTTTCCATCTCTTCCTCCCTCTCCCTTTCTCTCGGAAATAAATAAAAATATATTTAAAAAAGAAAAGAAATAGGGCTCTAACTTAGCAGAAACTAAGTTCATTCTGCAAGCCTAAGCTTTGCAAAAACATATTCCCCTTGAGAATATCTTACAGGAACTTCTGAGACCACAACTCTTGCACAGCCCTGATACATGGGTCAACAGAAGCTGCCTGCAGCCCAGCCCAGATGCTAGTGTCACCCGAAGCCACCTGCAGCTCTCCCTGAGCACATAAAAAGCCTACTCCCTCCCCCATTCGCTGCTGACTTCTTTCTCAAACTCAGCCTCTCTGTACCCAGAGGCCTTGAATAAATATAATTTTGACTACACTGAGCCTTGAGTCTGGTCTGTGCAACCCCACCCCAACTTAGAATCTTTCAACCCCCCAATATTCTATTTTTGCCCCTATCACCTGGGTCCTCTGAAAATTCCTGGCCTGTGGCTTGAGATGCCCCACCCCATGTGTCCTGGGGCCTTAGCCCAGGAGGAAGCAGTGGACCCCCTTATAGGCCCTTAGTTGCCCTGGGTGCACCCTGTCAGTGGGGGAAATGACCAGAGTCCTGTGTTTGTCCCAGTAACTGGTGGCTGGGCATGGCCAGGCCTGGCTGAACCTCACCAAATTGAGCATGAGTGTGGGACTTGCTACTGCCGCCATCTTCTCAAGGAATCAGAGCTCACACCTGTGGGGAGAACACCCCAAGTCACCTTCCCATACACTTCAATTCCCCTAGGGCCTCTGGGATCTGCTCCTCCAAGGCGGAAGCCAGGTCCCAACCTCACAGGGATCCTGCCTAGAGGGGACCACCTGGCCAACAAGAGACCTGAGGGTTAATTGCCCTGGACCAGGCCCATATTCTGGGGGTGGGGGTTGTCTGTGGAGTCCCAGGGCCAGGCTTTGCCTTGGGCTCAGGAGTCTCCTCTGCAGGCCTGGGTCAAGAGCTCACCTACCCTCCCCCCATTTCCTCTAGGCTCCCCAGCTTGGGTGGGGCTTCCCATTGTAGGAGACCTGGCTCTATGATACATCTTCATAGAAAAGAAACAGCATGTGGCCAGAGCAAACAGGATGTGGGAGGGGAGGTGGGGAGAGATTATGAGGCTGGGCCCCTGGCTAGTAGCACATTTTCCAGGAAGATTTCCTAGACCAGTGGTTCTCACCCAGAGGTTGAGAACCGCTGCCCTAGACAAAGGGAGGTGGAGAAAACTAGAAAAGGCCTCAGCCAATTTAAAAACAAAACAAACAAAAAAACAAACCCAATAGGAGATATGGGCTGTGGGACGTATGGGATAGTACATAAATTCCATATACTCAGCCAAAGACCTGGAGGGACTTTCACACAAGAGGATAAACATTGCCTGTGCCAGCTAATTCAGGTGTGCCTGCACCAACAGACACCCGCTCTTGACAAAGTTTTAAAGTCTCGTTTTCGCCAGACTTCTGTCTCTGAGTCCGTTATTTGAATTCAGACAGGTGAGCCTTTCTCACACTGTCTCCTTACCCACCTTGGGAAACTGCTTTTTGAGGGAGCTCCTGTGACCACCAGCCCAGGCTCTGCCCACCTCCTGCCCATCCTCTTCAGCACCCTCCGGCTGTACCCCCCACACCTTGTAAACCCAGGCTTGGCTCCTGGGTCCCTGGGCCCCTCTCCTCTGCTCCCTGGGTCACATGGGGATACTCACCAGCAGCCCCGTCCCCCCTTCCCTGTCCACCAGGTATTTCATTTGGCTGCTCAGAATTCCTGACACCCCTCCTCCCCCACCTCACCGCTCCCAGCAGGACCCATGGGTCCTAAGAACCTGCCATGGGACAAACCTGGGGAGGACCTGAGGGGGATGGTCATCTGACAGGTGATAGTGGGGTGAGTGGGTACAGAGAAAGGGACAGCTGGGGTCCTTGACCCACTGACACTCCCTGCCCAACTCCCCACACACACATCCGAAGGCACACATTCCAAGGCCAGACTCTCACCCTTTGTCCTCAGTCGCCCCTTCTAGAAGGAAGATCTGAGTCCTGCATGCAAATCACTTCCCTGCTGTATCTAGGCCTCCCTGGCTGAGGACCCCATTCCCTGAGGCTAAGCCTGCCGCCCTGTTCCGGATAACGAACCCCCTGTTGGACTCCCACATCTTGGTGAGGCAGCTGTCCTACCCTGGTCCCCCTGCCCGTCACCTGCTCTTACCTTCAGAAAGAGACCAACCGCTCTCCTCCTGCTCTAGCGGATCCAGACTCAGAAATAGCTGTAAGTTTGGGGCCAGGGTGTGGTAGGAAGTGAGGTCAAAGATTCATAATTCTGAGTCATTTGAAGAGCACTGTAATGGCGTGTGTGTGTGTGTGTGTGTGTGTGTGTGTTTGTGTGTGTGTGATAGTGTGAACGAAAGAAGCCACCTGCTAACCTGACAAGCTCAGGGGAGGCCTGTACAGCAGTCTTGAAAACTCAGAGACCTAAAGTAACCACAAAAGATGGTCTGAAAATTAAATATTTAACTACAAACAGGTTATAGTGGTCAGTCATGTCCTAGTCCGATATCTTCCCTGACAAAGATCAACTTAGATCTTCTTTACTGAGCCCATTTGCCTTTTTGCCTCTAAGATAACATATCTGTGAGATGTCTGGGTAACTTGTAACTTCCTTCTTTTGCTGGAGCCCCTGGGGCACAACCAAATGTGGTGGGCGCCAGGACAGATACTTCAAATTCCTTCATTATCATGTTAATTGTTCCTGTACCCACCTAAGTATGTGTCCATCATTTTACTTTTTATCCAATCCCAGGGGTTTCCCACCGGTTGACTTTATCCCACCTCCTTAATCCGTCACCAATGAATTTCATGTAGCCGACCTATGTCCCTCATTTGATTGCAATGTATAAATACAGATGTAACCCACCATTTCTTCGGAGCATTATCTCAATTCATTGAGGTTCTGCTTCCCGGCATATGTCGACATTTTGGCTCAAATAAACTCACTAAAATTCTTTACAGGTTTCAATGGTTTTTTTCGTTAACACTCCAGGCTCCCCAGTTGGGTGGGGCTTCCCATTGTAGGAGACATGGCTCTATGGTACACCTTCATAGAAAAGAAACAGCATGTGGCCAGAGCAAACAGGATGTGGGAGGGGAGGTGGGGAGAGGATATGAGAGCTGTGTGAAGGTAAAAAGTGCTGTTTGAATTTTAACCCTGCTATTCTGGCTTCTGCATGCACTTACTTGCTTAAACAATAGGGTAGTTACCTCAGCTTCCAGACTGAGACCTGGAGACTCACAAATGTAATTTTCCTGTGCCTGTGGACCAGGACTACAGGAGATTGATTCCCACGGACTCAGTAGCTCCAGGAGTAGAAACTGTAGATAACCTTTAGAGATTACTGACTCTGCTTGGTTCTGCTGCTGTAAAAACCTGCTTTCGCAAGATAGGGCCACATTCCAGTGTGCAGCAGGATGTGGCTGGGAACCCCCCTGAGGACAGTTCCCAGCATTTAGAATTTAGAACAAAGAAAAATTTTTGTGGTTTGGAGCTAAATTTTATTTATTTATTTATTTTAATTTAATAAATCTTTATTGCTCAGATTATTACAATTGTTTCTTCTTTTTCCCCCCATATCTCCCCACCACCTGGATCCCACCCTCCACTATGCCTTTACCTCCCCCCGGCACACCCCCCCCCTCCCCCCCGTTGTCCTTATCCATAGGTGTATGATTTTTGTCCAGTCTCTTCCTGTACCCCCCACACAGACACGCCTTTCCCCCTGAGAATTATCAATCCACTCCCATTCTATGCCTCTGATTCTATTATGTTCACCAGTTTATTCTGTTCCTCAGATTTTTAATTCACTTGACTTTTAGATTCACTTGTTGATAGATATGTATTTGTTGTTCATAATTTTTATCTTTACTTTTTTCTTCTTTTTCCTCTTTTTAAAGAATACCTTTCAGCATTTCATATAATACTGGTTTGGTGGTGATGAACTCCTTTAGCATTTTCTTATCTGTGAAGCTCTTTATCTGACCTTCAATTCTGAATGATAGCTTTGCTGGGTAGAGTAGTCTTGGTTGTAGGTTCTTGCTATTCATCACTTTGAATATTTCTTGCCACTCCCATCTGGCCTGCATAGTTTCTGTTGAGAAATCAGCTGACAATTGCATGGGTGCTCCCTGGTAGGTAACTGTTTTTCTCTTGCTGCTTGTAAGATTCTCTCTTTGTCTTTTGCCCTTGGCATTTTAATTATGATGTGTCTTGGTGTGGTCCTCTTTGGATTCCTTTTGTTTGGGGTTCTGTGTGCTTCCTGGACTTGTAAGTCTATTTCTTTCATCAGATGGGGGAAGTTTTCGGTCATTATTTCTTCAAATAGGTTTTCAGCGTCTTGCTCTCTCTCTTCTTCTGGCACCCCATAATTCTGATGTTGGTACACTTGAAGTTGTCCCAGAGGCTTCTTACACTAACTTCAACTTTCTGAATTCTCTTCTCTGGAGGAGTGTCCTTTGGCTCTTTGTATTCCAAATCTTTGACTTGATTCTTGCGTTCCTCTAGTCTGCTGTTGGGTCTCTGTATTATATTTCTTATTTCAGTCAGTGTATGCTTAATTTCTAGTTGATACTTTTTCACATCCTCGAGGGTCTCATTAAATTTATCGGCCTTTTCCATGAAATTCTTGAAAAACCTTATAACCGTGGTTTTGAACTCTATATCCATTCGTTTGTTCTCCTCCATTTCTTTCGTTTGTGATCTGTTTCCTTGCCTCCTCATTTTCGCTGCTTCCCTGAGTTGGTAGGGTAGCTTTGTGTACTAGGTGTCCTATTGGTTCAATGGGTCAGCCACTCAGTTACCTGAGGTGGACACTCTTGGTGCACCCCTTTGTGGACTCTGTGTACAGCCTTGTTGTAGTTAAATCTTGATTGTTGTTGGTGTCACTGGGAGGAATTGAGCTCCAGGCCAATTGGCTGTGAGGACCCGCTGTGTTTATAACAGAAGAATTGCTGTGTTGGAGACACGTTTAGGGGGCAGGACTTTTTCCAGTAGGGCTTTGATGTTCACTGAGTCTGCCTCTTGAATGTGTCCCTTATGAGAGTGGTTGAAATCTGGTGTTGTTTCACACCGATCACTAGGTACACTAATTTCTGGATCTCCAATGGGGTGCAGGTCAGCTACTGTCTGAGGCCACCCAGCAGGAGCTACAGCAAGAACTGCAGTTTTCTCCTGTTTGCGTGGGCTTTGGTGGTTTTGGAGCAGCCTGACTGGAGTTGCAGTTTATTTGGTTAAGCTTCCACAGAACAGGCCATTTTTATGCAAAAGCCACTGTGTGGAGCCTGGGCGGGTTTGTAGAATGTGTGGGGTGGGGTCTCAGGGCGGGGCGGGGTCTCAGGGCGTCACTAGGCTAGGGTGTGGCAAACGGCGATGGCTGCCTTCAGCCAACTCTGCCTTTCCTTTTTTTTTTTTTTTTTGTAATTACCATCACTTTTATTTTTTTTATTTTTTATTTTTTATTTTTTATTTTATTTTTTTTTTTTTTAAATTTCTTTATTGATTAAGGTGTCACATATTTGTCCTCATCCCCCCATTCCCATCCCACCCCTCTCCCCACACCTGCCCCAATCCCCTGTTGAACTTAACCGTTGGATAGGCTTATATGCATGCATACAGGTCCTTTGGTTGAACTCTCCCCCTCCCCCCACCCTTCCCCTACCCTCCCCTATCCTCCCTCTGAGGCCCGATAGTCCGATCGATGCCTCCTTGCTTCTGGTTCTGTTCTTGTTCCTCTGTCTATGTTGTTCATCATTTCCCCTAGATGAGCGAGATCATATGTCACTAGATATATACTAATAAGAACTGAATGTGAGACGAGCAATAATAGTTATGCTGACAGGCAAATGAATCAATCTGTAGCGAGCTTCCCCCTGGACCAACATTTCTTTTGAGACCCAATTTCAATGTCCACCAGTTCCTTATGTGTACATGTCAGCACTGACCCCTCAGCTATGGATGGTGGACAAATGGTGGTAATGGAGGTCCGACTCCCTCTGGTTTGGTCTCGGCCGAACCCAGGGGCACGGCGTCACCCAGACTAAGGGGCACGTGGCCTCACCCCTACCCAAGGGGCGCGTGGTCTCACCCGGGCCTGGGACCCAGCCTCACCCGGATGGATCCAGGGGCGCACGGCCTCACCCGGACCCAGGATCTGGCTTCACCCGTACCCAGGGACGCTTGGCCTCTCCCAGACCCAGGGGCACTTGGGCTCACCCGGGCCTAGGTGTACGAGGCCTCATCCGGATCCAGGGACACATGGTCTCACCCAGACCCAGGGACGCTTGGCCTCTCCCTGACCCAGGGCCACTTGGGCTCACCCGGGCCTAGGTGTACGAGGCCTCATCCGGATCCAGGGACACATGGTCGCACCCGGACCCAGGGATGCTTGGCCTCTCCCAGACCCAGGGCCACTTGGGCTCACCCGGGCCTAGGTGCACGAGGCCTCAACCGGATCCAGGGACACATGGTCTCACCCGGACCGAGGGAAGCTTGGCCTCTCCCAGACCCAGGGCCACTTGGGCTCACCCGGGCCTAGGTGCACGAGGCCTCTTCCGGATCCAGGGACACATGGTCGCACCCGGACCCAGGGACGCTTGGCCTCTCCCAGACCCAGGGCCACTTGGGCTCACCCGGGCCTAGGTGCACGCGGCCTCACCCGGATCCAGGGACACATGGTCTCACCCAGACCCAGGGATGCTTGGTCTCTCCCAGACCCAGGGCCACTTGGGCTCACCCGGGCCTAGGTGCACGAGGCCTCACCCGGATCCAGGGACACATGGTCGCACCCGGACCCAGGGACGCTTGGCCTCTCCCAGACCCAGGGCCACTTGGGCTCACCCGGGCCTAGGTGCACGAGGCCTCATCCGGATCCAGGGACACATGGTCGCACCCGGACCCAGGGACGCTTGGCCTCTCCCAGACCCAGGGCCACTTGGGCTCACCCGGGCCTAGGTGCACGCGGCCTCACCCGGATCCAGGGACACATGATCTCACCCGGACCCAGGGATGCTTGGCCTCTCCCAGACCCAGGGCCACTTGGGCTCACCCGGGCCTAGGTGCACGAGGCCTCACCCGGATCCAGGGACACATGGTCTCACCCGGACCGAGGGACGCTTGGCCTCTCCCAGACCCAGGGCCACTTGGGCTCACCCGGGCCTAGGTGCACGAGGCCTCACCCGGATCCTGGGACACATGGTCTCACCCGGACCCAGGGACGCTTGGCCTCTCCCAGACCCAGGGCCACTTGGGCTCACCCGGGCCTAGGTGCACGAGGCCTCACCCGGATCCAGGGACACATGGTCTCACCCGGACCCAGGGACGCTTGGCCTCTCCCAGACCCAGGGGCACGTGGCCTCACCCGGGCCTAGGTGCACGAGGCCTCACCCGGATCCAGGGACACATGGTCTCACCCAGACCCAGGGACGCTTGGCCTCTTCCAGACCCAGGGCCACTTGGGCTCACCCGGGCCTAGGTGCACGAGGCCTCACCCGGATCCAGGGACACATGGTCTCACCCGGACCCAGGGACGCTTGGCCTCTCCCAGACCCAGGGGCACGTGGCCTCACCCGGGCCTAGGTGCACGAGGCCTCATCCGGCTCCAGGGACACATGGTCGCACCCGGACCCAGGGACGCTTGGCCTCTCCCAGACCCAGGGCCACTTGGGCTCACCCGGGCCTAGGTGCACGCGGCCTCACCCGGATCCAGGGACACATGGTCTCACCCGGACCCAGGGACGCTTGGCCTCTCAGACCCCGGGGCACGTGACCTCACCCATGCCTAGGTGCACGAGGTCTCACCCGGATCCAGGGACACACGGTCTCACCCGGACCCAGGGACGCCTGGCCTCCCCCAGACCCAGGGGCACGTGGCCTCACCCGGGCCTAGGCGCACGAGGCCTCACCCGGATCCAGGGACACACGGTCTCACCCGGACCCAGGGACGCCTGGCCTCCCCCAGACCCAGGGGCACGTGGCCTCACCCGGGCCTAGGCGCACGAGGCCTCACCCGGATCCAGGGACACACGGTCTCACCCGGACCCAGGGACGCCTGGCCTCCCCCAGACCCAGGGGCACGCGGCCCCACCCGGGCCTAGGTGCACGAGGCCCCACCCAGATCCAGGGACACATGGTCTCGCCCGGACCTAGGGGTGCGTGGCCTCTCTCAGACCCAGGGGCACGTGGCCTCACCTGGACCTAGGTGCACGAAGCCACCCGGACCCAGGGGCACGTTACCTCTCTCAGACCCCTGGTCGCGTGGTCTCACCCGGATCCAGGGGCTCACGGCCTCACCCGTACTCGGGACCCAGACTTACCCGGATCCAGGGGCCCACGGCCCCACCCGGACCCAGGGTTCAGATTCGCCCGGACCCAGGGGCACATGGCCTCACCCGAACCCGGAATCCAGCTTCACCTGGACCCAGGGGCGCGTGGCCTCACCCAAACCCAGGGGCGTGAGGCCTCACCTAGACCCAGAGGCGTGTGACCACATCTGAGCCCAGAGGCTCGCAGGCTCGCCTGGACTCGGGTCTCAGCGGGGTTTCGTCTTCTTGATCCCAATTCTTGTTGGTCAATTCCCTCTCAGCAATTCCTTCGGTCATTTTCTCAGAGCTCCAGGGCGGCTGCCGCAGAACTCGTTGGGCGGCGGGCTCGGCAAGGCTCCGGTGTGCCCGGTGCCCGGCGGTGGGCTGGTCCGGTGTCGCTGCGTCGGCCCTTGGGTCTGCAACGGTGGCCAGTCGCTGAGCGTGCGCACCTGGCCACTTCGGGGCATTGAGATTCTTGAAGGACTTGGAGGTCAGCAAGCACGGAGTCTCCCACCCCATGTCTCCCAGGGGCTCGTCTGTCCGTGCTCGGCAGCGAGTGGAGCCGTCCCCTCAGCCGGAGACCGCCGGGGGAACTGCGCCGAGCACGTTCCTGGCCACCATTGTGTCGCCTGAGCCATAGTTCTTAAAGTGTGGACTTTGGGTCACCGGCATCAGCATCATCCTGCGTACCCCTCTCTTTTATTCTAGTTGTAGAGCATCTGCTCTGCCAGCCCCCCGGTCTTTCTGGCTGGTGTCTGCTCTGCTCTCCCGTCGTAGTCTCAATATTGTTGTGGTAGGCAACGATCAGGCTGCCGCCCTATGTCTCCATCTTGGTCCTCCTTTGTACAGTTAAGTCTTGAATGTTGTTGGTGTCACTGGGAGGAATTGTCCTCCAGGCCAATTGGCCGTGAGGACCCTCTTTGTCCATATAGGAAGAGTTGCTGTGCAGGAGACATGTTTGTGGGCCGGGTCTTGATGCAGCAATGCCTTGGCGCTCACTGAGTCTGCCTCTAGAATGCCTCCCTTATGCAAGTGATTGAAATCTGGTGTCATCTCCCACCAACCACTAGATGCCCTCGTTTCTGGGTCTCCAATGCAGTGTGGGTCAGCCACTACCTGAGGCACTCAGCAGGAAAAAGCTTCTGCTCAGCTTGGCTGGGGCGGAGCTACAGGGTGGAGCCTACAACCTTGGCTTCCTGTCCGCCCCGCCCTATGAGGCTCCTGTGTCTGTGTCCCTCTGTATTCCTTGCAAACACCTCTGAGAGAAACGCGCCCTGGAGTTTCGCCCACTGCCAAACAGTCCAGTCCCTCCCCTAATGAATCTGGACTCCCAGATTCTCGCCTGGAACTGGGTTTCAGTGCAGTTGGAACTGGGTCTCAGCGCAGTCTGGCGTCCCTGTCTCCTTCCCAGCAGGGCCACCCAGTGGCGCAGGCAAAAGTCCGTCCTCTGCGCACCTTCCAGTGCGCGCGTCTGGAGCCGCCGCTTCTCTGTGCCTCCGCCACCACAGCCCAAATTCATTCCCCCAGCGTGCGCCTGGCTTCCCAGGGTTTCGCCCGGAACTGGGGTTCAGTGCAGTCGGAACTGGGGTTCAGCACGGTCCTGAGCTTATGTCTCCTTCCCGCTAGGGCAGTTCAGTGGCGCAGGCAACAGTCCGTCCTTTGCGCCCCTTCCCGTGCGCGCCTCTGGAGCTCTGCCTTCCCCCGCTCCTCTGTGCCTGCGCCCCACAGCCCAGATTCATTCCCCCAGCCTGCGCCTGGCTTCCCAGGGTTTCGCCCGGAACTGGCGCTCAGTGCAGTCGGAGCCGGCGCTTAGCGCACTCCGGAGCCTTTATCTCCTTCCTGCCAGTGAACGCCGGCCAGGCCGTCTGCCGCCCCTTCCTCTCCGGCTCCATCCTCCCCACAGGCGCGCGTGCTCGTGTCTCCGCCAGTTTCTCCATACCTCAGGCTTTTACGGCTCCCCCGATTGTCCCCGTGGCCTTCTCCTTCCCCCCAGCTGTGGGCATTTCAGTCCGCCAGCTCTCCTGTGGTTCTGGACGATGTCCGTTCTGACCTCTAGTTGTGCCTTTGAAATTGTTGTGCCCGGCTGCAGGTTAGGTGTTTCACCTATGCCGCCATCTTGGTTTTTCCAACTCTGCCTTTCCACGTTTCCAAGTCCCTGCATCCCGCGCTCCAGCGCAGTAAACACTGATTGCTGGGCGCACCTCTGCAAAAAAGTCACTCTCACTTTCTGACCCTACTGATGAGAGTCCAGCTTCTCCCCATAGGCGTCTAGGTCCCCCTTGTGTCTCAAGAAACTGGATTTCAGAGTGATCGGGAGCTTGTCTCCCTTCTGACTGAAGAAAAGCCGCGCACCCAGTAACCCACCACCAGCCCGATTCGTGCGCCTCCGTACCTCAGCTTTTCAGCGTTTGTGCTCCTTTCTCTTCTTAGTTGTAAATCTTCCACCCAGCCAGCTTTCCCGTGTTTCTGGGTGGTAGACGTTTTGTCTTTTAGTTGTATGTTTGAAATTGTTGTGTGAGGCAGCAGTTTAGTTGTTTAACTTTGCCGCCATCTTCGTGGTTTGGACCTTTAAAAGGACTGCCTACACCTGGGACAGCGCGGTCGTAAGTGTGGACTCGACCTGCGTGTGGTGCTCTCACGGCCGTCCTGGCCAGCTCAATAAATCCTTGCCTGTTTTTTTTAATCAATCAGCAGCCTCCGGTGGTCTTATTCTGACTCCAGGGTTCGACCCCACAACACTGTGCACCTGGCTGGTAGCACATTTTTTAGGAAGATTCCCTAGACAAAGGGAGGGGGGGACAACTAGAAAGGCCTCAGTTAATGGAAAAAAAACCACAGAAAAACAATAGGAGACAATAAGACATAGACACGTATGGGATAGAATGTAAACTCCATATACTCAGCCAAAGAACTGGAGGAGGGACTTTCACACAATAGGATAAACATTGCCTGTGCCAGCTAATTCAGGGGTGCCTGCACCAAAGGACACCCGCTCTCGAGAAAGTTTTGAAGTCTCCTTTTCACCCAACTTCTGTCTCTGAGTCCGTTATTTGAATTCAGACAGGTGAGCCTTTCTCACACAAAGGGAAACTGTCACCTTATCCACCTTGGGAAACTGTTTTTTGAGGGAGCTCCTGTGGCCACCAGCCCAGGCTCTGCCCCACCTCCTGCCCATCCTCTTCAGCACCCTCCGGCTGTACCCCCCATACCTTGTAAACCCAGGCTTGGCTCCTGGGTCCCTCTCTTTTTTTATTTATTATTTTTATTTATTATTTATTTTTTTTAAATAAATTTTATTGATTTTTTACAGAGAGGAAGAGAGAGGGATAGAGAGTTAGAAACATCGATGAGAGAGAAACATCGATCAGCTGCCTCTTGCACACCTCCTACTGGGGATGTGCCTGCAACCAAGGTACATACCTTTGACCGGAATCGAACCTGGGACCCTTGAGTCCGCATGCTAACGCTCTATCCACTGAGCCAAACCGGTTTCGGCTATTTTTTATTTTTATTTTTTTATTAATGTATTATATGTGTGAATATCTTACCATTGCCCCCCTCTCCCCCACTCCCATACATGCCCTTATCCCCCAAAGTTTTGTGTCCATTGGTTATACTTATATGCTTGCATACAAGTCCTTTGGTTGATCTCTTCTCTCCCCCACCTCTCCCTAACCTTCCTGCTGTAATTTGACCTTCTCTTTGATGCTTTACTGTCTCTGTATCCATCTTTTTGTTCAACAACTTATAATTTTCTTTATTATCATTGGTGAGTGAGATTATGTGGTATTTTTCTTTCATGGATTGGCTTATTTCACTTAGCATGATGTTCTTCAATTCCATCCAGGTTGCTGCAAATGGTAGGAATTCCTTCTTTTTTATGGCAGCATAGTATTCCATTGTGTATATGTACCATAGTTTTCTGATCCAGTCATCTGCTGATGGGCACCTAGGCTGTTTCCAAATCTTTGCTATTGTAAATTGTGCTGCTATGAACATAGGGGTGCATATATCCTTTCTGATTGGTGTTTCCAGTTTCTTAGGATATATTCCTAGGAGTGGGATTACTGGGTCAAATGGGAGTTCCATTTTCAGTTTTTTGAGGAAGCTCCATACTGTTCTCCACAGTGGCTGCACCAGTCTGCATTCCCACCAGCAGTGCACCAGGGTTCCTTTTTCTCTGCATCCTTGCCAACACTTGTCGTTTGTTGATTTGTTGATGATAGCCATTCTGGCCGGTGTAAGATGGTACCGCATTGTCGTTTTGATTTGCATTTCTCGGATAATTAGTGACTTTGAGCATGTTTTCATGTGTCTCTTGGCCTTCCTTCTGTCTTCTTTTGAAAAGATTCTATTTAGGTCCGTTGCCCATTTTTTTATTGGATCATTTATCTTCCTTTTATTAAGTTGTATAAGCTGCCTGTAGATGTTGGAGATTAAACCTTTATCAGTGATAACATTTGCCAATATGTTCTCTCATACAGTGGGATTTCTTGTTGTTTTGTTGGTAGTTTCTTTTGCTGTAAAAAAGCTTTTTATTTTGATGTAGTCCCATTTATTTTCTCTTTAGCTTCCATTACCCTAGGGGCAGTATCAGTGAAGAAGTTCTTTCAGCATATGTCTGAGATTTTGCTGCCTGTGGATTCCTCTAGTATTTTTATGGTTTCCCGTCTTATGTTTAAGTCCTGTATCCATTTTGAGTTTATTTTTGTGTATGGTGTAAGTTGGTGATCTAGTTTCATTTTTTTGCATGTATCTGTCCAATTTCCCCAACACCATTTATTAAAGAGACTGTCTTGACTCCATTGTATGGTCATGCCTCCTTTATCAAATATTTATTGAGCATAGTGGTTTGGGTTGATATCTGGATTCTCAATTCTATTCCATTGATCTATATGCCTGTTCTTGTGCCAGTACTATGCTGTTTTGAGAACGGTGGCGTTGTAATACAGCTTGAAATCTGGTATTGAGATCCCTCCTACTTTATTCTTCTTTCTCAGGATTGCTGTGGCTATTCGGGGTCTTTTTTTTATTCCAGATGAATTTTTGGAGAGTGTTTTCTAAATCTGTGAAATATGGCATTGGTATTTTAATGGGGAGTGTATTGAATCTATAGATTGCTTTGGGTAGTATGGACATTTTAATGATGTTGATTCTACCAATCCATGAACATGGTATGTTCTTCCATCTGTTTACGTCTTCCTCTATCTCTTTTTATAGTGTCCTGTAGTTTTCCGTGTATAGGTCTTTTACCTCCTTAGTTAAGTTTATTCTTAGGTATCTTAATTTTTTTGGTGCGATGGTAAATGGGATTGCTTTTTTAGTCTCTCTTTCTATAAGTTCACTATTGATGTATAGAAAGGCCATAGATTTCTTGGCGTTAATTTTGTATCCTGCTACATTGCCGAATTCATTTATTAACCCTTCGTACTCGCTTGCTTTTTTCTCGGTTCCTTTATTCTAATGCTAACCGTGTCGAGTCACACTTGACATCCGAGTGCAAAAGGTTAAGTCTAGTAGTTTTTTGATGGAGTCTTTCGGGTTTTTTATGTACAATATCATGTCATCTGCAAATAAGGTTAGCTTTACTTCTTCTTTTCCAATTTGGATGCCTTTTATTTCTTCTTCTTGTCTGATCGCAATGGCTAATATTTCCAGTACTATGTCAAACAGGAGTAGTGAGAGTGGGCATCCCTGTCTTGTTCCTGTTCTTAGGGGAAATGGTTTTAGTTTTTGTCCATTGAGTATGATGTTTGCTGTGGGTTTATCATATGTAGCTTTTATTATGTTGAGATATGATCCTTCTATTCCCACCTTATTGAGAGCTTTTATCAAGAAAGAGTGTTGGATTTTGTCAAATGCTTTTTCTGGATCAATTGATATAACTATGTGATTTTCTCTCAGTTTGTTTATGTGATGTATCACGTTTATTGATTTACAGATATTGTACCATCCTTGCATCCCTGGGATAAATCCTACTTGGTCATGGTGTATGTTCTTTCTGATGTACTGCTGGAGCCGATTTGCTAGGATTTTGTTGAGTATTTTGGTATCTATGTTCATAAGGGATATTGGCCAGTAATTCTCTTTCATTGTGTTGTCTTTATCTGGTTTTGGTATTAGGGTGATGCTGGCTTCATAGAAGGAACTTGGAAGTGTTCCTTCCTCTTGAATTTTTTTGAATAGTCTGAGGAGGATAGGTTTTAGTTCTTCCTTGAAAGTTTGGTAAAACTCTCCTGTGAAGCTGTCTGGCCCCGGGCTTTTGTTTGCCGGGAGCTTTTTGATGACTGCTTCAGTTTCTTCCATAGTTACTGGCCTATTGAGCTGTTTAGATTCTTCCTGATTGAGATTTGGAAGGTTATATTTTTCTAGGAATATGTCCATTTCCTCCAGGTTGTCCAGTTTGTTGGAATAGAGTTGTTCATAGTATTTTGAAACAATCCTTTGTATTTCAGTGGGTCTGTTGTTATTTCGCCTCTCATTCCTGATTTTGTTTACTTGGGTCCTCTCTCTCTGCTTCTTGGTGAGCCTGGCTAGAGGTTCATCAATCTTGTTTATCCTTTCAAAGAACCAGCTCTTGGTTTTGTTGATCTTTTGTATTGTTTCTTTGGTCTCTATGTCGTTTATCTCAGCTCTGATCTTTATTATTTTCTTCCTCCTGCTTACACTGGGCTTTTCTTGTTGCTCTCTTTCTAACCCTTTGAGTTGTAGGGTTAGGTAATTTATTACCATTGTTTCTTGTTTTTTCAGTAGACTTGTAGAGCTATGAACTTCCCTCTCAGGACTGCTTTTGCTGTCCCATAGATTTTGGATTGTTGTGTTTTCATTGTCATTTGTTGCCATGATGTTTTTTATTTCTTCCTTGATCTCTCTGGTAACCCAGTCATTGTTTAATAGCATGCTGTTTAGTCTCCATGTGTTTGATTTCTTTGGATTGTTTTTATTGTAGTTGATTACCAGTTTTATGCCACTGTGATCTGAGAAGATGCTTGATATGATCTTTATCTTCTTGAATTTGGAGAGACTTTGCCTATGTCCTAACATATGGTCTATCTTTGAAAATGACCCATGTGCACTTGAGAAGAATGTATATTCTGTGGCTTTGGGGTGAAATGTTCTGAAGATGTCAATTAATTTCATCTGGTCTAGTGAGTCATTTAGGATCGATGTTTCTTTGCTGATTTTTTGTTTAGAGGAATTGTTCAGTGGTGATATTGGTGTATTAAAGTCTCCTATTATGATTGTATTGCTGGTAATCTCTCCCTTGATATCCTCCAGGAGTTTTCTTATGTATTTGGGTGTTTCTGTATTGGGTGTGAATGTGTTTACCAGAGTTATATCTTCTTATTCGATTGCTCCCTTTAGTATTATGAAGTGGCCTTCCTTATCTCTTGTTATGTCCTTCACGTTGAGATCTAATTTGTCAGATATAAGTATTGCTACCCCAGCTTTTTCTTCATTTCCATTCGCCTGGAAAACCTTTTTCCATCCCTTCACCCTCAGTCTGTGTGTGTCCTTTTTTCTGAGGTGGATTTCTTGTAGACAGAAGATATATGGGTCTTGTTTTCTTATCCAATCTGTTACCCTATGTCTTTTGATTAGGGCATTTAATCCATTTACATTTAAAGTTATTATTGATAGGTACTTATTTGTCACCATTTTTATTCTATACTCCTGTGTTTCTTCTTCGCTTTCTATTTCTTTTCTTTTCTTTTCTTTTCTTTTCTTTTCTTTTCTTTTCTTTTCTTTTCTTCTTTCTTTTCTTTTCTTTTTTTACAGCAGACCCTTTAGCATTTCTTGCATTGCTGATTTGGTGGTGATAAATTCCCTTAGCCCTTTTTTGTCTGTGAAGCTTCTGATTTCACTTTCAATTTTGATTGATAGCCTTTCTGGGTACAGTATTCTTGGATTGAGATCCTTCCTTTGCATGACTTTGTATATTTCATTCCATTCCCTTCTGGCCTGATGAGTTTCTATTGAGAAATCAGTTGCTAGTCTGATCGGGGTTCCTTTGTATGTCACTTTCTGTCTCTCTCTGGCCGCTTTTAAGATTCTTACTTTGTCATTGGTGTTTGCCAACTTAATTATAATGTGCCTTGGCATCAGTCTTTTGGGGTTCATTTTGCTTGGGACTCTGTGAGTTTCTTGGATTTGTGGGGTTTTTTCTTCCCTATATCTGGAAAGTTTTCTGTCATTATTTCTTGAAACAGGTTTTCTATTCCTTGCTCAGTTTCCTTTCCTTCTGGAACCCCTATTATGTGGATGTTGTTTTGTTTTGTGTTGTCCCAAAGTTCCCTTAGGCTCTCCTCCTGCATTTTCATTTTCTTTTCTAGAAGCTGCTCTACTTGGGTATTTTTTTTTCCATCTTGTCTTCTAGCTCACTGATGCAATCCTCTGCTTCTTCTAGTCTACTCTTGATGCTTTCTATTGAGTTCTTTACAGCAGCAATGACATTTTGCATTTCTTCTTGGTTCTTCTTCATTTCCTCTTGGTTCATACTCATATTGTAGAATTTGTCTTCCATTCTTTTCAGCCACCTTATGACCATTTCTCTGAATTCTTTCTCTGATAGGTTGCTGGCCTCTAATTCATTTACTTCCTTTTCTGGTGATGCCTGCTTTTCTTTCTTATGTGGGCTGTTTCTTTGTGTCCCCATAGTCTCTCTTCTCTGGATGTCTGGTTATGTAGTTCTCTCTCTCCTGTGTTGACTTAAAGGCACAAAATACAACACAACCAGGTACAACACACAAGGCACTGAACAGCGATGTAGTCACGATATTAATAATCTCCAATAAAGGTGATCACCAGAGAAAGGCAAATTAGGGGATAGGAGAGAAAGAAGAGTAAAAAGAAAGAAAGGAAAAAACAAAAAAGGAGTGTCAAAAATGAAATTGGGGAAAGGCGAAAAAAGAATAAGAGAGACTAGAACGAGAGTAAGAGAAAAAAGAGGAATAAACTATATAATGGGGAGAAAACTCCAATAGAACAACCACTAATCACAGCAAATGCCAGCAACAAGTACCTGGTGATTAATACAACCTACAACACCAACTAATATCAAGTGAGGTAAGGGATAACAGAAGCAAAAAACAAACAAAAACACAGCAAACAAAAAAAAAAAGAATAAGCAAAACAATCTCACAAAAAAGCATAAAAATTTGATATAATCAACATTCAAGCAAACAACAACAAAAGGACAGAGAGAAAAACAATTTTTTTTTTATAGTTAAGACAGCGAAGAGAGAGGTGTGTATGGACTTGGAGCAGGGGATTGGAGATTAGATACATAGGTAGGGTGAAATTTTAGCTGGGGGTAAACAGAAAGAATTGGGAAAATCTAGAGCAGGAAAGGGTTAAGATAAACAGGACACCAAAAGGGGAAAGGTTAGGCAGAGAGTGATGGCATAAAGGTAGAGTTGAGATAGAATAAAACGATGGTGAAGGAAAGGTGAAAATAGACTGTAGAACACTAATCCCAAAGTAAAATAAAGAGAAAATAAAATGACACTTTAAAAAATAATAATAAAAAACCCCAAAAATAAGTGTAATAAAAAAGGTAAAATAGTAGTAGTAATAATGTTGATTGCAAATAAAAATGTAATAATTAAAAAGGTAAAATCAAGTGAGGAAAAAAGAAAAAAAAGTTTCTTAAGTAAATGATGCAAAAAATGAAAATTTTTAAAAAATTAAAAATTTATTTAAAAAAAAAGTGCAGTAATTAAGGTCATTCACTTCCTCTATTGTTCTGTTTGGCACGCCTGTTCCCCAGTCTGGACAGTATTGCAGTTCCCTGCATTTCACTGCTCCTCAGTGTTGTAATTCAGTCTTGATTTTTAAGCAGGGGGTGTCTTAATTTCTGGTGTTCCTTTATTTATTAGACCAGAGTCGATTTGTGATTCAGCCTCTGGGTGGCAGTGTTTCTGGGTTGACTTCCAGGACTCTTAAGGCCTCTAGCCTTTTTTCCTCTATGGCACTCAATACCGGTTTGCAAAGGGTGGTGGGCAAGTTCAAGCCGACTGCACACCTCTAAATCTCCCAGGCAATCCCTCCGCGTCAGATCAAAACCGGTTGCTCTTTAGAGATTCCCCCCTGTTAGCAGCTCTGAGGCCCCATTCCACAATCACGGATCACAACGACCCCAACAGCCATGGAACTCTCCCGTCTCAGACCTCCATGGTCATCCAGCTCCCACAGTTCTTGAGATCTCTGTGGCGTTGCAGCTGTTTATGGTATCTTGGTCTAGGCGCAGAGTGGCCTTGGACATTTGGTGTATTGACAACAAGGCCTCTGTACTTTAATCGGCCTTGACTATGAGGCGTCTCTGGCTTGGTTCCCACACACTCAGTGTTGTTCAACCATCACCACTACCTATTTCCAAAACTTTTCCACCACCCCAAACAGAAACTCTATTTAATACACAATCATTCTCCATTCTCACCTCCCCACTATCCTCCACCCCCACCAGCCACCGAACTACGAGATAGTAAATCTGTGTTCTTGTCTTAAGCCACTAAGTGTGTGATAATTTGTAATGGCAGCAATAGGTAATTAATCTAAACTCATTCATTCATCCATCCATCCATTCATGGGGCACCTGCCTTGGAAACCAAACTGACACAAATCCCTGCGCTCCTGGAGAGTGAGATGGTGCCTCTATAATGCAATGGTGATGGGGGTGGGGGAGGATCAAGTCCTGAGGGAAGACAGGAAAAGGGCCAGGCAGTGCTCGATCTCTGCTGATTCTTTATTTTATGCTAACGCAGATCCAAGATCTCATTACATCTTCCCAATGGCCAGGAGGTAGCTGTGTTGTGACTCCCATCATATAGACAGTCCCAAAGAGGTTAAATAATTTGCCCAAAGCCACACAATAAGTTGCAGAACTGGGATTTGAACTGGCTCTATAATGCTTCCCTGGCAGCTGCCAGGCACCTTGCGTGTTCTGCCCAGCCTGGCTAATGAACGGCAGCTTCCACCACGGGGCTCTCTTGACTGTGGGCCCAAAGCTATGTTTCTGCAGGTTCCTCAATGGTCCTTGGGAGTTGCCATGGCTGTAATTTACTGTGGATTTGCCTTTGGGGAGTGAAGCAAAGAGGGCCATTGGGGGAGCTGGCAAGGCTGTGCCCAAGAGGCCGTGGGGTGGACGATGAGAGATAGAGGACCCAGGCAGGTGGGCCGCCCTCACAGGTGCCTAAGCCGTGTGCTCATCTAGGAGTGATATTCCCCAGGCCCAGCGTCAGTCTTTGCTTTGGCAGCACAGACCCCTCAGCTTCCTCAGAGTGCCAGAGGGCTGTGGGCTGTGATGTAGCATCAACGAAGCAACAATAATGATGGAAAGATAAGTTCAAGGAGACACAGCCACAGAGTCAGCTGGATGCTCCGTCTCTGTCCCCCAGGCAAGCACAGTCTTGTCCTCTCAGGCCTGGTCCCTTCCTGCCCTCAATCCAGCCTCTACCTCCACCCCCTGTGGGGTACAAACTCCACCCTGCATCTCTTGCCTTGAACTTTGAGTGCCATTATCGAGTGGTCTATAAAACCCCATAGCACAGCTGTTGGGGCCAAGCCTGGAGGTGACGTGGCAGCCCTGTGTCCAGCATTTTGACCTTGAGTACCCCACCAGGCTCTGTGAGCCCCTGCTATGTGCTCAGGCCTGACCTGGGCACTGGGTGGACAGCAGCAGGCCGGGGGAAGGGATTCCGGGCATCTGGACGCTGGTTCAGTGTGGGCTGTTATGACTGGGACGGGGCAGGAAGGGGCACACCTTGCTTAAGAGAGGCAGAATATGGGGAGGGGAAGTGGCCAGATGATATGAGAAGAGAACTCTGACTCCAATCCCTGCAACCACTGTCCCAGGACGCCAGGCCAGTCTCTGCAGCAATTGGCCCTGTCAGTCAGAACTCTGCCGGTGACCACAGCTTCTTGATTTTTGGCCTCTGCTTCCAACTCAGGATCAACAGAGAAATCCCAGTGTGCTCCTTAACCAATCACACAGGAGGCGCGCCGCTTCTAGTCAGCCGACACAGCCTCCAAGCAGGGTGGGCCCATGGCCGGCTCTTTTTCCACAGGAAAGCTCTCCCACTGCGCTGGATGCAGATGGCGTGGCTGAGTCCCTTGCTGTCGGGCCCATCTGGGCAGGGGGACAGGACGGTGGAGAGTGCTTGCCTAGCTAGCAGGTGCAAAGCTAGAGACCCCTGAATCAGCTGTGTCTGCATCTGGAGGGTCGGGTTTTATCCTGAGGCCAGTGTGTAAGTGTGTGTGTGTGTGTGTGTGTGTGTGTGTGTGTGTGTGTGTGTGTACCATTGGACTGTCTTATGAACTGAAAATTCATAAGCGGCAGTGGTGGCCAGAGAAAAGGACACCGGGTAGAGGTGAGGGTGACCTTGTCCATGGTGGAGGTCCCACGCTTCCTTTCAGGTCAAGGGCGCCAGGAAGGGGAAACCTTAGGAACACCATCTAATGAACATGCTAGTGGCTGGCTTTCCAGGCTGAGGGGGCCAGGAAGTATGAGAACCCTGTGACATAATGAGAAATATCGATTTGGTCTGTGCCTGTGGTTCCTGACACAGAGCTCCTAAAGCCCCTGTAATTTCCCGAGTGATAGGGGCATCAGGATAAATTTTTGTTCTAACATTTGCTCTTTGGCTCCAGATCCTGACACAGTTTCTAAACCCCTTGGAATTTCTTGGGTGACAGGAATGTCTTTTGTTCTCATGTGGTAACACTGGATGGGGGCTGGTCACCTGACATAGCAAGGCTTGATTAGATCTTGAAACTGTTGCCCAGCCAGCGTGGCTCAGGGGTTGAATCTATGAACCAGGAGGTCACAATTCAATTCCCTGTAGGAGGTATGCAGGAGGCAGCTGATCGAGGATTCATGCTCATCATGGATGCTCCTATCTCTCTTCTTCTCTGAAATCGATAAAATGTATTAAATAAAATATATTTTTAAATATATATATATAAAGAACTTGGAACTTTCAACTCCATCCTTTGGGGTTGATGGTGACTATGGGTTGAAGCTGCCATTAAAATCCTTGAACTACAGGATCTGGAGAGCATCCAGGTTGGTGAACATGTGGAGGTGCTGGGAGAGCATGGAAGCACATGTCCCTTAACCCATACCTTGCCCTGTACATCTCTTTCACTATTTCGTTTTTTTAAATCCTCACCCAAGGATATGTTTTTATTGATTTGAGAGAGAGAGGAAGAGAAAGAGAGAGAAACATCGATGTGAGAATCATCTACATCGATTGGTTGATTCCCGTATGTGAAAGATCAGTCGGAGAGCATTGCTGGGTTAAGTGATAAACATCTAAATATTTTAAAGTAGCATACAATACTGAAACATTGATTGCTAGACACGTTCTAATTTGCCTGACAGAAGGTCTCTTGTACTTTATTGAATGTATATTTTCTTGAAAATAAGATGTGTTTAAGTTTAAAAGTAAAAACAGCAAGGATTAAGGTTCAGTAAAAATAAGAAGTTAAGCCAGCGAGCAGCAGCACAGCCAGTCTGTCTTACTTCTTATCCAGCCGTCCAGGTCCCTGCCTTCCACGGCTCCTTTCCTTCCCTTTCTCTTTTCCCTTGGATAACAGCCCATTCTAACATTCCCTGCCACTTTCACTGCAGCAAAATCTCAACCACCCATCTGTCACCCCTTATTGGTAGTGCCACGGCGACTACCCTCTCAGCCTGGAGTGCGGAACTAGAAAAAGGAACCTCATACTTTTTCATCCACCTCTTCTCCTTACACCTATCAGCTTGTCTCCGTGATCAGGGATTCTTCTTCCTCTGTGGGGAAAACACATCAGCTGGACAGGAACCTGTACTCACGTCTCTCACCCAATGTGGATGCAGCCCCCAATAATCAGTCTTTACCTGTCCACGTGACCTATCATATCTGACACAAAAGAGGAGTCCAGATCATCCCTCTCCTCCTAACCCTCAGCATCACAGCAGGGCTATGAGCCATAGGGAGCTTAACCACTGCTCTACCTATTTTCAAACCCTGTCTCAGGACCTGCAACAAACATGTGGATGCCCAGCAAGGGGCAAAACTGGGAAAACAACCACCTCACCCCCTGGGTAACCTATTCTCCCCTTTCATATCACTAGTGAGGCAACTGAGACCCCCTACTCCTTCCCCCCCTAAAAATAACATCTAGGTCTCAGTTGTCTTTCAGCTCCAGGCCCAGAAAAGCAGCAAAACCAGACAAGTGATGCTATGGCAGCCTCAGGACCAGCTTTTACCTCCCAAGTCACTCAACAGGATCGCGCTCGAGACTTCACCAACCAGTCTCTTGGGGAAATCATGCTGCTGCGACCCTCGTCCAGCCCACTACTATCAAAGTCCGCTCTCCTGTGAATCTCTGCCCCCGAATTCACAGTGTATCCTGGAGGACTGGTCCTGGTGGAGACCGAGATCTGCGTCCCCGGAAGACTTACATTCATGGCTAGTGGATCTTACCTGGCAAGGGACCCTCCAATTCTTTACTCCAGAAGAAGCTCAGGTTTTCAAATTCCTTTTTATATGTCTTGTCTCCTCACCATAGTCCTCCTACAAGCGACTAACAATGAATACACCAATGTAGGTTTCTGGTCTTTTCAGGTAAAACAGGCCTGGGATGATGAGAGGGTCATCAATTCTACTGTCTGGGATGGGAAATCCTCCAGTGTCACTCTCTATGTCGATGCCTGTGCGGCCATGGCCCCGGGGTGGTCTAGCTGCGGTGGGTGGCATCGGAGCTATGCCACCAACCACAAATATCTATGTATGAAATACCATCAGAAAGGGGACTGTGACAACATAGGGGAGTTTTGTCCCCGCCATGCCATGCTCCTACTACCACTCTGGTGCTTTACGTAGCCCGCTAGTAAACCTCAGACCCCCTCCGGACTGTGATCCCCTTACGTGTAACCCTGTCAGCTTGACCATATCAAACCCAGCAGACTCACTCTGGAACCAGGCTCAGCCAGCAGGAATTAGAATAGCTGGGGGAGGTAGGGATCCCGGGGGTATAATTGTCTTTATCAAAACCTATATTAACCTAGGTCCGGGTGAGGCCACACGCCCCTGGGTCTGGGAGAGGCCAAGAGCCCCTGGGTCCAGGTGAGGCCATGTGTCCCTGGATCCGGGTGAGGCCTCGTGCGCCTAGGCCCGGGTGAGGCCACGCGCCCCTGGGTCTGGGAGAGGCCACGCGCCCCTGGGTCCGGGTGAGGCCATGTGTCCCTGGATCCGGGTGAGGCCTCGCGCGCCTAGGTCCAGGTGAGGCCACGTGCCCCTGGGCCTGGGAGAGGCCACGCGCCCCTGGGTCCGGGTGAGGCCATGTGTCCCTGGATCCGGGTGAGGCCTCGCGCACCTAGGCCCGGGTGAGGCCACGCACCCCTGGGTCTGGGAGAGGCCAAGAGCCCCTGGGTCCAGGTGAGGCCATGTGTCCCTGGATCCGGGTGAGGCCTCGCGCACCTAGGTCTGGGTGAGGCCACGCGCCCCTGGGTCTGGGAGAGGCCACACGCCCCTGGGTCCGGGTGAGGCCATGTGTCCCTGGATCCGGGTGAGGCCTTGCACGCCTAGGTCCGGGTGAGGCCACGTGCCCCTGGGTCTGGGTGAGGCCACGCGCCCCTGGGTCCGGGTGAGGCCATGTGTCCCTGGGTCCTGGTGAGGCCTCGCGCACCTAAGTCCGGGTGAGGCCACACGCCCCTGGGTCTGGGAGAGGCCACACGCCCCTGGGTCCAGGTGAGGCCACGCGTCCCTGGATCCGGGTGAGGCCACGCGCCCCTGGGTCTGGGAGAGGCCACGCGCCCCTGGACCCTGGTGTGGCTGGGTCCCTGGGCCCGGGTGAGGCCACGCGCCCCTGGGTCCGGGTGAGACCACGCGCCACTGGACCCAGATGAGGCTGGGTCCCTGGGCCCGGGTGAGGCCATGTGCCCCTGGGTCCGGGTGAGGCCGTGTGCCCCTGGATCCATCCGGGTGAGGCTGGGTCCCGGGCCCGGGTGAGGCCACGTGCCCCTTAGTCCGGGTGAAGCCGTGCCCCTGGGTCTGGCCGAGACCAAACCAGAGGGAGTCGGACCTCCGTTACCACCATTTGTCCACCATCCAGAGCTGAGGGGTCAGTGCTGACATGGACACATAAGGAACTGGTGGACATTGAAATTGGGTCTCAAAAGAACTGTTGGTCCAGAAAGAAACTCACTACAGACTGATTCATTTGCCTGTCAGCATAACTATTATTGCTCGTCTCACATTCAGTTCTTATAAGTATATATCTAGTGACATATGATCTCGCTCATCTAGGGGAAATGATGAACAACATAGACTGAGGAACAAGAACAGAACCAGAAACCAGGAGGCATCGATCGGACTATCGGGCCTCAGGGGGAGGATAGGGGAGGGTGGGGGGAGGGGGAGGGTTCAACCAAAGGACTTGTGTGCATGCATATGAGCCTATCCAACGGTTAAGTTCAACAGGGGGTTGGGGCATGCGTGGGGAGGGTGGTGGGATGGGAATGGGGGGATGAGGACAAATATGTGACACCTTAATCAATAAAGAAATTAAAAAAACAAAACAAAACAAAAAAAACCTGTTATTAATCCCCGACCTATCCCTCCCCCACTAAAGGACATTCTCTCTCGCCCTACGAACCCTGGACCTACTCCTTTGCCCACCCTCATCAACACAACTTTCCATCTACTCTCTAACATCAATCCCTCCTTCTCTACATCCTGCTGGATTTGTCTGTCACTGGCTGAAACCCTCATCATAGCCACTCCAATCCCAACCTATTGGACACTAACTTAACTCTTACCTGTACCAAACCTCGGCGCACCCTATACAACATCTCTCTCTTTAATACGGATAATAGTACCTGTTTAACAAACACTTCTCAAACTACTACCTCAACTATCCCTGCACCTTACTACTGTGCACAGTCTATAAATTTACCCCCTCCCTTAGCCTGCCCTCCACCGGGTATTTTTCTCCTCTGTGGGACTACAGCCTACACCAGTGTTCCCCAAGACCTGTCACACTCGCTCTGCCTTTATGTCTTCCTCTCCCCCAATCTCTCCATCAGAACAGAGGGAGAACTCGAATCCTCTCTGGGTCTTCTCAGGCCCCGCCACAAGAGGGCGGCCCTTGTTCCCCTCTTAGTGGGTACAGGAGTCCTCACTGCAGTGGGGACAGGAGTAGGAGGTATTTCCTCCTCTGTTCATTTCTACCACAAACTTTCTGCTAAATTTTCAGAAGATATCTCCATCATTAGCAATTCCTTGAATTCCTTCAAAGGCAGGTAGATTCCTTAGCAGTGGTAGCCCTACGGAACCGGCGCGCTTTAGATCTCTTGACAGCAGAAAAAGGGGGCACCTGTGTCTTTCTTGGGGAAGAATGCTGCTACTTTGTAAATGAATCAGGAATTGCCAAAGATCACATTAAATCCCTCTGGGACAGGATTGACCAAAGAGGACATAACCAGATAGAAGGGGGGGTATGCCATTTTGGCTCCCTTACCCCATGGCTCCTCCCACTCTTTTAGTTTTGCTCTTTGGCCCCTGTATCATGTGCTATTTCACTAGTTTTTTGCAGAACAGAATGCAGGCATTCACCAACCAGAAGGTGGGAGATATCTATCTGGCCTTGAATTCAGAACCTAGAGACACCTATGTCACCAGAATCTTTGAGACCCTGGGTAGATGCCCCTGATGACGTTCCTTCTCAGCAGGAAGCAGCTATGGAAGAAGGACCTTCACCCCCTGACCTTGCCTGGACTCTCATTTTTTTTTTTTTACTATTACCAAAACCTTGGAATGATAGATCATCCCTTCCCCGACATGACGCAGCCTACAGCTTGGAAGTACCTTATATGGACTATACATTGAATTCTGAACTGGCGGGCAGAATAACAGTAACATGATGTAACCTGCAACCCGGAAATACCTGAGTACCTAACTATGTACCTTATATAGACTATACATTGAATCACCAATCAGCATCTGCCCTTGTTGCTAAGTACCTGAGTGCCTAACTATGTGCCTTATATGGACCATACATTAAGCCACCAATCAGCGCCCGCTGAGTACCCGAAGCCCAATCCCTTCCCCTTCCTCCCCTCAAAAGGAGTGCTCACCCCTGTACGGGTTGCTGCTCTCCCCTTGCGAGACAGCCCAGCAGGTTTCTCCTCTAATAAAGCCTGTGTCACCTGGTTTTCAGCCTCCACGTGATCCTTCAGTATGCACCCCAACCAGGGATGGAACTCACAACGTAGGTATGTGCCCTGACTGGGATTTGAACCCTCAGCCTTGTGGTGCATGGGGTGATGCTCCAACCAACTGAGCCACCCAACCAGGGCCTGCGTCATATCCTTTATAATAAATTAATGATCTAATAAGTGAACCATTTTCCTGGGTTCTGTGAGCCCTTCTAGCAAATTATTGAACCCAAGGAGAAGTTGTGGGAATCCCTGGAAAGAAATTTGTGGGCAACCTGGGACCCATTATCTGGGACTGGTATCTGAAGTTGGGGCAGATTGGTGGGACTGAACCCTTAGCCTGTGGGGTCTTCAATAACTCCTGTTGGTGTCAGAATTGAGTTAAATCAGAGGAAACAAAGTTGGTGTCCCCAGAGAGCTGGAAATAGCTTGGTGGGGGAATCCCACACAGCTGGTATGTGACTGAGAGTTGCAGAGGAGAAACAGAGCTGACTTTCCCTTTTCAGGTGCTGAGGAGGCCCCAGAAGAACCAGCGGCCCTGGGTCTGAAAGGTGAATCAGATCAGGCACCCTGGGGAAGGGCCAGGTGGGGGCTGATTGGGTGTGTGGAGGCCACAGGGCTGGGTCTCAAAGGAGCCAAAATCATGGGATAAAGATTGTGGTTCTGGAAGAGTCAGGCACACAGTATGCACTCAATACATGTGTATTTAATTAATTTTCATTTTGCTCAAAAGTTGACTTTGTTCATACTCAAAGTATAAACTGTGTATAGCATGTTGCTTCACACATTCGCCAGTAGGGTGGAGCCTTCTCCTTTTGTCCAGGGGATTAGAAAGGATTCGTGTCAATACATTTTCTGGATCTTGTTTTCGCTGGCCTGCAAAAGAAAGTGGGCATGTCAGACAACGGGAGGAGGGTATGGGCAGTCAGTTTGGAGGGGCTGCCAGACCTCCAGGCCAATGGAGGGCCCCACTATCTTCTCAGATCCCCAACAATCCCCAACCTTCCCTCTTACTCATATGCAATCCCCACCCCCACCCCCAGCCAGCCCCAGACCTTCCCAGTTGTTAATTCTAGGCTTGCTCTGACCTTATTCCAGCAGAAGACTCCAATTCCTACGAGTCCTATTGCCACTGCGCCCACGGCTAGCACTAGCGCACCGGGCCCTGTTGAATATGCTAGGAATTTCACACCACCCGCTCCCTATATGGAGGAAGAAAGGGGAAGGGTGACCTGTGAGCCCAGGCTCACCCTGCAGGATGGAGACAATGAGGGGACTATGGGGCTCAGGGTCCCGGCTGACAGGATGGGTGGAACCAGAGGGAAGAGGAACACTCAAGATGGCCCCTTCACTGAGCTGAGTGGGAAGAATGGGCTTCAAGGCAGATGCTGGCTCTGCTCCCCCCTCTGTAGTGAGCAACTGGTGGCCTCAGGACGGCCCTTGGCCCTCTAGGCCCTGCCACCTCATAGGTCCTGGGGATGGCACTCTCCAACCCCTGGGCTGGAGGGAGAACGCAAGTGGCCAGTGGAACTGCTCACAGGGTGAGCTGGGCACACTGCAGAGGGTCCTTCAGGCTCTGGAGGAGGTGGCCCTTCTGGCTCCCCCAGCTGGGGATGGAGGCTGAGGAGTCCCTGTGTAACTGGACAATCAGTGGGTCCGTGCTGCTGTCACTCCTTGAGCCAATGAAGCAGAGACAGGATTGAATTATGAGCGTTTATTCCAATACTGCTGGCAGTGTTGGTGAGAAGCAGGTCATCCACAGAAATCTGCTCTGCGCCCCACCATAAACCAGCTGCTTATATTGGGTAGAAGGACAAAGATTACATGGGGAAGTGGGCAAGGGTATGCCAAATGGGCAGTTTACAGGTAATACAGGCTGGAGATTTGCCAAGGCCTGCGTTATGCAAAGACTGGGGGTCTTCAAAGGGCTGGCGATATGGGAAGGGCTCCAGGCTCTGGTTTCTACAACCAGGTTGTCAATCTTTCCATGATAACAGGCTGCTCCCTGGTGGGGATGAAGGGCTGCATTTTCAGGTGAGCTCCCAGCCATGATAGAATGTGCCTTCTTTCATCAGAACAAAACAATCACGGTTAACAGAGCGTGATTAATATTTCTTACAACTTTAGTTGGTCCCCAATATTCTATTTCTGCCCCTATCACCTGGGTCCTCTGAGAATTCCTGGCCTGTGGCTTGAGATGCCCCACCCCATGTGTCCTGGGGCCTTAGCCCAGGGGGAAGCAGTGGACCCCCTTATAGGCCCTCAGTTGTCCTGCGTGCACCCTGTCAGTGGGGGAAATGACCAGAGTCCTGTGTTTGTCCCAGTAACTGGTGGCTGGGCACGGCCAGGCCTGGCTGAATCTCACCAGCAAGAGGAGGATTTCAGAACCTTTTCTTTCCATCTTCTCAAGGAATCAGAGCTCACACCTGTGGGGAGAACACCCCAAGTCACTTTCCCACACACTCCAATTCCCCGAGGGCCTCTGGGATCTGCTCCTGCAAGGCGGAAGCCAGGTCCCAACCTCACAGGGATCCTGCCTAGAGGGGACCACCTGGCCAACAAGAGACCTGAGGGTTAATTGCCCTGGACCAGGCCCATTCTCTGGGGGTGGGGGTTGTCTGTGGAGTCCCAGGGCCAGGCTTTGCCTTGGGCTCAGGAGTCTCCTCTGTAGGCCCCTCTTCCCCCTTTGCCTCTGAGCCCCCCAGTTGGCTGGGGCTTCCCATTGTAAGAGACATGCCTCTATGATTCATCTTCATAGAAAAGAAACAACCTGTAGCCAGTCAGTTACTGAATTTCCCCAGAGCAAGCAGGATGAAGGAGGTGAGGTGGGGAGAGGATAAGAGAGCTGTGCTCCTGGCTAGTAGCACATTTTCCAGGAAGATTCCCTAGAGCAGTGGTTCTCAACCTTCCTAATGCCGTGACCCTTTAATTCAGTTCCTCATGTCGTGGTGACCCCCAACCATAAAATTATTTTCATTGCTACTTCATAACTGTAATTTTGCTACTGTTATGAATCATAATGTAAATACCCTGTTCTCCGATGGTCCCTGTGAAAGGGTCGCGACCCACAGGTTGAGAACCGCTGTCAGGGTCGCCTAAGACCATCGAAAAACACAGATATTTACATTACGATTCATAACAGTAGCAAAATTACAGTTATGAAGTAGCAACGAAAATAATTTTATGGGTGGGGGTCACCACAACATGAGGAACTGTATTAAAGGGTCGCGGCATTGGGAAGGTTGAGAACCACTGCCCTAGACAAAGGGAGGTGGGGACAACTAGCAAAGGCCTCAGCCAATGAAAAAAAAAACAAACCCAAGAGGAGACAATAAGACCTAGGGACCTATAGGATAGAATGTAAACTCCATATACTCAGCCAAAGACCTGGAGGAGGGACTCTCACACAAGAGGATAAACATTGCCTGTGCCAGCTAATTCAGGTGTGCCTGCACCAACAGACACCCGCTCTGGAGAAAGTTTTAAAGTCTCGTTTTCGCCAGACTTCTCTCTCCGAGTCCGTTATTTGAATTCAGACAGGTGAGCCTTTCTCACACTGTCTCCTTACCCACCTTGGGAAACTGTTTTTTGAGGGAGCTCCTGTGGCCACCAGCCCAGCTCTGCCCACCTCCTGCCCATCCTCTTCAGCACCCTCCGGCTGTACCCCCCACACCTTGAACACCCAGGCTTGGCTCCTGGGTCCCTGGGCCCCTCTCCTCTGCTCCCTGGGTCACATGGGGATACTCACCAGCAGCCCCTCCCCCCTTCCCTGTCCACCAGGTATTTCATTTGGCTGCTCAGAATTCCTGACACCCCTCCTCCCCCAACTCACCGCTCCCAGCAGGACCCATGGGTCCTAAGAACCTGCCATGGGACAAACCTGGGGAGGACCTGAGGGGGATGGTCATCTGACAGGTGATAGTGGGGTGAGTGGGTACAGAGAAAGGGACAGCTGGGGTCCTTGACCCACTGACACTCCCTGCCCAACTCCCCACACACATCCGAAGGCACACATTCCAAGGCCAGGTTGTCGGCAAACCCTCGCTCTCACCCTTTGTCCTCAGTCACCCCTTCTAGAAGGAAGATCTGAGTCCTGCGTGCAAATCACTTTCCTGCTGTAACTAGGCCTTCCTGGCTGAGGACCCCATTCCCTGAGGCTAAGCCTGCCGCCCTGTTCCGGATAACGAACCCCCTGTTGGACTCCCACATCTTGGTGAGGCAGCTGTCCTACCCTGGTCCCCCTGCCTGTCACCTGCTCTTACCTTCAGAAAGAGACCAACCGCTCTCCTCCTGCTCTGGCTGGTCTGACCCAGAAACAGTCTTGGGAGTTTGCTTCCTGCTCTTCCCGGTTGTGTATCCAGTGGTTTCACTGAAATCATGTGACATTTTTCCTGAGGTTATTATGCTTCATTTTATTTTGTTTCCCTTTCACTTGCTCTGCAGAAAAAGCAGTTAACACATAGCTTTTTGGGAGTCAACTAAGGACAGCTGAGGGTGAGGGACAGAGAGAGAAAATTAATTCTGCATGGCTGCTAAAGGAGAAATAATTTGAAGCCCCAGACAGTAGGGGCAGTGCCTGGGGGTGGTGGGGAGTGAGGCCAAAGACTCCATAATTCTGAGTCATTTGAAGAGGACCCCGAGCCTGTTATGTAAACAGAGCTTCAGGTCCAGTCCCTGCCCCAGTCTGCAGCCCTGTCCCGTACTCAGAATCCCCGGAGCCAACATTTTTGACAAAGGCCCTTCCCCTGGAAGCTCACAGTGTTAGAAATTCTCTCAATGATGTCACAGGAATGAGGCAAACACTCAAAACTGGATCGGGAAGGCCAATTTACCCCTGCAGAGAAGGGTGCTCTGGCCAGCTGGAAATCAAGGGCAAAGCACATGGAAAGAGAAATCCAATCTGTTTAATTTCATGACCCAGGTTCTGCCCTGCCCCTCACTTTGAACTCTGACTTGATTGGTCAGGGCTCAGAGCTCAGTTTCCCATTATTGTGAGATTGGCTAATTCAGAGGAAGGGGAAGGGGAAGACAGAGGCCAAGATGGTGGCCTCCAGGGGAGCTGCAAGTCATGAGGGCCAAATTACTGGCACCAAGTCACTGGAACCAAAATGGCGGCTGCCTAAACTGTTCTTTGACAGAAAAGATTACTTGTTTATTCTCACATCAGCCAGAAGCCTTCAGTCCTGGGAGACTTTCTGGAGGAGGTAACACTTGGGCCTGGGAGGGCAACGACCAAGCAGCATCTGGGGAAGGCCAGCAGGAGGGGGCCTGAGGCCTCCTGGGGAAAGTCCTGCAGGGGAGGACCCTCAGGGAGGGCCCCCAACACAGAAAAAATAACAATCAAGCTCACCACCCGACACCTACCCACCCACCACCCAGCACCCACCATCCCTGTGTCTCTGCATCTGCCTACCTAGCTAACCTTGCTGAGCAAACAGCCTGCCTGACATGTGTGCCTTAAGAACCACGAGGATACAGAGTTTCTGTTTTAATGCCTAATCATTTCAGGTCATTGAACTAATAGCCTATAGATGGGCATTTAGTTTTTTTCTACTTTTTTTAATATTATGAAGTTGTATCAATATTATATGTACATGAATGTATTAACATAAAGACATTCAAACCTGTAAAGAATTTTTGTGAGTTTATTTGAGCCAAACTGTTGACAATTGCCGGGAAGCAGAACCTCAAGGGACTGAAATAATGCTCCAGAGAATGTCGGGTTACATCTATATTTATACATTGCAATCAAAGGAAGAGATGTAGGTGCGTTACATGAAATCCACTGGTGATAGACTAGAGCAGTGGTCGGCAAACTCATTAGTCAACAGAGCCAAATATCAACAGTACAATGATTGAAATTTCTTTTGAGGGCCAAATTTTTTAAACTTAAACTATATAGGTAGGTACATTGTTATTAACTTAATTAGGGTACTTCTAAGCTGGCCTTTGCTAAAAACTCAAGGGGCCAAAGAGCCGCATGTGGCTGGCAAGCTGCAGTTTGTCGACCACTGGACTAGAGAGAGGGGAGAAAGCAAAGCAAGGGGGTGGGGGGGGGGGACTTGAGGGGGACCCCCTGGGATTGGGTATAAAGTAAAATGATAGACAGGTACTTAGGTGGGTGCAGGAACAATTAACATGATAACAAGGAATGAGTTTGTGGTGTCTGTCCTGGCACATTAGGTTGTACCCCAAGGGGTCCAGAAAAAGGGAAGTTAACAAGTTACCCAGACATTCCAAAGAGTATGTTATTATAGACGCAAAAAGATCGATAGGCTCAGTTAAGGTAAAGGTTGACCTTGTCAGTGAAAATGACAGCCTAGGATGTAACTGTTAGGTTTGCAGTTCTCGGCACAGGAAACAGAGTCGGAAAACCAGACAAGTTAAAAAGAGGAGCTTTAATCTGCACCTAGGGGTGAGGTTCATTGAGAAAGAGGGTAGAAAAACCAGGATTAGAGGAGAAGGACCCAGCCTGGCTGTCTCGCAAGGGGAGAACAGCAACACGTGCAGAGGTGAACATGCCTTTTGAGGGGAGGAATGGGAAAGGGTGGGGCTTAGAGTACTTGGCACGCACTGATTGGTGGTTCAATGTATAGTCCATATAAGGTGCCTGGTTAGGTGCTCCGGAATGTCCGGGTGGCAGAAGCAGGTTACATCATACTCCGCCCACCAGTTGGGGGAAGGGAGGATCTATCATTAACTACCCACCATAACTGCTTTTAGTTAAAGTTTAATTTCAGACCACCCTTTGTGGTTACTTTAGGTCTCTGAGTTTGCAAGACCGCCTAGCAGGCCTTCCCTGAGCTTGTCAGGTCAGCATGTGGCCCCTTCCATCCACAAATGTTTCTGTTGGACCTTTGAAACTCGAAAATCAAATCAAACTGGGTAGGATGCGAAAGTGGCTTCCTGGGTTCTTGTCCAGGTGGATTCAAAGAGTGAAGCCACAGACAAAAGGTGGTATAGGAAAAGGTGGAAATTTATTGAGAAACCAGCACAGACTCCCACCTGGGGCGGGGGAGAGAGTCCCACTAAGTCCCTTTTTCTAAGGTTTATAAAGGCTGCAGTTCTTTGTGTCCTGATATCCCCTCTGTTTGGTCACTATGGCGGCTTCAGAGCTCAAACCTCAGGTGAGGTTCCCCTCTTCTTCTCCCTTTTGTTTTTCTATTCCCTTGGGCCTTCCTCTTCCTTCTCTGAATGAGTGGCTTCCTTCCTTTAATCTGTAAATGCACACCTCCTGGCAGCTCCCTCATTCTGTAAGTGTATACCTTTGGGCAGCTCCCAGCTTTGCAGCCTTGTGGTTCTCCCCATGGAACCCCTAATTCCTAAAACGTCCTAAACCTGCTATTTTACCCCTAAAAACTCTTTTCACCTTCACCCTGCATGGTGCTCTGTGGCCCTTCCAGTGAGCAGCTCCCGCTGTGCCTCTGGGGGCCTCTGCAGTGCAGGGCTGAAGGGTCTGGCCAGTGAGGGAAATGCCACTTCATATTTTATAATTTTTAAGTGATGGGATTTTGACTGATTGGTCTTTTACTTTTCAGCAGGCCCCCTGCCCCTTAGTATTTTAAAATAAAAAATATCAAGCCTGGCAGTTATAATTAATCTGAAATAAAACTTCAAGCCCAGCTGGCATGGCTCAGCGGTTGAGCGTCAACCTATGAACCAGGAGGTCAAGGTTCATAGGTTAAGGTCAGGGCACATGCCCGGGTTGTGGGCTCAATCCCCAGTGTGGGGCATGCAGGAGGCAGCCTATCAATGATTCTCTCTCATCATTGAATGTTTCTATTTTTCTCTCCCTCTCCTTTCCTCTCTGAAATCAATAAAAAAATAAAAAAATAAAAAACTTCAACTGCTAACCTCTCTGAAGAGACTAAGTAAATAATCCTAACGTGGTAGGCAGTTAGGCATGAGCAGAGCAAGGATGATGGGCAGGTACAGAAAGCCACCAGGGTGGAAAGCCCCAGGTGCCTAGCCACGGGAAAAACTGGTAAAACAAGAACCTTGCCCCCAGGGTGACCTTTGCTTCCCTAGCATATCATTGGTCATTCGGTTTAGATCCCCTGACCTCTCCTATTGCTGGTCATATGGTTTGGACACTCCCCTGACCTCTCCTCCCCTGGCATGTTGCTAGCCATACAGGTTAGACCTCCTTAGAGGGGAACAAATCAGGGGGCCAGAGAATAGCCCTTAAGCATTAAGCCCCCAGGACAATGAGGCTCTGACCCCATCAAATACATCTCGGCCTCAGTTGTGTTTCAGCTGCAGGCCCAGACAAGCAGCAAAACCAGACAAGCGACACTATGGCTGACCTCAGGACCAGCTGCGGTGACTAATGACCCCCTGCCCTGGCGCCAACCCTGAAAGGCCACTGGGAAAGCTGATAAATATTCCATTGGGACCCTCCCCTCAGCTGGAGTGTGGCTCTCTCCACGGAGCACACCCTATCCCTTCCCCACGCCCTTCCCCCTCTCTTTCTCCTAAGCTCCAAGGGCCCTCCTTTTGCCTCTGTAACTTGTTTCTGAGCCCATTTCTTCTACAGCTCACTTCTTCCACCTCTGTAACTTCATAAATAAACTTTCTTTTATAGTTTGAGTCTTGAGTCTTCCTTAGCTAGAATTCAAGTACCAAGGTTGCTGAACCAGGGTTTGGTCTGACTCCACTGGTCTCATACCTGGAGCTGTCTTCACTGCCAACACTAAGAAAATAAAAGTTAGTGCTTTAAGAGCTCTAGAACCCAACCTTGGCTGGTGTGGGTCAGTGGTTGGAGTGTCGCCCTGCGCACAGAATGGTAGCAGGTTTGATTCCCAGTCAAAGGCATGTACTTCGGTTGAGGGTTCCCTCCCCACCCACCCAATATGTCTCTCTCACATTGATGTTTCTCTCTCTCTCTCCCCCTCTTTCTCCCTTCCTCTCTCTCTCTCTCTCTCTTTCTCTCTCTCTGAAAAGCAATGGGAAAAATACCCTCAGGTGAGGATTAACAGAAAACAAACACACACACACACAAAACCAACCTCTAGAAACCCCCAAATTACAGAGAGCATCCACCCTGAGAAGAAAGGAGGGGGGAGAACAGTGCCAACCTGAGCGAGGGCTGCACAAAGGCCACGGTGTGTGGTGAAGGGGGCCGTGCCTGAAAAGGCTCAGACCAGGGACCATCCCTGTTGCCCAGGGGAAGGCCTTCCCTTACAGGGGTCTTTCTTGGCCACAGGAACAGGGGTATCTTCCAGGAGCTGAATCCAAGATTTCTTTGAGGGCAAATGCTCTGCTTGCCAGCTGCCCTGCTTCGCCTGTGCTGAGGCTGCACGGTCCTGGCCAAGCCATTGTGTTACAGAAAAACCGGAGAAGAACCAGCAACACTCAGAGAGATGGAGTTACATATATTACGCGTGGGCCCAGAGGTAAATGTCTCTCAAATTCTGGGCCCCAACATGGAGGAACTTTCCCTATTTATACGTTTTTACCTTCTTTGTCTCCCAAATATGGGGTGTTTTCGGTCCCCTTTGCAAGTTCTTTTTTTTTTTTTTAATATATTTTATTGCTTTTTTACAGAGAGGAAGGGAGAGGGATAGAGAGTTAGAAACATAGATGAGAGAGAAACATCAATCAGCTGCCTCCTGCACACTCCCCACTGGGGATGTGCCCACAACCAATGTACATGCCCTTGACCGGAATCGAACCTGGGACCTTTCAGTCTGCAAGCCGACGCTCTATCCACTGAGCCAAACCGGTTAGGGCTGCAAGTTCTTAAAGAGCCCTATGTGCTGGGGCTTTGAGACCTCAACCAAAGGCTTGGCCTGGCGCCAGCACTGATAACTTTGTCCAGGGAAGGTTTAATGGCCTCTCTGAAGTGGGAGTAGTCTTATTTTTCCTTATTATTTAAAAAAGCATTTACAGAAGCCAAATAGCAGGGTTAAAATTTCAAACAGCAGTTTTTATATAAGATGGATGCTTCAATTGAAACCACACAGGGCCTGGAAGCTGCCAGGCCTGGCCAGGACCACGGTTGCAGGCCTGTGGGAGCGGGCAGGCTGGAGCTGGGACATCCAGACAAAAAGGTGACGTAGGAACCCTCTCAGGCAGCAGAGGGTGCTATAGCACCAACTCTGGGAGCTGCTCTTCCACCTCTATCTGGTCTCCCTCTGGGGAGAGGGAGGAAATAGGATGCTTTCCAGACTCAAACCCTGCCTTTACACGCCCCCTGGCGGCTCCCAGAACTGGTAATTGGTTATCTATTTGTTTGTTTGTTTGTGGTTTGTCTTGCCTCAGAGGAATGTCAACTCCAGGATTCCTGGATCCAGGAATCAGACGTGGGAGTGGGAGAGGCTGCACTCTCACCCTTGCCCCAGGAGTCACTGAGGCAGGATAGTAAGAAGCTGGGCAGATTCCTTGACAAGTGGAATAGGGAAGCTGAGACAATACAATGAAACAGGCCAAACAATCTGCGCAATTTACAGCGAGCGAGCGAGTCACAAGGTTTTACCTTCCTTAACCAAGGACACTAAGGAGCAAATGGTTTACATATTACAGATCATCTCAGGACAGAATGGACTTGGTCCCGGTCCTTTTTCAATAACATTCTTAATGACGTTTTTAAAAAAATATATTTTATTTATTTTTTTACAGAGAGGAAGGGAGAGGGATAGAGAGTCAGAAACATCGATGAGAGAGAAACGTCGATCAGCTGCCTCCTGCACACCTCCTACTGGAGATGTGCCCGCAACCAAGGTACATGCCCTTGACTGGAATCGAACCTGGGACCCTTCAGTCAGGGCCAAATACCTTCTTTTAAAAGAAACTAACCAGAAAATGACCCCTGTCCCCTCTATACACACATTTGGATGAATGAACACATCTGAGAAGCTAATGAGCCCTGGCAGGTGTGGCTCAGTTGGTTGAGCATTGTCCCATGTTCCAAAAGATCGCTGGTTCAATTCCCAGTCAGGGCACCAGCCTTGGTTGCAAGCTCAGTCCCCAGTAGGGGATGGGTAGGAGGCAGCCAATTGATATTTCTTCTTCCCATTGATGTTTCTCTCTCTCTCTCTCTCCCTTTCCCTCTCTCTCTCTCTTCTCTCCTGCTCTCTCTTTCTAAACTTTAGAATCTAAAGTCAATAAAAAAAATTTTTTTTACAGAAAAAAAAGCTAATTAATATTCTGTTAAGACCCTCCCTGAGACCTCCCCTGGGATTCTGGCAGGTCAAAGAGAGATAAAAAGCCTCAAGACAAAAGAGCCACAGTGCGCCCTCAAAAGAGGATGTCTATGCCTTGTGTCTTTGCTGGTTTTCTCCCAAACTCTAGGGGACCCCATGAGACTTGTAACCAGGAGAGCAGTGGGCAACCCCCCGGACCTATCCCCATTGCCCCCTTTCCTCTGACTTTTCCTCTCCTGTTGCTTCTCCTACCTTAAGCCCTCCGTTGTTTCACTGTCCCCAGCTTTAATAAACATACTCTCAAAACCACCTGGACTCTTGCTGTGAAATCTTTCCTACACGGAGTCAAGAACCCACACACTACCGGTGACAAACAGGCTGTGTTCTAGGAGGCCCGATTAAGGAGTTTTAGATTTTATTCCAAAGGCATTGGGGAGAGATTTGAGCATTTTAGAAGTTTTCATTTTAGAAATATTACTCTAACAATATAGATGCTTAAATGTTACGGTGATTGTCTCTGGGGGATGGAATTGCTTGTGTACATTTTTTCTTTACTTTTTTCCTTTTCTGTTCATTTATCTGTATTTTATCGTGTTTTCCACAGTGAACACGGCTTACCTGTATGTATTAGTGTCCAGGGGCTGCCATCAAGAAAGGCCCACCAACTGGGTCACTTAAGACAGCAGGAATTTATTATCTCCCAGATCGGGAGACCCTGGGAAGTCCAAAATCAAGGTGTCACAGGGCCAAGCTCCCTCCCAAGGCTCCGGGGAGGATCCTTTCTTTCTTCCTTCCTTCCTTTCTTTCTTTCTTCTCTTTCTTTCTTTCTTTCTTTCTTTCTTTCTTTCTTTCTTTCTTTCTTTCTTTCTTTCTTTCTTTTTTTTTTTTTTAACATGGGAAGGATCCTGTCTCTCTTTTTCTCTTTTTTTTACTTGGGTTTTGGCTAGGAAATAATTCAGAGCCAAAACCCAAACTGTAAGCGAACATTTATGGGTAGATTACAGAGGTAGAAGAAGTAATTCCTAGAAGAGATGGGCTTAGGAAACAAGTTATAGAGGTAAAGGAAGGGGCCTTGGAGCTTGGGAGGGAGGAAGCTCACTGTAATGTGCCTGGGACCACCGAGGGGGGGGGGAGGGGGAAGGGGGAGGCAGGAGCGTGCTTCCAGGAGAGGAGCACCCGGGGAAAGATCCTTCCTGCCTCTTCGGTTTCTGGTGGCTCCTGGTGCTCCTTGGCTGGTGGCTGCATCCCTCCGGTCTCCACCCCCACCTTCACGTGGCCTCTCCCCTGAGTGCCTCTGTGTTTCCTCTTCTTATGAGGACACCAGCCACTGGGGTTAGGGTCCCCCTTAAATTCATAATGATCTCATCCAGAGATCCTTAGCTAATTGCATCTGCAAAGCCCTTCCTTTGTTCCAAACAAGGTCACATTCTGAGGTTCCGAGTGAACATCAAGTTTTGAAGGGCTACTATTCAACCCACCACATTGTAGGATACAAATAAAGCATCAAAGGAAAATGTAAACATCATTCTGGAGGCCCCATGAGGACTGGAAGCAAAGCCTAGAGGCCAGGAGCCTGGAGAGAAGGCTGATGCTGGAGTCGCGGCCCGGGTATGGACAGCAGCAGCTGGGAATACAGAGGGCAGGGTGAGGCAGAGGCTGTGGAGGCCATGTCAGGGGGTTAACTGGAGATGGAAATCAAGTAGGGCCAACTGCTGGCTTTCTGGCTTGGACAACAATGCTACTTATCCAGATGGGAATGAGGAGGAGGAGCAGGTTCGTGAGAAAGGCATCTGCCAGAACCCTGAGAAAACACTCCACAAGCCAGGGGTACAGACTCCGAGGTACCAAGATATGTTCTCTGAAGGCAGAGTCCTAAGACTAAAGAATCCAGTGAGAAAGGTGATCATGATTTCCTACTAATGGCAAGCCTACTTTTCTAATGGACATATTTGTCTAACTGCTCCATTTTACAGGTGGGGAAACTGAAAACTAGCCTATACCATTCAGAATATATGGCTTTATCTGTTTTACCTAGTTTAATCAGACTGTAAACTTTCATCAGACTGGGAAAAATAGATCTCATGTTCAACCTCACTTGTGATTATTGAAATGCAAATTCAAATGACACTGAGATAAACTGGATCTCATTAAAATTTAAAACTTTTGTGCATAAAAAGATACTATAAAAAAGTGATAGTTTTGCTCAATGGATAGAGCATCGGCCTGAGGACCAAAGGGTCCCAGGTTCGATTCCAGTCAAGGGCACATATGGTTGCAGGCTCCTCCCTGGCGCCGGCCCTGGTCGGGGCTCGTGTGGAAGGCAACTAATCAACGTGTTTCTCTCACATCGATGTTTCTGTCTTTCCCTCTCTCTTCCACTCTCCCTAAAAATCAATGGAAAAATATCCTTGGGCAAGGATTAACAAACAACAACAACAAAAACTGAAAAACAACTCACAGAATGGGAGAGAACAGTCACAAATCTGATAAGGAATTAATCTCCAGAATATATAAAGAACTCTTACAACTCAACAACAAAAACACACACACCCCAGTTAAAAAATGGGCAAAGGACTTAAATAGATATTTCTCCAAAGAAGATATACAAATTAACAATAAACATGAAAAGAGGCTCAAAATCACTAATCATTAGAGAAATACAAATCAAAATCACAATGAGATACCACTTCATACCCACTAGGATGGCTAGAATAAAAAAGACATAATAACAAATGTTGCGCCCTAACCGGTTTGGCTCAGTGGATAGAGCCTCGGTCTGCGGACTGAAAGGTCCCAGGTTCGATTCCGGTCAAGGGCATGTACCTTGGTTGCGGGCACATCCCCAGTAGGGAGTGTGCAAGAGGCAGCTGGTCGATGTTTCTCTCTCATCGTTGTTTCTAGCTCTCTGTCCCTCTCCTTTCCTCGCTGTAAAAAGTCAATAAAATATATATTTTTTAAAAAAAATGTTGCTAGGAATGTGAAGATGTGCATTGCTGGTAGGAATATAAAATGATGAAAGCCTTGTGGAAAAGAGTCTGGCAGTTTTTCAAAAAAGTTAAACATGAAATTATCATATGAGCCAGCAAATTATCATATGAGCTAGGTATATATCCAAGAGAAATGAAAATATACCCACACAAAGACTTGTATACCAATGTTCATAAATAGCAGCATTATTCACAACAGCCAAAAAATGAGAACAACTCGAATGTCTGTTAATGAATGGATGGATAAACAAAACAGTCTATATAGTCCATGGAATATTAGTCAGCCATAAAAAGAATAAAATTATGATACATGCTACAACATGGATAAACCTTGAAAGCATTATGCTAAGTACAATAAGCCAGACACAAAAGGACAACTATTACATGATTTCCACTCATATGAGATACCTAGAGTAGTCAAATTCTTAGGTACAGAAAAAAAAAATGGAATAGAGGTTACTAGGGGCTGGGGAGAGGGTGGAATGAGGAGTTATTGTTTAATGGCCATAGTTTCAGTTTGGGGGGTAAAACATGTTCTGGAAATGGATAGCGGTGATTGTTGCACAACATTGTGAGTATACTTAATGCCACTGAATTGTACACTTGCAAATAGTTGAATTGGTAAATTTTATGTTGTAGACATTATACCGCAAAAACCAACACAGAAACACCATTTCTCACCTTTCAGGTTAGCAACATAGAAAAGTATAGCAACCCACTCTGTTGGCTAGGCTGTGGGAAAGCAGGCCCTCTTATATTTTGCTCGTGGGAATGCGACCCTTACCGAGAGGAATCTGTCATTAGTAACAAAATTTCATGTCTTTACCTTTTGCCCCAGAAACCCCACTTCTAGAACTTTACCTTGGAGATGTAGTCCCAACAATATGAAAATACATATGTACTTGGTTGCTCATTGCAGCAGGGGAACTATTTAGATGCTCATACATAAAAAAAGTGGTTGAATAAAAGTTCTTCCACACACCTCTGTGAATTGAAGGGATGTGATTTCCAGGATATAATGCTAAGTGAAAAAGGCAAAGTGGGAAAGAATATATTGTGCTACTTTTGTATGAGAAACAAGGGGAACTAAGAAAATATACATTTGCCTCCTCACTTGAGCATAAAGAAACCTAGGAAGGGAAAAGCAGAGAGAACTGAGATTGATTACCAGAAGGCACTGGGCAGGAATTGCAAGGACAGGAAGGAGGGGACAGGGGAGAAGATACTTCTCTGAATGTACCTTTTTTAAAAAAGGTTTATTTTATTGATTTTTTTACAGAGAGGAAAGGAGAGGGATAGAGTTAGAAACATCAACAAGAGAGAAACATCGATCAGCTGCCTCCTGAACACCCCCTACTGGGGATGTGTCTGCAACCAAGGTACATGCCGTTGACCGAAATTGAACCTTCAGTTAGCAGGCCGACGCTGTATCCATTGAGCCAAACCGGTCAGGGTTGAATATACCTTTTTGTACAGATCTGCCTTTGGAACCATGCCATTCTTTTATGTATTGGAAAAAGTAAGTAAAATCTCCAAGATGGGAGGGGAAAGTCCTAAAATCTAATACAAACAGAACCAAAGCACATTTCAAATGAATAACAAACACACTTGTTCTCACTCGCTGCAGCAGGCCCACACTCCTCTCGCAGCTGTGCTCTGTGCTATTCCATTCTCCAAGACTGTTGTCTCCTCCTCCAATCGCCATGGAAGAAGAGATGTCATCAACAATGGCTATGGCTGTGCTGAGCTGGCTTTGTTGGCGATGATTCCACCCATCCCCCAGCTGCGTTTCCTTCCATTGCCAGATGCCCCCAACACCAGCATCATGGTGGGCATGGGGCAGAAGGACAGCTGTATGGGCAACAAGGCCCAGAGCAAGCACGGTATTCTCACCGTTTTGGATGACATGAAAATGGGAGAAGATTTGGCACCACACCTTCTATAACAAGCTCCTAGTGGCCCCCGAGGAACATCCTGTGCTGCTTCTGACTGAGGTTCCTCTGAACCCCAAGGTCAACCATGAGAAGATGACTCAGATCATGTTCGAGACCTTTACCACTAAGGCCTTGTGCATGGCCATCCAGGCTGTGCTGTCCCTGTATGCCTCTGGCCGCACCACTGATATTGTTAAGGACTCTGGGGATGGGGTCACCCACACTATGCCCAACAATGAGGTCTACTTCCTCCCATACTCTGTCCTGTGTCTGGACCTAGCTGGCTGGGACCTGGCCGACTATCTCACTGAAGATCCTCATGGGGTGTAGCTACACTTTTACCACCACAGTGAATGGGAAATCATGTGTAACATCAAGGAGAAGCTCTGCTATGTAGCCCCGGACTTCGAGCAGGAGATGGCCACTGCAGTGTCTGCCTGCATCCTGGAGAAGAGCTATGAGCCTGAGGGGCAGGTGATCATCATCAGCAAGCAGTTCCAGTGTCCGGAGGTACTCTTTCAGCCCTCCTTCCTGGGTATGGAGTCCTGTGGCATCCAAAAGACCGCATTCAACTCTATCGTGAAGTGTAATGTTGATGTCCGGAAAGACATGTATGCCAACACAATGTTGTCTGTAGGACCACCATGTACCCCAGCATTGCCGACAGGATGCAGAAGGAGATCACAGCCCTGGCTGTGATCAAGATCAAGATCATTGCCCTGCCGAAGAACAAGTACTTGATGTGGATGAATGACTTCCTTCTGGCCTCACTGTACACCTTCCAGCAGATGTAGATCAGCAAGAGTACGACAAGTTGGGCCCGTCCATTGTCCACTGCAAATGCTTCTAAACATACTGTGGGCAGATGAGTAGCATTTGCTGCATGAGTTGATCAAGTCTGAGTTTGCCCTAGCAAATGTATACACCTCATGCTGGCCTCGTGGAACTGGAATAAGCCTTTGAAAAGAAATTGTCCTTGAAGCTTGTATCTGATCTTGTATTCAAGTTAACTGTTCCCTTGGTACATGTTTTAATACCCTGTACATATCTATGATTTTAAAAAAATATTTTTTATTGATTTCAGAGAGGAAGGGGAGAGAGAGAGAGAGATAGAAACATCACTGAAGCCCTAACTGGTTTGGCTCAGTGGATAGAGTGTCGGCCTGCGGAGTGAAGGGTCCCAGGTTCGATTCCGGTCAAGGGCATGTACCACGGTTGCGGGCACATCCCCAGTGGGGGGTGTGCAGGAGGCAGCTAATCGATGTTTCTCTCTCATCGATGTTTCTAACTCTCTATACCTCTCTCTTCTTCTCTGTAAAAAATCAACTATATACACTGGGGATGTGCCCGCAACCGTGGTACATGCCCTTGACCGGAATCGAACCTGGGACCCTTCACTCCGCAGGCTGACACTCTATCCACTGAGCCAAACCAGTTAGGGCTTCAGGGATGTTTCTATCTCTCTCTCTCTCTCCCTTCCTCTCTGAAATCAATAAAAAATATTTTTTTAAAATCATATATATATATATATACATATATATATATATATATGAACATCACTGATGAGAGAGAATCATTGATTGGCTGCCTCCTGTATACCACCTACTGGGGATCAAACTCACAATCCAGGCTTGTGCCCTTGACTGGAATCAAACCTGGGACCCTTCAGTCCATAGGCCAACGCTCTATCCACTGAGCCAAACCAGTTAGGGTCATATTTATGATTTAAACTCCTGTACATGTGGTTGGTCGCTTGGTGGCCGAAACAAAAACATGATTGTGCAAGAGAAATCCAGTGGCTTGGTGAGAATTGGGGAGACCATGCATTTCTGATTTGTTCAGGTTACTAACCTGCAGAAGATGCCTATTCCAGGATTTCTTTAGAGGCTGGCGTGAGTCCTGAACCAGCTGTCATTTCTGTGCTGCCAGTCTGATGGTGTTGGGAGAGTTTAAGGCTTGGAAAGTTTCTATCTCTCTATCCCTCTCCTTTACTCTCTCTCTAAAAATCAATGAAAATATAGTTTTTTAAAAAAGGTTTAACTATTAGGGAATCCATTAGACATTGAGAATGACTAATGTTATGATGACCTCAAAAATAGTATTTCATGCTTTATCACAGTGCTACCTCACTAAATAGGAAATTTAGTTTCTAAAAGCTCTTATCTGTTTTTTTATTTTACTGGCTTGAAAAGCAGATTCCTGTTTTGAGAATTACATGTTGTAATATAATCACATGTAAGTTAATGGTTCAAAAACAAATGATAGTACTTTAAAAAAGGAGCAAGACCCTTTTCCTTAGGTTGTGACACCAGGCTAAGAGGGCTTAGGGTTGGAACGCAAGGAGTGTGGGTAGGGCATGGGCTCAGGTATAAATCTGCTTATGCTCAAGAAGAAGGGCAGGAGATGGGATCTAGAGAACCTAGACCTTTCTTAGCTGATGTTTTTCTGCCAGAATACCAGGGATGCTTGTTTCCTGCCTTAAGTTGGAAAATAATTTGCATTTTCACCTCTAAATTTATTCATCCTTTTTAAAAAAAAAACTGATGCTTTAAAAAATAGATTTTTATTGATTTCAGAGAGGAGAGAGAAACATCTTTGAGAGAGATACATCCATAGGCTGCCTCCCTCAAGCCCCCTACTGGGGATTGAGCCCACAACCTGGGCATGTGTCCTGACCGGGAATCAAATCCGGGACCTCTTGGTTCACGGGAAGACGTTCAATCCACGGAACTACATCAGCCGGGCAATTCATCCTTTTAATTTATATAAAATTTTTGTACACAATTTTCAATTCTTTAAGAGATAACAAGTTTTGGTTTTCTACTGTCATGTGAGAACATTAGGCTCCAACAACAAGTCATTGTGAGACAAATAAAGTGCTGCAGTAAAAAAAAGAGACACATACTTAAGGGTGAGAAAAAATAAAATCAATGAACTTAAGTAACTTTTGAATGTAGTATTTAGAGCACATGCCTTCAGGTTAAAGACAAAAAAAAACCCTCTAAACAAATATTAAACTCTACTAGGTAGGCATTTTCCCCCATAGGCATGAATAGACAATTTGAAGTTACTTTTTGGAATTCTAGAATTGAGCAAATATGTAAATACTAGAGGCCCGGTGCACGAAATTCATGCACGAAGGGGGGTTGTCCCTCAGCCCAGCCTGTACCCTCTTCAATCTGGGACCCCTCGAGGGATGTCCGACTGCCCGTTTAGGCCCAATCCTGGGATCGGGCCTAAACGGGCAGTCGGACATCCCTCTTACAATCCAGGACTGCTGGCTCCCAACTGCTTGCCTGCCTGCCTTCCTGATTGCCCCTAACCGCTTCTGCCTGCCAGCCTGATCACCCCCTAACCACTCCGCTGCCAGCCTGTTTGCCCCCAACTTGCCTCCTCTGCCGACCTGGTTACCCCTAACTGCCCTCTCCTGCAGGGTTGATCACCTCCAACTGCCCTCCCTTGCAGGCCTGGTCCTTCTCAACTGCCCTCCCTTGCAGGCCGGGTGCCTCCCAACTGCCCTCCCCTGCTGGCCATCTTGTGGTGGCCATCTTGTGTCCACATGGGGGCAGGATCTTTGACCACATGGGGGCAGCTATATTGTGTGTTGCAGTGATGATCAATCTGCATAGTACTCTTTTATTAGATAGGATAGAGGCCTGGTACAGGGGTGGGGGCCAGCTGGTTTGCCCTGAAGGGCATCCCGGATCAGGTGGGGGTTCCCTTGGGGTGTGGGGAGGCCTGAGCGAGGGGCCTGTGGTGGTTTGCAGGCGGGCCATGCCCCCTGGCAACGCAAGTGGAGGCCGTGGTATCTGGAATTTATTTTCCTTCTACAATTGAAACATTGTAGCCTGAAGCAGAGCCAAGCCTGGGGCTCCCTCTGAGGCCGGTAGCCATTTGTGTTGGGGTTATAATTGAAACTTTGTTGCCTTAAGTGGGTGGGCCCGGCCAGGGTGTGCAGAAAGCTTTGTTTCCCCTGTTGCCAGCGGCAACCCTGGCCTGCTCTCTCAAGCTCCATTCTGTCGCAATTTGTTTGAATTTGTTTACCTTCTATAATTGAAACTTTGTAGCTTGAGTGGAGGCTTAGGCCTGGCAAGGGCAGGCGGAAAGCTTGGCTTCCTCTGTTACCTAGGAAACCTTGCTCTCTGTGGCTGTAGCCATCTTGGTTTGGGTTAATTTGCATGCTTGCTCTGATTGGATGGTGGGCGTGGCTTGTGGGCGTGGCTTGTGGGTGTGTCGGAGGTATGGTCAATTTGCATATTTGTCTATTATTAGATAGGATATTGGGGGGATGAAAGCCAAGTTCCTCAAGGTTGGAGAATGAAGTTACAAATATGGAGAGGGGATGCCTGGCCAGTGTGGCTCAGTTGGTTGGGCGTTGTCCCGTGCACCAAAAGGCTGCCAGTTCAAGTCCTGTTCAACGCACATGCCCAGATTTTGGGCTTAATCCCCAGTAGAGGGCATTCAGGAGGCAGCTGATCAATGTTTTGCTCACATTGATCTTTCTCTTCCTCTCCTTTACTCTCTAAAAATCAATTAAAAATATATTTAAAAAAAGAAATATGGAACCCTAGCCTGTTTGGCTCAGTGGATACAGCATTGGCCTGTGGACCAAAGGATCCTGGGTTCAATTCCAGTCAAGGGCACATACCACGGTTGCAGGCTCCTCCCCAGCCCAGACCCTGGTCAGGGTGCGTGCAGGAGGCAACCAATTGATGTGTTTCTCTCACATCAATATTTCCCTCTATCTTTCCCTCTCTCTAAAAATCAATCAATGGAAAAATATTCTTGGGTGAATATAAAAAAAAAATATGGAGAGGGGAAAGGATAGAATGAACCCTATAGCATTACACTGGAATTGGAGATATCAGTATAAACTCACAGATGTATACATCTCATCCATTTCCCAGCTCTATCCTCCAAGAGGGTGTAGAAATAATGATGCCACAGCAACTATAAGTACACTTAGTACCCAGATCTTGGTTTCTAAATACATTTCCCACTAAACACTTTTTTTTATGTTAATAGTGATCCTCTATTGGCCCGACCCGCAGGTAAAGTCAACGCGGGCCCTAGAGGGGGAGTGGGAATGAAAGGACAAGAGGCACAAGAGACGAGACAAGACAGGCTTTCTGATCAAGTCTCGTTTATTGCAAGGTATACGGGGACAGATATAGTCAGGGAGGGTGAGGGAATTCCTCTAATGATGTCAGCGGGAGGGTAGTTAGGCCGTAAATATCAAGAATAGGTTATCTCAACAGAGAGGTCTTGTTGTGCCCCAGCCGCCAGGATGTCTGCCGTCAGGGTGTCTAAGTAATAACTGTCAAGAGCCCCCTGTTGTGCAAACAATGTTATCTTTGGTCATCCAGATGCAGTTCTGGGAGCACAGTTTCCCACACTCTATGGATGGTGTTTATTCCTTTATTATTATTATTATTATTATTATTATTATTGATTTCAGAGAGGAAAGGAGAGGGAAAGATAGAAACATTAATGATGAGAGAGAATCATTGATTGGCTGCCTCCTGCATGCTCCTTACTGGGGACTGAGCCTGCAACCCAGGCATGTGTCCTTGACTGGAATAGAGCCTGGGATCCTTCAGTCTGCAGGCTGACACTCTATCCACTGAGCCAAACTGGCTAGGCTCCACTAAACACGTAAAAAAAAACAACAACAAAAAAAAACCAAAAACAGCTACAAAGGGTCAACTAGAAATTTTATAGCAGAGAAAACCTGGTTGATCAATCAAAGTCAGCCTTGGCAGTAATGAAACTATTAGGCAGTATATACCTCTTCATATTATATACCAAAAACTCAGCATCACTTCCGTAGTCTTCCTGCCAAAAGTGTATAGCCTAAATCTAAGTATGATTAAACTGAAATTGAGGGACATTCTACAAAATAAATGGCCTATACTCTTCAAAATGACAATGCAAAAAAAAACAAAAACAAAAACAAAATGACAATATCATGAATTATAATAGCTAGGAACTATATCAGATTAAAGGAGTTTAAAAACTAAATGCAAAGCTTGTATGATTTTGAATTTTCTTTTGCTATAAAGAATATTATCAGAACAATTGATAACACCTTGATAAAATCTGTAGATAATAGTATCATTTCAATGTTACTTTCCTGGTTTTGAACACTGTTCTGTGGATATATAAGGGAATTCATTGTTGTTCCCATAGGAAAAGGAGAATAATACCTACCCCATAGAGTTGTCAGGAGCATTAAATGCCCTGATTCACATACCGAATTTAGCACCAAATATTTAGTAAATATAGAGAAGAATACCACTAGGAATTTGGTTACAAGAAAGGGTCTCATTGAAAGTGGTACGGTCCAAAAAACCACCATCCTATACCCTCAACTTCAGAAATACCAGCTTAGGTGGAGAAAGACAAAGGCTCTGCCACTATGGCAGTGGTTCTCAACCTTTCTAATGCCGCGACCCTTTAATGTAGTTCCTCATGTTGTGGTGACCCCCAACCATAAAATTATTTTCGTTGCTACTTCATAACTGTAATTTTGCTACTATTATGAATCGTAATGTAAATATCTGTGTTTTCTGATGGTCTTAGGTGACCCTGCTAGCGGTTCTCAACCTGTGGGTCGTGACACAGATATTTACATTATGATTCATTAACAGTAGCAAAATTACAGTTACGAAGTAGCAACGAAAATAATCTTATGGTTGGGAGTCACCACAACATGAGGAACTATATTAAAGGGTCGCAGCATTAAAAAGGTTGAGAACCACTGCACTATGGATATATTAAAAAAACAATATATCTGCCAGGAAGGACTCATAGTTAACTGGGCACAATCTGATAACTAAAGTCTAGCTGCCATTGTTGACAGAGGCCTGTCATGCACACTGCTTTTAGGGAAAAGCTACAAACTGAACCTTTAGATTCCTGTACTGTGCTCCTAACACCAACCCTTATAGGAGATTCTGGTATTGTCTTTTAACCATTGAGCTAAGAGCTGCACTGCTATATCTTCATTTACATCTTTATGGACTAGTCAGAGCAGCTCCATAATGACCAATCAGAACTGTGATTCTAACCAATCAGGAGAGTGCTATTTGGACCAGACTATATAAATTTGAATTCCTCATTTGCATAAAATGGGCCAATCAGGGAACAGGGTAGGAATTTTCTCTATAAAAAGTGGACTATGGCCCTAACTGGTTTGGCACGTGGGCCTATGGACTGAAGGGTCCCAGGTTCAATTCCAGTCAAGGGCATGTACCTTGGTTGCGGGCACATTCCCAGTAGGCAGCTGATTGATGTTTCTTTCCCATCGATGTTTCTAACTCTCTCTCCCTCTCCCTTCCTCTCTGTAAAAAATCAATAAAATATATATATTTTTAAAAAGTGGTCTATGGAGCTCAGTTGGTTAGAGCATGACCCAACATGCCAAGGTGTGGGTTTGATCTCTGGTCAGGGCACATATAAGTATCAATCAATGAATGCATAAATCAGTGGAACAACAATGGATGTTTTTCTCTCCCCCCTTCCTCTCTCTAAAAATCTACACTAATAAAAGAGTAAGATGCAAATTGTCCATACCTCCGCGATGTCCACCAGCCAATCAGGACTGAATATGCAAATTAACCAAAGATGGCAAGTTAATTTGCATATGCAGGCGCCAAGTGGTCGGGTGCAGGGTGGGGCACTTGCATTGTCGCCATCGATGCAGGCATTCTGCACCGCCCCAACTGCTCTGGGCCTCTGGGCAGTGTGGGAAGGCTGCAAGGCAGCTCTAGGCCGGAGCGAAAAGGCAGCTCTGGCTGGAGCGAAGGCGGTGCCGGCAGCCAGGGGAAGAAAGGCACATTCTTGCACGAATCTTTGTGGATCAGGCCTCTAGTCAATAAATAAAATGTATAAAAAGCAGCCTCTTCATGCAGGGGGTGGGCTCAGTTAGTTGAGCACCATTGCAGGTTTCATTCCAGATCAGGGCCCAAGCTGGGTTACAGGCTCGATCGCCAGTAGTTGTCATGCCAGATTCATGTTTCTTTCTCATTGATGTTTCCATCTCTCTCTCCTCCCTTTCTCTCTCTGAAATCAATGAAAAATATTACATACACACACACACACACACACACACACACACACACACACCTTTGTCTCTAGGGGTATACTTCAGGTTTCCACCTGAGGCTTCATTTCCTGAGTTTGCAAACTATTCTCTTGAATAGTTTTTCCTCTTTCCATACTCCCAATTGGGGCTTTTGTCATTATTACATTGGTGGAAGTGAACTTCTGTTGAAACCACTTTGCCGTAAGTTATTCTATTGGTGGGTCCAGCTCATGGAAGCAGTATGCAAAGGTGCCCAAATTCAAGGAGGCAGGCTTAGACCAACTCTTGGGCACTGTAAGCTCGTGCAGAAAACGGTGGGTCCCCCAGTTCTAGCATCTGAGGTGAGTTTATCCTTACAAGCGCAGGTTAACAAGAAAACTTAGTAATATCAAATATAATTCCTCAATTTCAAAACAACTATACTACCTACTAAAAGAGTAATATGCAAGTTAACCATCACTCCACTACACCCACCAGCCACGCCTACCAGCCAATCAGAGCGAGTATGCAAATTAACCCAACCAGGATGGATACAGCCACAGAGAGCAGGAGGGAGGCTTGGGTTTCCCAGGCAATGGAGGAAGCCAAACTTTCCGCCTACCCTTGCCAGCCTAGGCCTCCACTCAAGGCTACAAAGTTTCAATTATAGAAGGTAAACAAATCCAAATAGAAATGGCGGCAGCCACGGACCTGGAAAGAGCGGGAGGCTAGGGTTGCCCCCGGCAATGGAGGAAGCAAAGCTTTCCGCACACCCTGGCCGGCCCAGGCCTCTGCTTAAGGCTACAAAGTTTCAATTATAGAAGATACATAAGTCCCCAACAGAAATGGCTGCTGCCACGGAGCAAACAGGAGGCTTGGCTCTGCTCAAGGCTACAAAGTTTCAATTGTAGAAGGTAAATAAATTCCAGATACCAGGGCCTCCGCTTGGGTCGCCAGGGGGTGTGGCTGGCCTGCAAACCACCACAGGCCCCTCGCTCAGGCTGCCCCACGCCCCAAGGGAACCCCCACCCTGATCCAGGACATCCTTCAGGGCAAACCAGCTGGCCCCCACCCATGCACCAGGCCTCTATCCTATCTAATAAAAGAGTAATATGCAGATTGACCATCACTCCAACACACAAGATTGCTGCCCCCATGTGGTCAAAGATCCTGCCCCCATGTGGACACAAGAGGGCCACCACAAGATGGCCAGCAGGGGAGGGCAGTTGGGAGGGACCAGGCCTGCAAGGGAGGGCAGTTGTGGGCGATCAGGCAAGCAGGGGAGGGCAGTTGGAGGCAATCAACCCTGCAGGGGAGGGCAGTTAGGGGTGACCAGGCTGGCAGGGGAGGGAAGTTGGGGGCAAACAGGCTGGCAGGGAAGCAGTTAGACATCAATCAGGCTGGCAGCGGAGTGGTTAGGGGGTGATCAGGCTGGCAGGCAGAAGAGGTTAGGGGCAATCAGGAAGGCAGGCAGGCGAGCAGTTGGGAGCCAGCAGTCCTGGTGGGATCAGGCCTGAACGGGCAGCCGGACATCCCTCGAGGGGTCCCAGATTGGAGAGGGTGCAGGCTGGGCTGAAGGACACCCCCCCCCCACCCCTGTGCATGAATTTCGTGCACCGGGCCTCTAGTCATTAAATAACTATCATGTACTGGGTATTGCTAAAGGTGCGAAACAGCCTCTCACCCCAATGATCAAGATCACTGAGTGTGAGTCCAAGGTTAAGGGGCAAGTGAGTGGCATCTGGTTCAAAATTTTGGCCTGGCTGAGAAGTTTAGCTTCTTTCAACTCTGCTCTGAGACGGCTGGTTCTCAGGCTCAAAAAGAGAATGTACTTAAATTAACAGGAGACATTCTGTAAAGGTGTAAAAATTCAGGGGTGTTTGTAACGTTTTTGCCCTGCTTTGTATATAAATCACATTGTTGCCGGCCGCTTCACCTGGAGCTAAAAGAAAATTATCCCCCATTCCCCGGGATAGAGGACCCAACTCCGCTCTTCTGCAACCGTGAAAGCTGCGAACGCAAAGGACAGCTGGATAGGCTTTTGCCTCAGGCCCTGGGCCTGAAGCTGGGCTCTGGGGTCCCGCGGGAGCCCGCTGGCTGAGGTCTGAGGGGATTTTCTCCAGGTGCGGTCGCAAGGCCGAATTCCGCAGCGCCAGCGACCCAGGAAGCCCGCGGTCACATGGAAGCAGCAGGGTCTCTAGACTCGGGGCCAACGCCTTCCAACTTGGGGAGACAAAATGGCGGCCATGCCCAGGGCCGAAACTACAAACGGGTTCCGGGCTACGCTAAAACCACAACTCCCAGAATGCTCTCGGCCAAACTCAGAGTCTGTGGAACCTTCCAGCGTCGCTCGGTGTGGGCTCTAGGCCCGGTGTTCTTCTCCCCTTCGTAATACGTTGCCCCTCCCTAGCCCGTTATCGCACTGGCCAACGGGACTCGTAGTTCTCCGGCTACGTAATTGAACCGCCCTCGGGCCTAAGAAACTACACTTCCCGGTGGGTTTCGGCGCCTGCGCACAAGGCCGCGGTGCGTACTACGGCGCCCGGTGGGGACTGCGACGCCCGCGGCTGCGTGCTGACGCACTTAGTCGTGCTGACGTGCAGCGTGGCCCAGGCGGGGTGCGAGTGGCGCAGTCGGAGCCCGCTGCGGCCCTTGAGGAAGCGAGGAGGCGTCAGTGTCGACTGAGGCGGGTGAACCGGCGAGGCGGCGGCTTCAAGCCCCTAGAGACTCGGGAGCTCGAGCAGCGGTAGCACCTCTTCCCCTAGGGAACAGCGGGCGGCGGCGGCGGCGGAGGCGGCGGCGGGTGAGAGGGTGAGGGAGCGCGCGAGCCGGGTGGGGGAGGGGCGGCGGCTCCGGCTCGAGGCCAAAGCGCGCGGAGAACGGTCTAGGCCGCCGCGCGCACGCGCGCTCGCTTCCCCTAGCTCGCGCGGACGCCCTCGCTCGCCTGCCTCCCCTCCCCCTTCCCGCGGTTTCTGTCGCGCGCGGGTTTTTACCCTATTTCCCCTCCCCCATGGCAACGGCGCGCGCCGCCGATTGCACTCAAGCGCGCAAGCGCGCTCTCGGCTAGAAGCGGGGAGCGCGCGGCTCGGCTTATCGTCTCCCCCACGCGTGCGGCCGAGGACGTTCCGGGTGTAGCTGCCCTTTCTTAGCGGGGAGGCGGCGGCGGCGGCGACCAGGGCCTGCCCCGGGGTCATTTCCCCGGCTCCACTCTGGCTTCCCCATCCTTTCGGGGCCTGTGGTCGGCTAGGAGCCTCCCAGACTTTGGGGCGCCACGCAGCCCCTTCCCCCCTCCGCCATCTCTCAAGTCCGAAAATAAGCCTTGGCTTCTCACTGCAGAGAAGCCCCAGAGGTTTAAGGTCGTTCGGACTCCTTACTGTTGGCCCTGAAAGTATTAGGAAGAGAAAAGCCCCCAAACCTTTTTAAAAAATAACCTGGGTATGTAAAGGCAGACCATGTGCTTTTTTAAAATTTAAGTTTTTTTCATCGTCTCCCCAAAAGTTGTGTTCAAGTTAGGGAGGAGGCTGGCTGTTGGAGCCTTGCTTTGGGAAGAAAACGCTGGACTCTTTCAGGCATTATTTGGCCCATAACGTTTCTGAACCTTGGTTTCCAGTCACGCTTAAGATATCTTTTGGATCAAAATTTCGAAGAGCGTCTGTTTCGCCTTCCATTTTAAGTGTGCAGGCTTAGGTCTCCGAGCTAATACTTGAAGCTTTCTGGGTTTCATAGTGTCAACTCAGCTATACAGTGCCCTAGTGCTGTGCTTGCTATGCTTATATACGTCCATTTTCCGTAACATTCCCCCTTCCATCCTGTTTGGTGCCTTTCGTTTCTTGGATACCTTAATATTGGATTTCAGGACTGCCTTCTATCTCCTCATTAGTTCAGCATCGTGATAATTTCCCAAAAGAAAAAAATTCTCTTTTGTATTCCTTTGCAGCTTTTATTTTCTGCCTTTAGCTTGGGTAACTTTTGCATTTACAATCCCTCAAAAGTCCATGGACCCCAGTTTAAGAATCCCTATTTTATAAAGTCATCCGGTTTTGGTGATGTGTGTGTTGTTAATGTGCCAGTGGTCAGTCCTTCCTTTTAATGTTTTGAACACTGCCTTGGATGCTGTGGTTTGTTTTTTTCTTTTCCTTTTTTGGCTCATTCTCTGCAAGTTCTCCAGTTCGTTGTGACTTAATACCCTTTGCTTAGCAGCTACTGGTTTAACCTCCCTAGGGAGTGGGAGGATTATTGTGTGAGGTGGTATGGAAGTGTGGGTGAATGGTTCAACTGAAGAATTAATTGCAGGTCAGAAGCATTCTGCAAGGTAAAAATTAGGTGGGGTATAGAGAGGCAAAGAAGGACCTAGGTTTAGAGTGGGGAGGATTGGTATTTGAAAAAGTGCAAGTGAGGTTTGGAAGGTAGAGAAACTGATTTCTTGTGCTATAGTTTTTCATTTCTTTGTCATTATCACTTGCCTTTCCTAGACTTAGCCTCATCTGTCATTCCCTTTACCTGTTATGGTTACTTTTTTTGCTTTCATCTTCTTGAGTCTGCTACTGGGATGGGCAGGGACCTAGAATTAGAATTGGGGGTCCCAAGCTATTCTAGAGTTTGGGCTATCTCCCTTCCATTCAACATCTCGCCATACCTCTTTTTTTTTTTTTTTAGTTGCTTTAGTACATTTTCCCAGGCATTTGTATGATGCTTCTTTATTCTGGGATTTTAAAAAACATAGCCTTCCCTTTTATCCAATTCAGTCTCTTTTCCCTCTACTTTCACTAACCTATCCACTTTGTTCCTTGAGTAGTTTTCCTAACACATTTATGTTTTGTGAAATTACCTTGGCCAGGATAAGTTGGAGAAAGAAATAGTGTATATATAATATGAGAAAGGAGTAGACTATGTGTAGCCAAGAAATCTAACAAGAAAAGCTGGGGCTTGAGGGCTCCTTAAGAGTCATGCTGAGATTGGGGCAAGTTGAGAGGATAGGACCTGGTGGGAGGCATGGAGATAACGTGAGAGGGATAAGGCAGGGCTGGAAGAGAAAAACTAGGAAGTGAGATACAGGAGACTGGTAGGGAAAGCCGACAGTTTGACATAGTGATAGTGAACTATAAAGAGGGGTTTTTCATTATAAGACAATGAATAGCAAAGGTATGGGAACAGTTGAAATAGAGGAGGCTGGTTTGATGTATTTAGAGCATTGAATTGAAAACAGGTAATATTTAACAGGTGTTAGGGAGACTTGGATGAGCTGCAAATCGTGAGAAATCCTGTAGGAAGGAAATTGAAGGAATAAGGTATCAGGGTAGTTGACAAGAGGTATAAATATTTGGAATCAAGGAAATGGCCCCTGGGAAGTAAAGTATGAAGATTGTTTCCAAGGTTTATGAGTTTCTGACATGCATGTTGGCCTTTAGTCTGGGTGTGAGGCTGCTCAGAACACTTCTGATTTCTCTTAATCAGTTGGTCTACCTGTTTAGATATCTAAGGGCTGTTTAGTCCATTTTGTATTCATAACAGGGTAGACTGTACTCCTTAGGTCAGTTCTTGGAAGTCTTTGGACTTGAGCTGTAGGCCCTTGAGTGTTTGTTGTGCCAGTTTGGAGGCCTCCTTCAGTAACCAGAGGTTAGGAGTTAGAGTAGTTGGTGGAGACACCACTTGTGTGTGTTGGGGCCAAAAGAGAATAAAGGGACAGTACGGAGAAATTTGAAAGGATCTTTGTTTGCTTAGGGTAGAAAAAAGAAAATCTAGGTGCAAGTAGGAATGGCTTTTGCACATTGAAGGAAAATGCTGTAAGAGCTGGGCTATGAGTTGGTGGAAAAAAAGCATTGTGGGAAGGAAGGTTTTGTTAGAATAGGAAGATTATGCAGCTAAAGGTTGTTTAGTGTGTATGTACATGTTGTAATAGGGATGAAGAACAGGGATTTGGGTGGTGGTAAGTGGTTAGCTTGGGGCCAGGGGCCTGACCCGTGTTTCCCCGCTCCCCCTCAGGAGCGGTGGTGCCCCCCTCCCCCGGGCACGGGGCCATGTACAACGGGATCGGGCTGCCGACGCCCCGGGGCAGCGGCACCAACGGCTACGTCCAGCGCAACCTGTCCCTGGTTCGGGGCCGCCGGGGTGAGCGGCCTGACTACAAGGGAGAGGAGGAACTGCGGCGCCTGGAGGCTGCCCTGGTGAAGCGGCCTAATCCTGACATCCTGGACCACGAGCGCAAGCGGCGAGTGGAGCTGCGATGCCTCGAGCTGGAGGAGATGATGGAAGAGCAGGGGTGAGGGGAGGGCTCGGGGAGAGCCAAGCACTGAATGAGTACAGAGCTGGGGGAGTTAGGTGGGGTAGGAAGCTTAGGACTTGTTGAAAGAGGCCTGGAGAGGAGTTGTAGGAGGGGTGGAGGTAAAGGAACTAGCACATTGAAAGGAGTTAAGGGACAGTTCAGAGTGGGAGATGAGGAAACTGTGTCTGGGACATCTGAGGGAGCTTGAATTATTTAGACAGAGGCACATGGGGAAAGGGGGCCATTGAGGAAAAAAAAAAGTGCTTTAAGGGAGAGGTGGGAAAGCAGAAACCAGGCAAGAGAAGATTTAGGTAAGCTGACCAGTGTTGTTAATTGATAGAGAAGAGGAAGGTAAATGTATTTAAGGATTGAGGCCTTGGAAAGTAGCAAAAGCAGGAAAAGTAGCAAAGGCAGGAACTGGAATACCTGGCTGGATAAGAGAGGATCATGGGTTGGATAGGAAGTGAAATTTTGGGAAAGGAGCACATTCAGGGAGAAAACCTTTTTAGAGCAGTGGTTTTCAAACTTCAGCAGTGGCGCCCCTTTTATACAAGGCACCTTATTTTATAATCCTAGGAAATGAAAGACCTGTTTTTGTTGAAGTTGAGGAGGAGCACCTGAAACTCTGCCTGTTTAACTTTATTCTCTTGGCCCGAGTATAGCATGTTTAAAATCCACTGTTCTAGAGGGTGTAGTAAGTAGAAGGAAGATGACAGGGAAAAGATCAAGAGGACTTAAGAAAAGGGTGCTTTGGGTGACAGTGAGTGAAAAGTCCTATGTGTGCATGGAGAGGGAAGGGACCCTGCTGGGAATGAGGAAACTGTAAACCTGGGACTGGGGGAAGTGTCTATAATCAAGCTTTAACCCTGAAGGGATTTGTTCTCCAGGTACGAGGAACAGCAAATTCAGGAAAAAGTGGCGACCTTTCGACTCATGTTGCTGGAGAAGGATGTGAACCCTGGGGGCAAGGAGGAGACCCCAGGACAGAGACCAGCGTGAGTGTTTCATGCTCCTTTGATTTCCTCTGGAATATATACTGCTCCTTCTGTTCTCTCGTCTTACATTGTACTTCCTATTTTGTCTTCCTTTTCCTAATTCTGTTTGGCTCCTGCCTATAATTCTGTAAAAATGATTGTGTCCTTCACAGCTTTGCTACTTTTTTCCCTCTAGGGTAACTGAGACTCACCAGTTGGCAGAATTGAATGAGAAAAAGAATGAGCGGCTCCGTGCTGCCTTTGGCATCAGTGATTCCTATGTGGATGGGAGCTCTTTTGATCCTCAGCGTCGTGCTCGAGAAGCCAAACAAACAGCACCTGAGCCTCCCAAACCTTACAGGTACATAAGTCCAAGAAACCAGTGTCAGCTTTTCTTCCTAATTCTATGTACTCTGATCTATTGTATTTATTTATTTTGGTGGACTGTTTCTTCCCAAACTTTTTGGATTTTGTTCTTCTGAAGTTGAAATATCTATGAGAAAATTTGTCTTAACACCCATCCTTTTCATTTTTCCCCAGCCTTGTCCGGGAGTCCAGTAGCTCTCGCTCACCAACCCCAAAGCAAAAGAAGAAGAAAAAGAAGAAAGATAGAGGACGGTAAGTTAGTTGGAAAGTTACTGTAGTAAGCCAGAGGATTAGTCCTGTCATGCTTGCATTTTTTTCTCCCCAATCAACCTGTATATGTGTATCTCTCTATGTCTCTGTAGAGAATTCTTGCTTTTAGAAAGCAGGAGAGAATTATCTCAGGGAAGAGCGAGTTACCATTCAGATTTCAGCTGGGAGAAGGAATGTATATGCTTCTTTAGTGGAAAGGGTTGGTTCTGTAGCTTTATCAATAAAGAACTGGCCAACAGCATTTTGGATTTCTGAGATTTTCTTTTTCACTTTGATGTTTGTTGATATAAAGAGGAGGTACCTATGCTTTTTATTTTAGTAAGTCCTGGGCTTAGGTCTGGGACATTAAAGCTGTTGGAGTTGTTCGGTGCTTTAGAAGCCTTTAGTGGTGGGGTGTTAAAAGTGGGAGGGCTAGGGAAGGAGCCAAGCAGAATAACCTTGTTTCTGAACTCATCTTTAGGAGGTCAGAGAGCAGCTCTCCTCGACGAGAGAGAAAGAAGAGCTCTAAGAAGAAGAAGCACAGGTATGAGGTGGGAGTACATGGAGTGATTCGAGAGGCTTAATGAGTCCAGGTATAGTTATTGGTTTATGTTTTATCTTTTTTCGCCCCCAATAGGTCAGAGTCTGAATCCAAGAAACGGAAGCATAGGTAAGAGCTCTTTGGGGCATAGGGGACATAGTGGCATACAGAGCGGTGAGCCATTGCTTGATGGCCTTGCTTGCTTTCTCTGGGGCTTTTTTCTTGAAATAAAGCTCAATTCCTTGATTTTTCAATAACTCCCTAATTCTTTTCATTTCATTTTTTAAATGTAATTATTACTTTTAATAATTTTAATTTAATTCCTAGGTCTCCCACTCCAAAGAGCAAACGTAAATCTAAGGACAAGAAGCGGAAGCGGTGAGTGAATTGGAGAAGAATTAGCAAGTAGATGAATGCCACCTAAGGGGTTAGGATAGAATGTGTCATGTACCTGACTGATAAAGGGTTGAGGGATGGATGAGGGGAAACCAGTACAGGTGTGACAGTACCTGAGTTATGGGTGGTGGTCTTCCTTCAGATCTCGAAGTACAACACCAGCCCCCAAGAGCCGCCGGGCCCACCATTCAACTTCTGCTGACTCTGCCTCCTCTTCTGATACTTCCCGGAGTCGGTAAGGGGTGGTCCAGGAGGAAGGGAGGGAGAGGGACTTGTGGGTTAATTAATTTAATATTTATTGAGCGCCCACGGTGTGCTAGGCGCTGCACAGACCATTCGGAAGACACGGTCCCTGCCCTCTAGGAGCTGACAGGCTAAAGCAACAGGATGGACAGACATATACATTTCCCCTTCTCTTTTTTTTTTTTTTTTTTTGGTTTATTTTTGTTTTGTTTATTTTGTTACTTTTTGTTTTGTTCTGATGTATATGGACTGCCAGAATAGGGGGGGTGGTGGTTTGTTCGTGGTGTCTGGGGGAGGAAGGAATCCTTGCCCTGGCTTCCTTAATCGGGGAAGGCTTCCTGAAGGAGGTGGGCTCAGAGGTGAGTTGTGAATGAAGTGGGTAGGGAATGGTTGGGTGGAGGGTTTTGGGAGGTTTGTGGGAGGTGAACAAAGGGGTAGAGGGAGAACATTTTTTGGCATCGTGTTGGGAAGAGAAGGACCAACCAAAGTGAATTGGACTTGAATGTCAGTGAGTGATTTGAATCTTATGAATAAGAGAAGGTTTCTTGGAAGAGGGTTGTGTACAGTCAGGAAAGGTGGATGGGTGTTGGGGAGGGGGTTTTCTGTACTCCCCTGAACTGATTTCCTTTCTCTCCCCCATCCTCAATTACCTCCCTCAGGTCTCGAAGTGCTGCAACAAAAACCCATACAACTGCCTTGACAGGGCAGAATCTTTCCCCTGCTTCAGGGCGTAGAGGGGAGGGAGATGCACCTTCCAGAGAACCAGGTACCAACAACACAGGGCATCCGAGCAGCCCAGAACCCTCTACAAAACAGCCTAGTAGCCCTTATGAAGACAAAGACAAGAAGGAGGAGGTATGTTAATGAGTTAATGGATGTTTATGGGCTTACAGGGATATGGACTTAGGGTAGGTGTTTGCATGAAGAAAAGTAAGAGCTTATTGAGATAAATGAATTTGGGGTTGTTTTTTTTAAATATGTTTTTGATTTTAGAGAAAGGAACGGAGAGGGAGAGAGAGAAAGAAAGATAATGAGAGAGAAACATTGATTGACTGCCTCTCCTGCATGCCCCCTGTTAGGGATTGAGCCTGTAACCCTGGCATTGTGCCCTGACCAGGACCTCTTGGTTCATAGGTATAAGCTCAACCACTAAACCACACTGGCTGGGTGAATTCAGTTTTTTGTGGGTTTTTTTCCCCCCCCTGTATTTCTGTCTTATTTGTCAGGTTTTCTTTTATATTTGCAAATCCTTTAGAATTGTGGTTTTCAAACTTCACTTGATGTAGGTTTTGCATCATCATCCTGTTTATGTATATAGAACTCGAAAGTTTCTTTATACTTGGTCTTAATACTTAGATTCCTCTAATATTTTATCTCATTAAATGCTGGTTGTGGTTAACTAAAATGTTTGAACCCACTGGGTTGCTACCTGAAATCTGAAAACACTATTCTGAAATGGTTTTTTTCAGCACCTGTTCTTTTATACTTGCTATTCTAATGCAAACACTAATGTTTTCTTGCTTCAACTATTTTAATTGCTGTTTTGCTAAATTCTTAGCACTCGTATCCATTTTCTATGTTCTCTCTCTTTTCCTGTGCTCCATCCCAGTGTTTTTTATTTATATAAGTCCTCAAGTTTGTGCCTTTTTTCTTTTACTTAATACAGTTATTTTTCAAGGATAAAGTCAGAGTCCACCACTTTAGTGAACTGCTTTATCTTTCCACTTAAAAATACTTTTTTCTGTGTTTACAACATTTTATAACAGCTCTTTTCTGTAAAATGTACTATGTTGTTTGCATCCTGTTTCTATATTATATGACTCTTGAGGTCACAGACTTCCTATCTATGTGTTTCCCCCAATGTTTTTTATGTTAAATGGCCTCTTGTTATTGAATAAATGTGATGGTTTATCATGGGAAAAAGGATCAGTTGGTATAATGGGAAATGCAGAAAAATTCCTTTGGAAAGGGTGTTGGAATCTTATGGGTGATAAAAAGTTTTAGTGCTTACATATCCCTATTCCTGCTTTTTTTTTCCCCCACCCTTAGAAATCTGCAGTTCGACCTAGCCCCTCTCCGGAAAGGAGCAGCACAGGCCCAGAACCATCTGCTCCCACTCTGCTCCTCGCTGAGCAACATGGCAGCTCCCCACAACCCCTTGCAAAAGCCCCCATAAGTCAGGAGCCAGTGAACCCCCCATCTGAGGCTTCCCCAACCCGGGGTCGTTTACCACCTAAGTCTCCTGAGAAACCTCCCCAATCATCTTCAGAGAGCTCCCCACCATCCCCTCAACCAACCAAAGTTTCTCGGCATGCCAGCTCTTCCCCTGAAAGTCCTAAACCCACACCAGCTCCAGGGTCCCACCGAGAGATTTCTTCTTCTCCCGCATCAAAAAGTCGCTCACATGGCAGAGCAAAGCGGGATAAGTCACATTCTCCTACTCCTCGTAGGATGGGGAGGTCCCCTAGCCCTACCACCGCGAAGAGGGGGCGATCGCGGTCTCGAACCCCTACTAAACGAGGTCATTCTCGGTCTCGGTCCCGGTCCCCTCAGTGGCATAGGTCCCGGTCTGTACAGAGGTGGGGGCGATCTAGAAGTCCCCAGCGACGTGGCCGGTCTAGGTCTCCTCAGCGACCAGGCTGGTCCAGGAGCAGAAATACCCAGAGAAGAGGCAGATCTAGATCAGCAAGGCGAGGAAGGTCACACTCCAGATCTCCAGCTGCTAGGGGCAGATCTCGTTCTAGAACACCAGCCAGACGGGGCAGATCTCGCTCTAGAACACCCACGAGGCGTAGATCACGATCCAGAACACCGAACAGGCGTAGATCTCGGTCTAGAACACCAGCCAGGAGGGGCAGATCTCGGTCTAGAACACCGGCTAGGCGCAGATCTAGGACCCGCTCAGTACGACGGAGGTCTCGTAGCAGATCGCCAGCCAGGAGAAGCGGCAGGTCTCGCTCTAGGACCCCAGCCAGGCGTGGCAGGTCTCGCTCTAGAACCTCAGCCAGGCGAGGAAAATCTCGGTCTAGGACACCAGCAAGACGAGGGAGATCTAGGTCTAGGACACCTGCAAGACGAAGATCCCGTAGTAGAAGTCTAGTTAGACGGGGAAGATCTCATTCTAGAACACCACAAAGGAGAGGCAGGTCTGGCTCATCATCAGAGCGGAAGAATAAGTCCAGAACATCACAGAGAAGGAGCAGGTCCAACTCAAGCCCAGAAATGAAAAAATTCCGAGTTTCTTCAAGGCGAAGCAGGTCTCTCTCCTCTCCACGATCCAAAGCAAAATCTCGCTTGTCTTTGAGACGAAGCCTTTCTGGGTCCTCTCCTTGTCCTAAACAAAAGTCTCAGACACCACCTAGGCGCAGCCGCTCTGGATCATCCCAATCTAAAGCTAAATCTCAAACACCACCACTAAGGCGAAGTCGCTCTGGTTCTTCACCTAATCAGAAATCTAAAACACCATCAAAACAAAGTCTTTCTGGTTCATCTCAACCTAAAGGGAAATCTGGAACACCACCAAGACAAGGATCTGTAACAAGTCCTCAGGCAAATGAACAATGTGCAACACCACAAAGGCAGAGCTGTTCTGAAACATCACCTGACCCTGAGGTGAAATCTAGAACCCCTTTGAGACAGAGCTACTCTGTGTCCTCGCCTCCTGCAGTGAAATCAAGCACATCTCCAAGACAGAGCCGGTCTGGGTCATTATCTCCACAACCCAAAGTAAAGGCAGTAAAATCACCAACCCAGAGTCATTCTGGTTCATCTTCTCCAAGTCCTGATAGGGTGACGTCTAATACACCACCAAGGCAAAACAGATCAGAGTCTCCTTGCTCCAAGGCAGAATCTACATTGTTACAAAGACACAGTCATTCTAGGTCCTCCTCACCAGATACCAAAGTGAAACCTGGAACATCACCAAGACAAAGTCACTCAGGGTCTACTTCGCCAAGCCCCAAAGTACAGCCTCAAATTTCACCAGGCCACAATCTTTCTGGATCAAGGTCACCAGGTTCCCAAGAGATGTCTAAAGATTCATCAGCACAAAGTTCTGGATCTTTCTCACTCTGTTCAGGACTAAAGTCTAACACACCACCAGGAGAGAGCTATTTTGGCACCTCTTCTCTGCAACAGGAAGGACAATCTCTTACTTTACTAGATTCTAGATCTGACACTTCGAGTCCAGAAAGGAGACAGAGTCACTATGACACACTATCTCTGCAGAGCAAATCTCAAACACCTCCTAAGGGTGGTCAGTCTAGGTCCTCTTCTCCTGTCACTGATTCTGCACCCAGATCTCCAACAACACAAGATAGAAGCAAATTGTCAATGAGTCCTAGGCTGAAATCTGGAATGTCTCCTGAACAGAACAGATCCCAGTCTGACTCTTCCCCATATCCTTCAATGGACTGTAAATCTCTTCTGGGGCAGAGTAGATTGGAGCCTTCTCCTGAATCAAAAAAGCAAACAGACTTACTCCTTCAGGAGGATATTACTGCATCATCTATGCTAAGTGACAAATTGAATCCTACAGTACAGAATAGACCTGAGTCCTCACCAGTACTCAAAGATACACCTAGCACCTCTTCAAAGGAAAGAGGTGGTGTTGGGTCATCTCCAGATACAAAAGGCCAAAGTAGTCCATTAGCTAAGCCAAGCCAAGATGAGGAATTAATGGAGGTAGCTGACAAATCTGAAGTGTCCTCAAACCAGGTCTTGTCCCATGTTTCTCCAGAACTTAAAGAAATGGCTGGAAGTAACTTTGAATCATCTTCTGAAAAAGAAGAAAGGACTGCTATGTCTTTGACTCTTGACCATAGCCAGTTGCAGGCTTCTTTGGAAGCAGAACTCCCTGCAGTGGCCTCAACTTGGAGTGGGCCACATTATTCTCAAGAACGTAAGGAACTGTCTAATACCCCTCCCAGGGAGAATAGCTATGAGTCACCTTTAGAATTTAGAAACTCGGGCGCTGTTGCAGAAATAAATACTGGATTTTCTGCTGAGGTTAAAGGTTTGAATGAACCTTTTCCTAGTCAGTTGGAGACAGACCCATCTCTAGACATGAAAGAACAATTGAGGTCCTCCAGACGCAGCAGTTCTGAGTTATCCCCAGATGGAGTGGAGAAAGCAGGAATGTCATTAAATCGGACTCTCTCTTCACCAGTACTTGATGCTATACCTAGAACACCCTCAAGGGAAAGAAGTAGTTCTGCATCTTCTCCTGAACTGAAAGATGATTTACCCAGAACCCCCTCAAGGAGAAGCAGGTCTGGGTCTTCCCCAGGACTTAGAGATGGGTCTGGGACTCCTTCAAGGCACAGCTTATCTGGATCCTCTCCTGGAATGAAAGACATACCCAGAACACCATCCAGGGGGAGAAGTGAATGTGATTCTTCTCCAGAACCAAAAGCTTTGCCTCAGACTCCTAGGCCAAGGAGTCGTTCTCCATCATCCCCAGAACTCAAGTGTATTACCCCCCAGAGAGAAAGAAGTGGGTCAGAATCATCAGTTGAACATAAGACTTTGGGTAGGTCTCCTCTTGGGCAGAGAAGTCGATCTGGATCTTCTCAAGAACTTGATGAGAAACCCAGTGCATCCACTCAGGAAAGAAGTGAATCAGACTCTTCTCCAGATGCTAAAGTTAAAACACGAATGTCACTTAGACAAAGGAGTCGTTCTGGATCATCTCCAGAGGTCGATAGCAAATCCCGACCTTCTCCTCAGCTCAGTAGATCTGGCTCATCTCCTGAAGTTAAAGATAAGCCAAGAGCAGCATCAAGGGCACAGAGTGGTTCTGATTCCTCTCCTGAACCCAAGGCTTCTGCCCCTCGGGCACTTCCCAGACGAAGCAGATCAGGTTCATCAAGCAAAGGTAGAGGTCCTTCTCCTGAAGGAAGCAGCAGTTCTGAGTCTTCTCCAGAACACCCTCCCAAATCCAGAATGGCTAGAAGAAGCTCTAGGTCATCACCACAGCCCAAGACTAAGTCTCGCACTCCACCTCGTCGTCACAGCTCTCGATCATCTGAGAGGGCTAGGAAGACTAGACTCTCCCGTAGAAGTCGTTCTGCATCTTCCTCACCAGAGACACGTTCTAGAACTCCACCACGACGCCGACGAAGTCCTTCAGTGTCTTCCCCAGAGCCAGCTGAAAAGTCAAGATCCTCACGCCGGCGGCGTTCAGCTTCATCCCCCCGCATTAAGACAACTTCAAGGAGAGGTCGTTCTCCTTCACCAAAGCCTCGTGGGCTCCAGAGGTCCCGTTCCCGGTCAAGGAGGGAGAAGACCAGAACAACCCGACGTCGAGATAGGTCTGGGTCTTCTCAGTCAACCTCTCGAAGAAGACAGCGGAGCCGGTCAAGGTCTCGGGTTACTCGTAGGCGTAGAGGAGGCTCTGGTTACCACTCAAGGTCTCCTGCCCGGCAAGAGAGTTCACGAACCTCTCGACGTCGGAGAGGTCGCTCTCGGACACCCCCAACCAGTCGGAAGCGTTCCCACTCACGCACATCACCAGCCCCATGGAAGCGTTCCAGGTCTCGGGCCTCTCCAGCCACTCATCGACGATCCAGGTCCAGAACACCCCTGGTCAGCCGACGTAGGTCCAGGTCACGTACTTCACCAGTCAGTCGAAGAAGATCAAGATCTAGGACATCAGTGACTCGAAGAAGATCTCGCTCAAGAGCATCCCCAGTGAGTCGAAGGCGATCCAGGTCCAGAACTCCACCAGTAACTCGCCGGCGTTCAAGATCCAGAACACCAACTCGCCGGCGTTCCCGTTCTAGAACACCACCAGTGACTCGCAGAAGGTCTAGATCTAGGACTCCACCAGTAATGAGGAGGCGATCTCGAAGCAGAACCTCGCCTATCACTCGCAGAAGATCCAGATCCAGAACATCCCCAGTCACCCGCAGGAGATCTCGATCTCGCACCAGTCCCATAACTCGAAGGAGATCCCGCTCTCGAACCTCTCCAGTGACACGCCGCAGATCTAGGTCTCGAACACCTCCAGCTATTCGTCGTCGCTCTAGGTCTCGAACCCCACTTTTGCCACGCAAACGCTCTCGAAGTCGTTCATCGCTTGTCCGCCGCCGTTCTAGATCTCGTACTCCACGAATGACTCGGGGCAAACGGTCCTTAACAAGATCTCCTCCAGCCATCCGTAGACGATCTGTATCTGGAAGTAGTTCCGATCGTTCACGTTCTGCTACTCCTCCTGCAACAAGGAATCATTCTGGTTCTCGGACACCTCCAGTGGCACTCAATAGCTCCAGAATGAGTTGCTTCAGTCGTCCTAGCATGTCACCAACTCCTCTTGACCGCTGTAGATCACCTGGAATGCTTGAACCCCTTGGCAGCTCTAGAACACCCATGTCTGTCCTGCAGCAAGCTGGTGGCTCCATGATGGATGGTCCAGGTCCCCGAATTCCTGATCACCCTAGAACATCTGTGCCAGAAAATCATGCTCAGTCTAGAATTGCACTTGCCCTGACAGCCATCAGTCTTGGCACTGCTCGGCCTCCTCCATCCATGTCTGCTGCAGGCCTTGCTGCAAGAATGTCCCAGGTTCCTGCTCCAGTGCCTCTCATGAGTCTCAGAACAGCCCCAGCTGCCAGCCTCGCCAGTAGGATTCCTGCAGCCTCTGCAGCAGCCATGAACCTGGCCAGCGCCAGGACACCTGCCATACCAACAGCAGTGAACCTGGCTGACTCGAGAACACCAGCTGCAGCAGCAGCCATGAACTTGACCAGCCCCAGAACAGCAGTCACACCATCTGCTGTGAACCTCGCTGATCCGCGCACCCCTACAGCCCCAGCTGTGAACCTACCAGGAGCCAGAACCCCAGCGGCATTGGCAGCTTTGAGTCTCACAGGCTCTGGCACACCCCCAAACACTGCAAACTATCCATCCAGCTCTAGAACACCCCAGGCACCAACCCCTGCAAACTTGGTGGGTCCTAGATCTACACATGCCACAGCTTCTGTGAATATTGCCAGCTCAAGAACCCCGCCATCCTTGGCCCCTGCAAGCCTCACCAGTGCTAGAATGGCTCCAGCTTTGTCTGGTGCAAACCTCACCAGCCCTAGGGTGCCCCTCTCTGCCTATGAGCGCATTAGTGGCAGAACCTCACCACCGCTCCTTGACCGAGCCAGGTCTAGAACCCCACCGGGAGGCCCAGGCTCCAGAACCCCACCAGCTGCCCCAAGCCAGTCTAGAATGACCTCTGAACGGGTTCCCTCTCCTGTTTCTAGAATGGTTCAGGCTCCTCCCTCACAGTCTGTTCTCCCTCCAGCTCAGGATCGGCCTAGGTCCCCTGGGCCATCTGCTCTTTCTGACCAATCCCAATCTTTGCTTGCCCCGACCACCCCTGTAGCAGGATCTCAGTCCCTCTCCTCTGGGTCGGCAAAGACCACATCCTCTGCTGGTGACCACAATGGCATGCTCTCTGTCCCTGTCCCTGGGGGTTCCCACCCTGAGGGGGGGGAACCACCTGCCTCTACGGGGGCCCTGCAGCCAGCAAAGGAGCGGCGGAGTTCTTCCTCCTCCTCCTCATCTAGTTCTTCCTCGTCGTCGTCATCGTCATCCTCCTCCTCCTCCTCCTCCTCCTCTGGCTCCAGTTCTAGTGACTCGGAGGGCTCTAGCCTTCCCCTTCAACCCGAAGTAGCACTGAAGAGGTAAGGGGACTTGGCTTTTAAAAATTTTCCAAGGGGAAGGTTTTATAAAGGTTGGGTCGGGATGGGGAAGGGAACGCCCTATCCAGAGGGTTCTTGGCTTGTTGTGGTATGGGGACCTGACCATTAAGCTGGGAATAGAGAGAATGTGGGTTGGGGATGTTGGAGGGTGGAATGGGACAGAAAAATCTCCAAAAGTTAATTCTCTAGAGGATAATGATAAGTTTTCCATCTCTACAGAGGACAGAACTAGAGGAAATGGACTTAATTTTACAGCAGGAGGGATGGCAGTTAGACCTCAAGAGGAACTCCCTGGGCTGGAAGGATCTTCAGAGGTCATCCCATCCCTCTTCCTGCCTCCAGGCAGGACGGCTCCTCCCCCAGCCAGCGCACACACACACAGGAGCCTACCCAAGCTGGGTCTCCAAGGAAGGAGACCACCCAGCTTTGCACCCACACCTGAGCCCAGGGGCTGTTTTCCTTCATCAGGGGCATTCTTGAGGTTTAACCTTGATCCCTTGTGCTTCAGACCCCAGCCTATTGCTTATGTTAGCAGAGGTTGGGTCAGCTTGGGGCCACTGCTCTCCAGAGAATATGCTCACTGGGTCACTGGCTCTCTGGCTTTGGCTGGGAGAGTTCCCAGGACCTTTCTCAAGCACCCCTCCCCCACTGCCCTTCCTCCCGGTCTTGGAAGGTAGGGTTGGGGTTGGGGCAGCTTGTCTCTCCTTGTGACATTGTACTCTTCCTACAGGGTCCCTAGTCCTCCCCCAGCCCCAAAAGAGAATGAACGAGAGGGACGACCTCAGGAACCAACCCCAGCCAAGAGGAAGAGGCGCGATAGCAGCTCCAGTTCCAGCTCTTCCTCCTCTTCCTCTTCCTCTTCCTCCTCTTCCTCTTCCTCCTCTTCTTCCTCCTCCTCGTCCTCCTCCTCTTCCTCTTCCTCTTCTGCATCCTCTCCTTCCCCTGCTAAGCCTGACCCTCAGGCCTTGCCCAAACCTGCAAGTCCCAAGAAGCCACCCCCTGGTGAGCGGAGGTGAGTGCTACCTTGCTTGAGATGGTAGGGGTGGGATGTGACCCTGGAAGTGTGAGATCCCTGCTGGGTGTCTCATATGGACTCTGGTGTCTGGTTGTATGGGAGGAGTCAGAATCTCTTCTCTCCACATAACTCTTGTGCCTTGTTCTGACAAGGGCTGCGCCATCCAAGTGGGTGTCCCAGCCAAAATTGGGGAGTCTTAGGTTCCTTCTCTCTGCCCCTGACATGCAGCCTGGTCCCAGGGATTCTAGCTTTTAAGTCTCCCCATTGCTATTGCCAGGGCTCTGGTCTGGCCACCGTCATCTTCTCCTGACTCTGTCCACAGCCTCTTCCCTGTCTCCCTGCCTCCACGCCATTCTCTTCCACATGTAATCAGAGGGATCTTTCTAAAACGCACATCTGGTTACTTCCCTCCACTCCACAAATCCTTCTGGGACGCCCTGTGGCCTGCAGGATAAAGCCCCATCTCTGCGGGAATGGCGTGTGAGGCTCTCCACCAACTGGCCTTGCCTGCCCTGTGTTCTCCTCTCCTGCCCGCCCCCACACATGCCCTCTGCTCCAGCCACTCCCAGCGCCTTGCAGTCTAAGGAGAACCCCATGCCTTTGGACATGCTGTTCCTTCTGCCTGGAATTCCCTTGTCCGCCTGGTGAACTCCTCGTTCTGCAAGACTCCGCTCAAACAGCACCTTCGAGAAGACTACCCTGCCCCCTTCCCTTCATCTCCCTCCCGAGTCCCCAGATCTACCTGTATCAGTCCCTGTGGGGCTGCCTCCCACACATGAGGCTGAGAGTGCACCTCTTGGCCTTCCTTCATCACCAGACAGCCCCTCCAAGGGCAGGGACTGTCTTTACCTTTGTGTCCCCCACCGTCCCATCCCCCATGCCCTGCCCACTGGGGCACTCGGTGGATGGTATGCGGGCGGATGGGTGAGTGAGCAGACAAAGGTGGGTCTGAGGCTGGCCCTGTGTGGTATGAGGTTTGGTGGTCAAGACCTGGGGGGTGGTCCTGAGTGCTGGCTGGTGGGTTTGGAAGAGTGTGGCACTATGGGGACCTTCTCTGCTCTCTAGGTCCCGCAGTCCCCGGAAGCCAATAGACTCCCTCCGGGACTCCCGGTCCCTCAGCTATTCACCTGCCGAGCGCCAACACCCCTCACCACAGGACCAACAGAGGTAGGGCCACTAATGTGTTCTTGCCAATAGCCAGCCCAGTTTGGCCGACTTCTGCAAAAAAAGTTTTCAGGCTTAAAGATGCAAGAGATTGGGGTGGAGGGGTGTATGTGATCTGATGTCTGTCTGTTGCAGGAGCAGCAGCAGTGAGCATGGTTCCCGAAGAGGTCAGCGTGGGGACAGCCGCTCCCCAGGCCACAAGCGCAGGAGGGAGACACCTAGCCCCCGCCCAGTGCGGCACCGCTCCTCCAGGTGTGTCTCCTTGTGCTCCAGGACTGAGCCTTATTTTTTTTTTTTTAGCTCTGGCTGCCTGAGATGGCATTGATGGCATTCTTCTCTGTTGCAGGTCTCCATGAATGTTTTTTGGGGGGAATGGAATCCCACCGCACCCCAAGTTCTGGAGCCACAGGGAGTGCCCCCTTTCTCCCCAATAGCTGTGTGTGTGTGTGGGGGGGGGTGCTTGTCCCCTCCGAACCCTGGCAGCATTTTGAAGGGGTTCCCTTCTTTCTCTATCCCCCCTTTTTTTTCTTTGTTCCTGTGAAATGTTTAATCTCTGTGAGTTTTTCTGGTTCACATGTTTTGGGGGGTTGGGGGTATGTGGGAGTAAGAATGGGAGTGGCTGGAGGAGGAAATAGAGTTCAGGACTCCTCCAGTCTTGAGTCAGCAAGGGCCTGGGTGGCACTGTCCCCCGCCATTTACCCCTGAGTGCAGGAGAGGGGGAGGTGAGGATTTGGGACTTGGGAACTTGTATGTTATGGAAAGGGGCAGGAGTGAAATTAGCTGGCCCTTACTGCCCCCCAGTAAGATTGTGGCCCCTTCCCCCCAACTTTTCACATTTCTTAAGGACATTTTGGTTTTTTAAAAATCTGTACAGCAAGAGCAACTTTTTCTGTCAAATAAAAATGAGAAATGCAGGAATTGGCTCCACAGACTCTTTATTAGAGGATGGAGAAGGGCAGGGAGAAGAGCTGCCCCTTCTAGTGACTGGCTACAGGGTTCTTCATAGACTGCTCTGAACCACACACTGGTTCTGGCTTACACTTTTGCTTCTGGTCTCTGAGCAGGAAAGAGGCACCTGTCTGGAAGCCAGTGTGCTGAGGTGGAGGGGGAAGCAGCAAAGGGGACTATTGATTGGGAATGAACAAAGCTTCAAACCTTTTGCCCCTAGGCAGGAGCAGGCTGAAAAGACTAGCCTAGGGCTCTGGGTTTCTCCCAGTTCTTTCCCCATGGCCTTTGAGAAGACAGGCTGGGCTGGATTGATGACCACAGAGAGCCTGTGGTCCAGCAGGCCAGCCCTGGCAGGCAAGAGAGGCTGGGAAGGAGTCTTGCAAGGAGTGAGCCCCACCCTAGTGAGGCTGATGCCTGGAGTCAGGAGAGGGAGGGTGCACATAAAGAGGCAGCAACCAGGCAGACACCCAAATCTCTTTTATTTGGGGAGGGGGAGGAGGTTGGAGCACTGGGAAGGAGCGGGCCCCAGGCCCTCTCACTGCACGGCTTGTTCATTGGCACTGCTTCCTGAGTCCTGTGGCTTCATCACGTCAGGCAGCTCTGGAGGGCTGGAGAAAGGTTCAATGCGCAGAGCTTCAAATGCATCATCTGGAGAGGAAAATAGGGGGAGCTGAAGGAGATACCCACCCTCTAACTTCTGGGGACCTCCAAGCAAACCCTCTCCTTCCCCCCACACCCCAAAGTGAGTCTCCTCCACAACCCTGACCTACCTACATCCAACTGCCTAGATTCAGTGGCCCTATTGGAATGTCTCCCACCTCTACAGGGCTAACTGACCCTGTTCTCCTCCCTGAGCCTGGCCATCCTGGGGCCCATTTCCTTACCCTCTGCACCTATCTCCTTGTTTCCTTCACATCCCTTCTCTACCAAGCAGTGATTTTAAAAATCAAAACAGCCCTAGCTGGTTTGGCTCAGTGGATAGAGTGTCAACCTGCAGACTGAAGGGTCCCAGGCTCATATCCGTTCAAGGGCATATACTTTGTTTGCAGGCTCAATCCCCAGCCTTAGTCAGGGCATGTTCGGGAGGCAACCAAGTGATGTGTCTCTCCCTCTCCCATTGTCTCTAAAAATCAATGAAAAAAATATCTTCTGGAGAGGATTTTTTTAAAAATGAAACCAAACTATTTCATCCCTCCTTAAAATCTTCCAGTATCTTGTAACATACTCTGAATAAAATGTCAAGTTCTTGCCATCATGTTTTCTCCAATCACTCCTGTGTTATTCAGTTCCCATATCAAGCTTTCTGCCTCAGAGCCTTTGCACTTAGTGGCCCAAGCCTGCCATTCCATGACATTCAAACCAAACCACCTTAGAGAAGCCTTCCCCAGCCATCCCACATGAACCACCACTCTGCATCCCGATGCCCTGTGCATTGCCTTGGAGCACTTAACTGGCCAAAATGGCTCTCTGTTCTTTAGAAACTGTGGCTTCCCTGTCAGCACAGGGCAAATGAACCCCATTTCACTTTTCCTTATTTATTGTTAATCCTCACTCGATATTTTCCCATTGATTTTTAGGGAGAGTGGGAGAGGGAAACATCGATGTGAGAGAAACACATCGGTTGGTTGCCTCTTGCACAAACCCTGACCAGGGCCTGGGCCAGGGAGAAGCCTGCAACTGAGGTACATGCCCTTGACCGGAATCGACCCCGGGACCCTTTGGTCCGCAGGCCGACGCTCTTATCCGTTGAGCAAAGTGGGCTCGGGCCCCATTTCACTTTTCTTCTGCACTTCCTTCCACCCAGGAGACTGTTCACTTGATCTGGCTCAGGGTTCCCAATCTATTAGGTCCCCCAGGGAAAATTGGCCATATCCAGCAAATCTTTGAATTATCATAACTTGGGAGGTGGAAGTCTGCAGATGGCATTTCTGGTAGTGGTCAGAGATGCTAAGCATCCTGCAATACACAAGACAACCCCACACAAGATTATCCAGCCCCAAATGTCAATAGTACTGAAGTTAAGACAGCTGACCAGCTTTATAACTAATTCATCTTAAATCCAGTGACAATTCTTGCCTTAAGCAACCTTTCCTATTCCTTGGATCAAGTCTGGATGATGCCATTTAACACTTGAGTTGAACAATGTCAACTCCCCAACTGAAGCTAGTTTGTGGGTGAGGAGACAGACCAATGTCTTGTCCTTCTGCAAGCTGCACAAGGAAACACTACCCACCTTAGCAAATGATCTGAACTCCCCACATATAGTTAACTTATCCTTAATATGGTACAAGTTTCTGGCCTGCACAGAGATGCTGGGAGATTAAGTGATGCACTGTTAAGAGAGTGCCTGCCAACCTCAGGCAAGGTCCTGGCAGCTTGCATCTAAACCATGACTCCCCTACATAACTGCTGGCAAGTCTTTGCCCACATCTCCAAAATATGGATGGCAATGCTTACCTCTCAGGGCTACCAAGAGGATGAGATAAGCCCTGGCCAGTGTTCTCAGTGGTTAGAGCACCAGCCCAAGCACCGAAGCGTCTCTATCTCCCCATTCCTCCCTCCCACTCTAAAAATCAATGGGGGGACGGGAATATCCTTGGGTGAGGATTAACAAAACAAAGAGGAGACCTTACAATGAAAATAAAACACAGAGCACAGGGCCCAGGTACTCAGTAGGTCCTCTCAGGTCCAAGATGGTGGTAGCATAGGAGAAGGTTAAACACTCCGCCTCCCATGAGCAAACTCAAGTATACAAATAATAGAGCAATTCTTCATGCAAGATAACTGAGGGTCGAATGAATAATTTCTGAACAAGAGAATAGAGAAGGTTGGGAAGTCACAAAGCCATCTAGCAGCTGTGGGAACTCTGGCCAGAGAAGCCAGTGAGCACCGTTGTTCACATTCCCCTACACTTGATAGGGCTGGGGAGCTCTATCCAAGTGCTTTGGCCTACCTGCGAGATCACCACTGGGTGTTCCTGGCTACACTGCAGTCTTTTGCCTCCCAACAGAGGGAACAAGCCAGGAATAAGGCATCACCACAAATACCTGGCCTCCCTGCTGGGAGCCACTCTAGCCCACATAGGCTAGTACTCCAGCTAAGACTACATAGAGGTAACTTCTTCACAAGACCACTTTCTGTACAATAACAAAAAAGAGCATGTACAGAGAAAGGTGGGGAGCCCCGGGACTGCAGGGAATTCTACAAGGTTGGCATTGTTTCCCCAAACTTGTTTATGTCCCCCTCCGCCTCCACAGGGTGGTCATGGGCTCTATCCAGGTGCTCTGGCCTACCTGCAAGGTCCCTGGAGCATGTTCCCAGAAACTGCCTGAGCCCATTTCAGCCCTGAACAAAGGGAGCAAGGAAAATCTACAGGTCACTACTACATGCACCTGGCTGCCTAAACCCACCTGGAGCCATTCTGGCTCAGTGGACCAATGCCCTGACGCCTCTTACCAGCCTGCCAAACCCACCCAGCACACACAGCCTACATAGGGTGCTTCTACCTCAGGCTACTTTTTCATGACTGGGGGAGAGAGCTATTTTGTGTAATTCATAAAAACAAACAGAAAGTCAAACAAAATGAAAAGACAGAAGAGTATCTCTTAAATGAATGAACATGAAAAATCCCCAGAAAAATACCTGAAGTAAACGGAAACAAGTAATTTTCCTGACAAAGAATTCAAATAATCATAAGGATGCTCTCCAAACTTGAGAGTAGAAAAGAGGAACTTAGAGAGAACTTCAACAAAGTTAGCAAGTATAATCACAAGCACAACTTTAGAATACATAACTGAAATGAAAAATACATTAGATGGAGGCCCAGGCTACCCAGCCAGCGGCTTCCCTCTGCGGAGCCCCACAATCGATCTCCCCGCAAAGGGAGGCCCAGGCCAGCCAAGCAATCGCACCCCACGCCTGTCGCCCGCAAAGGGAGGCAACTTCACATATAAATTCTACCAAGCATTCGAAGAATTAAACCTATCCTTAAACTATTTCAAAAGAGGAAGAAACACTTCCAAACTCATTCAGCATTACCCTGATACCAAAACCAGATGAAGACATTACAAAAAAACAAAAAACAAATTATAGGTCAATACCTTTGATGGACATAGATGTAAAATTCTCAACAAAATATTAGCAAACCAGGATTAAACACCATGACCAAGTGGGTCATCCCAGAGATGCAAGGATGGTTGGACAACCATAAATCAATCAATGTGATACATCATATTTACAAAATAAAACATAAAAACCATATGATCATCTCAATAGATGCAGGAAAGGTACCGTATTTTCCGGCGTATAAGACGACTTTTTAACCCAGGAAAATCTTATACGCCGGAAAATATGGTGTATCTGAAAACTATAAGACACTAAAGAAATTGAAGAAGATACAAATAAATGGAAGGGTACAGCTTTACAGCTTGCTCATGGACTGGAAGGATAAATGTTAAATGTCCTTACTACCTAAAGCAATACACAGATTCAAGGCAATCCTATTAAAATACCAATGGCATTCTTCTCAGAATTAGAACTAATTCTCAAAGACCGGCATGGCTCAATGGTTAAGCATTGACTTATTAACCAGGAGATCACCACTGAATTCCTGATTGTGGGCTTGATCCCCAGTTGCGGGGAGGGGGGGGGGGCATGCAGGAGGCAGCCAATCAATGATTCTCTTCATTCATCTTTCTTTTCTCTTCTCTCCGCCCCCCCCCTCCGCCCACCATCTCTCTCTTCCTTCTTCTCTGAAATCAATAAAAATATATATTTTTAAAAACCACACAAAGCTACACCCAGCCAGCATGCCTCAGTGGTTGAGCGTCGACCTCTGAACCAGAAGGTCACAGTTTGATTCCAGGTCAGGGCACATGCCTGGGTTTCAGGCTCAATCCCCAGTTAGGGTGGCATGCAGGAGGCAGCCAATCAGTGACTCTCTCTCAATCATTGATGTTTCTATGTCTCCCTCTCCCTTCCTCTCTGAAATCAATAAATATATATATTAAGAAAAAAGAAAAACTTAACAAATAGAACTACGTTACTAAATAATTTTTGCATTGCAAAAGATATGATCAGCAAAATGAAAAGACAACCTACTGAAGAGAGAAAATATTTGCCCTGACACATCTGTAAGGAGTTAATATCCAAAGTATATAAGGAACTCATACAACTTAACACCAAAAAAACAATCCAATTACATAAAATGGTCAGAGAACCTGAACAGACATTTCTCCCAAGAGGACATACCGATGGCCAACAAACATGACACTCAACATCACTAATGATGCAAATTAAATCACAATGAACTATCACCTCACAACTGTCAGAATGCTATCATCAATAAATCAACAAGTAACAAGTGCTGGTGAGTACGTAGAGAAAAAAGAACCCTCATACACTGTTGGTGGGACTGTAAACTTAGTGTAGCCACTATGGAAAACAGTATGGAGATTCCTCAAAAAATTAAAAATAGAGCTACCATATGACCAAGCAATTACTTCTGGATATTTATTCCAGGAAAACAAAAACACTAATTTGAAAAAAAATATGCACCCCTTTGCTCACTGCAGCATTACTAGTAATAGCCAAGATATGGACGTAACCTAGATGTCCATCAAGAGATGGATACAGAAGATGTGGAGACACACACACACACACACACACACACACACACGATGGAATATTATTCAGCAATAAAAAAGAATGAAATCTGGCCATGTGCCATAACATGGATGGACCTAGAGGGTATAATACTAAATGGAGTAAGTCAGACAGAAAAACAAATACCTTATAATTTCACTCATATGTGGGATCTAAAAAAAAACAAAACAAATGAATAAATGCAATAAAACAGACCCATAGATAAGCTGATGGTTGCCAAAGGGGGAGAAGAGAAGAGGGATGGGAATAAAAAAAGGAAAAAAAAGTCCCCTGTAAATATAAACGGGTATCATGAATAGAGACCTTTGAATCCTTCACGAAATAGGCTCCAATTTCTATAAGCATCTTGTTTGTGGGATAACAAATACAGTCACAGGATATTGCCTGATGTTTGTGGGCTGGGAAAACATTGTCCTAGAAGAATAACTGCAGGCTCCCTGATGACCCCTTAACTTCGGCTGTTCGACCCTGTCTGGCTTGGCTGCGCCTCTCACCTGCCCGGAAGGCCAGCCCCACAGTGGCTGGAGCCTGTGGCCTAGCTGTTTGACTGGTGAAGCCACACTCGCCCAGTGTCTTGCTGTCATCCAGAAGTTGGTCATCCTGAGGAGAGAGGCAGGCAGGGTTTCAGGAGAGGCCCCAGGAGGGTCAAGTCCCAAAGCCTCCTCTGGTCAACAACTACAGTGGGCGTCAGAAAGGGTAGAGACAGCCCATAGTAGGGCCCAGCACCGCCACAGAGTTTATCCAAGTTTCCAGGGCCACAGTCAAGTCTTTCCAAATTGGAACCTCCCAAGGTAGGGCTCTGGAATGTTTTTTCCCAAACTCCAGGTGAATCTAATTTTAAGAGCCAGTTACTTAATCTGGCCACAGGCAGACATGGTTTGAATCCCAGCTCTGCCATCCTGGACAAAGTAAACTTTTTGACGTGATGTTTCCTTATCTGTAAAATGGGAATTACTGGAATTCCCAACAGGAGATTTCAGAGTGATGGAGTACATTTGGCAGGGAAGCCCCAGTAGGTATCAGCCACTTAGGTGAAGGACCTCATGCTTCCAGAGACTTTACTCAGGGGCTGACATACAGATTCCCCAATAAAAACCCAAACCACAAGCCATCCTTGCTAAATAACTAGTTGGTTGTAAGAAGGAAGGGGTGGGGGTGCGGGAGCTTTTATAACAACAGCAAGGTTGGGGAGTAATAACAGTTTTGCGAAGAGTTGGTGGGACCGGACTCATCCAAACACCATTTCTTTGTGTGGAGTGTCTGGGCGTCAGTGTGATTCTGATGGGCCTGCAGAGGATTGAAGGTATCCAGAATCAAACCCTGGCTGGGCCAATGACCTTGGGCTCTTAAGTGGCCACTTGCCGAGCTGTTTCCTTAACAACAGAGCAGGGATGTCAAGAGCCGGTACGTCGCGGGTGGGACCGTTGTCGGGATCAGATGCGACGCTGCCCTCGGCGCTCAGCATAGAGCCTGGCGCGCGCCTTTAATACCATCCTTAATCGAGACCTCACGCGTGGCGAACGCTATCGGTGCTTCATCTCCCCGAGTTCGAACACCGCCCCACGTGGGGGAGGTTCAGCCCGCGGCGGCCACCACTGTTTACATCAACGACGACGCCTCCGACCAGGCTCAGGGAGGCGGTTCCCGGCAGCGTTCGCCCCCGGTCCCAGCCTTCGCCAGGCCCCCGCCCTCCCGGAACCGGCGGGGCCGCACCTTGTACAGCCGCTGCTCGTCGGGCGGCCGCTTGAGAATGCCCTCGACGATGCGCTTCAGCTCGAACACGGTGCTCGACTCCTTGGCGTCCGTGAAGATGGTGGTCTTGTGGCGCCGGATCATAAGGAAAACGTCCTGGGGGCAGCGGATGGGCATGAACAGGGAACCCGGCCCCCACGCCCCCCCCGCGCGCGGCCCGCGGCCCCCGCCGCCCCCGGCCCCAGCCCAGCGCCCCTCCCCCACGACCGCTCACCATCGCAGCAGCTGCCTCTCCCACTCGACGCGCCGGCGCGGCCGCGCTCCGCCCCCGTTCCCGGCGTCCCGCGCGCTGGCCCCCAGCGTGCCCTGCGCCCGGCGGCCCCGCCCCGAGGCCGCCATTTTAAGTGATCAGAAAGCGGATTACTCAGACTGTGTGGCCGGCCGCCATCTTGGCGCCGTGGCGCGGGATATCTCCGGCCGGGGTGTCGCGGGTGGTGGGAGTCCGGCAGCGAACGTAAGCGGGAGGGACGTTGTTGGGAATGGCGCCATCTTGGGAGTGGCGAGGTCCCTATCTTTTTTTTTTTTTTTTTATTGATTTTTTACAGAGAGGAAGGGAGAGGGATAGAGAGTAGAAACATCAATGAGAGAGAAACATCGATCAGCTGCCTCCTGCACACCCCCCACTGGGGATAGAGCCTGCAACCAAGGTACATGCCCTCCAGCCCGTCGCTCTATCCACTGAGCCAAACGGTCCGGGCGCAGGTCCCTATGGATCAGTGAGAGGGAGGCCCCCACGCAGGTCCAGCCTTCTTTTGTTGATGGGGGGGCCTAGCTTAGAGCCTAGGGCACTCCCACACCCAGGAAGAGTGAATGAATGATGTGCTTCTTGGTCGTTGGCGAGGCAAACATTAGCATCTCAGTGAGACCTGGGCTGCCATATTGAGGGGCCTGACTCATGATTCCAAGGGCTCTCTGGCGGCCATTTTGAGGAGGTTTTAAATTCTGGACCTCCTGCCACCATATAGGAGGACTGCCCGCATGCCCCTGCCAAAGCCTTAGGTGTAAGTCTGTTTCACCCAGGTCAGAGGAGCTTTATGGCCTGGAATGACCCTAGGAAGCTGCTGGTGGTGTCAGGGAGTGGGCCTGGGGAGGTTCCCTGGCCCCAGGGGCCCTGGGCACCCGCCAGCCTCCCTGCCCAGGTCCGCCTGGGCTTCGGTGGGGCCTCTAGACTTATTCCCTGGCTAGCTGCCTTCCTACGGGGGTATCCTTACCCACAGTCCTCCTTCAGTGCTGGACTCTGTCCTGGGTCACTCCCGATTGCAGTCACACTAGAGCAAGGGATAGAGGCTTTTCTTTTACTTAACCACTCCCAGGGCATTACTGGGGTGTGTCAGAGTCCATGCCGTGGCACCCAGAGCGCAGCCGATGGATGGTGCTGGCTGTCAAGAGCTCTGCAGTTGTTGGGGCTGCAATTTGAGAGTTCCTGAGAGTGGGTGGAAGCGGCTGCCCTGGCCCCGAATCAAGCTGGTGGCTCGCTGCACAGGCTCTGGGCTCAAATCAACTGATAGGCAAGTCCTGGTTCCAGCGCTGACTGTGCAGGTTTGGGCGGCCAACCTCACTCATCAAGGCCCGCTTTCCTCTTCTTCAGGATGGGGAAATAGCCGTTTGTGACGTTTGTAGAGCCTCTCCAAGAGTTAGCACGACATGGATGTTTCCTAAACTCTAACTGGAGTTATTTTTTACTTGTCCTCCCCGGCTCCTCAGGAGCCCTCTGAAGTCCCTTCTCCTCTTGTGACTCCTCCCTCCCTGGGCCCCAAGGCAGCAGCGGCTCCCTGCCAGCACGCGAGGCCCAGGCTGACGTCCACTTGGGCTTCATCCCCTGAGTCAGGAAGTGGCGGGGCAAGTCCTTGGCCAGCCTGAAAGTTTCCTTAGTATCAGCTTCTTTGTGAACAGAGAGTTGGAGGCTTTTAAGTTCCTGTGCTGCTGAGGCGGGGAGGGCTAAGAAGGCAACCAGTAGACCTCCCAGAATGAGGCAGGTACAGGTGGAGTCCTGGGGTTCAGGGACAGGAGAGGGCCCCTCTCCACCCATGATGTTCAGGCCCACCTCAGCCTGAGCACATCTTTCTGGAGCTGGGCTGTATTGCAGATCTTCCTGTGGACAGCTGACTTGTCTGCCCAGCTTGTGTTCACCAGGAGTCACCCTGGAGGTCTGGGGGTGGGGCAGCCCTCTTAGCCCCCACCCCATCCCCCTGAGAATCATGCCTGTCCCCAGCCTCCTCCAGCAGACCAAGTTCAAGCCCCAGCCTATTAAATGTGATCTTGGGCAAGGCACTGAACCTCCACCTGTTTTCCATCCTTGAAGAGAGAATATATAATTGGACCCCCTGGGATATTTGGGAGTATTAGTGAACTAATGCACAGAGAGCACAATGCCAGAGTTCAGGTAATGATGTGTCTGATTGAAACTGTCTCAGGTCACCTGGCCTGGGAGAGGCAGTGAGTCCTTCCCTTCAGAGGGGGGGTCTCTGTCCACTTGGTCGGTTGGTTGTGGGAGGTGACTGCGGGCATCCTGTCATTCAGTGCAATGATACTTCATACACGTAGGAATGGGGTGGGGATGCAATTTGAGGGAAGAACAGGGGCTGACCACCCCCAACCCCTGTGCTCTGTGGTCTCACTAGGTGTATGTATGTCCTCCCTCCTAGAGGCCATGACAGAATGGAAATCTTAAGATGAGTTGGCTAGCCAGCTGCTCTTGCTTCTCTGCCCAGAAAGGCCTGGACCTTTCTGCTCCCTTGCCTCAACTACCCAACGCTCATGACAGGTCCCTCCAAAGTAAGCCTGCAGCGTCTTGGCCTTGGTGGGCCTTCCCCTCCTGTCTATTATTTTTTTAATATTGGTTAATAAATAGTAATTATAAATGACCACTAGTTATTAGTGTGCCTCTCATTTGTCGTGTTTACAATTAACTAATCTCCATGAGGGAAATGACATGGAATTTGAGTCAGTTGCCCAAATTCAATTCTGGCTCCATCTCTTACCCGCTGTGAGCCTTAGGGCATGTCACTGAACCTCTCAAGGCCGGTTTTCACCCATGGAATGGGAAATGAAAACACCCAGGAGAGCCCCCCTCGCCTGGCACAGCACACATGCTCAGTGGGCAAATCCATGGTTGCTGTAGCTGTCAATCTGACTCTCCCAACAGCCTTGATAAGGCAGTTGTTACCAGTTCAGATTAGGGTGGGGAAATGAGGTTGAGTCAGTATTGGGAGAGACAAGGCCATCTGGTTGTAGCACCACAGGGGGAGGTGGGTAACTAGAAAATGCCTACCTTGGACAAGAGACTAGCATCCCCTGTGCAGCCATGGTGGGCCCAGGGCAGGATGCACGGCCAGGCCCTCCCCCCCCCCCCCACCACACACACACACTGACCTTGCTGACAGGATGCTGCAGTCCAGGGTGCTGTGCCAGTGAGCCTGCCAGGCTGAAAAGTGCTGCAACTTGCCCAGCCCACAAGGCTGCCACACCAGGAATAGGCCAAGAAGAACGGGGCTGGGAGGCCACAATATCAGCACAGGAAGAAGCGAAGACAGCAAAGGGAGTAATCCCCCCTCTACCATTCCCAGCTCCCCCTGGAATCAGACCACCTGGGTTCAAATTCCAGTCTATCATCTACCGGCTGCATGACGTCAGGCCTCAGTTTTCTCATCTGACAAATGAGAAAACAAACCTACCTCACAGAGCCTCCGTGAAAAACCCACTGAGATAGTCCCGTGATGCCCTCTGCACAGTGGCCCAGACGCCTGGTAAGAGCCTGACCAGGAGTAGCATTCCTCATTCACTGGCCCTTCCCTTCCCTTCCCAGTTCCTGCCCCTACCCCGCTCCCAGGTTTCGCTTCAGAAACACTGGACTCTGAATGGGAACCCATTACTACAATCACAGCAGGTCCAAGGCTGAGGAACCCTGGCTCCAGCCCCAGGCTTGTTCCCACCTCAATGCTTTGGGAGGCACCCCTTGGCTGGCTTCAGACTGAGAAAGAATTGGGAGAATGGCCAACATCACCCCACAGCGGTCCTTTGGGTCCCACCACAGATGTGACCACAGCCTTTTGCAGGCTGGTCTGCCACAGCCATACCCTGTTCTGGGCACCCTAGTCCCCGATGACCCCCAAGAAACAGCCAAGCTCTCCCCCAGATGGATGGCCCTCACACTGGGGGAGAGCAGCCTGGAGTTCCCTGCTGCCCGGTCCGGTCCGTATTCACACTGCCTGGCCTGGCCTGGCCCACAGCAACCCGGCAGGACCACCTGCTGCAGCCACTTCCTCTCCTGGGAGACAAGGAGGGAGGGAGACAAGGCTTAGGCCTCTGTGGGGGCAGCTGCTTGGGCCTGCCCCACCAGGCTGCACCTTTGATGATGGCCTTCCTGTTAACTCTTTACCGACTGCTGCTGTCAACTCCAAAGATTAGGCTTTGGATTTTCCAGGTTCTGTTCAGTTTCTTGTTCTCCCTGCAGCTCTAGAAACTGAGATCTATCTACAGAACGGGTGTCCTTGGCCTGGGGATGAGGAGATGGCAGGTCCCAGGCCCATGAAGGTGGGCAGGGAGCTGTAAAGGGTCTAAGCCCGTCTCCAGATTCAGGTGTCGGGGGTCCTGGGCGTGGGGGTTCTGTGTAAGGCTAGGACCCAGCCCCAGACTCCCCCAGGGCACGGGTGGGGTAATGACAGAAACAACAGCAGAAATGCCAGCCAGGCCTGCCTGGGGGCTCCTGGCCCCTTTTGGGCAGAGGGCACGATGCCAGGTGGTCCAGACTCCTGAGCCTGGTGGAGGCCCACCCTGCCCCCAGGTATCTTCATTGTGGTGGGGCAAAATCTGGATTCATTTCCTATTGTTGTGTAACCAGTGACGGCAAACACGGCAGCTTTAAACAACACACATTTACTAAGTCACAGCTCTGTGGGCCAGGAGTCCGGTTGGGCTCAGCTGGGTTCTCTGCCCAGGGTCTCACCAGGCCCAAATCAAGGGCTTGGCCTAGTGGACTCTCATTGGAGGCTGGGGAAGAATTCGCCTCCATGCTTGGTCAACGTGTCCAGATTCGGTTCCTTTCGGTCAGCGCGCTGAGATGTCTCTTTCCCTGACGCCTGTCAGCCAGGGCTGCCCTCAGCTCCTGGAGGCTGCTTGACGTTCCTTGCCATGTGACCCCCCTACCCACCTTCCAAGCTAGCGATGGAGAACCATCTTCTTGGTGCTGAATCCCTCTACACTTTGAACCTCTCCGACCTCCTCCAGAGAGAGGGGCACACAAGCCCAACCGGGAATGCCACTTACCGTCTCCGGGTGCCCAGGCCCAGGCCTGGCTGGAGCTGAGGAGGCTAAACGAGCAGGAAGGGAAGGCAGGAGTGGGAGACCCCCACAGATGGGAGGCTCCTGAGCGGGGCTGGCAGCTCAGGTTTGGTGAGCCCCAAGGAAGGCAGGGGATGGACAGATGGATGGCGAGATGGCTCCTTAGCTTTATCAGGCCTCTGAGCCTCAAAGGGAGAAATGGTAGGGTTGGGGGATGTACAGGTCCCCAGAGGGACCAAGTAGCTGAGGAACCCAGGTCAGTCACCACAGCAGTGGCCGAGGCGAGCCTGAATCCAGCGGCTGTACATGGCGACATTGGTATAGACACCTGGACGGTAGGGCAGAGCACAGCCCTTGCCCCAGCTCACCACGCCCACCAGGACCCAGCGCCCAGACTTCAAGCAGGTCAGGGGTCCCCCAGAATCACCCTGTAGGAGAAAGGCAAGCTTAGGGCCCAGTCCTCTGAAGACTATGGCAGTCCGAGGGCTCCAGGCCCCCGGGTGGTACATCTGGGTTGGGAGCCAGGATGCGGACCCTGGAGGTGGTACCTCCTTGGTCCTGGGTTCAAGGGAGGTAGGGTGCTGGGCACAGGAGCATGGACTCCGAGGTTCGAGGCAGCTTCACGCACCTGGCAGGCATCCTTGTGGCCCTGGGTGTAGCCAGCGCACAGGTTCCCTGGTAACACTATTTGCTCAGCACGGGGCACCTTGGTGCCTACATGGTAGAGGTGGTCACAGGTGCCCGCATCCAGCAATGGCACTCTTACTCCCTGAAGAGGTCGCCACTCTGGAAGTGACACTGGGGGACGAAGGGGGGCTTGTGAGGGATGAGCAGGGTGGGGGGAGAAGCCGCCCCTGAGAATCTAACTTGCCAGGACTGGGAGGGTCCGATTCCCAGATTGAAGCTGTGGTGGGAGGGATTCCCGGTCAGAGGAAGCAGGAGGGGGAAGGCCCGGCCCGCCCCCCCCCCCCCGCCCCCGTGCCCCGCCCTCTGCCTCACCTCCTGGGGAGAGGCTGCCCCAGCCAGTGACCCAGCAGGGAGTACCCGGGGGCGGGCGGGCCCCGGGTTCCGGCAGGCACACCGGCTGGACCCGGGAGCTCAGGAGCACTGGGCGGCGCAGCTGGAGCAATGCCAAGTCTCCACGGGCCCCGTCCTCAGAGTAGTCGGGGTGCAGCAGCACCCTCTGCACGGGCACCGAGAGAGCGCGGGGCGAGGCCTGGCCCAGACGGAGCGCCCCGAGGCGCACGCGGTACTGGGACACTGGCGCCTGCCTGCGGGACAGGAGCAGGCTGCTGACCGCAGCCCCGCACCAGGGCCCAGTCCCCGCGCCTCCGCTAGGTGGGGCCCAGCTGCCCGCTCCCCCCGCCCCCATCCCTGTACCCCTGAGTGAGCCTGAGCCTGGCGTCTGGCCGCTGACCTCTGGAAGCAGTGCCCCGCGGTCAGGACCCACTGCGGGGCGATGAGCGAGCCCCCACACACGTGCACCCCGCGGTGCTGGATGCTCGCCTGCCACGGCCACTCTCCGGCCCGGGCGTCCTGGCCCCCCACGATCCGACTGGACACACGAGGCTGCCCGCAGGCTGCGGCGAGAGGACAAGGGGGACGGCCAGAGTGGGCGGAGGACTGGAGACTTGGGAAGGGGGGGAGGGGGCGGGGAGACTTAGAGCCAGGTTAGGTAGGGGTGGGCTCCGGGGGTGGGGGGAGGGGACCTGAGGCGTCCTAACCTGCAGACTCCAGTGTCCCAGCCACGCCTGGAAGAGGAAGTAGGGAAGGCACTGGATTATGGATTTGGTATCAGATCACGGACCGAGGGGAAGGGTGGTTACAGATAAGGAAGGAAGGTGGAACATATTTGTTGCATTAACCTGGTGCCAGGATTGTGTCCACCCGGTTACCCAATTTAACTTCCCCAGAGCGCTGTGTGGCGGGGACTTAGACCCATTGTGAAGACAGCACCTCCAGGTTTGGAGAGCCCAAGGTCAGTGACAGAGAGAACGTGAGCCCTTGGAGCCAAGGTTAGAGTGCCCTGCTGTGCTCTCTGGGAGCCAGGCCCGAGAGGGGTGAGATGGGACATCTGGCAGCCAAGGTCCCTGTGGTCGGCACCCGTGGCCCCTGTCCCACACTCACCTGGCAGCAGCAGGAGCAGTGCCCGGAGGCAGGGAGCCCCCCTCATTCTGCCTTTAGGACTGTGCTGGGTAAAGGTGGCCCTGCCCAGGGCTTAGCCTCTCGTGGGAGCCTGCAGAGAGAGGAAAGAGGGTCCTAGCCCCGAGCACGTGTGTCCCAGAGGCCGTTCCGTCTTCCCTCAGCCCCCGGGAGTCTCAGGCTTATGCCCAGGGCCCAGCTGTCTGCTCCCAGGCTCCAGGGAACACCCTTGTCCCCAGCCCCTTTGAGACTTGGGCGCCCTAGGCCTCCAGGCAAGTCCCTTCCCCACCCTCTATTTCCATTGCCCCACTGCTGCCCCCCCACCCACCCTGCCAGCCCCTGGACCCTGCTCTCACCCTCACAGCCTGGTGCCCTCCCAGCTGACTGGGCTGGCAGTGTCTGTGGGGGCTTAAAAGGCCAGGAGGGCGGGCCCTGGCCAGGGGTAATTAAGGAGACCAGGGCGGGGCTGCGGCTTCACCTGTCCAGCCTCAAACAAAGATGCTTTGAGCAGCACTTACAAGGTGGCAGGAAAGGGACACGTGCAATTCTCAAAAGAAGCCTGGTTTGGGCCAAGGTGCTGGAAACGGGGGACAGGAGCCCAGCCAGGCAAGGGCAGTGAGGTGGGGGGGAGAAGGGGGGCTGCGGTCAGGCCAGGAAGTTCCAAAGGATCCTTGGCAGCTCTCCTCCAAACCTGACCCAGGCCCCAGGCTCCTTACAGGGCTGGTTGCTAAGGCACCAAGTTCCGGCTTGGCGGGCCCAACATGGAGCCCAGACCCCAGGCCTGGCCAAGTGCTCTCTGGACCCAGGCCCTGGTGAGCTGGGTGACCCCAGCGGTCCCGTCCCCTCACTGAGCATCAGTGTCCTCATGGTGGCCAGGGGGAAGGGGAGACCCAGCCTCGCAGGGCTGCCCCAGGGCACGAAGCCCAAGTGTGCTGCGCTGCTGGCAGGTGTGGGGCAGAAACCAGGCAGGTCTGCTCTCTGAGGGCCTCGCACCTGCCTCTCCACAGCAGGGAACTGTAGGGTGGGGAACCGAGGGAAGAAATGGGGACCAACCTTAGCTCCTCACACATCTTGAGCTCACAGCACGGGGGAATCTTGTGAAAACGCAGATCTGCCTGAGCAGTTCCAGGTGCCCCTGAGTGGGCCCTGCTGGCCTGATCCCTGGTCATGCTGAGGCGGAGTTCTGGGACACCAGTGAGGAGCCAGACAAACTTGGTGCTGCCCGCCTCCACCAGGCCGCCTTCTGGTGCTGCAGCAGCTCCTTGGGCACTAGCGCCCTCACCCATGCCACCAGGACAACCCTCAGCCCGTGGGGCCAGGAGAGAAGGGCCCCACACAGCACCCTTGTCCTCCCGGAGCCTGTGGTTTCTCAGGGGCCCCCAGCGGGACTCTGCCTCAGTAACCTCCTCATTCAGGCAAACGTCATGGGGTTCTTCCTTCCCTGCCTCAGTTTCCCCACTCCTCACCGGCGCTTCTTGGTATTGGCCTCCCAAATAAACTACCCGCACCCCAGTCCTTGTCCCAGGTCAGCCTTGGGGGGGAGGGGGGCACATTAAGACCAGGAGCACCTGACATCTGTGTGATGAGCACTGGGGTGTTAGGGGGCATGTCCTCCACAATACCCCACTCCAGTCTTCCTGGCCCCCGAGTGCTACTAATGTCCTTCCATAAATCCTTTCTGATTGAACTAACCTGTGAGGATTCTCCTGTTTGCAACCAAAATACGTGCAGTGCAGACAAGCAGAGAGAGAACTGGGACTTAGGGAGTGGTCTTGGAGAAGACGGGACATAAGTGACTATGAGAGTGTCCAGGAAGCCACCCAAGTCCACAAAATGCTCTGCAAGGAATCAATGAAAATGCACACATTTATTAGCAAAGGAGACAGAAGGGGACCAGAGCCTGGTCCGGCAGACAGTCCAGGCGTGTCCACCGCCCTGGGTAAATGTGCCTGGGCCCCGGTCAGGGTGCACAGGCCAGCTGCATGAGCGGGGCAGCCCAGAGCAGAGGGAGGAGCCGCAGAAGTGGGGAGGGGTCTGGCCCGGGTGTGCTGTGGGCCGTGAGCTTCTGGATCCAGCTGAAGTATCGACTGATGTTGGTGTAGACACCGGGTCGGTTGGGCCTACCACAGCCCACTCCCCAGCTCACGATTCCAATCTGAATCCACAGTCCATTCTTTTCACAGGTCAAGGGGCCACCTGAGTCACCCTGGGGAGCAGCACAGGTGAGCCTGGCCTGGGGCACGAGGGGCCAGTGGGGAGACCCCCCAGAACAGGAGGGGCTATGGAGCTGGGCAAACTAGGTGCAAATCCTATTCCTCCCCCTGGAGGTGACCAAGCCTCAGTTTTCACATCTGCAAAGGGGGGCAAACGTCGCTACCCACCAGGAGTCACATGAGGCCCCAAAGAGACACTATCAATGCAAAACGAGCTTTGATAGGCAGGGTAAGTAAGGGCGAAATCACTTTCTCATTAATCAACTCTGAGGGCAGGTTGGTCATGGGGGGTGGGGGTGAGGGATTGCTCTCAGGCCAAGGTTGAGAGCGGTGGTGCCTGTTTCCAGCAAGGCTCTGACGGGGGCGGGGGCACTCACTCTGCAGGCGTCGTGTTTGCCGTCCTCAGAGCCAGCACAGATCACGTCATCTGCCATTCTATAGAAGAAATTGGGCTGTTGGAACAGGAAATTACACCTGGAGTTGTTTATGATGGAGACCCGTACTTCCCGGAGGATGTAGGGAGCCGGCAGCTCTGCATAGGAGTTGAGGAAACAGAGAAAGAGAGCATCCTGAGCCTCTCCTCTGCCATCAGGTTGGGAGGGATGAATGGGCTGTGGGAACGGAGACCCCTGGGCACCCACAATGCCTGGGCCATTGTTCTTTAAAAACAAAAAGGTTTTTATTGATTTCTTAGGGAGAGGGAAAGAGATTGGTGTGAGAAACATCCACCGGCTGCCTCTTGCACGCCCCCTACTGGGGATTGAACCTGCAATCCGGGTATGTGCCCTAACCAGGAATTGAACTGGCGATCCATGCATGGGATGATGCTCAACCAACTGAGTGACACTGGCCAGGGCTGGGCCATTGTTCTTTTCTTTAAAAATAAATAAATAAATAAATAAATAAATAAATAAATAAATAAATAAATAAATAGATAGATAGATAGATAAAGTTGTTGATAATCCTCACTGAGGATATTTTTCCATTGATCATTTTTTTTTTTTTTAGAGAGAGAGAGGGGAAGACAGAGAGAAATGTCAATGTGAGAGAAACACATCAATTGGTTGCCTCCTGCATGTGCCCTGACCAGGGCCCAGGCTGTGGAGGAGCCTGCAACCAAGGTATGTGCCCTTGACCAGAATCGAACCCAGGACCCTTTGGTCTGCAGGCTGACGCTCTACTCAATGAGCCAAACTGGCTTTTTAAAAAAATAATTTTGATTTACTGATTTCAGAAAGAGGAGGGAGACGGAGATAGAAATATCAATGATGAGAGAGAATAATTGATCGCTGTCTCCTGCATGCTCCTTGCTGGCAATCGAGCCCACAACCCAGGCATGTGCCCTGACTGGGAATCGAACTGTGACCTCCTAGGCCATAGGTGGACACTCAACCACTGAGCCACACCAATAGGGCAAGGGCCATTGTTCTTTTTAAAATATTTATTTCTTTATTTTAAATATATTTTTATTTATTTCAGAGAGAAAGGGAGAGGGAAAGAGAGATAGAAACATTAATGATGAGAAAGAATCATTGATCAGCTGCCTCCTGCATGCCCCCTTCTGGGTATCGAGCCTGCAACTTGGGCATGTGCCCTAGACCAGAATTGAACCTGGGACCCTTTAGTCCTCAGGCCAACGCTCTGTCCATTGAGCCAAACTGGTTAGGGCTAGGATGACATATTTAAAGTGCTGAAAGAATAAAAATTAATCAAGAATTCTTTATCAGGCAAAACTATCCCTCAGAAAATGAAGAAGTTAAGACACTTTCAGATAAACAAATGTTGAGAGGATTCACGGTTAGATCTACCCAATGAAAAATGGGAAAGGGAGCCCTTCAGGCTGAAATGAAAGACACTAATCAGTAACTTAAACTCATAGGAAGAAATAAAGAACACTGGTACAGCCCTGGCCAGTGTTGCTCAGTGGTTAGAGTGCTGGCCCACACACCAAAGGGTCTCAGGGTTGATTTCCAGTCAAGGGCACATGCCTGGGTTGCAGGCTTGATCCCTGGCCCCTGTTAGGGCACGTGTGGGAGGCAACCAATCTATCTCATATTGTTTCTCTTTCGCTCTCAAAATCAATGAACATATTCTTGGGTGAGGATTAAACAAAAAAGATCCTGCCCAACTAAAAAGAAAAAGAAAAAGTGGAACAAGTTGGAGGACTCACACTGCCAAATTTTAAAACATGCTATAAAGCTAAAGGAATCAACAATGAAATCCTGGCACAAGGATAAACATACAGACCAGTGGACTAAAATTGTGAGTCTAGAAATAAATCTATGCATCTATGGTAAATCCACTTTTGACAAAGGTGCCAAGACAATTCAATGGAGGAGAGAACAATCTCTTCAACAAACGGTGCTTGCATAACTGAATACTGTACGCAATGCAAAAGAATGAAGGTGGGCCCTGGCCAGTGTTTCCCAGTGGTTAGAGTGTCATCCTGCCCACCGAAGGGTCATGGGTTCGATTCCCAGTCAAGGGCATGTACCTGGGTTGCAGGTTCGAGCCCTGCTCTTGTCAGGGCATATGTGGGAGGCAACCAATCGACGTGTCTCTCTCACATTGATGTTTCTCTCCCCCCCCTCCTCCCTCCCTTCCACTCTCTCTCTAAAATAAAAAAATCAATGGAAAAGATATCCTCGGATGAGAATTAACAATAAAAAAGAATGAAGTTGGACTCCTCCTTCATACCATATGCAAAAATAAACTCAAAATGGATCAAAGATATAAATATAAGCACTAAAACAATAAAACTTTTAAAGAAAACATAGAGGTAAATCTTCATGACCTTGTATTTTCCAATGGTTTCTTAGATGTGACTTCAAAAGCATAAACAACATAAGAAAAACATAATTTGGACTTCATAAAATATTTTTAAATTGTGCATCAAAAGACACTATCAAGAAAGTGAAAAGAAACCTCCAGAATTAGAGAAAATGTTTGCAAATCATATACCTGATAAGGGTCTAGTATGCAGAATATATAAAAAGTGATTACAATGAAACAACAAAGACAACTCAATTTAAAATAGGTAAAGAACTTGAATATTTCTCTAAGAAAGATATACAAGTGGCCATCACACACATGTAATGATGCTCAACATAACTAGTCATTAAAGAAATGCAAATCAAAACCACAATGAGATTCCACTTCACACCCACTAGGATGGCAAAAATTATAAAAATTTGGAAAATAACAAGCTGAGGAAAATGAAGAGAATTTATTACCCCCATTTATTGTTGACAGGAATGGAAAATGGTGTGGAACATTGTTAGTTCTTCAAAAGTTAAACATGGAATTACCATGTGATCCAGAATATATATGCAGAATTGAAAAAGGACGTTCAAACAATAATTTGTATACTGATGTTCATAGCAGCTCTATTTGCAATACCCAAAAGGAAGGAACAACACAAATGTCCATCAATGGATAAATAAATAAATATGGCCCTAACCGGTTTGGCTCAGTGGATAGAGCGTCGGCCTGTGGACTGAAGGGTCCCAGGTTCGATTCCGGTCAAGGGGCATGTACCTTGGTTGCAGGCACATCCCCAGTAGGTAGTGTGCAGGAGGCAGCTGATTGATGTTTCTAACTCTCTATCCCTGTCCCTTTCTCTCTGTAAAAAATCAATAAAATATATTTAAAAAGAAGAAATAAATATGATTTATCCATACATGGAATATTACTCAGTCATAAAAAGGAATGAAGTTCTGATTTCATGCTACATGAACCTTAAAAACATTATGCTCATTGAAAGAAACCAGACACAAAATGTCATATGTTGTATGATTCCATTTCTATAAAATATCCATAACCCATAGAGATAAAAAGCTGGCTCGTGACTCAGCTGGTGTGACTCAGTCATTGAGCAACAACCCATAAGACAGGAGGTCACCAATTAGATTCCTGGTCAGGGCACATACCTGGGTTTTGGGCTTGATCCCCAGTAGGGGACGTGTAGAAGGCAGCTGATGGATGTTTCTATCTCTCTATCCCTTACCCTTCCTCTCTCTCAACTCAATAAAAACATAGATATTTTTAAAAATCTGGTTAGTGGCTGCTAAGGGCTGGAGGGAGTGGGTAATGGGGAGTGACTGTTTAGTGGTTGTGGGGTTCCATTTTGAGATGATGAAAATGTTCTGCAATTAGGTGGCGACGATGGTGCAAACTGTGAGTATACTAAACCCCACTGGATTGTATATACTTTAAAATGGTGAATTTCATGGTTTGTGAATTAAATCTCAATTATAAAAAAAAGCCAACACCCAAGGCCTCACTGAAAAATCCACCCCCAAAACTCCAGTTCCCTGCAGGTTGAGGAATTTGGCCTGGGGGGTGGGGGGCTGGTCCTCTCTCAGTGCTGGCTCTGGCTCACTGTCTCTGGGGAGGACAAGGAACTGAGTGGGCACAGAAAGTCCTGCCCTTTCAGGGGGAGGAGGAGTGGCCAGCAGGTGGGGAGAGAATGCTGACCAGGCCCACAGAAGGGCCCAGCAGTACCCAGGCCAAGGTCGGGGCTGGTGGGGCTGGGAAAGGAGGATAATGCCCCCCTCTTTCCCACCCATCTGTCCCCAAGTCTCACTTTTATTCTCACGGATGTCCCCCCAGCCGGTCACCCAGCAGTTACTCTGGTTCTGGAGTTCGAAGGCGGAGGCCATAACACAGATGGGCTGGATGTACTTATTGTAGGTGACCGAGGAGGTCAGCTTCAGCAAGGCAATGTCGCTGAGTGAAGACTCCTTGACATGAGGGTACTCGATAATGTCCTGCACTCTGAAACGATGGTAGATGGCCCCCAGGTTCCAAAGAGATGGGCTGGAAGACAGCTCACCGAACTGGGCCATCCAGTTCGACGGGTCCCTGTTTCTGACAGGGGAGGAGAGAGCAGTTAGAGGTCTTTTTCCTTCTTTTTTCTTAAAATATATTTTTATTGATTTCAGAGAGGAAAGGACAGGGAGAGAGAGAGAGAAACATCAATCATGAGAGAGAATCATTGATCGGCTGCCTCCTGCAACCTCTGCATTGGGGATGGAGCCCGAAACCCAAGCATGTACCCTGACTGGGAATCCAACCATGAACTCCCGGTTCATAGGTCAACGTTCAACCACTGAGCCATGCCGGCCGGTTCAGTTAGGGGTCTTTAGCGAAGTGTGGGCCACCCGGGGCCCGCTCAAAGGGGAGACTGCCCAGGGTGCTACTAGGGCTCACCCTGGACACCAGGAGCAGTTCTCCTCACAGGACAGAGTGTCCAGGGAGCCTGCAACCAAAGCCCCAGAACCCAGAGACCTGGGGCTGGGAGGACAGAGGGTGCCTCCCCCTGCGGTCTGACTGGCCAGTCACTCAACCAGCCTGTCACCCCTCAGAGCCATCCTAAAAAAGTGAATGAGCCCTGACCGGTTTGGCTCAGTGGATGGAGCGTCCGCCTGCGGACTGAAGGGTCCCGGGTTCGATTCCGGTCAAGGGCATGTACCTTGGTTGCAAGCACATCCCCAGTGGGGGGTGTGCAGGAGGCAGCTGATCCATGTTTCTCTCTCATCGATGTTTCTAACTCTCTCTCCCTCTTCCTTCCTCTCCGTAAAAAATCAATAAAATATATTAAAAAACAACAACAACAACGAGTGAGCAGATGCACAGATGCCCAAGTGGGATGCTCAGCAGAGTGGAGTGAAAGCAGCCTCGGGGGCCCCTGCTGCCACAGGCCAGGTCTGTGCGCACTCACCCACCTGGCTCATTCCTCCCCCCGCGGCACCCCTCCCCTGGGAGCGGGAGGCGGGCGGTGAAGGCTAGTAATGCCATTTGGGAGAAGAGAACAAGAAAGTGAAAGGAACAAGACACACAAACGTGCACGGGAATGTTCTGGAAGACCCTTCTGGGAAAAACTGACGAGTTCCCTGCCGGGGCACCATTGGGACTCCCACGGTGTGGGCGGCGGCAGCGGGGCCGGGGCTCAGGAGACCAGGAGGGTCACAGGGGTGTGAGGCCCGCGGGCCGGCCGCCGCAGACTTACTTCCGGAAGCAGTGCGCCGCCGACAGCACCCAGCGCCGGCCGAGCAGGCTGCCCCCGCAGCTGTGGCCTTTGTGGCGGAGCCGCAGGCTCACCTGCCACGGCCAGCGCCCGCGCGCAGCGTCCGTTCCGCCCACGATGAGCGGGTGGATGTTCCGGCGGCCACAGGGCTCTGGGGTGGACAGACGGGCTTGCGGCTGAGCTGCAGGAGACAGCCCCCCCTGCCCGCCCCCGGCCCCAGGGAAACCGTGCTAGGGCCCTGCAGCCCGGGGGGAAGGGGGGGAAGGGGACACAGGGACCCCTTCCCCACAGGGACCCCTTTCCCTCGGTCTGCAGGCCCCGCCCCCTCCCCGCCCCTACGCCCGTCAGTTACGCGTAAGCCACGACGAATTCTTGAAACCTGGGGCGGGAGAGATGAAAAGAGATGGCGCCCTGTGCGTCCTGGCCGCGGTGCCCTGGGCAGGGGGACGCGCATCCTGGGTGCCTTACCTGAAAACAGCTGGTTCTGAACCTGCAACCCTGGGGTGAGGCGAGAAGGTGAGCTCCCCTCGGTCTCCATGCTCCCCATCCTACCCCTGTCACCCCGAGCTCCGGCCTGAGCTCACCCTGCATCTCGAGTTCGACCCTCACCAACAGCTGCACCAGCAGCAGCACCCCGATTCCAGCGCCCATGCCTCCTCTCCCGCGGCTAGACGCCCCCACTGCTTCTGCGGGCTCCAGGGCCGGCGCTGGGGCGCCCCCTGGGGGAGAAGGAGCAACAGCGACCCTGGCGCCACCTTCTCCCAGCTTGACCTCTCTGGCTCCAAGGGCTTCTGGGAACATCAGACCTCACAGCGCCCCAGCTTTGAGTTTCTCCTGCGGCTGGGTCCCCAACTACACCCCTTGATATGACCCAGGAACTAGTGAACGCACTTCCCCCCCCCCCCAATCCCTTTCCTGCCTGAACTCTGGGATCCTGGCTGCCCCCTTTGCTGCGTCCTTTTCTACCCATCTTTCCTTCGAGGAAGGACCACGACTCCCATGAGAGCACACTAACAAGTCCTCACTGAGTGCCCACCGGGGTCCTAGCACTGGGTCACCTCTGCTAACAGGGACGGTCCTTTACAGGACCCACCGAATAAAAGCTGGCCTGACTTTGACCGCTGGAGAGCTCTTCGCCGCCCACTCTGCGCGCTGTTCTGCAACGGGCCCCAGCTAACGCCACAGAGGCTACAGGCAGCTTTCCCTTCTTGTGGGCAAGGCTGCAGGGCACCCACGCCAACAAACGGGCTCTTCCATCACCGATATGAATGGACATCCAAGCCGGGTCCACAGCACCCCCTTCAGCGTCCATGGTCCACGAGAAGGAGTCACAGAACTCAGAAGAGCTATTACACTCCTGGTTATGGTTCATTGCAGTGAATGGCTACGGATAACATCAACAAATGCAAACGGCACAGAGGACGGAATCCGGGAGAGACCCGGGCGGGTGTCCTGCTGTCCTCTCCGTGGAGTCAGGTGGGCAGTGCTGAACTCTCCCAGCAATGGCGTGTGACAACACACGTGAAGTATTGCCAACCAGGGAAGCTCACCTGAACCTTGGTGTCTGAGGGGTTTTTTTTGTTTGTTGTTTGTTTTTAAATTTCTTTATTGATTAAGGTGTCACATATTTGTCCTCATCCCCCCATTCCCATCCCACACCCCTCCCCACGGATGCCCCCGTCCCCCTGTTGTCCTTAACCATTGGTTAGGCTCGTATGCATGCACACAAGTCCTTTGGTTGATCTCTCCCCCCGACCCCCACCTTCCCCTACCCTCCCTCTGAGGCTCAACAGTCCGATCGATGCCTCCTTGTTTCTGGGTCTGTTCTTGTTCATCAGTCTATGTTGTTCATCATTTCCCCTAGATGAGTGAGATCATGTGTTACTAGAAATATACTTATAAGAACCGAATGTGAGACAAGCAATAATAGTTATGCTGACAGGCAAATGAATCAGTCTGTAGTAAGTTTCTTTCTGGACCAACAGTTCTTTTGAGACCCAATTTCAATGTCCACCAGTTCCTTATGTGTACATGTCGGCACTGACTTTTCAGCTCTGGATGGTGGACAAATGGTGGTAATGCAGGTCCGACTCCTTCTGGTTTGGTCTCGCCCAGAGCCAGGGTCACGGCTTCACCCGGACTCAGGGGCGCTCAGCCTCACCCGGACCTGGGACCCAGCATCACCCGGGCCCCAGGGCACGCGGCCTCACCCAGACCCGGGGGCGTGCGGCCTCACCCTGACCCGGGACCCAGCCTCATCCGGACCCAGGGGTGCGTGGCCTCTCCCGGACCCAGGGGCGCGCGGCCTCACCCCGACCCGGGACCCAGCCTCACCTGGATCCAGGGGCACATGGCCTCACCCGGACCCAGGATCCAGCTACACCCGGACCCAAGGGCACGCGGCCTCACCCAGACCCGGGGGCGTGCGGCCTCACCCTGACCCGGGACCCAGCCTCATCCGGACCCAGGGGTGCGTGGCCTCTCCCGGACCCAGGGGCGCGCGGCCTCACCTGGGCCTGGGACCCAGCCTCACCCGGACCCAGGGGCGCGTGGCCTCACCCGGACCTAGGGGTGCGCGGCCTCACCCGGACCTGGGGGCGTGCGGCCTCACCCGGACCCGGGATCCAGCTACACCTGGACCCAGGGGCACGCGGCCTCACCCCGACCCGGGACCCAGCCTCACCTGGACCCAGGGGTGCGTGGCCTCTCCCAGACCCAGGGGCGCGTGGCCTCACCTGGGCCTGGGACCCAGCCTCACCCGGACCCAGGGGCGCGTGGCCTCACCCGGACCTAGGGGCACGCGGCCTCACCCGGACCTGGTGGCGTGCGGCCTCACCTGGACCCGGGACCAAGCCTCACCCAGACCCAGGGGCGTGTGGCCTCACCCTTACTGAATGGGTGTGGTTCTAAGGAACTCACTGATGATTACAGTAAGGACTGTTGTGATGTCTTTAAGCCAGGTTTCTTATTCAATGAGTTGGCTCTTACATAATTCTGATAATCTAGGAGTTCTCAAACCATCTCAACTAAGCAGATGTGCCTTCATCCCTATAAGGTATCAATGAATCATAAAAACCTTTTTTTGTCATCACAAAAATCAATAATTCTGTTAATGGAATTAGTTTACTACTTTACAAGTATTCTAGCAAGTATATTTCAATAAGGACAAGTAGGTTAAGACATTTAATTTTTTTGCAATTTCAAAGTGATATAGAAAAGGGGCATGGGAACTATACAAATCAACTAACGTCAAAGTCAGGGGCCTGATCTGTGCTGCCCGACATGGAACTCAGCTAGACCACTAAGAGACTCCGGACAAAGAAAACTCCTGCAAAGACTGATTAATAGCTACTCAGCCATACCTTATCGCTTACCCATCCCATAAAGGGAAAACAGACCACAAAATATACCTTGTAAAGGTAAAGGTTAATCCCAATGTTTTTTTTTTTTTTGCTTTTCCATTCTCTATTTCCCCCTATCAGCAATTTTCCATAGAAACTGCAAACATATAAGCTCAACCTCTAGAGATGGTTGGGGTCTCTCTTCCTTCTCTTGTGAGGAGAGTCTGCCCCTGTGTGTGGAGTGGCCTTTCTTGCTTGTCCTCTCTGCTCAATAAAACCTGCTTTCCTACTCCGACCTCTTGAATGGCTGGCATCCTGAATTCTTTCCCGCCCATAGCCAAGAACTCTCTGGGCTCGGGGCTTGAGTCCCCAATAAGACTTGCCCCTCAGGAATCATAAATGTTTTCATTTTGTCTTGATTGAAAGAAATATATTGGTAAAGAAATTGCAAACAATATGAAAGTGGCTGTGTGTAGTATCACATATCAGATAATTTCCGGTAAAATAGAACCCAAGGCTAACCCAATGAACTGTAGATAGGGGTGTTTTATTTTTTTTACTTATTTTTTTAAATATATTTTATTGATTTTTTACAGAGAGGAAGGGAGAGGGACAGAGAGCCAGAAACATCAATGAGAGAGAAACATCGATCAGCTGCCTCCTGCACACCCCCTACTGGGGATGTGCCTGCAACCAAGGTACATGCCCTTGACCGGAATCGAACCTGGGACCTTCCAGTCCACAGGCCGACGCTCTATCCACTGAGCCAAACCGGTTTTGGCAATAGGGGTGTTTTACATTGATAAAAGTTACAAGCCACTGAAAAGATGTAAGAGGCGTGAGCCTTTAAGCCCCTGTCAACAGAGCTTTGAAATACATAAAGAAAAAAAAAAAGTTCTAAATACTCAAGAAAAAATGAATCAACATTTTTTTTCTCAAATCAAGAGATCGGGTAGAGGGAAAAAGCAGTAACACTGGAGTACTCAGCATGATTTCAGCCTAAATCAAGCATTTGGGGCCTCGGAGAACCACTGTGCCCCCAGGGGTAATAAGCCCGTGGAGGGGGAACTACCTGGAGGTTAGGTTGATGGGAGTGGGGGCCATCGGAAGGATGGGCACTTTCCGGCAAGTGGGGAAAACTTAGGAATCAGGAAAAGTCTCCCACATCCTCCCTCCTGCTTAGTGCCCAAGGCTGGTCAGCTCTCCTTTCTGGCCCACACCACCTCTGCAAGGCCTCTGACCAAGGGGGCCAGGGTCACAGCTGCAGGCCAGGGCAGGGGGCACTTGTATTCAAAGGAGAATATCACTGGGGCGTCGTCCAGGTTGAGAATCCCTGTCTCCTCCAGCTGCTCCGCCTCCTTGAATAAAGGGTCCCTCCTCTGAACCCAGACATCCAGGGCCCACCTCGGGCCCTGGAGAGCCCCGGGTTGAAAATGAATGCTTGAGGGTACAAAGTGGGATGTACCCCAGAGTCTGCAGTTCTGCTCCCGCACCCCTTACCCCTCCCCCTCCCAGGGGTGCTGGGCACTACACAACACCGAGTAGACTTACCTGGCTTTGCCACCTGTAGGGCTTTGAGCAAATCCTTCAAACATCAGAGTCTCAGTTCCTCCGCTGTAGGAGGGTTCATAGTAGCTCCCGGGAAATCAGGCCAGAGGCATGTGGCATGGTTGACAGAGTGCCAGCACACAGTAAGTGCTCCCCCATAGGGGGCGGGAGAGGCTGGGCTGTGATGCCAGGGCCTGGGCAGAGGAGGGAAGGCCTGAGGGTCTTGCCAAGGATGTGGCAGAGGCCAGGGTCCCTGTGCTCAGGAGCACTGTAAGGGCCGAAGGCCTGGAGTGGAGGTGTCAGCTCCGCCCCAGGGAGGGCCCAGAAACCTGGGCTGGAGCTGCAGTCATCTTCCCCTTCCTGAGTGTGTCTGAGGACTCTGACCCGAAGAGCCATCCGGGAAGTGGCGGTTGGAAGGCACCATGGAGCTGGCCCGCATAGTCACCTTGTTCTCTCTCCCGCTAATCCTCCAGGGAAGCCCCCCACCTCTTCCATTCAACCTGACAAATGCCAGAGCAACCAACCTGGACTCAGGTAGGACAAATATCAGGTGGGGAGAAGGCACTGCAGGAGGGAGAGCCTGGGTTTTTCGGGAAACAGATAAAGAGAGGATTATGTAATCCCAGCCCTGCCCTGAGAGCCTGGTACATGGGCAGGTCCTCTAAGAAACCCGATCATTGGGGCCACTTCCCCAGACACAGCGCCTTCATGGCTTCTATCAAAACCCCAATGCCAGGCGCTGCGTTCAGACCCTCCCTTAGAGCCCCGGCCAAGGAGGTCTGACCTTCCTTGTGCTCACTAAGCTGGACTGAGCAATCCAGGCCCCCAGGTCTCACTTGCCCCACCTCAGCTGCTGTGTACCTCCCCCCAGGGTCATAAGTGCTCCCGTAAAGAAAGGGTCCTGAATCAGAGGGGACAAGATGTCAGCCTGAAAAGGGCAGGGATAAACGAGGGCAGGTCTGTAAGGTGAGGGGAGTGCAGAAGGGACCTCGTATAACCCGGCCCACCGCCTTACCCTGCAGTTTGTGGACGCCCACTTGTATCAGGCCGAATCATGTCCGGGCAGGATGCCCAGCCAGGCCAGTGGCCATGGCAGGTCAGCCTCAAGGAGTATGGACAGCATGTGTGTGGGGGCTCCTTGATCACCAAGGACTGGGTGCTGACTGCAGCCCACTGCTTTGACCGGTAAGCATCTGAGCCAGGGCCAGCTGGGACCTGCCCTTCACCCCTCTCTGACACCCTCTCTTCCCCATTTGAACAGGAGCCTGGGCAGGAGACAGTCCAGGAATGTGTCCTCCTAGGATCTTATCCACTCAAGACCCCCCAGTCCCCAGGCTGAGCATTGGGGAGAAAGTGGGGGAGGAGACAGACTCAGCATTGACTCTTCCAAGAAAGTGTTCATTTTCCAGAAAACAAAAGTTCCCACATTAGCATGTCCCTTGAAAATTCAAGGTCTCAAGTCCACTACTTGCCAGCTGGGCAGCCTTTGAGCAGGTGACTTTACCTCCCACCAAACAGAGGGAGAACTGGGCACCTTGCAGGGTTGCTTGTGGATTAAGCAAGGTGCTTGTCATTGTTAACATGTGCACACATACACACACAGACACACACACACACACACACACACACACACACATAGATCCTTTTGTAATGTTAGGGCCCTCAAATCAAGGTTGTCCTTAGCCCTTGCCCATGGAACCTGGCACAGCCTCAAGACCCTCTTGATTTTCGGCCCCAGGAACCAACCACTGCAAGCCTACGTTGTGATGCTGGGCACCATCTTCTCCTACCCCCCGATCAGCCAGTTTCCGCACTACCGCTCGGTGGCCCAGTTCATCCCCCACCCGAGCTACAAGGACAGGCACAGCAGTGGGGACATCGCCCTGGTGCAGCTGGCCTCCCCAGTCAACCTCAGTGAACTCATCCTTCCAGTCTGCCTCCCCAAACCTGGAGACCCACCGGGCCATGGCACCTGGTGCTGGGTGACTGGCTGGGGGAACATCAACTCCAATCAAGGTGAGGACATCCAGAGCTGGTGGCGGGCGACGGGGGGTGGGGGTTGTGGAGTGGATCCGTCATGACGCAGCGGAGGCTGCTCCTGACACGCTCCCTCGGGGCAGCTGCACCCGCCACCACCCTCACTCAGGCTGGACACGGAACCCGCACTTGTTGGCACAGCCCCTGCCAATGGCAGCCCACCACCCCAGACCCGCATCTTGGGCTCCCCTAATCCATCATCCCAGCCTCCAATAACGGAAGGATGAATGCCAGGCCCAGCGGAGGGGCTGGGCCAGAGCCTGACGGCCGGGCCTCACCCTGGCTGAGTGACCTCCACCAGTCAGCCTCGCCAGGCTGTGGTTTCCTTTGGAGATCTCAAACGTGCCGACCTCATGCGGTCGGTCGACACATGGAATGACTTTAGGCATTGCCAGCAGGGCCAAGCAAGAGTGAGTTCTCATACTGATCAGCACCTATCACCGTCGTGGTCATCATCACGTTTGTAATGTCACCTTGGATTAGTGTCCTGGGGCTCCCGTAACCAATGACCACAACCTGGGTGGCTTAAAACAACAGGAATCCATTCTCGCCCAGGTATTGAGCCCAATAATCTGAAAGCAAGATGTCGCGGGGCCTCCCTCCCTTCAGAAGCTCTAGGGGAGGCTACTTCCCGCCTCTCCCAGCTTCTGGAGGCTCCTTGGCTGCGCTCTCTGCCTCTGTCTTCCCACGGCCATCTCCGTGTGTGTCTCCCTGTGCCTCCTCCTTTTCTGTCTGATATAAGGACACTCTCACCCTAACCCAGTCTGACCTCATCCTCACTATTATATCTGCAAAGCCTGTTTCCAAACACGGTCGCATTCTGAGGTTCGAGGAGGACACGATTCAACCCATTTTTGACCTGACCCTTGGAAAGCCCAGAGGAGTAGGGCCATCGGCGGAAGTGGCTTGACTACAGTCCACGGCCAGAGCCAGGCCCTGAAACCAGGTCTCAGCTCCTGCCCAAGCCCCTACTGTGTGCCTATCCCACGCTCCTGCCCCGGCACTGGGAGGGAGGCTGAGGGGCCGGCCACACCTCCGTGCACGCCCTGCTTCCGGGAGGGAGAGACCATGTCTTCCTGGTGTTTTGAGTGGTAAACACAGGCTCACCTTGCCACACTGGCATGTCCATTGGGGCGTCCTGAGCACAAATGCAGGTTCCTGTTCCTCAGGGAGCAGAGGAGCAACACACAGAAATGGCTTCTTGTCATCAGTCCATCCAAGTGTGGGCAAGCCAGCGGGAGCCAGTAGGCCACCGTGTCCCCGCTGAGCTCTGCTTCCTGCTCCCTCCCCAGCGCTCCCTCCACCCTTCACTCTTCCAGGAACAGAGCTTAGTGTTTTCTGCTTCTGGCCCACCATCCAAGGCTGAGTCCCAGCATGCACCTCGGCTCAGGGATTCCTTTGGGGGTTTCTGGGACTCTTTGGAATGGAGGCTTCCAGCCCCCAGTGCTGGGCTGGTCCCTTTGTAGGCATGTGTGTCTGAAGGCAATAAAGATGACCTGGCAGAGGGCCATCCCACAGCAGGTGTCCTGCCATGCCTCGGGACCTGGAAGGGTGTATGTGAAGGGCTCTCCCAGCAGCTCCGGGAGGTGCACATCACTATTATTTCCATTTTTCAGATGGGGAAAATGAGGGTGCAAGCTGCAGGGCTTGCCTGAGTCCACGCTCCCCAGCAGCCCTGTCCCTAGGCTCAGCGGGTGGCAGAGCAACACATCCGGGAGGTCCTGCGGTCAGAGCAGAAGGTCGATCCCAGGGTCATGAGTGGACCTGGGGGATTCAATCAGTGTCACGGGCAGACCTAGGGTTCTGGGAGTCAGGGGCAGGGCTGGGCGTGAATCCACATCACCCTGGGCATGAATGGCAAAGGCTCGGCCAGGCTGAGCTTGCTCTCCATCTCTCCAGGGAAGCCTGGGAACTGGCTGTAGATATGCCAGCTGGCGTCTGGAGGAGCGAGCGCCGGGCTGGGACCTCAGACCTAGGCGGGTGTGTGAATGCGGGGCCCTGTGGACAACTTCCGAGGGCAGAAGAGACAGGAGGAGGGAAGGGCAGGTTGGAACCCTTTGGGTGGGAGCTTCAGCCTCTGTCCCAGGACACCTCGAACCCCTCAACCTAAGCCTGGTTCTCCCACGCACGGCTGGAGCGGTCACACCCTTCAACAGCTCTCACCTCCTCCTCTGGGGCAGCAAGCCGAGGACCCTCTCCCCTCTATGGCCCTGCCTTGGAGTCCACGGACCCTCCGGTTGGGGCGCTGCCGCTGGTGCAGCTGTCGGCGGGAGTGCCTGCTTGGGCGGACTCCCAGAAGCCAGTGCTGAGTAACTCATCATCGTGAATTCCACAGTGTCTCTGGGCATAGAGAGCTACAGGCGGGCACAGCCTTCCTGGGACCCCCACGCGGCGTCACTGGTCACAGGGACACTGGGATGGACAACCACTGGGGTATCTCTCGCTCCCATGTTGGTGATTTCCTTACCCCCAGCACCCCAGGAATGTGTTTGAAAGACCCTTTCCACCTTTCAAGATTTAATCCAGAGGAGGAGCAGGAGGAGGAGGAGGAGGAGGAAGAGAGGGGCGGAGGCCTGCCACCAGGGGGCAGCCTGGGCAGGCGGGGACCAGCCTGTGTGCCTCCTCAGGAAGAGACCAGGCCCAGGGCCCTCAGTTCCCACAGCGGGTCTTGTGCAGGATCTCCCTTCCTGGACCAGCCTAACCACCCTGCCCCGGCAGGCCTCGGTGAAGACCGTTAGCGCTTTCATGGAGCCCTGGCTGTGGGCCAGGTCCTTGCTCCTTCCTGGGAGTGGGCAGCACGCAGGGCAGCCGGGACCCCCGAGTTGCAGACAAGAAGGGGATCGTTTCGGCGCATTGGTTCCCGGGCCACATCAAGGGGGTGTGGTGGACCCAGCCCCAGGAGAAACTCAAAGCTGGGCGCTCTAAGGTCAGAAAGGTCAGATGTTCCCCAAAGCCCTTTGACCCAGAAAGGTCAAGCTTGGAGAAGGTGGCAGCCAGGGTTCCCGTCTCCCCCCAGGGGGCGCCTCAGCCCGGCCCTGGAGCAGCCAGAAGCAGAGGGGGCGCCAAACGGCGGCGGGAGGGGAGGCCATGGGCGCTCCGGTGGCGGTCGCGGGCTCGGTGCTGCTGCTGGTGCAGCTGCTGGTGCGAGTAGAACTCGACATGCTGGGTGAGATGCCGGCGACCTCGGGGTGGCGGGGGCAGGATGGGGAGCAAGGAGCCCGGGGGTGGCTCACCTTCTCGCCTCCCCTCAGGGTGGCCGGAACAAGAAACGCTGTTTCCAGGTAAGGCGCCCTGAACGCTCGCTCCCCGGCTCAGTCCGCCTGGGCTGGAGGGCAAAGGGCGCCTCACCTTTTCCTCTCTCTCGCCCCAGGCTTCGAGAACTCGTCGTTCCTCTCATGTAACTGACGGGCCCCTGGGGGGGCGGGCGCCTGCAGACCCAGGGGAGGGAGGGTCCCCAGCGTCCTCTCCTCCCTCCGCTGCGGGACCCCAGGATGCACGCGGTTTCCCGGGAAGCCCCTTCCCTTCGCGCTCCTCCCCGGGGGGCCTGGGTGGGCGGGCGGGCCCGTCTCCTGCAGCTCAGTCCAGTTCGGTCTGTCCGTCCCAGGGCCCTGTGGCCGCCGGGCTGTCGGGACACGTGTGGTGGGCGGCAAGGACGCGACGATCGGGCGCTGGCCCTGGCAGGGCAGCCTGCGCCTGTTCGGTTACCACTCCTGTGGGGCGAGCCTGCTCAACCGGCGCTGGGTGCTCTCCGCGGCGCACTGCTTTGAAAGGTGAGCCCGGGGAACCGGACCCGGGTCTGCACCGCCCCTTCTGTAGACGCCGTGCCCCTCGTGTTCTTCTGAACCCCAGGCCCCACTGCACATGGTGCCCCGGCAGGGAACTCTTCAGTGTTTCCCAGAAGGGTCTTCCGGAACATTCCCGTGCACAGTTGTGTGTCTTGTTCTTTTCTCTTTCTTGTTCTCTTCTCCCCAAATGGCATTACTAGCCTTCACCTTCCTCCTCCCACCCCCCAGCGGAGGTGTGCCGCAGGTGGGAGGAATGAGCGAGGTGGGTGAGTGCGCCCAGAACCTGGCCTGTGGCAGCCGTGGCCCCAGAAGCTGTTTTGTTTTAATCCTCACCTGAGGACACTGCCCATTGATTTTTAGGGAGAGAGAGGGAAAGACAGAGAGAAACATGGATGTGAGATAAACACATCGATTGGTTACCTCCTGCAAGAGCCCCACCAGGGCCCAGCCGGGGAGAAGCCTGCAACCAAGGTATGTGCCCTTGACCGGAATGGAACCCGGGACCAACGCTCTATCCACAGAACCAAACCAGCTAGGGCCCTGGAAGCTATTCTGACTCCACTCTGCTGAGTGTCCCACTTGGGCATCTGTGCATCTGCTCATTCTTGTTTCAGGCGGGCTGTGAGAGGTGACAGGCTGGTTGAGTGACTGGCCAGATCACTCCTGCCCCATCACCACCCCCCAAGTCCCCAGTTTCTGGGATTTGGGTTGCAACCTCTCTGGACAACCTCTCACCACTCGTTTTTATTGATTTCAGAGAGAGGAAGGGAGAGGGATAGAAGCATAAATTGTTAGAGAGAATCATTGATCGGCTGCCTCCTGTACACCCCCCCCCCACTGGGGATCGAGCCTGCAACAGGGGCATGTGCCCTGGCCGGGAATCGAACCATGACTCCTGGTTCATAGGTCTATGCTCATCCATTGAGCCACAGCGGCTGAGCTCACCACTCTTTTTTTCTTTTTAAAAAAAATATATTTTATTGATTTTTTTATAGAGAGGAAGGGAGAGGGATAGAGAGCTAGAAACATCGATGAGAGAGATGATCAGCTGCCTCCTGCACACTCCCCACTGGGGATGTGCCCGCAACCAAGGTACATGCCCTTGACCGGAATCGAACCTGGGAGCCTTGAGTCCACAGGCCGACGCTCTATCCACTGAGCCAAACCGGTTAGGGCGAGCTCACCACTCTTGGGAGCAGGCCCCAGGTGTGCTCAGGTAGCTAATCCTCTGGTAAGGCCTCCTGACTGCTCTCTCCTCTCTGCCAGGAACACTAACCCCAGTACGTGGACAGTCCAGTTTGGTGAGCTGTCTGCCGCGCCATCTATCTGGAACCTGCAGGCCTACCGCAACCGTTACCAGGTGGAGCAGATCGTTATGAACCCCAGGTACCTGGGGGCTTCAGCCTATGACATTGCCATGCTGAGGCTGGCCTCGCCTGTCACCTACTCTAAGTACATCCAGCCCATCTGTGTCCTCACCTCTTCCGATGAGTTCCAGAACCGGACTGACTGCTGGGTGACCGGCTGGGGGGACATCCAAGAAAATGAGGGTGAGGCTGGGGACAGGTGGGGGGGTCTAGGGCAGGGGAGCAGGGGCATGATCCTCCACCCCCTGTTCCAGCTGCATCAGCTGGGCCCCTCTGTGGGCCTGGTCAGCATTCTCTCCACACCTGCTGTGCACTTCTGCTCCCCCTGAAAGGGCAGGACTTTCTGTGCCCACTCAGTTCCCTCTTCCTCCCAGAGACTGAGCCAGAAGCTAGTGGTGAGAGGGAGGCCAGCTTGGCCCAGGCTATCCTCCCACGTGCAGGGGTATTGGGGGTGGGAGGGTGTAAATATTTCTCTCTTTCCACGTCCAGCACGGCTAGAGAGCGGTCCGGTTCCTGAGTAGGGGCGGCTGGGGATTGAGAAAATGAAAGAAAGAGACAGACACAGAGGTGGAAGGAAAAAACTGGGGCTGGGTGGGACTACTGTCCTCTGACAGGGACAGGGACAGTGACCCCCGAGCCAATACAGCCTGTTTATTTTATACAGCAAAAAAAACCCAGGAAGTTTTACTAAAAGTCAAGACAAAGGAGATTATGTGCATTCTTGGGTGGGCCCGAGTGGTATTCATTCCTGGTGCTTGGCTGGATTTAAATAACAAAACCCACCCCCTGGCACCTGGGCTGAAGGTCAAGCTGACAACACTCTTGCCTTTTGGCAAAGCGTGTTTCCAGGACATGGCTTTGCCAACGCTACTGGATTCAGCTGACAATAATTAAAGAAATGCCCATGTGCCTTCCCAGGCGCTCTCTACAGGAGGGCCTGTCAGAAAGGCCCCAGCCTGGTGCTCACCCCTCCCCCAGCCATCCAACCTCCCCACTCTGTCTCCTCCATACCTTCTTTATCTATCCACCTTGGCCTGCTCTCCTGGAATGCTAAGCCCATTTCTCTATCCTCAAAATGTCAAGCTATCCTCCAACCTTGGCTCTGCAGGAGGTCTTTGAGTCAGTATGAGCCACCACCTGTTTATCTCTCACCATGAATCCCCTGAAACCGCTGGGCACAGCCTCCCCATGGTGCCCTGCAGTAGGGGAGGCATAGGCCCTCCACCTGGACTTCCCCTTACACTGCTCCCTGGCCTGGCCCATTCCTGCCTCACCCTTAACAATAGTAATAATAACAGAGGAAGCTCCTGCCTGCACACTGTGCCGGGCACTGTTCTAGGCTCTAAGGACTCAGGAGTGAGCAGAGTACCGTCTATCTTCCTTCAGGAGCTTACCTGCAAATGAGGCTGGGAATATTTATACCTACTTTACAGATGAGCAAGCTGACAAGGGTATGGAAATTGCCCAAGACCCCAGAAGGGGTCCTTGGAGCAGCCAGGGCTCTCTCTGTATGGTCACACATCTGGGATTGGCAGAGGGGATAGAGACGTCAACACTAGGCTTGCCTCCCTCTGGAGTTGGGGTCCTTTCCTTTCCTGTAGAAGGGGCTAGATAAAGTGCCTCTGCCTGGCCCCAGAGGGCTGCAGGGAGGCCCAGCCAGGCAGGCTGTTCCCTCCCTCCCTGGCCCAACGCCGACAGGTAATCACATCCAGCCCGAGGCTCCACCTTATTCTCACAGGTGGCAGGTGACTTGTGGAGCCCCCTGCCTGATGTGAAACTTAGCTCTGCCATGTGCTAGCTGGAAGACCTGCTGCAGTATTTTCGCAGCAAGGGTTCAGGAATCTGGAGGAGGGCTGCGCATAAATGAATGGAGACTAGACAAGAAATATAAATTTGGGCCAAGCGTCCCTGGGTCCGGGTGAGACCATGTGTCCCTGGATCCGGGTGAGGCCTCGTACACCTAGGCCCGGGTGAGCCCAAGTGGCCCTGGGTCTGGGAGAGGCCAAGCGTCCCTGGGTCCGGGTGCGACCATGTGTCCCTGGATCCGGATGAGGCCTCGTGCACCTAGGCCCGGGTGAGGCCACGTGCCCCTGGGTCTGGGAGAGGCCAAGCGTCCCTGGGTACGGGTGAAGCCAGATCCTGGGTCCGGGTGAGGCCGTGCGCCCCTGGATCCATCCGGGTGAGGCTGGGTCCCAGGCCCGGGTGAGACCACGCGCCCCTTGGGTATGGGTGAGGCCACGTGCCCCTTAGTCCGGGTGACGCCGTGCCCCTGGGTTCGGCCGAGACCAAACCAGAGGGAGTCGGACCTCCATTACCACCATTTGTCCACCATCCAGAGCTGAGGGGTCAGTGCTGACATGTACACATAAGGAACTACTGGACATTGAAATTGGGTCTCAAAAGAACTGTTGGTCCAGGGGGAAGCTCGCTACAGATTGATTCATTTGCCTGTCAGCATAACTATTATTGCTCATCTCACATTCAGTTCTTATTAGTATATATCTAGTGACATATGATCTCGCTCATCTAGGGGAAATGATGAACAACATAGACTGAGGAACAAGAACAGAACCAGAAGCAAGGAGGCATCGATCGGACTATCGGGCCTCAGAGGGAGGATAGGGGAGGGTAGGGGGAGGGTGGGGGGGAGGGGGAGAGTTCAACCAAAGGACCTGTATGCATGCATATAAGCCTATCCAACGGTTAAGTTCAACAGGGGATTGGGGCATGCGTGGGGAGAGGGGTGGGATGGGAATGGGGGGATGAGGACAAATATGTGACACCTTAATCAATAAAGAAATTTAAAAAAATAAATAAATAAATAAAGGAAAAAAAAAAAAGAAAAGAAATATAAATTTGGGAGGCATGGGGAACCAGGCGGAAACCAGCTCTCTAGTGAAGTTGGCTTCCCGAATCTCTAGACCCACGGCTTTTTATTAACACACTAGAGGCCCAGTGCATGAAATTCGTGCACTTGAGGAGGGGGTCCCTCAGCCTGGCCTGCGCCCTCTTGCAGTTCGGGAGCCCTGGGGGGATGTCCAACTGATGGCTTAGGGACATCCTTAGCATTGCCATAGAGGTGGGGGAGGCTCCCACCACTGCAGCTGTGCTCGCCAGCCTGGCTTCTGGCTGAGTGGTGCTCCCCCTGTGGGAGCACACTGACCACCAGGGGGCAGCTCCTGCATTGAGTGTCTGCCCCTGGTGGTCAGTGGGCATCATAGTGACCGGTCATTCCACTGTTCGGTCATTTGCATATTAGCCTTTTATTATATAGGATTTTTCCCTTTAGCAAAGCAGATATACACATCAAAGGTAAGGTTTGGTAAACAATAAAGGATGATCAGGTTAGGGGAATTGCCCTCAGCTGTTTGGCAGCAGGTAATAATATGCAGATCTTTAGCCCTGCTGAAGATGTCCATCAGCCTTCTGAGGAACTTCTCACATTTATTATGCTAACTACTGTCCTTAGTCTCCAGCAAGACCTTGTGTAAGCACTTCATCTAACTGTGCCTCAACCTCCTCACCTGTACAATGGAGTGACAGTAGTTCCCACCTCATAGGGTGGCTCTGAGGTTTAAAAGCGTTCACACAGAGGGGTAGCAGAGTGCCCGGCAGACGGAAGGCTCTGCTGACACATCAGCTTTTGGTGTTATTGGGGGTCACGATCCTCTGCAGGAAAAGGTAATGATCCCAGCCTGGATTTAGGAATTGGATAGACCTGGCTTCATGTCAGGCTCTGCCATTTCTTGGGGCATCTTTCCTAAAAGTGGGTCATGACTGCGCTGCAGCCTGGGGGTGCTATGGGAGCTCTTGGCTCAGGCCCTGAAATGTATTAATCCTAAAACATCTCAGCTGCGTTACCGTGGATGCTAAAGGTCTCTCTTCACTGCTGTCATCTGCATGTTGCATGTAGGGGAACCGGGAGCAGCTGTAACGGCTTGTCCAGTCATTGGGTCCTTCTGTGATATTGCTCTTCGCCCCTGAGGTGCTGGATGCTAGGCAGGAGTAGAGGACTCATCAAGGCACTGTGGATACCCTGCCCCCGCCCGGTAACCCACACCATTCCTTCCAACCAGGTGGCAGAGGAGAGTCTCAGGATGCTCTCTTTTTCTGTCTTTTAACTCCTCTGTAGATCTGCCGGCTCCCTACACCCTCCAGGAAGTGGAGGTCGGCATCATAAACGCCACCATGTGCAACTACATGTTCACACAGCCTTCTTACCGCTACAACATCTGGGGAGACATGATTTGTGCCGGCGATGCTCAAGGCGGCAAGGACGCCTGCTTCGTGAGTGTTCCTCCCCACCCCAACCAGAGCCTCCTGGGCCCTAGTCTCCCACCAACCCGGCCCCTGGCCCCGAGAGGTGCCTGTATCAACCTGAGGAGTTGAGACGATGGCCCCCTTTTGCAGATGCAGAAACTTGGGCGCTTCCTGGGGGAGGCGTAGGATTTGTACCCAGGTTTCCCAGCTCTGCAGCCCCTCCTGCTCTCCCTACCTCTCTGCTAACCCCTCCTGCCCCGCCCCCGGCCCTGCTCATCCATTCTGCTCCCCAGGGTGACTCAGGCGGACCCTTGGCCTGCGAAAGGAAAGGGCTGTGGTATCAGGTTGGAGTCGTGAGCTGGGGAGTGGGCTGTGGTAGGCCTAACCGACCCGGTGTCTACACCAACGTCAGTACTCACTTCAAATGGATGCAGACGCTGATAGCCCGTAGCAGCATTCACAGGCCACCCCCCTGGCTGCTGCTGATGCTCCTTCTCCTTCTCTGGACTGCCCCGTTCCTGCAGCCAGCCTGAGCCCAGCAGAGCCCCCGAGAGGCAGGGCCATCTGCGGCATCCGGCCCCGTCTCCTGTCCTATTTCTAATAAACACATTTGCATGTTCTAGTGGCTGCCGAACATTCTGTGGACTCCAGGTGGCTTCCTGGACACCCTCATGGTCACGCGTGTCCTGTCCACCCCAAGACCACTCCCTAACTCCTAAATCTCTCTCCACCCGCCTGTATTATTACAGGTTTGGGTTGCAAACAGCAGGACCCGCTCGGGTTAGTTCAATCAGAAAGATAATTTATGGAAGGACATTAGTAGCACCAGGGTACCTGGGCGCCAGGAAGACTGGAGTGGGGTATTGTGGAGGAGACACCCCCAAACACCCCACTGCTCATACTGGTGACCCCCATCACACAGATGTCAGGTGCTCCTGGTCTTAACGCGGTCCCCCAAATGCTGACCTGGGACCAGGGCTGGGGTGCAGGTAGTTTATTTGGGAGGTGATACCAAAAAGCTCTAGTGGGAAGTGGGGAAACCAAGGCAGAGAGAGAGGAACCCAATGACATTTGCCCGAAAGAAGACGTTGCTGTGTGAGCAGCTGAGGCCCAGTCCTGAGGGATCCCGCCGAGAAACCACAGGGCATGTGCCCCCCGTGGGCCCCAGGGGGACAAGGATGCTGGGTGTGGGCCCTTCCCTCCTGACCGCCATGGGATTCTGCTGATGCGCCTAAATGAAGGACGTGCGATGGGGATTTTCCTGGATTATCCGGGTGAGCCCTGCGTAAAAGTGTCCTTCAAACTGGAAGGAGTCAGAAGGGGAAGTCCGGGCGATGCGATAGGAGAGGGACACAGCCCACTATTGCTGGCTTTGAAGACGGCGAAGGGGGTACAAGCCACGGACTGAGGAGCTGGAAAAGGTGAGGTAATGGTTTCTCCAGAGTCTCCAGATGGGAAGGTTTCCGTCGGGGAGATACTTGTCAGAATTCTAGGCTACAAACTTTAAGGCAATAAACCTATGTTGTTTTAGGCCACTAAGAGAGTTACAGCAGCAAATAGAAAGGTGGCACATTATGTAAGCCTGCATGCCTGCAAGTCCAGGGTGAAAACTCAGAAAATTGAAGATTCAGAATTCAAAAACAGCGAAACCCTTCCAGTGGGACACAGAAGGAGATGCAAAAGTGAGCGTGTGGCAGGACCTGAAAGCAATCGGAAGAGGAAGTCAGCAGGCGTCAGGCTGTGACGTGGACCGGACTGGAGAAATAGAATAAACAAGAAACTGCAAGAAAAACCGTCAATCAGAAATGCGGGGAGTGAAGGCGTCAGGACTCAAGGTCCAAATGCAACAAACTCAAGGTCCAAAACGAAACAGTATGTCCTCCAGCTTCTAGCCAGGAAATGGCCAGGCTGACCCAGCCGGGCCTGGGAAAGCGAGTTCCCATCAGATCCACCAGGCACCAGGCTCCGAACCTGAGGTGGGAGTGGGAGAGGGCTGGCGGTTCAGAGCGGACTTGAGGACAGGAGAAAGGTGGAGAGAGGAAGCCCCCTAGTGGCATCCACATGTCAACGCACAACTCCCTGGTGTGTCAGAAGAGGAATTTTGAGGAGTGCAGAGGTTCCAGGCCACTGCACTCACTCCCAGCTGGCTGGAGAGGTTAAGGTTGGAGATCCTCAATGTCTGGGGAGACAGGAAGCTCCCCCCGGGGCCAGAATAAGCCCCTGGGGTTAGGGAGCAGGAAGGGCCTGGGAGGTGGGCAGCAGGACCCAGTCATGTAACCAGCCCTGTTTGCTCAGGCCCAGCCCTCAGACACACTGCTGCCCAGGAGGGGATGAGAGCCCTGCATTGATCCCTTCCTGGAGACCTGGCCTGGCCGGGAGCCTGTGGGGCCAGCGGGGGCTGGGCCCAGGAGCATCTGCGTCAACACCAGGAAGACAGATAAGCCCACCCCAGTGGCGGCATTGGGGGAGGGCACCCAAGGTATGGCTGGGGGAGAACAGGACAGCTGACTAGGCCACCCAGGGCCCAAAGGCCCATATGGGACCCAGACTAGGAGCCCCAGGCCCAATGCAGGCCTTGCCGTGGAGGTGGGGGTGAAGTGGGGGTGGGGAGTGCAATTCCCTTTTTCTGGAGCCCAGACAGACCGGGGCCTGTTGGCCTGCCCTCATGAATACCACCTCCTCATTGGGGCGACGGCCAGTCAACAAATAAATGAACCAAACCAAGAAATATTCATACCTCACCTTTCCTCCACGTTCCTAGGGAAGGCTGACTGCAAAGCTGGGCCGGACAGGGAAAGGGGAGATGACCTGGGTGGGTGGGTCCTCTGGGCCCTCTGCTGAGCAGTGTGGGGGCTGGTTCTGGCCCTACAGAGATTCCTGGGGTGCCCCCTGGACGAAGTCCTGGATGGCCTCTGAAGGTCTCATCTTCCCTGACCCTCCTGGTGGAGGAGGGTGGTTCCCCACACAGCTGGGGGCACAGGTCTCTGCCCCTGCCAGGCCGCTGTACAGTTTTGGACAGTGCTCCCTCCTGGCCCTGGGAGGAAGTCCCCACTTCAACACTGATGGGCTCCTGGGGACAGAGTCAGAATGCGAGATACCAGCAGATGCAAAGAAAATGAGGATGGTGCTGCCCTTAACCCGGCTGCCTCCCGCTCCAGGAGGAATTCCTTGGGCCCTTCTACTGTGCCCCCCTCCCTTGTAGGAACAGCGGGCAGCCAGCCATCTCTCAGTCCCTACCCCACATGGCCCTCCCTCCTTCCCTCACACCTGGTCCCCCTCAGCGTCTGCCTCTGGAGAACCTCAGAAACAAGCGAGTCCTTCCCTTTTTCCTCTAGGGCAGTGATGGGCAACCTTTTGAGCTTGGTGTGTCAAACTTCGCCAAGAAACTGAGCATAACTCGGGTAGTGTGTCACTTTGAGGAAAAAACTAACTCCAAGACTCTAGTTGCAAATGTTTCATCCTCAAGAGCAGCAAATGTTTCATCCTCGGCATGCGGCCGCGTGTCATTAGAAATGGCTACGCGTGTCAGTGCTGACACGCGTGTCATAGGTTCGTCATCACTGCTCTAGGGAGACCCTCTCTTATCTGAAGAAACAGCTCCCTCAGGCTATCAGGAGACACGGCAGATGGCCCTGTGGGCGTTATTTGGATTTAGACACGTCCCAAACTGTATAGCAGTCTTCCAAAGTGGCTGTACCAGTTTTGTGTTTCCACCAGCAATGAATGAGAGTTCAACTTAGTGTGTTTTTTAAAAATATATATTTTTTTATTGATCTCAGAGAGGAAGGGAAAGGGAGAGAGACAGAAACATCAATGATGAGAGAGAATCTGATCGGCCGCCTCCCGCACGCTCCCCCATTGGGATCAAGCCCACAACCCAGGCATGTGCCCCTACCGGGAATTGAACTGTGACCTCCTGGTTCATAGGTTGACGCTCAACCACTGAGCCATGCCGGCCGGGCTCAACTTAGTTTCTTATCTATAAAAACCTGTACCTACCCTATAGACTGTTGTGAGAATGAAATGAGTGAATACATCAAATGCTTACCCATACCTGGCATAGAGTAAGCACTAAGCTACTGCCATCATCACCATCATCTGAGCCCAGCCAGCAGGACTTTGAGAGGGAGAGAGCTCCCAACTCCTGAGGCCCCAACGTGAAAACGGAGCCAAGATGACCATCGTACTCCCCGGTCTCCAGACTGATCCTAGGGCAGCCTAACCCTCCTCTTCACGTTTGGATCCTCTTCTGCAGTGGCTCCAATGGGACGTTATTTCCAAGAGATGTTAATGGGCTTTATTTGTAAAAGGACTCGGTGACCACAGATTTTTGGGAAAGCTAAATTAGTTCCTTTGTTGCAGGACTTTTTGATGACTTTAATATGCTAAAATGCATCAGGAAACTGTAAGAGGACGTACAGTAGGCAGAATTCTGCCAACTTGGAACCTGGTTTTGGAGGCGTTTCATAAGGGACTTGTGAGATGCTGCCCCATGGTCTCTAGGGCCAGACTGGATCTTCAAGATTCCTCTGGTCCCTCCCTCTTGTAGGATCTCCTGATCAGACATCCTCCATCTTCTCAGGTGGATTCTTCCTCCCTAAAATCACATTCCTTTCTGGACATGTCCCTGCCACGTGGCTCATCCAACGGGAGGGGGCGCTGGTGAGCTGAGACATAGCTGCCCAAGAGCTCATTTCCAGGTTAGGAAATGGCACCCAATTCTCGGTCCTCATTGGCTATTTGCTCAATAAAGCAGGTATGTAAAAATGGGGGTAGCTTACGGTGACTGAATCAATGCTTATTTCCAGTCTATGTCGCCATGACCCCAGTCCCCTGCCTCCCTGTTCCCATCACCCCCATTCTCAGTCTCCAGCTGAGCAGCCTCACTCTGCAGAGTCCTTCTTCAGTGGTGTCTCCCTTTCTCTCCACCTCCAGGAGGTCTTTCCCTTTCTGAGTCTATGACCAGGTGCAAAGCTACGTATCCAGATTATCTACCTGCAAAGGAGTTTCTGTTGTGGGTTTTTTGTTGTTTTTTTTTTTTTCCTGTTAATCAAGCCTCCTTTGCAGGTGAGAAGTGGATCATGGCTTGAAGAAGAATTTGCACACACCCTGTCTTTCGCAGTCTGATCACGCTGCTGCCCTGGACAACTGTTTAAGATAATGGGAGAAATGGTTCTGTCATTTCAGAACCAGACTTCTTTGCAAAGTAAAAATAGCTGTATGATGATTATAATATTAATGCATTCTGTTTAGAAAGGAGCATAAGAAAAAACTTGAAAAATCACCAGAACCAAACTGCTAACCCTTTTGGTGTTGGGCATTTGAGTTGTTGACAAATGTCATTAAAAACGACACCTCCATGAGCCCTGGCTGGTTTGCTCTGTGGTTAGAGCATTGGCCTGTGGACTGTAAGGGTCTGATTTCCATTTCCGGGCAAAGGCATGTACCTGGTTGCAGGCTCAGCATGTGTGGGAAAATGCATCTCAGTTTTCAAAAGAGTACTTTGTTTTTGTAAAATTGGTACAGTGTTATTAAAAAACTAGAGACCCAGTGCACAAAATTCATGCACAGATAGGGTCCCTAGGCCTGGCTGGTGATCAGGGCCGATCGGGGCCTCCCTTCCTCCGGCTGCTGGCTGCCAGCTGGGGCCTTCCTTTGTTCTGTGCCGCCCCCTGATGGTCAGTGCACGTCATAGTGAGCAATCGAACTCCCAGTCTCCCAGAGGAACTCCCAGGGGACACTTTGCATATTAGCTTTTTATATATATAGATTGAAGCAATTCAGAAAAAGAATAGAGAAAAATGTCTGAAATCCTATCTGGAAATAACGATAGTTTTGTTTGAACGTTGTTCCAGAAATCTGTTTGGAAAGACAGATTCAAGGACAGGCAGATGGAAGGATGGCTGGGGTGTGGGGTCAGGACGGAGGCTTGGACCCACATGCTTGTTTCTCTAAGACACCTCCAAACTCTAGGAAACAACAAGGAGATATTTATAAAGGGGATAATTCTCTAAGCATGCTGGGCCTATGGATGTGGTGGAGCTTCCCAAAGAAGGGGGGCAGATTGGGGTGGGGGCCTCAGTGGAGCTGGTGGTGGGGGTTCTGAGGACTTCAGCGAGTATACAGCCTGTTTCTTAAGCCCTCCAGGTTATAGATTTGTTACAGCAGCACAAGCTAATACACAAGGTAAAAAATCCACGTGCCAGGGCGGCCTTGGGGAATCGGAACCTGGACCTCTTCAGCTTGATACTTGGATAGTTTCATTTTATTTTCAATGCTTACACTAATGGAATTTTAATTACATAAACGATTAGGCAAAATGTGTGGTTGGGTGTCCTGGTTTTCCAAGAAAATTATTTAATTTCTCTGGGGAAAAGTGCAGATAAATTCTTAGTTTATTGCTCTGCAACCAACAAAGAATTTGAATGAGTGAGTAAACGAGTCAGGGAGCATTGAGAGGTTCAGAAATGCAAAGCTGAATTGCCCCCCTTAGGGTGGGCCTTCCAGCTTGGCAGCAGCCACTCAAGGGCAAGCTACAAAGACCACAAAATGCCCAACCAGCATGGCTCAGTGGTTGAGCATCCCACCTATGAACCAGGAGGTCATGGTTCCATTCCCTGTCAGGATACATGCACCGGTTGCAGGCTCAATCCCCAGTAGGGGGTGTGCAGGAGGCAGCCAATCAATGATTCTCTCTCATCATTGATGTTTCTATCTCTCTCTCCCTTTCCCTTCCTCTCTGAAATCAATAAAAATATATTTTCTTAAAAACCCCACACAAACAAACAAAAAGAAAGACCATAAAAATCATTTCCTTTCCCCTCACCAGCAGGCTCTTTCCTCTGATTCCTGGGTCCCCAGAGATCAGATGAGGTCACATGGAGGATCCAGCTTTGTCAGGGCCAGCCTGACAGGTGAACCGGACTGAGGTAGGGAGGTGGGAATTAAGAAAAGAAAGGCATGAAAGCTGGATCGGGAGGACTGCAAGCCATTGACAGACTGCAGCAGCTTTATTAACTGTGCAATGCCTTTTTTTAAAAATAATATATTTCTTTATTGATTTCAGAGAGGAAGGGAGAGGGAGAGAGAGATAGAAACATCAATGATGGGAGAGAATCATTGATTGGCTGCCTCCTGCACGCCCCCTATTGGGGATGGAGCCCACAACCCAGGCACGTGCCCTTGGCCGGAATCGAACCCAGGACCCTTCAGTCCGCAGGCGGATGCTCTATCCACTGAGCCAAACCAGCTAGGGCAACTGTGCAATGCCTTTTATACACAAACACTGACTGGGAGGTCAGTTAAGAGGAACATACTCTCTGTTCCTCCTAATCTCTAAGGGAAATTAAGCAGGAAGCCAAATTCCCAGTACAGCAAATCTCAGTAAATAGTTACAGACTTCTGGTAAGCCATGAATGGTCGCTCTCATTCTGCTGACAATTGGAAATCGCCATCCAAACAAGTCAGGGAACACTGTGTGGGTAGGGGACTGAATCTTATCAGTCCCTTCGGGTGCAAGGACTCTGTCAGCTTACACCCGGTCTCCAACACAGCTTCCCTACCTTTGCCCAGGCCAGGCCAGGCTTACCCCTGAAACTGAAGATCCAAGCCAAGGGCAGTTGGGGGCTCCCTGCTTAGGGGAGCAGGCAGGCTGGACCAGCTGAGAGGATAGGGGATGGAGGCCCTCTTGTCTGTTGTGTCTCATGATGTCCAAGCTCCACACCTAGACGGCAGGGAAACCAGGGCAGCCAGCCCTGACCCATCCCTCAACAAACAAGGCAGCCAGGCCAGGGCCTGCTCTGTGGGAGAAGGCCCCATTGTTCCGGGCTCCTGACAGAGTGAGTTCTGGGGCACGCCCACGGAGGTGATTATGGCCTTGTAAATGCCCAGTAAATCCCCTCGGGGGGAGCCCTGATCCCAAGGGACAAAGGGCCTTGTGTCGAGTCTTCCTCAGCCTCAGGGCCAGCTCTGGGCCAAGGTGGAAGAGGGGGTGGGTCTCCTCCAGGATTGGGGCCTCCTACACAGGTGTGCACAAGTGTCGGCAGGTGTGTGGGAGGCATGAGTAAGCTTCTATGCATAGGGTTAGTGGGCAAGTGTGTGTGTTTAGGGCACATCCGTGTGTGAGCGCATGTGTGTGCATGTGCATCTGTTATAACTCATGGCTCCATGAACATACACCTCATGTGTACTTTCGGGCAACTTGTGCCATCCCTCTTTGTTCAGGCCAGAAACTGTCCCTTCCTTCAACTCCCACCCCAGGTAGTGTTTCCTGGAGTCTGGGCCCAGACAGACCCTCCTCTGGGCTCCAAACCCTGCCAGCCTGGAGCTGGGAAGAAGGCACCTAAATTGGCAGCAAAACGCCCAAAAGTTCCCTCAGGCTGGGCTGGGGCTGGAACACAAGGCTCTTTGTGCAGCCTCCTGGCTCCCGCCACCCAGAGCTGTGCTTGTGAGGCCCTGGGCCTCTTCTGCCTCCTTCTGGCAGGAGGTTCCTGGGACCTGGGGGGAGGGCCGGGACGCCAGCTCAGGGCCAGAGGGAAAGGTGCAGTTTTCAAGACAGAGCGCCTCTCTGCTCTGGTCTCCCCAAAAGGGTGGTTGTTAAATGAAACCCTTCTACAGCCCCCCAAGCCCCGTGTGGCCAGTACCATGGACGGGGCTGTGGCTGTTCCAGAGTAGGGAAACAGGGCTCACCAGAGTTCTGCTGACTTTATGGGTGAAGGGCCATGTTTAGGTTTTCTAAGTCTTTTTTTTTTTTTTAATTGGTTTCAAAAAGGAAGGGAGAGGGAGAGAGAGATAGAAACATCAATGATGAGAATCATTGATTGGCTGCCTCCTGCATGCCCCCTACTGGGGATCGAGCCTCCAACCCAGGCATGGGCCCTGACTGGCAATCTAACCTGGGACCTCCTGGTTCATAGGTCAGAGCTCAACCACTGAGCCACGCCAGCCAGGCATCTTTTTTTCTTCTTCTTTTTTTAGCAGCTTAAAACAATACACATTTATTACCTCGCCGTTTCTGTGATGTCCAGCAAGGGTGAGTGGGGCCTTCTGCTTAACATCTCACATGGCTGAAGCCAAGGTGTCTCAGGTCAGGTCGGGAAGAACCCACTTCCATGTTCATTCATGTTGTCAGCAGAATTCAGTTTCTTGCAGTTGTAGAACCCCTACCCCTGCCCCCCGGCCCTGCTCATCTTCAAAGCCAGTAATAGCGCATGGAGTCCTTCTCCTGTCTCAAGTCTCTCTGACTTCCCCTTCGGCCGCATCTCTCTAGGTTTTCTACGTCTTAAAGTCTCTGTCACCAGGATTCAGCTCTGCCTGTAAAGGGCAGCAGCCCCAGACTGCACGCAAATTAGTGGGTGGGGCTGAATGCTGATAACGCTTCATTGATGGGTGATGGCACTGGAATTTCATGGAATGTTCATGTGTCAAAAAATGCTATTCTTGCCAAAACTGGTTTGGCTCTGTGGATAGAGCATCGGTCTGCGGACTGAAAGGTCCCAGGTTCGATTCCAGTCAAGGGCATGTACATTGGTTGCGGGCACATCCCCGGTAGGGGGCGTGCAGGAGGCAGCTGGTCGATGTTTCTCCCTCATTGATGTTTCTAGCTTTCTATCCCTCTCCCTTCCTCTCTGTAAAAAATCAATAAAATATATATTAAAATATATATATATATTTTTAAAAATGCTATTCTTTTGAATTATTTTCTAACCATTTAAACATTCGAAAAGTGTTCTTAGCTCACAGGCTGTGGAGAAACAGGAAGAGGGCCAGGTCTGGCTGCAGGCTGTAGTAGCTGACCCGGGCCTGGGAACCTAGGTAATAAAGTTGCCAGCGAAACAGGGCCTCCACGCCACCTCTCAGTCCTCACAGCACTGCCATCCCAATGAAACCAGAGTGTTCAGTTCCTGGCGAGCCAGCACTCCCAGACCAGGTCTGTCTGTGCCCACACGAGGCCATTCTCTTTTCCTGTGTAGCCAAATGGGGGCATTCGAAACCCTCGAGTCTCCACTGGCCTGTGTCCCTGGGCAATGTGTCGGAGCAGCAGGAGTGTTCTATTCCTTCTTCACGTTGTGTGCTATTTCCCTGCACAGATGGCACAACCATTTAGTTAATGGGTTTGCCTCTAGATGTGTAAGTCCGCTGTTTCGAATCTGTGATTTCAAAGGATGCTGCAAAGCAAAACCTTGTACCCCTGCCTGCATGGCGTAAGTCTTTGGTGTTCAGGCTCTTAGCTGGAGAAGCATCTTGTTGAATTGTCACAGCATCCTGTGAGTCAGTTCTGCTGTTATCCACACATATCAGATGAATCAAGGCACACAGAGGTGATGTACACTCCCCAAACCCCATGACTAGTCAGTACAAAAGACGGGATTTGGACATGATCTGGCTCCAGCACCCATGCCCACAATTAGCCCCTATCTTTTTTTTTTTGTAAAGATTTTTTTATTGATTTTGAGAGAGAGTGAGAGAAACATTGATTTGAGAGGGAAACATCTATCGGCTGTCTCTTGTATGCCCCCCGCAGGGATTAAGCCCGCAACCTGGGCCTGTGCCCCGATGAGGAATCAAACTGGCAAACCTTCGGCTGCACGGGGCAATGCCCAACCAACTGAGCCACACTGGCCAGGGTATCAGCCTCTATCTTGATGACTATGACCCTATGGCTCTTCCAAAAGGTTGGGGAGGCCCTGTGGACAGCCCTAGTTCCAGCCTTCACACACAGCCTAGACTTGCTGCACCATCAGGGTCCCCAGAACCCTGGGAAGGACCCTATTACCTCCAGTTAAAGTCTGACCCCTTGGCGTGGCCCCAGGCCCTCTCGGAAGGGCTGGCCAGGAGGTTCACCTCTTCCCAATCCGCTGTGCCTCCTGTCATGTCACCTTTGCTGCTGGTCACCCCACACCCCATTAAGCTACTCCCAGACCTGGCTCAGAGAAAAGATCACAGACACCTTCCAAGAGACAGACCCTGGGCGGCCAACACCTCGCACCAGACACACAGAACTTGATTGTCCTCTCTGGCTCTAGGAGAGGGGAGCTTGGCCTGGACTCCTGAAAGCCCAAGGGACCATGGGCTCTGCCCAGACCTGAATGAGCTCCTCAATCCAATTGTGCACAAGGCAGGAGCCCTGGACCCCACGAACCATCTGTAGACATCCCACCTATGGCCCCTCATGGGGTTGAAACCTGTCTGGCCAACCTGGAAAGGGCTGTCAGCAAACTCCCCACACCTCTGAAGTCAGGGTCTAGTTCAGGTGCTCAGAGGTGACAGCAAAATCCATGTTCCGGTCCCGTTTTGTTTGCGTGACAGCAAAATCCATGTCCCGGTCCCGTTTTGTTGGCGTGACAGCAAAATCCATGTCCCGGTCCCGTTTTGTTGGCGTGACAGCAAAATCCATGTCCCGGTCCCGTTTTGTTGGCGTGACAGCAAAATCCATGTTCCAGTCCCGTTTTGTTTGCGTGACAGCAAAATCCATGTTCCGGTCCTGTTTTGTTTGCGTAGGCTCTGGGGCCAAGACAACAAACACAGCACGTCCATCCGGGAGCCTCTCCCAGGAAGAGCCCCCACCGATCTGTCTTCAGGGTGTCCCCTGCTCCTTCCTTCTGGATGGGGGCCCACAAGGCCTGGGGTATAAAAGGCCCGGTGGAGGGTGCCCAGGTGCGAGACTCCCCAGTGCCAGGATTGGGTGACAAGACTTTCCTGGCCAGGTAAGGCGGTGCTCCCCTCCCATGGATGGGGCCAACAGGGTCAGGCAGGGCCCTTCTCTGAGCGTCTGGTGGCCTGTCCCTTCTTTCCAGGAGCCTTGGGACTCAGGAGCCAGAAACCATGCTGCTGTGGCTGACCCTCACCATCCTGTGGAGCACCACCTGCTGGGCAGATCGTAAGTCTGGCTGGGTCTGCCTCCCTCCAGCCCACGCCCCTGGGTCTGGGCTCAGCCCTGGACTAACTCTAGTCTCAGGACCGGCCCATCTGCCCGGAGGGGCTTCATCCAGTTCTGCAAAAAGATAACCGATACGTTACTGTGTCATTTTCTCTCTCTCCCTCACCTGGTTCTTTCGTCCATCTAGAGATGTATGGGAATGGAAGAGGCACGTATTTCAGTTCCTCTCCAGACAATACAAATGATATATCTGGGATCCGGGTGTCTCTAAGTCCAATAGGCATAATTAGGAGGTGAGTAGGGGCAGGGCACAAAGTCCTATCTCTGTCCCAATGCATGCCACAGTCTTGGGAACTTGGGGAGGGGGGCTTGGCGCCTCTTCTCCCACATCTTCGCTGGGCTCCTGATGACTCCTTGAGGCCAGTCTTGGAGTCATGCAGCCGCCAGCCATCACCTTTCGGTTTGTCCCTTTTCCTCAGCCACCTCCTCTCCTGCACACCAGTCCCGCTCCTTTCTGTCTCCGCCTGCAAGTGCAGACACTGCTTCTTGGGTTGGTCTAAAAAAGGGATAAATAATGCTTCTCCCTACTTGCTCCTTTCAACCCAAACTCAACTCAACCAAAAACAGCCTTTCAGTCTGAGAATGCCTGATGGGAAAATCAGGAGGGGAGGTTAGGGTCAAAGAGGAAGGAAGTGAGGGTCAGAGTGGACCACTGCATGAACACAATTCGCCAGATCCCGTAGAGGCAGAAAGCCCAGGCCCATTCCCCTAATGTTAGGGTGTGTCCTTGCTTGAAGCCTGGGGGAAATCTTTGCTCTACACTTAAGAGGTCCCGGGGACCTGGGAGAGAGAATGGAGGAGAGCAGCTGGTAGCAAAGGGGACAGAGTATGGGGCCAGGAGCAGTGGAGGAGGAGGCTCCTGGGTAGGCATCAAGGTGTGAAGAAGGACACAGATAAATTCAGATGAGCAAAGCTAGTGGGATTCCCCCAGGTGGGTGTGAGAAGTCACTCACTTCTCAGGCCTGCAACCTGATCTATTTGGAGTGATTTGGGCTCAGAAAACCCAAGCTTGGCTGGGGAACAGCTCCCAGCTCTGAGCAAGGTTGACAGCTGGCGCCGCCTGAGGGTCATGGTGACCTGGCATTTAGCAGAGCTCTCCTTGCGGATGATCTCAGTGCCTCTCCCAACACTCACCCCCACGCTGCAGATGCAGACGCTCAGGCCCGGAAGGCTGGGCAACAAGCCCAGACCACAGAGCCCGAAGGCAGCAGAGCAGCATGTCTGTCTCAGGGTCCCCAAGCCATGTGCTCAGGGACCTCTGTCGCAGTGACGGGGCTGTTCTCCTTGCTGGTGGCTGCGGGGAGGGGTGGGTGAGGGATAGAGGACCTGGGGGTGATGAGTCAGCCTGAATCCAGAGTGTTCAAAGCTCTCCCTTTCTTCCAGTATCCAGCTGAGATATGGATCCAACTGGAGCGAAACATATGGCGTCTCAGGTGGGCATGCCGAGGAATTCCTCCTGTGGCCAGATGAGTACATTATAGGGCTGGTCGGCTCATACAGGGTCTACCTCCGCTACCTGGTTGTATATACCAACATGGGGCGCTGGGCCGCATTCGGGAAGGAAAGTGGCTACAGCTTCACCGCCTACCCGGGCGAGCCCGGCAAGGTGCTCACAGGACTCTTCGGCCAGACCCAGCTCCTTGGCATCACAGGCATCGGTTTTAAATGGGATTATCCTCTAGCAGAGCCGAGCTCTGCACCACCAAGCACAACCCAGAATAATGAAACGCCAAGTAAAAAATGATACAGCAAGGTCGCGGCTTGGCCCCGGTCAGGGCACGTACAAGAATCAGCCAATGAATGCATAAATAAGCAGAACAACAAAGCTCTCTCTCTCTCTCTCAAATTAATTAATAAACATTTTTTTTTAAAGAGCAACTAAATAATGTCACAAAAAATGAGTACTCCCGGGTCCCCAGGGATGGGGGCATGGGTCACCCTGTTGAGGCCGTTGGACTGGTGGCAGCCCTGGGATAGCCAAGTCGGGGTGCTGAATCAGAATCCCCCAAATAAAGCTCCTGCTGCAGGAACAGTGTGTCCAGGTGCGGTCCTTGGGTCTGGTGTACAGCCAAAGCCCTCTGAGCTTGTGGGGAATCTGGGCTCCGGGTTAGAGCTCAGTGAACGGAGCTGCAGGATGAGACAGGAGGCGATTCCCCTGAGGAGGCAGGACCGACTCTGGGCTGATTCCACAATTTGTGAGGATTCTGGGCTCTGACGATGCCTCCCAGCCCTGCTCGCCATTCCAAGCCCAGCCAGCGGGCCCAGGCTCAGTTCACTTCTCTGAGTGTACGTGGCCTCAGGAAAGCCACTCATTCATTCACTCACTCAGCACATATTTGCCAAGACCTCACCCATGCCAGGCTCTCCTGGGAAGCAGGGGTGTAAAGAAGAGACCAGATGTTCAGCGGAAAGGCACCTCCTGGGGGTAGAGTCAGTCACTGACGCAGATGGTGGCAGTTGGCTGTGGCATCTGCGTTGAAGGGGATACATGCAGGGCATCGTACCTGGGCACCTTCCCAGAGTGGGGCGGTCGGGATGTGCTCCAGGGAAGCCTTCCTGGAAGAGCTACGTCCTAGAGGCCGAGTGAGAACTGGCCCGTTGGAGGCAAGGGGAAGAGGTCATTCCGGGCGGAGGGATCGACATGGGCAAAGGCGGGAGCCAGAGCTAGCCAAGGACCCTGCTCCTTGAAGCCTGGTGAGTGATGATAGCGGCAACGGGGAAGTAAAGCAGACCCCAGGCCTTGCACATTCTTCCCCTCTCCCTTCACAAGCCTGGACTCCCACGTGATCTCTTGCCAAGGTCCGAGTCCCAGAATCCTCCAGGGACAAGGCTTCCAGACGTTTTGGACCGTGACGCACAGGAAGAAACACATTCTGTGCTGTGACACAGAGCGCACAGCTATCAAAACGCAGCAGCCAAACAATAGTCGTGCCCAGTGCCCATCCCTCCTGAGCTCCCCGCCCACAGCGGCCCTCGGAGGACAGGGCTTCCATCATCACCATCTACAAAGGAGAAAACGAAGGCACAGAGAGCACAGTGGCGTGGCCTAGGCCACACAGCAGCGCCGGGCAGAAAAAGAGGTTCTGGCTGGAGGTGGTCTGGCTGCAAAGTCTGGGCCCAGAACCACAGACCAAGGCAGAGATTTCCCAACCGATCCCCGTCTTTCTGTGTGAGGTGCAGCGGACATATTTATTTTTCTGTGCTTCAATTTTAAATTCTGGTTGAGAGCCACTTGTGGTTCTTAACGTGAGAGTCTGTGGGGGAAATTCAGAGAGCCCGTGAACTTGGGTGAGGAAAAAATTACCTCCTTATTTCCATTGCCTTCTACTGGAAATTTTGTTTTTCCTTTGATTATTAATGTGACCTTGCTCACCTCATCAACAGTGCTGCGACTTTGTCACATTAGTGATAGTTGTCCCGGTATCTTGAAATATACGCTCATCACTACTTCAAAATGATGGGTGTTTTAGAGGTGCCTCTCAATGTGTCGGTAATAAGAGCACAGAAACATACAGAACACAGATCAGAAACATCCTGACAAGTGACCCTGAGGTGGCGGTGCAGGACTCCCTCCCCCATGTGCATCCCGCCTTCGTCCTGCTCCACCAGGCTCGAGGGCCCTGCTGTTGCATAATTAATGCCTTGCCCTTGGTTTGCTAAAAGGGAAACCTGTTTTCAGTTATAACGGGATTCTTTTTAAAAAATATATATTTTATTGATTTTTTACAGAGAGGAAGGGAGAGGGAGAGAGAGTTAGAAACATTGATGAGAGAGAAACATCGATCAGCTGCCTCCTGCACGCCCCCTACTGGGGATGTGCCCACAACCAAGGTACATGCCCTTGACCGGAATCGAACCTGGGACCTTTCAGTCCGCAGGCCACCGCTCTATCCACTGAGCCAAACCGGTTAGGGTTATAAAGGGATCCTTGACCCCTTTCACAGGTGCTCACCTTTCTTGGGACTGACAAGTGCAAAGGGGGTCCCTGCCCCCCAGTACCTCCCGGTGTGGCCACAGGACGGTCAGAAATGGGAGGAGCACTAAGTCATTGCCTTGTGATAGGGATCGGATAGGATGAGAGGAGGGGGAGGAGAGTGGGAAGAGGAAGGGGAGGGGGAGGAGCAGGGGCTGTTGTGTGGACGAACTGTGAAGCACAGTGGGTGGCACAGTCGCTCCTTATTGGTGGAAGTTCTCAGGAACCCTCCATCCTTCCGCAGCACGCCCAGCGCGTCCGCCTGCCGAGCTCCGCCGGGCACCGCGGAGCCAGGCGCTGGTTCAGACTTGGGGGTCCTCAGGGTGCAATCCTCGCATAGTGCCGGGGTCCAGGGCCAGACCCGCGGGCGTGGGAGCTTGGGGCGCCCAGGCCCACCCCTTGTGGTGACAAGGACAAAGCGGGCTCGCGGATGTGCAGGACCTTCACTCAGCACCGGCATCCGGGGGCTCTCTGGCCATGCCCGTTGGTACTCCGCGACGCCCGGCTCTGCCAGGTGAGCGGGCGCCAGGTGGGACCCAGGCCCTCAGGCGACCTCCCTGGGACCCCTTCCCCGCGCCGGGCCCTGGGCGGACAGCTTCTCAGGGCAGATCGCCACTTGAAGCCGAGCCTACGCGGCCGAAGAGTCCCTGCTGGCGGTTGGCTGACGGGAGCTGCTGGCGGCGCCGGGAGGGGAGGCGCCCCCCGGCGGCGGCGGAGCTCGGGAAGGCGGCCTGTCGCCCCCTGCTGGTGCTCGGGAGCAGCTGCTGGATGCTGGCGCGCGGCGGGCCCCAGCGGTGATGCGCGCCCCAGCGGTGATGCGCGCCCCAGCGCACTGCAGGAATTCCTGGACCCGCAGCGCGGGTGGGGGTGGGAGGTGGGGGCTCGGGAACGCGGCTTCAACGCGCCCCAAACCTCAGCAGGATTCTGGGAAGGAGTGGGACTCACTGGCGAGGCCCCGCTGCATCCCTCCTCCCAGCTCGGCCAGCCTCCTCCCGGCGCCGAGGAAGGCCTTCCTGCCATCCGTCCAGTTTCCGAGCTGGGCTGGCAGTCCGCCTCATCCCGCAGGATTATAAGGGAGGTGCAGTCACCATTCAATGTGGCTTTCAGCCCAGTTTTATATATGATGTCCTGTCGTTGTCAGCGAGGGACACGGATGCTCCTCCGCACATACAGAACGCTGTTGACAAGCTGTGATGATGTCAGTCATTTTTAATGGAAGGCCCAAGGTGTTGGCTGTTGCTCACAGCGGGGTCTGCCCTGTATGTTTCATTCTCCTGTGCAGCCATGTAGCCGGGTCTTCTGCTGGGGGTCTTCTAGCCGTCAAATGCGAGTAAACATATCTGCTTCATCATCCCCTGGACATTGTAACGCTTGATGTCCTGTGACATGATATAGGGTCACCTCTGTACTCTGTACAACCGTCCATATGCCCACCCACGTGGTTTGTCCCCACAGGGGTCTGTTGCTGATAGTCCAGTCCCGAGTATGCCATGTAGGGGGCTGTCCTTTGCGTGGCCATCGGTGTGGCACTGGACCAGTACCTGCTTTCACTGGCGAAGGGCCAATGAGTTCTTCCTTGAGTGCCTTTCAGCATCTCCTGACACGAAGGTGACTGGCCCCAACCGTGTCTGCAGTTCCTGGCTAAGAGGGGATGTTGAATGAACTCGTTTCTGCTGCAGGTAAACACTCCATCTTATTGCAGTTTGTGTCTGTGCTGCACCAGATTGCAGGGTGTGAGACACGTCCTGCAGCCACCCCGTGATCTGCACCCTTACAGCAGAGCCTCCAGTTATAGGCTCTGTTGCTTGCGGGGCATGGTAGGTGGCATGGAGCTGTTTCTTTATTGGGCTGTACCTTTCTCCAGGCCCTTTCCATACCTGGGACCAAACCCTATTGTAATGCGCAGCCTCCCCTGTCGCTGCCAGAGGCCCCACGACATCCCCTCCTGGTTACATGTACACCCAGTCCCCCAGGTAGGGCTGGGTCATAGATACCAAGCACCTGTACCTTTTAACTGCTCCTTTTGCCTCCTCACAACCCGCTGGTGCTTCTTCGGCCAACCCCACTGTTGTCTTTTCCTCAAAAGAGCATACAAAGGTTTAGGTGCACAATTCTATAATAAATTATCTGTAGACTGTATTGTGTGTTTACCGTTCCAAGTCAAGTCTCCTTTTATTATTATGTATGACCCCGATATTTTTTTTCATCTCCCTCATTCTTTTTTTCTTTTCTTTTTTTCTGGTACTCATCATATTGTTGAATGTGTTTGTGAGTTTTTCATTTACAAGAGTCAAGATTTGGACTCAGTCAAAGTCCATTTTTATTCCTTAAAGTTTTCTGGTGACATTCAGAATCTATGCATGTCTCTCTCAAACATGATATTCCATTTAAAGTTTTGGTTAATAAAATCAGTTTTCAATTGTGCCCTGTTGTAAAGAGAACAGATTCTCATTGAATTCATGCAAACAACCACATGTCAAGAAAATGAAATAATATTCATTAAAAGTTTCTAAATTCTAAAGGGAGCAGGTAGGGAGAAAAATATAAATGTGTTGGTATTGCTTACAAAGGTATAATGTACCACACTGCTCTAAGGAAAAAACAAGTGTTTTTTAAAAACATTTTTTTTAAAAAAATTAGTAACATTTATTCCTAGCAGTTTGGCTCAGTGGATAGAGCATCGGCTTGCAGACCGAAGGGTCCCAGGTTTGATTCTGACCAAGGGCATATACCTTGGTTGCAGGTTCCTCCCCCGATCCAGGTCCTGGTCAGGGCTCGTGCAGGAGGCAACCAATCGATGTGTTCTCTCACATCGATATTTCTCTCTGTCTCTCCCTCTCTTGCCCACTCTCCCTAAAATCAATGGGGGGGAAAATTAGTAATATTTTGATCAAAGTCATAAACACAATAATTATTCTCAGTTTATTCAGGCCCATATGATTACATTTTTTAATTCAGATCTGTCATATTTCTATAAATCCAGTTTGAAGTCATGATCTGAAAACTTGTTCTCAGAAAACTTTATTTTAGAATAAGTCACAGTTCTTTCCATGGATCTCTAAGATGAAATCTCTTTGCAAATGCATCAGAGTAAAACAGTGACTACCTATGAATGACAAACTTAAAATGACATGGTTGTATATTTAATTATAATAAAATTGACAAAGAACTTTGCTTTTCTGTAAGATGTAAAATTCTAAGATAAAAATTAGAATGTAAAAGTGCCAGGCTTTTCCCCCTCACATGCTGCTACTGCAGCCTGCCCAGGACTGGGGGCAGCACCAATGCCCCACTGCCCCCAGCCCCACAGCGGCCTCTGAGCCTCCAGAAGGTGCTCAAAGGACTCATTTTTATTTTTTTAAAATATACATTTTATTGATTTTTTACAGAGAGGAAGGGAGAGGGATAGAGAGCTAGAAACATCGATGAGAGAGAAACATCGACCAGCTGCCTCCTGCACACCCCACACTGGGGATGTGCCCGCAACCAAGACACATGCCCCTGACCGGAATCGAACCTGGGACCCTTGAGTCTGCAGCCCGACGCTCTATCCACTGAGCCAAACTGGCTTCGGCGCAAAAGACTCATTTTTAATTTTTCCTTCCATTTTGCCAGCAGCGCTTCCATGCCACTGATCCTAGGACTGGAAGAAGCCCTGCTTGCATTGTCCAGATGTCCCTGGAACACTCACACGTGGTTCCCAGGGTTGCCACCTCAAACCACATGGGGCTCCTTTCCCAAAGTGGGGTTCCCCACACCACCTACACAGTGCCTCCCATCCCGCTTCCGCAACCATCAACGCTACGGGGATTTCTCTGGAATCCATCTGCCCCAATATATCAATTGGCATGCAAAGTGCTAAGGTCCCAGAAAACCTCAGCATGTTGTTTGTGGATCCCAAAGAAATAATCCAGAGGACTACTTGTGAAAGACATGGGTTTATTAGGAATTAACGTGCCCTGGTGGCGGCTGACCCATGAGGGGTACTGCCACACCCGCTGCCGGGGGGATGCTGGCCGGTGCTACTGTTTTATCACCACCCAGACTTTCCCGACGCAAGGTTTTATAGAGTACGGAAAACATCAAAAACAGGGCAGATAGGGGAGGGGGGGGGGCCGTGTACAAGCTGGGGAGATCGCACACTAGCCTTTTACACTCCAGGCTCACATCTGGAAGCAGTTTCTCTTTGGCCAGGTTTCCGAGGTCTCACAGTCTTATAGGCCTTCACTATATTTCACACAGGATGGGAGGGGGCGTTGCAGCATGTGTTACCAGGCAACGAAAGAAACATTCAAACCTGTGAAGAATTTTTGTGAGTTTATTTGAGCCAAACTGTCGACAATTGCTGGGAAGCAGAATCTCAATGGATTGAGGTAATGCTCTGGAGAATGGCAGTTTTGCACCTTGTTTTCTACATTACAATCAAAAGAGGAGACGTAGTGGGTGACATGAAATCTACTATTGATAGGTTAGGGAGGTGGGAGAAAGCAAAGTGGGGAAACCTCTGGGATTGGGTAAAAAGTAAATGATAGACACATACTTTTTTTACTTAAATGGGTGCAGGATAGTTAACAGTCAGCAATTAACTGAAGCCCGGTCGGTGTGGCTCAGTGATTGAGCATCAACCTATGAACCAGGAGGTCACGGTTGGATTCCCCATCAGTGCACATTCCCAGGGTTGCAGGCTCAATCCCCAGTGTGGGGCGTGCAGGAGGCAGCCGATAGATGATTCTCTCTCATCATGGATATTTCTATCTCTCTCTCTCCCTACATCTCTGAAATCAATTTTAAAAAATTTTTAAACAAAACAAAACAATTAACTCAATAACAATGAGGGGATTTGTGGTCTCTGCAGAGTGGTGCCTGTGCTTTGAGGGGATCCAGAAAAAAAAAAAATTACTTTGACATTCCAACGATGTGTTATCACAGATGCAAAAAGACAATAGGCTCAGTTAAGGCAAAGATAGACCTTTGTCAGGGAAGATACCAGACTAGGACATCTAACCACCATAAACTCTTTAGTTTAAAGAGTTTTAATTTCAGACCATCCTTTGTGGTTATTTTAGGTCTCTGAGTTTGCAAGGCTGATCAATGATTCTCTCTCATCATTGATGTTTCTATCTCTCTCTCCCTCTCCCTTCCTCTCTGAAATCAATAAAAAAAATATTTTTAAAAGTCATATATGTATATTGCAGAAATTAAGAAATACAGCTAAGTTGAAAAGAAGTCCCACTACCCAGAGGTACTCAACTGTTGACATTTTAATGTTGCTCATTCTGATGCTGTTATAATTAACCTAGTTATTGGAAATAGAAAAGAAGCAAAGGGAAGGCCAGATATTATAGACATGTCTTTTGAGCGCTTCACCCGGAAGCTAGAGCTTTACATTCCCAGGGAGCCACAGGGCTATTGCCCTGCAGATCCCTTGGGTAAGGGATTGGGCAGGGAGGAGAATGGACACAAGCCCAGTAAAGTTGGGGTGACAGGGAAGGTATTGTTGTCAATCACACTTGAGAACAAAGGTCATTGGCCAGAATGGGCGTTGCCACTGCAAGGACACGAAATCTGGGATATTTAATCCCCTGAACAAAGGAGTTCGCTTTCTTGGTTCCTCTTGGCATGCTGGGTTCATGGCTCACACTTGACTTCCTGGCCTTCGCCCACATGGTCCACGGCCATGTGACACCCCCACACACACACACACTCAGTGGACTAATGGACTACACCCAGCCTAATGCTGAACGGGACCCAGCTCCAACATGGAAAGGAAACTCTGGACACTGGCTCTGCTTCGAGCTCTACTGAAACCCCGTCTTTTCCTACACTTCCATGACTGGACTCAGGGAATTGGAACTTTGGGAACCCAGGGGTGCAATCCCACGGAAATAAAGCTTCTGCTCTATCCCATCCTCCTGTGGGGCCTCTGGAAATGCTTATTCCAACGGTACCCCAAGAGCCCCACTTCCATTAGCAATGGAGAGAGACCACCTATGCTTTTCTCCGATAACAGTTCCCGTGTCTTCAGAATGCATGTAGACATTCAAAGGGGTTTAAGTTTGACAGTATGATGCCTAGCCATTGAAGTTGGCTTTAGGGAAGAGAGAATTGCTCTGAGGACAAGAGAAGGTGTCCAGAAGGAAACGGTGCCCAGGGAAGAAGAGACAAGAGAATCCAGATCTCGGTGTTTTCAGATGGCCCCATTTGAAGTGGAGGATTGAGAGAGCTGGGAGAGGCGAGGAGCAGACAGGTTTAGACAATAATGAGAAGTTCTGTGATGAGAGGGCCTGGTTCCCAATGCTGCTTTTGAAAACTAGTTCCTGCTGAAGTGTTTTGTGATGTGTGTGCTGCCAAGTCTCTGGGATTTGGACCTTTTTCCTGGAATGAGGGGATGGATGGATGGATGGATGGATGGATGGATGGATGGATGGATGGATGGAACTCCAGCATTCATCGTGCACCTGTTTGGGGCCAGGCTTGATGCTAGGTGGCTTCACAATTGTTACCTCATTTAGCCCTCGCCATCACCTGTGGTGTGGGCATTACCCTTTTGTTTTTACAGAGGAGGAAAACCAGGATGAGGGAGTTGAAGTAATGTACCAAGTTGTGGAATTTAAACTCAAATCCCACCATCCCTCTGCCACCCCTGCTCAGGAACCAGCCCCGTGCTCCCCATCACAGGGAAGAGATGTCCCTTCCTGAGTGTCCCTGCCCCCGAGTGCTCAATCACTCCAGCGCTCCCTTAACACAGGGGTTTCCTACAGGTTTCTTTCCGCTGCTGGGGACTGGGGGACTGGGGGCCTGGCTCACTCGGTGCCTTTGGCCGAGTGAATTCTTTCTCAATGACTCAACTACAAGTTCAGAGATAAGGACTGGGCGGGACCTGAGCCCCCAGGCCAAGCTGGGGAAGGGACTGGTCATCCTGCGCTTGGTTCCTGCTCTCATCCTTGGCCCAACAGTCCGGCCTCTGGACAGAAGTCAGGCTGTCAGCCTTCCGGAACATCCGAGTAAATGATAACCACTTCCTTGTCCGTGTACTGGCTCAGCCGTACAGGGGGCGTGTGTGTATCGACCATGAATGGTTTCTTCTTACACACACTAAACCGTGCACCTCCGGACGGTGCAGCTCCTGGCCGCTAACCTGTCCCTGAGTTATGTCGCTGACCGCAGGGCCTGCCAGAGGCTCACCAGGGAGCATGGACTGCCAGCCACTGGGGGGAGCCAGCCATTGGGGGTGCCAGCCATTGGGGTGCCCTCGAAAGACATTCCACTGGGCAGTAGGATGGGCCAGGCAGCCAGATGCTGAGAGGAGCTGCTGGGGTGGTGCAGTGCCCCCTCCACACCTACCCCCACCCCGCTTCCCAAGTGCCAGGACCCACACCTACTCCCCCCTCCCAGGCACCAAGAGAACCCTCTTTGTCTGTTGCAACCAGCCGGGGCTGGGGGTGGAGTTTTATAAGCAGAACTGTCAGTCTTCTAAATCCTCTACAAATAGCACCTGTGGATGGAGCCAGGGAAAGAGAAGACAAAGGGGGCTTGTGCTTGTATTGCAGTCAAGGTCAGGCTGAAACACCCTTTCTGTGAGTCTCTGCTGGTCCAGGCTCCTTCCTTCTAACTCACGGTTGGCAGCAGTGGGATGCATGGGGAAGGGGAGAGGGAACTGGGGGGCGGGGGGGCATCCCCTGGGGGTGAGTGGAGTGGTTTGGGCTGTCTACAGCTGGAAGCTGGGGTGGGCTCTGGGAACACACACACACACACACACACACACACACACACACACACACACATCTGTACACACAGACACACACAGCCTAGGCAGGGGCATCTGGGCGGAGTGGGTCCTGGCGCAGGGCTACGCGGTGTGAAGGCCCTGGTCAGCTGGTCATTTGGGGGGACGGGGGAGTTGAGATTTCTGAGGCGGTTCGGGCTCATGCAAGGGAGACGTGCCAAATAAAATGTTAGGCACCAATGCAAACAGAATCGAGGGTTTTGTTTTTGCTTTAATCTATCACCACCCCCTCCTCACTGTTTTCTGGAATGGAGTTATTATGAAGAAGAGTCAGAGGATTCGTTAGTACAACAACGCAGGAAAGTCATTGGTGAGAGGAAGTTATCAGACAATCAGAACGTTCGGAAACCTCCACCTGGGCACAGAGTGGAGGTCCTCAGGGTCAGGTGAGGCCCATCCAGGAGACAGCCCTGCCCCAAAGGCAGAGGGGCCGGGAGGAAGAAGGGGGCGGGGGACTGGGAGGGAGAGCAGAGGCCAGAGCTCTGAAGGCAGCTCCGCGGGGAGGAGGAGCAGCCATTCCCGAACATCCTGAGTGTGCGGCTGAGGGAGAGCAAGCCTTCCGGGTAGCAGGCCGGTCTCGGTCCTCACGCGTAACTCGGAGGCCGCCTGGCCTTGCCTGGCCCCTGGAGGGGCATAGGCTGCAGAGCTGACAAGTCCACGGCCCGCCCACCATCCTCTCCCTCTGTCTGGGGCTGACAATTCCAGTCAGGCCTGAGCTCGTGGCTTTGACTCTGGACCGGCCTCGGGGCCCTCCTCAGTGAAATGTCCCAGACCGCCACCTCCAGGGCGGAGAAGGGATGGGGGACACCGGTCAACCCCAGAGGGGTGGTCCCCCCCACAGCCCTCGTAGGCTAACTGGACTGAAAGCAGGACCACCTTGTCTCTCCAAGGCTGTGGAGTTTATCGTGGGGCGTTCCCGATGTGTCTCTCCTCAAGAAAGTGCTGAACAGGCTCTGACAGGCCTGCTTTGTCCCTGCTTCTAAGACACGGCCCGAGGGTGCTGGCCACCAGGTTGGTGACTGTTCCCAGGGCCCCCGTGGGCTGCCCTTGCGTCCCCAGAAGAGACGGTAGGAGGTGATAGGTTCACCGCTGGCTGGAGCTGGGAGATGAAGGTCTAACATGGCCAGTTGGTGGCCATGTGACCATTCAAGGAGGCAAGAGATTCAACACCACGGGGCTTCAGGGACTGGGGCTCTTAGGTTAGTTAAGTTATTACTGGGGCGACAAACATCGTCCAGCTTTTTGGACACTTATGGGAGTATTAGCAATTACACCAGGACAAGAATTAGCCAAAGCTGTCCCAAGCAAGCAAAGACATGCAGTGACCGTAACTGTGAACAGGAGCTGAAGAAGCGGCCATCGAACTGCCCGGAGCAGAGCTTCTCAAACTCTCTGTGGTGAAGAACTATTATTCTCAATCTGCTATGGTTCATCTGCTCAGGAAGTCAGGCTGTCATAACAAATGCCACAGGCTGGGCGGCGTAAACACCGGGATTCATTTTCTCACCGTCCTGGAGGCTGGAAGTCTGAGATCAAGGTGTCAGTGGATTGATTTCTCCAAAGGCCTCTCTCCTTGGTTGGCAGATGGCCGTCTCCTGCCAAGTCCTTACATAACCTTTCCTCTGTGCACAGCCCACGTCTGTATCCAAATTTCCTCTTCATAAAAGGACACCAGGCATATGACTTAGGGGCCACCCATATGACCTCATTTTACCTTAATCTGGGGTGGAATCATGTAAGGAGCCCCTTTAGCTGTGCTAACAGTAGGCCAGAGAGCACCACTGTGGGGGGAAAAAGAGGTAATAGGACCTTTTGTTTGTGGACTATTAAGGCCTGAGCTGACCTGAGACGCCTTGATATGCAAATCCAAGTGATGATATAAGTAAATTGTAATAGGGCCAAGGAGCAAATCTAGAAGGAACTCTATCCTGGTACATGAAATAAAATGAATCTAGACCACCAACTTACACCATACACAATAATAAATTCAAAATGGATAAAAGACTTAAATGTAAGTCATGAAACCATAAAAATCCTAGAAGAAAACATAGGCAGTAAAATCTCAGACACCTCATATAGCAGAATGTTTGCCAATACATCTCCTAGGGCAAGAGAAACAAAGGAAAATAGAAACAAATGGGACTACCTCAAACTGAAAAGCTTCTGCACATCACAAGAAACCATCCTCAAAATGAAAGGAAGCCCACTGTATGGGAGAACATATTTGGCAAGGATACATCTGATAAGTGTTAATTTCCAAAATAGATAAAGAAGTCATACAATTCAACAAAAGGAAGACAAACAATCCAGTTAAAAAATGGGCAAAGGACCTGAATAGACACTTCTCCAAAGAGGACATACAGATGGCCAACAGACATATGAAAAATGCTCAAAGTCACTAATCATCAGAGAGATGCAAATTTAAACTACAATGAGGTATCACCTCTCACCTGCCAGAATGGCTACCATCAATGAATCAACAAACAACAAGAGGTGGTGAGGATGTGGAGAAAGGGCAACCCTAGCACACTGGTGGTGGGAATGCAGACTGGTGCAGCCTTTATGGAAAACAGTATGGAGCTTCCTCAAAAAATTAAATATGGAACTGCCATTTGACCCAGTGATCCCACTTTTAAGAAACCTGAAACACCAATCAGAAAGAATATATGCACTCCTATGTTCATAGCAGAGTTATTTACAATAGCTAAGATCTGGAAACAGCCCACGTGCCCATCAGTAGACAAGTGAATAAAAAAGCTGTGGTACATTTACACAATGGAATACTATACAAGTGATGATATAAGTAAATTATATCATTGGTATAAGTGATGATATAAGTAAATATACAGCTGTAAAAAAGAAGGGTCTCTTAGACAACAAGAATGGACCTGGAGATTATTATGCTAAGCAAAATAAGTCAGTCAGAGAAAGAAAAATATCACATGATATCACTTACATGTGGAATCTAATGACCAAAATAAACTGATGAGCAAAATAGGTCCAGAGGCATGGATCCATGGGCAGACTCGATAGATCTCAGAGGGGAGGCAGGCGAGGGAGATGGAAAGATATTAACCAAAGAACTTATATACATACTAGAGGCCCAGTGCATGATTGAATCATGCACGTGTAGGGTCCCCTACATGCTTTCGCTTTCGATCACGGGGGAGCTGGGTGCCTGTCTGCTGGTGCACCAGGCCTTTCAGAAGCCTCCGGCGTGGCGAAGGTTTCTGAAAGGCCTGGTGCCTGAGTGGACAGGCACCCAGCTCCCACGCTTTTGCTTTCGATCGCGGGGGAGCTGAGTGCCTGTCCACTGGTGCACCAGGCCTTTCAGAAGCCTCTGCCCCGCCGGAGGCTTCTGAAAGGCCTGGTGCCTGATCGGACTGGCACCCAGCTCCCCCGCTTTTGATGGTCCGCGGTGGGACGTGAGCTCGCTGCCCCAGAGGCCCCTTCTGTGCCACAGCACAGCCATGGCGCAGACGCTGAGCTCACGCTGCCACTGGCGACGCAAGCTCAGTGTTTTGCTGGCCCAATCAGCTACCCCGACCACCCCGAGTCCCGCCCCCCCCGCGCCTCTTGGCCAATCACGGGCATAGCGAAGGTACGGTAAATTTGCATATTTGTCTATTATTAGGTAGGACTAGAGGCCCAGTGCACGAATTCTTGCACCTTGAAAGGAACTGTGGGCCAAGAGGCTGCGGTGGGCACAGGGGCGGGTCTTGGCCCCTCCTGCACGCCCCTGCCCAGCCCCTCCCACCATGGCCCAGGTCCCCTGTCTGCCAGCAGCCCTGCTCCTGCCATCACCATGCGCTGATGGCACTGGTCCTGATCACATCTGCTGACGGGCTCAGAGCAATTGGGGCTGGTGCCAGCAGCGTGTGCAAGTGGGGCCAGCACCGCATCAGTGGGTGCAAGCAGCAGGTGCTGCCCTGATTGCCTCTCAGGAGCAGGGGGAGGTGGAGAAGTCCTCAGGGGTGATCGGGGCCAGCAGCTGCCGCTTGCACCCACTGATGGCGCTGAGTGATTGGAACCAGCGCTGGGTGCCATCAGCGGGTGCAAGTGACACCAGCTGCGGGTGCGAGTGGAGCCATCACTGGCAGCAGGTATGAGGGCTGGGTGGGACCGTAGAGTGCGGGAGCAAAGAATTTTCAGTAACCATCAGAGGCTCGCCCTGATGACAGCGACCGGCACCCTGCCTTGGTCTGGTGCCCCCACTCACCTGCTCCACCATCCCACCACAGCTGACGCCCGCCATGTTCCACGCACGCCCCCTGGTGGTCAGTGCACATCATAGCGACCAGTTGTTCGGTTGTTCCAGTTGTTCTGCTGTTCGGTCTATTTGCATATTAGCCTTTTATTATATAGGATATGCAGAGCCCATGGACACAGACAATAGTGTGGTGAAGGCCTGGGGTGGGACAGGGGCTGGTTGGAAGCGGGTAAAGAGGGGGAATGGGGGGCATCTGTAATACTGTCAACAATTTTTTGAAAAGAAAGAAAACTGAAAATAAACAAATAAAAAATAAAAGGAACTCTATCCTTACCCTTTAATGGGGTCTCCAGTGAAATGGCCACCACTTCCTGGTATGTGGATTAAACACAGTATCTCTTGGCTGCACACAGTGATACACAGGCTGGTGACAAACAGTCCATGACAGGTAAATATCAGCAGCATTTCCTGGAGTCATATCATCACAGAACAGGAAATTTAAAAGATGTTACTCACACACAGGAAACTTAAAGCAACTAAAAGGATTAATGCAAAATCTACCAATGGGAAGAATAAAAAAATAACAACAAAAAAAAAATGGGTGTAAAATCCACTGGTGAATAAAACATAAAATAGTTGAAAGTCAAATTTAGAGAGGTTTGATATTATTGGTATTTCCCTGATAAATTGGGATAGTTCCACTGCATCCGTTAACAGGAAGTAAACTCCAAGTGATCCAGGGTCAACACTGTTAGTTTTGCTGAAGGAGGACTGCACGAGGCCAAAAGTGATACAGGATTATAAATGTATTAGGTCATCTGGAAACCAGATGGGCTTAGCCTCAAAATGGCATCAGCACCCAGGGATGGGGAGTCAGAGGTTTTAAAGGATTCTAGGAGGGTTTTTTCAATGGGGAACTCTCTGGGCGGATACGGATCCTGGGAAAGTCCGGAGGGGAAAGATAATGGTCTTAGCCATTGGAATGTCGTCTAAGTGAAAGGGAATGTTGGTGGTGAAGTGGTCTGAGGTAAGTTTCCAAGGGGGAGGGGGGTGATGGATTCAATTATTTGATCAGACCTAACATTCCAGCCTTTTTGTTTTATGGCTTCCTGCTGAGGGGAGATGTCAAGATCATAGGGAGATGGATGGGCTTTGATTGTAGTCAGCTGGAACTCTGTATAGATGCCTCATGGTTGGAGTGAGGGGTTGCAGCAGCATGATTTCCCCGAGAGACTGGTTGGTGAAGGCTCGAAAGTGGTCCTGAAGGAAAGATGAAAAATGGCGCAGAATACATGGGCCAAAAATGAGAATGAGGAATAGGAATGTTAATGGTCCTATGAAGGGAAGTAGCCAGGTATACCAATTTATATTCTTTTGCTAGTAGATCCATGAATTTGATTGACGTTCTCTAATCTTTCTGTTAATTGTTGGGCAGCATCCCTGACTAGGCCAGACTGATTGACATAAAAACAACATTCTTCCTCCAGAAAGAGGCATAGATCCCCTTTCTCCGCAGGTAGGAGGTCTAGTCCTCTCGGATTTTGGAGGGTGACAGCTGCTAATGAGTCTATCTGATCCTGATTTTAAACTAAACTTTTGGCAATGTCATCTAGGCTTTCTTGTAGGTCTTGAGGCAGGATTTCAAAATATGATAGAGCAGTGGGTAAGCCGCCTATGCAGTCCTAACACCTGCTGTGATGCTGAGGGTCACTCGGAGAGGGGTTCTCTGGATTCCTCTTGTGTGTTGCATTGATGAGTTACGGGGACAGGTAAAGACTGATTATTGGGGGCTACACCTACACTGGGGGAGAGGAGAGGAGAGTATAGGTTTCTGTCCAGTCGGGAGGCAGATGTACGTGTTTTCCCCACACAGGGAGAAGAATCCCTGATTCTGGAGACAAGCTGAAAGGTATGGAGAGAAGAGGTGGACTAATAGGTATGAGATTCCTTTTCCCTGTTCCTCACTCCAAACCAAGAGGGTAGTCGCCATGACGCTACCAATAAGAGGTAACTGATGAGTGGTTGAGAGTCTGTTGCAGAGAAAGTGGGTGGGAATGCCAGAATGGGCTGTTATCCAAGGGAAAATCGAAAGGGAAGGAAAGGAGCAGTTGAAGCTGTGGGCCTGGATGGTTAGATCAGAAGTGAAACGGACTGGCTATGGGAGCTAACCATTGGCTTCCAGGGAGACCTGGTAGTCAACCGTTGGGACCAATGGCTGTTCGGTAGTCCTAGGTTAACTGTGGTGTTGCAAGTTGATGGTGGGAGATGGCCTATTGTTATATTGCCCTGTGACCGGGATGGAGGGAGGAGCTACCTTAGTAAGAGATTGAACATAAGTACGGAAAATAAAGGGAGGCTTGATTTGCTTGGGCTGTAGGATAATTACCTAGAAGGGTGTCTGCCTTTTTGAGAAATATAGTTCCCTTTTCCTTTTTATAAGCTAGAGTGATTTTTGCCTGATTCTGTCTCTTGATTGGTATAGGGATGGTGGTATACACTGAAGAGGAGAGGGAAAGGCAGAGCCAGCAGTTCCTGGCTAAGTTTGGATTGGTCTGGTTTAGGAGGAAATGGGTAGGGTTAAGTTTTTGTTCCAGATGAGTGGAGGTGAGAAAGTCCCTATGGGAGTAGGAGGGGAAGGTTGGAGTAGGATGAGAAAAGAGCCAATCCCCACTTCCAGGGTCGGGATTGTCCCAGGGGGAGGGAAAGGGTATGCTTTGGACCTAGAAGGAAGGAAATTCGTCCCATGGGTAATTGAAGTCCCCTTAGAAGGGAGTCCCATAGAAAGGTGAGAATCCTGCTGCGAAGGGAGAGGGGGGCAGTAACTAGGACCTAGAGGATTTGTATTGGGAAGAGGTGGGCTTTCAGGGAAGTTGGGGTTGGTAGGGCAATACATAGAGGGCATATGCAGGGGTGCCCACCCATTCGTCCTCTTCTTCTGGGATGCGGGTAAGGCAGAGTCTGATGGGCCTGATCTGGTGGCTGAGATACTTAGGTGTCTCTAGCTAACCCGATGGTGGCGAGGGTGGCGTTCCAGGGACGGGTTTTAATGTGGAAAGGTGGAACCATGACGTATGGCCCGACAGGTTAGCTGCAGTTGGGGTTGTTAGGGGTACCTGATAAGGGCCTTGCCATTGGGGCTGTAAATTATTTAGTGGATGGATTGCCTTTAGGAGGACCCAGTCCCCTGGCTGTAGAGGAGTAGGGGGATGTCTCCATAAAAGGTCAAGGGAGGACCTGGCCAGCATGTTCTCTCAGTAACTGTCAGACGATATTTTAAATGGGGACATAGTCTCCTCAAGAGGTCTCTGTGGAAGGGAAATTTCCTAATAAGAAGGGTCGTCCACATACGAGTTCAAAGGGACTAAGAAAGGAGGGTGCAGGGGTGGGGGGGTTGCCCTGATGTGCATAAGGGCTAGAGTTAGAGAGTAGTCCAGGGTTCTTTAGGGGGTTTTTTGGTTTTGTTTTTGTTTGTTTTTTCCCCGTTGGGGCTCTTTAGTTTTGAGATTTAATTTGGTTAGGTGAGACTTAAGGAATTCGCCTTTTCTACCTTGCCTGAAGATTGGGGCTGGCCGGTAGAGGGTGTGTACGTTCACTGGATGTTCAGAGTAGAGGAGGCCGGTGGAGTTATTTGAGACATGAAAGCAGGTCCATTATCTGATTGTAATGAGGTGGGGAGGCCGAACCTGGGAATGATATACTGAATGAGAGTTTGTGTGACCTCGGAGGACTTTTCAGACATGGGGAGTGCTTCTAGCCTGAGAAGGTATCTCCTGGGGTTAAGAGATCTTTGGTTCTTTTAACAGGGGGCATGTGAGAGAAGACAATTTGCCAACCTTATCCAGGGATTTGGCCTCTTGCCTGATGAGTGGGCAAAGAAGGAGGTCTAACCTGTCCTTGGGGAGATACTGAGTAACGAGTAGAACAGGTTTTAGTGATGTCTTGCAGGAGGGAGGCTAGGCTAGGCTATGTGATGAGGGGTTTTAGGAGTTATAAAAGCGGTCTGTATCCTATATGTAGGGAATTGTGAATAGCCCGTAAGATATCACGGGCCTGTCCCTGGGGAAGGATATATTTTCCCTGAAATTTTAACCATGGATCTTCCTAAATAGCCCCAAGAGCTAAGAGGGACTGAAGTTCCTCTGGAGTGTATTAGGGTAGAGGATGGGGTGTAGCTAAGAGCTGAGGAGACAGAGGCTTCCTCTGAGCACTGCCTTGCCTCCTGGTCTGCTTTGTTATTTCCCTGTATTACAGGATCAATCCTGACTCGGTGTCCTTTGCAGTGTATGACTTTTAAGAAGGCTAGAAAAGGGAGGGGGTTGATGACAAATATGTGATACCTTAATCAATAAAGTAATTAAAAAAAAAAAAAGAAGGCTAGAAAAGGGGAGAGAGGTTCCTAAATACCAAGCAGGAAGACCTGTTGAGGCTCTCAATGATAGTGCCAAGGACTGTGAATGAGCAGGGGAGATACAGAAAGTCTAGGCTCCAACCTAAGAACTTAAGCCACAGGGGAGAGCCTGGGGGGGCTGCTTTTGCTTACTAGGAGAGAAGGGGTCCCTTCGATGTCAGGGTGATCAGGTCCTGACTCACTGGACAAACTTTTCTACAACTTTCACAAACCTTTCTACCCATTCAGAAATAACCACCTTTAGCCCTAGCCAGTTTGGCTCAGTGGTTGAGCATTGACCTATGAACCAGGAGGTCACGGTTCAATTCCCAGCCAGGACATATGCCCAGGTTGTGGGCTCATTCATTCCCCAGTGTGGGGCATGCAGGAGGCTACAGATCAATGATTCTCTCTCATCATTGATGTTTCTAAATCTCTCTCCCTTTCCCTTCCTCTCTGAAATCAATAAAAAAATATTTTAAAAAATATTTAGATGTTTATGACTTAACCCAGCAATGCTCCAAAGCTTTTAAGTTACCGAAGACTTTGGAAAATTATGTATAGGCTTATGCGGCTGGAGAAAAGGCAGGGGAAGCAAGGAGCCAGCCCTGCAGCAGTTTCCAGGCCTCCAGCTGCTTGGATTTAAGAATGCTACATTTTTCCTTAGAGATAACATGCTAAGGTTTGGGTGATAATGAGTTCTGCTTTTGATACTAGCTGGACTGTTAAGTGATTGCAGTTTTGTAGTAAAGAAAGTTGTTCTTGCCCGGCCAGTGGGTCTCAATGGTTAAGTGTTGACCTATGAATCAGAAGGTCACGGTTCAATTCCTGATCAGGGCACAAGCCTGGGTTTCAGACTCGATCCCCAGGGGGATGTGCAGGAGACAGCGGTTCAATGATTCTTTTTCATCATTTTTGTTTCTCTCTCTTTCTCTCTCTCTCTCTCTCCCTTCATCTCTGAAGTCAATAAAAATATTTTTTTTAAAAAAGAAGGTTGCCGAAACCGGTTTGGCTCAGTGGATAGAGCGTCGGCCTGCGGACTCAAGGGTCCCTGGTTCGATTCCGGTCAAGGGCAGGTACCTTGGTTTCGGGCACATCCCCGGTGGGGGGTGTGCAGGAGGCAGCTGATCGATGTTTCTCTCTCATCGATGTTTCTAACTCTCTATCCCTCTCTCTTCCTCTCTGTAAAAAATCAATAACATATATTTTTAAAAAATAATAATAATAAATAAATAAATAAATAAAGGAGGTTGGCTTACCTGCCACCACAATTGTTACTGGAGGCTCTGTCCTGGTGATGTAAGTCTGTGGGGCCTTCAGTCTTCGGTGGCCAGTCCCAGGAGGTCTGGAAGCTCCAAACCGGATCCAGAGGGCGGCCTTCCTGGACTGACTGAGGTAGACCTGGAGGGGTCAGACAACAGTCTGATTTCCAGTGGCCTTCTCTTCCACACCTGGGACAGGGCCCAGGTGGGGCCTCAGGTTTGGGCAGGACTTGGCCCAGTGTCCTTCCTTCTTGCATTAGAAGCACGGGCCCGGAGGAGGCTTAGCCCCTGACTTACCCTTGGTTGGAGGACTAGCACTTTGGGGTTCGTGAGAGCAGGGGCTGGGAGCTGAAAGGCCTCCCTCTGGGCCTCAGCCTTGGCCTGATCTCGCTTTTGTTTTTGGATTTGAGTCTCCTTGTCTCTATTATTAAAGACCTTAAAGGCCAGATTAACTAAGTCTTTTTGAGGGGTTTGTGGACCTGTATCTATTTTTCTAAGTTTACAGTATATGTCGAGGGCTACTTGGAATATAAAATGGGTGTTCAGAAGAAGGGTCCCCTCTGGGGAAGTGGGGTCTAAGGTGGTAAATTTCTGCAAGGCCTCCCTGATGTGGGAGAGGAAGAGGCCCTGAGCGATTTCATTCAGTTTGTCATAGTTGACGACCTTATGGGAAGCCTTTTTGAGTCCAGCAATGAGACAGGTGATCGTATGGCTACGGAGCCTGCACCCGAGAATTAACCAGATAGTCCCATCTCCGGTAAGTTCAGGGGTCGCGTCAGCGCCAGCCGGGTTGGCCGCTGCGTCCTGTCTACAGGGGCCTCGGCATGGTCCTGAGCTGCTAGCCAGATGCACTCCTTCTCCTCTGGGGTTAGAGAGGAGGACGGAGGACATAGATGTCCTGCCAGGTCCGGTCATCGGACTGGGTCAGGCACTCAAATTCCTCGATAAAAGTGGTCGGGTCAGTGGCAAAGGAAAAGGAGGTCAGTTCTCGCTCCCTCCCTCAGGGGTACAATGGGCACGGGAACAGAAGCGGCTGCTGAGGAAGGCGCCTGAGAGGGAGAGTTAGGTGGGGAAAGGCTGTATCGGAGCTCGGGTTCTCAGGATTTGGGCTCTCAGGGGCCCTTGGAGAAGGTGGCTGCTGGTTAGATCTGGGTTTGGGGAATCTACTGCAGGTGAGGGAGGGGGCACATAAGGGGGTGGAGGTTCCCTCAGCCCAGGTGGTGTGCTGGGTCAAAAGTAGATTCAGAATCAGAAGCTAGGGGTATGATGTTTTATGTAAATCACACAATGTCAAAATGGGAAGTGCTGTTTTCAGGCCATTGAGACTCATTATCTAGTTTATATTGTGGCCAAACAATGTTACAAAAGAAAATGAGGCGCTAGGGCCTGATCTTTACCCTGAGTCTAAGGTGGTCAAAATTTTTAAGAACACAACCAAGGGGGGTCATTTTAGTGGGTATGGAGGGAGTGTTCCCCTTGATAAGGTGAATAAGTGTGGGCTCACAAGGTCTGTGAGTGACAGATCACAAGTCCAAAGGTGACTGTTTAGGGCAGGCGTCCCCATTGCTAAACAAATCACCATGAGAAACGAGGGGCGACTCTCCGCACTGGGCATCCCCATTCCAGAAGGACCCGAAGCTGAACAGCTGAGGAGTCTTCTGGCCTAGCGCTAGGACTTTCAAGATGAGAGTACTTTCGAGAAGTCAGTGAGAGTAAGTGGGCAGAACACTCGAGACGGGAAATTGTAGAATCACTCACCTAGAGAAGATTGGCCGGTGTGGGATGGAGGGTCAGCAGTGGAGAAGGAGAGGTTCCTGACTGATCAGGTGTCTTCCTTGGCTGGCTCATGAGGGAGGCCTAATTGAGGCAGGGGATTGAGTCACTCAAGTAGGATTCAGAGGTAAGCCCAGGACGAGCTGCTGCTGTCTACTGTTCTCTGAGTAGCAAACTCGGGGTGACTGAATTGGGGCGATGACTCCCCTTGCCCATGGACCCTCCTGGAATTTTGGCACCAAATGTTAGGGTCACCGAAGGAGGAACTCACGAGGCCAAAGTGGTATGAAATTATAAATGTACTAGAGGCCCGGTGCACAAAATTCATGCATGGGGGGGGTTGTCCCTCAGCCCAGGCTGCAACCTTTCCAATCTGGGACATTCCTCTCACAATTTGGGTTCCCTCAGACTAGCCTGAACCCTCTCCAATTGGGGACCCCTAGGGGGATGTCTGACTGCCAGACATCCCTCTCACAATCTGAGACTGCTGGCTCCTAACTGCTCTCCTGCCTACCTGCCTGATCGCCCCTAACTGCCTCTGCCTGCCTGCCTGATCACCCCTAACTGCCCTCCCCTGCCAGCCTGGTTGCCCCCAACTGCCCTCCCCTGCAGGCCTGATCTCACCCCAACTGCCCTCCTCTGCTGGCCAATTTGGTTCTGATTGGTCTGTTTCTATGCCAGCATCAAAAGCTCCGCCTCCTAGGCAGCCATTTGCTCCCCACAGCACCCAGATTTGGTTCTGATTGGTTGGTTTCTATGCAATCAATGTCAAAAGTTCCGCCTCATAGGCAACCATTGGTTCTTCACAGCACCCAGATTTGGTTCTGATTGGTCAGTTCCTATGCCAATCAATGTCAAAAGCTCCGCCTCCTAGGCAGCCATTCATTCTTCACAGCACCCACATTTGATTCTGATTGGTCAGTTCCTATGCCAGTCAGCATCTCTGGGCCTATCTCTGGGCCTGATCAGAGAGGCAGGGCTGAACAGCAGCCCCTGAAGAGGCCAGGAGAGAAAGAAAAGCCCAGCTGCTGGTGAAGCTCGGAAAGAAAGAGGGAGAGAAAGAGAGAGGCAAGTACTGATCAATAGTTGCTATTGAGGCTTTGGATCAGACCCTGCCTCTCTCTCTGGGTCTCAGCCCCCTAGGCAGTCAGTGCTGGGTCACCATGGCAACCCAGCGCTGACTGAAGGACTTCCGGGTTGGTCAGCCTTCAGTGGTTACAACCCTGGCCTTTTATATATTAGGATTAGGTCATCTGGAGATCAGATGGGCTGAGCCCCAAAATGGCATCAGCACCCAGGGATGGGGAGTCAGAGGTTTTAAAAGACTCTAGGTGGGCTTTTCTGGCAGGGAACTCTCCGGGCAGCTCTGGATCCCGGGAAATTCCGGAGGGGAAAGACAATGTCTTAGCAAGTGGAATGTGGTTTTAGCAGGTGGGATGTGGTCTTAGCAGGTGGAATGTGGTCTAAGTGAAAGGGAATGTCGGTTATGAAGTGTTCTAAAGGTCAGTCCCCAGGGGAGGGGATATCAATCCAATTATTTGATCAGACCTAACAAACACAAGTACCTGAGGCATCACGCACAGCATATGGGTGAAGTTAGAAGCCCTTTGGACAAGGCCACTGAGGCACTCTGCTCTGGGGAACGATGACTGGGCCTGTATGTATGACCTTCAAGACCTGCAACCCAAGGTCGCACATGTAGGACACCAGTACAAGGCTGGCAGTGAGTGAGATGAGCAAGAGCGTCACCAGGGCATGAGAGTGGAGGTGGGGGTTGGTCTCTCAGACTGTGGGGGATCACTGTTCATCAGCATCACCACTTGACCTTGACCCAAGCAATGGAACTAAATTGGAGGATTGCTGGACTTTCCAATTCTCATAGAATTAGTCTCTTTGGACCAAATAAACCCTTAGGATTCTTGGACAATTCGTGGAGAGAGTGGGGCCGCACCAATAGAGAATGAAATTCTGCTAATAAGAGAATGTGGTGCTTGAGTGATTCATTAGAGAAACAAAAGCAGGTATGCCTACATTCCCCACCATACTGATGAAATAGATCATACTCCTTACCATTGACTCATGAAGCATTTATAACATCTGCTATTTGCCAGGCCCCTTTTTCTGGACACTGACTGTACCAAGGTGGATAAAATAAAGGTGTAACCTCTAATGAACTCAAAATATTTCTTGGGTAAGATAGTCTAGTAAACAGTAAAACAGAATATGACAAACGCAAGGACAGAGGCTTATCTCCTAGTTGTGTGTGTTTGGGCAGGGACAAGACACAAAGAACAAGTGAAATATGTAGTGTGTTGCATAGTAATCAATGTCCTGGAAAAAGAGAAAGCAAGGAAAGAAGCAATGTGGGAGGGGAACACCAGTCTTGTAAACAGGATGGTGACATGGTCATATTTGACAAAGACCTGTAGGAAGTGAGGGAGTGAGCCATGCAGTCAGGTGGGAGAAGAGGAAGCTGCAGTGCAAAGGCCCTGGGGCAGGAGCATGCCTATTGTGTTCCACAAGACAGCTGGAAGCCAAAGTGGCTGGAGCACAGGCAGCAAGGAGAGGAGAGGTAAGAAGGAAGGCCAGAGAGGTTATGTCATTTCCTCTAAGTAAAGTAAGGAGTCATCAGAGGGTTTTGAATAGAAGAATGACATGATATGACTTAGGTTTTAAGAGAACCCCTCTGGCTGCTGTGCTGAGAATGAACGGGGAGGAGCAACAACAGAAGCAGGGGGACCGGGTAGGAGGCTGTTATAGAAACCCAGGAGAAAGAGGGGAGTGGCTTGGGCCAGCGTGAAAAGAAGTAGCCATTTTTGCACAGAATTGGAAGATAGAATAGAACCAATAGGATTTGCTGATGGTTTGAATTTAGAGAAAGAGAAGAGTCAAGGAGGATTCCACATTTTTGTTGTTGGTCTTTTAAAAATCAGGTTTATGGAGTAGTTTACAGACAGTAAAATTCACCATTTTTAGTGTATAGTGATAAAGAGCCAGTTCCATCACTATGAAACAAAATCCCCCTTGCCCCTTTGTGGTCAATCCTTCCCCCATTCCAAACCCTGGCAACTACCCATCTGCTCTCTGTCCCTACAGTTTTGCCTTTTCCACAATGTCATATGAATGGAATCGTACAGTATGCAGCCTCTTAAGTTTGGCTTCTTCTCCTGCATTCAAATCTAGAAGGAGGAGGAAGGTGGGAAAGGCTAATGTCCCTTTGATCAGGAAAAAAACAGCTTCCCAAGAAACCACCCATCAGAAATCTGCTTTCATCTCATTGGCCAACACTCAGTCCCATAGGCACTGGTGACCTTGCCAGAGATTGTAGAAGTATTTAGCTTTTCCAGTCTCTAAGGTGGAGGAAGCAAAGGATGGGGGTCGGAATGGGTGTTGGCTCAGCCAAGCAAAGAAGTCTGCCACCTAGGGGAATGTTCTGGGATTAAATGTGCTTTTCCACACTGTTCTGATGCAGAGCCCCAGGCTGGGGAGGGAAAGTCTCCTCAATGCCTGTGAAGGAGCAATAGGCAGACCTCACAGCCTGCAGCTAAGTCAGCTTCTGCTGTCATGACATTTGTCACGGTGGTGTCTCCGCCCCTGCCCTTGGGAAGGTAAGAAGGACTCTGTAAAGGGCTGTTCATTGTGGGAGGCCAAATGTGAGTAGAGGCATCTGCCTGGATGGGCATTTGGGCCCTAATCCCACTGGAGGAGACTTCTCCTGGAGGGAACAGCTGAGCAGGCCCAAGGGCCTTGTCTGCAGCTTCCAGAGGCAGGTGGCATCTGTGGAGCCAAAGCAGTGAGGCCTTCCCACCGAGAGTGGCCTGGATTTGGGGCATGTTCCTGGGCCCACCTCCAACCAAGGAGCAAAGGGGCTCCTCTGTGGTATGGACCCTGCCAGGGCGGGGCTGACTGCATTTCCACCGCCTGGACCCCCGTCCTGATTGGGAAGGGGGAGTCATGGGGAATCCTGTCAGACTTCGGAGCACCTGCTCCCCACTCCAGGCCCAGCCTGTCTCAGGCTCCTTGAGGTGGGTAGAAAGGTGCCCTCAGGTTCAGGGGCTTCCTGGAGGCTGATCATCCAACTCAGAGAAAAGCCACCTCACCCGGGAGCATCCTGCTATTGATGGGGCAACTTCTCCACCCTGGCAGCTGTTTCTAGGCATCCCTTTCTCAAAGGCTTTTGTCAGAATGTCACTTTAAGGAGCTCATCTGTTTACTGAAGGGGAGGGAGGAGGGTAAGGACACCAGAGTGGCAGGTAAAGAGAGGACTAGGTCACACAGGGGAGGTCCCGGGATTCAGCTCCCACCCACTCACTCCCCAGGCTGGTTTCCAGGTGAGCAGGAGGCCAGTGTAGCATGTGTTTGTTGATTTTAATAAAACCAACCCCACAACATTTCGTGTGACCTGGTAATAACCTAAGGGTAATCAAAACAAATGGGAACAAATGTTTAAGAAAAGTACTTCCAGTAAAGGGTACCAACCAGTCAACAAACACCTGCACTCCCCTCTCAAAAACTCACTCCACTGCCTGGTTCTGGTCTGAGGCACTCCTCTCTGTTAGCATGACTGGACCTAGTTGTTTTCTTGACTTGGCTTTAGAATGAATGCCCTTTTCATGAACTATTCCAGGGAAGCCCAGGTGGACTAGGACAGGGGTCCAGACATGGGGGAGGGGAGAGGAGGAGGAAAGGGCTGGCCCAGGAGGAAGGAGGCCTAGCTGCAGAAGAGTGGACAGTGGGAAAGCATCCTAAGGGGCCCTGACCGGTTTGGCTCAGTGGACTGAAGGGTCCCAGGTTCGATTCCGGTCAAGGGCATGTATCTTGGTTGCGGGCACATCCCCAGTAGGGGTGTGCAGGAGGCAGCTGATTGATGTTTCTCTCTCATCAATGTTTCTAACTCTCTCTCCCTCTCCCTTCCTCTCAGTAAAAAATCGATGAAATATTTTTTAAAAATAAAAAAGAAAGCATCCTAAGGGAACAAGAGTGTTAGCTGGGCCTCCCCAGGGCAGGAAGCCAGGCGACTCCTGTGGCTTGGGACATGGCTCTCACCCCACCCCTGTGGGTGCAGGCAGGTGACTCAAGCCCAAGAAGAGGCAGGGCCTAAAGCCCTGCTGTCTCATTGTTGTGCTCCTTCCTCCACAGGGAGGATTCGCAGAATCGGCTGTGAGTCACTGGTGAGTCAGCCCCTGGGGGTGAGAGGCATGGCTGCCTCAGCTCCAACCCGGGGGACAGGCCTCGGGGCGCAGGGGGCGTGGTTTCTCCCGCCAGCCCTGTTTTGGAAACCCAGTCGGCAGGGCCCTGCAGCCACCAAACCCTGGGGGTCCTTTCCTGTGGCAGAGCTGGGTCTCCCGCCTTCTCTCTATGAAAGGTCAGGGGTCAGGATGCTGAACCCCAGGGGGACCCCTGCTTCCCAATGTCCCCATACAAGAGGGGAAAACAGGATCTGGGGAATAAATAATTTATTGAAATTGGGGGAATAAATAAAATATGCGGGCGGGATTACAAATAACTGTAAAAATCATTAACATATATATACACAAAGGCGCTCCCGGCCCCAGGGGTGGAGCCTGAGCCCGGGGGGCGGGGCGGGGCGAGGGCGGGGTCGCCCAGCGGAGACCTGGCGCCCCGGAGAGGTAGATGGCTTATTGACAGCGGAGGGAACCACGTGGTTAGGCTGCTGGGCGCCCCCGGGCCGCCCTGCGTCCCCGGAGGATTCTCAACCCCGACGGCTCGCCCCCGTAGGAGTGTCCGCGGAGCTGCACCCCTTGCACGATCCTCTGCACCCAGGAGCGGTGCGAGGCCAGGCTGATGTAGACGCCGGGCCGGTTGCGCTCCGCACAGCCCTCGCCCCAGCTGATGATGCCGGCCAGCAGCCAGGAGCCCTCTACCTGGCACATCAGGGGGCCTCCGGAGTCGCCCTACGGAGAGGAGGGCAGGTTAGGGGCCCACGTAAGGCAGCGGGTGGGCCCAGCCCAGGATCCCACACCGCGGATGGCAGACGGCTCCCTGTGTTGGGGAGGAGGCATTTATCCATCCTGGAGGCCGAGGCACCCGAACTCCACCCAGGCAGGGAGGGCCGGGCAGGACGTGCCTTCTGGGCTCACTCCTGGTGACAAACTCCCGGTGTGAGACCTCCTCCCTCGTCGGTGAGGCAGAGGGTATTGTTACTTGTTTCACTACTTGTTTCACGGATGGGGAACTGGGGCTCAGAAAGAAGACAGGACTTGCCCAAGTTGGCAACTTCGGGCAGCAGGGCAGGAACTGCAACCAGGCCTTACAATGTCCAAGGCCAGGCTTTGAGCGCTCTCCTGCCATCCTCCACCCGTGACAGCTCCCTGAGAGGGGGGTCTGGACACCTGAGGTGCCCAGTATATGAACAGATGGGTGAGCGACTGAACCCCCTGGAGGCCGGCTCTGCAAGCATCTAGGGGACTGCAGGCCACAGCTGGTCCTGGGAGAGGCCCAGCCAGCCAGGAGGCATCTCAGGGAAAAAGGTGGGGTGCTCACCAGACAGGCATCACGCTCCCCCTCCAGGTAGCCTGCGCACAACATGTCCTCCGTAATGGCTTCCTGCCCAGCTCCCCGCCAGTACAGGCGACCGCAGATTTCCGAGTCGATGATGGGAACCTTCAGCTTCTGGAGGGTCTGAGGGTGGGGCAGGGGCACTGGGAGCGGGGAAGAGAGAGTCAGGCCTGGGAAGTGCTCCGGGTTGCCTCACTCCCTTTAGCAGCGCTTCTCAAAGGCTAATGGGTCCCCTCTGTCAGGCTCTCCAAAGATGGTTGTGGAAAACCCGAATCCCAGGGCTCCACCTCTGGACCTGCTGAATGGGAGCGTGCGCATGCAGCTCTAAGCTCTGGATTGTCAAACAAGACCTCTGATGCCCACAGATGGTTAGACCCACTGGCCCAGGTTTGTCCTGTCTCAGGCACTACTTTACCCAGCATGGGGACTGCTACAGGGGAAGTATTCAGTAAATGAGCCCTCAGTGTTGAATGTCATGAAAACCTGAAGAATTTCCTGACAGCCTGGAGGGGGGCGGAATCGTAGACCCCTCCCCCGCCCCCACAGTCCATAGTTCCAGTTCTCACAGAAGCCCCTAAGGACCATGGGGAGGCTGGCTGAAATCTGTCAGTGGGATCTCCAGATACCCGAAATGGTGTCCTTTCTCTTAACCCTTCTGGAATCTGGTTAAAGTTCTATTTTTCTGATTTTTTTCTGATTTTTTTTGTCCTTTCTTAGTCTCTCTCTCTCTCTCTCTCTCTCTCTCATCTATCTTTTTCTGCTTCACTGCCTCTTACCCTATCTCATCTGCTTTGTGTTTCTAGATGATGTTTTCCAGACCTCCAAACTTAGTTTGCAATTATATTTTACAGTTATGGAGACTGTATTTCCTCCTGGGAATTTTGCCTGCAATTACAGCGTGCTGCCACCAGGGATGCCATTCCCATTTTGGAATCTTGGGGCTGTTTTCATATTTATGGCGTTCAGCTGGGCCCCACACATGCCTCCTTCCGGCCATTCCTAGATCACTTAATATCTGTGTTGATCTGGCTGCTGTTGCCTCAGAACACAGCGGGAGATGCCTTTAATTAAAAATGACCGAAAACTGTCTACCTAGGCTTCCGTGGTGCCACATCTTTGGGTTGTAGTCCTTTTTTCGGTCTGTCTGTCTGTCATGCTATGTCACCGGCCTCTAAGCTTTGCTGCCATGGCACCTGTGTCTCTTAGTGTCCACCACCCTCGGTCCGTGTCCTCCTTATCTGCCCCCAACCACATGGTGGAGAAGAAACGCACCTCCATCGTGGACACTCCCCCAGCCTGCAATCCAGCAGTTGGTGTTCGGAGGGAGATGGATGGAGGAATCAGGCAGGCAGATGGGCAGGATTCGCTCCGAAAACTGGATGGGGTGCTCGAGGCGCACCAGGGCGATGTCTGCACGGGAGCCCTCCTTCCAGGAGTACACAGGGTGGGGAAGCGCCCAGGCGATCCCCACCTCCTGGGACCTGGGGCCAGGATTCTCCAGCTGCCAGGCGCCCAGCAGCACAGAGAACTGGGATGGCTTGTTCAGCGTGCTGGAAGGAAGAGGGAAGGGGATGGGGTCAGGCAGGAACCACGGATGGCCAGGAAGGGTGTGGGAGGGGTGTTTGGGGAAGAGCATGCACAGGAAGTCCCCACAAAAGCACAAGAGCCTTCTGGGAAGGAGCAGGGTCCGTCCCGAGGGACCCAGACTGAAGCAGCGACGGCAGCCATGGCTGTGAGGAGCCCGGTGTGGGGCAGGAAGCTGGGGACTCCAGGGGAGGAGACTGGCTGTCATACCCCTTGAAGCAATGGGCGGCGGTGACCACCCAGCGCCGGGTGAGCAGGGAGCCTGCGCAGTGGTGGGTTCCGTTCTTCTGGATGCTCACAATCCAGGGCCACTCGGCGTCGGCGCTGTCCTCACCACCCACAATCCGGTTCAGCTGCTGCGGCTGCCCACAGGCCGGAGGGGCTGGTGGAGGAGGGTCCAGTTTTCTGTCATCCCCTCAGCACGGTCCTCTGCCGCTTCCACCTGCCCGTCTCCAGAGGCCTGTGCTCACTGCCTCTCCCTCTGCCTTCTGCCCTGCACGTACCCCCTCCTGTGCCCTTTCTTCCCCTGACCTCCTCTTCTCCCTCTGCCCTCCCTTCTGGCTGGCCTTTCCCCTCCACTTCGCTCTCAGCCTTGCCCACAACTCTATTCCTGTTACCTTCTCGGCCACTTGCCCTTCAGACTCCAGCTGTACTTGGCCCTCTCTCCTCCACATCCCAGTCTCTGCTCTGCCCTCTGGGCCTCCTTTCCTGCCTGCTCTCTAATTCACCCTGTCTGCCTCCTTCTGCCCTGCCCCCACAGACAGACACATAGACACTGCCCATCCCTTCAGACTTCCGCCATTCCCCCTCCCCTCAGGGCGGTTCCTACTCACCAGGTGTGTTGGCAGCATTGAGGATGACTGAGGACAAGAGAAGGAGAGGGTCAGGCCCCTGTGAGAGGAGGCCCCCCATGCCCAGGGACCCCTCCTAGTCTCTCATTCCCAGGCCCCTCCAGGCCTTCCCAGGTCGGGCATCGCCTGGAGCCTGGACATCATGGACAGAACGCTCATGCTCTCATTGTGAGCTGAGCCTTGCGCATCCCATCAGCTTTCTCCAGCTTATGCTCAGGATTCATCCCACATGCTGGGGGAAGAGAAGCTAGCCCCTGGGACATCTCTCACGGAGAGCGGGCACACATCCGACCCTCTCGGGCTTCCTCCCTCCCACCTAAGTCAGTGACCGGAGACTCCCTTCACCTCCAACCCCAAGCCCGAGGCCTGGATGCTGCTGGCCCACAAGACGGAAGAAACAGGAGGGAGGGAGCCCTGACCAGTGTGGTTCGGTGGTTAGAGTCTGCCCAAGCACCAAAGGGTCAGGGGTTTGATTCTCTATCAAGGGCAGGGACCTGGGTTGCAGGTTTGATCCCTGGCCCAGACGCATGCAGGAGACAACCAGTCCATGTCCCTCTCTCACATCAATGTCTCTCTCCCCCCCGCACCTCCCTCCCTCTCTTCCACTTTCTCTAAAAATCAATGGAAAAAATACCCTCCAGTGAGGATTAACACAAAAAATTAAAAATAAAGAAATAGGAGAGAGGGAGATAACGATAATCATGAATTGGGTCAAAAATAACCACCAGAGACGGAGCATATGAAACCTCTTAGTATCTATCTGCAGTGTTTCATTTAATCCTGGAGCAGTCATGGAGCAGTCAAATAACAGAGAGAGGGAGAGGGAGAGAGGAAGAGAGAGAGAGAGAGAGAGGGAGAGTGGGGGGTGAGAGGTGGGGGCAGGGGAGAGAGCCAAGGAGGAGATTGGGTTCCGGCAGGCCCTGGAAGGAAGATGGCTGAGTGTAGAGGGAGGAGGAGGGATCCTGAAGGGGCAGAGAGGGAGGGGCAGCAGGTCCTCAGGACTCACCGGTGGAAGCCAGAAGCAGCAGGGAGGTTAAAATCCTGAAACAGCCCCCACCCAGGGCTAGGGGGGTCCTGGACACAAGCATGTCCGGTGGGGGTGGGGCCCGGCCGGGCGCGCGGTGCCGTGCTGGCCACAGGAGTGTTCCGAGTTCCCTGCAGGTCACCCCTGGTTTTATCCTGGGAGGCGGAATGCTGTCCGACCAGTCCCCCCAGTGAGTGGCTCAGTCCCTGCCACCCGGGGCTGTAGGTCACCAGAAGGGGTGTGGCTGCCAGGAGGAAATGAGCCTTAACGGGAACTGGGGGGCTCTAGCTGAGACCCCTGCCTCTGGACTGGACCAATGGACTCAGGCTCTGGATCTGGGGCTCAGGACACCGGCTCCAGCTGTGGGCCCGGTGTCTGGCCTCAGGAGGACAGGCTAGGGGAATTGGACCACGGCCTTGACCCTGACTATGGGGTTGGGGGGTGCAGAGAAAGGTTCTCATAGCTTGAAAGGAAGGGGGTCCAGGTGGGGAAAGGCAGGCGCTCAGACCCAGGGTCTGGCTCCTCAGAAGCAGGAGACTCAGGTATGAGGTCTTGGAGAGGCCCCAGGGCTTTGGGGAGACGGGGTTGGGGGGGCAGGGGTGTGAGGGGGCCAGCCAAGGGGATTGCCCAAAGGCTTAGTAAGGCTACTGCCTGCAGGGGCCGGCTGACCTGACTCAGCCAGGAGACCTAGCCCAGCCCGGGGCTCTGGGATCCCGTTAACACACTTACTGGAAAGCCATGAATCAGGCCCCCAGTGGCTGCCAGTTCTGGGGCGACCTTCCTGTGGGCCCTGTCACTCAGAGGCCCTAGGACTCACCCTACTCACCCTTCACCCGCACTCCCAGGAAGCTTGGGTGGGCGGGGCCAGCCAGGTGCTCCCTGCTTATGACTTCGGAGGCTGCCTGGAAAGGGCTGGGAGACGGGGTCTCCCTCACTCTGCCCCACCCCTGAGCTCCTGGAAGCCCCTCCCCCCAGGGGGTCAAAGGGCCACCGCTCTGCAATTGTTGGAGGAGCCCAGGTCCGGTGTTGGACCCAAGGTGCTCCACCCCTCCTCCTCCTTCAGACCCTGCCCTGCCCTCCTGAATCCGAGACCCCCACCCTGAGGGCAGGTCTTCCCTGACTCAGTGCCCACACTCTTGACTCCCCACCCCAAGCAGAGGAGCTGGCTTCTTCCTCCTCTGAAACAGACTGCACCTCTGTCCCTTCTTTCTGCTCAGCAACAAACCTCAAGCTGGGCCCTTGCTGCACCTACGGAACGGGCAGGGGGCGAGAAGAATAACAATAACAGCTGGCAGTTTTTAGCGCACCAGGCGTCACCTCATTTTATCCTCAAATCCCCTTATTATTATCCCATCCTGCTGATGAGGAAACTGAGGCCACTTAGAAAGGTTAGTGAGTTGCCCAAAGTCCCCCAGCTGGTGAGTGGTGGAGCTTGGATTTGAAACCTGAGCCTGAAGACAGACAACTGGACTAGATCAGCGGAGCCGAGGGACCTCAGCCCAGTGGATGGAGACTTGTCACCAGGGGTCATCTGTGAGAGGAGGGTGGGGGCCTCAGGAGCCCAGAGGAGGCACCTGACTCCACTCAGGGGGCCAGTGAAGGCTGCGCAGAAAAGGAGGACCTTGAAACAGAGGCCCGGGGAGTAAGTCGAAGGTGGCCCTGCAGAGGCATGGGGAGAAGGAGTGAGTGCTGGGTGACTCTGGGGCTAGGCTGCAGAGGGACAGGGTGCTGGGAGGGGGCTGGGGGCTGCTACATCAGATCCTCAGCTCACCCCAGCTGAATCAACATGTGCTACCCCAGAGCCTGCCCCTGGGGTGCCACCTCCTCGCGCTGGGAGGGTTTCAGTGGTGGCAGGGTCCTGGGATCCTGCAATAGACAGCCTCCCCTGGAGACTGTCAGTGCTGAAAAGGATCACGCTGTGTGTTACTGGGCCTGCTTCCACTGACGGGCAGGAGGCAACTCAGGTTAAACTGCAGGGGCGAGCCCCCGTCCCACCTCCCCCGAACACAAGCCATGGAAGGGGCGCAGGAGCCTTGAACAGCCCCCAGGGTTCAAGGACTGGGGGAGGAGGGACTGCAGGAAAAACCCTCCCCGAGCGGCTAAGGTTAGGGGCGGTTTCAATGGGGCCCCTCAGCAGCCAAGCAGATAGTTCCTAGGTGGGCAGAGGGTGCCCCCCTCCTCACCTGCTCACTCTCCTGGGTCCACCTCTGCACCCTATGGCTAGCCATGCCCTTCAGCCTCCCCCAACCCACCCCCTTCCTGAAAATGAGGTGATTGGCCTCCCCAGCTCACTCGACAAACATTTATTGGGCACCTGCTGAATGCCAGCCCTTATGCTGGGCACCGGGACACAATGGTGATAAGACACGGGTCCTATCTTCAGGCAACACACATGGCCCTGGGGTTGGGAGGCAGGTGAACAGGTAAGGACAGTGAGGTGTGATGGGGGTGGGCACAGAGACCGTGGGCCTGGGGAGGGAGTGTCAGGAAAGGGTAGCAGTGGGCATGGACTCTGGAGGGCCACCCTGAAGTTGGGTGCTGTGGGGACAGTGTGAGGAAGCTCCCCAGGGGTCCTCAGATTCTAGGGGAGTGCCTGGTACACGGCAAGCCTCAACGGATGTTTGTTGAATGAATAAACGAGCGTAGAAGAGGTGAGTCTGGAGGTTTCCACTGGGGACTGGTGCTCCAGCCTCCTGTCTCCCCAGTTTCCCCTTTGTTCCAGATTTTCTCGCCTTTCGTGACATCTGGGTCACTGCCCAGGTGACCCAAGAGGCAGGCATGTACCTCACAAGATGTTTCTGTCCTTGAGATGGGGTGGCCAGGAAAAGGGCCCTAAGGAGCAGGGCCTGTGGGAGCCAGAGGAAGTCCTGAACAGCCAGTGAAGACTTAGACTTCCTCGCACAAGTCCTGGGCAAGGGCCCCAGACCGTCTCCGTGATTCCCAGGAACTGGAGACCCCGGAATTCAACCAAGGGCCGCTGTCTGCTGGACCCACACGAGGCACCCTGGCTGAGCATCTCTTTACCTGGGCATGAGGCGGATGGGCTGCCCATCCTGCCACCACTGCCAAGCCGTCTCCGGGCCGTCGGGGAATCTAAACAAGGTGTAGATGACAGACTGGCCTGCAGAGGCCTGACAGGAAACAGCAGCTGCAGCTGGCGGTGCTCAACCCAGAGAAGTGACTCACCAGCAGCATTGCAGACGTGGGCACCGGGGTCAGGGCAGAGATATGAACAGGGGTGTTCATTCATCATCAACCAAAACCTACTGAGCACCTATTGCGTGCCAGGCACTGCCCTATGAGCTGGAGATGCAGCAGTGAACCAACCTCGGATGATCCTCCCTCGTGGCAGGGACGCCGGAGGAAACAGAATCAACACGGTACATCATTTAGTCTGATAGATGATGAGGTTCAGGGGAAAGCCAAAACAGGGAGGGGGTTAGCACAGGAATAGGGGGGCGATGGGAGGTGGGGGTGGGGGGTAGGGGTTGCAATCTTAAATCAGGACCCCAGTGCAGCGCTCACTTTTGAACCGAGACTTGTAGGAGAGGGGGCGAGAGTTGTGGGTGCCATCCCTGACCCTTCCAGCCCCAGGAATGGCTCGGGCGGGTGGGACTGGCAGATCTGAGCCTCGGCAAAGGAGAGGCCCAGTGGCTAAGGGGCCCTGGCCCTGCTTGGGGAAGCTGAGTCCTCCATGATGTCGAGCCCGCCTGAACTCTAGGTAAGCTGCTTGGCCTCAAGGAGCCCCTTTCCTCTTGGTTCCAGCAGTGTGTTCTGAGACCGGGACGGCCAGCAGGTGTGGGATCCAGCCTCCCAGTGGGTTTTGTTAGGCCTGCAGTGTTGTTTGTTTTCTAAATTGGGCAAATCTATCTTTCTTTTTTTTTTTTATTGATTTTTTTACAGAGAGGAAGAGAGAGGGATAGAGAGTTAGAAACATCGATGAGAGAGAAACATCGATCAGCTGCCTCTTGCACACCCCCTTACTGGGGATGTGCCCGCAACCAAGGTACATGCCCTTGACCGGAATCGAACCTGGGACCCTTGAGTCCGAAGGCCGATGCTCTATCCACTGAGCCAAACTGGTTTCGGCTTCTTTTTTTTTTTTTAATCTGAATTTTTACTAACGCTGCTGTGAACTTGAGTGTACAAGTATCTGCCCGAATCCTTGCTCAAACAGGTATCTGGCCCTGTCCGGGTGACCCACCTGGTGGGAGCGTCATCCTGTACACCAAAAAGGTTGGGGTCCAATTCCTGGTCAGGGCACATACCTGGATTGTGGGTTCGATCCCTGGTCAGGGTGCACACCGGGAGGCAACCAATTGACGTTTCTCTCTCCCCCTCTCTCTCTCCCTCTTCCTCTCTCTCTAAAAATCAATGAAAACATATCCTCTGGTGAGGATTTAAACAAACAAACAACAGAGATTTGTAAACCCAGGTTCATAGCAGCATTATTCATAATAGCCGAAAAGTGGGAACAACCCAAGGGTCCATCGATAGATGAATGGATAAACAAAATGTGGTTCATCCATACAATTGAATATTATTCAGCCATAAAAAGGAGTGAAGTACGAACACATGCTACAACATCGACAAAGCTCGTGACCTCTGTGCTCCATTAAATGAGCCACACACAAAGAACAAATCCTGTATGATTCCACTTATGGGAGGCGGTCCCTAGAGTCATCTAACTCAGGAAGACAGAAAGTAGATGAGAGGTTACCAGGGCCCGGGGGAAGGGAAAGAGGGAGTTAGTGCTTAATGGGGACAGCGTTACAGTTTGGGAAGATGAAGAAGTTCTGGAGATGAAGGTGGTGATGGTGGCACAACATCGTGAACATACGTAATGCCACTGAACTGTACACTTAAAATGGTTAAAATTGTAAGTCTTATGTGCATTGTTCTAAAACGAAAAATATCTGGATGTCCACTTTTTCATGAACTTTGGAAGCTGTGGCCACGCTGGGCTCCACTGGCTGAGTCGCCCTGATTGCAGCACAGCCCCACCCACCCACCCCCACTCTGCGCACTGGCTGGTGCCCTGGGCCTTGGGCATTTCCTGCTCTTGGAGGGCAGGGCCTGGCACAGAGCAGACTCTCCATCCCCCTCCCCATCCCTTCACCCCCTGCTCAGGTAACTCAAGGTAAGCTCCCAGAGTGAGCAGAGCTCTCCAAAGGAGCCAGGTAGACAGCAGCTCCCTCCTCCAACCTGGGCCTCAGTTTATCCATCTGTGAAGAGGAGCAGTCAGCACTGCAGTCCCTGTCCTGACCACATGATAAAGGGCTGCTCAGGTGTGAAGGCTGAGTGCTGATTGAGCAAGGGGCTGGGCTGTGCTCACCTGCAGACAAGGTCTTCTGGGGCACTAATGGTTTTGAGAGCCCTGGCCTGGTTGGTGCTGTGGACACTGGAGGACACTGCTCGCTGGCTGGTATGTCGTCACCTCCCCATGGGGATGTCCTTCCTCCCATCTCACCACACGCCCGAACTGTCCTGGAAATCAGATGGTGCTCGGGACTCCCTGCCTCTTGGCGACTTGGGTTGAACTTGGCTCCAACCCCATCCCAGGTCCCAGGTCCCAGGTCCCGCTCAGAGCCCTCCCCCTGGCTCCTCTGCCCCAGACTTCACATTTTCCTCCCTCTCGGCCCAGGTTCCTCCTTCTCAGTATTGTCCTGGCCCCAAAGCTCTGGCCCTTCTCCCCTCCACAAGAATCCCATCCTCACGTTGCACGTACATCAAATCCTTTCCCACCTTCTGGCTCTCCCACCCTGGGCTGGTGGTCAGGCACGCCCCACCCCCACATCCCCACCTAAAATTCTGGGGAATACGAATTTTTCCATCTTGTAACATCATTGCCTATCCTCTTGGCATTTCCCTAAAATGGGAGATGAGCATCGCCTCCTTGCCCAGCATTCCATTCTCTCGTCTTGGGGACCCCTCGTCCCAGTCCCTTTCTCGACCCCACACTTTCTAAAAGGCAGAGCTCCCATCTTGGGAGCGCTCAGAGTCTTTGAAAGCTGGACTCCTAAGGTCCAGGTGTTAATTATGTGACACCGGGTATCTTCATGCTGACTAACGTCTTCCTGGAATACAGAGCACTGCTAGTTCTTGTGGTCCACTAAGACCTTCAGGCTTTTTTTTTTTTTTTTTTTAGGTGCAATTCTGCCTGCTTCTCCATCTCTTCCCAGTCTATCCCTTTCTCTATGGCAGGTCTCCATGGCAGCTTTTCCTCTCATGGCTGAGAGTACTCTCCTAGGTTTTGTTCACAACCTTTTCCTCCTCCAGAAAAGTTGGCTGTGTATTGGAATTCTTAGAGTTAATCCCATTTTCCCTATTGTTCTCGTGGAAAGATACCCCATCAGCCTGGATTGAAAATGATTTTAGGGAGAAAGATGGTCAGTCCTCCTACATAACTGTCACTGGACTGTCTATTGTGGGCATCAGAACCCCTTCCCCCCCACTCCCCGCTCACACACACACACACACACACACACACACACACACACTTCTAACTTCCCAGTCTACACGCCGTTTCCTTTGGTTGATGGAAAATCCTTTCCATTGCTGCCACCACCACCTCCACAAGAATTATCTCCTTGTGTCCGACTAATTCAATTAATCATAGGTAAGCCCCCTGTGCTTTGTCTGTTTGTTTACCTCTAAAATAACGTTTATTAAAGGGAAGTGCTAACATGGGCTCCTATTGGCTAGCAAGAGCTAATTGTTAACTTTTCAGAAATTTTGCAAGTGGTTGACATCACATTAGCATCTTGAAATTAGCCATGCATAATTTATGCCACAGAAATCAGCAAATGCTACAAAACAGGTCTTCCCCCGAGCCTGCGCCCCCAGATAACCCTCTGTGAAATATTAACTGGCATGGCCACCCCCACCCCCTATTATCCACCATGTGACTGGCATATTCCAAAGCCAGACTCTTCAACAGTCACGCATACCCCTCTCCCTTCTACCTCGGACCAATGAGAGCTACTCTCGCCACAACACAGAAACCAGCCTGGAAGGATGCGCCTCCTCTGTGAGCAAGAAGCAGAGAAGGGAGTGCCCGCCTGGGAAGGGCTCAGCCTGGGCTGCTGGTGGGAGAGGTGAGCTGACAAGGACAGAGGGAAACGGTCAAGCTGGGTGAGCTGCCTCGCTGGGTCCTCTTCCAGCACTTGTGGGAAGCATCAGTGACTCAGAGAGGACTGAACCTCAGAGTCATGGGGTCAAAGGTCATGGTCAAAAGCCCAAGGAGAGCCCTAACTGGTTTGGTTCAGTGGATAGAGCGTCGGCCTGCGGACTGAAGGGTCCCAGGTTCGATTCCAGTCAAGGGCATGTACCTTGGTTGCGGGCACATCCCCAGTGGGGGGTGTGCAGGAGGCAGCTGATCGATGCTTCTCTCTCATCGATGTTTCTCTCTATCCCTCTCCCTTCCTCTCTATAAAAAATCAATAAAATATATATTTTTTAAAAAGCCCAAGGAGAGGAAGTGACTGACTGCACAGGGTAAGCCACATCTAGGTGCAGATGCAGACTGAGGGGCCCCAGTTCAGTTCTACAGGTGAGCTGGGATCTGCAGGTCCTCCTGGCCCTGCCTTGAGGGGGGTGCCTACTGAGCCATGACCTAGTCTCCCTCCCCTTCCCCCCTGCCCCCCCCCCCCCACCTGACCTGGGCAGACACATCATGCAGTCATGCTGGTGGAGAGGAAGCGTGGAGAAACCCGCTCCAGCCTCCCCCACAGGGTGGAGAGCCACCTCCAACCACGTTCCTTCTCCCCACTCATCCCTCCAGGGAAATGAGTGACTGTGCTAATTACTGCTAATGAATGGCTTCTGGGCAAGCCAGTGTGGAGGTTTCTCCAGCCAGGAGGACAGGCAGCTCTGTAGCAAGAAACCCATGTGTGTGAGGAGTCAGTCGGCTGCTGGGAGTGGGACTGGAACTCCAAGGGGCATCTTAAACAGGGAAACTTGAGGTTCCCTTGAATCCAGACACTTCCTGCGCAGGTCCTCCCATCTCAGAAAATGGCACCACACTCACCCCGGTGTTCAAGCCAGAAGACTGAGAGTCAGCCTTTAGTCACCCTTTTCCTCCCCACCCATATCCAATAGAAAAGTAAAAACAACTTCTCTGTACACACAGGATACTTTTAACACCAGATGTGTGGGGTTTCCATACCAACCAATTCTCCAATTCTCTGTGGACACCACGTGTCCTACCACTTAATTCAGACACAAACTGGAATTCTTACTTTTGTTATTTTTGTTGTTGTTGTTAATCCTCACCCGAGGATATTTTTCCATTGATTTTTAGAGACAGTGGAAGGGGAGGGGAGAGACGGAGAGAGAGAAACATCGATGTGAGAGAGACATAGCGATTGGTTGCCTCCCATATGGCTCCAACCAGGGCTGGGGATCGAGCCTGCAACCGAGGTACATGCCCTTCACTGGCCTCGAACCCAGGAACCTTCAGTCTGCAGGCCAACGCTCTATCCACTGAGCCAATCTGGTCAGGGCACGGACTGGAATTCGCTCAAACCCCACAGGTTAAGAGTGAGTTCCACCAGGCTGTCCCCACTTCAGGTGGTTGCTGCTGAGGTGCTTCTTGCAATCAGAGTAAGAACCACAAGGGCCAGTCCAGCCACCGCGTGTTTCCAGGGGCTCCCACAAGTAGTATGGGCCCGGGCAAGTGCCTCAGACACCCCTAACCCATAGCATTACTGTGGATAGGCGAAGACTGATGCATCAATATTATTTCACAGCAACCCTCCAGCACGTCATGGTGTTTCCAGCCTAGAACGAATAGGAGAATCCAGGCCCTTCTCCCCATCTGCATGGGTCTGTCTGCTCTTCCGTGGACACTGCAACGGCCTCCTGATGGGTCCCCTGCTCCCCGGCCAGTCTCCTCTCCCACAGCAACCAGAGATGTTTAACAAAACGCAAACCCGATTGTGGCACTTCCCAGCACCTTTAAAACTCTAACAGGGCTCACTGTGCTTGGAGATCCAAACTCCTTGGGCTCCTCCCTCCAGGCTTTGCATTATTTCTCCCCCGCCCCGCCCCCCCCTCGGTGCTGACCTCTCTCCCTAGCTCTCATTCCTGTCCAGCCATGCTGGTCCACTATTTTCTCTAAGCCCCTTTCCATCCTAGGGCCTTTGCACATGCTGCTTGATCTATCTGGAAGGTCTTTGTTGTGGAGCGGATGCGAGTGAATGACCACTGGAGCCCAGACCAAATTAAAATTTAGGGAGCCTTTATTAGCCGGGTGGCCAGGCGACCCGGCGACTGCTCTGCCATTCTCCACGCCGGGAGACCAGAGAGCAGCAGTGACCCTTTGTGTTGGACCGCTTTTAAGCACATTAACCACATCCGGTTTTTGCAGAACAAGTAACCCAAGACAAAACAGTTTTTCCCAAGCAACGTCAGGATCATGCCAATGACGACCATGTTATTCACAGGGTCATTCTGTTCTTCAGAAAGCTGACAGTGTTCTATGAAAGAAGGCTACGTGCTGGGAAGGGGCCATGAGACCGTATCTCAAGGCCTGGCCTGGTCTCAGCACTGACAACTCTATCTGGGGCATAGTCCACGGCCTCTCTGGAAGCATGCTCAAAAATTCCCACTCTCTAACAGTCTTAACCACATCTTTAGAGTTGGCACCTTCTCTTAGGTCTTAGTTTAAGCGACACCCTCTCAGTTAATCTTTTCCTCAGCCCCATTTCAAATCTTCCACACTTAAAACTGTGGGGGATTGAAATGGGCAAATGAGATGACCGGATATCCTTCCAATGGAATACCGCAGCCTCCAGGGTTCATATGATTCTGTGGGGAGCTGTCCTTTGTCTCCGATTAGGCTGTTTCACAACTCTATAGACATAATTGTCGGAAAACTGGTAGTAACGCAAACAACTCCCATTCCCAGAAGGCAAACCAATCCAACCAATGCAGCTGAGTGCCACCCTGTGCGAACTGGCAGCTTTGCCAGTTTGCCTCAGTTGGCAGAATCATTTCCGCAGTCCCTCTCTGACTATAAACGTGCGATACTTTGTCCTCTTTTGAACAGGTGGTCCTATCTCACTGGTTCCCTCCTTAACTGACAAGTAAAATCTATGAGATGAGTTCAGAAAAATCATAATTTTACCTTTTTGTGAAAATGATCCTTTAATGGCGCCCTAAACGTCTCTCTTACTAAAGTTATGTTTTATTTATAAACTGTCTTCCTGAAGCATATGTTCCATGAGGACAGGACCTTTGCTTGTTAGGAATAACTGTGGAGGACTTAGAAAGCGGCTGGGAGTCCTTTAACTGGAATGCTGAGTGTTATCTAGCTCCTTTGGAGTTATTGCTTCTAATGTGGGTCTTGGTGCCTTTGTCTTCACAGGCTATTTTACAAATGCATTTTTACCCTCCACCTTGCAGAAAAGACGATTCCAAACATTACCTTTTCTTGTTCTGTAGGATAAATGTCCAGTTTTGCATCCATTAGCAAACTGACTTCCCATATATATTTTTTCTTCAGATTCCCTTTTAAACCATTTTTTTTAAATCCTCACCCAAGGATATGTTTATTGACTTTAGCGAGAACAAGGGAGAGAGAGAAAAAGAAAGAGACATCGATGTGAGAGAGAAAACATTGATGAAACATCTCGCCCTGAATGGGACCTAACCCGAAAGCAACCTAGGTACGTGCCCTGACCAGCTATAGAACCCACAACCTTTTGGGGCACAGACAACACTCCAGCCAACTGCACCACCCAGCCAGGGCTAAACCACCTTTAACATCTTGCTGGCTTTCTCATTCATTAATGAGTTAAAATCTTTGCCTCATGCCTATTTTATATTTTTACCTTTAGGGAAATTACACATTTTCCCCCATTTAGTACTTTATTGTTGTTGTTGTTGACAGTATTACAGATGACTGCCAATCCCCCCCGCTTTACCCCTGTCCTCCCTGCCCTGCCCCACCCAGGCCTTCACCACACTATTATCTGTGTCTATTGATTATGCATATCCTACCTAATAATAGACAAATATGCAAATTGACCGTACCTTTGCTATGCCCGCGATTGGCCAGGAGGCACGGGGGGGCGGGACTTGGGGGGGCCGGGGGGGGGGCCAATTGGGCCGGTGGGATGCTGAGCTCGCGTCGCCAGTGGCAGCGCGAGCTCAGCGTCTGCGCCATGGCTGTGCTGCAGCACAGAAGGGGCCTCTGGGGCAGCGAGCTCATGTCTCTCCGCGCAGACCATCAAAAGCGTGGAGCTGGGTGCCTGTCCGCTCAGGCACCAGGCCTTTCAGAAGCCTCTGCCTGGTGCACCAGTGGACAGGCACCCAGCTCCCCCGTGATCGAAAGCGAAAGCATGTAGGGGACCCGACACGTGCATGATTCAATCATGCACTGGGCCTCTAGTCTATATACATAAAAGTTTAAGCAACCAGTCGCTATGGTGCTCACTGACCACCAGGGGGCAGACGCTCAATGCAGGAGCTGTCCCCTGGTGGTCAGTGCCTTCCCACAGTGGGAGCACCGCTCAGCTGATGGAGGGGCGTCAGAGGCAGGGCTCACAGCTGGCCACTGCCAGCCGCCACAGTGAGCCTACTGAGTGGCAGTGGCAGGCGCACCAGGGCCGGGATGAACAGGAGCAGGAGGCAGCATTGGACTGCCGGTTTGGGCCCTATCCCCACAGACCACGCCAATCCATGCACCGGGCCTCTAGTATGTATATAAGTTCTTTGGTTAATTCATATCAGACGAAGGAGGCAAGAACATATGCCTCCCCTCTGAGATATGTCAGTCAGTTCCATGCCTCCATGCCTCCATGCCTCTGGACCTATTTTGTTCGGCAGTTTATTACGTTCATTAGATTCCACTTATAAGTGAGATCATGTGATATTTGTCTTTCTCTGACTGGTTTATTTCACTCAGCATAATATTCTCCAGGTCCTCAGGTTCTGCCTAGCCGGTTTGGCTCAGTGGATAGAGTGTCAGGCCACTGGCCAGAGGCAACCAATAGATGTGTCTCTCCCATATCGATGCTTCTCTCTCTCTCTCTCTCCCCCTCCCTTCTACTCTCTCTAAAAATCAATGGAAAAATATCCTCATGTGAGGACTATATGTGTGTGTGTGTGTGTGTGTGTGTGTGTGTGTATATATATATATAATCTATTGATGATCACTCGGGCTGTTTCCAATTCTTAGCTATTGTAAATAATGCTACTATGAACATAGTGGTGCATATATTCTTTCTGTTTGGTGGTTTGGGCTTCTTAGGATATTTTCCTAGAAGTGGAATCAGTGGATCAGACAGTAGTTCCTTTTTTAATTATTTGAGTAAATTCCATACTGTTTTCCATAATGGTTGCACCAATCTGCATGCCCATCAGCAGTGAACTAGCATTCCCTTTTCTCCACATCCTCACCAGCACTTGTTGATTTGTTGATGGTAGCCATTCTAGCAGATGTGAGGTGGTACCTTATTGTCATTTTAATTTGCATCTCTCTGATGATTAGTGACGTTGAACATTTTTTCATATGTGGCCTGGCCATCTGTATGTGCTCTTTGGAGAAGTGCCTATTCTGGTCCTGTGCCCAGTTTTTTTTATTGAGTTATTTGTCTTCCTTTTGTTGAGTGGTATGAGTTCCCTATCTATTTTGGAAATTAACCCCCTATCAGATGCGTCATTGGCAAATATGTTTTCCCATACAGTGGACTCCCTTTTCATTTTGAGGATGGTTTCTTTCGATGTGCAGAAGCTTTTCAGTTTGATGTAGTCCCATTTATTTATTTTTTCCTTTGTTTCTCTTGCCCTAGGACAGTGGTCGGCAAACTGCGGCTTGCGAGCCACATGCGGCTCGTGAGCCGCGGTTTGCCGCTCTGTTAACTAATGAGTTTGCCGACCACTGCCCTAGGAGATGTATCAGTGAAAGTTCTGCTACGTGAGATGTCTGAGATTTTGTTGCCAATGTTTTCTTCTAGAATTTTTATGGTTTCATGACTTACATTTAAGTATTTTATCTATTTTGAGTTTATTCTTGTGTATGGTGTAAATTGGTGATCTATTTTCATTTTTTTTTATGTACCTGTCCAGTTTTCCCAACACCATTTATTGAAGTGTCTGTCTTTACTCCATTGTATGTTCTTGTCTCGTTTGTCTAATATTAATTGATCATAATGATTTGGGTTGACTTCTGGGGTCTCTGTTCTGTTCCATTGATCTATATGCCTATTCTTGTACCAATACCAGGTTGTTTTTATTACAATGGCTTTATAGTATAGTTTGATGTCCTGCATTTTGATCCCTCCAACTTTATTTTATTTTTTTCAAGATTGCTGAAGCTATTCAGGATCTTTTTTGGTTCCATGTACATTTTTGGAATATTTGTGCTAGATTCGTGAAATATGCCGTTGGTATTAATAGGAATTGCACTGAATCTATAGATTGCTTTGGGTAGTGTGGTTATTTTAATTATGTTAATTCTTTCAATCCATCAACATGATATATGTTTCCACTTATTTATGTCTTCCTCTATTTCTTTCTTTCTTTCTTTCTTTCTTTCTTTCTTTCTTTCTTTCTTTTTCTTTTTCTTTCTTTCTTTTTATGTTCTGTAGTTTCCTGAGTACAGGTCTTTTACCTCCTTGGTTAAGTTTATTCCAAGGTATCTTTGCGGGAAGTCATCCATTGTCAACACTATCATGAAAGTGTATCAAGGAACTCGGAAGGCTGATGAACCTTGAGCTTTAGCAGGGCTAAAAGCTATACACTGATTGTTCTGTGTTGAGATAACGATGGCTCGAAGCAATTTCCTGACCTAATAGCCTCAAAGTAAATATTTACTGATCTTTTACTGACCTTTGAGATAGTCTGTCTGCTATGGATTTGCCAAGGGCAAGATGTGTATCTAAAACTGAATAAAAGCTGACAGGTCCAGGGTTTCAGTGAGCTTCTCCACTAGAGAGAGGTTTCCACCTGGCCCCCCATGCCTTCTAAACTCATATTTCTTGTCTAGTGTTTTCATTTGTGCACGGCCCCTTCTTCAGATCCTGAACCCTCGCTGCAAAAGGTTGTGGAATATCTTATTTTTTGTTGTTGTTGGAATGGTAAATTAGTTTCTCTTTCTGAAAGTTCATTATTGGTGTATAAAAATGCCATTGATTTTTGGATATTGATTTTGAATCCTGCTACTTTGCCAAATTCACTTATTAAATCTAGTAGTTTTTTGATGGAGTCATTTGTTTTTCTACGTACAAATCATGTCATCTACGAATAATGACAGTTTTACTTCCTCCATTCCAATTTGGATGCCTTTGATTTTTTCTTCTTATCTGATTACTGTGGCTAGGACTTCCAGTACTTTTGTTGAATAAGAGTCGTGAAATTGGATATCCCTGTGTTGTTCCTGTTCTTAAGGGTGCTCCTGTATTGGGTGCATATATGTTTACCAGAGTTATATCCTCTTGTTGTATCAATCCCTTTAGTATTATGAAGTGACCTTCCTTATCTCTTATTATGGCCTTCATTTTGAGGTCTATTTTGTCAGATATAAGTATTGCTACCCCAGCTTTTGTTTTTCATTTCCATTTGCCTGAAAAATATTTCCCATCCCTTCATTTTCAGTTGGTGTGAGTCCTTTGTTCTGAGGTGGGTCTCTTGTAGACAGCACATATATGAGTCATGTTTTCTTATTCATTCAGCCACCCTATGTCTTTAATTGGAGCATTTAATCCATTTACGTTTAAGGTCATTATTGATAGGTACTTGTTTGTTGCCATTTTTATTCTTTATGCTTGTGTTCCTTCTTCCCTGTCTATTTCTTCTTTTTACAACAGTCCCTTTAGCATTTATTGCATTGCTGGCTTGGTGGTAATAAACTCCTTAGTGTTTTTTGTCTGCAAAGCTCCTGATTTCACCTTCAATTTTGATTTATAGCCGTGCTGGATAGAGTATTCTTGGATTCAGTCCCTTGCTTTGCATCATTTTGTATACTTCATTCCATTCCCTTCAGGCCTGATTCATTTCTGTTGAAAAATCATTTGAAAGTCTAATGGGAGATCCCTTGCAGGTAACTTTCTGTCTCTCTCTTGCAGCCCTTAAGATTCTTTCTTTGTCATTAACGTTTGCCATTGTAATTATGATGTGTCTTGGTGTGGGTCTTTTAGGTTTCATCTTGTTTGGGTCTCTGTGCTTGTGTGAATTTTTTCTTCCCCAAGTCAGGGAAGTTTTCTGTCATTATTTCTTCAAATAGGTTTTCTATTCCTAGCTCTTCTTCTTGACCTTCTGGTACCCCTATTATGTGGTTGCTTCGTTTCATGTTGTTCCAATGCTCCCTTAAACTCTCCTCCTGCTTTTTAATATTTTTTTCCAATTGCTGTTCAGATTGGGTGTGTTTTACTTCCCTGTCTTCTAACTCATTGATTCAGTACTCTGCTCTTTCTAGTCTACTGTTGAAACCATTCTTTGTGTTTTTTAATGTAGCTATATCATTTTTCATTTCCTCTTGATTCTTACATATGTTGTTGATTTTCTTATCCAGATGGTTTAGGAACTTTATGACCCTTACTCTGAATTCTTTCTCTAACATATTGCTTGCCTCCATTTCTTCTTTTTTTTTTTAAATATATTTTATTGATTTTTCACAGAGAGAAAGGGAGAGGGATAGAGAGCTAGAAACATCTATGAGAGAGATACATCGACCAGCTGCCTTCTGCACACCCCCCACCGGAGATGTGCCCGCAACCAATGTACATGCCCTTGACCGGAATCGAACCTGGGACCTTTCAGTCCGCACACCGACGCTCTATCCACTGAGCCAAACCGGTTTCGGCGCCTCCATTTCATTTAGTCCCTTTTCTGATGGTTTCTTCTTTTCTTTTCTTGGGAGGTTGTTTCTTTGTCTCCCATTTTTGCTGTCTCTTTCTGGCCCTGGGCACCCTGCTTGGGGTTTGAGAGGTTGAAGACCCTATCAGGCCAATTTCCGGAAATCATTAGCCCAGAGGCTGGGTCTGCCTTGAGTCTCATGTCTTTATTGTCTCTGCTCTGAGTTGTATTCCCTTCTCCCACGGATCTGGTCCCTCAGTTGTCCACTTCAGATGATCAGGGTGGTGGGAGCATGTGCACAGTTCCCTGATTTGTGACTTCTTGTGAGGACCCAGAGCCCTCTGGCATGCAATTCACTGTGCAGGCCCAGGACCCATGGCAGGATGGCGCTCCAGGTCCCTCTGGCAACACACTTGTAGTGCGGTCCTGTGGCCCCTGGATGGGCACATCAGCTTGCTCCTGGTTGCCCTGGCAGTGCTCTCCTGGGCCCAGAGAGGGGCATCTGCTGAGTTGCTTGGGGTATTCCCTGCAGAACTGTCCCAGAGGCCAGGGTGGAGCGGGTGTGGGTTGCTCTGGGTCACACAGTCAGAACTCTCCTGTGGCTTGGATTGGGGCACACAACTCTCTTTTCTTAAAAAACTTTTCTAAAGTTGTATAATGATTTCTTTTTCTTCCCTTTGTTTACCATAGAACAGTGGTCAGCCGCGGTTTGCCGCTCTGTTGACTAATGAGTTTGCCAACCACTGCCATAGAAAAATAGAATGCAAAGCTTTTCCCCTCATATCCTGAGAGGGTTTGAAGACTCAGTCTTTCTTGCCCTTGAGGAAAGAAAGATTACTTTTCCATTTGCTAGTGACTTGGTCTCAAGGCTTAATTTACCATCAAGGTCTTGTGAAAGAGCCCAGCCAGTGTGACTCAGTGGTTGAGTGTCGACCTATGAACCATGAGGTCATGGTTCGATTCCCAGTCAGGGGACATGCCTGGGTTGCTGGCTCAATCCCCACTAGGGGGCATGCAAGAGGCAGCCAATCAATTATTCTCTCTCATCATTGATGTTTCTCTGTCTCCTCCTCCTCCCTTTCTCTCTGAAATCAATAAAAAATATATATATATTTTAAAAGATCTTGTGAAAGAGTAGGGTACAGGTTTGAGGAGAGAGGAGATAAGAAATGCCTCAGCTAGGGACAGGAAGGGGAAGGATTTCCCTAAGTCTAAAAGATAAGAGGACCTGAAAACCTAGCCAAGTTCCATTTGAGGGTGCTGCTCAAATGTTCAGGAGCTGCAGGGAGCTGAGGCTTCACTGGGAGACTCCAGCCTTCCAGTGCCAGAGCCTGGGAGTGCCCAGATCATAATCTGTCCCCAACCCATGCCTGCCCTGCTCAGGGTTCTACTGCCAACAACCACTTGTCCCACACCTGAAAACCAAACCCTATACTCCCCGTAAGCAAGCAGATTTTCAGCCAGGGTGTTCTGATAGAGCCAAACTGAATGTCAACTACAAGTTGGTAAGCAGCCACTTCCTGAGCCCCTGTTGCCCCTCAATGCCCAGCCCTCCCCTTGACCACCCCCAAATTCTAGCAATTAAAGAATTAAAGCCTATTGAGACAGGGGACCTCCAAAGGTTCCAACAAGCCTATTCTGTTTCTTGCCTGTAAAGAACTGATTAAACCTTTTTAATATTGTCCTGGGGAGAGGGGAGGAGAAAGGGTAGGGAGCAGTACAGGAACTGACCCAAACAAGTCCCAGACTCCCTATACTGGGATAGTGGTTAATATCAACTTCATTTCTCCTGCTTCCTCCCAACCTGATTAACCTTGAGTCCTTCCCGACTTACTTCCAATGGGCCCACAACCTCTCATAGTTTGTCACCCTAGACCTACAATTGGTAGAGCCGCCCACACTGGTAATGGCTAACACTGCTCCTGAATCATTTGGACTTGGTTCCAACAACTGCTGACTGCCATACTCAACACATGACCTCATATTATCCTCCTTCTTCTGCCCAAAGCATAGTCTTCCCCAATGCACATATGAAGAAATAAGCTCAGACAGGGAAGGAACTCACCACAATTCACAGGACAGTCGGGAAGGGCAGAAGTCAAATGTCTACTGAGACCATTTTATGATCTTGATAATCCTAGAACAGTGGTTGGCCCTGATTTGCCGCTCTGTTGACTAATGAGTTTGCTGACCACTGGCCTAGAACATTCTTAGTTTTGGAGATTCCACTACATGCCATCAAACATGAGCATGCACCTGTCTCTACAGAGTAAATGCAATGGACCAGTAACCATATGCTTTAAGTTGCAGTTGGTTAGTGGACACAGTTATGTTTTGGAGATAGTTAGTAAACATCTGTTCTTTTCAATTTGGCAGCTCCCTTTTCCCATTTTTTAAAATATATTTTATTGATTTTTTACAGAGTGGAAGGGAGAGGGATAGAGAGTTAGAAACATCAATGAGAGAGACACATCGATCAGCTGCCTCCTGCACACCTCCTCCTGGGGATGTGCCCACAACCAAGGTATATGCCCCTGGCCGGAATCGAACCTGGGACCCCACCCCCACCCCAGTCCGCAGGTCGATGCTCTATCCACTGAGCCAAACCAGTTAGGGCTCCCTTTTCCTATTTGAGAGCAAGAATAATGTTCCAGACTCAGACACTTTTGTAAGCTCTACTGTGATGTAATACTGAAAGGCTATAATAGGCTGAAACCCTGGTATTCTCACTATATGACCTCCCCATTGCCCCTCAATATGATCTCCATTTTACACACAAGAAAACCACATACAGTCTTCCTCTGGGTGCAGAGGACTGTGACTCACGTGGCTGAAGGAAAAGAACATGACTGTATTATGGTGACTTCATTATTCTGGAAAGCACCTGCCCAGGAAGACAAAGGATGGAAATAGCCTTACTCTTTCACTTCAGAAAAGTCCATTTAAAAAACCACATGACTTTTCAGCAGGTAGCACCAAATAACTGTTGAAGCTCCAAGACTCTTTAAAACCCTTACCTCACATGACAACTCCTAAATTACTAGGATTTATACTCCTAAACTGTATAATGCGATCTTGACCCAATCCTAATTAAGTCCTGCATCAAAAAGGCTCACCTTAAACCAGACCCCAGAACCTCAATACCTCAACTTGGCCCTTTCCACCCCCACTCAAGAACTCTTTCAAGACCGTGCTCTCCCTGAACAAGAGAAGCAACAAACTCAGTTTTGTCTTAGCAACCGGTTGTTTGGATGGTATTTTCAGGGAGCCAGCCTCTGACAAGGGGAACAGGATACAACAGTGGACGGAGTCCATCCGGTTGAATGCAGCGCTGGAGTACAGCTCCCTGAACGGGTGGCCAACAAGGAAGAACAGGGCACACCTGTCAGGGAGGCAGCCACCAGGGTCTGCTGCAGAAACCAAGTTCCCTCAGGGTGAAATGCCTCGCTCAAGGTCACCCAAGCAGTCGGCAGCGGGCCTGTGAGGAGGATGCAGGTTTCTGGACCCAACTCCCTGGTTTTCTGCGGCGGCGCAGGGCCTGGCCCCCTTCTGCATCCGCAGCAGAAGCCTGGGTAGCTTCCTCCCCGGATCTCCTGGGCGCTGCTGCCTCAGGGTGACTCAGGCGGAAGTGCCTGTGCCTCGTCCCTCTTGCACTCATCCAGCCGGGCTTAGGACCGGGGAAAACATAAGCCAATTGCGCGGTGATTAATTAACTCCTGCAATTAACGACCTAGACTTGCTCTGGATCCCCAGGCAGCGGAAGTGTGGTCACTGCGCGAGGGATGCCAGGAAGGCGGAGGGGCGAGCTGCCTTCCCGCCACAGAAGCTGCTGGGTGCGGGGTAAGGACTAAAAGCTGCGTGGGCTCCGCGACTACGAGGGGATCGGTGGACCGAGAGCCTGGTTTTCCATTCCAGAGCCCTGCAGTGGGGGCCGCCCCTCCGCGCCCCGACACCCAAGTGGAGGGGAGGAACCGCACAGCCCAGGGGCTTCTGCCTTTGGCTGCTTGCTGGCTGCGTGTTAGCCTGTGTCTGTCGCCCCCCGGTGGCCGTTGTGAGGAACTAGAGCCGGCCTTGGTTCTCCCCAGTGAGCCCCGTTCCTCCTCTTGGCCTGGAGGTTCCGAGCACTTAAAAGACCCATCAGGCCCTGACCGGTGTGGCTCAGTGGATAGAGCGTCGGCCTGTGGACTGAAGGGTCCCGGGTTCGATTCCGGTCAAGGGCATGTACCTTGGTTGCGGGCACATCCCCAGTGGAAGGTGTACAGGAGGCAGCTGATCGATGTTTCTCTCTCATCGATGTTCCTAACTCTCTATCCCTCTCCCTTCCTCTCTGTGAAAAGTTAATAATAATAATAAAAAAAAAAAGACCCATCAGTAAGCAAAGTATGCCTGGCTGGTGTGGCTCAGTGGTTGAGCGTGGACCTATGAACCAGGAGGTCACATGCCCAGGTTGCAGGCTCGGCCCCCAGGCAGCCGAGCAATGATTCTCATCATAGATGTTTCTCTCTCTCTCTCCCTCTCCCTTCCTCTCTGAAATCAATAAAAACTTTTTTTTTTTTTAAGAAGAAGTAAAGTATGAACCATGCATGCAAGGAGACAACAGTGTGCTGGAACCAGCTTGTCAGGAGTCGCTAGAACTCACAGTTAAATTTTCAGAATTTTGCAAGCTGGATGTTAAATACTTTCATTATCTTTTTATTTTTAATTGAATTTATTGGGGTGACATACAGGTTTCAACTCAATAAAACATCATCTGCACTCTGCATCCTGCCCCCATCGCCCCAAGTAAAGTCTCTTTCCCTCCCCATTTTCCTTACCCTTTGCCCACCTCCCCCTAGCCCCCACCCGCCTTTCCCTCTGGCTATCACCACACAGTTGTCTATGTCTGTGTGTAATGGATATATGTCTTTTGGTGAATCCCTTCACCTTCTTTCATCCAGTCCCTCAACCCCCGTCCCCTCTGACAGCTGTCAGTCTGTTCCATGCATTCATGCCTCTGTTTCTATTTTGTTCTTCAGTTCATTTTGTGCATTAGATTCCACATACAAGTGAGATCATATGGTATTTGTCTTTCTCTGACTGGCTTGTTTCACTTAGCATAATAATCTCCAGCTCCATCCATGCTATTGCAAAAGGTAAGATTTCCTTCTTTTTAAAAAATATGTATGTGTATTGATTTTAGAGAGAGAGGTAGGGAGAGGGGGAGAGAGAGAAACATCCATGTGATTGGTTGCCTCCCATGCCCTGACCAGGAATCGAACCTGCAACTTTTCAGCGCACAGGAGGATGCTCAACCAACTGAGCCACACCAGCCAGGGCTAGATTTCCTTCTTTTTTACAGCCACGTAGTATTCCATGGTGTAAATGTATCACAGCTTTTTTATCACTCATCTCCTGATGGGCACTTGGGCTGTTTCCAGATCTTTAGCTATTGTAAATAACTCTGCAATGAACATAGGGGTGCATATACTCTTTCTGATTGGTGTTTTGGGTTTCTTAGGATATATTCCCAGAAGTGGGATCGCTGGGTCAAAAGGCAGTTCCATTTTTAGTTTTTTGAGGAAACTTCATGTTGTTCCCACAGAGGCTGCACCAGTCTGTATTCCCACCAGCAGTGCACGAGGGTTCCTTTTTGCCATATCCTCACCAGCACTATCTTTTTAAAGCCATTGTTAAAAATTGAATTATATAAACTTACAATTAAGTTATATTAAAAGCAAGGGTAGAAAATATTCAAAATTCATCACTTCCTAATTATTTTGCTACATTTTACTATTATCCACATTCTTGAGATGTTTGTGTCTGTTATAGCTATATGCTGGAAATGCTATATAATGGTTTGGTGTGGTACATTTATTTCCAATTCTATAGTCAGTGACCATGTTGGGAATGGGAATATTTACACCATAAAAATGGGCAACCTCTAGAAATCACTCCCCCACCTGCACAGATTCTGTTGTTAAACATGCACCAGCACCCCAGTTGAGTCAGACAATGGTTTGGGTGGAGCTCTTTATTAAGCAGCCCCTCCCACTGGCACAGGTCCTGACCATGATGCTCAATAAAAGTTTGAGGAAGGGAGGCAGGGAGGAAATTATGTGTTAAACAGGGCCCTCTGTCAGTTTACTTAAGATCAGCTTGCTTAACTCTGCCTGACCCCGACTGTGACTTTCACCTGCCCCTTTTCTCTCAACTCTCCTAACAGCCCTCATTGCAGGGTCTTGAATGCCAACAATTGAAAGAGTCCTTGGGGAGGGTCAGCTAGAGGAGGAGTTTGAGTTGTAGGTGACATAATCCAAACTTTGCTTCAGGATGAGAATCAGACCTGTATGCAGGACAAGTTGAGGAGAAGGAACAGAAATAGGGAGACTATTCAAGACTGTTCTTTCAAGACTTTGTTCAGCACTCACTGTGTGTCAGACCTGTGTAGGGATGGGGCTCTATAGCTTAATTTAAACCACAATCCATGGCTCCAGGGAGTTCAATTTTATGGGGTGAGAGATCGTAAACAATTACTACAAATGTAATAAGTGGATTGAAAAAGGCAGGTCAAAGTGTCAATGGTGAGTCATTCTCTATGGAGGAGGCAAGGAAGCTGTGACCCAGCCCCAAGAAGTGGGGCTTGTAGGCAGAGGAAAGTTGTCAAAAGAAAAGAGTGATGATCCCAGGCAAAGGCCCGGGATTAGAGGCCCGGTGCATGAATTCGTGTATGGGTGGGATCCGGCCATCCTGGCCAGGGGGAGGGGACATGGGCGGTTGACGGCCTGCCTGCTGGTCAAACTCCTGGTCCAGGGGACAATTTGCATATTAGCCTTTTATTATATAGGATATACACTGAGTGGCCAGATTATTATGCATTCAGAGATCATAATAATCTGGCCACTAAGTGTATATGAACCCAATATTGGAGCACCTAAGTATATAAAGTAAATATTAACAAAACTGAAAGGGAGAAATAAGCAGCAATACAATTATAGTACAGGACTTCAATATTCCACCTTCAACAATGAATAGATCAGCCAGCCAGAAAATCAATAAGGAAAGAGTGGACTTGAATAACACTATAGACCAAATGAACCTGACATACATATACAGAACATTCCATCCAAAAGCAGCAGAATAGACATTCTTTTCAATGCATCTGGAGCATTCTCCAGGATAGATAATATGTTAGACCACAAAACAAATACATTTAAGAAGTTTGAAATCATATCAAGTATCTTCTCCGTCCACAATGGGGTGGAATTAGAGATCCACAATAAGAGAAAATTTTATAAATATGTAGAGACTAAACTGTAGGCTCCTGAACAACCAATAAGTCAAAGAACAAAATCAAGAGAGAATTCAAAAAGTATCTTGAGACAAATAAAATGGAAATACACACACCAAGACTTATGGGATGCAGTAAAAACAGTTCTAAGAGGAAAGTTGACAGTGATAAGCATTAAGGAAAAAAAAAAAGATCTCAAACAAATGACCTGAAAAGAAGAAAAGTTGCAAGACCAAAGTTAGCAGGAGGAAACAAATAGAGTAGAAATAAATGAAGTAGAGACTAAAAATACAATAGAAAAGGTCAACATTTTCTCATTTCAAATAAAATATTTCATTTCAAATATTTTTATCTTTGAAAGATAAAATTGACAAACATTTTGCTAGACTAACCAAGACAAAATGAGAAAGGACTTGAATAAATAAAATTATAAATATAAGAGCAGACATTATAACTGATGCTACAGAAATACAAAGAATTATAAGAGAGGCTATGAAAAACTACAGGCCAACAAATTGTATAATCTAGAAAAAAATGAATAAATTCCTAGAAACAATCAAACTACCAAGACCGAATCATAAAGAAATAGAAAATCTGAATGAATAAATAACAAGAAGATTGAAGCAGTACTACTACTACTAATAATAATAAAACTCCCAAAAAGAAAAGCCCAGTGCAAAAAGGCATAATGGGGAAATTCTACCAAACATTTAAAGAAGAATTAACATGAATCTGTGTGAAATTATTCCAAAAAATTGAAGAGGAGATAACACTTCCAAACTCATTTTACACGGCTAGCATTACCCTCACACCAAAGCCAGATAAGGACACTATAAGAAAAGAAAATTGCAGGCTTATCTCCTTGAACATAAATGCAAAGACTAACAAATACTAGTAAACCAAATTCAACAGTACATTAAAAGGATCACACGCTATGACAAAATGAAATTTTTCCCTGGGATACAAATAAACATTGCATTAACAGAATGAAGGATAAGAATTATATGATCTTCTTGATCTATCTATCTATATATAAAAGGTTAAATGACCTACCATCTGTCCGTCCAACCGTCCGACCGACCGGTACATATGATGTGCATGGGCAATCCTACCTAATAATAGAGTAATATGCAAATTGACCATACCTTCGCTAGACCCAAAAGCCACGCCCATCAACCACGCCCACCAGGGAACCGTTGCAGGGAGGTTGGGGTGTGGCGGAGCCCAAGGCTGGGAAAGCACAAAGCAGGCAACGACCTGGGGGTCGGCTCCTACGATCCGTAGCAGGGACGCTTGGTGTGGCTGAGCCCAAGGCCAGGAAAGCCTGGGGTGGAGGCTTTCCCGGCCTTGGGCACCAGCGGGGGAGCCTGCATGGATCGCAGGCAACCACGGGGTTCGGCTCCTGCGATCCTTAGCAGGGAGGCTGGGGTGCAGCAGAGCCAAAGCCGCCGCCTGGGGCCAAGCCCCGACCCTGAAAGAAGGCAGAAGGCGGTGGCCACAGCCAAGGCCTGGGTCCCCGGTGCTGGCAGAAAACTGGTGCAGGCAGCCAGGTGAATGAAGGTCTATTGCAGGAATCTTCGTGCAAACGGGCTGTTAGTTTAAAAATAAACGTTGACTCGTGCATGCGCAATACATATAAAGCTCTCATTGGTGCCAATCGCATGCATGTGTTTCTCAAAGCTCAAGTATTAACAGGATCTGCGGGAGGAGAGGTTGTTCTGATTCCAAGAATTGATTTTTCCCCGTCTGACACTGGCCTCCCATTTAAATTAATTCGATGACAGTTTCCCGTGATGCCAGCATTTGTGATGACTATTAATAAATCACAAGGACAAACTTTAGACAGAGTAGGAATATCCCTACCTGAACCCATTTTCAGACATGGTCAGTTATATGTTGCTTTCTCTCGAGTTCGAAGAGCGTGTGACATTAAAGTTAAAGTTGTAAATACTTCATGACAAGAGAAATTAGTCAAGCACTCTGAAAGTGTTTTTACTCTTAATGTGGTAGACAGGGAGATATTAGAATAAGTTTAATCAATTTATCAGTCATTTTTTTTATCAATGTTGTTTTTATATCAGGTTTTTATTGTTTATATTTCATGTCTGTGTTGTTGCTGTATCATGTTATTGTTTATTAGTCAATTTATATATTATTTTCATATATATTTTATCTCTGACTTCTATTATAAAGGGCAAATAGCGATATTAAAATATTTCTTCTAATTAATTTCCTTTCAATGTGCACAAATCCGTGCACCAGGCAACTAGTTATTTATAATAGCCACGATATGGAAGCAACCTAAGTGTCCATCAATAGATGAATAAAGAAGAAGTGGTACATATATACAATAGAATATAACTTAGCCTTAAAAAAAAAAAGAATGAAACCTGCCATTTGCAACAACGTGGATGGATCTAGAGGGTACTGTGCTGAGTGAAATAAGTCAGACAGAGAAAGACAACTGCTGTATGATTTCACTTATATGTGGAATCTGAAAAAAATAACACCAAAATAAATGAACAAACAAAATAGAATCAAACTCAAAGATACAGAGAACATTGCCAAATGCGAGGGGGATGGATGAAAAAGGGGAAAGGATTAAGAAGTACAAATTGCGCCCTAGCCAGTTTGGCTCAGCGGATAGAGCGTCGGCCTGTGGACTCAAGGGTCCCGGGTTCGATTCCAGTCAAGGGCATGTACCTTGGTTGTGGGCACATCCCCAGTGGGGGGTGTGCAGGAGGCAGCTGATCAATGTTTCTCTCTCATCGATGTTTCTGGCTCTCTATCCCTCTCCCTTCCTCTCTGTAAAAAATCAATAAAATATATATATTTTTAAAAAGTACAAATTGGGCCCTGGGACAGTGGTGCTAAGTGGATAGAGTATTGGCCCCCCACACTGAAGGATCACAAGTTCAATTTCCTGGGTTGCAGGTTTGTTCTCCGAGTTCAATTTCCTGGGTTGCAGGGGGGTGTGTGCCAGAGACAACCAATTGATGTTTCACATCAATGTTTCTTTCTCTCCCCATCTCCCACTCTCCCTCCCACTCTTTCTAAAAACAATGGAAAAATATCCTTGGATGAGGATTTAAAAATAAATAAATAAATAAGGTACAAATTGGGCTCTGGACATGTGGTTCACTTGTTTGGAACATTATCCCATACTCCAAAAGGTTGTGGGTTCAATTCCTGGCCATGGTACATACCTAGGTTGTGGTTTGATCCCCAGTTAGGGTGCCTACGAAAGGCAAAGGATTATCTACCTTCTCTCTCACATCCATGTTTCTCTCTCTCCCTATAGATTAAAAAAAAAAGTACAAATTGGTATTACAAAATAGTCATGGGGATGTAGAGTATATCATACAGCAGTTGTCTTTTTCTGTCTGACTTATTTCACTCAGCACAGGGAATATAATTAATAATATTGTAATAATTATTCATGGTAGCTGTTTTGGCTCAGTGGATAGAGTGTCGGCCTGCAGACTGAAGGGTCCTGGGTTCGGTTCTAGTCAAGGGCCCGTACCTTGATTGCAGGCTCGATCCCCGGCCCTGGTTGGGGCTCATGTGGGAGGCAGTCAATGTGTCTCTCTCACATTGATGTTTCTCTCTCTGTGTCTCTCCCCCTCCCTTCTGCTCTCTCTAAAAATCTATGGAAAAATAATTGCCTTTGTTGTTGTTCATTTCTTTGTACTTTCCCAGATTTTCCAATTCTCCACAAGGTCAATTCCACTAGAAAATATCACTTCCCTTTTTCTTCTTCTCTGCTGCATCCCTCCTTGAGATCCCCATTTCTCTTCTCTCTAGACTGTCCCTTTAGATGTCATCCTTGGAATTTTATCTGTCTTTCTCCTGGTCTAAACTCTCTGTTGTTGGAGAGAGAAAGAAAGAGAGAAAAGTTGATTTGTTGTTTATGCATTCATCGTTGTTTCTTATATGTGTCCTCACTGGAGACTGAACCCACACGCTTGGTGCATTGGGACAATACTCTAACCAACTGAGCTACCTGGCCAGGGCCCTTTCTCCCGGGTTAAATTCCCTGTGTCCTCGGTCTCTTGGCTTCTCTTTCTTCGTTTACATCTTGTTTTGGTGGAGCACATCATTCCACAGCTTCATCAGACGGAAAAGAGTGCCATGGCAGAGGGCATGATGAGGACAGTGTCAGCATTCCTGTCTGTGTCAGTGTCCCAGTGAGAACTGATTGCCCTCAATGCCTGTGGCACAGCTGTCATTCCAGAATCTCCCTTTATCAACATCCTGGAGATTCCCTCCCCTTCTTTTCTGTGTTCGGTCTGTTTTCTACGGCCACATTTTCTGCTTTCTTGGCTTATTCCTTCTTTAGTCAGAAAACATCTTTCCTCTAAGTGGCTTCCCAAGAAGGGTGCATGGGAGGTCAATTTTTTGATACCTCCCAGGTCTTAAAATGTCTTTATTTCACTCTACGCTTGACGGAGAGTGCGCTGCTTACAGGATTGCAGCATCTTTCCCTCCGCTTCCTTTCTGTAAACAAACTCTGTGCTGTGGCCACATGGTGGCCATGTGACCAACCTGGGTTAGTCATAGGGCCAGGAGTCAAGCTGGGCCAGTTAATGTCCTTCCCTGAGACTGTTCTTTCTGAAGGCACAATCTTTCTACAGACAGAGGAGAGGAGCTCTGGCCCCCTTAGCTGGCATTCCTTAAAGAAGGGACTCCAGCGGCAGCCGCGTTCCCAGCTCCTCCAGCTCCGGGAGTAATCTCGGGGGTTACGGAATGCAGTCACCACCAGAGAGAGGCAGAGCGTCCTGGGGGTGAGAAGGGAGGCGGTCAGAACCACCCTGGGTCCTGCAGCTCTTTCTTCAAGTGGGGAATCACCGGACAGTCCCACCAACTGGGTCGCCCCAACTAGGACCAAAGGCCCCATGAACACCCGTTGTGCTTCGTGAGTCTAAGTTCCTGTCACCTGCTTTTGAAAGAAACCCACCGGACTGCAGAACCACTCCTAGCTCGCCATTGCTGAACATCCCGCCACTTTTCTTTTGGATTGCTGCTGTTCCTCTGAAATTTAATTTCTTTTCATAATTTTTATACTTTTACAAATCTTCATGCCTGTCCTTTTAAAATGTGCTCTCATAACATGAGCATTTTCCATATTTACCCAATCTTCATGGAAATGTCATTTTTATACATTCTTTTCAGAGGGCTTTTTATTTTATGTATCATCACCCAACTAGTGTTTTATTCCTTTATTTGTTTTGTGTTTTTGTGTTTGTTTTGCAAATGTGAGGAACCTGGCCACTAACCTCTTTGGCCACAATCCTTTTTCTATTTTATTCCTCTTAGGCTAGGCTTCCAGCGGTGAAGTCATTGCGTCAAAGGAAATAAATATTTTTAAAAGCTGAAGCCACAGAGTGGCAAACTGATTTACAAAAGGGCTGTGCCAGTCACATGCCCACCAGCTGGCCCATTTCCCAACAGCCTTGCCTAATCGCATTCCTCCGGTGCTAGGCTCACTCTGTAGAGAACTGGCAAGTCTGTGCCATGGTTTTGATTTGCATTCACTTAACTACTGAGGCTGAACAGTAAGTCTATTAACCAAATTGGTTTCCTTTTTGGTGACATGTCTGCACGCTTCATTCATTTCACCTTTAGGGTCTCAGTTTTTCTTACCAATTTCTTGAGTACTCTGCTACATTTCCTGTAAATATTTTTCCTATGGTTTGCCTTTATATCTTGTAACCAATTTTCCTTCCTCTTCCAGAGTTGATCAATGTCCACTTCTATTTTTTTTTATAAGGGATTAACTTCTTTCAAACATATTTAAGTTCTTGAATCCCTCTGGATTCCAATCCTCCTCACTTGATTGGTGGACAGGGTGAGGAATGGACCTGGCCTCCTGCCCACACTGCACTGCTGCGGGTTCCTGGCTCAGCCTGAGGCTGCAGACAGAAGGCCCGGCGGTGTCGGGTTCAATCTGGGCTGCTGCTTCTCTAGTCACTGGACTATGGGGGTCCTCCGAGTCCAACTTCCTCTGGCATCCTCACTTCCTGACCACATCTTAACTTCTGTTGCTTGTGTGATTTTAAGGCAGAGTTGTCCTTAGAAGAATTGGCTTTAAAGGGCAGGGGTTGCCGAAACCGGTTTGGCTCAGTGGATAGAGCATCGGTCTTCGGACTGAAGGGTCCCGGGTTTGATTCCGGTCAAGGGCATGTACATTGGTTGTGGGCACATCCCTGGTTCCCTGGTAGAGGGTGTGCAGGAGGCAGCTGGTCGATGTTTCTAGCTCTCTATCCCTCTCCCTTCCTCTCTGTAAAAAATCAATAAAACATATTTTTTAAAATAAATAAGTAAATAAATAAAGGGCGGGGGTGGGGGTGGAGGTGGGCGGGGCAGAGAAAACGGAGAAAGGTGCCTGAGAGGAAGCCGTTGGGAAGAATCTGAACCGCTGAGATGGGGTCAGGTGCCTGGAGAAATGTGGTCCCGGACGTTCTGAAACCCTTCCCACAGTTGGTGATTAGACATTTTCTCCCGCACACCTTAAGCTAAGGACTGTTCGGCTCACCTCGCTGTTCCCCATTACTGGAACAGTGTCGGGCATCAAATGTGCTCAAAAAATATTTCTGGAAGGAACAAATGAAGGGACGAATGAGCCTGGAATCCTTCCTCCCACACCCTGCGCTCCCTCCTTCCCTGCAGCTCCCCCAGGGAGCCCAGCTCGTCCCAACAGCCCACCCACGGACTCCAGGGACAGTGCGGGGGGGGGGGGGGTGCGGAGGAGGAGCAGGGGAGGCAGGGAGAGAGAAGGCGGGCCAGTCCCTAATGGAGGGTGCCTCGCCCAAGGGGTGGAGTGAGAGGCGAAAGAGATCGCCCCGCCCGCACCCTGCCCAGCCGGCCCGCAATGCCACTGGCGTCCACTAGGGGACTGAGCTGCGCTGACTTGGAGCTCCCGCCAAAGCCAAGGTTGAAGCGGGGGTGGGGGAGGCCCCCCACTATCTCCTGCGGCGCCCCACAGCACACCCAATCCACACACATCCCTTGCGCAGGCAGGGAAACTAAGGCAGTGCTCTGCCTGCCGACCGGCGCACCCCACCACAGGCCTAGCGGGGAGCACCGGACCCTGCCCAGGGCTTCGCCCCCACCCTGACCCCGCGGCCCGGGCGGGGACTGGCCACCCCAGCTCCCACCCCGGCTCTGACGTCAGCCCCATGTGCCAAAAAACTTCCTCCTCGAGCTGCTTCCTCCCTTCGAGCCCGGCTGGCCGGCCGGCCGCACCCAAGGGAGGGGCGCAGGGGAAGGTCATCCCGCTGGCCCGGCCTTCCCAGAACCAGCTTCCGCCCCGCCCGCCAGAACCCGCGGGTTCCAGGAAGCCTCCTCCCCCACCCGGTCCCCGGTCGGTCGGGAGAGGAGGGTGCAGCCCTGCGAATTCGAGCTGGGGCCACCCTGGGATGTGTTTGGGACAACGTGTTTGGGTGGGCGCTTCTGGGACCCAGTTTCCTGGGGAAGGCGGGAGCCCGTGAGAGGCACTGGGGTCAGGTGGGGACACCCCAATCACGCCTGGACTCCTTCCCCCGCTTTTCTTTGTTGCAAAAGTACAGGTGACCTGGACTTCTCTCTGCCAACCCCCTCCCCCAACCCCACCCCCATCCCCACCCCACACACACATTAATGTAAGCCCCAGCCTGGACTCTGGCTCACTGATGCCTGGTACATAGTAGGTGCTCAATAAATAGGAATGAATGAACAAATGGATGCATGAAACAGGGAAATTCTCCTGGGTGGATTGCAGTCAACTTGCCTGTGTGAGAACTGTGGTCAGTTGCGGGGTGTTTGTGGTCAGTTCAGGGTGGCAGGCAGAAAACCCAGGCCACAAGTGCCCACGTGGGACAGCTGCACCCCTACTCCAAGACCCTAAGGTGTTAGGGTGAGGGGTTTGGTCTTTTGGGATTCAGGGGGTTCAGGGCCAGGTCACGGAGGAGTTGGGGTTCTGGAGTGCCTCCTTCCTTCCAATAGGAGCTGGGCAGGCTGGGCCAACAGGTTGGGTGGCATAGCCAAGCTGACACTCACCTTCAGCATAAAACCCCACTCATGGAGGCCAGTCCCTCACACTCGTGCTCTCGGAGATCCCGTCACTGTGCCCCCCACCCGGCGCCCCAGCCAGGCCTGAGATCATGAGGCAACCGCCAGCTGCGGCCCTGCTCCTGCTGCTGCTGCTTCGCTTTGGTGAGTCCTGGGTGTTGCAGGAAGTCTTTCCTCCCCTCCCAGAGGGGCCTCCGCTGCCCTGCCTGGAGCTCTAGCTAAGCCCCACTCCCTGGCCAGGCCTGGGGCTGCAGCACATGGCCCCCTTCCCTGCTCTAATGCGGGGGGGGGGGGGGGGGGAGGCCTCCCAGACAGGTGGGAAAGTCTAGATGGCCCACCTGGGGAAGTGAAGAGGGGAAGGTAGGATGGAGGGGGCGGGGGGTAGGCACAGGCCCAAGAGGCAGCGACTTGTGCAGGGCCTTTGCTCTCCTCCCCCCACTTGTGTCCCGCACTCACTGGCCAAGCTCTGGGCTTGTTGTCTCTGCTTCTTCTCATCTGGCCTCTCCCTATCCTGCATATGAAGACACAGGCTGCATGAATACAGGACCTGAACTCAGGGCCCCTGGGTTCCAAATCCCTGAAAGGCCATCAGCTGGGCCCCCAGAGGGCGGAGCTGCCGCCTGAGCCTGGGAGCCCCAGGAAGCTGGTGGGGATTAAGTGGGGAGCCAGGGATGCAGGCTCCTACTCCCACTAGAGAGAAAGGGTATGGGGAGAAGCAAGCCTTGCATCCCTGGACCCTCTTCCAATCCTGGGCTAGGTTCAGCAGGGAACCTCACCTGGGAACCTCACCTGCCAGGCCCTTCCTGGTGGGCGGGCTACTCTCTACGAGGGAAATCTTCCCACATTCCTGGGCGAGCCCGGCCAGTCCAGCCACCACCTCACTTCCCTGTCCTCACATCACCTCCCCGGGCCAGGCTGGGTCATACTAGGCCGCAACTTGGCCATGGCTCCAGGCTTCCCACCAGGGTGGCACTCGGGTATGGAGGGCCAGCCTCTCTTGGCCCCTCAGGCCTCCACTTCTGGCCTCCTGGCATAAGAATAACAATATCCTTTGAGGGAGCCCAACTCCGTCAGGCGTCAGGCAGTGTTAACACAGTGATGGCTCCTGACGGGTTGAGTAATCAAGGTCAATGCCAGTAGAAACAGAGGCCTGCATTTGACTCACAAACAGCTGTGACCAGAGGCCTGACTTCTTCAACACCCTCCTCACGCCCACCTCTAGCTCTTCCTCCTGGATCTGCCATCCCCACCAGCCAAGCCCCCCACCAGCTGCAGGAGCATGGGGGCCCTGGACCCAGACAAGGGGCCTGACCCCATGGTCAGCTCACCCAGCCCCTGACAGGACACCCACCCTGCAGAGCCCAGGTCTCTCCACCCCTTCCTGGTCAGCCCAGCCCCCGTAGCCACTCTCCTTCTGTCCCTCTATATTCCCTGGGCTCAAGCCCCTGGATGTGGGCCTTCAAGGAGCTCCTGGGCTAAAAGGTGAGGTGAGCAATTCTACCTCCAGGGTGAGCAAGGTGGGCAGAGCTCTGTGAGGCCTGGAGGGAAGACTGAGCGCTCAGGAGAGGGAGCCAGGCTTCCCAGATGCTAGTGCAAGCAAAAGAGCTGCCCAGAGGAGGTGGCATTGCTTTTATGCCTCAATCTGGAGTAGGACCTGTAGGATTTGAGCCTATAGAGACCAGAAGTAAAGGGCCTCCAGGAAGAGATGTGTTGTGAGCAAACCTTCAGAAGCCAGAGGAATCAGTGGGAATGAGAAGCAGAGTTGCATTAGGTTGGGGTGAAGAAGTCTGCAAAGCCTCAAAGGGGTCCTGCCAGGCCACCGGCATGCACACTTGATCCTGGGAGTGGACCCTGGATCCATCTGCATGTATGGGAGGGGCGATGGCTATGGGGAGAACCAGGGCAAAGCTCTGAAAAAATTCCCACAGGGAGGAAACAAGCCTGTGGGTACATTAGGGCTGGTGAGTAGATGGGGCTCGGGGGTGAGAGTGGGGGGTGGGGAACTGGAGCATCATGTGCAAGCAGAAGCTTCAGGCCTCAGAAAGAGCAGGGGGTCAGGTGTTATCAATCTAACTAAATTATATTGTGCCAAGATGAGGGAGCTACAGGGAGCCGCAGTCCCAAAGGATATTTGTACTTTCGAAGGGCAACTTGTAACACAAATCCATGAGCAGAACGTCCAGGATAGACTTCCTGTTTCATTCACTGGACCAGGCCGGTCTCACTTTTGCCCTGGCACTTCTTCTTGGTACCCCTTTCTACTTTGAAGAATGGTCAGTCCTGCCTGTACCTTCTCAGCCCCCACATGTCTATCTCCTCTTCCTGCTACATCCATAGCCCTCCCCCCACTCCTGCTCACTGCATCATCCAACCCCAACACCTCAGCACTGGAGAGTGCACACTTTGGATTAGGCTGGAAGACTGGGGATACCATAAAAATAACACGGGGTCGCCGAAACCGGTTTGGCTCAGTGGATAGAGCGTCGGTCTGCGGACTGAAGGGTCCCGGGTTCGATTCCGGTCAAGGGCATGTACATTGGTTGCGGGCACATCCCCAGCAGAGGGTGTGCAGGAGGCAGCTGGTCGATGTTTCTCTCTCATCGATGTTTCTAGCTCTCTGTCCCTCTCCCTTCCTCTATGTAAAAAAAATCAATAAAATATATTTAATAAATAAATAAATAAATAAATAACCCGGGGTCCTTCTTGGGCACCCCATGGAGGTGCATGGCTCAGCTCTATGCTTCACCCCCCCCCCCCTCCCACAGGGGCCTCTCACCTCCAAGGGGCTGGTAACCATTCTGATTAGAGTGAGGACAGGTTCAGTAGCAGCTTCCCCACCCTCCATGTCCTGAAAGAAGTTGAGACACAGGAGAAATTCTGAGGGCTGAGGTGAGGAGAGGCTGTCCTGAGCTACTCACCCAGCTCTGGTCAGATTTGTCCCCAATGAACCAGATATGCTAGGGGGAGGGTCTCTCTCTCTCTCCCCCCCTCTCTCATCTCGAGGCAGTTATTTCCAGATTGTTGCTGGCACTGGATGAGACTATTGCCCAGCTGGTGTCTCAAGGCTGGGGTTGATGTTCCTGTAAAGGCCTAGCAGCAGGCCCTGTGTCTGTGTCCAGAGATGTGAGGGGCAATGGATCCTGGGGAGATGGGTCCCAAGAACAGCTCTACTTCATTCCTCTAACTGTCCCCTCACCTCCCCACCTTAGGGTGCCATGGCCAGCAGAGGGTCTTGGGCTCCAACTGCAGAGTGAAGGGTCAGCTCTTGGGAATCTGGAATCTTGGGAAGACTAACCCACAATGACGGCTGACTGGCTTTTCTCTATTCCCCTGAGACTAGAGAGACCTGTGGGCTGGGCTGTAGCCTTGGGATTGAAGTTAGATTGGAAGCATGCTCCTTGGAACAGACTGTGAGAACGTCCAGACCTCTGCAATGCAAAGGCCGCTCTCAGGGACTCTTCCTTTATCCCAGCTCAAGGCTGTCCAAGGTGGGAAATGCAGACCCCACAGCATCAGGACTTAAGGCTGGATCCTCTCTAGAGCTTCCAGACAAGGATGTGTGTGGGGTGTGGAGGAAGAGACCCCTTCAGGGACTAGAGGAGCCATCCTGCCCTAAGCAGGAGAGTCAAACCATGACATGGCCTCCTCACTGGAATCTTCTGATTAGCTCCCTGTATGGCAAGGAGTCTGTCTGCCCTTGCAGATAAGCTCTGGCCCATAGGCCTGGGCCTGCAGACCTTGAAGTGAGGGCCTGCGGGAAAGTTGAAGGCCCCTGGCCTCTCCTGCTGGGTCCCTTTGTGGACTGTCCTGAGTCCTCAGGGGGCTGGGTATGGAGCAGAGGAGGGTCACACTGACCAGCAGTGGGGAAAGGAGGAGCAAAAACTGTTCTGGCAAAGTTGGCTGATGATCCCCTCTTTTCTCCCTTTCAGGGACTCAGATGACCAAAGCATTGAACGGTAAGCAGCAAGACCTTTGGGTGGGGGGACAGGAGTAGGCTTGATAGAGGCAAGACTGACCAGAGGCTCTCACAATTACCCGGAAGGAGACCCAGAATAAATGGGAAGGGCAGGGCACGGGGAATCCCAAAGTAAGGAAGAGGTGTGGCTCAATGGAATTGGAGCCCAGACAGGATGAAGGTCTGTACATTGCAGATGGCACAAGAGGGCCATTGAGACATGAAGCATGGAAATGGGGCAGGAAAAAGTGACAGGAAAGAAGCAAAGGATAGAATCTGGAGATCATTCTGCTGTAACAATAACAGACTCCCTTGGGGTCACCTGGGTGAGACCCTCCCAACATACACTGTGCTTTCAGGAGCCACTGTTTGTCAGGTCCTGGGATCAGGTCTCTTTATGTGTTACCTCAACCCTCCTCATGGTGTCACCATTTCATGAGTGAGGTGTTTGAGGCCCATGGGGGTGGGGTCCTTTCCCAAAGCTTGGAAGGGTATGCCTGTGTCAGAGGCTGACCTGATGCCCAGGCCTCTGACTTGCCCAAGGTCCCCGAGCAGGTCAGGGACAGGGAGGCCCCAGGATTGAGCAGAAAGTGGAAGCTGGAATGTGGGGTTGGGGTAGGTAATCAGCTGATGGAACCAACCCCCAAGTGAGTGCTGCCCTGGTTGTGTCCCCCTAGTCTGCGGGCGCCCGAGGATGCTGAACCGGATGGTGGGTGGGCAGGATGCCTTGGAGGGCGAGTGGCCATGGCAGGTCAGCATCCAGCGAAATGGAAGCCACTTCTGTGGGGGCAGCCTCATCACAGATCGGTGGGTCCTCACTGCGGCGCACTGCTTCTCCAAGTAAGTCCCCCCCCCCCCCCCCCCCCCCCCCCCGCCCCACACACACACACACATTCTCCCTCACTACCGACTGCCTATGTCCCCTCTGCCTCTCTCCACACCAGGGGCACCGCTGACAGAGCCCCATGCTGCGCCAGGTTTCAGCACCTTGGACAGTGCCCCACTGCCTGTCCAGCACGGACCCACCTTTCTGGCCAGTCCCCACTTGAGACTAACTTCCAGGTTCAGTCTCTGCTTCCCAGCCTTTGCTCCCTGCAGCCCAGTTGGAAGCTCCACTGCTGGTCTCACTAGTGATGTGCTTGGCCAGAACTGGGGCCCTGTCCCTACAAGTGCTGGCGGGCTCCTCCAGGACCTGGACCTGATCCCCCCTCACACACCTCAGATCCCTTTTCCGGCTGCGACTCTGGTTACAGATGAGCCCAAGGACTGGAGTAGATGTCTCTTCCTCCTCCTCACCCTGTCTAAGATCACCCATGTCATTCCTGACCAAAGGGCCAGGCTACACATTCCTGCTATTACACTGTGAATCACCTGGTCCCTGACCTTCAGGGTTTCCCAAGCACCTTAGCTCTTGCCTCACCACAGCTCTGCATTTTAAATTCAGCAATGCAGGTTCAGAGGGAGTAGCTCACTTGCCCAAGGCTCACGGGAAGGGCTGGGCCCAACCCCCAGGTGGCTGGCCCCCAGCTACTCCCTTGCGGGCAGTTAACTCCTTCACCCCTCACAAAAAAGCCTCTTACTGTCCCCATTTCATAGCCAAGGAAATTGAGTCACAGAGAACTTGATAGGTGAATTGCTCAATGTCACCCAGCTGGCCAGGGGTAGACCTGGGAATTAAAATCAAAATTTAAAGCTGCTTTAGCTTATACGTCTTTAACCACCTCAGCCGGATGTGTGTCCCCTGGAGATTACTTTTTTGTGCAGAGATGTCAGGCACTGGACCTGGATACCAGGAGGAAGGTGTCTGGCAGCAGAGGAACAAACGAACTATTCCCTTTCCCTTCTCCATCGAACCTGCAGCAATTCCCCCTTCGAAACCTCAGAGGGGCCGCCTCACACCAGCCCTCTGCTCTTTCCCACCAGCACCTCTGAAACATCCTTCTACCGGGTCCTGCTGGGGGCGCGGCAGTTGGTGAAGCCAGGACCACATGCCACGTATTCACGCGTGAAGCGGGTAGAAAGCAACCCCCTGTACCAGGGCATGGCCTCCAGTGCCGATGTGGCCCTGGTGGAGCTGGAGGCACCTGTGACCTTCACCAATTATATCCTCCCCGTGTGCATGCCTGACCCCTCGATCATCTTTGAGTCGGGCATGGAATGCTGGGCCACCGGCTGGGGCAGCCCCAGTGAGCAAGGTAATGGGGCAGGTTCAGGAAAGAATGGGGGGCATGCCATAGAGAAGGTTAGGGCCACTCTGAACCAACAATCTTTTTCTGTTGCTATTGGTACGCATGATCTCTACTCAAATGGGAGAAGTTGGTATGGGAAAGGGGCAGCAGATGCAGGAGGAGACATGGGAAAGTGGAGGGACGATAGAAAGAACCCAGCCTGGTGCATGAATAAGGGAAGAATTCTGTTTCACAACGCCCTAAGCGAGGAGAGGTCTAAACCCAAGCACAACATAGGGAGGGACGGAGCTGTGCTTCTCAAAAACTGTCCGCTGAGTTGAGGCTGTTTGCCCCTCCCCAGACCGCCTGCCTAACCCTCGAATCCTCCAGAAACTCGCTGTGCCCATCATTGACACGCCCAAGTGTAACCTACTCTACAGCAAAGATGCCGAGTCTGGCTTTCAGCTGAAAACCATCAAGGACGACATGCTGTGTGCTGGCTTCGCTGAGGGCAAGAAGGACGCCTGCAAGGTAGGGGCTGGAACAGGCTGTGATGGAGGCTGAGCCCTAGGCCTAGGTCAAGGTGAGAGCCAGCCCAGGCCGATGAGGCCCACTAGGTGGGTCCATGGTCCAGACCACAGCTGTGTAGTGAACCGAGAAAAAGATTCCTGGATCCCACCCAGAGGTGTCAGTAGGTCTGCAGTGGGACTCAGGAAAATACCATTTCAACATACCGCTCTGAGCAGGTGGACTGGAGATGCTAGAGAAATAGGCAACCCAGGCCAAAAAAGGGCCAGCCATTGGGGTGAGGGGAGCTGGGCAGGGACATTCCTAGGGTGGGGAGGTGAGGGACAATGGGAGGAAAACAGGTGTGTGTGCGTGTGTACCTGTTGGCTCTCAGGCCCGTATGGTTTCTGATGGTACCTCTGCTTTCCCTGCAGGGTGACTCAGGGGGCCCTCTGGTGTGCCTTGTGGACCAGTTGTGGCTACAGGCTGGAGTGATCAGCTGGGGTGAGGGCTGTGCCCGCCGGAACCGCCCAGGTGTCTACATCCGGGTTACCTCCCATTATAACTGGATCCATCGGATCATCCCGGAACTGCAGTTTCAGAAGGCCAGGTCTGGCGGCCAGAAGCGGGGGCCCCGGGTCCAGCAGCCCCACATTCAAAACTTTGCACCCTGCCTGGCGGCCCACACTGCCCTCCTGGTCCTCATGGGCCTACTCACCTCCTTCTGAGCCCTGCTCAGGCAGGTAGGCGAGTGTAAGCCCCGGAGCCCACATGTACATTTGTAAATAGCCTTTTCTCTCTTCTTTCAAATGCCAGTTATTTTTATTTATGTTCACCCTCCAATAAAAACCTAACCTCAGTACCAGCTGCCAGGTATGGGCCCTTAGGGCAAGAGGGGAGTGGAGAGGTACCTGATGGAGAGGTGTACTAAGGAGTGTGAGTTGGGGGCAACACTGGGTGGGGGTGTGTGGAGGGCAAGGCTCCCAGTGAGAAGGGAACTGCAGCAGGCACACTGGAGGCTGGATCACTGGAGTCCAGGTCCTCAGTGTCCCGTGACACCTGCTCCCAAGACCGCCTCACAGGCAGCTTCCCTGCTCGCCCCCTGCTGCCTCACTGTCCTTGCCAACAGCCACCCTCATCATAAGTGCTGCCGCAGGGCACCCTGGGCTAAACCCTAGGGGCAGCGACCAAACCAGCAGAAAGAATGGGGGCCTGGCAGAGGGGCCTGAAGAAAGAGGGCTTTGTGGGGCATGGGGGACTCACAGCCCCCACTTTCTATTTCTAAATCACCCCAAGACTTTTTCAAATAACATCCGAGGTGATGCCCCCACAACCATACTTCCCTACCCCAGTGGGGAGTAGGTAGGGGCCCCTCCAGGGGCTCCCTGCTCCCCAGGTTCCCCTTGACGCCCAGCTCCTTTTCCTCCACCTCCCCCCTGGTGAGTCCAAAGCTGCAGGAGGCTGGATTTGGGGCCCATATCCACTGGGAGACTCAGGGGGCCCTCTGGGGTGCCTTGTGGGCCAGTTGTGGCTACAGGCTGGGGTGATCAGCTGGGGTGAGGGCTGTGCCTGCCAGAAGCGCCCAGGTGTCTACATCCGGGTTACCTCCCATTACAACTGGATCCATCGGATCATCCCGGACCTGCAGTTTCAGCAGGCCAGGTCGGGCGGCCAGAAGACCTGCCCCTCCTTCTCAGTGCACCCTGCTGTAGCTTGTCAATACCAGGAATCCAGCACAAAGAGGTCTCTGGCGCTCTGGCCCGCAGGTGCTCAGGCCCTGCCATGATGGCATGTTTACCCATGGGGCAACGTTAGGTTCGCAGGCTGGTTCAAACAGGTCCACAGCAGGCCTCTTCTGTGGCCATGGTCAGCTCTCCCCCACATGTAGACTGACTCTCAAAAGGTACCTGGGCTTACCTGCCATGATCAGCAATAATGAACTGGATGAGACTCCTAGGAGGGCCTTGCACACACATATAACCACATACCCATGCACACACTCCCTAGCACACCACATATACACATTCATGCAGACCTGTGTGCACACCCATGCCTTCACTCACAGATGTCCATATTCATGCACACATGTTCACTAGTACATAACATGAACATACCCATGCACAAAGAAACACCCACACATATGCAAGCCCATGCACACACCTGTGTATACACAGGCAGAGCTTTCCACCTGGTGCCATGAAGAAAGCAGGCCTGGATATTTATGGAATGAATCAGTAAGAACTTAGCAAGCACCTGCTGTGAACTGTGCCTGAGGACAGAGTGGGAACAAATACTTAACTCCTCTCTGTGTTCCACTTTGCTGGGCACATCCCTGCCTGCAGGCAGGAAGGAAGGACCAGAGGAGCAACTGGCAGAGGCTCATGGTGGCCCCACTCCCCTGCTGGCTGCTCTGTGACCCTCTGGGGACTGGACTGTCTGCTACACTCCTTCTCTAGACCAGAGATGGGCTCTCAGTCCCTCAGGGGCCAGCAGGTACACCAAGGCCCAGGCTATGGGTATCCTGAGGGCAGCCGTAGGGACAAGTTCTGGATCATCCTGGCTGGGACCAGGGTCTGGCCTGGGTCCCGCAGCCTTGGAGAAAGGCCTGGCTGACCCCTCCCCCTAGCCCCTGTTCTGGAGGCATTAAAAAGCTTCATGCCAAGAGCTGAGGATGGGAGAAGAGCAGTGTCTGAGCAGCACTCCCAGCTTCCTCTCCTCTCTGCACCTCGCTCTCACGGCCTCCCCGCCCTGCCCCTTGCTGATCCCCCAGAACAAATTCCACCATGTCCACCTCAGCGAGTTCCACTTGAACAACGGCATCAAGCAGGTGTACATGTCCCCGCCTCAGGGTGATAAAGTCCAAGCTATGTATATCTGGACTGATGGTACTGGAGAAGGACTGCGATGCAAGACCCAGACCCTGGACAGTGAGCCCAAGAGTATAGAAGAGTTGCTGAGTGGAATTTTGATGGCTCTAGTACTATGAAGTCTGAAGGCTCCAACATGACACGTATCTCATTCCTGGACCCTGTCTGCGAGGACCCCAACAAGCTGGTGTTCTGTGAAGTCTTAAAGTACAACCGCAAACCTGCAGAGACCAACTTAAGATATACCTGCAAACAGATAATGGACATGATGAGCAATCAGCATCCCTGGTTTGGAATGGAGCAGGAATATACTCTCATGGGCACAGATGAGCATCCTTTTGGTAGGCCTTCCAATGGCTTCCCTGGACCCCGCAGTCCATACTACTGCAGCGTGGGAGCAGACAGAGCCTATGGCAGGGATAGTGTGGAGGCTCACTACCAGGCCTGCTTGTATGCTGGCATCAGGATCACAGGGACAAATGCCGAGGTCATGCCCGCTCAGTGGGCATTCCAGATAGGACCCTGTGAAGGAATCGACATGGGAGATCATCTCTGGGTGGCCCGTTTCATCTTGCACCGAGTGTAAGAAGACTTTGGAGTGACAGTAACCTTTGATCCCAAGCCCATTCCTGGGAACTGGAATGGTGCCGGCTGCCACACCAACTTCAGCACCAAGGCCATGCGAGAGGAGACCGGTCTGAAGTACATTGAGGAGTCGATCAGGAGGCTGCGCAGGCGGCACCAGTACCACATCCAAGCTACAATCCAAGGGGGGCTGGGACAATGCCCGGCGCCTAACTGGACCCAATGAAACCCCCAACCTCGACTTCTCCGCCAGCGTGGCCAACCCAGCATCCGCATTCCCCGGGCTGTGGGCCAGGAGGAAGTATTTGAAGACCGGCGCCCCTCTGCCCTCTGTGACCCCTCCGCAGTGACAGAAGCTCTCATCCGCACGTGTCTTCTCAACGGAACTGGCAATGAGCCTTCCAGGACAAAAACTCAGTGGACTAGACTCGCAGCCATCCAGCTCCTTCTAATTACTTCATCCTGCTTCCACTCTGGCCCCTCAATTGTCGTAACAAATGTAACTCAAAGGGCAGAATATCAAGGTCTTTTTTAATTCCTTGTGCCCAGTTAATATCTCTTGCTTTCTTTGGCCAGGTTAGAGGGGTCAAGTTCTTGGTCTCTTCACACACACATACACACACACACACACACACACACCTTTCCCCCCTCCATCACTGAAGCTTTCTAGTGTGTTAGTGGCGGGGGGAGTTATTCTGAGGGTCCGGGGCGCGGGGAAACATAACCACTGCTTCACTTAATCAGGTGTTTGTCCAACAGGCGTAGCTATCTGGACAGTGAGCACAGTGTTTGTGAAGGGAGGGGAGGAGGGGAGGACCTTTTTCTTCTTTGAGGTAACTGAAGTGGGTAGGAGTGCTGGGCGTGCTCTGTGGTTAGGTTAGATGTTCCCTTTTGTGGGCAAGTTCCATTTCTTAAAAGGTTATAACCAGCTTTTTTTTTTTTTTAATTGATTTCAGAGAGGAAGGGAAAGGGAGAGAGATAGAAACATCAATAATGAGAATCATTGATCAGCTGCCTCCTGCACGCCCCCTACTGGGGATGGAGCCCGCAACCTGGGCATGTACCCTTGACTGGAATCGAACCTGGGATCCTACAGTCCACAGGCTGACGCTCTATCCACTGAGCCAAACCGGCCAGGGCATAACCAGCTTTCTAATTAAAGTGAGAATTAGGAAAGGTGGGGGGCAGCAGGCAGGAAAATGCCCTCTTACCTGCCAACTATGACCCGTTTGCAGTGATCTGCTTCCCTGACCTGGAGCGAAGTGCCCTCACTGGAAGGCAAGCTCAGCATAAAGGGACAGGATGGGTAGCCCTACCTCCAAAGAAAAAGTCCTCATTGCTCGGTCCTCCGTTTATAACACAAATCAGAGTAGTGTTTTTATATTTAAATGCAAAAATAAAAAAATTACATGTATGGGTGTACGGATGGATATGTGTGCTTTTTCTAGAGGAGAAAACCCACTCTGGTCACTGGGAGCCACATTTGAGGCAAGTAGTCTGGTTAGAAATAAGGCACTCCTTTTGAGGGGGGTGAGGAGGGCGGTGCTTGAGAAGTTGGCTGTTAGGGGCTGTTAAACCCTCACTACCATTTAAGGGTTTCTCTGTGCCCTGCCTGCCCTTCTGGACATGGTTGGCTAACAGGAGCCAATAGCAGCAGTCACCCGAGCCCCATGGCTTTGGTTTATTGACACATGTATGCACAGGGGTTTAGAACTATGAGTTGGCTGGTCAATTTGAGCCTGTATGTTACTGACAAGGGGATATTGGGTTATTTTCTGGGGGACTAGCATGTCACTAAAACAGGCCTTTTGATATATTTTTTAAAAATTTAAGCAAAAACAGTTTATATTTTAATCATATTTGTAGGGATTTGAAGTCTCTGTTTTACAGAATTGCTTGTTTGCTTCCACTGTCTCCTTCCTGTCTGCTCTTGGAGGGGAGGACAGGACTGGGGTTAAACAATTGTAATTTTGTATCCTGGTGTCTGTTCTGAGTGTGAAATATTCCTTTTTTTTTTTTTGAAATATTCCTTTTTGCTCAAGATTCTGAGGAGTTATTTTTTCTTTTATAATTAAAAAAAAAACCCACCTTCAAAAAAACAAAAAACAACTTCATGCCTAACTGGTGTGGCTCAGTGGTTGAGCAGTGACCTATGAAACAAGAGATCACGGTTCGATTCCCGATCAGGGCACGTGCCCATGTTTCGGGCTCGATCCTCAGCAGGAGGTGCGCAGGAGGCAGCCGATCACTTATTCTCTCTCATCACTGATGTTTTTCTCTCTCGCCCTCTCCCATCATCTCTGAAATCAATAAAAACATACTAAAAAAAAAAAAAAAGAACGTTTCAGGTCCTGTGGTTAGAAGTTAGGTGGTCTCTGGAGGAAAGCCCCTCTGTGGGGAGGCCAGGATGAAGCCTTACTGCCTGGAGATGGGTGAAGACCAGGCTCCGCTCAGAGGACTTGCCACCCTCTCTCTGCCTCCTCCAGCCTGCTGTCCCAGCTTTCTTCCCCCATTAACACCCCTCCCGATCTACTACAGGGCAGGGGTCTGGTCAGGTTCTGTGGGGCCAATGGGGAGGAGGGCACAGGTGGCAGGGCACCCTCGCCTCCAGTGACCCCACACCCAGTTGGGCTGGAAAGGCGAGTCTGGAGTCCCGGGTGGGGTCCTTGATGCAGCCACGGTGGTGGCCAGCATATGACCTAGGGCACAGTTCCCCCATCCCTGGGCTCCCCCAACACTGTCCCCGCCCAGACCCAGAGCAGATGCTCAAACAGAGGGCTGTGGAGAGGAAGGGCAAATAGTCTTGGAGAGACCAGGAGATGAAAAGAGAAAGCAGGTTTATTTCATACCTTTCAGTTCACGGCACCCTTAGTGCTGTGAACAGAGGTTAAGGAGAGACATGCCCCCATCTGTCACCAGTCCCCTTTCCCACCCTTGGCAGGGATGTGGCTCTGACACAACTTTCCACACTGTCTCCAAGCAGTACCTCAAGAGCCATCTGCCAGGGTGGGTGGCAGTACCAGGTCTAGGTCAGTAGCAGGAAGAACACTTTGGAGAACCGGAGACTGTCTGCTGCTCCACAGGGGGCAGAGGGGAGCAGGCCCAACCCAGGGCAGGAACCACATCAGCTTATAGGTGAAGCAAGAGTTGGGGGACCAGATACCCCTCCTGTGGGCCACAACCAAGCCCAGAAATCCCAGATATGCACCCACACCCACACATGGGCATGCACACATAAGCATTATGACCAGCCCACAGGAGCCCCAGGAAGGAAAACTGCTGGGCCAATACCCCAGACCCCTTCTGGCCTCAAGGACCAGAGGTCAGCCATGGCTCTGATGTAGCAGGATGCCTGACTGTGTGCCTCGAGCAGAGTCCTAGGTCTGTGCCACCACCAAGAGCTCAGGTGCTCAGGAGGCATGGACAGGGAAGACAAGAGGGGATGCGAATCAAAGCCCCTAAAGCCAGGGCCTCACCTCTTCCACCGGGTTGTGCATGTGTCAGAGTTTTAGTCTGTCTCAGGGAAGCACAGCTCGCTCCAAAGGTGCCAGAGTGGAGCTGCTTCCGCTGAAGGCGCACCTGGGCCTCAGCACCCACAGGCCTGCCACAGGCTCCGTGGGACTAATAGCTGCCCTATAGGCTCAACTCTTTATTGCCTCCATAGGGCTCAGTGACCAGTGGGTAACAGGGCAGCCGCCAGCCATTGCCACCAGCTCAGGGCAAGACAAAAGATGCCAGAAGCACCTGTTGGTTGGACACAAGTAAACACAGGGGAGAGGAGGGGCAAAGCAAGGGGTCAAGGGGTGGTGCCTGCCCCTGTGCAGAGCCCTGGAAGGTTCCAGACATGGGCTCTGCAGGAGGCCCAGCAGCTGGGGATCCTCGAAGGGAGCCTGCACACACCAAGCACCCGCCTTGCCCTCCTGTCCTGTCCTCTGGCTTCCTGGAGCTACAGGGCTGGTGGCCCCGAGGCTGCCCCGAAAGCTGTCACCTGCCCCTCCTCACACACCCCCATGGCAGGCAGGCTATGCTTGGAGGATGAGGACCAAGGGGCAGGGCTCCCTCATCAACCTCAGGACCCAGATTAGATGGCTGTTTCCTTTCCAGTCCTTGGCTCAAACAGAAGACAATCTGAGGACTTTGACAGAGATACCCAAGATACTCTGGAACCTCTCCCAAGTACCCACCTGGCAGAGGGACCTAGAGGCATGTCCAGGTTTGCTGTTGACATCAGGGAGCTGCGGGATGCCAAGTTTAGTCTGTTCAGAAAGCAAACTCCTCAGAGCAGAACTTGGAGTCCTTTGCCATGTGCCCCGGGCTGTACATGGAGCTATGGAAGAGCCCAGCCCCCAGGCAGGCAGTTCCTACCCCCAGCCTGGGCAGGCAGAACAGGTCCCCACCCAGGGCCCTGGGGCCCCTGGCCAGGCCGGCCCCACACCTGGAAACAGGACAGACACTCCTGAGAGGCTGGAAGTTTGGAATGCCGGAGACTCCAAAACCTTGTGATCGAGGACATCCTAGACAGCCTCAGGATGCCAGAGCTCTCCAGGGACACAGGAATTTCCCTAAAGCGTGGAGAGCACCCCAGGCGCTGTCGCACAGCAGCCACCAGTGGGAGCCGGAGCGACTGTGGGGAGGGTGGCATTGGGGGTGGGAGGCTCGCAGTGCCCAAGGACGTGAAGGAATTTGAAGCTGGTGTTACTGGCCAGAGTAAGAGACAAGACAGGTGGGCACGCCAAACTTGATGAGACATCAGCACTTTAAAATAAGTCACTCACAGATGATCTTGTCCCCGGACATGTGCTGCACTAACCCCCTAGCCAGTCCCCAGGCTGGACAGTAATGGACAGGTGGATGGCCCAGCTCCACCCTGGCCACTAACCATGCCCAGTGTTGCCAAGAGCTTTTCCATGCATTTTAAGATATTAACAGTTGCTCTGCTCATTCATAAATACACAATTTTATTTGCTATTTTTAGGGGAAACTTAGGCATTAAACTGTCAGCTGATAAAATACGATACCTAAAAAAGTATAAAAGTATAAATATCCCCTTAGAATAAATTTTAGTGAATTAAGTCTTAATATCTTTAAATTAAAAAAAAAATCCTATCTATGATGTCAAGGTCACAAATTAAACAACAATAAGCGGCCAGCAGTGCCCCACAGGTATACCCTGAGGCCCACAAGGCCGCCCTCCTCCCCAGGCTCCATGAGGAGATCGGGTCACCAGGGGCTAAATATGCCCTATAGAAAGGTCGCTATAAATGGTTGAAGCCAAACATTTAACAACATACAACAGACCTTACAAAAAGGAGTAGGTAAGTCCTAGGTGCTGGAGAACTTGGTTAATCAGGTTATTTATTGGCAAAGGAGAAGAGGGCACAGGTGAGATGCCTCCGGAAGCATTTGAAACTAGACGTGCCAGAGCCTCTGCCCGACATGTCAGCAGCCCCGGTGTCGGTGTGCACAGCTTCCGGGGAAGCCCTAGGTCAGGAAGCAGAGAGCTGCCTGTCCGAGCCAGGTCCCCCAGGCTGTTTCCACGACCAGCTCAGAAAGGTCTGTTCTCAAAGCATGTGGATAGCAGGTTTTAGAGGAATCCTTGTAGTTCCAATGTCATGTAAGGTGGGCAGAGCCCATGTGTGGAGTCTCAAACATCCCAGAAATATCAGAGAACTGCATAGTTATACAAAGAAAATGAAAGAGCCGGCAAGAAAGAGAAATATTTGTGATGCGCTGTAAACATCCAATTTTCAACATGACCCGGAATTTCAGCTCCAGAAGCCAGGTGGACAGGCCTCCCGCCTGACCTCCATCCCAGGCGAGACAAAGGCACTGACGAGCGCCAGCTCCTCCAAGAGCCCATGGGTGGGAGGAACAACACAAAATTTCTCCCTCCCTTTAAAGGACTTAACAGATCAATCCAAAATGCAGCAACACTTTTAGGCGTTTCTAAAAAGTAAAAACATTGGGAAGTCTATCCACACTGGAAATAAGAGATGCAAAGGTCTCTTGCCTGGAAAATACAAGTGAAGACGACTTGACCGTTCCAGGCCAGGTCAGGCCAGGGGAACATGGCTCTGAAGGAGGCCCAGCCTTGGGGTGGGGGTCCAGGAAGTAGTGAACATACAGAGGCCACCTCTGTCAAAAGCTGCCCAAGGCTGTGAGAACTCAATCATACCTAGGCATGACTCTCTGACCGGAGAACCAGGGCCTGGTGCGGTGTGGGTGATCGGCAGACACCCAGAGCCCGGGGCCACAGCCCTGCGACCACTTGCTACCAGCAAGGCCCAGGCTCCGTTACAGACTGTTTGTGTAGCACCAAGAACGCTGTCCTCTGAATGATCTTCGGTGATTAAAGGGGTTGGTCAGGAGCATCCTTCCTCGGGCCTGTGTGGCACTTGGAAAAAATCGAGCGAAGGCTCCCATAGCAACGCCCGCCTGGCCAGCACACCTCCTCCTAGTGGGGGATGCGGATGCCCGGCCTTGGACAGCTGGTCACGTCTCTCACCACCCACCTCAGAGGCAAAAAAGGATTCACACCCAGATCTCTATAGAAAATTGTCAAAAGCAGGTTTCTTCTCACGGCCAAGCTTCCTCGACATGGCGGTTCATTTCATCTTGGGAAAAGTAAAACGTTTCGTCAGCTGTCAGCACTGTGCTCCTCACATCCTTGAACCTCGTTCTTGCAAAATCTGAAAATGCCAAATGCAGAGAATGAGGACTTGAGTTTTGCACAGGGAGGTGGGAACTATGCAGCCCTGGAACCAAGTGCCCTGCTTCAGGAAGTGGAGCCCACAGACCCCAATGAGCCTACAGATGGCTCGGCTCTGGGGCCTGAGGAAGCCAGCACCACAGCTAGGGTCTGAGAATAGGCTGGGGCTCAGCCCAGCTGACCCTCGATGTAGGGGCCTGGCTTGCGTACCTCCTGGCCTACACGAGGGGCTGGCCCCTCCAACTCTCTCGACCCTCCATCCCAACCTGACATCAGAAAGGCATGCTCCCACCTCCATCAGGTGCCTCCCTCGGCTTCCTCCAGGAGGTCTGAGGAACACAGGCATGGCTGGAGGGGGGACAGCTCCTTATCAGGCCCCATGGACTGCCAACAGCCGACTCTCTCCCTCCCACTCTTCCTTGGCATTTCAGGGCCAGAGTAGCCGTACACCCCACCCAGCCCTTCCCTCACCACTGGGATCAATTGTGCATCCCATCCACTTCCAAATCGGACTGGGGAGCTCCTCAAGGCCTGGAGCCACCTGGAAGCATGCCTGTGCACTGGCAAATGCCTATGGAGTTGAACCCCACACAGGTGGAGGAGCTGGAACCACCTGTGTCCCTAGGTGGGGGCTTCAGGGCTGGCAAATATTGCGGTTTCCATACATCAAGTATGGCTGCTAAGCATCAGGTAACCAGGACAGATAGGCCACAAGTCCCAGACTAGCCCATCCTAGCCAAGGCCAATGCTGTAAGATGACCCTCCCTAGGATCCCATCAGCAGTGTAAGAGTGAGCCACCCAGGGGCATTCTGCACTTGAATTTCAGAGCTGAGAGATATGGCTTCGAGGACACTGTGTACTTCTGAGCCCTGGGGCCCAGGCACAACACAGGGATATGCCCTGGAAGGGAGCAGGTTCTGCTTGTGCCAGGCCCAGACCCACATGGATGCTCTGGCCAGAGTGAGGTTCACTGCCTCCCATCAAGACCCTGTAGAAGGAGGCAAAATTCTCAGGCTCACATTGAGTGTCCTGCTGGCCCCCAATTCACCAGCCAGGGCACCGCCCCTAGTAGGCAGTCCCTCAGTCATCTAGGGCTCATCTGAATGACTCAAGAAAAGGCATAAGTTTTTGGGAGTTGCTCCAGCTGTCTCGATACCCCTCCACCCCTACTGGTCCAGAGGTCTGGGCCCCTTGAGTCTGAGAGCTCTGGGGCTGCTCAGACAGCCCATGCTGCAGCCCTTGCAAGCCATACCTTCCGCTGTGCTGGGGAGCAAAGGCCCAGATCAGCCCCTGCAAGTCCCTCCTGCCCCAAGGTGCTAGTCACAGCTGGGGCTGCGACTCTTTATCTTTGCTGTTTGCAGGGAAAGCTAGGGCTGGCAGGGACCCATGAAGTACAGAGCTGCCCTCGCTTTGTGGGAACCCAGCAGAGAAGACTGAGTTTACAGGACTAAGTGGTGAAAACAACGAGGCCCACACACACGATGAGGCCCACATAACCGGAATGGCCTGAGAGCAACATGACAATACAGGAAGGGCTGCCTTGCCAGAGCAGAAGCCCCAACAACTATCTCCTAACGAGGACAGAAGACCCCTCCTCCGAGGACCTGTGACAGTCATAGCCCTGTCTGCCCTGGACTCAGCTCTTACCCGAGCCACCTCCCTCAGGGACCAGGGCAGGCCATGCACCACGAGCAGCACCCCCACAGGCAGGCCTCGGCAGATCCGGAGGCTAGGGCAGCTCCAGGGCTGCTCTGTGATCAGCCCACACCCACCCCTCCCACAGCCCAGACCTCCATGAGGGCCACCACAGCAGCTCTAGCCAGCAGATGCAAGATCAATAACTGAGAAGGGGAGCGGAAAGAAGTCCCCAATGTAGGCCCAGTGCCAGTACCTGGCAGCTAACCAGTAGGTACGGCTCCTCCAAGCTCCCCTAAAGCCTAGCCAGGTTCCTAACACAGTTCCTACCAGTGGTCACCATCAGGCCAAAGTTCAGGACCTGCTGTCCATATGCTGCTGAGACAACTAAGATGTGGCCCCAAACTGAGAAGGGCCACAAATGCAAACTATACATCTGATTTCAGAGACTTTGAAGTGAGAAGCGTAAGTATCCCAATGATTTTTTAGGTTCAAATTAAAATACTTTTTGCATGTACTGAATTAAGAGTATTAGCATAGCCCTAGCCTGTTTGACTCAGTAGATAGAGCATTGACCTATGGACTGAAGGGTCCCGGGTTCAATTCCAGTCAAGGGCATGTACCTCAGCTGCAGGCTCGATCCCTGGCCCTGGGTGGGGCACATGCAGGAGACACCCAATCAGTGTGTCTTTCTCATATCAGTCTCTCTCTCTCTCCCTCTCTCTCTCTCTCTCTCCCCCTCTCCCTCTCCCTCTCCCTCCCCCTCTCCCTCTCCCTCTCCATCTCTCCCACTACCTTCCACTCTCTAAAAACCAATGGAAAAATACCCAAATATCCCTAGGTGCGGATTAACAAAAACAAAACCAACAAAAAAGGGGCACTAGCATCAATTTCACATTCTTCTTAATGTGGCTGCTAGAGAGTTTAAGAGGACAGATGGAGCTCGTGCTGCATGTCCTTGGGCTCTGGCAGCTGGTCTAGACCTCTGCTCAGCAAACATTTTCTTAAAGAATTTTCTTCAAGAGTCATATAAGTAAATATTTTAGGATTTATGGGTCAAAGGGCAAAATGGAGGATGTTATGTAGTTATATAATCACCCCCCCCAACACACACAAAAAAACAAAACCACCAACTACTGAAAGTGTAAATAAAGCCCCCAGTCTAAACCTCTCATGGTGCCTCCTGCCTTTCTGAGCTCCTCTCAGGACAAAGGCTGAGGGTCCCAACCTGCAGAGCTCAGCCTACAAGGGGGTTCCTGGTGGGAGAAGGGGACCCCAGGATGATGCCTGGCTCACCCACCTTCAACCTGCCCTCTCTGGGCCTCGACTTCCTGTGTGCAAGACAAGAGAGTAGGCCAGATGGTTCCTGCTAACAGAACGAAGCTGGGTTCTGGAACCAGCTGGGCCTATGAATCTCAGGCAATGAGAAGAGTCTGGGAGGTGGCAAAGAAGTGAGGAGCAGCCGGGGCCTAAGGAGGCAAACAGAAGGAGGATCCACACATGCTCTCCACCAGCATCCTTAGCCCAAGGCACTTGGGAGTAGAGGCACTCCGGACTTTGGCTTCAGGATCGGAGTCCATCTTCTGCAGCACAGCCCAACTCCTCGGCCCTGAGCCCATGGCCCAGCAACAGGGTGGGAAGGCTGGCAGGCTGGTGAGGAGGCCTGACACCCTTCTCAGGCCCCCAGCGAAGGTCTCAATCTCACCCAGACAGGCGTCCTACAGGGGACAGACAGACGGCTCCACTCCCAGACAGGCCAGCTCTACTGCAGATCTACACAACCGGCAGCCAGTGTGGAAAGCTCTCTGTTAACTACAGGCATGAGACAGACACAGCAGAGGAGGGGCTGGGTCAAGGAAACTAAGGTATGGGGTCCATTGCAAGGGCGGCAGAGCTCACCAGGACATTTACACTTAATCTGAGTCATTCCCATCGTGACCCGTCTCCTCGTCATCACTCTGGCTCGGCACACACCATGCGGCAAGGGAGAAGAAGAGAGGACACCATCAGTGCAGGGCAAAACAGGGGGGCAGCAGAGGGAAGCCGGCCCAGAGAGTCCTCAGGGACCATGGATGCTCAGGGCCAGGAACTCCCACTGTTCTGTACAGCAAACCACAGACCAAGCCTCATCTTGGGGACCTGGGCCCCAAACGTACTGGCCCAGATCACACCATGGAGGAACACGGGGCTCAAGCATCTCTCTTGCCCCATCGTCCCTGGGCCCTGGCACTCCCAAAGTGCCAGCATTTTCCTTCCCCCTTCCTAGTGAAGAACTGAACCTTGCCCTAACCGAAGTCTGGGCTTTGCACTCGGTTCCTGGTTACACTGGACAGTCTGACTATGTGATGGGAGGCAGGATCAATTGGCCAAGAGGGCTGGAGATTGCAATCAGGTATGTGGGTGATTAATCATCAATCAATCATGTCTACGTGACCGAGCCCAGTAAAATCTCTGGACTCAGAGGCTAAGGGAGCATCCTGGTGGTCAATGCTCTGTTCATGTTGCCCCCCATCCTGACTCCATGAGGAGCACAAACAGAGAAGCCCTGCATCTGGCTGGTTCCCTGCCTCCACCCCATGAGCTCTCCCCTGGTGCATCTGAATCCTCCCTCTATAGTTCCTGTAATAAATCGTCACCGTGAGCATAACAGTGGTGAGTTCTGTGAATACTTCTGGCAAAGCAGTGGTGTGGGAAGCCCCTGAACTTGCAGATGGTGGTGGACTTGGTAGCTCTTGTGTGGGCCGTTCCCCGTGCTGTTGCCCCATCCCACCTGCTCTTTCCAGCCACTTCCACTTTGACAAGAGAGGCTATTACGAGCTGCAGGCTATCATTTGGTGAGCAGGTAAGTCCGCAGTAGTGACATTCACTACCCTCAGGACGTGCAGCACTGCTACAACCAGGGTGCACGTGGGTGTCCCCAAAGCACCGTCCCCAACCCAGCCCCAATGGTTTTCCATGGCTTTCCAGAGGACCCAACCGCGCTCCACATCCCCAGGAACTCCTGCCACTGCCCCCATTTAGAAGTCACTGTGGCCACCACACTTCAGAGCCAAGTATTTTTAGAGAGAGAAATAGGGCCGCGTTTTCAATGACAAAGAAATTTGGGGTCATGCCAGGAGCTCCCTCATAGCACAGACACGTTCTTCTGCAGCTGAAAAGCCACATGAGGGAAATGAGGTTGGGTGGCTGCCCTGCTGAGCTCGGCTATGAAAACTTTTCAAGTTCAGAAATAAAAGCTTCTAAGAGTCCTGCAATTGCTCAGAGAGAGATATGCCTTCTCATGAGGCTGGGGGATCGCAGGGAGGTGAGTTCACCTTCCATCCCAGATTCTGTGGGAAGCACGCCCCCAGGACCCGGCACCATGACTCCTCCATCCCCGGCGTGCCTGCCAGCATCGTAGGGAAACTGCACCAACCCCGCGCTGTCCTGTCCTCAGCAGCAGCAGGACAGCCCACACCTGAACACCTAGCTGCAAGCACTGCAGAAGGGCAGGGTGGGGACTGGAGGACTCGGTGGGCCCTGGGCATGGATAATCATGCTATGGTAAAAATGCTGCCTGTGGCCGGTGGAGGGCCAGCAGTCAGTGACTCTGCTCTTAGTCACCAAGCCCACACCTCCAAGAAAGACCCTAAAAGGTTCACAGGTGTGGTTCTGAGCAGGTGGTGGCCAGCCAGTCTGAAAAAGCCCTGGGAGCCCTTGGTTAATGTGATCAGTTAAAATCCTTCTGGCTCAAGCCTTGGCCGGTGTGGCTCAGTGGACAGAGCATCATTGAAGGGTCCTGGGTTCGATTCCGGTCAAGGGCACATGCCTGGGTTGTGGGCTCAATCCCCAGTGGGGAGCATGCAGGAGGCGGCCAATCCATGATTCTCTCTTATCATTGATGTTTCTATCTCTCTCTCTCTACATTCCTCTCTGAAATCAATAAAAACGTATTTTAAAAAAAAAATCCTTCTGGCTCAGGACTTTTCCTAAACTCACTCAAAATGCCCTTTGGCAGACAACACCCTGAGCCTTCACCAGGGCTGCCACAGAGCCTGCCCCCACCCCCTGGGCTCTGCTAAGGCTGCTTAGACCCCCTCGCCCCTCCCGAGTCCCCCTCAGAGTTGGTTACCACCTGGTTCAAAGGTCTACCTGCCAGGTACAGCCAGCCCAAGCCAATGCTAGGTTCTGTCTGTCTTGGAATCCCTGACCTCAGAAACAAACCCAGAGGAGATGCCACTAGTCTCTCACCTCTGGGGAAGGCCAGCTGCTGCTCCCTGCCACAAGGCTAACTTGAAAGCAAATGACATGGCAGCTCCACTTTGGCCCTGGCTGCACTGCCCTCCCCATGAGACAGAAAAGCCGGTACCCAGTAGGGAGTGATGTCAATTTACATGGTACTGGCCAGGGCAAGGCCAAGATAATACTCCATGGACTCTAAAATAACAGAACCTGCAGGATCCACTTCTTTTACAAACCAAACTCAACTCCCAATTCAGGATGGATGTGGCCAGGGCAGGTGCCACTCGGGCCCCACCCGGAAGCCTCTTGGTCCCAAATCTCCAGGGAAACAGCCCACAAATGGTGGCATCACTTAAAAGCACAGCCACACACTTCCAAGAGCAACTCTTGGAAGAGGGAGCCAGCGGAGAGAGTGGGTTATGAAAGCCACAGGGGCTCACCCTGTGGGGAAGCCTGTGTCCAAAGACCTCTTTTTTTTTAAATATATTTTATTGATTTTTTACAGAGAGGAAGAGAGAGGGATAGAGAGCTAGAAACATCGATCAGCTGCCTCTTGCACACCATTGGGGGTGTGCCCGCAACCAAGGCACATGCCCCTGACCGGAATCGAACCTGGGACCCTTGAGTCCACAGGCCGACGCTCTATCCACTGAGCCAAACCGGTTTCAGCCAAAGACCTCTTGATCCACCACATCCTGGGGGGCATATATGTCTTTCTTTACAGGACTCTGCCTATGACACTCGTGAGAGAATTACAGGATAATGAACAAGCAGCCCAGGTGAGTGAGTGCCAGGAAGCCTGCATAGCAGGGAGTGCAATGAGAACAGCAAGAAACTATAAAGTTTGAAGGGAAAACCAACCCTACACAGGGTGCCTTCTGCCCTCACAAGCCCCTTCCATTGGCAGGAGGCCAGAGTACCGAGGGCTGCTGCCTGCCTGCTGGCCCACCATTACTCACCTTGGCTTTCTCGCTGGGCTCACTGGTAGTGCCGTACGGGGAGTTGTGCAGCTCCTTGGAGACCACACAGAGGAACTCGGCCTGGTCTTCACTCCCATAGTTGTAGGAAGAGCCAATGCTGACCAGCTGCAAGGAGAGAAGACAGGTGTGATGTGGGCAGAGCCACATACGCATCAGGCTCAAGACCAGCCCACCAGGAAGGAAGCACCAAAGTGTGAAAACCCGTGGCAAAGATAGCCAACACTAGGGGAGATTAAGGGACAGGTTTCAGCCAAGAAGTTTTTTTTTGTGGGTTTTTTTTAATATTTTATTGATTTTTTACAGAGAGGAAGGGAGAGGGATAGTTAGAAACATTGATGGGAGAGAAACATCAATCAGCTGCCTCTTGCACACCTCCTACTGGGGATGTGCCCGCAACCAAGGTACATGCCCTTGACCGGAATCGAACCTGGGACCTTTCAGTCCACAGGCCGATGCTCTATCCTCGGAGCCAAACCAGTTAGGGCAAGAAATTTTTAATGCAATTATGAAAAATGAAGTCCCGACACATCCATATTCGGGCACATACACACCTATATCCACCATGCACATAAACCTCATGCAGGACAGGCCTTCTCTGCAGGATGGTCAACAATTTCAGGGTTTCTGGGCCCACAGAACCCAGCATCCCTCCTAATTAAGTCTACCCCTATTCTTTGGGTCTTTTGAAATAATGGATTGCACTGTAAAGTGCAATGCTACCTGACCACAGGGAGAGGGGAGCACAGTGTGAAGGACTGCAGGATGGGGGTGTCGTGCTCAGAGATGGTCCTCTTGGAGCAGGCAGTAGAATTGGGGCATTTAGCATACCAGATGCTTCCTTAACACAGGCCCAAAGCACGTATGTGAGAACACACACACATGCACACATGAGGACAAGCTCCCATTCTGCTTGTTCTCGAGTGGTCACCAGGCCTTCCCAGGAGAAGCCAGGATGGAACCTTCCTCCCCCAGGGGCTATTAACAGAGAAGGGCTATTAACCGAGAAGGCTTATATTCTGATGGCAGGAGGAAAGTCTGGCAGAGGAGGGCCGCAGAGGAAAGAGCTGCTTGAATCTCAAAGATGATGCTAGGAAGCTGTGACTTTGCATGTCTCAGTCTCAGTCTGTGTGAGTCCACATCTTTGTGCGCTTCCAAGTCACTAACACAGCCATACAGGGGGCCAAGGGCCAACCTAACTGCTCCAGCCTACCCCAGGGCTACCAAGGGCTTCTGTGCTTTTAAATGTAAAATTAACCAGAGGAAAACCACTACAATTGTAGTAAGATCAATAGCATAATTATAGAGCTAGCAAACACCTGGAAGGCCCCTCAATCTCTGGCCTCCCTACATATGAATCTGTACTCATAGGAGAGGCCAGAGATGTGAGGCAGCTCTGAGTGCAAGGATGTGGGAAGGATAAGATGGGAGTGGTGGGTGCAAGTGAGGGATGTTCAGAGAGATAAGGCCAGTGTGACCAGAGGAGGGGAAAGCACAGGCGGCCCATGGAAAAAGGGGGACACTCTCTCCCTGTGTTTCTAGAAGTCTGTTCCAGGTTCACAATCGCCCCTCAGGAGATGGGCCCTGCCACCATTGGACCACAGTGGTGCCTGGCCCTGGATGCAGAATGGGCAGTGGGTGTGCAGTCACTTATAACTGGGTCTGCCTGGAGGCCATGTTCTCACAAAGCATGCAAGCCTCTCCCAAACCTCACTCAGAACCTTGTTTTGGCCTCGTTACTGACCACTAGGTGATCTGCCCCTCGTCCCCTGCAGCAGGTCCAGCCCCTGCTTCTGAGAGTAGAGCGTCTCTCATTAAATAAGCATGACTCTGGTTCTGGGCTTTTACCGGCATGAACAATGTCCTCAAGGAACAAACTAGGCAAAGGGAATAAGACTTGAGGAAAAGAGAGGACCCTGCTCTTTTCAATGGATTTAGGATCCACTCCGAGGAGCTAAGGACAAAGTCCCTAAGCTGATCATGGGGAGGAAGCTGCCCATGCAAAAGGCCAGAGGTGCACTCTCCCTCCCAGCAGGAATCACAGAGGTACTCAGCTCTACTTGAGGGTTACCCAGTTCACAGAACCTGAACTGATGATTGCAGCTCCCACCTCCACAGCCCTTGTCCAGGCAGCACGCCAAGAGGCAACAGGAGGGGCAGTGGGAGACACCTGAGTGAGTCTCTGGCGGGATTTTGATGAGGCCAGAGCATAAGAAACATATGCAGACCACAGGACCCTGCCTGGATTCCCCAGGGCAAGGGCAGGGCAGGGCAGGACAAGCTGCAAAACCATCAGAGCAGGGACACACAGAGCAGCCCTGGTGGCTGGTCCCAGGGTGGAGGGAGGGACACAAATGCTGACTGCATTTATCTTTAGTGACGGCTTAAGGGGACTCCAAGCACTTTACAATGCAATCCATTATTTCAAAAGACCCAAAGAATATGGGGAGGCTTAATTAGAAGGGATGTTGGGGTGACCATGTAATTTCTCACACTCTCTCTGGGGAGCACCTGTCCCAGATGGCAGCTATCAACAGAGGAAAATCCAAGAGGCCAGAGGGGGCCTAGTGATCAGGGCAGTCACTAAGGGGGGCTAGGGTCACAGGGTCACAACCAGTACCCTGGGCTGGGGGTCAAACAGGGTCACAAGCCCAAACCTCAGAGCCTCTGTCTAAAAAAGTGGAATAGCAACAATGAGCTGATAGGAAAGGTGCTGGCCACTCAGAGAACACCCTTGATGTGTTCTGAGGCCACAGGTCCTGAGCGCAGCTGCATGTGACAAGAGCAGCCTAAGAGGTGCAGGGAGGGACACAGAGCAGGAGAGAGGACTCAGCACTCAGCACATCAGTCCCAGCCTGTGGCAAGAGCAGAGCTGAGGAAAGTGGAGGGGCATAGCGAGGCCAGCAGCAGCAGCATCTTTCCAATCAAGGGCAGGAAAGGGGCTGGGGGGCTGAAGAGCAGTCCCACTGGGAAGGCCATCGGTGCCACCTCCAGCACAAAGGAGCCCGATGCACCATCTGCTCAGCCAGCACAGGAGGGGCCGGGTGGACATGAGGTGGGACAGGGAGGTTGGGCCAGGCCAGGATGTGGCCAGAATGTCAACCACACACACATTAGACAAAAGACAGAAGCTCAGAGAACAGTCCTCCCAAAAGAATGATCTAGAACCAGAATAACTGCATAATGAATGAGGGGGTGGGGCAGAGGCACTCTTAAGAACAACTCCACCCTCCCTACCAAAACACCGAGGCACAGGCTGTTTTCAAGAGGTGCCAGTAAACCACATTTCCAGGAATCACAGGTGCCCAATGCCTCGTTATTTATGGTCCCTGGGGCCAACCCTGAGGACCCAGGTGGGGTCACTGTAATTAACAGGCTGACATCAATCAAGGCGGGGGTGGGAGTGGGGGAGGGGTATATGCATGTGCGCTTCACCTGCTCAAACTTCCAGCCATCGGACATGGTGGACACCATCTGCGTGAGCTCCTCCTCCTGACACTGAAGTACACGGTAAACATGCTTCACTGGCACCTGCAAGAACAAGGGCCACAGGTGAGAAGGCTGCACATGCCCTGCTGCTCCCGCCCCAGTCCAGCAATCTGGCCCGGGTTGCTGATTCTGGAACAGCACAACAGGAGACCCAGTGAGGCTGACATTTCTTTCCACCTCTCAGGCTCAGGTCACGATGCCTTAAAGTGGCCCAAACACATACACCAAAACAAAACCAACAGGCTGGAACAGCTGCCGTTTCCTTCTTCCTTGTCTGCCTCCAAATATATTTCAATTTCGACATTCCAAAATAAAATGAGTCATGTTCCTAAAATGCCAAGAGCACCTGTGTCTCGATGTGAATGCATGAGGATGTCCGTCTTTGTTACACAGGGGAACCACACAAAGTCCCTGAACCCAGCTGGGGAGGGATTGACAGGGAGGCTTGAAAGCAATGCAGGACCAGCCCGGACCCTGCTCCTAGCAAAGCTTTCATTCACGCACAGCAGCTCAGACATGAACTGGCTTCCAAAAAATTGACATATCTTTTGAGCCAGCCACCATCCAACCTTCTCTGAGCTCTGTTCCAGGCATTTCTGGTGCTGGGAGGCCGAGGGGGTCTGCTCTCATGGAGCTGCTACTCTAGCAGGAGGCCGCGGCCACCACTCACAACACGTGTGTAACCAAGGGGAAGGGGCCATAGGAGTGCCAGGCTGTTCTCTGATGTTAAAGCAGTGACTCACACTAGTGACACTCCAGTGACAGAGTCACAGCCTAAAGTACATTGCTTTAATTTGAGAAACAGTGAATGGCACTGGAGTACTACCTCACCTGAGCCCTCTCATCCGCACATCGGCCCTGTGACAAGGGGCTCCTCTACCTCCACTATGCCACTCTGCAGGGGAAGACTGAGGCATACAGTTTGTACTGGTCCTGGTCACACAGCTCATTAAGTGGGGCAGCTGGGTGGGGGAGGAAAGACCAGGGAGGGTGAGGAGGTGGCGAGGAACAGGGAAGCCTCTGAGGGGGAGTGAGCATAGACACTGGAGTGGGCGTTCTGAGGATAGGCTGGACAGGGCTAGATGAATTTACCCTTCATGCCTGCCACGGTGCCATCAGGCACTAGAACAATTACAGAGGAAGATGGTTATCAAGGTAAGACAGCCAGATCTCAAGGCCTCATGAGGAGGAGGGAGGGGAGGGAGCTCCACATTTGCACCAGGCCTCGGAAGCTTCCAGCACATTCATCACTGGTCTCACCTGTGATGTTTTGCTGTCTCGTTCTCTAATTTTGTCCTTTACAAGTTTTATTAGTGAGGTGATATTGTAAAATTCCGCTTCCTCCAACACTCCTGAAATAAAGAAAAGTAACTATAATTTTCATCAAATCAAAAAAGAAACATTTCATTTGAGCCCTTCTGTGGACCTGTGGCCTATGCCTGACCCACTAAAGGCTCCTCAGCCCCCATCCTAACACCCCAAAGGTCACTACGCAGACATGGCTGGCTCTCAGTAGGGCTCCCCAGGACTTGGCACAGAGGGCTCATGTGGAGAACGATGTGTTTACTGAACATACTCCTGCATGAATCCCTCCACGTGACCTGCTGGGTGCAGAATTCACATACAGCTGGTTCACACACAGGTCCACGAGTGTGGACTGCGAGCTCCACGCTGGGCCCATGGGATGGAACACAGGCATCTTTCCCTCCACAGCCTGCATCTGTCTCTCTGGGCTGGCTAACTCTCCTCCCTCCATGAGAGGCTCAGGCCTGGCCAGGCGGCCTTGTGCAGGTCTCTGAGTCATTCAGCACATCAGTTTCCCTATTCAAGTGTTAGACTGTGGCTGGTTGAGGGAGTAGCTCATCACTCTAGGACTCGTTCCAATTTAGGAACTCCTTTTTTCCCCAAAGATGGCCATTGTAATGTACCTTATTTAGGGACTTGAAATCTCTAAGAATTCTAAAAAACAAATTAGAGAGGCTCTGCTTCAGGGATTCCTCATGGGTATTCCAGAAGGTTCAGAGTGAGCCTGGTCATCCTGGCTAGACCTCACTCTGCACGGTAGTTCCCACTGGCAACACCAGGAGCTCAGAGCCGTGGACTCCAGCTGCCGGACCCACTCAGGCTGCCTCCTAACAAGGTCCCCAGGTGAGGCGACAGAGGGTGAAGGTTGGGACAGGCAGTAGCCACCCAAAGAGAGGCAAAATCTAGTTTGTTTCTTCTCGGGATGACTTAAGGCGACTGTCAACTCCTCTCTTCAGATCCATGGGTGGGGACTGAAGGGCATTACAAATGAGCATCTTACGCTTTAGGACGAGTGCTTGGGCCTAAAGGGCACATCTTTCTTCCACCTGGACACTCCGTGCACTATACTCGGAAGGGCAACACCAGGAAATGGTGTCCACATGGGTGTTGCTCCTGAAAACACTGTGACTGAATCCAGTAGGAAAGCAGGTGAGTGAGGCGAACTGGCAGGGCTTGGTCACATCAAATACCCCTTTCTAAGCAAAGTGCATTGGGAAGAGGCTGTGAAGCTTAGCTTCAAATTGTACAGCTGCCCACACACCACATAAAGGAAGGGTATCCCAAACCATACAACTGTGTGAGCAAGAAAAAAGGGCTCCAGAAAAGACATAGAGTAAGATGTGATGAGAGCTGAGGGAGGACAAAGTTCAGTACTGACAGCCAATCCAGGACACAAGCAGAGCAGAGAAGCCAGAGCCCACTCTGAGTCATAGTGCCCTGAACCTCTCCAGACCTCCCTGGTGCGTGGAGCCAAGCCCATACCAGAGCATGCATACACCAGCCTTAGACCTGGTGCCCACAGGGCTGCATCTGGCATCCCTGCTCCTTGTGACCTGAGTTGGAATGCAGTATGGCATTTGGACATGCAGACAGAACTCAAAGGGGATAATATAGTGGTGCCCTGGAAGGAGAGCAGACCCGGGGTGACTGAGACAGAGGGACACCTGAGAGACTCGCATGGTGGGCACATTCCTAACATACCACCCTCAGATTGTTAAGCCAAAGCATCTCTGAGAATGGGTGGTTTCCCAAGGGAGGAGTCCCCACCCTCATGCATCACTAACTAGACACTTGGAAGAGGGAGGCCATAGATTTACCCACAGTCAGGGGGACCCTTGCAGCCAGGGAGTGGGATTGCAGGGGCCTGGACCAAAGTCCCCAGGCCCTTCTGCTACAATGGTCCTGACAGGCCAGCCTGGCTCTAATGAGCCTTCACTTCTTGGAGGAGAAAAGGGGAAGAGGCCATGCTAAACAGCCCTCTCACCTCTCCGAGACCAGCATCTGCTGCCTCATGGGACACATTTGTGAGAAAGCAGGGAGGCAAGTGAGGGGACTTGGGCACCTAGGACTTCTGCAGGGGACAAGGGCACTCAAGATGCCAGCCTGGCCCCAGGGGCACAGAGCCTGTTCAGGCCCAGAGGGGTCCAGTTGTCATCTTCACCTCCCTCCTCCCCCAGATCCCAGTCTCAACTCACCTTCCTCTGCAAGGTCTTTGTTAATGACCAGCTTTCCATGTCTCAGGTAATTCAGCACAGGCCCAAAATAGGTGGGATCTCTGTCGATTAAATAGGCACCTGTTTCATCCTACAAAGAACAAAGTACCAACATGAATCCTGGACAAGATAGCAGTGGCCCCACAGCTAACCCACAACCAGATCAACGTTCATGGCACTTCAGTGAAACCCTAAGTAGTGTTGTATGCCTCCTGCCGTCTGCAGCCTCGAACCCCTATCTGTCACCATATCAAGTCTAAGCCAAGTTGAAATTGTTTTGTAACTAGGTAACCTTCCTTTAGCTACTGTGAGGCAAGGCAATTATGTATTGAGCCTCTTTCCTCACAGGACCAAAGATTTCTAAAGAAAAGCTGATTGCCAGAGCCGGTTTGGCTCAGTGGACAGAGCATCGGCCTGTGGACCAAAAGGTCCCGGATTCAATTCTGATCAAGGGCACATACCTTGGCTGCAGGCTCCTGCCTGGCCCAGGCCCTGGTTGGGGTTCCTGCCGGAGGCAACCAATCGATGTGTTTCTCTCACATCAATGTTTCTCTCTCTCTCACTCTCTCTAAAAATCAATGGAAAAATATTCTCAGACATAAGGATTAACAAAGAAAGAAAAAAAAAAGCTGATCCTTCTTCATTTTAGAAACCATCCCACAAGAGTGACTAACAGACTCTCCTTAGTGGAAAGCTCTTAAAGGCAGGGCTGACGCTGGTGGGTCCACTTCTGAAGGACACCAAGGCATGGGCCTCTGCAGCCAGTGCTTGCCCTTCTCATTTTGGGGTTACTCCTTGGGAAAGGGTGCAGGATTGAGCGTCAGGGCGATGGCCTGGGTCAGAGGCACAAGAAACAGAACCTCACTTTCCAGAGCTTCACAGTGACTGCTGATCACCAAGGAAGCTTCACCCACTGGGTAGTGGTCCCAGAGTCCAAGCTGTCTATAAAACAGACCATCAGGAGGACAGAGATGGCAGCATGGGTAAACGCCTGTACTTGCCACCTCCCACAACCACATCAAAATGACAACTAAAATACAGAACCACCATCATCCAGAACAGCAGGAAAGCTGGCTGAATGGAAGTCCTACAACTAGAGAAGTAAAGAAAGCACAGTGAGACTGGTAGAAGATGCGAAACGGGCTGGTCCGGCACCCACGTGTGCCGCTTTTTTAATCAGGGAGGGAGATCGTCTCGGCGGAGGCCGCCCAGAAGGGCAAGGGGTCTCAGCCTCACACCAGACCCCCAGCCCAGAGTCCCAGAGCTGGGAAAAGAAGTAAGAACTACAGGCTGTAAAAACCAGTACGGATTGGGGCTCAGTGACACAGAGGCTGCTGGAGACCCAGCCATTCCTCTTAAAAAGCTGGAACCACGAACTGAACTTACCAGGTGTACCGGTTAATAATGCAGATTTTTTTCAGTAGATGGAGTTACACATATACTGATATATATGCAATTTGATTTGCATGCTATTTTGTTGTATTGACAGCAAGCTTCAAAATTTCATGTCAAATTTGCTGAAGGTGTTAACATCATAGATATTTTTACGCTTAAACATGTCGAATTTCATGCCAAAAAAAAGAGCATTTGCGGGAAGTTTTAATTCATTACTTTATTTTGAAGAAAAGTGCTGCTGAAAGTTATCGTATACTTCGGGAAGCTTATGGTGAACATGCTCCATCTCAAGATACTTGTGAACGCTGCTTTAAACACTTTAAAAGTGATGATTTCCATGTGAAAAACAAAGAACGTCCAGAGTTTGAACTGTTGGTCTTCAAACGGAAAGAGATTGAAGACGAACAATTACAAGCATTATTGGATGAAGATGCGTGTCAAAACTCAAAAACAACTTGCAGAAAGATTAAATGTTGCTCAGCAAACAATTTCCGATCGTTTACAAGCAATGGGAAAGATTTTAAAGGAAGGAAAATGGGTGCCACATCAACTGAATGAAAGACAAATGGAAAACCAAAAAGTCATCAGTAAAATGTTGCTTCAACGGCACGAAAGAAAGTCTTTTTTGCATCGAATTGTGACTGGCGACGAAAAGTGGATTTATTTTGAGAATCCCAAACGCACAAAATCATGGGTTGATCCAGGTCAACCATCAACATCGACTGCAAGGCCAAATCACCTCGGAAAGAAGACCATGCTCTGCGCTTGGTGGGATCAGGAAGGTAGTGGTGTATTATGAGCTTCTAAAACCAGGTGAAACCATTAATACTGATCGCTACCGACAACAAATAATCAATTTGAACCATGCTTTGATTGTGAAACAACCAGAATGGGCTAGAAGACACGGCAAAGTAATTTTACTTCATGATGATGCACCATCACACACTTCAAAACCAGTTAAAGACACGTTAAAAGATCTTGCCTGGGAAGTAGTAACCCACCCGCCACATTCATCAGACCTTGCTCCTTCAGATTACCACTTGTTCCAATCGATGGCACACGCACTTTCTGAGCAGCACTTCAAAACGAAGTGGAAAATTGGGTCTCTGAATGCTCTGCCTCAAAACAAGAAAAGTTCTATTGGGACGGTATCCACAAATTACCTGAAAGATGGGGGAAATGTGTAGCTAGCGATGGACATTACTTTGAATAAAGCACTTTTGATGTTTCTCTTGAAATTATCATGTTTTCTTTGATTACAAAATCCACATTATTAACTGGTACACTTGGTACAAGGTCCTGCTTGCTCTGAGCTCCAGCACCAGGGCAAGGCTCTGGGGAACACAGACACATACGAGGAGGAACTGGATTGTCCAGCATTGGGGCTGGAACTCGGGGGGTGAGGGGAGGCAGCTTTCTCCCAGATGGAGGTGCTCACAGGGATCTTGTTCCTATGCTGGGACCTGCCCAGTCGCAGAGCTGACTGGCAGCCATTTCTGTTTGTTCTGCCCTGGTGATTCCCTAAGACCCTGCCTCATGCAATTTACAACCCCACTCAAGTTGTGTGCAACGGCTTTTGCATATGAATGGCCTGTCCTTGCTCAGGCTAAAATCTCGCAAAACAAGCTGCAGCTGAGTCAAGGAGCCCTAAATCATCATAATAAAAGGCTAATATGCAAAGAGTCGTCATGCCGTGAAGCCGTAACAACCAATCAGCAGGGACCTGAGGCTGCGTGGCGCCTGGCCGGGGGACCTGAGGCCGCAACCCCCACCTGGCGGGGCTTGACGGGGGACTTGAGGCCGTGCCCTTCGCCCGGCGGGGCTTGATGGGGGACCTGAGGCCATGCCCCCCACCAGGCAGGGCTTGACAGGGGACCTGAGGCCACGCATTCCCTGCCTGGTGGGGCTTGACAGGGGTGGGGCCGACTGGGTCTGGGTCCCGCCCAATGGGGGTGGGGCCAGCCAGGTCTCGGTCTGGCACGATTTCGAGGCACACAAGGATGGGCAGGGACTTGACTCTGGGTCCCACAGTGTGCCCCAGACTTTGATAGGAGGGGGATTTTCATATACATTTTACTAATTTTCTTTAATCTCTGAAACTTCTGTTATAGAGAAAGGGCAAATAGCAATATTAAAATATTTCCTCTAATTAATTTTCTTTTAATGTGCATGAATTTTGTGCACCGGGCCACTAGTATATCAATAAAAGGCCTAAGACCCAGCACCAGCACCAGCCTACCTTGCTTCATAGCTGGGACTCGTCTGGGTATTTCCAAACCCAATACAAAGAGGAAGAATCTGCAGATCTCTCTATAGCTCCTGCTGGATGGCCCCAGGCAGTGGCTGACTTTGCACCTCCCTGGAGCCAGTGCACCCAGTGGTCAGTATCAGACCATACCAGATTACAACTCTACACACCAATAAGCAACACACTCAAGGGGCAGACTCAGTGAACACCAAAGCCCCACTGAAGTAAGTCTTGCACAGCAGCTCTCACACTGTAGTTGCAGCTGGTCCTCACAGCCAATTGGCCTGGAGGTCAATTCCTCCCAGTGACACCAATAGCAATCAAGTCTCAACTACAACAAGACTGTGCCCACACAGGGGTGCACCTAGAGCTCCCAGCTCAGGTGACTGGGGAGGCTGAGCCACTGGGCCCCATAAAACACCTACTACACAAGGCCACTCTACCAACTCAACGAGACATAGCAGCTCTACCCAATACTAGTACATAGAAACAAACACAGGAAAGCAGCCAAAATGCGGAGACAAAGAAACATGTCACAAATGAAAGAAAGAAAACTACTGAATACAGAGTTCAAAACCACAGTTATAAGGTTACTCAAGAATCTTATAGAAACCGCCAAAAAAAATGGAAAAGCACACACTGATTGAAATAAAGAATAATATACAAGGATTCAACAGTAGAGTAGAGAATTCTGAGAATGAAATCAACAATTGGAAATATGAGGAAGTAAAAAACACCCAACCAGAAGAGAAAAAAGAAAAAAGAATCCAAAAATATGAAGATTGTGTAAGGAGCCTCTGGGACAACTTCAAGCGTACCAACATTCGCATTATGGGGGTGCCAGAAGGAGAGAGAGAGCAAGATATTGAAAACCTACTTAAAGAAATCATGACAGAAAACTTCCCCTCGCTGGTGAAAGAAATAGACTTATAAGTCCAGGAAGCACAGAGAACCCCAAACAAGAGGAACCCAAAGAGGACCACACCAAGACACATCATAATTAAAATGCCAAGGGCTAAAGACAGAGAGAATCTTAAAAGCAGCAAGAGAAAAGCAGATAGTTACCTACAAGGGAACACCCATACGACTGTCAGCTGATTTCTCAACAGAAACTATGCAGGCAGAAGGGAGTGGCAAGAAATATTCAAAGTGATGAACAGCAAGAACCTACAACCAAGATTACTCTACCCAGCAAAGCTATCATTTAGAATTGAAGGTCAGATAAAGAGCTTCACAGACAAGAAGTTAAAGAAGTTCATCACCACCAAACCAGTATTACATGGAATGTTGAAGGGTATTCTTTAAGAAGAGGAAGAAGAAAAATAAAAAGATCAAAAATATGAACAACAAAATGGCAACAAATACATACCTATCAACAATTGTATCTAAAAATCAAAATAAGCGTGTAAGAAATCTAATGAACAGAATAAACTGGTGAATAAAATAGAATCAGAGGTATGGAAATGGAACAGATTGACTATACTCAGAGGGAAGGGGGGGTAGGGGCGCAGGAAGAGATTAAACAAAGATCTTATATGCATAGATGCATTACCTATGGACACAGACAATAGGGTGGTGAAGGCCTGGGGCGGGGTGGGAACCAGGTGGAGGGAGGCAAGGGGGGGGAAAAAAGAGGGACTTCTGTAATAATCTCAACAATAAAGATTAAAACAAAACAAAAAACAGACCATCAGAGGGGATCCTCCTACCCCTTGGCCAGCCCTGTTCTACCTACCCCCAGTTGGGAACCTTTCTGAGACCCCTTGCTGTTCACTGGAGTCTTCAGAGTCAGTTCCAACCACAGCCTCTCTGGCTGCTGCAGTCATAGCCAGGGGAGGTAGATACTAGGGTGGGGGCAGTCCCCATACAATGACACCACTAGAGTGCACCCTGTAGAGGCTGCAGAGTAACAAGCATGTGGGAGCCACCTCAGTATAGGGGGATGTGGTAGGGACTGGGATCCATCAAGGCAATAGATCCAATGCTGCCAAGACACCAAAGATGTGTTGGCTGCATATCTGATTTGGGTTGATGACGGCTGCATATCTGATTTGGGTTGATGACTATGACCTCACCCAGGCAGCCTTCCAGTGGAACTACTGGGTAGATGAGGGACCAAACAGCTTCTGCTCCACACCAGTGTATTCAGCCTATCGAGAATCCTGCTCCCCGCTGCAAGCCAGCCTGCCCTCCCCAGGTAGAGTCTGTACCTGGACTAGCGGCCCCAAAGGGGCAGAGGGTGCCGAGGTCTCCACCCTGAGACTGTGACTCTGTAAACCAGTCTGAGAGTCAATGTGGCCTCCCTGTCCAGAAAGTGGATCTCGGGGCTCACAAGAGGTCCTTAGCAGGTGAGGGCCACAAAGAACTCAAGAGCAGCTGGCTGGCCGCAGCACCAGAACAGCAGCAGGCATCTCTGCAGGGGAGGTGGAACAGTGGAAATTCCTAAACCTCTTAGATGTGACATACCCACAGGCCCCACAGCCAGAGACACAAGGAGGCAGGCAATACCCCATGTTAGGACCCTATTTTTCATTTATGAACATTAAATTCTGGAATTTATGTAGTAAACCCTCATAGTTTCCAGGGTTTCTTCCCTAAGTCCACCTTCACAAAGTTGCTATTTAGATCAGATCTTAATTAAGTTTCTGGCCATGGAGGCACTTCCCACTCAGCCCAGAGCACCTCTGTGCCCTTTTCTCCTGTAGGCCTGGCACTCAGACCAGTCTCCAGCCACCACCTGCTCCCTGCCGCTCTCACCGTGGACTTCCTGTCCCCAACTACACAGATTTCCCAAATTCATCTTCTGACCCCACCCCCATCTAAGAAACCATGGTCACACACTGTCCGACCCGCCCGCCTCCTGGCCTCTGGCCCTCTGCTATTCTCTTAGCAAGACTAAAGGAGCCCACAGACCAGCTTGTGGGAAAATGTTATTTCAGCAACCTCCCTGCTGGTGAAAAGGACCACCATTTCCTACAAAGGGGCCAAGGTCTGAAAAGAAAGGGACAGAGCTGTCAGAACATGGAATGGAGGGGCATTCCACCTCACCCCCAAGGATGAAAAGAGCTGAACCATGACATTTGCACTCACCAAGCTCAGAAGTTACTCATCAGCTCACTGCTACCTCACAGACAGCTGGTAGAAGGTTATGTAGGAAAGATCAGAGGGGACAAGGCTCCTCTCCTCCCTCAGGGCACCCCAAGGAGCCTCCCTTGTCACAAGGTGCTTAGGACTCAGGGCCAGCCTCAGTATGGTCAGATCCTGGACTCAAGGCCACACAAGCCACAACCTAGGCATTGCACTTGGAGCTGGGACATGACAGAAGAAAGGACTTTTCGTTTGTGTTTTATATTTTAGAGAGAAGATGGGAAGGAGGGCGGGGGGAAGGGAGGTAGAGGAAGAGGGAGAGAGAGAAAGAGAACATTGATTGGTTCACACCCTGACCGGGGATCAAACCCGTAACCTGAGTATGTGCCCTGACTGGGAATCGAACCCACAACCTTTCAGTTTATGCGAAAATGCTCCAACCGAGTCACACTGGCCACGGTGAAAAGGACATTTATTGAGTGCCAACAGTATGTGGAGCAGCATAAGATACACAAAGGTAACCCAAGCTTAAAGGGAGCCGTGGCTGGTTTGGCACAGTGGTGAAGAGTGTTAGCCCTCAGAACGAAGGGACCAGGTTCAATTCCCAGTCAAGAGCATGTACCTAGGATTGCAGGCCCAATCCCAGCCCGAGTCAGAGCGTGTGCAGCAGGCAATCTATATATGTGTCTCTCTCACACTGATGTTTCTCTCTCTCTCTCTCTCTCCACCCTCTCCCCTCCTACTCTCAGTAGAAATCAATGGAAAAGATAGCTTCAGGTGAGGATTAACAACAAAATATTGGAGGGAAAAGGTGGGACAGAAAAGAAGGGGCTGGGAGTCAGTGGAAAGTGCAGTAGCCCGAGCACAGACAGAACCTGGATGGGGAGCCTAGACTGGGCATGGGCGAGCTGGCACTGGGGATGGACTTTGAAATGTGAGGCTTATCCAGAAAAGGGCAGGAATGGGAGGGACAACATGTCCCTTTCTGAGGCTCAACAGCTCCAAGTCAGTTAAAGCAGTGCCTTGTGTAGCCAACTTTAAAAATCCTGACCAGTGAGGCTCAGTTGGTTAGGACAGTGGTCGGCAAACACATTAGTCAACAGTCAAATATCAACAGTACAACGATTGAAATTTCTTTTGAGAGCCAAATTTTTTAAACTTAAACTTCTTCTAACGCCAATTCTTCAAAATAGACTCACCCAGGTTGTGGCATTTTGTGGAAGAGCCACACTCAAGGGGCCAAAGAGCCGCATGTGGCTCGCGAGCCACAGTTTGCCGACCACGGGGTTAGGACATTGACTTGTGCACTGAAGGGTGGTGGATTGATTCCTGATCGGGGCATATACCCAGGTTTTGGGTTTGATCCCTGGTCAGGGTGAGTATAGGAGGCCACCAATTGATGTATGTCTCTCATATCAATGATTCTCTCTCTTCCTCTCCTTCCTCTCTCTCTAAAATCAGTAAAAACAAAAACAAACCCTACAGATCCTAAGGTAAGGATTAAAAAAAAAATTTAATGTGAATTTTACAACTGAATTCTTGTTCTATTTTGTTGTTTTTGTTGTTAATCTTCACCCAAGGATATTTTTCCATTGATTTTCAGAAAAAATGGAAGGGAAGGAGGGAGGGAAGGAAGAGAGAAAGAGAGAAAGAGAGAAAGGAGAGAGAGACATTGATGTGAGAGAGACACATCAATTGGTCACCTTCTACACTCACCCCAAACTGGGCCAGGGATAAAACCTGCAACCCAGGTACATGCCCTTGACCAAGAATCAAATCCGCAACCCTGCAGTGTGTGGGCCGAGGTTCAACCATTGAGAAACACCAGCCAGGGCAATTTGTTCTATTTTTTTAAATATATTTTTATTGATTTCAGAGAGGAAGAGAAAAGGAGAGAGAAACATCAATGATGAGAATCATTGATTGGCTGCCTCCTGCACTCCCCATACTGGGGACTGAGCCTACGACCCAGGCATATGCCCTGACTGGGAATCAAACCATGACCTCCTGGTCCATAGGTCAATACTCAACCAGTGAGCCACACCAGCTGGGCTGTTCTATTTTTAATACAAAAATGTTTTCCCAAAAACCTCACAGAGGCCATCCTGACACATAGGATCAAACACACTAATTTACAAAGCTCGGGCAAAGAGCATTCCTAGAGAGAGAGGTGCACAGGGGCCAGGCATTCAGACACACAACAGAACCCTGACTACCCTGAGCTGGGCACTCTTCCACACTCCTGGAACACATGCCAGCTCTCTGTGGCATCCAGAACCTGCCAGTCACTCCAGATATACCTGCTGCTGGGCTGACCTCCACAAAGTCACAAACAACCAGAGTGGGCTTTAGAAGGAACCCTCATCCAGGCCCTGTCAGGTAGCTCAGTTGGTTAGAGCCTCCTCCTAATATGCCGAGGTTGCAGCTGTGATCCCCAGGCAGGACACATATAAGAATCAACGAATGAATGAATGAATAAGTGGGACAAATTGATGTGGGGTTTTTTTCCTCTCTCTCTGTCCCTTCCTCTCTATCTCTAAAAATGAATTTTAAAAAATTGTTAAAGGGGCCCTCATCATACTGTGTTTCTCCCACATGGTACGACTCTCTGAGCTTCAGATTTGCTAAGGCATCACCAGGCTCTGAAGGTAGGACACTCAGCCCAGTGGCTCCTTCACATTGGTCCTGTTACTGGATAATCCCCTGAATTACAGGGGAGAGCTCTCCCCTCCTAGGCTCTTGTCAATCTCCTGAGAAGAATTCAAACAGGTGAAAGAAAGCAGTATTGAAGCAAAGCAAGCGAATTTATTAAGGAAGAAAAGCAAGCAAATTTATTAAAAATGCACTCGGCATAGCCGAAACCGGTTTGGCTCAGTGGATAGAGCGTCGGCCTGCGGACTGAAAGGTCCAGGTTCGATTCCGGTCAAGGGCATGTACCTTGGTTGCAGGCACATCCCCAGTGGGGGGTGTGCAGGAGGCAGCTGATCGATGTTTCTCTCTCATCGATGTTCCTAACTCTCTATCCCTCTCCCTTCCTCTCTGTAAAAAATCAATAAAATATATTTTAAAAAATTATTTTAAAAAAAAATGCACTCGGCATAAAGCACAAATGGACAACTCAACTATCACCTGGTAGGGGTTCAAGGGGTTTTATACCCTTCCCCCTACAGGTTTCAAAGTTCCCCTGCCCGTTCGTTATCTTGGGTAGCAGACTAAGTTTCAAAGTCCCCCTCTACACTGTTGTGGCTTATCTCAGAATGTTTATACATACATCTGGTCATCTTGTTTGGCAAGTCCTATAGCGGCTGACTTCTTTGTTTAGTGGGTGATATAAAACTCCCCCCATTTCCCCCCTTCCCCAAGATGGCTGACTTCTTTGTTCAGTAGGTAAGATAAAACTCCCCTTTCTTTACCCTTTCCTCCTTTCCTGCCCCAGCAGCTATCTTTTCTATGTAACAGTTCCAGCAACGTGGCCCTAGCACTCCCCCCAAGAAGGAAAGTCACAGAGCCCATGACCCAGACCTGCCTCAAGGCCCACCCACCTGGGCCCGGAACTTCGGGTTCACCGGGGAAACCCTGAGACGTTGAAAACCAAGTGGCCTTCAGTGACAGGCTACACCATCCACCAGGGACAAGCCAGCCTGTCTAGCTCTGCCACTGATGAGCGGCACGTAAGGAAATTCGAAAGCAGTCTCCCCTGTGGAGTCATGTCAGTGCACTCTGGTTTAATTTCTTCTTGTGGACTCATTTTGATTTAATGAACTTCATTAAGAAACAGGTCCGGCAAAAATATTAAAAACAAAGAGAAAAAGAAAAGAAAGAAACAGCTCCGAGATGGCAGGGTTAGGACAGGATAGGCAGCAGCATATGAGAACTGTGCTCTCACCACTGAGCTTACCAGAAGGGAGATTTCAAACTCTACAAGATGTGCCAGAGGTCCTACACCAAGACCCTGAAATTCCACGGGGCCTAATCTCCAGCTGCAGCCCACATGGCGACAGACTTGACTCTCATTTAGAAGCACGTGAGCAGGACTCTGTGCCTCGTCTCTGAGCACCTGAGCGTGAGCAGCGTGCTCCAGAGTCCAGGAGCTTTGGCAAGGGTGGGCTGTGAACAGGCACCCTCGGACATCACTGCTGGGCTAGCTGACCAGATGTGTGCCAGGCGTCAGCCCCTCAGAACCTCGTGTGCTTGTATTGCTAATGTGGAAATAAAGAAAAATACAGGACACAAAAATAGAAAATATCACAAATTCAGAAGTCTTAGGCTCATGTTTGCACAAGCACAGACAGGGCCACCTCAGTGATATCTATACTATGTGGTTTGTGACTGAGGCACAGCTATCAGCACGCTGCATTAACATCATGTCACCATTCCACAAGTCTGCACCAGCCCCGTAAGGAGAACCTGATGATGTACACTTGGGGTACTCACATTTATACAGCAAGGAACTGGGCCAAGACTAAGACTCCTGGATCTCGCCCCTTCCTCCCTCTTTCCATCCTTTCTTCAAGTTACATAACAAGCGTGTGCTACATTTCTAGAGTAGCCAGGCTGGGGTTTTTTGTGTATTTTTTTGTAAAAGAGCCAGAATTAACAATGCATTCTCTTCAAATCAATTCCCTCTACTGACCTTTCCCACTTCTCACTGGGTTAGCATTTGACCTACTTGTGAAGTGCTGGCTGTAAAACCATATATCTACCCTAAAAGCATAAAAAAGAGATGCTAGCCTTTGACTCTTGAACATTTACTGGAAGCCAGCATACTCCTCACTCCAGTTCACGCACTGGCAAGAGTGGGTTGGATCACTAATACTAGGTTGGCTGAATCCCTGAATCTCACTCCCAGGGGACCCAAGGGAGTGTTGATGGCAAATGTTTGTGCACAGAAAATCCGATGCTTTGTATTTAGATTTCAATGGGAGAAATTTGACAGAAAGACTATATCCTGCATTTAGGTCAGGACACCGAACCTCCCAGTGGCCATCCCTTTTCCATTGCAACCAAGTAGTGGTGGTGTCCAGTTCCTAGTGTGTTTGTGGAAATCCAGAAGGATCAGCCAAGCTGCAGGTCTCCAGGGGAGGTTTGAAGCCTACATCCATGAGCCTGCGCCACGGGACCCGGGGCCTGAGCACGGGGGCGGCCAGGACACACAGATGAGGCCTTGGCCAAAGCCTAGAGCACGGTGCCCACAGTCACTTGTCAAGAGATAGGGAGGGCAAAGGCAGGGCAGAGCCAAGTCACATGCTGTCCCGGGAGACCCCTGGCCTAGGTTCCTAAACTGAGGGAGGCAGTGAAGACAACCCTGACCGGGAGCCCCACGCCACCACTCCTCCCAGCCTGCCCAGCAGTGTTCTGAGGACCAGGAAGGCCTCCCAGCCTCTCAGACAGCCCACCCCCACACACAGCTGGTTCTCCCTGCCCATGCTGCAGGCCCACAGTAAAACAGCCCTGAAATTCAGAATTGAATGCACTGCCCAGCCAAGCATCATGGATAAATTGGATGCTACTTGTCCCTAAGGGCTGCCACTCCGTGACACCAGGTCTTGAAAATGGTGAGGAACAAAGGAAGAGAATGACAGGCTCTTGCATAAGATTCTAAACAGAAAATATCTCTGTTGACATGTCACACTCCAGCTCCTTGTTTCCTTTATAGAGCTTCTCCACTTGGCTCCTTTCGATCACTTCCGGATTTCCACAAACATGTCCACAAATGGACACGACCACTACTTTGTTGCAACAGAAAAGGGATGGCCACTGGAGACCTGAAAATAAGAGGGCTGAGTGTCCTGAGTTCAATGCAAGATATATTCTCTCTGTCCAATTTCTCCCACTGAAATCTAAATGCAAAAGCATAGGAATTTCTGTGCACAAACATTTGCAACCGACCTAATTAGAAACACAGTTTTTATCTCTTTCGAATTTGCACATGAAAGCTTCACCTATGCCCTCTCTTCTGCTTTGTTTTCTAGTTTCTCACAGCCTTGACCAGGAAGAAGCGGTAGACATCACCCATTGCAAATGAGGAAACGGAGGCCCAGAGACCAGATGCTTGTCCCAGGCACCAGATGCACACAGCAGGATGGGACCTCACACAGCAAACAGGCTGCACACGTGCACGAGTGTCAGCTGGTTCTGACTTAGTTTTCCCTGTAGGAGACCCCACATGCCCTGTAGGCACCGAGATCTGACACTCTCCGGCACACTCGGGGAATAAAGGAAAAACAGGGCTCCAGGTAGAGACGAGGGTGCATGTCAGGGCTCCAGGTCATTCTGACCCTCGGCACTGCCCCTGGACACCTATCCAGGAAACAAACCCTCAGACATCAGGACTCCGAACCCCAGGCTGCCTCCCCAGCTGCAGACAGACACTGTTCAGTGTAGCTTTGGATTTAGGATGACACACACGACTCAAATGAGGCTCCCCAGAAGCAAAGGCCCCATCAGTGAAGCTCCTGAGGAGGCTCCTGGAACAATTGTGCCTCAGATTACCTGGGGGAGTGCCACCAAGCTCCAGGAATAGTGGAGAGGGTTCACAGGGCCCCATTCAGTTCAGCAGGACCCGACCCATTTAGAGACCATCACCCGAGGGAGGGGGACAGTCGTGAGCATAATGCTGTGGTGGACCTGCCAGCTCCAGTGCCACCTGCCCAGGTCACAGCTGCTATGACCTTTATGTCACAAGGCAAGGGGACATCCATATGCCCGGTTTTATCAGGTACTTCCCTCCCGAGAGACATCTCAGGTACAAAGCTCCTGAACGTAAATCCCCTGCAAATATCGTGTGGGTGTTTAACATATAACTGCTGGCATTAGAAAATCAACTAGAGCCCTAGCCAGTTTGGCTCAGTGGATAGAGCATCAGCCTGCGGACTGAAGGGTCCCGGGATCGATTCCAGTCAAGGGCACATGCCCAGGTTGTGGGCTCAATCCCTAGTAGGGGGTGTGCAATGAGGCAACCGATCAATGATTCTCTCTCATCATTGATGTTTCTATCTCTCTCTCCCTCTCCCTTCCTCGATGAAATCAATTAAAAATAAATATATTTTTTAAATTTTTTTTTAAATCATGCCCTAGCTGGTTTGGGTCAGTGAATAGAGGGTCAGCCTGCAGACTAAAGGGTCCCAAGTTCGATTCTGATTAAGGGCACATGCCTGGGTTTCGGGCTTAATCTCCAGTAGGGGGGTGTGCAGGAGGCAGCCAATCAATGGTTCTCTCTTATCATTGATGTTTCTCTATCTCTCTCCCTCTCCCTTCCTCTCTGAAATCAATAAAAAAAATATTTTTAAAAAAAATCAACTAGAGACGGAAACGGGTGAGAATCATGACCCCTGGGGCAGAGGCACCAGTTGTAAGAACCCAGGGGCCCTGGCTGCAAACACTCGGTGGGGGCTCTGCCAGCCTGGGAATGGGGCCTCCTCAGGGCCAGAGTCTCCAGTCCCCCTGGCACCAGCCACTCTGAGGTAGAAGGCAGGACACTGCAGACAGGACACCAGCCTGGGTTCATACCTGGCCCTCACCACCAGCTGCCTCCACGGCCACCGCCCTGCTGGCTCCCAGGTGGCCTCTGCTCTCTTCTTGCACTTGGCTCTGTTGGCAGATTCAGTGCAGAGTCCACCCTTCCTCGCTCTGGGGCTGAAGGGCAGGCCTGTGGCTCCTCTGCTCCCTAACCCCCTCCTAAACTTTTGTATAGAAAACTGTGTATAAAAGTTATGTGTTCTATTTAATTCTTATGCCTTGGGGCTTGTAAGTGGCTTCTGGTCCTTCTCACAATAAAAAAAAAATTTTTGAAGATATCAAAAAAATTTTTTGAAGATTTTTTAAAAATAAATAACTAGGACTGCCTGGGACTCAGCGCCCCTATATCTCTGTTTTGAGATACCTCAGCCTATCTATCGGCAATGAGTGGCTGGCCCAGCTCATCCTTCCAGAACCATCCCCACACCCCTAAACTGACTTGCAAAAGCAGGCCAAGATCCTGGAGGCCCAATGCTGAGGAAACCAGAGCACAACAGTGGGAGAGACAGTGGGTGCATCCCCCACTTAGTTGCCGCCCGGATGCCTTGAGGCTCTCCCAACACACACCACCAAGACATGTGAACTCTGAAGCAGTGTTCTCCAGTTTCTTGCAAGAAACCTCAGGGACTGCCCAGAACCTGCGCCCCTCCCCCAGGCACAGGCTCCAGTGCCCGCAGCAGGAACTGGCCTTCCAGGACCCGTCCTGAAACCAGCCAGGGGCTCTGAGTGGACAGCATGAAGAGGCAGCCAGGAAGCAGGGAGACCAGGTGTGTGTGGCTGAGGTGGGAGCTGGCACCACGAGGTTTGGGTAAGCCAGTGAGGCTATGTAAGAGACATTAACAAAAAGACATCATGAGGGGGAGATTGAAAGCATTTTTGGTACATTCTTTCTAAAAGTACAGATGTAAGACGAAGACTATTAGGAGAGGACTCTACTGACTGCAGTAACCCAGCTCCAAGCACCGGGCAGGGCAGATGTTCCAGTCATCATCTTCCTTAACGCTCACAAAGCCGCCATGACTTAGGCACATTAACTTGCCCCAAGCCACACAGCCAATTAAGTTGTGGGTGGAGTCAGTCAGGGCCAGAGTACCAGCAGGGTTGCTCCATCCCACCCAATACCCACATCCCAATTGCAGACTGGAATTTTCTGGGTGCTCTGGAGTGTGGGGACAGATGGCCATTAAGACCCAGTGAGAGCACTGGGTCCCGGGTTCCATTCTGATCAAGGCCACCTGACCAGGTTGGGGGCTCGATTATCAGTAGGGGGTGTGCAGGAGGCAACTGATCAATGTTTCTCTCTCATCATTGATGTTTCTATCTCTCCCTCTCCCTTCTCGGAAATCAATAAAAATATATTTTCAAAAAAGAGACCTGCGGGCACCCAGGCCACACAGACCGCCTCCCTTGGTGCCAAGCAACCAGCTCCTTTAGAGGACCCGAGAGACTGCGGGCCCAGTGACTGCTGACCTGGAGAGTCAGTCCCTGCAAAGGAGGTTTCACCGCTCACAGGTGAAAGCAGCCACTGACAACCCGGCCACAGGTAGGCATCTCTGCTCCCCTACAACTCCATTGGCAAGATCAGTATTCTGACGGCTGCTTAAACTACCACCAGTCACTGCTGCTGGAGGAGAGGAACTGAAGGATACATGTGCACGGGGCAGAAAGAGGAACTGCTGTGCGGCTGACACCACTTCCTCTGGCTACCCTCAGGTGACTGAGGGTGGGACAGCTGATGGCCTGGGGGCCGGTGCCCTGAAGCAAGCTCTTCTCACTCCTTTTTAGGACTTGACAGCATTGACTCTAGGGCTGGCTCAGGTCAGAGGAGCCTTCCAGTTAGGCACGTTGTGAAGAGATGACCCCTCTTCTGGGAGCCAGCACCTGCTGTACTAAGGGGAGGAGGAGGACTGCCCCCAGGACACAAGGGGACCCTTCCCTCAGGTCCTGAACCAACCTCGATGCGTGGTCAGGGCTAAGAACAGACCCAGAGCCCCATCCTCCAGCAAAGTGTGAACTGACATGCACCAGTGTCTCAGGACACCCACTCATGGCCTCAGGCTGGCGCACAGCTCTCATCAGGACAGGAGCCACTCGTAAGAATTCGGCCAGTTAAGCCCTTCACCTCTGATCTAGTTATACTGAACATTATCTACCATTGCCACTCAGAATAATCCCCACTTCTCTTGCCAAGTGGCTTAAAATATCATATTTCCACCCACAGCCCCATCACTTAGCCCTGTCTATAAAATGCCTTCCACTCTCTTTCCAATGCTGACTCTTGCCAACACCAAGTACACCCGGAGTGAGCCCAAGCAAAGAACTGAAAAGGGCAAGTCATCAGAAGCACCATGATGGCCCCACCCCTCAAAGACCCAACTGCTGCCACAGAATCTGCAAACCCAAAGCCAGGACACTGCCCTGTCAGGGGACCAAAGCAAAGAGGCAACCCACAGTTTTCTCCCGGACGGGCTCAGCTGCAGAGACCAAATCCCCTCAATCTTACTTCATCTGAGTGGTTTACCATCAACAAGTAGTCGTATTTCCTATTGCCCTTATACTCTAAAGTATTTCCACATTGAAACGGGCTGATTCAGCTCTTAACAAGGTCTAACCTGTTCAACAATACCTATGGGCCAGCTATCTTGGAATACAAAGGGACATAACCAAAATGAATCACACATCAAGTATTTACTAAGCACTTCCGGGAAGCAGTATTACACCTGGCCAGTCCCTAAGGGAACGTGGAAGAGAAAAATGACCCAGGACAGACTCAGCCCCCATGGAGGAAAAGAGAATTCACATTTACACTGTCCATAAAGAGAACTTCATGGGGGCACTGGGCCTGGATTTTTTTTTCTTTTTTTTTTTTTTTTCAGAACTTGAGACAAGAAGGTAGGGGACGGGACCAGTTTGGCTCAGTGGATAGAGCGTCGGCCTGCGGACTGAGATCCCAGGTTCGATTCCGGTCAAGGGCATGTACCTTGGTTGCGGGCACATCCCCAGTAGGGGGTGTGCAGGAGGCAGCTGATCCATGTTTCTCTCTCATTGATGTTTCTGACTTTCTATCCCTCTCCCTTCCTCTCTGTATAAAATCAATAAAATACATTAAAAAATAAAAAAGAAGAAGAAGAAGGTAGGGGACAGTGGGCACTGGGTCCCACTCAAGCTCGTCCTGAAATGGGAATGTGAAGACTTCAGGGAAGGGGGACCAGTTGTAGCCCAGCTGCCCACCTTCCCTAGCAACCTGCCTGCCCACTTCTAAAAGAGCACTCTGAAAATGTCCTGTAACTCCAACTCTCCCACATGGCTTCACTGACTGAGCTCCCACCAGACAGTCTTCCTTTAACAGCAGGCCACAGGCATTCTCCCAGTGAACTCCAAACCCTCGGAACTCCTCCCCCTTAAGTCTCCCCACTCAACCCCTATCCAAGCACCACCTTCTGCAAACCCAGGTGCTCAATAAACACTAGTCCAACGCCCAACAGGGAATCTTCCACCAGGACCACGCTGAGCTTCAGCCCTAGGATTATCTGCCAGGTGTGCTTTCATTCATCTTAACTAGGAGGTCAGGGCTAGAGATTTTTACCTGTGAATCAACATCCTGTTTCTCTTCCATTTTGTAATTACTAGTGTCCCACTCCTCCAAACATCCCCTCCCCTCCTCCCTAATCCTCAGATTCCTCTCTCAGGGTTTAGTGACTCTCTGGACAGTCTTTTTTTTTTTTGTAATTTTTGTTAATCCTCACCAGAGGATAAATTTTACTTATTTTAGAGAGAGGCAGGGAGAAGGAGGGAGGGAGAGAAACATCTATCAGTTGCCTCCTGTACCAATCCCGACTGGTATGTGCCCTGACCAGGAATCAAACCCGAGACCTTTCAGTGTACAGGACGACACTCCAACCACTGAACCACACCTGGCCAGGGCTCTGGAGCGGACATTCTTTCATCTAAACCAAGGAGAAAGAAACTGAAGAGACCAAGTATCTTACACATTTTCTCACTCGAAATAAAAAATCCTACTCCTGCCGAGGCCGGTTTGGCTCAGTGGATAGAGTGTCGGCCTGCGGACTCAAGGGTCCCGGGTTCGATTCCGATCAAGGGCATGTGCCTTGGTTGCGGGCGCATCCCCAGTGGGGGGGTGTGCAGGAGGTAGCTGATTGATGTTTCTCTCTCATCGATGTTTCTAGCTCTCTATCCCTCTCTCTTCCTCTCTGTAAAAAATCAATAAAAAATATATATTAAAAAAAAATCCTACTCCTATATCTAGTGTGAATTAGCATTACTCTTTCTGACAAATTCACATTATCTGTGACTAAAATTAACCCTTATTTACTAACAACTATTTTATTTTATGAGACAGAAACTATAACTGCTACTTTACCTTCATGTTATAAATTTGTTTTACATTTTTGAAAACATATATGGCTAAGCAGATGATAATTGGAAAAGCAACAACACAGATATATTCTGATAGATTAATTACCCTCCCTCAGAGAACTATTACAGTAAAGCATGAATTTTTAAAGCAGTCTTGAAACAGTCAAATAAAGGGATGAATGGACTTAACTGTGCAAGCTATCGTTAACTGGCTCAGAATCAATTGTTTCAATGTTGAATAGACAGCCATTGCCTCAAAACAACCCGAAGGACAAGAGCAATTTAAAATCTGACTCAATACACGAAACAGGTACGCCGGAGTAGCAATGCCAGTGAATGACCACTAAGACCCACTGTTTAAAAAGAAAAACAAAACAGTAAAACATACACCCACACTAAAAGGAAAATCATAGCTCACACAGCCTATTTCTATCCTGGAGATGACTGTCATTTTCTGGGAGGTCAGTTCTCTTAGACTCTAAGACTTAGAGAACTTGCTCAAATGAGCAAAGGAGGCATCTGAGGAGTGGGGGTGGGGTGGAAGGTGGGGAACGAGAGGGCCAGGGGGCTGGCATCTCACTCTGATTTCTATCCGTGAGTGGTGGTTTTGCAGGAACTAAGAATTCTCATTTCCTGGTCACAGGTCATGCCACCTGAGGATGGTCTCTGGCATGCCTCTCCGACTGAAGGATGTGAAGTTTGTTTGGAAGCCTTATGCCTGGCAAGTGCTGGGCTGGCAAGGAATGAAGCCACGTGCTATTGCATAGGCCCAACTGAAAGACCCAGGAAAGTAAGAGGAAGGCTTGTGAATTCCCTAGGATAAATATAGGTAATAACTATATTCCAACAGCCTTTTCTGAGTTTCCATCCTATACAGCTTGTATAGCTTCTGAGATACTCTGCCTTGGCCACACAGTCTTGTCAAGGTAATCAACAAAATAATTTACTTTCTATTACTATCTGGAACAACAGTGTGAGCATTATATTATACGAAGACAAGCTGCAAACCGGCCTAGAAATTCCTATCCTTTTGCTAGGGCAGTGGGAAAACTAGGATAGTTAGGAAGCAGTCTGAAAAAGATTTCCTACCTGGCCCTTCCATGACATCCCTTATCCACCCCTTAATATGAACAACATTCCCTTTGAAATATCACTCTGTGGACATCACCTTCTTAGAATGCTAAACGGGGTGCGTGTTGTGGCTGGAAACAATGAAGCACCAATTCTCTAAATGCAAGTCACTGGGAGAGGAAGACGACCGTGTCCACTCCCCCTTGCCAACATTAAGTCAAACGTCTGGAATGTGAGAAGCGAAGGACGCCAGGGTTCTCTGGTTCCAAACTCAGTAAGTACACTGGGACGGAGAAGAGGAGGTGTTGACACACCAGGGGCCAAAGAATCTAGGGAGGAAAAGAAAGTAGATCCACTACAAGTCCGGGATGTGGGAAACCTCTCGCACCGAAGATCAGTGAAGGCTAGATAGAGAGACGCAAGGTGGAGTGGCTGGGGATCCTCGAGAGTAGTAGGTGCTAGGGCGCCATCCCCTCTCCTCCCGGCCGAGGAGTCGGATCGAGCTAGTGACCAGGGGAGTGCGGGGCTCGGAGACCCGAACGGGCCTCCTCAGCATGGGGCAGGGGGTGGGCGGCGGGCCGCAGGCCAGGGCGACCCGGCCCCTTCTGGCCGGCCTGCGCGGCCCTCACCTTATCCGAGTCCAGGTCGGGGTCGGCCTGGCACAAACGGTACAGGAAAGATTTCGGATCCCGGCACAGCGTCTGCCGGGTGGTGAGAAAATACGTGCCGCCGACGTTGAGCCGGACCCACTTGGACACGCTTCCGGGGCGCTGGGCCAGGGCGCCGAGCCCCACGCTGCAGCGGCGGCACAAGCCGCCCCCCAACCCCGCCCCGAAACCGCCTGGAGCCGGCTGTAGAAGCTCGCAGTGATTCTCCGCCATGATCCCAGCAAGCCCAGCCACAGCTCCCCTTTACCGGAAGCGTCCGTTCTTTAATACCTTCCTCCGAGCTCTGTCCCGCCCACGGGTCCGCCCTGCTAATGCGCCCGCCCGGGCGTCACGAGGTAGGCGAAAATTCCGGTCCGGAAAAGCCAAGGATCGTGCCCTCTTCTGGCCAGAGAAGGTTGTGACGTGGTCTGTGATGCTCACGTAGAAGTACAGAGATGAAGACAAGCGCGGGGCTGGAGCTTGGCGTCCCCATCCCCGCCCCACTCCCCGTCTTAATACAGGTCACGACAAAGATCCACCATAGCCAAAAAAGAACTACACCGGTCATCGCCATTGTTTACGCTCTACATGCTTTTTTTATTTTAATCTTTGTTGTTGAAAGTATTACCGCCCTAGCCGGTTTTCAGTGGTTAGAGCATTGGCCTGTGGACTGAAGGGCAGGGGTTTCGAATACCGTCAAAGGGCATATACCTAGGTTGGGGAATCCTTGGGCGTGCAGGAGGCAACCAGTCCAGAGACACAATGATGTTTTGCTCTCTGTCTCTCCCGCTCCCTTCCACTGTCTCTTAAAAAAAATCAATGGAGCCCTTGCTGGTTTGGTTCAGTGGGTAGAGCATTGGCCTGCGGACCGAAGGGTCCTGGGTTCGACTCCGGTCAGGGGCACAGGCCCAGGTTGCGGGCTCGACGCCCCCCAGTAGGGGGCATGCAGGAGGCAGCTGATGGATGATTCTCTCTCATCATTGATTTTTCTATCTCCCTTTCCCTTCCTCTCTGAAATCAATAAAAAACATATTTTTAAAAAAATATCCAGTGAGGATTAACAAAACAAAACAAAACAAAAGTATTACAGATGCCCTTCCCCTTTTTCCCCCATTGACCCCCTCCACCCTGCTCCCACCCCCTCCCCAGGCCTTCACTGCACTATTGTCTCTGTCCAGAGGTTATGCATATCCTAATATACAAAAAGCCAGGGGATGTCACAACCGAAACAACGGGACAGACGACCAAACAGCAGGCTGTGTGGGGCGACCAGGCTGGCAGGGGGGTTAGTGAGGGATGACCAAACGACTGAACAGCAGGCTGCATGGGGCAACCAGGCCAGCGGGGGGGGGGGGCAGTTGGGGGTGACCAGGCTGGCAGGGGGGGCAGTAGAGGGCAACCAGGCCGGCGGGGGGACAGTTGGGGGAGACCAGGCCAGCAAGGGAGACAGTAAGGGGCGACCAGGCCAGCAGGCAGAGGCGGTTAGGAGTGATCAGGCTGGCAGCGGGGGGGCAGTTAGGGGTGATCAGGCAGGCAGGCAGGCGAGCGGTTAGGAGCCAGCAGTCCCAGATTGTGAGAGGGATGTCCAACCACCAGTTTAGCCCCAATCCCTGGCATCCCCTGAGGGGTCCCAGATTGGAGAGGGTGCAGGCTGGGCTGAGGGGACTCCGCCCCGTGCACGAATTTCATGCACTGGGCCTCTAGTCCTATATAATAAAAGCCTAATGTGCAAATTGTCCCCTCCAGCAGGCATCTCGGATCGTTCACTATGACGTGCGCTGACCACCAGGGGGCGGCACTGAACATGGTGGGTGTGGCGACCCGGTGCTGGTAGCAGGCAGCTGTGGAAGCACTGCAGGTCGATGGGCCCCGACTGGAGCAGGACATGGCAGTATGGTGGAGCAGGTGAGCAGGCAGTGCCAGGCCAAGGCGGGTGCAAGCAGGGGCCTGATCACCCTGCTGATCACCCCACAGACAGCAACCAGTGTCAGTGGCAGGGGGCGGGGCTGCCGCCCAGCTCCCAAGCACTGGGAGGAGAGTAGGAGGGCAGGGGGCCCGGCCCCAATCGATGGTCCTGCAGGCAGGATGGTGAAGCAGGTGATGGGGTAAGGGGGGCAGTGCTAGGCCAAGGCAGAGTGCCAGGTAGGGCTGTTGGGCTGTGAGGCTGGGGGTGCGAGCTGGGGCTCGATCTCCACAGGCCACCTCGAGGAACCCCACCCATGCACCAGGCCTCTAGTACGCATATAAGTTCTGTGGTTAATGTCTTCCTGCTTCCACACCTTTTTATTACAAGACTACCATAGATACGCACAAAATCATCCAGCAACTACATTGAAGCACAAATATTTTTTAAAAGGAGGAACAGACTCATCAAATTATATGATTAAATCATTGACCAAATAGAAAATCCTATTTTATAATAGACAAATATGCAAATTGACCATACCTCCGACACACACAAGCCACACCCACAAGCCACGCCCATTAGCCAATCAGAGCGAGTATGCAAATTAACCCAAACCAAGATGGCTACAGCCACAGAGAGCAAGGTTTCCTAGGTAACAGAGGAAGCCAAGCTTTCTGCCAGCCGTTGCAGGCCTAAGCCTCCACTCAAGCTACAAAGTTTCAATTATAGAAGGTAAACAAATTCAAACAAATGGCGGCAGAATGGAGCTTGAGAGAGCAGGCCATGGTTGCCGCCAGCAACAGGGGAAGCAAAGCTTTCCACACACCCTGGCCGGGCCCACCCGCTTAAGGCAACAAAGTTTCAATTATAACCCCAACACAAATGGCTTCCGGCCCGCCTCGGACGGAGCCCCAGGCTTGGCTCCGCTCCAGGCTACAAAGTTTCAATTGTAGAAGGAAAATAAATTCCAGATACCAGGGCCTCTGCTTGCGTTGCCAGGGGGCGTGGCCGGCCTGCAAACCACCACAGGCCCCTCGCTCAGGCCGCCCCGTGCCCCAAGGGAACCCCACCCTGATCAGGGACACCCTTCAGGGCAAACCAGCTGGCCTCCATCCCTGTACCAGGCCTCTATCCTATCTAATAAAAGAGTACTGTGCAGATTGATCATCACTGCAACACACAATATAGCTTCCCCCATGTGGTCAAAGATCCTGCCCCCATGTGGACACAAGATGGCCACCACAAGATGGCCAGCAGGAGAGGGCAGTTGGGAGGCACCCGGCCTGCAAGAGAGGGCAGTTGAGAAGGACCAGGCCTGCAAGGGAGGACAGTTGGAGGTGATCAACCCTGCAGGAGAGGGCAGTTAGGGGTGACCAGGCCGGCAGAGGAGGGAAGTTGGGGGCAAACAGGCTGGCAGCAGAGTGGTTAGGGGGTGATCAGGCTGGCAGGAAGAAGTGTTTAGGGGCAATCAGGAAGGCAGGCAGGCAAGCAGTTGGGAGCCAGCAGTCCTGGATTGTGAGAGGGATGTCCGACTGCCCGTTTAGGCCCGATCCCACCGGTGGGATCGGGCCTAAACGGGCAGTCGGACATCCCTTGAGGGGTCCCAGATTGGAGAGGGTACAGGCTGGGCTGAGGGACAACCCCCCCTCCGTGCACGAATTTCGTGCACCAGGCCTCTAGTTTATATAATAAAGCCAGAAAAAAGTTGTAAAGTATCGTTTACAATAATTATTCACATTCAATGCAGTATATCAATACATTCAACAACCTGGCCCCAAACATGAATTCTATCCAAATAACTTATATATTCAATTTTAAATAACACAGATTGAATTAGAGGCCAACCATAGCCAGCAAATAACCTTATATAAGAATAAAAATATGTCCTGGCCGGTTTGGCTCAGTGGATAGAGCGTCGGCCTGCAGACTGAAAGGTCCCAGGTTTGATTCCGGTCAAGGGCATATACCTGGGTTGCGGGCACATCCCCAGTAGTAGGTGTGCAGGATGCAGCTGATCGATGTTTCTCTCTCATCGATGTTTCTAACTCTCTATCCCTCTCCCTTCCACTCTGTAAAAAATCAATAAAATATTAAAAAAGAATAAAAATACAAAAGTATTTTGTATCCTAATAACATTGCATTGTTTGCTTTTCATAAGTGGTTGTTTTTTTTTTTTTAATTTTTGCTTTACCTATACATCACAGTTACAGCTACAGACCAGGTAGAGAATATCACACATGTTCTAAGTGACTGCCACCGACCTGAAAGACAACTACCAGACTATTAACTCGTCCGATTTTGTATCAAGGAACAGGTACAGCAGCTCTAAATACTGCGGAATTAAATTTTGCCACCTATGATGGTGATAGAGGCTTTTCGCCTGCAAAATGAACCTTATTCATAGTCATTTAGCAATATGACTTGATTCACACCTACCCAAGGACTACCACTGTCTTCAAAGGTTTACTCAAACAACATAGAAGTTCATCACAGTCTGGGCAAAATTTAAAGGTTAGACTAGGGTGGATTACACAGCTTAAAAAGCTTTGTTTTTGTAAAAAGGTCTCTGTACATAATGCTTGTTGTTTCCTCGTACTGAAGAAATGACTTAGAGGGAAAATTCAGGTGTACGAAGGCTTGTTCAGTGGCACACCACAGCTGTCTGAACCAGGGAGAAAACTGCTCTTTGCTGGAACAGCTTCCTCCCCAGACCAGCTCTCCACAGGCAGCCTGCTGACAGCCCTGCCAGCAGCCTGTGCCCCTCAGAGGCTCTGGCAGTGACTCCTGCCCTGGTTTAAAGCACTTGCCCGGCAGGCTGCCCAAGAGGCCAGGGCCACACCCACTTGAGTCACCATCCGTTCAGGTTAGGTTTGGATGTGAAAAGAAAGAATAGGGGAAAGCATGTATGGCAACATCTCCAAGAACAATACCATCTCCAAACTCTCCTGGCGACTGCATCCTCAGCCTATGGACTGGCCAAGGGAGCGGGGTTTGAAGATTCAGAGGAGGGCAGGAGCCCCAATTCTGTGCAATTCAGCCAGTCTTTGCGGAGTCATGTGCCACTGAGCATGGTACCTAGAAAAATTTCTCATCCATGTTTCCCTTCAGAATCAATGGACCACAAACTAAAGTGGAGAAATTAAGTATAAAATCAAATTTAGGTGGTCTGGACGTGAAGACCACTACCACAGAGATGGCACTGCAGAACTTCCCTTCTCTCTGCAGAATGTAAAATTCAGATGTGCAGCTTTGTGTCCACACGATTGGATGCAGAGGAACCTAAACTTGATTCTGTGGCAGCCCAGCCCCCAAAACACCTGGTCAGAACCAGTTGTGCTACCAAAGCTCAAGTCCAGTCCACGAGCAATGAGCCTGAGAACAGGCAATGGCCCAAGTCCGGTGGCTGCCCCAGTGTGAGGTTTGTCCTGGGAGCTGCCAGGGCCACACTCAAGTATAGTCTGCTAGGAGGGAGCCCACCACCATGAGCTCCCAGTCTTAGGACGTGTGGGGCTCTTGATGTATATTATACCCCAGTGGTTCTCAACTGGGGCAATTCTGCCTCCCCACTGCCTCATGGACCCTTGCCAATATCTGGAGAAATTTTGGATTGCCATACCAGGGAAGGAAGAATCTGTGTTACTAGCATCTAGTACATAGGGGTAGGGATGCTGTAATACCCCACAGTGACAGTTTGAAAGGTCCTGAATGATCTTGTAGACCCGACCCTCTCTCCCCCAGGAAGAACCCCATCAAGTGTATGGTGACCGCCCTCAAAACACTCAGTATTAGGGCAGGCCCTGTGTTGAGCCCTGAACTGCACTACCCCTTAGAACAGGAGGGAGAAAGAAGCCCAAGCACAGGGATCTGCAGAGGTAGCAGTACCCAGATTGAAAAGCCCATGTTAAAAAATGTTAATGCTGTTCTGGGTGATGCGTAGAATATGGCGGAAGCAATGCTGTATGAAATCTGATATCTTACCTAATAATAGACAAATATGCAAATTGACCATACCTTCGCTATGTCCACGATTGGCCAGGAGGCGCGGGGGGGCGGGACTCGGGGTGGCCGGGGTGGCTGATTGGGCCGGCGGGATGCTGAGCTCGTGTCGCCAGCGGTGGCGCGAGCTCAGCGTCTGCACCATGGCTGTGCTGCGGCACAGAAGGGGCTTCTGGGGCAGCGAGCCCACGTCCCGCCACAGACCATCAAAAGCGGGGGAGCTGGGTGCCTGTCCGTTCCAGCACCAGGCCTTTCAGAAGCCTCCCCCATGCCAGAGGCTTCTGAAAGGCCTGGTGCACCAGCAGACAGGCACCCAGCTCCCTCACGATTGAAAGCGGGGAGCTGTGTGTCCGCTCCGGCACCAGCAGACCCCCTGCCATCAAAAGCGGGGAGCAGGCTGCTAGCAGTGTCCACAGAGCGTACTAGGCTTTGTGGGGCAGTGGATATGGCCTGGATGGCAGGTTAGGCCTAGGGGACCCTACACGTGCATGATTTAATCATGCACTGGGCCTCTACTTAGGTTATAAACATCACTGCAGCTTCTTCCATTTTGCGTGTGTGCTCTTTCTCTTGAAACATTCACTCTGGGGAAAGCCAGCTGCCACGCGGTGCAGACATCCAGACAGCCCTGTGGAGAGGCCCACCCCCCAGGTGAGGAAGTGAGGCATCTACCAACATCTGGGTGAATGGACAATCTTGGAAGTGGATCCTCCTGCCCCAGTCAAGCTTTTAGATGACTCAGCACCGCCAACATCTTGACGGCAACCTCATTAGAGACTCTGAGCTAGAATAACCCAAGATGCTCCTGGATTCCTGCTCCTCAGAAACCATAAGATAATAAATGTTTGTTGTTTTATGCCTGTAAATTTTGGGGTAAGTCATTACACAGTGCTACATAATTAACACACTAGCTGTGTGAAGTTAGGTAAGTTCCGTTACCAGGGAACCCCGTTTCCTCCCTTGTGCTGAGAGGGTTATAGGAATGAGTGAGAAATGCCTGAGTTAGCACAGGCCAGGTGCAAGTACAGAGCTGGGTTTGCAGTGAGTACTCCACACAAATGGCCCATGTACATAAGGCAGCCTTTTAGCTCTAGCTCCCCCCACCCAGGATGGTTATGGTCATCCTCCTGCCCCTCCCTAGGTGGGACTTGACCTCACAATGTCAGGCCAAGTCATTGCATTCTGTCCAGAGGTCACCCTTCTGCCAGGGGCAGAGGCTCTGGGCACAGAAGGGACAAAGAAAATCTGGGGGCTGTCCTTCTCATTCCTCCAGCCAGGATGCCCGTGAACTCTGCTGGGACAGGTGAGTACACCTCCCCTCCTGCTCACTGTCCTGGGAAAGGGAGCCAGAGCTAACACATGGAGGGGGTACCCTGCCTCTCGCCAGGAATGAGGAGCAGCCTGGCCTGGCCTGGGCTTCACACACTGGCTGCCACTGAGGCCCCACAAGAGCTGAGAACTGTCCTACCATCCTCTTTCAGCTGCCACTCCCTGCCCTTCTTTTTTTTTTTTTTTAATATATTTTATTGATTTTTTTACAGAGAGGAAGGGAGAGGGATAGAGAGTCAGAAACATCGATGAGAGAGAAACATCGACCAGCCGCCTCCCGCACACCCCCCACCGGAACCAATGCACATGCTCCTGACCGGAATCGAACCTGGGACCCTTCAGTCCACAGACCGAAGCTCTATCCACTGAGCCAAACCGGTTTCAGCCACTCCCTGCCCTTTTGCTGCTGCCTGCTCAGCTGCCTTCTTCAGGGCTACCACCACCCCTCTCTCCTCACCCCTTCCCTGAGGCTGGCTGACATGTGGTTGGCTCCACCTGCTGCTCCACTGGGCTCTAGTGCTCAACCTGTTCTTTCTCGCTGTTCTCTGAGTTACTCAAGAACGACATGGCCATGTTTTCGTGTAAGAGGCTCTAAGTTTTTCAAAAAGTTAAAGACCCCAGTTCATAGTCTGCAATTTGCTGCTTTGCCTTCACTCTCCTTCTCTGCAGAGCTTTGCCTTGTTCTTTTCAGAAGCTGCATAGAATTCTCTAGCAATAATTTACCATTCTCTTGTTGATATTTTGGTTGTTTTTCTTTGTGTGTGTGTGTGTGTGTGTGTGTGTGTGTGTGTGTGTGTGTGTGACATTAAAGCCACGCTGTCACAAAGATCCTTGCACAGCTTTACATTCCCACGGGAGAGCTTCTTAGGATTTCCACAAAGAAGATATACCCATTTCATTAATTTTTATTTGCATCAATGTTGAAGAGGCTAAAGAAGTGATACCTTAATCAATAAAGTAATTAAAAAAAAGAGGCCAAAGAATTCTAAAAATACTTGTAAAGAGAAACAGTAGCCCCTGCCTCATGTCTCCCTACTCATATTCCACTTACTATTGGTTTCAGTGTTTTTCCTGTGATTTATGTCCATCTTTTTAAACACTATCTCGGTACTTTGTCTTCATTCATTAGCTACTGCCTTTCTGTTAAAAGGGGTGAGGGGTCAGCTCACTCATACCTTCTCCTACTCCAGTTTCTACCAAGGTGGAGTATGATAATTACCAGTTGAATCAGTGCATCTGTATTATGACTGTAAACATCACCCACAACTGAGATGAGTGAGATGCCTAGGAAACTGTGTTTGCTCTTCTATTCCTTTTCCCCCCTTCTTTTTCTGGTACACTGTTTTTCTGGGGTTTTCCTCACCTCTCGCAGCTTCTTAATTCAATTTTAATCTATTATTTTCTTTTTTAAAAATATATTTTATTGATTTCTTACATTGAGGAAGGGAGAGGGATAGAGAGCTAGAAACATCGATGAGAGAGAAACATCGATCAGCTGCCTCCTGCACACCCCCCACCGGGGATGTGCCCGCAACCAAGGTACATGCCCTTGACCGGAATCGAATCTGGGACCCTTCAGTCTGCAGGCCGACGCTCTATCCACTGAGCCAAACCGGTTTTGGCTATTTTCTTTTTTTATTTAATTTCTTTATTAAGGTATTACATATGTGTCCTTATTTCCCCATTACTCCCCTCCATCCCCCCGATTCATGCCCTCATCCCCCTGTTGTCTATGTCCATTGGTTAGGCTTATATGCATGCATACAAGTCCTTTGGTTGATCTCTCCCCTTTACCCCCACCCTCCCCTACCTTCCCTCTAGAGCAGTGGTTCTCAACCTTTCTAATGCCTCGACCCTTTAATACAGTTCCTCATGTTGTGGTGACCCCCAACCATAAAATTATTTTCGTTGCTACTTCATAACTGTAATTTTGCTACTGTTATGAATCGTAATGTAAATATCTGTGTTTTCCAATGGTCTTAGGCGACCCTGCTAGCGGTTCTCAACCTGTGGGTTCCGACCCACAGGTTGAGAACCGCTGCTGTAGAGTCTAAGGTTTGATGGTCTGATCGATGTTTCTCTGTCTCTGGATCTGTTTTTGTTCATCAGTTTATGTTCTTCATTATATTCCATAAATGAGTGAGATCATGTGATATTTATCTTTCTCTGACTGGCTTATTTCGCTTAAAATAATGCTCTCCAGTTCCATCCATGCTGTTGCAAATGGTAAGAACTCCTTCTTTTTTTACTGCAGCGAAGTATTCCATTGTGTAGATGTACCACAGTTTTTTAATCCAGTCATCTGCTGATGGGCACTTAGGCTGTGTCCAAATCTTAACTATGGTGAATTGCGCTGCTATGAACATAGGGGTGCATATATCCTTTCTGATTGGTATTTCTAGTTTCTTGGGATATATTCCTAGAAGTGGGATCACTGGGTCAAATGGGAGTTCCATTTTTAGTTTTTTGAGGAAACTCCATACTGTTCTCCACAGTGGCTGCACCCGTCTGCATTCCCACCAGCGGTGCATGAGGGTTCCTTTTTCTCTGCATCCTCGGTTGATTTGTTGATGATAGCCATTCTGACAGGTGTGAGATGGTATCTCATTGTCGTTTTGATTTGCATCTCTTGGATGATTAGTGACTTCGAGCATGTTTTCATATGCCTCTTGGCCTTCCTTCTTTCAAAAAGTTTCTATTTAGGTCGGTTGCCCATTTTTTGATTGGGTTGTTTATCTTCCTTTTGTTAAGTTATAAGAGTTCCCTGTAAACGTTGGAGATTAAACCCTTATCGGTGATAACATTGGCAAATATGTTCTCCCATGCAGTGGGCTTTCTTGTTGTTTAATCTATTATTTTCAATATATTTTTCTGGAGCCCTTGAGTCTATGTGTTCCACATTCTTATCCTGGGATTTCTTCTCATTATCCATTTCAAATCGCACTTTCTCCTTGAGCACTCCTGAGTCCTCCTTACCTGATTTTCTTTCTCTCCCACAGCATTTATTACCATCTAACATCCAATAAGATGTGTTTATTTATTACTAGAGGCCAGGTGCACGGATTTGTGCACGTGTGGGGTCCCTCAACCTGGCCAGCACCCTCTCGCAATCTGGGACCCCTTGGGGGGATGTTGGACTGCCAGGGCCTGCGGGGATTGGGCCAAAACCCAGCAGTCTGACATCCCCGAGGGATGTAGCAGTGCCCAAGTGGCAGGTGGCCAAGGAGGAGCCCCAGCCCAGGCCAGGTGCAGCTCCGCTGCTGCTCATTCCAGCTCCGCTGTGCCTGCCCTGCTGTTGCTGCAGCCGGGTTGTGCTGCCTTGGAGGTAGGAGAGGCTCCGCTGAGAGGCTCTCCTGCTGTGGGAGCGCACTGACCACCAGGGGGCAGCTCCTGTGTTGAGTGTCTGCCCCCTGGTGGTCAGTGCACATCACAGCAACCAGTTGTTCCTGTCGGTCTGGCCCCTTAGGCTTTTATCTATATAGATGCTTGCTATCTGCACTTCCATCCCCAACCACAAGCCAGTGGTATCAGAGTTCCACGAAGGCAGAGATTTTTGTGTTTACTCATTAATGAATTGATAATATCTAGCACAGTGCTTGGCGTGGTGGAAATGTCAATACATATTTGTGGAATGGACGAATCCTGGGACTCCCCTTTACCCCTTCCTGCGTGTTCTCTTTCTTCCTACTTCCTGGATCTCATGCCTTTTTTCTTGGTTTAGTGGAGCACATCCCTCAGTAACTTTCTGAGAAAAGGTGCTTATGATAAATATATATATATATATATATATATATATATATATATATGTGTGTGTGTGTGTGTGTATATATTTGACTCTATAGCTTTATATATATTTACACTCACATTTAGTGTACACTCTGGCAGATTTCTTCACATGCAAGATGGTCATAAATATTGAGTATCTCATAAGGTTGTGATGAGAATGAAGTAAGATAAATCATATAAAGTGGTTAACATTCTCTGAGGACAAGTTATAATTACTTTGTGAAGACTAAAATACATTTAAAACAAGGTTTGTTGGGAGGCAGTTGAGTACAGTGGCCGAGGTCAGGGTGTCATGGTTAGTCAGGACAGGTTTTGAATCCTGAGCTCTGTGATCTAGTAACTCTGTGACAGGGACAAGGCAAGTCATTGGCGCCTCAGTTTCTTCATGTAAAAAATGGAAATGGTCAGAGTACCTACTCTTTTTTTAAAAAATATGTTTTTATTGATTTTTGGAGAGAGAGAGGGAGGGAGAGTGATAGATAGAAATGTTGATGAGTGAGAAACATCAATTTGCTGCTTCCTGCACATTCCCCACTGGGGATGAAGCCTGCAACCCGGGCATGTGCCCTGAGTGGGAATCGAACCAGTGACCTCTTGGTTCATGATTCAACACTCAACAACTGAGCCACTCCAGCTGGGCCAGAGTACCTACTCAAGTCCTGAGAGGAACACCTGCAATTTGACCCAGCGGTTCTATCTGCTAATAATTTATGTTAAGGAAATAAGTATGGGTGTGCCTGGATTTAAGTGTAGGGTCTTGTTCATGGGGCAGGAGGCTGGGATCCACTTCAGTGTAAGTTAGGAGGGAGCTTTATCAATACATGGATCTTTAAGCTATACACTTCCTCCAATAGAGTCCTCCTGGACAGTGCATTGTTAAGTGGTAAAGGTGAGTATCAAAGCAGCAGGAGTCCTTCTGGGGAACAGAGGTTACACTTGACTTTTTATTGTTTCTAAAGATCAGTACATGTGCCGAGGACTGGAAGTCTGAATAGTCAAAGACTAAAAAATTTGATTTTTAAGGGGGGCAATTAGAGAATGAGTTATCAACAGTAAATTTTTTGCATTTCTTATGGTTCTAGGAGCCTCATATACAGTATATATGTTGTGACATGTTTGTGCTTTTCAGTTGTTTCGAAAACTTTATTTGCTATTTTTTCACATCACTTCATATTATTATTATTATTTAAACCATTTCTTAGTGATTTCTTCCTCAGTCCTTTTGTTCTTTTATTTTTCTCTGTCATGGATGCCATGTTCTTTGGAAGGTTGTTTAGACCACGTTAATGGCCTTTTAGGCTTCCTCCACATGAATAGTTCACTTTTTGAATAATAAGAATTATATGTCACGGGGTGGGGCATCAGGATTTTAGAGATGCTTAGGTGGGGCATGGCCACAAAAAGGTTGGGAACCATGCTCTATAGCCTAATGGTCGAAGGACAGCCTCTGGCATGGTCTGGCACTACAAGACCTAGGGCAAGTTACAGAACTGTGTGCTATGCCTCAGCCCCCTCATCTGGAAAGTTGGGCAACAATAGTTGGATGTTTGTTTAGAGTAAATGAGATTAGACATGAAAATTCCTTACTAAGAATAAGTGCTGAGTAAATGTTAGCGGGGCTATTATTGCTACCCAACAATTAAGTCTGGCCAGTGTGCCCTGGCCGGTTTGGCTCAGTGGATAGAGCGTCGTCGGCCTGTGAACATTCCAGTCAGGGGCACATGCCTGGGTTGTGGGCTCAATCCCCAGTGGGGGACTTGTGGGAGGCAGCAGATCAATGATTCTCTGTCATCATGGATGTTTCTATCTCTCCCTCTTCCTTCCTCTCTGAAATCAATAAAAAAATATAAAAAAAAAAAGTCTGGCCAGGGTGAATTAAGGGTTCGGTGATTTTATTGTTACTTCTGTATTGTTATATAAAAAAATAAACGCCTATATCTTTTGGAAATAGGAAGAAAAAAATATTACTTAAATATGCAAATGTTCAGGTAACAAAGGTGAGTCTAATTTTGTTTAAAAACTGTGTGTGGCCCGGTTGGTTGGTATGTCCTCCTGTACATGGAAAGGTCATGGGTTCCATTTTTAATAAGGAACCGATGATTCTCTCTCTCCCTCCCCCTCTCTCTACAAATTCAATAAAAAAGCATATCCCTGAGTGAAGACTAAAAAATAAAACTTAAAAAAATAACTTTGCTATTTTTTTCACATCGTATAAAACATCATCGCGCAACAATTTGAATATATTTAATGCCACTGAAGTGTATACTAAAATGGTTAATGTAATAAATTTTGTCCATTTTACCACAATTTAAAGAAACAAAAATAACAGCGTCATTATCAACAAAAACAACTTCAAAAACATTCAATATCACCTTCATCAATTAAAAAATTATAAGCAAGGAAGTTCGGAAAGTGTTCCTGGGGCCATTAGCGGAGATGAGATGTTCTTTGCCGTATAAATATGACTCGAGAGCCCAAATTTCCTACCGTGAACAATTCTCAGTTTTGTAACTGGTCAAGTTTGGTCTCCGCGTTTACGCAGAGCCGGGCTTCCGAGCCGGAGCGGCGGGTGGGAGCCCAGCCTCGCCTCCGGTCCGGGTGTGACCTTGGCGGGCCCTGCCCCTGCGAGCCACCTTTTCCCAGTCCGGGAGCCTGAGATGACAGTTCGCCCCCTTCCCCGCCCCGCACCGCCCGGCGGCCCCGGGATTGGCTCCCACCCGGTCGCGCCTCCACCTCCCAAGACAGGGTCGCGCGGGACCAGCCCGCTGGGCCCCAACCCGGAAATGCGGCTCCAGGGGCGCCGACTCAGCTGACCAGGGCCGCCGCGTGACGACGGCGAGCACGGCCAATGAGTGCGGGCGGCGGCCGCGGTTTGAAGGAAGTCCCGCCCAGCGTCGTGCGGGGGCGGGGCGGCGAGCGGCGGGGCGGGCGCAGGATGAGGGCGGCCATTGCTGGAGCTCCGCTGCGGAGAGGAGGACGCTGAAGAAGCGCAGAGTCGCGCGGGGCTGCGGAGAGGTGCCCGAGCCGCCGCGGGGTCCATGGCCAGGACCACCAGCCAGCTGGTGAGTGCGCTCGCGGCAGCCGGGGCGCATCGGCCTGTCACCTCCCCGAGCGCGGCGGCCGCCTGGGCCCGACGAAGCTTGGCGGCCCAGGATTCCGAGGGCCGGGCGGCGTCTCACCTGGGGCCGGGCACCAGGGCGGAGGGCCGTGGGCGCAGCGGGGACCCCACTCAGCCACCGAGGGGAGCCCGGTATCCGTGAGGTGGGCGCCGGTGCTGACAGGGGCGCAAAGGACGGGGGAAGCCGAGGAGGTGTCACCAGCCGGTCCGGGTAGAAGTGTTTGGAAAGTTTGTTTTCGGCGCGGCCTAGAGCCGAGCCCTTGGGGTTACTTTTCCTTCTGTGTGCGGAGGAGCCGCCAGGGGCCTTCACTGCCAAGAGGTCCCGGTGCCTCTGCCCGCAGCAAAAGCAGGAGGTGCGAGCGCTTACTCAGAGCACCTGATGCTGCTCCGGGCCTTCCCAATTCCCGGTTAGCGTGGAGTCTGAGACGCCTTTCTCGGCCCGGAGGGTGCTTTTCCTGACTTGAGTCCGCGCTCCGGAACAGGCACCGGTGTTGGGGAAAGCCCCCGGGAAGCTCGGCTTGACCCTACTGACTAGGGAAAAGGGAGCATGACAGGGAGGAGAGGTTTTATGGGGAAAGAAAAAGAAAAGCATTTGTTAGGTTAAATGTTTTGCTAAAAGTATATCTAGTGTTTCTATGTTTTCTCTGTGTTGCTAAAAGTATCCCTAGTATTTTTTATGTTTATTTCTCTGCTAAATTCTGGGCTCTTGGGAAGATGGTTTAAGGTTTTTATACCTTCTGTGCGAATGTGGAGTGAGTGAGGGAAGAATGTCTAGACAGCTTGCAAAGTTTTGGTTGAAAGGGCAAATCCCTTAAATGAAGGAAGATCCGTGAAATGTACTTGACCCTCATCGTTTGGGGGTGGCGGTCGTGAGCCCCTTTGAGAATCTGAGGGAAGGTGTGCGTCCTCTCCTGAGAAAAACGCACAGCTACATTGCGTTTTGTAATTACTTCAGGAAGCTCTTGAACCTTCTGCAGCTCACCCATGGACTTCGTGTAAGAACACTCAGCTTTGTGGAGATGGGTGATAACCCAGGGTCTAAGAGGAGGAGAACCTGTTCTGTTGAAGAAAATGGTGAAAGGCAAAAGGGATGTCTTTGATTATTGCCACGTGTGGTGCCCGGGTGAACACACAAAAACACAATTTAGGAGGTTTGGTGAAGCTCAGTTGAGGCTGAGGCTGATGTTAATCCTGGATATTTGTAAAATAAACTTTCACACAGTGATGCTGTTGCAATGCAAGGTGTGTGCTTTGATGGTGTCCATTGGAGGAGAAAAAGTGCATTTTCCCATAGTCTCGGTAGTTCCACGGCATGGTATTTGACACCTGATGTTTTCTTGGCATGAGGCAGCTTTTTAGTGCAAAACGCTGGAATCCAATGAGAAGAAATGAATTACAGAATAGATGTTAGCCCTGTTCCCATCAGGAAGTGAGAGGAACAAGGATTTTGTGACTGGAGCTAGGTTCCTTCACATGTATGTGAGACGATGCCATGTTTCCCATCAGTAATGGCAGAGACACCCCAAAATAGGATTTTCTTTTTTTCTTTTCTACATGAGGACCGGTAGATTTGCATGGTTCAAATGAGTTTGCTGTCAAGTTAGGAATTATAAGGTGGCGCTGTATGAGAATCCCCCGTCCAATGATTAATTTTCCTATTTCTTGAAGTGTGTACAGCCAACAGGGGAGCAGTAGGAGTTGTGAAGTGTGAAAATGGCCTAGCCCAGCTTGATAGTAAGGTGGGCCCTGGGCTGTGGTACCACTGATTGAGCACTTCCTTTAAGGCAGGCACTTGGCTAGATAGTTCACACAGTTTTGGTTGGCTTCTGTCCCCAGTTTCCAGGTAGGTGTCGTTCCCATTTTACAGGTGTGGGAACGGGTGCAGAAAATGTTAAGTACCTGTGTGGTAAATAGAGTCTGTCTGAATGATAGAGACCAGGTGCTGCCCTGCCCCTCACCTGAGGTCTGCTGGGCAGTTCCGTGCAGCACTCAGTCTAAGGAAGTCCTCCGTACCACTGCCCAGGAGGTCTTTCCCAGGGGCTTGTGCCTGAATGTCTTAACTGCGCTGGAGGCTGGAGGGACATTGTTACATGGATGGACAGCACACTTATTTCTTTGGGCAGATAGCTGAACTCTGTGACCCCGGAACCTGTTGCAGCCTCACACTGTCAGAAAGCAGCTGTTTGGAAAGAGGCTCTGGTTCATCCTCATCTGAGGGCTGATATTCTGAATGGGTGAGGCTTGGAATCCTCCCTTTGGAAAAAAGACTGTCCAACGATTTTGTTAAATGAAAAAGTGGTGATTAGCCAGAGTGGCTCCCTCCAACTGTAGGGTGGCGGTGTGTTTGCAAAGGTGGCTATATCTGTGTGGGCCGGTAGTGGGGAAAACAGAACATGGAAAGAAGTGGGCTCTGACTTTCATTCTCCCTTTTGGTAGGTAGCTCCTCCTATAGTGTGATGTATTTCTTTCCCATGACATCCCTACCGCAGTTACTGAGCTGAGTCCAGAGCTGGCGAGGTGAAGTCCCCATGCTAATGAGGTGGAAGTGTGGGTTTGTTCTACTCCTTGGACATGCGTTTCATGAGAGGTGTCACAGCACATGCGTGCAGAGATGTGGGGCCTGGAGAGAGGCTTTGTTTTGGGCAGCTGGTAAAGCAGGTGTGGGCCTCTAGGCTGCCTGTAGCACAGCTTGGGGAGGAGGAAAAGGTATCTCCTGGGTGTGTGTCCCTTGAATTCGTGCCCTTATCTCCTGAGACTCCTGATGGGAGGTTTGGGTGCATGTAGGGCAAGTGCATGATGACCTAGGAAGCACTGCATAAAAGGTCCACTCCTTCTGAGATGATGATGTGAGGCGAGCCTTCACTGGCACTTTACTATGCCCCATCCTAAGGGGTGCCTTTGTGGAAACCGACTTGGACTAGAGCAAGGAGCTGATGCTGAGGACACTTGATGCAGAAATGACTCCCTCAGCAGGTGCAAGGGCTGGACTCACGTGTGCCAGCTCTGTATGCCTGCCCTTGTGATGACAGCTGGCCGTAGGGGTGTGGAGCACAGTTGTTTTGAAGGCAGGTTCAAAGGGCAGATCACCAGGGAGGAAGTGCTGGTGTGGAAACTGTAAGTTTTAGACAAGTGTCATTTAGGACTTGTCAGTAGTGCCTTCTCGTGTAACCAGATAGCGTTCTTGTTCAGCGTGACACGAGGCCCTCAGAAAAAAATTATTTGAATATTGAGAACTGGTTGTGTACCCACTAGCTGTCAACACAAACAGGCAGAGTGTGTTTTCTCAAGAATAGGGGGAATGTGTTCTGATGCTAGTGTCTGAGAGAAGAAAGGCCTGTTGGGGTCATGGTGGTTCTTGGAGTCTGTTTACAGTGCTTGATGCTGTTTGCATTTATATAATTGCACAAGGTCTGTTTCTTTTTCTCTTTATTTTTTTATTATTATTTTAAAATCCTCATCCAAGGATATTTTCCCATTGATTTTTAGAGAGAATGGAAGAGAGGGAAAGCCCATCGATGTGAGAGAAACACATCGATTGGTTGCCTTCTGCACCACCGACCAGGGCCCGGGCCAGAGAGGAGATTGCAACCCAGGTACATGTCCTTTACCAGAATCGAACCCGGGACCCTTTGGTCTGCAGGCTGACACTATCTACTGAGCCAAACTCTGTAAGGCTTCCAGGTTGTTTTGACTGTGTTAGGGAGATAGTTCATTCCAAATGATTTAGGTTTGAGGGCACCAAATGCCTTATCAGAGCAACTGAGTCAGGTTTCTGTTTAAATAGTTGGATCACACACAGCCAAACTGTGTGTGAAAAAGATGGCCAGGTCTGACATTAGTAGCCCATGACCAGGCGCATGGCCCACAGAAGGACAAACAAGTGTGCTTTCCACCTGGAGTGTTTCTGAGGGGCCTGAGGAAGGGGGCACATAGTTCCTGATGGCCCAGTGACCTCCTCTATCCACAGACAAGTTCGCACGCCCTCTGTACCAGCCATTGGGCTTTAAGTCAGCTTGCAGCCTGCTGGGATGGTTGGAAGGAATGTCTGGATGCCAAGAAGTTCTTTCTGGATGTCCTTGTCTTTTCATGTGTGTGGAGCTGCTAGGCAGTCCTGCCCACGTTGTAGAGGCTGATGAGAGGCTGGATATAGGGGGCTGTGTGTGTGTGTCTGCTATATTATAGTCTGGATTCATCCAGCTAAAAGCTTACCTTTACAATGAATTTCATTGTTAATGTATCATTCTCCAACCTGTTTTTCTCTTTTGGAATTAATTTAGCTGCAGCAGGAATTGTATCTCAAAGTGACAGCTTTGTATTGGGTGCTGACAGGGAAGGCTGATAAGATTTGCAGGGAAGCTCGAAGCCTCACTGAAATTTCATGAAGTGCTTTGATCTGCATTGTAGTGGACACCTGTGGGAAAAGGTGCTTGCCGTTAACTTTTTTTGTTTTCCGTCCCTGTTTCTGGGATATTGGGCGGACAGTGCCTTCAGTGGACCTGGGAAATCTGCCCACTTAGGAGAAGAAGTTTGTACCTTACAGATCTTGTTCTTGAACCCCATCTGAAATGCAGTGCGTGTGCTGGGTTGTAGCATGGCTGTGTGTCCTCTTCTGCATAAGGAAGTAGTTACATCTAGAGGGGGTTGTCCACATGCACTCAGGCCTGGTGAAGCTGAAAATATTGACACATTCTCTTACTAGTTTCCCCTTCCCTAATCAGAGAAGAACTAGGGTTAGGGTTAGGACTTGCTGGTGAGTCCCCAGGTTCCATGGCTCCTGTGACTTCCCCCTACCTCTCCTGGCTTGTCACTGATTCTCCTTGATGAGGGTCCCTTCTCAGGCACCCCTACCATGTGGCCTCTGTTCTCAGCCTGCACAGCCCAGGACAGTGTCCAAGATGTTCTTGGCTGCCAGGTTCTCTTTAGGCCCTTCTTATTTGCCTGAAGAGGTTCTGATTAGTGGACCCCCACCCCAAGCTGGCTGTGAAGCCTTTTTCGACCAGTTTTTTCATGACCCCCCAGCCCCTTGGTTTGTACCAGGTTTTGTTATATATTGTGTTCAGTTTCTTTACAATAGGTTCTATACCTTGTTATGTTCTTATGTTTCTGAACCTTGAGTCTCTAGATGGCTTCTATTACTCTTTTGAAAAAAATGTTTTTATTGATTTCAGAAAGGAAATGAGAGGGAGAGAGATGTAGAAACATCAATGATGAGAGAGAATCATTGATTGGCTGCCTCCTGCACACCCCACACTAGGGATTGATCCTGCAACCCAGACATGTGCCCTGACCCGAATCAAACCGTGACCTCCCACCTCCCAGCAGATAGGTCAATGATCAACCACTGAGCCATGCCCGCTGGGCTTCTGTTACTCTTTCACACTTTCTCCTCCTGGTTCTCATACCCAGGCTTCCTGTGGTATATTTTTCAAATGCCTGCCCACCTTATCATTTTTGCTACTTATTAACAAAACCGTGCCCTCATCCTGCATGTACATTCTGACTCCCCTGCATTCAGAACTATACATTTGAGGGGTGCAGAGCCTCATCTTAAACTGTTTGTTGCCAGTTTAATGCCCAGTATGAAAGCATACCAAAGTAAATAGAAGTCAGAGGGTTAAAAACATGGACTCGTTTTTCACTTCTTCATTGTCTAAGGCAATATAGTTTAAAAGGGGGATAGGTCTTTTTTCTGTGTGCACATTACCTGACCTTGAAAGCTTATATTTCAAAGCCATTGGTTCCTGTATATACTGCAGCCCTTCCCGGGAAGTCTTGGCGATCAAGTGTTGGGTTAAGTCTGGTTTAGCCAATAGTTAGTGTCAGGCATGCAGTATTCTGGGCTGAAGTTCTCCATGTTGGCACTGACACCATGGCAGGTGAAGCCTGCCTTGGACCACTGTCTTCATATAGCTGGATCCTGAGTACTTAACCTGTACAGGAGCCAGTGTTGGTGATGTGGACCCTGATTGGAGGCAATTGTTTTCCCATCGGGAGGACTGTTTCTTGAAGATCTCTGAGGATCAGGATCACCCTAGCTGTCCCTATGACAAGTCAGGAAGCTGCTTTCCCTTGAGACAGAAGGACCTTGGGGGAAACGGCCCCCATGATGTTCAGTCCCTTTGGCACACCTCTCTTTGCCACTTTGGGCAGAGTCAGAGAGGGCTTTTCCCAGGCCTCAACTTAGCTCTAATTTTTAGGTGTCCTGTCCCAAGAGGGGCATGTGCTCCACATACAGCACCACGGCTGTGCCCCGAGGTGTTAGAGGCTCCACCCTTCTGAAATCATTGTGCAGCTGAGATCTCTGGACTCTTTGGGTAGCCCACCTTTTCTCCCGGTTTCCCGCCATGCACCTGTGGAAGGATACACAGTGAGGGAGGGCGTGAGCCAGAGCGCCACCAGCCTGGGAGGAGGGCAGGAGTGGAATGGGAACTTTAGAACCATTGTGTGCCAACACTGGCTGTCAAGCAGTGCTGCATGCACTTCTCTTTTGGAAAACGATGGAAACAGCCCAGTCTTTGGCAAAACTGCCCAAATACTGGCTCTGCTAGCCAACATAGGCTCTAGAAAACCACAGCAGCCTGACCCTGGGGAAGCAGGTAGGTTAGCAAGCTAACTTCTTTAGCAAGTTAAGAAGCTTGATAACTGATAATTTCTGAGGTTTTGTCATTATTAACCAACTTCCTTCCTTGAGAGTGAGCAATTTTCCATTTTCTCTCCCAGTGGCCTGTGATTTAGGCTGGACAGGAGGCTGAGAGAATACACTGTTTTCTCAGTGCACAATCTCAGAAGCTTAGCATTTACTACCTTTTTCCCCCATTGTTACCTCATTTTTTCTTTCTGCTCTTTGGCATTTACTTTCATGGGTTTTTTCATTGGTCAAAATTGTCTTCTACTGATTGTAAGTACTAGTACGTAGCTGGTTCTTATCAGATTTACAGTTTTAATATTAAATATGTGCATATAAATATAAAATTTATTTGTGATTGCATTTTATTCTCATTCCTTCCTAAAAAAAATGTAAAAACTTATCATCTAAATTTCCTCTCTTTCCTTATTTTATTTTTTTAATTTTAGAAAACTTTCCGTCCCTGAAGCTGCTGTCACTGAGCATTGTGTTTCTAGGGTGAAAGTGGGTGAGGATGGGCTGGTGATGATTTAGAGAAGAGGCATCAACAGAATAGGGCTCCGTGCTCCTGGCCTGAGGAATCCTTGGGTGAAAAGGACTGAATCTGTAGTTTAGTGGGTGGAGACAGTCTGCATGGGCTCCTACCCCTCTATGAGCCCACCAACCACCGCTCTACTCCTGGGGCTGCAGGGAAGCAGTCAACAGCAGGGCCATTACAAATGGTGGAGGGAGGCGTTGGTCGGACTTTGTGGGGTTGCTGCAGAATGGAGTCAGAAGAACCTGGGCCGAAACCGGTTTGGCTCAGTGGATAGAGTGTTGGCCTACGGACTGAAAGGTCCCAGGTTCGATTCTTTTTTTTTTTTTTTTTTTTTTTATTTTATTGATTTTTTACAGAGAGGAAGAGAGAGGGATAGAGAGTTAGAAACATCAATGAGAGAGAAACATCGATCAGCTGCCTCCTGCACACCCCCTACCGGGGATGTGCCTGCAACCAAGGCACATGCCCTTGACCAGAATCGAACCTGGGACCTTTCAGTCCGCAGGCTGACGCTCTATCCACTGAGCCAAACTGGTTTCGGCCCAGGTTCGATTCTGGACAAGGGCATGTACCTTGGTTGCGAGCACATGGTGGGGTGTGCAGTAGGCGGCTGATCGATGTTTCTCTCTCAGCGATGTTTCTAGCTCTCTATCCCTCTCCCTTCCTCTCTAAAAAATCAATAAAATATATATTTTTAAAAAGCTTTAAAAAACAAAACAAAAAAAAGAAGAAGAACCTGGAACCAGAGTGCACCTGGCATGGGGGCCAGAAGGCTGAGGCGGCCAGAAGGCAGGTGAGCAAGGAAGTGGCCAAGTGTAGCAGAAGTGCAAGGAGGGAGGGAGGGAGGTAGTTTACCAGGTGTACTGGTTAATAATGCGGATTTTGTAATCAAAGAAAACACGATAATTTCAAGAGAAACATCACAAGTGCTTTATTCAAAGTAATGTCCATCACTACCTACACATTTCCCCCATCTTTCAGGTAATTTGTGGATACCGTCCCAATAGAACTTTTCTTGTTTTGAGGCAAACCGTTCAGAAACCCAATTTTCCACTTCTTCGTACGTTTTGAAATGCTGCTCAGAAAGTGTGTGTGTGCGCCATCGATTGGAACAAGTGGTAATCTGAAGGAGCAAGGTCTGATGAATGCAGCGGATGGGTTACTACTTCCCAGGCAAGATCTTTTAACGTGTCTTTAACTGGTTTTGAAGTGTGTGATGGTGCATCATCATGAAGCAAAATTACATGCCGTGTCTTCTGGCCCATTCTGGTCGTTTCATGATCAAAGCATGGTTCAAATTGATCATTTGTTGTCAGTAGCGATCAGTATTAATGGTTTCACCTGGTTTTAGAAGCTCATAATACACCACACCTTCCTGATCCCACCAAGCGCAGAGCATGGTCTTCTTTCTGAAGCGATTTGGCCTTGCAGTCGATGTTGATGGTTGACCTGGATCAACCCATGATTTTGTGCGTTTGGGATTCTCAAAATAAATCCACTTTTCGTCGCCAGTCACAATTTGATGCAAAAAAGACTTTCTTTCGTGCCGTTGAAGCCACATTTTACTGATGACTTTTTGGTTTTCCATTTGTCTTTCGTTCAGTTGATGTGGCACCCATTTTTCTTCCTTTAAAATCTTTCCCATTGCTTGTAAACGATCGGAAATTGTTTGCTGAGCAACGTTTAATCTTTCTGCAAGTTGATTTTGAGTTTTGACACGCATCTTCATCCAATAATGCTTGTAATTGTTGGTCTTCAAACTTTTTCCGTTGACCTGGATGTTCTTTGTCTTTCACATGGAAATCATCACTTTTAAAGTGTTTAAAGCAGCGTTCACAAGTATCTTGAGATGGAGCATGTTCACCATAAGCTTCCCGAAGTATACGATAACTTTCAGCAGCACTTTTCTTCAGAATAAGGTAATGAATTAAAACTTCCCGCAAATGCTCTTTTTTTGGCACGAAATTCGACATGTTTAAGCGTAAAAATATCTATGATGTTAACACCTTCAACAAATTTGACATATGAAGTTTTGAAGCTTGCTGTCAATACAACAAAATAGTATACATATCAAATTGCATATATATCAATATATGTGTAACTCCATCTACTGAAAAAAATTCGCATTACTAACCGGTACATCTTGTAGCATGCTGGACCGACTTGGCCACTGCTCAAATAGGGAGACATGCTCTGCTTCGAACATGGAGGCCTTTGGAGAATGCGAGCTGAAGAAGGTAGTGGGGTTAAGAAAATTATACTAAACTTTTCTGTGTTTAGTTATCTTCACTTTTTTTCAAGTGTACTATTTTCCTTCAGTGGCCCTATGTTTTTCAAATTACTTTGAGCAGTGACTCTGAATCGGGTTTTTATTGACACAGTAAGTTTTCAGATCCTTTAAATTTGCTTGAAGCTATCAAAATAGCCTCCAAACAAACTTATTTTTATAATAAGCTTGATTTGGAATAATTATAGATATATAGGAAAGTTGCAAAGACAGCTCAGAGTTCCCATAATATCCATCACCCCATTTTCCCTCGTGTTGTCTCTACACAACCATGCCACATCTGTCAAAACCAAGAAATTTACATGGGCACCACTATTAAGTAAACTGCAGACCTGTTTGGGATTGCATCAGTTTCAGGCCTTCCTTGTTTTTCGTGAACATGATGCTTTGGTAGAGTAATGGTCAGGTATTTCGTGGAGTGTGTCTTAGTTTGGGTGTGTCTGATGTGTTTTGGTGATGATGCTGGGGTTATAGGCTCAGGAAGAACCCTACAGAGATGGGTACCCTTAGTGCATCCTGTCAGGGGTGCCTGACACCCACTGACTGTCACTGTTGAGATGAAACAAGGTTAGTGCTGGTTAACTGGAATTAGTCCCAGGGCCCTGCCTTGCTCTCTGATATGTGCTGTTTGTGGTCATAGCACGACCATGGTATTTTTATTTTGGAAGAACCTTCATGCTTATTACCCTGTTGTATTCTTCCAATTTCCAGATTAAGACACTTGGGACCTGGAGGGCTTCAGACTTAGCATGTGCCAGGTCAGAGCCAGCATGCGTGTCCAGGCCCCTGCCCACTCTGACCACTTTCTGCAGACATGGACACTCCCAGGACACTCTGCAGGGGCTGCGATGTCTCTAGGTGCAGAGTGGACCTGAACTCACTGATAGAACTGATTCCCAATCTGACAGACTGCATCCCTTCAGAACATTTGGAGTCTGTTGCTTGTGATCTCGTTGGCTTTTGTGCGACCTGCAGCACAGGTTCGTGTACTGGGTCTCTTGGTGTTTCTGCAGGTTGGAGTAGGGGCTTGTTACAAGTCTTTGTGAAAGTAGGTGGTTGGCTCTGATACATTTCTCCTCTAGCTCTTTTCTCTCAGGTGAAGCTGGTGTTGTTTGTTGTCTATGGACCTTTCCCTCCAGTCAAAGACCAAGCTGTGGGCCATTACTTTGAGGCTCTTAGATTGAACCAAGAGCAGAGTATGGAGTTTGTTCTAGTCATAATTCAGAAGATAGGCACTTCAGGAAAGTCATGAATTTGGTTTGTTTTTCTAACCATCTACAGATTTGCCCCTCCAATCTCCTTTCTGCACAACCACAGTTTTGCAAAAGCAAGACAGTTATTAAGGTAGGAATTGGTATCTTAAGAGGGGGCACTGAAACAAGGGGAAAGCACTTTGAAGAAAATGATGGTGATGGCTGGTAGCAGGCAGATAGGCCTCAGGGTGTTAAAGGCTCACCCTGGGACTCCGGCCAGTCTGTAAGCCTGTGACAGGTGCTCGGGGTTGGCTAACACAAGGTGAAATATAGACTGGCCTGGCTGCCCTCCCTGCTTTTCTTCCTCCTCCTTTCCTTGTTTCTGGTAAGTGAACTCCAAATTGATGAGTGGTGGAGGTGTGGCTGAATGTCATGCTAGGCACAATAGATCTTTCTTCGCATGTGGATGATGTTGGGAAGTTATACTTTGGGAGTTGGCTGGTAAAGTTGCAATAGAGTCTCTCTGTATCTCATTGGCCATTATTTATCCCCCAAACAAACTCTTTATTCAAAATTTGCAGATAAGGAGCCCAGGAAGGGAGAGCATCTGTTTATGGTGTCTTTTCAGGTGTCAGGATAGTCATTCTGGTTAGGAATAAGCTGGGGCTCTCTTGTGTTGCAAACCACAGAGTTTACAATGCTGGAGGGGTGTTCTTGCAGATGATATTTATTTATTACTAGAGGCCCCGGTGCACGAAATACGGGAGGGGGGGGTGTCCCACTCAGCCCAGCCTGCACCCTCTCCAATCTGGGACCCCTTGGGGGATGTCCAACTGGGATCGGGCCTAAACCGGCAGTTGGACATTCCTCTCACAATTCTGAACTGCTGGCTCCTAATCCTCACCTGCCTGGTTGCCCCTAACTGCCTCTGCATGCCGGCCTGGTTGCCCTTAACTGCCCCTCACTGCCGGCCAGGTCGCCCCCAACTGCCCCCTCCCTGCTGGCCTGGTTGCTCCTAACTGCCCCCCTCCCTCCCGCGCCAGCCTGGTCACCCCTTACTGCCTCCCCTGCCAGCCTGGTCGCTCCCAACTGCCCCCCTCTGCCAGCCTGGCCGCCCCTAACTGCCCCCCCTTGCCGGCTTGGTCGCCCCCACTGCCCCCCCCCAGCCTAGTTTCCCCTCACTGCCCCCCCCCCACCAGCCTAATTGCCCACAACTGCCCCCCTGCCAGCCTGGTCACCCCCAACTGCAACCCCCCCCCCTGCTATCCTGGTCGCCTCTTATTGCCCCCACTGCTGGCCTGGTCACCCCCAACTGCCTCCCCCCACCCCCCGCTATCCTGGTCACTCCCAACTGGCCCCCCCTGCCAGCGTGGTCACCCCTCACGCTCCCCCCCCCTCCCCCACTGGCCTGGTCACCCCATGCAGCTTGCTGTTCAGTCGTTTGGTCGTCCCTCACTAACCCCCTGTTGGCCTGGTTGCCCCATTCAACCTGCTTGTTTAGTCGTCCCTCACTAACCCCCTGCCGGCCTGGTCGCCCCACACCGCCTGCTTGTTCACTTGTTTGGTCTTCCCTCACTAACCCCTCTGTGGGCCTGGTTGTAGGCAGCCATCTTGTGAGGGTGTGAGGGTTAATTTGCATATCACCTCTTTATTATATTGGATGGCCAGTAGCATTCTGGGAGGCTGGTTTTTGTTTTTTACCTATTTCAAAGAGAAAATAGCTCCTTATTTTTAAAAAACAAAAGTCTAACCACATTAATCTTGCATTTTCCTTGCAGGAGAGCATGTTAGGGTTATTAGAACACTTACCCATATCATTGTGGGTATAGGTTTATGTGTGGGGAACACTGATGGAGGGTAAACGAAATCCAGGGCATTTTAAGGACTGTGAGCAGTTCTCACAAGTCCCTGTGCTGCTCTCAGCCGTCTTGTATCTTGCCTGGAGAGATGCTATTTCTTCCAGGGTACATAAGCCATGGGTCGGCAAGGACAGAGTACGGTTCAGTCCACACTGAGGTTGAAGGACACAGGAGGACGGGACAGAGCTGGTGCATCAGTGTCAGTGAGGGGTGGGTTAGCGTTAGCTGCAGAAATCGGGTGAGAAGTGCTGAGGGTCCCCAGCCCAGCAGAGGGGATCAGAGAGGGGAAGGGGATACTAGAGAGGAGGTATTAGTAGGGCTGGCACCCCAGAAAAAGGCGCTCATTTCACTGGAAGTGCCCACATGCTTTAGGTTCTATTTTAGCTTTTGACCCGTTTCCTGTCAGGTGCTGGGGTTGGAAGCTGGAGAGTGGGAAAGAGGAGTGAAACAGCTCAACACCTGCCGGCCTCACCACATCACTTTACTTAACCAAATAACCTATTTTTGGTCAAGTTACGTGTCCCTCAGATTCCAAAACTAGATCATGCGGGAAAACGTTTGCTGTATGCATGTAATTTCCAAGGAAAGGTTTATATTGAAGTGGTATATTTATTAACATGACTTTATTCTTATTTATTTATTTTTTAAAATATATTTTTATTTTAGAGAGGAAGAGAGAGAAAAATCAGTGATGAGAGAGAATCATTGTTTGGCTGCCTCCTGCACACCCCACACTGGTGATTGAGCCCGCAACCCTGACTGGGAAATGAACTGTGACCTCCTGGTTCATAGATCGCCGTTTAACCACTGAGCCGCGCTGGCTGGGCTCACTTCACTTTTTTTTTCCACTTCACAGTTTTGAACACTGCCTAGTACTCCTCTCTCTAAATGAACCAGAGTGGCCATTGTTCTACTGGTGGACATTTACATAAGCCGTTTCCAGTTGTTAGGAGTCATTTCTTAACGAATGTTTCCTTAATTTAAGTCTTATTCTGAATTTCTGACTGTTTCAGCTGGATTCAGTGTAGACGAATGTGCCAGGTCAGAAGGGCAAGAGCCCAAGGTATGATATGGTGCTGATTCCTAAATGCTTCCCAGGAAGGCCCTGCCAGTTTAGGGCCCCCCCTTCCTCAGTCCCATCATCCAGACTCTCCACTAACTGGTACTAACTGGAAGGGGTTGAGAGCAAGGAGTTTGAATATGACTGGGCATATGACTATGGACAAGGACCTGCTCTGTGCCTCAGTGTCCCCATCTGTGAAAAGAATGCCAGTGGTTTTCACACCAAGAGTTGTTTTGAGGAGTAACTGTAATAACATATATGTAAAATACTCAAAAAAGTGAGTGGTGAACCATAAGCACTTAAATGTTAGTTATGATTTTTAGAAGTTGAGAAAAATAGCATTTCATTAATTTTTAAAAATAATTCTTTATTGTTCAGGTTATTACAGTTGTTCCTATTTTTTCCACCCATAGCGCCCCTCCACCCAGTTCCCACCCCACCCTCTGCCCTTACCGCCTCCCCACTGTCCTCATCCATAGGTGTACGATTTTTGTCCAGTCTCTTCCCGCACCCCACAACCCTCCCCAAGAATTGTCAGTCCACTCCCTTTCTATGCCCCTGATTCTATAATATTCACCAGTTTATTCTGTTTATCAGATTTTTTTATTCACTTGATTTTTAGATTCACTTGTTGATAGATATGTATTTGTTGTCACTTTGTTCATAATTTTTATCTTTACCTTTTTCTTCTTCCTTTTCTTAAAGAATACCCTTCAGCATGTCATATAATACTGGTTTGGCGGTGATGAAATCCTTTAGCGTTTTCTTATCTGTGAAGCTCTTTATCTGACCTTCAATTCTAAATGATAGCTTTGCTGGGTAGAGTAATCTTGGTTGTAGGTTCTTGCTATTCATCACTTTGAATATTTCTTGCCACTCCTTTCTGTTAAGAAATCCGCTGACAATCATATGGGTACTCCCTTGTAGGTAACTAACTGTTTTTCTCTTGTTGCTTTTAATAGTCTCTCTTTGTTTTTTGCTCTTGGCATTTTAATTATGATGTGTCTTGGTGTGGTCCTCTTTGGATTCCTTTTGTTTGGGGTTCTCTGCACTTCTTGGATTTGTAAGTCTATTTCTTTCACCAGGTAGGAGAAGTTTTCTGTCATTATTTCTTCAGATAGGTTTTCAATATCTTGCTCTGTCTCTTCTTCTGGCACCCTCATAATTCTGATGTTGGTACACTTGAAGTTGTCCCAGAGGCTCCTTACACTATCTTCATATTTTTGGATTCTTTTTTCTTTTTGCTTTTCTGGTTGGGTATTTTTTGCTTCTTCATATTTCAAATCTTTGACTTGATTCTTGGGATCCTCTAGTTTGCTGTTGGATCTCTGTATATTATTCTTTATTTCAGTCAGTGTATGGTTAATTTCTAGTTGGTCCTTTTTCATATCCTTGAGAGTCTCACTAAATTTATTGGTGGTTTCTAGAAGATTCTTGAATAAGCTTATAACTGTGGTTTTGAACTCTATATCCAGTAGTTTGCTTTCCTCCATTTCTGTCATTTGTGACCTGTTTCTTTGTCTTCGCATTTTGGCTGCTTCCCTGTGTTGATAGAGTGGCTTTGTGTGCTAGGTGTCCTGTAGGGCCCAGTGGCTCAGCCTCCCCAATTACCTGAGGTGGACACTCTTGGTGCACCCCTTTGTGGGCTGTGTGCGCAGTCTTGTTGTAGTTAAACCTTGATTGTTGTTGGGATCACTGGGAGGAATTGACCTCCAGGCCAATTTGGCTATGAGGATCAGCTGTGTCTATGATGGGAGAACTTCTGTGCTGGAGACACCCTTATTGGGCAATACTTGCTTCAGTGGGGTTTTGGCACTCACTGAGCCTGCCCCCTGAGTGTGTCTCTCATGGATCTGAAGAGTTGTAATCTGGATGGTCTCACTCTGACCACTGGGTGCACTGGCTCTTGGATCTCCAAGGAGGTGCAAAGTCAGCCAGTGCCTAAGGCCACCCAGCAGGAGCTACAGAGAGATCTGCAGATTCCTCCTCTTTGTTTGGGGTTTGGAGGTGCCCAGATGAGGCACAGCTGTGAAGCAGTGCAAGCTGCTGTGGAGCCTTGGGCCTTCTTTTGGAAGTTCTGGGGCTCTCTGACCCAGCTGTAGTTTGTTAGGTAATTTTAGATTGCAAAAGCCTCTGCGCACAGCTTGGGTGGGGTTGTAAATTGGGTGGGGCGGGTCTCAGGGAATCACCAGGGCAGAGCAAATAGCAATGGATGACGGTCAGCCCTGCCCAGAAGAGGCCCCCGAGTGTCTGTGTCCCGCGGCACCGTGCAGGAACAATGATCGCTGCAAGCACCTCTGAGATAAAGCCTCCCTCATGTTCCAGCCCGATGCCAGACAGTCCACTTTCTCCCTGTCTGAGTCTGGGTCCCCAGAGTCCTGCCCGGAACTGGAGTTCAGAGCAGTTGGGAGCTTGTGTCTCCCTCCCGATTGAAAAAGACAACAGCGTACCCAGTTGCCAGCCCCTTTCTGCGCGCGCCTCTGTTCTTCACCTCCGCACCTCCTCCGAGTCTCAGTGTGCTTTTCTCTTTCCTTCTAGTTGTAGAATTTCCATTCAGCCAGCCTTCCCATGGTTCTGGATGATGTCCATTTTGTCTTTTAGTTGTAGTTTTGAAGTGGTTGTGCGAGGCAGCAAGTTCAGGTGTTTACCTATGCCTCCATCTTGGTTTCTCTTGCATTTCATTAATTTTATTTTGAGAAATGGTATTCAAAGGTGCATCTGTAAGGTATGTATACACTGAGTGGCCAGATTATTATGATCTCTGAATGCATAATAATCTGGCCACTCAGAGTATATCCTATATAATAAAAGGATAATATGCAAATTGTCCCCTCGACCAGGAGTTTGACCAGCAGGCAGGCTGGCCAACCGCCCATGTCCCCTCCCCCTGACTAGGCTGGCCGGATCCCACCCATGCACGAATTCATGCACTGGGCCTCTAATATATATGCATACATACACACACATACATACATACATACATACACTGAGTGGCCAGATTATTATGCATTCAGAGATCATAATAATCTGGCCACTCAGTGTATAATTATACGGGAAATCTAAAGAATGAACACAAAACACATTCCCTTGTGCCCACCACCCTGCTTTAAACAGGGTTTTATTTAGAACCCTCTGAGAGGCCCTCCTGATTGTAATCTTTTTCCCTCGGGTCCAGAGGTAACCTGCATCCTGATATTCATGTCAATCAAGTTCATGGTGTGTAAAGTATACTGGTAGGCAGTTCCAAAGTGCAGGAGGTGAGCAGAGCTTCAGTGTCCATGCAGCGCAGTCTTATATTTCAGTATTTCATATAATATATTTGGTGACATAAGTGCAAAGTTAATGTCAATGGTGAAGGTTGGTGAAATGCATAGACATGGTGTTTATGGAGTCCTGAGACCAGTTAAGTCTGAGGACTAGACTTCAGGCTGCTGGCAGCCCAACCTTGTGTACTCCGCCTACCTTACCTCCCTATGGTTGGATGAGAGGCTCTGAGAAGAGGCTGGAGGAAAGAGTGGGAGGACAGATTAGGTGACCAACTGGGGCGAAGGCACCTAGTGAATGCTTCACACCCTCCCTTCTGGTCCTTTTCCCCACACTGCTTTGTGGAGCAGTAGAAGCAGACATAGTCTGGTCTTCATTTAAATCCAGACAGCCACCACCTGGAGCTCTAGCTCCTAAGTTGGTTCCATGTTGGCTAGGACAAACTGCATTTTGCTCTGTGTTGCACTGCACAAGAGCATTGGGGACCACTTATCTCATGTGTGCCAGCTCCCCATCTGCCTTCAGTCAGAGTCCAAGGTGGGCAGAGCATGTGGCACAGTCTGTTAGGAGCACATGCAGGCAGGATCCTGGGCCCAAGACTCCCCTGCCACCACCTTAGCCAGTAAGTCATCGCGTCTTCCCCATGAGCATACGGCATACATCATCCAGAGAGCGCCTTCCTGTGTCTGTTGTTGGCAGGGAAGCCCTGCAGCCCTCAAGCGGTGGGTCAGTGTTATCAACCTCATTTAATAGAAAAGTAAAATATGGTTCAGAGAGAGTGTGGCTCACCTGTGGTTACCACCCCTGGTTTCAGCTAAGTCACAGACCTAGAACTCAGGCCCTTGGTTTTGCTGCTGCACCATAGTTTTAATTTTTTTTTAGTAAAAACATAGCCTATAATGTTTATTTTTTATTAATTTTTAGAGAGAGAGGAAGGGTGAGGGAGAGAAAGAAACAGCAGTGTGAGAGAGAAACATCCATCAGCTTCCTCCCACACGAACCTGGGCATGTGCTCTGAATGGGAATCAAACCCACAACCATTGGGTGCATGGGACAACACTAAACCAACTGAGCCACACCAGCCAGGGCTGTGGTTCTTCATGGAGGAAGTCTGGGTGTGGGAGAGGCAGCCGTGGTTACTGTACCATTGACTGGTTTTCTGTGCTGGGCCTAGCTTTGTGAAATTCTTGGGGTGAGAGAACATTCTTAGAATGTTCTTTGTCGGTGAGCACAGCTGACCTGAGAGCAGAGTCCCTTTAGGGATGAGCTGGTTGGATTTGACAGCAGCTCCCACCCCTTTTACACAGGTCCCAGAAGAAGGTACCTGTCCTGGTGCTTTCAGAGCACACTCTGCCCAGGCAGCACTTAAAGGCAGTTTAACATTCTGAGTTTGGGATCCTTTTTCTTGCTGGCTGGAGTCTTAAGCTTTCTGATAGCATCTTTGTGACAAGGCTCTGATTTTATTTTATTTTTAAACTAGAGGCCCTGTGCACGAAATTCGTGCAGTGTGTCGGGGGGTGTCCCTCAGCCCAGCCTCCACCCTCTCTAATCTGGAACCCCTCGGGGGATGTCCGACAGGGATCGGGCCTAAACCGGCAGTTGGACATCCCTCTCACAATCCGAGACTGCTGGCTCCCACCCGCTCGCCTGCCTGCCAGCCTGATCACCCCCTAACTGCTCCCTTGCCAGCCTGATCGATGCCTAACTGTTCCCTTGCTGGCCTGATCACCCCCAACTGCCCTCTCCTGCAGATCTGGTCGCCTCCAACTGCCCTCCCCTGCTGGCCCAGTCACCCCCAACAGCCCTCCCCTGCCAGCCTGGTCGCCCCAACTGCCCTCCCCTGCAAGGCCTGGTCCCCCCAACTGCCCTCCCCTGCTGGCGTGTTGTCCCTAACTGCCCTTCCCTGCTGGCGTGATTGCCCACAACTACCCTCCCCTGCCGGCCATCTTGTGGCAGCCATCTTTGACCATGTTGGGAGTGGCCATCTTGTACGAGGATGTGAGGGTCAATTTGCATATTACCTCTTTATTATATAGGTTATATTTTTACTAGCCTGGTGCATGAAAACTGATGCACTGGGGGCAGGGGTCCCTCAGTCCGGCCTGCCCCCTCTCACAGTTGGGAAGCCATCAGGGGATGTCCTACTGACGGCTTAGGCCCGCTCCCTGCAGGAAGCGAGCCTAAGCGGCAGTCTGGCCTCCCTCTGCCAGAGTCGACTGGCTAATCAGGGGAAGGCGCCGCCGCCGCCACTGCCGGCCGTGGCTGCCGGCCCTCCTCAGCCCTCACTGCTGCTGCGGCTTTGTCTGGAAGATGTCTGGTCTATCCATTCTACTTAGCATATTACCCTTTTATTAGTATAGATTGATTTCAGAGAGGAAGGGAGAGGGAGAGAGAGATGTAAACATCAGTGATGAGAAAGAATCATTGCACGGCTGTCTCCTGCACACCTCCTACTTGAGATCAAGCCTGAAACTTGGGTATGTGCCCCTGCCCGGAATGGAACCCAGGACCCATCAGTCCACATGCCAATGCTCTATCCACAGAGCCAAACCAGTTAAGGCAAGACTCTGACTTAATGTTGTTTCCTTTGCTGGTGTATTAGCGGAGCTCAGCCTTCCTATATTGTTTTGTCTGACTCACAGTTAGAATTGGGCCTCGTAATACAGTATATAATTAACTCGGTTTTAGTGACAGATGAATAAACAACACTTGGAAAGGACCTGAGGGGCTTATTTTATAATTTGATGGTCCCTGGTTGGAGAAAGTTTGTGTCTGTGTCTTCTGTGCTATTTAATGTTAAAAATGCTCTTAGCACGCTCCCTTCCAGTCAGATTGAGTACTTTTCATACATTCACTCGTTAAATCCTCACAGCAAGCCTGGGGGTTCCCGTTCTCCTTATCCCTGACTATGAGGTAAAGGGTCTGAGCCACAGGGAGGTGACGTACCTTGTTCAAGGTGAAGCAGCTAGTGAGGAGCAGTGCTCAGCTCAGCAGAGTGCGTATTCTAACAGTTCAACAATAACCCTTCTCTACTTGTACCTGTAACTGTGATTGTCTATCCAAGGCCCATGACTAGTTCATATGCAAAAGGTTGACACAGTTTAGTAACTAGTGATTAAGCTGTTGGAACTCTATTCGTGTGATATCCTGCAATTAGATTCTTCCTCAGCAGGTCTGTAGAAACTAAAAAACGCTTAAGAGCCAGGACACATTTAAAGAATCCAGTTGTCCTTGCTCAACTCTCTGGGGTATATAGGCCCCAGCTTTGAATCCTTGGTCCCTCTGCAGGTCTACAGGCTTCCTCTCAGAATGAAAGACTGTTCACCGCACTGACCCTGAGTCTAGCTTCAACATCCCCAAGCTCAGTCTTCATATGAAATCCTTGCGTAATTTGCATTTCATCCTTCCTAAAGAGAGAGAATGATACAGAGACAGATAAAGATGCAGGGGGATCTGAGGAACATCAGTCAACCTTCTACTTCCAAATTCAATTCCTTGGCCTCCTGGCGCTGACTCAGGGCTCACTTCCCCATCTGCCCAGTGCAGCACAGTCCTCTCTTACCTGCTCTGTGCTCTCAGGACAAGCTTCTGTAACTTCATCGCCACTGAGAACTGGGGGAGGGGTGCCATTTAAAAAACAAGGTCTGTATTGCAAAAATCAGCTTCCCTCTGCCTGGCAGTTACTCTTTTAAGGGTGATGGAAGCTGTTGTCTGCAGCTATGGAGGAGGCGAGGTGTCTACTGTGAGACTTGATCACATGGGGAAAAAGAAATCCAAAAATATCCTTGGATCATTTGTTTCCTTGCCCCAAATTCAATCTATTTGTCAACCAAAATGTTTGCTACATTTAGCAGATTTGAATATTTGAATATTGGATACTGGATATTTTGATGCTGGTATTTTCCTAAACTCTCTTGGTGGCTGAGCAAGGTACCCATAATTAAATTGAGCCTTGATGTGTTTTTGGTGGCTATGAAAATGTAATTTGATCTCAAAGGAATTTTCCCTTGAGAGTTTCTACTTCTAAGAGGAGACTGCTGAACCCAGTACTCAAAAAGTCAAAGAAGTTAAAGTTCTTATTTACAAATTGTGTGAAATAAATTGAAGTCTACAGAAAATGCCCAGTTTACATATGCCTCTTATTTCAAGTTCATTTGGAAGTCAGTGGTTTAAAACTTGTCTTTGTCTTCCTGTCAGAGGTGCCCTTGCATAGGGATGGTTGTCTTGCTCTCCAACACCCCCCCCACCCCCCCCCCCCCCCCCCCGTGCCCGCTCTGAAAGGTGGAGTGAGCACAGCAGGTGGCAGTCCTACTTACAGATTCACCATGACACACTGAGAGGGTGTAGAGGAGGTTTACCTTGAGGGGAGTTGTGGGACATGGTGAGACCCACTTTTCCAGAGACTCCAAAGGTGCTGATGTCGACGACACTTCCTAACCAAGGTCATTGAGAACAGGCGTCCTTCCTTGTTCTTGATAGCACTGTGCCATTGGCACACCTCCCCCAATTCTCAGAGGCAATGAAGTTACAGAGCTTGTCCTGAGAGCACATAGGAGATCAGAGGGAGAAGCACAGGAGGGGTCCTTTCTGAGGGGAAGTAGGAGGTGGATGTGGTGCTGTTAGTGGGAAGTAGGGGAGGAAGAGTGGGGCTGGGGCACAGCCTGTGGGAGACTCCTGGTGGGAAAGGCGTGGCATTGATGTAGGGCTGTGGCCGTGGAGAGCCACGGGTGACCCTGAGGGGCTTGCATTTGGGGTGCATGCATGTCTGTGTGTAAGAAAGGCCAATGATCATAACTCTTATGGTAACTCGGTGCCTGCAGGACCGGGCAGAGGGCCGTGTAGTTGAGAATGTCTCTGAGGCCAGCTCCATTTTATTAGGGAGGACAGGGATAAATGAATGGCACACTTAGGGTTTGGTTGCTTTAAATTTTTCCAGAGAGCTCTGGCCAGGTGGTTCAGTTGAAGCGTTGTTTTGTACACCAAAAGGTTGCAGGTTCCATCCCCCATTGGCGTGCATATGGGAGGCACCATACATTTTTTTTTCTCTCCCGAGATTGAAATTTCAGAAGCTATTGAGGAACCAGAAGTACAATCGAGGTGTGCTGGGAGGGAATGACTCACCCACAGGACCTGAGGGCTGGCAGGCTGGATGGGGATGCCTCAGGAACCCTCACTGCCACACGTGACCACTGGTCAGCAAGTGTACTCCAGATCCTGGAGGTGTCAGAGTGCTGTTTGTGCAGCTTAATTACTTCTCAAGATGTTTTTAAAAATTACCCCTTTAGAATAACACCTATAGTATAAGTAAACATTTGGAGTTTTCATACTGGAAGAGGGCTTTTTTCTTTGGCTTTTCATTTCACAATTGATGCTTAAATGCTTTACACGGTAATATTGCAACCACCATTTTCTTTAGTTGCAGAAGTAAAATTGTTTCTTAAACATACCCATGCTAGTGAGTTATGCCCGTGGGAAGAGAAAGCACGAAGCACCGAGTCGACCCTGTAAACATCTCCATCTGGGAGAGTCCCTGAGACTGGTCTTGCGCTGAGGTGCTTGGCTGGCTCATGTGGCCGAGGCAGGAAGGAATCCCACGAAGGAGGAAGGCTGCTCATGACTTGTTCCTGTGTCATCGTGCCCATAGTGTGGAGTGCAGGGGACACTGCTGGGTGCTTTTGCAGCGGTAGTGGTCTAGTGACTAGCGTCTCAGCCTTGGACTGATGCTGGACAGTACAGCTTGGGTTAGGCTGTCATCAGACAGGAGGTGCCTGGGTCCTCATGGGCAGCCCTGTTTCTCAGGCTCCCACTCCTGTGGGTTGAGGTGCCCAGAAGGGGTGTTTCAGGGGTGCTGAGATCCCTGCCGGGCACCCAGGGGTTTGTCTGGAGGTAGGCTGGCCCGCTGTGAGTCTAGAGCTGCTCCTGCCTTGGGACCTTTGCACTGGCTAGTCCTCTGTGGAGAAAGCTCTCCCAGGTGTCCTTAGGGCTTTCCCCACATCCTCAGATGTCACCTTCCCAGTGAGGGCTTCTCTCTTTATGTACATTTACACCAACCCCATCCAGATACTCCCATCTCCCTTCCCTGCTGTATTTTTCTCACAGAGATTATCACCATATGACACACTGTAACTGTTATCTGGTTTCTGTTTTTTTTTGGGGGGGGTCTTTCTACCCCATTAAATGTGGGCTTCTTGAGGTCATGGGCTCAGTTTTGCTCTTTGCTATCCCTCCAGTGCCCAGGAAAAATGTATGGCACATAGTAGGTGTTCAGTGAACCTTTGTTGATGAAGTGGATAAGAGCAGTGTGGTCTCAAGAGCGCTGCATTTGCCTTAAATCATTGAAGCTGCCATGAGGTGCTGGCGGAGGCCCTGCCATTTCACATGAAGCATGTGACGGAGAAGCGTGCGTGCGTGCGTGTGTGTGTGTGATCATCTATTGCCATTTCCAAACTCCAGAGTTCTTCTATATTCACTTGGATGCTGATTTCAAAATGACTGGTTTTTCCTTCTGGCTCACAAAGGCTGCTGTGTTGAATCTGAAACATAGAGGAAAGCAAAACTTTAAAAAATGCTTTCAAGTTTTACGTGATTAGCTCTTCCTACATTTCACTTTCTGAATGTTAATAACTCTCTCCTGGCCATTGCAGCACCATCTGAGCCTCCATCACCTTCCCTGAACAGTACTGCAGCCCTCCAACGCTCCCTCCAAGCCCCTCACCCCCCCACGCTGTGGACCACAGCAGCCAGGGGGCTGCTCTGTACCCCCAGCACTTGTCCACCTCTGCCATCGCCACCCTCACAACTTTAACCAGCTAGTTCTGTAAATGACGTCAGGCTTGTCACCCCATTAAGATGTAGCTTCATAGGGGCAGGGACCATGTTTGCCTCAGGCCGTGTCATGGGACCCTGGCTGGCACAGTGGCCATGTTTGTTGAATATTTGGGTTAGTAGCATAGTTGATTTACCTCTTTTAAGGAACTCTGATGAATAAAAGGAGTGCATATATTTTTTCAGTGAAATAATAGGAAAACCGTGGCTTTGAAGAGTCAGGTGTTCTTAGAGAAGTCACTCCATGGCCTGAGTTGCTTGCATTGGGCACGTTAACGTCTCAGAGCGCCCCTTGACCACCCCAGGGCTGAGGATACGGAATTGTGGGACATGCTGTATCTGTGGCAAACAACAAGATATGCCTGCTGAGCTGGGTGGAGCAGGCTGGGGCTGGGGGGCGGGGGGGGGGGGGGAGGTGTTGGCTAGAGAGGTTCCTGGGGTGACTCTCGGAGTCCTGGAAATTCGAGGTGGAGAGGGATGGTGCTTGTGGACCATGGGTGCTGCCAGCATCCTCTCCTTGCCTCTCCTCATCCTGACTGGTGGGCCACCTTCCTCATCTTCCTGTATCTCTGCACGCTCCCTGTTCTCTCCTCGCACTGTGGTTTCCCCAACCAATGCCGGTGTAAGTTTCTTATTGTTTCCCATTCACAGCCTTAGGATATTTAAACATGCCTTTTCAACCTGCCATAGCTACCTCTGGATCTCAGCTTCCTGTGCTTAGGTTTCTTTCTCTCTACTGCTCTGAGGGGTGGTTCAGGTTCTCACTGCACAAAGGGCCTGCCCTACTGCTGAGTGCTTTGAGGGTCCTCACTGAACACTTGGTGGGATTCTTCCTGTGGGAGGGAGGGTAGAGTCTACAGAATAGATCAGGATCTCTCAAGTGGGAACTGTCCTGTTTATTGTTGGGTACGATAGCATGCTTTCCTCTATGTACTAAATGCCAGTAACACTTTCTCCCTTCTCCAGTAATGGCAACCAAAATGTCACCAGACATTGCCAAGGTTTGGGGGGTGAGTAGGCACAATGCCCTAGTTGAGAACCACTGGGATAAAATATGCATCAGTGGCTCCCTCCTAATGGATTGTATTGAGGTATAGCCTTGGCAGTTCCCAGAATGAACCCCAGCTTGGGGGTAGCCGCAGGACATAGCCTATTGCCTGTTCTAAGGCTCACACTTATGTACTGGATACGCTGGCTCACCTGCATAAGGAGCTTTGTTAGCACCTTTGGTCTGACCAGTTTTGGGGGCTGCACTGCTGCAGCATCAAGTTTGAAGTCCTCTACATCCACACATGTGGACACGAAGCAGCACATCTGACACTTAAATTCTGCAGAGAGAAGGGCAGCTCTGTAATGCCATCTCTTTTGCTCTTTCTGCCTGAATCATGTCTCACTGTCTGCCACCCCAACACCACCAGTAACAATAAAACACTTTTTTATTTTCAAATCTCAGTGTTTGTCTCACCTCCTGTCTCCTCTCTCATCTGCTCTGGTGTCCATGACGCTTACCATCCTCATGTGTGGACAGGTGTCAGAGAGGAAGTGAGCAGGTTTTAGCCAGCACAATGTTTTACTTCGTCCCTCCTTAGTGGTGGCCAGGTGCTGCTCCAAGTCACTGGGTCTGTTGGGTCAGGTCCAGCCATGGAATCTGGGAATGGGCAGAGGAGTACCAAGGGCTGCCCACTTGGTTGGCACCTGCATTCAAGGTTGGCCTAGCCCAGATTGGGTGCAAACCTTCATTTTCTAAGGCAGTGCTCTCCTTTGAAGATCCGTTATGGAGACCCTTTTTTTTTTTTTAATAATAATCAAAGGTATGACTTTTTTTTTTAAAATAAATATTGTTCAGATTATTACAATTGTTTCTCCTTTTTCCCCCCATATCTCCCCACCACCCAGTTCCCACCCCCCTCTGCCCTTACCTTCCCCCCGTTGTCCTTATCCATAGGTTTATGATTTTTGTCCAGTCTCTTCCCGTACCCCCCACACAGACACCCCTTTCCCCCTGAGAATTATCAATCCACTCCCATTCTATGCCTCTGATTCTATTATGTTCACCAGTTTATTCTGTTCCTCAGATTTTTAATTCACTTGATTTTTAGGATCACTTGTTGATAGATATGTATTTGTTGTTCATAATTTTTATCTTTACTTTTTTCTTCTTTTTCCTCTTTTTAAATAATACCTTTCAGCATTTCATATAATACTGGTTTGGTGGTGATGAACTCCTTTAGCTTTTTCTTATCTGTGAAGCTCTTTTCTCTGCCCTTCAATTCTGAATGATAACTTTGCTGGGTAGAGTAGTCTTGGTTGTAGGTTCTAGCTATTCATCACTTTGAATATTTCTTGCCATTCCCGTCTGGCCTGCATAGTTTCTGTTGAGAAATCAGCTGACAGTTGTATGGGTGCTCCCTTGTAGGTAACTAACTGTTTTTCTCTTGCTGCTTGTAAGATTCTCTCTTTGTCTTTTGCCCTTGGCATTTTAATTATGATGTGTGTTGGTGTAGTCCTCTTTGGATTCCTCTTGTTTGGGGTCCTGTGCGCTTCCTGAACTTGTAAGTCTTATTTCTTTCACCAAGTGGGGGAAGTTTTCTGTCATTATTTCTTCAGATAGGTTTTCAGTATCTTGCTCTCTCTCTTCTTCTGGCACCCCAAAAATTCGGATATTGGTACACTTAAAGCCATCCCAGAGGCTCCTTACGCTATCCTCACACTTTTGGATTCTTCTTTCTTTCCGCCTCTCTGATTGGGTGTTTTTTTCTTCCTCATATTCCAGATCTTTGGTTTGACTCTTCGGGTACGGTGATCTACAGTTGAGTGTCTGTATATTCTTTATTTCAGACAGTGTATGCATAATTTCTGACTGGTCATTTTCCATTTTTTTGGTATTCTCATTAAGGTCCTTGAAGGTCTCTTCAAGTTTCTCAGCGGTTTTTAGAAGATTCTTGAGTAACCTTATAGATGTGGTTCTGAACACTGTGTTGTCCATTAGTTTGCTTTCCTCCATCTCTCCTACTCATGACATACTTCGGTGTCTCCACTTTGGCTGCCTCCCTGTGTTGATGGAGTGGCTTTGTGTGGTCAGTGACCTATAGGGGCCGGTAGCTCAGCTTCCCCAATCACTCTAGGTGGTCGCTCTTGGTGCACCCCTTTGTGGGCTGAGTGGAAAGTCTTGGTGTAGTTAAAAGCCTTGATTGCTGTTGGTACACTGGGAGGAATTGACCTCCAGGCCAATTGGCTGTGAGGACCTGCTGCGTCTATAACGGAAATATTGCTGTGCTGGAGACACAGTACGGCTTTGGTGCTCACTGAGTCTGCCTCTTGAATGTGTCCCTTATGAGAGTGGTTGAAATCTGGTGTTGTCCACACCGACCACTAGATACCCTAGTGTCTGGATCTCCAATGGGGTGCAGGTCTGAGGCCTCCCAGCAGGAGCTACAGCAAGAGCTACAGTTTTCTCCTCTTTGCTTGGGCGGTTTTGGAGCAGTCTGATTGGAGCTGCAGTTAATTTGGTTGAGCTGCCACAGAACAGGCCATTTATATGTAAAGGCCGCTGTGTGGAGCCTGGGCGGGTTTGTAGAATGTGCGGGGCGGGGGCTCAGGGCGGGGCGGGGGCTCAGGGCGTCACTAGGCTGGGGCGTGGCCAACGGCCATGGCTGCCTTCAGCCGTCTCTGCCTTTCCGCGTTTCCAAGTCCCCGTGTCCCGCGCTCCAGCGCAGCAAACCCTGATTGCTGGGCGCACCTCTGCAGAAAAGTCACTCTCACTCTCCGACCGATGGCTGAGAGTCCAGCTTCTCCCCGTAGGCGTCTGGGTCGCCCGCGTGTCCCCAGAAACTGGAGTTCAGAGTCATCGGGAGTTTGTCTCCCTTCGGTTTGAAGAAAAGCCGCACGCCCAGTCGCCTGCCTCCAGCCCGCTTCGCGCGCCTCCGTACCTCGGCTCTCCAGCGTTTGCACTCCTTTCTCTTCTTAGTTGTAAATCTATCACTCAGCCAGCTTTCCCATGGTTCTGGGTGGTAGACGCTTTGTTTTTTAGTTGTATTTTTGAAATCGTTGTGCGAGGCAGCAGTTTAGTTGTTTAACTTTGCCGCCATCTTGGTTCCTCCCAAAGGTATGACTTTGATAAAAAGAAAAAGCTCATAGGAACACATGTTTATAAACCAGTCTCATTAAACTTAACCTTTTCATTGTCTTTGGGGAACTTCTCTCCATGGCCTGGGCACTTGTTCAGTTAGCAGTCAGGAAGCTTGAGCTGAAGACAACTTGTCTTGGCAAGTGCTCCTGAGGCCATCTTCATTGTGTCAAGGCCCTCGAAGAGTGAGAAAAGGATTGTCTCTTTGATGGTGGTCACACCCAGGTCTTCAGTGCCCCCTTGCTTCCTGTGGACTCGCAGACACCTGCTGTCTTCTGTGCCCGATCTCTTCAGCCATTGAAGCTGACCCTTTGGGAAACTCCTCACTGCTCTTGGATGTCACTTATGATACCTCCCAGAGTTGAGGTTCTGCCTACTGAGAAGAAGCAATGGACTGTGCCAAAAACCTTTATGTGACAGATACGTTGGTGCCTTTGCTGGATCGTCTTTCATCCAGAAGCATGTGATGTACAATAACATTTTTCTAGGTCCATGAATCAATCCATCACATTTTGTTATTTAAAAACTTCATGTTTGACATTTTATTCAGTAGTTCATTTGTCAGTTATGAATTAAAAACAACATTTGTCACTGTCCTGTGTGCCTCTTTCATTGTTTCCTTGAGTCTTGCTTGGCATACGGCTGGGCACACAGGTTTAGATGAGGCCTGTAAACAGGCCCATGTTAATCTGATTTACACATTTGTGTGTGTGTGTGTTTGGGGGGGTGAACACGTGGGAGTGTGGGGCATGACAGAAATAGGTAGTGTTCTCCCTTCCTCCATCCTGTGGGGGGAGTGATGGCCACCTAGCAGGCATATGGCCAGGAAGATTGCAGCAGTGCTGTAGTGCTCAGGACTCTGTGTGAAGCGCTGACTCCTTCTGCTTCCCTACACTCGCGTTGTGTTCCTTCAGGTCACACAGTCCTGCTTCTCTTCAGTCCTGGGCCTGAGGCTCTGCACTCAAGGATGACCCTGGAAGCCCAAGGAGCATTTCCCCCTTGACTGTGTATTGAGAACCCAGTGAAGTGCTCAGTGCTCTGTATGTACAGCTCTCACTCATAGCATAGCTGGCCTAGCTGGTGAGAACAGTCCAGGCCTACCATGGATCTTGATGGGCCTCAGCCTGGTGACTGACCTCTTTCCCATTTACCATTGCCTCTGAGAACAAAAAGTTTCGCTTTAGAGGAATCCACAGGCAGCAAAATCTCAGACATATGCTGAAGCAATATCTTCACCGATACAGCTCCTAGGGCAATGGAAATGAAAGATAAAATAAACACATGGTACTACATCAAAATAAAAAGCTTCTGTACAGCAAAAGAAACCAACAAAACAACAAGAAAGCCCACTGCATGGGAGAACATATTTGTCAACGATATCACCAATAAGGATTTAATCTCCAACATTTACAGGGGACTCATACAACTTAACAAAAGGAAGATAAACAACCCAATCAAAAAATGGGCAACCGACCTAAATAGATACTTTTCGAAAGAGGACATAAGGAAGGCCAAGAGACATGAAAACATGCTCAAAGTCACTAATCATCTGAGAGATGCAAATCAAAACGACAATGAGATACCATCTCACACCTATCAGAATGGCTATCATCAACAAATGACAAGTGCTGGCGAGGGTAGGGAGAAAAAGGAACCCTTGTGCACTGCTGGTGGGAATGCAGACTGGTACAGCCACTGTGGAGAACAATATGGAGTTTCCTCAAAAAACTAAAAATGGAACTCCCATTTGACCCAGTGATTCCACTTCTAGGAATATATCCCAAGAAACTAGAAACACCAATCAGAAAGGATATATACCTCCCTGCCCCCCCTATGTTCATAGTGGCACAATTCACCATAGCTAAGATTTGGAAACAGCCCAAGTGCCCATCAGCAGATGAGTGGATTAAAATACTGTGGTACATCTACACAATGGAATACTACGCTGCTGTAAAAAAGAAGGAATTCTTTACCATTTGCAACAGCATGCATGGAACTGGAGAGCATTATGCTAAGCGAAATAAGCCAGTTAGAGAAAGATAAATATCACATGATCTCACTCGTTTGTGGAATATAGTGAACAACATAAACTGATGAACTGATCCAGAGACAGAGAAGCATCGATCAGACCATCAAACCTCAGAGGGAAGGTAGGGGAGGCTGGGGATAAGGGTGAGAGATCAACCAAAGGACTTGTATGCATGCATATACTAATAACCCTAAATAATGGATACAGACACCAGGGGTGTGAGGGCATAAGTGAGGGGGTGGAGGAGCAATGGAGGATAAGGACACATATGTAATACCTTAGTCCAGTGATGGCGAACCTATGATGCGTGTCCGCACTGACACGCGTAGCCATTTCTGATAATGAAACATTTGCTGCTCCTGAGGATGAAACATTTGCGAAATAATGTTTTTTCCTCAAAGTGACACACTACCCGAGTTATGCTCAGTTTTTTGGCGAAGTTTGACACACCAAGCTCTAAAGGTTGCCCATCACTGCCTTAGTCAATAAAAAATAAAAAATTTCTGCTGATCTCCAGGTAAGTAATTGACTTTAATGTACTTCTGTTATGATTATATACTTAGTTTATAGGGACAAATTATTAAAGTACTGACTGAACCTCAGAGCATGGTCCAACCTTTGGTACCTCCTGTGAGATGGAGTATTTATAAAATGTATAAGGCACACTTGACTTACTGCAGAGCCATAAGGCGTTGGAGAAAACAGCAGTTTTCCATAAGTAAATGTGGCACTTGGGGCTCCCATTCCAGCTAGAGGACATGTACTGCTAGTCGCCTCATTTAATATCAAATTCTCTTAGACGTTTTTTACAAAGTCAATTAGTCATATTCTCCTAACATTTCATTGATACTGTGTGTTTGATTAATTCCTTCATATTTTCATACTTTGCCTGGAGTTATAATGATCTTAGCAGACCTTTAAGTAAAAGAAGCCTGACACCTCTTGGCTGTGGTGTAGTTCCAAAGTTCTTGATGATGGCTTCTTGGTTGGGAACAGGGACGTGGTGTGTATTCCGGGGTGACCCGGCTTGAGCTTGCCTGCCACATGGAGCCGAGGTTTATATGGCACTGCAGGACTGCCCAGGCTCCTGCCTGTTCTTGCCATCTCCTGCCTCCGTTCTCCACCTCCATGCTCATTGTGTTTGGGTTACAGGATGTCCTGGCTAGCTTTGGTTTTGACTTTGTTATGTGTTTTACACATCTCAAGATGAACATCGTTTCTTGTGGTGGCTGAGCTGTCACCCGCTGTACACTGTTGATTACTTTGTGCCCACTTGTCTTTCCTGTCCTAGGCGCAGTTTCTATAGGACTCTGACTTCTTCATAGTTTTCTGTTTTTCTCTTCCCTATTTAAGTGGAAATAGGAATATTTTTGTCTATCCTTTATGAACAAATATATACACAATACAAGGAACAGCTTTGTATGACTCTATTAGCTATTCAAATTTATAAAATTAAGCATTCAGTTGTTGTTATGTTATAATATTGATATACCTGTATGTATTGTTACAGACACATGATTTTTCCCTGTTTCAGCTTATTCTAATTAGCTGTACTTAATTGATCTCTTTTTAGTGTTTATAACACAACTTGGCCAGTAGCAGCCTCTACAGGCCAGCTTTCCTACTTCCACAATTTGTGAAGGCACCTTCTTTTCATTCCCAGCAAGGGATTCTTGGATCATACTAATTATCTTTCTTCTGTTCTAAGACATGGAGTCAAATGCTCTCCTGGTTCTTTTAATGGGAAGTACTATTAGAAACAGATCTGGGTGCTCTGAGTTCACTTCATGTTGTTCTATAGCAATCTGGTGGTGAGTAGGCTAATGATGTCACTGCTAAAACACTTCAGGGTCAGAGCTAGAAAATATTTCTTTATGGTTGTGGGTACAACTTCTATGTATTTCTGATTTGACACTATCTAATCCTTTTTTAATTCCAACCTAAATTTTTAACTGTATTTATAGCCATTTTTGTTCTGTGTTTCTATATCTCATTGACAACTGTTCTGTTATCGCTTTATGGACAAATTATCAAATTGCTTTCCAGAAACATTTTAATAGCATCACAGGTTTATGGTGCCAGCTGTACTTGTAGGAATATACTTGCTTTATTCTAGTCTTGCCAGCATTGGGTGTCTCTGTGTATTGAAAACATTTAATCATTCTTATCTATTAATTTATCCTTCCTAGTTGAAAATTTACCATGCTGCCTTTGGTTGCTTTAATGTGTTTTTTTGTTTGTTTTTTGTTAATTTTTATTTATTGATTTTTAGAGAGAAGGGGGAAGGAAGAGAGAGACAAACATCGATTTGTTGTTCCACTTATTTATGCATTCATTGGTTGCTTCTTGCATACATGTGCCCTAACCAGAGATTGAACTCACAACCTTGGCATACCAGGACAGCACTCTAGCCAACTGAGTACCTGGCCAGGGCTCTGGTTGCTTTAAATTGTCTTTGAATGCTGTGTGTGTTTTCATCTCTTGGTTACTTGAGGTATTTTGGTGTCTGTTCCTTGCCTATTTCTTCTTTAAAGTCTTGGTGATTTAGAGATTTGTGTGGGGTTTTTTTACATTTTAATTTCTTTATTGATTAAGATATTACATGTGTCCTTATTGATTTAGAGATTTGAATGAGTTCTTATTATAATTTAATGCAGTCATATGTGATACAACTATCCTTTATAATAAAACCCTAATATGCAAATCGACCGAATGGCGGAACAACCGGTCGCTGTGACGCACACTGACCACCAGAGGGCAGACAATGCAGGAACTGCCCCCTGGCGATCAGTGCACTCCCACACAGGGAGCACCGCTCAGCCAGAAGCTGGGCTCACGGCTGGTGAGTGCAGCGGCGGTGGCAGGATCCTCTCCCGCCTCTGTGGCAGCGCTAAGGACCCCTCGTGGGACATCCCCAGAGGGGTCCTGGACTGCGAGAGGGCACAGGCTGGGCTGAGGGGACCCCTCTCCCCCAGTGCTGCACGAATGTCGTGCACCAGGCCTCTAGTATTTTATAATAGCTCATTCTACATAATAAAAGGGTAATATGTAAATTACCATCACTCCGCTACGCCCATGATTGGGCCAGCGGGAGGCGCAGGGGGCGGGACTCGGGGTGGCTGATTGGGCCGGCGGGACGCTGAGCTCGCGTCGCCAGCAGAGGCGCGAGCTCAGCGTCTGCGCCATGGCTGTGCTGCGGCACAGAGGGGGCCTCTGGGGCAGTGAGCCCACGTCCTGCTGCAGACCATCAAAAGCGGGGAGCGAAAGCAGGGGAGCTGGCTTGGCTGTCCGCTCCGGCACCAGTGGACAGACAGCCAGCTCCCCTGTGATCGAAAGCGGGGAGCTGTGTGTCCGCTCCAGCACCAGCGGACGCCCTGCCATCAAAAGCGGGGAGCAGGCTGCTAGCAGTGTCCGCAGAGCGTGCTAGGCTTTGTGGGGCAGTGGATATGGCCTGGGTGGCAGGTTAGGCCTAGGGGACCCTACACGTGCATGATTTAATCATGCACTGGGCCTCTAGTAGAGATATAATTCATATACCATACAGTTCACTCCTTTAAATTTAGTGGTTTTTAGTATATTCACAGAAAACATCACCACCATCCAATTCCAAAACATCTTCATCATTCCAGAAGGAAACCCCAGAACCATTAGCAGTCACTCCCCATTCTCCCCTTCCCCCAGCCCCTGACAACCACTTATCTACTTTCTGTCTCTATAGATTTGCCTGTTCTAGACATTTTATGTCACTTGAATCATACAGTATGTCGCCTTTTATGCCTGGTCTCTTTCACTTAGCATCATGCTTTCCATTTTCAACTATGTTGTAGCATAGGTCCATACTTCCTACCTTTTTATGGCTGTGTACTATTTGATTTTATGCCTACACTATGTTTTGTTTACCCATTTATCTGTTGATGGAATTTGGGTTGTGTCCATCTTTTGGCGCTGCTATGAGTAATGTTGCTATTAACAAATGCGTTTTCATTTCTCTTGGGTATATACCAAGTAGTGGAATTGCTGGGTTATATGGTACCTCTTTTTTTTTTAAGGAACTGTCATACTATTTGCCAAGGTGCATGCACCATTTTATATTACCAGCTGCAATGTGTGAGGGATCCAATTTTTCTACGTTCCCATTAACTTATTATCTGTCTTTTTTTGTTCTAACCATCCTGGTGGGTTCAAGTGGAATCTCATTGTGGCTTTGATTTGCATTTCAATAATGTCTGGTGATGTTGAGCATCTTCATGTGCTTATTGGCCATTTGTATTTTTTTTTTTTTTTGGAGAAATGTTTATTCTAATCCACTGCCTATTTTTTTAAATTGTATGTGTGGTTTTTTTTTAATTGAGTTGTAAGGGTTCCTTATATAGTCTGGCTACAAGTCCTTTATCAGATATATGACTTGAAAATATTTTCTCTCATTCTATGGGTTGTCTTTCACTTTCTTAATGGTGCCTTTGAAGCACAGAAGTTTTTAATTTTGATGAAGTCCCTTTGACCTGTTTTTTTCTTTTGTTTCTTGTGCTTTTGGTTTCATATCTTAGACACCAATGCCAAGGTTATGAAAATTTTTTCATATATTTTTCTCTAAGCGTTTTATAGTTTTAGTTCTTACAGGTAGATCTTTGATCTACTTGAATTAAATTTGGTATATGATGTGGGAAAGGCATCCAATTTCATTCTTTTGCATGTAGATATCCAGTTGTCCCAGCACCATTTGTTGAAAAGACTGTTTTTTCCCATTGAAGGGTTTTGGCATCCATGTCAAAAATCAGTTGGTGGTAGTAGATGTAACAGTTTATTTCTGGACGCTGTTCTATTCATCTATGTGCCTATACTTTTGCCAGTACCATCTTGTCTTGGTTACTATAGATTTTTGGTAAGTTTTGAAATCTGGACATGTGAGTCCTCCAACTTTGGGTTTAGTGTTTGTTTTTTGTTTTGTTTTTTGAGATTGTTTTGGCTATTCTGGCTCCCTTGAATTTCTATATGAATTTTAGAATCAGCTTGTCAATTTCTACAGAGAAGCCAGTTGGAATTTTAATAGGGCTCACATTGAATAATTTTTAAAATTAAGTTTTTAAATTTGTTTGGTGTTTAGAGGGCAGTTTGGCTCTAAATCAGTTACTGTTAACCGATTATGCCACTATTGTTTTGCTTTGTTAAGCTTATTTTTATCAACTATAACTTTTATGTGTAATTGGCAATTCTTGGACTCTTCTTTCCATTAAGTTATGTTTCTGTGTTCCAGGAATGTGTGGTTAACATTCTATTTGGCTGTGGGATGCAGTCTCAAGCCATTCTGTTTGTTCAAGCCCTAATTGAGTGCCTTCACGTATATCCAGTCTTTTATCAGCTATGGGTGGGTGAACAGGGCCAGGGGTTCTGAAACAGTATATACTGTTGTCACAGGGTTTGGACTGACTTTCTTTTTGAACAAGGGTTGGCTGCAGATGGTATTTAAGCTGGGCGGTGATGGGCAGGCTAACTGGCCATTGAGTGGGGTCGGGGGTGTGTGTTGGAAACTCATACATTGCTAAGGGAGGAGGAGGCGGGCAGATTGGTACTGGGTGGTAGAGTTATTGGGAAAGCAAGACAGGGAGGGCTGGGATTTGAGCAGGGAAGGGACTTGGGAGAGGAGGGTAGCATGAGCCACGTGGCAGAATGTCAGATAGCCTGCCTGTACTTTGTGTTTGTGTTTCAATAATGTCAACACTTGAGTTCATGCATTTAAGAAGAGCTGCTTTGAGTCTTATCTCTTTTTCCTGGATCCACCAGTATGACACCATTCCTATTCAGTCCAGCGTGGTGTTATGTTCCTGCCCATCCCCATCAATGGTGAGGACCCAGACTGATTCCGGCACGGCCCCTGTTGTTCCCAGCGGTGGTAGCAGGCAGGGCCCCACCATGGACAGCACTGCGGCTGAGTCCCGACCAAGTGCCAACTCACTGCAACATGCTGCACAGCCACCACCACAGCCTCGGAAGAAACGGCCAGAAGACTTCAAATTTGGGAAAATTCTTGGTGAAGGATCTTTTTCAACAGTGAGTACATGCTGCTGTTGTTGAATAAGTGTGTTTTCCTTGGATAGGCTGACCTTCCAGGCTCAGAACTGGGAGAACCAGATACGAGGTGGTGTTCTTCCCAGGAGGAGGGTTTCAGGCCTCTGGGGGTTCCTCTCCTATTCTGAAGGTGACTTGGGGCCACAAGTAGATCATGTGGCTGAAATATCTAAGCCATGATTTTGTAGTTGCAAGCTTTAAAAGGCATCATTTGATCTTATTTTTTATTAAATGGCAGTTCATTTTATTCAAACCACGCATCAGCAGGTGACTAACATTCCATGTCCTTGTGTCACATAGGCAAGATTCTGGGAAGCTTTTCTGTTCCTTAGATTAAAAGTTAGTATTGGTTCTGGCCAGTGTGGCTCAATGGTTGAATGTCGACCTATGAGTCAGGAGGTCATGGTTCGATTCCCGGTTAGGGCACATGCCCAGGTTTCAGGCTCAATCCCCAGTAGAGGGTGTGCAGGAGGCATCCGATCAATGATTCTCTCTCATAGTTAATGTTTCTCTCTCTCTCTCTCTCCCTTCCTCTCTGAAATCAATAAAAAAAATATATTTTTTAAAGTTAGTATTGGGCCCCAGCTGGTTTGCCTCAGTGGATAGAGCGTCGGCCTGCAGGCTGAAGGGTCCTGGGTTAGATTCCCACTCAACGGCACATGCCCGGGTTGTGGGCTCGATCCCTAGTAGGGGGCATGCAGGAGGCAGCCAATCCATGATTTTCTCTCATCATTGATGTTTCTATCTCCCTCTCCCTCTCCCTTCCTCTTTGAAATCAATAAAAAATATATATATTTTTTAAAGTTAGTTTTGGTATTAGTATCTCCTCAGAGTTTTGGGGGGAAACATTTAAAAACTTTTATTTTAAAATATGCAAAACGTTACATTCTTGACACTTGCTAGAGTTACAGACCAAGACCTGCTGGCCTCTAGATTCTGTGTCCTCTGTTTTATAAACAAATGTTATCATGGCAGTGTCAAGTCACACTCAAGGTAACTCTTTTTTTGCTCCTTGAGTGAGTTGTGTCTGTCCTATGGTATTTTTCCTCTTGCAGCAAAGAAGTGAAGGTTCAAATCAGCTCCTTTGTTGAAGTGTCAGCTCCATGTGGCTATGGCATCGCTGGAGGCTTGCTGCAGGCTTGGTGGAGGCTGGAGTACTTGTTCTCCAGCTGGGATGCACAGTCTAAATCTGTACCTTCATAAAAAAATAGCTCCTATGTGGCCATGGTCTCTAAGCTGGGCTCAGCATGCATTATGGTCACAGCATGGTGGTGCTTGAGGCCCCTAGTGCAGCAGGGTTTCTGAACAATGAGTCTTCCTTGCCTGGCTTTTGTGAAGAAATCTTACATGAAATTTGTTTTCCTTTTATCTTTTTACATTTATGAAATGTTTCAAAATGCAAAGAACATGAAGTTATTATAGCTCACTTATGTTTTCAACGTTATTTTAATTAATGTTAATTTTTGCTGTCCTTACGCTTTTTTTTTTTTTTTAATCCTCACCTGAGGATATTTTTTTTCCATTGATTTCTAGATAGTGGAAAAAGAAAGAGAGAGCCGAAACCGGTTTGGCTCAGTGGATAGAGCGTCGGCCTGCAGATTCAAGGGTCCCAGGTTCGATTCCGGTCAAGGGCATGTACCTTGGTTGCAGGCATATCCCCAGTATGGGGTGTGCAAGAGGCAGCTGATCGATGATTCTCTCTCATCGATGTTTCTAACTCTATCCCTCTCTCTTCCTCTCTGTAAAAAAATCAATAAAATATATTTTAAAAAAAGAAAGAAAAAGAAAAAGAAAGAGAGAGCCCTGACCAGTTTGGCTCAGTGGATAGAGCATTGGCCTGAGAACTGAAGGGTCCTGGATTCCGGTCAAGGGCATGTACCTTGGTTGTGGGCTCAATCCCCAGTAGAGGGAGTGCAGGAGGCAGCTGATGTTTCTCAGCATTAATGTTTCTAACTCTCTACCCCTTTCCCTTCCTCTCTGTAAAATGAATAAAAATATATTTTTTAAAAAAGAGAGAAAGATCGATGTGAGATACACACATCAATTGGTTGCCTTTCACAGGTGCCCTTACTGGGGCTGGGGTACCTGCAACCGAGGTACATGTTCTTGACGGGGAATTGAACCTAGGACCCTTTGGTCTGGGGGCCGACACTCTAACCATTGAGCTAAACCGGCCAAGACTCCCTTTATACTTTTGATTTAGATTTTTTAAAATTAGCAGTTTTTGTTTAAATTATGAAAGAATTGTGTCCTTAGAATAAAAACCTTCAGCCCTAGCTCGTTTGGCTCAGTGGATAGAGCACTGGCCTGTGGACCAAAGGATCCCGGGTTCAATTCCGGTCAAGGGGCACATACCTTGGTTGCAGGTTCCTCCCCGGCCCAGCTCATGCAGGAGGCAGCCAATCAATGTGTTTCTCTCACATCGATGTTTCTCTCTTGTCTTTCCCTCTCTCTTCCACTCTCCCTAAAAATGAACAGAAAATTATCCTCAGATGAGGACTAATAAAAAACAAAACAAAACAAAAACACTTCAACTGTGAGGATAATCCCCAGTCCTTATGGTACTTACAGATCCTTTTAGGAGGACGAAGCTATTTTGAAGAGAACCTTGGTATTCTGCATGGTTTCTTACAGCGGTCCAGTAAAAGAACTTTACTTCATTGGACATTTATTTTGACTGGAAAATGGGGACTTATTTGTGAAATTCCTCCATGTCTGGCTTTCTGAGTCAGATCTTGACGTCCAAATTAGTTCTGTAATCAGCCTGAATGGTGTGTGGCGGGCGGGGGAGGGGGGGCAGTGTCAAGTCATGTCCTGTTAAAGAGGGGCACTCCCTGCCCTGTGTCCATAAGGAAACCTGAGTGTGAAATACCGAATTCACACACAACAGAAAGATGACATAACTATCTCCTTCAGAAAAGTTTCCATTTAAATATTAGTACTCTTTAACAGTTCTTTTTACTTACATAGCTAGTCTAATCCTGTGAAGAAATTTAATATTGCATAAATACATAAGCAGTTCTCCCCCATCACTCCCCAACGTGTGAGAACAGTCCACATAGGTACATTCCTCTGGAAAGATCTTTGAGATCTTTTCACTTGAGTATGTACAATCCAACCTCATCCTTAAATGACTGCAGGGCGTTTCACACAGTACTTTTCCAGGATTGAGTCTGGTGAAGAATTCTGTACTGGCATTTAACTCACACTCAGGGACCAGATGAACCCGGCTGTGGCCTCCTGAGGTCTTCCCAGAAGGCCCAGGGATACTCCAGGAGTTGGGCAGGTTTTCATCTATTCTCTGGTCCTCGGGCCTTCCCCCTGCAGGTATCTTTGAAGAGATGTTTGTACCAGCTGGCAGTGGTGGGGGCCACCCAGTACATCGTCAAACTGGGCTCATTAGGCATTTGGAAGTTGGTGCTTAGGTTGCACCTGGGGTTTCCTTGTGTAGAAAGGCCTTTTCCATATTGTGCGATGCCCCATTGGCACTCTGTCCCTCAAATAGAGTTTGAGCACCAGACTCAGGTGTACCACAGAGAGGACGCAGCTTGGAGTGTGACTGCACTTCTGATGAGGGTATAGGACTCCCAGGAGGCCACTGGTGATTTCATTTCCTGTGCCCTTGATAGCAGAGATGGTATTTATGGTGTCTGAGAGCAGCATCAAATGAGATGTATGGTAACAATTATTTGAAAAAGCCTAAATACAGTGTTACTTTTTGCAATGAACATATACTGAGGACATATTTTTAAAGTTATTTTTTAAGACATTCCTAATACCTACCTGTGGAGGTATTATTTGTTGCTTCTTCCTACTTTTGGGGAGGGTGACACAGGTCTAGATGTTCCTGCGCATGCACTTCACTGCACAATGGGGACTATTGGCAGCTGATGAAGAACCTTCTGGAAACAGTAGAGAGAGATATGTGTTTGCTGTTAAGTCTTGGAATGAATTAACTTTGTCATTGACATTCAGCTATATTTGTTAGCACAGGACCAAAAATATTTAAAGGTAATTTTACAATGGGGGTGGGGTAGGCTGTGTGATTGGTTGCAGGGTAACTTGTGAGTCTCAATGCCCTGGTTACATTTAGTGTTGTTGTTTTTTTTTCTCTTTCCCCCTTTTCTTCCCAAACCAGGTTGTTCTGGCCCGAGAACTGGCAACCTCAAGGGAATATGCTAGTAAGTACTAACTCCAGCAATCTTTGTCTGGGATGCAGGGACAGTACACTTCTGGGCACATGGCCACTCGGCACTGCCCAGCGCTTGGGGGTTTCTGTGCTGATTTTAGAGGAGAGGACACTGTTGGTCTGTCTTAGAGACTATGAAGTCAGTAGCCACATTATGTGAAAAATTTGAATTTATGCCAAAAATTTGAACTTTATGAGTTGTGTCTTTAGTGTTTTCTTACCGTTTCAAATCATAGTAACTTGCTTCTCTCTTACCTTAAGTTAAAATTCTAGAGAAACGTCACATTATCAAAGAGAACAAGGTCCCGTATGTAACCAGAGAGAGAGACGTGATGTCGCGCCTGGATCACCCCTTCTTTGTTAAACTTTACTTCACGTTTCAGGATGATGAAAAGCTGTGTATCCTTTGAATAGTCAAAGCGTTCTGAAATCACACAGTGACCCCTATTAGTTTGGCATCATGACAACATGGTTGTTTTTGCAAGTAGTCCCATCTCCTGGAAAGGAAAAGGGCTGTATATTCTAAATACAAAGGGATTCATAGCATGGCTGTGGCCCCCTGGGGTTACTTCATGGGAGACCATCACAAACATTTTTTCATTTTTTTATCGATAAGCATTGTATATAAAGGATTTTTATTATTTTAACCCCGTGGTTGCTATACATTTATTCAAAGGCTTCCCTCATTCCTCTTACCAGCATCCTTGGAGTATCTATCAGGTGTCAAGTCCTGTGCTCAAAGCAGGGAAGTGAGAGAGGAAGAATGATCTTGGGCACCTGGGGCTCCTAGAAGGTGGGCAACTATCTGACTTCTTTGGTTCAGGCATGTGGGGTTTGGTTGGAAGGGACATTTTTACCAGGCTCAGTCCCCAGGTGAGAAGTTCAGGGAGTGACCCATAGGAGTCCAAACCCTTTCTCCCTATACATAGATGCTGTCCTCTCCCTGGGGTCTCCAACCTCCCTCCTCCTGCTCCCTATGGAGTCTGCTCTCAGTGCCTTTTTTTAAAATCTCTGATCACCCAGTGCTTCTTGCTCTTCATGGCTTTGCAGCTGCATCTCCATCAGAGATATCATACTCGCTGATTCTTTGCTTTGTTTGAGGGCATCTTATGTTCCCTGACTTCTCTAGCTCTTTTACCTTTGCTTAGGGATAAGGGAAGCAGGGTACCATGGCAGTCAGGGTGGACCACACGTCTATGTCATGCAGCTTATCGTGGGCCTACCCATCATGTAGCCAGACTGGCCAGTATTTCCTCACTTCTCAGTCCCTTTACTGTAGTTCTTCTAAACCAAGACTTCCCTCAGCCCCTGTTTGCCTGGTGACTGTTCTCAATCTCAGCAGACGCTCTTGGTTTCTACTCAACCAAGAGAGGTTGGACTGTCAAATGGAGTAGGTTAAGAGCTTGTTCAGGTTTAAACCTCAGTCTTTGTATTTGTTCTTTTCCTCTTGTCTTCAAGGTCTCCAGAGCCCCTTCCCCTCACCACACCACTTCCAAAGTTGGTCCAGTGCCTGAGAGTTTGCCTTCCCCATCTTCTATTCCCACCGGTTCAGGCTTCCTTTCCCCTCCCTCTCTATACACAGATTCTTCTGGGTTAAAACTTTGCTCAGTCCTGTTCCCCTTTTAACACCATTTTCTGGCTTCATCAGCTGTCAGCTGAATTTGTTCTTTTGTTTATTGAGAAGTCTTTGGTGAATGCTGGGTGATGGCAATGTGCTGGTAAATGAGATGAGGGCTTTGTCTTCGGGGACCTTAAATTTCCATGCAGGAGTTAGGTAACACAGGTGATCAATACCTAAGAGATCAAGAGTAGTAAAACCAGGTAAGGGAGTGTTGGAGCATGCTACTGTTTTAGCTTGGTGGTCCTAGTTGACAATGTCAGGCAGAGACCCGCACGTATGTGTGGGTGGAGCGAAAAGGCTGGGTAGGGGTCAGCTCTTTGAGCTTCAGAGGCCTGATGAGAATTTTCGATTTTCTTCTGAGTGTGGCAGGGAGCCCAGGAAGGTCTCCAGCAAGGCAGCTGTTCACTCTGGCTGCTGCTTCAGTGAAGGTTCTTATAAGTAAACGGGCGAGGGAGAGCGAGGGAGAATGGAGTCAAGGTGGCTCTCAGGGGTGGACCTCAGAACCTGGATGCGCAGTAGCGCTATAATTGAGCCGGAAGAGACTGGAAGGAGGCCAGGCCAGGAGTGGATGTTGCATTGGCATTTGACACATATGTAGTTGCTAGCTACTAGAGGGCCAAGTGGGCTGCTGGGTGACTGCCAGCAGAGCTCAGGGAGGAGTCAGGACTGCCTTAGCAGGCTGGCCAGCCACTGAAGGGCACTCAACAAGGGGAAAAGGTCTTAGGCCTAAGCCTGGGCCACCCACATTCACAGAGATTGGCACTTGGAAGGGACTCTTTTAGAAGGCAAGGGGGGGGGAGGGGGTGTTGTTAGTGAGTTGAGAGGACAGAGACTCAGGGGCCACAGGACCAAATGGTTTCTGAAGAAGGGTGCTGCAGCTGGGCCAGATGCTGCCAAGTGGTCAAGTGCATGGGGAATGGGCCTCACCTATGGATTGGCCCTGGTGCAAGTTGTCATTGTTAGTGGCAGTTTGGAAGTAGGAGGAGGGTTTGGAAGAGGTGAGGAAGTCAGACAGCACACAGGGCAGGTTCTTCCTAGCGGATTCTCTGTAAGCGGGGGCAATAAAGTGGTCTAGCAGCCAAAGGTATGGGAGGTGGGGAGGGGGTTCCTCATTGGTGTTTTTTAGGTGTTATAGAATGTCTCTCCACCTGGTTCCATCACTTCTTGTCCCTGTCTCTTTGTTGTCATGCCATGCAGCAGCCATTAATGGCTTCCTGAGGACATTGAAGGGTCCTCTTCATGTCTGTTCTGTCTGTCTCACCTCTGGGGCCACCTTGACCCTTTGATCCTTGTGCTCCCTGGGACCCATGTGACTGTGCTCTTGGAGCCTGTGGGGATCTCTGGTTGCCACATTTTTTGGAGGCCCGGGCCTGGGCTTTCTGTAGGCCCCTGGGACAATGTGTCTTGTTGGTTGTGGGCTCCAACAGATGGCACACACTTGGCTTTATCTTCTCCAAAGGCCATGTGAGATGCGATTAGGTGGTTCAGAGTCTAGATGAGTGAGCTTGCTGTCTAATTTTAGATGGGATTGGCCAGAGCAATGCAGGTGGAGGGGACTCTAGGGGACTTGGTTCAGTGGTAACTGTTACTCTTAAATTTTAAGGCAAATTCCAATGCCTGTGAAGGCTGTGAGGGCTTGCTTTACCTCTGACAGGAGTGAAAGAGGGACTTCTACCTCAAGTTGAAATCCTTAGTGGCATACATTGTATTAAGAGAGAAAGAAAAGGAAACGCTCTGCCTGAAGAAAGCCCCAATATGCACACCACACTCCCTTTAGCCATAATTTACACATTGAGGAGACACTGGAGTGACTGCAGGGGCAAACTCCCCTCAGGACAGGTAAGGCAGAGCCTGGTGACATCCCTGTTGCAGCCTGGAAACCAGGGCTCTGGACAGGGAGCCAAGCTCCAAGACACTGCTGAGCTCAAGCCCACCCTTCCAGGCTGCAGTGATGTGTTTCCCTCCTGCAGGGATGGAGGTTGAGGGGTTTCAGAGGCTGTTCCTCGGCTAGCCTGCATTCTTCCTCCATCCCCCACCTGTTCATCTTTGTATGTCCCCTCTTTCAGCTTGGGGACAGGAGCAGTGCACCTAGGCCTCAGGAGGCTGGGCTTCAGTCCTGTCCTCCCTTGGCTTTGTCACCTTGAATCAGTTGGGTTGCTTAATCTCTCTGAGCCAGGATCCCCTGCAAAGTGCAGGCTTTGGGTTCACCAGGCTCTGCAAAAGGCCTGATCTGTGCTCATCCTTCTGGGAATGTACCACTCCATGCAGTAGAACAGATTTCCTCAGTGCCCTACGGCATTGGCTTTGCTAAAGGAGGTAGTATGGGAAATGGACCAATGAGATCTGAAAAAGTATTTCTGGAGGATGAGAAATGTGTGTGGTTGGAGGGAATATGGGCTTGGAACTGTGATCCTTAACATCTGTCATATTCAAACCTATCAGTCACCTTAGCTTCACAGTTGAGCACAGAACTAGAAGTATCTCTTAAATAGGAAATGGGAACACAGAGGATGGTCAGGCAAGGAGCAGAACCTGTGAAGCAGGAAAAGGTGCTGTTACTGTGGCTGTGGCTGAGCCCCTGTGGAATGTAGGCTCCTGGGAGATGGCATTCCTAACTGGTGAAGCTCCTTGGCTATTCCAGGTGAGGCCACCTGCCCAGGCAGTGCTGAGCTCCTGCTTGGGTTCGGGCAAGCCAGAGTCTATAGCCTTCCCTGTGGAGGGGGGCCGAGCAGGACAAGTAGGGAAGGGGGCCTGGTTGAGACCCTTTGAATTCCTCAGGTTCCGGTTAGATGTCCTGGTTAGAAGGGCTTGGGTGGTCACAGGTGGGGCTGGATTCAGGGCAGGTTTGGGCAGTCTTGGTGGTTGGTCTCTTCCTCCTGGGATTGCCCTCACTGTACTGCAGCTTCAGGTTCCTTCTTGGTGGGAATGGTAGTACCGTGGCAAACGGAAATGAGATGGAACACCCTGAGCACCGGCCAACCCTTTCCTGTCCCTAGCTGCCAGTGGTGAAGTACCTGTAGATTTCCATTAATAGGCACATATGTTTGGGGCTTCTGGGAGGAAGAAGTTATATGGGATCCATTTATTTTTGCAACCATTAGTCCTCTTTGGAAAATGGAAAATAGATAAAAAACATATCACAATGTAGTGGTGTCCAGAGGAAAGATGACAGTGTTCCTCCAGTCTCTCCCCATTGGGTGCCTAATAAATAAATTGAAGCAAGAAGTTAATAAAACGGCATTTCTCTTACAAAACTTGTCACTTTATAATTGGAAACAGAGCGTTCATTTGAGAAACCTTTGCATGAATTGGCTCTTAGCACAGCATGTGGAATGCAGCTGGTGCTCAGTAAATGTATACATATGGTGCAGGTGTGGAGACTGGATTATGATGGAAACACGCTCCCTCCCCACTCCCATACACACACCTTGGCTGAAGCCTGCAAAGGGGCATTTGACTGCAATCTAGCAGCTTCCCTTCACTGGGGCCAGTGGAATCCAGAAGGGTCACTTGGGCTGAAAGACTCATGTCATTGTGTTCTGGGTGAGAAACTTATCCTTGGGCCTCGCTCTGGAGCTGGGATCTGGGATTCCCTTTGGCCATGAGTCTGAACATGACAGAGTCTGACTCGAAGAGGGGCAGCAGTCTTGGGCCACAGGTACTTTCAGTTTTCATTAATTTAAAAAATTTCTATTGGGTTAAGGTTAGTTTTTTAAAAATGATTTTTGCATTCTTCCTTAACTATGCAATGTTTAGATTTTGGCCTTAGTTATGCCAAAAATGGAGAACTACTTAAATACATTCGCAAAATTGGTTCATTCGATGAGACGTGCACCCGATTTTACACAGCTGAGATGGTGTCTGCTCTAGAGTACTTGCATGGCAGGGGCATCATTCACAGGTACCAAGCTGAGGACGGGCTCTGCTCTAGGTCGGGGGCAGCTGTGGTTTATTTAATGGAGGGTGGGATGCCTCGTGAAAACTAAGAAGAGTTCACATCACTCTGACATTGAGAGTCTCACAGACCTTCAACTATTAGATGAAATTATGTCTTTTTTGCCAGGCTAGCAGTTTTCTTACCCATTTTGACTGCTGCTTTTATTTTGTCACTTACGGCTTTTGTGTGTACTTTCTTCTGGTCTTGTTTTCCATGACTTTCTGATAAAGTCAAATTGAAAATATTCAAATAAGCTCTTTCTTAAAAATTTATTTGAGAGAGAGAGAGAGAGAGGAAGGGAGAAAGAGAGATACATCGATTTGCTATTCCACTTATTTATGCATTCATTGGTTGCTTCTTGTATGTGCTCTGACTGGGGATTGCACCCACAACCTTGGCATATCAGGACAATGCTCTAACCAACTGAGCTACCTGGCCAGGGCTTTTTTTTAACTGACTTTTAAAAATTGGACTTTGTATAAATTAAGTTGTACAGTATGATAGTTTAATATCCATATTTTATGAAATGATTACAATAATAGTTCTAAAAGCTATTTTATGGGTTAAAATGATAAATTATACTTCAAAAAAGTTTCTTAAAAATAATAGATGGCAGTTTTGAAGTGATGTAATTTGAATGTCATTATATGCAACTGGTATTTGTTCAGTGTGAACTTTAGGTTTATATTCTTGATTGTTAGTCTATAAAGATTAGCATTAACCAGTTTATTTTCTTTTTGGCAAAATTTAGAGTATGTAATAACATTGCTGTTTTAAATACTTATGTCAAATATAAAAAATCTGCTTTCACAGGGACCTGAAACCAGAAAACATTTTGTTAAATGAAGATATGCACATCCAGATCACAGATTTTGGAACAGCAAAAGTATTATCCCCAGAGAGTAAACAAGGTGTGTGAGTGTTTTATTTCCAGTCGATCCTGCTTAGTGTTTAGATCAAAAACAACCTTTCTGAAATTCAGTGAATTGCATTGTGTTCATGTGGTGACAGATGTTTGTAATATCTTTGTTATTGTAAACTAGATGCTTGAGTTTTCACAGGGAAAGCTGTATGTCTGGTCTAGTGGGTGGGAGGGAAGGGCTTTCTAGGCTGCCTATGGTTGGTCCGCCTGGTCTTGAGTTGGGGAGCTGGGTCACCAGGTGCTTTCTGCATGTTGTTGTCATAGGTCCCTTTGAGCACTTTTGAGTGCCCTGTGGCTCACCCTCCCTAGTTTTAGAAAGTGCTGGGGTGCCACATTTGTTCCTGGTCTCCCATGCAAGTACATGAGGTCAGTATGGTCAGCTTGCAGCTCTTCCTGTTGGCACTGAAGTTTGTAACTGGAGGTTAGTGGGGGTACTATCCCTCTATCCCAGAGCCTGCCAGCTTTCTTTCTCCTCACTTCCCGTGTGCAGCTGCAGTAGTGGCCCAGTCACACCCATTATAGTGAGGTTCTACAGAATCACAGAACAGGGATTGATTTTTACTTGGTCAAGTGCATATTTCTGATTGCAAACCATCCTAATCACTGTTCCCCTAGGGTGATTTTTAGCATTGGATTACGTATTGGGACAGCTGTATCACCTAGGAGGAGTTGCTAACTTGGGCCAGAAGAGTGTCCTGGGTGTCCTAGCTAGCCAGGAGACATCTCGGCAGGGGCTCTCGCTGCCCTTAAGGTGTTTGTTGAATGGAAATCAAACTGGAAGTATAAAGAATGGCAATTTTACTTCTGACAATTGTTGTCAAGTGTTGGCGTAGAGAGAAGATAAAGCCCTTTATGGTGAGGTTTGGGGGAAGCTAAGGGCACTGTGCAAGTTAATAAGTGACCTTGAAAATGAACTTTGGGTCTTAGGACAGTTGTGACTGTCAGAGCCACCCTGACCCAAGAGGCTGTCGTGGAGACCTCCATATAATGCGCACATCTCTCTGCCATGAGAGGAAGACTTTGGTAAAAGGCACAAAAAGTGCTTGGGCTAACGATATGCTGAGTGTGAATACAGGGTTTGTTGGCAGAAAGATTCAGACTAAAGCATCCACTCTGCTACAGCTACTCTCTTGTAGAAAAGGAAAACTATGAGTATTACATAGCGGTGGGGAGGAACTTGGCTTTTTAGAAAGTCCTCTAGCTCAGCCGGGCTGGCCCCCTCTATCTTGGGCTTGAATTGCGGTGGGATTAAACAGCGTGTTGGACATCCATTGGGCTGATGCCTGGGGTCCACTCATCCCAGCCAACCGTGGGTAGAGATACAAACCTGTGCTGCTGGGAGGCACCTGGTGAGCCTATCTGGGCCTCCATGGGTTTCCTTCTGCAGGGTGCCTTATCTTTCCTTTCTGGGTGTTTTTCCAGCCCCATGTTTTCAAACAGAGGGTTCTAGTTAAGATTCAGCTAGTGCTTTAAATCCACCAGACCTGAGGCCCTGAACCTAACTGTCCCCTATACCTGGGCTCCTGAGCATTAAAGAGAAAAAATCAACATGATATAGAAAAATGTTAGTTACATGCAAACAAGTGGTTAGAATAAGATGGAACTTGGAAACATTGTAGAAAATAGGTCTAGGCAAAGTACCAAAAATTAGGAACAGCGGTATAGCGGCAGATTCGTAAATTACCGAAAAATCGGTACAGCGGTCTGATAGGGTTAATTTCTGTGCAAACACTCACTGAGTCACCAGCGTCTTTGATTTGGGAACCTCTCTGAGAATCCTAAAGCACCACCCTTTCAGGGCTGAAACAAAACTTGGAATCATGGGATATGCTCTTATTTCTCAACAAGTCTTAGTCCTGGCCTCACTTGCCTGCCTTTTGTAGCTGCCTTTCCCTCCTTCCCATAGAAGGCATCAGAGGATGGATGGTCTCCCACCTGGAGATGCACAAAGCCAGGGAAGTCCTACTGGCACTTGTGAGATGCCCCAAAACCTTTATCTATTCAACCTATGCATATTGCATAGTAACATTTTATTGGCCAGTAATCATGTTTTATGGACATGGTATAACCCATAACCTTAGCATTATTCATGACAGAGGTGAACCCCACAGGAATTGCTGTGTCCCCAAATGTTCTTGTTAGGCTGCTTATCACAGTCTGTGTGACTTCTGCCATGGGACCTCCCAGTCATTCTTGAGAGCTGCCCACCTTGGGTTCTGCTTTGTCCTTTCTTCATGTATATTTCCTTCAGAATCTGATATTTGATACAGGCTAGTCCTGTTGCCCTATAGTCATTGAAAAAATACAAGAATTTAAATGCATTGGTGAAATAATGAAATAAATAAGCATGCTTTTCTTTCTTTCTGGAAGCAGGAAGCTAAAAATCCTTACATTATAAACCAGGGAGAATTGCTTGTATATATACAATGAGTGGCCAGATTATTATGATCTCTGAACGCATTATAATCTGGCCACTCAGTGTATATCCTATATAATAAAAGGCTAATATGCAAATTGTCCCCTTGACCAGGAGTTCGACCAGCAGGCAGGCCGGCCAACTTCCCATATCCCCTCCCCTGGCCAGGCTGGCCGGACCCCACCCATGCAGGAATTCATGCACCGGGCCTCTTAACCTTTTGCACTCGGATGTCGAGTGTGACTCGACACGGTTAGCATCGGTAGCAGCTCTTTTTATACTCTTGAATGTATCAATAATTTGAAATATAAAAAAATCCAAATAAATAAGTTTGTATGAAAAGAAACTCCAGTTTTCTACTGCCACGCTTTGTAAAATCTGGGGTATTTAAAAAATTAAATCCCAAGTAGAATAAAGGAATCAAGAAAAAAGCAAGCGAGTGCAAAGGGTTAATATATATACACTGAGTGGCTAGATTATTATGCGTTCAGAGATCATAATAATCTGGCCACTCAGTATAGATGAGTTGGCTTTTTTTTTTTTCTTCTTAAAGAAAAGGGAAAAGCATATGTAATTATGTGAATGTTTCATTTTAGTGAATTACTCTCATTTTCTGTTTGAAGTACTTTGGAATATATTTCTGTACTAGCTTTAAAAAAAAACAAAAAACTTTTGTGTAAAGATGATTTCACAAAAACATCTTAAAACTTCCAGAAGGAAAGTGTTGGTGGGAGCTCAGATTCTTTAGCTGTGCACTAAGCATGTTTGCCTTTCTCCTAGCAGGAGGCAGGTTGTCTATCTTCATAGACCTTTGTCCCAATATGTTGCTCCTGAAAGGGGGTGAGCCCTGCATCTCTCTCTCACTGCTGCCTGTTAGGTCAGAGTCGCCTCCCTGTCTATAATGGGCAGGGTGGGACACAGTGGGGACTGTTGAGGGCATACGGGATTGATGAACAATTTCCGGCACAGAGGACTTGTGACTTCTTCTTCTTCTTCTTCTTTTTGTTAACATATTTTATTGATTTTTCACAGAGAGGAAGGGAGAGGGATAGAGAGTTAGAAATATCCATGAGAGAGAAACATCAATCAGCTGCCTCCTGCACACCCCCAACTGGGGATGTGCCTGCAACCAAGGTACATGCCCTTGACCGGAATCGAACCTGGGACCCTTCAGTCCACAGGGCGACGCTCTATCCACTGAGCCAAACCAGCCAGGGCTACTTGTGACTTCTGACCTTGCACAAGGGTACCACAGACATATCTGGGTGAGGACAGCTTAATCATGTCGAGTAAGCCCCTTGTCTGTGGCTGTGTCTCTGGCCTTTGCCCACTTTGCAAAAGGCTTGAGTTACTTGGGGACGCTGGAGGTTCAGACTGGGGTTTGTGTCTGAAAACCTGTGTCCTGAGCTATGTAGGCTTTTCTGGTATACAGCCAGATGTGGAGGCTTCACTTACTAAACAGGACGGGTGGGTCTGCTGGTATAGGTTGGAGGACAGCTGGAGGGGGGGATCCAGGGGAAGACTTCGGAGCCTAAATCATTCTGTCACTCCAGCTGCACCTTTTCTGCACGTCCCCTCTGTGGACAGCCAAAGTTCCCACATTTGAACTTCGCTAATTTATCTCTTAAATTTCTTTTAATCTGTGGCTTCCGTGCGTGCTCCCCGCCCCCCCCCCCCCCCCATCTTTATTTCTTTACCTTGCAGTCTGTTGAAGAAACCAGGTCATTTGTCTTCTAAAGTTTCCTGATTACATCTCTTTGGAGTCATGTCACATGCTCCTCTCCTCTGTACATCCTGCAAATTGGCAGTTGGTGCTGGTCACTTTGATCATATTCAGGTTCAATTATCACACACCAGAGTCTGGTGGTGGTGCCTTCTTTATTAGGAAGCATTTGACACCCATTCATTTCTCTATGTTGTCAACAGCCCTTTAAAGCCATAATGGCTTAGATCCATTAATTCAGTAGAGAATACAGAATGATTATAGTCTAATTCTTTTACTCATGAGATGGAATTCTTTTTTTAAAGAGAAATTTCCCCATAGCAACTATTTCCTTTTCCTATTGATTGTGGAGGAAAAACAGGATAAATGCTTGCTCTTTCCCCTTGCCACTTTTGAAAATCATGAATTGGTTCACTATCGTCCTCCAGTGATGACCAAATTATCAAAAGCATTATTACCCCTTGCCTCACACCATACACAAAAGTTAACTCAAGATGTTTACTTGGGTAGATTGGAGATCTGAATCTAGGATCTAAAACTATTAACACTCTTGAAAGAAAGCATAGGAGTAATCTTCATGACCTTGGGTTAGGGAATGGTTTCTTAGATACAGTACCAAAGGCACAGAACACACACACACACACACACACACACACACACACACACACACACCTCAAAGGCACAGCAACAGAAGAAAAAAAAAATAGGTAAATTATGCCACATTAAGTTTAAAAACTTTTGTGCCATGATACCATTAAGAAAGTAAAAAAGATAACTCTATCAACATGTCCTCGGGTGAGGGTTTAAAAGAAAAAAGAAATACAGTTGATGTTTGTGTACAAGGTCATGTCATCTATGATTAGAGATAGTTTACTTTTTCCTTTCTAATCTGGATTCCTTTTATTTCATTTTCTTGTCTTAATTGTCCTGGTAGAACCTCCACTATGTTGAATAGAAATGGCAAGAGTGACATCCTTGTCTTGTTCCTAATCCTAGGAAAAGCTCTTAGTCTTTCACTGTGAGTAACAAGTTAATTTTGGCTTTTTCATAGATGCCTTTATCAGGTTGAGGAGGTTTCTTTCTGTTCTTATTTTATGTATTTTTATCATGAAGGAATGTTGAATTTTTGTTAGATGCTTTTTCTGCATTTATTGAGTTGACCATGTGGTTTTGTCCTTAATTTTAATGATATGATGTATTACATTGATTGATTTATAAATATTAATCACCTTTGCATTCTTGGGATAAATCTCGCTTGCATACTCCCTTTTTTAAAAAAATTGATTTTGAGAGAGAGAGAGAGAGAGAGAGAGAAAGGAAGAGGGAGAGGGAGAGAAAAAGAAATATTGATGTGAGAGGAAAACATAGATCAGCTGCCTCTTGCATGCCCCCTACTGAGGATTGAGGATTGAGCCCACAACCCAGGCATGTGCCCTGACCTGGAATCAAACCGGCAACCTTTCAATGCAGAGGATGATGCTCAACCAACTGAGCCACACTGGCCAGGGCCAGACTCCTTTTTATGTGTTGCAGTAGTCTGTTTTCTCAACTTTTGTCCAAGAGGTGACCATATTTTGTGAATGTTTGCTGTGCTTCATGTGGGTTTATGGGTATGACACTAGCAGTCTGCACTTTTGGCTTGAAGAGAGTATGAGGGTCCCCAGACCTTAGGAACACTTCTTTAGGTCCCTCCTTCCCCACTGGCACTTCAGAGTTTGACTTACAGATTTGTGGTGACCAGAGTGGTCCATAGCCCAGGATGCTGATCACTTTCTTTGAACCACTTTAAGGATAGAAACAGCAACCCAGCCCAATACCTTTCTCCTTTCCCTTGACTGTGTGTCCTACAGGTGAGGGGGTCAGTGGCATAGAGGAGGCCATGTTTACCAATGATGGGTTCTGGGTCTGGTTTTTCAATAGCTGGAGAAGTTTGATCTTTAGCTTATCGCTGAACTTCCAGGGGGAGGAGACTAGATTACCTCTGTGGATTTCTGATGCTCTCTTTGGGGTTTTTACCCTGGTGTCATAGATAGAAGCCAGTCAGCCATGACACTGGAGAGGAGAAAAGTCACTGATTTTCTTTAATCTTTCAGTGAAATTGAACTTTTCCTTCAGTCATAAAAGTAGACAGCAAATGTCTGCTGGTTTACACAGTACCAGCCTGGAAGGTTGCTGTGAGTGAAATATGTGGCTCCTCTCCTTAGAGAATCAATTTGTTTTCGGATGATAGGTGGCTCTCATACCGGCATCCCTGATCCTTCATCCTCTGAGAGTCATAGGAAAGGCTGAGAACAGCTGTGTGGTCCCCAATGCCAGAGATGCTCCATGTAGGATGCCTCTCAGGAGCAGTGTGGTGGGGCACGCAGCTTATGCCTGTAGTTCTTTGTCAGGGATGCATGGCCATTGGTGAGGTCCCTAAGATCCTTGGGGCCACTGGGATGAGTGGGTGTCAGTGCCTCCTCTCTCTGGTGATGGGCAGGTCCAGAGGCTCCTGCTGCCACCCAATCCAGCTCTGCAGTTGATCTTTGTGAATCTTGCATCACACAGTCCAGTACTAGAAACAGCAGTATGCTGTGGAGGTTGCCCAGCTGGGAAACATGAGTCTCATTCCCTGACCTCCCTGAGCAGTTTGTTACCAGAAGGTATTCCTGCCCTGCAGGGGATCCAGTCCTTTCCTGCATTCTGTGCCTGTTCATTGTGTGCTTGCTGCATGTCCGGAACTGTTTTTAAGCACCACAGGCTCCTTGAGATGCTCCAGCTGAGAGAATGCTGGGTGAGGGCTGCTCTAGTGTTGGTGAGAGGCACTAGGAGAACATGAGTTAGGGAGGTGGCCAGGATGAGCTTCCTTGGTGGTCAGGGAAAATGTCACTGAGCAGGTGACCTTTGAGCCATCTCTGGGAGGAGAGGGTCTCAAAATGGGGTGTGAGGGGTAGGCCCTGGACAAGTAAGGCTTTCGGGATTGTACAGTACAGTCTGATTCCAAGTGACCAGTGCTGTGCTGGCAGAAAGCTCCAGTTTATGCCCATGTCAGCCATGATGTCCTGATATGAACGTCCACAATTTTAAGTGTTTTGTATCTCAGCATGACCATTTTCCTCTTCTCATCAGCCAGGGCCAACTCGTTTGTAGGAACAGCCCAATATGTTTCTCCAGAGCTGCTCACAGAGAAATCGGCCTGTAAAAGGTAATCTGATTTTTTCTTGTTCTTGTTTTTATCCGTGTGTGTGTGTGTGTGTGTGTGTGTGTGTGTGTGTGTGTGTATTTTTTTCCTGATCCATAATAATCTTTTCTCTAAAGTAGCTAATACATGTGAAATTAATAGTTAAGAGAGTGCCTTTCACCCAGCCGGTGTAGCTCAGTGGTTGAGTGTCTGTCTATGAACCAGGAGGTCATGGTTTGATTCCCAGTCAGGGTACATGCCTGGGTTGTGGGCTTGATTCCAGGTGGGGGGTGTGCAGTAGGCGACTGATTGATGAGTCTCTCTCATCATTGATCTTTCTCTCTGAAAAAAATTATTTTTTCAATGAGAGTGCCTTTCATGGCCTTTATATAGCTAAGCTTACTTTGGAAGAAGTTAGCATTTTGCCTTTTAAACAGTATTTTTCCTTTAATAACCAATGTGCTACTTTATTGTTACACTTTATACTTCCTGGGGTGGTTGTTGCTTTATACTTGGAGACTGGATCTTGTTCCCTTAGAATAACTGTTTGGTGAAAAGAAGTGTGGCAGACAGGTCTTTATTATTTAACAAGGCTTCTTGCTTGTTTTGAAGCTCAGGGATCCTTGTGCTGCCTCCGGCTCTGGCAGACTGGCATTACTGGCAGCCGCAGATCAGCTGTTTAGTGTTATGGACTCTGCAGACTATGGGAAGAGTCCCAGAAGGCAGCATGTGTGGGAGGGGACAGAGCCAGTTTCCTGGCAGGGGCCCAGGCAGCACTAGCCAACTCTGCTCAGTGCTCAGACCTGGGACGGGCCTGGCAGTAGCTACAGAGTTGAGGGCCTTGGTGGGTGTAGAGTAAATTAGGGTGTAGAGGACACAGGAGCTGGGGTTCTGTTCACAAGGGCAGTAGTCTGAAGAGTGGAGCAGGGTCAGCAGCAGGGCAGCTGGGCAGTGGAGGAAAAGAAGGTGGGGGGTGTTGATGGCTAGGAGTGTGGAGAAGTCTGGGGAGCTGTCAGGTAGGCTATGAGGCAGGTGGAAGACTGAGGTGGCAGTAGAATCTGGGGTTACAGAGTTTGGGGAGTGGCTTCAGGTGGTGACAGATTCTGTAGTTAAAGCTTTTCTTTGGATTCTTCCTACCCAGGGGCCAGCCAGGCATGTGGTCTGCTGGCACCTTCCCTTGAGTTGACAGAGGGTCTTAGGATCAGTGACGGAGATTGGCAGGCTGCCAGGGATACCTTCCTAAAATGACAAAGTAACGGTGCCAAAGCCATCAGAGGAATGAGTGATTCTGGGGACAGCAGCTCTGTGTTTGTGAGCATAACAGCTTTTAAAAAACTCTTTAAGGGGTGGTGCTGTGGGACAGAAACATGATGAAGGATAGAAGGATGCTCTCTTAAGGATTAAACTTCAGTCTCCAGGCTCTGGTTTTTGAGCTTTTGCCAAGGACCAAATGCTATTGTAGGTCACGGATTCCTACGTGGGGCCTTTTAACCAATATTCTCCCCAGGGGACATTTGGCTGTGTATGGGCACAGTTTTGGTGTCACAACTAGGTGAGGGTTGTGAGAGAGTGCTATTGGTATACAGTGGACATCCGCTCAGCATCCTGCAGTGCAGAGCCATACTCACAGCAATAATGATTGCCCTCCATGCCCCCCCCCCGCCCATGTCTACAGTGCCGAGGCTGAGACACCCTCCTCAGGGTGGTGAGTACTGTTGGCCAAATTCTTGAAGTGTGTGTCACTGCTGACTAAGTACTAGCTTTTCCTCAATTTTGGGTTTACTTGTAGGATGAGGCAGCTTATTAGCATGATGGGGAAGATCTCCAAGCTCTACTGAATGCGAAAAGGAAGACACCTTTTGTGAAAAAAGTAGGGAGAATGTCTACCCAGATCTGTTTGTTCATGCATTTTACAACACTAGAAGAGTATACAAGGACTGGAAAATAACACTGTAATGTTGAGAGAACAGGGTTGTGAGGGAGATAACAATATACTGTATATCTTTGTATGCTTTTAAAATTTTTAGCATGTGATACTCAAAAATAGTTCAGATTTTTTAATTTAAAAAGTGATACATATTCATTGAAAAGAATTCTTAGAAAAGATGGAGAATAAAAAAATAACACTCAGAGTCTCCAGCCCACTTACAGTCTCAAATAATGAGTTGGTGTATCTTCCCAGTTATTTTTTTCTAGGGGTATTACATATGGTTATGTAATTTTTATGCACCTGGGAGTCATACTGAATAACCAATTTTGAATAGTTATTAAATAACCATCAAATATTTAATGACTATTATGTAATTATTAAATATATAATGGTTCATTATATAATTATTGCGATTATATGATGAACATTTCCCTATGTCACTAAAATTATTTGCAGTCATCTTTAACAGCTGTGGGGTGTTTTAGCATATGATTTACTGTTGTTTGTCAAACTCTTTATCATTGGATGTTGAAGTGGTTTTGTTTATTTGGCACAATCTGGCATGCCTACTGTGTGCTGCATATTCTGTGCTGTGGGGCAGAGGGGCACTCCTGCTTGTCCACTGGGAGAGATGGGGTATCTGCCAGGCAGCACCAGGGCTGCCCCAAGGCTGCCCTAAGTTCCTGTGTTGAATTTCAAAAAGTAGAATGAGCCCTAGCCAGTTTGGCTCAGTGGATGGAGCGTTGGTCTGCGGACTGAAGGGTTCCAGGTTCGATTCTGGCCAGGGGCACATGCCTGGGTTGCAGGGCTCAATCCCCAGTAGGGGGAGTGCAGAAGGCAGCCGATCAATGATTCCCTCTCATCATTGATGCTTCTATCTCTCTCCCTCTTCCTTCCTCTCTGAAATCAATAAAGAAATATATATATATTTTAAAAAGTAGAATGACTTGCCCTATCTGAACATTTTTAAAGTCTTTGGTACATGCTAGAAATATTAAACTGACTCCCCCTTTAGTTTTTATTGTATTTTAAAACATTTTCGAGCCCTGACTGGGTAGCTCAGTTGGTTAGAATGTCGTCCCGATACGCCAAGGTTGTGGGTTCGATCCCTGGTCAGGGCACATACAAGAATCAACCAATGCCCCAGGCTGGGTTGCTTAGTGGTTAGAGTGTTGGTTCGCAGACCAAGAGGTCATGGGTTCAATTCCCAGTCAAGGGTGCGCACCTGGTTTGCAGGAACCCTGCCATGGTCAGGCCCGTGCAAGAGACAGCTGATCAATGTGTCTCTCTCACATCGATATTTCTCTCTCCCTCTCCCTCCCCCTCCCCTCCCCTTCCTCCTCCCCCTTCTGTGTGCTGTGGGGCAGAGGGGCACTCCCTCTCTCCCTCTCCCCCTCCCCCGATGTCTCCTTTCCTCCCTCCCCCTCCACCTCTGTCCCCTCTTTTTCCATCCTCTCTGACTGTGTCCACATATAAAGGGCATGCTTTGCTGTAGGTGTTTTTCTTATGTAGCTTCCTATTTTAACTAGACTAAACAATAGAGAAAATCAAGTATAAAAACTAGTTACTGGGTAGAATGTAGGTGTTTGTTTATTTTTTTGTTAATCCTCACCCAAGAATATTTTTCCATTGATTTTTAGAGGGAGTGGAAGGGAGGGGGAAGACACAGAGAGAGAAACATCACTGTGAGAAAGACACATTTATTTGTTGCCTCCTGCATGCACCCCAACCAGGGCTGGGAATTGAGCTTACAACCGAGGTATCAAACCCAGGACCCTTCAGTCCGATGCTCTATCCACTGAGCCAAACCAGCTAGGGTGTAGATTTCACTTTTTAAAAAATATACTTTATTGATTTTTTACAGAGAGGAAGAGAGAAGGATAGAGTTAGAAATATCGATGAGAGAGAAACATCGATCAGCTGCCTCTTGCACACCCCCTACTGGGGATGTGCCCGCAACCAAGGTACATGCCCTTGACCCGAATCGAACCTGGGACCCTTGAGTCTGCAGGCCGACGCTCTATCCACTGAGCCAAACCGGTTTTGGCTAGATTTCATTTTTTAAATGCCCTTCACTCCATCTTTGTGTTGTGACTCAGATTTCTGACCTGTTGCATTTCTATTCCAAATCAAGAGCTTCCTCATCTCTCCTGGTGCTGGTCATACAGAGCCCTCATCCAAGGCCCTGGCACTGCAGTTGCCTGTTGTCTCCCCCCATGCCCTTTGAATTCATTTTCCAGATATCAGGCGGTTGCCTCTTCCAGAAACTGACTACATCCCGTCACCTCTGAGCCCTAAAGACAGATAGGGCTGGGATGGAGGTGGGAGTAGGTAGAGGCAGCTGGCAGTGCAGGTCGAGGAGCATCTTGATGATTTCTTAGGGCTGAGCTGGGAATAGAATGCAACACTTACAGAGGAAATTAAATATGCAAAGTAGGTGTCAGCTGTGAGCTCTGAGGTGGCACTGAGAGAACAGAAAACAGACCAGAGCAGGTGGGAAAGGGGGTGGTATCCAGGGCAAGGAGAGCGGTGCTGCCCCCACCCCTCCCCCCGAGTCCCTGCCAGCTGGTTCTGGAAATGACTTAGGGCAAGTTAGAACTGTAATGTGTTTCTTTTGAAACATATAATTAAAATGTTTATAAAGAAGGAGCAGGGCTTTGCACTGTGAGTCCAAAAAGGGGAAGAGAAAGCTTGCTTTGTGCACATCCTATATATTGTCTAATTTGGTTTCTTGGTATATGTGAGCTTGTGTCTCTGTCCTGGGGGTAAACAATGAGTTAATGAGAGAATCTCTTAGCAGCCTCCTCAGCACCACGCTTACCACTGACATTGGAAAAAGGTGTGTGTAGGATACTCTGGACCCAAGTTCCCAGGGAGGCCCCTTTGAAAAGGGCCTGAAGTAGGTTCCCACCTTCACACTGACCTGGTTTTAAAGGAGTGCAATAAATAGGAAGCTGAAATAGAGTGGTATGAACAGAGGGAACGGAAGGACCTCTGCATGTCACTGAAATTTTACAAATGTCATTCTTTGTTTTTCCCCTCAAAGTTCAGACCTTTGGGCTCTTGGATGTATAATATACCAGCTTGTGGCAGGACTCCCACCATTCCGAGCCGGGTAAGAGACACTCCCTGGTCCTACCCTCTACCCTCCACCTTCTACCCACCCCCCACCCACATACCTCTGCCCATTGAAGCAGCCAGAGAAGTGGGAGGAGGCTGAACCAAGGTGGGAGGACTTTTACAATGATGCTTTAATGAATACAGTGGCTCTGTGGGGAGAGGAGACACTGTCCCAGGAAAGGTACAGCTTGCTTCTGGGAGATTTGTGTGATCCTACCCAGACTGATGGTTTCTCTTATTTTACAGAAACGAATATCTTATATTTCAGAAGATCATTAAGTTGGAATATGACTTTCCTGAAAAATTCTTTCCTAAGGCAAGAGACCTTGTGGAAAAACTTTTGGTAAATATTTTGCATTTTCTTCTTGTAAGATGATCTGGTAGCCAACCAGTCCCTCTGAACCTGGAGGCACCTATCTATATATATAAAAGGCTAATATGCTAAGTGTCCAACCGGTCGCTATGATGCACACTGACCACCAGGGGGCAGACGCTCAATGCAAAAGCTGCCATGACGCACACTGGCCATTTACAGAGAAACGGCACCTTGGACCTGGCACCCAACAAAGCAACACTCGGCTTCCCCCAAGTGGAACACAGGCCCCACCACCACCCCGGAGGGACAGCCCACCAAATCACAGCCGACGCTGCCAAGAACCCAAGGCGCAAAATGCAGCCCACAGCCCAGCCCAGCCCTGAAACGGTCGCTGTGGCACCGGGTAATGATGTCACGTAGCAAGGCTTCGGCTTTCTCTCCCTAGCGATAACTAGCCTCCTTGCAGTTTCTTCAGCCCAGGAACAACTTGCTTTATAACCAGGTGCAAACATTTCACGCTTTAACCAAATGTCTGTGAAGCATTTTTCCATGCCTCATCTCATTTGATCCTCACTGAAGTCTTGGAGTAGGTAAATAGGAGACTCAGTGGAATCCTATTTTCCTTACATTAGCTGGAAAACGGAGATTTAGAAAGCTTAGAAATTTGACCCTACTGAAAAGAAGTAAGACAATTACCTAAACGAGAAGTTGGGGTGCTTCACTGGGCTGGAAAAAGTTTAGCTAAATCAGAAAGCAGGTCTAATTAAGCAAATTTATTCTATATATATAAAAGGCTAAGTTGACTTGTGCATGTGTGATACATATAAAGCTCTCGCTGGCGCCAGTCGCATGCATGTGTTTCCAACCGTCATTGTCAATCGTAAATTTCATTGACACTTCTATTATAGAGAAAGCATGAATAGTGATATTAAAATATTTCTTCTAATTTCCTTTCAATGTGCACGAATTCGTGCACTGGGCCACTAGTATTTAATAAAAAGCTATGAGAGAGAATCATTGATTGGCTGCCTTCTGCATGCCCCCTTCTGGGGATCGAGCCCGCAACTTGGCATATGCCCTTTACTGGATTGGAACCCATGACCCTTTGGTCTGCAGGCCAATGCTCTATCCACTGAGCCAATCCAGCTAGGGCCATATATATACCACTAGAGGCCCAGTGCATGAAATTTGTGCACGGGGGGTGGGTACCCTCAGCCCAGCCTGCACCCTCTCCAATCTGGGACCCCTTGGGGGATGTCCGACTGCCAGTAAACTGGCAGTCGGACATCCCTCTCACAATCCTGGACCGCTGGCTCCTAATCACTCACCTGCCTGCCAGGTCGCCCCCAACTGCCCCCGACTGTCGGCCAGGTCACCCCCAACTGCCCCCTCCCTGCTGGCCTGGTTGCTCCTCACTGCCCTCCTCGCCGGTCTGGTCATCCCTTACTGCCCCCCCTCCCCTGCCAGCCTGGTTGCCCCCAACTGCACCCTTCCCGCCGGCCTGGTCGCCCCTAACTGCCTCCCCCCCCCCCCACTGTCCTGGTCGCCCCTCACGGCCCCCCACTGGCCTGGTCGCCCCACACAGCCTGCTTGTTCAGTCGTTTAGTTGTCCCTCACTAACTCCCCTGCCGGCCTTGTTCCCCCACGCAGCCTGCTTGTTCAGTTGTTTGGTCGTCCCTCACTAACCCCCCTGCCGGCCTGGTCATAGGCAGCCATCTTGTGAGGGTGTGAGGGTTAATTTGCATATTGTCTCTTTATTATATAGGATTTTTTAAATTTTTTTAGAAAACTCCATACTGTTTTTCACAATGGCTGCACCAGTCTGCATTTCCACCAACAGTGCACAAGGGTTCCCTTTTCTCCACAACCTCACCAGCATTTGTTGTTTGTTGATTTATTGATGATAGCCATTCTGGCAGAAGGGAGGTGATATCTCATTGTGGTTTTAATTTGCATCTCTCTGATGATTAATGACGCTGATAATTTTTCTTATGTCTATTAGCCATCTGCATGTCCTCTTGGGAAAAGTGTATTAAGTCCTTTGCCCATTTTTTTATTTTTTATTTTTAATGATTTCAGAGAGAGAGGGAGAGGGAGATAGAAACATCAATGATGAGAAAGAAACATCGATCAGCTGCCTCTTGCACACCCCCTACTGGGGATGTGACCGCAACCAAGGTACATGCCCTTGACCGGAATCGAAACTGGGACCCTTGAGTCCGCAGGCCGACGCTCTATCCACTGAGCCAAACCGGTTTCGGCTCTATGTCCTTTTTAATGCTTAGTATCTCTGTGGGTTTTGTTTTTAAATATTTTCTTTTACTTATTTTTTAAGGGAGGGAGAGAGAGAGAAAGCCTCAATTTATTGTTCCACTTGTTTATACATTCATTGGTTGATTCTTCTATGTGCCTAGACCGGGGATTGAACCCACATCCTTGGTGTATAGGGACAGTGCTCTAACCAACTAAGCTACCAAGTCAGGGCCTTACTATTTGTTAAGTTCTCACTGAGATCATCCATCCTTCCCCTGAAGTCCTTGAGCATCCTTATAACCATTGTTTTAAACTCTGGATCTGGTATTTTGGTTGCTTCCATTTCATTTAATTCTTTCCTTTGGGGTTTCTCTTGTTCTTTTGTTTGGGGCATTTTTCTCTGCCTTCCCATTTTGTCTCTGTTTATTAGGTAGATCTGCTATAACTCCCAAACTTGTTATGATGGCTTTATGATGAAGGGCCTTGTTGGGTCAGTGGCACAATCTTCCAGATCACCTGAGCTCTGTGCTCCAGGAATGTTTCTTGTGAGTTATGTGCACCCTCCTGTGGTAGTTGGGTCTTGAGTGCTGTTGGCCCTTTCGTGAGTGGAGTTAATCCTTCAGGCTGGCTGATTGTAAGGGTAAACCTTGATCACCCCGAATATGAGATGATGTGCAAGGGCTGCCCCCAAGGCAGAGTTGTTCCCAGCAGGGTCCGGTGCCTGCTGGAATCCCTTTTTGTGTGTGCAGCTATGTGGCCAGTTGGGTTGAGCTCTGGTGTGATCTGAAGCCCAACACTGGTTGTATTGATTCTGGCTCTACTTGGGCAGGGTTCAGGTTCAGGGCAATGTCAGAGGTTCTGTGTAACCAACCTTGGCTACCTGTCTGGAACTACCACGCTATTCACTGTTTGTGGCTGCATCTACTGGACCTGGGTGTATGTGGGAGTGGCCAATCTGTGTATAAGGGTCATCTTCCTCCAGCTTAGATCTGGGGGCAGATCTGTAAAAGGACTGAGGCTCCCTGAGGTTACTTGGTCTTCCTCCAAAGCCTTCTGAAGAAAGACTGTAAAGTGGGCCCAGGCTGGCCATGAACCACAGCCTCTTGCATAGGTTTCGAGCTCAGTAGGGCAGGGCAGCTGGGATCAGGAGGATAGGGCTAGTGGGTCCCCTACTTGGGGATCACATAGTCAGGGACTCACTGAGGGGAAAGTGGCCCCTCCTCCAGAGCCAAACCACTCAGTGTCTGCCAGAGACTCCAATTCTAGTTCCTCTTGGAAGGGCTTGCTGCGGGTTCAGGTTGGGTGTAGCCAGTCATCCCCTTTGCAGGAGCAAGCTCAGCCGCCCTGGGCTTAGGGAACAGATCAAAAGAGTCTCCCCTGGGGGTGATGCCAGCCCACGCCTAAGAAGGGGACTAAGCACTTTGTCTTGGTCCCAGATAATAGCGTCCAAGGGACTCACACTTTGAATGTCTCAGGCCTGAGCCACTCTTCCTTCCATCCATGGAACTGAGCCCAGCGGGGCAGGGTATCCAGGACTTGTCAAGGCTGATCCAAACAGTCTCCTGTTGGAGGTGGTTCCTTCAGGCTTGTGGGAGGTGGGTGGGTACTTATTCCTGGGGTAGCAGGGGCTGAACTCGATGGAGAGATGGGAGTGTCCCCCTCGCCCACCCTGCAATGTAGCCACACACACCCCAGCATCCACCTATCTGATTCCTGGACAAAAGTTTCCTTGGGAGACATGGTCTGAAAGTCCCAGCTCTGCAAGGCACTCTGGTACCCCTGCACTGCTGAACTCAGCAGGACAGGGCCTACCAAGTGAGTCAACATGGGGGGCATAGGGGCACTGGCTGCAGGCTCGAGGTGGGGGAGACCAGCCTTCTTTCCAAATCCACACAGTTTAGTCACTGTCTGAGTCTCTGCCAAAACCTCCCCAGAAAAATAGGGCCCCAAATGTCATGATGGATGCAACTAGCAGACCCCTCCACAGGACCTGAGTACAACAGAGTGGCCTTGCCAGCAGTTGGAGACTGTGCAGTGCACTCCCAGGCTCATGCTGTAACGATAGGAGTGCTTGTCCCTGGGAAGGTGGCACCTGGGTCTCTCAGGCAGATGGAAACCACAGTGATTTTCACCACCAGATGCTATGTTCCCATCTCTGTTGCTCTGAGTTGGGGATCCCTGTGTGGGGTTGGGACCCCACGCTACTGGAAGGAGGACGTTTTGCTGCAGTGATACTCCTCCAGCTTCTCAGTTGCCAACGCACCTGGGTGCTGCGGCCAGCCCTTTCCACATCTCTGCCCTTCTTACCAGTCTCTATGTGGCTTCTTCTGTAAATCTGTGGTTATAATGTGTCAGATCAGCTAGCCTTCAGTGGGTTATTCAGGTTGATTGCTCTATACTAGTAATATAGCTATGAATCTGGTTTGGGGCTGGGTGCAGGTGAGTATAGCTTCTACCTACTCTGCAGCCATTTATAACCTAGCTTCTAGAAATTACTGTCCCTGCCCCTGGAGTACTTTGGCTCTAGACTGTCCCTTAACTTGATCTTGGGGAAGCAGGATCAGTCCTGCCTCGTCAGTTTGAGAAGGCTATCGTCTGCCTCTTCTTGCCTGTCCCTTCTGTGTCAGTCCCCTCAGTGGGAGGGTGTGCTTGGTCCTCTGTGAGTCTGGGGGTGGAGGAACACAGCCATATCCTGAGGAGACAGCTGTGGGGCCCTGTGAAATCAGTGCTGGTGGGAGACACAGGCTCTTTGCCCCCATCTGATAGCTTACCATCCAGATAGATTCTTTGTTCTCTTCGTTATTACAGCCAGTAAATTCATTTTTTTCTCTTTTTAGAATTTTCAACTGTATATTTTAAAATAATGCTTGCTGCTTTCATTAATTTTGAGTTGTGATTTCTTTTCACCTGTGAGAGGGAAAGAACAGAAACTTGAGAGAAGTAAAAGGAAGCTCAGAAGGAGACTCAGTCTGTCCCTGGCCCTTGGTAGGACCAGGTGGGATGGGCCACAGGCACTTTCTATTTCTAGGGTACTGGGAAGTTAAAGGAACTACTCAAAAAGAACTTTTGTCAGAGTTACTTTTTAACCCTAACACTAACATGTCTTGACATTTATTTAAGGTTTTAGATGCCACAAAGCGATTAGGCTGTGAAGAAATGGAAGGATACGGTCCTCTGAAAGCTCATTCATTCTTTGAGTCCATTACGTGGGAGAATTTGCATCATCAGACACCTCCGAAACTCACCGCTTACTTACCAGCCATGTCGGAAGATGATGAAGACTGCTATGGAAACGTAAGCTGGCTCATGTGTGTCAGGAACAACCCAGGCAGAGATGGATTCTGCTTGTCATACTTTGTGAAAGTGGTTCCTCTGTGCCTAGGAAGTATGTGTCCATCGACCACGGAACTCTGATTAATGGTATGAAGGACTCAAGGGGAAGCCAGCATAGATCTGGACACTTGGCAGACCAAGTCTGAGTCTCTCACCGAGACTGAGGCCAAAGTGGCTTTTGTCTGTGAGTCTGCCCCGAGTGCAGGTCACCAGGCCCTGGGGTGGTCAAGTCCCTTTTTCTCATTTTTTCTAGATAATTTTTACTCATAGGGATTGAACCAGAGGCAGATATTGGGTCGGGGAGTCTGGAGCTAGTAGGAACAGCACCCTCCACTTTTTCCCCTGGGCTCCTCATGCTGAGTCTCCTGGTGGGCATATGCTCTTTGCTGGTATCTTTATAATCATACGTCTAAAAACATTCTGGAATGCTTCTGATCTTTCCAAGAGAAGTCTGGGGTGCTGTTGCTTTGAACTTTGTGGGACTTGGCATTGAGGATGGACATTGGTCAATGTCAGCTTTTAGTTCCTGGTAAAAGCAGAGACTGTGGTACAACTCCAAGGGGTGTAGCACCTGGCATGTGTGGGAAGCTGTAGTCACCAGCTTGAACTCAGATGTAAGTGTAAGTACACTTTGTTCTTTAAATTTTTCTTATGGAAGCATATGGAATTGGACAGAGGAGTACAAGGAACTGCAGTGCACCCACCATCCACCTTCAAGTGTTTTTTTATTATCATTGAATAGAGGCCCTGTGCATGCACTGGAGGGGGGGATCCCTCAGCCCGGCCTGCCCCTTATCACAGTCCAGGAGCCCTCAGGGGCGGGAGGCGACCCAGCGATCAGGGGAAGGCGACGCCCCCATCACACCTCTGCTGCTGCCACTGCCGGCAGCACAAACCTCAGCCGGCCCTGGTTACCTGAGCCTTGGACGGCCCTGGGTGGCTGGGCAGCTGCCATCTGAGGCTTGCCTGCGCCTTGGGCAAGCCCTGGGCGGCTAGGCAGCTGCCATTGGCAGCTTGCCTGCACCTCGGGTGTCGGCTGGGCATCCATCATCTGAGGCTTACCTGCACCTTGGGCAATGGCTGGTCAGCCGCCATCCAAGGCTTGCCTGCGCCTCTGGCCGGCCCTGGAGGGCTGAGGGAACTGGGGAACTCAGGAGGCAGGCGTGCAGAGCGGCTGGACCCGTCTGGGGGTAGGCACAGCCGCACACTTGCTGCCCCGTCAGGGCTGAGGGGACTGGGCGCCCTCATCTTGTGGCTGTGGGTGCTGCCATCTTTGAGGGTGTGGCTGTCAATTAGCATGTTCCCTCCTTATTGGCTGTGGGTGCTGTCATCTTTTGTTAGGGTGTGATGGTCAATTAGCATATTCCCTCTTTATTAGATAGGATAGTCCATTTTTCTGGCTTGAGTTCTGTCACTGTAGCTTATTCTAACCAGTTATGTGTAGAGTTCCACTTTAGTTGATGTGGGAATTCTAGACTTTATCTAAGAGTCATCCAGAGCCAAATTAAAATTATTACTAGTACCACCTCTCAAAGATCAAGAGCTCCTTATATCTCCTGCTTATAGTTATAAGCAACACATCCCCCTTTGCTTATCCTGAAATATCCTTTGTGCCCAGACTTGAAGGGAGCCTGACCTGCTTCCCCATTGCAGTGGCTGCAGCCTCTGTGTTTGCAGACTGCAGAAGGCTCATCCCCAGGACTTCCTCCCCCGGCCCTGTTGTTGTTCCTAAGGCACAGCCAGTAGGAGTATGTTAGTGTCTCCAGTGCCTTTGGCAGGGGTGTCCAGGGAAGCAGCATGTTTGGCTGGCCGAGCTCTGATAGAGCCAAGCTCTGATGGAGGGCGCAGTTGTCTCAGATCTCAGTGCCTGGGGAGCTCAGCTTCCTGTAGCCTGTGTGTGAATGTACATGTGCGTGTTTGTGTATGCATGCATGTACATACACTTGAGTGTCTTTTTCAGGCCCTCTGCTGTTTTATTGCCTTTGCCATGTCAAGAGCTCTGGCTTCTTGGTACTCAAATGTTGCCATCTCAAACTGGCTCTACAGGTTAACAACTTACTTTTTGTTAGGTGGCTCATCCTCAGCCTTGAAGGCTGTGTGGTTTGAAAACCTTGGAAAGTATTTGGCCTGAGCTCCCTATACCACACTTCACAATTGGACAGTTTAATGAACCTTGAAAAAGACTTGGACCTGGGAAAGTATCAAATACAGAGAAAACCTGCTCCAGGAGATACTCGCTTACTGCAGAGGTAGACATTGTGTCACAGGGGACAGTCTCACCACCCATGAGGCTCCAAGAGAGTCTAGTGTTCTTTTCAGCAGGAAGGGGACTTCCCTGTGAATGAGAGGAGCAGAAACTATCTTCATTCAGGGAATGAAGAGAGCAGGCACCCTGTTCTCATCTGTGTTCCTAACCCCATGCCGGTGGCTGATGGTGATGCTCGTGTCTGGACTCCAGGTGGCCCCTGGAGAAAAGTTCAGTGTTCAGCACAGTCTGGTGTTTCCTCACTGTGCATTGGTGAGCACCTCCACTCCAGCCCACTGTCACTTCTTGTCACATGTCCTTTCTAGGTTTGGTGTTTGTGCTGCTCGTCTGTTCTAGGTGCTGCTGAGGGGAGAAGAGTGGAGTGCAGAGATAGAGCATCTGGAGCTTTCCCTGGGGACAGTACAATGGAGCCCCCAAGATAGGACTCACCCAGCAAACAGTGGTCATGGTGGTCAGCCAGCAGTTCCACCATGGGAGCGGGGCAGTCACTGCATTGGAAAGACACGGGTCTGGTTCTGAATTCCGCACTGGCCCTCAGGTTGTGACCTTGGGCCCATTCTGAGCCGTGTTTCCCTGTTGTGGAAATGGAGGTGGTGATAACAGTCATCTCGCTGGCTTTGCAGGCTTGTTGAGACACCCACGGAAGCTTACGGAAGCCTCTGTAAGCTGGGAGACACTGCCCAGAGGTGGCCTTGGGGCAGTTTTCAGAGAGGAAGTGGGGAATGCTCCAGGCCTTAGATGGAGGGTCCCCAGGAGTGTCACTAGGGTCACTCCTACCTGGGAGTCAGTGGGCAGGGCTGAGGCTGCTGTTGAAGCTGTATGAGCACATGAGTGAAGGCTGCTTGGGGCAACACAGGAGGGTGGGCGCAGGGTCTGCAGGAGGGAGTCGTCCCTCTAGAGACACAGGGGACTCGGAAGGATGCGCTGCATTCTCATCTCACCTGTTCCTGGTGGCATCTTTCCTTTTCCTCTTGGTTAGCCATGGAGAGGCTGGCTGTCCAGGGTGCCCACTTCTCTCCAGGTCTTTGCTGGGCTCTCTGGCCCGTTCAGCAGCCTAGGAGTGTGCGAGTACTCAGCCCCTGCCTTTTCGTACATTTGTGAGTCATTCCATTTTCTGTGTCATCAGTTCGTAGTTTTCTCTAGAATAGCAGGCAACTCTGACTATATCAAGCTTAATTAATCTTTGCTGAGATGAAAAGGAGTATTTTTTTTATTTTTAATTGAACTCAGTCAAATTGGAACATATAGTGACAGCTATAGACTCAGAGACATAGGACCACAGGGCTAAAGGAGGAGGGCTCTCTGAACTCCTGCCACCGTGGAGGGCGCATTCTCTGAGGCCATAGGTGCCCATCTCTCCTCTTCCCAGAAGGCATCCTAACCCCCTGAAGTGGGGGCACCATGGGGGCTTATAGAAGTTTCCCTTCCTGGAGATGAAGACTGAGAGTTAGCTGCTCTCTGGGGTGAGCATCTTCTCATGTTCCCCTCGGAAAGAGGGATCCAAACCAGGCAGGATTCAGCCCTGCCTTGGTTTAGTGGCCAGCCAGCCAATGGAGGAGAAATCAGAGCTGCCCACACTTAACAGGAGAAGCAGAACTGGGCTGCAGCTCTGAGGCTCATCTCCCACCTGGGCTTTGGGGCCCTCAGGCCGTGAGCTTGCAGGTACAGCATAGGTCAGAGTGTTGTCTGTATCTTTGGACCCTAGGGAACATTAGGCGCTGTTCTCACTTTTCTCTCTTCTCTGTGCAGTACGACAATCTCCTGAGCCAGTTTGGCTGCATGCAGGTGTCATCGTCGTCATCCTCCCACTCCCTGTCTGCCTCGGACACGGGTCTGCCACAGAGGGCGGGCAGCAACATCGAGCAGTATATCCATGACCTGGACACTAATTCTTTTGAACTGGACTTACAGTTTTCCGAAGATGAGAAGAGGTTATTATTGGAGAAGCAGGCCAGTGGAAACCCTTGGTAAGAATGTATAGGCATAAGTAGTACTCGCTATAAAGGTGCAGAGCAGAAAACAGGGAATGCGAGACACGGTAAACGGAGAAAGCAGGCATCCTAGTCTTCATCACCGCTGCCTGTGAGGCTCCGCACCAGCTCACTCCTCCCAAAACTGCCAGTAACCCTCTATGGTGAGGCCCCTCAAAGGGTCCAGCTGGAAGTGGGTATTAAGAAACGTTGGTCAGGGAGTGAGTGCATTTGGGTCTCAGCAGGCCAGTCATCTGTGCTTGGACATGATTCACCGTGAGTTAAATAACTACTGCTCCTTGGTGAGATGTTTGGGGTCTTCCAGGGATTTTGCTGTTGTAACTCATCCTCTGCACATAGTTTTTCTCACTTGTCTGGATAGTTCTTTAAAGGTGGAGTCCGGGGGTGGCAGGTAGAGTGAAAGGGTGCACATTGAAGAAGGCAGTGCTTTGTAGCTGCAGTGCCTGTGAACAACCCCATTTCCCTAATGGTCATGCCTACCCTTGAGCATTTGATGCTCTAAAAATGGGCTCGTGTTGCCGAAACCGGTTTGGCTCAGTGGATAGAGCGTCGGCCTGCGGACTCAAGGGTCCCGGGTTCGATTCTGGTCAAGGGCATGTACCTTGGTTGCGGGCACATCCCCGGTGGGGGGTGTGCAGGAGGCAGCTGATCGATGTTTCTCTCTCATCGATGTTTCTAACTCTCTATCCCTCTCTCTTCCTCTCTGTAAAAAAATCAATAAAATATATAAAAATAAAAAATAAAAAATAATAATAAAAATGGGCTCGTGTGAATTTGCATTTGATTTCTTATCAAAGCAAACATCTAGATACATTGGCCATTTGTATTTACTTGTCAAGGTACTTTGAGCCCTTTTACTATTTTTCTTATGTTTTGTATTTTTTTAAATTGACTATTTTTTTGTTAATCCTCACCTGTGGATATTTTTTCCATTGATTTTTAGAGAGAGTGGAAAGGATGGGGGGCGCAGGGAGAAACACCGATGGTAAAGCCTCTTGTGCATGCTAACTATATGCCAAGAGTTAGACATATCTTTCACTTAGGTCTGCTTTCATCTTTGAATCTGCAGACGACCTGCCAACTGCCAGAAAGAAAAAGGTGCCTAGTTGGGGGTAGGGGTGTTTTCTTCAGGAGAGTAGGAATTGACCCTTTGAAGTAAAAAGTCAAAAGGATTCCTTTAAGTAAACTTTTCAAAGTAGGTAACTAGTAGCTTGTTTAAGCTAATTGGTTAATTAACCGAATGGGTAGGCTGTGGTATTTATGCTAATAAGGGAGCTTCTGACCATCTCTGTCTACCCCCTGAGTCCTGCCTCCTGGACTCAAGGAGTAGACAGAGGTCTACCCCAGCCACGATCCGGTCAGGAGTCCAGCATCAGCTCTTCACCATCTGGAACACCAGTGGCTCTCCTGTGTCCTGTCATTAGAGAAGCTGAGATAGGTGGCTGTGTGCTGGCAGGCATGTGTGAGAGGGAGAGAGAATGTGTATCCATGTGCGTTGGAGGGGCTTGTGCCTGTCAGTAGGGAGTCCTCACTCTGCAGGGACAAGGAAGGAGCTCCATGTTTCTGTGTGGTGCCAAAATGTTCTGTTGCTGAACCATCTTGTGCTTCAGATTCACAGTGTGAATAACAGTTGTGAAGGTGAGTGCTCCTGGTCTTTGCTTGTCCTTAGGATGGACACTATTTCCAAATTCCCTTTCAGCAGGTCCTCCTAATTCAGGCTGGCGGTGCCGGTGCTGAGGGAGACCGCCCTTCCACAGCACCCACACGGCACTTGCCGACACACCAGTGCATCTCAGTAGAACACGTGAACGTGGCGCTCAGTTTCTTTTTTTTCATTAAAAAGTTTTGGTCTTTCTTAATTTTATTTTTTTATTATTTTTTTTAATCCCCACCTGAGGATATTTTTTCCATTGATTTTTTTTTTCTTTTTTAGAGAGAGAGAAAGGGAAGGGAAGAGGAGAGAGAGACGGAAACATCAATGCAGGAGAGACACATCAATTGGTTGCCTCCCACATGCCCCGATCAGGGCCAGGATTGAACCTGCAATCCAAGTACGTGACCTTGATGGGGAAGATGTTCTAACCACTGAGGAAACTGGCCAGGGCAGTTTCTTTATTGAGAATTTTTGGGAATTTCCAATTTGTATCCTTAGCCGTTGAGGTTTTAAGCCTTTATGTCATTCCCTTTGTAGATGCTTCAGTAAAGTGCAGATGGTTGTATTTGCTGAATGTTCTCCAGTGTGTTTGCTTGTTAATTTTGGTTATTTTTTTTTTAATATATTTTATTGATTTTCTACAGAGAGGAAGGGAGAGGGATAGAAAGCTAGAAACATCGATGAGAGAGAAACATCGACCAGCTGCTTCCTGCACGCCCCCCACCGGGGATGTGCCCGCAACCAATGTACATGCCCCTGACCGGAATTGAACCTGGGACCCCTCAGTCCGCAGACCGATGCTCTATCCACAGAGCCACACCGGTTTCGGCAATTTTGGTTATTTTTGTAGTTAGAGAATTATTTTTGTTATGTAGTCATGTCTGTTACTCTGAATTAGGTAGCTTGTTTTGTTTCCAGCTTTAAAAAGTAACCGTCCCCCTTGCCCACCGGTGTGGCTCAGTGGTTGAGCATGGACCTATGTACCAGGAAGTCACGGTTCGGATTCTGATCTGAGCACATGCCAGGGTTGCAGGCTCAAACCTCAGTAGGGGGCGTGCAGGAGGTAGCCTATCAATGATTATCTCTCATCATTTGATTATCTCTCATCATTGATGTTTCTCTCTCTCCCCTTTCTCTTCCTCTCTGAAATCAATAAAAAGTATTTTAAATAATAATTAATTAATTAATTAATTAAATAGTAGCCCTTCCCACGTAGGCTTGAACAATATCCCCTTCTTTTTTCCTTCCAGTTCTTCTTTTGTTTGATATAATATTTTTAATTGTCTCTCCTGTTAATCCATGTGAGGCTGCAAAAATGCTGGAAGGTCTTTTCTTCCCTGGCATGTCTGTCAGACTTCCCTGTTGGTGATCTTGTGCCCACTGGCTCAGTATCCCAGCAGCCCAGCTAACTGAGGCCGTGAACTGGCCTAGGCTTAAATTGACACCCTCCACCCTGCCCTGGTATAACTAAAGTCTTCCCCTTATTGTAAACTTGTGATTCTTTATTATACATCGAGTTCTTCTGTAACAGCCTGTAAGTTAGAAGAGGCTTTCTATTAGGCTCCATTGTTTTTCCATATAATTCTATCTTGCAGCAGAGCTGCATTGGATGTCCTTTTCAGAAATCTCCTTTATTTTTTCTCTTTGCTTCAAGCCTTGTTTTGTTTGTTTTTTAGTGCCTCTGGGAGTGAAGTACTGTTCTTTTCCTTTTTTATCGTTAATATTCATCTTAGTTGTTTTCAAAATCCACATGATGCTGCATCAGTTTGCTTGGGGCTCATTCCTTAGCAAGGCAAGCCCAGTGGGCACTGGGGTGTGGGTGTTGGTCTGGTTGGGTCACGCTAGGCCAGGCACATTCAGTGGGAGAACATGGTTCCAGCAGCTTGGCCATTCTGCTTGAACATGCACTAGGTCCCAAAAGGAACCAGAGAAGCATGTGGGCACGCTTAGATATTTACGTGCTAAAATTGTCACTGTTTGATATAACAGTTGTCTGACATGTTTTCAAATATAAAATATTTTGTGTTTCTAAAGTAGAACCTTGGTTGATCAGGAATTTTAGTAAAATCAGAACATAAACCAGTAACTGTTAGCTTTAACCAGAAGAGAGAGCCTGCAGACATTAAAACAACCTCTTTAAAAAACAAACAAAAAAAAACCCTCTTTTAAACTCTTAGAAATCAAAGAGACCTATATTTTGCTAATTATGTGTATTAAATCAAAACCTGCATTTGCCCTAGCTGATTTGGCTCAGTGGATAGAGCGCTGGCCTGTGGATCAAAGGGTCTCAAGTTCGATTCTGGTCAAGGGCACATGCCCAGGTTGCAGGCTCGATCTCCAGTAGGCAGCCGATCAGTGATTCACTCTCATCGTTGATGTTTCTGTCTCTCTCTCTCTCCCTTCCTCTGAAATCAATAAAAATATATATATAAAAAAACAACAAAAAACCTGTATTTGAAGCTTTCTCTTCCAAATTCCTGCCATGTTTGAATAAAAGTGCTTTATTACTATGGTAGAAACACCAGATGAGATGTTCTTTTTTGTTTTTTAATTGATTTTAGAAAGAAACATGGATTTGTTATTTCACTTATTTATGCATTCATTGCTTGATTCTTGTATGTGCCTGATTAGGGATTGAACCAGCAGCCTTGGGTATGGGGACAGCACTCTACCAACTGAGCCACCAGTTAAGATGAGATATTCTTAAACCAAGTCCAACTTGAGTCTTTTAGAGATTTATGATTCTAAGTGGCTCAGTGGATTCTGAACACTGACTTGGGGTCCCAGCTTATGGAGGTAACATATGAACAACAGGCTTCATCCTCAGGTTGACTCCCAGCAGGCTCTGCCCTTTTGGAGGGGTTTTGTGTCTTGGTCCTGCTTTATTTAAAGTAACAAGACTTGTGTGATGGGCTCAGCTCTGTAGCCCAGTCTCCCTCTACCTTTCCTTGGTTGTGTGAAGGCTGCCAAGTGAGAGGGGACAGCAGGTGATATTTCTGGCATCTGGTCCAAAGGCAGATTGGAAGTTCTATAAAACAACAGTGCTTGTGTGCTCAGTTACATTTGGAGTTTCCTCATGTTTCTCAAGTGAGTTTGGATCTGTGAAGGGAGAGGCTTGGTTAAAGCAAAGTTCACAAATGCCATTGGGAGGTTTGTTTTGAAGGGAGGAGTTTGGAGAATCTCTCTCTGACTCATGTGAGTGTCTCATTCTTGTTTTCTTCTTTTGTAGGCACCAGTTTGTAGAAAATAATTTAATACTAAAAATGGGTCCAGTAGATAAGCGAAAGGTAAGTCAGACTCCCACTGCATCTTTCTGTGTCTCCCTCCGGGTTCTTTTGTTATTGTTAATTCTCACCTAAGGATATTTTTCCCATTGATTTTTTTTTTTTTCCAGAGTGAGTGGAAGGGAGGGAAAGAGAGTGGGGGAGAGAGCCATGTGTGAGAGACACATCAATTGTCTGCCTCCCGCATGCATCCTGACCAGGGCTGGGGATCGAACCTGTGACCTTCAGTGTGAGGGCCAACTTGCTAACCACAGAGCAACACCAGCCAGGGCTCCCTCCTGGTTCTTAATCAGGATCATGCCTTCCTCTCAGGTTCCTGCGGTAACTTGTCGCACATAGCATCTTTCCTTTTTAGAGATCATCTCTAGATTCGGTAGCTAAGGGAGATTTCAGCTATTCGGCTGTTTCTTCTCAGAAGCCAGGGTTCTGGGATCTCCACAAGGCTGGATTCACCAGTAAAGGTTCTGTTCCATTGAGGAGGTTCTGCTTGACGTCACCACAAGTCATCTGATACTTCGTTAGAATTGTTTTGTTTGTTTTTTAACTTAAAAAAGAATTTTTATTGATTTGAAAGAAAGAGAAATATCAATGATGAGAGAGAATCATTGATTGGCTGCCTCCTGTACGTTCCCTACTGGGGATTAACCTACAGTCCAGGCATGTGCCCTGACCAGGAATTGAACTGTAACCTCCTGGTTCATAGGTCAATACTCAACCACTGACCCACACCAGCTGGGCCTAGAATTGTTTTGGAAAATTGTTATTTATTATGTTTTATTATTTTATTATGGATTAATTTTATCAAAACATCAGACTCCATAAATTTCTGAACTTGGGCTCATGAAACCCTTTTCTGACCCACCCTGGGGCATCCTCGGTGGATGAGAGCCTCCATGAAGGTGGGTTCTCACAGGCAGAGCTCTGTACCTCAGAATGGAGCAGAAGGCACCAGAAGCAGTGGGGCTGACCATTGATTGTAGGGCTGTCAGAGTTTGCTTAGCACAGAGACCTGAGCTGGTGGGCTGGCCTGTGCTGCTGTTCCTGCACGTGGCAACCAAAGTAAGGGAGCCTAAAATGGGGGTGAAGATATCCAGATCTCCAAAACCAAGCAGTAAGTGCTTCCACTCTCTAGTCCAAGGCCGGGCCGACATGGGGGATGAGGTGTGCACGCTCCCTTTGTCCCAGGTGAGTGGATAGGTGGCTGGCAGTGGTTCTTGTACACTGAGCTGCTCTGACAGTCCAGCCTCTGAGGCAGCAGTAAGCACTGTCATCACCCACTTCTGAGCCTTAACAAGTGGGGTCCTTTTTTTTGTCAGGGTTTATTTGCACGACGACGACAGTTATTACTTACAGAAGGGCCACACTTATATTATGTGGATCCTGTCAACAAAGTCCTGAAAGGTGAAATTCCGTGGTCACAAGAACTCCGACCAGAGGCCAAGAATTTTAAAACCTTCTTTGTCCACACAGTAAGTTTGTCTCTGTAGGTTCTCCTTCGCAAGGCAGTTGGAGGCCTTTGTACTCCCATTTGAAGCATCCAAATACCGTAGCCTGAGGAGGGAGCTGGAGTCAAGGCACTTGTCTCCCCTTTTCCACACCTCGGGGCCCCACGTTCATGGCTCAGCCCTGAGTTGGGCTGGGAGACACTGTGCTTGTTTTTTACTCTGGGAGGGACCTGAGGGATCGTAAGTCATCACCTGCACATTTCATATCTGCACATATGTGGAAGGAAGAAAGCCACATGTTCGTGTGCTTCCAGAGGTACCTGCAGTGGCTGCAGTAGGATGGCAGTTTCTTCCTTCCTTTCTTTCTTTTAATATATTTTTATTGATTTCAGAGAGGAAGGGAGAGGGGGAGAGAGAGAGAAACATCAGTGATGAGAGAGAATCATCGATTGGCTGCCTACCTGCACGCCAAGTCGGGATCGAGCCCACAACCTGGGCATGTGCCCTGACCAGGAATTGAACCGTGACCTCCTGGTTCATAGGTGGGCGCTCAGACACTAAGCCACACTGGCCAGGTGCTGGTTTCTTTCTGTGATTTCTCCCCAACAAGTTGAGGTGCTGGTCTTGGGGAGACTCAGTTCTTTGAGAACATTAAATGGTTTCTTTCTCTGCAGCCAAACAGGACGTATTACCTGATGGACCCGAGCGGGAATGCTCACAAATGGTGCAAAAAGATTCAGGAGGTGTGGAGGCACAGATACCAGAGCCACCCAGACACCACCGTGCAGTGACAGCCCACAGCCCTGTCCTCGCTGCCAGGACACGCGCCCCAGCGCAGCTCACCGCTATCCGGGACGCTTCCAGACCACCTGCCAGCCATCTCAAGGGGAATGTAGACAGTGGAACCTTGCAGCTTTTTTATTTAAAAGAAAAGAAGAAAAAAATACCCAACAACACAAAGAACAAAACCAATAATGAACAGGAATTCAGGGTCGCTTTGCTTGCTCTCTGTGCTCTATGGAGGCTTCCCCGAGCTGTCCTTGTTGCCAGAACCCAGTGCTGTGCACGTCTACCTGATTCCCACCTGGACCAGTGGACCAGTGTCACCAGCTCTCCACCGTGCACCCCGGTCACCTGCTGGTCTTGCTGTGACCTAGGGGACAGGGTGTGTCTGGGCTCTTTCCGCCCTCTAGGCTATGGTGGACTCTTCCCCAGGGCGTGGTGTGCGCTCTGCGGGGGCGGCCTCTGGTCTCCACGGGGTGGGGAGGTTCTTGGCTTTTGTCCATGTGCTCGTTTCCTCAAGTCCCTAGATCGTGGCCCATCCCCTGTGCTGCGGGCCCTTGCTTTCCTCCTGAAGTAGCTCTGGCTGCAGGATTTCTGTCTGCAAGTGCTCCACGTGTTGTGACTGCCAGGCAGGCTCCCAGTGGTGAGAAGCGGAACAGGCTGTCGGGTGAAATGCCAGCCTCTGCCCACAAGGTTCCGATCCATCATCCCCCGGAGCGGTGTTGCCCTCCGGGGCTGGAACCCACGCAGTGGCTGAAGGGAGCACGGTCAGCAGTAAGCCCGGTTAGCCCCGGCCGCACCAGCAGACCGCTCTGCCGGCCTCATGAGGCCAGGGCAGCAAGGCAGATGGGACCTGGTGGCCTCCACGTGGAGGAGTGAGACCTGAGGAGCCTTCCTGAGAGTTTGTTTAAAAGTTGAAGTGTGCAGGACTCCCCCAGACCAGTTAATTAGGAACCAAGAGACTCCTCACAAATGGGACGGTACTCAAGTCATCTGGGTGGTGGGAGGAGTGCACGCTCCCTGCCGGCACACGCACCCTTTCCTTGTTGCGATTGAATATGCTCACAGCCAAAAATTCTTACATCCCAACAGAATCTAACGCCTTCTCGTGGTGCCAGGTCATCTGGTCTCCATCAAGTGGACTTTGCCTGGAAAAAAGGGGTTAACCCGCCTTGCACTTGAACCCAAGCTCCCAGCCTGCTCTCCTTCCATTTCAGGTTCCCTCCTCAGTGCTTAGAGGCAGCACCTACTCTCCGGTAACCTGCACATGGTCCAGGTCCTGCTAGGCCTTTGGTTTTCTCTGCTGCTGCTCCCCAGACAGTGGGTCTTGGCTGTGCCTCTCCCTCCCCAGGTGTCCCTGGGGGGCAGTCCTCTGATCGGTGGGGAGAGGAGCAGGCCCCGCGGGCTGCTCCCCGGGGATGAACACCTTTTCCTTTAGACTCACCAAGGCACTCGCAAAAGGCTCACGCAGGAAAGCCCCTCACCATTCCCCGCCTGTCTCCTGTCTCCCGTCTCACACACCATTATCGCCTCTGTGGCCAGTGGTCCAGATGGAGAGGAGAGATGCCTTGCTCACATTGTCTGAGTGGTAAGGGTGGCTGTTCTTCAGCTGGGAAGGAGTATGGACGTGGGGAATTCACTGTGCTGGGCAGGGAGAGGGCTGAGCAGAGGTCGTAGCCAGGTTTGCTGGTGGTTTCTGTTCGGGCCTGTCCTCTGCTGTGAAATCTGAGAAAAAGACAGCTCACATCTGTGTGTGTGTGTGGGGGGGGGGGGGTGCCCTTGGCTCAAACTCCCTCTGTGCTCCTCTTTTTCCTCACTTTTGAAAGGCTTGCCTGTGTTCACTTGCTTTTCAAAGTGAGTTGACTTGCCCCTTTCAAGAATTTCACTTCAGGCTTACTCCCACATTTACATTTGACTCTTCTCCAAGCCCTGCCTCTGTGCTGTTGGAGGGGTTAGGAGCCGGTTTCTGTGCAGCATCTCCCCCAGGTGTCTGGTTACAGGGAACCGAGCATGGCTGGTATTTGTGTTAAAAAGAGCACTCAGCCGGGCTACTCACGAGACAAGTCCTCCCTTGCATTCTGCCTTCTGGATAGCGCCACTACCTCCTGGGCTTAACCAACAAGCTCCATCTTAACCTCTGAAACCAGAAAATGAGGGGTTCAGGGTTGAGCTCGAAGTTGACAGAGCTGAAGTGACTGCCCTCGCCCAAGCCAGTGTAAGCGGAGCCCTTCTCTGTAAGCCAGCGTTCTGTTTCACTCAGAGGCCGTTTTTGTTTTTTGTAAAGGCCCATGTGTATTCTTTTACCCTATACTTCTGCCATCTTTAATTTTATCCAACTTATCCTTACATCCATCGTCTTGGCATGCAGGTGCCTTACATTCCGAGTTGTGGACAAGGGTCTATGTACATACACAGACATACCTGGAAATAGGAATGTGGATTTATCCCAAGTGAGAAAGAAAATGCCCTGTTGTTGAATAGATAGATCCAGGAGCCATGTGTCTTCCTGAGAGGAGGCAAAGACAAGTCAAACCAAGTGCCCACCGACCGGAGGCAGTCCCATACCGTGTGGCCCGTCTGGCACGGAGGGAGGGAGGACGGCGGAGGTTCTGTGCTCTTCCCTGTGCCTTGCTTGTCTCTGGGGACTTGGAAACTGGGTTGGCATCCTCTCTCTGTGGACCCGACCAGGGCCCTGGGCAGTGGGCAGCCCCCTGTGGAGTGCAAAGCCCCACTGATGATGGGCACCATTGACTGCCTGCTGTTCTGAACCTAACAACTTGTGACAGACGTGCTTTGGAAAAAACGGCTCTTGTGGTCATGCCAGAGCTGGCGAGAATACACCTACTCCAGCCTCTTGGGCTATTTGTGGCCCAGACCTGAAGGAATTGCAGGAGATGGCCCCATGGCACACATACCAACCCCAGCCCTGGGCAGTGTGCCAGCGCAGGGGGCACTGGGCGACTCAGTATTTTCTTAAAACATTTGTTTTCTAAAAACAACAGTAAAGACCACTGTGAACATTTGGTGTTAACCTGTCCTCTCCCTGCCCCAAATTTGTTTGCTTTTTCCATCTAAACTGGAAACATAAAACATGCTCTTTTTATTATTGATTTTTAGTGTGAGAGGAAGGGAGAGACACTTCAGTGTGAGAAAGAAACATCCATCAGTTGCCTCCTGTACACCCCCCAACTGGGGATCGAATCTGAAACCTTTATATGTGCCCTGACCAAGAATTGAACCCTCAACCCTTTGGTTCGCAGGATGATGCTCCAACCAACTGAGCCACATCGGCCAGGGCCGATACATACTGCTGTGCATCCAGCTTCTTTCAGTTGATATTTTATCTTAAGCATTTCCCCATGTCATGAATAATGATTCAGAAGCATTGTTTTTAATGATTGTAGAGTTTGTTATAAATCTTATAATTTATCTATTTCCCTGTTATAAAACATTTAGATGGTTTCTAGTTTTTCACTATTTAAATAATGCTGTGATGACTATCTTTCTAAATCTTTGGTTTTTTACTCTGACTCCTACCCCCATTCCCACAAGTAGTATTTTTGAGTAAAAGTTTGTTTCAATGGTGGTATTAATTTATTTCTCTGTCTGATCTGATGCTTAGATGCTCAGAGTTCTAAAACAGGACCTCCTTAGTTGTTTCCTTCATATTTTGAAGAAATGAATGAATTCCTGGTAAACTGTATTGAAACTCTTATTCAAACAGTGTTGGAATAAGACTGCTCTTTTTCTTTTTTAATGCTAAAAATGATGTCATTGCTGCAGTATTTTTGTGACAGTTTTTTCCAGAAGTCAATTTCCTCCTTTTCATTGAAAGAATCTGGTGTGCTTGCATGTTAGTTACTCTCCCACCCCTGCTGCTATGGCTTTCAAGTGCTTGGTGATATTTTCAGAATCTTGTGCTTTGTGTCCACAATGGTACTGAATTTGTGTCTGCACAGTCAGGAGATAGAAAGTGCTGAACGGATCTTGCCACATGCTTACTGGGTGATTTGTAATTGAGTTTATAGACTCAAAGTATGCTGGGCCATTTGGAATCTGAAAAAGCAAAAGCTCTACTTGGAAAAAAAATCACAGACACAGTTGTGTTTTACAGAAGTGTGTGTGCCCCCCTCCCACCCCCCACCCCCAGCTCTTCAAATCCTGGGACTTTGTCAGAGGGTCTTGGTTCAGTATAGCACATGGCCAGGCTTTTTCATGGCAGAAAGTGGTTATCCTGGCTGATAAGGACTTAAGGACTTCTCCCCTCTCCTCACCCACAGTGTTGCAGGTTGTCTAGTTGTCTTCAAGTCCAGACCACCCACATTCGGTTTCATTCTTAATTTCTCCACTTTACTTTGTGGTCCATTGATTCTGAAGGGAAACATGCATGAGAAATTTTTCTAGGTACCATGCTCAGTGGCACATGACTCCGCCAAAGACTGGCTGAATTGCACAGAATTGGGGCTCCTGCCCTCCTCTGAATCTTCAAACCCCGCTCCCTTGGCCAGTCCATAGGCTGAGGATGCAGTCGCCAGGAGAGTCTGGAGATGGTATTGTTTTTGGAGATGTTGCCATACATGCTTTCCCCTATTCTTTCTTTTCACATCCAAACCCAACCTGAACGGATGGTGACTCAAGTGGGTGTGGCCCTGGCCTCTTGGGCAGCCTGCCGGGCAAGTGCTTTAAACCAGGGCAGGAGTCACTGCCAGAGCCTCTGAGGGGCACAGGCTGCTGGCAGGGTTGTCAGCAGGCTGCCTGTGGAGAGCTGGTCTGGGGAGGAAGCTGTTCCAGCAAAGAGCAGTTTTCTCCCTGGTTCAGACAGCTGTGGTGTGCCACTGAACAAGCCTTCATACACCTGAATTTTCCCCCTAAGTCATTTCTTCAGTACGAGGAAACAACAAACATTATGTACAGAGACCTATTTACAAAAACAAAGCTTTTTAAGCTGTGTAATCCACCCTAGTCTATCTGTCTAGCTGAATGACCATGAGTCGGGTTCATTTTGCAGGTGAAAAGCCTCTATCGCCATCATAAATTTGATTGGATGTTGGCAAAATTTAATTCTGCAGTATTTAGAGCTGCTGTACCTGTTAACACAAAATCGGACGAGGCAATAGTCTTTAGTTGTCTTTCAGGTCGGTGGCAGTCACTTAGAACGTGTGATATTCTCTACCTGGTCTGTAGCTGTAACTGTGATGTACAGGCAAAGCAAAAATTAAAAAAAAAAAAACTTATGAAAAACAAATAATGCAATGATATTAGGATATACACTTTTGTATTTTTATTCTTATATAAGATTATTTGCTGGCTATTGTTGGCCTCTAATTCAGTCTGTGTTATTTAAAATCTAATATATGAATTATTTGGATTGAATTCATGTTTGGGGCCAGGTTGTTATATGTATTGATGTACAGCCTTGAATGTGAATAATTATTGTAAACTATATTTTACAACTTTTTCTCTGGCTTTATTATATAAATTTTCTATTTGGTCAATGATTTAATCATATAATTTAATGAATCTTTTTTTTTTTTCAAATATTTGTGCTTAGATGTAGTTGCTGGATGATGAATTTTACACATATGCGAGGTAGTCTTGTAATAAAAAAGCATGAAGAGTGTAGACACTCGCTGCATAGCTTTTCCTTTGGCTGGGGATCTGGGGTGGGCGTGACCTGGATTTGGGCCAGAGCAGTGGCCAGTGCACAGCACACACTGGACTGAGGTCATGAGCTTGTCTTGAGCCCCAAGCCAGTGGATCACAGGCTGCATGCACATGGCTGAGGGTGGGCGTGGGGAGAGGCACAGCCTACCACTTTTCCGGATTTCCACCTCTAAGTGAGGCGGGGGCTGGCACTGAAAGTGTGCTGGACAGCTCGGAGGACTTAGTAAAGGCCAATGCTTCTGGTGCAAGGTAGCAGGGCTTGCTGGAATCGTGGCAGAGAATCTTAGCCAGCTGCTTCCCCTGCTGCATCTCAGGACTGGGTGCCTGGCCCAGCATGTCTAACTCAACCTGCTCAGTATTTACTTCCTCAGCATCTGGCATACGCTGTCCCGGGATCCAAATTCTTACCTGTACCTTTTGTGCCAGGCCAACCTCAACCTGGACTCCGACAAGGTGAGCATGGCCCGAACTCCCCTTGTCCCAGCTCCACCCCAGCCCACAAACTCCCTGCCCTGGGCCTGGGAAAGAGGTTGGCACTCTGGCACCTACTGCTCCACCTCACATCTCACTCTTTGGCCCCTGGTGTGTCACCACCTCCTCTTCTCCGTCCCAGTGTACTGAGTGGGTTTGGAACCAGAGAACCCTGGCGTCCTTCGCTTCTCACATTCCAGACGTTTGACTTAATGTTGGCAAGGGGGAGTGGACACGGTCGTCTTCCTCTCCCAGTGGCTTGCATTTAGAGAATTGGTGCTTCATTGTTTCCAGCCACAACACGCACCCCGTTTAGCATTCTAAGAAGGTGATGTCCACAGAGTGATATTTCAAAGGGAATGTTGTTCATATTAAGGGGTGGATAAGGGATGTCATGGAAGGGCCAGGTAGGACATCTTTTTCAGACTGCTTTCTAACTATCCTAGTTTTCCCACTGCCCTAGCAAAAGGATAGGAATTTCTAGGCTGGTTTGCAGCTTGTCTTCGTATAATATGATGCTCACACTGTTGTTCCAGATAGTAATAGAAAGTAAATTATTTTGTTGATTACCTTGACAAGACTGTGGCTAAGGCAGAGTATCTCGGAAGCTATACAAGCTGTATAGGATGGAAACTCAGAAAAGGCTGTTGGAATATAGTTATTACCTATATTTATCCTAGGGAATTCACAAGCCTTCCTCTTACTTTCCTGGGTCTTTCAGTTGGGCCTATGCAATAGCACGTGGCTTCATTCCTTGCCAGCCCAGCACTTGCCAGGCATAAGGCTTCCAAACAAACTTCACATCCTTCAGTCGGAGAGGCATGCCAGAGACCATCCTCAGGTGGCATGACCTGTGACCAGGAAATGAGAATTCTTGAGTTACTGCAAAACCACCACTCACGGATAGAAATCAGAGTGAGATGCCAGCCCCCTGGCCCTCGCTCCCCACCTTCCACCCCACCCCCACTCCTCAGATGCTGCCTTTGCTCATTTGAGCAAGTTCTCTAAGTCTTAGAGTCTGAGAACTGACCTCCCAGAAAATGACAGTCATCTCCAGGATAGAAATAGGCTGTGTGAGCTGTGATTTTCCTTTTAGTGTGGGTGTATGTTTTACTGTTTTGTTTTTCTTTTTAAACAGTGGGTCTTAGTGGTCATTCACTGGCATTTCTACTCCGGCGTTCCCGTTTCCTGTATTGAGTCAGATTTTAAATTGCTCTTGTCCTTCGGGTTGTTTTGAGGCAATGGCCGTCTATTCAGCATTGAAACAATTGATTCTGAGCCAGTTAACTATAGCTTGCACAGGTAAGTCCATTAATCCCTTTGACTGTTTCAAGACAACTTTAAAAATTCATGCTTTACTGTAAGAGGAGTAAAACATGGGCTTGCTTTCTATCGTACTTGATGTGTGATTCATTTTGCTTAAGTCTCTTTGTATTCCAAGATACCTGGCCCATAGGTATTGTTGAACAGGTTAGACCTTGTCTCAATTAATCTATCAGAGTATATATTGTTGCTTTTCCAATTATCATCCACTTAGCCATATTTGTTTTCTAAAATGTAAAACAAATTTATAAAATGAAGGTAATGTAGCAGTTACAGTTTCTATCTCAAAATCATTGATAGTAAATAAGGGTTAATTTTAGTCACAGATAATGTGAATTTGTCAGAAAAAAATAATGCTAATTCACATTAGATATAGGAGTAGGATTTTTTATTTCGAGTGAGAAAATGTATAAGATACTTGGTCTCTTCAGATTCTTTCTCCTTGGTTTTGATGAAAGAATGTCCGCTCCAGAGCCCTGGCCAGGTGTGGTTCAGTTGGTTGGAGTGTCGTCCTGTACACTGAAAGGTCTCGGGTTTGATTCCTGGTCAGGGCACATACCAGTCGGGATGGGTATGTGCCCTGATAGATGTTTCTCTCTCCCTTTCTCCCTCTAAAGTCAATAAAATATATCCTAGGGTAAGGAATTTTAAAAATTACAAAAAAATAATAAAGCTCTAGCTGGTTTGCCTCCATGGATAGAGCGTAGCCTGTGGACTGAAGGGTCCTGGGTTCGATTCCAGTCAAGGGCACATGCCCGGGTTGCAGGCTCGATCCCCAGTAGGGGGCGTCGAGGAGGCGGCTGATCAATGATTCTCTCTCATTAATGTTTCTCTCTCCTCCCTTCCTCTCTGAAATTAATAAAAATATATTTTTCAAAAAAAATTTCCCAGAGTCACTAAACCCTGAGAGAGGAATCTGAGGATTAGAGAGGAGGGGAGGGGATGTTTGGAGGAGTGGGACACTAGTAATTACAAAATGGAAGAGAAACAGGATGATTCACAAATAAAAATCTCAAGCCCTGACCTCCTAGTTAAGATGAATGAAAGCACACCTGGCAGATAATCCTAGGGCTGAAGCTCAGCGTGGTCCTGGTGGAAGATTCCCTGTTGGGCGCTGGACTAGTGTTTATTGAGCACCTGGGCTTGCAGAAGGTGGCGCTTGGATAGGGGTTGGGTGGGGAGATTTAAGGAGGAGGAGTTCCAAGGGTTTGGAGTTCACTGGGAGAATGCCTGTGGCCTGCTGTTAAAGGAAGACTGTCTGGTGGGAGCTCAGTCGGTGAAGCCATGTGGGAGAGTTGGAGTTACAGGACATTTTCAGAGTGCTCTTTTAGAAGTGGGCAGGCAGGTTGCTAGGGAAGGTGGGCAGCTGGGCTACAACTGGTCCCCCTTCCCTGAAGTCTTCACATTCCCATTTCAGGACGAGCTTGAGTGGGACCCAGTGCCCAATGTCCCCTACCTTCTTCTTCCTCTTTTTCTTTTTTTTAAATATATTTTATTGATTTTTTACAGAGAGGAAGGGAGAGGGATAGAGAGTCAGAAACATCAATGAGCCGAAACTGGTTTGGCTCAGTGGATAGAGCGTCGGTCTGCGGACTGAAAGGTCCCAGGTTCGATTCCGGTCAAGGGCACGTACCTTGGTTGCGGGCACATCCCCGGTAGGGGGTGTGCAAGAGGCAGCTGGTCGATGTTTCTCTCTCATCGATGTTTCTAGCTCTCTGTCCCTCTCCTTTCCTCTCTGTAAAAAGTCAATAAAATATATTAAAAAAAGAAACATCAATGAGAGAGAAACATCGATCAGCTGCCTCCTGCACACCCCCTACTGGGGATGTGCCCGCAACCAATGTATATGCCCTTGACCGGAATCGAACCTGGGACCCTTCAGTCCGCAGGCCGACGCTCTATCCACTGAGCCAAACCGGTCCCGTCCCCTACCTTCTTGTCTCAAGTTCTGACTCTGGGCACAGTGCCCCCATGAAGTTCTCTTTGTGGACAGTGTAAGTGTGAATTCTCTTTTCCTCCTGGGGCTTCTTCCAAGGGGGCTGAGTCTGTCCTGGGTCATTTTTCTCTTCCACGTTCCCTTAGGGACTGGCCAGGTGTAATACTGCTTCCCGGAAGTGCTTAGTAAATACTTGATGTGTGATTCATTTTGGTTATGTCCCTTTGTATTCCAAGATAGCTGGCCCATAGGTATTGTTGAACAGGTCAGACCTTGTTTAGAGCTGAATCAGCCCGTTTCAATGTGGAAATACTTTAAAGTATAAGGGCAATAGGAAATACGACTACTTGTTGATGGTAAACCACTCAGATGAAGTAAGATTGAGGGGATTTGGTCTCTGCAGCTGAGCCCGTCCGGGAGAAAACTGTGGGTTGCCTCTTTGCTTTGGTCCCCTGACAGGGCAGTGTCCTGGCTTTGGGTTTGCAGATTCTGTGGCAGCAGGTGGGTCTTTGAGGGGTGGGGCCATCATGGTGCTTCTGATGACTTGCCCTTTGCAGTTCTTTGCTTGGGCTCACTCCGGGTGTACTTGGTGTTGGCAAGAGTCAGCATTGGAAAGAGAGTGGAAGGCATTTTATAGACAGGGCTAAGTGATGGGGCTGTGGGTGGAAATATGATATTTTAAGCCACTTGGCAAGAGAAGTGGGGATTATTCTGAGTGGCAATGGTAGATTATGTTCAGTATAACTAGATCAGAGGTGAAGAGCTTAACTGGCCGAATTCTTACGAGTGGCTCCTGTCCTGATGAGAGCTGTGCGCCAGCCTGAGGCCATGAGTGGGTGTCCTGAGACACTGGTGCATGTCAGTTCACACTTTGCTGGAGGATAGGGCTCTGGGTCTGTTCTTAGCCCTGAGCACGCATCGAGGTTGAGTGGGACCCAGTGCCTGAGGGAAGGGTCCCCTTGTGTCCTGGGGGCAGTCCTCCTCCTCCCCTTAGTACAGCAGGTGCTGGCTCCCAGAAGAGGGGTCATTTCTTCACAGCGTGCCTAACTGGAAGGCTCCTCTGACCTGAGCCAGCCCTAGAGTCAATGCTGTAAAGTCCTAAAAAGGAGTGAGAGGAGCTTGCTTAGGGCACCGGCCCCCAGGCCATCAGCTGTCCCACCCTCAGTCACCTGAGGGTAGCCAGAGGAAGTGGTGTCAGCCGCACAGCAGTTCCTCTTTCTGCCCCGTGCACATGTATCCTTCAGTTCCTCTCCTCCAGCAGCAGTGACTGGTGGTAGTTTAAGCAGCCGTCAGAATACTGATCTTGCCAATGGAGTTGTAGGGGAGCAGAGATGCCTACCTGTGGCCGGGTTGTCAGTGGCTGCTTTCACCTGTGAGCGGTGAAACCTCCTTTGCAGGGACTGACTCTCCAGGTCAGCAGTCACTGGGCCCGCAGTCTCTCAGGTCCTCTAAAGGAGCTGGTTGCTTGGGACCAAGGGAGGTCTGTGTGGCCTGGGTGCCAGCAGGTCTCTTTTTTGAAAATATATTTTTATTGATTTCCGAGAAGGGAGAGGGAGAGATGGAAACATCAATGATGAGAGAGAAGCATGGATCAGTTGCCTCCTGCACACCCCCTACTGATAATCGAGCCCCCAACCTGGGCAGGTGGCCTTCATCAGAATGGCACCCGGGACCCAGTGCTCTCACTGGGTCTTAATGGCCATCTGTCCCCACACTCCAGAGCACCCAGAAAATTCCAGTCTGCAATTGGGATGTGGGTATTGGGTGGGATGGAGCAACCCTGCTGGTACTCTGGCCCTGACTGACTCCACCCACAACTTAATTGGCTGTGTGGCTTGGGGCAAGTTAATGTGCCTAAGTCATGGCGGCTTTGTGAGCGTTAAGGAAGATGATGACTGGAACATCTGCCCTGCCCGGTGCTTGGAGCTGGGTTACTGCAGTCAGTAGAGTCCTCTCCTAATAGTCTTCGTCTCACATCTGTACTTTTAGAAAGAATGTACCAAAAATGCTTTCAATCTCCCCCTCATGATGTCTTTTTGTTAATGTCTCTTACATAGCCTCACTGGCTTACCCAAACCTCGTGGTGCCAGCTCCCACCTCAGCCACACACACCTGGTATCCCTGCTTCCTGGCTGCCTCTTCATGCTGTCCACTCAGAGCCCCTGGCTGGTTTCAGGACGGGTCCTGGAAGGCCAGTTCCTGCTGCAGGCACTGGAGCCTGTGCCTGGGGGAGGGGCGCAGGTTCTGGGCAGTCCCTGAGGTTTCTTGCAAGAAACTGGAGAACACTGCTCCAGAGTTCACATGCCTTGGTGGTGTGTGTTGGGAGAGCCTCAAGGCATCCGGGCAGCATCCAAGTGGGGGATGCACCCACTGTCTCTCCCACAGTTGTGCTCTGGTTTCCTCAGCATTGGGCCTCCAGGATCTTGGCCTGCTTTTGCAAGTCAGTTTAGGGGTGTGGGGATGGTTCTGGAAGGATGAGCTGGGCCAGCCACTCATTGCCGATAGGTAGGCTGAGGTATCTCAAAACAGATATAGGGGCGCTGAGTCCCAGGCAGTCCTAGTTATTTTAAATCTTCAAAAAATTTTGATATCTTTAAAAAATTTTTTATTGTGAGAAGAACCAGAAGCCACTTACAAGCCCCAAGGCATAAGAATTAAATAGAACACATAACTTTTATACACAGTTTTCTATACAAAAGTTTAGGAGGGGGTTAGGGAGCAGAGGAGCCGCAGGCCTGCCCTTCAGCCCCAGAGCGAGGAAGGGTGGACTCTGCACTGAATCCAGCAGAGCCAAGTGCAGGAAGAGAGCAGAGGCCACCTGGGAGCCAGCAGGGCGGTGGCCGTGGAGGCAGCTGGTGGTGAGGGCCAGGTATGAACCCAGGCTGGTGTCCTGTCTGCAGTGTCCTGCCTTCTACCTCAGAGTGGCTGGTGCCCAGGGGGACTGGAGACTCTGGCCCTGAGGAGGCCCCATTCCCAGGCTGGCAGGGCCCCCACCGAGTGTTTGCAGCCAGGGCCCTGGGTTCTTACAACTGGTGCCTCTGCCCCAGGGGTCATGATTCTCACCTGTTTCCGTCTCTAGTTGATTTTCTAATGCCAGCAGTTATATGTTAAACACCCACACTCATAGTCACATGATATTTGCAGGGGATTTACGTGCAGGAGCTTTGTACCTGAGATGTCTCTCGGGAGGGAAGTACCTGATAAAACCGGGCAGATGGATGTCCCCTTGCCTTGTGACGTAAATGGTCCTAGCAGCTGTGACCTGGGCAGGTGGCACTGGAGCTGGCAGGTCCACCACAGCATTATGCTCACGACTGTCCCCCTCCCTCGGGTGATGGTCTCTAAATGGGTCAGGTCCTGCTGAACTGAATGGGGCCCTGTGAACCCTCTCCACTATTCCTGGAGCTTGGTGGCCCTCCCCCAGGTAATCTGAGGCACAATTGTTCCAGGAGCCTCCTCAGGAGCCTCACTGATGGGGTCTTTGCTTCTGGGGAGCCTCATTTGAGTCGTGTGTGTCATCCTAAATCCAAAGCTACACTGAACAGTGTCTGTCTGCAGCTGGGGAGGCAGCCTGGGGGTCGGAGTCCTGATGTCTGAGGGTTTGTTTCCTGGGTAGGTGTCCAGGGGCAGTGCCGAGGGTCAGAATGAACTGGAGCCCTGACATAAGCCCCCTCGTCTCTACCTGGAGCCCTGTTTTTTTTTTTTTCCTGTTTTTTCTTTATTCCCCGAGTGTGCCGGAGAGTGTCAGATCTCGGTGCCTACAGGGCATGTGGGGTCTCCTGCAGGGAAAACTAAGTCAGAACCAGCTGACACTCGTGCACGTGTGCAGCCTGTTTGCTGTGTGAGGTCCCATCCTGCTGTGTGCATCTGGTGCCTGGGACAAGCATCTGGTCTCTGGGCCTCCGTTTCCTCATTTGCAGTGGATGATGTCTACCGCTTCTTCCTGGTCAAGGCTGTGAGAAACTAGAAAACAAAGCAGAAGAGAGGGCATAGGTGAAGCTTTCATGTGCAAATATCGAAAGAGATAAAAACTGTGCTTCTAATTAGGTCAGTTGCAAATGTTTGTGCACAGAAATTCCTATGCTTTTGCATTTAGATTTCAGTGGGAGAAATTTGACAGAGAGAATATATCTTGCATTTAACTCAGGACACTCAGCCCTCTTATTTTCAGGTCTCCAGTGGCCATCCCTTTTCTGTTGCAACAAAGTAGTGGTCATGTCCACTACTTTGTGGACATGTGTTTGTGGAAATCCGAAAGTGATCGAAAGGAGCCAAGTGCAAAAGCTCTATAAAGGAAACAAGGAGCTGGAGTGTGACATGTCAACAGAGATATTTTCTCTTTAGAATCTTATGCAAGAGCCTGTCATTCTCTTCCTTTGTTCCTCGCCATTTTCAAGACCTGGTGTCACGGAGTGGCAGCCCTTAGGGACAAGTAGCATCCAATTTATCCATGATGCTTGGCTGGGCAGTGCATTCAATTCTGAATTTCAGGGCTGTTTTACTGTGGGCCTGCAGCATGGGCAGGGAGAACCAGCTGTGTGTGGGGGTGGGCTGTCTGAGAGGCTGGGAGGCCTTCCTGGTCCTCAGAACACTGCTGGGCAGGCTGGGAGGAGTGGTGGCGTGGGGCTCCCGGTCAGGGTTGTCTTCACTGCCTCCCTCAGTTTAGGAACCTAGGCCAGGGGTCTCCCGGGACAGCATGTGACTTGGCTCTGCCCTGCCTGTGCCCTCCCTATTCTCTTGACAAATGACTGTGGGCACCGTGCTCTCGGCTTTGGCCAAGGCCTCATCTGTGTGTCCTGGCCGCCCCCGTGCTCAGGCCCCGGGTCCCGTGGCGCAGGCTCAAGGATGTAGGCTTCAAACCTCCCCTGGAGACCTGCAGCTTGGCTGATCCTTCTGGATTTCCACAAACACACTAGGAACTGGACACCACCACTACTTGGTTGCAATGGAAAAGGGATGGCCACTGGGAGGTTCGGTGTCCTGACCTAAATGCAGGATATAGTCTTTCTGTCAAATTTCTCCCATTGAAATCTACATACAAAGCATCGGATTTTCTGTGCACAAACATTTGCCATCAGCACCGTACTGGGCCCCCTGGGAGGGGGAGTCAGCAATTCAGCCACCCTGGCATCAATGGGCCACCTAGTGTGGAGCGCAGTGGTAAGAACACAGCTCTCATAGGTGCTGCCTGTCCTGTCCTGACCCTGCCACCTCGGACCTGTTTCTTAATGAAACTCATCCCATTAAAAGGGCTCCTCAAGAAGAAACTGGCCAGAGTGCACTGACATGACTCCACAGGGGAGACTGCTTTTGAATTTCCTCACGTGCCGCTCATCAGTGGCCAAGCTGGACAGGCTGGCTTGTCCCTGGTGGATGGTGTAGCCTGTCACTGAAGGCCGCTTGGTTTTCAGCATCTCAGGGTTCCCCCAGTGAACCCCCAGTTCCAGGCCCCGGTGGGTGGGCCTCGCGGCAAGTCTGGGTCATGGGCTGTTTGACTTCCCTTCCGGGAGGATGTGGTGGGGCCACGTGCTGGGACCACTGGGGACCAGTCTGAAGGCAGCCGCTGGGCTGAGTGTCCTGCCCTCAGAGCCCGGTGATACCTGGGCAGTCCTGGAGCTCAGAGAGGCATGCCACGTGGGAGACACAGTATGATGAGGGTCCGTTCTAAAGCCCCTCGGGTTGTGCGTGTCCTGGTGGAGGTCAGCCCAGCAGCAGGTATATCTGGGGTGAATGGCAGGTTCTGGATGCCCAGAGACCTGGCGTGTGTTCCGGGAGTCTAGAAGGGTACCTGAATGGGCTGTCAGAGTTCTGTTGTGCGTATGAACACCTGGCCCCTGGGTACCGCTCTCTCTCGAGTGCTCTCGGCCCGAGCTTTCTAAATCAGTGTGTTTGATCCAGTGTGTCAGGGTGGCCTCTGTGGGGTTTTGGGAAAACATTTTTGTATTCGAAATATAACAAGGAGCCCTGGCCAGTGTGCTTCAGTGATTAGAGCGTCAGCCCACACATGGAAGGGTCTCGGGTTCAATTCCCAGTCAAGGGCACGTAACTGGGTTGCAAGTTCAATACCCAGCCCAGGCCGAGGTGTGTGTGGGTGGCAGCCAATCAATGTGTGTCTCTCACATCGATGTTTCTCTCTGTCTCTCTCTCTCCTCTCTTCCCTCCAATTCACTCTCTGTAAAACTCAATGGAAAAAGTATCCTCGAGTGAGGATTAAGAAAAAAAACCAGAATAAGGTTTCAGGTGTAAAACTCACATGAATTGTTAAGGTAAGCCATACAGGGCACTGTTTTAAATGACTCAGAGCTGCTGAGCCTCAGAAAGGGGCATGTAGTATGTCCTTTGAGGCCCTCCCCACACTTGCTTTCTCCAGATCATCCTCACATTTAGAGGCTCAGCACAAGGCCATCTCCCCCATGCTCTCCTTGGGCTCCCCCCCTGAGCACTGCAGCTCCATCTGGCTCATCTGCCCTCCCTCTGTCCCATCCAATGTCCCTCCCAACATTTTAGGCCTGGGTCACCTTTGTGTGTATCCTGCTGCTGAGCACTGTGGGCATTCAGTAAACTTCCTTTCCCTGCTAGACTGGTTCCCAGTCCCAAGCATGATACCCAGCTCACTGCCATGGCCTTGAGCCCAGGGTCCTACCTGACTGAGGCTGGCACTGAGGCCTCAGCCCTCGGGACAAGGGAGGCACCCTGGGGGCTCTGAAGGTGGAGATGAGCCCTGTCCCCTCTGATCCTTCCTCCTTGACCTGCCAGCTGTCTGTGAGGTAGCAGTGAGCTGATGAATACCTCCTGGGCCTGGTGAGTGCAAATGTCCTGGTTCAGCTCTTTTCACACAATGGGTGAGGCAAAGCCTCGATTCCATGTCACGGAAGCTCTGACCCTTGTTCCAGACCACAGCCCCTTTAAAGAAAATGGTGATTATTTTCACCAGTATGGAGGCTGCTAAAGCTGATCTGTGGGATCCTTTGGCTTTACCTAAAGAACAATGGGGGTCCAGAGGATTAGGAGGAAGGGGGGGGTGGCGTGGGAGAGTGTGTGACCAGTGCTTCCTTAGATATAGGGGTGGGACCAAGGAGGAATCTGGGAAGTCTGTGCAGTTGGGGCAATGCCTTGGGGGTCAAGATGTCGGACCAGGGGGTGGCAGGAGACTGGGCTGAGTGCCCAGGCCAGGGGAGCAAAGAGCACAGAAGTGGCTCTGGGCTCAGTGTGGCATAAGGCTGTGTTTGGGAAAAAAGAAACGTACACCCGTGACCTAAATAGTATAAAATGGCAGTATTAATGAGGCTTCACAGTAAGACCGCCAACCAGGGCTGCAACTTTACATTGAGAAATACCAGACAGAGCAGAAGAAGGTACTCACGGCCCTCCAGAGCCAAGTGGGCATTCAGGAAGCTCAAGAGGGGGGAGCAAGTGGCCAAGAGAGCTGGAGGAGGCTGAGGAGGGAGTGGGCACACCTCTAATGAGGGTGAAGTGACCCAACTCCCGCAACAGCCACATCCACATTCAACTCCCAAGCGGGTAGAACACCAACCTGGCAAAGATGCACTCATCCACATGGCTCAGCACCACCCCCTGCTCCCGGGAAAGCAGTCCCGTCACTCCAGCAGCCACAGAGCTGAAGCCCAAGGACACACTGCCAGGTGCAAGCACTTGCTTTCTTTTTCAGTTTTTCCTGGACTCCTGACTCAACACATGCAAGTTGGGGCTGCAACTCAGCTCAACATTGCTGTTTCCAAATGCCAGCCTTTGACATTTCACTTCCTATAAGATTACACCCAATAATTTCTGATTTACATTCCTGTGCTTTTTTTTTTTTTAAATGAATGAAGCAAACTCAACTCAGAGCAGGGATTTGAAAAGCACAGCTAGGAGCTTTTTTGTTTGCCATGAAGAATGCCCCGATTATTCCACGATAAAACAAGCCACTGCAGAATGAGAATATATCCAGCCAGGACACTGGACATGAGGAAAAGCATCTGGGCACACACAGCCTGGCCTGAAACAGCTGCTCCCATGGGGAATCACTTCTCTTGGAAGACCCGCCCTCCCAGTCCCCCGACAGCAGGTCAAAGGTATTAAGATTTAAACCTGTGTCTATATTCTTAGCATTGGATCCTGTGGGTGGTCTAGGATCGAGATCTTGTGTGTTCTACATACTTTACAGAGTCTGTCACAAGAAAAAGGTATGAGCCAAGGTTTTTCCCATCTGTAAACATGAATGCACTTGATGCTAAGTTTTATCTTTACAAGATGCCTGGCAAGTTCACTCAGCACAAAGCACAATTCCAATGAGAGGTTGAAAGGTGTTACTAAGCCTCTCCTTTAAGGGACACATGCCACCTTCCTAAAGTTAACATAAACTAGTCAGTCACCTTAACTTTGTTGTTGGCAGCTGGCTGTCACCATCAGCATGCTCTGCGAGTGCAGAATGCTCTGGGGCCTGAGTGGAGTCCTGCCTGCATTGGTTGGGAGGACCACAGTGCGAGGAGAGAACAGGGAGCGTGCAGAGATACAGGAAGATGAGGAAGGTGGCCCACCAGTCAGGATGAGGAGAGGCAAGGAGAGGATGCTGGCAGCACCCATGGTCCACAAGCACCATCCCTCTCCACCTCGAATTCCCAGGACTCCGAGAGTCACCCCAGGAACCTCTCTAGCCAACACCTCCCCCCCCCACCCAGCCTGCTCCACCCAGCTCAGCAGGCATATCTTGTTGTTTGCCACAGATACAGCATGTCCCACAATTCCGTATCCTCAGCCCTGGGGTGGTCAAGGGGCGCTCTGAGACGTTAACGTGCCCAATGCAAGCAACTCAGGCCATGGAGTGACTTCTCTAAGAACACCTGACTCTTCAAAGCCACGGTTTTCCTACTATTTCATTGAAAAAATATATGCACTCATTTTATTCATCAGAGTTCCTTAAAAGAGGTAAATCAGCTGAGACCGGTTTGGCTCAGTGGATAGAGCGTCGGTCTGCGGACTGGAAGGTCCCAGGTTCGATTCCGGTCAAAGGGCATGTACATTGGTTGCGGGCACGTCCCCCGGTGGGGAGTGTGCAGGAGGCAGCTGGTCGATGTCTCTCTCTCATCGATGTTTCTAGCTCTCTATCCCTCTCCCTTCCTCTCTGTGAAAAATCAATAAAATATATTTAAAAAAAAAAAAGAGGTAAATCAACTATGCTACTAACCCAAATATTCAACAAACATGGCCACTGTGCCAGCCAGGGTCCCATGACACGGCCTGAGGCAAACATGGTCCCTGCCCCTATGAAGCTACATCTTAATGGGGTGACAAGCCTGACGTCATTTACAGAACTAGCTGGTTAAAGTTGTGAGGGTGGCGATGGCAGAGGTGGACAAGTGCTGGGGGTACAGAGCAGCCGCCTGGCTGCTGTGGTCCACAGCGTGGGGGGTGAGGGGCTTAGAGGGAGCGTTGGAGGGCTGCAGTACTGTTCAGGGAAGGTGATGGAGGCTCAGATGGTGCTGCAATGGCCAGGAGAGAGTTATTAACATTCAGAAAGTGAAATGTAGGAAGAGCTAATCACGCAAAACTTGAATGCATTTTTTAAAGTTTTGCTTTCCTCTATGTTTCAGATTCAACACAGCAGCCTTCATGAGCCAGAAGGAAAAACCAGTCATTTTGAAATCAGCATCCAAGTGAATATAGAAGAACTCTGGAGTTTGGAAATGGCAATAGATGATCACACACACACACGCACGCACGCACGCTTCTCCGTCACATGCTTCATGTGAAATGGCAGGGCCTCCGCCAGCACCTCATGGCAGCTTCAATGATTTAAGGCAAATGCAGCGCTCTTGAGACCACACTGCTCTTATCCACTTCATCAACAAAGGTTCACTGAACACCTACTATGTGCCATACATTTTTCCTGGGCACTGGAGGGATAGCAAAGAGCAAAACTGAGCCCATGACCTCAAGAAGCCCACATTTAATGGGGTAGAAAGACCCCCCCAAAAAAAAACAGAAACCAGATAACAGTTACAGTGTGTCATATGGTGATAATCTCTGTGAGAAAAATACAGCAGGGAAGGGAGATGGGAGTATCTGGATGGGGTTGGTGTAAATGTACATAAAGAGAGAAGCCCTCACTGGGAAGGTGACATCTGAGGATGTGGGGAAAGCCCTAAGGACACCTGGGAGAGCTTTCTCCACAGAGGACTAGCCAGTGCAAAGGTCCCAAGGCAGGAGCAGCTCTAGACTCACAGCGGGCCAGCCTACTTCCAGACAAACCCCTGGGTGCCCGGCAGGGATCTCAGCACCCCTGAAACACCCCTTCTGGACACCTCAACCCACAGGAGTGGGAGCCTGAGAAACAGGGCTGCCCATGAGGACCCAGGCACCTCCTGTCTGATGACAGCCTAACCCAGGCTGTACTGTCCAGCATCAGTCCAAGGCTGAGACGCTAGTCACTAGACCACTACCGCTGCAAAAGCACCCAGCAGTGTCCCCTGCACTCCACACTATGGGCACGATGACACAGGAACAAGTCATGAGCAGCCTTCCTCCTTCGTGGGATTCCTTCCTGCCTCGGCCACATGAGCCAGCCAAGCACCTCAGCGCAAGACCAGTCTCAGGGACTCTCCCAGATGGAGATGTTTATAGGGTCGACTCGGTGCTTCGTGCTTTCTCTTCCCACGGGCATAACTCACTAGCATGGGTATGTTTAAGAAACAATTTTACTTCTGCAACTAAAGAAAATGGTGGTTGCAATATTACCGTGTAAAGCATTTAAGCATCAATTGTGAAATGAAAAGCCAAAGAAAAAAGCCCTCTTCCAGTATGAAAACTCCAAATGTTTACTTATACTATAGGGGTTATTCTAAAGGGGTAATTTTTAAAAACATCTTGAGAAGTAATTAAGCTGCACAAACAGCACTCTGACACCTCCAGGATCTGGAGTACACTTGCTGACCAGTGGTCACGTGTGGCAGTGAGGGTTCCTGAGGCATCCCCATCCAGCCTGCCAGCCCTCAGGTCCTGTGGGTGAGTCATTCCCTCCCAGCACACCTCGATTGTACTTCTGGTTCCTCAATAGCTTCTGAAATTTCAATCTCGGGAGAGAAAAAAAAATGTATGGTGCCTCCCATATGCACGCCAATGGGGGATGGAACCTGCAACCTTTTGGTGTACAAAACAACGCTTCACCCACTGAACCACCTGGCCAGAGCTCTCTGGAAAAATTTAAAGCAACCAAACCCTAAGTGTGCCATTCATTTATCCCTGTCCTCCCTAATAAAATGGAGCTGGCCACAGAGACATTCTCAACTACACGGCCCTCTGCCCGGTCCTGCAGGCACCGAGTTACCATAAGAGTTATGATCATTGGCCTTTCTTACACACAGACATGCATGCACCCCAAATGCAAGCCCCTCAGGGTCACCCGTGGCTCTCCACGGCCACAGCCCTACATCAATGCCACGCCTTTCCCACCAGGAGTCTCCCACAGGCTGTGCCCCAGCCCCACTCTTCCTCCCCTACTTCCCACTAACAGCACCACATCCACCTCCTACTTCCCCTCAGAAAGGACCCCTCCTGTGCTTCTCCCTCTGATCTCCTATGTGCTCTCAGGACAAGCTCTGCAACTTCATTGCCTCTGAGAATTGGGGGAGGTGTGCCAATGGCACAGTGCTATCAAGAACAAGGAAGGACGCCTGTTCTCAATGACCTTGGTTAGGAAGTGTCGTCGACATCAGCACCTTTGGAGTCTCTGGAAAAGTGGGTCTCACCATGTCCCACAACTCCCCTCAAGGTAAACCTCCTCTACACCCTCTCAGTGTGTCATGGTGAATCTGTAAGTAGTACTGCCACCTGCTGTGCTCACTCCACCTTTCAGAGCGGGCACGGGGGGTGGGGGGGGGGTGTTGGAGAGCAAGACAACCATCCCTTCGCAAGGGCACCTCTGACAGGAAGACAAAGACAAGTTTTAAACCACTGACTTCCAAATGAACTTGAAATAGAGGCATATGTAAACTGGGCATTTTCTGTAGACTTCAATTTATTTCACACAATTTGTAAATAAGAACTTTAACTTCTTTGACTTTTTGAGTACTGGGTTCAGCAGTCTCCTCTTAGAAGTAGAAACTCTCAAGGGAAAATTCCTTTGAGATCAAATTACATTTTCATAGCCACCAAAAACACATCAAGGCTCAATTTAATTATGGGTACCTTGCTCAGCCACCAAGAGAGTTTAGGAAAATACCAGCATCAAAATATCCAGTATCCAATATTCAAATCTGCTAAATGTAGCAAACATTTTGGTTGACAAATAGATTGAATTTGGGGCAAGGAAACAAATGATCCAAGGATATTTTTGGATTTCTTTTTCCCCATGTGATCAAGTCTCACAGTAGACACCTCGCCTCCTCCATAGCTGCAGACAACAGCTTCCATCACCCTTAAAAGATTAACTGCCAGGCAGAGGGAAGCTGATTTTTGCAATACAGACCTTGTTTTTTAAATGGCACCCCTCCCCCAGTTCTCAGTGGCGATGAAGTTACAGAAGCTTGTCCTGAGAGCACAGAGCAGGTAAGAGAGGACTGTGCTGCACTGGGCAGATGGGGAAGTGAGCCCTGAGTCGGCGCCAGGAGGCCAAGGAATTGAATTTGGGAGTAGAAGGTTGACTGATGTTCCTCAGATCCCCCTGCATCTTTATCTGTCTCTGTATCATTCTCTCTCTTTAGGAAGGATGAAATGCAAATTACGCAAGGATTTCATATGAAGACTGAGCTTGGGGATGTTGAAGCTAGACTCAGGGTCAGTGCGGTGAACAGTCTTTCATTCTGAGAGGAAGCCTGTAGACCTGCAGAGGGACCAAGGATTCAAAGCTGGGGCCTATATACCCCAGAGAGTTGAGCAAGGACAACTGGATTCTTTAAATGTGTCCTGGCTCTTAAGCGTTTTTTAGTTTCTACAGACCTGCTGAGGAAGAATCTAATTGCAGGATATCACACGAATAGAGTTCCAACAGCTTAATCACTAGTTACTAAACTGTGTCAACCTTTTGCATATGAACTAGTCATGGGCCTTGGATAGACAATCACAGTTACAGGTACAAGTAGAGAAGGGTTATTGTTGAACTGTTAGAATACGCACTCTGCTGAGCTGAGCACTGCTCCTCACTAGCTGCTTCACCTTGAACAAGGTACGTCACCTCCCTGTGGCTCAGACCCTTTACCTCATAGTCAGGGATAAGGAGAACGGGAACCCCCAGGCTTGCTGTGAGGATTTAACGAGTGAATGTATGAAAAGTACTCAATCTGACTGGAAGGGAGCGTGCTAGGAGCATTTTTAACATTAAATAGCACAGACACAAACTTTCTCCAACCAGGGACCATCAAATTATAAAATAAGCCCCTCAGGCCCTTTCCAAGTGTTGTTTATTCATCTGTCACTAAAACCGAGTTAATTATATACTGTATTACGAGGCCCAATTCTAACTGTGAGTCAGACAAAACAATATAGGAAGGCTGAGCTCCGCTAATACACCAGCAGAGGAAACATCAAAATCAGGGCCTTGTATGGTCAAGATATTGTCACAAAGCTTCGAGCAGTGATGGGCAACCTTTAGAGCTTGGTGTGTCAAACTTCGCCAAAAAACTGAGCATAACTCGGGTAGCGTGTCACTTCGAGGAAAAAACATTATTTCGCAAATGTTTCATCCTCAGGAGCAGCAAATGTTTCATCCTCGGCATGCGGCCACCTCTGTGGCCGCGTGTCATCAGAAATGGCTACGCGTGTCAGTGCTGACACGCGTGTCCTAGGTTCGCCATCACTGGCTTAGGGCTACAGCCAGCAAGAGGAACGAACCCAAACTCAGAATGTTAAGCTGCCTTTAAGTGCTGCCGGGGCAGAGTGTGCTCTGAAAGCACCAGGACAGGTACCTTCTTCTGGGACCTGTGTAAAAGGGGTGGGAGCTGCTGTCAAATCCAACCAGCTCATCCCTAAAGGGACTCTGCTCTCAGGTCAGCTGTGCTCACCGACAAAGAACATTCTAAGAACGTTCTCTCACCCCAAGAATTTCACAGCCAGGCCCAGCACAGAAAACCAGTCAATGGGACAGTAACCACGGCTGCCTCTCCCACACCCAGACTCTTCTGAGCATTTTGCATATACGTTATTACAGTTACTCCTCAAAACAACTCTTGGTGTGAAAACCACTGGCATTCTTTTCACAGATGGGGACACTGAGGCACAGAGCAGGTCCTTGTCCATAGTCATATGCCCAGTCACATTCAAACTCCTTGCTCTCAACCCCTTCCAGTTAGTACCAGTTAGTGGAGAGTCTGGATGATGGGACTGAGGAAGGGGGGCCCTAAACTGGCAGGGCCTTCCTGGGAAGCATTTAGGAATCAGCACCATATCATACCTTGGGCTCTTGCCCTTCTGACCTGGCACATTCGTCTACACTGAATCCAGCTGAAACAGTCAGAAATTCAGAATAAGACTTAAATTAAGGAAACATTCGTTAAGAAATGACTCCTAACAACTGGAAGCGGCTTATGTAAATGTCCACCAGTAGAACAATGGCCACTCTGGTCCATTTAGAGAGAGGAGTACTAGGCAGTGTTCAAAACTGTGAAGTGGAAAAAAAAAAGTGAAGTGAGCCCAGCCAGCGCGGCTCAGTGGTTAAACGGCGATCTATGAACCAGGAGGTCACAGTTCATTTCCCGGTCAGGGTTGCGGGCTCAATCACCAGTGTGGGGCGTGCAGGAGGCAGCCAATAAATGATTCTCTGTCAACATTTATGTTTCTCTCTCTCTCCCCCTCTCCTTTACTCTCTAAAATCAATTTAAAAAATTATGTATTTTTAAAAGTGAAAACAGCAGGAGACAAAGCAGTCAGGTATACAATAGAGGTCCCAATTTGGTTAAAAGAAGACAGAAAGGAAACAATGATGACCTCTGGGTGAAGAGCGACAGACTACCCAGTTGATCCCCTGTAACCATTAACCTTGATGGCTACAAAGGACAAAGTGTGACAGGGGCAGGATCAGCACAAGCAGCAGGGGAGCTCCCTGTAGACCAGTGGTTCAACCTTCCCAATGCCGCGACCCTTTAATACAGTCCCTCATGTTGTGGTGACCCCCAACCATAAAATTATTTTCGTTGCTACTTCATAACTGTAATTTTGCTACTGTTAATGAATCGTAATGTAAATATCTGTATTTTCCGATGGTCTTAGGTTCTACAGCAGCGGTTCTCAACCTGTGGGGTCGCAGGGTCGCTAGCAGGGTCGCGACCCACAGGTTGAGAACCGCTAGCAGGGTCGCCTAAGACCATCGGAAAACACAGATATTTACATTACAATTCATAACAGCAAAATTAGTTATGAAGTAGCAACGAAAATAATTTTATGGTTGGGGGTCACCACAACATGAGGGACTGTATTAAAGGGTCGCGGCATTGGGAAGGTTGAACCACTGCTGTAGACAACACCTCTGAGGGACTATATCCTTGCCCACCTGCCTACTCACTAGGGGACACCATATGGGGCCCACAGACCTTTTGAACTCACTTCCAAGTTCATCAGTTCATATATTCAGGAAGGACTCAGATGTATAAGGAATATTTGCTAGTGAGCAGATGAATAAACTAGTATTTTTAGACACAGATCCTATGTGAGGCGCAGAAACCGTTAAGTATCAGCGGAGCATGGCATGGAAATGTTACTTCTGCCTTTCAAGCCTGCCATCCTGGAGCTGCATCAGAAAACACAGCAGCACTTTGAAGACAACTCAATCCGTGTACTTAAGATTCCACATGTGTTAAAAGTTTACTCAGTAAAATCTACTTATTGGTCAGAAAACAACACTGGCAATCACTTGCCCTCCCTTTTTAAAAGTCCTCACCCAAGGATATGTTTTTATTGATATTTAGAGAGAGGGGGCTAGGGTATGAGAGAGAGAAACATTGATGTGAGAAACATCGATCGGTTGTCTCCTGCACAGGCCCACAACCTAGGTATGTGTCCTGACCAGGAATCGAACCCGGGACCTTATGGTGTGTGGGATAACGCTCCAGCCAAGTAAGGCACCCCCCAGAATGCCACTGGCCATATTAAAACATGTCATCTGGCAGGAACACCCCTCCAGCATCGTAAACTCTGTGGTTTGCAACACAAGAGAGCCCCAGCTTATTCCTAACCAGAATGACTATCCTGACACCTGAAAAGGCACCATAAACAGATGCTCTCCCTTCCTGGGCTCCTTATCTGCAAATTTTGAATAAAGAGTTTGTTTGGGGGATAAATAATGGCCAATGAGATACAGAGAGACTGTTGCAACTCCCACAGTGTAACTTCCCAACATCAACCACATGCGAAGAAAGATCTATTGTGCCTAGCATGACATTCAGCCACACCTCCACCACTCATCAATCTGGAGTTCACTTACCAGAAACAAGGAGAGGAGGAGGAAGAAAAGCAGGGAGGGCAGCCAGGCCAGTCTATATTTCACCTTGTGTTAGCCAACTCCGAGCACCTGTCAGAGGCTCACAGACTGGCCGGAGTCCCAGGGTGAGCCTTTAACACCCTGAGGCCTATCTGCCTGCTACCAGCCATCACCATCATTTTCTTCACAGTGCTTTCCCCTTGTTTCAGTGCCCCCATTCCTACCATAATACTTGCCTTGCCTTTTCTGTGGTTGTGCAGAAAGGAGATTGGAGGGGCAACTCTGTAAAATTAATTCCAAAAGAGAAAAACAGGTTGGAGAAAGAGATGTTAAAAATGAAATTCATTCCCAAAACCGGTTTGGCTCAGTGGATAGAGCGTCGGCCTGCGGACTGAAGGGTCCCGGGTTCAATTCCGGTCAAGGGCATGTACATTGGTTGCGGGCACATCCCCGGTAGGGGGTGTGCAGGAGGCAGCTGGTCGATGTTTCTCTCTCATCGATGTTTCTAGCTCTGTCCCTCCCCCTTCCTCTCTGTAAAACATCAATAAAATATATATTTTTTTAAATGAAATTCATTGTAAAAGCTAAGCTTTTAGCCTGATGAATTCTAACTATAATATGCAGAGGCACACACATGCAGCCTCTCATCAGCCCTCTCCAACGTGGGCACCAGGCCGGCCACCAGCTCCACAAACAGAGGACAAGGACTACCGGAAAGAAATTCTTGGCATCCAGACATAGAATTCTTGGCAATCCATGACATCCTTCGAACCATACCTGTCAATATTACTATTCCCTGCAGGCTGCGAGCTGATTTAAAGCCCAGTGGCTGGGGCCTGGCTGGCATGGCTCAGTGGTTGAACATCAATATATGAACCAGGAGGTCACGATTCGATTTCCGCCGGGGCACACGCCCAGGTTGTGGGCTCGATACCCAGTGGGGGGCGTGTAGGAGGCAGCAATCAATGATTCTTTCTCATCATTGATGTTTATCTCTCTCCCTCTTTGAAATCAATAAAAATATATTTTAAAAACAAGCCCAGACCTAGCCGGTTTAGCTCAGTGGAGAGGGCGGACTGAAGTGTCCCAGGTTCGATTCCGGCCAAGGGCACATGCCTGGGGCTGTGAGCTCGATCCCCTGCAGGGGGCGTGCAGGAGGCAGCCCATCAATGATCCCCTCTCATCATTGATGTTTCTTTCTCTCTCTCTGAAATCAATAAAAATATATTAAAAAAAAAAAAAAAAAAAGCCCAGTGGCTGGTACAGAGGGCGTGCGAACTTGTCTGTGGATAGAGGAGGTCACTGGGCCATCAGGAACTATGTGCCCCCTTCCTCAGGCCCCTCAGAAACACTCCAGGTGGAAAGCACACTTGTCTGTCCTTCTGTGGGCCATGCGCCTGGTCATGGGCTGCTAATGTCAGACCTGGCCATCTTTTTCACACACAGTTTGGCTGTGTGTGATCCAACTATTTAAACAGAAACCTGACTCAGTTGCTCTGATAAGGCATTTGGCGCCCTCAAACCTAAATCATTTGGAATGAACTATCTCCCTAACACAGTCAAAACAACCTGGAAGCCTTACCGAGTTTGGCTCAGTAGATAGTGTCAGCCTGCAGACCAAAGGGTCCCGGGTTCGATTCTGGTAAAGGACATGTACCTGGGTTGCAATCTCCTCTCTGGCCCGGGCCCTGGTCGGTGGTGCAGAAGGCAACCAATCGATGTTTCTCTCACATCGATGGGCTTTCCCTCTCTTCCATTCTCTCTAAAAATCAATGGGAAAATATCCTTGGATGAGGATTTTAAAATAATAATAAAAAATAAAGAGAAAAAGAAACAGGCCTTGTGCAATTATATAAATGCAAACAGCATCAAGCACTGTAAACAGACTCCAAGAACCACCATGACCCCAACAGGCCTTTCTCCTCTCAGACACTAGCATCAGAACACATTCCCCCTATTCTTGAGAAAACACACTCTGCCTGTTTGTGTTGACAGCTAGTGGGTACACAACCAGTTCTCAATATTCAAATAATTTTTTTCTGAGGGCCTCGTGTCACGCTGAACAAGAACGCTATCTGGTTACACGAGAAGGCACTACTGACAAGTCCTAAATGACACTTGTCTAAAACTTACAGTTTCCACACCAGCACTTCCTCCCTGGTGATGTGCCCTTTGAACCTGCCTTCAAAACAACTGTGCTCCACACCCCTACGGCCAGCTGTCATCACAAGGGCAGGCATACAGAGCTGGCACACGTGAGTCCAGCCCTTGCACCTGCTGAGGGAGTCATTTCTGCATCAAGTGTCCTCAGCATCAGCTCCTTGCTCTAGTCCAAGTCGGTTTCCACAAAAGGCACCCCTTAGGATGGGGCATAGTAAAGTGCCAGTGAAGGCTCACCTCACATCATCATCTCAGAAGGAGTGGACCTTTTATGCAGTGCTTCCTAGGTCATCATGCACTTGCCCTACATGCACCCAAACCTCCCATCAGGAGTCTCAGGAGATAAGGGCACGAATTCAAGGGACACACACCCCGGAGATACCTTTTCCTCCTCCCCAAGCTGTGCTACAGGCAGCCTAGAGGCCCACACCTGCTTTACCAGCTGCCCACAACAAAGCCTCTCTCCAGGCCCCACATCTCTGCACGCATGTGCTGTGACACCTCTCATGAAACGCATGTCCAAGGAGTAGAACAAACCCACACTCCCACCTCATTAGCATGGGGACTTCACCTCGCCAGCTCTGGACTCAGCTCAGTAACTGCGGTAGGGATGTCATGGGGAAGAAATACATCACACTATAGGAGGAGCTACCTACCAAAAGGGAGAATGAAAGTCAGAGCCCACTTCTTTCCATGTTCTGTTTTCCCCACTACCGGCCCACACAGATATAGCCACCTTTGCAAACACACCGCCACCCTACAGTTGCAGGGAGCCACTCTGGCTAATCACCACTTTTTCATTTAACAAAATCGTTGGACAGTCTTTTTTCCAAAGGGAGGATTCCAAGCCTCACCCATTCAGAATATCAGCCCTCAGATGAGGATGAACCAGAGCCTCTTTCCAAACAGCTGCTTTCTGACAGTGTGAGGCTGCAACAGGCTCGGGGGTCACAGAGTTCAGCTATCTGCCCAAAGAAATAAGTGTGCTGTCCATCCATGTAACAATGTCCCTCCAGCCTCCAGCACAGTTAAGACATTCAGGCACAACCCCCTGGGAAAGACCTCCTGGGCAGTGGTACGGAGGACTTCCTTAGACTGAGTGCTGCACGGAACTGCCCAGCAGACCTCAGGTGAGGGGCAGGGTAGCACCTGGTCTCTATCATTCAGACAGACTCTATTTACCACACAGGTACTTAACATTCTCTGCACCCGTTCCCACACCTGTAAAATGGGAACGACACCTACCTGGAAACTGGGGACAGAAGCCAAGCAACACTGTGTGAACTATCTAGCCAAGTGCCTGCCTTAAAGGAAGTGCTCAATCAGTGGTACCACAGCCCAGGGCCCACCTTACTATCAAGCTGGGCTAGGCCATTTTCACACTTCACAACTCCTACTGCTCCCCTGTTGGCTGTACACACTTCAATAGGAAAAATAGGAAAATTAATCATTGGACGGGGGATTCTCATACAGTGCCACCTTATAATTCCTAACTTGACAGCAAACTCATTTGAACCATGCAAATCTACCGGGCCTCATGTAGAAAAGGAAAAAAGAAAATCCTATTTTGGGGTGTCTCTGCCATTACTGATAGGAAACATGGCATCGTCTCACATACATGTGAAGGAACCTAGCTCCAGTCACAAAATCCTTGTTCCTTTCACTTCCTGATGGGAGGTCTAGTCTCTATTCTGTAATTCATTTCTTCTCATTGGATTCCAGCGTTTTGCACTAAAAAGCTGCCTCATGCCAAGAAAACACCAGGTGTCAAATACCATCCCGTGGAACTACCGAGACTATGGGAAAATGCACTTTTTCTCCTCCAATGGACACCATCAAAGCACACACCTTGCATTGCAACAGCATCACTGTGTGAAAGTTTATTTTACAAATATCCAGGATTAACATCAGCCTCAGCCTCAACTGAGCTTCACCAAACCTCCTAAATTGTGTTTTTGTGTGTTCACCCGGGCACCACACGTGGCAATAATCAAAGACATCCCTTTTGCCTTTCACCATTTTCTTCAACAGAACAGGTTCTCCTCCTCTTAGACCTTGGGTTATCACCCATCTCCACAAAGCTGAGTGTTCTTACACGAAGTCCATGGGTGAGCTGCAGAAGGTTCAAGAGCTTCCTGAAGTAATTACAAAATGCAATGTAGCTGTGCGTTTTTCTCAGGAGAGGACGCACACCTTCCCTCAGATTCTCAAAGGGGCTCACGACCGCCACCCCCAAACGATGAGGGTCAAGTACATTTCACGGATCTTCCTTCATTTAAGGGATTTGCCCTTTCAACCAAACTTTGCAAGTTGTCTAGACATTCTTCCCTCACTCACACCACATTCGCACACAAGGTATAAAAACCTTAAACCATCTTCCCGAGAGCCCAGAATTTAGCAGAGAAATAAACATAAAAACACTAGGGATACCTTTAGCAATAGACAGAAACACTAGCGATTCTTTTAGCAAAAACATTTAACCCAACAAGTGCTTTTTCTTTTTCTTTCCCCATAAAACCTCTCCTTCCTTTCCCCTGGGCACCAGCCGGGCCTCCCAGGGCTTCTCACAACAGGGCGCCGGGGCCGAAGCGCAGATTCGGCAGGAGAGGCTCCCTCCGGGGCCGGAAAGGCCCTGAGCATCAGGTGCTGGGAGCAAGAGCTCGCACCTCCTGCGTCGGCTGCGGGCAGAGGCACGGGACCCCATTCCAGGTGAAGGCCCCTGGCGGCTCCTCCGCACACAGAACGAAAAGCAACCCCGGAGGCTCGGCTCCCGGCCGCGCCGAAAACAAACTTTCCAAACACTTCCACCCGGACCGGCTGGTGACACCTCCCCGGCTTCCCCGCCCTCTGCGCGCCCGTCAGCACCCTCCCCGGTCCGGGCCTTTAGGCCTTGCACCAGCTGAGGGCTCAGACCCCGGTACGGTGCTTCCGTCGGCGACAGAGCGGCGTCCCCACGCCGACCACGGCCCTCCGTCCTGCCGCCCGGCCCTCGGAATCCTGGGCCGCCAAGCTTCGTCGGGCCCAGGCGGCCGCCGCGCTCGGGGAGGTGACAGGCCGGTGCGCCCCGGCTGCCGCGAGCGCACTCACCAGCTGGCTGGTGGTCCTGGCCATGGACCCCGCGGGGCTCGGGCACCTCTCCGCAGCCCCGCGCGACTCTGCGCCTCTTCAGCGTCCTCCTCTCCGCAGCGGAGCTCCAGCCACGCCCGCCCTCCTCCTGCGCCCGCCCCGCCGCTCGCCGCCCCGCCCCCGCACGACGCTGGGCGGGACTTCCTTCAAACCGCGGCCGCCGCCCGCACTCATTGGCCGTGCTCGCCGTCGTCACGCGGCGGCCCTGGTCAGCTGAGTCGGCGCCCCTGGAGCCGCATTTCCGGGTTGGGGCCCAGCGGGCTGGTCCCGCGCGACCCTGTCTTGGGAGGTGGAGGCGCGACCGGGTGGGAGCCAATCCCGGGGCCGCCGGGCGGGGCGGGGCGGGGAAGGGGGCGAACTGTCATCTCAGGCTCCCGGACTGGGAAAAGGTGGCTCGCAGGGGCAGGGCCCGCCAAGGTCACACCCGGACCGGAGGCGAGGCTGGGCTCCCACCCGCCGCCCCGGCTCGGAAGCCCGGCTCTGCGTAAACGCGGAGACCAAACTTGACCAGTTACAAAACTGAGAATTGTTCACGGTAGGAAATTTGGGCTCTCGAGTCATATTTATACGGCAAAGAACATCTCATCTCCGCTAATGGCCCCAGGAACACTTTCCGAACTTCTTTGCTTATAATTTTCTTTGTAGTTGATGATGATGTTAATTTTTTGGAAGTTGTTATTGTTGATAATGAAGATGTTATTGTTGGGGTTTTTTTAAATTGTGATAAAATAGACATAAAATTTACCACATTAGCCATTTTAGTGTACACTCAGTGTCATAAAGTGCATTCACATTGTTGTGTGATGGTGATTTTTTAAAAATAAGTTTTATTATTATTATTATTATTGATTTCAGAGAGGAAGGGAGAGGTATCGAGAAATAGAAACATCCCGGGCGGGAACCGTGACCTCCTGGTTCATAGGTCAACGCTCAACCACTGACCACAGCACGATGATGATGTGTTAAACAAAAGTAGAATCATCTTGATACCTGAAGGTTTGCATATTTTAAAATAACCTTTTTATCCCTATTTCCAAAAGACATATGTGTTTATTTTTTAACATAACACTTGAGACAATACAGAAGCAACAATAAAATCACCGAACCCTTAATTCACACTGGCAGACTTAATTGTTGGGTAGCAATAATAGCCCCGCTAACATTTATTCTTAGTAAGGAATTTTCATGTCTAGTCTCATTTACTCTAAACCAACACCCAGCTATTGTTGCCCAACTTTCCAGATGAGGGGGCTGAGGCATAGCACACCGTTCTGTAACTTGCCCTAGGTCTTGTAGTGCCAGACCATCCCAGAGGCCGTCCTTGGACCATTCGGCTATAGAGCCTGTGTTTGACTGTCCAGACTTCAGTCCTCGGCACATGTACTGATCTTTAGGAACAATAAAAAGACAAGTGGAACCTCTATCCCCCAGATGGGCTCCTGCTGCTTTGATACTCACCTTTTCCACTTAACAATGCACTGTCTCTATTGGAGGACTCTATTGGAGGAAGTGTATAGCTTATCGATCCATGTATTGATCAAGCTCCCTCCTAACTTACACTGAAGTGGATCCCGGTCTCCTGCCCCATAAATAAGACCCTACACTTAAATCCAGGCACACCCATGCTTATTTCCTTAACATAAATTATTAGCAGATAGAACCGCTGGGTCAAATTGCAGGTGTTCCTCTCAGGACTTGATGCATGCTGCCAACGGCCCATTGCCGACCCTCCTCCAGACATTCTCACCCTCAGTGGACACAAAGACAAGTTTAAGGTAGATGCCAGCTCTAGCCACCATACCAAGCCACACCCAACATTTGGGAACATTAGGCACATTAACCTACATCAATAACCCCTACTGCAGTGATGGCGAACCTATGACACGCGTGTCAGCACTGACACGCGTAGCCATTTCTGATGACACGCGGCCGCATGCTGAGGATGAAACATTTGCTGCTCCTGAGGATGAAACATTTGCGACTAGAGTCTTGGAGTTAGTTTTTTCCTCAAAGTGACACACTACCCGAGTTATGCTCAGTTTTTTGGTGAAGTTTGACCCAAGCTCAAAAGGTTGCCCATCACTGCCCTACTGTGTATTAAGAGTAGGTACTCTGGCCCTCACCCGTGTCATTCAGTGGTTAGAGTGTTGGCTGTTGCACCGAAAGGTCTTGGGTTTGATTCCTGGTCAAGGGGGCACGTGCCTGGGTTGCAGGTTTGATACCAGGCCCCCAGTCCCAGCACATTCGGGAGGCAACAATCGATGTGTCGCTCTCTCCCTTCCACTCTAAAAATCAATGGAAAAAATATCCTCAGGTGAGGATTAGCAACAACAACAAAACGTAGGTTCTCTGGCCATTTCCATTTTTTTTTTTAATATATTTTATTGATTTTCCACAGAGAGGAAGAGAGAGGGATAGAGAGTTAGAAACATCGATGAGAGAGAAACATCGATTCAGCTGCCTCTTGCACACCCCCCACTGGGGATGTGCCCGCAACCAAGGTACATGCCCTCGACCGGAATCGAACCCGGGACCCTTGAGTCCGCAGGCCGACGCTCTATCCACTGAGCCAAACCGGTTTCGGCCATTTCCATTTTTTACATGAAGAAACTGAGGCTTCAGTGACTTTCCTACTCTGTTATAGTTACTAGATCACAGAGCTCAGGACTCCGAACTTGCCCTGATCAACCATGACACCCTGACCTCGGCCACTGTACTCAACTGCCTCCCAACAAACCTTATTTTATATTTAATTTAGTCCTCCACTAATGTTAACCGTTAGAGAATGTTAACCATTTTATGATTTACCTTCATTCTCATCACAACCTTGAGATACTCAATATTCATTACCATCTTGCATGTGAAGAAATCTGCCAGAGTGTGCACTAAATGTGAGTGTAAATATATACGAAGCTGTAGAGTCTAATATAGATATATCTATCATAAGCATCTTTTCACAGAAAGTTACTGAGGGATGTGCTCCACTAAACCAAGAAAAAAGGCATGAGCCCTGACCAGTTTGGCTCAGTGGATAAAGCGTCGGCCTGTGGACTGAAAGGTCCCAGGTTCGATTCAAGTCAAGGGCATGTACCTTGGTTGCGGGCACATCCCCAGTAGGGGGTGTGCAGGAGGCAGCTGATTGATACTTCTCTCTCATCGATGTTTCTAACTCTCTCTCCCTCTCCCTTCCTTGCTGTAAAAAAATCAAATAAAATGTATTTTTTTTTAAAAAAAGAAAAGAAAGCCGAAAACGGTTTGGCTCAGTGGATAGAGCATCGGTCTGCGGACTGAAAGGTCCCAGGTTTGATTCCGGTCAAGGGCATGTACATTGGTTGGGGGCACATCCCCCACTAGGGGGTGTGCAGGAGGCAGCTGGTCGATGTTTCTCTCTCATCGATGTTTCCAGCTCTCTATCCCTCTCCCTTCCTCTCTGTAAAAAATCAATAAAATATATTAAAAAATAAATAAATAAAAAAGAAAAGAAAAAAGGCATGAGATCCAGGAAATAGGAAGAAAGAGAACAGGCAGGAAGGGGGTGAAGGGGAGTCCCAGGATTCGTCCATTCCACAAATATGTAGTGAGTGTTCCCACCACGCCACACTGTGCTACACATTGTCAGTTCACTGCTGAGACAACAAAAATCTCTGCCCTCGTGGAACTCTGATACCACTGGCTTGTGGTTGGGGTGGGTGGAGACAGCAAGCATAATAAACATGTCTTATGTGGTGTTAGAGGTAATAAATGCTGTGGGAGAGAAAGAAAATTAGGTATGGAGGACTCAGGAGTGCTCAGAGAAAAGGTGCAATTTTATTTTATTTTTTGTTTTTGAGAAGGTGCAATTTTAACTGGATAATGAGGAGAAATCTCACTATGAGAGGGGGGAACACACAGACTCAATAGCTCCAGAAAAACACTGAAAATGATAGAGTCTTTAGTGGGATTCACCACATAAAAAACTGAATTAAGAAGCTGGCAGAGATGAGGAAAACTCCAGAAAAACAGCCATCCCAGAAAAGAAGGGCAAACACAGTTTCCTAGGCATCTCACTCATCTCAGCTGTGGGTGATGTTTACAGTCATAATACAGATGCACTGATTCACCTGGTAATTCTCATACTCCACCTTGGTAGAAACTGGAGTAGGAGAAGTTATGAGTGAGCTGACTCCTCACCCCTTTTAACAGAAAGGCAGTAGATAATGAATGAAGACAAAGTACAGAGCTAGTGTTAGGAAAGATGGACATAAATCACAGGAAGAACACTGAAACCAGTAGTAAGTGGAATATGAGTAGGGAGACATGAGGCAGGGGCTACTGTTTCTCTTGACAAGCCTTTTTAGAATTCTTTGGCCTCTTCAACATTGATGCAAATAAAAATTAATGAAATGGGTATATCTTCTTTGTGGAAATTCTAAGAAGCTCTCCCGTGGGAATGTAAAGCTGTGCAAGGATCTTTTTTTTTTTTTTAATGAGTTGGCGTTTTTATTTTTTTTTATTTTTTATTTTTTTTAAATATATTTTATTGATTTTTTACAGAGAGGAAGAGAGAGGGATAGAGAGTTAGAAACATCGATGAGAGAGAAACATCGATCAGCTGCCTCTTGCACACCCCCTAATGGGGATGTGCCTGCAACCAAGGTACATGCCCTTGACCGGAATCGAACCTGGGACCCTTGAGTCCGCAGGCTGACGCTCTATCCACTGAGCCAAACCGGTTTCGGCAAGTGCAAGGATCTTTGTGACAGTGTGGCTTTAATGTCACACACACACACACACACACACACACAAAGAAAAACCACCAAAATATTTATCAACAAGAGAATGGTAAATTATTGCTAGAGAATTCTATGCAGCTTCTGAAAAGAACAAGGCAAAGCTCTGCAGAGAAGGAGAGTGAAGGCAAAGCAGCAAATTGCAGACTATGAACGGGGGTCTTTAACTTTTTGAAAAACTTAAGAGCCTCTTACACCAAAACGTGGCCATGTAGTTCTTGAGTAACTCAGAGAACAGGGAGAAAGAACAGGTTGAGCACTAGAGCCCAGTGGAGCAGCAGGTGGAGCCAACCACATTGCAGCCAGCCTCAGGGAAGGGGTGAGGAGAGAGGGGTGGTGGTAGCCCTGAAGAAGGCAGCTGAGCAGGCAGCAGCAGCAGGGCAGGGAGTGGCAGCTGAAAGAGGATGGTAGGACAGTTCTCAGCTCTTGTGGGGCCTCAGTGGCAGCCAGTGTGTAGAGCCGAGGCCAGGCCAGTCTGCTCCTCATTCCTGGCGAGAGGCAGGGTACCCCCTCCATGTGTTAGCTCTGGCTGCCCTTCCCAGGACAGTGAGCAGGAGGGGAGGTGTACTCACCTGTCCCAGCGGAGTTCACGGGCATCCTGGCTGGAGGGATGGGAGGGACAGCCCCCAGCTTTTCTCTGTCCCTTCTGTGCCCAGATCTTGTTCCTGGCAGAAGGGTGACCTTGGGCCGAGAGTACAGTGGCTTGGCCTGACATTGTGAGGTCTAGGTCCACCGAGGAAGGGGCAGGAGGATGACCATACCCATCCTGGGAGGTGGCTGAAAGGCTGCCTTATGTACATGGACCATTTGTGTGAAGTACTAACTGCAAACCAGGCTTTGTGCTTGCACCTGGCCTGTGCTAGTTCAGGTATTTCTCACTCGGCACAAAGGAGGAAATGGGGTTCCATGGCAATGGAACTTGCCTAACCACACAGCTAGTGCATTAGTTATCTAGCATTGTGTAACGTTTCCCTAAAACTTAAAGGCACAAAACAACATTTATTATTTCACTAGAGGCCCGGTGCACAGATTTGTATACTGGTGGGGTCCCTCAGCCTGGCCTGTGCCCTCTTGCAATCCAGGACGGTTTGGGGGATGTTGGATAGCTGGTTTTCGGCCTGATACCGACAGGAGGAAGCCTGATTCCTGCAGGCCCAATCCAGACAGGAGGGAGCCTGATCCTGTGTGTTGAGTGTCAGTGTGCATCATAGTGACCAGTCGACTGGTCACTCGGTCACTTAGGCTTTTATATATATAGGTAGTTTCTGAGGAGTAGGAATCCAGAGCAGCTGGGGTTGGGGTAAGCAGGAATGAAACTGTCCATAGCAGGATGTGTTTAAGTTAGGGAACGTCCATCTTAGGGAACACTGGACACCTTGTTAAAGTATTGAGACAGATGCATGTGTCCCCAACAGGGAAGCCCTCTACTTCATGTTCAACTAAAAAATGGTGAATGGCAGAGCTCTATCAAGAATGCAATGTCGCCGAAACCGGTTTGGCTCAATGGATAGAGCGTCGGTCTGCGGACTGAAAGGTCCCAGGTTCGATTCCGGTCAAGGGCATGTACATTGGCTGCAGGCACATCCCTGGTAGGGGGTGTGCAGGAGGCAGCTGGTCGATGATTCTCTCTCATTGATGTTTCTAGCTCTCTATCCCTCTCCCTTCCTCTCTGTAAAAAATCAATAAAATATATTAAAAAAAAAAAAAGAATGCAATGTCAGTTTATAAAACAAACCCAGACACAAATGGGGAAACCAGTGCAGATCACACTGGAAGGAACAGCACCAAGCTGTCAATGGAAGGGAAGTTCCAAGGCAGGCAGAGGGGGGGAAGGGTTGAGGTACTCGGGCCTTTAGGGGTACAATTGATGTCTGCAGAGATGCAGTGGGATGAGGAGGGGAAAAGGGAGGTCTACAAGGGTGATAAGAGCTGGGGCGGGGGGAGGCATTGTGGGGCAGGAAGATGTGCAGAGGCAGAGCCCAGCGGGTTGGGGCTAAGCCTGGTCTACAGGTGCCATGAGGGCACTGGGCTACTCTGCCTTGCTGGCTCCTGGCTTCCAGTCCATCCGCCCTTTTGCTGGTTCAGAGGACTACCTCGCCCCTACAGCTTTGCCATGGTGCATGCCACCCTCTGGGACTCCTGGTTGGCTCTACAGAGGCCCGCTCCATTTTCACTCTCTAGAACTCACCCCTCATGAAGGAGCCCCTTCTATGGTGAGTTCTGATGCGCTGCACCCCATCTTGGGCCTGTGTCCCTGTAGAGTACCTGGGAGTATTCAGAAGGTACTCTCAGCCCAGGGTGCAGTGGAGCAGGTTGGACTGGAGTTTTGGTGGAGAAAGGGCACCAGGTATTAGACCTGGCGAGTCAGACTGGACATGGGTTCAGCAATCTTGAGTTCTGCCTAAGAATTCAGAGCCAAGACGAAAACCATAAGATAAAGTTTATTTAGAAAGTCTGTGAGGTAGAACTGAGCCATAGAAGAAATGGGTTCAAGAAACAAGCTATAGGGGCAGAAGAAGGGCCCTTGGAGCTTAGGAGATAGAGGCAGCCTAGCCGATTTGGCTCAGTGGATAGAGCATCAGCCTGTGGACCGAAAGGTCCCGGGTTCAATTCTGACCAAGGGCACATACCTTGATTGCAGACTCCTCCCTGGCCCGGGCCCTGGCAGGGGCACATGTAGGAGGCAACCAATCCATGTCTCTCTCTCTCTCTCCCACTCTCTCTAAAAAATCAATGGAAAAATATCCTCGGGTGAGGAAAAAAAAAAAAAGGCAAGGAAAACACGTCTGGGAGAACGGGGTGAGGAAAGGTTCTGGCGGCTGCATAGAGCTGCACGGGGGCTTCAGTCCTGAGGGCTTTTATATGGAGGTCTCGGGGAAATCTCAATAGAATATTCATCTGGTTCCCAAGTGTGTCCCCTCAAGGTCAAGATCTCCACTAATTGGTCAGCACAGCCCAGAGGGTCATTAGTCATGGCAGCTGGTTCTGTCAGCCATGGCATTGCCCTGCCGGCTGGCTGCTGCTTTGGGTCTGGAGCTGAAACCCCGCCGAGGTTAGATGTCATCTACAAGGGTTAATGCTTACAGCAGTGGTGGTGCTTGTAGTTTTGCCCGTTGCTAGGCACCTGGTGCTCTTTGTGGTGGGGACCCTCTGCATGGGGCTTATCTTCCTATTCCGCTCAGGCCTGACTGCCTACTACAGATTCACTGTCTAAGCCCCGCTGCTCAGGCTCAGCCCCTACTTGGGGGCATGGCCAACTGCCTTCTCTGACCTGGACCACTCAAAACCTTTCTGCAGATCAGCGCCCAGCCCGGAGTGCATCTTCTCCCGCAGTGTCCTTGTCATCTGATGTGAACCTGAGGCTTCAGAAGGAACCCCGCCAGCGCCAGGCCCATGTGCCGTCTCCCACAGTTGGCAGTCGGGAGGCCCTCTTCCCAACTGGGAGCATGAAGACGTGACACAGGCCACCCACAGAAACGGATGAAACCCTGAGGCGTGCGTCCCACCACTCCAGCTGCTCTGAAGCTGGCAGTGGAGGAACCTATGCAGAACCGACCTTTACATTTTGCCGAGTAGGAGCTGGGACACCTATTAATAATAGATGGAATTATCCCATTCATTCATTCATTTTGGGAAGTCATATACAGGGACCTTTATATGTTGGGACCCACTGTCTGGGAAAAGGATGTAGGGATGTTTCCTCTAAAGGTTAGTGCAGTAGTTCCCTCTGGCAAAGGTCTGTTCTAGTTATTGTCTTTCAGTTGCTATTAACTACAATATGAATTGTCCTGATAATTTCACCTTCCCTTATAGTAATGGACATACCTAGCTGCTGGCTGGTTGGTTTCTGATATGTGGGGTAACTCCCTGCCAACAGCACGGGCCGGGGGAGGGGGGGGAGCCCTGTTCCTTAGGATGACTGTCTGTCTTTAAGCCTCAGAACTTTACAGGGTCTGAACCAAGAGAGACATTCTCAAGCCCGTGGCACTGGGCTGCAATGACGCTCTCCGCCTATGGAGCCCTGTTGACTGTGTTGCTTTGACCACTTTTGTTCTGCTGCTAATGGTGGGCTCCCTTAATGCAGAAGGGGTCCAGCTGGCTTGTAGCGGGTAAAAGCCCCGAATGCCACCTCCAGGGCTATACATGGGATAAATCAAGAGCTGAGCCAGGTCAGGGAGGCAGTTCTAGAAAATCGGGCAGCGATAGGTTATTTGCTGTTGCAGCAGAACCACGGTTGTGAGGAATTTAAAGGAAGGTGCTGTTTTAATCTTTCTGACAATTCTCAGTTGACGTAAAACATATCCAAGATCCTGCATGTGGTGTGTTCCATCCCTGGGAACTGCTTTCAAGGCAGAAGCAGATACAGTCCAACAGGATGAGACTTTTCATCTAAAACTAATCTCGTAGATACGAGATGATAGAAATAGCAGTGGGGAAATGGCAGGGGCAAGAATAGAATATTGGGGACTAGCTATGGTTATGGGAAATATTAATCATGCTCTGTTAACCACGATTGCCTCGTGTTGGTTAGAGAAAGGACATTCTGACCTGCTGGGAGTTGTACGCCCCCGGGACCTGGGAGTCAACCTTGGAACCATTCTCATGCGGGAAGTGCCTATTATCATGGAAAGATTAACAGCCCTGTTGCCCAAACAGTGAGTCCCACCCCAGCCTCCTACTTCCTCATGCCTGTAGTCCCTGCTTCCCCATGTAATCCTTGTCCTACCTTGCATAAGCAGCTGGCTTATGGGGAGCTGCAGAGATTTCTGCGGATGATCTGCTGCTCTCCCATATTGCCAGCAGTAATGGAATAAACACTCACATATGATTTTTGTTAAAAATGTGGTGGCAGCCTGGGCCAAACCAGTCCCTGGGCCAGGCTCTGACCAACACTGGGCCCTCGAGCCTTCCCATTCACACACATTAAACAAGCCCAGGAGATCCTAAGAGCAGACCAGGTCATCTCCCCAGGGATCCTACCTCAGCCTCTGCATCTCAGTGAGTCACCCCCACTCCAGTGAGTCAGGCACACACCTAGCATCACCTCCCCTGCCTCCCAGTCCACACCCAAGTAGGACAAGCCTATCTCATTTCACTGCCACCTGGGCAAGCCTGTCTCATCTCATCCCACTGCCACAGCCAGCCAGCCCCTCAGGGTCTCCTTGCCACCCCCAGCACCATACCCCCCAGCAACTCAAAGGCAAACTTAAAATGGCAGCCTCAGACTTAGAAACAAAGTGGACAGGCGGATGCCAGGGCTGGGGGAGGGGGAATTTGGGTTAGTGTTTAATGGGTGCAATTTCCGTTTGGGGTGATGAAAATGTTCTGGAGATGGTGGTGATGATTGCACAACAATGTGAATGTATGTAATGCCAACAACCTGTATACTCAAAAATGATTAAAAAAAGAAATGCCCTAGCTGGTTTGGCTCAGTGGATAGAGTGTTGGCCTGTGGACTGAAGGGTCCCGGGTTCGATTCCAGTCAAGGGCACATATCTCGGTTGCAGGCTTGGTCCCTAGTAGGAGGCATGCAGGAGGCAGCCGATCAATGATTCTCTCTCATCATTGATGTTTCTATCTCTCTCTCCTCTCCCTTCCTCTCTGAAATCAATAAAAATACGTATTTTTTAAAAATGGTAAAAAATGATGATTGTTACATGTATCTTACCACAATTTAAAAATAAGATACTTCAGCCACCGCCTCTACACTTCAAATAACATCAGAACTCTCCCGGCAGCTGCAGGGCCCAGCTCCAGCCCCAGTGGCCATTAGTTCCGTCCTCCAACACACTAAGCCTGTGCACTGTGGGGCAGTTCCCTTTGCCCGAAGTGCTCTTTCTTCCCAGCCAGTGCTGGCTCCTGTCATCTCTGGTGTCACCTGGCTGGCCACCATCTCAACCAGTCCCTCCACGATTCTCCACCGGAGAGCCGACAGGTCTAAGGCAGGCTCCCACGGTTGACTAGGCCGGGCCAAGTGCTGGCCCGATGCTCACCCGCTCTGGGACTCAGTGCCCCCGATGACAAACAGGACAGCCCTTTGGATTTTTGGCAGGTGAACGGGGCACGTGAACACCCATCGATCATGAATGAGGCCCAGTACCAGGAAAGTGCTGACAACCACTGCTCAGCTGCTAACCTATTAGCCGAGCTCATCTGCCCTCTCCCAGGGACCTTTGCCAGGGTGAGAAGACCCGGAAGGTGGGGTCCAGTCGGACCCTGTGTCCTGCAGGGCACAGGACATTGGTGACCACAAACTGCCCACCAACACCAGACAGGGTTACCTACAGCTGTACAAACACCAGAGTACAGGATGGCTCATGGAGCCGTCCTGGGAGTTGGTTGTTCAGAAAAGATTCTAAAAGATTCTGAGCCTGGATGATGTTGGGGGCTCCTGAAGGTGGGACGAGGGCTAGTCCAGTCAGGCAGGGCAGGAGCAGTGGCCACTGTCAGCTCAGGGGTCGTCCAACCACTGCCTCCTGAAATCAGAGCTGGGCAACCTGGGGTCCGGAGGCCAGTGTGGATCCCTCTGAAGGTCGGAGAGGAGTGCTGGGCGATGTGCAGAGAGCAAGACCACAGGACACCCACACACCTGACCTCCAAACCTCTGTAGTGCCCACCTGAGAGACAAATGAAGATATTCCTTGCTCATATCTTAATTTGCCTCCAAGACCAACGCCCTCCTGTTTAAAATTCCAAGATGTACCCTTTCCCTCAGCCCCCACAACAGGCAAACTTCTGAAATTGTCCCCATTCATTGTCCCCAAGCCTCTTCCTGCCAGTTTTCAGCTTTTCAACCTATAGCCTGCGGCTTCCACCTCCCACCCTCCATTCATTTCAAATGACACATCTGCCTGCAAGTCTGCAGGCCTCAGACACACCCTTCTAACAGACCCCCTGATGCCTCCTTGCAAGGCTGGGCTGAGCTGGAGTCCACCCACTCCCAATCCTAAGCCACAACCTCAGCCCCAGGAGGGCCACCAGGGTGACAGTGGAAACAGCAAGAAGCCTGCTTTGAAGCAAAACTCAGAGACCAGGCAAGTCCCTTTGGGGTAGACGGTTTATCCAAGCCAGTCGCCTCCAGGGCTCAGGTCATTCACCCGGGGCAGGTTCCCATTCACTCCTCGGAGACCAGCTCCTCAGCAGCCCAGTATTGTCAGTGTCCAGGTGAGGCTGGTGTCCTTTCCAGCTGTGGTCCCAGGTCACTGCCTGGCCGCCTCCGCCTGCCACACCAACTCGCCTGAGATGTAGGTGGCCTGAACGTGGAGGGAGTCGTCGAGCATCACGAAGTCTGGGTCAAAGGTGGACTGTGAGAAGGAGGCAGGGGTGGGGCTGCCCCTCCTACCCCAGCCCAAGGCTGGTGGGAAAACCAAAGCCTGGGACACAACTTGTGTAGGAGAGGATGCCCTGACCCAGCACAGACTGACCGAGGCCCTGGAACCCAGACTCTGGCAGTAGGAGAAAGGAGTAAGGGTCCCAGCAGCCCCCGGCCCGATCCTGTCTCAGATGTCAGAAAGCCTGCCTGCTGGGAAAGTGGGACCTGACCGAGGCTGGCTGGCTGGGTAAGGCTGCCTGGACACAGGGGAGATTCCACCCTCTGCCCACCCTGTCCCTGTCCCCGTCCCAGGCCTCCCAAGAACTCCTGAATCTTCAGGCTGCCCAGGCCATCCCACATTGGACCCTGACCTGCATCAGCCCCAAAGTCCAGGGTTCCCTTGTGCTTCTCCAGTCCCAGTAGCTGGGCGGGGTGCAGTGACGCAGCCTCCAGGGCCGACTCCACACTGCAGCCTGCTCAGGAAACACAGCTGGGTGACCATCTCACCCCGCCCCCACAGCCCTGGAGCTCCAAGTCCTAGGGATAGGGTGGTGGTGGGGACATATCCCAGGACTCTGCAGCAGGTAGACAAGACCCCCCCCCCCCCCGTCTCATCCCTCGCAGCCACTCACCCATCCCAGCCCTGTGGGGACCCTCCTTCTCCTGGGTCCCAGGGAGAACACCCCACAAGAAAGCAGTTCCCTGGGCATCCATGAGGCCACCTAGGACTTGGTGCTCTGTCCCTACCAAGAAGTCAAGTAACCAAACCCAATTTCCTCCGCCTCCTGCATCACTCCCAGGCCAGGCCACAGCTGTCTCCTGCCTCCAGCCTGTCTCCTTGCTGCTCTAAACAGCAACTTGGACCTTGGTGACCCTCAGCTCCCAGCATAACACCCTACCCGGGTGCTGCAAAGAGCCCCATGGGGCCTGGCCAACCACAGCCTCTGCCAGATAACCCTTACCCACCTCCCCTAGAACATACAGCCTGACCCCGGAGCCTGGATTGCTGCTCTGGCCCCCTCCACTTCATCACAGCTCTGTACCTGCTCAGTCCTGCAATCCCATAGGCCTGGACCAATGCCCTGCTCTCATGTGGGGCAAAGTCTTGGGTGCCCAGGCTTGGGTGCCTGTCACCCTGGGTTCCAGCTCTTTGCTTGCTTGTCCTCCTCTCCCCCTCCCTATGGGTGGGACCTTACCAACTTACTAATGCCCATCCCTGAGGAACCCCACCAGACATGACAGACAAGGGATGTCCAGCTTCTCTCAGATGCAGCCTCCGCCCCAACACGCACACACACACCAGCCTCGCTGACCTGTGGCCTGCAGGAAATGCCGAACGCAGACGTCCATCGGAGCTATGCTGCCGCTCAGTGTCTTGGTGCCTTGAGAGCAGAGAGGGCAGGCTCTGGGGGGGTGGAGGGCGGGGGCCACCGGGCACACTGGATGGGGTGTGGGTTGGCTGGGGACACCTAGGTTCTTGCACCCCACCAGAGGGGCTGAGGGGCTCTTCTAATGTGGGCAGCAGTCACTCACCTGCCACATAGGCCGTCAGCCCATCCACTTCCACCTCCTGCTGCCCTAGCGTGTGTCGGCCATTGCCCAAGCCCAGGGCAGGGACAGCGTCGGTGACTAACACCAGCCCTGGTGGTAAAGAGGCCTCAAGACCTGCCCCACACGGTCCTCCTACCTGCCCCCGCCCTGCCCAGTCGCTCACCCTGGGGATGGGCCCGGTGGGCAATGCGCAGGGCAGCAGGGTTGGTGTGCATGCCGTCGGAGATCATGCCATAGAAGATGTGGCGGCCTGGGGGCAGCCGGTCACTGGTCAGGAGCCCCACGATGCCAGGGTCACGGTGGTGGAACTGGGCAGGGCCAGGATGGAAAAGCTGAGCTGCGGCAGGAGCCCCCAGGCCGCCCGCCCGGGAGCCGGGGCAGCACTCACAGGCAGCATGGCGTTGAAGAGGTGGGTGATGAAGGTGGCCCCGCTCTGCACGGCTTCCTCTGCAACCTGCAGGTCAGCCACAGAGTGCCCTGCACAGGGACCTGCACTCAGATCCTGCCACCAGCCCAGGAGCCCCAGGCTGGCCTTCCCCCTCAGGTGGGACATACCCCCTCACCTAGGGACACACAGATGCCACGAGCCGTCAGTGCCCGGATCACCTCATGGCTACGGCCCAACTCAGGAGCCAGTGTCACAATGCGAACGTTGTCCAGGGATCCGTAGGTGGCCAGAACATCGTGGAAGGCATTGGCCTCAAAAGAGCGCAGGTAGGCCTCGGGGTGTGCACCCCGCTTCTCCCGGCTGATAAACGGACCCTCCAGGTGCACACCTGGTAGGAGGGAGTGGATGGCTCCAGCAGGCCTCTCACCCTGCAGCCCCTGCCCCTCTCACCTGCCCACCCTCCCACCCCATTTGGGCATCTGGATGCATAGGGACTGCCAACAGGTCCCATAGGAACCTCCCAGGGTAGGGGCGAGGAGAGGGGTCAGCCACTCACCGAGGACCCCTGCCCCATGGGGACCACCACTCTTCACAGGGATCTGAGGAAGGACCTGGGGGGAACCAGCTGTTAAAGCCCTGCCCCCACTGGCCCAGCACCAATGTTACAGCCCAGCCAAGGTCACAGTCTGGAGCCTAGTCTAGTGCTCACCGGCCTTCCATCAGGTATTAGAAGATGGTCAACGGCCCCCAACCATGGTCAGGGAAAGCATGGCGCTCAGAACCAGCAGGGCAGGTCAGCAGCACCAGAATGACGGGCCTGGGATGTAAGGCTGGCCTGCCTATGAGGACCAGGAGGCGAGGAGACCCCGCAGGCAAGGGTCAGGTGCATGGCCCTCAAGATGGCCCAAGTCCAGTCAGCATGCCCCAAGGGTTTGGACCCAGACAGGGTGATGGGCCTGGCCTCCCTGAGGGCCAGAGGCAGAAGGAGTACGTGCAATCCAGGCAGAGCAAGGGGCAAAAGCAGGGTTCCAGGCACTGACAGTACGGCCATACTGTGCCTAGAGCAGGACACAGTCGTGAGGGTCACTTGTGTAGTGATCTTGGAGGTGGGTGGGCAGGCAGGCATCCCAGCCCACCTCTCCCTCCTTCAAGGTGGGGAAGGAGCCCACAGAATACTGCAGAGTCGCTGGGTGAGCCTGGGACAGAGTACAGAGATATTTAAGAGGCTTAAACCCGGTGTGACAGAGAGGACAGAAGGGCAGGCTGACCCTGGCTAGAGCCCAACAAGTGAATGCTGGGCAGATGTGGGCAGCCATGCAGTGGGGAAAGGAAGGAAACAAGGCCCCAAAGCCCCCGTGGGCTCAGGCCGGCAACACCTGGTGCCTTGAGAAGTGGGGGACAAACAGCAGGAGCCCCATTAAAGAGCAATTGGATCCCCGAGTATGCCCTGCCGAGAGCCTAGAGAAGTAAACCACATGTGGGTAGAAGCAGAAAATGGGGCAATTAAAATGAAATGTATATGGTTTTGGAGAGAGGAAGGGAGGGGGAGAGATAGAAACATCAATGATGCAAGAAACACATTGATCAGCTGCCTCCTGCAGGCCCCCCATCGGGGATCGAGCCCACAACCCAGGCATGTGCCCCCGACTGGAATCGAACCCGGGACCCTTCAGTCCATAGGTCGATGCTCTATCCACTGAGCCAAACCAGCTGGGGCTGAAGTTTCTATTTTTAATGCTCCCTGAATGTCACCAGTCAGGACTGTTCCCTCTGAACAGAACAAGACTCTTCTCTGGGGATCTGACCAGCTCAGGAGAAAGGACTGAGATCTCAACCTAAGGGTGCTCTCAGGAACACCCCCTGGTGCTCCTGGTGGCTAGCTGAGAACTGTTCTCAATCAGAATAGACGACCAAGGCCTACCAGCTTGAGAAAGCCTTTGAAAGGACACACCTGGCTGGGAGCAAAAACCCAAGGAAAGGAGAACATGTAAGAGAGGTCTCGTACCCATGAAATAAGAATGGGATGTGAGCCCTGGCCGGTGTGTCTCAGTTTGTTGCGTCCTGCAATGCACCAGGCGGTTGCTGGTTCAATTCCCGGTCAGGGCACATGCCCGGGTTGTGGGCTCGATCCCCGTAGGGGGTGTGTAAGAGGCAGGCAATCAATGTTATGCTCTCACATTGATGTTTTTCTCTTCTCCCTTCCTCTCTCTAAAAATCAATTATCGCCGAGACTGGTTTGGCTCAGTGGATAGAGCGTCGGCCTGCGGACTCAAGGGTCCCAGGTTCTATTCCGGTCAAGGGCATGTACCTTGGTTGCCGGCACATCCCCAGTAGGGGGTGTGCAAGAGGCAGCTGATCGATGTTTCTAACTCTCTATCCCTCTCTCTTCCTCTCTGTAAAAAATCAATAAAATATATTTAAAAAAAAAAAATAAAAATCAATTATCTATTCCTAAAACAAAACAAACAATAACAACAACAACAAGAATGGGATGTTAGAAAAAAGGAACATTCCGGGGGGGAAAGCAAGCACTTGCACATTAAAGTGCCAAAAATATACAATAAATGTCACTATATGATGGAACCAGAGCTACCATGCCAGAGGAACTCCCTTGCACATCTTATACCTTACATTTTTGAAATGTTAAAACAGGGCAAAATAAACCATCTGGACTGGGCTTAAGTAACACTGTATCCCAAAGAACTGTTTGCAAAGATAACAAGAAAGCAGTTATTACGACTACTGCACTGAAAATTAAAAGATTGTTTAGAATTAACATCACTATTTCCCTGGCCAGTGTGACTCAATTGGTTGGAGAGTTGTCCCATACACTAAAAGGTGACAGGTTCGATTCCCGATCAAGGCACATACCCAGGTTGTGGGGTCAATTCCGTCAGGATGTGTGCAGGAGGCAACCGATCGATGTTTCTCTCACATCAATGTCTCTCTCCTCTCTCTCTCTAAAAATAACAACATATGATTTAATAGTTATAAAAACATTAACATCACTGTTATATTATCCACACCAATAAAAATGCCTTCCTTTAATTGATGTAACTGTTCCCCTTCCCCTTCTCACATAAATATCCATTGCCTTTGTCTCCAAATCAGAACATTACTTGGACTGCTGCCTAAATCAGTGCTTCCCAAACAGCTATTCCTTGATCTCAAATAAATCCTTTGCCTCTCACTTTATTTATTTTTAATTTTTTTATTTATTGATTTTCAGAGAGGAAGGGAGAAACATTGATTTGCTGCTCCACTTATTTATGCATTCATTGGTTGATTCTTTTTAAAAATATATATATATATATATATTTATTTCAGATAGGAAGGGAAAGGGAGAGATAGAAACATCAATGATAAGAGAATCATTGATCAGCTGCCTCCTACACACTCCTGGGGATTGAGCCTGGACACGTGCCCTGACCAGGGAAAGAACCCACAACCCTTCAGTGCAGGGGACAATGCCCAAAACACTGAGCTACACTGGCCAGCGCCATTGGTTGATTCTTGTATGTGCCCTGGCTGGGAACTGAACCCATCAGAACCTTGGTGTATTGGGATTGAGCTATATTGGCCAGGGCTGCCTCTCACTTTAGAAGGCCTTTTTATTTTTAGGTTAATAAAAATATCCACCCCAACAAACAAACAAAAAAAACCCCCCAAAACTGAACTTCCAGATTGACAGGGCTCGACGAAGGCCAGCAAAGTCGAAGAGCTCCCCCTAGTCCCCAAAATGCCACCCTGAGACTTTAGAACCCAGGGACAAAGGGAAGATCCTCCCACAAGTTTCCAGAGGGAAGAAACAGGTCACACACAAAGGGTCAGGGGTCAGATGGTTTCCAAGTTCTCATCAGCACTCTGGAAGTTAAGTGCCTTTAAAATTCTAGAGAAAAATGACTCCTCACTTAGAATTCTAACCCAGCCCTAGCCAGTGTGGCTCAGTGGATAGAGCGTCATCCTGCGGACTGAAGAGTCCCGGGTTCGATTCTGGTCAAGGGCACATGCTGGGGTTGCAGGCTCCATCCCCAGTAGGGGGCGTGCAGAAGGCAGCTGATCAATGATTCTCTCTCATCATTGATGTTTCTCTCTCTCCCTCTCCCTTCCTCTCTGAAATCAATAAAAATATATTTATAAAAAAAAAGAGAATTCTAAGCTAGCCAAACCATCAATCCAGAGACGACGTTTTCGGACATTAGAGACCTCAGAACCTTTACCTCCTCCGGCCGCTCTCTCCGAAAGTCACTGGAGGAGGTGCTCCACCAAACGAAGATGTGAACCAGAGAGGAAGACACAGAACACAGAAAGACCCAGCAGAGAGAGGCCAGAGGACCCTCCACGTGAGGGTAAGGGGACTCCCAGGGCAGCTTGGCCAGGTAAGGCCAGCAGCCAGTGCTGGAAAAGTAGGTCCCAAAGGCTTCCACAAGAAGACGAACCAGATGGAACCCTCGGCCTGTCTAAATATCCCAAAAGAGGAGAGAGACAACTGGCAGAAAGCCTGGCAGAAAGCCTGGCATTAAGTCAGCAGGTAAAAACCTATGCAGCCCTGGCCGGTGTGGCTCAGTTGACTGGAGCACCATCCCCTACACACCAAAAGGTTGCTGGTTGGATCCCCATCAGGGCACAGGCCTGGGGTTCGGCTGTGCAGGAGGTAGATGATTGATGTTCCGTTGTCACACTGATGTTTCTCTTTCTCCCTTTCTTTTCCTCTCTCTCTAAAAATCAATTAAAAAATACATCTTTAAAAAAACGTAGCCCTGGTTGGTGTTTCTCAGTGGTTAGTGTCAGCCCAGAGCACCAAAGGGTTTCGGGCTGGATTCCCAGTCAAGGGCACATACCTGGATTGCAGGCTCGCTACCAAGCCCTGGTCAGCATGCAGGAGGCACCCAATCGATATGTCTCTCACTCTGATGTTTCTCTTTCCCTTTCTCTCTGCCCCCCCTCCCCTTGCTCTCTCCTTTCCACTCTATCTAAAAGCAATGGAAAATCCTCAGGTGAGGATTTTTAAAAAATGTAAATGAGCTACAAGTCCTCTTTACACAGTCCCAGTGACTAATCTAACAAAAATTGCAAGAAACTACTTGGGGAGGATAAGAAGCCGAAAGAGCTAAAAGAGGCTCTGCTCAAGGGGCCAAAGAGAGCCAATCATTAAGTTCCTGATGGGAAGCAAATATATACTGCTCTAAACTGAAAGTCAGGCAGGAAATATAAGGTAAATTCCAAATTCCAAAGGGTCAACTGAGTTGAAAGAGACTGTCCCTCAGTGAGAAGTGGTGGGGGCAAAGGGCTACTATTTTTCCTAATAAGCCATGTAAGTTATAACATATGTAAGTTCACTAAAGATGAAAGAAGAGACAATGGATGAGTTTTTCCAGAACAGCTTTAAGAGGGAAAGAGAGAGAGCATTCATTAAGCAGAGAGAACAGAATAAAAAACAGTCTAGAGGTGAAGGGAATGAGACACCTACAAGGGAGGAAAAGAGTGGGAAAGGTCAAAGTGTAGAAGATGTGGGCCAGAGGCCATGACCCGGCTGCCCCGAGAAGGTACCTGATCTTGCCTCAGAAAAGCAGAGAACAATGCAAGCCAACCTCCCTCCTGGAAGGACAGGAAAGGGCAAGGCTGGAGGGCACCCCGAGAAAGAGCAGGTGATCTCAATGGAGCAGAGCATGGTGACAAAACCTGGGTAACTCTGACAAAGCGGCAATCCAGTTCTGCTCAGTATGAATGGGCCATGGAAGAAGGTGGGGTGGATGGGAGTGGGGGTAGGGGAGACATCCAAGTGAGCAGTCCTGTAGTTTCTAAGATGATACCTGTATTAAAATTTTTATCTTCAAAGCCCTCGACAATTTCCACTATAAATCAGTTTACTCTCTGCTTCCCAAGGTCTTTATCCTGAAAGTGTTTAAGGGGGTTGATGAGTGCTGGGAATAAAAGTCCTCTGGCCAGTAGCTCCTTCTCCTAAGGAAAAGATCTCACAGTTTGTATCATGATGGGCCAATGTACTGCGCAGGGAGATGGGGAAGGATGTGAACCGGCTGGTGCAGCAGACACAGAAAGGCAGAGGGCTGGGGGTGAGGGGTGGGGGTGGGCAGGAGAGCAACTGCCTGGAATCGCTGGAATGTGACTGGGCAGAGCAAATGCTTGGCAGGTAGGGAGACAATGTTTGGGAAGGTGGTGTTTATCCTGCAGACAGGGCAGAAGAGGAGTGTGAGTACTGTGCTGAGCCCTGTACACTCTTCAGGAGACTAGGGTAACAGTTACTAAGTCTCCCTGGTGGGGACTGGGAAGGGGGAAGACAAAGAACAAAGGAGGAAGAGGGAGAGCATGTTCCAGGATTCCAGGTTCGGGAAATTACAGGATGACCAGGAGAGAAAGCACGGAATGAGGTGCGAGTCTGTAACAGGAAGATGAGTTTGGTTTCTAACATCTGACTGTGATGGGAGAGCTGTGATCAGTTTCCAGAACGATGTCCATAGCTGACATTTAGCTCGTGCCTAATATGTACCAAGCACAGTGCTGAGCACCCAACAACTCTAAAAGATGAATACCATCACTATTCTCACTAGGTTTGAGGAAACTGAGGCTCAGAAGGAGTAAGGAGCCCTGACCGGTGTGGCTCAGTGGATAGAGCATCAGCCTGCAGACTGAAGGGTCCCAGGTTCGATTCCGGTCAAGGGCATGTACCTTGGTTGTGGGCACATCCCCAATAGGAGGTGTGCAGGAGGCAGCTGATCGATGTTTCTCTCTCATCGATGTTTCTAACTCTCTATCCCTCTCCCTTCCTCTCTGTTAAAAAAAAAAAATCAATAAAATATATTTAAAAAGAAAAAAAAGGAGTAAGGAGTCTCCCAAGTCTCCCAGCTGACAGATTATAAAGTCAGGAGCCCACATCCACCTCCCACAGCGCCTGGCTCTGGTGCTATCTCCACGCACCCAGGAGGGAACCCCACAGAGGGCAATGCAATCAGTGATCCTGGAACGGATCCTGTACTGGAAGAAAAAATACTACAAAACTGGAACAAAGATGGTAGTTTAAAAGATAACAATTTCCTAAACTCAATAACTCCATTATGCCTACACAATACCCATGCTTTTAAGAAATAGTTAGGTGTTAAGAAGTAGAGGCACGACCTATACAACCTACTCTCAAACACCTCAGGAAAAATAAAACATACACACACAGAGAATGAGACCAAATAATTAAATGTGGCAAAGAGTAAAGTGGAGAACCTGCATGAAAAGTGAAACTTCTTAAAGGAAAAAGGATCCCAGACACCTGAATAGCAGGACTTGCAGGTCAGAAGTAAAGTGGGAGGGTGTGGGGTGTAGGCAAGAGCAGCTGAAAGGCTGGAGTACAATGGAGCTTCTCTCTGGAAGGATGTTTACCACATACCATATACCACAGGCAGGTTAGCCAGGGAAAAGCCTGAGAAGTGGCTAAGGATGTGGCAATGGGAAAGTCCCCATGGCCTTGATCCAGGAGGCAGTTTCTGGGACCTGGAGGCAGCCAGAGTATAGAGTGGGAAAGGCATGTGACAGGTGAAGGTGCTGAGGCAGCAAATGTGGAGGCCTGTGGGGACAGCTGCAGCAGACAGACCGGAAATGACAGCGGGCCCAGGGCAGCAGGCAGAGGGACACATGAATTTGAGAACGACCAGGGGACAGGACCCAAGGACCAGATGGAGGAAGGTCGGCAGGTAAGGTCAGACCCAAGCGCCCAGGGGCATTTGCGGGGAGAGGAGATGCTATCTGAAAATTAAGGAGCTGGCTACTTCTCGGGCCCCCTCTGCTTGAGGCCGGCGCCTGACCTCACCTTGTGATAAACCTCTGGTGGCGAGGTGACTAAGGTGGGACAGAAAGAGGTGACTCCGTGCGACAAGATCCTCTGGGCTACCAGGGCTACTCCCGAACCCACATCCTCTGTGGCCTGAGAGAAGTCAACGCCAAATCCACCTGTGGCCACAGAAAAGAGGAGGTCGCACGAGGCTCAGAGCTCCGCCCCTGGGCCTCCACCCCCCAGGCCCTGACGCGCACCGTTGATCTGCACGTCAATGAAGCCGGGCGCCAGGATGCAGCCCCCGCAGTCCCGCTGCTGGTCGGCTACGAGCCGCTCCTCAAAGAAGAGCTTCTCTGGGTCCAGAATGCGGCCCTCGCGCACCCACAGATCCTCCCTGCGGACAGAGAGGGGTGGGGGCTCGCGTCGCCGGCCCAGCACCCTGCACCCAGCCCGCGTCCACCACGCCCAGACCCTGCGCCCGCCGGCTCCACTCCAGCAGCGCCAGGCCCCGCACCCACCGGCCCCACCCCCCACCCCCCACCTGAGCAGCCTTCGGCCCCGCAGGATGCGGCAGTTGGTGAACTGGAGCACTGGGGCCCGCGAAGCGCCCTTTCCGTCGCGCATCTTGAGCCGAATGAGCCGAGCTCAGCTGCGGGCGCCGGAAACCCCGCAGCCCAGTCCTGCCCCGGAGCGGGGCCCCACCCACATGACCCTCAGCTGACTACAGCGCATGCCACGTGACCAGCGTGCCCACGTGACCGCACACCCTACGGCTCTCTGACGCCACGGATTAGCAGCCCTCCCCTTCCCCCTGGCCCACACAAGCACACACACAGATGTCCAGTCACATCCGAGAATTTTATTGGACACGGCTCTGGGCCTGGCAGGCCCAGCTCATGGCCCCGCAGCTAGGGCTGGAGGACAGTGGTTCCATACAAAAAAACCTCAGGGCACACGGTAACCCCACAAAGCAACACTCTAAAGATTATTATAGTTGGGAGACTGCAGGGCTGCTCCACAGACGTGCGAACAGGTCAAATCTTTATAAATAAACATCCAGTGAAAACGACAACTCGAATTCATCCCTATACACAGAGCACTCTAGGGCAGGTAAATGGGTGGGGGTGGCTAGAAGCCACCATCCTCACTGGTCGGGGGACCTGGATGGGTGATGATGAGTGGGCCCAGATGTCCACGGCACGGGGCGGGTGGGGGCAACAGACGATGGGCACTAGGACACTGCGCATTTACAAGACCAACTACTTGGGGGCAGAGGGGGGCAGCTGCCCCGTGCATGTGTATCAGGCTGTTCATTCTGGAATGAGGAGGGGGTGGTCTTTACATCATATCCTGTGGCTGGTGGGCTTAGAGAGGAGCTACTTTGTGGAGAGGATGAGGGCGACGATGAGACCATAGAGACCCAGCACCTCGGCGAAAATGAGGATCAAGATCATGCCCACGAATAGTCGGGGCTGCTGGGCAGTGCCCCGCACACCGGCGTCACCCACAATGCCAATGGCAAAGCCAGCTGCCAGCCCACTGAGGCCCACACTCAGGCCAGCGCCCAGTTGTAGGAAACTCCTGGGGGAGAGAGAACACAGGATAGACATTAGCTGCCTGTTGGGGAAGATGGTAGGCACAGGCCACTAGCCCACGCCCCAGCCCTCCAGCCCTGTGCAGTGGCCTGAACCAGGGCAGGGCTGGTGTGGTGGGAGGAACCCAGCACTCACCTGTAGAGACTGATGCCTTCATTCAGGGAGTTGGCAATGAGGACTGCCACCACCAGGCCATAGATGGCAATGATACCAGCCATGACCACTGGGATGATGGACTTCATGATCAGCTCTGGTCGCATGACAGACATGGCCGCGATGCCGGTGCCACTCTTGGCGGTACCATAGGCAGCACCCAAGGCTGTTGGGGAGGAGGCAGAGTGAGCCCAGGCATCTGGAACCAGAACCTTGTCGGTAGCTCTGACACAGTTGAGGGCCACCTCATTATCACAGGGAACAATGAAGGTGGCACCCAGCCAGGGGCAGGAGGTGACCCTCAGGGGAAATGGTCACAGCCTAGCACTCAAGAAACCCAGGTAACTGTTCCTTTCTTCTGCCAGAGGTCCTGATGGCTGGGTGGCTTATCTGGGCTCCAGCTCTGCTAGGAGACCCCCACCTGTGCTCAGCACTCCCCAATCCTGCTGTACAGATCGCATGCTCCCAAGGAGTTCATCAGCTCAGCTGCCCCAACCTAAAAGGTGGGGCTATAACAGGCTGGCAGCAGTCACACAGGGAAATAGGCAGCTGGGCTCCTGCTGTCTTGCTGGAAATTCTGGACACATTTTGTCCCACCTAGAGTCCCAGGCACTCGGGTTGCCAAGGGCCTGGAAAAGCCCGAGAAGATTGCATATTGGCAGCCCAGATGTTAGGCCAGGGTCAGTCTGTTGGCCCTAGGGCTACACCCAAGGACAACATGATGGAAGAGCCCCAGGGCACACAGGGTCTGACCACTGGTCAGGGGAAGCAACCTGGTAAGTCTCCTGTTCTCTCAGGCCAGAGTTTCCCAGACTCCCCACCCTGCCCACTAAACTCCCTACCACTCTTCCCTGGACACAATGCTAGGAGAGGTGGTGTCTGTGCTGATGGGATGAGCACACCCTCAACCATACAGCAGGCCTAGACCCTTAAGTTTGGGGAGGATCCTCTCTAAATAACCAGAGAGGAGAAAGGGCAAGCCAAGGAGAAGACAGGGCACAGAAAGGCAAGGGGCTGTGGAGCCATCACCCAGCCCAACTGTGAGGCCTCAGATCTCCCAGAAGCCTAGCCCCGTGGTCGGCAAACCGCGGCTCGCGAGCCACATGCAGCTCTTTGGCCCCTTGAGTGTGGCTCTTCCACAAAATACCACGGCCTGGGCAAGTCTATTTTGAAGAAGTGGCATTCGAAGTTTAAGTTTAAAACATTTGGCTCTCAAAAGAAATTTCAACCGTTGTACTGCTGATATTTGGCTCTGTTGACTAAGGAGTTTGCCGACCACTGGCCTAGCCTCTGCCCAAGGCCTCCAGTAATGGGGGTGGGGCTCTAGGAAGGCCTGTCTCCTCTTCCGCTGCCCTCCTCTCTCTTCCTAGAGTATGCTGCCTTTCTGAAAGTTCCCCTCTTCTGGTTCGGAACTCTAGAGTAACTTTTGCCCAGAATAGAGAGCCACAGTGGGTCAAGGCGGCTCTTTTGACGCAGTCACCTGCTCTCCAGGGTTCCACTGCACTTCTTGAGCAGAGGACAACATGGGTTGGAGATGGAAGGGACCAAGACAATCCTGGCCATTCCTCTGCACACTTTGTTCACCAATGTGGGCCGAAAGGTACCTACTCTGCTCTTTACTAAGCAGGGGAGGACTCAGAGGGTTGCTGCCTTCCTAGGGCTCTAAGCTTGGTGAGGACACAGATGTAGCACCTCCAAGCACAGTGACATGTTCCAGGAGAGTGGGGAGGAGGATAGTGATGGGGTCTGGGAAAGGGCTTCGTAGAGGTAACATCTGAGTGGAGGGGTGATGATGAACAGGAAGATTCCAAACAGCCTGAATGGAGATGCTAACGAAGATAGTGCTGGATGGGGACCTACTGGAGGGAGGAGGCCTCCCCATGGTCCCAGAGGCATCTCAACACTGCCTTGCCTGAACATTGAGCGGCTTCAGCCTGGGGCCCAGGGCCTCTGTCTTCATGAAGCCTTTCCTGGAATTCTCCTGGTTGCAGTGCATCCTTTGGGCTCCTAATGGAGGCCCAGCACGTCAGGCTCTGTCACACGTGTGCAAGGGGCCAGTGCCACGGCTCAAGGGTGAAAGCACAGGCTGCCATGGCACTTAGTGGGAGATCGTTTCAGGGAACTCAGCATCACAGGCATTGGAATACTGCGAGAGGCAGGAAGTGAGCTGGGCCCTGCTCAGAGGGCAGCAGGGAGATCATGTAGCTGGGGATGGCAACAAGAACAAAGGGAAGAAACAGGAATGACCATCAGGAGAGAAGAGCAGTCTGGCTGGGGAGCAGCAGGTGTCTGAGAAAGCCCTGGATAGTTCTGAAGGCCAAGCCTGATGGGGCTCCAGATCCAATAGGAGACAGGGAGACTGCGATCAGATGGCAGTTCCAAGAACACAGCACCAAACACAGGGTGTCTACCAGCAGGGAGGAAGTCACAAAAATTATGGAAAAGGAACAACTGACAGCTTCATGGAAGACATGATGAAGAATCAACAGGACTTTTTTTGGTCACAAGTTAAAAAAAAAAGAGGAAGCTGAAGTGGGAGATGGAGATTGGGGAGGCCTGAGTTTAAGAAGACCAATCAGCAAAGCACCAGGCAGGCCAGGGAATATCTAGGCCAGGAGCTGGGGACAGAGTTTGGAGTCGGCCAGGCAGCGACACCTGAGGCCCGAGAACTGAGGGGTTTGTTCACATAGGCACAAGGAGGTAGATGAAGACAAGCCTTGGAGAAAGACATATTTAACACGTTAAGCGCCCAGCCTGTTTTGTCTTCCAGACGGAAAGTATAGTGTTAGTCACCGGTGACTGACTGGGCACTTAACGCAGTGGTCGGCAAACTCATTCGTCAACAGAGCCAAATAGCAACAGTACAACGATAGAAATTTCTTTTGAGAGCCAAATTTTTTAAACCTCAACTTCTTCTAACCCCACTTCTTCAAAATAGACTCGCCCAGGCCGTGGTATTTTGTGGAAGAGCCACACTCAAGGGGCCAAAGAGCCGCATGTGGCTTGCGAGCCACAGTTTGCCGACCACTGAAATGTGTTAAAGGAGAAATGAAATAAGAAGTCAACCACAGCCCTAGCCAGTTTGGCTCAGTGGATAGAGCGTTGGCCTACAGACTGAAGGGTCCCAGGTTTGATTCCAGCCAAGGGCATATGCCTGGGTTGCAGGCTCAATCCCCAGTAGGGGGCGTGCAGGAGGCAGCTGATCAATGATTCTCATCATTGATGTTTCTCTCTATCCCTCTCCCTTCCTCTCTAAAATCAATAAAAATATATTTTTTTAAAAAAGAAGTAAACCACAATTAGCCCCATGTAGGGAAAGAAGGAGTGAAGCTGCATTTAGAACAACAGGAATGAATGGTCTCAAAACCCAGGAGCTTGGGACCAGCAAAAAAAGCCCTGGATCAGTGCTATCCCGTTCTCAGTAACTTTCGGAGCTCTGCTGGTCAGGTTCCATTCAAAGTACCAAGTAAGCCCTGGCTGATTTGGCTCAGTGGATCGTGTCAGCCTGCGGACTGAAGGGTCCTAGGTTCAATTCTGGTCAAGGGCACATACTCACGTTGTGGGCTCATTCTCCAGTAGGGGGCGTGCAGGAGGCAGCCGATCAATGATTCTCTCTCATCATTGATGTTTCTCTCTCTCCCTCTCCCTTCTTCTCTGAAATTAATAAAAATACATGGGGGGAGGGGGGAAAGAAAGTACAAAGAAAGTTCTAGAAGGAAAAGAGAGGCACCTGGTAATCAGAGGGAGAGTAGGAGTCGGATACAGATAAAGGGCTTAACAGGCAAACTCAGCTTCAGGGGCAAACAGTGACAGCCAGAATTCCAGGTGGCAGGCATTATGTTTTATTCACTTATGTCTCCAAGCGGCTGGCACATAGTAGGAGCTCAATCAAGACTTGTTGAATCAATGACAGCCACAAGTAGCACCCCAAGGAGCCCAGGTAAAGCAGAATCCCTGGAGGCCAAGCACAGAAAAGGCTGGGGTAAGGAGGCACGGCAGCCTGCTGGGAGGTTCTGGGAAGCAGTCAGCCCTGAAGATGTGGAAAGAGCAAGGCACTGGCTAGAAGGGAAGGGGAAGTTCAGACTTCTCCCACCACAAATGACCTCTTACTGGCACATGATAGAAAGGACAGGACTCACTCAGCAGCTCGTGACTGGCAGGCAGGCAGGCTCAGGGAGAGGGAGGCCTCCCAGAGAGCAGAGCCCCCCAAGTCCCCACCTCACAAGTGTTTACAGTCAGCAGAGACTGTTTGGAGTTCAAACCCTCCACATACCTGCATTGGGAGCCTACCAATTCATCAGGTAGGGTGGGGCAGGGCGTGGTCATCAAAGCCAAAAACCAGACCCAGACCAGGCCAGACCAGTCCATGGGGGCTGCATCTGGGCCAGGACTCACCTCCCTGGGTTGCACATTCCTGAGCCTGCCCCCAGTGATCTTTCTCCCAGGCCAATTTTCACTAAATTCAACACCTCAGGACTGTCAAGACCCAACTTCAAAAGCAGGGTGCCATAAAGAACCCTGGAAGGCCCCTTTCTCCATGCCTAGGGCAGCCCTTTCCAATACCAGGCCTTACGGAAAGGGAGGTCATTCATTCATTCATTTTCATTCATTAGGGCCTGAACTAGAAAACTCTCCCAAGGACAAAGACCCAATCCCCTCAATGCTGAGATTCTCTGTGCAACCCACGCCAAGCAAGCATCCACACATCACAGCGCTGATGCTGGCCAGACTCCCATTGTCCTCGGCCTGTCTCAATCCCAAACACTCCCACCCCTGGGTTCCTGCCGGCTCTCAGGACCAACTGCTCAGCCCAGCTTTCCCAACAAACCCACACAGGGCTATTGGGAAACAGTGACAAGCCCTAACCGGAAGCACCTACCTCAGGGCTAGACCCATCTGATCTGGGCAGGAGGAAGGAGGGGATGGAGGAGGGTGGGGAGGGGATGGAGGGAAGGGCCAGGGCTGTGGACCTCGGCTGGGAGCACCAGGACCCGATCCCCCATCCCCACCGCCCACGGACAGGGCCGGCCCCCTGTCTGGGAAGCTGTCTGAGGTGTGATGTCACGCCTTCCCGCAGGACTGGGGGGGGGAAGAGGGGGAGGGCCGGCGGATGCGGAGCAGGCGCAGGACCGCGCGCCCCCACCCCAGCCTCCCTCCCACCTCTCCCCCGGCTAAGATGGCAGCGGCGCCATCGCCCCACCCCCGCACCGACTCGGAACGGGAGCAGGGAGGCCAGCCCGTGTCTCCCTGGGAGACCCTTGGGACCCGCACCCCGCCCCAACCCGTAGGTCCTGCACTGGACACCCCACGGCCCAGGCAGCCTTCTGGGCCCCGACCCCCGCCCGCGGTCACGTGAGGCCCGGGACCCCAACAGCTCGGAATTACGTCAGAGTGACGTCACACACCGAACCCCCGGCAAGCCGTGGGCACGAGACCCACGCGCCCCGGCGCCCCCCGGGTCCCTCCTGCCGCGGCGCTCACCGCTGAAGATCATGGCGGCCGAGGCGCCCATGACCGCGAAAAAGGAGGCGTACTCGGGGCCGCCGCTCTTGACCTCGGACATGTCTGCAGGAGGGGAGGGGGCGAGCTCAGCAGGCCGCGGCGGGGGCGAGAACCAGCGGGGCGAGGCGGGCAGGCGGCCGGCAGCGAGCGCGAGGCGAGCGACCAGACGCGGCGGCGAAGGCTACCGGGCAGTCAGCCGCTGCGCTCTAAATACCAGCACCGCAAAACAAAATGGCCGCAGCGGCCGCGTCACATGACCCTAGCCCCGCCCCGGCGGGCCGTACCACTTCGTGCCGGTGGGGGGCGCCACGGCCCCTGCACCCCTTCGCGGCCCGCTGACCGTGCCCGCACGGTGCGGCCGCCCCGCCAGCCCGGACTCTGGCGTGGCGCCCCCTCGGCCGCCGCGGGTGCGCTGCCCGTCTCCGCGGCACCTCGGACCCCGCGGCGTTGCGCCCGTCGGGTCCCTCCATCGGGGCGGGGCGGCGGCGCGCCACATTACCATACGGGGCAGGGCGGGCAGGCGCCCCGCCTCCTCTGCGGCTGCGTGGCGCCAGCCGGTGTTCGGTTCCTTGGGTTGCATTTCTTCGCGTTTGCGGCATGGATCGTCGGCCGCCGGCTTCTCACGGCGGGACCCAGCACCATTCTCTCCTTCTCCCGGGGCGACGTGAGCATCCGAGCAGACGGAGCCAAATCCCGAGTCCCGGGCGCCCGCCTCTGATGCTCCCGCCCCCCGAGAACCCCCAGCCCACCTGTGAATTCCCTCGGCCGCTCCACCCTGACCCCGACCACAGTCTCCTCCAGACCCAGACCCACCAGCTTCTGACCCAGAAATTGGTGACTTCTCCCCTGGCTTCCTAGGGAAAGGAACGCCCTTCCCTTCATCTGTCTCCTCTCTCGCATTAGGGACCCAGACTTCAGTTGCGGGGTGGGGTGTCTGTGTACCCTCAAGATGAAGGCATGACTGGTTTGAAGTCCGTCAGAGCGGCGACCTGTGCAGGCTTTCCCAGATGACTGCACGTTCTGGGGTCCCTGTCCGGTCTGTCCCCGGGCAAAGCTTGCACCTGCAGAGCTGCCCTTATTCCTGGAGCAGCAGCCAATGGTTCCAGCCCAGCATGCAGCCTGGCCTGGAACTGACACTGCCCTGTTGATCCCGAGTGGTGGCCCGCACCCCAACTGGCCACCTGATTATCTACCCACCAGCTCTGGTTTCCTATGCTCCCTTTCAGGAGCCCTGGCTGGCTGCTTTCTGGGTCTCCCTTGAGCTCCAAGGCCTCCCCACCTCCCTTTGCCACCCTCTTCCTTGCCCTGGACTCTCTGACTTCTGGAAAGAGGAGTCTTTCCTCTGTGTTTCCACCTCACCTGCCCTCCATCCTTCCCCAGCTCCTTGCCTTTGCCAAGGTCACTGGAGACTGCCATTTCTCTAAGCCAGGGGACACTTGTCAGGCTGTCTGAGTGGGTTTCTCTGTTGCTGTGGCCCACTGCCCACTCCTCCACAATCTCTCTTTTCTTTCAGCTCATCTCCCATGGCTCGGACGCCCTGATTCCTTCCTGACGTTCCAGGGAGGAGCAAGGACAGGCCCAGGTCCTACAATGGTTCCCAGGGCTTCACACCCGTCCCACCCCCGCCCCTGAGTGATCATGTCTTCTGTCTGTACCTTCCCAGACCTGCTCCAAGCCCACCCTCCATAACTCTAGGCACTTAGAGTCCAGACCGGGGAGCCCAGGCCAGGCTGATGCTGGCTGGGGTGCCGGGGACAGTGGGTGCCAGGGATAGTGGGTGCCGGGGACAGTGGGTACAGGGGGAGAATTCAGACCAAGGAAAGGAGGGGCAGGACAGTCCACGGCAGTCTGAAAGTACAGTGGTGGGCAAAGTCCACAGAACCTTAGTATGGCTGAAATTCCAAGACTGGAAATCAGGAGACAGTTTCCTCATTGGGCTCAGGGAGCAGGTCAGCTTTGCTCCCGGTCCTCTCATTTTCTGCCCAAGTTCTGGAATGAGACATCACACTGGTTCTCTAGTGGGGCTGCTGACACCCCAAACTGAGTTTAGTCCCATCCGCATCACCACGGGCTTCCATCCGGTTATTTCCATTTTGGGCAAGAGACACAACCATCCACCCAACTGCTCCCATCAGCAGCCTTCGAGTCACGAACTGCTCATTCATCATTACTCACCAAGCCCTCAGCTTCCCAGTACTTAGCTCTGACCCCGCCAGAAGCCCGCTGCCCCTGGGGTGGTCCTTCATTTCTGGCCTGGGTCTTCTCACAGCCTCTACATGATTGACCTGCTCCGTTTCACTCACCATCCAGCCCATTCTCCACCTGTAAGCTCTAGGTTCTTTCCCACCGGCACATCTGCCCAGTTGCTCCCTCCTAGAATTCGTCACGGTCCTTCTGACACAGGGCGGAGCCTTGGCGGTCCCCTCTCAGGCCCTCCCTATCTGTCTGTTATCCTTGTGTTGGCCCCTCCGCGCCTTTGTCCTTGATCCTGTAGTTCTCTCTGCACCAGCCATTCTTCCTTCCTTCTTAGGGAATGCTGCCTCCTCCAGGAAGCCCTCCTGACCTCTCTTCCTCCTCCTCAGGCCCCTTCCTCATCCCTTGTACTCCATTACCACTTTTTCTCACTCACTGCCTTCCCCACTGAGAGTCCCTGTGCCTCATTTTCTGTGTCCCTGACCCCTGGTAGGGTGCCTGGTGCACACAGCTAACATTTATTGATCACTAAGTGTGTGCCAAGCCTGTCCTGAGCATTGTGGGGGGTATTATCTAACCCTCACAATGACCTCTGAGGAAGATATCACCATTACTCTCATTGTTTGAAAAGGAAATAGTCCTAGGAAGGTTAACCACCTTGCCCAGGGTCAGGCAGCTAGAGAGTGGTGGAACTGAAACTCTGGCTACACAGGCTGAGCCTGGTCCATGTGGCTCATGCACTGCCTGCCTCTTACACCAAGGCTCAGGGAGCTTCTGGTGACCAGTGATGGGCCCGGGAGGGATGGAAGGTGCCTTCCCCTCGGCCTCCCAGCACTGGCAGGGCTCTGGGGTGGGATGGGCTGTGGCTGTGGAAGGGAGTGGCCAGGGATACACATCTCTGCCTTCTCCCTCACAGCTAAGTCCCCAGCTTGAAACCACAGTGTCAGGAGCTCCTGGCTTGTCATTATGCAAATGGGGATTTCCAGAAAGAAAGAAGGGGCTTTGGGAAACTCAGGTAGGACGCCCTGATAGGGAGGTATAGAGAGATGTGAATTAGGGTCCTTACCCTCCAAGAGATTTAATGGGGGCAAAGGGCCCACTGTCCCCACTGAAAGTTGGTGGCAGAGAGAAAAGTCCAATGGAACTCTGCAAGACCCGAGGAAAGAGAGGGAGATGGCTAGAGAGAAAACGACAATCAGATTCCAAATGGCCTCAAAGGACTGGAAAGATGAACTTATCTAAAGAAGTGGAATAGTCTGATGCATGGCCTTATCAAGAACATTAGGGCCCGGCCAGTGTGGCTCAGTGGTTGAGCATCGACCTGTGAAACAGGAGGTCACAGTTAGATTCCCAGTCAGGACACATGCCCAGGTTGCGAGTTCAATCCCCAGTGTGGGGAATGCAGGAGGCAGCCAATTAATGATTCTCTCTCATCATAGATGTTTCTATCTCTCTCTTCCTTCCTCTGTAAAAGCCATACAAATATATTTTAAGAAAGAACATTGGGAAACTGCAGAGAAGCAAGCGTTCCAGGCAGGGTGCCCTCTCACTGTGAACAGTCCCATTCTCCCCGTGAGTTGCCACGAAGATATGCTAGAGGGGGCATAATGCCGGGACATGACCCCTGTTCTCTTGACCTGGCTAGATAAGTGGCCCAGGAAAGGCTGGGAGGAGATGAAACAAAAAAGTTAGTTGTGCTAGTGGGGGAGATGAGTAAAGGCAATTTTTTGTATGGTTGAAAAAAATTTGGCTTATAAAATGATACAAGTTATTTTTATTTTATTTTTTTAATCCTCACCTAAGGATATGCTTTTCATTGATTTTTAGAGAAAGAGGAAAGGGGGCTAAAGAGAGAGAGAGAGAAAAAAAACATCCACGAGACATCGATCAGTTGCCTCCAACTGGGGATTGAACACGCAACCTCGGTATGTGCCTTGTCCATGAATCGAACACGCAACCTTTTGGTGAACTGAGCCACCTGGCCAGGGCCCTTGTTACTTTTTAAAATAAAATATGTCCTGTAGGTAAACACAGCATGATAGAAGCGGGACCTGCAGCCACTTGGTCACTGGTAGAGGGCGCCTTGGGGCTGTCCCTGACCACCAGGGCGCAGTGTGAGGCTCTTTCTCGTCCTAGTTTAGGAACGAAGGGAGGGAGGGAGAATCCTGGGGGTTTACAGTAAACCAGGACCTGGCACTGAGCCTGACACAGGTAGCAGGTTTCAGAAAGGGTACACAAGAGACACCGACTGCTCTGGACCCTCCCTCTGATCTGGGCTCAGCACCCAGAAGGCCAGCCCGACCTTCTCAACCTCCACCAGTCAGTTCACAACCTCCTGGCCATCTGCCTTCCACCCTAAGCCACTCATCTGACATTTAGTAAGCATCTACTGTGTGTAGACACCAAGCTAGGCTCCGGGGGTACAAAATGTAGGAAGAGAGTTCCTACCCTTTCTTTGGGAACTCACAGCCATGGGGGCTGGACTTGTCCCAACCCTAAACTGGAAAAGTAGTTACCGGGAGAGGTGATACAAAGGAGGGAGGGGCTGGGCAGCTTGGACTGCCTCCAGGGCAGTGATCTAGGAATGAGGTGTTAAAAAAGAGGAAGAGGGTTTGAGCAGGGAAGATAGAGATCTAGCTAGAACTTAAATTGCGGACCAGGGAATGCTGGACGGCTGTTTCTGAGATGGAAACAGGTGGACACATTCTGGTGTGGATGATCTGAGAGGCAGTTAAGTGACAAGAAGCAGGATGGGGAAGAGTGCACAGATGAATTACCTGAACGTGCATGAAACACTGGGGACCTGATGGGGAAAGAGACTACCCATTGTGGATATTCTCATATGTATTGATTTTTACAGAGAGGGAGAGGGAGAGATAGAAACATCGATGATAAGAATCATTGGTTGGCTGCCTCTTGCACGCCCCCTACTGGGGACCAAGCCAACAACCTGGGCAGATGCCCTTGACCAGAATCAAACCTGGAACCCTTCAGCCCACGGGCCGACGCTCTATCCACTGAGCCAAACCAGTTATGGCTGTATTGATCTATTGCTTTTTTACTAGGTGCATTTTACCTTTCAAAAACCATAAGAGAGGGAGGAATGGGGAGCAAGTGCTTAATGGGCACAGGGTTCCTTTTGGGGCATAAAAATGTGGAACTAGAGGTGGTGTTTGTACAGCCTGTGAATGCCCTAAATACCACTGAGTTGTTCACTTTAATGGTTAAATTCAGACCTGGCTAGTGTGGTTCAGTTGGTTGGGTGTTGTCTAGTGCAGTGGTCGGCAAACTCATTAGTCAACAGAGCCAAATATCAACAGTACAACAATTGAAATTTCTTTTGAGAGCCAAAATTTTTAAACTTAAACTTCTTCTAACGTCACTTCTTCAAAATAGACTCGCCCAGGCCGTGGTATTTTGGGGAAGAGCCACACTCAAGGGGCCAAAGAGCCACATGTGGCTCGCAAGCCGCGGTTTGCCGACCACTGGTCTAGTGCACGGAAAGTGGTTCGCTTCCTGGTAGGGGCGCATGCCTAGGCTGAGAGTTCTACCCCAGGTGGGCATGTGTACAGGAGATCGATGCTTCTCTCATATATATCAGTCTCTCTCTCTCTCTCTCTCTCTCTCTCTCTTCCCCTCTCTTTAAAAATCAGTAAAGCAGCCAGGTTGGCATAGCTCAGTGGTTGAGTGTCAACCTACAAACCAGGAGGTCATGGCTCAATTCCCGGTCAAGGCATATGCCTGGGTTGTGGGCTTCATCCCCAGTGTGGGGTGTGCAGGAGGCAACAGGTCAATGATCCTCTCTCATCATTGATGTTTCTATCTCTCTCTCCCTCTCCCTTCCTTCCTCTCTGAAAGCAATACAAATATGTATTTTAAAAAGATTAAAAAATAAATAAAAATCACTAAAATATATCCTTGGGTAAGGATCAAAAAATAAAATAAAAAATAAAAGTAAATAAAATAGTTAAATTCAATCTTAAAAAAGGATAAAAACAAAGCACTTCCTTGGCTGACTAGCGATGAGGACTTGAAATGGCACGCAGTTACCATGGACCAAGCCCAAAATGGGTCCCCATGAGGTGGTGGTGGGAGCAGGAGAGGAGGGTGTTTCCGCCTGGTCACGGTCCTAGCAGACACTGTGGCCACGTGAGCTGACCCGGCCTGAGGCGGGCAGGCTCCTGAAACAGCAGAGACAGCCCTGCCCCCGGCTCCCCAGGCCAGGTCAATCCTCACCAATTCTGGCCTGTGTCAGAGTGTCTGATGTCAACCATAAGATGATCCTATGCTGTGGTAAAAAGCTGTTACTGTAGGGATTGTTGGCGGCACCCCCCAGCCACAGGCCCCGGAAATGCACACTGCCATGTGAGACCAATGCACACCCATCTCTTTCAGAACACCCTCGGTTACACCAGCAGCGCAGGCAGCACCACATGGGGCTCCTGCTCTCAGGGGCTGACAGCCTCCAGGGGAGGAGATGGGGAGACTCGAAAGGAAAAGCGTTGTCCTCTGGGGCCTCAGGGAAAGGGTCCTGGTGCAGGGGCACTGCAGCGACTGAGGGGTGGACATGTCCGGTGTAAAGGCCTGGAGGCAGAGGCTCTTGGTTCAGAGGAGGAACTGGAAACCAGCTTCCATTCACCTGTCCCACCCGGACTTCTCAAACCTGGGCCAGGGCCCCACCCATCAGGGCAGCAGCAGGAGTGCTGACAGCAAGCACTGGTCTTTGTCTCTGAGGCAGCCACGGAGGAAGAGAGGGGCAGGAGCCTGTCTGCATGCTGAGCACAGCGAGGAAGCAGAGTGGAAGGAAAGAGAGAGAAGCAGCCATTGCACAGGAGGGGCAAACGCCCCGAAGCAGCTGCAGGGAGGACGGGAAGGGCACTGGAAGGAGCCAGACAGGTGGAGAAAAGAGGTGTTATGTTTTCATTTACATTACACCATTAAAATCCTAGGTATTGGAAAAGACATTGACTCATATAACCTTCCAGATGAAATATTTTCATTTTGATGAACATGACTTTTTGATACTGAATTTTCCATATGACAAGGATCGAAGCAATTCTTAAAAAAAAATAAAAATAAAAAAATATATATATATATGGTATATTTTATTGATTTTTTACAGAGAGGAAGGGAGAGGGATAGAGTTAGAAACATCGATCAGCTGCCTCCTGCACATACCCCACTGGGTATGTGCCTGCAACCAAGGTACATGCCCTTGACTGAATCGAACCTGAGACCCTTGAGTCGCAGGCTGATGCTCTATCCACTGAGCCAAACCGGTTAGGGCCAAGCAATTCTTGACTGAGACATTTGGTTGCTCCTCTCATTCCTCTTATTTATGGAGCACGTCTACATGACAGGCTGTGTGAACAAGAGCAAACAAAAAACTAGGAAAGAACTTGGTTCACACTGGCCTTGGCAGCAATTGGAGCAGGGTGTGCAGCTCCTGTGATGGACAGAAACGTTTCTTACTGTTCAATCAGCTAATGCAGTCTTTATTTATTTTTAAATATATTTTTATTAAAGGCCCAGTGCATGGAATTTACTAAAGGCCCTGGCTGGCGATCAGGACCAATCTGTGGGACAACCGGTGGGGTGATGGGTCCCCCCCCGCCCCCCCCCCCCCTCGCCACCTGCTGGCACCCACCTTGGCTGGCCTGGGGCTTGCGGGCTGGGGGCAGCTCCTGTGTTGAGCATCTGCCCCCTGGTGGTCAGTGCATGTCATAGCAACTGGTCATTCCACTGGTCATTCTGCCATTCAGTCGATTTGCATATTAGGCTTTTATTATATGAGAAGGATTGATTTTAGAGAGGGAGACAGAAACCTCAACAGAGAGGTTCATCGATTGGCTGCCTCCTGCATGACCCCCACTGGAGATCAAGCCCAAAACCCAGGCATGAGCCCTGATCAGAAATTGAACCTGGACCTCCTGGTTCATAGGTCAATGCTCAACCACAAACCAGTTGGGCTAAAGCAGTCGTTTTTTAAAATTTTTTTATTGATTTCAGAGAGGAAGGGAGAGGGATAGAAACATCAATGATGAGAGAGAATGATTGATCGGCTGCCTCCTGCACGCCCCCTACTAGGGACCAAGCCAACAACCTGGGCATGTGCCCTTGACCAGAATCGAACCCAGGACTCTTCAGTCCACAGGCCGACACTCTATCCACTGAGCCAAACCAGCTAAGGCTAATGCAGTCTTTTAAATTCTTTAAGGGAGCACTCTGGCCAGTATGACTCAGTTGGTTGGGCGTTGTCCCATGCACCAAAAGGTTGCCAGTTGACGCCTGATACCTGGGTTGCAGGTTCAGGTTTGATCCCTGGGGTGCATGCTGGAGGCAACCAATTGATAAGTTGCTCTCACATCCATGTATGTCTCTCTCTCTCTCTCTCTCTCTCTCTCTCCCTTCCTCTCCCCCTCCCTCCCTTTTATTCTCTAAAAATCAATGGAAAAAATATCCTTTGGTGAGGATTAACAACAAAAAAATCAAGGGAGCAACGCTCTACTCCTTCAAGTCCAGTGCTTCTTTCTCCTCCACAGATGTTGCCAGTTCTGAATATGATGCATCCAGGACTCCCCATCCCCCATCCCATTTATTTTCCCAATAATTATTTCACAGTGATTTTGTTGCATTTGTTTGTCTTAATTTTTGTTTAGGATTCAAAATAAAACTAACCAAACATATTACTAAGTAACCTATTTTCACTTTTCCAAAATTGGATTGTGCTGCAAAACCACACATTCTCTCACTATATATTTTTACACAGTCCTTGCAATTTTTTATTACATTCATTTAGATACTCCAAAGTGTCAGCCCACTTATCCATTTTTCAGTTAATAACCATTCGGAATGAAAGGTAAAAATTCACACTTTTTTTCTCTTCAATGTTTAACTTGTTTTTGACAAAACATGTCCTTTGCCAGTCAGTGCCCTTCAGTCTGAGATAGAGCAGACGTCTGCTCCTGTCTCTTTGCAGGATAAAAGCAGGCGGGGGCTGTTGGCACTGCGAGAGCTTCCCCGTGGTGGAGGGCCTCACTGGACCAGATCAGAACTGCAGGCTCCCTCCAGCTGGGGCACTGGTGAACTAACCAAGCAGCCAGGTGATACACCTGTGGACTCAGCAGTCTGAAGTGGAAGGTTTTGCTGGTGGGTGTGTCTCTGTCATGTCATGGGTCAATGTGTCCACTGACTTTGCTTCCGCAGTCCCACGTGTAGTGTTGACAAATTCTATGTGGTTGGGTAAAAGGAGCCTACCTGCCAGTGTGTGGGGCATTTCATCTTTAGCAACAAATCTCCTGCACCTAACTTCCCAATACAATCTGACACTAACATAACAAAGACCATACATTTTTCTACAGCAGGTTAGTTTTTTAAATCCCCATGCTTCTCTGCCTTAGTGTTGTTGGGGGAAGCACCATGAGGTATGCTTGGTACCCCTGTAGCCATTTGGTAACTTGTTCGTGCAAACAAGACATTTAGGCAGGAAAAAAAAAAAAAGATATTTAAGCAGAGACGAAAACAGGATATATGAATACATGTTTGAGACAGTAGCTATACTACCTAATTAGTGGCATTAAAAATATCAGTTGTCGCCCTGGCTGGTTTGGCTCAGTGGATAGAGTGTCAGCATGTGGACTGGGGGGGTCCTGGGTTCGATTCCAGCTGGGGGCGCATGCCTGGGTTGCGGGCTCAATCCCCAGTAGGGGGCGTGCAGGAGGCAGCCAATCAATGATTCTCTCTCTTCATTGATGTTTCTATCTCTCTCTCCCTTCCTCTTCTAAAATCAATAAAATATATATTTAAAAAATATATATCAGTTGTCAGTCTTGTGAACTTGATGATATTCTGGATTTAATAAAAATGTGGGAAAGTAGCTATCTATAAAAATTAAATCTATTCCTGGGACAGAAAAAGGACTACAGAAAAACTTGGAGGGGGGGGGAAGGCCATAATTTAATTTAATAGCATTATACCAATGTTAATTTCTTTGTTGTGATAAATGTATGATATTAACAGTGGGGGAGCTGGGGAAAGAATATATGGAACTCTGTACCATCTTGTAACTCTTCTGTAAATCTAAAATTATTTCAAACTAAAAGGTTAATGGCTATTGGAGGGACAGCAGTGATCACATGCCCGGTGCTGGGAAGAAGTGGATTCCCATTTCAGGCCATTATCAGAAAAACTAAGTTTGCTGCATAGTAAGGATCAGAAGACCTGATCCTGCTTACAGAATCTTGGGTTGTCTCCCACCTCATCCTTTCGAACAACCCCTGAAGATCTATAAGATTCTATCTGGGAAAACACTAGTTCTTAGAAGAGCAAGAAGAAAGAGGATTATTGGTTGAAATAAAAACAGGGTTGAATGAGTTCCAGAAAACAGGGTTCTCAAACTTGTGGATAACAATCTGCAGAAGAAGACAACTTCAAAAAACCAATTAGAAGCAATATGCAGAGGAGTAAGATGAGAGAGGCCTCGTCAGCAAAGAAGACAGCTGGTCCACAGCAGAATCTGGAATCAGCCCTCCCAGGCAGATGGTGGGGGGGCGGGTGCTCTGTAGAGAACCCCTCTTCTGGATTGGTGAGGAAGACAAGAAAGAACAAGCAGAAGACTCTTGGAATCAGGGATGGTGACAGTACCGGCGAAGCCCCTCAGCCACCTCAGAAGAAAAGGGCCCGGGCTGACCCCGCTGTTGAAAGTGAGGATGCATTTAAGAACAGAATGGCCCTAACCGGTTTGGCCCAGTGGATGGAGCGTCGGCCTGCGGACTCAAGGGTCCCAGGTTCGATTCCGGTCAAGGGCATGTGCCTTGGTTGCGGGCACATCCCCAGTGAGGGGGTGTGCAAGAGGCAGCTGATCGATGTTTCTCTCTCATCGATGGTTCTAACTCTCTATCCCTCTCTCTTCCTCTCTGTAAAAAATCAACAAAATATATTAAAAAAGAAAAAATAAAATAAAATGGCCCTAACCGGTTTGGCTCAGTGGATAGAACGTCGGCCTGTGGACTGAAGGGTCCCAGGTTCAATTCCGGTCAAGGGCATGTACCTTGGTTGCGGGCACATCCCCAGTGGGGGGTGTGCAGGAGGCAGCTGGTCGATGTTTCTCTCTCATCGATGTTTCTAATTCTCTATCCCTCTCCCTTCCTCTCTGTAAAAAAATCAATAAAATATATTTAAAAGAAAAGAATAGAATGGACGTTACAGTGAAGATTCCTGAAGAATTAAAACCATGTCTTGTTGAGGACTGGGAATTAGTTACCAGGCAGAAGCAGCTATTTCAACTCCCTGCTAAGAAAAATGTAGATGCCATTCTAGAGGAGTATGCAAGCTGCAAGAAATCACAGAGAAATGTCAACAATAGGAATATGCAGTGAATGAAGTTGTTGCAGAAATAAAAGAATACTTCAACGTGATGTTGGGCACTCAGCTACTCTACAGATTTAAGAGCCAAAATCCTCTTGGCTCACCCTGATGTGCCCGTGTCCCAAGTTTACGGAGCACCAAACCAAGATTATTTGTAAGAATCGGAGCAATTCTGGCATATATGCCCCTTGGTGAGAAGAGTCTTAGATTATTGTTGGGTTATTTGTGTGATATCCTAAAATATCTGGCAAAGAATGCTGCATCTCTGTTTACTGCCAGTGATTACAAAGTAGCTTTGGCTGCGTACCACCGCAAAGCCCTGTGAGGGTCTACTGAGCACTCACTATTATGTCTGGTATCCGTAAACACTCTTTTTGTCCTAAGTCTTTTTCTTGTATAATTGATGTCCTTTAAACTTGTTAATGTATAATAGGACTTACATTGGTTTTTCTGTTTTGTTTTAAACAGAAAATAAAAGGAGTACAAGCTCCTTTTCTCATTTCAACCATTGTATGCAGTAATCAGACAAAAAAGAAACATTCAGTAGAACATTTTCTTTTCTTTTTTTAAAATATATTTTACTAGAGGCACAGTGCATGAAAATTCATACACTCGGGGGGAGGGGGTCCCTCAGCCCAGCCTGCGCCCTCTCACAGTCCAAGACCCCTCGGGGGATGTCCAACTGATGGCTTAGGCCCTCTCCCCAGGGAGTGGGCCTAAGCTGTTAGTCTGACATCCTTAACGCTGCTGCGGAGGCAGGAAAGACTCCCGCAACTACCACTGCTCTGGCCAGCCATGAGCCGGCTTCTGGCTGAGCAGCGCTCGCCCTGTGGAAGCACACTGACCACCAGGGGGTAGCTCCTGCATTGAGCGTCTGCCCCCTGGTGATCAGTGAATGTCATAGCAACCAGTCGTTCTGTTGTTAGGGTCAATTTGCATATTACCCTTTTATTATATAGGATTGATTTTCTACAGAGAGGAAGGGAGAGGGACAGAGTCAGAAACATCGATGAGAGAGAAACATCAATCAGTTGCCTCCTGCACACCTCCTGCTGGGGATGTGCCCACAGCCAAGGTATATGCCCCTGACCGGAATCGAACCTGGGACCTTTCAGTCCACAGGCCGACGCTCTATCCACTGAGCCAAACCAGCCAGGGCTAGAACATTTTCTTGCATACTTGACAACATTGCTTGAATGTTGGTGGTTCTATCCCTTTGACACGACACAATTTTCTAATTATATGTTAATGCTACGTGATAAAAATGCCCTGATTCCCAGTGCCAAAGGTTCTACTTAATGTATATCCTTGAAAACCCATGCATTTGTGCTCTTTTTAAAATGGTGCTTGAAGTAAAACAGCCCAGCCTCTGCAAGTCCATCTATGATGTTCCTTAGGCATTCTTTCTTTGCTCTGATTGTTGAAGGATGGTGGTTTGTCTCATGACTTTTGTATTTGAGTCTAATGCACGTTCTAACATGATAGAGGCAATGCTTTATTGTGTAGCCACGGTTTTCTGGAGAAGTTGATATTTTAGGAACTGTATTTCAGATCTTAAATAAAATTTGTTTCTAGCCAAAACCGGTTTGGCTCAGTGGATAGAGCGTCGGCCTGCGGACTGAAAGGTCCCAGGTTCGATTCCGGTCAAGGGCATGTACCTTGGTTGCGGGCACATCCCCAGTAGGGGGTGTGCAAGAGGCAGCTGATCGATGTTTCTCTCTCATCGATGTTTCTAACTCTCTATCCCTCTCTCTTCCTCTCTGTAAAAAATCAATAAAATATATTTAAAAAAAAATTTGTTTCTAAATTTCAAAGCAAAAAAAATTAAAAAACTGAATCTATTAAATATAATATTATATATATATGTAATTTATTTCAGAGAGGAAGAGGGAGAGAGAGATAGAAACATCCATGATGACAGAGAATCATGGATCAGCTGCCTCCTGCAAGTTCCCCACTGCGGATCGAGCCCACAACCCGGGCATGTGTCCTTGACTGGAATAGAACCTGGGAACTTTCAGTTCGCAGGCCGACACTCTATCCACTGAGCCAAACTGGCTAGATCTTAAATATAAAATATTTAAGGAAACTAACACTTTATGGCTTCATGAAATGGATAAGAGAAATTTGAAGGTCTTCTGAAATCTAAAATTTCTAAAACAGCCCTAACCGGTTGGGTCAGTCGATAGAGCGTAGGCCTGCGGACTCACGGGTCCCAAGTTCAATTCAAGTCAAGGGCATGTACCTTGGTTGCGGGCACATCCCCAGTAGGGGGCGTGCAGGAGGCAGCTGAATCGATGTTTCTCTCTCATTGATGTTTCTAACTCTATCCCTCTCCCTTCCTCTCTGTAAAAAATCAGTAAAATATATTTAAAAAATTTTTTCTAAAACAAATTGTCCTGAAAAACTAAAAAAAATTAAGCATGTAGTTTATAAAATTAGAAAATTTTTGAAATACCAATTTTAATTCAATAATTAAAACTCTGAATAAAGTGGCTTAGTCTTATATTAAAAATTATTTTTGAGCCCTAGCCAGTTGCTCAATGGTTAGAGCATAGGTTCAATTCTGGTCAAGGGCACGTACCTTGGTTGTAGGCTCGATCCTGCCCTGATTGGGGTGCGTGTGGAAGGCAACCAATCATTGTGTCTATCTCACATCAATGTTTCTGTCTCTATCCCTCCCTTCTACTCTCCCTAAAAATCAATGGAAAAAATATATCCTCGAGTTAGGATTAACAAAAAATAAATTATGAAAAAATAATTTTTTTGAAAAAATAATTTTCTGAAGCCCTAAAGATAAGATATACAGTCCATTTTAATGAATCACTGAATTAAGTGGTTTAAACTATATTGAATTTTTGCTTTTATTTTTTTAAAGTATATGTTTTTTATTTTTCAAATATATTTTATTGATTTTTTACAGAGAAGAAGGGAGTGGGATAGAGAGTTAGAAACATCTATGAGAGAGAAACATCGATCAGCTGCCTCCTGCACACCCCCTACTGGGGATGTGCCTGCAACCAAGGTACATGTCCTTGACTGGAATTGAACCTGGGACCCTTTAGTCAGCAGGCCAACACTCTATACACTGAGCCAAACCGGTCAGGGCTGAATTTTTGTTTTTAAAATAAACTTAGGAAAAAAAAGTAATTAATTATGCAATTTCAAAAAAAACTGGCTAATTTTAAAATATATATATATTTTATTGTTTTGTTTTTTTTTTTTTACAGAGAGGAAGGGAGAGAGATAGAGAGTTAGAAACATCGATGAGAGAGAAACATCGATCAACTGCCTCCTACACACCTCCCACTGGGGATGTGCCCGCAACCAAGGTACGTGCCCTTGACCAGAATCGAACCTGGTACCCTTCAGTCCACAGGCTGACGCTCTATCCACTGAGCCAAACCGGTTTCGGGAAAACTGGCTAATTTTTAACATAAAAAACTAATCATAAATAATCAAAAAGAAATAATAGAGAATATTAACAAAATAAATTATGTGCTATTTGGGAACACCTAATATCATATAAGGACAATAACAAGAAAAATAAAGATAATAATAACACATACCTTTTAGTTTAGCAGAAAAATTAGGAAGAAGAAATTCAAAGAAACTATTTTGTGTGCACACACGAAGATCTCATGATATAAAAAACATGACTAAGGAGCAATTGCCCTCCCTGGGCTGGATGTCTGGGAAGGCCTGACGGGCCCTCGGGACAGCCACAGAGAATCTTCTGGGCTTACCAGAAAAAGAATCCCCAAGTTCAGGAAGTTTGCAGAGGGAGCTATGTAAATAGTACTAAAAAAATACCGTTAGCACCCTAGCCGGTTTGCTCAGTGAACAGAACCTCAGCCTGTGGACTGAAGGGTTCTGGGTTCTATTGCGGTCAAGGGCAGGTAGGTTGGTTGCAGGCTCAATCCCAGGCCCTGGTTGGGGTGCATGTGAGAGACAACCAATTGATGTGTCTCTCTCACATCGATCTTTCTCTGTCTCTCCCCTTCCCTTCCACTCTCTCTAAAAATCAATGAAAAAAATATCCTCAGGTGAAGATTAACACAACAACAAAAACTTTTAGCTGCTTCTGAAAAGCTATGTTTTTTTAAAATATATTTTATTGATTTTTTTTACAGAGAGGAAGGGAGAGGGATAGAGAGTTAGAAACATCAATGAGAGAGAAACATCGATCAGCTGCCTCTTGCACACCCCCCACTGGGGATGTGCCCACATCCAAGATACATGCCCTTGACCGAAATCGAACCTGGGACCTCCCAGTCCGCAGGCCAACACTCTATCCACTGAGCCAAACCAGTTAGGGCTGAAAAGCTATGTTTTTAAAAGGCCTTCAACATTCCATTCTGGCAATAAAGCACTGACAAGCATAGTGGGGTACAGCCTCCGGGGTCCCATTTGGTGATAAGCCTGGAGGGGAGAGCCCCTGGAGGTCCCTCTGGCTGAAGAGACCAAACTTGGACTATGTAATGAGACCGTGTTTAATAACACCAAAATACAAGCGAGGGCTGTAGGGGCTAAGAGGAAGGGGGAGGGGCGAGGGCTGCAGCGGTCTGGGGTGGTGGGTAAGCAGTGACACTGCTTCCCAGCACCTTTCCCCTCACAGCCTTTCAGGAGTCCTGGAGGGACAGCAGAGCAGGACTGGTCCCATTTTACAGTTGGGGAAACTGAATTCCAAATAAGTTCATTGGCTTGTCCAAAGCCACACAGGGCTGCTGGTCCTTTCTTCAGCCCACTGTGGTCTAGCTCAGAGGAGTTTGAGTAGGGGACAGAGTAGGTGGACACCACAGGAAGAGCAAGCACAGTGTACAGATGGGCAGGGATGTGGTATGTAGGAACACTGGGGGTGGGGGGACTGGCTGGAGGGCAGTAATCCTTGGCACCTGCAGCACAGCCACTTGGGTGTCTGCTTCTCCCCTCTTCCCTCCTGGGTGCCCAGGCCCTCAGGACCAGCTGAGGGAGGTCATAGGGCAAGAGGGCTGCTCCTTGCAGTGTTCATTGGTCAAGCTTCACTTGGCACCTACTGTGCATGAGTCCAGTGCAGAACCAGGCAGGGCAGGGTGGAAGAGGAAAGGTGGCAGCACAAGAAAATCACACTATGTATCCGGTCACAGTGCTGTGAGAGGAATGCAGAGGGAACACACGTGCCATGCAGAGGGGCTTGCATTGAAGGTGCTGTGTGGGCAGGGAGCTAAGGAGGGTGCAGACCTGGTACACGGACCTGTGGGGAGGACTGGATGAGACAAGCACGATATGATGAGGAGTCTGGACGGGATCCTGGGAACCAGGTCACTGCAGCGACATGGAGGAGAAATGGGGCCACCACAGAGACTGCAGGAGAGCTTAGGAGGTTCTGACTGTGAGGAAGAGAACTGGAGAAGGCTCTGTGGGTCCAGGCTTCTCCAGGCAGGCCCCTGGAAATGGAGCTGGCTGGTTTGAGGTCAGAGGGCCCTCCCCTAGCCATCTTGGGAGGCCTCTCCAAGTGTGAGTTCACAGCGAGGCCCAGAAGAAGCTTCAGACTCTGCAGAAACATAAGAACATATGATGTCCGTTCTGGTCCTTCATCCCATTGGCCCTTAGCCCTCCCTTGGGAGGAGCCCAGAGCTCAGCATAGATCCTGCCTTCCCCAACCTCTTTCACCTTGTGGTTAACTGTCCAAGAGGCAGCCCCAGGAGGCCAGCATGGGAAGGAGGAAACTGGATTAGAAGCCCGAGGCAGATGCTCCTGCCAAGAAAGTCCCCAGGGCACCTGTGTCTGCTTAGGACCAGCACACCTCTGGAGAACCACAGCAGCAAGGCAGGCAGGAGGCTGCAGAGCCTTGCACAGAAGCCATGCAAAGAGGCACCAGCAGGGGGTGCCACAGACACACACTTGGCAGCCGGTTCTTTTTGCCTTTCCAGTCCTGTCTCCACCATGAAGGGATTAAGGATCAGGGGCTGCAAGTGATAGCCCTTGCTAGGCCTTAGGCACGGGATGGCCCCACAGAGGAGAGCCAGGGCCTGAGACCAAGGTGGAGGCAGCAGAAAGTCTGAGCAGGTCCTAGCAGAGTCAGGTACCCCTGTCCAGCCCAGCATCAGGGCCCCAGCTGTATCCCAATGCTGCCTGTGCATGTGGTGAGGGTATCTTCATTAACTGCCTCTTCCCTAAAGAGAGAGCCCGGCCACCCCACCGCCCCCCATCCCACAGTGGCAGCTCAGTCACCATCAGCACAGGCCTGTCAGCAGGTGTCGGGGTCCTGGAAGCCCCAGGCCTCCACAGCAGCGATGAGGAAGTTCTCAGAGCAGAGGGGCTGGTTGTTGAAAGTGTCGCAGTGGCCCGTGCGGCCCCGATTCAAGTCCCCATCGATGTAGAGAGCCTGGCCGCCCCCTCCACCTGCAGGATGCTCAGTCAGTGGCTGCCCCTCTGCTGGTACTGCCCTGGAGGTGCTCTTCTCCTGCCCCTGAACATCTCCACTTGTCCCTGCCCCAGGCTTGCTAGAGGCCTAAAAGCACAGGGCCGACCTTCGACCCTCCAAAAGCCTGCCAGCCCTCAGCCCGGGTCCAAACTCTAGGCTAGAGCCCACTTCCCAGCTGGTTTACCCAGAATACCTGCCCCTACTCCCGCTCCTCATGCCTGCTTTCTTCCTCTGGCATCACTGGGGCTCTGCCTGTCCTTCAGGTGAGGCACCTGCCATCTGAGTTAGCAATGACTGACCCAGGGGCTTTGGCTACCCATGAACCTGTACCCTTCTCCAAGGCTAAGTGAGACCAGCCTGAGGTGAAGGGAGATACCCACCTATGATGAGACAGTCACAGCCCCCAGCCATGAACATGGACTCAGTCTTGGAGGGCAGATTGAAGTGCCGAGTGGCCAGGAACGGTGAGAGGCGGTCAGCAGGGTCTGAGGATGAGGACAAGGACATGGAGTGGCAGTGCCGGGATGGAGTGGCAGTGGTCTCCAAGGACATTGGCTTAGTCAGCTCTGGATGTTTGATGACCACCCACTCATAGCGCTGGACCTCCGGCTGCAACTGAAGATGAAAGGGCAGTATGAGGAGCTGGCACACTATGCCCTGCAGGGCCCTTCTGGCCACTTTCCTCCCACAAATCTTCACTGAAGAGCTCAGTGTATGAGGCCGCCTGCCAGGGCTGAGGAGACAGTGCCACACAAGGCAGGGAAGGGCCTGCCTGCTCTCATGGATCTCATGGTCTGATGATCACAAACCAGAAGAAAACGGGGAGGTTATCCTGTAGGGTAACTGCTATAACAAAAGTAAACAGGGTCACGTGAGCAGGGGTGATGGGGGTGCTGGGCCTGTTGATCTTAGAGCACCTGCAGGGAAACCCACTCACCCTAAACACAAAGCATTCTCCGGTCCCAAAGAAGCCCAGTTTGCCTCCAAACTTATTTCTCTCGCTCCAGTCTGTTGACAGGTAAGCTCCACACACCTGGGGAGAAAGGCCCAAGGTGAGGCTGCATCATGCTGGCCTGCAAGAGCATCCCTTGCTTAAGGCCTGCTGAGGGGCCATGGTACCATCACAGCTTGTTGTCACTGAACCCTCCACTCCCACTTGAGGGCAAGAGCTGAAGAAGGTGAAGAGAGGTGTGGGGAGTCAGAGTTTGGAGGGCGTGGGGTTAGCAGTGACAGTGGGGTGAGGGGGTGGCTGTCATCAGCTCGTTTGGGATATTTTCATTTTGTTTCCCTCCTTGGCACTCAAGCATGGGAAGAGCCCCATGTCCACACTCTGAGGCTGGGCATCAGCCCCTCAGATGAGAGCTTCCAGGAAGTACGCCTGCTCAACAACATTCTCCAACCCCCAGTCAGCCAGCAAAGCGCTTGATTTCACCATTAAAGTCAAGTCCCCTAGTGGCTGCAGGGTTTTCCCCAAGTGTCTGACAATCAGTCACCTGCTACGATACAGATGCCCAGGTTCCTCCTGGAAACCCAGACAGAGTCTGGAATGGAAGAGGAACCTAAACTCCCATGGGTGCAGGTTTGGGAGCCACTTGAACAAGAAGCTTCTACCACCCTAGCCGGTTTAGGTGAGTGGATAGAGCGTCAGCCTGCGGACCAAAGGGTCCCAGGTTCAATTCCAGTCAAGGGCACGCTTGGGTTGCGGGCTCAATCCCCAGTAGGGGGTGTGCAGGAGGCAGCCAATGATTCTCTGTCATCATTAATGTTTCTATCTCTCTCTCCCTCTCTCCTCTTCTTTGAAATCAATAAAAATATATATTTAAAAAAACACACAAAAAACCTCAAGTGAAATTGTTTAAAAAAAAAAAGCCTCTACCACTGGCAGACACCCCAGGATGGGGGCACATGAGCGCTGACCTCTCTGGTCTTGGTAACTTTCCAGGGGACAGGTACTGTAGCAGAAAGGGCCCTGAGAACTACCTGTCAGGGGGTGGAGGCAGGTGAAGGCAGCTGACCCACCTGGTGCTGGCCCACTGTGGTGGGAGGAGGCTGGGCCTCACTTACTAAGCATTTCTGCAATGGTCCTCCTAAATAGCCAGGCTGTTTCAGCAGGGCCTGGACCCTCAGGGGAAACAAGGAGGCCCTGGGTACTTGGGGGTCAGATAGGGAGGTTAGATTCACTTTGTTGTGGAGGGTGGCTCTGCTCTGTGCCCCTAAGTGCAGGAATGCTGGGTGGAGGCTGCAGGGGCACAAGAGCAGCAGAGTCCCAAAGAAGCCCAGTTTGAGGGCATTAGAGTCCCCAAAACTCAGAGGCCAGAACCCCAGGCTCCCTCTGGTCCCTGCTCACCTCCTTTTGTGTGGTCTTAATGAGCAGGAGGGTGGGCTCGTGTCCTTCACACTGGAAATAGAACCTGGGGGAAGAGACCACACGTGCCAGTCCTGATGGGAAGCAGTTCTCCTGAACTCCTTCCCCATACCACCTCTAGCCAGCTTTTGCTGACCAGCACTCACAGCGTCTGAGCAACCTGGACTGCTAGGGGCAGGCGGGCCTAGGAACTGCATTTCCTTATCTCCTGGGGACTAGGCTCTGTGGCCAAGGACCTAGCAACACTCTGGACTGGGCACTCTTCTAAGCCAAGATGGAGCTCCCCCCAGGGTCTGCAGGCCTGTCTGCCCTGGTGTGAAGCATGGCAAATACCCCCCAGCAGGCAGAGCTGTGTGCCAGGTGCTTCGGAGAAGCAAAAACGGGAGGAACAGGTCCCTGCTCTAGGAAAGCTCAGAGTCCAAGCATGTGGGAGCCTGCTGGCACTGGGAAGCATGTGAGGAAGCCTGAGGTTGCCACTGTGGTGGCTCCAGGTGCCCAGCACTTGGCTGGCAGCCCTGGCAGCTCCATTTAGCTGTCCCTAAATGTAGCTCTGGCTGTGCCTAAATGCTCATGGGGCTACAGACAGTCCCCGCCACGTGGGCTGGGCCAATTCTGCCTGTGTTGCCTCTGTTGGGTCACCTGTGACCCAAGCCAGAGCGTCTGAGGCTCAAGTGAGTGCTGAACCTGACAGAGCGGCCAGGGAGGCAGTGTGCCCTGGGGAGGCCAGCACAGCCCCAGCCCCACAGGGCCAACCTGTTCCTGGCTTGTGGACTGACAGGGTGGGGGTGGGGAGTACTGAACCACACAGCCTGTTGCCTTGAGTCGTCCTCTTTTATAGTTCTGTAAGCTCCCATGTCATCACAATGCCTACATGAGGACGTGGAGCTGTGGCGTGTATGGTAATGACCGACCCCTGAATTTGGGTGGCCTGGGAGTGAGAGAAGCCCAGAAAAGGGCTTCCCAATTCTAGGGCCCCAAGAAGAGGCAGGGCCTCACCCAGGTGCCAAGGTTCACAGGCCCATTGTCAGTGTGACTTCCTGGAAGCACAGATAGAACCAGAAGCTGGACAACTTCACCACTCCCTCTGCCCCTCCAGCACCACCTGACCCTTAGAGTCCATGCCTTGGGGCCTCGGAGGGCAGGCCTCGCCTCCCCAGTCTCCCAGCATTACCTAGTCAGGCTGTACCCATGCTGCAGTGAGGAGAAGAGCAGGAGGGGCTGACAGAGGGCGAATCGCTCAGGGATCCACGACCAGATATCTCTCATCTCCTTCACACTGACAATCTCCGAGTGAAAGTTCTCCGCATGAACAGCCAGGTGCACAAACTGCCTGGGGAGAGCCAGGAGAGATTCAGAGCACACCTGCAACCCCAGGCCTGGCCATACCCCCTACCCTGAGGGTGTGCATTGGATCTCTTGAAAGCTAAGCCTGGAGGGAACTTCTCACCTGTGCAGCCAGGTTAAAGCCTGGTCCAAGGTACCCTCAGGAAGAAAGAGGGTGGAGCTGTCCCCTGGAGCCCCACTCCCATCCCTCCTTACGAAGAGGGGAGAGTGCCCAGCCCAGACAAGGACAAAAGCACCTTTTCTCTAAGAAATGGGGACAGAAAGTGAGTCAGCTCTACCAAGACACTGCTCAAGGCCAGCCAAGCACGAGCAGAGAGCACAGCTGAGGCAACTGAGCAGGCAGACAGACAGACAGACACACAGACACACAGACAAAAGAACAAACAGATGGTTCTTGAACATCAGCCAGGCTCCAAGGCAGCACTTCTGAAGCAAGCCCTGAGAGCTAGCACAAGCAGCCAGGCCCCAGGATAGCCAGGCCAGAAGACAGAGAGAATCCAGGCATGGAGATGTGGTTTCCAGACCTACCTTTTAGAAAGTGAAACACTGAAAAACAGGAGGAAGCAACGGACATGGAGAAGAAGAAGAAAAATAAAACAGACAAGGAGAGGTTAGTAGTAAGTACTGATGTCTAGGACATGCCTGCCTTTGGCCTGGAAGAAAGGCCTTCACACCTACAGTCATGTCATCTGCCACCGAGACAGTATCAGGACACCATGGGCCCTTCCCATCCCTGCTCCCCAGGGGTCTGAGTTCAGGGCAGGGGCATGTCCAGCAGCAAGTGAGCCCAGAGCTGGAGGGGTAGAAGAGGGGCCGCTGTGAAATGACCAGAAGCAAAAAAAGAACACAAAAAACAATGACCAGAGGCAGCCAGTCTGGCCCACTCTTTGGTCTTCTGACCACATGGTCAACACCCAGGTTTGTCACGGGCCTCAGGCCTGAGGACAGTAACCTGTGCCTTTCATTCCCACAGCTGCCTCAGCAGCCTGTGGCTGTAACTAGGAAAGTCCTCTCTCTTTTCCTGTCATTTCCTATCCATGTACAGATGGCTGGCTGGCAGTAGGCAGACCAAGAGGCTGGCAGGACAAGCTCATGCCTACGTCCCCAGGATGTATTCCACCAAAGCCCCACCCTACGTGGGCCCCTAGCAGCCTGCCCAGAGGCCAGCCTACCTCTTCTGCTTGACGGTGATACCCTTCTGCTTCAGAGCTTTCTCATTGGCCATCTGAAGAAGTTGAATCTCCTTCCGAGAGAAGAGGCGGATGGCGAATGCTTTCTCCAGCAGCTTCTCAGGAGACACGGTCTTGGCGATGTCCTTGACGAAAGTGCGGATTTCCTGCTTCACGTTATCCGACTCAAGTGGCTGTCCAGCTCTCACCTTGTGAAAGAACTTGAGGATTGCCAATGCAACGCGGTACAACACCTTGTAACCTTCCACCAGAAAGACATCAAAGACACGAGCGAAGTAGCTGAGGGGAAGCTCCCCAAACAGCCAGCGCTGCCAGTCCGCATAGACCTGCAAGACGTCCTCCGACACGGCCACCATCAGCTTGTGGGCTGCCTGACAGTACTTGTTCACCAGGTCCCCAAATGTCATGCAGGAAGACTCAAAGGCCAGAAAGCTCTGATCGATCAGCTTCTTGCTGGGGTCATTGCAAGCCAAGATGCGGCAGGCCTTCTCGAAGCACTCAGCTTCATCGATGCTGTAGTGCAGCAGCAGGGCTACAACCGCAGGCAGAGCGGGGCAGAAGGAGATGTCAGGGAACTGGTTGGCAATGCACAGCAGAATCTTCCGAACAGCACCCTCCCCCCGTGTGTTCAGGCAGTAGCTGGGCACTTGCGTGTTGTCCACAAACTCAGGCAAGGGCAGGGTGCTGCTGCTATGCTTGCCCACGATCTTGCCTACAATGTCACTGTACACGCTGGCATCGGGCGTGACTGTGCGGCAGGGGATATCCCGGATCAGGCGCTGGTACACCTTCCCCCGCAGAGCGTGGCTGTGGGCCCAGTAACCCTGGCGGGCCAACTGCTTCAGTTCTTGCAGCTCAGTGCAGCTCAGTTCCTTGGGTCCCAGGTCCTGGATGGCAGTGTCCATCTTGTCTCTGTCCACAAAGCAGTTGTACCCCTGGGAGTCCATCGTGCAGGCTGCACCTGCGGGGAGGACCCTGGGCTGCCAGGAAGGGGCAAAGAGCAGCTAAATCCTCCAGCCACCTCTGGAGGATTTTCTGCTAACCTGTTTGCCACCCCATGCCTTGTAGGATTAAAAACCATGCGTAATACATGTGTATAAAGGTTCTCATTTTAGAGAATATGTTTTAGTTTGACTATATAAAGTATTACAAGGGCTCCATTTAAGATAGGTGGATATTCTGAGAATTCACTATGAACTCGGGAGTATAATGTCTTTTCATGGAGCTTATCAAGTTGCTGTAATAGGTCACACAGATTATGAATATCAAGAGGCTAGAAATAAGTTCCTGGAAGGGCTTCAAAAGAGAGCCTGACAACAACTCTCAGTTAGGGGTCGCAGGCCTATCAGGCTCCCACACACCACCATCCTGCGGCCTGTGGGCCTTATGAAAGGGTCCACTGGTTAAGGGGACCTATTTAAGTCAAGATATGCTTTGTTTCAGTTCTCGAAGGTTTCAGGCCTTTAACCAGCTGTGTATCATGAGGAAGGCACACCCTACTCTGCCCCACTGTCCCTGGGTTAGAATTCAGAGGCCAGTTCTTACTTAACCTTCTAAACATGCTAGCTAGGTTTTAGGCAAGTACTCCAGAGGAGAAATACTAGTGAGGAGTAGACATCAGGGCTGAGAAGTAAATAAAGCTGTTACAGCTTCAAAATTAGACTTCTTGTTTGTCTGTTAATCCTCATCCAAGGAGATATATATATATATATATATATATATATATATATATATATTTAATATCACTATTTTTTATTTTCTATTGACTTCAGAGAGGAAGGGAGAGGGAGAGAGAGATAGAAACATCAATGATGAGACTCATTGATCAGCTGCCTCCTGCACGCCCCCTACTGGGGATCGAGCCCACAACCTGGGCATGTGCCCTTGACTAAAATCAAACCCAGGACCCTTCAGTCCGAAGGCCGAAGCTTTATCCACTGAGCCAAACCAGCTAGGGCCCGAGGATATTTTTTCCATTGATTTTTAGAGAGGGGAAGGGAAGCGGGAGGGGTGGGGGGCGGGGGAGAAAATCATCTATGTGAGAAAGACACATTGATTGGTTGCCTCCCGACTGGGTCTGGGGATCAAACCTGCAACTCAGGTACATGCCCTTGACTGGGAATTGAACCTCAGTGTGTGGGCCAATGCTCCAATTGAGTCACACCAGCCAAGGCAAAATTAGACATTTTTATATCCAAATGAACCAGAAATATTGGGGGATTTGACCCTGTCTCTCCATTTGAGGCAACTTTTGAAATTCAGGCAGACATTTAAAAATGGGTGAAATGTGCTATGTGAGATTCTGGCTGATAGGTCACTGCAGGTGAACAGCAAGATAGAAGTCTATGTTGAGAATACCACAATTTAACAGTTTTTGCTAAAGGCTACTGTCCTTGGCCTTTACAATAGTCTGCCCATGTACCTCAGACTAACCTTTCTGCCTGTGATGGTGGAAGTGTCTGGAGATGTCACAAGGGTTTGCTTCAGTGAGTTTTGGTAAATGACCAGATCATCCCAGTTTCTCTTGAATCTAGAACATTCATCTGAAAATATAAAAAGCAAAAAATATCTTAAGAACATTGAGTGGAAAGTAAAGAATTATAGTGTAAGACTTGTATTGTGAGAAGATATCTTAAGAAAGCACTTTGATACTTTTTTGTAGTAAAATATACATAATAAATTTACCATTTACAAGTATATAGTTCAGTAGCATTAAGTACATTCACACTATTGTTTGTGCAACATCACCACCATCCATCTCCAAAATTTTTTCATCTTCCTAAACTGAAACTCTGTGCCCACTAAACACTAACTCCTCGTTCCCCCTTCACCTGGCAACCACCATTGTAATCTCTGTCTCTAAGAATTTGACTATTCTAAATACCTCATATTAGTGGAATCATACAATATTTGTCCTTTATGTCTGGCATATTTCACTGATCATAATGTCCTCAAGGTTCATCTATGTTTATAGCATGCATCAAAAATTTTTTTCAGTATATTTTTATTGATTTCAGAGAGGAAGGGAGAGAGAGACAGAAACATCAATGGTGAGAGATAATCATTGATCAGCTGCCTCCTGCACATCCCCTACTGGGGATGGAGCCCGCAACCCGGGTATGTACCCTTGACCAGAATCAAACCCTGGGACCCTTCAGTCTACAGGCTCTATCCACTGAGGAAAATTGGCTAGGGCAACACTTTATTTTTTAAAGCAGTTTTAGGGTCACAGCAAAATTGAGAGGAAGATACAGAGACTTCCCATTTACCCCTTCCCCCACACATGTATAGCTTCCTCCTCCATGCCCAGGCTCATTTGGCTCAGTGAATGGAACATTAGCCCATGGACTGAAGGGCTCCGGGTTTGATTCTGGTCAAGGGCATGTACTTTGGTTGCAGGCTCGATCCCCGGCTCTGGTCAGTGTGTGCGGGAGGCAACCAATCTATGTGTCTCTCTCACATCAATGTTTCTCTGTCTCTTTCTCTCCCCCTCCCTTCCATTCTAAAAATTAATGAAAAAATATACACAGGTCAGGATTAACAACAACAACAAAATCCCCCACCATGAGTAGTACATTTGTTATAATTAATGAACCTACATTGACACATCATAATCACCCCAAATCTACAGATTTATGAAGGCTCACTCCTGGTGTTATTTTTAAAAAATATATTTTATTGATTTTTTACAGAGAGGAAGGGAGAGGGATAGAGAGTTAGAAACATCGATGAGAGAGAAACATCGATCAGTTGCCTCCTGCACACCCCCTACTGGGGATGTGCCCGAAACCAAGGTACATGCCCTTGACTGTAATTGAACCTGGGGCCCTTCAGTCTGCAAGTCGACGCTCTATCCACTGAGCCAAACCAGTTAGGGCTCACTCCTGATGTTATACATTCTATATTTTTGGACACATGTAAAATGACATATATTCTCATTACTGTATCATATGGAGTATTTTCACTGCCTCCCGAATCCTCTGTGCTTTACCTGTTCATCCCTGTCCCTGCCTCCATTTATCAGATTTTCATTCCTTTTTATGGCTAAATAACATTCCATTATATGAATAGAGCACAATTTGTTTATCCATTCTCCTGCTGGTAGACATTTGGGTCGTTTTCACATTTTGGCAATATAAATAATGCTGTTGTGAATATGGGTATATAAGTATCTGTTCAAGTCCCTGTTTCCAATTCCTTTGGATATACAGTATAATATCCATTAATACTGTGCTTTCCCACAGAAAACATTAATTAAAATAAGTTTTTCTGACAACATCCATTTAATATATCCCACTGGAAAAGCTTCGCCCACAGTAGAACCAGGCCTGCTGCCAGTGCTGGGACCTTGTTCCTCAGAAGAAAAAAAAAACACCAAATTGGGGTTGATTTGTTTGCTCTGTTCTGGGAGAAAAGGCAGAGAATATTTCCTTCTTCCCCAGGTTCTGAAGACCAGGCCAACAGGCCCACTCACACACCCACGACCATGCCCAGGCTGCACTCCACAATCTTCCATGTGCAAATTACCTATAGCTTTTAAATCCTTCATTCATTCTAGGCTCTGAGCCCACTAACCTCTGGAGGGACCCCAGGCCCATCCTGTTTGTGTGAAAAGAACCAGCTCCTTATCGGGGCAATAAACATGTTTATAAACAGAACAAGAGCAGGGCAGGACAGCACCAACCCTCACTCAACTGGCCTCAGATTCAGGTTGAATATTAAACTGGAAACTCCAAAAGTGATTATCGCACCTTGCAAAGTTCCTTCAGACAGGACCCACAGTTTTGTTTGTTGCAGCAAGTTGCCCAGAGACACACTGGATTCAGAGGGACTCTGAGGAAAGACCACATGCAGGAGACCCTGAAGGAGCTTCCAGGACCCCCATAGGCCTCCTCCCCAAGCCTCCATCCAGAAAGAGAACATGCTGTTTCTGGGGCCGGACAAACAGGCTTGCAGTGACCTTCTTAGGCATCTATAAAACCAGGTCCAGGATGGTTTCCCTAGGTTCCTTTTTACACAAATGCATAATCACAAAAAAGTCAAAGAGTACACAATTACAGAGTAAAAATGTAAAATCCTGTTTACGTTTTCCCTTCATTCTTACTCCCTCTTCCACCTAAGATAATCAACCACTGCTCACGTATTATATCCTACAAAGCCTTTTCTTATATTTACACACACATTCACAGCTGATTTAGATTTTCAAGGCTGGCTACTGAGACGGGGAACTCAGGAGGTAGGAAACAGATAAAAAACAAAACCATTCCGTTAGATACTCACACTCTGGAGCTTACGTAAGTTTTAGGGTTGAAGTGATGCTCTCTCCCTGTTATTCCACCTGCAGCATGCAGCCATCATACAACACTGTCTACACCATCTGCTCCCCAACACAAAACATGGCTTCACCTGTTCTCCATAGTCCCCCAGCTCCTGACAAAGGTCAAGGGAGAGAAGGGAGGCAGGAGCAAAAGTGGGAAATGATCCAATTCCAAGTCGGACAAGCCTGGCTTCAAAGTCCAGCTCTGCCACTTGTTTGCCTGAACCTCAAACAAGCCATGGCTCTTTCCGGAAAGGCAGGTGCCTGTGTGTAAAACAGAGCTGACAAACACAATCTGCCTCACCATCATTAGTCCCCATGCAACACCTAAGGGCTCAGCTCTTACTTGGGGCTCACTGGCTGGGGTGTGGGTGACATCCCACTCTCTCTCCTTTCCACTCACCCCTGCCCAGGCAGTGCAGGGCAGGCAGCCAGCAGGGCCCTGCCAGCAGGTGCACTTTCCCTCGGACTCAGAGCAGGAGGAAGGGAGCGAATGGTTTCTCACCATAAACACTGCACTCACCTAAAGGCTACCCTCCAAGTTCACTGCACAGGAATGGGGGTGGGGGAAGGGCTAGTTCTCTGAAGTGGGAGGGGGCTGGCCCCAGCTGCCTGGAATGTAGGGAAGTACCACTGACCCTTGAACAACACAGCTTCCAACTGCACAGGTGCACTTATACAAGGATTTTTTTTTCAGTATTGTAAATGTATTTTCTTTGTTTTTTTTCTTTCTTTAAATAAATTGCAGGAAGATCCCAAATTTACTTTTTATTTTTTAAAAATCAATATATTTTTATTGATTTCAGAGTGGAAGGGAGAGGGAGAGATAGAAACATCAATGATGAGAGAGATCTATCGAATCAGCTGCCCCCTAATGGGGACCGAGCCCACAACCCAGGCATGTGCCCTTGACCGGAATCAAACCTGGGACCAACCCTTCAGTCCGATAGCCGATGCTCTATCCACTGAGCCAAACCAGCTAAAGCTAAATGTATTTTCTTAATACTATTTTCTTTTCTCTAGCTTACTTAATTGTAAGAATACAGTATATAAATATATATAACATACAAAAATATGTGTCAATCAACTATGTTATTGGTAAGGCTTTTAGTCAACAGTAGGCTATTAGTAAAGTTTTTTGGGGAGTCAAAAGTTATATGTGAATTTTCAACTGCACCGTGGGTCCCCTGATCCTCTCTTCAAGAGGGCCCCTTAATCCCCATGTTGTTCAAAGGTCACCTGTATTTTGTGTCTTTTATCCTCAGCTTTAGGCCTGGCCTGCACTTCTGGGAAAAGAGGAAAAATTCAACTCATCCTGTTAGACTCCAAGAACTGCAGACAATGATCATTTCAGATAATGGGGACACCAACCACATAGCCTGTCTGCAGGGTGGTGGCTACTTTAGCTAGGGTCGTTAGGGCAAACCTCTTCCAATTTGAGCTTAAGTGATGAGAAGGAAGCAGCCAGAAGAGCTGAGAAAAAGTCACTCTGGACAATGAGAAGAGCAAGTGCAAAGGCCCTGAGGCAGGAACAAGCCTAGTGTGCTCTGGGGAAAATAAGGGCACTGTATGGCAGAGCACAGTGAGCAAGAACATGAGCAGCAGAGATACCCACAGCATGGATCATGCACAGGAAGAGGTTTGAATTTTATTATAAGCACAGAGGGACTCAGAGTGGGAAGCAGCGAAGGGATGTGATTCAATGGATATGTTTAAAAGCCAATTGTCAGGATTGACTGAGACTGTTTATAGAAAGCACTCAGCCTAGCCTGACATGCCAGGGCAGCTCAGATGTCCCAAGGGCATCTCAGTTAGTGCTCCTTGGGGTCTCCTGACCTGGCACTGGCTCTGAGGTATCTGGGGAGTGACAGGGTTTTGGTGGGTCAATGCTTGATCAGTCCTGCAGAGGGGCCGGAGTACCCCCTCCCACGAGAGAGGAGCAGCCACTGGAGGCCCCCACTGAGGTTCTCCCACAGACCCACACAAGTCTCTCACTGTGGCTACTCTGACAGACCTTCTTCCCCTTCTGTGCTGTGCTGCTGCTTCCCACCCAGAAAGGCCCTTCCAGTGACCCTCACATCCCTTTCCCTCACAATTACTGTGTCTGTTTTGAGAATTCCGGCTACCTGATGGAAAGCAAACATTTCTTAAAAAAACAAAAACATACATGGAAATGAGTGACCTCTATTTCCCCAAAATATTATCTTGCTATGTCGGTGACACCTCTGTCCAGCTCCCCCTCCTGTCATGATGACCAGTGCTCCCTCTGTCCAAAGTACACTGCCCTGGGTCTGCCAAGGGCAAGTTCACATCAGACTCTGATGAGACCCAATGTATTAGGGGCTCCCTTCAGTGGCTGCAGGCCCACAGCCCCAACAGAGAACTCCCAACCTGTGCCCACAGAAGGAGTTAAGTGGCCATCTGGGGTGGGAGCAGCCAGGCCGCCCTGAACCTACTTGCTATGCATGCAGCCCTCTAAGATTTCTGATCAGGACCAGGGCGGGAGGAAAAGTGGCTACAGAAGGAAGGGCAAGACCTTACTGTGGACAGTGGGGTGGGAGACCTCAGGACCAAGCAGTTGGGGTTTATCAGGACCTCTCCCACCCTATCTTCAGGGGCTGCCAAACACAATTCCCACAGCTGCTGGTTGTCAGGCGATTTAGCTTTGCATTTCTATTTCTAATTCTAAGGACAACCCCATGGCATGGGGATTTGTTCCACCTTATAGAGGAGGAAACTGGGATATAGAGAGGTACCTGTGGGGTCCCCAAACAGAGAGAACTATCCCTGATCTGTCAGAACACTCACAGTAAACCCACAGTGCCTAAGACGCCTCTCCCATGTAGGACAGCCAGCCCCATTCATGCTCCCTCTTCAGCAAGCTCAGGGCTGGCTTCTCAATACCACCTGCTGTCCAGGTCTAATGAGTCATAAGACCTCTGTGTTTATCACCTCTTAAGTGGGGAACATGATTTTCCCAAACAATTGGATTTGAAAACAAATTTACTTTCATGTGACAGAGACCCTGACATTAAGCCTGGGCGATTCCACCTTAACCACCAACCAACATGGGCACTACACCTTCCATTCACACCACCTTTCCTGGGGGGCCCAGTACCCCATCATGACCCCCCTTGTCCCAAATTTTTATTGATTTGACAAACATATTGAGTTGCCTTTTCTGTGCCGGGTCCTGGGATGGACACTGGGGACAAGAGAGTGATGATCACAGCCCAAGCAGGAAGTGCTGTGAGGCCAGGCAGGGCCCAGGAAGACCACCAAGGCAGGACACCGACTCCACGTGAGCACTGCAGAAGGAGCAATGATATCCCAAGTGTACCATAAAGATGGGGAGTATACCATCCAATGCGAAGGTAGAGAATGGGTGCATGAGAGAGGGCACAGCAAGTTGGGGAGCCTAAGGCAGGCGGTGGCTGAAGATGGGATAAGAGGGGGGCTGGTGGTCTTTCGTGCCAGTCGCACTAGAACAGTGGTTGGCAAACCACGGCTCGCGAGCCACATGCGACTCTTTGGCCCCTTGACTGTGGCTCTTCCACAAAATACCACGGCCTGGGCGAGTCTATTTTGAAGAAGTGGCGTTAGAAGAAGTTTAAGTTTAAAAAATTTGGCTCTCAAAAGAAATTTCAATCGTTGTACTGTTGATATTTGGCTCTGTTGACTAATGAGTTTGCCGACCACTGCACTAGAAGACTGGATGTCATCCTCCACATTAAGGAGCTGGAGTAGAGTCTAAGCAACAGGTGACATGCATTTTAGAAAAATCCCCCTGGTGGTTCAGGAGGAAGGAGGGCAGAGTCCAGAAGAGGAGGCATGAGGAAGGCTGAGTCAAGCCTGGCCAGGGAAAATGGAGAAGATGGGGTGGACCCAAGAGACTGAACAGGGTTTGGATTCTACCAGACAAGGTGACCAATGGTGGGGGCAGCACCCAAGCGCTGAACAGAGAATTCTGGCCCAGGGGTAGGGTTTTGGTGGGGCAGAGGTGGCACTCCATTTTGAAATTGATGCCAGAGCAGCTTAGTTTGGAGGCATAACCCGGGGCTGCTGTGCCAAGGTCCTGCCCAGACACCCAGCCCTCAGCCCAGAGGCCCACGCTGGCTCCTGAACTTCTCACCCAGTTGACCTCAAAGACAGCCCCCCACACACACACCAGGACTCTTCCAAAGTGCCAAGTGTGGTGCCACTGGGCAAGAGGCACCCTTGTGCAGAGTGAGGTTGGCACTCCCAGGACTCCTCCACACCCCTACTGTCCCCTACCCAGCCGGGCCTAATCACCACCCCACCGTGGCTGCCAGAACAGCTCACAGTCGAAGGACCCAGGGCTCGGCCTGTTTGGGCCTTAGTCACTGTACCACAGGACAGGGTGGACGCTCTGTGGGTGTCAGCTGCTGTGCCTCAGTTCTTCCTCTCCAAGTCTGAGTAATCTTATATCCGTTTCCCAGCAGTGGAACCAGAAAACAAAGAACTAAGAGGAAGGAGGCTGCAGCTCCAGCCTGACAGCTGACTGACTGGGCAAGGACAGAAAGGAGCGGCAATAAGGTGCTCTGTCCTGGCCTGAAGAGTTCCATGTGAAAAACGCACACTCCTCTCAGTTTCCCCACAGCAGGATTCAGAACATTTGTTCTCTAGGTAGTCCCTCTATCTTTTTACACACACACACACACACACACACACACACACACACACACACACACACACTGCGCACGAATCCATGCGCCAGTAGCTTGCCAGTAGCTCACTGCCACCCTCCAGTAGCTCTCCGCCCGATGCTCCGCCCTCCTGTAGCTCCCCCCCCCCCGCCCATAGCTTGCTGCCCTGCCCCCTCCTGTAGCTCTCCACCACCAGCTTGTAGCTCACTGCCCCACCCTCCTGCTGATCCACGATCCGGTTGTTAAGCGGTCGGTTGTTATGCTTCACGGCGTAACGACCATTTGCATATTACATCTTTATTATATAGGATACACACACACACACACACACACACACACACATAATTTCAGAGAGGAAGGGAGAGGAAGAGAGAGATAGAAAGAAACATCAATGACAAGAGAGAATCATCTATCGGCTGCCTCTTGCATGCCCCCAACTGGGGATCAAGCCCACAACCCGGGTATGTACCCTGACCGGGAATCGAACTGTGACCTCTTGGTTCATAGGTTAATGCTCAACCACTGAGCCATGCTGGCCAGAGGGTAGTCCCTCTCTCTTAGAGACCATCAATCCCCAGTGAGGTGGAGCTTGTGGAGGCAGAGCAAGCCAGGACAGAGCAGAATGACTGAGTCCCTCGACACCAACTTGGCATCAGGGGACAGGTATGCAAAGGTGACAGCACCTCACTCCAGCCCTCAGGTGTGTGAGGTCTGAGGATAGGAAAGACACAGCAATTACAGGGCATGTTCACTGCCTGATAAGGAGATGCTCAGAGTGCCAGTGATGGGGCAGGTGGGGAATGTGGCAGCAAGACAGGGAAGGGAAAATAACCTGTGTGTAGGAGGGGAATGCACATCTGGATGGCTGAGTGTAACTTAGCTTGCAGGGCATTACAGTAGGGGGGCAGGGACCAGGGGACAGCTGGAAAGGTTTCTGTGCAGGAGAAGGTGGAGGGAGATAAGGAGTCAGGAAATATTCCTGAAGCCATCCACCTTGGACAACCAGAGGGGTGGGGACAGGCCTGGAGCAAAATGCACTCTAGGTGATATGGACCCTCTTCTATTATATTATGCGGGAACCTTCCTCTCAAGCCTGAGTCAAGTTTGATTTCCTCACGAGAGGCCCAGTTCTCCCACCCAGTCATGGGGAGAGGCCAGGGAAATGCCCAATCCCAACCCAGGAATCTGCTGTAGCCCCCAGAGACACAGCTTCAGGACTTTGTGTAGAACCCCAGGTGGGGGACACTCATCTCCCCACCCTAGGCCCCAGCTGTAGGATAACTCCCAATTCCACGGATGGCTGCTGGTGACACTGTCACTGACTGCGGCGACCACTGTCACTGATCCTCCACATTCCCTTGCCTTGGTGCCCTTTTTTACCTACCTCACTCCCACCTCCCATCTTTCTCTGGAACTTGTCTGTGGAAACAACCCATTACCTCATCCGCTCCCAGAATGCACCCTTCCTCCTCCTGCTCAGACAGCAGCCAGCTCTCCCCAGTCCCTGCCCCCTCTCTCCAGGACCTCCCCAGGACCCTGCTGGCCCCTCCCCTAGTATTTCCCCAGGACTCTGCCCCTCTCTCTCCAGAATGTCCCCAGGACCAGTCTCCTCTCATTCCAGCTCATGGCTTCCATTCCTTGGCTGCCATCACAGGGCTTGAGGGTTGAGTAGGCAGCCCTGGTGCGAAGCTCCTCACCTTCAGAAGCCTTTATATTGCTAGCATTTTATCCACAACCTGGTCAGCCCCAGAAACTGCTCCACCCAGAGGTAGCATATCACAATCCCACTCTCTTCTAATCTTTTCCGAGAGCTCTTCATTGCCCTCTTCCCACCCGTGTGACTCCATCTCCCTCACCTACCAGCCCCCTGTGGCTTTATGTCTTTGCCTGCTCAGCCTACACCTGTCCCATCAAGCCCCTTCTGTGCTCCTGTCTCAGCCGTGGGCAAAACCCTCAGGAGAAGCCAGACTGATAGAGTGCTTCTCCAGGCGCGAACACCAACTGCAGAGGGAAACATCACGCTGCCCGGCTCATGACCTGGCAGCCCTTCTTGGCATGCCTCAGAGACACCCTCTCCTATTCCCCCCACTAACTTACAGCTTCATATCCACCCGCAACCCTCACCCTCCCTCTCTCCTGAGAATGGGGTGCTAGGCAGGAGCTGCTTCTCCTCTCTGACCCTGCTCTTGATCTGAACCCCCACTTTTGGTCCTGGATCTCACCTCCTGGGGACCCCAACTCTCCTGCATCTTTAATGCTTCCTCTTTGCTGCTTATAGAGACCCCCAAACAGCCACTCACAGAACCTGACACTCCACTCCAGCTGTGCCTCTCCTCCTTTCCTTCCCTGTCAAACTTCTGGTGAGAGAAGGCTACCTCTGTGCCCCACCCCTTTCCCACCCCTTCCACCTTCACTGCCTAGCTGCCAGATCGTTTAACAGACACCTTTGTCCCTTATCTCCCCGAAGCACACACAGCTGACCCCAGTGCTCTCAGGGCTCCGCTCCCTGGGCCTCCTGAAACCCTTCCCTCATGTCTGTCTCCTCACCTCTCTGGCTGTAGCTGTCCCTGTTCCTCTGCCTGCCTCTTAAATGTCCCTTTTACAGGAGTCCTTCCTTTTCTCAACCTAGAATCCTTTTGTGAACTCGAGTCCTGTACTTCCAATTGCTTTCCTGAACACCTCCCATTCTTCACACACCCTACGTGAAGAGACTGAACAGGGTTTGGATTCTACCAGACAAGGTGACCAATGGTGGGGGGCAGCACCCAAGCACTGAACAGAGAATTTTGGCCCAGGGGTAGGGTTTTGGTAGAGTCAGGCACAGGGGACTTCAAAATGTTCAGCTCTGACTCCCACTGTGCTCTGCCCCACTCTCTACCTGAAATCACATTCTGGTTCCCCAGCCATCCCTTCAGGATCTGGCCCTACCTGCCCTCCCACGGCAGGTTCAGGAGCCTTGCCACTGCACCTGCACCAACTGCAGCCCCCGGGACACATGAACAGGGCATGTCCACAGCCGGGAAGAAAGACAGGACACACCTGTTCTCCTTTAGGTCCAATCTACTTCAAGCCTCAGCCCAAATGCCCCCTCCTTCACCAGCCCTTCCCAACTTCCCAGGCAGGGCTGAGGGGAACCTGGCTGCTCTCTCCCCCTCCTTATCCAAATCTGTTTTAACTCTTGGCACCCCATTGTGATGACCTGCTTATGAGTCCAGCTCTTCTACTACACTGTGATTTTTGAGCCAGGTGTTTCACACTATATCTAGTGTACCCAGGATAGAGGAAACAAGAGAAGGAAACAAATGGAGACTCAGAAAAATCCCAAACCACTTGGGCCCAAGAGGAAAATTTAATTCTAAACAATAACAACTGGGAACATTCACCAACTTGTTTAGGCATGTGACCCTCCGAGCAGGCATCTTCACACGATGGGAAGGCAGGCCATGCTCTGCCTCAGCTCTGAAACAGAGCACAAGAATTTCTCAAATATTAATGGCAACTGGCATTCCACAGTGACTATCAGGCAGCCAGTTACCGGGGAACTTGATAGTGGGCCCTTTGCTAGTAGCACACAATGGAGGGCACGTGCCAGCTACAAAGGGTGTAACCATTAACCATTAGGTATTAGTCACAGCACCGCAGGCCAGTTGGCTGGCCCATCTGCCTGCCACCTGTCAGAAGTTCAAATGCAGGTCTTACCCGTGGCACCTGAGCCTATGATGTGGGGCCCCAAGCAGGAAAGAGTCTCAACCTCATTAGCCACTCAAAATAGTTCCTTGCATCCCTTTCTCAAGCAGAAAGCCTGGTCTGGCTCACCTACAGGCAGGGGCTGGGGTTGGAATGGGGCTCTGTTAACTTAGGATCTTTGTCTTCTGAGCTCAAAGGTCCTCCCACCAACATGTCTAGGAAAACACCCCCCCAGGCACAAGACGTAAACCAGCTAGCTGCACAGAACGATAATCAGAGAAAGAGAACGCGGCTGTCAGCAGGATTAGAATTTTGACTGGTTAAAATTCCAAGCAGGGTGCCTTCGACAGGTGTGCCTCAGAAGGCCGGGCACATAGCAGGTTCTCTGCAAGTATTTTTAGATCTGACAATAAAGCCAGGCCAGGAGGGAATCTTGCAGGTTTAATCATTTTAATAGGCACTCAAGACACTTCCTGAATGCCAGCGTACTGAGCACTGGAATACAAAGATGCAAGGCCCAGCTCCAGCTCTCAATGAGCTTCTGGCTGTGGGGACATGGGTGTACTGGCCATGCCAACTCAGGTACAGGTGCTCTGACAGGAAAGCACAGGGTGTCTGGGCCCCCAGTCCATGAGGAAATATGGGCTGGGAGCCAGCGATATCTCGGCTGAATCCTGAAAGATGAGGTGGCCTTTGTCCAGGAAGCAGCAAAAATAGCATGGGCATAGGACAAGGCCTCAGCTACTTGGGCTGGCAAGCCCTTCAGCTCTTTAAGGGGGCAGGCCGGTGAGTGCCATTTGTGGCTCAGATTAAGACAATTCTATAGACTAGCCTCATGGACTCCAAGATGCCAAAGGACCTGACACAGAGGCCTTTGGGGTTCACAGTGCTGTCGAGGAAGCCAAGTGCTCCTGTGTCCAAGGAGGCGGGGACGGTTCAGCCCAGGAAGACAGGAAACATGCCAGAGGCAGGAGGAGTTAATGTATACTCCCAGGTCCTTCCAAGGCCCACAGGTTTACCAAGATATGAAGGCTAGAACAACCTTTGCCAGAAAAGGAATTAGAGGAGAATTAGGGAACAAGGGCAAAATGATTTAAGGAAAGGCTGAAGGGACAGAGGTGAGGGGAGCTTTTGGTGGGAAGCAGGTAATGACCTACATTTAGAACACTATACAGGGAGGGGCTTTTATTGGTAACAGAATCACCCATTGGTAAACAACCCTCAATGTATGTGGTATACCCATTAAAAGTGTAACAATTAGCAGACACACAGTTTCAGATTATGAGACACAGGCTAAGCCATATGTAGTGTGTTCTCAATCACCTGTAAAAGAAGAGAGCATGCCTGAGTGGGATGGAAGGAGAAACCATGATTGCTGACATGTGACCCCTGACAGCATATCTTTGTGCAGTACCCAACCAGGCCCGCAGACATAACTATACAGAACAGAAAGAGATCTTATCTCACGTCTTCTAAGTGAGCAGGTACCAGAGACAAAAATAACTGCTACTGGCCTGTGCAATTATCCAGGGGCTGGGCCAGTCCTGTGGGCAGACAGGGGCTCCTTTAGAAGTATCAGCCTTTGCCCTAGCTGGTGTGGCTCAGTGGATTGAACACTGGCCTGTGGACTGAAGGGCCCCGGGTTTGATTCTGGTCAAGGGCACATGCCCGGGTTGCGGGCTCAATCCCCAGTATGAAGCATGCAGGAGGCAGCTGATAAATGATTCTCTTTCATCACAGATGTTTCTATCTTTCTCTCCCTCTCCCTTCCTCTCTGAAATCAATAAAATTTTTTTAAAAAGTGTGGCAACCTTTTAAAGAAATGTCAGCCTTTCCTTGCCCTCTCTCCTTGCCCCTCAGTATGGGAGAAAGACTTGGGAGGAGCCACCACACACTTGGCCTCTTTATCCTTAACAGAGTCTTTCCAAAGTCCCACCTGCTGCTGATGCTGAGGTACCACACAGAAACTGGGGTCCTGAAAGGAGAGCGGGGGGACCCCAAAAATTCTGCAACCTTAGCCGAAACCAGTTTGGCTCAGTGGATAGAGCGTCGGCCTGCGGACTGAAAGGTCCCAGGTTCGATTCCGGTCAAGGGCATGTACCTTGGTTGCGGGCACATCTGTGCAGGAGGCAGCTGATCGATGTTTCTCTCACATCGATGTTTCTGACTCTCTATCTCTCTCCCTTCCTCTCTGTAAAAAAATCAATAAAATATATTTTAAAAAAATTCTGCAACCTTGGATCTATTTCTGGGTCTGAGAAGACCTTTTTTCAGAGATCGAATTGTGAGACTGCTCTGAGAGGGCCAATCCTCAGTCTGGAGGGAAAAGTGGTCCTTTGAGATGAGTGACAACCTGGAAGTGTCCCAAAAGGCAAATAAACATGTGAGACAGGAATGTCCCCGGAATTGTGTGATTTTTGTACCTTGAGCATTTTACATCTTGCTATTTACTCTAACCAACAAATTGGGCCTTTGTCACAGAAATAAAAAGTCCATTATCCTGCCCCCACAATCCAAAAAGGCAAGGGGTTATTAATGAAAACTCTGTTAGCTTATCTACTCTGTGTTTTATAGACATAAAACATTAGGTGCCTCCAGGGTTCGGTCTTTTTTTTCTCACTCCATACACTCTCCTGCAAAGGCCCACTCCACTACTCCCTGGCTTTACTGTTACACAGAAAGGAGTCCCCAAAATGCTCTCAAGCCCAGTACACTCTCCTTGGCTCCGGACCAACATAGATCCACCTACTGCTGGGAAGCCTTACTGACCCTCAGCTCAGCATCTCCAAACTGAAAGTCAGCACCTGCTCCCAAGTCTGCCCCCTTCCTACACACTGTGCGTGGCATGGGCCCAGCTGCTAGTCACTCAATCTTGGACTGTTCCCTGAGTCTTCCTTTCTCCCTGGCTCTTTCCCCATCCCTTCAGCCACTTGCCTCATGGTTTTGCTATCCCTTTTAAAAAAAATTATAATTTATTTTTATTGTTGAGAGTATTACAGATGTCCCCCATTTCCCCTCCTTTGTCCCATTTCATTGCTCTCCTTTCTGTATCCTCCACAGCCCTTCATTGGTACTGGGCCTTATGTCTCTCTAGATGTGCCATGGTGGTCCCCACTTTTTAAAAAATATATATTTTATTGATTTTTTTACAGAGAGGAAGGGAGAGGAATAGAGAGTTAGAAACATTGATGAGAGAGAAACATCGATCAGCTGCCTCCTGCACACCTTCTACTGAGGATATGCCCGCAACCAAGGTACATGTCCTTGACCAGAATCGAAATTGGGACCTTTCAGTCCACAGGCCAATGCTCTATCCACTGAGCCAAACCGGTCAGGGCCATCGTGGTCCTTTAACCACCCTGGTCTCAGTGCAACCCTTCACCAATCCATCCCAGCAATCACTGCCAGGTTACCAGTGGAGAACACAATCTGACTGGTCACTCACAAGACCCAAGATCCCTTGGTGACTTCCTACCACTCTCAGGGTAAAGTTCAAACTCGGGCCTGGTACTCAGGGCCTCTCCCAATCTGCTGCCAGTCTAGCTCTTTCATTTCATCTCCCTCTCCCTCTCTTTACTCCCTGCCCTTCTCCCAACAGGTCATGCCCTTTACTTCACAGACACAGTCTCTGCCCGGGAGGCTCTTTCCCTCCGACGGTCTTGCCATTCCTATTCAAACTTCAACATTTAGCTCAAGCATTTCCCAGGAGCCCCCACCAAAGGCCAGCTGAATGCCGCTCTCTGCCCAAAGCAAACTCTGTCCTCCTCTACGGGAGTGCCTCCCAGTGCCGCACCTCACCGGCCCTTCTCCTGACTCCACTGTAAGCTCCTTCAGGGCAGAGACTCACTCAACTTTGTAGCCACAGAACACAGGGTACAGGCCCTCCTCATGTGAATGATGATTTTAATAAACTGGTGTGGAATTTTTAAAAACCATCAAATAATGAATTGAAGTTGATTCTTAGTAAAAAGCCTGAGGCTTTGTTTCCTGGACATTATCTCCATTTGGAAAGTGACACTTGAAACAGCCACTGAAATTGCTGTTTCAAGTTAAAAAGGGCTTCTTTCTTTTATGTACAAAGTTGTCATAACAGAAAAGGTATGCTCAAACAGGTAAAACATTGAACAGGGTAAATGTTAAGTGCTTTTTTATAACCTGCTTCATTGTCTTTATGTACTTTAAACCAGAAACCATCTAAAAGCAAACACTTAAATATGTCATCTGAGGTTGGCTTAGACTGTAATGAGAATTAGGAGCAACAATGCGTGCCCAAGGTCACTTGGCCTTCTGGATTGTCCTGGCAGGTGTGGTCAGCAAGAGCTGGTGAGACCCACCTGCCGGTGAACTTACAGATCCAGGGGGTGAATTTTATTATTGTTATGAAAAGCCTGCTTAGCCCAGCGGCATGGTTCAGTGATTGAGTGTCGACCTGTGAACCAGAAGGTCACAGTTCGATTCCTGGTCAGAGCACATACCCAGGGTGGAAGCTTAATCCCCAGTGTGGGGTGTACAGGAGGCAGTCGGGTCAATGATTCTCTCTCACCATTGATGTTTCTATCTCTCTCTCTCCCTCTCCCTTCCTCTCTGAAATCAATAAAAGTATATATATATATATTTTTTTTTAATTAAAAAAAAAAAGAAAGCCTGCTTAGATTACTAGATTACTTCTACATCTCCCGGAAGGTCACCCTTACTATCAGATGAAAACCACCACAATAGTTTTATTTAGCATCTTGGTTCACTTCAAGAGATACCGGCCCCCATTCCATGCCAGGCAATAGGGGAGCAAAGATGAACGCAATGTGTCTCCAGCCCTGTTGACAGAGAAAGACAAGCTTCTAAACAGGGCACTCACTACCAGATAAGCACTTCACTTAAAGGCTTTATCTGAGAGCTGAGACGATTAGCTGAGGACCCAACTTTCAGAATAAAAGGAAGTGCATATTGGGGGTCATTCTACTGGCTGTAACCTTTATATACTGAAATACATTTGTGAAATTTCTTTATCTTTTCTTATCTGGTTTTGTTTCTCCCGGTCTATATCTCTTGAAAAGAACCTGCATCCTTGGCTTTAAGACAATTAAGCAAACATTTACAGATGCCTACTATGTGATGGGGGCAGTATGTGGAGATGGAGTCCTTACCCTCAAGTGGAGGAAAAATCTGTCCAATAATGGGATGGTCCTTTTTAAATGTAATGGCCTGGAAGTCCTTGCTGAGTCCCAAGCAAACATACAATGAAAAAAGGAAAACCACCTTTGAGAGCTTCTATTGGTCCCAGAAAGACAAACTAATGACTTGGAATAAGAAACTAGGAAAGACCACAACACCAGCATCCCAACCACAGCCACAGCAGCCACAGGCCTGTGCCTCCCCGCACACCACTAATCTAATAGTCAATCTCTGCCTCCGCACAGCCCGGCTGCCGGGTCCTTAATCAACCTGTGGCCTTTCATGTCAGCCCAGAGAGTGGTAATCCAGGAGGCCCACAGCACATCTGTTTCCATCTAAGGTCACAGATGAAAACCTGTGCCCAGGCCACCAGTGCCCCTGCGTGGAGAAAACCATGCCCGGATGTAGCCCATCCCCGGCCTCCAGCTGTGTTCCTCCAGGCTGCGATAGTACAGCGCCCAGGGACCCTGTGGAAATGCTTCTGTCGCTCGGCCCAGTGGCCATGCCCAGGGGGCACCCACCAGACAGGGCTCAGACGCAAGGCGACAGGTGGGCGGGCATGTCATCCTGAGGCAAGTAGAGGGCAGGAAAGGGAGTAGTTGCAAGTCTTCGATGGCAGAACGTTATCAGAGATTCTGTTGCAATTTCGAGTCCAGAGGAGGATTTCCTACCCCACAGACGGAAAGCAGCCCAAGGAAGGGGTGACACAGAGACAATTCCTTCTGACTGACGCCGGCGGCTGGCAGGGGGCGCCGGTCCTGCCCCCGGGTGAGTGTCCCGCGAAGCCGAGGTCCGCGGGGGCGATGGGCAGTGACAGGCGGACGGCCCGGGCCCCAGACCTCCGTGCCGCGGCCAGCCCCCGCGCCCCACCTCGGACCAAGGCCCCACAGTCGGACCCCCACGCCCCCTCCCTCTGCACGCCCCGCTGCGGTGACAGCCGGCGACCTGGCTCCGCAGCCCCCGAGGATCCGTGGCAGGCTGTCACGCCCCGTGCCAGGCCCGCCGCGTACCCACCTCTGCCGCCGTGCCGCTCCGTGTACCGCTTTCTTCTCGGCTCGCAGCGCAACTGAGCGCGGGCTTCTCTACGCATGCGCGCACGCCGCCCCGCCCCCGCCGAGCACGCGCCAAGGGCTGCCCACCCCGGGTGCCGCGGGTCTCAGCCCAGCGGGCTCTGGGCATGCGCACCGACGCCCCTCGGCCGGGCGGCTGGAGCCCGCGCCAGCCCAGGACAGGTCCCCGCGCCGAGCGTCAGGGGTTCGCGGGCGGTGACTCCTGGCCGAAATCGAGTGTGCGGCCGGCTACCGGGGGGGCGTCAGGAGACCAGAGGGCTGTTCGCGGGAGTTGCCGCTCCGCCGGGTTACGCGTAGACCCAGGAATACGGTGGGCACGACGTCCGGTTCCGAGTGGGAGAAGGGACGCAGGGGGTCCTAGGAGCTGGACTTTACAGGAGGGGTCCTAAAGGCGGAATCCGAGAGAGACAGCGAGACAGAGACAAGAGACAGGGACAAGGCAGGCCAAGAAAGAGGCCGAACAGAGGCACAGACGCAGTGGAGACAGGGACACAGAGGCCCAACCGGTAGAGAAAGGTCAGGCACAGGGGACAGACGGGGACCAGAGGCCACCGTCCTCGCCGGGGGAGGAGTCACAGCACCCTCTGCGGGTTCTGGCAGGGGCGGGGAAACCAGTGTCGCTGAGCCCCAAGTGGGTCTGTGGACATCGGTGGTGGCCACAGTGCCTCTCGGTGAGCCATAGCGCTCTCTGGCGGATTATAGGGGTCCCCTGGGGAGTGGAGTCACAGCGGCCCTTGGTGTGTTGTTCTCAGACCGATAGTGGGTCCTGGATTCACAAGGGGCTTCGTAAGCGTTTGGGGGATACACAGTGCCTTTTAGAAAGGTAAGAGCGCTCTCTGATGGGCTACGACATCACGAGGAGGCGGCCCTTGGGGTGTTAGCAGAGGCCCAAAGTGTTGGGTCCCACCAGAAGGCTCACAGCCGTCTGTAGGTATCATGGTGCCCCTGGGAGGGGGCAGATAACGCGAGTGTGGGGGATCCAGGGTCCAAGGAATCATCTAAGACAACAGCTGCCAAAGGAAGGTTCCAAGCAACTCATTGGGGCTATCATATCCCTCTCAGTCGCTGCGTTGGTCACACCCATTCTGGGCACAGGCGCGAGGCGCAGAGGGAGGCGCCTGGCAGGGTTGGGTGGGGACTCAGATGGCCACGCGCGCTATGTGAGCAAAGACTCCTCCACAGACAGATGCACTGGTCAAACGTGCGCCTTGATGTGGGAGTAGCGCCCCGCCCCGCCCCAGCCTGGCGCGTGGGCTCAGGCCGCCCCGCAACGCCCACGCCGCTCGCGGCGCTGCAGTCTCCGAAGGCGCCGCGTCCACGCGTCGCGCCAGGGCAGCACGAGGCTCCCGCGAGCGGCGCTGAGCCCGGGCCCTCGGCCCCCTGGGTCCCCGACCGTGGCCCCTGGCCCACCACCCAGCAGCAGGTAGCGGCGACCAGGTAGCAGGTGTGGGCAGCCGCAGGCAGCATCCCGGGCGGGCACCCACAGTGCGCTGCTCCCGCGCCGTGCGCGCTCCTCGCCGCTCCGGAACACGGCAAGCACGGCCACCGGGAAGCGCGTCCACAAGCCACGTGCCTCGCCGCGCGCACCCACCGCCACCTGCACCGCTGCGGGGAGGACCAGAGGGGGGCGGGGTTAGGCTGGGAAGGGGCAGGCTGCTCAGAGGAGAACCCGGCGCCAGTGGCCAGGAGGGAGGGAGGGCAGAGGAGGGAAACAGAGGACAACCGCTGGAGAGGGAGGGCACAGAGAGGACACAGCAGAGGAGGAAGCAGAGAGATCTCCAAGGGGCTGACGGGGCAGGGCCAGTGGCAGTGGGGCACATGAGGGATGGGGCCCAGCGAGGGTCAGGGTATCCAGAGGGAACTGGGGAGGGCAAGGTGAGAAGGTGGGGGCAGGAGGCCTGAGGGCTGCCTACCATAGTCTTTCCTGCAGAACTTTTTCAGGCTGATGCGGTAGCTGCCCCGGGTGGGTTTGCAGTGCAAATCGCAGTCTGGGGAGGGGAGACAAGGTCGTGGGCAGGCTGGCACAGATCCCCCACCTCCTTCCCCCAACCTCTCCTCCTACCCTCCTCGAACCCATAGCACCTCTCCTCTCATGGACATGCCAGTCTAGGACCTGATATGTGCCCACTCACCCTGAGACTCCACAGGGCTGCTCTCCTCAGTGGGTCCAGGGACAGGGGTCTCTGCAGAGAGGGTGGAAGAATGGCCTGTATTCGAGGGGGGCCTGGGGTTTCTGGAACTCTCAGGGGATATGTAGGCAGCAGCAGGGAGCTGGGGTGGCCCAAGCAGGGGAGGGTCACTCACTAACGCAGGGTGCCACTGGAGAACGACTCTGCTGGAAGCCAGGGGCGCAGCGATTGCAGGTGAGGCCAGTGACACCATCCTTGCAGGGACACTGCCCTGTGGTCTGGTTGCAGGTTTTGCCAGCAGCACCAACAGGGTGACAGTCACAGGCTGAGGACAGAGGTGAAATGGTCAGAAACCCATCTGGGAATATGTGAAACCAGAGGGTGAGGGTATGCAGGCTCACCCCTGCAAGCGCGGCGGTCATTCGGTGCACGGCCTGGGTCACGATAGAAGCCCTCCCGGCAGTAATGGCAGTGGCGGCCGGCAGTATTGTGCCGACAGTTGAGGCAGACACCACCGCTGCGGCGGCCGGACAACCGATACAGCTCCATGTTGAAGCGGCAGCGGCGGGCATGGCCATTGCAGGAGCAAGCTGCAGAGAGGGATGGGTCAGGGGCAGGCTGGATGGATCCAAGATCCCCAGGCCACCCTCCAAGGCCTCACCAAGGCAAGCGTGGGCTTCCCGGGCTGTGGCCCGCTGCCACGGCCTGTCGCAGTAGAAGGGCTTGCAGCGGCCACAGTCGGGGCCCTCGGTGCCATGCCGGCAGTCGCAGATCAGGTGTCCCTGGGTGTCCAGCAAGCACCTTGAAGCATGCCCATTGCACTTGCAGCGCCCGCCCACCTGGAGCTCCGTGGCTGAGTAAGAGTAAGGGACCACGGCCTCCGAGTCTCTGGTGTCCCCCAGCATGGCAGGCCTTGTGAGCACTATTCGAATGTCTGTGGCGGTCACCCAGTCTTGGAGCACCGGGCTGCTGTCCAGATCCAGGCCTGGCGGGCTGCTGTCCTGCACGCTGAAGGCCAGAAGGCCACCACCATCGGGCTGGGTCTGGGGCTCAGGGAAGCACAAAGCTTCAGGCCCCGGGCCAGCTGGACCATTGGCAGGGGCAGGCAGGCGGCCATAGTCCAGGCCACAGCAGGAGGAGAAGAAGCCCAGCGGGACCCAGCTGCGGCCGTGGTCCTGCGACTTGAGCAGGGCCACGGAGGTGGGGGGCGTGGAGCAGAAGCGCAAGCTCACAAACACCAGCTCAAAAGTTTTGCCCAGGGGTACTGTGAGGCTCACGTTGAAGGGTGCCTGCGTCAGCCAGTCAGAACGCCAGCACACAGGGCTTGTGGTGCCCCCTGCCAAGGTCAGGAGGGCGGCGGGGTGTGCCCGCCGCGGGTCGGAGGAATCGCAGGCCTGCGTGGGTGGCTGCCCGCACGTGCTGGACGCCAGCACCTCGCGGCCCAAGGCCGCATTCACCAAGCCAGGCACGCAGACTCGGGGGGCGCCCCCCTCCTCATGACAGGGGTCCGCGGGCGCTGGCGGCCCTGGGCTCAGCGCGGCCAAGAGCGTGCCCGCAGTCACCAGCAGTCCCCAGGGCCAGATGGGCATGGCCGGAGCCTCCGTGGGTCAGCCAGCTGGCCGTGGCCCCACGCCGCTGTCCTCGTGGGGGTAGAACCCCCGGGTCTGAGGCTCTGCCGGCTCGCCCGCAAAGTCGAGCAACCGCAGGCCCCGGGCGGCCCCAGCCGGGGCCCAGAGGAGGGTGCAGCCGCGGGCACGCCCCGGCCTAGCGCAGCAGCAAGGATGTTGGCGGGTCCTCCTGCACGGCCTGGAGCGATGACAGCCTTCGCCCCAGCTCCCGGCTCCTCCGTCCTCGGAGGCCCCTCCCGCTGCCCGCTGCTCACACTCACCCACGGAGGGCCGGGTGGGGCAGGTCTCCGGGCCTCCGGGAATGGCTGAGGGCGGGCGGGCCCTGGGGCGCCAGGGCCGCCGCCTCCTGCCGGCTGCAGCGAGGGCCGCGGAGCTGTGCCAGGTGGGGGTGGGGGGCGCAGCAGGCTCAAGCCTGGGCCCAGCCAGGGGCGGGGCTGCTGGGGCCGAGAAGGAGGGAGGGGAGGAGAAGGGGCCTGGTCCGCATAGCGGGGAATCAGAAGCAGATTCAGACACTGGCTGGGCCATCGGGGGAGGGGCCGGGGAGCCAGGAATTCGCAGTCGGGAGGGGTCTGGAGGGGAAAACTCAGCCACGCAGCCCGTGGGGGACCACCCAGCAGGGTCGCTGGTCCGCAGCCAGGTTTTGACTGCTCCTGGGGCTGTGTCACATGCTGGGCGGGGGTCTGGCAGGCTCCACCCTCAAGCCCATCAGGCAGACGGGGCCCTGGGTCTGAAGTCTGGGTCTGGGATGCTCCCTGATGTCCATGCAGGACATGCTCAGGGCATGAGAAGCCAAGTCATATTGGTGAGTGTGGGGTGTCCCCAAGGCAGCGGTTTGCTCTAGTAGAAAGAACCCAGAATTGGGAGTAGGTCTTATTTTGAACCAAAGCTGCTCTAATTTCCAGCTGTGTGGTTCAGATTCCTTAACTTGGTCCTGCCTCAGTTTCCTCTTCGGCCACATGCCTGTTATTTAACATTGCTAAGCTGGGGTGGGGATGGGGAATTTGATGGGACCAATGCTCAACAGACTTGAGTCCCTCCTGCCTTATGTTCAGGAAGGACTGTATCCCTGATCCCTGGGACTGGCCTGAGCTTATCTAAGGGAGAGGCTAGCGTCCTCCACCCAGATCAGTCCAAACTCTTGTCCTGGTTCTCTTGAGTGTCTAGTTGCAACACCATGATGGGCCCAGTCCTTGGAGCTGGCAGGGAGGAAGTGGAAGCTGTGGGGGGAGGAGGGGGGAGGTACAGCCAACTAGGTGGCAGTTCTCCTTGGGGTTCAGGGGCTTGGTCACCTATGGAGAGGCAGGGAGTGGAGTTTGATCCATGGGGAGGGCCTGGTCACAGATGGCAGTACCCCTGAGCTTGACCTATATACCAGCAGATTTGGGCAGGAAACTGAGGCAGAAGCCCAGCTGGGTAGCCTGGACACCAGCTAGGGATGGGGCAGCTGCAGCTGAGTGGCCCCAGCCAAGAGGAGCCAGGAATTGCTCTGAACAGAGAGACCCCCTTCCCAACCACCTTGAGGTCCTTGTTGGAGGAGGACCAAGCATCCCAGGAGGGGCTGACCCCATGGGGAAAGGGAAGGCCACACGGGAACACATCCTATTTGGGACAGCTCTGAGGCCTGAAGTTTCAGATAGGCGGCTGAATCCAGGCCAAGCCCTCCAGCCAGTGTAGGATGCCACGTGAGTGTGTCTGTGTTAGTGAAACTGCCATCCTATGCTGTGCCTGAGATGCTGCAAGGACCCACAAGAAGAGGATGGAGAGAAGCAGAATCCTTGTGCTGTTTAGAAGAGGGCAGGAGGGCACTGGAGCCTCACAGGGGAAACAGAAGGAGAAGAGGAGAGAGCAGGAGGGCTTGAAGAAGCAGAAGACAGGCCCTTTTCCAGGCCTGACTCGCACAATGCAGCCATGTGTATGTGTAGGGACTAACGAGATGATGGGAGACTTCGGAAGGACTCACACAGAAGAGTCCCAGGGGCTGCTGGTCTCTCCCTTCACCTCTGGCAGCAGCAGGAAGGCCTCACAGAGCAGGTGCTATGAGACCCTGCCCCTCAACTTCCCAATAAAGAGAGTGGGCCCCTTTCAACAAAGAGCTCTGCACGAATGAGAGAGTTGACAGGGTGCAGGCACATTCTGCTCCAGTTCAGAAACAGCACCTTCCCAACCATCCTCTTCAAGGCCCTCTGGTTGCTCCCTGGGATGGGAAGAGCTTGGTGAGAGACTGGGTGCTTCAAAAGATCCTTTGGGGACCCTTAGAAGAAAGGAGGTGATGCAATGGCCACGGTGGGGAGAAATGCCCAGGCCCAACGCAGGAGTTCCATAGGGCTTGAAACAAGTCTCCAGGGAAAACCTGGAGGTCTGGATTCAGGACTCCTGCCAGGAGGGAGGAAGCAGAGATCAGGGGGAACAGCCTCTCCCCTATTTGTCAGCCTTGGAGGCTTTGTCTTCAGCCCAGCCTCCTCGATGGGATCTGCAGAACACCTGGTGGCTTCTGACGTGGGTGGAAGGAGGCCCTGGGGCTCAGACTGCTGTATATTCATGGGGTTCAGCCCTGGACCTGTTGCACCACCAGCTCCCTAGGGAGGAGGCTGCAGTCAGCTGAGCCTCTTCCCTGGAATGGCCGCCTGCACACATTCTTTTCGGCTCCCCACCATCGGGCAGCCCTGGTAGATGGTGGGCAGCCCTGGTAGATGGTGTGATGGGAATTAGGGGGCCTTTCCCCCAGCCCCCGGCCCAGGCTCATTGCTCCCTGTGGACTCTGCCACTTGTCCCGTCCCAGACTGGGGCTTCTCACACCTATCTCTTCAATGGCCCTGTCCCCTTCTGGCATCTTAGAAGAGGCTCTGCCACCCCCCCCCCCCCCCAGGGTGACAGCTGCTGGTTTTGGGGGATGTAGGGAATCTATCTGGGGAAGGGACAGTGGGCCTGAGTCTGAGGCCTCAGGGGGCTGGGGTCTTTCCTTTAAAAGGCAGACTGGCCCTAGCCGGTTTTGCTCAGTGGATAGAGTCGGCCTGTGGACTTGGATTCCTGGGTTTGATTCTGGTCAAGGGCACATCCATCGTACCTCTGTTGTAGGCTCAATCCCCAGCCTCTGTTGGGGTGTGTGCAGGAGGCAACCAATCGATCACACCAATGTTACTCTCTCTGTGTCTCTACCCCTCCCTTCCATTCTCTCTCTAAAAAAAAACCCCAAACAAAAAAACAATGGCTGGATGAGGATGATCACCAAAAAGACCCCCAAAAAACAAAAAACCACACACACACACAACAAAAATAAAAGGCCAACTGACCCCCAGCCTAGCCCAGGACTTGCTATTTCCGCAAGATGCTTTCCAGCCACCTTTTGTTCACGTATCACACAAACATGTATTTATTAAGCACCTATTATGCCTCAAGGAGTGAGGAGCTTCCAACCCAACCGGGAAAACAGACAGCTGGGAACAGGAGCAGAGCATGCTGTTCCTTGCCCTGGAAAGGGTAGCCACGCACAGTCCGCAGCCACTGCTGCCCTGCACCATGCACACCCGCCAGGCAGGGTCCCAGTGCCGCGCTCACCTGCTCTGTGCTCAAGCCAGGCCCACTCTGTTGTGATCAGCTTTTCGAGCCCAGCAAAACACTGTGTTGCGGAGGGTGGGGCGCCATGGGGAGAGCTCATGGGGGATGGGAAGGAAAATGGTTCAGTAACCCCTAGTCCGGCCATGCAAGGTTTGAGAAAGGAATGGTTTGGGGAGGGGGCTTCTGCGACCCACATGTAGCACATCTACCCGGCCTGGGCGAGGTCTGGAGAGGAGGCTCCTGGCTCATCCAGACCTCACTGGGGACCAAGCCTCTTGCGTGGGCTCAGGGCGTTCCCAGCTCCCGCCCTTCAGCTGCTGTCACCAACCGAGCAAGCCAGCATAGGAAGGCTGCAGCCAGGAGCCCAAGCCCTGCTGTCCGCACCTAATGTAGCCAGCAATTCTCCCTGGGTCAGGTCCAGACAGGGTCCTCGCTGAGAGAAGGTGATGGCCACGGTATCGCGGTGGAGCCTGTCAGCATGGCCACAGCACCAAACAGTAGGACGATAGGACCCAGCGAGGCGATGATCCCCCAGTCCATGATGCTAGTGCCCAAACGCAATGCCAGCAGGGTTGCCAGCAGGGTCGGGCCTGGGGTGGTGGGTGGGAATCAGCAGGCTCCTTGGGCTGGGAGTTCGGTGCATTCATGCTGCCCACACTCAGGTGGATGTGAACACCAGCGCAGTTCCCCATTCCAGCCGGCCAAGTCAGAGCAGATTGGCAGGGAATGCAGAGAATTCTGACTTGGTGGGGTAGGCAGTAGAGGACAGGTCTCCTTCCCTCCTACTTCCCCCACTCTGGGTGCCTTGTGTGGGGCCTACCCAGGCTTCCCCCCTCATACTATCCATGGCACCTCCCTGCCCAAGAATGCCCAGTTGTTGGCAGGACACCACCAGTGCTCAGGACTGGCCGGGACAGGTGGGTCTTTGGGCACCCATTTGGGCCTGACTAGGGATTAAGGTGGAAGCGCCTGCCCTCGTGGGGCAAAGGTCCAGTATGGAAGGTGCATGAGTAACCAGTGGATAAAACAATTCTGGTGGAAACCACCCACTATAGAAACTGATTCTAAGCCCTAGCCAGTTTGGCTCAGTGGATAGGGCGTCGGCCTGCGGACCAAAGGGTCCTGATTCTGGTCAAGGGCATATACCTCAGTTGCAGGCTCCTTCCCGGGGCATGTGCAGGAGGCAACCAATTGATATGTTACCCTCACATTTCTGTCTTTCCCTCTCTTCCACTCTCTCTAAAAATCAATAGAAAAAGTATCCCCAGGTGAGGATTTAAAAAAAAAAAATGATTGTGGGGTGTCCAGTAACAGGGTGGTGGTGGAATCCACCCTGAGGATTAAGGGTTCCTCAAGATCCAAGCACATGGGCAGCTCTGGAAGCAGTAACGGAGTGGCCAGCTGTCCCTCAGGCTCCTGTCTCTGTTTCCCCTTCACCGCGGTTCCTGTCCTGGGCAGTGGATGGAGCTGTTCTATTCCCTGGAGGCCCCTCATTGCAATTAGGCCCCTGGTTTTTCCTTTCCTACTTTGTCATCAGGTCTCCAGCAGCCCTCAAGATTCATGACTCTATGTCCAAAGTACCTAGCCTGCTTGATGCTAGGCCTTTTACAGGTAGGGCCTCCTGCGGTTTACCTGGAGCCACCCTGAGGCTGGTTCAACATCACCAAGTTCATCCCTCATATCTGCCATACTTCACCTGGCTCTCAGTTACCTGCCTCCTGGGTGCCCCAGGACAGAGGCTGGTGTTACCCCCTGTCTCAAAGTCACTGTCCACACTAAGGGCCAGTGCCCCAGCTCTGAGCATTGTGCTTGGTCCTTGTAGGTGCAGTAAAAGTTCATTTAAAGAATGCCACAGACTCCCACACCTCACCAGGGCCCAGCTCTGTGAAGCATCTCACATCTTCACCCTTGCCCCAGAGCTAATAACCACTACCCCCAGTATGATAGTGTGGACAACACTGGGAAATGAGGCTCAGAATCCTTAAGAATCTTGCTAGAAATCCTATAGTAGCAAACAAGTCACAGTATAAACCCAAATCTGACTGATTTAAAACTAGAGGCCGTGACCTTGACCTCTACTTTCTTGCCTTCCAAAGCAATGATTCTTTCAATAGGGAAGGCAAGAGCCCCAGAAGAGGAACAGGTGAGGGGTGTTGAGTAAAGGGCTTGTTCCTGGTGGTGGCTCAGTGTGGGGGGCCCACACCGACTACAGCAATGGCCCAGGAGGTGGTAGGCACGGGTACCAGGGTTGATGGCTGTGGGCACATAGTGCCTGCCTACTCTGATAGAGGCCTGTGGCTTTTGTGTCTTCCAATGAGCCAGTACAGATCTAGGCACCTGTGCTAAGGCCAATGCATGAGGTGAGTCCCCAATGCAGCCCATCCTGAGTGGCCTTACCCCCTTCCCATAGTACAGGCCACTCCGTTACTGCTTCCAGAGCTGCCCATGTGCTTGGATCTTGAGGAACCCTTAATCCTCAGGGTGGATCACCACCACCCTCTTACTGGCCACCCCACAAGAAGGGATATGAGTGTTCTCAGTAGGTATACTTGATATATTCTTGGCAAACAAAAACAAATATGCAGCAAATCGCACCTTGTTATATAATTTCTAAAGTACTTTTAGGTCCTGGGGGAGGAACCAAGATGGCGGCATAGTTAAACAACTAATCTGCTGCCTCACACAACAATTTAAAAAATACAACTAAAAGACAAAAACGTCTACCACCCAGAACCACGGGAAAGCTGGCTGAGTGGAAGGTTTACAACTAAGAAGAGAAAGAAGCACAAACGCTGAAAAGCTGAGGTACGGAGGCACGCGAATCGGGCAGGCGGCGGGCGGCTGGGTGCGCGGCTTTTCTTCAACCCGCAGGGAGACAAGCTCCCGATCACTCTAAAATCCAGTTTCTGGGGACACTCGGGGGACCCAGGCACCTACGGGGAGAAGCTGGACTCTCGGCCATCGGGTCGGAAAGTGAGAGTGACTTTTTTGCAGAGGTGCGCCCAGCAATCAGTGTTTACTGCGCTGGAGCGCAGGGCACAGGGACAGCTGACGGCAGCTATCACCGTTGGCCACGCCCCAGCCTAGTGACGCCCTGAGACCCTGCCAAGCCCTGAGACCCCGCCCCGCACATTCCACAAACCCGCCCAGGCTCCACACAGCGGCTTTTGCATATAAATGGCCTGTTCTGTGCCAGCTTAACCAAAATAACTGCAGCTCCAGTCAGACTGCTCCAAAACCGCCCAAGCAAAGGAGGAGAAAACTAGCCCTTGCTGTAGCTCCTGCTGGGGGACACACAGTACACAAGGGTACACCAAGAGTGTCCACCTCAAGTAACTGGGAGGCTGACCCGTTGAACCAATAGGACACCTAGTACACAAAACTATCCTACCAACTTAGGGAAGCAGAGAATATGAACAATAAAGATTCATTAAAAAAAAAAATTAATGTCACACATTTTTAATCTAAAGTGAGAGAAAACAGAGGTAGCTAAGAAAAATCCCCACTGGCCTCTGTTCCCCCCAAGCCTGTGGAGGGCCCAGCTGAGCCCTGACCAGGCTTAGCAGCTATGAGAAGGGACCTAGTTCCTCAGGAAGAGCCAGAGGTCCATTCCTTCCCCTTGGAAACCTGGTTTCCTAGGGGAGTACAGGCATCTCGAGCCAGGCCACTGCACCGGTAAATCCCCTCAATTCCTGTTCATTTAACGCTGACCAGAGAAGGGATGCTCTCCCCAACAGACCCAGAACCAGCTTGCCTGGTCACAGGAAGGGTTCAGTCAGCAGGTTCATCTCGCAGGATGGTGAGGAAGCGCTGGCCTCCCTCACAGAGAAGGCTGTGCACAGCCCGGCATAGCGCCAGCTGGGGCGGTCCCAGTGGCTCCTGCATGCTCACCAACGGGAGAAGTTCTGCCATCAGGACCTGGGGGGAGATGAGGGTCAAGGTTGCAGGGAGGCCTTGTCCCAGACAATAGTCCAGGGCCCCCACAGGAGGGCCCAGGGGATAGAGTAATTCCAGGACAAGCTTTGAGGCACCATGCTCCAGCCCCTCCCTCCTCCAAAAGCTCCATTCTCTCTCCTGCTGCCCCGGTGCTGGCAAATGCACAGGCGCAGAGGCTCTCATCAAGAGCACGGATAGGTTGTTGAGCCTCACAAGGCTTCAGATCTGGAATCCTCCCCATGACTCAGGCTCCCCTGGCACCCAGTCACCCACTCCCTAACCCTCACTCTGGAAGTACCTTTTCCAGGTGGATTTGCTGGTCCAGCATGTCCACCCGAAGCCTGAGGGCTGCCAGGGTCTGCAGCTCCTGGGTGCTGGAGTAGAGAAGGAGCTGGGGGCTCCAGATGGGATCTGCTCCTCCTCCACAAGGCAACGAGGCCATGGGGAGTCTCTCCTCAGGCCACGGCCCCAGCTGCTGTTCCACCACTTCCGTGAGGGCAGGGGAATGTGGCCTCATGGGGTGACAGCCAGGCACCTCTTTGCCACTCTCCTCTATGGGGGAGCAAAGTTGCAAAGTCTCCATTTGCCTCTGAGACGAAGCCCTATTGTTCATAATCATCTCCTACAAGGCCAGGCCAGTCATCTACCAGTACCTCTGATTCTCACATGCTACTTTTCCAATAATTGGACAAATACTTAAACTACTTCAAGGTAGGGCTCTGTGTGTTGGGAGAAGGAGTGGGGGTGGAGGAGCTGTCCCGACTGGTCCCACAGGACAACTGGGGAGAACTCAGAATGCAATGGAGTGACTTGGGGAAGGGCCTGCCTGCCTCTACTCTTGGGTGGTCCTGTGGCTAGAGAACCTTGACCTCCCCTACCAGACTTCAGCACAGATGGGAACGGGGTCTCACCGGCCTGCAGTTCCTGCAGCCTGTGGAGGCACTGCCCCACAATGGCCTGTAGCCCCTCCAAGGTGAGCAGGCAACGGTACTCCTGCATCCAGTCCGTGGGGTCTACGAAAGAGTCAGGGAGGGCAGGCTGGGTCCATGCTGGTCCTGCAGCACCCCCACCCCCACCCCCACCCAAAAACCTGTATCAGGGCCCACTGACCTCTTGTGAGCTCTTCCTCCATTCTCAGTCTTAGCAGCAAGCAAGCCTTCTGCAGGCGCCCCACCTCTGCCTCCACCTCTGCAGCACTGAGCTTGGAGCTAGGCCAGCCTGACTGGACACAGGTCAGGGAAACTCCCCTGTTCAGCGCCACTGCTCACCTCCCCTAAAGATGGGGTCTGGGAGTGGCTCTGGGCCTTCCTGGAGTTGCTCCTCAAATTCACCAAGTGTAGAACCAGACACCCTTTCCCTACCACCCCCCCTCCCCCCCAAATCCAGCAAGGATACAGTCACCTGCATTTTCTGGAGGAACTGGGTTTTAGAGGATATAGTGGCATCCATGGAGTCGCTGGTCTGTGTAGAGCTGAGCTGGGCCCACAGGCTGGAGGCACACATGGGCACCCCAGAGAGAGATCATTATTCTGGCTAGCTGGACTGGATCTCAGGAAGTAGGCAAGGGCCAGAGTAGGGGCCTCAGCCTAGGGTGTCTGGCTCTGCTGAGTGCTAGGAGAGGCCTTGGGATGTCTCAGGTGAACTAAGAGGACACTGTCCAGAGAGCTGACCCATTCTGAGAAATACTAGGAGAGAATTTGAGGAAGAAGGGGAGAGGGGCTGGCCATGACTGGTAACTAGGATGACTGGGAAGAACTGTGGGTGTTGACTATATACCAGGCACAGTGCATAACCTGAAAGGAACCACCTCGGTTAACATCTCTGCAAAGCTAGTACTACTATCATCACCTGCACATGCAAGACAAATTGGGATTAAAAGACACCAAGTGTTTTGCTCAAAGTCTTGCAGTTTATAACCACGCAGCTGAGCTGGGGGCCTCAAAGCCTACTGAGTCTAAGGTGACTATGGCAGTTGGAGCTGGGCAGACTCTTAATATATAGTGTTCTCTCCTAGCAAAGAAAGCAAAGGGATCTGCTGGAAAAGTCTTGGCTTCCCTGCTCTCCCCTCCACTCCCACCCAGTTGCAAGACTCAGCCTCACCAGGAGTTCTGAGAAGCCGCCTTCCTGAAGGCCATGGGCAGCTGCAGCAGCGTCCTGTCAGGAAAGCCAGTGTTCAAAGGAGCCTTGCCTCATTCTGGGACTGCAGACTCCATTCCCTGCTCAGAGCCCAGATAGGGGTGAGGCTAATCACACACGCCCACCCCGCCGAAACAGGGCTTCCAGAGTGACCATGGGAGCCAACCCAGTCCAGGTCTGCCCTGTCAGAGAGAGGAGAGGGTACCACAAGCAGAGACCATCTGAGCCCCTGGGCTGGGTAGATAAAAGGGCACTGGACAGCCAGGGAGGAGAGTGGGACAGGCCCTAGCACATCAAACCCAGCCAATTCACAACCAGCTGTTCCATTCTGCCTGCTTCAGGGCATGGGCCTCATGGGTGGTACTCCAAAACCCACATACACCTCAATGCCCTGCCCTCCCTGTCACCCCAAATTCCAGACTCCAGCTGCTGGCTAGGGTCTGGTCAGGTAGAGAGCAGGTCCTCCAGTGAGGTTCTGAGAAACCTACCCCTTCTCCTTGAGTGTGAAAGCTTCTGGGGCCTGAGGAGCAGCCGATGGAGGTATTTGTTGGTCCCTGAGGCCTGGTCCAGGCTTGGCAGCTAGGGGCCCTCTCCCTATACAGGTCTGATCCCTCGCTGACAGAAGCCTAGGCTTAGGGAGGCCCTTGGCAGGCCTGGTGGCCTGGCGGGTGCCCCTGGGGAGTTTTGTTTGAGAAGCCCGGTGTGGGGCAGCAGCTGTGGTAGCAGAAGTGGCAATGGACCCAGACTTCAGGCTGGAGGCCTTGTCTCTTTCTCCCGCCTTAGATATGCCTTTTCGCACGCGTACAGCCTTCTCCAGTGCCTGGGTTAGAAGCTCCAGCTCCTTGAGGTCTTGGGGGCTGGGTGTGCATGCTGCGGAAGCCAATATAGTAGTCTGTCACCACTGTCCTTCTTACCACTGCATGCCAGAAGACAGGCCAGGGGCAGCACTTGGAGGGGGGTGGCTGAGGTTTACCTGGAGACGGGGCCTCTTCATTAGTTTCAGGACCGGGGGTTGGCTCTGGCGTCGGGGTCTCAGCTGGTTCCCTGCGAAGACACAGGAAGTAAAACCCCAGCGTCCTCAGTGCCTTCAGGGAAAGGGGGGAGGGGGAAAGACACCGACAACCGGCACCTCGGAAGTGGGCGCTGGGCCCGGCCTCCTGGCCCGGTCTCTGAGAGGGGTTCTGAGGGCCCGGGGAAGGCCTAGTCGGGGGTCCCGGGACCCGCGTACCAGGTCCGCAGCAGCCTCCGGGAGACTCGCAGGCTCTGCTCCAGCTGCCGCTGCCGCTCGGCACAGGTGTCCAGGGCGTCCCGCAGCTCGGCCACCAGCCTGGGGAGGATATGCCGGTAGCTCAGCACCCGGGCCGGCCTCCATCGGGCCGTGCTCGCTCCCGCCCCCGCCCTAGCCCCAGCGCCGGCCTCACCGGCGTGAGCAACCGAGCGGTAGCATGGAGACGGTAGTCAGTCTTCAGGATTTGCCGCCGGCGGAAAGTCCCACCCCTTCCGGGCTATAAGACCGCCCCTTTCCGGCAGACTATCCAATCCGGAGACCAGAGCTCAGACCTTCCTCCTCCCCCTACTCCCAGCCCATCTTCCACCCGGCGCCTGGCCGCTGGATCCTTACCCCCGGAGCCAGGCCCCAAGGCTTCGAGGAGCGGGCCTCCCGTGCCGCGCAGGCTTCTGGTGTGGATAACTGGGTAGATGGTAGCAAATGTGATCGCTTCACAGTTGGCTTCTCTTTGTTCTTATTGAAGGCACTCTGAAGCGGGGCCGACCTGTCTTGCCGACGCCGGGATGGGCCCAGTCGCTATAGACTGGCAACAGTCGCTAGAGATGATGAACTGTGTGTTGGGAGCGGGGGTGAGGAAGAAGGGAGTGTTCACTTTTGGACCTACAGGTGAGGTGATGACATCAGGTAGGCACGTGGGTAGAGATGAGGCAAGATGGTTCAAGGTGAGGCAGGTGTGCATGGACAGGGACAGGTGAGGAATAGATGTTGGAAGGAGAGCTGGAGCCCAGAGGTGGTGACGGCAGAGCCCGGTGTCAGAGAAGCAGTGGGAGGCTGTACTAGGACGCTGTCCAAGGGATGGGGGATGGGGTCTTCAGTGACTAAGGCAGTGATGGGCAACCTTTAGAGCTTGGTGTGTCAAACTTCGCCAAAAAACTGAGCATAACTCGGGTAGTGTGTCACTTTGAGGAAAAAAACATTATTTCGCAAATGTTTCATCCTCAGGAGCAGCAAATGTTTCACCCTTGGCATGCGGCCGCGTGTCATCAGAAATGGCTACGCGTGTCAGTGCTGACACGCGTGTCATAGGTTCGCCATCACTGGACTAAGGGAACACCCTGGGTGGGAGCAGTGATGCAGGCGGCAAGACCCAATGTAATTGGAGAAAAGAATAAACAAAAATCTTGGTTTAGGACCACAAACCTTGGGGGAGGGGGAGCGTGTTTAAAGGTGGAGAGCTGTCCATTGTATAGTCACTAATAGAGGGGTGGTGCAGCATAGGGGAGAGACAAGAGGGGAGTAGAGGGGGCCAGGCACAAAGGGTTTGGGACCCAGGCAGCCCTGGGGCTGCTGTTAGCGTGGCCCCTCCATCTGCTGTGGTCTGTGGGGAGGCTGATGCCATTCTACCAAAAATGAGATTCTCTGTGAGGTAGGAGGGGAGGGGAAAACGCTTCCCATCAGCACTTAGGAGACCCCACACCAGTCCCAGGGCACTGAGGTGATCATTAGAACTTTGAAAGATGCAGGGAGACTCCACACTGTGGTCATGGAGTGTTAGGCTCCACAGGAGTAGTTTTCCCCATACAGGTGCAGGCTGGGAGAAGGCAAAGAACTGGGTCCACCCAGAGTTGGGATTTTGATAAGGGGACATGGACAAGTGCCCCAATGTGACTTGGGTGACAGTAGGAAGTGAGAAGGCAGTACAGATATGCACATCACTCAGCTTCCACTATTCTCATCACATTTAATCCTCACAACAGGCCTGTGAGGTAGATATTATTGCCCCATCTTACAGGTGAGGAAACAGGCTCACACCTGCCCAGGGGCACACAGTTGCAGAATTCTCTTACAGTAGAAAAGACACACACACACACACACACACACACACACACACACACAAGCATTGTAATTCTGGTTCAAGAGCATTGGGGGACACTCCTAGCCAAGTGGTTCTTTCTGACATTTTGAGAGGAAACAAAAGTTATCACAGCACGGCAAGTGTGTCAGTGGTCAACTCATCTGCGGAGAGGTCAGGGCCACTGCTTTTGGGCAGATCTCTCAGGTGTTTTGGCTGCTGCCCCAAGTCTCTCGGCTAGTTATTGTCAGAAACCCGCAGCAGACCCATCCTCGCCCGGTAGGCAGGGACAGTTCTGACTCTTGCTCTTCTGCATCTGGGCCACACTTCAGATGTTACAAATGATGTTTTTTGTGTGTTTTTTCCCCCCCTGGCTAACCTCTTTAGGAAAATTCTTTTTGCATAAACAGTATCAGGATAGCTTTAAGGGGTTTTGAGTCAGATTATCTTTAGCTGCGTCTAAATAATGTTAAGAATCCTTTGTTTTTAAAAAGTTAATACCTTCTATTTAAAAAGAAATGGCTCAGAAATTCAGTACAGCAAGAGATGTTCATATGGAGACTATCTGTTGGGGACATAGACAAATCACTCTGGGAGGAAGGAGCCTATGACCAAGACATCAAGGCCCTGTCCTGCAAACAGTCAGGGCCTTGCCCTGACCCGTTTGGCTCAGTGGATAGAGCGTCGGCCTGCGGACTGAAGGGTCCCAGGTTCAATTCTGGTCAAGGGCATGTACCTTGGTTGCGGGCACATCTCCAGTAGGGGGTGTGCAGGAGGCAGCTGATCGATGTTTCTCTCTCATTGATGTTTCTAACTCTCTATCCCTCTCTCTTCCTCTCTGTAAAAAAATCAATAAAATTTAGGAAAAAAAAAAAAAAGTCAGGGCCTTCATGTCTGGTCATCACATGTAGTCCGACAATGAAAAGGGCAGGGCTCCCTCACCACGGGACCCTTTGCCCTGTAAGGGAGTAGATGACCTGGGCAGGGTGAGGTGGGCACGGGGACAGACCTGTACTCAGAGCTCTCGGCTCCCTCTAGAACCTAAAATCAGATAGATGCAGGGAGTAGAGAAGCTGTGGCAGGCTACCTGGACCACGTGTTCTCAATTATGAAAGTTGTCACTACTGTGATGGGGGTTCAGTGGGGCTGGGGTTGTCAGGCCATGGGCTTAAGCTTCCCAAAGAGAAAGCAGGACAGACACAGGGGAGCACAGAGAAATAGGCTTCACACAGTGTTGCTTTGAGGTTAAACTTTTCAAAGAGAAGGATCTGAGTTTTGTTCTGATTTAAAGACATTCTGATAGGCTGGAATGGGACTCCCCTGGTGAAAGACACTCAGTGTCCTTCCTAAGTTCTCTCTTCCCCATTTGAGGCCACTGGGGTCTACACATGATTCTTCTCCAGTGCTCCCACTTCTAGTGCAGCAACAGCTCTCTCTGCAAACATTCACTGCAGCGAACACTAACACACTCACAGCTCCAGGAAGCCCAAGTTCGTGCCCTGCTCCTCCTTGCTGGGGGCAGATAGGTTTTTCCTTTTCACCTCTTGCCGGGGAACACTGCTCTCTGGGGAACTTGAGGGACGACACTGTAAACACGACTTCCTGGCATGATGGTGGCAATGCAGTGTGTTCGAGTCACTGCCGGGGGAATGTGCTGAGGTAGATTGGGGAGGGACGCCATTCACGGAGTTTGTGGGACTCACGCTGCTGACGGAGGAGTACCCTGAGGTTGTAATGTCTTTGCCCAGTTCCCTGCTGCCACAGAGAGGGGGCTTGGGCCCTAGGGCCCGAGGTGTCTGGGTGCTTGGCACCATGGCGTGCAGGTCCTGGCATCCCTCGTCCTCCAGGCAGGCCTCCTCATCGCTAGATTCCTGGCCGCAGTGCTGTTCTGGATTGAGGTACACCACGGTAACATCAAGGACGCCGCTGGGAGCCGTCACTATGGGAGAAGTCAGAGGAGAGGTGAGGCTACAGACTAAGCAGCAGGGTGACCCCCTACCAAGTTGGGACCCTGGTCGCCTAGGGTCTAACTCTCACCCAGTTCTCTCGGCTACATATGCTGGACCTTACTAGATAGTCCCCTCTACTGATGTCCATTGAGTTAAAGAATGGAGGATGAAATGCCTCCTTCAAGCTTGGGGCACTCAATAGGACTTGGGGGATAGTAGGAAGTAACAACAAACTGGTCATCTAATACTTTACTTAATTCCCTGGACACAAAAGCTTGCAAGCAATTGGAAGATTGACAGAAACTGCTTGAATTGGGCTTTCTATGCAGACAAGTGCCTGAAAACACGAGAACAGAGCCCCCTGCAGCCTCCCCTGGACCCTGGAGGAGAGTGTGGGGCACAGAGCCACAGAGCCACACGGCAGTGGGGGACACATCTCACACAATGTTCTAGAAAGATCTTACTGTAAACTCCAGACAGGACTTATTCCTTTCCCCCTGCCCCTTTAGTCCCTTCCATTAACACAGGCCTGCCTGAAGCTGGACACACATTTGGCTTAAATCCTTTCTCCCCAACCGCTGTGGTGTCCTAGGGACTCTGCTCTCTCACATGTCTACCTGTGTCTGGACATGTTCTCTTGCAGGTAAAGCCAGGGGCCCTCAATGAGAGCTTCCCTTTTTCTCGCTGCCCCCTTTGGCATAGCCTCTGGGTGGCTTCGTGGGGACGGGACTTACCATCACCCTCCTTCTCGCCCTCGCTCTCCTGGTCGCCCTCGTAGCCAGAGCAGTAGTCCAGGTTCCAGTCCAGGAAGCTGCCCAGTAGCGTCTCTTCCTGGCTGGACAGCTCTGCGGTGGGGGTGGTGACGAAGCTGCCCCTGTCCTCCTGGAGGCTGTTCTCTCGCTTCCTAAGATGTGGGGGCCAGGAACTCAGTCATAGGCAGCAGCATTAGGTCCTTGGCACCTGCCTGCCCTTCCCTGTGTGCCGTGATAGAGACAACACAGCCACCCAGTGCCTGCCCTTGGAGTCCCAGAGGCAAGGCCAGAGGTGCAGTGAGAGTACTGGCTCATCTGGACTTTGCAGGATCAATATGAGTTCTTCAGGTGAGTGAGGTGGGGAAGAGAAGTTATTGCAGGTGGTACAGCAGGACTTTTGAGATAGGAGAGACAGAAGTGGGATACACACAGAAGATTAGGATAGAGATGAGGGTGCACGGGAGGCGCTGAGGACACCCATTAGGTTATAGCTGGAGTTCAGGGAGTGCCAGTAACACCATGGAGTTGAGGGCCCAGGGAGGGTGACATGTGACAGGTGCATAGTAGGGCCAGAGCCTGAGCTGGGCTTAACCTATGCTCAAGCCCATTTTCCCTCAAAGGGTACCAGTCAAAGCAAGAGACAGCATGTTGGAGGAAGGAAGACAGCACTGCAGAGTGCAGCTCAGGAGCAGAGGCCTGAGGCCTGAGTTCAACCCAGCTTCAATTTCACAGGATCTGTTCCTTCTCCGTTATGCCCTAGGAGCCCTCCGTGTATGAAGCCCCTCAGGCAGTTGCAGGGGTCACAAGGGATCCCAGGCCCAAGCACACAGGAGCCAACACCGCATCACACCTTTAAGACACTGGGTTTACTAACCTCTTGGTTTTCCTTGCAGAAGGAGAGCTAAGGAAGGTGTGAATGTCCTCTGAGCTGAGGAAAGACGTGGGTTCCGGGCTCTCTTGTTTCACTCCTAGAGCTGCGCACACCTGGCTGTAGCTCAGCACCTGAGAGGAAGCTGGGGTCAGAGGGAGAGAAGAGGCCCCAAGGGGCAAGGCAGGGGCTTGTTCCCACCCCGACCAGGAGACAGGGTAGGGGGTGACACCTCTTCCTGGCTGATCTCTTGGTAACGCTTGTCCTCAAATCGCTGTTTCACGGCGGTCAGAGAGACTTGTCTGTAGTCCTTAGGGACGTCATCATGGAAGCTGCAAACAGAGGGACACATGAGGGACAGTGGGGGGCAGGTGGGGATCCGGGGCAGGCATTATCAGCACACCCAGCCCAAGAGACTCCCATTTTTAGCCTCCCTCACTGAAATGAGAGGGGACAACATACTTTCAAAAACAGCCCAGTGACGGGAAGTAAAACAGGGTGCCACTGCGGAAAAGTCTAGCTGTTCCTAACAGTTAAACCTAGAGTCACCTATGACCCAGCAATTCCAATCCCAGGTGAATCCTCAACAGAAATGTGAACACATTCACATAGAAACTTGTCCGTGGATGTTCACAGCAGCATGATTCATAACAGCCAAAAGGTGGAAACAATCCAAACATCCATCAGTGCACAAATTATAAACACAATATCCACACAGTAGAATATTACAGTGGAAAATATGAGAGTGGAAGAGGTCGGTCACAAAAGGTCACATATTATATGATTCCGTTTCTATGAAATGTCCAGAACAGGTAAATCCATAGAGACTGACAGTAGATGAATGTTTGCCTAGGGCTGGGAGGGGAAATATGGGTAATGTATGTAAGGAGTACAGGCCCCCCCTATTTTAAAACCATTTTTATTTTCCAACTAGAGGCCCAGTGCATGATTGAATCATGCACGTGTAGGGTCCCCTCCACGCTTTCGCTTTCGATCACGGGGAGCTGGGTCCCTGTCCGCTGGTGCACCAGGCCTTTCAGAAGCCTCCGGTGTGGCGGAGGCTTCTGAAAGGCCTGCTGCCTGAGTGGACAGGCACCCAGCTCCCACACTTTTGCTTTCGATTGCGGGGGAGCTGAGTGCCTGTCCACTCAGGCACTCAGCTCCCCCGCTTTTGATGGTCCGCGCGGGACATCAGCTCACTGCCCCAGAGTCCCCTTCTGTGCCGCAGCACAGCCAGGGCGCAGATGCTGAGCTCGTGCTGCTGCTGGCGATGCAGCTCAGCGTCCCGCCGGCCCAATCAGCTACCCCGGCCACCCCGAGTTCTGCGCCCCCCGCGCCTCCTGGCCAATCATGGGCATAGCGAAGGTATGGTCAATATGCATATTTGTCTATTATTAGGTAGGATTATAGTTGACACACATTATTATACTAGTTTCAGGTGTACACTCTAGTGATTAGACATTACATTAACTAAGTGATCATCCAGGTAAATCTTGCACCCACCCGACACCATACAGTTAATAGTTTACTATGTTCCCTATGCTATACTTTATATCCCATGACTATTATGTATTAACAATTTATACTTCTTAATCCCTTCACCTTTTTCACCCATCCCCTCAAACAACCTTCCATCTGGCAAATGGCAAAATGTTCTCTGTATCTGTGAGTCTATTTTTGTTATTTTGTTTTTTAGATTCAATTGTTGATAGATGTTATTTATTGCCATTTTATTATTCATATTTTTTATCTTGTTTTTTTTTTTCTTCTTCTTAAAGAAGACTCTTTAACATTTACTGGTTTGATGGTAATGAAATCCTTTAGCTTTTTGTCTGCCCTTTGATTTTAAATGATGGCTTTGCTGGATAATCTTGGTTGTAGGCCCTTACTTTTCATCACTTTGAATATTTCTTGCCAATCCCTTTTGGGCATTCAGAGTTTCTATTGAGCTCCCTTGAAGGTAACTGCTTTTCCCTTGCTTTTAAGAGCCTCTCTGCCTTTACCTTTTGCATTTTAATTATGATGTGCCTTGGTGTGGGCCTCTTTGGGTTCATCTTATTTAGGACTCTCTGCACTTCCTGGACTTATATTTCCTTCAGCAGGTTAGGGAAGTATCCTGTCATTATCTTTTCAAATAGGTTTTCAATTTCTTGACCTCTGCAGCTAAGATAGCTCTCCCAATTTTTATTCACCACATGTGAGACCAGCCTGTTCTCCTGGCAACCCCATGATGCAAATGTTAGTGAGCTTGAAGTTGTTCCAGAGACTCCTTACACTATCCTTGTGTTTTGGATTCCTTTTCCTTTTTGCTGTTCTGATTGGGTGTTTTTTTTGCCTCCTTTTATTCCAAATTGCTGATTTGGTTCTTAGCTTCATCTACTGTACTATTGATTCCCTATAAATTATTCATTTCAGTTAGTGCAGTGGTCGGCAAACTGTGGCTCGTGAGCCGTGGTTTGCCACTCTGTTGACTAATGAGTTTGCCGACCAATGAGTTAGTGTATTCTTCATATCTGACTGGTCCATTTTTATGCTATTGAGGTTCTCACAAAGTTCATTGAGTATCCTTATAACCAGTGTTTTGAACTCTGCGTCTAGATTGCTTATCCCCATTTAGTTATTTTTCTGGAGTTTTGTTCTGTTCTTTCATTTGGGGCATGTTTCTTTGTCTCATTTTGGCAGCCTCCCTGTGTTTGTTTTTATGTACTAGGTAGAGCTGCTACATCTCTCAGCCTTGGTAGAGTGACTAATTTAGTAGGTGTTCTATAGGGTTCAGTGGCACAGCCTACCCAATCACCCAAGCTGGGCACTTGAGGTGCGCCTCCTGTGTGGGCTGTGTACACCGTCCTCTTATAGTTGAGCCTTAACTGCTGTTGGCACATCAATGGGAGGGATTTACCCCTAGGCCAATCAGCTGCAAGGACTGGCTATGACCACCAATCTCCATGGAGGAGCAGCTGTACAGGGGTCCACCCCACAGAACAGGACTTACTTCAGCTGAGTTCTGGTGCCCACTAAGTCTGCCCCTTGAGTGTATTGCTTGTGGAGGTGGTTGGGTGATGATGCTTCAACTTGGTCTGACGTTGTCCACTGGGTGTGCTGGCTCTGGGGCATTCCATGAGGTACAGGCCAAGGTCAGCCACTGCCTGTATTTTGTCTGGGGCCACTTGGCATGGGCTACAAAGTGATCTGCACTTCTGTCTAGGCTATGTATGTGGGGCTTAGAAATGCCCAGGGGAGGACAAGCTGTGAACCAAGACTGGCTGCTGCTAGTGCTGGGCCTGGGGCTACTTAGCAAGAGGTACAGGGCATGGCTCAGGCCAGATGCTGCTTATTTGAGAAATTTTAGGAAAATCTGAAGCATACAAAACAGGCCATTTGTATGGAAAAACCCCTGGCAACAGCGTGGGTGGGCCTGAAAGTTGGGTGGGATGGGACCTCAAGAAATCACCAGGGCGGGGCAAACAGTGTGAGCCAGGTTCATGGAGTTTTAGATATGGCGCTCACCTGCTAGCTCTGTTGGGGGAGGTTTCATCAAAGAACAATGGCTTCTGCCAGCACTTCTGTCTGGGAGAAAGCTGTCCCCCACTGTCCCCTCCCCCCCCCCCCCCCGGCAGCTCTTGCCCTGATGTTGGACAATTTAGTCCTCCCTGTAAGCCTATAAGTCTCTGGTGCCTTTTAAGCTACTGCCCAGTGCAGCTCAGATGGAAAATGACTGAGTTAAGTCTCTGTGTGGGCCCTTTAAGAGGAATTGCCTGGGACTCCAGCAGCTCTGGACTCCCTCAGCCTCAATCCCTGCTGGTTTTTAGCCAGAAGTTATGGGGACTTCTCTTCCCCACACTGGAATCCTGGGCGGGGGTGGGGAGGTGGTGCTGGTATGGGGCTGGGCCTCTTTGCTCCTCAGGGGTGACCTCTGCAGCTGAGATAGCCCTCCCAATTTTTTTTTTTTTTAATATATTTTATTGATTTTTTACAGAGAGGAAGAGAGGGATAGAGAGTTAGAAACATCGATCAGCTGCCTCTTGCACACTCCCTACTGGGGATGTGCCCGCAACCAAGGTACATGCCCTTGACCGGAATCGAACCTAGGACCCTTGAGTCCGCAGGCCGACGCTCTATCCACTGAGCCAAACCGGTTTCGGCAACCCCTCCCAATTTTTATCCACCACATGTGGGATCAGCCTGCTCTGCATCAGCACCGCACTACCAGTCTTGATGTGGCTTCTTCTTTAATTCCCTAGTTTTAGGACTTCCATTCAGCCAGATTTCAGACCATTCTCAATGATGGTTGTCCTGTAGTTTAGTTGTAATTTTGATGTGGTTGTGGGAGGAAGCATGTACTGCATTTATCTACACTGCCATCTTGATTGGAAGTCCAGAGTTTTTCTTTTGAGGGTGGTGAAATATTCTGAAATTGACTGTGGTGATGGCCGCACAATTCTGAATATACTAAAAGCCTGTTGAATTGTACACTTAGAAAAAGTTCAGTTTGTTAAATAAATGGTTCCGATTTACCTGGTTTGGAAGAAAAAAAAACCCTGGAGGACAGGGAGACAGCCTAACAATAACTTTTGGTAGCCAGGTAACAACTATTTGCACTCCTAGTGTGAGCAACTGTGGGGTCAGACACAAGCTGACTGTCACCTGCACCCCCAATCCATCAGCTTCAGGATCTGGGCACTGGCCCTATCTGGTTTGGCTCAGTGGATAGAGCATCAGCCTGTGGACTGAAGGGTCCCGGGTTTGATTCCGGTAAAGGGCACATGCCTGGGTTGCAGGCTGATTCCCAGAAAGGGGCATGCAGAAGGCAGCCTATCAATGATTTTTCTCTCTCATCATTGCTGTTTCTATCTCTCTATTCCTCTCCCTTCCTCTCTGAAATCAATAAAAATATACTTAAAAAAAAAGAAAGATCTGGGCACTGCAGGAGAAAAAAGGGTGGCTGAAGCCCATGTCAACGCCCGGGAAACACTGACAGGTTCCACCCAAGGTGGAAGCACAGCAGGGAGTGAGAAGCAGCTGATAGGCCAGAGCAGAGGCTGGTTATAGGGGTCTGGAGCCATGCTGTAATTTTCTTATCTCATCCCAGAAGGTGTAAGCAGAAGCAACATGCTCAGAGGCCTCAATTGCAGTGATTTGGGAGGTGGCTAGGTGAGTGATCATGGACAGGCAGTGGAGACCGAGAGGATCAGATCCCAAAATGTACAAAGAAAATGCATTGGCCTTCAGCACTCCTGGGATGCAGGAACAGAGAAACAGAAACAGGCTGGCTTGAGGTCTCTGCTAGGATGACCGGGGCCTAGTCTGCAGAGCACCAATTGTAATCTATGAGGAGAAATGGCCTGCCACAGAAGAGAGGGGTTCTGGCTTGGATAAGTGTCAAGGCGGGTCTGGGCTCCAGGTTTAGATGTGTTCTGAATCCTGGAAGTGGATACATCTTCCAGGGACACATGATAAGCAGAAAGCTGGAATTACCCAGACCCTGGTGTGTGGGGAAGAGAACACTGAGGCAGGATGGCCTGGTGGAGGAAGGTCACTGGGGTACTTTAGTAGATATGCATGTGGGAGGGAGTGGGGACCAGAGTGAGTGGGCTGAGTGGGAGGAGGGGCTGTACGCTGAGCTGGGATGGGCTTCAGCTGGGTATGTGCCTGGGGGCCATAGTTTGCCAGCACATGAGCTAGATCATGTGTCTTACACTGAAATTCCTACTAATTAGGGAAAGTCTTATTTTTTCTATTAAGTTCTGTTGCCCATGGAATTTGGCTTGGATTGGGAGGAGCTACTATTGCACGCACATCGAGTGAAATATGCAATATGGCTTTGGAATGTTTAAATGTCAACTCTGATACAACTTGCTGCAGGAAAGGTCTGTGTGGATTGATGGTCCTCTCATGAGAGCCCCCTCCTTTTCTCTATACTTGAGGACCCAGCCTCTGTGGCAGAAGTAGGGTGGGAGAATCCATTTCCTTTTAAAGACTCACCACTTTTGGTGAAGACTCAAGACACAGGGTATGAGGTCTTCACAGGAGAACCCGGTGAGGTCCCACAGCTGAGTGCTCCAGGGCTGTGCTGGGAAGAAAAGCAGGAATGGTGGGGCTGTTCTGACACCCACTCACCCATACAACCCAGATGGTTCTGTTGTGGGATTTCCTGGAGCTCAGGGTTGCAAAGACCCCACATACAAAGCATGCCTGGTCACTGTCAACAGTGTGGGAAATACAGGGGTGGGCAAAAGTAGGCATAAGTTGTTCATATGGAAAATCTATAATAATAAAAGCATAATATGCAAATCAACCGAATGGCCAAACAGCGGAACGACCGTCCAGACGTCCTTCTGGACGAAGCTGGGGCTGCGAGGCCTGAGGCAGCCAGGGCTGCAAAGGCCTACTCTTGCATGAATTTCGTGCATAGGGTCTCTAGTAATATAATTAGTAAGTAATAATACAAGCCTGGCTGGTGTGGTCAAGGTTCGATTCCTGGTCAGGGCACATGCCCAAGTTGCAGGCTCAATCCCCAGTATCGGGGCATGCAAGAGGCAGCCGATCAATGATTCTCATCACTGATGTTTCTATACCTCTCTCCCTCTCCCTTCCTCTCTCTGAAATCAATAACATATTTTAAAAATAAATAAATAATAATACAAGAATAAATACTGTGTTTGGTGTACTATAATTGTAAACCTACTTTTGTCCAACCCTGTACTTAAGCTAGAACCATCCCTAACCTCACTCCCAGAGGATGGCTTTTAGTCCATTCTGGTGTTTTCTTCTCCAGGAGAAGTGGGCCTGCTTCTTTTTCTCCCCTCGCCCCACTTATATCTGAGCATCATCTTCTGACTCCAGGAATTGCCCAGGCCCCTGGCTCAGCCTGTGCTGAGCGGCTGGCCTGAAGAGCAGGATCCTTACTTTGCCCATGTGTCAACCTTGCTAGCAGCAGGGCGGCTGAGGCCAGGCGTGCTGGGGAGTAGATGGCCAGGCTGGTGTGCAGTAGGGAGAGCTCGCAGAGGAAGCTGCACAGGTGCTGGGTTCTTGGTGGCATAGGGATCAGCGTCAGCAAGATGTCCTTGTAATCGACCACAGTAGGGACCTAGTCAGAATCGGAAGGCAGACGTGAGGTGGGGTCTCAGCACACAGAGAGCTCATCTACCCACTCAACAGGGAGGCTGGCCCAGCACAGAGTCTGGCATGACTGATGTTCAAGATGGTTGCCAGGCATGTGGTGATAAGATGACCTCTGGGTCCAGGACTTCTCAGAGCAGGAAAGTTCAATGCTATGAGGTTGCCCTCAGATCCTGCCACTCCCTCATGTGACCTCCACTTGGATTTACAAAGAAAAAGAAAAAAGGCCACTTACTCGAATCTTCCCTTCCAGTGCAGAAATGATCTCTCCCATCATCCTCACCAGGTCCTCATACTTGTATGTATTGTCTGTGAGCCACACAGCTTCCCGGATTGTCAAGATCTCTTTGTTGATGAACCTGGAATATGAGATGGGGTCTGAGAATTGAGCTCAATTCCCTCAGTAAGGCAATCACTTTAGGCTTCAGTAAAAGAGGCTGGAGGTGAGAGTGGGGGGGTCAAAGAATAGACCTGGGTGCGTGTGGCTACAGATGGGAACTGAAGAAGTCACATAACCCTGTCATAAGGGGCTGGAAAGGAGGAGGGATTAGTGCCACAGACCACTGTGAGTGGCTGGACCGCCAGGCACACAGATGTTTCTGCCAAAGGCACTCATGAATGACATGACTGGTCAATCCTCTTGGTGAGTGAGGGGGATTTGCCCTGCTTTGTGCCAGATTCTACAGTGAGTATAAATGGCTTAAATCTAGGAGGTACATGAGCCAACAGAACTGAGCTAGAGGTTGTTTGAAGGTTTGTACATAGCACAGAGTCTGGCCACTGGAAATCTGATTGTCCATTAGGCAGGTGGTCACCCTGTTCTCTATTCTCCACGAGAGCCAACTATCGGTGAACACACTGGTCCAGTGGCCTGCTGAGGGTGCCTCCCCTGGTGAGGGTGGACTGGGGCCAGGCCTGTGATCGCTTTGTTCTAAGACTCTGCAGCTCCCACACTTGCTGGAGCATGGGGACCACAGGTGCTGAAAGGTGGAGATGCAAGTGTAGCTGATGAGAGCCCTGTGCTTGGAGTCATGGCAAGTGCTGCTTTGAGAGCAGAGGTGGGGTTATCTCAGCCTCTAAAAATTTTAAAGAAATTAGCATCTCACCGCTTGTCAGTTTGTGATCCAATAACTTGGTTTCTGTGGGCAAGGATGTAAGTATGCCACCTAGATACAGGAGGCAGGGGCCCTGTCTATTCAGTGCTCTCTGGTGAGGAGACCTGAAATACTGAGGGGCCCAAACAGTGTGCAGCAGTCGGCTTGCTGACCCTGAGTCCATCATGCTCCCTCCACCTATTGTCATATGACCATGCTTTCTAGTTACATGTGGCCATGTGACTGAGCTTGCTGCAAAGATGGACATGGTGACTTTAGGGGTCATGGTATGTGGTGGCAGAGAATAAGACAGAAACTAGGGTTCCTCTGTGACCTCCATGAAACAGAAAGTCCATCCCAATAACATGAAGAGCCTGGATCTTATGCCTCTGGGTTATTGTGCAAAAGAAATCAATCTCCCTGTAATTCACACCACTGTGTGCAATGAGCCTGTTCCTTATTTCCCCCAAGCCTTGCAGACAAGGACGGTTGGTCAGGAAAGCACTGCCCAGGGGAAATGGCAGACCATCTGGTTTAGGAAAACTAGAAAATACAAAATGTATGGTGGGAATCACTGTTTATATTACTTCCAAAGGCAAAACTGAGTGGACAGGTATTTGTTCAAGACAGCAAATTTAGGTAATAAATAAGATTGAGAAACACATTCTTGGGAACTTGATTGCCAACAAGCAATCTTTCATGATCTTGGGTGGAGGACTATGACTTTCCCTCCTTGTTGAGTCACCCTCACCAAGTAAGGCCACACTCTGGGTCCTGAGACCATGTGCTGGGATGAGTGGCTGCCCACACACCCAGCTCAGCTGTCCCTGTGGGAACGACTACGTGGCTTGGGCACTCCCTAAAACTCAAACCCCCATCTAACCAAATGAGGCCCTGGAGCTTTATTTCACTGAAAAGCCAGCCCATGCACTAGGGCATAGCTGTGGGGAGCTTCTCACCGAGTGCAGATGACCATGCAGGCAATGCCCAGCAGCTGGAGCCTGTACCGGGGCACCAGCCTCCTCCGTAGGTATCGGTCCACACACTCCACAGTCAGGTGAAGGCAGAGGCTTGTGAAATCCTTCATGGTGGCAACTTCTACCAGCCAGTCGATTAGAATGTACCTTTGGGAAGAGCACCACCCCTGAACACTAGAGCGAGCATTCATGAGTGTCCTATCTCCCAATCCAGATGGTCCATCTGTCTCAAGTGAGAGAGCTGGTCATCTGCACTATTGGTTTACCCAGGAACCATCCCAGGCTGAGATGCTATATTCAAAGGGGTTAGGGAGGCCCCACATCTCCTGACATTGTTTCTGGGAGGTAGGTGGGCTCATATATCTGTGTCTCTGCCTCCCCCAAAGGGTCCCCCAGGCACTGGAAAGACCTGATACTCACAGGTAAGGGACAAGGTAGAGATGAGACAGATCAGAGACCCCAGGACCAGAGAAAAGACACCCAAAGGCGCGAGAGCTTTGGCCCTCCTGCAACTCACCTATGGGGACATTTACCAAAACCTTCTGCAATGGAGCAAAGAGCCAAGAACACAACTAAAGCAGAATGCACTGAGCCCATGAACTGGACTTTCTTAATCACCACCAATCCTGATGGAGCACAGAGCCAACACACATGGGGTCCTTCCTCGAGAGGGCTACAGCCTGGGGTCAGGGACACAGACATCACAAAGGAATGCTGCGTGCAATGGGAAGGATACCAGAGTACAGGAAATGCCTTTCTGAACAAAGGAGAGGGGGCGCAGAGAATAGAAGTAAGAGAAAAATCGTGATTCTGCACAGACAGGGTAGATGGGATCCTGGTGTCAGCCAGGACAGAAGCATCTCTTAAATGCGGAGGGAAGGAGGGAAAGATGGGGTCAAAGTGGTGGAATGGAAGGAGGAGGGAAGCAATGGAGGTGGAATGGAAGGAGGAAAGGATGAAGGAGGAAGACAAGCCTCTAGTTTCTCCCAGAAGGAGGAAGACAGCATGCGTATCAGGTGTTTGAGGTTTAAACTAGCCACTATTGTGAGGCGAGCGTGATAACCACTATACTACGGAAACAACGGCCTAAACCAGCCACTATTGGAACAGAAGAGGAAGTTCCCCTACACAAATAGATTAACAAGCTTAATCTGGCTTATAAAAACAGAATAACCAAAGTATATACTTAAAATGGTTAAATCTGAAACTAATATAATGTTACATGTCAATTATACCTCAGTAAAAAAAGAGAAAAAGTTGGCAGTTGCTAGGCACAGAGGAAAATGGAAAGATGCTAAACTCAAGGGCTGAAATGTTATCTCAATAAAATTATTTTAGTTCTTAACAAGGAAAAAAAAGTGAAATTTATTACACCTTGCTGCCCCCAAAATAGCAAGTCCAAAAGAAAAAAAGAAAAAGAAGGGCAGACTGAGAGGGGCACAAGGTGTTCTCAGCATATTTCTTCCAACAGAAAAAGGGAAGAGCTGAGAGGAGGGGGGAAGGGGTTGCCACCACCACCACAGGCACAAAGCACAAAAGCTCTGTGACATTTAATGTGGGATCTAAGGATGATGCAGCCCTCACCATGTGTGTTAGACATTGAGCCTCTCCAGGAAACGCTAGATCCTTCTAAAAATAAATGTTTACTGAGAATTTACTATGTGCTGGGCATTGTCTACTCGAGTATACCCAGAGCCTGCCCATTATAAATCCAAATGTATTAGAAATCTCTTACATAAGCTTACAAAATTATTCACATTTTCCATTTTACTAACATGTTCTGTAATTGAATGTAAGAAGTGCCTTATCTCTAAACCTTGGAGGAAAATGGACCTGCAGGAAGAGGTGGGTACTGCTGGGGTTTCAGGACACCAGGCACATTGCAGCTGCCCCAGAGGGCATAGCTCCTGGTTCAGGCTGGCTCAGACAGCCATGGAGTTTCACACACCAAGTTGATGATTATAAGGATAGCTTATAAAGAAAAGGTGGTTTGGGGGCTTCAGAAAGATGTTTAAAATGGTTTAACTTGTTCTGAGGCTTAAAAAGGAAAATTGGAGAGAGCAACACTTTTAGGACAAATATTTTCTCTTAAAAGCCCTGGATAACTTAGAAAACACACACACACACAAATGGGGTGATCTTAGTGGGGTTGATAACCCAGAGTGCTCTGTGATAGGTGGCTCAGGTGAAACAGAATGGATAGCTCCCTTTGCACCAGAGACCAGTGGTCACTCTGCCTTTCAATCAGAAGCTCTGGCTTGAACCCCTCACCTCATCGTGTCGTTGAGTCCCTTCTGCACGGAAAAGACCTCCTGCTTATTAGCAGCGTGGGAAGCCTGAAAGAGCTGGCAGACTATCTCATTGGATGCTTTCATTTCTAGTCCAAGCTGGTTTCCATTTGCACAGGCTTTGGCTAAAGACAGCTGAGAAGTAAAGACATGCAGAATGAGCATAAAGCAGTGACTTTTGAGGTTTACCATTTCCAAATGTGAAGAGCTTTTGAGAGAGAAGACTTGTATTCACATTTGCCCTCCTGATGCCTCAAGCCTTCTGGAACCAGTATGACTAAGATTTTAATAATTCCTTTTGAAATAAGTAATATATCACATGATAAAGAATTTAAAAAAGGATAAAAGGTATGTAATGAAATGTTAGTCCCCTTCCTAACCTGGTACAGCAGTTCAACCAATAAGTGTTTGGCAACTTAAAAAAAAAAAAGTATATTTCTATTCAACTCCCAACTGTGAAAGCTAGATACTCCAGAAGGAAGCTGCATAGCAAAGTGGCAAAGAGCAGGCTGGGGGCTCAGATGACTTGACTTTAAAATCTGAGCCTGAATGTGACTGCTGGGAAATTAGGGGACTGTTCTATGCCTCAGTTTCGCTTTTCATGAAGTGGCATATAGCACCTGCTTCGGTAGATGGATGTGAGGATTAACTGAGCTTTGCACAAGACCCAACCAGCAATATCAACCATTTCTATGTATTTCCTTTCAGATTCTTCTATGCACCGATAACAGTGTGTATATGCATTTGTGTTTAAGTATATTCACATCTAATCTATTCTTTGCTCACCTAACAATAACAATATGGTTCCTTAGGAAATGAAATATCTGTAAACATGTTTCATTTGTTCTTCTTTTTCAGGTATTTCTGATGTGTTTTACTATTATTTTGGAACATCTTTGTGCAGCTTTTTTAGTACCTGTACCTGTCTGTTCACATGATCAGTCCACAAGAATGGCTCTGCTAAGCATTTTGCTACTTATGTGCAAGTGCTTTCTGAAAGGCAGGACTCAATGTTCACACCAATAGGGACACTATTTTATTATATCTCTGCCAGCAAAAACAGCTATTGTTAAAAATTGTGTTGTTGCCCTGACCTGTTTGGCTCAATGGATAGAGCATCGGCCTGCAGACTCAAGGGTCCCAGGTTCGATTCTGGTCAAGGGCATGTACCTTGGTTGCGGGCACATCCCCAGTAGGGGGTGTGCAGGAGGCAGCTGATGGATGTTGCTCTCTCATTGATGTTGCTCTCTCATCGATGTTTCTAGCTCTCTATCCCTCTCCCTTCCTCTCTGTAAAAAATCAATAAAATATATTTAAAAAAAAAAATTGTATTGTTAAAAATTTTCTTAAGTCATTAGCTATCTATTAAAACACACACATAAATATACATAATCTGCTAATGTGACCAGCTGTGAGCTGATTAAAATGCATTGCCCTTTCAGCCAGCAGTGATGGGAATGCTGCTACTTTGTTTCCTCAGTTGTGCTTATTTCCTCTTTTCTCAGAGGGCACTGAGGCCCTGTGGACTCTATCAGGACCTTATTATTCTTATTGATGAGTTTGAGCTTCAAGTAGAACCACATTGTGATTGTCATGTCTTATAAATTTGCTGACTGCCTTTTTGGACATAAACATTACAGTGCTCTGTGACATGTCAGGCTGAGCCACCTACCGCTTTGTGATTTCTTTCCTAGCTTTTGAGGGTAGGTGACTCTCAACCATCCACTTGATTGGTTGAGCTTCTACCCGCTGGCTTTGTCTTGAAATCTCGACTTTACAGCTACAAGGGGAGAGCGCTTAAAGAACACCAACTATAAATCCCTAAGGGTTCTGGTTCTGACACTGGACAACCTGGTGAGCAGGTCAAATAATGAGAATGAGACAGCACTCCACATGCCCACCTGCTCTAAGGAGCTTCAAGATCTGTTGCTGAGGTAAGCTTTACCTGCAAGACAACTTTAGACCAGTATGAATTTTGACAGCAAATGCAGTCCCAAGGCACTTAGAAATTAAGAGACTGGCTTAGCCCTAACCAGTTTGGCTCAGTGGATAGAGCGTCGGCCTGCGGACTGAAGGGTCCCAGGTTCGATTCCGGTCAAGGGCATATACCTTGGTTGCGGGCACATCCCCACTCGGGGGGGTGTGCAGGAGGCAGCTGATCGATGTTTCTCTCTCATCGATGTTTCTAAGTCTCTATCCCTCTCCCTTCCTCTCTGTAAAAAATCAATAAAATATATATTAAAAAAATAAAGATAATAAAAGTCTGCGTGTGGACGAGGAACTGTACGTTTAAAAAAAAAGGGGGGGGGGGCTGGCTTAGAGGCAATGGGCTTTGAAACAATAGGGTGGTAAAGGACAGCGAAGAAGGCAGCAGTTCCAGGCTCTCCTCCCACACACGCCAGAGCTAAACTGCTTTAAGACACAACTCCAGTTTTATTGCCTCCTGAGTGAGAGTCCAGGAGGTAAAGGCCAGCTCCCTCCTCACCTGGGCTTCCCAGCAGCCTTTGGCAGCATAGTCCCTGAGTTTCCGGAAGTTGTGGAGGCATCGTCCGGGATCAGACATCTGTCAATGGAAGAAAAGTCACCATGACTTTACATGGTTGTGTCTCTGGAAAAACTCAGAACTGACCTACAGGATCTTTAAATGTCCCCCCAACATCCCCAGAGGGTCTCTGACTGCACTTTCATCCAGGCCTTTTATTCTCCAAATGACGGTGGTCATTTTGGGACAGTGCTGAGAGTGGCCCACTAAGCAGCGGTTCCCAGGGGCCTACTAGATGAGGATCCTTCCTGTGCTGACAACCTCGTCCAAGGGCCAATTTGGAGACTGTGCCTTTGGCCAACATAATTCCTCCTCTCCCCAGACCCTGGTCCACTCACATCCGTCATTCTGTCACTTTCCCAGAGGAGGTACGAACTGGTCAAACATCCCTGATTGGCAGACTCTTCAAACAGATCACGAGCCTGCTTCTTTTTCTCTTCATCCTGGAATAAGTCCAAGCAGTTTATTCTTTTCTTATCCTCTTTCTGGTAAACCATTCTAGTAACCATCTCCAACTTTCTCCATATCTCTAAGTGTTCCCATGCATTGCTTTTTAATAATAATCGGAGTAGAAATGATTTCTCTAAAGACATACATTTGACAATCAATGGGGAAACTGAATTCACAAGTTCTGCCCTCACAGGTTCTGTTTTCTCCTTGACCAGGTTTGTGTTTGGTTTGGCCCTAGGCCTACTGGAGGGCAAGCCCTCCACACTGAACCCCCCAGATGGTGATGTTGGAGGCCATCTTGGGGCTCCTCCACCTTCTCCCTCATGCTCAGTGTACCTCCCTGTTACTGTCAACACACACCTGTCACCAGAAGCCATCACCTTCCCTGACTTTGCTGCAGAGGGAGTTCCTTAATAACAAAGCTTGTTAAAGCTTTCTCAAATGTGGAGAGGTCTGGGTGAGGAGTGGAGAGGCTCACCAATAGAACCATGAAACAAATACGCACACTCAGACACTCTGCCTAGCTCCACGCAGCCTCTCACAGTCAGGACTCTGGCTTTGAACCCTGGACAGCCCCTTTTGCTGCCTTTCACTTACTTCCTCATCCTTGGTGTCTGTGGCTGGCAGAAAGGTGAGCAGCATGGAAATGTGAAGCTGCTGTATTCTGTATGCTCACCCAGGCCAGGCACACATAAAACTCAGAATCCAAGTGGGATGGAAACTCAACTCACCTCAAAAAGATTCAGTACTCTCCCCAAGCAGTGCAGTATGGACGCTCTGTGAGCCTAGGAAAAGGAGGAGAAAGAAGTATGACCACCAGAGGAGAGAACATTCGGGCTGCCCCTCCCAGTCTGTGGGGTTTGCAGAGGACTGCCTGCTTCATGGAACCTCTGTCTTGCCTTTCCAGCTGTCAGTGTGCCTGCAGTCCAGCTCATCAGATTCCCCTGAACCCTGGCTCTGAGGCCTCCTCTCCTGCTTGGGCATTTCCAGACGCTCCCACATCCATACTATTGATTTTCTGTGCCTCCACTGCCCTCAGGTCTCTGACTTTATATGGTCCACAGCATCTCTCCTCAAGGTTTCTCACCTCCCGGGATTCTGTGGGGCTTGAACTGCCCAACGCTGCCCACCCTACATGCGCCCCTGGCCAGGACTCACTCTTTGTAGCTGGCACTCTGCTCTGAGGCTCTCATGAACCACGGCCTTGCAGCAGCTTCCAGACACTGACCACGGAGGGCGGATGAAGAGCCAGATGAAAGGCGCAGCACTGACATTCAGTCGCTCAGCGAGACTAAAGTAGTGAGAGGCTTTCAGGCCATTCACTTCTGCACGGGCCTCATCAGACACAGACACTGTAGAGGCGGATAGAACATAACGCAGGGATGTCTCAAGGACAAATGTGAACGTTCTCCATGATCTTTTGTGAACGTCTAAAACCCCAAGTCCACTGCAGTGCTGAGCTGCTGGTGTTTTAGGATAAAAGCCCTCCAGAATGGGGGGCTCCTTCCCTTTCTCCCCCTACTTTGTGAATCATGTACCTCTGCCAGGGTCTTCCCAACAGCCTGGATTTTGAAGGTTGTGAAGGTGCTCTCTGTGAAGGTGTTATATGCCCACTCTCCCTCCTGTTGAGAACTGCTGGCAACCCCCCTGCTAACAAGTTTATTTTGGGGGTAATGATAATTTTCAAAATTAGACAGTGGTGATGGCTGCACAACTCTGTGAATATACTAAAAATCACTAGGTTGTATACTTTGGATGGGTGAGTTGTATGGTATGCGAATTACGTCTGGGAACTGCTATCTGATGGGAGGTTTGGGGCAGGACTGCAGCTTTTCTCAGCCTGGAGGAATGCTCATTGTTTCTATTAGTCACAACAGTCTTGTCAACTGACCACGTGCAGGGGCTATTTCTCAATAAGATGCCAGATCTTTTAGAAGCAGAAAAACAGCTGTTATACTCAAATCTTTATGTGTTTTGGGAACCAGACAGGATGGACCCTAGGCTAGTCCTTAGTGAACTAAGCAAGCAGGCAGGAATTGGTAGAAGGCCACATAAGATTCTTTCAAAGAGCACCTGACCTTTGGGGGTAAAGAAATTCAGTCACCATGCTGGCTTTGACCTGCTTGTACTTGCCTCTGGTTTAGAGCCTTGGCTACCTGTGTTCTTGATATCCTACAGAATTAGGCACACTTTGACCACTGCCCCAGAGTTCCACAGAGGAACTGTGGCTGAGGCAAGGAGACAGAGTCTACACACAGGTTTTGGTGTTAACTGGACAGAGGGCAGGCAGCCAGGGAAAGGCTGCTGCCTGAGTAGCCCTCATTCTAAGGCTCTGCTCAGTCCTTCTTTGCTGACTAAAATGAAAAGATTTATTAAAATGAGAGTTGAGTCTTCCAACGTACAAAAATCAAATTTCATCAATGGGCCCCTCAGTAGGGCACCTCTGGGCACAAGCTCCTTGGAGAAGACAGTAAGGCAGACCTCCAGATATAGTAAGAAGAGCAACTAAATTACAAACACTGAGAAGAGCTTATGCTTGTTCTAAAACATCAAAACCAAGAGGGGCAACGCTAGTTCCAGATCTGCAAGGACTTACAGCCTTCATTGTAGAGGTAGGCAATGCCTAGCTTCACAGCAGCTTCAAAATTTCCCTTTTCAGCAGCCCTACAACATTAAGAACATAAAATACCACAGAATTATATTCCATCAAGGTTATGTTCCATCACAGCAATTGAAGCTAGAGTACTTATTTTCTGCATAGCAACTTTTTTTAGGTAATGCAGTTATATATCATCTATCCATGACATGCTACATGAACCTTAAAAACATGCTAAGTGAAAGAAGCCACATGTTGTATGATTCCTTATATGAAATCTTCATAATGGGCATATCCAGAGAGAGGAAACAGATTAGCAGTTTTCTAGGGTTTGGGGGATTGCAGGTAAAATAGGAAATGCCTGCTAATGGGTACAGGGTCTCATTTTGGGGTAATGAGAATGTTATAAAGTTAGATAGTGTTGATGGTTGCACAACTGTGACTATATTAAAAATCATCAAGTTGCACCTTTAAAAAGGGTAAATTGTATTGTTTGTGGGTTACATCTCAGGTGGCCTGCCTGAAACTATTGGCACACTTGGACGGTGTGTTTAGTCATTGTCATACTAGGATTCACAGGCCTTAGGGCTCCCACCCACTATGGTCCTCCCTCTGGGTCCCATCTCTAGCAGGGGGATGGGATCAACTAGTGAATGAAATGCATTAAGATTTAAATCATATGGTTTTGACCAAAAGAAAGGAACTGAATAAAGTTTCCACACACAGGCAACCTGGGTTTGAGTCACAAGGGATGGGTCACAGCCCAAGAGGGACTCTTCAGAAGCACCACTGTGACTAATGAGAGCTAGGCCTGTGCTGGTGGTAAGGATGACTGATGACTGTGCTGGAAGTCATGTGACTCAGTGGGTGAGGCTGACTGCCCTTAGTTGCTTCCTTGGGGGGATAAGGAATTGGCAGAGGCTACAGGAAGAAAATCATTCCCAGGTCAGGCCTTGGGACACACGCTAAAATATCAGGGAGGCCCCAAGATGGGAGAAAACCAAGCTATTCCCAGGGTGCAGAGATACCTTTCAAAGAGCTTCAGGTTCCTTGGAGAAGGCCATAGCTCTTGAAAGCTGGCACACGCCCACACGCTGGCATGGTTGTCCACCAGGTACTTCAGGTGGGAGTGCACCTGCAGAGCAACGGAAGCAGGGTAGGTGGGAATTAAGGGACCGTCCCAGAAGCCATGCCTCTGGAGCTCTTGAAGACAGAATGTAGGGCCTCCTGAACCCTTCCCTACCCAAGCAGTAAAGGCCCCACTCTGTGTCTTAAAGTAACAGTGACGTTGAATAGAAAAAAGAGCCCAGAAATAAGTTTCTCTGTGACTCTAAAGGTGGAGACAGTGGTCCTGGAAGGGGGAATAAGCATCTAGACCAGTGGTTCTCAACCTTCCTAATGCCGCAACCCTTTAATACAGTTCCTCATGTTGTGGTGACCCCCAACCACAAAATTATTTTCGTTGCTACTTCATAACTGTAATTTTGCTACTGTTAATGAATCGTAATGTAAATATCTGTGTTTTCTGATGGTCTTAGGTCGCGACGCTAGCAGGGTCGCCTAAGACCATCGGAATACACAGATATTTACATTACGATTAACAGTAGCAAAATTACAGTTATGAAGTAGCAATGAAAATAATTTTGTGGTTGGGGGTCACCACAACATGAGGAACTGTATTAAAGGGTCGCAGCATTAGAAAGGTTGAGAACCACTGATCTAGTCTGAGAAAGAGGGGATGACACCTCTGTACAATATATAGCTACAAGGAACAGAGGAACCAAATCTAAATCTAGGACAAAAATCTGGTTTTTGTTGTTGTTTTAAAATTTTTATTGATTTCAGAGAGGAAGGGAGGAGAGAAAGATAGAAACATCAATGAGAATCATTGATCAGCTGCCTCTTGCACGCCCCCTACCGGGGATCGAGCTCACAACCTATGCATGTGCCCTTCCCCAGAATCAAACCCTCCTGGGTCCCTTCAGTCCGCAGGCCAAGGTTCTATCCACTGAGCCAAACCAGGAAGGGCCAAAAATTCGTTTTGTATTGTTCTGCCTGGAGTCTTGCAGTGGGAGCATGAATGGAGCCTAGAGGTCAACAGGGACTCTTGGAAAAGACTGACAACAGCCTCAGGTAGGACATGGAGCCTCTGCTCTGGGTGGGAGCCCTGATCACTGGTTAGCAATTTAAGCGCTAACGTTCCCATCGCCATTGGAAACTCAGCACCCATGGATATTATGACCCAAATAGAGGCGGCTGTGGGAGCTGGAAAAGTGGGTTCTTGTTTTCCCACGAATTTACTGTATGCCTTGGGTTAAGTCATTCAAAATGAGGCTGCAGTTCCAATGTCTGTAAAATAACTCTTAGTCCCTTTCAGTACTGAATATTACATGGGATTTGTTCTCAAGGATATACTTTTATTCTTTTTAATGATATCTTAATTTTTCTCAAAAAAATTTTAAAAATTTATTTTTCATGTAAAATTGAGATAGTGTTAATTTCAGATATAATGTCTTATGTCTTAAGAGATACAAATTTTACTGCCATAAAAAAGTGGCTTCTTTGTTAAACATTATAGTGAATGTACTACCTTTAGCTTTTCTGTGATCAGAACAAACTCAAGCATCTATTAACAATTATCATACTTGTTTCTCTGTTCTCTTTTGAAGCCAAAGCTCTGTTCTGACATTTAAGAATATGAAACCTTGATGGAATGACCAACAATGCTAGGGCTGGCGCTATTTTCTTTTTCTTTTTTTTTTTTTTTTTGGGCTGGTGCTATTTTCATCTGGCAACTTACAGATCGAACGGCAAGGATGTCCCCAACAGAAAGCCATTTCAGGATATGAAAGAGCACATCTTCTGGGAGACTCAAGATGGTTAAGTTTCTGGGTCGTCTTCTTATTCTTCGCTTTGTAGGATAACAGAAACACTTGGCACACCTACAGTGGATCACTTAAGAAAAAGAAACAGAATGGTCTCAGTGATGTGTTGGAAAGGAGCTATGCTGATATGAAGTTATATCTGAAGATGATTTAACAGTTATTGTTCCCTGTCCCACGAAAGAAATCAGCCATATTTCTAGTCCCCAACAAAGAATAAAGGAGTAGTATTATAAGGATAACAGAAGACATCATCATTTATTCAAATATTCACTAAGTATCGATGGTGAATAGCAGAAAATCATGTAACTTGGCTATTGGGAAACTTTCTGATCCAGAGTCCAGATGATAACCAGGAAGGGGAAACAAGCGGCCAATGGGATGAGGTCTCTCAATGAAGCCCCCCCGGAACTCTTGCTGATCTCTTTGCTCCATTTGCATACCTGACTAAAATGCATAATGTTCAATAAGGATCCGTGGACTTGGGAACAACCCGGTTTTCGAGTCCAAACTAAGAGGGTCAGTTCCACAGGGAATCAAAGGCTGAAATTGCAGGACAGCTTGGTCCCCCCTCTGCCCAGTGTCCTCTCTCTCCATGGGGGTCGGGGGGAAGGGTCATTCCAACTCCAGCAGCTCCTTCCTCATTCTAAGTAGAAGCCTTAGAAACTCCCGGGCAGGACCCCTCACCTACAATTTACCTGGTTTCCCATCCAGCACTGCGCCCCCCGCCCCGCTCTTAACCTGGGTCTTCCCATCAGCAGTTAACGTGCCGCGAAAGCCCGACCTACACTCAGGGTGACCAGTTCCCACAGATTACGTGGATTTTAACCACACTGTCCTCAGTCCCTTAATGTAGGACAGGCACGGGAACGCTTAACCGCCACGGCGACAACCACCGGAACCGCGGCAGCGCTCACAGTCCTCTCCAGGTGCTGGGACCCGCGCGGGGCTTTCACGCGGACCTGGGCGCGTCTGGCATTTAAACTGCGCGCCGGGCAAGTGCCGCCGGGACCCCAGGCCAAAGGGCTCGCGCCGGCCTGCAGTCTCGGGCCGCCCGCCCGCCGCCCCCGCCGCCGCCCGCACCCTGCGCCCCGCACTCACCACTGCCGCTCCCCATCGCCACCTGCGCCCGCAACCTCCGTCGCCTCAGTCGCCTCAGTCTAAGCAGCACCAGCCGCCGGCCAGCCCAGCGCGCACCGCCCCACGCACGCGCAGACCCGCCCCGCCGCCCGCTCTAGTTTTCAAACGCACCCAGCGCTTCCATTGGCCCGTCTGGGGGGGCGCGCGCCGCAGGTCTACAGGGCTCCGCCCTCGGCCACGCCCCGCTCGCCGGCTCCGGGCGCCCTCGATTGGCCGCGCCAGGACGCGAATTCGAACGCCGGCCGTTGATTGGCGGAGCCCGTGAAGCCTCCGGCTCCCTCGTCCTGGCGGGGGTCTGGGAGGAGCGCGGTTCGGAGTCGGCGGGCAGGGGCTTCTTCAGTCCGAGTTGGCCCGCGTGGTTCCGGGCTGATCGGTGCTTGGCCCTCGCTGCTGACGGGGCATCTGAGTTCCCGGCCACCGGAACCCACAGTGCGCAGTAGGTTGTCAGTGCAGGTCTGTGGACCCTGCGGGCGCGGGGTCTTGCGGCGCAGCTGGGCCCCGGACGGGGTTGTCTACCTGTGTGGACGCAGAAGAGCCAGCACCCGGGCATTGCGTCCAGGTGGCCCCTGACCTCCGACCCTCACCTACCCCTAGGCCGTACGCCTATTTCCCGTCCGTGCGTCAGGCGGGGAGACCTGAGGTTGGGGACCAAGCCAGTAATTGCATAGATTGTAATGGCAGAAAGTGGAATGGGAGTTCTGGGCTCGAAATCATCCACTCAGCAAGCACGTTTGCCCCCTTCTTCCCCAGTAACAAGGCTCACCCTGGACCCTTAGTCCGTACCTGTCCCAGGACAAGCACTAACCCTCTCACTTTGACCAGGTATCTCCCCAACTCTGTCTCCAGTATCGCCTACTGCCACCCTGGGGGCCCTTCCTAACAGGGAAGTGCACAGTTGCTTGCTTTACTTGGCTATTGCCAGCCACTGCTGGGCATTCTGTTCATTTGGAGGTTATCCGGCAGTGCCTACATGGCCTGTCTTTCACGAATCAACTCACGTTCCACCTCTTCCATGAGACATTCTAACAAGGAAAGAAATGCAATCTCCTGGCCTAGAGAAGCGAAGGAATCTGAGTCATGGCTCAGACCCCTCCTCCCACAGCCTCAATTAGCTGTTATGTCCCCTCTGTTCCCCCATTCCTCATGCTCCCTGAACCTTATGGTGTCCCGGCTGCTGCCAGTCTGGAGCAGGAGATGGATGATCACAACAAAGGATTTGAAAGTCTCAGTGGTCCCAAAATGACAAGGGGCTGAGGCCCTGGAATTTGGTGGTGGCAGAGAGGGTGGGGTGATGTGCACGGGAAGTAGAATGGATAGAGCCGAACATTCTTGGGGCCTGCTCCCCAGATGCCCCAGATTTCTCATCCTTCTTCATACCTTTTTTTCCATTGGTTACCCTTTCCCAATTTGTTACTTTGTTGCCCTCCTCCCCTGCATTGTTACTTTGTTACCCGTTTTCCCCAGGCAGAGGTAGTTCTTTCAGTGTTAGATTTTGGAAGCACCAGCAAGGCACTAATAAACTGGACCCATCGAATGATGGAGTCAGTTGTCATTCACCGCTCTGACTCCCCTGTAATACTAAGTCACTGAGTCCAAAACATCATCCCTGTTCACTCAAAGTTCCTCAGATGTCCTCTGTCTTGTTCTTTATGACCTTATCGCTCTCCTTCATTCAGAAGTAAAGTTTTCTTATTTTTCAGGAAACAGGTGTCCTCTTCTTGGCTATGCTGTAGCCATACCTTCCCTAGCCCCCACCCACTGCCCTAGCAGTAAGAGCCCCTAGGATCCCGATGGGGTGAGAGACAGTTCCAGAAAGGTGTGAGAAGAGCCCATTTCCCATTGGGCTTCAGGAGGATGAGAGAACTCATTGGGAATGTCAAACTGTGAGGAGCTCAGGGAAGTTCCTGCTTGGAATAAGATGGCAATTGAAGGACTGGGGATGAATGAGAAAGGAATTCAAGGGTGGCAGGGTGTAGAGGGCAGAGTAAGGAAACTGAAGTAGACTGGGAACTCACAGATCCCACGATGCAGAGAGAAAGAGGAGTCTTCAGAGGACGCAGAGAACCAGAGGAAGTGGAGAGAGGCCACAGGAAGGGTTTTCATCAGAAGGCTGCAGGGGACATTGTGAAATGCCCTAGAGAAGTTACATGGAAAAATAAGGCAGAAACCAGTGGGTGTGATAGCGAGGAGTGTGATCATGCTGTAATTTTGGGTAAGTAGTGATGGGAGGTGGGATGTGTGGGCAAGGACAGGAGAGACCACTTTCCCAGAGAAGGCTGAGAAGGGAGGGAGCTAACAACCTGCTGAGGGGGCTTTTTAGAGGGGGCCAGAGTGACCCTACTGGAGAGAGAACGGTTGCTTGATGGAGCATCCTCATGACAGAGGTGCAAAGACACATCCGTCCACACTCGGGCTAGACAGGGCAATGGGCTGGAGCACACAGGCCTTGCGTTCAGTGGTTCTCACACCCGAGCTGCATCAGAAACACTTGTTAACATGGGGCTCATTTTAATGCAGATTGCTGGGCCTCATCCCCAAATTTCTGACCCAACAGGTCTGGGACGGGGCCCTTGAGCCTGCATTTCTAACAGGTTTCTGGATGCTGCTAATGCTGTGGTCAGGAATGCCACGTTGAGAACCTCTCTCTGCCTGAGTCAAATGTTGGCTCTATACCTGCTGACCGTGGAAAGTTACTGAAGTCTAAATCTCAGCTCACTCATCTGGGCAGTGGTATAAGGATCACGACCACTTCAGGGGTTGGTGTGGGGTCACAGGTAGGCTTACCCTAACATATGCAGCGGCTGGGGCAGAAAGCAAATCCAGATATGTACATGCTGGAAATTGGTGACTTAGGCTGCACACTCATCAATCTGTCTCTTCTCCTGCCTTCAGAACTATGACGTCTTTACAGCCATGGTCACCCTCAGCTGCTGCCCCTTGAGAGGACACGGCAGGTGTTTCTCTGAGGCTGCTTCCACAGACAGGTCTCAGTGAGGCTGCAGGCCACCGGCTGGGACTCAGGGGATGGTTTTCCATTGACATACACCTGGATTCTCCACTAGGCCTTCAAGGCAAATGGCCTCAGTCTGGCAGAGAGCCACCCTGGCCTTCCGCCCGAGCTGAGCTGAGCTCACTGGGACCACCAGCTGCCTGTGCAACCCTTGCAACTTAGGCAGGCTATGCACACCTGGCTAACCTGGCACTGGGAAGTTTGTGGTTTTTTTTAAATGTTTTTATTGATTTTTTTTTTTTTTTGAGAGGAAGGGAAAAGGGAGAGAGAGAGAGAAACACACACACACACACACACACACACACACACACACCACAAAACATTGATGTGAGATAGAAACATCAATTGGTTGCCTCTCGTCTGCATCCTGACCAGGGATCAAACCGCAACCTGGGTATGTACCCTGACCTGGAATAGAAGAGACGACCTTTCGGACGACAACCAACTGAGCCACACCTACCAGGGCGGGAATTTTTATTACAGCAGGACAGACTGTGAGGGAAGTGGGGAGGGAGGTGGTGGTGATGAGGGGCCTGCTGGCTCTGCTTGCCCTGGTTTTCCCTTTGGGTGGGGGGCCCAGGGCAGGTGAAGCACAGGAAGATGCCCTCCAGGGAGACCTGGCTGACTGAGTAGTCATCTAGCATGTACTTCTTGGCTTGCTCCAGAGTGCCAAATACCCACTGTGGATGGTAGGCACAGGGGAGGGGAGAGGAGACAGCAGAGGGTGGAAAGAGGGAGGATCCTTGGAGTTGTGATAAGGCCCCCAAAAGGCCCATCCCTCTTTCAGCTGCCCCCAGAGCACTCCCAGCAAGTCAGTCCTACAGAATTCAGCTGTCTGCAATCTCAGGGAAAGGGTCCCTGGTTGGGAATGGTGCCAGGAAGCAGAGGTCCCGGCTAGCCCCTGGCTTGCTGTGTGATGCTGGGTATGACATTCAATATAATTAGAGAAAACCCTCTTGTGAAATGAGGAGGAGCTGATCTCCAAGGTCCCTTCCAGCGCAGACATCTAATGTTCTATGAAATCCATAGGAACGTTGCCATGGAGACATCAGAGAGGAACTGCAGCAGCACTGAACGTGGTTTCCACCCGAAAGAGAAAACACCAGAAGGCAGGTGACATCAGAGCTGCGCTCCCTCCAATGCCCAAGTATATGCTCACCTTCACCCAGCTGAGATCATTGCCAGGCAGGTGATAACAGGCCATCCCTTGGTGCTCATCTTCCAGGACACTGCCTGCACAAAGGAGAGACCGTGTCCCCATGAGGGCTGGGCTGGAGGGCCACAGGAGGGTGGCCTGGGCCCACAGAATTTCAGTCTTCAGCCTAGGGGACCAGGAATGCGGGACTTGGCAGGGGTGAGGCACAGATGCCGTCTGTGTAGTGTCACACACCTGCGAAGGTCAGGTCCACAAATGCCTTGAACTCGTGCAGCGCCTCCTGCTGCCTGTTGCTCCTGACTTTGGCCCGCAGGGAGTAGCCGCTGCCAAACTTGCTCTTGAGGTGCTGCGGGCTGCCCAGGCACTTGATGCCAGCTGGGTGCACAAGGCCTCACAGTCCTCCATGCTGGGGAGAGGGGGTGGGGACCTGACATCCTTCTTTCAGCTGCCCCTAGAGCACTCTCACCTTATGAGCACTCCGTGGGGGAGGGATGGGTATGCTGACATCTACCCTCTGTGTCAAACGCTGGATGTCAACACCCAGATCAGGCTGTTCCTGATTCCCATGCTCAGAGTGTGGCCCACATGCTAGAGCCTGGGGATTCTCCTCACAGATTCTGTTCCAACTGATGTCAGGTCTCTCCCTACCCAGTCCCTCCCAGCCTCTTCCTCCCATGGCCCCCATCCCAGCTCATCCATCGACCCACAGAGCCCTGAGCTCCACCTATGGGAGGTGATGACGATGGCCTTGCGGGCCTTATGGACCCTCGCCACAGTGCGCCAGAGCAGGCACCGGGCCACAGGGTCCATGCCAATGGATGGCTCATCCAGAAAGATGATCATGGGCTCTCCCAGCAGGGCAATGCCAGTGCTCAGCTTCTGCTTGCTGCCACTGCTAGGAGCAGAGGGGAGGAAGGTTTGGGTGAATGGCAGTTGTCAACCTCCAGTAGTCCAACCCTCCCCGCTTTTTCTTCTCTGTCCAGAAAGTGCTCACAACCCCTGGTGGGGATTTTAGTAACATGGCCCCCCACTCTCCCTCAGGAGGCATTGTAACTTGGCTGTCCACACTGAATATAAACAATTCCCCTGACACGGGTCAGTACAGGTAAGTACATGGTCAATGAGCCTTCTTTGATGATCTCAATGGGTGCTGGGGATAAGGGCAAAGGGCCAGTTTATTTATTTATTTTAAATGGGTAATTATTACTACTATGTAAAAGGTAGTAAAATATACAAAACAAAACTTTCCCTTTTTAAAACCAGTGTTACAAACCCATATTATGGCTTATATATAAACACTATATTCTAGAGCTGATTATTAATTCTGTGCATAAGTCCAACAATGTAGCCCTCTAACTGTTAAAAAAAAACAACCCCAAAAAACCACAAGAAAAGTTTATCTAAGAGTGGATTGTCCTTCTGTGTGTTTATCCTGAATGATCACAGGATTTTGTCAACTCTGGGAGGAATCACTGCGCAAGTCTGTGTAAAAGAGTGCTTTAGATACGGTTTTCAAAATAATTTTCATCCCTCAAAAAACACAAATTCACAAAGATGCATCCTTCATAGAAATCAAGTACCAATCAATCAATTTGAGCTATTTTCAAATACAGAAAAAAAGTATGGCACATAACAGAAGCCATAATGTGGTTTTCTCTAATTATATTGAATGTCATAACACACATTCCAGCATGGAGTTGGTTATTTGAACTTACAGGTATCTTTGCTTAGTTCAGTCAGCCCTGTTCCAAGCATAAGAGAGAAAGTGATTCAGTCATCATCATCATCATCATCATCATCATCATCATCGTCACCATCATCAGGTCTGTTTGGCATTATGATACAAATGGGAAAAATAAACCAGGGACACTTCCACTGGTCCCAGACCAGAATATTCCCACTGACATAACTATTCTCGAGGAGGGGGTCTATTTTAAGAGAAATACAAATTTTAGAATTTGCCTATGACTGTCCGAGAACCCAAGCGAGAGGCTCCGCCCTGCCCAGCCCTGCCTTCACATGGCCTTGATCTCATAATTCACTGCTTGGTGTTTACTTGTCCCAGCCTTGCCTCATGTTCTCATTGTGGATGATGCTGTGGGTCCTCTTGTTCTTGTCTCTGTCCCGGGACAGTTCACTGGCCATGGTCATAAGCTGCTGCTGCACGCACTCCTCCACGCATTCCTCCTCCTTGGCCTCGTGATCTGCTTCTCCTTGCAGTCATCCAGGATGCCCTCACCGGACAGCTCAGCACTATAGTCCATGCACTTCGTGCCCTCCTCCTGCAGATTCTCTTGGACCTGACAGCCCACCAACTCCTACACTGAAGTGTGTGTGTGTGTGGGGGGGGGGGGGGGCGGCGGGAGGGTTGTCATCAACCAGGTGCAACTCCTCCTTCATCTTCACCAGGTCGTCCTGGGCTTCTTTGGCCCTGCGCTGCCTCTCCTCCACCTCCTCCTACTTAGTCTAAGTGTCTCTTCCAGGAGGGGGGTCTTGGTGGTGGTCTAAGCAGCCAGCTGCTCCTGGCTTCTTTTTTTTTTTTTTCTATGTGAGATGGTTGATCTTGAGCCTGCAGGGAGCAAGCTGGCTCCAGACTTCTCCAAGTCCACATTTCTTTGCCTCCAATTCTTACATGTCCAAAGACAGGGAACCACAGACACGCCTTTGTAGGAGGGTTGCTCCTGGCTTCTTATCTGACCCACCGCCTGCCTCTTCAGCTCCTCCTTGGCCACAGTGCAGCCAAGAGGTCCGCCTCCAGGCACTGGGCCTCCTGTGTGCTTCCTCTCCTCCTCCAGCTCCAGGGCCAGAGGGCCATTTTATTGAACTTCTAAAAATGAACACACAGCATTTACAACATGCTAGGCGCTGTTCTAGATTTTGCAAAGTTAAAGAATTTAATCTTTAAAAGACACCAGGAAACATAAAAACCTGCTTGAAACTGAAGCCAAGAGAGAGAGGGGGAAGAACCCCAATCCAGAGAGTGGGGTGCTGCTGCAAATGCTCAGGGGTTGCTGTGCACAGCTCTAGGGGGGTTCTGGGACTCCGGAGATGTATGGCCTGACTGTTTAAGCTAATTGGAGTTGAGGTAATGTCACTGGCAACAGAAAATTGAGGAATACCTGTAGGCTTTTCACCAGAATAGCAACAGCTCAGATGCCTCAGACACAGGGGGATAAGGTAATGTGTGCTTGAAATGCAAGCCTACCAGAACTGCAAGCAAAATCAGAACTTTGTTTAGAGGCAGGAAGAAAGGTCTGTCTTCATCCTGTCTGGACGATAACATCTGTAGTGCTGCTACTGACCTCAGCCACATTACTGCCCGGGCCCAGAGGAAGCAGTGCCTCAGGGCAGTGAAGGTCACTGATCCATTCTTACAGGAAGGCCACCTCCCTGCAAATCCACAGAGTGACGTGGACTGCACAGCTACCCCAAGCCGAGGGCTCCTGGGCCTTGCCCTACACCCCAGCAGTGAGAAGAGCCAGAACAAATCTTATTATTGGAGGTGGTAGGGCCGAGGGAGCTCCAAATCTTACCTGTAGGTCCTCACCAGCTGGTCTGAGTTTGTGTTCGTAAGTCATCAATAATTGGGTCTACCCAGGCACTGGTGTGCCCTCGGGGATGCCCCAGAGCCCTCGGTACACCACCAGCGTCTCCCGGCCTGTCACGTGGTCCAGCAGGACATCAAACTGGGGGCAGTAGCCAACCCACTTCCATACCTGAGGTTGGAACACACCCAAGGGGAAGGCATATCAGATAGAAAGCTGCCAACTGGACACGTGCCCTGGCCTTGCCCCAGCCCAGGCTCCTGCCTCTGCCCTCTGCATACCCACATTTACCACGTGAGCAGACATGTGCCTCGGGGGTTAGTGGGACAACAGTGATGTCAGGGAGCCTGGGATGCAGTGCTCACTGTTGGTGTCTGTACTCAGGTGCACATGGGGCTGGAGCACTTACTGGGCACCCTTCCTCCTGCCCACCTGGGGTGAAACCTCAGCGCCTACTTCTTGTCACTTTTCAAGTGTCCAGTCAATATAAGACACTTTTAAAATACTTTCTGTTAGACATGAATAGATTTTTTTTTGGTCAAATATTTATACAAAGGCTACTGGACTCCCCTGTTGGCCCCTGCCCCAGGCCTGGTATGCTCCCTGCAGAGGACTGTTTTGTGTTATTGTTGCCAGACAGTATCATCCTGTACCTTCCAGTCTTGCTTTTCTAGCTCAACATTACGTCTTAAAGATCTTCCTCGGTCAATATACACAGACCTACTCTGACTCCGTTTAACTGCTACTTAGTCATCCAGGGAAGGCTTCTAGATTTTACTTAGTGGTTTATAAACAATTCAGGCACATTTGAGTTTTTTTCAGTTTTTTCCCATTATGAACTTGCAGCGAACCACCCTGGTTTGTGCCTGTGTTCAAACATTCCTCTGGAGTAGCTGATGAAAATAGAATGCCATTCTTGAAAGATAACTAAACTTTCCCCATCTTCTCACTTTAACCAGCTGGTTAGTTCTGAGTTCTGGGTGGGGTGGGGAGACTGCTGAGAAAAAAGATGACTTGAATGAAGATGCTTCAAATATTTCACTATTAAATACAAAGATTTCTGGTAGATTGCCTTTATCGAGTGATTTTAACCCAATATTTCTTCTATTTCTAGTTTGCTAATTTTTTTTTTAAATCATGAGTGGGTATTGTGTTGTTTTTTTTTAACATATCAAGATTTTATTGTCATATAATAAAACAAAATATGACGCTCTAGAACTGGAACACTTGACCCTTTCTCTTCTTATCTCCTCCTAGTTCAAAATGCTTGCATCTCTTAGTAGCCAGCATTCTCTTAGATCTGCCATTAGGCTCAACGCATTCAAGCCTCAGCACAATCTTCTTTGTAGTTTTAGCCTTTTTTCGGAAAATAGGCTTAGTCTGCCCACCATAGCCACTTTGCTTCCCCCGTCATAACGCCGCTTTCCCTGCGCATACAGAGAATCCTTGCCCTTCTTGTACTGTGTTACTTTGTGGGGTTGATGCTTGCCACACTTCTTACAGAAAGTTCGGCGGCTTTTAGGAATGTTCACCATGTTTGCGAGCGCTATCAGCAGTGAAAGCTATAGTGGTTTTTTTTAAATGTCTTTTCAGCATCTTTTATTTATTTATTTATTTATTTATTTATATTTTTAAATAAATCTTTATTGTTCAGATTATTACAATTATTTCTCCTTTTTTCCCCCCATATCTCTCCACCACCCGGTTCCCACCCCCCTTCTGCCCTTACCTCCCCCCCGTGGTCCTTATCCATAGGTGTATGATTTTTGTCCAGTCTCTTCCCGTATCCCCCACACAGACACCCCTTTCCCCCTGAGAATTATCAATCCACTCCCATTCTATGCCTCTGATTCTATTATGTTCACCAGTTTATTCTGTTCCTCAGATTTTTAATTCACTTGATTTTTAGGATCACTTGTTGATAGATATGTATTTGTTGTTCATAATTTTTATCTTTACTTTTTTCTTCTTTTTCCTCTTTTTAAAGAATACCTTTCAGCATTTCATATAATACTGGTTTGGTGGTGATGAACTCCTTTAGCTTTTTCTTATCTGTGAAGCTCTTTATCTGCCCTTCAATTCTGAATAATAACTTTGTTGGGTAGAGTAGTCTTGTTTGTAGGTTCTTGCTATTCATCACTTTGAATATTTCTTGCCATTCCCGTCTGGCCTGCATAGTTTCTGTTGAGAAATCAGCGGACAGTTGTATGGGTGCTCCCTTGTAGGTAACTAACTGTTTTTCTCTTGCTGCCTGTAAGATTCTCTCTTTGTCTTTTGCCCTTGGCATTTGAATTTGATGTGTCTTGGTGTGGTCCTCTTTGGATTCCTCTTGTTTGGGGTTCTGTGTGCTTCCTGAACTTGTAAGTCTATTTCTTTCACCAGGTGGGGGAAGTTTTCTGTCATTATTTCTTCAAATAGGTTTTCAGTATCTTGCTCTCTCTCTTCTTCTGGCACCCCAAAAATTCGGATATTGGTACGCTTAAAGCCATTCCAGAGGCTCCTTACGCTATCCTCACACTTTTGAATTCTTTCTTTCCACCTCTCTGGTTGGATGTTTTTTTCTTCCTCATATTCCAGATCTTTGGTTTGACTCTTTGGGTACGGTGGTCTACAGTTGAGTGTCTGTATATTCTTTATTTCAGACAGTGTATGCATAATTTCTGACTGGTCATTTTCCATTTTTTTGGTATTCTCATTAAGGTCCTTGAAGGTCTCTTCAAGTTTCTCAGCGGTTTTTAGAAGATTCTTGAGTAACCTTATAGATGTGGTTCTGAACACTGTGTCGTCCATTAGTTTGCTTTCCTCCATCTCTCCTACTCGTGACATACTTCAGTGTCTCCGCATTTTGGCTGCCTCCCTGTGTTGATGGAGTGGCTTTGTGTGGTCAGTGACCTATAGGGGCCGGTAGCTCAGCTTCCCCAATCACTCTAGGTGGTCGCTCTTGGTACACCCCTTTGTGGGCTGAGTGGAAAGTCTTGGTGTAGTTAAAAGCCTTGATTGCTGTTGGTACGCTGGGAGGAATTGACCTCCAGGCCAATTGGCTGTGAGGACCTGCTTTGTCTATAACAGAAGAATTGCTGTGCTGGAGACACAGTAGGGCTTTGGTGCTCACTGAGTCTGCCTCTTAAATGTGTCCCTTATGAGAGTGGTTGAAATCTGGTGTCGTCCACATTGACCACTAGATACCCTAGTGTCTGGATCGCCAATGGGGTGCAGGTCTGAGGCCTCCCATCAGGAGCTACAGCAAGAGCTACAGTTTTCTCCTCTTTGCTTGGGCGGTTTTGGAGCAGTCTGACTGGAGCTGCAGTTAATTTGGTTGAGCTGCCACAGAACAGGCCATTTATATGTAAAAGTCGCTGTGTGGAGCCTGGGCGGGTTTGTAGAATGTGCGGGGCGGGGGGGCTCAGGGCGGGGCAGGGGCTCAGGGCATCACTAGGCTGGGGCGTGGCCAACGGCCATGGCTGCCTTCAGCCGTCTCTGCCTTTCTGCGTTTCCAAGTCCCCGTGTCCCGCGCTCCAGCGCAGCAAACCCTGATTGCTGGGCGCACCTCTGCAGAAAAGTCACTCTCACTCTCCGACCGATGGCCGAGAGTCCAGCTTCTCCCCGTAGGCGTCTGGGTCCCCTGTGTGTCCCCAGAAACTGGAGTTCAGAGTGATTGGGAGTTTGTCTCCCTTCGGTTTGAAGAAAAGCAGCATGCCCAGTCGCCCGCCGCCAGCCCACTTCATGCGCGCCTCCGTACCTCGGCTCTCCAGCGTTTGCGCTCCTTTCTCTTCTTAGTTGTAAATCACCACTCAGCCAGCTTTCCCATGGTTCTGGGTGGTAGACGTTTTGTTTTTTAGTTGTATTTTTGAAATTGTTGTGCGAGGTGGCAGGTTAGTTGTTTAACTTTGCCGCCATCTTGGTTCCTCCTCTCAGCATCTATTGAGAAATATTTTTCTCCTTTCATCTATTAAGGTCATGATTGATATTGTTGGGTTTTTCTACTGTTTTTAAAAATATGTTTTTATTGATTTTTAGAGAGAGAGGAAGGGAGAGGGATAGAGAGATAGAAACATCCATTGACCTCTTAGTTCATGAGTCAATGCTCAACCATTGAGCCACACAGGCCAGGCAGGATTTTTCTACTATTGAACCTTATTTACATTTCAGGGATAAGCCTGACTTGATCATAATTTATATTCTTTCAATATATTACTAAGTTTGTATTGTTAATATTTATTTAGGATATTTATGTTTCTATATGAAACTGGCCAATGGTTCATTTATTTTGTTTTTTGTTTTGTTAATCCTCACCCAGGGATATTTTCCCATCGATTTTTAGAGAGAGTGGAAGGGAGGGAGAGAGACAGACAGAAAAGACATTGATGTGAGAGAGATACATTGATTGGTTGCCTCCAGTACGTGCCCCAACCAGAGCCGCGGATAGAGCCTGCAACTGAGGGATGTGCCCTTGACCGGAATTGAACCTGGGACACTTCAGTCTGCAGGCCAACGCTCTATCCACTGAGCCAAACCGGCCAGGGCCTATGGTTCATTTTGTATCCTTATCTGGTTTTATCATCATTTATGAGTTGGTAGAACCCCATCTTCTCTCCCATGATTCTAAAGGTTCCTTCAAGAAGGAAATGATCTGTTTGGTGGTTGTTGGTAGACTTGCCCATTAATCCCTTTTAGCTTAGATTTTTTTAAAATATAGTTTTTTATTGATTTCAGAGAGGGAGAGAGAGAGATAGAAACATCAGTGATGAGAGAGAATCATTGATCGGCTGCCTCCTGCATGCCCCACACCAGGGATCGAGCCTGCAACCTGGTCATGTGCCCTCGACCAGAATCGAATCTGGGATCCTTCAGTCTGCAGGCCAACACTCTATCCACTGAGCCAAACCAGCTAGGGCTCAGGCTAGACTTTTTTAAAAAATATATATTTTATTGATTTTTTACAGAGAGGAAGGGAGAGGGATAGAGAGCTAGAAACATCAATGAGAGAGAAACATCGATCAGCCGCCTCCTGCACACCCCCTACTGGGGATGTGCCCGCAACCAAGGTACATGCCCTTGACTGGAATCGAACCCGGGACCTTTCAGTCCGCAGGCCGACACTCTATCCACTGAGCCAAACCGGTTTCAGCTCAGGCTAGACTTTTTAAAGAAGGGGTAGGTCTTGGACCATTATTTTATTTTTAATTATTATTATTTTTAAAATCCTCACTGGTTTTTTAAAAATTGATTTTAGAAAGAGAGGAAAGAAAAGGCGGTGTGGAGGGTGGGGGGAGCATGGAGAAAGAGAGAGAAAAACATTGATTGATTGCCTCCCCCAACTAGGAATTGAACCTGCAACCTTTTTGGTGTGTAAGACAATGCTACAACCTACTGAGCCATCCGGCCAGGGCCTTTGGACATTATTTTAATTTTATCTCTGGTTTTGGTCTATACAGGCAGGTTTTCTATTTCTTGAACCAATTTTGGGATAGAAGTCTTTTTTTTTTAAATATTTTATTGATTTTTTACAGAGAGGAAGGGAGAAGGATAGAGTTAGAAACATCGATGAGAGAGAAGCATCGACCATCTGCCTCCTGCACACTCACTACTGGGGATGTGCCCGCAACCAAGGTACATGCCCTTGACCAGAATCGAACCTGGGACCTCTCAGTCTGCAGGCCAACGCTCTATCCACTGAGCCAAACCAGTGAGGGCGAGTTTTGGGATAGAAGTCTTGAGAATATAATTTGATTTAAAGAAAATAAAGAAATGTGGCTTTTCTTACACAGCTGAGTTTGGCGTAAACCTGTTGCCATGGAGGCTCATCTGGGATGGCCAAGGAGCCCTGTTCAGCACACAGTGGCACCATGGACCAATGACAGCTTCGCAGACGAGCTAAAGAATTCTGAGGCAGTGAGTGACTCAGAAATGCATGAGGACTCTCAGAAGTCACTGCTGATTTTTAGAATAACAGCAGATACTGATAAGACTGTATTTTAGAAGATGTGAAAGAATGCTTAAAAATACTTGTACAGATAAAGGGTGGTGAGCAGAAGGCTCACAAAGGGAGAGAGCAAGGACACAGGTTTGTTAGGGTTTTCTAATGACATTAATTCAAGTGCGACTTCTAGGAGGAAATAGAGAAACAGGAGCAGGTTTAACATGATTTAAATTCCGTATTTCCAACTATGAACCTTTACAAAATGTCAAGAGGTAATGAGCAGGTAAGTTCCAGGAAAACTGAAATCTGATTTCTTGCCAGCTGGGCAGGATGAGGGCCTTGCAGCAGATGTCATTTGATTTTAAATAATACAAAGAAATGTCACATTATTCCAAGTTTATGGAATAAGTTCATACTTTCTTCTATGTGAGCTTCAGTAAATGTATGTGGATGGATGGCTGATGACAATTAGGTTAGACTGAGGATCTGCCCAGGACCATGTGGCCTTGACCCATATTTTTTGTTTCATTCCATTGTTTGTTCGTTCCTTTCTATTTGTAACAGCTTTATTGATCCATAATTCACATAACAGACAGTTCACACATTCACCACATTCACCCACTGATGAATGTTTTTAGCATATTCAGAGTGGTGGATCCATCATCACAATCAATTTTAGGACATTTCATCCCCCAAAAAAAGAAACCCTGTAGCCATTAGCAGCCACTCCTCATTTCCTCCAATGCCCCAGACCCTGGCAACCACTAATCTACTAACTGTCTGTATAGATTGCCTATTCTGGACATTTCACATAAACAGAATCACATAATATGTGGCCTTTGTGACTTGCTTCTTTCACTTAATGTTTTTGAGGTCCATGTTGTATGTAGCATTATCTGTACTTCATTCTTTTAAAAAACATTCCATTAGCCCTGCTATCGTGGCTCAGTGGTTGAGCACTGACCTATGAACCAGGAGGTTCCAGTTCGATTCCTGGTCAGGGCACATGCCTGGGTTGGGGGCTTAATCCTCAGTGTGGGGCATGCAGGAGGCAGCCAATCAATGATTCTCTCTCATCATTGGTATTTCTAACTCTCTGTCCTTCTCCCTTCCTCTCTGAAATCAATAAAAATATATTTAAAAAATAAAAATATTAAAATATAAAAAATAACTAGAAGATGTCTGAGTGAGGCTGCCTAATAGGCATGTATATATGCATGTCTGAAGCACAGGACTGGGGATGTGGCTACTTAGGAGACATCAATAAACAGAAGATAATGGGATTCAGAGAAATGAGTGAGATCAGGTGGGGACAGTGTGTATAGAATAAGGACAGAGGGATGATGTTTCAATCCTGAGGCGCAACAAAATTTAATGGGCTAGATGAAGATCCACCACAGGAGCCTGAAAAGAAGTGTTAGTGACAGAGACGAGGCAGGGGACAGGGGACACAATAGAATAAATCAAGGAAGGCTGGAGTTGGACAGAGGGAAGGGCCCACAATATGAAATGCTGCAGAAAAGCAAAGAAGGCAGGACTGAAAAGCAGGAATAGCCTCAACCAAGGTGAGTGCAGTGGGAAGGGGCTCAGGAGAGCAGACTCCAGGCTACAGGGAGGGAGCATCCATGAACTGCAGCTGCTCACTCGACATCCTGCGTAGCCATAGAAGTTGGCCACTCACTCCCCCAGGAAGTATGGGGGGAGGAGAGAGGAGGGGTTGGGCGTGTGTGGACAGCCGATGGCTTTGGGGGTCCATTGAGTTTCAAGTGCCTGTGAGACATTCAAGAGGCAAAGTTGAGTAAGCAGGTCAAATACATGATCTGGACTCCGAGATGAGGTCTAGGATGGGAGTCACAGATAAACCTGACACGTGGAATTTCCCCCAGCCCTGTGCATTTCAGTGCGCCCCTCTTCTCAACACAGCCACCCCATCCCCAGCGTGGTGCCTCCCTCGTCCCAGCTCAACAACCTAGCTTCCCCACGTGAGAGCTGATGCTGAGGCCCTTGACAAAGTCCTCCCCAGAGGTGACAGGCTCTTCCCCGGTCACTAATTAAAAAATGGAACTTTTCCCAGCTCCACTGAGGCCAAGAAGGGCAAAGCATTCCTCTTCCTGACAGTGAAGGAGGTCTTGTTCACAGCCAGTGGGGCCACCTTCTTGGCATAGACCTGAGATCCCCAAGACAGAAGATCACACTGAGGGGGCCTGAGGTCAGCAGTCCAAAGCCACCTGTGCGAGTCACACATGGTTCTGGGACAGGCCTCTTTCCTTCTGTCCTTGAATCAAACAAAACTCCTTTGATGTTGCCTAAAGTTGTCAGTGAGGAAAAGCAGGTTGATGTACACTGGTCCCGAGATGGCAAGTGCTGTCAGATACTTCCCCATCCCTAGAGACTCCCTTCCTTTTGAGTTGTATACTCCTCACTAAAATAGCATAAACAGATCTTATCCAACTTGGGATGATTTTTCCAAGCGTTTCCTCACCTTTTACATACAGTAGGTACATTTTTACATAGTAGGTACCTATCATTTAAAAGAAGCATACTTGTTATCAGTGCTATTACATCATCCTAGCAGATGGCAAACATGAATAATATTTTGTTTTCCTGGCTGTAACTAATGTCTTATAAAATCATGCAGTAAAGTAAAAGACTTCTCCATGTCTATGACAGTTCTTTGAAATGAAAAAAATTATGTTTGGTTCTTCTATCAGTCATTCATCACCCTGCAACTTCAACTGGCCACACATGTAAAAACACTCAGGAGCCTCTATTTTCCTTTTTTAAATCTGACCTGCTTTAATATTTTTCTTTTAAATATATATATATATTTTATTGATTTCAGAGAGGGAGAGATGGATACATCAATGATGTGAGAGAATCATTGATTGGCTGCCTCCTGCACACCCCCCACTGGGGACCAAGCCCACAACCAGGGCATGTGCCCTTGACCAGAATCGAACCTGGGACCCTTCAGTCTGCAGGCCAATGCTCTATCCATTGAGCCAAACCAGCTAGGGCTTAAATATAATTTTTAAAGATGTATTTAAAAATTATACAATAAATACATACTCACGGGGAAAAAATAGATGTATGAGGTAGAAAGTAAAGGAACTTGCTCATTCCCCAAAACTATTGGTACAGTTTTGTGTATAAATCTTCCATACTTTTTAGATAAATTAAAAAAAATACAAGTGGGACAATACTATTCATTGTCTTCACCAACTTGCTTGCTTCGTTTAATAATATACAGCCCTGGCCACTGTGGCTCAGTTGGTTGGACATCAACCTGTACACCGAAAGGTTGCTGGTTCGATTCCCAGTAGGGAGCATGCAGGAGGCAACTGATCAATGTTTCTCTCTCCCTCTCCCTTCCCCTCTCTCTAAAATCAATTAAAAAAAAAAATATATATATATATATATATATATATATATATATATATAAATAAAATGGCCCTAGCCAGTATGGCTCACTGGATAGTGTTGGCCTATGAACCGAAGGGTCCCAGGTTCAGTTCTAGTCAAGGGCACATGCCCGGGTTGTGGGCTTGATCCTCAGTAGGGAACATGCAGGAGGCAGATGATCAATGATTCCCTCTCATCATTGATGTTTCTATCTCTCTCTCTCTCTTGCTTCCTCTCTGAAATCAATAAAAATATATTTAAAAAATTAGAGCTGATATAACAAGAAAAAATTTTATATAATAAAAGCCTAATATGCAAATTGACCGAACAGTAGAACGACTGGTCACTATGACACACACTGACCACCAGGGGGCAGACACAACATGGAAGCTGTCCCCTGGTGGTCAGTGCATTCCCACAGAGGGAGCGCCGCTCAACCAGAAGCCGGGCTCACTGCTGGCAAGCGCAGCAGCAGTGGTGGGAGCCTCTCTGCCTCTGCTGCAGGCGGGCGGTAAGGAGCAAGGAGTTCTGGACTGCGAGAGCCCCAGACTGTGAGAGGGATGTCTGCCTGCCGGCTTAGGCCCGATCCCATGATCGTGCCTAAGCCAGCAGGCGGACATCCCCCAAGGAGTCTCAGACTGTGAGAGGGTGCAGGTGGGGCTGAGGGACCTCCCCCCCCTCCAGTGCACGAATCTCATGCACCGGGCCTCTAGTATATATGTAATGAACATTGACCATATCAGGACATATAGATCAAAATAGTAAAGATTTCTGATAAAGGTAAATACATGGACAACTATAAAAGTTGTATCATTATAACTTTGGTTTGTAACTCCACTTTTTGTTTTCTACATAATTTAAGAAACTAATGTGTAAAAAATTATTAGTCTATGTTTCTGGAAACCCAATACATAAAGACGTATTGTGACATCAATAATTGAAAGGGTAGGCATGGGGCTGTATAGAAGCAGGTTTTGTATGTTATTGAAATTAAGCTGGTATAAATTCAAATTAGAATGTTATAACTTTAGGATGTTAATTATATACAATCCCCATGGAAACCACAAAGAAAATAGTTATAGGATATACACAAAAGGAAATGAGAAAGGAATTATAACATTTCATATGATGTAGCTAAAGTAGTCAAATTCATATAGACAGAAAGTGGAATGGCAGTTGCCAGGAGCTGGAGAAATAGGGAGTTAGTGTTTCATGGATACAGGGTTTCAGTTTTACAAGATGAAAAAAATTCCAGACATGGACACAGATAATAGTGTGTGGAAGGCCTGGGGTGGGGCTGGGATTGGGTGGAGGGTTCTAAAAGGGGGAAATGAGCCGAAACCGGTTTGGCTCAGTGGATAGAGCATTGGCCTGCGGACTGAAAGGTCCCAGGTTCGATTCCAGTCAAGGGCATGTACCTTGGTTGCGGGCACATCCCCAGTGGGGGGTGTGCAAGAGGCAGCTGATCGATGTTTCTCTCTCATCGATGTCTCTAACTCTCTATCCCTCTCTCTTCCTCTCTGTGAAAAATCAATAAAAATATATTTTAAAAAAATAAAATAAAAGGGGGAAATGAGAGACATCCCTAATACTGACAAAAACAATTTTAAAAAAAGAAATATTGATTGAAAAAGAAAAAAAGGTTCTGGAGATGGATGGTGGTGATGGTTGCACAACAAGGTAAATGTACTTAATACTACTGAGTTGTGCACTTAAGAATGGTAAAAATGGGCCGGCCAGCATGGCTCAGAGTGTCAATCCATGAACCAGGAGGTCATGGTTCAATTCCCAGTCAGTGCACATGCCTGGGTTTCAGACTCCATTCCCAGTGTGGGGCATGCAGGAGGCAGCCCATCAATGATTCTCTCTCATCATTGATGTTTCTATCTCTCTCTCCCTCTTTCCTCCTCTCTGAAATAAATAAAAATATATTTTAAAAAATTAAAAAATGGTAAAAATGGGAAACTTTATAGTATATGTATATTTTACGATAATTTAAAAAATTTTAAAGGTGTTGGAGAGGATGTGGACAAATTGGAATCCTCATATATCACTGGTAAAATGTAAAATGATGTAGCTACAATGGAAAACAGTTTGGTGGTTCCTCAAAAAGCTAAATACAGAATTACCGCATTACCCAGCAAGTCCTCTCTTGGGTGTATACCTGAGAGATTTGAAAACATGTTCACACAAAAACTTGCACATGAGTGTTCATAGCAGCATTATTCACAATAGGCAAAATGTAAAAACAAGCCCAATGTCCATCAACTGATGAGCAGATAAACAAGTTGTGATATATCTACACAATGGAATATTATTCAGCCACAAAAAGGAATGAAGGACTGGCACATGCTACAATATGATTGAACCTGGAAAATATTATTCTATGTGAAAGAAGCCAGACATAAAGGACCATATCTTGTGAGAGTCCACTTTTATGAAATGTCCAGAGCAGGCAAATCTATAGAGACCAAAAGTGATTATTGGTTGCCAGGGATAGGGAGAGAAGGGAATTGAGAGTGGCTTCTTTTGGGGGCCATAAAAATGTGCTGGTATTCGCTAGTGGTAATAGTTGCACAAACTTGTAAACATACCACTGAATTGTATACTTTAAAAGTGTGAATTTTATGTGCATTATATGTCAATAAAAATGTAATTAAGAAATTCTATTTGCAATACTAACAACATTGATTGCACCCAGTCTGGTTCAGGTTCTTGGCATTGCAAAACTTGTGTAGTTCAGCCGAGGCCGGTTTGGCTCAGTGGATGGAGCGTCGGTCTGTGGACTGAGGGGTCCCGGGTTCGATTCCGGTCGGGGGCATGTACCTTGGTTGCGGGCACATCCCCAGTGGGGGGTGTGCAGGGGGCAGCTGATCGGTGTTTCTCTCTCATCGATGTTTCTGGCTCTCTATCCCTCTCTCTTCCTCTCTGTGGAAAATCAATAAAATATATTAAAAAAAAAAAAAAAACTTGTGTAGTTCAGAGTTGTAATATAAGTTAGAGAAAACCATCCCCAGGCAGGGCCTGGAAGCAGTAAGAATGTGTGATCCAAGAACTCTGAGTCTGTTGTGTAGCCTAGATCTGTGAGGGGAATAGAAAACATTAACTTGCGCAGCCGGCGTGGCTCAGTGGTTGAGTGTCGACCTAGGAACCAGGTCAGGATTCAATTCCCCATCAGGGCATATGCCCATGTTGTGGGCTTGATCCCCAGTTTGGGGTGTGCAGGAGGCAGCCAATCAATGATTCTCTCTCCCTCTCCCTTCCTCTCTGAAATCAATAAAAATATATATTAAAAAAAAAAAAAAAAAGACTGAAGAGAGGTCACAAACCATCAGTATCTAGCCCTCCAGCTGAAAGTGACTTTGCTTTGCTGCACTCCTGCGTTGGATGCATCCTTTTCTGGATCTTGTGTCTTCTTTCTTGCTTTACTCCTTCACTCTGCTGATTAATTTTCCAAAAATAAAAAATAAAAAAATGAAGTGGTGGGTAAAAGTTCTGTTTGCCCACCTGAAATTATCTTTATTCTACCTTTGCATTTGATTAACAATTAAATTACATATAGGGCTCGTCTTCTGGGAAGCTTCTGGGTTTAACCCTGAGGGTCTTTTTGCATAAAGTGTTGGACATTTGATGGATCCCTTCAATCTTGAGGTTTTTCTCAACTCTGGGAAATTTTGTTTTGTTTTGTTGGTAATTTCCTCTGTTTTCTCTTTCTGGAATGCTTATCAATTGAATAAAGTAGTATTTCCTGGACTCACTCTTGTCCCCTGCCTTTTCTCTCACCTTCTTTATTTCTCCTCTTTGTGCTCTGCTTCCTGGGAATTGACTTTATATTCCATCCCTTCGGCTAAGTTTTATTTTGGCAATCACCTCTTTCTTGTTCTCAAAGTTTTTTTTTTTCCCCATAGAATTCTGTTGTTTAATAGATTTAGTCTTTTCTAAGATTTTTGTTTTGTTTCCTGCATTTCCCTACTCCTGTGTTTTGTTTTGGTTAGTTTGTCCTGTGGCTGCTGTCCTCAAATGTTTGGAGACTCTTGGCTGTCTGTCTATTCACAGAAACAAATGAGGCACCCGGGGGCGAATTGCTAGCTTTGTGTGATTGGATTGGGGGGGGCGGGGAGGGGCAGGTACATTTTAAGGCCACCAGGCAGGAGACCAATCAGAATGTGTAGGTGTCTTTTGGGAACAGGTTCAGTGCATCAAGAGGGGTCTCTGACTGCCCTTGTAACTGTCTTATATTCTCTGCTTCTGGGTGGGGAAGTGGGAACAGGGACAGTGGAAATGACACCAACTAGACTTTCAGTCCCGCCTTCACTTCCTTTCTCTGAGGTTCCAAGCCTCTCCAGCACTAAATTAGATCCTTGCTCAGCCATTCCCCCCTCTAAATGCATTAGGATGCTTCTCCTCCTCCCCCTCCCCCTTCCCCTCCACTCCCCCTCCCTCTTCCCCTCCCCCTCCCTTCCCCTCCCCTCCCCTCCCCTCCCCCTCCCCCTCCCTTCCCCTCCCCCTCCCCTTCCTCCTCCTCCTCCTCCTCCTCCTCCTCCTCCTCCTCCTCCTCCTCCTCCTCCTCCTCCTCCTCCTCCTCCTCCTCCTCTTCTTCTTCTTCTTCTTCTTCTTCTTCTTCTTCTTCCTCTTCTCCTCTGTGTCCCAGTTTCTTTTTATTTATTTATTTGTTCTTCCAAGGGAGGGCCATACTCCATGGTGACCTATAGGAGTCCCTGTCTTTGTAACGCTTTCCCACCACCTTGTCTCTGGCGATTTTCAGTGGCTGGTCAACAGAAGACAGGAGATCTTCACATAGACTGGGACCAGGTCGATCAGGTTGCTGAGGTTTTTCTTGATTTGCTGTGGGGGCGGGTACCTATTAAGTCCAAGGCACAGTCCAGCTGCTGACACTCATGATGGCGGTGGCAGTGGCGGCAGCGATCCTGGTCACGGTGTCTGTGGCTCTCTTAGATGCTTCTTTATTGAAAATTCGTACATTTTTATTTCCTTTGCTATCATTTTAGTAGGGTCTCAGGAAGAAGAGAGCTCAGATTTAGCTTTCATGTCGTCTTCTTTTTTTAATTCTTACCCTGCTAGCGGTTCTCAACCTGTGGGTGGCGACCCACAGGTTGAGAACCGCTGCTGTAGAGCCTAAGACCATCGGAAAACACAGATATTTATATTACAATTCATAACAGTAGCAAAATTACAGTTATGAAGTAGCAACGAAAATAATTTTATGGTTGGGGGTCACCACAACATGAGGAACTGTATTAAAGGGTCGCGGCATTAGAAAGGTTGAGAACCACTGCCCTAGAACATGACTTTGTTAATCCCCTTTCATCTGCACGCAGATTGCTTTCTGTTCTATTTCAATTACAAATTCAAAACACTATGGCTTTTTGATCCTCTCAGATGAAAATCATTCCGCCTCTAAAATTCCACAGGTGGTTTGTATGAGAACTAGAAAGGGCACCACAAAACTCTGGGATAAATTCAAGATAGATACATGTACAGCCCTGTAAGAGATATAATGACTCGCCCTGCTGGTTTGGCTCAGTGGATAGAGCATTGGTCTGCAGACTCAAGGGTCCCAGGTTCGATTCCAATCAAGGGCATGTACCTTGGTTGCGGGCACATACCCAGCAGGGAGTGTGCAGGAGGCAGCTGATCGATGTTTCTAACTCTCTATCCCTCTCCCTTCCTCTCTGTAAAAAATCATTAAAATATATTTTTTTAAAAAGAGATATAATGACTCACAAGAGGAAAGCAGAGGAAGCTGTTCACATATTTTTAAGTAAAACAAAACAAAACAAAAAAACCCAGCAACAACAAAACCCAAACATCAATTTAAAGGAGGTGACCAGCATGAAAGTAAACAAAAAAGAGCATTACAGAGATAAAATATGTTTATCCAACTCTGAACCAGAGAGATTTAGTGACAGAAACAAGAAAATGTCCACTTTAAGGTATGTGGTGTGAATGATGGCCCCCTCTTCATTTTCTTTTTTTAAAATTGATTATTGATTTCAGAGAGGAAGGGAGAGGGGAACATCAATGATGAGAGAGAATCATTGATCAGCTGCCTCCTGCATGCCCTTCTACTGGAGATCGAGCAGGCAACCGGGGCATTGTACCCTGACTGGGCATCGATCGAATCATGACCTCCTGGTTCACAGGTTGAAGCTTAACCACTGAGCCACACCTGCCAGGCTTCAGTTTCTTTTTAAACACTCTCCAAGCAGCATTCTCCCAAACTTGGCTTATTTATTTACTCATTACCTTTTTTGAAACTGAGGAATAATTTATTTCAGTGAAATGCATGACCATGAGTGGACAATCGGATGAATTTTGACAAATATTTACACCCGTGAAACCAACACCTCAATCAAGATGTGGCAGGATAGCCTTAGCCGGTTTGGCTCTGTGCATAGAGCATAGGCCTGTGGACCGAAGGGTCCTGGGTTTGATTCCAGTCCAGGGCACATACCTCGATTGCAGGCTTCTCCCCGGCCTGGGCCCTGGTCAACCAATCGATGTCTTTCTTTCACAACAATATTTCTGTCTTTCCCTCTCTCTTTCACTCTCTCTAAAAATCAATGGAAAAATATCTTCGGGTGAAGATTAAAAAGAAAAAAAGATGTGGCAGGGTAGTAAGAAGCTAGGGAAATTCCTTGAGAACTGGAGTAAGGGAAACTGAGACAAAATAATTAAACAAGGCCAAACAATTTTAGCAATTTACAGGCAGCTAATGAATCAAAGGGTTTTATCTTCCCTAACCAAGGACACTTAGGAAGAAATGGTTTACACGTTCCAGACTGTCCTGGAACAGAATGGCCTCAGGCCGGGTCCCTCTTCAATGAGGCTCTTTATGACAGTCTTTAAAAATAAAACTAACCAGAAAATAACCCCTGACCCCTCTATCCACACATGTGGTGTTTTTTTGTTTTTTTGGTTAATCCTCACCTGAGGATACTTTTTCCATTGCTTTTCAGAGAGAGTGTAAGGAAGGACGGGAGGGGGCTGAGGAGAGGGGAGAGAGAGATTGTCAGAGAGAAACATCTGTGTGTCTTGAGAAACACATCCACTGGTTGCCTCCCACATGTGCCCCGACTCGTGGGTGAGGAGTAAACCCGAAGCCCAGGTATGTGCCCTTGACTGGGAACCTGTGACCCTTCGGTACGTGGGCCAATGCTCCAACCATTGAGCCACACCGATCAGGGCTATCTGCACATTTTGATGAATCAACATAGTGAAGGACACACCTGAAAAACTAGGAAATGTACTATTAAAACACTCCCTTGGGACCTCCCCTAGGATTCCCACCAGCCAACAAAAGATAAAAAGCCTCAAGACAAAGGAGCCACTTCAAACTCTCGATAGAGCACACACACCCGCACCTTGTATCTCTGTTCTTTTCTAAGGGTCCTCATGAGACTAGCAACCAGGGGAGCAATGGGCAGCAGCAGCTCATCCCGGGCTAACACCCTGAACTTGTCTCCAAGGCCCCCTTTTTCCATGACTTTCTCTCTTTTGTTGCTTCTTCTACCTTAAGCCCTTCCTTTGTTTCATTGTCCCCAGCTTTAATAAACATGCTTTCAAAATCACCGGAGTCACGTTGTGATATCTTTCCTACACACAGTCAAGAACCCACTCACTGCAGGCAGGCCCAAGGCAGACCCGCTCCAGGCCCAGACCCATCCAGGAACAAAGACACAGAACATTACCATCACTCTAGTGTAAAAAAAAAAAACCACACACACACACAAAAAAACATGGAGCCCAAATTCATGGAGCCCCTTTAAATGGAATTAGAACTGCTATCTCAGAGGAACTGCCTTGCATGTCTTATGCCTCAAGCCTTTGGAATGTTAAAACAGGACAAAATAATCTTTGGACTGAGCCTCAAGCAACACTGTGTCCCAAATAACTATTTGCAAGGATAACAAAAAGCAGATATTATGACTCCTGGGCTGATGACTATCAGACTAAAAACCGAAAATATTATTTAGAATTAACATCACTCAGTTAGCTTATCTGCACCAATAGAAATGCCTTCTTAGCCCGGGCTGAGTAGCCCAGTCGGTTGGAGCGTTGTCCTGATATGCCACGTTCGACCCCTGGTCCGGGCACATATAAGAAGCAACCAGTGAATGCATAAACGAGTGGAACAGCAAATTGATGTTTCTCTCTCTTTCTCTCCAAAATTAATAAATAATTTTTAAAAAATGAAAGAAATGCCTTCCTTCTATTAATGTAATTGTTCCCTTCCCTTTCCCATAAATAACCATCGCCTTTGTCTCATAATTGAAACACTATTTGGGCTTCTGCCTGAATCAGTGCTTCCTAATAGCTATTCTTTTTTTTTTTTTTTTAATATTTTATTGATTTTTTACAGAGAGGAAGAGAGAGGGATAGAGAGTTAGAAACATCGATGAGAGAGAAACATCGATCAGCCGCCTCCTGCACACCCCCCACTGGGGATGTGCCCGCAACCAAGGTACATGCCCTTGACCGGAATCGAACCCGGGACCCTTGAGTCCGCAGGCCGACGCTCTATCCACTGAGCCAAACCGGTTTCGGCCTAATAGCTATTCTTTTATCTCAAATAAATGCCTGTTGCCCCTCACTTTGGCCTTTTATTTTTGGAATAACACCAGGAAGCTCCCTAAGGTCTCTATTTAGTCAACTCTGAGGCAACCGACTTTCTGATGATCACCCAGATCACAGGGTGTGCTGTCTTCTGCTCAACACCGTGTTGTGATCTTCATCCACACTGCCCCATGTGGTAAGCAGCTGTTCCCTCTTTATTGCTGAGCACAGTCCCTTGGATGAGTATAACCACTGTGTTCATCTATTCTCCTGCAGATGTGTGTTTGGGACATGGCCAGTTTGGGGCTCTTCAGACTACAGCTGCTGAGAATAGCCTGGCCTAGGGCTCTGGCAGACACAGCATGTGTGGCTGCTGGAGGAAGTATCAAAGCTCTGTGTCATGTATAGATATGATGGTCCTCACCTTTTTCACTTGTGACTGAGACAAGAATAACCGGTCCAATGCTCACTCCCTGAGCGTTATGATGAGCTTAACACAAGCGCTACCCACACTGTCACAGTAGAAGCTGGTCAGGTAGATAAAGGGATGATAGCCCAGCCAGAGAGCATGAGCAGCAAGAGAACAGCCAGGATGTTTTCCTGGTACGTAAAAGCTTCTTCACTGCAGTATAAAAACACCACCTTAGGGAAGGGTGGGGGGAAGAAGCTGAAGAGTTCACCAAGAGTCAATCCTAAGCACATGAGAAAGAACATGACAATCTCAATTTTAAAAATGAGTTGTTAGGATCAACCGAAGGACTTGTATGCATGCATATAAGCATAACCAATGGACGCAAGACACTGGGGCAGGGGGGTGAGGGCATGTGCCAGGGGGGTAGGGGAGGCTGGGGGAAGGTCAGTGGGGGAGAAAAAGGAGACATATGTACTACTATTTGTAATACTTTAAGCAATAAAAAAAGGGGGGATAACCACATCTATTTTTTCAAGTTGTGAGGATTAAATGTGACACACTATGTACAGCACTTGGCATACTGTAGACATTCAATAAACATTACTTCCTTAATAAAAAAACACACACGAGTTGTTAGTAATACAGCTCAGGCAACTCCCTTCACCCAACAGTGCAGAGACAGGAGACTCTACCTCTGGAAATCGAGGGTTCATAGATGTTTACAAAGAACATAGGCAGAACAAAGGAGGACTGGTCTATTCTACACAAATGACCAGGGAGCCTTCAGGCTGCATAATTCTGTCACAAATACTTGCACCCCTCAATGCCATAGGGAGCTGTTTCTGGAATTATCTTTTATGGAGGTCAACAATGAAGATGCTTTCACACCCTGAGTCACCAATCAGGGGCTGAGCTGCCAGCCTAGAATTCCGGCCTGGTTCTGGTTCTTTGCAGGTTCCCCAAAGCAAGTCCCCTGTGACATGCAGGGAAAGAGTCCCAGCACCATGCATCCCTCACCGGCGGCAGCAGATGGGGATGAGGAAGGAGATGTAGAGCCGAGAGCTGGAAAGTGGCCACGTAAACTCCACTGACGAACTGGATGTGCCTGGCCTGGATGGATCTCTTTGATTGCCAAGAGGGAAAAAGAGCTAGACAGGAAAGCTACAGCGAAAAGCAAGTTGGTAAGTCCTTTAGGGCCCCTGGAAAAGACAGCACACGAGGAGAGAGGTAGCAGTTTAAGTAGAACTGCTCTCAGCAACCACCTTCCAAAATAACAATTTGTAATTAAAACAAAGGAAGAAATAGGTAGTGAAGAGAGGAGCACTGCAGATGGGAAAGCTTTATTTTATTTTATTTTTAAAAGTATATTTTATTGATTTTTTACAGAGAGGAAGGGAGAGAGGAGAGAAAGAGTTAGAAACATCGATCAGCTGCCTCCTGTGCAACCAAGGTACATGCCCTTGACCGGAATCGAACCTGGGACCCTTCAGTCCAGAGGCCCATGCTCTATCCACTGAGCCAAACCGGCTTTGGCTAGATGGGAAAGCTTTAACTGGAGAGAGAAGTTGCACATGCTCATACAGGCTATTCTCAGAAGTCTCCATGGTTGACGGAGGTTGGGGGTGGCTGAATACCATCACTGAAGCCTTGGCACCAGAAAGCAGCTTGAACAGAACATTGCCCACCAGTGCTAGTGCCAGGGCAGACGAATGGTACGCCTGGTTGTCGAAGAGCCTGTCACTGTGGTTTGGTTCCTCACGTCTTCAAAGGAAGCTGCCACTAGGTCGTTCTGAGCAAAGCTCTCAGGCTCCTCTTCGGCCTTTTTCAGTAGGAATACCTCCACTGAACCTAAAAGAGAGCAGAACATCTATCTAGCTTCACCCCAGGCCCAGTGGGGCAGGGAGGACTTGCCATGGCCACCCCCCAACCCCTGCTCCTCCTGGGTGTCTCATCATCAATCCTCACCCACATCCCAAAGTGGGCTCCTCCTGACATGGCCTTGCCCTCAGTTCCAGTGATTCCATTTGCCTGCAGGGCCGCCTCCTGCCTGAATCTCATGACCCTGGGACCTCAATAAAGTTTGACTGGAGCAATAAAAACAAAAACAAAACAGTCTCATCTAGACCTCTTTTAAGTTTCGTTCAACTCTGTCTACTCTCCTCCACGGACTATGTGGCCTTAATGGAGCTCCTTGCCTTCTGTCTAGCCCAGGCGTCCTCAAACTACGGCCCGCGGGCCACATGCGGCCCGCTGAGGACATTTATCCGGACTGCCGGGTGTTTTTGCCGTTTTGTTTTTTTACTTCAAAATAAGATATGTGCAGTGTGCATAGGAATTTGTTCATAGTTTTGTTTTTTTTAAACTATAGTCCGGCCCTCCAACGGTCTGAGGGACAGTGAACTGGCCCCTGTTTAAAAAGTTTGAGGACCCCTGGTCTAGCCCCTTCAGTCTCTGTGTGAGAAGACACATCTGATCACATTGCACCCCACTGAATAAATTCAAAGGAGTCCCGCTGCTCATGAGATAAAGCCAAACGCCTGTACATATCCTACAGTGCCCGATGGCTATCCAAACTGAGCTTCCTGTCTCTAAGGTCTAGCCATGCTGAAGGACTCATGTTCCCCATGCCTACAAATGCTCTTCTTGAGGCTTGGAATGTTCTTCCCCTTCTATGGGTCAATTTCTATTCATATCTCAGGCTCTTACTCTGAAGCCTCCTCTGACTCTCCATGGCTGAGATGTGTCTATGTGATATCATAGCACTTCAATCATCATCGTTATTGTCAATTCACATTATAACGGTTGTCACTTATCCATATGACTTCTGGGCTAGAAGCTCATTCATGGCTGGTAATAATATTGTTCATCACTGCACTTCCAGCACACGGGGCCATGACTCATCTGACATTCTGGAATCTTTAGTGCTGGCAGGGATCTTCAATCATAGCAACGACAATAATGATAATCATTCCACTGACTGAAGGCTCACTGAGTGCCACCTGAGCAAATCCCTGGATAGGCATTCCCTCATGGAATCCTTGTGATTTATTTATTATTCTCTTCATTTGCATATAAAGAAACCAAAGCTTGGCGAGGTAGAGCATTATGTAACAAGTAGTATATTATGATGTTTCCTTTTTTGGTACTATTTTACTACATCATGTTCTGCATTTGATTTCTTTATTACAAAGCATAATTACATAATGTTAAAAATCAAATAATTATACAAGATTTATAATGAGAAATGGTAATGACCTGGCTTACTCTTCAGCATCCCAGTGCTGGCTCACCAGAGGCAACCACTTTCCAATCTTTTAGCTGGTGTTTCTCCAGATTGCTAGCTAGATAGCACATTTATCTAGTGACAGCCTTTCATGGAAGCAAGGATTTTGTTCTTCATGACTATTCCTACCCCTATGGACTTCCCCTCCCCTCCTCTCCCTCTCCTCTCTCCCCTCTAGAGTTATATCACAAATTTGGTTTTTCAATGGTCAGTTTTGACATTATTATGACTAAATAAAAATTATTCACAGCTGAGCCAAGTAGTATATCATGATGTACATTATATACAATGTCATACCCCCCCCCTCTCTGTCCAGGGTTAATATCCTCTTTTTCTCATTTGTTTAGTTTTCTCTACATTTATCACCAAGTCACTCATTAACTCCCTTGATAGAAGTACAATCTCCTCTCAATACACTTAAATATATCAAAAATTTATCAGTTTCATTTTGGGACATGCTTTAGTCCCTAGAAAGACACAACTTGGTCCCTGCCTTTCCTGTCACTCGGGGTTTGAAAGATGTTTTTTTTCCTGAGACTTCTGGCTATTCAGTCTGATTTCAGGGAGTATCGCATGCCCTGAAACCACATGGCTAGACTACAAGGAAACATAGGCCTGCTTCATGCCCCATTCTCCTGGGCCTGGTACTTACCCAGGATCTCCAGAGGAATCTGTTCCTCAGCCACAAGCATATCTGTAAAATGTTCTAAAAGCTGAGGACCCAGCTTGGAACTTGGAGAAATAAAGATGGAACAATAGTTTGTATGTTTTTAGAGCCAGTTCCAAAGGGACACTTTCCATGTTTGTTCTGAAGTTGAGTGACGTGAGACTAACTATAATGATTGCCAGAGGCACCAGGATCTGTATCAATAGCATCATGATCCAGTTGCACCAAGAATATGTAACCTTTTTCAGGAGCATGGCATAGAACTGCTGGAATAGAACTGCTGGCAGAGAAGACTGAGCTACAATTTTTAAAAGAGGGAGATGTACCATTAACATGGTCACAGATAGAAGCTGACGGGAAGTTAAGTGGCCCCTGGGTTCATGTCCAACTGTGTTCTCTCATAATTGTCTACCATTTTTATTTTGTTCAAAATTGGCTTCACGTTAAAATTCTTTGACCCAATGATTTGATTGACACTTGATGACAAAGAAAAAGAAGGGAAAAATTGGAAAGAGTCTGGAAGAGTAGTCTAAACAGATACCAAATGTAAACATGGTACACTTTTTTTTTTTTTTTTTTACCTACCAGATTGGCAAAAATGTTAAGTTGACGAGGATGTGAAGAAAATACCACTGTTTTAATTTGGTACAAGGAAACAAATTAGCTGGATGAACAAAATTTACTTTAATATTCACATAGTCCTCAAACTAGAAATTCCACTTCCGGTAATGTATCCTACAGGTATATTTGTATAAGTATGCGAGGCTCATGCACAGGATGTCCCTACTGCACTGACGGTAAACGTCAAGTGTGTAGTCGTGTGCACTAAGATTCCAACATCAAGAGTTGTGCCTGAGGGTGGGAGACCCTAGAGGTTAGCACCACACGTTCCCACTCAGCTTCTCTGTGCCACTGTGTGAGCCGGGACAGGAAGGGGGTCCTCCAAGCCTCAGGTGCCAGTGTTCCTTGTGCGTGACTTGTCCACCCGCAAGCCTTTGTGGTGGTTGGGTTTGAGTGAGGCATTCCTAAGTTTCTGGCCAAAATACCAACTAATCCCTGAACGTTTCTATCAAACAGCCCCCAAGTTTCCCACATTTGACACGATGGAGGCTACATATGCTTTTTTTTTCCCCAATTTTTTAATTAAGGTATTATATGTGTACATATCTTACCATTGCCATTCTGACAGGTGTGAGATGGTACCGCATTGTTGTTTTGATTTGCATCTCTCGGATAATTAGTGATGTTGAGCATGTTTTCATGTGTCTCTTGGCCTTCCTTCTGTCTTCTTTGGAAAAGATTCTATTTAGGTCCGTTGCCCATTTATTTTTTGGATCATTTATCTTCATTTTATTAAGTTGTATAAGCTGCCTGTAGATGTTGGAGATCAAACCTTTATCAGTGATGCCATTTGCAAATATGTTCTCCCATGCAGTGGGCTTTCTTGTTGTTTTGTTGATAGTTTCTTTTGCTGTAAAAAAGCTTTTTATTTTGATGTAGTCCCATTTGTTTATTTTCTCTTTAGCGTCCATTGCCCTAGGGGCAGTATCGGTGAAGAAGTTCTTTTGGCATATGTCTGAGATTTTGCTGCCTGTGGATTCCTCTAGTATTTTTATGGTTTCCCGTCTTATGTTTCAGTCCTGTATCTATTTTGAGTTTATTTTTGTGTATGGCGTAAGTTGGTGATCTAGCTTCATTTTTTTGCATGTATCTGTCCAATTTTCCCAACACCATTTATTGAAGAGACTGTCTTTATTCCATTGTATGTTCATGCCTCCTTTGTCAAATATTAATTGAGCATAGTGGTTTGGGTCAATATCTGGATTCTCTATTCTGTTCCATTGATCTATATGTCTGTTCTTGTGCCAGTACCAGGCTGTTTTGAGAATAGTGGCTTTGTAATACAGCTTGAAATCTGGTATTGAGATCCCTCCTACTTTATTCTTCTTTCTCAGGATTGCTGTGGCTATTCGGGGTCTTTTTTTATTCCAGATGAATTTTTGGAGAGTTCTTTCAAGGTCTGTGAAATATGCCGTTGGTATTTTAATGGGGAGTGCATTGAATCTATAGATTGCTTTGGGTAGAATGGACATTTTAATGATGTTGATTTTACCAATCCATGAACATGGTATGTTCTTCCATCTATTTACGTCTTCCTCTATCTCTTTTTTCAGTGTCCTGTAGTTTTCCGTGTATAGGTCTTTTACCTCCTTAGTTAAGTTTATTCCTAGGTATCTTAATTTTTTTGGTGCGATGGTAAATGGGATTGCCTTTTTAGTCTCTCTGTCTGTAAGTTCACTATTGGTGTATAGAAAGGCCATAGATTTCTTGGCGTTAATTTTGTATCCTGCTACATTGCCGAATTCATTTATTAAGTCTATTAGTTTTTTGACGGAGTCTTTCAGATTTTTTATGTACAATATCATGTCATCTGCAAATAAAGACAGCTTTACTTGTTCTTTTCCAATTTGGATGCCATTTATTTCTTCTTCTTGTCTAATTGCAATGGCTAATACTTCCAGTACTATGTCAAACAGGAGTGGTGAGAGTGGGCATCCCTGTCTTGTTCCTGTTCTTAGGGGAAATGTTTTTAGTTTTTGTCCATTGAGTATGATGTTTGCTGTGGGTTTATCATATATAGCTTTTATTATGTTGAGGTATGAGCCTTCTATTCCCACCTTGTTGAGAGTTTTTATCAAGAAAGGGTGTTGGATTTTGTCAAATGCTTTTTCTGCATCAATTGATATGACTATGTGATTTTTATCTCTCAATTTGTTTATGTGATGTATCACGTTTATTGATTTGCGGATATTGTACCATCCTTGCATTCCTGGGATAAATCCTACTTGGTCATGGTGTATGATCTTTCTGATGTACTGCTGGAGCCGATTTGCTAGAATTTTGTTGAGGATTTTGGCATCTATGTTCATGAGGGATATTGGTCTGTAATTCTCTTTCATTGTGTTGTCTTTATCTGGTTTTGGTATTAGGGTGATGCTGGCTTCATAGAAGGAGCTTGGAAGTGTTCCTTCCTCTTGAATTTTTTGGAATAGTCTGAGTAGGATAGGTTTTAGTTCTTCCTTGAATGTTTGGTAAAACTCTCCTGTGAAGCCATCAGGCCCCAGGCTTTTGTTTGCCGGAAGCTTTTTGATGACTGCTTCAATTTCGTCCATAGTTATTGGCCTATTGAGCTGTTTAGATTCTTCTTGATTGATTTTTGGAAGGTTATATTTTTCTAGGAATATGTCCATTTCCTCCAGGTTGTCCAGTTTGTTGGAATAGAGTTGTTCGTAGTATTTTGTAACAATCCTTTGTATCTCAGCGGGGTCTGTTGTTATTTCACCTCTTTCATTTCTGATTTTGTTTATTTGGGTCCTCTCTCTTTGCTTCTTGGTGAGCCTGGCTAGAGGTCCATCAATCTTGTTTATCCTTTCAAAGAACCAGCTCTTGGTTTTGTTGATCTTTTGTATTGTTTCTTTGGTCTCTATGTCGTTTATCTCCACTCTGATCTTTGTTATTTCCTTCCTTCTGGTTACACTGGGCTTTTCTTGCTGCTCTTTTTCTAGCTCTTTGAGTTGTAGGGTTAGGTAATTTATTACCATTGTTTCTTGTTTTTTGCAATAGGCTTGTAGAGCTATGAACTTCCCTCTCAAGACTGCTTTCGCTGTGTCCCATAGATTTTTGATTGTTGTGTTTTCATTGTCATTTGTTGCCATGATGTTTTTTATTTCTTCCTTGATCTCTCTGGTGACCCAGTCCTTGTTTAATAGCATGCTGTTTAGTCTCCATGTGTTTGATTTCTTTGGATTGTATTTATTGTAGTTGATTTCCAGTTTTATGCCACTGTGATCTGAGAAGATGCTTGATATAATTTCTATCTTCTTGAATTTGAAGAGACTTTGCCTGTGACCCAGCATATGGTCTATCTTTGAAAATGATCCATGTGCACTTGAGAAGAATGTATATGCTGTGGCTTTGGGGTGAAATGTTCTGAAGATGTCAATTAATTCCATCTGGTCTAGTGAGTCATTTAAGATTGCTGTTTCTTTGCTGATATTTTGTTTAGAGGATTTGTCCAATGGTGATAGTGGGGTATTAAAGTCTCTTACTATGATTGTATTGCTATTAAGCTCTCCCTTGATATCCTCCAGGAGTTTTTTTTTATGTATTTGGGTGCTCCTATATTGGGAGCGTATATGTTTACCAGAATTATTTCTTCTTGTTGGATTTCTCCCGTTAGTATTATGAAGTGGCCTTCCTTATCTCTTGTTATGGCATTTACTTTGAGATCTATTTTGTCAGATATAAGTATTGCTACCCCAGCTTTTTTTTCATTTCCATTTGCCTGAAAGATATTTTTCCATCCCTTCACTTTCAATCTATGTGAGTCTCTTGTTCTGAGGTGGGTCTCTTGTAGACAGCATATATATGGGTCATGTTTTTTTATCCATTCAGCCACTCGATGTCTTTTGATTGGAGCATTTAGTCCGTTTACATTTAAAGTTATTACTGAAAGGTATTTGTTTGTAGTCATATCTATTTTTGTGTCTGTATTCCTTCTTACCTGTTTATTTCTTCTTTTTACAGTATTCCCTTTAGCAATTCTTGCATTGCTGGTTTGGTGGTGATAAACTCCCTGAGCCTTTTTTTGTCTGTGAAGCTCCTGATTTCCCCTTCAATTTTGATTGATAGTCTTGCTGTATATAGTATTCTTGGATTCAGTCCTTTGCTTTGCAACACTTTGTATACCTCCTTCCATTCACTTCTAGCTTGTTGTGTTTCTGTTGAGTAATCATTTGACAATCTGATGGGTGTTCCTTTGTAGGTAACTCTCTGTCTCTCTCTTGCTGCCTTTAAGATTCTCTCTTTATCATTTATATTTGCCATTGAAATTATGACATGTCTTGGTGTGGGTCTTTTGGGGTTGATACTGCTTGGGACTCTCTGTACTTGCGTAACTTTTATCTTTCCCATATCCGGGAAGTTTTCTGTCATTATTTCTTCAAATAGATTTTCTAATCCCTGCTGCTCTTCTTGTCCTTCTGGCAGCCCTATTATACGCATGTTACTTCGTTTCATGTTGTCCCAAAGCTCCCTTAGGCTTTCCTCCTGCTTTTTAATTTTTTTCTCCAATAGCTGTTCAGATTGAGCTTGTTTCTGTACCTGATCTTCTAACTCACTAATTTGGTCCTCTGCTTCTTCTAGTCTACTGTTGAAACTTTCCATGGTGTTTTTTATTGTAGCTATATCACTTTTCATTTCTTCCTGATTCTTGCATAAGTTGTTGATTTTCTCATCCATCCGATGTATAAATTCCACGACCATTACTCTGAACTCCTTTTCGGTCATGTTGCAAGCTTCAGTTTCACTAATTTCCTTTCTTGGCGACTCCACATTTTCTTTCCTCTGTGAGTTATTTCGTTTCCCCATTCTGGCTATCACCAGAAAGCTCAAGCTTCTGTTTGCGGGGACCTGGGCCGTGTGCTGTGGGGACTTCGCTCCACCCGAGTTTCACTGAAGTGCTCTGACACTAGGATGTGTGGCTGCCTTTGGTTGGTGGGAACCAGACTTGCCCAGGGTCAGTGTCCCCTGTGTTCCGTGTGGTCTCATGTGCACACTTAGAATCAGGGGCCTTGTCTGCACCACACTGTTGGTATGTGCCGAAAATGAGATCCTTAGCATGTGCCAGGAGTCAGAGTTTCCCTGTGTCTGCACCAAGAATTGAGTGTCAGAGTCTCTGTTGCCTTGTGCGTTTTCTCGTTGAGAATCAGGGTTCCTGTGTGTGCATGCACCAACAATTGGGGTCGCTGGCTCTTAGTGTGAATGCGCTGTGAGTCAGGGATCCCAGGCAGCTGTGTCCGGCGTGCCAAATTCCCTGAAGTGGAGCTGCGTCCTGTGTGTGCTCTCTCTACTGAACCAAACCTGCTAGAGCGCACACTCTCAAATTCCTGAAGGTGAGCTGGCTCCGTGCACTCTCCCAGATTCCCTAAAGGGGGGCGGAGTCCGTCCTGTGCGCCAAATTCCCCAAAGGGAAGGCCCTCTGTGCACGCTCTATGATTCCCTGTAGGGGGAGCTGTGACCCGCAAGCCAAATTCCCCCCAAATTCCCCAAGGGGAGCCCTCTGTGCGCACTGACAGATTTCCCCGACGGGGAGCTGCTTCTGTCCCGCGCGCCAACTTCCATAAGGGGGAGCACGTCCCTGCGCAAAGCTCTGCAGCTTAGGCGAGGGGCGGGTCTATCAGTTACTATGGCGCTATCCGCGTGCCTGCGGGGAGGGGGATAGGCTCTTTGACTCACGGAAATCTGCCGGGAAGTCTGGATTCTTGTTGTTTGTTGGTCTGAAGCTGTGATAGCAGTTCTCTGTCCCCAGTGGCTGCAGGGTCCTGGTTTGTGTCAGAAGCCAGGATCCGAGACTCAGGCAGCTCTGTTTCTCAAGATGGCGTGGTCTCCGCGTCCGCACCAGCCACCGAGAAGTGTCCGCTTTGTGCGCGGGGCTCCGCCATCTAGGACTGCCCGGTTAGGCAGCCCCTTGGAAGACCTGCAGAATCTAACTGACCCTAGCTCATACACACACACACACACCACACACGTCTACACTCTCCTCTATGGGTTCCTCATTCACACTCTCTCTCTCCCTACCTTCCTGCCGGTCGCCATCTTTTCCCCATCTACATATGCTTTTGATAAGTATTCATCAAAAGGCACTGCTATTGCCCGGCCTGTTGGGTGGCTCAGGGAACCAGGAGTTCACGGGTTCGATTCCCAGTCAGGGCACATGCCTGCGTTTCAGGCTTGATCCCCAGTTGGGGGCATGCAGGAGGCAGACAATCAATGATTCTCTCTCATCACTGATGTTTCTATTTCTCACTCCCTCTCCCTTCCTCTTCGAAATTACGAAAAAAAATTATTTTTTTAAAAAGGGGGGGTGGGAAGGCACTGACTTGTCTGAAGTTGCACCCTGAGAAATACTTCCAGGGAAGACTGCAGAACTGCCTTCAAAAGCAAAGCTTGGCCAAGTGGAGGCTGGATAAAGCCTTGCTGGGGGCTGAGTATAGTGTCCTGCATAGGGCAGGTGGCTGGCCTAGGTGACCCCTAATGCCCTTTCCAACTCAGAGGCTCCATATATGACAGCTTCCCCTTTAATATGTGACTCAAGATAATGAAACAATGAAATTAACCTCTTCACAAACCCATGAAAATCAGTCTCGTTATTTTACAGTAATACCTTGTAGAAAGCTAAATTAAGACCGCCTTTTAAATTCACAATACTCTTTTTTCAACATTGAAAGAATATTACAGGTTGTCCCTACCCTCTCTAATAAAATGGTAATATGCAAATTAAACATCACTCTGCTACATAAGCCATGCCCACCAACCAAGCCACGCCCACCAGCCAATCAGGGCGAGTATGCAAATTAACCACATCCAAGATGGCTACAGCCACAGAGAGCAAGGTTTCCCAGGTAACAGAGCAAGCCAAGCTTTCCATAGCCGTTGCAGGCCTAAGCCTCCACTCAAGCTACAAAGTTTCAATTATAGAAGGTAAACAAATTCAAACAAATGGCGGCAGAATGGAGCTTGAGAGAGCAGGCCAGGGTTGCCGTCGGCAACAGGGGAAGCAAAGCTTTCCGCACACCCTGGCTGGGCCCACCTGCTTAAGGCTACAAAGTTTCAACTGTAGAAGGTGAATTAACTGCCACAGAAATGGTTGCCGCCCCGGAAGGAGCAGCCGGCTTGGCTCCACTCCAGGCTACAAAGTTTCAATTGTAGAAGGAAAATAAATTCCAGATACCAGGGCCTCCGCTTGGGTCGCCAGGGGGCGTGGCCGGCCTGCACACCACCACAGGCCCCTTGCTCAGGCTGCCCCACACCCCAAGGGAACTCAACCCTGATCCGGGACACCCTTCAGGGCAAACCAACTGGCCCCTACCCGTGCACCAGGCCTCTATCCTATCTAATAAAAGAGTAATATACAGATTGATCATCACTGCAACACACAATATAGCTGCCCCCATGTGGTCAAAGATCCTGCCCCCATGTGGACACAAGATGGCCACCACAAGATGGCCAGCAGGAGAGGGCATTTGGGAGGCACCCGGCCTGCAAGGGAGGGCAGTTGAGAGGGACCAGGTTTGCAAGGGAGGGCAGTTGGAGGTGATCAACCCTGCAGGAGAGGGCAGTTAGGGGTGACCAGGTTGGCAGAGGAGGGAAGTTGGGGGCAAACAGGCTGGCAGGGGAGCAGTTAAGCATCAACCAGGCTGGCAGCGGAGTGGTTAGGGGATGATCAGGCTGGCAGGCAGAAGCAGTTAGGGGCAATCAGGAAGGAAGGCAGGCAAGCAGTTGGGAGCCAGCAGTCCTGGATTGTGAGAGGGATGTCCCAGATTGGAGAGGGTACAGGTTGGGCTGAGGGACAACCCCCTGCCGTGCACGAATTTCATGCACCGGGCTTCTAGTATTTCATAAGGATATACTTAAAAATTTTAAAAATTCCAGGTGGTACAGTACATGATCTTTTTCACAATGCAAGATGAAAAAGAAAGATTAAATATGCTTTTTGGCCAGTAGATTTAGTGTTTTGTTTTTTTTTATATATTTTATTGATTTCTTTTTACAGAGAGGAAGGGAGAGGGAGAGAGAGTTAGAAACATCGATGAGAGAGAAACATCAATCAGCTGCCTCCTGCACACCCCCCACTGGGGATGTGCCCGCAACCGAGGCACATGCCCTTGACCGGAATTGAACCTGGGACCCTTCAGTTCGCAGGCCGACGCTCTATCCACTGAGCCAAACCAGTTAGGGCTAGATTTAGTGTTTTTATTGTTTTTTCTTCCTGGTAGGAGGAATGGACAAGATCTTTGCTGTGATCTTTTCTGATACTTTCTTCCACTGCATTAATCCTGGTAAAAAAGAAACACACCAAATTTTGACTTTGAACCAAAACAGAGAGCATGGTATTGCTGAAATGGAATACAGCTGGTCTTTATGCTTAAAATCTGCATATTTTTTCTTAAGCCTTTGTTAAAGGTTGATATATACTTCTTGACAGAACAATAGCATGATTTCAAGAATTAAACCAAAACTGCTTTCTTGCATGCATTAGAAATATTTGCTCACCCTGGTGTTTGGGTGGATTGGCAGGCCGGACTGTATTGAGAAGAATCTAAACAGGGGGCCAGTTCACTGTCCCTCAGACAGTTGGAGGGCCGGACTATAGTTTAAAAAAAACTATGAACAAATTCCTATGCACACTGCACATATTTTATTTTGAAGTAAAAAAACAAAACGGCAAAAACACCCACATGTGGCCCGCGGGCCGTAGTTTGAGGACGCCTAGAGAAGATCCTTGAATAAAGACGTTTAATTCTGTTAACAGGAACTCTGCTAATCAGAGGGTGAGAATGGACAGAGGGAAGCTTGATGGCTTGGAACTCTGTACTGGAATCTGCCAACTTACTAACCCTAAACCAAACAAAAAACAAAAAGAAATCAAATTCTCAAAATGGCAACACATTTCATTTTGTTTGAATTTAAAAAATAAAAGTCATGTAAAGTTTGAAAAAAATAAGAAGTTAGGACCTAGCTGGTTTGGCTCAGTGGATAGAGCATAGGCCTGAAGACTGCAGGATCCCCGGTTCGATTCCGGTCAAGGGCATATGCCCGGGTTGTGGGCTCGATCCCCAATAGGGGGCATGCTGGAGGCAGCTAATCAATGATTCTCTCTCATCATTGATATTTCTCTCTCTCTCTCCCTCTCCCTTTCTCTTTGAAATCAATAAGAATATATTTAAAACTAGCGTTCCCGTTGCAGGAAAAAATCCTGCAATAGGATTTCCTGCTGCACTCTACCCCGCCTCTGATCCTCCCTTGTCACCCGCCCGGCCTTCTCCGCCAGCCCGCCTGCTTTTCCCTTCGCCCCCGGCCCTGACTTTGCTCCTCTCTTCTCCTCCCCCCCGCCCCCCAGCTTGCTTGCTTCTTCGAAGCTTTACTCCCTTCTGCAGCTCTTGGCTTCTTTCGATGCTGTCTTGATATGCAAATTAGCTGCCATCTTTGTTGGGATAATTTGCATACTCGTCCTGATTGGTTGGTGGGCGTGGCTTGTCTGGTGGGCATGGCTTGGTGTAAGCGAAGTTGCGGTCAATTTGCATATTTGTCTATTATATTTAAAATACTAGTAAATAAGAAGTTAGGACAAGAATAATAAAGAAAAAAGGAGCTGTGCCTAGATTATATACTGCTAGCAAGTATAGCTAGTTCTTTTTTTTTTTTTAATATAGTTTATTGATTTTTTGCAGAGGGGAAGAGAGAGGGATAGAGAGTTAGAAACATCAGTGAGAGAAACATTGATCAGCTGCCTCTTGCACACCCCCTACTGGGGATGTGCCCGAAACCAAGGTACATGCCCTTGACCGGAATTGAACCTGGGACCCTTGAGTCCGCAGGCCGACGCTCTATCCACTGAGCCAAACCGGCTTCGGCAGCTAGTTCTTATATAGGCACTAAGTATTGAATTAACTAACCGATGGCTTTTCCAAAGAACTGAGGCAATATTAGCATGAATAGATTCATTCTTTTCCTTAAAAGACACCACATGCAAATTAAAACAGAAATGAAATATTACTTAATATCTATTTTAAGAAAAAGATATATTCGTTGTTGGCAGCAAACTGTTAATAACTCAAGAAACAAATTTTTATTCATAGTCATTGGGTCAGTTATTCTACTTCTGGGAATTTGTCACAACAAAAGAATCCAGTCCATTTTGACTCATTTTTCCCTTCAGTACAGTTCTGTCGAAAATGATGTGTTTGTTATCTCTTGCTGCTACTATTCCAAAATTTAGCTACATAAAACAATACTAGACATTTATTATCTTACATAGTTTCTGTGGTTCAGGAATTTGGGAGTGGTTTGGTTGACTGGTTTTCTCAAGGTCTCTCTCCAGGCTGCAGTGGTGCTATTGGCCAGGGCTGTAGTCCTCTGAAGGCTTGACTAGGGCAGAAGGCTGCAAGGACTACCAAGGTGGCGCCCTCCCATGGCTGTGGGCTGGAGACAGTGGTGTGTTAGCTGGTTTAACAGCTAGCTCTCTGAGTGTAGTTCTAACAAGGATGTTGGTTGATGTTTTTTGTTTTTTTTTTTAATATATTTTATTGATTTTTCCACAGAGAGGAAGGGAGAAAGGATAGAGAGTTAGAAACATCAATGAGAGAGAAACATCCATCAGCTGCCTCCTGCACACCCCCCACCGGGGACGTGCCTACAATCAAGGTACATGCCCTGGACCGGAATCGAACCCGGGACCCTTCAGTCCGCAGGCCGACGCTCTATCCACTGAGCCAAACCGGTTTTGGCAGGTTGATGTTTTAATGAACAATAATTGAGATAAAAGTGAAACAACAGAGATGGATGTCAGAACTTCATTTGTCCATGAGGTGAGCAACATTTTTGTTGAATTGAGTAATACTTGTTTAATACTGGAAGAATAGTTTCTCAAATTTCTGTGTTATGCCCATTCGGTGGCTCAGTGGTTGAATCAGGAGGTCAGGGTTTGATTCCGGTCAAGGCACATGCCTGGGTTTCGGGCTCAATCCCCAGTGTGTGGGGTGGGCAGGAGGCAGCCAATGATTCTCTCTCATCATTGATCCCCCCCGCCTCCCTACCTCTCTCTCTGAAATAAAATAAAAAATAATTTTTTTAAAAAATGAATTCAAATTTCTGTGCTATTCTATGCCCAGCCAGCATGACTCAGTGGTTGAGTGTCAACCTATGAACCAGGAGGTCACGGTTTGATTCCTGGTCAGGGCATTTGCCTGGGTTTGCAGGCTTCAATCCCCAGTGTGGGACGAGCAGCTGATCAATGATTCTCTCTCATCATTGACATTTCTATCTCTCTTTCCCTTTCCCTTCCTCTCTGAAATCAATAAAAATATATATATTTTTAAAAAGAATGTTGGTACACTAGTGTTGTCCCAGAGGTCCCTTAAACTAGCCTCATTTTTTTAAACATTATTTTTTCTTTTTGCTGTTCCAATTGGGTGTTCTTTCCTACCTTGTCTTCCATATTGTTGATTTAATCCTCTGCTTCATCAATTCTGCTATTGATGCCTTCTAATGTAACCTTTATTTCAGTTATTACATTCTTCCCTTCTGACTGGTTCTTTTTTTTTTTTTTAATGGTTTCTATCTTTTTCTATCTTTCTGGTAAAATTCTCACTGTTTCATCTATTTGAGCATCTTTATAACCAGTATTTTAAACTCTATGTGGTAGATTGCTTGTTTCCATTTTGTGTAGTTCTTTTTATCAAGTTTTGTTCTGTTCTTTCATTTGGGACATGGTTCTTTATCTCCTCATTTTATCTGACTGTGTTTTTGTTTCTATGTATTAGGCAGACCTGCTATTGTCTCTCAGTCTTGGCCGAGTGGCCTTATATAGTGGAGAGGCCCATTGGTGCAGTCTCCTTGATCACCTGACCCAGGTATTCCAGGAGTGTCCTTTGTGAAGGTTGTGTGTGCCCTTCTATTGTAGTTGAGCCTTAGTAGCTGTTGGCACATCAGTTGGTGGGATTGACCTTCAGGCTGACTGTCAGGGCTGGCTGTGACTACAGCAGGAGCTGATCCAGACAAGTCTACCCTTCAGGTGCGTCATTTGTGGAGCTGGTTGGGTGGTGCTCTCGTGTGGTCTGAATCTGGCCACCAGATGCGTTGGTTCTGGAGCCTCTGGGAGGGATCCTGGTGGAGGCCAAGGTCAGTCACCATTTGTACCACTAGTTTCTTGGTAGGAGCTACAAAGTGATTTGTGATTGGTTGCCACTTGTGCTGGGCTTGGAGGTGCTTGGGAGAGGCTATGCTATGAACTGAGGACAGCTGCCACTAGTACCTGGCTTGGAATTCTTTGGTGGTCACCATGATGCGAGCTGAAGCCAGACGCCCTTGTGCCAAGCTTGTGGTCACTTAGCTATAGCTGTGCTCCAAGCCAACACTGACCACAGGTTATGCCAGGCTTGGTGCCACCTGATGAAATTTACAATGCAAGTTGAGACCAGTTGCCACTTGTACTGAGCTTGGGACTGCTTAGCAAGAGGTAGAGGGCACACCGAGGCCAGTGCTGCTTGTTTGGGTTTTAAGGACTTTTGAGAGATTTTAGGAAAGTCTGCAGCTTGATGCCCTAGCTGGTTTTGCTCAGTGGATAGAGTGTCGGCCTGCGGCCTGAAGGGTCTCAGGTTCGATTCCAGTCAAGGGCACATGCCTGAGTTGTGGGCTCAATCTGGGGGGTGAGAGGGTTGGGGCATGCAGGAGGCAGCCAATCAGTGATTCTCTCTCATCATTGATGTTGCTATCTCTCCCTCTCCCTTCCTCTCTGAAATCAATAAAAAAATATTTTTAAAAAACTGTCTGCATGCCCTAACCTGTTTGGCTCAGTGGATAGAACGTCGGCCTGTGGACTGAAAGGTCCCAGGTTCGATTCCGATCAAGGGCATGTACCTTGGTTACAGGCACATCCCTGGTAGGAGGTGTGCAGGAGGCAGCTGATCGATGTTTCTCTCTCATCGATGTTTCTAACTCTCTATCCCTCTCCCTTCCTCTCTGTAAAAAATCAATGAAATATATTTTTAAAAAAATATAAAGTAAAATAAAAAACTGTCTGCAGCTTGAGCCGAGGCAGGCTGCTCATATGGAAAAGCCACTGGAAGCAGCTCAGACAGGGCACATGAGTTGGGTTGGGCAAGGTCTTAGGGAATCACCAGGGTGTGTCCAACAGTATTATTCAGGTTAATGGAGAACTCATATTTGATGTCTGCCTGCAAATGTAAGCTGGGTGAAGAGAGGGGTCAACAAAGGAACAATGGCACCTGCCAGGGCTTCCATCCCCTGGGAGAACTGTCCTGATCCTTGCCCCTCCAGCCCTTGCCCTGAAGCTAATCAATCCAGTTCCTCCCTGTATGTTCACGGTGCTTTCAAGCTGCTGCCCCTTCCCTGGAACTTACAGAAAACAAGTTTGTGAGCAAGTAAGTTCCTATGTGGGCCTCTCGAGAGGAATGTGTGGGACTCCATCAGCCCTTTGTCTCACTCAGATTGCTGGTTTTCACAGCCAGATACTATGAGAACTCCTCTTCCCAGACTGGGAAGTTGGGTGGGGGGCTAGGAACCCTCACTCTTCAGGGGGCACCGCCACAGCCAAGATATCCCCCCTGATCCTTATTCACCACACCTGTGTGTAGGACCTGACCAATCCATGTCTCCTCCCCTCCTTCCAGTCTCATCTTGGCTTCTTCTTTATATTCTTAGTTAAAGGACTTCTGTTCAGCTACTCCTCAGGTGGTTCTCACTGATGGCTGCCCTATAATGTAGTTGTAACTTGGATGTGGTCATGGGAGGAGGTGAGCACAGCATTTACCTACTCTGCCCTCTTGGCTGGAAGCTCTGCAGTATCTTTGGTAGGTATCAACAAGCTGACTCTAAAATCCATATGAAATGGCAAAGGAACTGGAATAGTCAAAATCATTTTAAAAAAGGAACAAAACTGGAGGACTCCTATTACCTCATTTCAAGAGTTCCTAAAACTACACTAATCAAGACAATATGGTATTGCTGAAGCATAAGCAGGCAAACTGACCCATGGGCCAAATCCACTACCCAATTTTTATAGCCTATAAACTAAGAATGATTTTGACAACTTTTAATGGTTGAAAGAACTCCCCATAACCACTATTACTGAACATTGAATAGCTTTTGAAGTTAGCTTTTACAGTGCTTACATGTGAAACATACTGTGGTACAGTCATTTTGATGACAACCAATGTTGTTTAAATCACAAGCAATAGCAAGCTGCATTAAGTACCTCCCATGCTGTCAAAAGATAAAACAAGGAGCGAAATCTTCATTCCCACACAAATTTGCAGCAGATGTATATTCCAAGCTCAAACTATTGTTTCAGCATCATTTATTTTTTTCAGACCTTGATTTAAGTGCAAAGAAAATTTTCATATTTTAAAATCCATTTAATTGGTCAAGTAAGGAGCCTCCACATAACCTTCAACTGGATGTGATTAATTTGTAATGTAACGACTTATTAAAAGTCAAATATAAAAGAGAAGAATGTAACAGAATTCTGTCAATGCTTTTCAAGCCATAAATACATTCAATCAATAACATATCTTCAAAGTAAAATACACAAAATCTCATTACAGATCAGCATTATGAGTTGAATATTTACAGTATTTACAATATTAATTTTGATGATGGGGAACACTTTGAACCCCACCCATCCAATATGTTGTCTCATAAAAAAAACCTCAATTTTTCTCATTAGTAGATATATATTACAAAAAAATTGTACTCAATTATTATATTGAATTTTTAAAATTTATCTTTATTGTTGAAAGTATGTATTATTTTCTCCCCATTGATCTCCTCTATCCCATTCTCACCCCCTCCTTATTATATTGAATTTCACTAATAAAAATTCTGTGAAAACTTGTTTTGTCTCTTATATAACAGGTATCTATATGATATCCTCAATTTTGCCTGTTGACATGCAAAGCCTAAAATTTTGCCCTTTACAGAAAAAGTTTGCCCTTTATAGGAAATTTGCCAAACCCTGGGCTAAAATTAGATCAAAGGTACACAAATCAGTGGAGCAGAAAAGAGAATCCAGAAATAGACCCACACAAATATAGTCAATTTTTTACAAAGGTGCAACTGAATGGAAAAAGATAGCTTTTTTAACAAATGGTGGTGGAACAACTGGAATCCACGTATGGTAAAACAAACAAACAACCCACTTTGATCTATACCTCAATCCATTATATGAAATTAATTCAAAACAGAGCATAGAACTCAATGCAAAATCAAATATTAAATTTCTAGAAAAAAATATAGAACATCTCTGTGACCTTGGATTAAATAAAGATTTCTTAGCTATGCCATCAAAAGCATAAAAGAAAAATTAATAGTTGGACTTCACCAAAATTAAAAACTTTTTCTCTGCTAAAGACTATTAATAGAATAAAAAGAAAAGCCACAGACTGGGAGAAAATATTTGCAAATCGCTATCTGACAAAGGAGCTGTATCCAGATGTATAAAACCCTCAAAACTCAAAGTAAGAAAACAACCCAATTATTGTTAATGAATTAAAACAAAAATTTAAGATGTTTCACCAAAAAGAATACATGGTTGGCAAATAGGACTATGAAAAGATGTTCAATATCATTAGTCATTAGAAAAAACACAAACTTAAATCACAATAAAATACTACTATATAGCTACTAGAATGGCTAATTTTTTAAAAAGTACTGACAAAGATACACAGCAACTGGAACTAGTATATTGCCAGTGACAATGCAAAATGGTACAGCTACTTGGGGAAATATTTTGGCAGTTTCTTATATTGCTAAACATATACTTCCATACCATCCAACAATCCCATCCCTAAGTTTTTACCCAAGAAAAATGATAACTTTCATTTTCAAATGTAAAAAAATTTATTTTTACACGAGAACTTATACACAAATGATTACAGAAGGCTTTACTCACCATCTCCCCGAGACTGGAAACTGGGCCCTTGCTAAGTGCCACGCACTTTTCTAAGTATTTTAAATGTTTTGATGCATCAAATCCTCACAACCCTCCTATGAAGTGGGCACTATATGATCCCCATTTTACACAAGGAAACCAAGGCACATAATGGCTAAGTAAGACATTAAGATTTGAGATTCAATTTGAGGCTGTGTGGTCAGATTCAATAACTGGCTTTAACCACTACAATATGATGCCTCTCAGTCACATGAAGGAGTAAGTGTACAGCCATTGATCTAAAATTTATCCCCCAATTATATCACTGTTCCTATGGAAACAATCAGAGGAGCCCTTTCTAAAACTGTGCATTGAATACCAGCAACTTGGACACTTCTGTACCAAAAACAAACAAACAAACATATATTGGGATAGATAGTATTTGTATTCCTGCAAAAGAAATAGGAGCTGACATATTGGTTTCATTTAAAAAGGCATATAGTGTGGATATGTATATATCTATAAATGTCAGCCAACTATTGTAACAACTAGGTTTACTGCCTTTTGTAAAGCCATAAAATTTATGTGCCACCATCCACTTTAACTTTTGTTATCCACGTTGAGAAATGCCTTTGCCATGGCAACCCCAAGGAGTATGCCATGTAATTCCTCAGCATATATTCGTGATATATGAATGTGAGTAATTTACATACCAGAAAGTGTTAACAAGCCCAGGAACCTGAACACTGGGCTCCAGTCTCACCTATAAGGTGTGACTTTGAACAAATTATGACCCTAACCTGGGCTTCCGTGTGGAGGGAAAAGACTAGATGGAGCATCTAGATTTGGCTTCTTTTTTCAATAGTAGCTCTAAGCAGAAATTTGATTAAATTTTGATTGTTGTGGAACATCAAAAGTGTCCAGCCCACTGTGGGCAGTTGTTTCTGAACAGGAGTCCAGAACCTGAACTCTTTGCACATAACAATCTTGCTTTGCCAGTGACCTTTACACCCTCCCGGTCATGATTACGATAATTAATAATAATTACAATAGCAAGCACCCTGACATGATTAAGAGCAAAGATATAAAATTACTACTCTTTGCAATTGTCTATCTTGATCTGTGTGGTCATTCTTCTTCCAGTACCCCCACTCTCACCTTCCATCCAGGGGAAATTCTGAGTCAGTCAACTCTGGATTTGGTGATGCAGACCCAGAATCAGATTTAGAAAGGGCTGGAAAGTAACTGCAAGGTATAACCAATCTAAATTGGAAATGGCAAAGTTTGGTTCTTGAAAGAAAAAAAAATTGAGTGAGGAAGAGGCAGAGTGAAGAGAAGGACCAGCCAGCCAGGTTCATAGAGTTTTCTGATAGACACTTTGGTTGGGAAGAGGGGGTGCAGTCTGTGAGGACTGATGGGGAGAGATGGTTTTTACTAGTAAGATGTTTACAGCACAGTAATAATCCACTACCCTACCTATCCCATAATTGCATTCAATTGTGTGGGGGGTTTTTTCCTGTATGCTCATTATAAAGAGCAGGCTATATAAATCTCTAGTTGTACTCACATTATACTACCATTTACTTGGCATTTATGTGCCAGGCATTGTAATAAGCACTTAGGCATTTTCTCACTTGACCCTAAAAAAATACCATTGAGTTTGGTATTATTACTATTATTATTTTAATTTTAGGGATAAGAAATTGAGGTTCAGAAAGGTAAAACGATATGCCTACTAGTTAAGGGGTCAGATTAAGATTTAAAACCAGGTCTTTGTGACTTTTTCATTCAACAAATATTTACCAAGTGCCTCCTCTGTGCCAGGCATTCTAGTACCCTGGGATATAGCCGTCAACTAGACAAAATGCCTATCCTTATGGAGTCCACCTTCTGGTGAGGGAGATAGAGGGAAGAAAAGCAAACAAATCAGTGAATACCACTTCAGATAATGAAAGGTGCTATGAAGAAAATCAAATGGGGGAAGGCGGGGACAAAGGGGGGATGGCAGACATATGTAATACTATCAACAATTAAAAAAAAATCTTAAAGAAAATCAAGTGAGGCATGGAGACAATCACTAACCCATAGGGAGTCTTCGGGTAGCAGGAGAATAAACCTGACTTCGGTCATTGCGGTTCACTGGCATCCTGATCCTCAGGCTGCTGGGAGCAGAGACAGGAGCCGGCTGGCCAGCAGGCGGCGCCCCAGGTGCTGGCCGGCCTGGTGTGGCCCAGCAACCGCTGGAAGGAAAGGCCGGAGGCCGGGAGGGGAGGTGTCCCACCTGCGGTGTCCCTCGGGCCTCTGGAGGATCCTGAGTCCTGGAGCCCCAGACACTGGTGGGCCAGGCCTGGGTGACTGTTGGCCGTGCCGACCACCCTCCAGCCCAGGCCACCCTCACCGGGTCCACCCCTGCCACGAGACCCTCCAGTCCCCGGTGACCCATCCAGGCCTCGGAACCGTCTCAGTCCCAGGTGACCTTGCCCTTGTCCAGCGACCCTTCCTGCACCGATGGCCCCTGGTCCTGCCTCGGGACCCTGTCGTTCCCACGTGACTCCGACCCGACCTCGCTCCTCTTCGGTCCAGCCCGACCCATTACCCTCCTCCCCAATCTAGCTTCGGAATCCTCCTCACCCAAGGTGACCCCAACTCGGCCTTGGAACCCTAACCTGCGACTCCCCTGCCTGAGGTGATTCTGACCCAATCTCGGGACCCCCTGGCCTCCCCACCCTTTTGAACTGCGCCCCGTCACCGTGGTCACATCCCGGGATGCCCGGCCTTCCTGCCGACCCCTACGGCCGTTTTCCAGAAAGTTCCTGGCCCTCCCAGGGCCTCACCCACAGCAGCCGTCAGCACCAGGCCGAACAGGGTCTCCGACCCAAAAGACGAGCTTGCCCACCAAGAAGAGGGTGAGGCCGAGCTAGAGGTCCGTGAGGAGAAGGGGCACCGCACCCAACAAAAGACAGTGCTGAAGGGGAAATGGAAGGAAGCCAGCGAAGGCCAAGGTTTCGGCATTGACTGCTTCAGTGGCTTCCCAGCACCTGGGGAAAATTCTGCTCAGTGTCCGAAACCTCGCCGGGCTGGGCGTCGCACGCCCCCTGCGGGCCACGGCCCGGCGAGCGAGGCACTGCGCAGGCGCGGGCGAGGCGGGGCGGGGCGTCCTGGGGAGGGAGGGGCACCCGCAGGGGCGGCCCAAAGCGCACGCGCGAGCTGGCCGGCGCGCCCCCTGCAGGATCCTGAGCGGCCAGGTCTGTCCTGTGGCGGGTCGCCGGCGCCCCCTCCCCTCCGTGACGGCTTCCTCCGCGAGGCTGGAGCGGAGCTGGGAGCCGAAGGAGTGGACCCCGCGAGAGGGCAGAGCGCCGGCCGCCGCATCCCCGGTGCCAAGGGTCGGTGAGTGCCGTAGGACCCGCCGCAAATGCGCGCGCGGCTGCGGAGCCGCTCCCCGCCCCGGCCGCCCCCAGCCCCAGCCGACCTGCCCCGGAGCCCCGCCACCCTGCACCGCCCCCGCTCTGCCCGTGCCCACCCGCGCCGGCCCAGCAGGTGCATCTCCCTGCGGCGCCAGGCCGCCCTGACTAAGGCTTCCTCACCGCTCGAACCTCTCTGGGCGTGTCCCCATCCCTGCAGGCAGGTCGCTGAAGCCACCCGGCCTCGGAGAAACCTAAACCTTCCCGGACATAGAATAAATAGCTGCGGAATCCTTTGTGCCCAGCCGAGATAGGACCCGCCGCATTCATCCAGCAGGCACTCTCAACACCTGTCTGGTAGCGTCCTGCTGCGTCCCAGGCTGGGGAGCCGAGGCAGGGCCTCCAAGAATGCTGCTGGCTCATCTCTCGGTGCAGAGTCCCAATGTGGGTGGTAATCCTTCTCCATACTGGACTCGCCTTCCTCCCAACCCCTCAGTCCCAGAACGGGGGTCCATTGAGGATCCAGGGGTCCACTGTTGGTGGTGGGAGTTGTGTGGGGGACAGCAGGATGGGTACTCCTGGTCCAGGCGGAGAGGCCTCGACAACCCTAAGTACAACCTTCTGGCGTCCATGGTCAGTCCTGATTTGGTGTCATTTGTGTTTACATGGGTATCTGTCCTCACACAGCACACTATAAGCTTCATGAGGTCTCCTGCAGGAGGGTTTAGGGCAAGTGTATATTTGTACGTGAATGCATGCCCTCTCCTCACTTCCTTGGACATGATCCAATTAAAGCTGTTGCCTTACAGGATTATTTAGGTTTGTTTGTCCCTTTGCCTCTCGAACTGTGAGCTCCTTGAAGGCACTGATTGGCTCTTGTTTGGTCTTGCACTCCCAGCACATAGCCAGTACCTGGCAGGCCTGGAGACTCAGACAAGGTTCACACGAAAAAGTTAATGCTCTTTTCTCCTGAGCAACTATACCATTTGATTTCGTGTATTTGATGCTGCCTTTTGTAAACTTGAAAGGATGAAGGTTGTTTTCCTTTAGGAAGTCTGCATCACGGGAAATGTAAGAGAAAAAGAAAATAGGTAAAAATGGATGCCATGAGGATCCTCCCTCCCCCATCTTTTTAACTTCTTAGAGAATTAAAAATAAATAATAAACACTTGCTTATTCTATCTGACAAATAGGATGGCATCATTCCCTCTTTAAGGTGATCTACCACAATTCTGATGAGACAGCCTTTTGGAACAAGAGAGGGTAGCTCAAGCTGTTTTTTAAAAAGACGTTAACCTCCCATGGTGCATGTGCCAGGCAGTCTCATAGGACCCTGTTCTGACTTAGTCTCAACTGGGAAGGCCCACGTAATACTCCTAGTTAACAGTTTCTTCTCCGGACCTGCTTCTTGAAATGGCAGTAGACTCTTCTGCTATTGAGTCTGTTGAGGGGGAAAGCATTCTAGAACTCCGAGGAGAATGTGGGCAAGGCTCTGTGAATGATTGAAAGATTTCCTGGACATGGTCCCTGGTCTTGGGGACTTTCGGGTAGAGTTAAAGAGATGACTTATTCACAAGTAACTGTGACATAAGACAGGACAAGATAAGCGATACATGAGACATCCAGAAAAGCTGCTGAAGATGTCCAGAGGTGGAGGGAGAGCTTTCAGCAAGAGCAGAAGGTCTCAACTCTGGCTGAATGTTATGATCACTTGGGAAAGAGCCCCATGTCCAGAGCAGAGTCCAGAATCTCCAGGGATGGGCCTCAGACATCAGTTTCAGTCTTAAAACTCCTCCAAAAGATTCTGTTGTTCAGCCAAGATGCAGAACCCTTGAACCAAGGTTATCAGTAGCTGATTGACAGAGGTGCTAGGACTGGGCTGAGAAATAATAGGTGGGGTTTCAGAAGGTGGAGACAGATATGGAGGATGGTATTCCAAGCAGACAAAACCCTAAAAGGCCCAGACACCTGTGGGAAAGTGTAAGGTGTGTCAGTCCCTGTCCTTGGGGGACTCGTGCAGTGTATGAATGGCTCAGAGTTATTTGCACACTTGAAGAGATTTGGAGTCAACAGGCAGGTAGGAACCATTGCAGGAGCTGACTAATGAGTTGCGCCTTGGTCCTTACAGAGCATCCATGGTTACCTCTCCCTGGGGATTCCAGTTGCCCAATTACTTCATTTCCTCCACCAAGAGAGGCAGATGAGCTAGCAGGCCTGGGAATGGGACTGAGGCTACAGCAGGGGTTAGAAAAGCAGGCAACACTTTCTTTTGTAAAAGAATGTAAGTATGTATCCCCATATATTATATTTACTTATAAATTATAGCCATACACTACTGTCATGAATATTATGGACATAGAAATGTACACAAATATAGAAGTTTTAAAGGGATGAGCAGCACAGATTTCATAGAACTCTCTCCCAATAACCTCCTTTGGGCCACATCTTTGGCAAAAATATACCCTACCAACTCCCACCAGAAGCTTTAATGTAAACTCAGAGCCATGTGATCCTGAGGAGATGGCTGCCCCCAACCCTGAACAGAGCTGGTGGTGGTGTTGAGTGTGAGACCAGCACACCAGATCTCCACCTGAGCCTCCCAATGCAAATGACCACAGCCTCAAACCCGGCCTGGAGAGGTGTGGAGGGGTCTGCTCTCAGACAATGACTGAGCCTTCGGGATTTCTTCCCATCTCATTCACGCAAAGACCACTTGTGTAAATACATCATCTAAAAACTATTTTTTGTGCACTTTCTTGTGTAAAAGAATTTATGTATCCCCCATATATTATACTTATTTATAAATTATAGTCATACACTACTGTCCTGATATTTTGGACATAGAAATATACACGAATATAGAACTTTTAAAGGATGAGAGGGAAAGTGAACATGATTTAATTTTGTCAGTGTACTAATGCTACAAAATCTTCCCTTTCTGGCTTATTTCCTGCTGTTCCCCCACCATCACCGCACCAACATATGCTGTTTTTAAAAGAAACCATGTGATCAAGTCTACATCTCATTTATAAAATAGTGAAATATATGTTCCAGCATTTGAAGGTCTGGTTCTGTTTCTGTGTCCTGTTTATTTCAGTTCCTGGTTCTTGTGGTATGTGATGCCACACCGCATGGAGACACAGACTGTTTTTCAATCCCACTCACCAGTCATGCAAGGGCTCCTGAATTTGGGCTGATAAGTGTTCATGGGCGATCAGAGAAGCTGGCAATCTAGTTCCCAAAGCTTTTGGTGTGCAGGTGTAGATGTTTGTGAAATGGTGCTCTTGCAGCATCCTTGGCAACACAATCACACCTTTTCCTTAAAGGCACTGATTTGAGTATGTTGGCTTGAAAGAAATAAGCTAGCTGACACACTGCTGCAGTCATTTGCCCTTGAAAAAAAGAAAAGAAAAAGGTCTCCGGATTTGGAACTTTTCGTGAAAGAAAATGCAGATTCCCTCCTTAAGTTCTAAATCACAAGATAACCAGTGAACCTCTGTGTCATAAAAGATCTTCACAGGTATTCCTGAGTCACAACAAAGTAGTATAATGGAGTCTGGTTTTTGTTTTTAATTGAATACAACCATATCTTTTTTAAAAAAATAATTCTTTATTGCTGAAAGTATTACATATGTCCCCCCCCGCATTGGCCCCCTCCAACCCCCCCCTGCCCCCCCCCCACCCCAGGTCCTCACTGCCCCATTGTCTGTGTCCATGAGCCATGCATATATGCATACAAAGTCCTTCAACCATGCTATCTTGAAGTATATAAACTCCAACATATCTTAGAGGCTTCAAGTAAACTAGTGGGAAGGGCCCGCCATCACCCCCGTATCACAGAACCTCTCCTCCATCAGGGTGCCCATGGCTGCTGACACACAGGCCAACAAGGGTGCCAGGGTCCGTCCATGTATTAAATATTAGTAAAGATGCCCGGGTGGTGTTGCTCAGTGGTTGAGCATTGACCCAGGAACCAAGAGGTCACTGGTTCGATTTCTGGTCAGGGCACATGCCTGGGTTGTGGGCTCAATCCCCTGCAGAAGGCAGCCAACTGATGATGTTTCTCTCTCATGGATGTTTTTATCTCTCTGTCTCTCTACCATCTTCTCTCTCTAAAAATCAATAAAAATATTTTTAAAAAATATTAGTAAAGCCAATTTTTCTCATTTCTAAAGAAAAATACTTACAAATAAAATTCCTCACCATTCCATTACTCCAGCAGATAATCTTGCTCACCACACTCGGAGACTAATAGTGGGTTCACTGGCAGGGACCATACTCAGTAAACATGCCTGCTAGTTTTAGCCTGTTTTTGACAGTATTTATTGTTATACTAGAGGCCCAATGCACGGATTCGTGCACTGGTGGGTCCCTCCATGTAGCCTGCAGGGATTGAGCCGAAACTGGCAGTCCAGTGCTACCTGCCGCTCCTGCCTGCCACTCCTGTTCATCCTGGCCATGCTGTGCCTGCCACCGCCATGGCTCAGTAGGCTTGCTGCCACTCTGCTGTGGTCTCTGGGGTGCAGCGGGCAGCCACGAGCCCTGCGTCTGGGGCCTTTTGGTCAGCTAAGCAGCGCTCCTGCTGTTGCACCAGGGGGCAGCTCCTGCATTGAGCGCCTGCCCCCTGGTGGTCAGTGCGTGCCATAATGACTGGTCGACCAGTCCTTTGGTTGTTCGGTCGTTTGGTCACTGAGGCTTTTATATATCTAGATGGGCATTTCATCTGAAGAATTCATTGAATTAGACATTTTCACATATTTACTGTCCACTCCGCCCCCAGAGAAGGATCACGTACTGGGTAAAAGATTAAGCAAAACAAAACACCCATAAGCAGCATTACTGCACATTTAGAGACCCTCTCCCTCCATGCCTCACCCCAACTCCCTTCTTGACATAGCATCCAAGCCCTTGTTGGCTTCCCTTTCGGCTTATTCCCTGCTGTTCCCCCACCACCACCACTCCAAACTACTTGCTGTTCCCCACACACACTCACTCATTTCTCCATGATCTAGTATTGCCCTCCCACCCCAACTAATAAGAAACTTGAGACCAATGTGCTCCAAATGTTGCAAAATGGGGCCCAGTGAGTCCAGAGAGCATCAGTTTTGCTCTGCATATTTTGATCAGACTTTTTTTTTTTTATAAATCTACTTATATATTTATGTATGTTTGTATAGGGGGATATTTCTGCAATTTCATTTTAATTTAAAGCAGGTATACTGCATTAACAGAATTTTTCACTTAACAAACTTGCATATATTTATATATAAAAAAGAATAAACCAGCCGAAACCGGTTTGGCTCAGTGGATAGAGCATTGGCCTGCAGACTGAAGGGTCCTGGATTCGATTCCGGTCAAGGGCATGTACCTTGGTTGCGGGCACATCCCCAGTGGGGGGTGTGCAGGAGGCAGCTGATTGATGTTTCTCTCTCATCGATGTTTCTAACTCTATTCCTCTCTCTTCCTCTCTGCAAAAAATCAATAAAATATATTAAAAAAAAAAGAATAAATCAAACATAAGAATGGAAAAATAAGAAACTTGAGACCAATCTTCCATGCAACCTTCTGGAAGCCTTCCCAGAGCTCTCTTACACGTACACTCACATGCTCACACTCTCACACACGCACACGCGCACACGCACACACACACACACACGTATACATGTACACACATCAAATTCGGTCTTCTCCAGAATTTCATGATGCTTTTATTTGGCTTCGTGTTTAGCAATTGTAGTACATGCAAACATTCAGACTGTGAGCTCCTTGGATTAAGAACGCTGGAATTTTCATTTCCAAATCCTTATTACCTGGTAAAAGTGCCCATCACACAGTGAGCACTTGGCAAATGTTTGTTGGATTAATAAATGTGTTTTTGTCTTGTGTATCCTAAAAGGCTACAGATTCTACCAACAAACATTAACTAAGTACTTGTCAGGCCTTCTTCAGTGTGTACACATGTCAACCCTTAATACTGCTGACTGTTACAGACCCTGTGTTGACAAAGAAGTGCTTTCCTAGCTGAGATAGATCCTCACCCACCTTGGTCCTCAGGAAAAGTGCCGAGTCCTGGCCAGCACCCCCAACCAGGCCATCTCTCTATTCCACACCTGTGGTAAAGAGGGCAGAACCATGGTTGTCTGCTCTCTGCCTGTCACCAGCAGGCATGCCTGTGGCTTATGGAGACCCCTCCTTCCCACCCGTTCCTCCCTCCAGGCCTGTGCAGAGTTAGGTTTCCATGAAGGAGATGTACTGAACCTGGGATATGTCAGGAACATAATAGGGTGTGTGCCTTGTCCGCTTCTGCTCGCTGGTCTGGAGGATAGCTCAGCAGTGACTCTCTTGAAGCATTTAACATCGTTCTGTTCTATATATGCAGAAATAAAACCTTATTTTTGCACCGGCATATATATAAATTGTTGGACATATTGAAGCCCATAATGAAAAAGAAAATCCCCACAAATCTAAAAAGTGGAAGTGTCTGGGTTGCAGGCTTGATCCCTGGCCCCTGTCCGGGCACAAGTGGGAGGCAACCAATGGAGATTTCTCTTTCTCCCCCTCCCTCCTCCTTCCACTCTCTCTAAAAATCCATGGAAAAAATATCCTCAGGTGAGGATTAAAAAATAATAAATAAACAAATAAATAGATAAATAAATAACATTGGAAGTGTCTAGACTCCCCAAGATGCACTAAGCAGCAGTGGCCAACCTTTCGGACCTCAGGGACCACCAGAGGTCCGCAGACCACGGGTTGGCGACCGCTGCACTGGAGTGCTGCTGAGCTGCGGGCCCCTGAACAGCGGTGGGTGCGCGTGAACTGGCACGACCCACAGCTCTTTAACAAAAGCTGCTGGAAAAACCATTTTTAGAGGAATTCTATGTGCCCATCAAGAGACTTCTCAGAAATAAGCAGCCCACAGTATGCACTCACTCTGGACCAATTCACTTGCTCACCTAAAAAGCAAATATTGAAATACTCAACAGTTTGTGTAACGTTTAATATTTTAACAGTAAGCAAACAAGGCTTTTGGTCGGGACAATAAAGTCTTCCCTCCCCTTCCTGGCTCTGTCCCTGGAGGAGTGAAGTGAGCCGCTGCGGGGGAAGTTTCCAGACGTGCTCTTGTGGGCGGAGGTGGTGGCTTTGCCAGTGGCCAAGTGTTTGCCTTAGCGTAGAACCCGCCTGGGGTGGTTCTGGACCGAGGCCATTTCCACTTCTGGGGACTCTCGGTGCCACGCGGGTCAAGTGTTTTAAGGAACTTGAGCTTCCTTTCCTCGTGTACATTTGCTTTTGTAACCAGAAAGCTTTCTTGGTTTTGTAATTCTGGGAAATCTCCTCCTTTAAATTCTTTTTTACTCAGACAGAACAGACCCAGATATAGCATTTAGTGAGACTTTGCATAAAGCCTGGCGTGTACCAAGCAACAAGCTGGGTGCTTTGGGGAGACAGAAATAAATAAAATACTAAGGTGGAGGGGCTCAAGGGACATTTTTCTTCTGATTTCTAATGTTAGGTTCTGGAGGCACTGTATACAAGTTTTATAAAGATGTTTACTGCCTGTAGGACACACAAGGATGTCGTGGTGTCGTAGTTAATGGGAGGTTCAGATCCTGGCTCTGTGGCTTTCTTGTGGTGTGATCCTGGGCCAGGTTTTTCCTCCTGGTTTCTTTGTCTATAAAAGGGTACTGATACCAGAAGCCAGAGTTGAAATAAGAGACTGTGTAAGTATAAAAGTATATAATATGAAAGCTCCTTATCTTTTAATGTAGCAGGAGAGAACAGAGTCAACCCTGCGGTCTGGTCTCTGTTTTCCTACGTCCATATTTCTTTGTTACCGGCTCTGTTCTTCCTAAAGTAACATACTTGCAATCTGTTTTGCTCTTTGATTTTCTAACTTGGTGAGGGAAGTTTTATGTTTGTTTTTCAAATTATTCTCTAGCACCCTCCATTTGCCCAAAGGTGCCAGTGAGCCATGCCCGGGAGCCCCGGGCCCCTCCTGATGTCCCAAGAGGCGTCAGTGCTCCTGATCTCCAAGGTCACCCTGCCAGCCCCACCCCAGAGCCCTCTGCACAGGGCTTCCTTTCTGCCAGTCCTCCCATAGCCCCGGAGGAAAACCGTAGCCAGGAGCCTCTCCCAGCACTCAGGTCAGTTCCCAGACACTGCTATGCAGCCTCGTAGGAAGGTGGAGGGTCTGTCCTTCTGCCCCACCCCACCACCACCCTCCTTCCCACCTGGAGAGACAGGATTAGGCTTGGTGATGTGTCCTTCCTCGGACAGACTCTTCCCGAAAAGGAAGTCGTCAACGTCTCTGACCAGAAGACCTCTACGAACTGTGACCTTTTTTACATTCCCCTCTTGAGATGGAGGAAGGAAGAGCGTCTTGGCCAGGCCAGGTGACCGCAGGATGACCGGTCCCTGATGGAGGCCCTGTCTTCCCCTCTTAGCCTAACCCACTTGTAGAAATCTTTCCTAAACCACAGGCCTCCACGGGTAGCATTAAATCACTGCTCTCTTACTACCTGTCTACAAGCGATTTTTAAGACAGTTTTCCACCTTGTTAATTTTAAAACAATTGGGATAATTTATTACTTTGCCGCTTAATAGCACTTTATGCTATTTTAGCTTTAATTTCTTCACATTTTAACCATGTAGTTAACCGAAAGCCATATTTTGCATTAATTAATATATAACTTCTTGCAGTTGTGTTGTCTATAAATATACAAAATATTTATTGACTATACTTTAAAGCATACATTTTGAATAACTATGGACACATCTTGTTTTGTGTGTTTTTGTGTGTGTTTTTTTTTTTAAAGCAGGAGCTTACTTTGAAAAAGGGGCTTTAATAGAAATTATTTTCAACTGACTAGAGCCAAAAGTGAAACTAGCTGCTTTAAAAAACAAACTCCCGTTCTGCGCACACTGGTCTGAAGGCAGGTCCTTGGGGCAGTAGTGTTAGCTTGTGCTCACTAATGAATGGTTGGCTAGCCGTGTGAGTCTTCTGTGTGATTGTCGGCCACTTAATGGATGGTGTTGGGTTAGTATCAGCCGGAATGTGGAGCCGATTCATTGAACTCAGAACTCTTCCGCTGTGAGTCACGGAGGTTTCTCCCCTCCTAAAGGACTGTGAGCTGTGAAGGGTTCCTCTTGCTCCACCTGCGTCCTCGGTACATGGACGGTGACCAGGAGCTCTCCGGGGCCTCCCCTCCTCTGCCGTTCTTGCTGACCACCATAGGCCTGAGCAGCCTGGTCCACACTTCAGCCTCCATGCCCGCAGCTTCCAGAACGTGACCACCTCCTTCTCTAGCAGGTAAGCATCTAATAAACTCTGAGCTCGGTGTCTCTACCGATTTCGGGTGCTTCTCACACCTGAAATCTAGTACAATGGGTTTCCTAAATTGAGAGTAGATACATATTTATATTTATTGGTTGATTTTAGAGAGAGAGAGAAAGAAGGGGGGGGAGAGAAACATTGATGTGTTGTTTCACTTATTTATGCATTTATTGGTTGATTCTTGTATGTGCCCTCACCATGGATCCAACCTGCAACCTTAGTGTATCGGGATGATACTCTAACCAACTTAGCTACCCAGCCAGGGCCGAGAGAGGCCTTTCTAAACCCCACTCTTGTTTCTGCTATCTCTTTTTTTTTTTTTTTTTTTCAAATATATATTTTATTGATTTTTTACAGAGAGGAAGAGAGAGGGATAGAGAGTTAGAAACATTGATCAGCTGCCTCTTGCACACCCCCTACTGGGGATGTGCCCGCAACCAAGGTACATGCCCTTGACTGGAATCGAACCCGGGACCCTTGAGTCCGCAGGCCGACGCTCTATCCACTGAGCCAAACCGGTTTCGGCTATCTCTTTTTTTAAAAAATTTTCTTTATTGATTAATGTGTCCTTATCCCCTCATTGCTCCCCCATCTCCCCCCCCACACTCATGCCCTCACCCCCCTGGTGTCTGTGTCCATTGGTTAGGCTTATATGCATGCATACAAGTCCTTTGGTTGATCTCTCCCCCTTACCCCCACCCTCCCCTACCTTCCCTCTGAAGTTTGACGGTCTGATCAATGCTTCTCTGTCTCTGGATCTGTTTTTATTCATCACTTTATGTTGTTCATTATATTCCATAAATGAGTGAGATCATGTGATATTTATCTTTCTCTGACTGGCTTATTTCGCTTAGCATAATGCTCTCCAGTTCCATCCATTCTGCTATCTCTTGTGTTTCATAATCTCTCAGCAGAGTTTCCCAGTTTATGTACCAGATTTAAATATAACATTCATAGTGACACAGGATAGATTTTCTTTGAAGGAAAATGACCACTCTTGTGGGAGGCTCACATACCAATGCTCAGTTAAAGCAGGAAATGCTTCCTTAGGGTTCAAGGCAGGAAGGTACATTCCATCATCCTGCCCATGTGTCTGCTACCTGTATCCTGCTCCTGAGACAACAGGGCCAGTGAGGACCCCCATTTCAGGCTTCTCCTCCCTCCCTCTCTCCCTCCCTCCACAGCCCTCTTCAAACTTAGAAATCACCCCGAAGCCAGCACACTAAGCTGAGTTTCCTTTTACTGGGTCTGTGTTGGTGGAGAGGAATTCCATCAGCCTGAGTATTTTGCTAAGAAATAGCACATTCACATGAACTACAGAGAACATCTGAATAGCTTTTTATCACATTATAAATACCACTCTAGCAGTCACATTGCACATAAAAGCCTGTTGTTGATCTTAAGTTTCGGGAAGAAAGAAGGTCCGTTTCCCAAAAGAGTGTACTTTAAACAAGCAGTAGAACTGTTGTTTCTCTCTCACGTGTGCTATGTTGGGTGAAGATGGTATGAAAAAAGGTGAGGAGAAACATGGAGAGAAGGTTATATGTCCCAAGATTCAATCTTCCCCTCTTTCCCCTGTGCTCCCCCAAACTCAAAGCACATTTTCATGGCACACTCTAACTTTTTGTCCTTGCTCTGTAACTAGTGCGGAGGGTCCCTCCTGGTGAGAGGATGGCAGTGCTCAGGCAGCTGTCACTCCTGCTTTGGAAGAACTACACTCTGCAGGTAAGTGCCACTCTCGGGGCATGGCAAGAAGAAGTGTGTGCCCCCTGTCTGGGCACCTTGGGAGACGGCCTCGGGGGGAGAGTGAAGCTTGGAGGGGGGTGTCCCCAGGGAAGGGGGGTGTCCCCAGGGGAGGGGGGTCTGTGACCCACTCCTGTGCTTCTCAGTCCGTCAGCATGTGCTTTCATTCCTCTTCCAGAAGCGGAAGGTCCTGGTGACGGCCTTGGAACTCCTCTTACCCTTGCTGTTTTCTGGGATCCTGATTTGGCTTCGCTTGAAGATCCAGTCGGAGAACGTGCCCAAGGCCACCATCTACCCCAGCCAGCCAATCCGGGAGCTGCCCCTGTTCTTCAGCTTCCCTCCTCCAGGAGACGCCTGGGAGCTCGCCTACATCCCGTCCCAGAGCGACGCCGTGAAGACCGTCACAGAGACGGCCAAGAGGGCCTTGGTGATCAACCTGAGAGGTGAGGCGCCCAGGGGACCTTCTTCCTGTGAGGTTCAGGGCCGTTCAGCCTCTCCTCTTGTTGGCCATGCTGCCAGGGCAACCCCCCAGCTCTGTCTCCTGTCTCTCCTTTTTAAACATTTTTACTTACTGATTTAAACATTTTTTTTTAGAGAGAGAAGCATTGTTTGTTCCACTTATTTATGCATTCATTGTTTGATTCTTATATGTGTCCTGACTGGGGATCGAACCTACAATATTGGGATGACGCTCTAAGCAACTGAGCTACCCAGCCAGGGCTTGTATCATGTCTTATTATAAGGAGTTGTGAGGGCCAGATGAATTGATATGTGGCAGCTTGAGCAGCAGCCAATTCCCCACAGAGGGAATAGGTGGCCACATACACAAAGAAAGCTCTTTTAGTTACAAGGGTAAGATGAGGTGTGAGAATATGGTGCCAAGAATCTTTTCTGGGGTGTGGTTTTGAGAGGACAGCTCTAAAAGAGTCATTAGGCCTGGCCCATGGCCTGGGGTGGGCTGGAGGGAGTCAATGAGGTAGGGGGTGCGGAGGGGACATATGTAATACTTTCAACAATAAAGAATTATTTTTAAAAATTAATAATAAAAATTTAAAAGGAGTCATTAGGCTCTGGCTGGGTGGTTCACTTGGTTGGAACATTGTCCTATATACCAAAGGGTGTGGGTTCTATTCCCAGGCACATACCTAGGTTGTGGGTTCGATCCCTGGTCAGGGGTGGGAGGCAGCCGATCAATGTTTCTCTCTCTCTCTCTCTCTCTCTCTCTCTCTCTCTCTCTCTCTCCCTCTCTCTCTCTCTCTCTCTCTCTCCCCCCCCCATCCTCTCTCTCTCTCTTTCTCTCTCTCTGAGATTAATAAGAGCATATCCTCAGATGAGGATTAAAAGAGAAAAAAATGAGTCATTAGAGAGCCTGTTGAGGTATACTCCCAATAAACACATGCTAGTTGTCTTTTCTAGCTCTTTACTTTCATGATAAAAAGTATGATCTCTTTTTTCCCCTCCTCTTGATTTTGGCATATACCTCCTGGGGCTTGTTGAATTCAGCGTAGCAAACACTTAGGAGAAGATCCTTGGTCCCTCACTGAGTGATTACAGTAAAACCCTTTATATGAAATGGGGGCTGGGTGATAAAGAATTATTTAACAAGCTATACATTAGTGTCTACTCAACTTTTTAAAGCACACCACTATGGCTATAAGGCTATAAGGGGACTGCCCCGGCAGTGGAACCAGGGCAGGTGGCCGCCTGCATGGAGGAGGGTAACAGATGTGGCATTGCTGCCAGCCCTGCCTGCAGTCTCACCAGAACCCCAGGGCTGGCTGTGATTTTCAGGTTCCGCCTACCTTCACGGCAGCCTGCCTCTCTGCCAAAAACAAAAGCCGCCTCTGGTCTTAAAAAGGTTTACACAACCCTAGAGAAATGTGTAAGTTTTCCGTCTTTTATCTGCAAATGACCGAACCATTTAGATTTTTTCAAGTGGGGCAGATGATTGGGCAACTCAGCTTCAATGCTCTTCACAGTTCGCGGCTTTGCCTCGGAGAAGGACTTTGAGGACTACATCAAGTATGACAACCGCTCCTCCAACGTGCTGGCCGCCGTGGTGTTCGAACACACCTTCAACCACAGCAAGGACCCCCTGCCCCTGGCGGTGAGGACTCAGCCCCACAAAGCCAAGTCCTTCCCTCCCCGCCCGCTCTCCCCCCCCCCCCCCCCCCCCCCGCAAACTAATTCAGCCTACAAAAGTGCTCTGCTGGCCTGGGAGTAAACCAACTTTTTTTGGTCCAGTGTTGCCATCTTGGTCCCTCCTGAGGGAGGCCTGGGGACAGTTTAACCCATCAGGCCAAGCAATTTAGAAACCTTACCTGCTTGGAGAAAGCAGCCTATGAGCCATCACTCTAGGCCCCTTTATGTCCTCTCATTTCATAAAAGGCGTTACTGGTCTCTAGGCCTCTGTGCAAAGAGTCGTACAGGATAGATAAGAAAGTAGCAAATACTTGGGACTGAAGTATGATATGGCATTAGCATTTCTGCTACATGTTTAAAACAGCCCCCTCCAAAAAGTTTTTTGCTTGCCCGATGGGATTAAGACTGGGAACCCATCAAATTTCTCTAGCGTTATTTCAAGGTCATGTAGAGTTCATGTGGGTGGACGGCAAGAGAGGCTTGGCAAAGAACACCCAAAGTGCCCCTGTGGGCTCCCTGTTACCCCTGGGGCAGGACCACTTGCTCTGACCTTGGGGAAGACACTGGGAGACACTGGTGAGTTCACAGAATGAGAGTCCCCTAACCTCTCTCAATTGATGCGGGTGTGTGATCCTCTGGATCCCTCAGAGCAGTTGGTTTTCTCTTTGTTTCCACAGGTGAAATACCACTTACGGTTCAGTTACACTCGAAGAAATTACATGTGGACCCAAACAGGCTCCTTTTTCGTGAAAGAGACGGAGGGATGGCACACCACTTCCCTTTTCCCACTTTTCCCAAACCCAGGACCAAGGGAACCCGCATCCCCTGATGGTGGAGAACCTGGTGAGAAGCACCTTTCAGGTGGTGTTGCCCCCCAAAGTGGTGACTGACAATCACATGGGGAACCCACCTTGCAGTTCTCTGCAGAAATACTTTTTAGGAATATTTTATCTTCTTTGTAGGAGAAGGAAGAAGACATCTCGTAAAACTGTCTTCTGTAAAGCTAAACTCATCTTTGAAAACAGCGAAGGCTCTCTTCCTGTTTGAGAAGACGTGTGCTCTTGAATGAAACATTTATATTCCAGTTTTTAGGGAGCTTCCGTTTGCATTGAATCTTTTGGGCTTGGTTTTATGTTTTCCTCCTCTTTGTTGCTGCCTCTGTATACAGTTTTATAGGCTCTTTAAGCTCTGTGGTTGTTTAATGATCTGTGGTTTAATTGAGTCAGTGGAATGTTTGTAGAAGTTGGATCTTGGGCAGCAAATGACGAAGGGTAAATACTTTTTGTTATACAAAGGACTCAGATAAGGCGGTCAGAAAAACATGAAGGCCTCGAGCAGCGTGGAAACCTGGGAACCTGGCACACAGCAGGCACTGGGTACATTTAGTCCAGTATTCTTCCCCCGCCCACCCCTAGAGGTCCATATCTTAGAGTCCCTGATTCCCCTGATAAGAATTTAACCCTGGCATCATCTAAAAGAAGGAGAAGATCCACATGCACAAATATGTTCACCACAGCTTTACTTATGATCACAAAAATGTCAGCGGGGTGGGAAATGACTGATTACAGAGTGACGGCATCATTCCTCAGCGTGTTGAGCAGCCACACAGGTCATGAAGATGAAGAGCATACGGTAGCATGGCAAAGCCTCGCGAGAGAGCAGTGTGTGAGCAGGCAGGCAGGCAGGCAGGATATTTCGTGGGGCAGGTGGTGTGATGTTGTGAAAAGACAGGCTTTGAATGCAGAGACCAGGGTCCCATCTCACCTTTGCCCTGCCGCCAGTTGTGTGCCTCAACTGCCCGGGTCTCAGTGGTCCCATCTGCTCAGTGGGGATATCGTTATCTCCTCTGCTGGTTTGTTGCGAAGATGAGAATCAAACCCCCACCCAACACAATAATGGGTGACCTTAATTGAGCACCTACTATTATCACAACCATAAAAAGAGTTAAATCTAAGAGGAATAGTAGAAGCACACAGGTATGGTAACCTCATGTCGGGGTATGGTTGGCATTTTGCTTTTCTCTTTTCTAGAGGCTGGAACCCAGACAGTTCTGTTAGAGACACATGTTACAGATGTTCCCAGCATCACTATTTTATGAGTGAGGGTGCCCAGACCTGCACCCCATGTTCCCCCTCTGTTTCTTGGGCTCAGGCCTCAGGCGCTCAGGCTGCCTTTTTTTCTCCTGTGGCCATGCCACTCCTTCCTTAGGCCCAGTCCCTCCCTATCTTAGCTCTGGACTGGAATACCATATCCCCAGTTTATCACTCCTCCCAGGCCCTTTTCGCTTTAGGAATTTTATTACAGACCATTATGGGGACTCTAAAAGGGCCAGCACCGAGAAACCACAAGGTACAGCAGTGGTCTTTGGTCTGTGGTGTTTGCCTCCTTTTGAGATGGTAACTCAAGGGCAGAGCTCTCTGGTCGGCAGAATTATGGCCCTCCAAAGATGTCCACATCCTAATCTTTATAAGCTGTGAATATGCCAGGACACGTGGCTAAGGGGAATTAATGTGGCAGATGGAATTAAAGTTGCTAATCAGCTAGCCTTAAGCTAGCCAGATTATTGTCATTATCCCAGGGGGCCACTGTAATCACTAGGTCCTTAAAAGTAGTAGACAGGGAAGGCAGAGGAGAGGGTCAGAGAGAGATGTGATGGCAGCAGCAGGGTCAAAGAGGTGCTGCCTGGCTGGCTTCGAAGGGGGAGACAGGGGCACAAGCCTGGGAATTATGGAGGTTCCTACAAACTAAAGGAGTGAAGAGGCCTTAGGGCGTTGGGCGATGTCGCTCTGCGGCCAGTTCAACAGGGAGGCCCTGTACAGCTCCGTGCATGTGGCTCTCTGCGGGGGCAGCACCCCATGCTGCAGCTTTTCCAACATGTATTGACCTCGTGTGCTAGGATGTCCTGTGCTCCCACACTTAGGGTACATCCGAGAAGGCTTCCTGGCGGTGCAGCACGCCGTGGACAGAGCCATCATGCAGTACCACACAAACGCCTCCACACATCAGCTGTTTGAGAAACTCACCGTGATCGCCAAGAGATTCCCATACCCGCCTTTCATTTCGGACCCCTTTCTCGTGGCCATCCAGTACCAGCTCCCCCTGCTGCTCATGCTGAGTTTTATTTACACCTCACTCACCATCATCCGGGCTGTCGTGCAGGAAAAGGAGAGGAAACTGAAGGTAACCCGATTTGCATTTGGCTTTAAAACATTTTGGCAACTGTCATCAGGCAGGGGCAGCTCATGGACGCGGGAGCCACAGAGCAGTTGTGGAATGAGGCAGGCGCCAATGGTGGCTTTAGCCTACTTGGGCTTCTTTGAAACCAATCCTGGTATATCCAGATTTTAAAAATCGTAAGGATGTATCCTATTTTGTGTGCAGTATACTAAGGCTCTGGGGCTGCCTTGTCCAGCAAGGGAGCCATAAGCCCTTGGGCTTCAGCACTTGGGGGGTATCTGGTCTCACCTGAGTCATGCTGAGAGTGTAAAACATACACCAGATTATTTAAAAGAAAAAAAAAGTAAACTGTTTCATTAGTACTTTCTATATTGATTATACGTTGAAAAGACAACATTTTGGACATATTGGGGTAAGTAAAATACATTGTTGAAATTAATTTTACTTGTTTCTTTTCACTTTTTCTTTGTGGCTACTATAAAATTCTAAACTACATACGTGGCTCGCATTCTGTTTCTGTTGAACAGAGCCGCTCTAGACGTTAGAGCAACAGTGAGCCAAGATGCTTAAATATGTGGCTGAGCACAAAGCTAATTCACTTTGCATATGGATCAAGGACAACTGTAGTTCTCGACTGCCAGGCACAGTAGGATGGGAAATTCAAGTGTATGAAGTGTCACTTTAAAAGGATATCATGGACTTAATTGAGTGCACCTGAATGAATAGTATCACCTGTAAACCCATACCCATGACATTGCCAAAAGTATCCAAAATTTACTTAGAGTTTCTCTTTTGGCGATGTCTGCAGTGCCAGGGAAATGACATTTAGAAGACTCCCACCGGCACCAAATCTGTGATTATTGGGGCTGGGAGAACCGATGAGGTGGGTACTATCTGCTTGGGCACCTTAAATAACTTTGATAAGATGGTATACTGTGTAGTTTAAATAGTTAGCAGTGGACAAAGAAATGGTTCAGAAAATAATATTTGTGCACATGCACACCTGCAGATACATAGATAAAACCAATGTGGCAGAATGTTAAGTGATTATGGAATCTAAGTGGTGGGTCCATGAGTGACCTTTGTACCAGTCCTCCCATTTTTCTGAGGCTGTGAAATTGGGCATAAGGAGAAGCTGGAAAATCAACAGCCTGGCTTGGTGCCCGGCTTACAAGAGACAATCAGTGCTGATCCCGTCCTCCAGACGCGTGCTAGCCATTCCCCGATGATGGATGGATATGTCCTGTGTCCAGTACTGTCACCACCGGGCACTGGTGCCTCGCACAGCTGAGGAGCTAAATTTTTAATTTTATTAATTTCCATAGAAATAGCCTCATGTGGCCGCTGGCCACTCTATTGAACATCACAGCCTTATGTGTCCTGGGACTCCCTGGTCAGCTTGGTCAGCGGAGTAGCTGGGTTTCCTCACCACACCTCCTGACAGCCCGACTGGGACCCTCGAGGAAGGCCTGTCCCCAGCATCACTGTGCTCCCGTCCTTCCTGTAGGGCCCCTGCCCCTCACAACAGTAGTCTGGACCCCTCATTTCAGAATAGCAGGAGGGGAGGCAGTGCCTCAGGCTTCTAAAGAATCCCACAGGCACTGTTGATCCTGGAACAGCCCTGGCCCCACACTTTGCAGCAAGGGCATTAGTGGGGCTGGTACTAGACAGTGGAGGGGCCGGGCTCCGCCCTCCTGACTCAAAACCCCAACACCAGCTGCCCCACCACACAGCTTCCTGGGGGGCAGTTGGGTACCCAGAGAAGACTGGGAAGCACAAGCTAGGAGTTTGGGGTTGCTCCGGGGAATGAAGGACTGTGAGGGAGCTCATTAGCTTAGTCAACACAGTGCATGCCCACCTCAGGCCCTGACTGGGGTTGTGAGGAAGGGGCTGTGACGGCTGAGAAGAGGGTGAGGGAGCTCACTCGGGTGAAGGGAAAGGTGCAGTAGTGGCTGGGAACAGAGAGGGCATCTCAGGTGAGTAGCACTGAAGAGTGGGGAAAGGTAGGAAGAGGGCAAGATTCCTCATGCCCCAAGGTCAAGCGCTGACAGGCCAGTGCGACCCATGTCTTCTGCCCCTGGCCAGTGTGTGTTTCTCTGTTCCTGCCCTTGGCCTGTGGCCCAGGTGTCCCATGTCCTCTTTTGGCCCATGTATGACACCGCCATCTACAATCACACCCACACACACAGAGGCTCTAAGGAAGATCATTGGGAGGAAGGTACCAGGGTCTGGCATGGCAGGCGGTGGGAACTTGCCCCAAGCGGGGGTGTCAGGCAGGGGGGTGTCAGGGTGTGTGTGTCAGGACATGCGTTAGGGCGTGTGTTGAGTGCATGCCGCTATTCCCCCAGGAGTACATGCGCATGATGGGGCTCAGCAGCTGGCTGCACTGGACAGCATGGTTCCTGCTCTTCTTCCTCTTCCTCCTCGTCGCGGTCTCCTTCATGACCCTGCTCTTCTGTGTCAAGGTATGTGTGGCTTCAAGAGGGGGTCTGATGGCAAGAGTAAGGCATTCAATTTGATGGGAGATCCAGAGACAGCCCTAGTATCACTATAGAGACCCCAAGGTTCCACGTTTGCAGATTTCAGGGGAGTCTGCCTGGGCTCAGTAGAGGAGCAGTGGTTTCATAGTCATGCACTCAGTGTAGCCCCTTCACCAGTCCCCACCCGTTTCACTTACGGCCGGAACGTTTACCATCCCCACCTCCCCTGCTGTCGCCTGCGTGTGCTGACCTGGGGTGACGCACCACGCAGGTGAAGAAGGACGTGGCGGTGCTCGCACACAGCGACCCCTCTCTGGTGCTGGTCTTCCTGGTCTGCTTTGCCATCTCCTGCATTTCCTTCAGCTTCATGGTCAGCACCTTCTTCAGCAAAGGTGAGTCTTCCTGACCGCGGGAACAGAGGACAGCGGGGTGATAAAACCCCAGACAACCTGGCAGTTTCATTTGTGATAAATAGAAACCAAAGAGTTTTTGTATCTGCACCTTCCTTTGGACTCAATTTTCTAGGTGTTGAAAATTTAACATCCCCAATTCTTTTTTTAAATTTATTTTTAATTATAATCGACATACAGTAAGTATGTTAGTTTCAGGTATACAGCATAGTGATTCAGCATTTATGTGCCTTACAAAGTGATCACCACAATAAGTCTAGTAATTATGTCACTGTACGTAGTTTTAATGATGTTATTGACTGTGTTCCCTATGCTGCACACTATGCCCTCATGACTTACTTTATAATGGGAAGTTTGTATATTAATCCCCGTCCCCTTTTCCACCCCACCCCACAACCCTCTCCACTCTGGCAACCATCAATTTATTCTCTGTATCTCTGAGTTTGTTTCTATTTTCTTTTATTTGTTTGTTTTGTTTTTTATATTCCACTTATAAGTGAGATCATATGGTATTTGTCTTTGTCCAACTTATGTCATGTAACATAATACTCTCTAATTTCAGACATGTTGTCACAAATGGCAAGATTTCCTTTTTTATGGCCGAGTAATATTCCATTGTGTATACATGTACCACATCTTTATCCATTCATCTATTAATGAATACTTAGGTTGCTTCCATATCTCTGCTGTTGTAAATAATGCTGCAATGAACATGGGGGTGCATATATCATTTCGAATAATTGTTTTTTGTTTTCTTCAGATAAATACCTAGGAATGTAATTGCTAGGTCATATGGTAGTTCTATTTTTAATTTTTTGAGGATTCTCTGCACTGTTTTCCATGGTGGTTACATTAATTTACACTCTCATCAACAGTGCACAAGGGTTTCCTCATCTCCACATCCTCACCTTGTCTTTTTTTATGATAGCTATTCTGACAAACTGAGATAATATCTTATTATGGTTTTGATTTGCATTTGCCCGATGATCGGTGATGTGTCTGTTGGCCATCTGTATGTCCTTTTTGGAGAAATATCTACTTGGGTCCTCTGTTGTATAATAAAATGTGTTAACATTTAGATCTGCATAACTCAAGCAATATTTTCCAAATGACCAAGGCATCATGTTACAAAATCATGCAAGAAGATTAATCCATTTAAAGTGCAAGTTAGACCAATGGAATTCAGTGTAATAATATGAAAAGTTCACTGGTTAGTTTCATTCCACATGGCACCTAACCTTTAAGAAACTACCACTTATTGAATGGTGTAGTGTCAAAAAAGAATATCCACAAATATCTAAAAGGTATGAAATACCCTCCCTTTTCCAACTACTTATCTGTGTAAAGCTGATTTCTTTATTCACTTCACCCAAAAAATGTAATACAAGTAGCTATGACAATTCATCTGTAATCTAAGTCAAACATGCAGAGGTTTGCAAAAATGTAACCTCTTGCTAGATTATGAGAAACAGAGTGTTTTTCATAAAAATATTTATGTTAACCTGTAATGGGTTTATTATTTTTATTCTTAAATATCTTTAAATTTTCTTAGTATTAATTTCTAATGCAGTCAACATTGGGGTGTGTGTGTATAACTCACATAAACAAACGTTCTTTGATGTCCTTAATAATTTTTAAGGAAGTAAAGGAGTCTTAAGACCAAAGCATTGGAGGGCTGCCAGCATGGACTACAGCCACACTGTTTTCCCCACACCGCCACCACCCAGCCCTCACCTCTCTCAGGTCTATCCCACATGTCACCTTCTCATCAAAGCCTTCCTGGCCCCTGGTCACAGTCACAGCCCCTGGGCTAGGGAATGTCTTGTCCTCATACTTCGCCTTGCTGGCTATCTGTGTCCCCACGGGATTATAAACTCGGGTGGGGCATGGGGTAGGGCTTTGTCTTGTTTGCAGTGGTCTCCCTGGTGCCTGGAGCAGGCCTGGCACAGGGTAGGCACTCAGTGATTGTCCGTGAGATGCATGAGTGAATGGGAAGGAGAAGACCAGGCAAGAAGCAAGGCCGTGGTGAGGGGCTCAGTATCAGTCATGTCAGGTGTCCAATGCCAAGGCAATCAGAGGTGACGTCTATAGGAGAGGGCCGGAAAAATCAAGGTGTGGTCCCAGGATGAAGAGGACATCTGCCACCCTGAGCAGGATCACATTCCCTAGGGCCGTGGTCGGCAAACCGCGGCTCGCGAACCACATGCGGCTCTTTGGCCCCTTGAGTGTGGCTCTTCCACAAAATACCACGGCCTGGGCGAGTCTATTTTGAAGAAGTGGCGTTAGAAGAAGTTGAAGTTTAAAAAACTTGGCTCTCAAAAGAAATTTCAATCGTTGTACTGTTGATATCTGGCTCTGTTGACTAATGAGTTTGCCGACCACTGCCCTAGGGCACAGGCACCCAGACTAGAGAAAAGACTGCAGGCCAAGCCTGGAGTGCCCAGCACCAGGGCCTGTGTCCCAGGGAGGGGGTCCTGAGGCTCACGGGCTTCCTTCCGACACATTCACGCAAACTCTCTTGCTTGATTTTCTCACACTTACCTTTCTCTCTTCGTCTGTAGCCAACATGGCGGCAGCCGTCGGGGGCTGCCTGTTCTTCTTTACTTACATCCCCTACTTCTTCGTTGCTCCTCGATACAACTGGATGACTCTTAGCCAGAAGCTCTTCTCCTGTCTCCTGTCCAATGTCGCCATGGCGATGGGAGCCCAACTCATTGGAAAATTTGAGGCCAAAGGTGAGTATTTTCCTTTTCACAAGCTGCCCTTGCTGATCAGTTACACCCACAGAGAGTCTGAGCGGAGGCACCTCCAACTCCCGTAATAGACACTTCGGGACAGCTAAGCGAGTGATGCGTTTGGAGGACAGGTTCTTGGCATCCACCACCTGGATGGTGTAGTCCCGGCTTTGAGTTCCCTCAAAGCTCTGCCTGGAACCAGCTGTTACTGCAGGAAAACACTGAATGTGAGCATCTATCTGCACCTGCTGACATGGGATTGCACTCGATTACCCGAGTCTCTGCCTGCAGCAGGAGGCGTTCAGAATTATTACACTCCAGGTCTCAAAGTCCATGTTTGGTTTTTTAAATAGCTGTTTATTTTTCAATTACAGTTGATGTACAATATTATATTAGTTTCAGTTATACAACCCAGTGATTAGACATTTATATAACTTATTATGTGATCACCCCCATAAATCTAGTACCCATCTAACACCATGCATAGCTATTACAATATTGTTGGCTATGCTGTACTTTACGTCCCCATGACTATTCTGTAACTACTAACTTGTACTTCTTAATCCCTTCACCTTTTTCACCCATCCCCCAAAACCCCCTCCCATCTGACAACCAGCAAAATGTTCTCTGTATCTTTGAGTCTGTTCTGCTTGTTCATTTATCTTGTTTTTAGATCCCACATATAAGTGAAATCATATGGCATTTGTCTTTCTCTGTTCTGTCAAAGTCCATGGGTTTTGATCCATGCCTCGTTCTCTGTAAAGTGGTACAATTAGCATCTCTCCCTTTCCTGGCCCCCTGCACCCTGCAGTGATTGGCAGTGAGGGTGAGGAGGCCTGAGGGAAAAACAAGGACAGACCAGAACATTGTTTTCTGGCTTCACTGGCAGGAAGTGAAATGCAATCTCCTTTCTACATGACTGACCTGTGTGCAATTTAAGATCATCTTGGCCCTGCCCCATCCAGATGGTCTCTTTTTCAGGATGAATGCTCCCGTTTCTTCCAACCACGCCATTCCTAGTTATTGTAGCTTCTGGTTGGGGCAAGTGGGGTCTATGGAAGGAGGCAGGTGGAGAGTCACAGGAACCTTCAGTGTGTCTTTATCTTTTCTTGTCTTAGTGTGGCTTTCTCTTTACTTAGAATTTTTTTCTTCAGTTGGCAATGTCTCCCAACACTTCCGTTTTAAATATGTGTTTCCAATGCTTAGTAGTGTGAAGTACACTGTGGACTTTTAATGCACCGTCCCTTTCAGGATTCAAATACTTTTTAAAAAGCCATTTACAGAGAAGAATATAACTGTATGACACCTTTCATTTTTCAAAGTTCTATACTGAATTTTCGTAAAACGGACTAATTTCTAGTTGTTTCAAAGTGAACATTGACCAAGGCCAGAGAGCAGCCATTTTCATCAGAGGTTCTCGAGCCAACAGGTCGCCTGGCTCCACAGAATGCCCAAGCTTCGTTTCAACTGTGCTGTTGCAAAACAAAGAGAAGACAAAACACTATGAGCACCACTAAATAGAGCTTTCTATGTGTCTAAAGCATTTTTCTGTTTTTAAAAAGACATATGAATTGCACACTGATCCAATATTGGGCTTATCCCAAATCACATATATGCATGCATATGTGTGTGCCTACTGTACATGTATATGTATATTACATATATAAATATTTGTCTATGTACATATGTTGTAAATCAAACGTGAGCCTGTCTAGTCAGTTAGTGAGCTTTTGCTAGCTCTATAATATCGATTTTGTAACTTACTCTTACCTTCAAGACCTGAAGAGCCCCAGCTGGTTTGGCTCAGTGAATAGAGCGTTGGCCTGTGGACTGAAGGGCCCCAGGTTTGATAACAGTCAAGGGCACATGCCCAGGTTGTGAGCTCGATCCCCAGTGTGGGGCGTGCAAGTGGCAGCCGATCAATGATACTTTCTCATCATTGATGTTTCTATCTCTCTCCTCTCCCTCCCTCTTTGAAATAAATAAAAAATATATATATATTTTTAAAAAATTACATTAAAAAAAAGACCTGAAGAGAGTCATCAGATTGGCTGTAAGAGCAGGGAGGGAGAAGTCACGCTGGCATTGCTGCTGGCGGGGAGAGGAGGGCTGCAGGTCCGTTCCAGGCCCATTTCCTGGTCTGTTTTCCAGGCACTGGCGTCCAGTGGCGAGACCTCCTGAGTCCCGTCAACGTGGATGATGACTTCTCCTTTGGGCAAGTGCTGGGCATGCTGCTGTTGGACTCTGTCCTCTACGGCCTGGTGACTTGGTATGTGGAGGCCATCTTCCCGGGGCAGTTCGGTGTGCCCCAGCCCTGGTACTTCTTCATCACGGTGAGTCCTGATATCCCTGCTCCTCATGCTGGCCACTGGGGGCGGGAGGGATGGGGGGCGGCACAGGTTTTCCCAACTCTTACTGTGACATTTGATGCCCTAGTTGGGCCAGGATATAGGACCTTCCCTGTGCTCCGTTGTGAGCAGTATATCCTAAGGGCCCTGAGGTGATCCCTGCCCTCCAGGGTCTGAGAGAGGGAGCTGGGCTGGCCCACCATCCGCAGCACCAGCACACCCTCACCCTCAGCCTCTTTCGGGTCACTTGTTGGGTTTTCTGTGCACAAAGTAAGGTGGCTTCTTGTAAAAATGATCGCATTGCTGGAATATACAGCACAGTCCCACTACCAGAGACAAACACTGCTGTCATTTTTTTATGTGTAGTTCTTCCGGTTTTTTCTAACATAGACTATCCTCTAGCATACGTGGATGTGTATATACCATACATACATTTGTTCTCAGACAAAGGCATCAGATTGTAAAAATGCTTCAAACTTGTTACTTTTTTAAACCTATGCTTAGATATCTTTTTTTATTATTATTGATTTTTTACAGAGAGGAAGAGAGAGGGATAGACAGTTAGAAACATCGATGATAGAGAAACATCAATCAGCTGCCTCCTGCACAACCCCTACTGGGGATGTGCCCGCAACCAAGGTACATGCCCTTGACCGGAATCGAACCCGGGACCTTTCAGTCCGCAGGCTGACGCTCTATCCACTGAGCCAAACCGGTTTCGGCAGTATGCTTAGATATCTTAAGCACACACATATATATGTCTATTTATAAATATACCTTTAGATTATTATCTATACATATTTATACATTTTGTTTTCTTTTTAAATATATCTATATTAAATATATGCATATATATGATCAACTTCCTTTTTTAATGACTGCACAGTATTTCATGGATGTCCCACCTTGTATTTTACGAATTCCCTATTGATGGTTAGTTAGGTGCCGCCTCAACTATTTATTCTTTGACTCAACAAGTATTTATCAAGTGTCCACTAAATATTTGAGCGAATCTAAAATGCCACTGATTCTTAGAGGCACTGTTACTTTATTACTAAGAAAGAAAAATAGCCCTAGCCGGTTTGGCTCAGTGGATAGAGCGTCGGCCTGCGGACTGAAGGGTCCCGGGTTCGATTCCAGTCAAGGGCACATGCCCAGGTTACCAGCTTGATCCCCAGTGGGATCAGTGATTCTCTCTCATCACTGATGTTTCTATCTTTCTCTCCCTCTCCCTTTCTCTCTGAAATCAATAAAAATAAATAAAAGAAAATTATTTTAAAAGTAAGAAAAATACAGTTAATATTTTAATACTGTGGCATACCATGATTTCTAAGACACAGTCTGATTTCAAAGTCACTTAAAACATGTGGTTCAAAACCAGTGGGTTATGGTGTGCCAGAACTACTCCAGGCATTGGAAATGCACTGGGGACATAACTGTGGGTTAAACAGTCTCCCCTCAAAGGCGTACCTCTACAGGGAGTTCTCCTAGGGCCCTGTTCTCACCTTACCTGTGAGCCTGTGTTACCTGTGCCCACAGGCCTCCCTCGAGGGTGGGGTATGGGTACGGTTTGTGGTTATAGTCTCATCCCTCACACAGCCTGTCCCTGTGATAGCCAGACTGAGGGCGAGAGTCATCCTCCAGACAGGGCGGGGCGGGGCTTCCTCACAGCCGAGGGAGGCGGGCCCTTTGGCTCCTCCTCTATAGTTCCTGAGATTCTATGGAGGAGAGTAAGGTGCAGTTGAGGGTGTGACGACACCGCCTCCTTCCTGTTCTATCCCGACATCGCTCTGGACTGGAACAGTCAATCCCCTTCCGTATTAACTGTCATTGTTTGCTTTTCCTCCTTGTCACATCTGAGTTGATATGACAGGACAGTGAGCTTAAGAGTTGTCGTCATGCCGTATGGCAGATTAGGAAGCTGAGGCTGAGTGCTTCCCTAGGAGTAGAGAGTGGGGGCTGTGCTGGATCCTGACCCCGCCCTGGGGCTCTAAGCAGCGTCTCCTCTGCGCAACATCGTGGGAGGGAAGGCCGAGGCCTGACTGCTGCCTGTGTTTAGCATGTCAGTTCATTGTTGCTCTGCTTGTCACAAACACAATGACCTGATCTGAATCAGCCCTCTGAGACCCCTCTGCTTTCCCATCTAGCCCTCGTATTGGTGCGGGCACCCAAGAACGGTTTTAGGGAAAGAGGAAGAAGACCACGACCCCGAGAAAGCCCTCAAGACAGAGTACTTTGAAGCTGAGCCAGAGAACCTGGTGGCCGGGATCAAGATCAAGCACATAGCCAAGGTGTCACACCCTGTGGGGACAGGCAGGGAAGGGGGCCTTCGGAGTCACAGGTGGTAAGACCTGCTGCCTTGCCTACGGCTCTCTCCAGGCTGGTGACTGTTCTCTGGGCCTGTGGCCTCCTGGATCCTCGGGGCTGCTCTCTGACCAGCTCTCCCCGGCACTGGCCACAACTCAGACTGTGTCACCAGGGCCCCGTGTGGAGACTGGGGGTTGAGGCAGTAACGCATGCCACTGCTCCGACTTAACCCCTCAGCAGCTTTGCAGTGAGTGACGCTGTGCTGGCTGCACAGCGATGCCTCGGCCTCACAAGCCTTTGATGCCGACACCAGGCATGTTGGGGAGCTGTTGGGGGTGGAGGAGTCAGAGAACAGCGGGAGGCAGCGTGGCCACCAACCAGCACTCTGTCCCAAACATGCGCCTCTCTGCCTGCTGACTAGTGATGGTGGGAGTGGGAGGGGCCCGTGGAGTAAGTTCCTGAGGGCCCCTGAAGTCCAGGGCCGCTCTGCCTTTCCTGCAGGTGTTCAGAGTGGGGAACAAGGGCAAGGCAGCCGTCAGAGACCTGAACCTGAACCTGTACGAGGGGCAGATTACTGTCCTACTCGGCCACAATGGTGCAGGAAAGACTACCACGCTCTCAATGCTCACAGGTGAGGGGCCACGTGGCCACCATGGCAGGAGCGAGGTGACCAGCAAGCCGCTCACAGGCCGGTCCTTGGGTGGATCGAGGTGAAACTGCAAGGACACGGCAAGGCCGTTGCGCCTCGTGCTGGCTGGCAGGGTATTCCGCCGAACTGAAGCCTTTGGTCTTCTCCTTGGCCGCAGGTCTTTTTCCCCCGACCAGTGGGCGGGCGTATATCAACGGGTATGAAATTTCACAAGACATGGCTCAGATCCGGAAAAGCCTGGGCCTTTGCCCACAGCACGACGTCCTGTTTGACAACCTGACAGTGGCAGAGCACCTGTATTTCTATGCTCAGGTGAGCCGGCAGAGCATGGCATTCAGAGCTTGTCCTCGTCATGTTTGTTCCTTAGTCGGCATGCTTGGGTTCCCCAGGCAGCCAGCTGAGCCCTTAGCCTCCCGGCAAACCAAACCTGCTCCGTGGAGCCCTCCCAGACCCTTGGAGTGGGGGAGGGGGAGGGAAGCCAGGACTTGGAGGCCCACACATGAAAGGAGGAGACAATGCCAAGGCTACGTGGTTCACTGGATGGCCCCTCAGAGGCCCCTCTCGAACTCTCCGTCCCCCGCTCTTTCAGCTGAAAGGCTTGTCCTGCCAGAAGTGCCCTGAAGAAGTCAAACAGATGCTGCACATCCTCGGTCTGGAGGACAAGCGGGACTCACGGAGCAGGTTCCTGAGCGGGGGGATGAAGCGCAAGCTGTCCATCGGCATCGCCCTCATAGCGGGCTCCAAGGTACAGGGCAGCGGGCCTGACCTCCTGAAGGACAAACACTTGGGGCCGTGGGTCCAGCGGTGTTGCCCTCTAGCTCCCACTCTGCCTGGGCTGGCTGCTGGCTCCGCAGCCGTGGCTCAGACACCTTGACCCTGGACACCCTGTATGGGCAGTTTGGCAAGGGCAGTCCTGCTGTGTCTTTGTGGACTTGAGCTGCACGGGCTGAGGATACGGCCAGCCCAGGCCTGTTCCCAGGCTGTGCCTCGCCCTCCAGGTCCTGATGCTGGATGAGCCCACCTCGGGCATGGACGCCATCTCCAGAAGGGCCATCTGGGACCTCCTTCAGCAGCAGAAAAGTGACCGCACCATCCTGCTGACCACCCACTTCATGGATGAGGCCGACCTGCTCGGGGACCGCATCGCCATCATGGCCAAGGGGGAGCTGCAGTGCTGCGGGTCTTCGCTGTTCCTCAAACAGAAATACGGTGAGTGGCCGAGGGTGGGGAGTGGGCTGAGCGGACCAACCTCCGTTCTATATGGGGTCAGTGTCACTGACCCAGTGTGCTGAACAAAGTGTCCACTGTTGGCTGGGTCGGCGTTCTCAGTGGTTAGAGCGTTGGCCTATCCACCAAAGGGTTGTGGGTTCGATCCCTGGCCCCAGTAGGGGTGCATGTGGGAGGCAACCAATCCATGTGTCTCTATCACATCTCTCTCTCCCTCCCTGCCTCCTTTCCACTTTCTCTAAAAATCAATGAAAAAATACCCTCGGGTGATAGGCCCCTGAGATCAGACAGGGAGAGGCCTTCCCTAGACTTCTGTCTGCTACCTCTGGGTGGAGACCCGAGGCCCCAGGCAGAGGAGGTTGTAAGAGCGAAGAGGGAGGGAAGTGGAGCAGATTGTCCTGATTGGATTAGAATAATAACCAGTCACGGTGAGTGGAGCAGCAGGTGAGGATCGGGCTGCCCAGAGCAGCAGTGCTCTTGGAGAGGCCAAGCCGTGTGCCAGCATTGCAGCTCTCACACCAGCAAGTGGCCTACGACCTGATCCAGGGCTGGTGGGTCGCATGTGGAATCAGGATCCTCTTTGCTATGTAGGCATGATTTTTCTCAAGGGCAGCTCCTGGTCCAATGTGCCAGGTCCCATCCACCTTCTGCCAGTGGGAAGGAGCAAAGACAGAAGACAAGATACCTCAGGAGTTGCACACCTTCCCCTGGTCAGCACACAGTCCTGTCAAGTAGATGGTGACCCAGTGTGGTCACCATCAGGCTGGTGGAGACTGGACAGGGTGGCCTCCACCCTGGGGTTCCATTACTGAGAAAGCAGCGTCTTGGGGACAGTATCTTCCACAGCCTCTGAGACTTGAAGTCTGAAGCCTGGCCTGGTTTCACCTCCTTACCATGCTCAGCGCCCACATTTTCCAGCATCTCTTCCCAGCTAGGGAGCAGGAGGCAAGACCCGCAGGATAGCTCTGAGGAGTTCTGAGAGGCCCCCTGCTCTCCAGCCCCTTTCCCATGAGCCTGCCATGGCCGTGAGCCTGAGGACCCTGGGTAGGCCAGGAAACGTGGGCGACAGCCTCATGTGGGGCTCCGCTGTGTTGCAGGTGCAGGCTACCACATGACACTGGTGAAGGAGCCTCACTGCAACCCGGAGGGCATCTCCCGGCTCGTCTACCACCACATCCCCCACGCCTCCCTGGAGAGCAGCGCCGGAGCGGAGCTGTCGTTCATCCTTCCCAAGGAGAGCACGCACAGGTACATGTCCCAGAGAGCGCGCACGTGCAGATCAGAGGAGGGGGCTCGGTGGGCTTTGAGGGCTCCATGCTCAGAGTCACCCACCTGCACCTGTCAGGCCTGGCCAGTGGGCGTCTCTCAGGTCCTGGGCCTGTGACAGTCAGCACAGTCAGCATGGTGAATCTGCTTGCTGGGTCTAGGGTGCCAGGCCTCCCTGTGCAGTTGGGCTGGGAGAAACACCACTCGTACCTGAGAAGCAGAGAAGTGTCTTACTCATCAAAAGGGAGCTCAGTGCATTGGTCACACCGGGCGAAGCATGCACAGCCACCCATCCAGAGTTCTCTGTGGAATTGCGAATTTGTGTAAGAAGACATACAAATTCGACACATGTCTCATCAACGGTGCAGACTACCAGTGTGGGGAGATAAAAAACCAAACTTGATTCACATTCTGAAACTTTGTGACATAAATCTTAAAAGTACTTTTAATCTTGCTACAAGTCCAATTGAGTAATGTGTTGTTGTTTTTAATATATTTTTATTGATTTCAGAGAAGAAGGGAGAGAGAGTTAGAAACACCAGTGATGAGAGAGAATCATTGATCAGCTGCCTCCTGCATGCCCCCTACTGGGGATCGAGCCTGAAACCTAGGCATATGCCCTTGGCTGGAATTGAACCCAGAACCCTTCAGTCTGCAGGCTGACACTCTATCCACTGAGCCAAACCAGCTAGGGCTAGTAATGTGGTTTTAATAGCCACATAATAGTCCCTGACACAGATATATCATAATTTGTACATAACGCTACTCTATTATCACATGCTCATGGTTTTCCAAAACAATATGCTAATGAGCATCCTTCTAGAAAACTCTTTGTCCATATTTCCAGTGATCCCCTTAGGATAGATTCCCAAAAGTGGGGTAAATAAGACCAAATTACCTTCTAGAAAGGTGGTGTGTTTAGCTTTCCCATCAGCGTGATAAAAGAGTGTCCATTGTACTCCACAGTTGCCAGGTTTGAATAAATTTTTAAAAAATATTTGTGTATCTGATGGGTGAAAAATGGTATATACTCACTTAACTGGCATTTTGTATTTCTTCCATTCCTGCTGGTGGGAGGTTTAATATATTCAGTGCTTTTGTGTGTGTGTGTGTGTGTGTGTGTGTGTGTGTGTGTGTGTGTGTTAATTTATTTCAGAGAGGAAGGAAGAGGGAGAAAGAGAGATAGAAACATCAATGATGAGAGAGAATCATTGATTGGCTGCTTCGTGCACATTGGGGATGGAGCCCGCAACCTGGGCATGTGCCCTTGACCTGAATCGAACCTGGGACCCTTCAGTCCGCAGGCCGACGCTCTATCCACTGAGCCAAACCAGCCAGGGCCTTCCTGGTTTTTAAGCCTTGCTTTTTCTGCATATTATGTGTTCATATCTCTTTCTTACTTACCAGTCAGAGTGTTTTATATGTAGTTGACCCTTGGACAACGTAGAGCTTAGGGGCACTGACTCCCCTACCCCTGCACATTAAGAAATCCACATATAAATTTTAACTCCCCAAAACTTAGCTACTAATAATAGCATACTAATAAATAGCTACTAATAATAGTTTACCAAATGCCTTACGGGTAACATAAAGACTTGATAAACTCGTGTTTTTTATGTTATATTATTACACTTTGTTGTACGTATTTGTACAACAAAATACACTAGAGAAAAGAAAATGTCAATAAGAAAATCAGAAGGGCCCTAACCGGTTTGGCTCAGTGGATAGAGCGTCGGCCTGTGGACTCAAGGGTCCCAGGTTCGATTCCGGTCAAGGGCATGTACCTTGGTTGCGGGCACATCCCCAGTAGGGGGTGTGCAAGAGGCAGCTGATGGATGTTTCTCTCTCATCGATGTTTCTAACTCTCTATCCCTCTCTCTTCCTCTCTGTAAAAAATCAATAAAATGTATTTTTTTTTAAAAAAAAAAAGAAAATCAGAAGGAAGAGAAAATACATTTATAGTACTATTTTGGTTTTTATTTTTGTTTTCTTTTTTGTTTTTTTAAAATATATTTTATTGATTTTTTACAGAGAGGAAGAGAGAGGGATAGAGAGTTAGAAACATTGATGATAGAGAAACATCCATCAGCTGCCTCTTGCACACCCCCTACTGGGGATGTGCCCGCAACCAAGGTACATGCCCTTGACCGGAATCGAACCTGGGACCTTTCAATCTGCAGGCCGATGCTCTATCCACTGAGCCAAACTGGTTTCGACTATTTTTGTTTTTTTGGTTTTTTAGAGAGAGAGAGGAAGGGAGAGAGAAATATCAATATGAGAGAGAAACATTGATCTTCTGCCTCCTGTATGCACCCCAACTGGGGACCAAACTTGCAACTTGGGTATGTGCCTGACCAGGAATCAAACCTGCCACCTCTTGGTGTACAGGGTGCGCTCCAACCAACTGAGTCACACCGGCCAAAGTTATGTATTTTTGGAAAAATTTTGCATGTAAGTGGACCCATTAATATCATGTTGAGAATTAATATCGACCATTTTTGTTGCAACTTTTCCAATTTTGTAGTTGTCTAATTTTGTGGGATTTTTTCCATGCAGATACTTTACATTTACTTTTTTAAATTTTATGTTTTGTTTTGTTTTATTGCTGTTAGAGAGGTAGGGAGAGGGAGAGGGAGAAAGAGAGAAACATTGATTGGTTGCCTCCCATACCAGGAATTCACCCGCAATGCCGGCATGTACCCCGACTGAGAATTGAACCGGCAACCCTTCAGTGCACAGGATGACAATCCAGCCAACCAAGCCACACTGGCCAGGGCAGCCTCTTTACATTTAATGGGTTATATCTTCTCCCTTGTGATTTCTTTTTAGAAAATGTTTTCCCTGCCCTGCAATCAAATAAATATTCACCAATTGCTTTTGGTTGGTTTTATGATCTCATGTAGGTGTATACTATCAAAGAATGCCTTTGTACACATTACATGGAAACAAAGAGGGGTCAGGGAACCCTGGCTGGATAGCTCAGCTGGTTAGATCATCCCCCGGATATGCCAAGGTTGTGGGTTTGATCCCTGGTCAAAGCAAATAAGTAGAACAACAAATCTCTCTCTCTCTCTCTCTCTCTCTCTCTTTTTCTCCCCTTTCCTCCCTCCCTCCTCCCCTCCTTCCTTCTTTCTTTCTCAAGTCAATTTTTTTTAAAGGCAGGGAACAACTTTCCTTTTTTTTTTTTTTTTCAAAATGGCATTTCAAGGAGCTCACTTCTTTTGTCCCTCCCCACACTACACGGAGGTGATTATTTAGGAATGAAGTGTCTGGAAAGTCATTGAGAAGGAACTCATCACTCCGGATCTTTTTTCAGGTTTGAAAGTCTTTTTGCTAAACTGGAGAAGAAGCAGAAGGAGCTGGGCATTGCCAGCTTTGGGGCCTCTGTCACTACCATGGAGGAAGTCTTCTTACGGTCAGTAAGTGTGTATTCCCATTAGTCAAAGACTCAGCAATGTGGATGATTTTTTTTTCTACTGCTATTTACTTATTTAATGACTAGGGGCCCAGTGCATGAATTCGTGCACCTTGAAAGGCTGTGGTGGGGGGCTGTGGTGGGCACAGGGGCGGGTCTCGATCCATCCTCTGCACCCCACCCAGCCCCTTCCGCCGCAGCCCCTGGTCCCCTGTCTGCTGGCAGCCCTGCTCCCAGCCCCACCGCTCCCACGTGCTATGCTGATGGCGCCAGCCCCACTTGCTTACAGCGGCGTGGAGCGATTGGGGCCAGCACCAGCAGTGGGTGCAAGTGGCAGCTGCTGCCTCAATCGCCCCTCAGGAGCAGGGGGAGGTGGAGAAGCCCTCAGGGGCAATTGGAGCCTGCAGCCTCCTCTCGCACCTGCTGACAGTGCCGAGCGATCAGGACTGGCATTGTGCGCTGGCAGCAGGTGCAAGTGGCAACTCTGGCGCCGGCAGTGGGTGCGAGTGAGGCCAGCGCTAGCAGCAGGTGCGAGCACCGGGTGGGACTGCGGTGCACAGGAGCAAAGAATTTTCAGTAACCACCAGAGGCTCGCCCCGATGACAGCGACCAGTGCCCACCTTGGTCTGGAGCCCCCGCTCACCTGCTCCACCATCTCTCCATGGTTGACGCCCGCCATGTTCCGTGCTCTGCCGCCTGCTGCCAATGCCCGCCATGTTCCTCACGCGCCCCCTGGTGGTCAGCGCACATCATAGCGACTGGTTGTTCGGTTATTCCACCGTTTGATCTATCTGCATATTAACCTTTTATTATATAGGATATTGTTTATAATATCTTGTAGAGTTGAACCAGAGATCAGCATTACAATTTGTGAATGGATGGTTTTTTTAGAGTGTAACGATAAAGCAGTCCTCTCAATTATATCTCTAACACCCATCTGAGGGTGGACGGATGCCTGGGGTGGAAGCAGGGCAGTAGGCCAGCTATCAGAGCCCGAGTTTGAATCATGACTCTGTTATTAAGACCGCATGAACTCAGTGAGGTTTCTGACATGCACAGCAATTTAGAAAGCGGAGAGCAGCTGTGCTCCGATCCTGTTGGGAGTGTGTGCGCTTCCCCCGGGGTCTCTCTTGGAAGCACCTCAGCAACCACAGGCTGGCCAAGCTCCTCTCAGGTTTAGGCAGTGGTCCAGAGCGTGCCTCCATCCCTAATGAAGACGTGAAATTTAGCATTCAGACCTTCAGAACTGCAGGGTGAGCTCAATACGACGGACACGTGTGTCAGACATTTGTCGGATGCTTATTTGACAGACATAGTGTTAAGAACTAGAAATGCAAAGAAATAGAATGTGAGGGAGGGATTTTTCCTTGAGGGCCCATGCCTAGAGCAGGCAACAGATTAAGTGGGTGTAAACACAGTGTAGCTATCATGACCCAAGCCTCCTTGTTTCCCCTGGGAAAGCCCTGATTATTAATGCTGACCTTGGTCAGGCTCCCCATGAGACCGAGGTCCCCATGAGCAGGGTCCCTGTCTGCTTGTCTTTCTCTCCTGGACTTTGCTTGGCTGCAATAGCTGGTGTTCCGGAGGTATTTACTGATGAATGAATGCATGCACAAACCAGCCAAGGAAGCTGATGGCATTCTACTTCAGTGCCTCTGACAATCGCCCTCTTTTCCCCACCTCTGCTTCCCTTCTCTGTGAAACAATAGCTTCTCCCTCCCTTATGACCAGGCCTCGTGTGTTTGGTGCAGGGTCGGTAAGCTGGTAGACACCAGCATGGACATCCAGGCCATCCAGCTGCCTGCCCTGCAGTACCAGCACGAGAGGCGGGCAAGCGACTGGGCACTGGACAGCAACCTGTGTGGGACAATGGACCCAACTGACGGCATCGGCGCCCTGATTGAGGATTGCACCGCCATCAAGCTCAACACAGGGGTGAGTGCTGGGGGCTGGAGCCAGGCAGTGCAAGAGGATTGAGAGACCCCTGAGTCCCCCGTGTTAAGTGTCCATGAGGGTAGATGTGGACTTCAGGAGGGTCAGTGTGCCAGGAAGAGGGTAGATTACAGCTCGTGCTCCCAGGGGTTGGCAAAGAGAAGGAAAACCTGGAGCATTTTTATCGAGCAGTTGTAATTTCTTGATCTTCTAACTTGGCCCCTTATGAATAAGAGGGGAGTTTTTGCTTATGATGCTGACAGTGCTCCCTTCACCAAGATCTTGACGTGTGCCAGCATGGGCTGAGGTAGAAGCAGCACTGGTTCCGTTTTATGGACAGAAAACAGAGGCCTGAGCCAAGGTTGCATGGTCAGCATGTGGCAGACCCGGGGATTGGTTCCTGTGACCCCCCCCACACTTAGGAAGGCAGTAAAGAGGTGAAGTTGGGGAATATGGGCAGCTGAGGGGCTTTTTTTGTCCTCTGCAAGCGCAGCCGGTGTCCTCATACCAGTAGCAAGGGGAGGCAGAGGCCTCAGCAGGAGAGCTGTGGGACCGCAGCCAGTCCCCTAATTCCTGTGACAAGGAAACAGTGCCTGCCCTGCCTCCAGGCTGTTGCAAGACCCCCTGAGGCTCACATCAGGACCTGCAGGGACACGAACACACGTGTCCTGCATGTCACTGACTGAGCCCTGCAAGAAGTTCGGGGGCCCCAGGGCACAAAGTCAGCCAAAGGCCCCAGGCTCACGTGGGAACCATGCCTGCTGCTGGTCAGATGCTGGCTCCTGAGTGGCAGCCGTGTCACCTCGTCCCCTCTGCTGCAGCTCACCCTCTACGGCCAGCAGTTCTTGGCCATGTTCCTAAAGAAGGCCACATACAGCTGGCGGGAGTGGAAGATGGTGGCCGCCCAGGTGCTGGTCCCTGTGATGTCCATCACCCTGGCCCTCCTGGCCATCAACTACTCCTCCGAGATCTTTGACGACCCCCTCCTGAAGCTGACCTTGGGCGAGTACGGCAGAACCGTTGTGCCCTTCTCGGTGCCTGGGGCCTCTCGGCTGGATCAGCAACTGTCTGAGCATCTGAAGGACATGCTGCAGGCTGAGGGCCAGGAGCCGCGTGAAGTGCTGGGTAAGGGGCACCCCTGGGGCTCAGGACCCAAGCTGCACTGGTAGAGCGCTGCAGATATTGGGGGTAGTTAGTTCTTCTCTACCCTGTGCACCACAGGCCCCCTGCTCCCCCACCCACCCCATCCCATCATGACAACCAGAAATGCCTCCAGACATTGTCAGGTCTCCCCTGGGGGAGAAAATGGTTGCACTGAGTCAGAAGAAGACACGAGACAGCATCTCTAGGGCCAGATTTTGTCCAAGGAGTCATTTCCTGAAGTTTTATATTTAGGCCCATTCAAAGGAAATGTGAAGCTTCCATGACCTTTACGTTGCCTTTTCTTTGCTGCTGGCTGGTCACAGTATGCGTTAATGTGACACAGTGTTTTCTTCCATCATCCTAAAACCAAAACCATCCCATGTCCCCAGTGGTGGCAGTTGGACACTGACCTGGGTTTAGAGCTGGCATCACTCCAGTGACATGGACTATGCTTGAAGGTTTTCTCCCCTCACTGCTCCCCTCCCACTTCCTGGCCAGCTACTTAGAGATTCAGTATCCTGAATGGTCACAAAATCTTCTTTAGCTAAGTGAATGGGCAGCCTAGAATGGGCTGGCACTGTGCTGGGCACTGTGCTGGGCAGGAGCTCCTGCAGCCCAGAGTCCCCACTTGGCCCTGCCAGTGACTGTGACCCTGACTAGCCCCATTGAAACAGTGGTGGGTGCCCCTCTTTGTCACCCCACTGGCCCAAAAGATTGTGGGGCTTTGTCACCCCATGTGCCCCAGCCTGTTTTCTGGCTGTCACCCAGCCTGGCCCAAAGATTGTGGGGCTCTCATGGTGCGCAGTGGCTCTGGGGATTCAGGACGCTGCCATAGATGCCCCGGCCTGAGTCCATCTGGAAGGTTAAATTGCCTGCTCCCTCGTCGAACGTGGGGCCTTTTGTTTCTCACTCCTCACTGCGTGGTTTTTTACACTGTACTTAAAAACATCCGACCTTCGGTAATGACAACAGGCCTTGATGGAAGCCAGTGCAAATATCGGTACTAGGATTCACTGATGTGCCCCTATCCCCTTGCTGACCCTTGGGTCCTGCAGAATAGGTGTCATCGCTGTACCCATTTTACAGCTGAGTGAGAGGCAAGACCAGAGCAGTGAGCCTGTGTGCCGGGTGGAACAGCCGGGGACAGTTTCTGTGCGCCTGGAAGGTTGCGTGTCCTTCCCTTGGTTCCTCCAGGCTTTCAGAACTCCCCAGAGCGTGGGCCGTGGGCACCCGCCGTCCACACTGCTGACTCTGCCATTGCCCCCCAGGTGACCTGGAGGAGTTCCTGATTTTCAGGGCCTCGGTGGAGGGGGGAGGCTTTAACGAGCGGTGCCTGGTGGCAGCATCCTTCAGAGATGTCGGCGAGCGGACAGTCATCACCGCCCTGTTCAACAACCAGGCGTACCACTCCCCAGCCACCGCGCTGGCCATGGTGGACAACCTCCTATTCAAGCTGCTGTGCGGCCCTCAGGCCTCCATCACAGTCTCCAACTACCCCCAGCCCCGGAGTGCGCTGCAGGCCGCCAAGGACCAGTTCAACGAGTATGTGCACTGCCCCACCATCCCTGTGCCCCGTCAGGACTCCATCCCCATCAGATCAGACCCCGACCTCCTCCTGTCAGGGCCACTCATCAGAACGGACCGCCTCAGCACTGCCTGGGCCACCAAGGGCCATGGAGGTGGATAAAGCGTAGTTTATGCCCTCAGGAAGCTTCCAGTTCTTGGCCGGGGAAACCTCGCCCCATATCTTTCCCAGCTCTCCTTACCCACCCTTGTCTTGGATAGCAGATAAGGTGTTGAGTCTCCATGCCACACACACTGAGGTCCCTGCAGGGAGCTCCTGAAGATGTAGCCATGCCCTCTTCCCAAATCTGCACCCCGCTCCCACTAGCCACTGTCCCCAGGGAATCCCAGCACACACTCGTGCTCAGGGCATTCCTGGCTGTGTGTGTGAGCCAGGACAGCAGAACGCAGCAAGACCAAGTGTTCTTGCTTCTTGATGGCTTGAGTCAGGGAGCCCAGGAGGCGTTTCTCTCCTTAGGCCTTGTCATGCCATCATGTGTGTCGGACTCTCAACCGCATCCCTGTCACGGAGCCCCCAAACCTCTGGGACCATCCAGAGGAAGCCAAGAAAATCAGTTAATTTCAGAACAGTCACTCCACTTCAGGGCAGCTTATTAATGGGGGAGGGAGGTTCGTCTCCATCCTCCATTCTAGACTGGGCCCTGGGCCTTACCATGTCTTCTTCTCCCTCTGATACCTCCCATTTCTCCCCCAAAAGAAGAGACCCAGTGGCAGTCACTTGCTCTCCTTGGTATATCAGAAACAGGCCAGCACAAGATAAATACTTGTGATAGCAGATGGCAGGGCTTTGAAATGATACCCAAGTGCTGGGGAGGGGCTTCCCCTGGATGGAGACATCAGGAAGAGGCGGGCTTATGGGGCCTTCAGACCCGGGCAGGTCATCAGCAGCTACAGGCAGGGGCTGTGCTGGAGCACCTAGAGGGGCAGCTACCTCCTGGTGGCTCCAGACTAGGAGACCCAGAGGTCAGGCTGAGCAGGTTCAAGTGCAGTCTACTAAGAGTGGGCCAGGCAGCAGGAATTTTTGTTTTAACAGCTTAGGAGATATTATTCACCTACCATACAGTATCCCTGTTTGTAGTACAATTGTATGATTATTAGTATATTCACAGTCATGGAGCCTCATCACAATGTAATTTTTCAATTTAATTGAAATATAACACTATGTTAGTCTCAGGTGTACAACATCATGATTCGATACATGTATTGATACATGTATTGGGAAATGGTCGCCACAAGAAGTCTGGTTAACATCTGTCACCATACATAGTTACAAATATTTTTTCTTTTTTAAATATTTTTTATTGACTTCAGAGAGGAAAGGAGAGGTAGAGAGAGATAGAAACATCAATGATGAGAGAGAATCATTGATTGGCTGCTTCTTGCACTCCCCCTACTGGGGATCTAGTCTGCAACCCGGGACCCTGCAGTCCGCAGGCTGACTCTCCTGTCCACAGAGCCAAACCAGTTAGGGCACAAACATTTTTTCTTGTGATAAGAACTTTTAAGATTTACTCTCTTACAGCTTTAAAATATGTAACGTAGTATTATTAGCTATGGTCACCATATTGTATATTACATCCCCATGACATATATTCAATAACTGGAAGTTTGTACTTTTTGACCCTCTTCACCCATTTCGCCCATGCCCCACCTCTGGCAATCAACAGTCTGTTCTCTGGATCTATGAGTTTTGTTAATTTGGGGTTTTGTGGGGTGGTTTATTTTTTTGTGGGTTTTTTTTTTTTTTTTTTCAGATAAGGGAGATCATACAGTATTTCTTTCTCTACCTGACTTATTTCACTTAGCATCGTCCCTCCAGGTCTATTCGTGTTGTCACAAATGGCAGGATTTCTTTCTTTCTTATGGCTGAATAATATTGAGATATATTTACATTTCCCTTACCGTTCACCCATTGATGGACACTGAGGTTGTTTCCATGTCTTGGCTATTATAAATAACTAGAGGCCCAATGCACGAAATTCGTGCAAGGAGCTCGGCCCTCACAGCCACGGCCCTTGCAGCCCCAGCTTCATCCAGAAGATCATCCAGAAGGAAGGTCGTTCAGCTGTCAGGTCTAATTAATTAGCATTCAGGTCTAATTAGCATATTATGCTTTTATTATTATAGACTAGTAGCCCGTTTGCACGAAGATTCGTGCAATAGACCTTCATTCACCTGGCTGCCTGCACCAGTTTTCTGCCGGCACCAGGGACCCAGGCCTTGGCTGTGGCCACCGCCTTCTGTCTTCTTTCAGGGTCCGGGCTTGGCCCTGGGCAGTGGCCTTGGGCTCGGCTGCACCCAGCATCCCTGCGACCCGATCGCAGGCACCCCGCTGGCACCCAAGGCCGGGAAAGCCTCGGCCAGCCGGCTTTCCCGGCCTTGGGCTCCACCGCACCCCAGCGTCCCTGCAACGGTTTCCTGGTGGGCGTGGTTGATGGGCGTGGTTGGTTGGTGGGTGTGGCAAAGGTGCGGTCAATTTGCATATTTGTCTATTATAAGGTAAGATTATTATAGATGCTGCTGTGAACATGGGATGCAGCTATCTTTTCCAGTTAGTGTTTTTATTTCCATCGTGTAAATACCCAGAGGAATTGCTGGATCATAGTGTAGTTCTATTTTTAATTTTTCAAGGAAACATCGTGGCTTTGACTCACATTTCCCTGATGATTAGGGATGTTGAGCATCTTCTCATGTACCTGTTGGACCACAATATAATTTTATTACACCTTCCATCACCCCGAAAAGATATCCTGTGACCACTGGCAGTCACTCTTCATTCCTCTCTGCTCCATCTCCCAGCAGCCACTAGTCTACTTTCTGTCTCCATGGATATGCCTGTTTCGGACATTTCATGTAAATGGAATCATATAATATATGCCCTTTCGTGACTGGCTCCTTTCACTTTCAAGGTTCATCTATGTTGTAGCATGTGTCAGTACTGCATTCCTTTTTTGGGTCAATTAATATCCACTTGTCCCAGTATCATATATTGAAATGGTCAGGATGTGTTTAAGCAACAGAATAAAGCCATAAAAGCCAGTTTGTAGAAGGTGTTACTGGCAATTAAATGTAGAATGTAGAATGCACTTGATGGGGGTGGAGGAAGATGAGCTGCTGCAGCAATACAGGCACCCAGGGATGGGGGTCTGACAAAGACAGAACAGAGAAGCAGGCAGAGCGTTCTCAGATGTGGGAAAGGCAGAGCGATACCCGATACCCGAGTGTCTGTGGGAAGTGGGTGGCACAGATTGAAAGTGACTGGGCGAGTGGCACTGCCGTCACTGGAGACAGGAAATCCAGAGGAGGAGCTATTCTGGGGATGGGGGCATTTTCCTGGTACTGAGACCATCCCCCAGCTCTGGCATTTCCCCTTAACCTGTATCGCATGCTTTGAATGGTAGTTACCAAGGACCCCATCCCCCATCTGCCCAGAAGTGCTGTGCTCTATCCCTGACCTGCCCTGTCCTCCCCACCCCCGCAGGGGCCGGAAGGGATTTGATATCGCCCTCAACTTGCTCTTCGCCATGGCGTTCTTGGCCAGCACGTTTTCCATCCTGGCGGTCAGCGAGAGGGCTGTCCAGGCCAAGCATGTCCAGTTCGTCAGTGGAGTCCATGTGGCCACTTTCTGGCTCTCAGCTCTGCTGTGGGACCTCATCTCCTTCCTCATCCCCACTCTGCTGCTGCTGGTGAGGCCACAGCTGGTGCTGGAACCTTCCCTGCACGTCCGGGGGGCTTGCCCCGGGGCCCCTGTGCAGACCCAAACCAGCCCGGGGCCCACCCTGGCAGCTCAGCCCTGATTCCAGGAGGACAGTTAGAAATGCCAGGCAGCCCCCCTCATTGATCTCCATGCCCTCAGCTTCTGCCCCCTTTGGCAGGCAGGGCCCCGGAGCCAGGTGCCCTGGTGCCAGTCTGTCAGCAAAGGGGAGAAGGGGATCCTCATCAGGGAAGATCCCAGGGCTGAAAGCCACCATGGGGGGTGACTGGGCCTGGGGGGCGGATGGGCCTCCGCAGGCATACCAAGCCCCCCTCTCTGTGCCGCTGCAGGTGGTGTTCAAAGCCTTTGACGTGCATGCCTTCACACGGGACGGCCATGTGGCCGACACCCTGCTGCTGCTCATGCTCTACGGCTGGGCCATCATACCCCTCATGTACCTGATGAACTTCTTTTTCTCGGGGGCGGCCACTGCCTACACGAGGCTGACCATATTCAACATCCTGTCAGGCATCGCCACCTTCCTCATGGTCACCATCATGCGCATCCCAGGTGGGAGCCTGGAGGCCGCCCCCTACTCCCCACAACCTGGACACCCATGGAACCTCTGCCCCCGTGTGGAGGTGTGGGGGAAGGGGGGTACCAGTGCAGACACTGGGCCAGACCACACTCCAGCAGCACCTCCCCTCTCATTTGCAGCAGAGCGGGTGGGGCCACCCCCTGGGAGGACACCCAGCTGGTTGCCCGGGCTTACACACACTTCATAGGGAACATCAGGAACCTGCCTTCCCTGGTTTGATCTGTCCCTGGGGGCAGGTGTGGCGTGTCCTCCTGCACTCACTGTTCTGTGCCTTCTCCCCACAGCGGTAAAATTAGAAGAACTTTCTAGAACCCTGGACCGCATATTCCTGGTGCTGCCCAACCACTGTCTGGGGATGGCGTTCAGCAGCTTCTATGAGAACTATGAGACCAGGAGGTACTGTACCTCCTCGGAGGTGGCCGCCCACTACTGCAGGAAATACAGTGAGTGTCGGCAGCCCCCTTTCCGGGCTCTCTCCCCACGACCAGCCAGGGCGTCCCCAGGAGCCTTGTTCCTGTGAAGGGCTCCTCTGGGGAGGATCCACACAGTGTGTCCGGCAGGGCCGGTCCCTGCTCCCAGGACTGAGACACCCTGGGTATAAGCATGAAAAGGGTCTTCAGAAGATGTGTGCTCACTGCCCCGCCCAGTGATGTGCGCCTCCTCCTTCCTGCCTGGCTGACCCTAAATCTCTCCCACCCTGGGCTGGGCGCCCCTTGCTGCTTCCGCAGCACTCAGACACACAGCCCCCTGCTTCTTTGGCCAGCTCCCACCTGCTTCCACCCATCCCCACCACCCTTCCAGCTTTTGCTGACTCCTGGGCGTTCTCTGACTCCTGGGCAGCATCACTCCCCTCTCCATCTCTGTCTTCAGGTGGCCTTCTCCGTGTGTCTCTGTATCTCAGAACTCCCTCTCTTTTGTTTTGTAAAGATATTTGTCATTGGATTTAGGGCCCACCCTAAATCCAGGATCTTACCTTGAGACCTTAAATAATAATTACATCTGCAAAAACGCTATTTCTAAGTAAGATCATTCACAGGTTAAGGGGATTAAGACCTGGATGTCTCTCTGGGGGCCACAATTCACCCCACACACACCCCTTCTGCACCTGGAACAGTCTTTAGCAGGCAGCTGAGTTGTCACATCGACAGAGCCCTGCACATCCCCCTGGCAGGCTCTGTCTCTGCTCTGTTCCTGCCACTTCTTTACTTCACAGGACCAACTTGGGGGAAGGGAGGAGGTACATCCTCCCTGTCTTTTTGTCTCAGTGCAGTCCCCAGGCAAGGAAGTGAATGTATGTGTGAGTGAGTGAGGACACAACTTGGTCACTTGTTGTAGGTGCCCCTTGCAAGGTGAAACTGCCCCAAAATACAGGAAGTGTTTGGGGCTCTTGGGTGGCAGTGGCAAGCATGGTATGCACCCTGGGAAGATGAGTGGACCATGTACCTTCACAGCCTCCATGTAGAGGGCTGGGGTGCAGCCTGGTGGGCCTAGAGAGAGGGACCTGGGCTGGCACCCCAGGAGAGAAGTGAGGGCAATAGGGGACGCAGGAGCAGCACCCTCTCCCTTGCCCACACAGACATCCAGTACCAGGAAAACTTCTATGCATGGAGCGCCCCGGGGGTCGGCAGGTTTGTGACCTCCCTGGCTGCCTCAGGGTTTGCCTACCTCACCCTGCTCTTCCTCATTGAGACCGACCTGCTGTGGAGACTGAAGACCTGCATCTGTGCCTTCCGGAGGAGGCGGGGGCTGGTGAGTGGCTCCTGCAGCTCTGCACTGGGCAGGTCTCCCACTGAGGCCAGGCTTCCTCGGGCCAGCTCACAGCGAGAGCCTCAGCACCCAGCAGTGGCCAGGGTGCACGTGCACCCAGGACTCGCAGCCTGGAGGAGGGGTCACAGTCCTCCTGAGCTCGGGGGCCTTCATCTCCGCAGAGGCGGTGCTGCCCCACAAACAAGCAAAACCTGCTGAGACCACATTGGATGCACAGAGTAACCGAGGGCAAATTAGCTTCTCTAAAATATTAGGACTTCTCTAAAAAGAGGAGGGTTCTTTTTATGTATTAAAATCTCGCATCCTTCAGTGAAATTTCCTGGTTTTCTCCAAGGGTCTGCACTGTCCTTATTTCTCAGGCAGTTTGTGCCTGCTCAGTGTTACTTTCAGTCCTTATGGTCCCCTGAGCTCTCCCCGTGAAGGGCCTGAGTCTGCACACGTGAGCTGTCTCAAAGACCTCAGCCCCTCCTCCCAAAGAAAGGGACCCCTCGGGCTGGAGCTCACCCCCTGCGGTCTTTTTCCGGAACAATTAGATGGAAGTGTACACCCGGCCGTCAGCACTTCCCGAGGACCAGGATGTGGTGGACGAAAGGAACCGAATCCTGGCGCCCAGCCTGCACTCCCCACTGGACACACCTTTGGTCATCAAGGAGCTCTGCAAAGTAAGGTGGCCACACCCCGCAGGCCCCCGGTCTGTCCCCAGTGCCGGCTGCCTCGAAGCTGGCTCCCTGCCTCCCCACTGTGATTCCTCCCTGGAACCTAACAGGTGTACGAGCAGCGGGTGCCCCTCTTTGCCGTGGACAAGATCTCCCTGGCAGTCCAGAAAGGGGAGTGCTTCGGGCTGCTGGGTTTCAACGGAGCTGGGAAGACCACCACTTTCAAAATGCTGACCGGGGAGGAGACCCTCACTTCTGGGGACGCCTTTGTTGGGGGACACAGCATCCGCTCAGACATCGGGAAGGTGGGTGCCACTCGGGAGACGGGAAGAGGGGGTTCCCTGGAGGCAGGGATGCAGCTCATCTCTGGCTCAGAAAGTGGATGAGGCAGTGACTGTGGGCAGGACTGAGCCGGTGATGGGGTAGAGAGAAAGGATAGGGAGACAAGGGCCCCCTGGACTGGAAAAGCCCAGGCCTGGCTGGGGGCCGAGGCTGGGCCCCTCCCGGAGAAGCCATTCCTCTGGGCCTGGGAGGGCATGGTGCCCACAGCACACGGCCCTGCTCAAATATAAAAAAAATAGGCTCTCTCCATCTGTGCACAGAGATGTACAATAATGGTCCCTGGGCTGTTCAGACCAGCCCTCCCACCAAGCACCAAAAGCCAGATAAAATGTTAGTCACAAACCATATTGGCAAGAGCATGGAAGAGCACACAGCATGGTGAGGAGCTCAGACCAAAATCCAGGAGCCCTGAGAGGCACAAGGGCCATTGTGTTCTAGACAATGGGCATGGGTTTAGGGGCCTTGCTGAGGGAAGAGAGCAGAAACCAAGACCCAGGGCCGCCATGGTAGGGGTGTAATAGGAGACTTTCCCCAGGTGGGGCTGAACCCCAAAGGCTGCCCCTCAGGGCAAGGATGAACCAGGCCAGCCTCCTGCTTCCCTGCCCCTGGGGGTTGCCCAGAAGGTTCCCCGCATGCTGAGCAGAGCAAGAAAAGGAATGAAGTAGAGCCTGTGCTGGGGGCCGCAGCACACCCCTCTCTGGAGGAAGGCCCGCATCCTCGGCCTCAAACAGACCCCAAATAGTGTTTCAAGGCCCATGAGCAGTGCACAGCTGAACAAAGGGACAGTCCCTGCGACTAGAACCTGCAGACACAGGGCCCAGCAGGAGAAACAAGCCCAGCACTTTAGATTTGCAATTGCCAGACCCAGATTACAAAAACAGTTGTTTACTGTGTTTAAAAATAAATAAGACTGAAGATAGAGGAGAGTGAAAACTATAGATGTGATCCAGAAAGTGGAGAAAAGGGTGAGAAGTCCTCAATATATTTAATCTGAGTTCTAGCAGGAAAGAAAAAAAGGGAAAGTTAATCACTGACAAGGTAATAGCTAGGAATTTTCCCAGACCCGTTAAACACCAAAGCTGGAAGTGTACGTAAATCCCAGAGAGGATAAAGAAAAGAAACCCCATCTTTGGAATCCACAGACCTCAGGCTCACCTGTCCCCAGCCAGCAGCTGCAGGTAGCGGGGGAGATGGCAGTGGCTGTGGGGCACCCCGGCTCTGATGAAGGTGGCCATCCGACCAGGGGATGCCCCACCCCAAAGGTGTTGCCACCAAACCTCTCTTTCATTAGAGGGAGAAGAAAGAAAAGTCCTACACGTTAGGTGTTTGTTAAACATCTGATGAAGGAATGAGTGGATGATACACCAGCAGATATTTGCATGTGGTGATCACTTGGTATAACCTATACATTCTTGCACCAACCTGCCCGCACCCAGCCTATGGTGGACGAGGCTCTGGCCCCTCTCTGACCCCTTGTTATGAGTCAGTGTGGCTACTCATGGCATCCTTGAGCCAGCCAAGCCCTCCTGTGTCCCTCCTGAAGTGCCGCTTGGCCAGCTTTGGCTGTGCCAATGCCAGCCCTGTGAATTGGCTGATGGACCACCCTGGACAAATTGGCTGAGAGAAACCTGGAGTAGCCTCCCTCTGACCTGTTACCTCCTCGGCTGTGTTCCAATCCAAGGTGCGACAGCGGATCGGCTACTGCCCCCAGTTTGATGCCCTGCTGGACCACATGACAGGCCGGGAGACGCTGGTCATGTACGCCCGGCTTCGGGGCATCCCCGAGCGCCACATCAGTGCCTACGTGGAGAACACACTTCGGGGCCTGCTCCTAGAGCCTCATGCCAACAAGCTGGTCAGGACTTACAGGTGCACCTGTGCCTCAGCCCCTCCCCCGCCCCATGACTTGATGACCCATGGGTCTTCCCAGGATGGGGTCAGGGCCTCCGTTAACATAGACAGCCACGCAGGTCGGGAGCCAGAGCTCCCAGGTGAGAGGCGCTGCCCTGTTGGTTCCTGCCTGCTAGAGGTAAAGCCAACCTCAGGTGAGGTCAGGACTCCCCTTAGGTGCAGACGGATGGCGATGCTCCGTGTGGGGGTGGGAACTGACCCCCTGGGCAAAGCTTTCTCTGGGGCCTCTAGCTCTCTGAGGTGGAGGCTGTCCAGGCACACGCCCTCGTTCCTCTTCACCTGAGGCACTCGGCGGTCATTGGGCCCTGTCATCTACTGGGACCCGGGGATAACATGCTAATAATAAGCCTTGCCCCCTCCTGCACCCCCTCTATCCCAGCGGTGGCAACAAGCGGAAACTGAGCACTGCCATTGCCCTGCTTGGAGAGCCTGCGGTCATCTTCCTGGATGAACCGTCCACGGGCATGGACCCCGTGGCCCGGCGTCTGCTCTGGGACACTGTGGCCAGAGCACGTGAATCTGGCAAGGCCATCGTCATCACCTCCCATAGGTAGAGCCTGGGTCTCTGTGGGTCGATGGATGAGCTGGGACGGGGGCCATGGGAGGGATGGGCTTGAGGGACTGGGTGGAGAGAGATCTGACATCAGTTGGAACAGAATCTGTGAGGAGAATCCCCAGGCTCTAGCACCTGCACCACACTCTGAGCATGGGAATCAGGAACAGCCTGATCTGGGTGTTGGCACCTTCTCCTCTGCACATGGAGGGTGGGTGTCAGCATACCCCAGCCCTGAGTCAGGCCTCCGCTGCCTCTTCCCAGCATGGAGGAATGCGAGGCCTTGTGCACCCGGCTGGCCATCATGGTGCAGGGTCAGTTCAAGTGCCTGGGCAGCCCGCAGCACCTCAAGAGCAAGTTTGGCAGCGGCTACTCCCTGCGGGCCAAGGTCAGGAGTGATGGGCAGCAGGAGGCGCTGCAGGAGTTCAAGGCATTTGTGGACCTGACCTTCCCAGGTGTGTGAGCTGCACAGAGGGCATCTGAGCCTTGCCCCTACCAAGTCCCACATCCCTGACCCTTGGGACGAGGGCTGAGATTCTGTGGGCCCTCCCTCCCACCCAGCCCTCGTGGGGACACGGTCTCTCCTTTGTGCAGGCAGTGTCCTGGAAGATGAGCACCAAGGGATGGTCCATTACCACCTGCCTGGTGATGACCTCAGTTGGGCAAAGGTGAGCAGGAGCCCCACAGGGGCTGGGGAAGTTTCCTCCAGCAGTCACCCCTTCTGTGGTGATTCCAGGCTCTTTCCAAGGAGGAATCACTTGTAGTTTCTGTTCTAACACTCACCCTAGTATCGACTTAGGTTTAGGGGTTTATGCCTGAAATATTTGAGTTGGGAAAATATTGGTGCAAGAAAGAAAACTGGCTCAGAGGGGGAACACAGCTTGCCTTAGGTCACATTCTAAGAGTCAGGAGGACACCCGGTCCCCCAGCCTGCTCACCGAGGACACCCCATCTCTTCCCTCTGGGATCTTGGCTCACCCTGTAAGGCCAACTCCCTGTGGATGCCCTGGGGCTGGACTGGGCAGGGGTAGGATCTTTGTGGCCATACCACCCCTTATGGCCAGAGGACTCCCAGACCAGCCAAGAAGCTGGGCCCTGGGCTTGTTAACAGCAGCTTGTCTACTTCCCAAAGGTGTTTGGTGTCCTGGAGAAGGCCAAGGAGAAGTATGGAGTGGACGACTACTCTGTGAGCCAGATCTCATTGGAGCAGGTCTTCCTGAGCTTTGCCCACCTGCAGCCACCCGCTGAGGATGAGGGGCCGTGAGGAGCCTGGCAGAGGTGGGATGAGGACGTCCTCGCCCTCCGAGTTCATCGTATCCTGCACCTTTATTTCTAATCACTGCTTTCTATGATGGATATGAAACCAAGGCACAATGTGGACCGGGTGTCGCAGTGTCTTCACAGCAGGAATCAGCATGCGAGCATCTGCATCTAAGGTGGTTGTCGAACCCGATTCCCAGAAGTCAAGATCCCAACCGAGAGCCGGTCCGGTCTGTGTAGGCAGGCTGCAGGGTCACTGGGGAGAGCTTGTCCCAGAAGGGGCCACAGCCGACCCAGGGAGTGAATTTCCTGTGAGCTCGCGAAGAGAGCACTCAGTGACACCTCCACGTTCTCACGTGGCACCGAGCTTCTCTGGGTGTGACACGGGAAACCGGCTGGACGGTAGGCAGCAGACTCGCCAGGCTGCCCAGAAAGGACAGAAAGGCCACCCGTTTCCATCCATGAGGGAGATGCCAGCTGTGATTAGGCACTAAAGTCTTGGCTTCCAGGATACCGGGGGCATCCTGAGAGTCCGTGCTCCCCAGAGTGTGGACACTACACCAGGCAGAGCTGACCCTTCGTTTAGCGCCACCCCATCGGTAACTTCCGGAGTCGGCCAGCGCAGGGAGGAAAGGCAGTCCTCCATTCCTGGCCCTGGCCTTCTGAGAAGCCACCAGCCAGGAGACCAGGCAGGGACTGAGTGGCCATCTGTGGAGGGTGCACCGAACACATGGTGACTCAGTGTCCAGAAAATAAAGGCTGGAAGGGAACATGGCCACAGTCTGTGAGTCACACACAAGATGGGAGTCTTGGGCCCAACAACTCACCCCCAGTCCTAACACAAGCTTTCTTTGTCAAGTTTCAGACAAACAAAAGCAAGAGCTCGTTTTTCACAGTATGTAGTAAACATACAGAACTCACTGTCATGAGGTGAAGAAATAAGCCAAAAATACAAGTGCAAAAGCAGGTTATATAAATAGCCAACTGACAGATGTTCGTCTACAGTGAGGAAAGACAGGTGTAGGGTTGGTGTAGGAAGGTGCGTGAACAGGAGACCGCTAGCCCCAGGGCCACTCATGGGCTTTAAGCCACTTTCCAGATCATTCGTCAGCATCAGCTCCCTTTTTATTTATGTACTATTTATTTCTTAGCTTTCTAAATTTTCCATTATTTGAATCTCTGTGCCTTTTAGAATTTATAGTTTTAGAAAACACTTGTTTTCATCACTGGTTCATTTTGGTCAGTTTCCAATTTGCATTTTTATCAGTCTCTCAAAGTTTATAAACACTGCAAATGGTTTCCAGTAGCTTTTTTATTCCCTTTAAAATTCTTCAAACTATCATCGTTTAGTTCCATGTCATAAAAAATAAACAGGGGTGGTTGTGGTCCTAAACACTGCCCAACATCTGAGAGAAGGGCCTCAGAGTTGTTGGCAGGAGCTGTGGCTGCTATGCCCAGACTGGGTTTGCCGGGCCATTGGAGGAGGGTAGAGGCCAGCACGGCCTGGCTGCATGTCCACACTTGACAACCCTACTGCAGGGCTTCCTGGGCTGTTTTATTTTAAAATATGTTTTCACTGACTTTTAGAGGAAGAGAGAGGGAGTGAAAGAAAAACATCTATTGGCTGCCTCCTGCACGCCCCCTACTGGGGATCAGGATCAAAACTTGGGCATGTGCCCTGCCTGACCACGAATCAAACCAGTGCCTCTCAGTGCATGGGACAACGCTCAACCAACTGAGCCACACCAGCCAGGGCTCCTGGGCTGTTTTTAAGCCCACGTGTTGGAAATGTGTCATTTTTCTCCTTTGATGACACAAAAAAGGATGTGAGGAAAGGTGTTTAGGACTGAAGGAACATTTAATACGTATGCGAGGCACACATATGAAATCAAGACTGCCTCAGTTCAGAGAGAGGTGGGTTCATTGACAGAAGATGAGGTAGAGATTAATTTGAAGGAGACTGGCAGGATGAAAGTGGGGACAGTCGTAATCAGAGGTCCTTCTTAGGAAGATGACCTGGCAGCTGCGGAAAGGATGATGCAGGCACAGCTGAAGCTGCAGCAGTGGGGACCAGAGGGACAGGCGCACGGCAGAGTGGGGGAGAGCCCAGAAGACTGTGTGAGAGGAGCCCACGATTGCACCCACACATGGAGCTTGGGTAACTGCAGGAGGGACAATTAGAAGGGACCCCAGGAGCAGCAGGAAGGAGCACTGCTGTTAGGGTCCAGTGTGTCCCAAATCATCTACAAAGCTGCTGAAAACCTGGTATGAAGCTGAGTGTCCTCAAGGAGCAGGAGTGGGGCCTAAGAAACCACACACGTACCCTGTCCTGGTTGGTTTTAGTTGTGGCAGCTCTAAGCCCAGGAGACGGATGCAGAAAGGAGCTGTGGACATCACACTCCCCATCCCCACCAGCAGCAAGTTGGTCTTGGTCATCCATCTTCCCATTCCTGTCACGCTCCTCTAGACCTCCAGGCCCAGACAGTCCCTAGAGATGCTGGTCCCAAACCGCTGTCACATCTGGCAGGCATAGCCCTCCAGGGGGACTCCACTCCTGCCCGACCCCCAACAGCAGTTAGGAGACCCAGGAGATGAGGTCATGCCTTCCCTGCCCTGTGTGGCCTGGTTGGGGGCTCCTGAGGGACAGACACCCACATCAGGGCCGAGAGCAAGGCCCAGAAAAGTCCTGCCCAGTCCAATGGTGTGGCTCAACTGAAACAGGCAGTGGACAGAGGGACTGACTTTCATTCAGCCTGACAGCTGCACCCAGAACTTAGAGGGAGCTCTGACAAGGAAAGGGCAGCCGTGTGGGAAGGGTGGGGAGACCCTACTGGGGGGCAGGGCTGAAGCCAAGCCTCTCCATTGCTTTTACTGTGGGGAAGGGCTGCCAGGCAGTAGGTCACAAGTCAAAGGGACCCCACCCCCCAGGCCACAAGAACAGCTTCTGCATCATGACGACTACAGCAGGCTTGCTGAGCACATCAGAAAATCCCAGATTGCAGTGGTTTAGAAAAGACAGTTTATTTCTCTGCCAAGTACAAAGTCCAGAGGAGGCAGTCCAGGCATTCCGGCAGGGAGTCAGACTCCATGTGCCTGCTGCATCCTGGTGCAGGCCTCCTTCCTCAAGGTTCTCTCTCAGGGTCCGAGGGCTGCTGAGGCTTCCAGATGGCATCATCAGAAAGCAGCGTAGGAGCAAGAGGGCACAGCTCCCAGCGACCGCCAGACACTTCTGCCCAGAATGCAGGCCTATGGCTGCACCAGGTACAAGGAGCTGGGACACGCAGATAAAACCCAGACACCAGGACACAACCACAGTGTCTGCCATGATTATAGCAGGCAGGTTGGCGTCCTCAAGGTGATCCCCCTATGTGTGCCTTCGTTGTCCACCTGAGCTCACCTCATCAAGTAAGCTCCAGAGACCAGAAGCGGCCACATCCTAAGGCCTGCTCCCTACCCATTCCCCACGTAGTGCCCTGGCCCTTTGGTTGCAGGGACTCAGAAAAACAAACAAACAAACTGGACAGTCTCTTGCTGAGCAAATTCCAATCCCAGATCTCTAGTCCGGGATCCCTGGCCTGGTCTCACAAAGCAGCAGCAGACAAAACCAAGGAGTGAGCCAAGGCCAGCACCTGGAGGGGAGGGGAGGCTGGAAGGCAGGTCCAAGGGTGGCCACAAGCTATCTGGGGATGCGGGGGAGAAGGTTCCAAAAGGCTGGCATAAGGCTAGACCGCCAACCAGGGCAGCTGATTCCTGCTGCTCCATCTGAGTGACACCCCGTGCCAGCTGCTGTTCAGCTCACCTCTGGCATAAGCTCGCCAGGCCCTCTGGGACCCCCACTCTCACACAGATGGGCCACTGTGAAGGTGAGTGCTGCCTACACTCATCCAGAGCCTGCCCGCTGCACTGAGGGACAGAGTGTCACCTGCAGACAGAGGGACGGACGTTCCTGGGTAGATAGCCTGGGCCCTACCTGGACCCAGAGGGACTAAGTTCTGTCCACTCTTGCATATCAGAGATGGCCCAAACATTCCAAGAGGTACCCACCCACCCCACCCCCCAACACCAAAGTTAGGGTTAGACTGCTCACCCTACTCCACAGCTGAGGCCAGTAGGCCAAGTGTACGATATCCCACCCTCCACACAAAAGGCTCCATTCCCTGAACCCTGGCTAAGGTCTGATCCCAAACCCCAGAATGTTTAAGCTCCTGCAACCCGTCTCCCTTCCCCAACAGAGGGCTCTCTAGGGACCCTGCATGAGAGGGAGCTCAGGGAAGGTGGGCCTGGAGACTACCAGAGAAGGGGCAACAATGCAGAGGTCCAGGCACCTGAGGAGAGGCAGGCAGGAGGCAGGACAGTGCTAGGCCCTGGAGTCCCACCCCCACCTGATGGGCCCACGTAGTCTAGGCTTCAAGCAGACAGGGGGAGGGGCTGAAGCTGTGGGGTCAGGCCTGGGGAGCAGAGCCGCTGCTTTCCTTCCTTAACACGTGTAGCTGCCCAGGCCCCACTCCTGGGCCTGGCCCATACCCCACAGGTGCTGGCTTCAGATGCCTCTGAGGTCAGAGAAGCTCCAAGTTGACTAGCTGTGTAAGGCACAAGGGAAGGGGAGAGGGCTGGGGGCCAGGCCACACAGCTCAAACCCAGTCAACAGCACAGCATGACCTGAGGCCTACCCGGTGCTACAGCACACAATTCACCTGCTCTGCACCCAGTTCTGGCCAGGCCCCATCCTGTTCCCTGTGACCGCCCCAGAGTGGGCAGCTCAGGTGTTACTACTGACTTCCTTGGGGCAGAAACAAACATGGGGCTTTGAGCATTAAAACCAGCAAGGCTCCCAAATCCACTGCTCAGCTGACCCAGCCCTGCAGCCCCTCCAGAGGGCAGACTACAGTGCCTCCTGGGAGAGTCCAGAGATGCCTACAGCAGGGGGACCTAGCTGGTAGGTGGGGCTCAGGACTTGATGCCCCACACCTTGGAGACACTAACTGAGGATTCCAGACCTTCATTGGCTGGATGGCCCTTTCAGATCCAGTCAGTACCAACTGGGCTCCTTCATGATGGGCTGCAGGCATTCACCCCCACAGACAGGAGCCAGGCCTCAGTAACCTGTCTCCTCTTCTAAGGCCTCCCCCAAGGTCACTGAGCCATCACAACCTCCCTGACCCCACCCAAACCCCTCTTCCACCTGGCCGGGCCACATCTGCCCTTGGCACAGAGACTGCTAGCAATGGGCAAAAGTGCAGGCTTACAAGGGGTCACAATGCCTGCTCAAAGCTCCTGGGTGGCCCACCATGACCTCCAGCACAGCCCTAGCTATCCCGGACCCTCTCTGTGTCCAGGATCACCAGCCTCCAAGGGCAGGCACTGCAAAGGTTATCAGGCCCACAGAGGATGAAGGCAGAGGGAACATTCTACTACTTTGATGTGGGTACGCTCTCAAAGTGAGAGCAGCCCCACATCACCAACAGGTGGCCCTCAGCACTGGGAGGAAAGGGAGGGGGACTCAGGACACTGGCCAGAGCCTGCAGGATACCTGTGTCTGGTGGCCAAATGCCCTGTCCACAGGAGCCCTGCCCCAACCCCTCCGTCAAATCTGGGCCAAAGACCTCCTAAAGTCTCCCAAGGCCCCTGCTCCTAGCCCTCAGCCCCCCATAGCCTCAGCATGCTGGCACTGGGGGGCTGCAAGGGGGGACGGATAGGAGCCTCTAGTTTTATTTTTTCATGTTTCTTCCAAACACATTCTGCTGATCCCCAAAATGGCAAAAGCCAGGATGCTTAAATGTTAAAGCTCACCAGATGATAATACACTTGATAACAAAAATCAGTAATATTTAGAAACAAATTTGATTAATTTCATGTGATAAATCATGCTTTCAGATTTTATATAAAATGTGTTACACAATACAATATACAGATTATAGAATTGTACACCCAAAACCTGTAATTTTATTAACCAATGTCACCCAATAAGTTCAATAAAAGGTCCTATTTTTTTAAAAAAAAGATTAAATGTGTTAAAATTTAAATGCATGTTAAATTATATTATATTAGAACATTTTAAAAAAGCAGAGGGGGCTGTCAGGCCAGCTGGTTATTTCCCCATCCTTCTCCCCACATGTTAGGGACATCGGCCTGCCTCCCCCAACCAGGGTGTCACTGCTGCCCTGGGCAAAAGCTTTGAGTTCAAGGCCCTTCAGGCACCCACTGATGGTTGGCCCAGGATGTGTGGGGCTCCAGCATGCTGCCACAGCCTCCTCACAGACCTCCAGGCCTGGCCTTGGCAGATGTGACCGTGATGCAGAGAATTTAACTTGCTCTAAATGTCCCCTCATCCCTGCCATCAAATCTAAATCCAAAGGGAAGACACCAACCCAGACGGACTCAACCTGCCAACATGCAGTCCCAGGAACATGTTGGTGCCTCAGTGGAGAGGACTGGGGAGGGGGGGCGGGGGAGGGGGCAGATTGCTCCTCCCACGCCTCATTAGTCTCGGCCTCCTCAGACACCCTCAGCACAGGGTGAGGTGTTAGGGGCACACTTGACATCCCTGGATGGGAGACACCATTGGAGGAGGGAAAGGAGTCACCATCCTTGGCTGGGAACACCAGTAGAACAAGGAGCAATGACTTGCAGAGGGCATCCACAGCACCATCCATCCACCCCGTCACCCAGCCAGTCCTCCCTGTTGACATCTAATCGGCCTCCAAGTCACACAGATTCCTTCCTCCAAAAAAATCATCTTGGATCTATCTCTTCCTTACAGCACCTAACTGTACTATGTCTGGGGTTGGGTGCACATTCCTTCCTCCCACAAAGTCGAGGAAGGACTTCTTGCCAGACACAGAGGCGGGGGGCAGAAGTGGGGGGTAGAGGTTGGCACAAAAGTGAACAAAACCCAAAAGCCTGGCCCTCTCAAGCGTCGGAGTTGTACTCCGACAGCCTGCTGGCTGGGTCGGGGCCTCTACACCCTCACCCCTTCTTCTGCCTTTTCCAGTGCCTCCCAGCCTACGCCGTCCACAGGCAGGGAGGGTGGCTGGGGGGGAGGGGTGAAGCCTCAAGGCGGTATCTTGCATACCCTCCACGTCCCCCCGCACTGCTTAACTGCACCTTCCTAGCCCCGGCCTTCGAGCCGCCACAGGGGCCTCCCTTCGCTTCTCCCAACGAGTCTCCACGCCTTTGTAGAAGATGCTCCCTCTGCCGGCGCGCCCTTCCACTGAGCTGCAGTGTCACCTCCTCAGAGACGCCTTCCCTTTTGCACCCTGTCTTCCACCTCGCCTTTCGTATCCCGTTCGTTCTGGCCGCACTGCCCCGTCTGGTCTCTCGGCCGAGTTCCGCCAGTGCAGAAGCGCAGTCTTCACGGCCAACACGCACACCACGCGTGGTTTCTAACCGCACGAACCCGTCCCGTAACTGCCGGCCCGCTGACCCGCCCATGCCCTGCGGGCCTGCAGGACCTGCAGCCAAAGGCCGCTGCCACCGCCCGGTCCCGCAGGGCGCGAAACAGATCCGAAAGGAGTTTAGCTTCGGGCAACTGCCAGGTCCGCTGCGAGCCCAGATACGGGCACACGGAGAGAGGCGGGGCCGCGTTGGCCAAACCGGCGCCGCCCCTTCAGCTGCCCTAGCGGCTCAGGCCTTCCTGCTCCAACAAGCGGCCAATTTGTCGGCCCCCCGAGGCGCGTAGCCAGCCCAGGGCAGCCCGACACACCCCTCCAGAGGAGGTGACAGAGTAAGGATTCCCAATGCATCTCTCCACAAACCGCCTTGGCCCTTTAACACTCCCAGCGCTCGCGCCCATTGGCGGAGAGGCTCTACGTCATAGCTGCGCGCCGAACGGCGTCTTCCCGCTCCCTAAGCCTGATAACTGAGCGTCGCCGACCTCAGCGGCTGAGGAGAGCGGGACGAAGTCGCGGTGGCGGGAAGATGTAAGTGGGGGAATCCGACCCCATCCGACCTTCGGGGGGGCGCGCCCCGCTATTGGCGGGACGCATCTTGGAGCCGGCGCGCTCCTCGACCCCACGGTGAGGACGGCGGCCTGGCGGTGCAAGCGCGGGGACTAAGAAGAAAGAGTGTGTGGCCCGGGGTGGACGGAGTGGGAGGGTTCGAGGCCGCGGCCCGGAAGTAGTTGGAGCCGCGGCGGGCGGAAGGGCGGCCTCGCTTCGTCCCCTCTGCGGCAGGCCCAGCTAGGCCCACCGGACTCGGAACAACCGCGAGCGTGGCCTCTGCCCTCAGGACCCTCTCGCCGGGCTGGAGATCCAGGCCTGCAACGCCGGGCCCTGCCCTGGAAGCGCTCGCGGTTCGGCGCCTGGACTGGGGAGTTGTGAGTGAACGGGTGCGGCGAGGTCGCGTGCGAAGCCCGTGCCCGGTGGGTGCGGAGTTGCTTTGTGGGATAGATGCCGACTAATCCTCCCTTCGGGGCCATTAACTCAAACATTTACTCCGCGAATGTTTACTGAGCCCCTGTGTGCCATTCTCGGTGCTAGCCCTTGGGGGTACGGCCCCTGAGATCACGGAGCTCAGATTGACGGCTTAACCCAGAAGGGAAGGCTAAAATCAATGGAGGAGATACGTGGCTTTTTCTCTCGTGGTTATTTTGCATGAATTGTGCCTAAAATGTACTTTTAAATGGGGAAGATTTGAGCTGAACGCCATCTGCTCGAGATTTAACTAATTGTTCTCTCCTCTCTCTGACTTGGACGCGCACCTTTTCCGGAGGATGGGGGAGGTCACCAAGTCCTGTGCTGTTAACCCGAACTTGTGTGAGCAAAGAACCTCAACCTTTGCTTTTTAGCGTTCGGCCACACCCAACAAAGAGTTCATTTACTCTGTGGTTCTTAATTTTTAGTGTTTAAGAATAATTGGTGGTGCTTGTTTTCACAAAGTACATTCCAGTAGATCTTTAGAACTGGGGTGGAGTCCAGGAACCTGTACTCTGAGTCAGTGTAGGTAGCCATTGGCCACATAGGGCTATTGAGCGCTTGAAATACAACTATACCAAATGGAGGTGTTTTTAGGCTTAATAGGGGGTGTTAAATGTTTTGCTAATAAGATTTTATACTGATTGTTGAAAAGGTAATACTTGTTAACTTCTACTTTTTGTAATGTGGCTACTAGAAAATTTTAGGGTATGTTTGGAACTCTATTGGACAGTGCTGCTCCTAGTGATCCTAATGGGGGCTGTTCAAGGACCACCTATTAAAAAGCACTTAGGGATATGTCACTTGGGGGACAAGGGTTTATATGGGAAAAGAGCCTCCAAACATGAAGAAACAGCCCTTACTGAGCCTTAACTAGATGCCCAGTCTCTTTCATGAGTTAATTTGATTGATGTCCTTGATAACTATGAGGTATAGGAACTGTAATTGTCACCATAATACTGGTGAGACGTTGAGGCCCAGAAAGGTAACTCAAGCAAGCTGACTCCAGAGTCTTAACCATAATCACTGATTGTCCAAAGACACTAACCTTATCTGGTATTGCCAGCTCGGTGTCTGTAGTATATTAATGTTTTAAAGCAAAACATTAAAGATTTTACAGCCCAAGAAAAGAGGAGCACTCATTTGATTGTTCACGGCCAGGCCCTTTGTTAACCATACCATTATTCACATTTTAGACACCCCCTTCACACACGGAAACAGAATCCCAAAGGGTGTGCTATGTCCATTTTATTTACAGGCTATCGAAAAAGGTGGGACAGAAGTAAAGACTGACATCCTGAGATCTTTGCTTACAACTCAAGCAAACTTTACAAAACCTCACGGGAATTACTGAGGCCGCAGTCCCCAGGAAATAGGGCACATAATGCATTAGCAGTTTGTTCTTGAGTAAAATTTACTAACGACCATTTATTGAGCACGTGGTATCTCGTCCAATTCCAATGTCTATTTCCCATCCCCAAGCATTTTATTTTTTAAAGGATATAAACATACAGCAAGGTTGAAAGAATTGTACAGTGAATACTCACATTACCACCACCTAGATTTTATTAGTCACAACTGCAATATTTGCTTTATCATATGAACTAAAGTTCAGTAGTTACAATGACTTCTCTTTAACGTGTTGTTTCATTGCTTTTAAAATGTTCTTATGGGATAATTTATCTGTGTGTGGGTAGTAAACTTTTTTTTAAACCTCATCTGAGGACATATTTGAGAGAGAGGGAGAAAGAGACATCAATCAGTTGCCTTCTATACATGCCCACCCCAGGATCTAATCCACAACCCAGGTGTGTACCCAGACCAGGAATCAAACTGGCAGCCTTTTGGTATACAGGACAATGCTCAGCCAACTGAGCCACTCTGTTTTGATGCCAGTACCAGTCACTTTTGAAGTGGTTTTTGCTTCCAGTAATATCATATATCCAAAGTACCCTGTAAAGAAATTAGAGCAATAAAACAAGATCTAAACCTATCAGGAGAGCCGCACACATTCATATTCTGCATGCAAATGTGCTGTAGTATTTCTGTGGAATTGTAAAGGGCTTATCGTCAAATTTAGAAGTGAAAAACGGGTACTGTGCCATCTGTAAAATAACAGTGACCAGCATCTCCATCATTTCCTTAAGAAAAGACAAGCTGAGGTGACGATTCCACTGTGTGTCCTGTGAAGATGGGGCCCTCCCTGAGGAAGTGGTCCCCGGGTGTTCCTGGCTTTGTGGACACTCGCTGCTGTGTTCCTTGCCGCCATCTTGTGTGCTCAGCTTTTGGCTGCAAAGTAGATTTGTTGCCTTGTCAATTTGTTCACTCTGTAAATCCTTTTATCTTGTTATTAGGCTGCACTTTGGCGTAAATTGCAATCGATTAGGGATCGTTTCTCTGACTCAAGTTAGAAGTGAGAGTTCAGATAAGTGAGGCCGCCATTGCTGCTTTGAACACCTCAGAAGGGGAGAATGGATTTATCAGGAGTGAAAAAGAAGAGCTTGCTAGGAGTCAAAGAAAATAATAAAAAGTCCAGCACTAGGTAATTCTTCTGTCAGATTTTTCTAGTGCTACTTTGGGGGTGCTTGTTGCTAGGGATTCTGAGAAAGGGGAAGATTGGAAATGTCTTACATTGCACGATGAAAGTGACCTAAGCCACAGATCATTTTTGGTCTATGATGGCCTGGGTCTGTAGCTGCATGGATCCCCTCTTTTGGGTTGTGCTGTTGTTTCTGGGTTCAATCAAAGGGGCATGCAATCTCACACTCTTCTTCACCATCCAGGGCTCCTTCTCCTACGAAACGCAAAGACCGTTCTGATGAGAAGTCCAAGGATCGCTCTAAAGATAAAGGGGCCACCAAGGAGTCAAGTGAGAAGGACCGTGGCCGGGATAAAACTCGAAAGAGGCGCAGCGCTTCCAGTGGTAGCAGCAGCACCAGGTGGGGCTGACAGGATAGTGCTGAGAGGCCTCGCTTCCCTCCTGAAGAGCCCAGAGAGTGCTCTGTCTTTTTTATTATTTATAAAGAAATCACACTCCGGTTGTTAATTGGCTTTCTAATTGTGGCCAACTGGTTTGGGGTTTGCTCTGGTTATGTATAGAAAGTTGGTGTCTGGTTTTTCTTTCCTTGAGATGTTGAGGAATGAGACATCTTGGGGTATATTTTTCTCTAAAGTGCTTTTTATTTGGAGTTGTAATTGTATTGCCCAGGCCCAGAACTTTTTTCTTCCATTGAAAACCAGCCTCATGCCGAAACCGGTTTGGCTCAGTGGATAGAGCGTCGGCCTGCGAACTGAAGGGTCCCGGGTTCGGTTCCGGTCAAGGGCATGTACCTTGGTTGTGGGCACATCCCCAGTGGGGGGTGTGCAGGAGGCGGCTGATCGATGTTTCTAACTCTCTATCTCTCCCTTCTCTGTAAAAAATCAATAAAATATATTTTTAAGAAAAAGAAAACCAGCCTCAGTCAGTCAATCAGCAGTTACCTTTCAAGCTGAATTGATGGCTCTGACTTGCCAGACTCCTTCTTTACCTTTCAGTAGACAGGGCTTCTGTGTCAGTAGGAAGCAGCCCGTTCTTCCTTTTTGTCACCGCACAATGTGACTGCTGTTTCCTGTTCCCACCGAGGGTTTTGGCTTGAGTGTGAGGTGGTAAATGTTCTCCCCGCTGGGGAACGCAGGGCCACTTGGAAAACTGAGAACAGCTATTTACTTTTGGAGCATGGTGCAGGCTTGTGCTGTGAAGAAACGTTGCTCCCACCTGTTGTCTGTAACACCCCCCTCTGCCATCTTACTCCTCAGGTCTCGGTCCAGCTCTACCTCCAGCTCTGGCTCCAGTACTAGCACTGGCTCAAGCAGCGGCTCTAGCTCTTCATCAGCATCAAGCCGCTCAGGAAGTTCCAGCACATCCCGAAGCTCCAGTTCCAGCAGCTCCTCCGGCTCTCCGAGTCCTTCTCGGCGCAGACATGACAACAGGCGGCGGTCCCGCTCCAAGTAAGCTCCCCTCCAACACCATTTCTCACCAGACTTGTGACTTATCTGTAAACGTTTTAAGTTTACAAAGGGGGGACTATAAAGTTCTGTAATTATTCTAAAAGTAGACCCAAAAGGAGTATTTCTAAGACAGGGATAATATGTATGAACTAGTAGGAAAGGCTTCCTTATTTAAAAACACACTAGCAGTTAACATCTCAACAACAACAAAACTTTGACTTGACAGAAATTGTTTTGGTATTTTGTTTTTTCAATCAGATCCAAACCACCCAAAAGAGATGAAAAGGAAAGGAAAAGGCGGAGCCCTTCCCCTAAACCCACCAAAGTACACATTGGTAGGCTCACCAGGAATGTGACCAAGGTGAGGAATCCCAAATCGAGTGGATCGGGGATGGTATCTTTGGATGTAGCCTTTTGGAGGACTTGTGTGATGGATGGTACATGATTCAAATAGTGCACTGATTAATTCATTTTAATGGAGTGTGTGTGTGTGTGAGACTAGATTTACCCCTGGATGCCAAGGTTGTAATTTTTATGTGGTGAATTCTCTTTTGTGTGTGTGTGTGTGTGTGTGTTTGTTTTTATTAATGATTTCAGAGAGGAAGGGAGAGATGGACACATCAATAATGAAAGAGAATCATTGATCTGCTGCCTCCGGCATGCCCCACACTGGGGATCGAGCCCGCTACCTGGGCATGTGCCCTGACCACAAATTGAACCGTGACCTCCTGGTTCATAGGTCAACGCTCAACCACTGAGCCACCGAGGCTGGGCAGTTCTCTTTGACTAACACAAGTGACTGGTGCTTAAGCATTAGTGACACTTCTTTCCCTTTAGGATCACATCATGGAGATATTCTCTACCTATGGGAAAATTAAAATGATTGACATGCCCGTAGAAAGGATGCACCCCCATCTATCTAAAGGCTATGCATACGTGGAGTTTGAGAATCCAGATGAAGCTGAGAAGGCGCTGAAGCACATGGATGGAGGTGGGTGTGGGTGGCCCTACCAGCGCTCCTGGACTCCCTTCTCTGTCTCCTACCCAACACCGGCAACCCACCACATATAGGGACCTTTAGAACCAATTTCCAACCTGGCTACACATCAAAATCTCCCTGGAGCTCTTTCAGGATTTTAATTCCTATTCAGTGGGTGTGGTTTTACCAAAAACATGTTTATGGAAAATTATTTAAAAAAATTAGCAGACATGAATATATTAGCATTTTTAGAATTTTTCTTAAGATTGAATGGTGTGAGTTTTGTATGGGTGTTTTTTGTTTTGTTTTTATACAAAGAATAGATTATGGATATAATGGAGCCATTTGACTTTTGTATGGGAACGTTTCCTTTAATCCTCTGAGAGTCATTTTTCTATTTTGGTAACATTTCAGCATTTTTAGGATTTTTTAAATTTTCTGAATTCACAAATTTAACCCATTTTCTAAAAGCTTGTATTTTAACTGTTTATGATATTTGCAGCCATTTGTCATTGAGCAGGATGATCTTAATGTTTAAACATTGTGAATAGTTTCAGATGGCCAGTTTTCATTTTGTCTCTGCCCCAGCTCACTGACTCTGTTTTAATTTATTTAAATCCCTTTGAACTGTTTTAGGAAGTAGTTTAGTTCAGAATAAACTACAGTCCATCACTTTGCATGCATCAGCTTTTGGCTTTGTGAGTTACACCTTCGTATTAGAGGTTGTCAGTCATGTTTGACAGTCTGTGCACTTGCTAAAAATTCAAGAGACTTGGACACATGCAAGGTGTACCTGATTTATAAACATTCCACATTTTCTTTTAAGATTCTGGTGGACTTTTGTGTTTTCCCATATTGTGCTATGCACCATTGAATGGAACAAGTTTGTCTCTAGAAGGAAAGTGAAAGGCTTGGCCTTTACTGGCAGCTGGCCAGAAGGTGTATTTGCCTCTGTCATTTTATCATCAGTGCCATGAATTCCGTAACGGGTTGGCTTTGATAGTGCCAGGGCCAGCTTAAGCTGCAAATACTTAAGCCTTTTGAGTCTCTTCTGAACACAGTTCCTCGTGCCTCAGTTATCCCCTCCATGCCTTTGAAATTTCCTTAAAGGTTGGAGCTGAGAAGATAAAAGAGACCTCTACCCCGTGGGGTGACACACAGGAGCTGTGCTTGGTTCCCTGGGCAGTTCCTAGACTGAGGTTGCAGTGTATGCTTCCCTGGGGTTCCTGGGTCTGCGGCTCGGTGTCCTTTGGTCTTCCACTGAATCCCTGCAGGCTCCTCTGGCCTCCTTCCTAAGCTGCCTCCCTGTGAGCACTTTTCCAGACTCTTAGGGCAGACTTGGCATCTCCTGACCCTCATTTCATTTTGTCTCCTCACCCCTGAGGTGTTCTTCCTCCTGAGCCCTACTTCTCAGGTAATTCACTCAAAACCTGGTTCTGGTGATTTTACGTCCAGTTATCCCTTGTGTTCTTAGTTTCACCCTATCTCAGTTCTTGTGAAACCCCCTCGGGGGTCTCCCTTCTCTTGCCTATCCCCTTCCCATTGTTCTTGAGAAGGAAGCTCAAGCGCTAACCTCATGGTCCAGCTCAGGGCCGGCACACTCTTCCAGCATGTTCTTTAGATGTTGACCCTGGGAGGCCATCACAGTGCATCAAGATTGAGTCCCCAGTGATGTTCTATGCCCACTTACAGTTTTCTTAATGAGACCTTCAGTGATAGTAATTGTGCGGTTATTTCTGTGAGGAGTTGAGTTTGTCCTTATTCCCAGGGCCCATTTGTCTTGCTTTCCATGGTGTGCCTACATCTGACATGATTAGGGGCATGTTAGATCTTTTGTGACTTGATCCTTTTTTCAACAGGACAAATTGATGGCCAGGAAATCACCGCCACTGCTGTGCTGGCCCCCTGGCCTAGGCCACCCCCCAGGCGATTCAGCCCTCCCAGGAGAATGCTACCACCACCTCCCATGTGGCGTCGGTCACCCCCACGAATGAGGAGAAGGTGAGTCCGTTTGGGGTTTCACAGAAGACTGGGGCCAGTTTGGGTTTGTTTTATTTACACCACAATGCGACAGTAATGACTTTGGGATTTTATTCAGCCCCACATGGACTCATGCACGAGTGCACACACACCATGATGCGCCTTCAAAGCTCATGTTCATTACAGCAGGGGAAAGGGAAAGTGACCACCAGAAGGTGTGGCCCTTGCAGATTGCACCAAAACTCCAGAACATTTTTCCTTTGCAAGCTATCCTGACTCGGAGTGTTGAACCAGGAAACTGTACAGAATTGTTCCAAAAAGAAGCCAGCGTCCAAGATGCAGAGCTGCTTCCATGGCGTGTGCTTCAGTGTCTGATGTTCTTCCTCTTCCCACAGGTCACGCTCCCCGCGACGCAGGTCCCCCGTGCGTCGGCGATCACGCTCCCCCGGCCGCCGCCGCCACAGGAGCCGCTCCAGCTCCAATTCCTCCCGATAAGCAAGCCCCGAAGCTCTGCCCCGAAACTTATATCCCATCCAACTCCGTTCTGTCACTTTTCTAGCTGAAGGACAGTCAGTAGGAAACAAATCCTCACTCAGGGGCAGGCTTCCAAAGGAGCATTGAGACGTTTCCTCTGAAGGCCAGGTTTGGCTGCAGAAGTGTTGTTGATTTGGGGTTGTGCCTATGAAGATGCTCTCCAGTTTCATAGCTAGAAAGTTCCCACGTTTCCAGTCTCTGAGAGTCAGTTTAGTGGCAGAGCCAGCAGGGACAGAGCAGGGTTCCAGGCGGCAGTGCCGCCCCGCCTGGGAGCACATGTTTCCATTCCATAGATGACCTAGGGCCTGTCTAGCAGCCTGCGGATCCTTCAGGAAAGGGCATGCTTTTGTGCAGCTGCTGTTCCTATTAACCTGGCTGTGCTCCCCTGCTTGACTTCTGACCTCTAGAGAAACATCCCATGTTAGTTGCTGTAAATGGTTCTGTTTTCATATGTACTCATATGGCACATCTCCTTTTTCTCTGAAATTGGTGAGCAAATTGAGAGCTCTGCAAGGTCATCACAGACCTTCTCCCCCTTCGTGGTGGTTTTTGGGGTTACCTTGACAACGTGTACATTGCTTTTTCGGCTATTATTGTACAGTCAGTACTATGAATTTTCTGTTTTTAATTTTTTTTGTAACTTTGTAGCATTTTAGATAATGTGTTTATACTTTGTTGTGTAGAGTAAAAGAATTGTGTTGAATAAATCTAGGATTCGAATGCAGATTGAGTGCTGGGTTCACTGCTTTCTTCCTGTCTCTTGGCCCCAAAGATAGCTAGATTGTGAGGGACATGTGGCTGCCTAAGATCTTAATTGGTTTCGTTTTCAAAGTCACACCTCCAAAATCAAACGAGAACACTGGTCAGTTGGGTTGCTCCTGCACATAGACATATATGAGGAAGATGTTTTATCACCTTTATATTCCCAGGAACTTCTAGTTCTGCCTCACTGGAAACATGGATCTCATTTGCTGCTGCTATATTTGATACTGGAAAAAACTATTTTTCCTCATCATAAATTGGTTTGTTCCAAGAGGAAAACTTTGAAACACTTAAGGTGTTAAAGAACAAAAGTTCAAATTATCCAACATTGCACTTGACCCTTACTGTGCCCACTGTGCAAACTGAATGGTCAGTACAAGACCATGTCCTGCCAGGCGGTATAAAGGCTTGCTCCCCTGCCTCTCAGGTCATCTTTGTTTATTGGGTATCTTTTCAGTGTTTCTCCATGTGGGATCAAGCAAATGAAAACCACTATTTCTTGCGGAGGAGGTAGCAACTGTCCTGCCATTAGTGTCGGTTGCAGTCTGCAGCAAGTGTGCTGGGGGAAGGCAGATATTCTATATTCCCTTCTTAATCACCAGGCTATGCTGATTCCCATGCCTAAGCTACTATCCTCAATGTTTTTCCCACCCCAGGCAGGAGGCAGAGCTCACACTTGAGGCAGCACCTGGCTCCCATCTGTTTCCTAAGTCCCTCTTACCCTTAAACTGACAACCTCTCCTTGACCTCTGTGAGTTATGTGCAGTCACTCCCAGTTTCAACACTCCTGCTTTGGTAACTTGATCTTTGCCAGGTTGGGAAGCCTGCCAGCCTCCCATGGGCAAAGCTGTAGGTGGAGGGGGGCGGGGGTGCGGGTCTGTTCTGTGGGATTTATGGGAAAGGTTAGTCTAGGACCGGCGGCCCACGCCAGTTCCTGCAACCCCACAGCCGAGTCCCGCTCAGTGAAGCCCATTGCACCTGGTAAGCCACGCAGGGCGGGACTGCTCCGGCCTCCAAGGGGAGCGGCTCGAGGCCTGGACCAGGAAGCTTTGCACCCTGGGTGACGGGGGCGGGGCGGGCTGGAGCCGCGGCTGCGGTGCAGTGGACCTTGGCGGGCGAGCGGAGGTAATTGGGGGGGAGGGGGCGTGGCCTTCCCGCCACGGACAGAGGCCACACCCCTGCGCCGCGGCCCGGCCGCTTCCAGTCAAGATGGCGCTGGCGACGGGGATGCGCGTCCCGGCGCGCGCCCTGCTCCGCGCGTGTGCGTGACCTCCGGCGGGTGGGCTGGGGCCGGGGGTGGCGGGCTGGGGCCGGGGTGGCGGGCGAGCTAACAGGCCTCGCGCTGCCGTTCACAGGGACCTGGCTCCCGGGCGCGGCCCTCGGGCGGACGGAGCCGGCGGCAGGCGGTGGCGGTGGCGTCGGCGTGCGACGTTTCGGGAATCAGCGGGTGCTGGTGGAGCCGGACCCGGCCGCAGGTAAGCGTGCCCCGCGCCCTGAGCTCTAAGCCGGGCCTTCCGCACGCCCGCCTCGCCTGCTCCGTGCGTCGGCCCACGGAGTCAGGTTCGGCACCACGCCGATGCCTGGCCGGCCAGAGCCTCCCAACGAGCTGAGCTGGTTCCCTGCCATTGCCCGCTGCCACGGGGTGAGCAAGGCGAGATTGAAGAATGCCTTGCAGTGCTGACAGAGCAGGCTCCATAATGCAGTTTGTCCTATTATTCTCCTCCAGGGTTTGGGGTCTGTGCCCCTTTAAGCTATTAAACTGGAAATTGAAAATAATTGGAAGTATTTTTGGAATAAAATATTTTAATTTGTCTTAATACTTTCACGTGGCACAGAACCCAGCAGATATTGCACTAATTAAAGACAGGATCCACAAGTGTAATCACTCCTAATACCGCCACCGCTCTCCAAGGAGGATAGAACAGGTAGAAAAGGCACTTTTGGAAGAGAAACCTGGGCACTCCAGAGCTGGGTGCGGAGAAGGCTTGAGGTCAGAGATGGGCACAGTTTGGGGTTTTAGGACATGCTGTGCCATGACCTCCCAGCTGTAAGGCCTTAGCCATATGAAAAGTGCAACAACACATTTTAAACTTTTGGAATGGATGGTGGTAATGGCTGCACAACATTGTGAATACATACTTAACACCACTGGATTGTACACTTGAAAAATGGTTTAAATGGTAAATTTTATGTTGTATTTAAAAAGTATTGTTGAGGTAATTTTTTACCAAAGTGTTCCCACCCCACCACAGAACTCACTAGCTTTGTTGGCTTGTTAGAAAGTCAAGTTTGGGGTCTTAAAGCCAGAGCTGGTTTTGTCCTCACTGCGAGGCCCAGTGAGCTTTCAGAAATCTTGAGGCCTGGATGAAGTAATGCAGTAAAAGTGCTTTTAAATTTTTTTATTTAAGTGCTGCTACTGAAACTGATCTTAGATTCGTTTGCAGTATTTATTTTAATCATCACCCTGTGCCAGGGGTGTTGTTACTTATCTCTGGTTCATCCAGGTTCATCCAAATTTCTCTTTGTTAACTCATGTTCACCTTTGGCCTCTTTACCTTTCCCCCAGTGCCCTGAATTCTGCCCCACGAGGCTCCACAAAAATCCAGGGTCACCTTCAGAAACTTCCTTCTGAACCAAGTTTGGGTAACTCACTTCTGGAAGTTTTGGTTGCTTCTTATATGTAATAATTACCTCTTCCTCCTAAATTAGAGGCCTCAAAAGATTCTTTAGGACTTAGTTCTTACTCTTGCAGAATGGTATGTGTTGACGGTCCAGAGATTTCCAAGGCCCTGGCCAGGGAAGTGCACCAAATGAACGGGGCCATATCGGAAGTCCTTGGGGGCTGCCCTTGCTCAGGCAGTGAGAACAGATGGCCCCGCGGCCCAGGCTAGCAGCTGCACTGTCCACAAGGGCGGGCCCTGTCCCTCCTGCTTTTCCTGCTGCTGGCATTATGAATGAATGAAGAGCATCTGACACCCCTCCTCCCGCTATTTTTTGCCTCTACCCTTAGATAAGCATAAACAAAAGAAGGGGGGAGGTCCCTCCATGTTATTTTTTGAGATAACATGGAGGACCTGGAGATTATGCTAAGCTAAGTAAGTCCGGCAGAGAAAGACAAATATCACATGGTCTCATTTATATGTGGAATCTAATTAACAGAGTAAACTGACAAACAAAATAGATCCAGAGACATGGACACATGCGACAGACTGATGATTCTCAGAGGGAAGTGGTGAGGAGGCAGGAAGAGAAAAACGGAAGAACTTATATGTGTATATGCATGACCCATGGACACAGAGAGTAGGTGTGGTGAAGGCCTGGGGAGGGGGCCAATGGGGGGGAAAGGGGGACAGCTAGAGTACTTTCAACAATAAAGACAAGTTTAAAAATAAAATAAGCGAGAACCAGAGTACCTCCCTGGATTCCTCCTTGCACATCTACTTCTCAGGGTTGACTCACTCACTCCTCCAGAAACTAAGGCTATTTCCTACTCCCACGAAGACAGTGGACTTGTGTGGAAGGAAAATTTGTACGTGAATGTTCACAGAAGCATTATTCGCAATAGACAAGAGGTGGAACCAACCCAAGTGTTCATCAGCACGTGAAGGGATAGACAAAACGCAATGTACAACGGGGCATTATTTGACCTAAAAAAGGAGTAAGGCTTCCCTGACCTGTGGCTCAGTTGGAGCATTGTCCCATGCACCGAAGGGTCGTGAGTTCGATTCCCAGTCAGGGCACATACCCAGGTTGTGGGTTTGATCCCTGGTTGGGGTGCATACAGGAGGCAACCAATTGATGTTTCTCCCTCTCCTCTCTGTTAAAAAAAAAAGGAATGAGGCACTGATACATGTTACAACATAGGTGAACCTTTAAAAACATGTTAAGTGAAAAGAAGCCAGACACAAAAGGTCACATAGGGTTCCATTTATATGAAATGTCCACAGTAGGCAAAATCATAGCAACAGAAAATAGATCAGTGGTGGCAAGGGCTAGCACAGGAGGAATGGTGACTGCCCTGCCCATCGGTGCAGCATTTCCTTTTAGGTGATGGAAATGTTCTGGAACTCCATGATGATTGTACAACAGTGAATCTCCTTAACACGTTACGCGCCCAGCCTGGTTTGTCTTCCAGACGGAAAGTATAGTGTCCGTCACCGGGGACTGAGAGGGCGCTTAATGTGTTAATGGACCTGAATTGTTCACTTTTATTTATTTTTACTTTTTTAATATATTTTTATTTATTTCAGAGAGGAAGGAAGAGGGAGAGAGAGAGATAGAAACATCAGTGACAAGAGAGAACCATTGATCAGCTGCCTCCTGCACGCCCCCCACTGGGGATCGAGCCCGCAACCCAGGCATGTGCCCCCGACTGGAATTGAACCTGGGACCCTTCAGTCCACAGGCCGATGCTCTATCCACTGAGCCAAACCGGCTAGGCTGAATTGTTCACTTTTAAAGGGTTAATTTATGTTATGCAAATATCACCTCACTTTTTAAAAGCCATTTAACTTCCCATGGCCAGGTTGTGGGTGCAGGGTAACTAGGGGCACTTTTCCAATGCTGGGCATGAGCTTTCTCCCCATTTTCACACTAGGGATTGCTGTGATGAAGTTCAAGAACCCTCCGGTGAACAGCCTCAGCCTAGAGTTGCTGACAGAGTTCGTCATCAGTCTGGAGAAACTGGAGAATGACAAGACCTTCCGAGGCGTCATCTTAACTTCGGTGGGTGCTTGTCGGTGCCCTGTGTCCGGGGTTCCCTGATCAAAGTGTGAACCTGTTACCAGATCAGAGTCCAGACTCGGAGGCCATCTGTATGTCACAGTGTGGAATAACTAGGCAGCCTTGGATGCAGATGCTCACAAGAGATTTCTGGGGATCGTGGTCCGAGGCAGGTGACATTTTTGCAGGCACAATCCTGAGCCCACGTTGATTCATGAAGTCTAGACCTGTGCAAACTGGGCAGTGGATTCCTGGGGTGCCCTCCCTGCGTGGTCCTCAGAACCTGGGCTGGTTTTAACACCCAGACCCGCAGGACTTGGCATCTCATGTGTTCCTACCCTCCTCCAGTGGGCGTCAGGCTTACCTGCTCTGCCAGGCACCAGAGGTGCCAAGAGAGAACACAGATAAGACCACGCCAGGGAGGTGAAGTGTGGATCCAACTTACAGGCCATTTGTTGGGTCAGGAAGAGTATTAGGGTCACCTTTCAATTTAGGAGCCACAGGCAGCATGAGGTCCCCCAAAGCTAAGTGCCGCCATATTAGAGACCTGCCCTCAGTAGTAAAGGTGCCCCAGCCTCTTTCAGCCAAGATCTGCAGCACCCACTGTAGGGGTACATCTGCTTCCTATCCCTCAGGCCGTCCCAGGGTAGCCTGGCTGCCTCTGCCCTGGGGGAACCAGCACTGTGCCAGCGACAAGGACCAGCAAGGGACTCCCAGGAACTGGGTGTGATGTGTATACCTGGTGGATACTGTGAAGCTGGGGTTTGCAGAACAAAGCGTGGCCCCATGCCTTGGAAGAGAGATTATCCCATGTTTCTCCGAAGGTGGGACTGATACTTGGGGTGTAGATTGTTGAGGGCCTGGTGACCGAATCCCAGGGAACTTTTTGACAGTCGCAGCAGAACTTTCTGGAGATGCTAAAATTGCCTGGGAACTTTTCACCCTGGGTAATTTCTGAAACTACTCCACTTAAGATGTCATATCATAGCATGACATTTTCTTTATTGTGCTCTAACATGAGGGAACTGTGTGTCACCAAATGTAGGACCTTCAGAAAGGAAGAGGAGGAAACCATCACTGCACAAGGCCCCAGCCTCTGTGCTTGTGGACACTGGGTGCTACTCAGTGAAGGTCCCTGCTGTCTCCAGGCCTCCAAGTCACACAGCCCTGAAGGAGGGAGCCAGGGTTTGTCCCTCCACGGCCCATTTCCTCCCCACGACAGCGTGATTGCCCCCCAAATGTATCTCTGTATTGTGTTCTGTATTGAGTGCCTACTGTGCATGTAGTAGCACAGGCCTGCACAGTGGTTCCTCAGCAGATGAGTGTGGAATGATGTCACTAGTGTCATGTGAACACCATCACAAAGCACACAAATGGGCTGGTTTAAAACAACAGAAATGTACTCTCAGTTCTGGAGGCCACAAGGTCAAAGTCAAGGCATTGGCAGGGCTGACTCCTACAAGCCCTAGGAGAGAACCTCCTTGGCCTCCTCCAGCTCTGGGGGCTCCTGGTGTTCTCTACTTGTCTCCACCAGCAGCCTCCTCCATCTTCACAAATGCCCGCCCTGTGTCCGCATTTCCCTCTCCTTAGAAGGGTACCAGGCACAGGATTTAGACCCCCCCCACACCCACACACACACACACACTGCAGTATGACCTCATTTTGATCACATCTGCAAAGACCCTATTTCTGAATAAGGTCATGTTCACAGATCTGGGGGTGAGGAGCTGACCTTGTCCTTTTCGGGGATGCAAATTGGCCCACTGTCGATGCGTTGCTAAATCACAGAAACAGGCCATCCCACACCCCTTCTAGTTTATCTAACAGAGACTATCCCAGTTAGGATCATGTGGTTTATTCTCTCACATCCGAAATATAATGCTTTGCCTTTGATTTCCTGAATATGGGCAAATGCTGTTATCCTGCCCCACATCTGTGCTGATAAAATGTTTTGGATTTTGTGGGTGGAGGGGACCAGGGGATTTTGGTGGGAAAAGGATAAGGAAAAAGGCAGAAGCTAAATGTCCTCTTGCCATGTCCTTTAAGCAAGAGCAACTCTGTCTCTGCTGCCATCCCTTTCCCAGCCAAGGGCTGCCTGGCTTCCGGGTCGCTATGTCTGGCCCATGAGGAACAGTGGACTTGGTGTAATGATTGCCCATCTTTCTCTGTTGGTCTTTTTAAGTTACAGGAGTAGGACACAGCCCATGGAAACAAGAGGTCAGCCTCCTGAGTATTTTGCCTGCTCTTCACAGACAATGGGTGGTTGTCATTCTCATAAGCGGTGTGGTACCCATAGTCAGTTCTAGTTGGCACCAGCCTCAGGCATGCCATCCCCAGCCCTGGGAGTGTGGGAGCATCTCCTTTGCTCAGGTGCTGTGCCCACATGGGAGCCCCAGGGGTGGGTGTTCCCAAGTGAAGGCTGCTGAGCCATCCCTCCCTGTCTGTGTTCTTGGCCACCAGTCCTGTGAACACACAGAACGTGGTGCCCACAGCTGGAAAGGGCCATCGTGCTGGCAGCCCTTTATTTCAGTCTGTCACTTCTCTTGTGCGTTTGCTCCCCCTCCCTTCCTTGGCAGCTGTTTCAGGACCTCAGGCATCCATACAGGACACATGTCATTCCCCAGGCTTCTGTCTTGCTGTGACAGCCCAGGGCAGAGGTCTGGCTTCTTGACTGGTCACTGCCCCTCTCCTGCCCAGACAGCAGCATCTTCCTGTCTGCAGCAGTCGGCAGCTTGCTGGACCTTTGGGGGTACATCCGCATGTGCCCCCAGCAGACGGTCAGAAGTCCTCCCCGTGCCTCTTAGGTTTCTGCCTGGGATACCACATGGGTTTGCACAGAGCCTGGGGTAATGCCTGACCCTGCCTGCCTGTTCTGCCTTTTCCAGTTTGAATTGGGAAAGGGAAGAACTTCCCAGGACAGAGAAGGGACTGAGCCTGAGGGAAGTTGAGGCCGAGTCCCAGAGCCCAGCTTTGGGCTCCTTGGGACAGTGTCCTGCCTCATCCTGAGCAAGACCTCAGCCCTGCTGCCCCGGAACACGTGCGGGCTCCCCCTGCTCTGGGAGCATATTGCCCTGGGAGGGGGACTCTGAATGGGCCCCGGCTCCTCCCTCACCCAGGACAGCCCCGGGGTCTTCTCAGCTGGCCTGGACCTGAGGGAAATGTGCGGGAGGAACCCAGCGCACTATGCTGAGTACTGGAAGGCTGTGCAGGAGCTGTGGTTGCGGCTCTACCTGTCCAATCTGGTGCTGATTTCCGCCATCAATGTGAGTGTTTCCACTCTCCACTGGCCTTGCTGACTCCCTGGAGGCTGGGGGCGGGGGGAGGGGGGAGTGCAGATGTGGCCCTGCCCTCGGGAAGCCCTCAGAGGGGAAGGGTGCCTTGGGGAGAGATGGGCACAGGTAAGCATGCCATTACAGATCACTGTGACATGGTGACAAACAAGGTAGGGGCCACAGGGGTCAACTCACTGGGGTGGGGGCAGGGCCCAGGATCCAAGGGCTATATGGAGAGCAAGTGGGGAATTGGATCCACATTTTGAAAACATCACTTTGGCCTGACCTGGGGAAGGCAGGGACAGACCGCTAAGGTAAGGTGCTGAAGCTAATGCTCCAGAACTAGTGCCCTGAAGAGATGTGGTGACAACCCAAGTAAGGTGCAAGGAGAGCCTGAGCTGGTGGAGGGAGGGGTGGCAGGGTTAGGTCAGTGTGAGAGCTCACACACACTAGCGGGCATTCCTCGGGACCCCGGCTCTCTGAAATACTATTGGGACCAGCAGTAGCAGCACCCAGAGCCCAGTGGTCTTGCTTCCCCTGCAGGGAGCCTGCCCTGCTGGAGGCTGCCTGATCTCCCTTACCTGTGACTACCGGGTCCTGGCTGACAATCCCAGATATGCCATTGGGCTGAATGAGACCCTGCTGGGCATCGTCGCCCCTTTCTGGTAAGGCCAGGAACTGCACCCATTTTCCACTTGGCCCAGGGATGAACCAACCCACCTGGGAGCCCCCAGCCCCAGGTGAGTGGGTGTCTGCATTCCAGGTTCAAAGATACCCTTGTGAACACCATTGGGCACCGTGCCGCAGAGCGTGCTCTGCAGCTGGGCTTGCTCTTCCCGCCAGCAGAGGCCCTCCAGGTCGGCATAGTGGACAAGGTGGTGCCTGAGGACCAGGTGCAGAGCACAGTGCTCTCAGTGATGGCCCAGTGGTTGGCCATTCCAGGTGAGGAGCACAGGGATGGGCAGCCACTGTGGGTACTGGTGAGCAAGCAAAGCCTCCTTCCCTCCTCTTTCCCCTCCTCCCCCTTCCCCTTCCCTCCCTAGCCTGATACTCCTGGTGAGACCAGAAAGTTCTCATGTGAAAGTACACTGTGCAAGTCAAGAACATGCAGACTGGCTTAGTGCCCTGGGGTTACTGTAACAAATGATCACAGAGTGGACACCAGAAGTCCAAAATCAAGTTGTAAATGGGGCCACGATCACTCCAGATATTCTAGGGGAGGCTCCTTTCTTCCTCTCAGTTCCTGGTGGCTCCAGACATTCCTTGGTTTGTGGCCTCATCACTCCAATCTTTGATTCCATCTTCACATGATCTCCTTTATCCCAAATCTCCCTTTTCTTTCTTTAGAAGGACCTCATCTTAATTGCATCTGCAAAGACCCTTTTCCAAATAAGGCCACATGCATTGGTTCTAGAAGGGTGGTTAGGACTTATATCCTGTATATCTTATTTATAGAAATAGGGCTGGTTATGTACTATATAAAAGTAGTACTATATAAAAATATAAAAACCATTCTCAGCTCAGACATAGCATGACCGAATATTGTGCAGCTGTTACTTAGGATATTGAGTGACTTGGAAAATATTCTTTTTTTAAAATATATTTTATTGATTTTTTACAGAGAGGAAGGGAGAGGGAGAGAGAGTTAGAAACATTGATGAGAGAGAAACATCGATCAGCTGCCTCCTGCACACCCCCTACCTGGGGATGTGCCCGCAACCAAGGTACATGCCCTTGACCGGAATCGAACCTGGGACCCTTGAGTCCGCAGGCTGACGCTCTATCCATTGAGCCACACTGGTTAGGGCAGAAAATATTCTTGATAAGTCCTGGCAGGTGTAACTTAGTTGGTTGGGCTTCATCCCATGCATTAAGTTTGCTGGTTTGATTCCCGGTTAGGGTACCTGCCCAGGTTGCCTGCTAGATCCCCCGTTGGGGGCATGCATGAGGCAGTCTCACATTGATGTTTCTCTTTTCCCTCTCTAAAAATAAAAACATGGAAATCAAAAATATTTAATAAAAGGAAGATATCCTCAATAATATAGTTGAGTGAAAATAAATAGGCTAAAAATACAAATTATTTTTTTATTGATTTCAGAGACAGGAAGGGAGAGGGAGAGAGTCATGGAAACATCAATGATGATAAAGAATCACTGATAGGCTCTCCTGCACAAACCCTACTGGGGATTGAGCCCGAAACTGGGGCATGTACTGTGACCTGGTTTGTGGATTGAAGCTTAACCACTGAGCAACACTGGTTGGGCTAAAAAGGCAGTTTTTACAGTAACATCTTATATGTTTTTAAAAGGTGACAGTGGGTAGTGGGAACATAGGTGATTTCATTATCTTTTGCTTATGTTTAACTTCTAAGTGTTCTACCACAGTTTGTGTTGGAACTCTCTCAGGGAGGTTGGGAATTATTTTTCACTCATAGACTCTGTTATCTTTAGATCACGCGCGACAGCTGACCAAGAACATGATGCGAAAGCCCACAGTAGACCGCTTGGTGAAAGAGCGTGATGCTGACATCAAGAACTTTGTCAGTTTTATCTCCAGAGACGCCATTCAGAAGTCCTTGCAGATTTACTTAGAAAAGCTCAAACAAAAGAAAGGCTAACGGCTGGGCTGCCCACACAGGTTTTAGGCTTATGCACCCTTCCAGGGGCACTCTGGTCCCCAGGGGTTTTAAACAAGGTCTTTTCCTATCTAAAAATCCTTTCAGCTCTTTGTTTTGCTGATCTTCCCAGAAGATCCTGTTCCTTGAGCCAGGGCCGAAGACCCACCACCATACATGAGTGCATTTTCTGCCTAGCAGGTGGGCAGAGTGGGGTTGGCAGGCAGTATCTGGATTTGGGGATTATGAACTGGCAGGTGGACCTATTCTGGACCTGGGCAGTGTCACCACTGAGTTCCTCCTTTCCAAAGAATTGTGACTAAAGCCCTGGCAAGTGTGTTTCAGTGGTTAGAGCGTTGGCCCGTACACCAAAGGGTCAACGGATCAATGTGGGACACATCAAGGTTTCTCTCGCCCCTCCTCCCTCCTTTCCACCCTCTCTAAAAATTAATGGGAAAAATATCCTCAGTTGAGTGTTAAAAAAAGAAGAAGAATTGTCACTAAGTTCTCAGGCTGTCCTGTCCCTGGCCTCTCGGCTGCCTGATTGCTAGAAGCATAAGGGAGTCATGGGCCCTGATGATCCACACAAGATACCTCCGCTCTCTTTCACCCCCAGAGAAAAACCCGTTGGCTACCACATTTGTTCATTTAGATGGTCAAGGGAGGCATTATTTGAGAGGCATTCTATGTTGCAAGTGTCCTAGATCTTAATTTAAAAAGACGCCAAGAAAAACCTGTTCAAACTTTTGACAAAAAGGCTTTTCCTGCCACCGTACAATTCAGGACAGTTACCAAATCCTGCCAAAAACCAGAAAGCTCATCAGGCCCTGTCAGTTATGCTGTGTACTCCAGCTCTGCTTGTTCCTGATCCTCAGGTGATGGGTTTACCTGGGATACAGGCCATTGTCCTGGACAAGTCCTTGCCCAGCCCAGGGCTCCTGAGGAGAACCTACCCAGGAAGGTGGTAGTTTCCAGCAGGATGTGAAATGGGCAGGCCAGACTGCCTGTCCCCTAAAGCAGCGGTCGCCAGCCGGTGGTCCGTGAGGTCCAATAGGTTGGCAACCGCTGCCCTAACGAACCTGCTGGGCTGCAGGACCAGGTTTGTGCTGCAGGAAAACAATCCTAAGAAGACACGGAGGCCTCTAAGCTGACCTGTTTGTGGTCCTAGCTGAGCACTCTTGTTTATTGAGCAGAGCCACACCCAGTGCTCCGGGTTGCTCCTCACACCCCTGTGAGGTAGGTAGTGGTAGGCCATTTACAGATGGAGGATAGGCTCAGTGTCCCAGTAACATGTCAATGGCCACCTGTCCAGGCCCAGTTCACCCTGCCCTGCAGCCTTGCTGAGGGCAAGCCAGCCACCTTGAAGGAGCCCTGTGGAGCTGGTCCTCATAGCCAGTCTGCAGGCAGCATGCCCTGGCCAGTCCTCGGAGCTGTCAGTGGGACTTGAGGGTCACCTCCACAGGAAAATGGTCACTGATGGCAAGGGCCTGGAGGGAGAGGGGCCAAGTCTCAGTGGCCCTGCTGGGCAGCCTGTCCTTCCTGAGGCTTCACCTCAGAGAATTGGCCCCCCACCTAGGATGAAGCCCACTGGGTTTGTAAGAAACCACTGCATCTAGGGGAGCAGGCCAGTGAGGCCTGGGCTGTTCATCTCTGCTGTTGCCTGCAAGTGGGGTGTGGGCACAGACCCCTGGGAGAGGCGAAGGCACCTTACTCTGCCATCCCAGGCTTGTTCCATTCAGCCAGAACTGACCCTGTAGGGGCCTTTTCCAGAAACTAGGGCAGGGAGGGGGTCGCCAGGTGCCCTGAGGCTTAGTCTGGTCCTGTCTGCCAGTGCAGAGCAGCCTGGGGACACCCCCACACCTCCCTCCCCCACCCCCCATGGAGCTCAGCACTCACCTGAGTCTGGTCCAGGCCAAATACCTCCTGGAAGTTGTGCACCGTGGCCGACTGGGGCTTCAGACTCCTGCGCAGGTGAGCACCACAGACAACGATGCGGTCGTAGGCGCAGTCCGAGTTGCCCACTGTGGTGTCCGCACTGTCCGGGATGAGCCACTTGAACACTTCGCTGCTGCGCAGGCGGATATCCGCCCAGTCCTGCTCCTTCACGTAGCTGCAGTCCGCGTTGAAGTCGCCCAGAAACAGCATGTCCTGCAGGGGACCAGGGTCAGCCAGCCCAGGCCTCTATGGCCGCCCCCAGGGCCTGCCTCCAGGGACCCAGGGCTGTGCGGGCGCGAGGCTTACGTCGGTGCCCCACTTGTCAATAATGTCCAGGTACACGTCGTAGAGAGCATCGATCTCCGCTACTGCGTGGTGAGGCGCAGCGTGCAGCGGAACCAGCACAAACTCCTTGGCAGCTGTTGGAGAGGGTGGGTGTCAGGTGGGGTGGGGCCTGCAGCAGGGGCGGGGCCTGCAGTAGGGGCGGGCCTCACCGGAGCTGGGAGCTGAAAATTTGACCACGAAAGGTTCCCGACTAAAGGTGTCCTCCGGGTCCGGGTACTGGTACGTGTCCACAACCGACACCGCGTCCTTCCTGGGGGCAAAGGGCGGGTGGGTGCGCTAAGCCAGCAACCTCCTACCCCACACGCTGCGACCCCACCTCTCACCTGTAAACGAACAGGTACATTTCCTTGTACTGATCCCGCCCCAGGGGCTCACTGCTCACGTAGCTGTACTGGTACCTAGACACGCTGCGGAGATATGGACCAAGCCCTGAGTCAAAGCACCGCTCCAAGGCCTAGGATGCCGGCCGGAGCTCCCGACGCTGAGCCCTGCCCGCCACACCTGTTGATCTGCTCCATAAGCGCGGACACTGCGCTCAGGTCCGGGTCTCGCACCTCCTGCACGAGCGTGATGTCATAGCCTGCCAAGATCTGGAGAGGGGACCGTAGGGGCGGGGTCACGCACGGCAGATTTCACCCGCAGAGCCCAGAGGCAGCAGCCCCAACCCAGGCCCCCGCCTCACTTGTGCGATGACGCTGCCACAGTCTGAGTCCAACACTTTGCTGTCACCGAAACTTTGGATATTGAAGGCTCCAATGCGCAGCGCTGCTGCCCCGGCAGCGCCCAGAGCCCAGAGCGCAGCCAGTAGGGCCCGGGGCTGTCCCATTGCTCCGAGGTAGTGGGCTGGCAGGGACAGACACAGCCCTGAGCGCCCACCGGGAGTCGGACACACCCAACCACCCCTCACCACCCCAGGCTTGGGGGCCTGACAGGGTATGCCACCCCCTGCTGGCCAGCACCAAGGCGCAGCCTCCCCCTGCGCTCTCCCCAGGGTGGTGTGCTGGGTTCATGGCCATTCTCCTACACCGTGGGAAACTGAAGCCCAAACAGAGGGACCCCATTACCATCCAGCCCCAAACTCACCTGAGATGTGGATAGGGCAGTGCCAGAGGCTCAGGATTTGGGCCCAAGTAAGGGTTTGAGGTCCAGGCTGGGAGTGTGTCCGTGGTACCAGACTCCAAGGGCTTGGTCTGGCAAAAGGTCTGATGCCTCGGCACACTCAGGTATTTAAGGCCCTGGTCCAGGGAGGGGCCAACTGTGTTGGGTCCCGCCCCCTCAACAAAGTTGGTGCCAGAACTCCTGGCTCCCATTCCCAGGGAGACCCCAGAAGGCAAGGCAACAGGGGATTCACCCTGAGGCTCCAGCCCCCAAGTCTGTCAGAATCAGGACTCAGAAGCCCCTGCCAAGAGCTTCATGAGGAATGAGGGAGATGGCCAGCCAGGCCCTTAATCCAGGCCTATTCTTGTCCCCACCCCTCAGAAACTAGGTCATCCAGAATCTCCCTCCCAGGACGGCATCCCCTCAGGGAAACTGAGGCAGTACAATTAGGAAAGCCCCTCATTCTTGGCTCCACATCTTCCACTGTTTCTGCTACACATTGTTAAGAGACTCCTGGTCTCCTGGCCTAAGTCCCTTGCCCCAGTGCACCACATCGGGCCTCAGGAAGCTGGGGCCACAGATCCCAGTGGGCAGGGCACCAGTAGATGGCTGCCTGTCCACATGCCAGTGACACCCACACACAGCCAAGGTGTCGCCAGCCCCATTAGGAATACTGGGTGGGGTGGCCAGGCAAGAGAGTTTACAGCGTGGCCTGGGCAGGCAGGTGCTGCCACGGGAGAGCCTGCCAGGGCTGCCACTGCCGCAATACCACAAGATGGGTTTTCATGTTTTATTGTAAAGCAACAAAAAACTCTTATTTACACTCCCACATGTCTGAACATCTGAATTCTGTGCCGTGTCTTGTCCATACCAGGCCAAGTAGGAGTGGGTAGGGTGCTCAGGTTCCTTGCCCCTGACCCAGCCCAGCCCAGTGGGACCCATGCTAAACAATGACAGTCTGCACCTCGAGCTGGCCCTCTGGCGAGGCAATGACCAGCTCGCCCGCATGCTCCAGGATCTCAATGTCCTCCGATGAAACCATGGTCACAGTAGCCTGTTCAGTGCCATTTGCACCCGCACGGGCAGTAAGCACAGTGCCCTCGCTGATGGCTGAAGCCAGTGTCATGGCCACCTGCTCTGTCAGGCTTTCAGGGGTGGCAATGGTAATGGTGTCTGCAGCAGCTGCTTCGGGACCTAGCCCCGCCTCCTGGTCCATGGTCACATTCTGCACAATGATTTGGTGCCCGGCGCTGGCCTGGTGTACGATCTGCTGCACCACCTTCATGATATGGCTATCCACCTGTGGGTAGCTCACAACTCAGCCCACAAGGTTGGGTGAGGGCACCACACCTCCCCTCACCCTCTCCCCCAGCCCCTCACCTCTGTCTGGGTGCCCTCGATGATCTCTGTAGCTTCACTGGTCTCCGCATCATCCGTGGTGGCCTGGAAAGAGGGTCAGAGGTCAACCTTGCCTGCCCCTGGGCCACATCCCAGCCCTGCCCTACACCCACCTCAATGATGTACTCCTGGGTGTCGGCCACCACAGATGAGAATTCAACCAACACCGTGTGCGGGTCTTCATCGAGGACAGCGGCAGCTGCTGTGGGGCTCTCTTCAGACACCAGCAGCTCCTCCACCTCCAGCAGGCAGCCCCCTGAGGTGGGGAGCTCAGTCAGGGCTGGCCTGCTGCTGCCCCTCACCCCCTCCTGCCTCCCACTAGCTCCCAACCTTTAGTGCGCAGGTGCCGATTGAGCGTGCCATGCTCGGCAAAGCCACGGCCACACTTGTAGCACTTGAAGGGTTTCTCGCCCGTGTGGTGGCGAACATGCCGCACCAGGGAGCCCTTCTCCCGGAAGCCTCGGCTGCAATATGGGCACACGTGCGGCTTCTCTTCCAGGTGCGTCCGGAAGTGTACCTGCTGGGCATTCTGAGGAGGCCCACTGTCAGGATCAACCTGGTCTTGTCCACACCTAAGACTGAGGCTTTCCCCATCGACTTCTAGGGCCAGGGAAGGGGCGGGATTCATTGGCCAGCAGGGAGGGTCCAAGCCAACACTGGGCAGAGGGGTAACAAGGGAGGGCGGGGGCAGAAACAAGGGATGGAGCTGGCCCACAGAGTGGGGAGCTCATGGGTGAGGGGGCAGAAGTCAGGGCTGGAGGGCCCACCTTGGTCTTGTAGCGCTTGCCACACTCAGGACAAGGGTAAGGCCGCTCATCTGAATGGACACGCCGGTGGCCGCGAACATGAGCGATGGTCTTGTAGAGTTTCCCACAGTCCCCACAGCGGAAGCGGCGCTCGTGCACGTGGACCTCCTGGTGCTTCTTGAGCAGGTAGGCCTTGGGGAAGGCCTTGCCACACTGCACACATGTGAACAGCTTCGGCCCTGGGGCCACAGGCAATGTCAGGCCACGTCCAATCCCCAAGGGCCCCCCCGCCCCACAGGCCACCCTGACCACCATTGCCCAAGGGACCACCCTGGCCACTCACAGATCATCCACTGACCAGCACACTCCTGCCACCCACCTGCGTGGCTCCTTCTGTGGGCCTCTAGGGTGGCAGCTGTCGGGAAGGTTTCACTGCACTGAGGGCACAGGTGGGTCCTGGGTACCACTGAGGCTTCATTGGCCACCTGCTGGGGGACCACAGCGTATTTCCAGTATCCACTGCAGGCTGGGCCCCAGCAGTACCAAGGACAGACCCGTAGTACCCCCACCCTTTTAGGCTCCATCATGGGCTTAGGGGTAAGCAGAGCAGGGGACAAAGTCACTGCAGAAAGTGACAGCAGGGAGAACAGCAAGGAGGCTGGCGGCCAGGCCAGTGTAATGAGTAGCTTCATCTAAGGTGCGGCCCCCAGGAACGAGCACACTGGCAGCACAGGTACCTACTGTCTCCACCTGCTCCACCTCCAGCAGCGGCAGTTCTGGGGGACCATCTCCTAGGGGCTGGGCACTGGACGCAGCGGGAGGGACTGGTTCCAGGGCCCCCTCCTCCCCAGTGACCCGCTCAAGGACAATGCCAGAGTTCTGCATGGCCTGGTGCAGCAGGTTCTCCCGACTGTCCTCGCTGGAACAGGGAAGCTCCTTGGGAGCAGGGGGCTGCGGGGGAGGTGGAGGGAGGGAGGTTGGCCAGGCGGCTCAGCACATGGCACCCACCCGAACCCACCACACAGGAGAAATCCAAGGGGCCCCAGGACCACTGTGCACACCCAATATCTTCACTCAAGAATGCCCCTGGGAGCCCCGCAGTCCACGCCCATCTGCTCTTGCCTGCCCCATCTAGGGCAGCCATTGGTCTTTCATCACCTCTGCAACCAAACAGAGTGCAGGCCCAGTCAGTCCCCTTCCCACTGGAGCCAGTGCCCAGAACAGATCCGGCACTGAGCAGTCAGAGGCCATACCCCCAGACGGCCCCCACCTCTGGAGTTAGGGCTTTCATGCCCAGGGGAAGCTCTTGCATCTGGACATGGACTTCATGAATGACGGTGCCCTTGGCATCTGTCACCAGATGAATCACGGGTGATGTCTCCATGGGCTCGCCTATCACCGATGATGATGTAACGGTCCCCATGGCGGAGGCACCAGACCCTTTAAGGCAGAACCAAGAAGAGTCCTTGAAGAAGCCTCCCTGACCAGGGCAGCTTCGGGGCTGGAACAGGGAGCCTTCACCATGCTGACCTGCATGCGCGTCCTCTTTGCCAACAACCACATCCTTGCTCATGGTGAATCGGATTTTTTCAGTGCACGGGGTGAGAGACTTGAGGTGCCGGGTCAGTGCACCTGACTCCCGGAAGCTTTTTCCACACTTGGCACACTTATAGGGACGCTCATCTGTGGAATGGAGTCAGCTTTGGGTAAAGAAGGCAGGCCTGGAGCCACAGCCTCCCACCAGGAGGCCGGGGTGCCCCACATACTGAGCTAGCTCACCTGTGTGCCGCCGGTGGTGCCGGATGAGCGAGCCCTTGGTCCGGAAGGAGGCCCCGCACAGCTTGCACTCGTGGTCCTTACGACTGCTGTGGGTGACCATGTGGGCCTTGAGGATGCTACCCTGAGGGGGAGGGGCAGCGAGGCTCAGGCAGCTCCCTGGGCAGGAGGCCTAGTCCCCTTAGCTGACACAGCCCAAGATCTGGGGCTCACCGTCTTGAAGGTCTTGTGACACAATGCACACACGTAGCGGCCATCCTCGTTCACTAGCAGCTTGAGCTGGGCCTGTTCACCCTGCCCGGCCAGCCCAGGCCCCTGATGATCAGGGCTGCCCGAGGCCTCTGCCATCTCATTGTCGCCTGGATCCACCTCAGCAGCCACAATGACCTCTTTGATGTGTCCACTGTCTAAAGAAAAGCAGGTCAGCCTGAGTCTCAGGATGGCGTGGGCCCTACCACCTCCTGGGACCCTGGCCCAGGAGTACTGCTGGGGTATATTGGAGCTGCCTAGAGAAGTTCCAGGCCCCCAGAATGTATCCAGTGGAGACCATGGTGAGCAAATGCCCCCTCCCCTAAGCCAAAAGGAGTACTGCACTAGATGTGCACAGGGGTCCTACCACTTCTAAGGGCGATGGGGTACCCAACACAGAGCCAGTGGGCAGGCCAACCCAGCTCACTATAACCTATCCTGCTTGCTGCCCCAGCTCCCACTAACATAAGAAAATGCCTCCGGAGTCACCCACTAGCATCTATTTTGAAGCAGGCAGGCGAGGAACCCGGCCTGAAAGTGAATGCTCATGAGACACCTGGGACAGCCTGAGGTTCCTGCACCTGTTGAGAGCACTGAAGAAATCTGACAATCACCCTGGCCGGGTAGCTCAATTGGTTAGAGTGTCATCCCAATGTGAGTTCGATCCCCGTTAAGGACACATACAAGAATCAACCAATGTGCCCTGTCTGGTGTAGCTCATCTCTTGCACTGGGAGGTCGCCAATTTGATCTTGTCAGGGCACATGCCGGGATTGGGAGCTCGATCCCTGGTGGGAGTGTGCAGGAGGCAGCCAATAGATGTTTTTCTCTCACATCAATTTTTTCTCTCCCCGCTCCCTTCCTCTCTCTCTAGAATCAATAAAAACATATTTTAAAAAATTAAATCTGACAATGTGTAAAGCTAAGCTGTAAACACTTCACAAATTTCTGTTCATAAAAATGACAGTTGGAAATGGTTGTGAAACTGCTTCTTTGAAGCCTCAATCAGGCTGGCACCATGTTTTGACAAGTCATTCCCTCCAAACAGAACGGAAGCACAACAAATAAAGGCCCAGCCAGTGTGGCTCAATGGTTGAGCATCAATTTCTAGTCAGGGCACATGCCCAGGTTGCCGGCTCAATCCCCAGTAGGGGGTGTACAGAAGGCAGCCAATCGATGATTTTCTCTCATCATTGATGTATCTCTCTCTCTCCCCTCTCCCTCCTCTGAAATCAATATTATATTAATAATAATAATAATAATAATAACAAGACGATAAAGCATGCCTGATGCTTTATCTTTCCTCTGCTCCAGAATGTGTCATACAGTAGACCAAAGGTTCAGGGAAGGGGTAACAAGTGAAATGCAAGTTTAGCCCTGGCCAGTTTGGCTCAGTTGATAGAGCGTCGGCCTGCGGACTCAAGGGTCCCAGGTTCAATTCCAGTCAAGGGCATGTACCTTGGTTGCAAGCACATCCCCAGTGGGGGGTGTGCAGGAGGCAGCTGATTGATGTTTCTCTCTCATCGATGTTTCTGACTCTCTCTCCCTCTCCCTTCCTCTCTGTAAAAAAAGCAATAAAATATATTTTTTTTAAAAAGGAAGAAATGCAAGTTTGTTTCCCAAGAAGAGGCAGGAGTGGGTGTCTAGCTGCTAATCAACCCCAGCAGCCCCCGCTGACCATGCAAGGACACAGAACTCCCAGCCCTGGGACAACAGCAGATGGTAGTTTAGAGTCTGGCCAATCCTGGGCAGCTAACACCAAGGGGACATTTGGGCACCCAGGATGCCTGCAAAAGGAGAAACCCCAAAGGATGTAAGAGAGGCAGGGGGTGCCCAGAGAGGAGCCCTCAGAGCTGCCGAGCTGCAGGCATGGGCAGGCTGGAGGTCAGGGTGGTGGGAAGATGCCTGACTGGACAAGGGTCTGCAGCCCATAGATGCTACCCAAACACAGAAAATTTGTTTTTCTTTTTAATTTCTTTATTTTTATTTTTTTAATCCTTACCCAAGGATATGCTTTTATTGATTTTTAGAGAGGAAGGGGGAGAGAGAGAAACATCAATGTGAGAGAGAAACATTGTTCAGTTGCCTCCCATAGGTGCCCTGACCGGAAACGGAACCTACAACCTTTTGGTGTACAGGCCAGCACTCCAACCAACTGAGCCACCCAGCCAGGGCAGGGAACTTGTTTTTCTGTATGACACTACCCACCCCAGAAACCAAACACCAAGCCAGGGCTGGAGCACGGCCCCACCTCCCACATGACAACATTCCTATGCCCGAGTGGCACCAGATGAACCTCCTTGTCCACAGGAATCTCAGGGGGAAAGATAGCATGGAGACAAGGACAGGTGTCCCATCACCTCCCTGAGGTGGGGCCTTGGCAAAAAGCCTGCTCTCAGGTTCCCCTCCCCCACGCCTCCTCCACCACCACTTCCTTCTACCCCAGATGGTCCTAAGAGCTTCCCAAGGGCAAATTCTACCTGTTGCCCAAACTTCCTGTCTAGCTCCTCAACCCACTCATGCACCTGTCAAGGTCTCTGCCCAGTAGGCTCCCCAGGTAACCACCATTCCCTTCCCAATTTTCCCGAGGCAGCAGGCCCAACCCAGCCTCCCTCCACTGCTGTGCACACACCCAGCACCTCCCCTTCCCCCCCACCCCCCCAGCGCTCTTCACCTGCCTCAGCCCTTGGCTACCCTTTGAATGTCGCCCTGCATTGGCCTGTCCCCAATTAATGAGTGTGTGATCCAATCCAAACCTCTCAACACCCCTCCCCTATTGTAACTTTAAAAAAGCCATCAAAGAGGCTGACTTGGCGTTGTATGCTCATAAAAGCCTTGTGCGAATCAGGTCAGGAATCACTACCCCCACAGGGAGTGAGCACTGGGGAGTAGAAGGCCAAGGTCAGACAGCAGATCATGGCCGAGCTGGAGCAGCAGATGCACCCCATGCACACCCACCCGGAATCTCCAAAGCCAACTGTGGAAAGAAAAAGGAACCAGGGGGGTAGCAGAAAAGTAGGGAAGAGCCTAGGACAGCCCAGGCAACATGCTTTCCCCTTCCTGGCAGGGGAGGGCCTGATGCCCAATGCTCAATCCTCCTGTAGACCTTGCCCTGGGGAAGGTGCACACGAGGCCTCAGTTCCACCTGGGCCAGGCCTTGCTCTCGGGGGAGCAGAGGAGTGTGGGCAGCAGAGGTTCCCAGCCTCCAGCCCTGACCACTGATGGCTACCAGGTCAGCGACACTTCAGGGCTAAAAGCCAGGAGTGGACGCGCCCAGGGGGGCCAGCTTACCAACAATATCAGGTGTGTGGCTGATGTCCGGTGTCAGAGCAGCTGCCTCCACAACTATGTGGGCCAAAGTGATGGGCTCCTCCGGACTTGCCACGGCCGGGACCACCTATCAATGGTGAACAAGGGACAAAAGGAACTCATCTGTGGAGCTCCAGAGCTCCCTTGGTTTGGTGAGTGCAGGCTTGGTTTTATGTCCTTGCAAGATGGCTGGGTGGAGGCTCTCATCTCCCCCAAGAGAGTCACTACTCTGAGCCCAACTCCCAGCCTGGCCCAGGGTGTCAGCCCCATCACTCTAACACCTTTGGCCACTGAGGAACACCTCAGGGAGGACTCCGGAAGGAAGTGATCAGAGCTCCAGCTCGAAGCTCAGCTGCCTGTGCAGGAATGAAGATGGTGAAGGTAAGCAATTACACCCACCAGCCCCAGCCAGGAGTCAGGAAAGGGCTCTGGGAGTGTGGGTCCAGGGGCCTTCCTAGAGGAGAGGGCACTTCTGGGAGGGGCACGTACAGAGCACAGGGTCGGAGTAAGACAACTCTGGGCCCACTGTCCGCTAGGCTACTCCCGGTAGTGACCTGAGGCAACTGACTGGTCTTGGAGCCTCCTTTCCCACTTCCCTCCGAGGATGACCAGAGTGCCCACTGTGCAGGGCACCATGGACCTTAACTGTGTGTGTACAGCCCCAAGCATACATGGGGTGCAACCAAGTCGGCCATTTTTATTATGGGGTGGCAGGATCCAAAGCCATGCTCTGTTTGTGGGATCCACAAGAACTATGTGTACAGGATAGAAGACAGGCCAAAAATACAAAAACCATCATGATACCCCTGAGCCAAGACAGAACTTTGGGCCACAAGAAAGGAGGGACCTCAGGCCCCAACTGCATATGCTTCGGCCAGAGGCTGCTGAGAAGGCTGGGCCATCCAGGAAATCCTAGAGCACCACCAGGCTCTTGGTGGTAGAGCCAGATCCCCCCTCACCCCGACAGAGGGCAGTCCCATCCGGATGGCTCAGAGTCACAAGCCAATCACTGAGGTGTCTGCCACCCTTTTAACCCTCCCTTGGCTCAGAGTCACAAAATCGGATGCCTGCTCGCTGCCTGCCCCAGTGTCACTGGGAACCAGCTGCACAGGTCTGTCCCGCATGCCACCTCCTCCTCATCCTGCGTGAGTGGGTGGTGGGCTTACCTCCTGACCCAGCAGCGCAGCAGCCGCAGGGGTGGCAGGCAAGGCCTCCTGGGGAGCCCGCTGGCAGACCTTCTGGAGCTTGTGCTGAACAAAGTCCTCCAGAGCAGTAAACTCCGCCTGGCAGCGGCCGCATCTATGCACATCGTCCTCATCTGTAACAAGCCTGAGGTCAGTGGGGCTTGGCAGGGCTTCCAGGCCCAGGCCAAATCCACCCAGGGTGGCATCAGAACCAGAAGCGCCTTCCCTGGCCCTCCCAGGGGGGCTGAGAACACTCTCAGGAGTCCAAGGTGTAAGCCCCCATCCTCTGGAGGTCAGCCTCTACAGTACACTTAGGCTGCAGGAATCCACCGAGGCTGTCGTGTCCAAAGCCCCCACCTCAGAGATGAGGGGAGGGAGACCCAGAGAGGCAGTCATGAGGCAGAGGCATTTGACCAACCCAGTTTGGGGACAGTGGTGTATAGGGTTTGCATGTGACCGTGGGTACCTCAATGACCACATCTGGGTCTGTTCCCTCAACTATAAAATGGGCTGACCCGATGCAGAGTACGGCAGAGGGAGAAGAGGTGCTGGTGCCCACGGGGCTCTGGCTAAGAGGTCGGCCCTTGGCAAACACAGAAGAGGGGGCACCCTGACCCATAATTCCTCTTCTCTCACTCTGACTTGGTGCTTCCTTGGTTCCAACAGGCAGCACCTCCCTGCTCTGGTGATGACACCCAGGATGGAATCTTAGAGGGGCTCCACGCCTTAGGGCCACAGCACCTGAGCCCCTCACCATCTGGTATAACCAGCCAGTGCCTGCCCCTCCTGCTCACTGAGTCCCTACCACATTCCGGGCACCTCACTGGGGATGTCACCAAATCCTGACAGCACCCCGGGGAAATGGAAATTACTATTTCCACTCCAGAAAAGCAACTTGAGATTCAAGGCCACCCAGCTGGTGACTGTTGGGGCCAGAACCTGAACCTGAGGGTCTACTCCAGAAATCGCAGTTTATACAAAGGGATGGGGAGGTGTTCCCTCTGCTAGTTCCATAGAAGTCGGCTAGTTTCCATCATCTCATATGCAGTCCCACATTAGGGTCAAACCCAGGCCCGGTGCACAGGGGCGGTCAATGTCTATTGAATTAACGAGCAAACAAAGGGCCAAACCACAGCCATGACTCGCCTACGGGCCACCTGAGAGAGGGCAGTCCCGTCCAGATGGCTCAGAGTCACAAGCCAAGCACTGAGGTGTCCGCCACCCTTTTAACTTGCTGAGTCTGACTCGGCACCGGGGTATTGCGGTTGAAGGAACTCCTGCCACAGAAGGGGACACACCCAGCCCATGTGACACTGAGACAATGCCATGGGCAAGCCCAGCAGGGCACAGCAATCTTCAGAGACCCCTCTTCAAGCTGGCCCTGCCCCTCCCCAAGCTGGAATAAGGAGTAAGAAAAAAACTGTACCAGGAATATGAATGCTGTAGGGACAATGACCGCCGACCCAGTATCGCTAGCCAACCTCCTCCTGTCCGGCCCAGGCCACAGCTGCATGGGACAAGCTCAGAGGGCAGAGACCTTCGTTCTATCTCCAAAAGCTACTTCTCTGTGAATGAGCCCTCAGTGTGTTCCAGCACTGTTCTCAGTGATTTACATGCTCTATTTCCATTCTCACCACTGCCCTATGAAATGGCAGAACACAGAAGCTAAGGAGTGTGTTGAGCTGTCTCACAGACCTGGAATCCAATCCAGTCCTTGCTACTTACTAGCTGGGTGACCTGGTCACGTCCACATTTTTGAACCTCAATACTCCTCACTCACAAAATGGGAATAACAACAACAATAATAGTGTCCAGAGTTGGTTTGAGGATGAAAAAAGCTGACACAGGTTAAGTGCTTGATACCTTGTTATCAGCAGCACCCCCATTTGTAATAGGAAATGGAGAGGGAGGTGTGTGGCCACCTGCCCAGGATCAAATAGCTGGAAACGGGCAGGTCTGGGACGGAGCCCGGCGGCAGTGCAGCGGCTCTCCTCCCCAAGCGCCAGCCTAAAGCCCAAATCCTGGAGAAACCCGAGGCCCCGCCCTCCTGGAGCCCCCAGTCACACCCCAGCCAGGGCCCTAGCGGCCCGTCAGGTGCAGTGGGAGGGGGCCCAGAGGAGAGCTGGGCCGTGCCCAGACAGGAAGGCAGAGAGGTGCCGGCGGCGGGACTGAGGGCAGGGCTGGCGGTGGAGGCGTTCGTGGAGGTCTACACGGACAGCCCCGAAGGCTTGGGCAACTGTGAGTATCCAAGAGTAAGCACCGGAACACACGGCGGTGATTGGCGGCCCGCAGGTGAGGCCCGAGTCTGAGGAAACGGGGGACTCGTGCAGGTGTCTGAGGGGTCCCATGAGAGAGAAATCCGGGTCTGGGAAAGTCAGTCGCGCCTGCAGCTCAGGTAATCGGAGCCTCCGCCAGCCCCGGGCAGAGTTGCCCCCAACCCGGCCACACCCCGCCGCATCCGGCCGTGTTACCTTCCTCGCTAAAGGGCGCCGGGAGGCCGAGGAAGCCGCCAGGGGCTAAGGCCGCCGACGACGCCGACTCGACCCCGCCCTCGCCCGCTTCCCTCCTGGCTTCGGCCCGGGCTTCTGCCGTATGAGCGGCCGTCACCCGCACTGCCATTGCGCCCTCCATGTCGCAACGCGCCGCAGGAAGATGGCGGATTTACGACCGTGTCGTCATAACAACGGGCCGCGCCGGAGCGAGAAAGACGACGCCAGGATGGCGGGGCGGGGCGGGGCCAGTGTGGGTTTGATTGACATGTAGGGGCGGAGCTTATAACGAGAGGTGATGGGCGGGGCTTCTTATGGGGGCTGGGTTTACAGTGGAGCGGACTTCCGAGCAGCCGTCTGGATCCAGAGGAGGGCTCTTTGGGTTTGGTTTAGGAAGGAAGGGACGTGGCCGAGCTAGAGGAAAACGGAAGGCTGGGCGGGACTGGAAGGGGCTGGGCTCGGTTCCGAAAGCTGCATCTAGACTTGAGAGCTGGAGTATAGGGGCGAGGTGGCCGGCGGCGCCACCCGGCCACCCTTGAGAATGTGCTATGGCCCTGGCACCACGCCGGGACCCGAGCTCCAGAGGGCCGTATGGTGCCCTCCGTCCACCGACCCCGCTCAGGTGTCAGAACGTCCCTTGTTGGTTGCCCGGGTCATGGAGTAAAACCGAGTTTGGGATGGCTCACGCACAGTTAGCTTCACTAAGCCTCTTATTCTTTTGTATATTTTTTAAGTTGTGATAAATACACATAAAATTTATCATTAGTGACATTTAGAACATTCGCAATGTTGTGCAACCATCACCATCATCTAATTTCAGAACTTTTGTCATTTCAAAAGAAAACCTGTACCCATTAGCCGTCACTCTCCCTTATCCCCTTACCCCAGCCCCTGGCAACCACTTTCTGTTTCTATGGATTTACCATTTCTGGACATTTCATATAAATAAAATTATACATGTGGTCTTTTGCCTCTGGTTTTTTTTTTTTTAATTTCTTTTATTGATCTCTGAGAAGAAGGGAGAGGGATAGAGAGATAGAAACATCAATGAAGAGAATCACCGATGGGCTGCCTCCTGCACGCCCCCCACTGGGGATGGAGCGGCAACCCACCCCCCCCACCCCCCCACCCCCCCACACCCCGCATGTGCCCTGACCAGGAATCAAACCGTGACCTTCTGGTTCATAGGTCAATGCACAACCACTGAGCCACTCCAGCTGGGCAACCTCTGGCTTCTTTTGCCTAGCATAATGTTTTCAAAATTCATCTGTGGTAGCAGTTAGACAGCCATGAGCAGAGCAAGGGGCTAGGTACTGGAAGTCACCAGGGCGGGAAGCCCTGGGTGCCAAGCAGCAGACAAAGCTGGGAAAACAAGGACCTTGCCCTCAAGGTAACCTTTCCTCCCCTAGCACATTTCTAATCATGCAGTTTAGACCCGCTGACCTCCCATATCACTGGTCATGCTGTTTGGACCCTGCCGTGACCTTGCCTCCCCTGGCACGTTGCTAGTCATGGGGTTGTGGGTTGGGGGGTGAACAAGGGGACTGGAGAATAGCCCGTAAGCATTAACCCCGAGGGATAACATCTAGGCTTCAGTTGTATTTCAGCTACAGAAAAGCAACAAGCCCTAACTGGTTTGGCTCAGTGGATAGAGCGTCGGCCTGGGGACTGATGGGTCCCAGGTTCGATTCCAGTCAAGGGCATGTACCTTGGTTTCGGGCACATCACCAGTAGGGGGTGTTCAGGAGGCAGCTGATTGAGTCGATGTTTCGAACTCTCTATCCCTCTCCCTTCCTCTCTGTAAAAAATTAATAAAATATATTTTTTTAAAAAGAAAAGCAACAAAACCTGGCAGCTGACCTCAGGACCAGCTGCATTTACTGATGACCCCCTGCCCTGACACCGGCCAATCAGTGGAGACCATGACTCTGAAAAGATACACCTGGAAAGTTGATGAGTATTCTATTGGGATCCTCCCCGGGGATTGCCCCTAAAATTCCCGCCCTTAGAAGCCCTTAGGGTGGAGGACCCAGCTTGCTCTCCCTCCCCTGAGCACACTCTCCACCTTTCCCCTCCCATGCCTCTTCCCTCTCCCCGAATGGCATGTTACCTCCTGAGCCCATTTCTTCTGCCACTCACTTCTACCACCTCTGTAATTTTCTAAATAAATGTTCTCTTATAGTTTGAGTTTTGGCTCTGAATTCTTTCCTAGCCAGAACTCAAGTACCAAGGTTGCTGAACCAAGGTGCAGTCTGACGCCACCCATCTAACACCTGTGCCATTCTCGCCACCACCAACACATCCAGGTTGTTGCATGTATCAGTACTTGATTCCTTTTTATGGCTGAATAATTCTATGGATACATCACAATTTATTTATCCATTCATTACATTTGGGTTGTTTCCACCTTGTATGGTAAATGGGAACATGGGCCGCCTCCCACCCTATTGGAAATACAGTGAAGACCACCTGTAAGTGGACTGTGCGGCCTTGGGAACCTGGCCAGAAGAAATGCCAAAGAGAAACTGCTTCTAGATTGTAAACAGCTAGTGGTGTTTTGGTTGTTGTTTTTTTGTTAATCCTCATCCGAGGATATTTTTCCCATTGATTTTTAGAGAGTGGAAGGGAGGAGGGAAAGGAAGAGAGAGAAATAGAGAAACATTGATGTGAAACACATCAATTGATTGCCTCCCGCACTTTCCCCTACTGGGGCCGGAGAATGGGTCTGCAACCCACGTACATGCCCTTGACTGAGAATCGAACCTGCGACCCTTAGGTGCGTGGGCCGACACTGTCCAGGGCTCAACAGCTAGTGTTTTTGTTTGTTTGTTTTAATATTTTATATGTCTTTTCAATAGATTATTGATTTCAGAGAGGAAGAGAGAGGTAGAAACATCAATGATGAGAGAGAATCATGTGCCCTGACCAGGAATAGAACCATCACCTCCTGGTTCATGGGTCCATGCTCAACCACTGCTGCCTCTTGCACACCCCCAATGGGCATGTGCCCTAACTAGAACGAACTGTGATCTCCTGGCTCATGCTCAACCACTGAACCACACAGGCTGGGCAACAGCTAGTGTTTTGATCTCACATAGGCCTGTCCCTCTTGCAGTGCATGCCCTGTTTTTCTATATAAAACCTTGTGTTGGGAAAGTCGGGTGGCAGTGAAACAATAGCACCAGCAGGCTGCCCCTGGTGCAGCCCATTACAGGCTGGGTGGGACTTCGCAGTTCAATTTCACAGTGGCAGCTGGTGCGGGAGTAAACTTAACTGGTTGACCGCCACCAGTGCTCACATAAGTCCTAATACACCCATGTCCTTCCCAGCCAGCCCTCTGGTTTCTTTCTTTCTTTGGAATCCACGAACAATATGCTGAGGTTTTCTGGGACCTCAGCACTTTGCGTAACACACCTTTTCTACTATTGTGAATAGTGCTGCCATGAACATGCTCATACAAAGTTTTTTAAATTTTTAAATATTTTTTTCTTGATTTCAGAGAGGAGAGGAGAGGGAGATAGAAACATCAATGATGAGAGAGAATCACTGATTGGTTGCCTCCTGCAAACTCCCCACTGAGGATCAAGCCCGCAACCCAGGCATGTGCCCTGACCGGGAATCGAACCGGTGACCTCTTGGTTCATGGGTTGATACTTAACCACTGAGCCACACTAGCCAGACGCACACTGTGTTTTACAGTCAATACTGTGTTGAAAAAAAAAAATACTGTGTTGACTTTCCGTGGGCAGAGCCTGATGGGAACTCCATCATCTTTAGGATGGCTGCTCAATCTCCATTTTTTGGCTGTACTTTTATTTAACCAATCCCATGTTGAAGAATATTTAGGTGGAATATAATTTTTTTGCCACCTGAGTCTTTTATCACTGACCCCCTTTTTTTTGCTTAGCTCCTCAGAGGTGAAAATTCAGACTCATTGGCTACTTGTATTTTCTAGTACAATTTAAATCCATGAAACACTATTAAGATTAAATAGTGTTGTCCTATGCCACCTATATCCATGCCCCATTCCTCTTGCAGTATGGTATTCCTGCTTGGGGGAGACCCTGACACCATTCATTTGTAGGTAAAAGCTGAGCACCTACTGTGTGCTGGGAACACATCATGACTGTGATTTGCTCCTTTCCCATCCAGTTGCAGGGCACCTCACCCAAGGTCAGTCTTCTCCAGTAAATGGCACCAGCCCTTCTAATCTTCTCCTGGACCTGTCCACAACCATCCACTGTGTCTCAATACTGACTGTTACACCTCTCCCACTCTGCCACCTCAGTCCCCACAAACCACAGGGGATGTTAAACCAAACAGGTGCGGCAGAGCTCAGCTTTGGGGTAAGCTGAGTTTAATCCTGACTCTGCATTGTCCAGCTGGTGATTCCCTGTAGCTCGGTGTCCTCATCTATAAATCAGGATACTAATAGCCCCTGCCTCTCAGGGCTGTCCTGTGGTTCCAACAAGGTAATGCAGGCAAGGAGCAGTGTTCAGTGCACAGATGCTTACAGAGTGCCCAGTAAACCAAGGCAACTTGGCAAGTATTGTATGAGCCAGCCTATGGCTGCACAGCAGAGTATTTTCCATTCTGGTCAGTTTACCACATACGCTGGGTGTTTCTGGGAGCTCAAAGAGGGGTTTGTGATCTTCTGTCAAATCCAGTTCCTCCCCAGGGTCAGCTCCACCCCCAAAACTGAGCAGGAAGGAAGACACAGGGAGGAAGGTACTCCCTTCTTGGGTCGTGGGTGTACCAATAAGGAACACTTTGCATGCCCTGCGTTTGTGGGCCATGGCCCTGTCTTTCAGGGGCTCCCAGGCCAGCAGAGACAAACTGAAACAGGTCTTATGAAAACAAGCAGGGCCCAGCCGATGTGGCTCAGTGGTTGAACGTCAACACATGCCCCGAGAGGTCATCAGTTCAGTTCCTGGTCAGGGCACATACCCGGGTTGAGAGCGCGATCCCCTGTAGGGCTTGCAGGAGGCAGCCGATCGATGTTTGTCTTTCACGTCAATATTTCTCTCTCTTTCCCTCTCCCTTCCTCTCTGAAATCATTAAAAATACATTTAAAAAAAAAAAGAAGCAGAGGTCTTAGGACTTCAACTTTCTTTTCTTTCTTTTTTTTTTTTTTAAGGCCAAATAGAAACTGCTTCTAGATGTGAGCCTGGATTGTAAATAGCTAGTGTTTCGATCTCACATAGCTTATGTACGGGCACATCCCCCGTCCCCTGTGTGCCCTGTTTTTTTTTGCTTTTTATTATTATTATTTTCTTCTTTTTTTTTTTTTAATTTCTTTATTGATTAAGGTGTCACATATTTGTCCTCATCCCCCCATTCCCACCCCTCACCCCTCCCCAGGGATGCCCCCACCCCCCTGTTGTCCTTAACCATTGGTTAGGCTTGTATGCTTGCACACAAGTCCTTTGGTTGATCTCTCCCCCCTACCCCCACCCTCCCCTACCCTCCCTCTGAGGTCCGACAGTCCGATCGATGCCTCCTTGTTTCTGGGTCTGTTCTTGTTCATCAGTCTATGTTGTTCATCATTTCCCCTAGATGAGTGAGATCATGTGTTACTAGAAATATACTTATAAGAACCGAATGTGAGACGAGCAATAATAGTTATGCTGACAGGCAAATGAATCAGTGTGTAGTGAGTTTCTTTCTGGACCAACAGTTCTTTTGAGACCCAATTTCAATGTCCACCAGTTCCTTATGTGTACATGTCGGCACTGACTTTTCAGCTCTGGATGGTGGATAAATGGTGGTAATGCAGGTCCGACTCCCTCTGGTTTGGTTTTGCCCAGACACAGGGCTGCGGCCTCACCCGGACCTGGGACCCAGCATCACCCAGGCCCCGGGGCGCGCAGCCTCACCCGGTCCTGGGATCCAGCCTCACCCGGACCCAGGGGCGCGTGGCCTCTCCCGGACACAGGGGTGCAGCCTCACCCGGACCCGGGACCCATGTGCCCTGTTTTTTGTACTCCATAAAACCTGTGTTGGGAAAGTCTGGGTGGTGGCAAAAGAGTAGCACCAGCCGGCCACCCCCAGTGCGGCCTGTCTGCCAGCCTGATGGGACTTAGTGGGACAACTTCACAGGCGGCAGCCAGTGTGGTGGCAAACTTCTCTGGTTGGTCGCCATTGGTACACACGTTAAGTCCTAATAAACCCCTGTCTTTCACAGTCAGTCCTCCGAGTTATTTCTTTGGAATTCACAAACAATATGCTAAGGTTTTCTGGGACCTCAGCACTTTGCATAACAAGCCCCAAAGTGGAAACAACCCAAATGTCCATGAACTGGAGAAGGGATCAACAGGATTACACTATTCCACCTGGCAACTCTGGACAAAAAGGGGCCACATGCTGACCTGACTAGCTCAGGGAAGGCCTGCATGGTGGCCTTGCAAACTCAGAGACCTAAAGTAACCAAAAGGTTACTTTGTGATAAATACACATTAAATTGTATTTATGGTAGTCTGAAATTAAAACGTTTTAGCTAAAAACCGCGTATGGTGGGTAGTCATGTCCTAGGCCAGCATCTTCCCTGACAAAGGTCAATCTTTACCCTAATTGAGCCTGTCATTGTCTTTTTGCATCTGTGATAACATATCTTTGGAATGTCAAAGTAATTTTCCTTTTTCTGGACCCCTCAAAGCACGGGCACCACTCTGCGGAGACCAAGACCATAAATCCACTCATTGTTATTGAGTTTATTGCTGACTGTTAACTATCCTATACCCACCTATATGTAAAAGAAGTATGTGTCTATCATTTTACTTTTTATCCAATCCCAGAGGTTCCTCCCCCTTTCCCGGCTTTCTCCTGCCTCCCTAATCTTTCACCAATGGATTTCATATACATCTCCTCTTTTTTTTTTTTTAATATATTTTATTGATTTTTCACAGAGAGGAAAGGAGAGGGATAGAGAGCTAGAAACATCGATGAGAGAGAGACATCGATCAGCTGCCTCTTGCACACCCCCCACAGGGGGACATGCCCGCAACCAATGTACATGCCCTTGACCGGAATCGAACCTGGGACCTTCCAGTCCGCAGACCGACGCTCTATCCACTGAGCCAAACCGGTTTCGGCTACATCTCCTCTTTTGATTGTAATGTATAAAACAAAGTGCAAAACTGCCATTCTCCAGAGCATTATCTCAATCTGTTGAGATTTTGCTTCCCAGCAATTGTTGACAGTTTGGCTCAAATAAACTCACAAAAATTCTTCACAGGTTTGAATGTGTTTTTTGTTAATACATTTTATTGATTTTTTTACCGAGAGGAAGGGAGAGGGACAGAGAGCTAGAAACACCGATGAGAGAGAAACATCAATCAGCTGCCTCCTGCACACCCTCACCGGGGATGTGCCCGCAACCAAGGCACATGCCCTTGACTGGAATCAAATCTGGGACCCTTGAGTCCGCAGGCCGACGCTCTATCCACTGAGCCAAACCGGTCAGGGCTGCATGTTTTTTTTACGTTGACACAACTAAAATGAAACAAAAACACCAAGAAGGAAGCATTTCACAGACATTATGTTGATCCAAAGAAGCAAGAACAAGAAGAATACACACAGTAAGATCTTCTTTTTAAGATGGTCTGGAACAGGCAAAGGAGGCCATGACTTCATGGTGATAGTAGTCAGGAAAGAGGTTGGTGGGGGGTGTCCGCTATTGGCTGGATAGTGAGGTGAGGGAAGTTTGTAAAGTGATGGAAATATTCTGAATCTTGATCTGGGTTGTGTTTACACAGGTGTATAGGTATGTAAAAATCCCATCAAGCTGCATACTTAAGATTTATGCAATTTATTATACATTACACCTCAATAAAAGATAACAATAACCTAATAATAATGATGATGACCAAATAAGGACCCTAATCCCACTGCTTCGAAATTACTCGTTCACAAAACCACTAAGACCGCAGGGAAAGCATTTTGGGAAATGACAACGCAAGGCTTGTGAGGAAGGAGTTCCGAGCTGGCTCTCAGGACTGGCCGTAACCTGACGGCACGCTGACACTGTGTGCGGAGACTGTCCAGTGGGAAGGACAATGCCCGGCTCAGCCCAAGCAAAGGTGAAGACGTGATTGCCTCCGAAAGGGGGGCAGCACCCCACCCCTACAGCGCTCCTGCGGAGAGCCCCGCCCGCACGACGGGCGAGAAGCCAGCCAATCAGTAGCCTGCCCGATTGAGGGTCATTCGATTAAGGGTCTCCGTCACCTAAGCTGACCACGCGCCTCCAATGAGCGAGCTGCCCATTGAGCTGCCCAATAAGCAGCGGCCTTACGTCCTGCGCCGGCTCCCCGGCTCCGCAGCGTTTCCGCAGTCAAGGTTCCACTCCGAATACCGGTTGGCTCCCTGCCAGCCAATCACCGAAGCGCCTCTGGACTTACAGCCAATAGCTGTCCTCTTCCCTGCGCCGGCCCGTGACGGTTGGCGCTGAGCTCCGGCAACCTGAGGTAGGCAGGGGCGGATTGGCGCAGGCGGTGTCCAATGGGTGGTGCGCGTGAGGCGGGGGGGCCAATGAACACGGCGGGGGCGGAGCGGACACTGTGGCGGGCGGCTGTGAGGAGAGGCCGGTGGCTGCCGGTGGCGGTGACGGCGGCAGGCGGCCATGGCAGAGGCGGAGGCAGGCGGCGACGACGCCCGCTGCGTGCGGCTGAGCGCCGAGCGGGCCCAGGCGCTGCTGGCCGACGTGGACACGCTGCTGTTCGACTGCGACGGCGTGCTGTGGCGCGGCGAGACGGCCGTGCCTGGCGCGCCTGAGACCCTAACGGCGCTGCGGGCCCGTGGCAAACGCCTCGGCTTCATCACCAACAACAGCAGCAAGACCCGTGAGGCCTACGCCGAGAAGCTGCGGCGCCTGGGCTTCGGCGGCCCCGCGGGACCCGGCGACAGCCCTGAGGTCTTCGGCACGGCCTACTGCACCGCGCTGTACCTGCGCCAGCGCCTGACCGGCTCTCCGGCTCCCAAGGCCTACGTGCTGGGCAGTGCAGCTCTGGCGGCGGAGCTGGAGGCCGTGGGCGTCGCCTGCGTGGGCGTGGGGCCGGATCCCCTGCAGGGCGACGGCCCTGGCGCCTGGCTAGACGCGCCCCTCGAGCCCGATGTGCGCGCCGTCGTGGTGGGCTTCGACCCGCACTTCAGCTACATGAAGCTCACCAAGGCCGTGCGTTACTTGCAGCAGCCCAGCTGCCTGCTCGTGGGCACCAACATGGACAACCGGCTCCCCCTCGAGAACGGCCGCTTCATCGCGGGTCCGTGCGCCCCGGGGCAGGAGGTTGGAGGGCGGCGGCGGGCCTCTCCAACCCTCTGACCTCGGGCGCTCTCCTCCCCTCCCCTCTCCGCCCCTCAGGTACCGGTTGTCTGGTCCGAGCCGTGGAGATGGCCGCTGAGCGCCAGGCCGACATCATAGGGAAGCCCAGCCGCTTCATCTTCGACTGCGTGTCCCAGGAGTACGGCATCAACCCAGAGCGCACCGTCATGGTGGGAGATCGCCTGGACACAGATATCCTCCTGGGCGTCTCCTGTGGCCTAAAGACCATCCTCACCCTCACTGGAGTCTCCTCTCTAAGAGATGTGAAGAGTAATCAGGAAAGTGACTGCATGTCTAAAAGGAAAATGGTCCCTGACTTCTATGTTGACAGCATAGCCGACCTTTTGCCTGCCCTTCAAGGTTAAAGATTTAGCGTCTTTAATCTACAGAATAAAAAAAATTTGAAAATCACTTAACCAAATTAATAGGTGGGGCTTAAGCACTTGCTCAGCTAGGTGGCTTTAAAGGTAATACTTGGAGTTAAGCAAAGGCACTAGTAACCTTGGAAGTAAAAGTTTGGGGGGTGATTTTGTTACAGGTGTTTATAATTTGAGATGCACCTTTTTTTTAAGAGAGTAAAGGAGAGAGAGAAACATCAATTTTCTGTTATTTATGCATTCATTGGTTGCTTCTTGGATGTGCCCTGACTGGGGATCGAACCCACAACCTTGGCATATCAGGACAACCCTCTAACCAACTGAGCCACCTGGCCAGGGCCTAAAATGCACTTTTAAACTTGGAGGGCATTGTGGGGATTCTGGGCCTTGGTTGCCATTGGCAAGAGCAGGCTTCACATCTGTCCAGAATTCAGATAACCTAAGGGCCTGCTGATGGGACTGAGGTAGGTCTAGGGGTGTCACATATTTTATTGAAATTTTTATTCAGGGATCAAGTCCCCTTGTTGGGCAAAGGGGAGAAGGGACTGACTATTTTGACTAGCAGGAGAAATGTACAAACCAACCCATGACCCGATGGTTGGGGTCATCAGCAGAGGAGCTGGCTGCTGTATTCCATCTCCTCACCTGCAGGGTGGGATGGTACCCAGGTAGTGTCTCCCCGTCTTTGGGGTGTGGAGAGCTGACCTTACCACCACCACTCCACATTTCCTTACAAACCACTCTGCCATTTTGAGTGTTGTGTTTCAGATGCTCAGGGCTGCTGCTCCTCATACATGGTCGTGCAGCTTTGTAAACTCACCCCAGCTAAACCACAGCTTTCTCAAAATGTACATTTAAACCCAAGTGACATGGAGTGAGCATATTGTTGGCTGAGTAGCCAGGAGGACATGGGTGCCTTTGCTGAACTTTGGCCTGCTGTGTAGGGAGCTCAGAGCAGCACTGTTATAAAAAATTATTTTTTTAAACTTTTGAACAACTTTGTCAAGGGGTGGAATTGAATCTTAAGCATGTTAATAGCTGTGCTCTGTCTTGTAGGGCAAATCTCACCGAAGAAATCTCCAGGCCCCGCAGTGAGCAGCAGGGCTAAAGTCATAAGCAGGCCAAGGAATGCCTGTTATCCAGGGTGCCCTCTGGGTGGGAGAAGAAAGAAGTGTCCCCAAGAACAGGAAAAATGGTTCCTACAAAGCGTCCAGCCTCTTCCTGTCCTCCCCTACCTTTGGTTGTGTGGGGGTTAGATGCCAATGGTCCATGAGGCCAACTGTCTTGGCTCTGAAGTCCTTTGTCAGTGGCCAGCTGGAGGACTGGCAGGGTTCACCGGCTAGCCATGGGTTCTTGGTAGGGAGCCCTGGCCTTTGCCTATTCCCTAAGTTGCTGACCTTTGGGAACAGGCCTGATAAGCAGACTTTCCAGCTGCACTTGTAGGGTAGAGCCTGGGAAGCTGTTCCTTTGGGCCGACTCCTTCCCGGCGCCTTGCTCTGCACCCAGTGGGGTCTGCCTACAACCTGTGGCTTCTCTCCTAGTCCCAGAGTTACAGCACTCTTTCACTTCTTTCTCTGAGAGTTCTCAGTAGTAAAGGGTACCCTGAGCCTTTAGCTCCTCCCAGGCTTGGAGTGTTTGGGGGTTGGACTCTGCCAACAACAGCAGGGCAGCCGGTGCCTGTGAGGTTGGTGGTGCTGACGTTGGCTCTGCGAGGTCGGCTCAAGGTGGGTCTGGATATTGAGCAGGCCTGTCAGGGCGTTGTCACCCACACCAGGAGCACGCAGCAGGTGCGGCAGCCAGCGACACCTTCCTCTTCTGCCCCATCTCTGCCCTTACTGTGTGAACTCAAATGCACATTAAACTCTCAAACCCATGCTGACTAGCGTTCCTTGCTCTCGCCTTGACAGCAGCCTTCACACACAGGCTGCAGCTGTCTAGCCTTCGTGTGGGTATGGGACGGGAGGACTTAGTTGAAGGCTCTTCTATTCCAGAGCTGGAAACAACCCCATCTCAGGTTCATAACAGGACAGGTTCTGAAGATCCAGGAAAAATGAAGCACAAAGCAAAACCAGAGTAGGACAGGGCTCCTGGTGAGGACACCCGTGTTGTGAAAGCTGCCTGGGGAGCCCTGCCTGTGGCAATCCACAGTGTTAAGTGACGAAATGCAAGCTAGGAGCCAGGGCCATAGCACAGTTAGAGAAAGCCATGCTGGTCAGGGCAGAGGCTGGTGGACATAAGGCTGACCTAACCGTCTCAGGGTGCAAGGGAGGTTCAAGTAGGCTACCTTTACTGCAGCGGAGCTTCCTGGAAGCCATCCTGGTGTCAGGCACATTCTCTGGGATGCTACCCAACCCAAAATTGCAGGGGTTGGGAAGTGGGATGGCAGTGCAGAATACCAACCTTTCATAACAGGCATTTATTGATGGTTTGCTGTATGCCAGGCCTTGTGCCCAGCCCTAGGAGTCTGGAGGTAACCCAGGAGACTAGAAACCGGCCTCTTTAGGAAAAATTAATCTGCCCCCAACCAGACTCTGCAAAGCTGCTCTTGCCAAGTCTGGGCTGCCCTCCCTGCTATTCAGCAGATCTTGATTTCCACAAGGCCATGCTCTCATGCTCTACCAGGTTTGTGCTCTCAGGTTAGCACAGGCCAGGTGTGAGGAGAGCCAGGCACGGTGACAAGCTCATCCCCCTCCCCCAGGTGGAGGGGAGAGGGCTGTCTTGGCTCAGGTAGCTGGGCTGGGGAGGAGGCAGTAGGGTCAGGAGGGGAGGGGGCCAGGACGGCTGTTTGGCTTATCAGAGGCTCCTGAGGTTTTCCTGGCTGACTCCAAGGAGTGGCAGACAATCAGAGCATTGTCACCAGGGCTGCATCATGGAGCAGGGGAGCTGCTGTGCAGAGGACCCCAGGCCTGGGCCTATCAGGGTGAGTGCCTCCCATCACCCAGTGCCCTCTCCTGGGACAAAGACCCAGGGCATGCCCTGAGCAGGGGACAAGAGGGCAACACCCATCACCCACACCTCCTCAACCCCTACCTTCCCTGAGCCAGTCTGCTCTAAGCCCCACTGACTGCAATGTGCCCTCAGGTGAAGACCAGGCCCTGCCATGGGGGCTGGAGAGCCCTGGGCCTGCTGCTGCTGCTGCTGGCATTGGCCACTGCTGGGGCTGTGGCTGGAGGGCTTTTTGGCTTTGCTCACAGCCCTCCCAAGGTGAGCCTCCTCAGGACCTGGGCAGGCATGCACACTAGGAAGGGGGAGGAGAAGCCAGCACATCCAGCCCTCCAATAAATCCAGGGCTTAGAGCTGAGCTTACAGGGGGAGGACAAAGGAGTGAAGGGGTCAGAAGCCTCGAAGGGCTGGGGAGAGAGGGTGAGGGCAGCCCTAGCCTGCCCAGCTGAGCTCTGGCTTCCCACCCAGCCACTGCTACAGATGTCCCGTCTGACCCTCCCGAGCCCCAGGGTGTACCAGTTCAACCAAACTGCCCAGGTGGACGTGGCCGGGAATGTGGCAACCATCAGGGTAACCCCGACTCAGAGTAACCACAGCTGGGCGGTGCTGTTCGATGGGCAGAGCGTGAGTTGACTGGTGGGGATGGGGGGGGGGTCACTGCCAAAAGGTATTATTCAGATGGACTTTCCTTACCTGCCTGCCTCCCCAGGGCTGTGTCTGTTACCGACCTGCAGAGCACCGGGCCTGCTTCCTCCACCTGATGGAGCCCAGAGATCGCAAGACCCTGCAGCTTCTGGTGAACACCTCGAAGGTGAGCAGCCTCCGTACTTGCATGATCAGGCTTTCCAGGCCAGGGGCCAGACAAAGGGTCCTGTGTACAGCCCGGGCCGGGGAGGGCTGGGGCTCTGGTTTCAGAGGAACAGAAGCTCTATCTTCCCTTTGGTGAGGCTGCTGACAAGAACTGAGGGCGTGGCTGGCACAGTGCTGGCATGTCCAGAGATTCATGGGCCCTGCCCAGCCAAAGGCAGTGCAAGTATCCCTGTCCCAAGGCCCACCAGAGCCTTCTCTGCAGACCCAGGGGCCTAACAGCCCCAGCCAGGATACCCACTATGCTCAGGAGCTGCTGGCAGTGCTTGGGAGCCATGAGGTGGACCCTGCCCAAGTGGGGGCTTCAGTGCGGCACTTTTGCTCAAAGATCCCCATTTACTGGGCCCGTCGAGCAGAGGGTGAGTCGGGGCAGCTATGGGGAGAGGCCTGGGCTCCCGTGGACATTCTGGGAGAGGGAGACGCACTCTTTTGGGGTTCATTAAGGCCCTTCCCCACAGGGCCCCGGAGGCAGCGGCTCATCTATCTATGCATCGACATCTGCTTCCCAAGCAACATCTGTGTGTCAGTCTGCTTTTATTACCTCCCAGACTGAACCCCCAGCCCACCCAGCCCCACAAGCCAGCCAGCTGGACGGCCCTATCATCAGTACCATGGAAGGCAGCCACCAGCAGGGGCTAATAAACCCCTCCACTTGGCCATGATGGTGTTTTCTGTGGTCTCGGGACATATAATGGGTAGGGAGGGGGAAAAGCACTGGCTTGGGGGTAGGCAGCAGCCAGGCTGCTTGGGTCAGCCTCCTGAGCCCTGTCACATCCAGATAAGCAACTGGGGACTAAAAGAGCCCCCAGGCAGACCAGCTTGGCATCTAGGCTGGCCAAGGGGGCCAGGGTAGTCAGTCAGGTCCAGCTAGCCTAAGCTGGTAGAGGCTAGCCCGAGGAAGGGCTCGCTCTGACTTGGCAGCTGAACAATCACATCTAGCCAGTGCTGCCTGATGGCTGCATGCAATCCCAGCGGGGCACAGGCTAGCCCAGCACACTGTCATTGAAGGCCAAGCAGACCACGGCTTTCTGGTGGCCGCCGTATTCTCTCTTGATCTCTCCCGTCTCCACGCACCAAAGCCGGGCCAGGTTGTCAGAGGAAGCTGTGGGGAGGGAGGGTATGGGTAGCAACTCAGGATTCGGCCCCACACTGGAGGCTGGCTCCCAGGTAGCAGGGAATCCGCAGCAATCACCACTGGGCTAGCAGGGCAGGGAGGCAGGGTAGGCGGGACTCACCCGTGACAATGTACTGGGAGTCCCCAGAGAAGGCACAGCCCCACATCCAGCCTCGGGATGACTCTCCGGGATTGCTGCTCTTGATGCTTAGCTCCGTCATCAGGGAGAAGTTGGACGTCCTCCAAATCTTGCACGTCTGGTCAGCCGAGCAGGTGGCGAGGAGCCTAGGGGTGGGTGTGAGCATGGTGGGGATGTCATCAGCAGTCACTCCAACCCTGCATCCCCTTGCCATCCACCAAGCAGACCCGGATCCATCAAGCCCCCAACCCAGGCAGGTCCCTTCCTCCCCATAGCCATGGAGAACTCCTGGTCTACCAGGCCCCGCACACACGTGGAGTCTGGGCTGAAGCGGCACTGCAGGGCGTAGCGGGTGTGTGCTGGGATCTTGGTCTTGGGGATGAGCTGCGTCACCTCATCACCAATGCCCCCCGTCAGATTCCAAACATAGCAGTTCCCCTGCGGGGTAGGAGGAAGATCATGGGGGGACCAGAACCTCCAGTCTGACACATGGGAATGGGTGCCCTAGCAGGTAGACCCAGATCCAGGGGCTGCCATCCAACACTGTGGTTGCACACAGGGGATCTGGGGTCCGGGGACATATTGCTGGCACATCAAGTCCCACCTGCAGGGAGCACCTGGAGGCCTGGCCCCAATCAAGGGCTACACCTGGTGGGCTGAGAGCAAGAGGCTATATCTAGCCTTCCTGATGCTGCTGGCCAACCGGAATGCGAAGAATGAGATGGGCCCTGGTTAGCATGGGTCAATGGTTAGAGCATGGCCTGCATCCTGAAAGATCACAGGTTCAACTCTGGTTCAAGGTCACACACCTAGGTTGCAGGTCTGATCCCCGCCCCCAGTCAGGGTGAGTGTGGGAGGCAACCAACTAATGTGTCTCTGTCACATCATGTTTCTCTCTTTCCTCTTCCCTCCAATCGCGCCCCCCCACCCCATCCTCCCTCCCTTCTACTTTCTAAAATCAATGGAAAAAATATCCTCATTCATTGGGTGAGGATTTAAAAAAAAAAAAAATGAGAGGAGGGCACCCACAGTATCTTGAGGCCATGATAAGGAGCCAGGGTCATCATTGGCTTTATGCAGGGAACAATGGGATCAGGCTGGTACTACTGAAGAATGCCCTGGTGGCAGAAAGAGAATGGATTGGGGTGAGGGGGATCAGAGGGAGACCAGAAAATGGGGTAAGTGGGATAGATTTTAGATTCAGGAGATGGGAACTGATGGGGCTACAGCAGGTAACGAGAGGTGGCATCTTGACTTTGGTGACTAGGTTGGAGCTGGAGTACAGGAGGGAACAGCAGAACTGTGGGGTAAGGGAGACACCTGCAGGGAATAAAGGAGATAAGGGGCTGGGTGCTGAGTTGGTCTCCACCACTGCACCCACCCCAGGACTCACAGTGCTATTTACTGCTGCCATGTAGCTGGCATCCGGATCAATGTGGGCAGATGTGATGGAGACCTCAGGCTCAGGGATCAACTGCTCATTGTGGTCAGTTTTTAAGTCCCAGATGTGGATAGCGCCGCTCTGGTCACCCACAATGAGCTCTGCCTGGGGTGCAAGGGAGGGAGGTGAGATAAGGCAGGACCCCTGCCCCCCAAAGCCCCAGGGTGCCCAGACCTGTGCATACCCCTCACCTGGTTGGGGTGCAGGCACACACAGTTAATGGGTGCATTCACCTGGAAGATCCGCTGACACTGCAGGTTGCGGGACCTTTGGGGTGGGAGACAAATACTGTAGATGCTGTTGGTGCCCCACCCAGATGCCCTTTCCCTGGCCATTTATCCTTGTCCCTCTGCTGCTAAGAGCTACCCCACAGGAAATACTTAGGAGGCTCACACTCACCAGGGGCAGTCTGAAGCCAATGATTGACTCAGAAGGGACATAAAGGCCAGTCCCCTGCCTCAAGGCAGGACTTGCTCTTTGATGCAATTTATTCTCCCAGAGTTCCCTGTAGGATCAGGCTGAGACTGGACTCATCTTTGTGTGGCTTTATCTCTTCTCTAACCTGCTTTCCTCATTGCTTTCAATAAATCACCCACATAGCAAACCCTGTCTCGGCTTCTGCTGAGGGAACTCTCCAGTTTGACCCTCACTCCCATACACCCAGAACCCCTACACATCCAGGCAGCTGGCCCTCCTGCCTGGCATCCACACCTGAGGTCCCAGATCCGGGCAGTGCAGTCCTCCCCACCCGTGTACATCCAGCGGCCATCCTCATGGAAGCCCACAGATGCGATGTTCTTATTGACCCCATCATAGCTGATGATGGGGTTGGGGTTATTGGAGTTGAGATCATACATGCGGATGTGCTGGTAACCTGTGGGCACAGACCAAAGTGAGGTTTGGCTGTGCCTAGATCAAACCACCAAGAGGTTAGGGGTCAAGTTGAGGGTACAGGTACCTGCAGCAGCAATCATACTGCGGTCGGGCGTGATTTCCAGGGCATTCACCTGCTATGTATGCTAAGGATGATGACCAGCAGAGCCCTGGAGTCAGGAGCCCTCAAGGCCTCCACCATCTGGCTCAGCTGCTGCTGTATTCTCCCCACCCCAGGCCTTCACCCAGGCTGTTATCCCCACCAGGGATCCAGTCCAGCACCACCCTCCCCACCTCCCCAGCAGAGGATACAGAGTCCTGGTGCTGCACCGTGCGGGTGCAGATCCCGCTGTGGGCCTGCCAAAACCGCACGGTGTGGTCATAGCCCGCAGTCGCCAAGATGACCGGGTCACTGCCCACAGTGCCTGGGGATGTGTTCATGTTGTGGCCGCTTGGAAGACTCAGCAGGGGTTAAAGGTCAGAGAATCTGGAAAATAGAAAGGTGAGTATACCCTTTATGCCCTAAACCAGCGATTTCCAATCTTTTACATCTCATGGCACACATAAACTAAATGCTAAAATTCTGCGACACACCAAGAAATACTTTTGCTGATCTGACAAAAAAAAAGTTATAATTCTGATTCATTCACACCGAAGGGCTATTGTTGGGTTGGCTGTTGTCATTTTTAAATTTGACAATCTAATGGAAAAGAGGTCAGTACCCCTGACTAAATGGGAATTGCACGTTTTAAAAATTCTTGCGGCACACCAGTTGAAAATCACTGTCCTAAACAGATTATAGGTCCACTCGGAGATAGATAGATAGATAGATATCATTCCCATTTTAGAGATGGGGAAACTGAGGCACAGAGAGGCTTAGGGACACGCGCGACAACCGGCAAGAGGCAGCCTCCCAGCTCTGCCGCGTACGCCCGGCCCGGCCCCACAGACACGCCGCGGACGCCGCCACCCGCAGGGGGCAGGTACGCCGCCGCCACTCTGCCGCAAGGATGGGTCGCGCGTGCGCAAGGCAGCAGAGGGGCCGACCGGAAAGCCGAGTGCTGCGACTGCGCATGCGTAGCAGGCCAGCGGCTAGACCTGCTGCGAGGGGGCCCTCTGTGGCGGGATCTTGGCGCTCCCAGGTTCTCTGCCGGCCGGCCGGGCTCTGTCCCACTGGGCCAACTTCCTCCGGGTGCGCTCTCCGGGCCACACAGTAGCTGCTTTCTAGCCCTCGTCCCGCGACCTCAATACCGTACAGGCGGCTCGGCGCTCCGCCGCAGTCCAGGACGGCGAGTGGAGGAGTGAGTCGATAGAGTCTGAGGCCGAGCGTAGAGTTATCGATGGGCCGCTAGGGCGACACCACGGGCGTGCGGGGGTGGGTGGGACGAGACCAACGCTCTGGTGCTGCGGGGCCAGCCCCTCCCTGGAAGAACCAGTAGAGGTGCTGGCTGGCGGCGAGGGGTAGATGAACGAAGTGGTGGCCTCAGCCTTCTCCTCACTCGAGCACCCCTCCCTTGTGGCACTCACTTTCCATGCTTGGGTCCCCAGGCCAGGTCGCGCAGTCTCTTCCACCCCCTACTCGCCATGCCGGGGTAGGATTCCCAGGTAAATTACGGGACGCTTAGTTACATTTGAGTTTCAGATGAGCAGCAATAACTTTTAAAAAAAAGTCCCAAATATTGCATGAGATAAACTAAAAAGTTATTCGTTGCTTACGTGAAATTCAGATGTAACTAGGCGTCCTGTAGTTTTATTCGCTAAATCTGGCAACCTTAGTCCGGGCACGTACAGGGCTTTGTAGACCCATCCTCCATTCCCCTAACTCAAACCAGTGACCCCTCCAAAACTGGGGTCCCTCATACTTTATTTTCCACCACCACCACCCCCCACACACACACACACACTCCAGGCACGTGGTCTCACCCTTTTTCACAGAAAAACAGCCCTTAAGACAGGCTCTCCCACTGTTTGTGCTCACCACGGTCAAAACGCAGCTGCACCTCCACCCCCTTCCTTATCTGGCCCTTGTACTAAGGCCACATCCTCCAGCCCATCCACCCAGGCCCTGGGTCCCAAGAACCTTCCTTCTTGTACCTTCCCCACTTCCCCTTCTTCCTTCTCCCCAGACTTGAAACTCCATAAAACAACCCAAAACTCTACTTCCAGCCAGCACTCTCTCCTTCAAAGAGCTGTCTTCACTGCCTTGCTGGTTCCACATTCTCGCTTCCCACTCCTCTTGCTGCCAGGACTTTTATTCCCAGCTATCCAGTTAAAATGTCACAAGGTCACTGCCCTTCTCATGCTGCCAAACCCAGTGGATACTTTTCTTTCTGGATCTTGACACGTTTGCACAGTAGTTGACAGCACTGCTTCTGAAAAGCTCCTGTTGCCTAGCTTCTTCTTTTTTTTTTCATTTCTTTTTTTAAATATTTTATTGATTTTTTACAGAGAGGAAGGGAGAGGGATAGAGAGCCAGAAACATCGATGAGAGAGAAACATCAATCAGCTGCCTCCTGCACACCTCCCACTGGGGACGTGCTTGCAACCAAGGTACATGCCCTTCACCGGAATCGAACCCGGGACCTTTCAGTCCGAAGGCTGACGCTCTATCCACTGAGCCAAACCGGTCAGGGCTGCCTAGCTTCTTGTCCAGGCATTCAGTCTCTTTCTCTATCCCTAAGGCTGGTGCCCTTCAGAGTTCTTGTCTCTGCACACCAAACTGTCCGTGGGGTTTCCAGGGCTTCTAATACCGCCATCCCTCCTCCCGGCCTCCAGCTCAGGTCTAGCACCCGGTGAGACACTGTCCCTGGAAGGCCCCGCGGACATCTCTACTTTTCATAGCCAAGACAATTTGCTATGGACCTACTCCTCTGTGTGCAGTGGCTACTTGGGTGTTGCAACTAGTTGTGATCCAGGTGCATTCACTACCCACTCTCCCATAACATTCTCCTGGCCTGCCTTCCCACACCACTCTGGCCCCCCTTCAAGCTGTCCTACACATTGCAAAACCGTCTCTTAAAAACCTAAGTCTGAGCCCTGTTAAAAGCCTTCAGGGGTTTCCTGTCACCCTCCAGACTCCTGGGTCTGGCCTCTACAGACCCCGCAGCTTTCTCCCCGCTCCGCTCCATGAGCCACTTGCTCTATGCTCCATCTGGCCAGAGATGATTTGCCACCACACACTCACTTCTGAACCTTTCCCCATACCTAGGATGCTTTCCCCGCCACCTCTTTACCTATTGAACTCCTGGTTTTCAGCACCTTTCATAGCATTTTGAGGGCTTATTCTGTGTGAGGCATTATGCTGTTTTTGTTTTAATTGAGGTGAAATTCACATAATATGAAATGAAATATTTTCAAAGTTTGTGGCACTTAGTACATTAAAAAGGTGTGCAACTACCACTTCTATCTAGTTCTAGAACATGTTCATCACCCCAAAAGAAAACCCCATATCCATTATGCAATCACTCATCATTCCCCACCCCCTCTCAACTCCTCCAGCTCTTGGCAATCACCAATCAATCTAATTTCTGTCTCTATGGATTTGCCTATTCTGGATGTTTCTTTTTTATATAAAAAGAAATCCTCTCCCCTTTAAACATCAGCTTGTTCCCAGTGTGTTTCTGTTTGGTTTATTCATTTGTTTTGTTTTTAGGTTCAACATATAAGTGAAATCATAGGGTATTTGTCTTTCTTTTGTCTGACTTATTTCACTTAGCATAATGCCCTCTAGGTCCAACCATGTTATTGCAAATGGCAAGATTTCATAATTTTTATGGCTGAATAATATTCCATCATGTATATATGTACCACATCTTCGTTATCCATTTCTCTATTGATGGACATCTATGTTACTTCCATACATTGGCTATTACTAGTAATGCTGCAGTGAACATAGGGGTGCATATATCTTTCAAATTAGTGTTTTTGTTTTCTTCAGATAAATACCCAGAAGTGGATTTGCTGGGTTATATGGTAGCTCTATTTTTAATTTTTTGAGGGATCTCCATACTGTTTTCCATAGTGGCTGTACTAGTTTACAGTCCCATCAACAGTGTATGTGGGTTCCCTTTTCTCCACGTGCTCACTAACATTTGTTGTTTATTGATGATAGCCATTGTGACAGGTTTGAGGTGATATCTCACTGTGGTTTTGATTTTAATTTCCCTGATCATTAGTGATGTTGAGCATCTTTTCATATTTCTGTTGGCCATCTGTATGCTCTGTTGGGAGAAATGTTTATTCAGGTCCTCTGCCCATTTTAAAAAGTTTTTATTTTTCCATTAAAGTTGACATTCAATATTATTTTGTACTAGAGGCCTGGTGCACGAAATTCGTACACTGGGGGGGGGAGGGGGTTGTCCCTCAGCCCAGCCTGCACCTTCTCGCTCCTTACCGCCTGCCTACTTGCTGCTGCTTAGTGATTCCGCCGCTGCACTCGCCAGCCTTGAACCCAGCTTCTGGCTGAGCAGTGTTTTCCCTGTGGGAGCACACTGACCATCAGGGGGCAGCTCCTGCATTGAGTATCTGCCCTCTGGTGGTCAGTGCACATCATAGCAACCGATTGTTCTGGTCGTTCTGCCAACTGTTGCTTAGGCCTGTGGTCAGCAAACTGCGGCTCGCGAGCCACATGCGGTTCTTTGGCCCCTTGAGTGTGGCTCTTCCACAAAATACCACGGCCTGGGCGAGTCTATTTTGAAGAACTGGCATTAGAAGAAGTTTAAGTTTAAAAAATTTGGCTCTCTTGCCAAAACCAGTTTGGCTCAGTGGATAGAGCGTCGGATAGTCTGAAGGGTCCCAGGTTCAATTCCGGTCAAGAGCATGTGCCTTGGTTGCGGGCACATCCCCAGTAGGGGGTGTGCAGGAGGCAGCTGATTGATGTTTCTCTCTCATCGATGTTTCTGGCTCTCTGTCCCTCTCCCTTCCTCTCTGTAAAAAAATCAATAAATATATATATATTTTTTAATTAAAAAAAATTAAAAAAATTAAAAAATTTGGCTCTCAAAAGAAATTTCAATCGTTGCGCTGTTGATATTTGGCTCTGTTGACTAAGGAGTTTGCCGACCACTGGTTTAGGCTTTCATTATATAGATTAGTTTCAGGTGTACAGCATAGTGGTTAAACAGTCATATACGTCATAAGGTGATCACCCCAACATTTCAAGTACCCACCTGGTACCATCCATAGCTATTACAATATTATTGACTATATTACCTATGCTGTACTTTTATATCCCTGTGACTATTTTGTAACTACCTATTTGTACTTCATTTTTGTTGTTGTTGTTTTTATTGTTATTATTTTTGTAGTTCTTAATCCTCACCCGAGGATATTTTTCCATTAATTTTTTTTTTAGAGAGAGTGGAAGGGATGGGGAGAGACAGAGAAAAACATCAATTGGTTGCCTCCTGCATGCACCCTGATAAGGGCCAGGGATTGAGCCTGCAACCAAGATATGTGCCCTTGCTGGAATCAAATCTGGGAGCCTTCAGTCTGAGGGCCCATGCTCTAACCACTGAACCAACTGACTAGGGTCCAATTTGTACTTCTTAATCCTTTTACCTTTTTCACCCACCTCTGCCCATTTTTTTAATTGGATTTTTTTGGTGTTAAGTTGTATGAGTGCCTTATAAATTTTGGATATTAACCTTTTGTGAGATGTATCATTTGTGAATATCTTCTCCCATTCACTAGGTTATCTTTTCATTTTGTTGATGGTTTCCTTCACTGTGCAAAAACTTTTTAGTTTGATGTGATCCCTTTTTTTCTCTCTTTTTTCCCCTTATTTGAAGAGACATATTCAAAAAGATACTGCTAAGAATGATGTCCAGCCGAAACCGGTTTGGCTCAGTGGATAGAGTGTCGTCGGCCTGCGGACTGAAAGGTCCCAGGTTCGATTCTGGTCAAGGGCATGTACCTTGGTTGTGGGCACATCCCCAGTGGGAGGTGTGCAGGAGGCAGCTGATAGATGTTTCTCTCTCATCGATGTTTCTAACTCTCTATCCCTCTCCCTTCTTCTCTGTAAAAATCAATAAAATATATATATTTTTAAAAAGTGATGTCCAGCCCAGCCGGTGTGGCTGGGTGATTGAGCGTCAACCTATGAACCAGAAGGTCATGGTTCGATTCCCAGTCAGGGCACATGCCTGGGTTGTGGGCTTGATCCCCATTAGAGGGCATGCAGGAGGCAGCCAGTCAATGATCCTCATCACTGATGTTTCTCTCTCTCCCTCCCTTTCCCTTCCTTTCTGAAATCAATAAAAAAATTTTTTTTTTTTTTCAAAAAAAGAGTGATGTCCAAGAGATTACTGCCTGTTTCCTTCTAGGAGATTTTGGTTTCAGGTCTTACATTTAAGTCTTTAATCCATTTTGAGTTTATTTTATACTAGAGGCCCAGTACACGAAATTCGTGCATGGGTAGGGTCCCTAGCAGCTGCCGGCTTCTGGTGGGGCCTCCCTTCCCTAGGTTGCCTGCCACCACTGCCCCCTGGTGGTTAGCACACGTCTAACTCCTGGTCCGTGGAACTCCCGCCCATGGGGACAATTTGCATATTAACCTTTTATTATATAGGAGATTGCCAGTGTGTGTCATATGTACCGGCTAGTTGGACAGGTGGACGGACAGACAGTCGGTAACTTAGCCTTTTATATATATAGGTATGGTATAAGAAAGTAGTCCAGTTTCATTTTTTTTGCATGTATCTGTACAGTTTTCTCAACACTTCTTGTTGAAGAGACTGTCTTTACTCCATTGAATATCCTTGCTTTCTTTGTCGTAGATTAATTGACTATATAAGAGAAGATTTATTTTGGGAATCTCTATTCCATTGATCTGTATATTTGTTTTCATGCTAGTATCACACTGTTTTCATTATTGTAACTTTGTAGTATAGTTTGAAATCAGGGAGTGTGATCACTTCCACTTTGTTTTTCCCCAAGATTTCTTTGCCTATTCTGGGCCTTTTGTGGTTCCATGTAACTTTTAGAATGAGTTGTTCTAATTCTGAGAAAAATGCCAATGGTATTATAATAGGGATTGCATTGAATCTGTATCATCTGTATATTGCTTTAGGTAGTGAGGTCATTTTAACAATCCTTTCAGTTCATGAGCAAGGTAAAGCTTTCCTTTTATTTGTATCTTCTTCAATGCCTTTCTTCAATGTCATAATAGTTTTCGGAGTACAGGTCTTTCACCTCCTGGCTTAAATTTATTCCTAGGTATTTTATACTTTTTGATGCAGTTGTAAATGGAATTGTTTTCTTTTTCTGAACACTCATTATTGGTGTATAGAAAGAAATGCAGCAGATTTCTACATATTGATTATCCTATAACTTTACTGAATTTATTTATTAGTCCTAATAGTTTTTTGGGGGAGTATTTAGTATTTTCTATATGTCACATCATGTTATCTACAAATAATGAGTTTTACTTCTTCCTTTCCATTTTGAATGCCTTTTATTTCTTTTTTTTTTTTTCCTATCTCTTATTGCTGTGGCTATGACTCTAATACTGTGTTGAATAGAAGTGGTAATAATGGACATCTTTGCCCTGTTTCTGATCTTACAGGAAAAGCTTTCAGTTTTTCACCAGTAAGTATGATATTAGCTGTGGGTTTATCATACATAGCTTTTATTATGTTGAGATATGTTTCTTCTATAACCACTCTGTTGACTTTTTCTCATGAAGGGATGTTTAATTGTGTCAAATGCTTTTTCTGAATCTATTGAGATTATATACGATTTTTATCCTTAATTTTGTTAATGTGATGTATCACACTGATTGATTTACAGATGTTGAACCATCCTTGCATCCTTGGAATGAATTCCACTATGTCATGGTGTGTAATCCCTTTAATGTATTGTTGAATCCAGTTTGCTAGTATTTTGTTGAAAAATTTTGCATCTGTGTTCATCAATAATATTCGCTTGTATGGGTATTTCATATAAATGGAATTATACAATATATAGCTTTTTGTGTCTGGCTTCTTTCATGTTCTAAAGTTTCATCCAGTTATAACAAGTATTAGTACTTCTTTCCTTTTTTAAAAAAAAAAACCCACAAAACTCTTTTGTATTGATTTTAGAGAGGAAGGGAGAGGGAGAGAGAGATAGAAACACCATGATGAGAGAGAATCATTGATTGGTTGCCTTCTGCACACCCCACACTGGGGATTGAGCCTGCAACCCAGGCATGTGCCCTGACCAGGAATTGAACCATGACCTCCTGGTTCATAGGATGATGCTCAACCACTGAGCCACGCTGGCTGGGCAGTACTTGTTTCCTTTTTATGGCCAAATAATTTTCCATTGTGTAGCTAGACCACACATTTTATTTATTCATTCAACTTAATTTGTTTCTACTTTTTGGTTATTTTGAATGATGCTGCTATGAAAATTCCTGTACAAGTATCTTTTCTTTAAAAAATGTATTTTTATTGATTTCAGAGAAGAAGGGAGAGGGAGAGAGAGATAGAAACATCAGTGATGAGAGAGGATCATTGATCGGCTGCCTCCTGCACGACCCACACTGGGGATCGAGCCTGCAATCCGGGCATGTGCACTGACCGGGAATCGAACCATGACCTTCATAGGTTGACGCTCAACTACTGAGCCACGCCAGCCAGGTTATACAAGTATCTTTTTGAGTTCCTGTTTTCATTTCTCATATACCTAGGAGTAGAATTGTTGGGTCACTTGGTGACTCTGTTTAATTTTTGAAGAACCACCAAACCGTGCTGAGCATTAACTACATTATGCATCAGGTTTTCACAATGGCTCTGCCAAGGAGAAACCACCCCATCTTGGAAACAAGAATACTGAGGCTCAGAGATGTAGAGTCATGTGTCTAAGGGCACACAGCTAGGACACGATAGAACACATCCTGCTGGGCTCAGCTCTCCCCTGGTCTCCCTGCTTCTGGCTATGGTGACTACTCTCTGGGCAGCCCCCTGCATTTCGTATGTCCTCCCCATATTCCTCTATAAGTACAGGAGTATCCTCCTCCTCCAGGGCAGCTCCACCAGGCTCAGAGGCTGCTCTGGGAGTGGCAGATGGATATGCAGGCCCCAGAGGCTGAAAAAGGAAGAGTGCTATGAACCCCAACATTTGAAGGATATCCAGAGCAAAGCGGCAAAGGAACCTGAAAGCAGGACAGAGGGAAGGGGCTGAGGGAAGGTTGGAAGCCTTGGCCAGGTGTCTATGGCGTCATTCCACTTTGGGCTCAGGAGACAGGCTCTGAGCTATTAGCTTTTGTGTGGGGGCTCTGGATGGAGTGTGGCAGCTGCCCATGCTCCATGCCTAGGGGTAACTGGCAGACCAGGCCATTCTCCCTGCCCAGCCTAAGCAGCTCCAGCATCTCTGCTGGACGGGAAGGGGGGCAGGATGCATGGATGTGAATCCCCTCTCATGTATCAAGTATCTAGGAGAATGATAGACACCATGGCAGCTAACATATACTGCATGCATGCTCCCAAGCAGCCCATGGGGAGAGTACATTCATCATGTCATCCCCATTTTATATATCCGGAGCAGGGTACTAGGGCTCTGAGGGGTGGAGAAGGGCCCTAGGGAGTGCCTGAGCAGGCGTATAGCTGGTGGGCAGAAGCAAGGGCTGGGCCTGCCGGTGCAGGCGGTTGTGCAGTGGGAAGGGGGCCAGCCCAGGCTGCAGTGAAGTGGCCGCCAGCTCTGCTCCAGGCTGAGCCTCAGCAATTCTGCTGGCTCAGCAGCCCCTCCTCCCAGGGATGAGATTGGAGGCCTGGCTTCCTGGAGGGCTGCCCAAGTCCCACACTTCTGCATCCTAATCCCTCCGCTGGATCAGCTGGTCTGCTCTGTGGCCCCCATCCCCAGGGTTGGGGGATTCCCAAAAATACACATTCCTGTTTTCATATGGATCCTCCCATCAGCCCTGGGCTACAGGCAGAGCTACTGGCCCATTTTACAGATGAGGCAGCTGAGCGTCAGGAGGTTGCACAAGGAGCTAGCCAGCCATAGATCCAGGACTTCCTGGCCCTTCCTAGGGCATTAGCCTCACTGAGCAGGTTGAATCTAGGAGAATCTATACAGCCCTCTTCCCAGGTCTGTCCTCCTGAAGGTGGACTACACAGCAAGGTGCCCACCCCTAGGTGTGAGGTGTGACTAAGGGGTATAGATGGAGCTGGGCAAAGAACAGAAGTGCAGCAGCTGCAGGCAGGGGCCAGTTCATTACCCAGAGGAATCAGAATTCTAAATTGGAATTTGGCCTTTCAGGTCATGATGAAGGTATATTTGTCAAAGTAGGATGATAGAACATATTTTATTTAACAGGTTATTAGCACGATTTATAACATTTAAATATTTAGACATTCACTGTGTGGGCGTCTGTTTGTACTCTGGCCCCAGGGCCTGCAAATGTTAGGCTCAGGCCAGAGTGTTTTACCTTAGCCAGCCAAAAAATAGAAATAATAGTAAGGATGATTGCTATCTTTGTACTTTTTTGTAGTGTTTCCTGTGTGCTACACTGATTGGGTCTGCAATGACAAAGATGAATAAAATACAGTTGCTTCTCAGATAGCCCAGGTAGGGAGACACAAGAATATCACAATATTCACAGCAGCTATTTGTTGAGCACTTAATAAGTTCTACTGCAAAGTGCTTTATTGATTGCATCATAATGTCTCCTCAAATAACCTAAAGGGGATCATTCCTTTTTTTAAAAAATTGATTTTTAGAGAGAGAGGAAGGGAGAGGGAGAAAGAAACATGGATGTGAGAGCGAAACATCAATTGGTTGTCTCCTGCAAGTCCCCTACTGGGAATTGAACCCACAACTCAGGCATGTGTCCTGACTGGGAATCAAACCGGAGACCCTTCAGTGCACGGAACGATGCCCAACCAACTAAGCCACACCAGCCAGGGTGGGAATATCATTCTTGCCCCATTTTATGGAGGGGACGCTACGACTTGGAAAGACAGAGTGACAAAAAAACAAACAAACCCAAAAAACCCAAAACAATGAGAGGCAGAACTGGGACAAGTGCAGCTGAGACTAATGTGGGTTCTAAGCAAAAACTCATGACCTCGAGACTCTGGGACCGTAGGTGAGTCGCTTGGCTTCTCTGAGCGTCAGTTTCTTCATCTGTAAAATGGACACAAGCTCATCTATGAAGTGACTAGCACAGTTCCTGACTCAGCAGGTGCCTAGGAATTGGTCACCATAAAGGATGGGAGAAAGGGCCCTTGCATTTAGCGGCCCCTCTGACAGACCAGATCCAGACTTGCTCCCTAAACTTCATGGGAGACCCCACTGGAGAGGGGAGATGACCAGCTGCTGGTCACCTTCCTTCTGGAGGTGCTTGATGGGCTGGGCTATAGGAAGAGGGGCATCAGGCCATTGTATGTGCAAACTCACCCAACAGCCTTGCCCCCTGGGGTAATAATCTTCCCCTCCCTGCCAATGAGCAAACAGCCTGAGCCAGAGACAGACTTCAAGACTGTTATCTCCGGAGTGCTGCAGCCAGTGCAAGGTGAGGGACTGAGGCTCAGGAAGTCAGAAGGGTGAGACCTGTGTGAGTGCGTGTGTGTGCCATGTGGGGGTGTCAGCATCTGTCAAGCAGCCCCTGTCTAGGGCTGCCAGAGTCTGAAGCTGGAGGCTGGAGGGTGCACAGGCTTTGTGGGGGCTCAGATTGGTGTGGAGCAGGCCTGTGACCCTGTTGGTGCTGGAGATGGGGGACTGAGGACCCCTTGGCAATAGGTGGGGGCCGCACCCCAGTTTGGGGAGCTTCACTGGGGTTGGGGTTCAGATTGAGGCTTGGGAGGGAGGAGCTATTGCCCAGTGTTGTTTGTGGAGAGAAACAGAGAATTCAAGGGAAGAAGGTGTAGGGTGCAGGGCGGAGCGGGGGTGGGGTGGTGCAGGTTCCCTGACACTGAATTCATTATTGGGAGATTCCTCTTCACAATCCCTCGACACCTCCCACGGGAACCACAGGCCAGAAATGTTTGACAGCCTCTGGCGCGCCGACTCCCAAGGCACAGCTGGTGCTCTGGTCTCTCCGTGCCTGGGTCTGTGCCCGGGTACCCGCCCGCCCACTGCCACCGAGTTACTCCCCCGCTTGGGTCCCGCAGCCTCTGGAAGCCTCTCTCGGGCTCAGCCCAGCAGCGCCGCCGCCGTATCAGGGCTTAGGGTCCATCTCCCGCTACGTCCCCAGTCCCCGGCGCTCCGGGGCAGCGGGGTGCTCGCGTAGGCCCGGCCTGACCCCCGCGGCCCGCACGTGGGGAGGGGGCGCCTAGGGAGGACGCGGCCTGATGTAGGGGCGGAGCCAAGGAGCCGGGCGCGCGGCCGGTGCGGCGGGCGGACGGAGGTCAGCAGCCACCGGAGAGGGACCCAGGCGTCCCGGAGGCGGTGCCAGGTGCCGCGCCCCCGCCTCGCGCCCGCCGCCGGCCCCCGCCTCCGGGCCGCCCCCCGCCCGTGACGCGCTCCCCGCCCCATCCTCGCCTGGAGCCCGAGCCGGAGCCGGAGGACGGCAAGGGGCGCGGGCGGTGGAAAAGGCGGTGGAGGAGGGAGGAGGATGCGGCCGGCGCCGCGGGGCTGCCGCCGTTGCTTCTGAGCCGCGCAGAGCGCACGGAGCGCAGCCGCGTCGCTGCGGCCCCGGCCGCGCCATGGGGAAGGAGCAGGAGCTGGTGCAGGCTGTGAAGGCGGAGGACGTGGGGACCGCGCAGCGGCTGCTGCAGAGGCCGCGGCCGGGGAAAGCCAGTGAGTGTAGGGGGCGCGGGGTTGGGGGGGCGGGGCGGAGGGAGCCGCGGCGCGCTCGGGGGCCACCTCCGGCGCGGAGCCCCTCACCCCTCCTGGCGCAGGAGGGGGATGCTGTCGGTCCCCGGGGGCGGGGCGGGGCCGGGCCAGCAGCGCCCAGAACCTCGGTCCACACCCGCACCCCCAGCACTGACGGAGGGGCGGCACCGAGCGCCCGGCCGTCATCCCGAGCCCCCCAGCGGGCACCTGGCGATACCCACCTGCCCGGTCTTGGCATTCGCATCCCTCCCTCCCTGCCTCGGTCCTTTTCTTTCCCCGGGCTGTGGGGCTGACAGCTGGAGGTCTCTGCTGGGCCTTTAAAGGGCAAGGCGGATGCCCTCCCCTTGGAGAGAGGGAGGGGCCCCTTGCGGTGAGGGGCATCAAGGCGCCTGATAGTCCCTGTCAGACCCCCCCCTTCCCTCCCCATGTTTAATAACACGCTTTTCAGGGAAGGGGGGGAGGACCATGCTGGGGGTGTGGCTGCCCAGGCATGGCTGGGTGGGGGCCATTTACTGATAGGGGAGCAGAGGCCCAAGGTCGCCCAGCCCAGGCCAGGCTGAGCTCCAAGCAGGTGCAGACCCTGCAACAGATCCCAGTTCACTCTGGCTTCCCTGCTGGGAAAGAGGGCTGTGGGAGAGGGCGAGGTCTCCCACTGGCCATCCTGAGCTTGTGCTGGGGGTACCCCAGGGAAGGGTTGGGAGCTTGAAGCCCTGATCCCAGCACTCATCCCAGCTCAACCAGGAGCCTCCCTGGGGGCTGCTGGAGATGGATGGATGGGCGTGTGGACCACATGTGCGGCTGCGCACGTATGGCTGTGTCAGTGTATCAGGGCACCTGTAGGGGCGCGGGCAGGGCTCTGCAGGATGGCACGTGCAGTCTGGGGACCCCACTCCCTACACCACCCCCAGGAACTGTATGGAAGGCAGGGGGGCCCCCTTCCCCTCTCTCCAGGAAGGATGCTGAAAACTGAGACTGCCTCGGAAGGTGGGAGGAATGTCCTTGAGCCCCAGAGGGACCCTCCTGCGGCGGAGCCTGCTCGCCAGCTCCTGTCTGCTCTGTGCAATTAGAGCTGCACATCTGTGTCTTGCAGGCACACAGACACAGGCTGGCCTGGCCTTCCACGCCTAGTCGGGGCTGGCTTCAGGGTCTCAGGATTTCGAGGAGACTGAGCCTCGAAAGCAGGTGGAGGGATTGAGACGTGGAAGGCAAGGTCAAGACTTCCACCTAGTGGTCGTGCCACCTCGTACATAAACAACTCCAGCTCCCCAGGCCGCGTCTGCAGGACGAGGATATCCGTGGTGCCTGTCTCCTAGCATTGTTGTAAGAATAGTGAGAGAGCAAACAGGAAGCTCAGGCTCTTACTAACTGCTCCGTAAGCACTAACTGGGACCATTTCCTCAGCCCAGAGTGGGCAGGCCAGGAAAGTGGGAGCATCAGATTTGGAGGTTCCTCCTCCCATCTACTCTGGCCCCTTGGGGGAAGGTGTGGGGACTTTTACTTTTACCTGGGTCTCACCTGGATCTCACCATACACCGCTGCCTGGACTGATCTCTGGGCTCTGACTCACAGGAGCGGGCTTAATAAGTCAGACGGAGAAATCCCTCCATGAATTAGCTCAGTCGTCATGACAACGCTGGCCTGCTTTGGAGTAAGATGTATTTTGATTCAGCAAAGTACAGCTGGAGTTTGGGCCATGGGGTGGGGGGCACCCAGCAGTGCTCCGGGGGGCCCACTGGACTCCAGAGGCATTTTCATAACCCTTGTTCCCATGACCTCCTTCCTGTGCTGGCTCCTTCCCTTGGCCCCAGCCCCCCAGTGTGGCCCCAGGCTCTGTCAGCCCCCCATCCCACCTTGAAGGGCACCTCCCTTTCCACACACAGGAACTAGCACCCTTAGGGGTTGTCTTTGAGGGGAAGAAGGGAAAAGACTGATGGGGGCTGGCCTTATGCTGGGCGGGGGATACCCTGCCCTTCCTTCTGGCCCACTTGCCCTTTCTGAGTTTCCTGAAAATGACAGGCCAGTGCTCCTGGGTTCTCTCACCTTGGCCCACTAAGAGTTCCCCTCCAGCGTCTGACCTAGAGCCCCCTGCCTGGGGGCGGTTGGGAAGAGGCAGCACTGGCCCTGCTTCCCTGGAGAAGCCGGGTGGGTACCTTGCCCCGTGGAGGCCATGGGGCTCAGCTACTCTGAGATGAGACCGGAGGAGACCAGGACCACATCCCTGTAGGGGAAGAAGTAGCTCTGTGAGGCGGCCTAGAAGAGGCTTCTGTAGTTGGAGGAGCATCTGGGCAGAGGGGTACAGGGAGGCCATGGGGGTAGGGTGGGAGAGGGGCCGGGGCCTCTGCAGCTTCGAGTTTGGAGCTGACCTCAAAGGTAGAGATGGTTCCAGGAGAGCAGTTAGAGGTGAGGATTGATCAGAGACTGAAGAGCGCAAGTCATGTGGGGTGGGGTGGGGGTGGGGGTGGGGGTGGCGAAGTTTATGCGCTGTTACTGATGCGGAATCCACAGGCTTAGTGCCCTTGTGGAAAGGGGAAGGGGGCTCCTAAGACTTTCAACTTGGTCCCCACTTGCCCCCTTATCCCACCCTTACCCAGTCCCCCACACCCCCATGCTCTGCTCCAGCTTCATTCAGAGCACCTGTCTCTACCTGGTTCAGCCTCCCCAGTCCTATGCAGGGTTCAGTTCTGGGACCTTCCTCAGTGCTCAGTGTCTCCCATAGGAATCAGGTGACTATTCCAAAACCCCGAGCTCCCCTCCATCCAATTCCAGCTATTTCCTCTTTGAGGAGACCAGTGGCAGGGAGAAGGGTGAGATGACCTTACCATGATGCCCCTCCTCATGGGAGGAGTGATCCCCTTTGGGATGGGACTCCTCCACTGGAGACTGTGTCACTTCCTGGGCCTTGACCTCCAGCCCCTCTGAAATTTCAACAAGTACGGGCCAGGTGAGCAGTTGGGCCTGGCTGTGGGTTCCACTTGGAGCACCTGGCTCAGCGGGTGCTTGAAGGCATCTGCTGTGGGAGGGAGGAAAGGGGGCTGGACTGGGAAGTCTTGCTGGAGAAGCTGAGAAATGGGTACTAAGAACTGAAACTAAGAAAAGTGGTAGGTGGCAAACATTAGAATTGTGCAAGGTGTGTGTGTGTGTGTGTGTGTGTGTGTGTGTGGGGCGGTTTGAGAATGTCCTGAGTGTGATCCTGGACAGGGTGGGAGCTGCTACAGGACAGCCATGTCTCACTCTCTCTCGCTTTTTAAATTCTCACCTGAGGATATTTTTTCCATTGATTTAAAAAAAGAGCAGAAGAGAGGGAGGGAGAGAGAGAGAGAGGGAGGGAGAGAAAGAAAGAGAAACATCGATGTGAGACACATTAATTGGTTGCCTTTGGCACGCACCTGGCCCACTCTAGCCACTGAGCACACTGGCCAGGGCACCACTGTCGTCAATGTAATAAGGAACTGCAGCATAGGGCCCAGTGCAACATGGGTGCCTTGTCCAAAATTAAGAATTTAAAATAGCAGTTTGAATGAACAGATGTAGATATCCATACTAATAAAAGGAATATATGCTAATTAGACCTTCTGGACAAAGCCATGGTGGCGGGGCCAAGGCAGAGGCGGTTAGGGGCGATCAGGCCAGGAGGGGAGGGCAGTTGGGGTGATCAGGCTGGTGGGGGGGGCAGTTGGGGGCAAGCAGGCTGGCAGGAGGGGAAGTTTGGGGGCGAGAAGGCCGGTGGGGGGGCATTTGGGGGCAAGCAGGCTGGCATGCAGAGTGGTTAGGGGCGATCAAGCAGGCAGGCAGGTGAGCGATTAGGAGCCAGTGTCCCGGATTACGAGAAGGATGTCCGACTGCCGGTTTAAGTCCGATCCCACAGGATTGGGCCTAAACCAGCAGTCGGACATCCCCTGAGGGATCCCAGATTGAAGAGGGTGCAGGCCGGGCTGAGGGACACCCCCCTCCTGTGCACGAATTTCATGCACCGGGCCACTAGTGTGTTCTATAATAGGCCAGAAATAAGGGAGGTTTCAAAGTTAAGGAATAAAACATCTCATCATTTGAATTGTATCTCTTTAGTCAAAGTTATCCTAATATATTTGCACATTGTGGCTTCTAAAAAATGGCTCAAAGGATTAAAGAAAGCACTCTGTAAACAGATAAAAGCATTGAACATAATGTAGGCTTAGAAATCCCATAATATTTATTAGGAAAAGATTAGTACATTTTTCAGAGATTTCCCTTAAGTCAATAAAATTTTTCTATTGGAACTGCAACAACAACAAAAAAGAATTTAAGATGACGACAAGCAGAGCATCCAACCAGATTGGGGCTGGGGGGGGGGGGGGCTTCTGCGTGACTATGCAGGTCACACGCCTGAAACTGGCCCTGGCAGGTGGACAGAGTGTGTGGGACTAGGATATGACTTCAGCCTCTAATTTGCTGAGCACCTTGTATGTAGCCGGCACTGTTTCAGCCGCTCAGGGTACGGCAGCGAGCAGATCAAAGCCCTGGTCCTCTTGGAGATAGCAGTGCAGTGACGGAGATGGACAACAAACAAGGCCAATGGTGGTGGTGGAGGCCGAAGAGAAACACACAACAGACCGGGGGTGGGTGGGGGGTTACTATTTTAGATGGGGAGACCACGCAGGTGACGTTTGGATAAAGACCTCAAGGACATGAGGTAAGGAATCGTAGGAATAACTGGCGGAAGAAAAGCCTCGCACGTGTATGTAACATGTGCAGTGTCCGTGGCAGGGTGGCCAGTGTGTTGGAGCGCCTGACGTGGCTGGGACGGGTGCTGAGGAAGTCCGAGGGCGGCGTCATGCAGAGCCATTGTCCAGTGAGACAGGTGCTGTTGGGGGGCCTTCCGGAGAGGAGCAAAGGCATAGGACCGTGTTCGAACAGGGTCCCCGCGGGCGTGGCGGGTAGACCGAGGGGGCACGGGACGTGAGGGCACCGGTGGCGAGGTGATGGCCGTGATTCCTCTAGAGATGCTGGCCCGGCCCAGGGCGGTAACGATGGCGGCGGTGAGCAGTGGTAAGATCCTGAGTGTACTTGGAGCGTGCCTTAAAGATAGAGCCAGCAGGATTTACCAATGGAGAAGGTAGTCAAGAAGGGACGCAGGGCTGACTTCCAGGTTTTGGCCTGGACCACTGAGGGAAGCTGGCATTGCTGCTCAGATAGGTGGGTTTCAGCACCAGCAGTGTCTGAGCAGAGGGCAGGGCAGGGCGGGGTGATGCCTCTCTTCCTGGAGCCTCTGCTCTGAGCAGGAGAAGCCCCCCATCACTGGAGGGTGTGGGTGGGGTTCCCATAGAGCTAATATTAGTCATCGCTACTCACTGAGCCGACTCCTTGCCAAACCCTCCCTGCTTTATGTCTGGAAACGTCCTTCGGTCTCCGAGGCCCGCCTTGTTAGCCCCCTTCGAGCTCATTGCCGAAGCCCTTGGGGTGGTGTGAGGGGCCGAGTAACAATTCGCATTTGGGCCTGTCTGACTTGGTGCGCTTTGTGGGCCATTGGGGGACCTACACCCTGCACTGAGCTGCCCTGCAGCAGCCCCTCTGTGACTCGACTCCCTTGGTTCCCTGTCCTTGGGCCCCCCGCCCCCATCCCTGTCTTGGGCCTGGACAAAGGGGCTTCTGTCCTGCCAGCCCCTCCCTCCCTCCCAGAGCAACTGACCCACAAATAGGTTATGTAACCATGGCCTAGACAGGCAGGGGCTTGGCCTGAGTCTGGCTGGACCGGAGCCCACGGGGAGGGTGTCAGAGGGCCCCCCTCCTTTTGGCAGGCAGCTTCTGGGGGCCCCAGGAGGAGACTGCAGCCCTGAAGGGAGGCCGTGGGCCCCTTGGGCTGCAGGTGGTTAATCCTAGGACCTGCGTGTGCCCCTGAGCATGTGTATGAGGTGGCCATCCTCATGTGGTCACTCAGAGGCACTGGCCCAATCGCCTTCGTTCCCTTCCTGCCCTGCTCTGCTGAGTAGGGCTCATCTATGCTGGCCAGCCCCAAGGCTGGGAGTCGGGGAGGCTGCATCGTGGAAATGCAGATCTTCCCTCAGAGATACCCTCATTTCTGGGTGTCCCAGCCTTCCCGGGCCACCCCCGGCCCATCTGGGTCCTTCTGAAAGACAGATTGGGCCGGCTCTCTCCCTCCCACTATTGGCCGGGGATATGTTTGCACATGTGTGTGCCTGTGTGGGTGCACATCCCTGGCTTCTGTCTGCAGGCAGGGACAGGCCTGGAGACCTTGGACCTGTGACCCTCCCAACATCTTAGTTTAGTGGGAAACCAAGGTCTAAAAAGCTGGAGCTGAGTGCAGGGAACAGAGTTGAATGAATGAGTGAACGAGTGAATGAATGTTTCTAGACTAAACACTTAGATAGCGTTGGCTGTGAGCCTGCCAGGGAGCCAGCTAGCACCCTCTGCCTGCTTTTAAGCTGCTGGAGTGGGCCAGGACCCAGGCAGACTGCAGGAGGGGCCGGGCAGAGCCTCCCTCACTTGTGTCTCCTTCCCACTCCCAGAGCTCCTGGGCTCCACCAAGAAGATCAATGTCAACTTTCAGGACCCGGATGGGTGAGTTCTCAGCCAGGGCAATACCAGTCTGGGATGGGAGCAAAGGGGCTTCTGGGGGGGGCTGGGTGCCTGAGTCCTTGCCCATACGTGTTTGTCACCTGTCCCAGCTTCTCTGCCCTGCACCACGCGGCCCTGAATGGCAACACGGAGTTGATCACCCTGCTGCTGGAGGCCCAAGCTGCCGTAGACATCAAGGACAACAAAGGCAAGGCCTGGCAGGGACCTTAGAGCAAGGGGATGGGTTGAGGTCAGGGGTCCCTTGAGGACTGGATGGTTCTTCAATTGAGGTCTCCACCCAGGGTCTCAGGCTGGGTCTAGGCAGGTCCTCATGGGATCTGCATCCTAGAGGTCAGGGGTGGGCTCAGGGTGAGAGACCAGCTCCCAGTGGCTCCTGCCTGCCCCCAGGCATGCGGCCACTGCACTATGCGGCCTGGCAGGGCCGGAAGGAGCCCATGAAGCTGGTGCTAAAGGCAGGCTCAGCGGTGAACATCCCATCAGATGAGGGCCACATCCCCCTCCACCTAGCGGCCCAGCACGGTCACTATGATGTGGTGAGGACCACCTCGGGGGTTGCGAGTGTGGGAGGCGTGAGCCTGGCAGCACTGGGCTGACTGCACTCTGCACCCGCAGTCCGAGATGCTGCTGCAGCACCAATCGAACCCGTGCATGGTGGACAGCGCCGGGAAGACGCCTCTGGACCTGGCCTGCGAGTTCGGCCGTGTTGGGGTAAGTCTCCCAGGAGCTGAGAGCCGCTTCATCTGCTCTGCTGCCTCTTCTGGGGTTGGAGTCGGGGACAGACCTGCAACCCCATGGCCTATTTCTGGGTGCCCCCTACTCTGACCCCTCCTCCAAGGTGGTCCAGCTGCTCCTGAGCAGCAACATGTGCACAGCCTTGCTGGAGCCCCGGCCGGGGGACACCACTGACCCCAATGGAACCAGCCCCTTGCACCTGGCAGCCAAGAACGGCCACATTGACATCATCAGGTATGGTTCTGTGGGGGTGGGGTCCCCAGCTCAGGGGCTCTGCTCCTGGCTTGGTGACAGGATGGGAGCAGTCTTGGAGCTGTGGCCTCTGGATGCCACGGGCACCTCCAGCTGCCCCACATGAGGGATGTGCTAGAAGGGGATGGGGAGTGGGCATCCATAGCCACATAGCCTGGGCTCTGTGGCAGTCCTGTCACTTGCTGGGTGACTTCGTGGATTCACTTAACCTCTCTGAGCCTCAGCTCTTCCATGGGCATCACAGCAGCACCAGTGGGAAAAGACGAGATAGCTGCTGGGAAGGGTTAGCACAGGGCGGGCACTTCCACAAGTGCTTCGTCACTGTCAGGTATGTTGTCAGGGAGACGGGTAGGGCTGGTTCATCCTTAGGCACTTGGAAATCGGGGCTCAGCTTCGGGGTGCTGGGGCAGAGGGCTCCTGCTGTAGGCCCTGCCTGCTCCCCCTGCCTTCCTGCCAGACTCCTGCTCCAAGCTGGTATTGACATTAACCGCCAGACCAAGTCTGGCACGGCACTGCACGAGGCTGCACTCTGTGGGAAGACAGAAGTGGTTCGGCTGCTGCTGGACGTGAGTCGGAGGCCCAGGGGACGCTGGAGCCAAGGCAGGGTTGGGGGAATGGGGTGCTCTTGACAGACCTCACCTTCTGGCACATGCAGAACGGGATCAACGCCCATGTGAGGAACACATACAGCCAGACGGCCCTGGACATCGTGCACCAGTTCACCACGTCGCAGGCCAGCAAGGAGATCAAGCAGCTGCTGCGAGGTGGGCCCAGGTGGGGCAGGGGATCTGGAGCAGGGCCTGCGCCAGGCTGGTTCGAAGGACTGGGGAGTCTACCTCCTGTGTCCCCAGAGGCCTCGGCGGCTCTGCAGGTCCGGGCGACCCAAGATTATTGCAACAATTATGACCTGACCAGCCTCAACGTGAAAGCTGGGGATATCATCACAGTAAGGAGGGCCTGGGGCTGCTGGAGCTGGGATGCTCACCCCACCTTTCCCCCTCAGCAACTGGGGAGTCAGGGGGTCTGGGCAGAAGGCCCAGGCCACCCACCCGCTTGACCCAGAAGTCTCCCTGCGTGCGCTCTCCCCACCTCATCTGGCCAGGTCCTTGAGCAGCATCCAGACGGCCGATGGAAGGGCTGTATCCATGACAACCGGACAGGCAATGACCGGGTGGGCTACTTCCCATCCTCCCTGGGCGAGGCCATCGTCAAGCGAGCAGGCAAGTCCAGGTCTGGGCTTGGGGCCAGAAGGAAGTAAGTGCACGTGTGTGGGATGGCAGGGCAAGGACCAAGCTCTAGCCATTGCTAGGTGGAGGGTCCGAAGTGGTGTTCAGAAGTGTGTCCTGCCAGCTGTCTCCTCATCAGTGTCCTCATGCCCATCCCTTCATTTATTCAGCCGGCATTGCAATCTGACCACTGGGAATAGATGGTGGCTCAGATGGACATCAGTCCTGCTTTCAAGCTTGCCCCCAGGGAGGGAGGGGAGCAGGGAACAGTGAAGTAAACATGGACTAAAACATACCAGCCAATGGCAGAGACTGTGGATGGAGACCTGCGTTAGACAGGGTGGTCAGAGGAGGCCCTGGGAAGTGGGAGGGACTGGCTGCAGGCAGAGCAATCCAGGCAGCGGGAACCATGTGTGCAAAGGCACTGAGGCAGGAGAGAGCGTGATATGTGTAAGGGCCCATAGGAGGCCAGCATGGCTGGCGCAGAGTTAGGGAGAGGGAGAGGGGTGAGGGCATGGCCCCAGGGCCATGGAGTGGTTTCAGGCAGGGGACTGGTGAGATCACAGAGGTGGACAGGTGGGACAAAAGAGAGAGTGGTCCAGTCAGGTGATGTAGCTAGTCTACCCATCTAACTGGACCACTAGTTTTCCTGGGGCGGAGAGCCTCGCCCCAGGCTCCTGGGTGCCTCTTTCCTCCCCCCTGTTCCCCTGGCACAGAGGAGGTTTCACCCTCTGGCAATGTGCACCCCTCCCCCCAGCAGGACCACAGGGCCACTGGTAAGCCGGCAGGATAGCCTGGCTTGGGCTCCTCTCTGCCACCTTCTCCTGCTCTCCAGTGTCTGGTGTGGGGAGGGGGTCTTCTGAGGGTCTCGCGGGGCGGGAGGAGACAGTGTGCTGACCCCTTAGGAGTGCATGTGTGGGGCCTCCACCGAGGCTTGGGGCCGCCCTCCTCTCGGTGTCTGGCTCCCAGGCCTGGGCTGGTCCAATACTCAGGGCGGCCATGGCTGGTCCACAGGTTCCCGAGCAGGTGCTGAGCAAAGCTCACCTCAGGGAGGCGGCTTGCCGGGACCCTCGGCACCGCCTGAAGAGATCTGGGTGCTGAGGAAGCCTTTTGCAGGTAGGTGGGGGCCTCTGGAGGGCAGGGGCAACAGTACTTCTGCGAGGCAGCCCCCAAGCTCGGCAGGGCCGGCACTGGCTGAGGTTCCCGTGCGCTGGCAGGTGGAGACCGCAGCGGCAGCTTGAGCAGCGTGGCTGTTGGCCGGAGCAGCGGGGCCCACGCCCTGCATGCGGGCTCTGAAGGGGTCAAGGTAGGTGGGGTGGTGACGGGGCCGGGGTGGCCTGGGCCCAGAGCAGCGCTGGCCAGCTGATCTGTGTGGGTTGCAGCTCCTGGCAACAGTGCTCTCCCAGAAGTCCATCTCCGAGTCCAGCCCCGGGGACAGCCCCGTCAAGCCTCTGGAGGGCTCAGCAGGTAGGAGCAAGGATGCGGCACTGCTGTCCTGGCCGACAGGGAGCCTGTGAGCAGCCCTTGGCCCACCAGCCCTCTCATCCCCAGGGGCGGCCAGGTCCCAGCCTCCAGTGGCCCACGCTGGGCAGGTGTACGCGGAACTGCCGTCCAAGAAGCTGGAGCCGGCATCGGAGGGCAAGGTACAGGCCTGGGCTGGCAGCAGGGAGGGTGCCCGGGGCAGCCTGCCTGGCCTGGCCACGGTACAGCCGGGGGCTCTTGACAGGCTAGCCCCCTCCTTCTGTCTGTCTCAGTCTGTGTGTGTAGGTGTTGTCTATTGTGTGGGCTGTGCGTGTGAACTAATATGTGTAAGAAGTGTGCACGGGTGTGAGGTGAACAAGGGTGTGCACGTGTGTGTGGTGTGACTGTGAGGCGGGCACGTGTGCATGTGTGCGTGTGTATGAAATGGCACGCGTGAGACAAGACAAGTTGTGTACATGGGTGAGAGGGGTCCTGTGTGCATGACTTGCGTGCTGGGGAAGGTGGGAGCTGCTGGCTGAGTCCTGCATACTTCTGGGCAAAGCTCACCTTCCAGGGAGTGAGGGGCAGTGCCGAGGCCCCATCCTGGAGCCTCACATGGGGCCACACTGCAGGGTGTCCCTGGTGCAGGAATGGGGGGGATGGTCAGAAGCAGCTGAACCTTCCCGGTGGAGAACACAGAACGATGCTGCCGTGCCGTGCGAAGCTCAAGACAGCGGCATCCAGGACCACAGAGTGAGGAGGGAGCACCGGTGCCAGACTGACTGGGGCCTAGCTGCACGCGGACCCGTGGACGGCAGACTGAGCTTACACAGGAGGCACCGTGGTGGCTGGGGTGTGCGCCTGGTGGGTGGGTGGGTGGGCGGGCCTGCAGCGGGTGCCTTGTGTCTTCCAGAGCGCTGAGGCTGTTAGCCAGTGGCTCGCCACGTTCCAGCTGCAGCTGTATGCCCCCAACTTCCTCAGTGCTGGCTACGACCTGCCCACCATCAGCCGCATGACCCCTGAGGTGAGCTGCCCAAAGGCTGGCCACCAGCCGTGACCCAGAAACAGATCCCCCACCTCCAGCTGACGTGCTTCTCCTCCAACTAGGACCTCACGGCCATTGGGGTCACCAAACCAGGCCACCGGAAGAAGATCACGGCAGAGATCAGCAGCCTCAGCATCCCCGACTGGCTGCCTGAGCACAAACCCGTAAGGCTCCCTCACCCCGTGGCTGGGCCCAGGATGGGCAGATAGACAGACAGACTGCCTCCCTGGCTACACCCACAGCTGCCCTCTGGAGCTCCAGGGAGAGGAGACCAGAGGACGGTCCCTCAGCAGTGGCCCACCGGGACGGCGTTTGTCCATCACGCACTGGGCCCAGCCTCCCCGAGGCAGGAACAGGGGCGACAGCCTGTGAGGGCCGTCAGGGTGAGGCAGTCACACAGGGACACCGGCAGCCCAGCAACGCTGCCCATTGCACACCTACCCAGACACCAGAGGGGGCCTGCATTGACGGGATGTGCTTGCACACCACCAGGCACGTGCGTGGGGAAGATGTGTGAGCGAGCATGCTACATGCACACAGACAGCACACTCACACTAAATACATTCATGGTGCCCATTGATGACTGCACGCACACACCCACACATTTCACTGCACGTGCCAGCTGTGTTGACAGCTGACACCCACGCTGACTGCAGGCCATGCTATTACTAATAGGCACTCATATGGTGGAACCGGTTCTGGGCCAGGAGAAGGTAGGCTCAGGGCCTGTTGCATCAGTGCTGCCTCTCTGGTTCTCACGCAGAGCTGTGATTCCCCATCCGTTGATGGGGGAGATGCCATGACCACCAAAAGCCCCTGGGCTGTGGGTCAGGGACAGGTAGGTTGACACCCATCTGCCTTGCCGCACTCCGTCAGTGGCTCAGCGGTCCTCCCGGTGAGCAGGTCAGGGTCCATGGGTCTCACCCTGCTCTTGCGGATGTGCTGTGCGTTGGTGCATTAGGGATGCCCTGCTGGGAGTGTGGACAGGTGGATGCCATTCAGGAAGCCACTGGGTGGTACTGGGTGGATGCCATTCAGGAAGTGTGGACAGGTGGATGTGGACAGGTGGATGCCATTCAGGAAGCCACTGGGTGGTACTGGGTGAAGGCTATCATGGCTGTTTGCACACATGTGTGATGTGGCCGTGTGACTGTGCCTGATGTGGGTGAGAAGCTGTGAGAGGGTGTGAGCATGACACAGAGGGGAGTCAGTGCCCGTGTATGGCTGTGATCCAGGGTGTGCGTGTCCACGTATCTTACTGGTGTGCCGTGTGTCTGCGTCCATGATGTATGGTGTGTGCCCACTGGGTGCTGTCGCCATGGTTGCCTGGACAGGTGAGGAAGTGCAGTCTTTCCCGAACGGTGTCCTGAAGATAGGGTTGCCCTGTGTGTGCGCGTGTTTGTGTGTGTTTGCACGTGCACGTGAGCTGGACTTGGGCTCCTGCTGAGGCTGCGCTGTCTCCAAAGCTGACACTTATGTTGGTTTGTCCTCTGTTTGTCTGTACCGGGCTGGCCCGATGCCCCTGCCCCAACAGCTCCCAGTAGTCGACAGGCTGTGGGTAGCCAGCTCTGGCTGCCCTCTGTGTCCCCTGCTCTGTATGTAGGCTAACCTGGCTGTGTGGCTGTCCATGATCGGCCTGGCCCAGTACTACAAGGTGCTGGTGGACAATGGCTACGAGAACATCGACTTTATCACCGACATCACCTGGGAGGACCTGCAGGAGATTGGGATCACCAAGCTGGGTGAGGCTCCAGCCCCCACCACGTCCTGGTCCTTGCCACTCTCCCTGGCCTGACCTGCCCCATACCCCACTCAGGACACCAGAAGAAGCTGATGCTGGCAGTGAGGAAACTGGCAGAGCTGCAGAAGGCAGAGTACGCTAAGTATGAAGGGGGACCTCTGCGCCAGAAGGCGCCGCAGTCTCTTGAAGTGATGGCCATCGAGTCGCCGCCCCCTCCGGAGCCTGCCCCAGCTGAGTGCCAGTCTCCAAAGATGACCACCTTCCAAGACAGCGAGCTCAGTGGTGAGCTGCAGGCTGCCCTGACTGGCCCGGCAGAGGCGGCTGCCACCCCTGCCGCTGCCGAGAAGCCCTCCAATCACCTGCCCCCCACCCCAAGGGCCTCTGTGCGTCAGGAGCCCAGTCTGGGTGGGCGGGCACGGCATATGAGCAGCTCTCAGGAGCTGCTGGGTGATGGGTTCCCTGGGCCTGGCAGCCCTATGTCACGAAGCCAGGAGTACCTACTGGATGAGGGACCAGGCGCTGGTACTCTGCCCAAGGAGGCTCGGCCCAGCCGCCACGGCCACAGCATCAAGCGGGCCAGTGTGCCTCCAGTGCCCGGCAAGCCACGGCAGGTCCTTCCACCAGGTGCCAGCCCCTTCACGCCCCCCCAGACTCCCACGAAAGCTCGGCCAGGTTCCCCTCAGGCCCTGGGGGTGCCTCATGGTCCAGCCCCGGCAACAGCCAAGGTGAAGCCCACCCCACAGCTGCTGCCACCTATGGAGCGACCCATGTCGCCCCGCTCCCTGCCTCAATCGCCCACGCACCGGGGCTTTGCCTATGTGCTGCCCCAGCCCGTGGAGGGTGAGGCAGGGCCAGCTGCTCCTGGGCCTGCCCCCGCCCCCGCCCCCGCCCCCACCCCTGTGCCCGTGCTGTGTCTGCCCCCTGAGTCCGATGTGGAGCCAGGGCGGCCTAAGAAGCGCGCCCACAGCCTGAATCGCTATACAGCGTCTGACAGCGAGCAAGAGCGGGATGAGCTGCTGGTGCCAGCCGCCGCAGGGCCCTACGCCACAGTCCAGCGGCGTGTAGGCCGCAGCCACTCAGTGCGGGCACCTGCTGGTGCCGACAAGAACGTCAACCGCAGCCAGTCCTTCGCTGTGCGGCCCCGGAAAAAGGGGCCCCCCCCACCTCCGCCTAAGCGCTCTAGCTCAGCCATGGTCAGCGCCAACCTGGCTGATGAGTCAGCACCTGATGCTGAGGCCAAAGGAGCTGGGACTGAGGATGGCCAGCTGGGGGTCCGGGCACAACGCCGACGGGCTAGTGACCTGGCTGGCAGCGTGGACACAGGCAGTGCTGGCAGTGTGAAGAGCATTGCCGCCATGCTCGAGCTGTCCTCCATTGGGGGTGGGGGCCGCGCCGCCCGTAGGCCCCCTGAGGGCCACCCCACGCCTCGCCCTGACAGCCCCGAGCCAGGCAGGGTAGCAACAGTGTTGGCCTCCGTGAAGCACAAGGAGGCCATTGGGCCTGATGGAGAGGTGGTGAACCGGCGCCGCACGCTCAGCGGGCCCGTCACAGGACTTCTGGCCACTGCCCGCCGGGGGCCCGGGGAACCGGCCGGGCCTGCCGATCATGGCCACTTTGCCGAGGATGGCACTCCCCGGCAGAGGCCTCGAGGTCCAGCCAAGGGGGAGGCAAGTGGGGAGGGTCCTCCCTTGGCCCGGGTGGAGGCCAGTGCCACGCTGAAGAGGCGCATCCGAGCCAAGCAGAGCCAGCAGGAGAACGTCAAGTTCATCTTGACCGAGTCTGACACCGTCAAGCGCCGGCCCAAGGCCAAGGAACGGGAGGCAGGTCCAGAGCCACCCCCATCGCTGTCCGTGTACCAGAATGGCACAGGCACCGTGCGCCGCAGACTGGGCTCTGAGCAAGCTGGACCCCTGGAGCTGCCCCCGCCCCCCGCGCCCACCGAGTCCCTGCCCTCCGACCTGATGCACTTGCCCCCGCTGCCCCCACCAGACAGTGATGCCCGGAAACCAACCAAGCCGCCTGTCTCTCCCAAGCCTGTCCTGGCTCAGCCGGTACCCAAGATCCAGGGGTCACCCACTCCTGCCTCCAAGAAGGTGCCGCTGCCAGGCCCCAGCAGCCCAGGTAGGTGAGGGAGCCAGCTGGGGAAGGGCCTCCACCCCACCTCCCCACTCCGTGGTCTGAAGGGTTTTCCTCTTCTTGGATTTGATGGCAGCCAGGTGGAGTAGGGTGGGGTGTCCTCAGACTGTCTCATCCATCCACCTAGAGGACAACTCTGCCACCCCAGAGCTGGGGGAGGGTGGCTGGTCCTCAAGTTGCTCTGTGAAGGAGGCACAGAAACTTATTAATAGTAGCACCAGGGGAGGGAGGACAGGTGCAGGATGCTGAGTTAGGGAGGACTCTGACCCAGCTGGAGAGGGATCCCAGCACTCAAGAGAGGGGAGAGGCTTCCGGGCAAAAGGATTAGAGGTGCAAAGGCCCTGTGGCAATCAACCGAAGGGCCACACCTAGCAGGGGATACAGTGTGTGTGTGGGGGGGACTTGGAAACAGTGATGCCACCAGGGTTTGCCTGGGGAAGCACATCCCTTGGTTGCCATGGGAGGCTGGGGTGGGCGGGGCAGTGGAGAGCTGCAGCAGCGGCGACGCCGTGCTGAGGACCACTGTATTTCCGCTCCTGGGCGGGAGGCAGGATGCTGCGCTGGGGCTTGTGCAGGGATGGGCTGCGTGCACACTGCGCGACCTCCCGCAGCGTGCGAGTCTCCTCCTCCCCGCAGAGGTGAAGTGTGCCCACGGCACGCCGCCGCCCGTGTCTCCCAAGCCGCCGCCGCCGCCCACGGCGCCCAAGCCGGTCAAGGCCGCCGCGGGGCTGCAGTCAGGCAGCGCCAACCCGTCGCCCACGCCCTCGCCGGCGCGCCAGCCGCCCGCTGCCCTCGCCAAGCCAGCCAGCACGCCGCCCTCGCTGAGCGCCAGCCCCGCCAAGCCCCCGTCTCCGAGCGCGCCCGCGCTGCACGTGCCCGCCAAGCCGCCGCGCGCCGCAGCGGTCGCGGCCGCTGCAGCCGCGGCCTCAGGGCCCCCTGCCGCACCCGAGGGCGCCTCGCTCGGGGACAGCGCCCAGCAGAAGCTGGAGGAGACGAGTGCGTGCTTGGCGGCAGCGCTGCAAGCAGTGGAAGAAAAGATCCGGCAGGAGGACGCTCAGGGCCAGCGGTAGGTGTGGGGCGGGTCCGGTTGGGCGTGGGCATCTGGGTGCCTGGGTTAGTGACGATGTAGGGTACGGGCTAGGGCTGAGGTGTGTGTGTGGGGGGCGTAACCAATGCCTTGAGGGCGTGGCCTCGGACACCTTATACAGCGGGGCGGGGCCGGCGTGGGGCGGGGCGGGGCCCGGCGTGGGGCGGGGCGGGGCCCGGCGTGGGGCGGGGCGGGGCCCGGCGTGGGGCGGGGCGGGGCCCGGCGTGGGGCGGGGCGGGGCCTGCACACCGCCCGGTCATTTACATTCTGAGGCGGCTGTGCTCCGCTGGAATGGGGGGTTGGGGGGGAGGGTCAGAGACCTTGGAGCGTGGCCCCGCCCATGCACTGCTGATTTGAATGGGAGGCGTGGTCTATGTAGGGATGGGGCGCGGCCTTTTCCTGCCGACCCCACCTTGCCCCCCTCTTCTCACACTGCGCCCACCCCAGCCCCTCTGCCTCGGAGAAGAGCACGGGCAGCATCCTGGACGACATCGGCAGCATGTTCGATGACCTGGCGGACCAACTGGACGCCATGCTGGAATGATGTGGCACATGTTGGGCCCACCTATGCTGCCTGGGCTCTGGCCGCACACTGACCTTTACCTCAGGATGGGCATTTCTGGGCGCAGCGCAAGTGGGCGGCCGAGGGGGGCGGGGTGCAGGGGACAGCCTGCCGGGGCCACGAGGTGGGGGCGGGTCGTGCTGCCCTGTCCCTGCATAAGCACAACTCCTGCCCCCTGGGCCCAGGCAAGATGCCCAGCGTGGAAGACTGCCTGGCCTAGGGACCCAAGGGCTCTGGACAGATGCTGCTGCTCTGTGGGTGCCTGTCCCTGTCTGCTGCTCCCTGTGCAATAACTGCTGGGCCACCTGCCCACCCACCACCAGGCTCTGCCCAGTGTGTAGAGAAGGGGCAGCCCCTGGCACCCCTGCCCTGAACCCATGTCGGGCCCACCTTGGGAGGTAGTGGGAGGGGGGGCAGCCACTGTAGCCCCCTCCCCAATCAGTGGCAGAGCACAGGCCTATGCCCAGCACAGAACTGCCCACTGGGGACCTCTGCCAGCTGCTCTGGCACAGCACAAGGGGCAGGGGTCACCCCTGCCCTACTCTACCCCACAGAATATAAGCTATTGAGAGTATTAATTTATTGGGAATAAGCTGAGGCAGATTTCCCTAGAGAAACAAAAAGGTATAACTTTAACGAATATATATTTAAAGAAAGAAAAAAATATTATTGATTCTATAGAAAACCATTTACCAACTGCAAGGACACTGGAGTCTAGCTCGAGACAAAAGCTGTTACAGGCCCTGGCTACTGTCTGTCCTTCCCTCTGTCCAGGAGTGGCCAGACCCTGGGCCAGTAGCACAAACAGTAGGCTGGGGTCTGTGCTCCACCAGGGCCTCCCTCTGCTCTCTCTCTTAACTTCTCTGTGTCTGAAGAACTCGAAGGATGTGCCTTGCTGCTGGGCTGTGTCCTCCATGCCGTGGGGACGGTGGGGAGGGCTCCCTCCTCTCTGGGGGATGCTGCTGTGAAGGTCTGCCTGGGTTTGGGGGAAGCTATGTGCACAGCGTGAAGTGGTGGTCAGCCGGATGACAGCAGTGGGTGCAGCGTGTGCATGCCAGGCTGCGTGTGGCGCGTGTGAAGGTGTGCCTGACTCTCCCACCCCAGGCTCCGAGCAGGCAGCCAGCCCACCCCCGTCTGAATTCCCACGGATGCTTCTGCTCGTGGTCCAAGGCTGTGTCGTGTGGTTTTCTCGCCTCTCCCTCCTCGCCCCCTCCAAAAAAGTACTGACCAGCCTCCTCTATTGTGTTTGCTGATCCACGTGTGTTGGACACAAATTTGACATTTCTTAAAAAAAAAAAAATTTAAAAATGCCAAAAACCAGCAATTGTGATGCAGGTGGGTGGAGTTGATCAGCCAAGGCGGCATCTAGGAATGTGAGGCCCCTTTCAGTTGTCATGTGATGACGCTTTCCCTAGTGGATTTACCTGGTCGTCCACCTGGCCTCTCCTTAGCGGGTGGCCGAGGCTGGGGCTCCAGCAGGTCGGGAGGGGGGTCTGGGCAGGGAGGTACTCTTGGCTGTCAATAAACAGCAGAAAATGGCCTGGCTCACTTTTTGGTGGTGTGTGTTGGGCGAATGGTGGTGGGGGCGGGGGGGGGGGGGGGTTTGGCCTGTCCATGGTAGGGAGGGGAAGTCAACCGAGAGGGCTACATCCTGGGGTCAACAGACAATAGGAACCCTTTTTGTGACCCCTCCCAGCGTCCCTCCCACGGGCTGCTGGTGCCTGGGCACACCAGTATTCTTGGGCAGCCTCTCCCTCATCCCAGGACCATCCCTACTCACAGCCACAGTCTGTGCAGCTTTTATTTCAATCAGAAGTAATCAAATCTATGTACAGTCTAAAAACAATAGAAAAGGTGAGTAAAAAGGTCCTGTAGTCCATCAGGAATGGGGATGGAGGGTGGACCGGGCGAGCATTATACCTGGAGTGTAGAGAGAGGGTCTGGGCACTGTCCTGGCAGCAACGATGACAGAGCCAGACAGAAGGAGACTTGCCGGGTGCAGGATCAAGACAGTGCCTGGCCAGGTGAGCTGCCGCCTAGCCCCTAATGGGCAGGCAGAGACCCCGAGCCCAGCCTGGCTTCGACAGGCCTAGGGTGGGCCCAGAAGCCAAGACCTGGCCGGGATTTTGTCAGCAAGTCCAAACCTGTAGAGGAAGGGCTCTGTTTGAGGTGCCCCCTGGCTCTCCTGCCCTCCACTGTCACCTGCCCGGGGCTGCTGGCTCCTCACCCCCAACACCCTGCTCTCCATGTGCAGTCAGCCCCTTTGGATGGCCCCAGCCAAGGCTCTGACCTTCACAGTGCTGTCCACAGCCCCTGAGAAGAGCCGGCCCCGGGACACGGCCAGGGCAGTTACACTGCCCTGGTGACGCAGCAGGGTCTGTGTGCAGATCATGTTGTCCATACTCCAGACCTGGGGGCACATAAGACATGAGGACTGCCAGGCCAGGCTACCCACCCTGAGCCTCCCACGGTCGCCAGGCCAGCACGGACCCTGAGAGACCGATCATAGGATGCGCTGAAGACTTTGGTCTGGTCTGGTGTCGAGATGACCGCCAGGGCATACACTGTGCCGACGTGGCCTGTCAGGGTCCGAACCTGCTCCTTGGACTCGATGTCCCACACCTGAAGTGATGGCACAGGCACGTCAGAGACACGGATGGGAGAGGACAGGGTCCCAGAGTCAGGCCTCGCCCCCGGTGTCCACGCTTACGTGGATGAGGTTCTCGTAGGTGCCACAGACAATGTGGTGATTCGTCACGGCGATAGAGTACACACTGCCACCAGATGTCTGTAGGACATGGATGCAGTCGAGGGTCCGGATATCCCAGATCTATGGGCAAGCGCAGACCACTTGGTCCTAGGCCAGGGCCTCTGGGGCTTCAGACATGTGGGCAGCCCACCCAGCACCCAGGTTGTGTGTGAGGGTCTCCCTGTCCCAGTGGGAAGGGGGCAGGGCAGTGCTGGTACAGGGAGGGGCCCTGCCACCAGGAACGTGGCAAAGGGGTACCTTGATTGTCTGGTAGGAGCCACTGTACAGGTAGCTCTGGGCAGCCACCAGGGCCCGCACCCAGTGGTTTAGGCCTGTCAGCTCCTTCTTCAGCTTCAGCTCAGTGCCCACAATGTCCCAGACCTGTGAGAACGTTGTCAGCACGGGCTGGGTGGCCAGGCATCCGGCACCCTAAAGCCTGGCACACGCACGCACACTGCCTTGCCTGACCTTGATGGCCTTCAGGGAACCACTGAAGAGCATGTTGTGAGAGGAGACCAGCGTGCACACCGGGTTGTCATGGGCCCGGATCGTGTTCACTTTCTGCAGGTTCTGGATATCCCACACCTGGTGGGTGGAAGGACAGGACGCCTCAGCACCAGCCCTGCTGCCCTGAGCCCAGGCCCCAGTGTGCCTGGGACTCCCAATACTAATACGTGGCCTGGCCCCTCCCACGGGCCCTACTCACAATGATAGTGCAGTCTGCTGAGCCGCTGTAGAGCTTGCACCTGGGGAAGCAAAGCTAAGAAGGTGTTGGGGCAGAAGGCACTGTCCTCACTGACATTGCCCTGCAGGTGAAGGTAGCACTGGCCACCAGGAATCAGCAGCTTGGGGCAATGCCAAGGCCACTGCCGCTTGCTGGAGCCCAGTCTTAGTATTTCGGTCTCAGTGAGGGATGCTGGAAGTGGAGGCCCAAATCCTGGTGCCTGCCTGGCAAGTGCTGAGCCGGGAGGTAATTACCCAGTTAGCACTGCTGGCAGTCAAGCTGCTACTTCTTGTGATTGAGAATCCATCCCCGTCCCTCTCACTTACTCATGCCCAAATACAAAACCTCATGACACGAGACAGAAGGGAAGGTCTAGAAAGGGCCACCCTGGGGGCAAGGAGGTGGCTGAGCCAGCTGTGTGTGGTCCTGTCCCCGACCTGTGCCCATGCCAGAGACAGCTGAGCTCCTGCTCCACTCTCTGATGTCCCACCTCTGCTCTCTAGCTGCCTGAGGCATCCAGGGCCAGGGCTATGTTTTGTGACTGTACATCGTCAGAGATGGAGGGCCCACATGTTACCACCAAGATGCCACCCTGCTCAAGGTCATGAGTGCCTCACGGGAGAGGCAGACACAACCACATGTGGACATGTGGGCTATACGGGCTTGAGCTCACCGTCCATGGGTCAGTAGCATGGGGTCGCATGTCCCCAGCTCCATGTGGGCCCACGGTCAGTGGGTGCACACATACACTCACCCCTGGATGCAGAGTGCCAGCACAATGCCGTCATGGCCCTCCAGTGTCTTCTGACACTTGTAGGTAGTACACGTGTCCCAAACCTGCAGAGACCAGGATCAAGGTGGGTCCCACAAGATCAGCCAGGTGCCAGGGGTGGCATGGTGGGAATGGGGAAGCAAGCCATCCTCAGAAAGCCCTGCGTATAAGAGGAAGACCCGCCCATGGCCAGTACCCACCCTTCACCTGCCAGGCTACAGAGCCCACCTAGGCGGGATCCCACCCACCTTGATGGTCTTGTCGGAAGAGCCACTGAAGAGCAGGTCCCCCATGGAGTAGACACAGAGACACCAGACAGGGCCCTGGTGGCCCACAAAGGTTCCTTTGCACTTGAAGATCTGCTGCGGGTCATAGGCTGCAGAGACAGGAGTGGCTGTGAGAGACATGGGGAGGCCTTGGGGACAGTGGTGGGAGCAGCAGTGGGCCCATACTCACATCCTAGGATGCCCATGTTCAGCCGTGCATTGATGTGGGACAATTCATCCTGCAAGGCCAAGAGTGGAGGGCATGGTGGCTGTGGCTCCACAGAACCCCTGCCCGCCAGCCTGAGCTTGGCTGGTACAGGACAGGTGCAGCAGCAGCCCTCCCCACCCCAGACACCTAATCCTGAGCAGGGCAAGCCTCCTGTTGGGGCCCAATCAGAGGGATAGTCCTGTGTCCCCCACGCCACCCAACCTTCCTGTTTCTGTCTCTCGCTCGCTCACGTTCAACATGGATGCGTCCCTCCGGAACTCCATGAGGTCCTCGCTCAGCTTGCTCTGGTTTTCATCCAGGACATCTGGGTGCAGGGCAGAGGGTGTCAGGGACCAGGAGAAGGCGCTGCACCCCATCCCTTCTGGGCTGGGCTCTCACCGAACTTGAGCTCCAGGCTCTTCTCCAGCTGGTCGATCTTCTCCGAGAGCTTGCCCAGCATGGAGCGCAAGAAGGCGATCTCCTGGTCCTTCTGGGCCAGGGCCACGTGCATCTCGTGGAAGCGGTCGTCGGTCTGCTGCAGGAACTCCTTCAGGCCCTCGAAGCGGCAGGTCTCCAGGTGCGTCTCGTACGTGTCCTGGTTCCCGATGAACGTGCACCTGGAGGGACAGGATGGCTGCCTGCCCCTCTGCTCACCTGCCCACCCATTAGGACCCTCCCCTCTGCCTCCCCAACCCTAAAAATCTCTCTTGAATCTCACTTTTGTGCCCACTGCACCCCGGATGGGCCACCATCCTCTCCACACCTGCTTGCCCACCCATCTCTCCTGCTCCTATCAGCACCCAGCACCCAGCACCCAGCAGGCCACTATGCAAGGAATATCCATCACTCTACTGCTCAAAGCTCTTAAAGGGCTCCTCCACACCCCTCCTCAGCGTGCCTCTTTCCCACTCCACCTCCCCTCTGCTCTCAACTCTGGCCATTTGTTCAAGTCCACCCCTGCTGGTCCAGCTGTTGGAAGCCCTTGCCCTGGTCTTTGCCTGGCTTATGCCCACACATAAGTTAGTTCTCATCTCACCCCTTCCCTGACCACCCTCAACTCCCCAAATGCTTTGACCCCTCTGTGTTCCCAAGGGACTTTGATCTCTCCTTCGAAGCACCTGTACCTCAGTTTGTAATTACATAGTCGACGGTGTGGCTCCGCTAAGGTCCATCTCCCCAGGGACCCTGGCTGTCTCCCCAGTGCCCGGCACACAGGTGGATCTCAACAAAGGTTTGCTGAAGGAGGGACTGTGAATGCCAGCCCAGGCCCACCCACCCTCCTGCCCGCCCGCCCCTGCCCTAGGACGGCCCCCTGGAGCCCCCCCCCGCCCACTCACCCGTACTTGGAGTGGGGACACTTGATGTGCTCGCACTCTTTGAGGTGGGCCTCCAGGTTCATCTTGAGAAGGGGCGGGCAGTTGGGGTTGTTGGGGCACCGCACAGGCCTGTAGTCACAGCTGCTCTCGTGGTCCCTGTGGGAGACAAGACACAGAACAGTTGAGTCCCCAGAGGCACTATTTGTAGCACCCTGATCGGTGGGTGGGGAGCTGGGGGCCATTGGGGGCACTTACTTGCGGGCACTGAGCTTAATGGTGAAGGGGCACCCTCGGGGGTCCACCTCAAAGACAGTGGGCTTCCCGACCCCTGCTGCCCGACAGCCATGCTTGCAGTGGATGGAGAGCTCCCCGATCTGCTCGGCCACGGCAATGTTGTTCACCACCACCGTCAGCTTGGCGTTGTCCACAGGACACTTCTCTGGAGGGGAGGACATGCTGACCCCATGGCCCGCCCAGCCAGCCCCTCCCCTGGGAGCTCTGCCCAGGGCACTGTGGCCAGGCTATGCAGGGGCGAGTGGCTTGGAACCTGCTCCCCCAGCTGGTGGGCTGAGCCTGTTGGGGGCTTGATCTACCCGTCTACCTGCCCTTCTGAGGTGCCCAGAATAGAAGGGGGGTCACCAAAAATGCCCACTGGCTGAGTGAAGGCCTCTCAGCTGACCTGAGCGTGTGGGACAGGGCCAAGAGGACTGGGGGCAGAGCAGGAGGGAACCCATCCCTGGGCCCAGGAGGGATACCTAGATGCTACTGAAGTTCGAGACTGCGAGGCAGCAGCCTTGACAGTGAGGGCGGCCTCCACCAGGGAGAGCGGGTGCAGAGCCCGTACTGCTCTGCTTGTCAATGCCTTGAGCCTGGCCCGAGTGCAACCAGGGGCCGCCGCCACCCACAGCAGAGACGCTTTGTGCAGGACTAGGGAGAAGCTGCCATGCAACCATCAGTGCTAGACCTGGGCTGGGACCTCCCTAGCGGGACCCTCCCCCAGCTGGGGAACAAGGTGGCCAGGCCTGGGCCTGAAAGGGCCCTACCTGACTTCAAGGCACATCTTCGACAGAATGTATGCTGTGGAAACAATGGGTAGAGTTGGGGCATGGCCGTAATCAACCCCACCCCGTGCCCCTGCAGAGGGCACCTGCTGGGCAGCCAGACCAGGCCTGTGACCAAGGCCCAGGTTCCACATGGATGGGCTGGCAGCCCACCTAGCCCCAAGGTGGTGCACAGGCCAGGGAGGGGACAGCAGCCTCACCCCACAGGTGGTGATCACAGGGTCCTTGAACACACTGCAGCACAGCTGGCAGCACAGCTTCACTGAGAGCTGCTCCGCAAATACCAGTGGCTCCTAGAACCAGGGAGGGCAGGTGAGGGCAGGCCCAGGGGTGCTGACATGGGTCGGGGAACCCTGTCCCCTCCCCCCACAGGCTTGGGCTGCCCTCTCAGGGTAGAGGCACCATAGCTGGGGTGTATCCCAGGAGGAGCCTGCTAAGGCTAAGGGCTAGATCTGAATTGAGGGTGGCCAAGCAGGGAGGACTCCTCTAGCTGTGTCCTCGGCCTGCCAGCACCTATCCTCTACGTGGAATGGCAACAAGAAAGGGCCCACGTGGTTTCCTGAAGCTGGTCCCTGGGCAGCCCCTGGGGTTGGGGACCTGGCCTGGGGTCCTTGGTGTGGACCAGAGAAGTTGAAGGGCTCTGATGAGGTCCTATCACCCCCTCATTGTGCCTAAGGGGAAAGTGCCCCTGACCACTGCACAGGACAGTAAGGGTCCTTTGGAATCATCTGCACTGAGCCCACCCTGTGACCACCACACCTACCGGCTCCTCCTCCTCCTCAGGCAGCGAGAACGTGGAGCGCAGGGACATGCTGGACTCGGAGTGCAGGGAGCGAACGGAGATGGCAGAGTCAGAGCGGCGTGGGGTGTTGATGGGGGGCTGCAGCATGGAGACAGGCACCCGTCAGCCAGGAGGAGGGCGGGGCCACGCCCCTGTGTACACTGAGGGCAGTGGGGCCCCCAGGGCCACACCATCCTAGTGGGTGCTCACTCAGGCTGCAGGGACTGTGGTGTGTGTATAGGGAGCCAGTGCAATGCCCAGGCCCCCTCCTGCCCAGCGGTCCAGGCCCTGTTGGGCCGCCCACTCACGTCTGCCAACTTTCTTTGTGTAAATGGAGAGACTTCCTGCTATTCAATTCTGCGAGGACACGCTAGCCCTGCTTCCTGCTTCCCGTGAGGGAATGTGGGCTGCAGAGGGGGCATCTCCAGCAGCCAATCCCAAGGCAGCGGCAGCCCTGGACTGCTGGAGCGAAGGGAATGGAAGGCTGGCCGGAAGAGGCTCCAGGTCCTCCTGGCCTCCCTGGCCGGGGACACGGGGCAGGCAAGAGAGGCTCCAAGGGAAGGCCGGACATCCTAAAACCCTGGCCAGCCTTCCGAGTGCAGGAGAGATGGCCACGGGTGCCAGCCTCTGCCAGAGCCGCCAAAGGTGAGGATTTGGGGGACTCCTGGGGCGGGGGCTGTTCCTTCCTCCCCTCTAGGCCTGGAACCCTCCAGAAAAGATCCTTCAAGAGCCATTGCTCCCACACTCCTCCCCTCATGCTGAGAAGCCTCATTCATGAGCCACAAACCTTCTGCCTCCACAGGCCCCTCCCCGTCCTGGCAGCTCTGGGGCCCAGTTGCCTCCGTGGGTGTGGGAGCTGTTGGAACCATCCCCTCCCCACCAGCCCAGGGTGTTGGACCCACCAGGGGCAGAGGGAGGCTTGGCCAGGTGCCGCCAGCTCTTTACAGAGGCCTGGCCCATTCCAGGGGCCGGCTTTCCCAAGTGAGGGCAGCAGAGACCCGTGTCCCTGGTTTGCCCACAGAAGCACCTCCCTCACCAGTGCTGTGCCCACCTCCCTTCACAGCATCCCAAGTGGCAAGTGTGCATGGAAACACCACATGAGAAACAAGGGGAAAGTCAGAGGAAGTGAGTCAAACCATCCCCATGGGCAGCATGGAAACCAGAGAGCAAGAGCAGGTCCAGACAGGAGCTGAGCCAAGCAAGCCAGGCCTGGCCTGGCTCCGCTCTCCATGCCTGCCTGCCCTCCTGAGTGAGGGGGCTGACACTGTCAACCACCCAGGGCAGCGGAGGGGCAGCCTGCGGGGGCCCGGCAGCCAACAGAGAAGGTGCCCAGGTGGCCACGGCCTCAGGGCCCTCACAGCACATCTCCACCTCTTTCAAGCCACCAAGTGCCAGGATCACAACCACACACACAGGAAATCTGCTTCCTTGGAGGCCTGGATGGGAGGGTAGGCCTTCTGATCCCAGCCACACTCCCTGGGCCAGTCAGGGGCTGTGCAGATGGAGGCAGGAAGAACTGGAGCGAGTGGAGCACGTTGTGTGACTTGTCCTCGTGAAGGCCTGGTGCAGTGCCTGGCACAAGTGTGTTTGCTCATGTAATCAATAAAACTCTTTTCTTCCTTTCGCATAGGGAACAAAGGCCTGGCAGCTCAACGTGAGAGGCTGGGAGAGCGGGGGAACCAGGAGGGTCTGTCAGGGGCCCCCGCCAAGGGAAAGCAGAAAGCAGGGCACAGGACAGGTCAGTGGCAAGAGGGCTCAAGCATGCTTGTGTCCCCCGACCCCTCCTCCAGCTGAACCGGTCCTTGCTTCCCCAAGCAGGTCCAGAGCCCAGCACCAAGTGTCATTGAACAGACAGGAGGGCGTGTCCACGATGATCCCAGCCATATGACCTGGGCACCGACAGCAAGGTCCACTCTGCCTTGAACCCTTCTCCCTCTGCAGAGCCGGCAGTAGGGGACTCTCTGGCTTCCCCACAGTCGGCACGGGCCTTGTAGGCCCCTCTGCTGACCCTGTCTTCCTTTCCCCATCTGCTGGGGCCCATCTCCCTCACCAGGAGCCCCTTCGCAGGGCTCCTGCCTCTACCTGGCAACCCACCCCTCATCCTCCACTTGGGCAGCTCGGGGGCTTAAAAAATGGGGATCAGACTGAACTTTCTGTGGCTCCCACCCACTCCAGATGGAGTCAAACCCCCCACACCTCGGGTCCAGCAGTCCCTGGCGGCTACCCCTCCATTAATCAGCCTTGGTGCTCAGGTCTCAGGTGTCCACACACGCCAGCCCTCTGTCCCACTACGGCAGCCCTCACTCCCCACTACGGACCGTAGCTAAGGCTCTGGAGGCTGAGCATCCCACCTGCGGCTTCTGCTGGGATCGTGCCCTGGGAGGGAAGGCATGGTGTGAGGTGGGAGGGATGTGTGACCCAGACCTACCATGCTGTCCTCCTCATCCCGAGGGGAGTAGGCAAGGGTGCTGGAGGAGGAGGGCGTCCTGCGGTGCTGTTTGTATGTGCTGGTCCCATCCGCTGCCAAGAAAAGGGCCAGGATGCCATGAGTGTGGGCCACAGAGGGAGGCCTGACTTACTGTGCCCATGCTGGCTCCCACTGCCTCCCTCTGGATTTGAGGGCAACTTGGCTAGGGCTGGGCTGGGGGGCAACTGGGAAATAAAATACACAGGGCTCAGCATGAAATGGCCCAGTGCCTTCAGTGAGCGCCCCGGCCTGCTCTGTGGACCATCGCTAGCTCTCAGCCCTCCCCAGTGCCGGGCAGGCGGGGAGGGCACAGGCTCAGGTGGCCTCTCCAGGTCTAATCACTGCTGCTTCCAGGCAGACTGGGGGTGATGGTGGAAGGGTCTTCTCTCAGGCTCTACAACCAGCTCCCAGCACTCAGCACCCAGCCCGGCCCTGGGGCCACTTTGCCCAGCTGAGGCTGAGGTCAACACCTGAGTAACCACACCTAGGGTCAAAGGTAGGAGCTGGGATATCGTCTTATCTGACCCTTGAGGTAACTCTGCCGAGTGGGTTATCTGACAGCCTCAGTCCATAGAGGAAACTGAGGCGTAGAGAGGTCTGAAGCTCCTCAGCTGGCATATGGAGAGGCCGAGACGGCAGCTCATTTCCCACCTCCTCCCCTGGCTCCACCACAACCCGGAACTGGCCACCAGCCTTCTTGCTTCCTCCAGGGAAGGCAGCTGGAAGCTCTCGCCCTCCTCCTACGCCTGTCACCCTGGCTGCCCTAAGAAGGCACTGGTCAGGGGTCTATGTGGGAGCCAGGGAGCCTCCCTCATAGCCCTGCAGGCGGCTGCCAGAGGCTAGGAATGGCAGCCACTGGCCTCAGGCCCCAGCCGGGCCCAGACGTCCCAACAACCAGCTCTGAAGGCCTGGGCTTATGATACAGGCTTCGATAGGCTACCCTGTCACTGGGCCTCACCCATCTGCAATAAGAGGGGCCAGACTAGGCAACTGTTCATGCCCAGCTCTGACCCATCCCTGTCACCGAGTGGGTTGCTGGGTGGGAAGGAAGGGAAAGGTGGGCCTGTCATTCACTGCCGGGGAGCCATCTCTACAGGTAGATGGGGAATTAAGAACATGATTGGATGATGAAATTAGAGGTGAGGTTTATTTTTCCCCTCAGGAAAACATGTCTAAGAAGAAAAGAGGGCTCCTTCAGAGGCCCTGAGGATGTCCCCAGTGACAAAGAGGAGCTGGTGTGAGCAGGTGTATGCAGTGGCCCAGTGACTACACTGCCACCTGCAGCCAGGGAAAAGCAATTAAAAAACCAATTAGCAGCTAGTGTGCTCCTCCGAGGGGCCGAGTGCCTGACAGGAGGGCCCACCACCCTCGTGACTCTGGGAAGGAAGCTGCACCCTCATGTGCCACGACCTCCTTGAACACACTAGCTGTGGGATCAGACCTGACAAAGGACCCATGAGCACTTCTTATCCCCTTCCCCTGCCTGCTAGGAGACCGGGGCAGGCATGAGCGGGGTCACTGTGCCAAGGGACAGGTGTGCATGGGTGCCGGGGAAGTTGGGACAGCCCTCCCTAGAGAGGTGATGAGCAAGGCACCAGAAAGAAGGAGCAAGGGGAGGCTGGGGGGTGGGGCGGGGAAAGGACACAGCAGCAAGAGCAGAGCCACAGGGAGCAAAACGTCAGACTCCTGCCCGGAGGGTGGGTGCGGCTGAACCAAGCTGCCAGCTCCCACTCCCCACCCCACCCCACCAAGAAGGGCCCCACAGGGTGCCCAGATTCTGCCCAGCTGTGCTGGCCTGGCCTCCCAGGCTCACCTTTGGTGATAGTGGTGACAGCTGAAAAGGCGGGCCCGAAGGTCGTTTCCATTCTGGTCTGGAAAGAGAACTGATGAGACTTGTTGACTCCAGAGAGAACATGGACACACGTGGACATGCAATGACATGCTTTCACACTAACACACCATGTGTACACATCACAGACACACCACCCACACCCACATCACAGCCTGCTCACGGGACCTCCACGTAGGGAGCAGACCCTTACTCACGGGGTGTCCCTTACCCCGGTGGTGACGTCTGGGGTGGGAAGATTGGCAGGTCCCCCAGAGAAGCGGTTGTACCAGGCGCTGTTGCCCGAGCTCATGCTCTAGAGAGGCATCTAGGGTCCTCCGGCAGCGTCTCCTGTGTGTGGAGCACAAAGAGGGGCATCAGAGATGGTGGCCAGACCCGTCAGCTGGCCAGGCCTGCTCCACACAGCAGCCTGCTCTGACCAGTCCACCACAGGGCACACCTCCACCTTTCTCCATCGCCAATGCCAACAAGGGCAGTCCATTCGGGCGGCTCCTTCCCTCCCTCCCGTCCCAGGTGTGACAGGCCTGAGGGAGGGAGGAGGCCTCGGCAACTGGCACTCAGTTTTACTTTCTTTTAAGGCTTAACCCTTCGGAAATGCCCACCCAGCTTCAACCCAGAGGTGGAGAGCCCCCCACCCATGCTCTGTCTGCTCCTCTGGGTCTGAGGGCCAAATGTCCCTGGGGCAAGGCTGGGCACACAGAGTGACCAGGTTACATGCCGATCTCCTGCCACAATGGCAGAGACACTGGCCATGCTCCAGAGAACCTACTGGATGATGTACCTGGAGCCCAACTCCTCACCAGCCTCATCACAGAAAGAAAGCCCCTCTGGGCAGGGGCGGGGAGGGACCCAGAGAGAGGAGCCAACTCTTCACCGCGTGCAGGTCACCCACCCCGGAGACAAAGGACACCCTCCTGCCTCCCAATTGCGTGGCTCCAATCTCAAGGGTTGGTGGCAGGGAGAAGGCAAAGTGTGAACCATCCCAGGACTCCAACTATTCCACCCCCAGAAGAGAGGGACTAGAGAGCCCAGGAGCACTGGCCAGGCCCAGTGTCCTGTAGAAGAGGGGAGAGATTAGATACTGATGACAGCGGAAGAGCTGCTCTACTGCCGACGGCGCCCACCCTCCAGGGGCCCAATCAGCCGGTGCCCTTCCAGTGGTCTTCCCACCGCCACGGCACACAGCAGTGTGTAGCCAGGAGCCCCACCTGCCCCCACTGGGATGAGTCGGTTGTGTTGAGCCACAGGCCCAGGCTTGAAGCTGGGCTCCCCATGGGGAGGGAGGCCAGACTCATTTTGCTCCTAGAGGTGCTATGGGAGTTGGGAGGACCCACCCTATTCTATGGAAGCCCCACAGGACTAAGAAGGGCTCCAGGTGGAAGGCTGCTGAGCCCCCCACACTGTGGGAGAAGGTGGGAGACACACTCTGCCCCCAGCTGAGGTGAGTACAGCATGGAGGGCAACTGCACAGTCCAACTGGTTCTGTCATTTTCTCCATCGGGCCCTCCTGACCTGGCCCACCTGGCAATGTCTCCCTCCCCACACACCACGGCAATGCAATGTGACCTAGGGTCTACCCGGTGGGTCTCCAACCCAGCCTTCAGGTCTGCAGGGAGCGGGCTGGTTCCTGAGCCCTGTGTCCCCACACTGTGCTCATGAGCTACCTGCCATCCCTGCTGTCTCCTTGTCCCTCTCTCCTCATCTGCCCTTTCAAATGCCACCTGCAATGCCACCCTCCCAGCCTTCATGCCTCAGTCCTCATTGGGAAGGCTCTCAGACCCTGAAGTTGGCACTGACACCAGGCACTACCCCTACCCCGGGTTCTGATTGCCCTTTGGGTCCAGCTAGATAGGGAGTCCTAAGAGTTTGGCCAAAGCCTCCCCAACTGTCCATCGCTCCCCCTGCTGTGACTTGAGGGGTTTGGCTCTGTGCCACAGACCAGGCTCTCTAGTGGCTTGTCTGTCCCCTGGGAGAAAGGCAGAGTCTCCTGAGAGTGGGCAGTGCCACGCTCTCAGGCAGAGGTGTGAATATGGGCTGTCGGGGAGCCTCGCCTCCAGCACCGCTGCTGGTCTCCGCACGAAGAAGGAAGTTTTGAGGGCCACCCTGCTTTGTGTGAGAACACCTTGCCAGGGTGAGGCCCAGAGAGCTCAAAGCAGGAGCTCCAGGACTCAACAGCGGGTGGAAAGGCTCCGCCTTCTCAGGAAACCCAAGGTTCGCTCATGTCTCAGCACCACAGGGCAGGGAGGAGGGTGGACTCACAAGGTCACTAGCTGAATTGACCTGCATTTACAATCCATCTGCTCCCTCCACTGCAAGCACCCAGGGCCAAGAGGCCAGCTGATGGCTCCAGTGAGCAGTGCCTGAGGTCCGGGGCCAGGGCACCAGCAGGCATTCCCCCGGGACCACGGCCAGCCCACCAGCCCCTATGGGTCCAGCCTGCCCAAGTGCAGCCTGGGAGAGCGGGCGTCTGGCTGTCCCTCACTATAAAATGAAGTAAACAGAAAGGCATGCGGGGCTCACTGGAAAGTCCCGGGAGGCCAATAGCGGCCAGGCCCACAGCCCTGACACACAGCCTGGTGAGGGACCTACAAGATTGGCTCACCAGTCAAGCTGAGCCAGGGAAGGAGGGAGGGAACCATTTCCGGGTTCACACGGGTTCAGCATACAGCCCCAGCCAGGGACTGGGGTGGGGGGCCCAGTGCTGCAGTCCAGCGCCCCTCATCAGTGTGCCCCGCCCAGCCCCGAACACAGTGATTACTTGCTAAACATTCTCCGAATTGAGCAAGATGCTCCCAGGCCGGTCCCCCGGGGGCTGCATTTTGCAATAGCAGTCTTCCCCTTATGGTGTCTTCCGGCCCTGCAGGCCCAAACCCCAGCTACAGGAATGCTGGGCCCAGCTGTCCCAGGGATGTGCCCTACGCCACCCCCAGGGCAGCAGACGCTTCCCCACCCCATGGTCAGCCTGAGGCTCCCAGGCACTCAGAAAGTGGTATCTAGAGCAAGAATCCTCACCTGCCTGAAGGCCTGGTCTCTGCCAAACTGGGAAAAGCCTTGGGCTGAGCAGGCTAGGGAAACCTGGGTGAGGGTGCGGAGGGCCAGAAAGGCTTTCCTCCCCTCAGCTCCCTCCAAGCCTCCACCCCGCCTGTTTCGAGAGACCTCAGGGTAGCCCAGGGGAGGGGTCCAAGGATCTTTGTCAACCCATGTCCATATCCAAGGGGCTCCCGGGCCCTGTGGGGAGAGGAGGCCTGGGAGCCCCTTGGATATGGACATAAGAATCCACAGAGCCACCTGCAGTGCTCTAGCCCCTCTTTAGGCAAGCCCCCACCGGACCCCTTCTCTGAGCAGCCAGCATGGGAGGGCAGGCCAGCTAGTTGGGAACCTCTCCCCAGCCCACCCCCTGGAGAGAGCCCATGATCTGCTGCCTCCACTTACCCTCAGAGGGGTTGTGGATCAGGTGTAGCTGGAGCTCCCACCCACTTGGATCCTGTGGCTGGTAGCCAGGGGAGTGGGAGGCCCAGGCTGGCCATGCTGAAGTCAGGGGCAGTGGGGTGGCCAGATGCAAGTCCCCACTAGGGACCAAGCCTTGCCTTGAGGCAGCTCCTCGAGCACCCCCAGACCTTTGCACATCTTGCTCCCTCTGCCTGGCATACTCTTCAAGCAACTTCCGGGACAGTCAGCTTTCTGTAGGTCCCCCAACCCACCCCAAACCTTTCAGGAGCCTTCAGTACTCTCTCAGCGCCGTTTCTTCCATAGCACCTACCACATTCTTCATCAATTTGTCTGTATATTATCAGCCCTACACCCTGTCTAGATCACTGGTTGTCAAGGGGAGAGGATTTTGTCCCCCAGGAGATGTTTGACAACATCTGGAGACATTTCTGGTTGTCACAACGAGGTTGGGAAAGGTTACTGGTATCTACCGGGTTGAGACCAGGGATGTGGCTCAACATTGTAAAAGGCACAGCAGAGAAGGATTGGCGCTGAGTGTCAACAGTGACGGGGGTAAGCAATCCTACACTAGAAGAGCCTATGAGAACTGGGATCATGCTCTCCACGATCTTCCGGCGCCTGCAACAGTGCCGGGCACACCGGCGGCGCTCAATAAATGCAGGAAGAAGGAATGAATAAAGAGGAAGAGGGAAAAAGAATGGAGCGCGCGATGGGCCAGCTGACAGTCAAAGAAAGGGACCGGAGCGGAAACCCCTTTTCGTCTCAGCCCCGCCCCCCAAGGCTCAACCCTTCGCCGACCCCGAAGCACCCGCCCCCGCCCCTACCGCGCGGCTCCGGGGCGTGAGCCCCCGGCCGGGCGCGCCGCGGGGACACTCACCCGCCCGCCGCCGCCCGGGAGTGGCAGCGCCACCCGCCCTCTTCATCGTGCCCCCTCGGCCGCCGTCTTGGAAAGGGACTGGGCGCGCGAGCCGGAAGTGCTCAGGCGCTGATCCCGTAGGGACTTGTAGTTCCCCGGCTCGCTCCTGGCCCGCGCAGACGCCTCCAGAGCGACCCTTCAGAAACTACGACTTCCGGCGACTCAGATGGCGCGGGACGGGATTGGCCACTTCAGAATCAGTCTATGTAGCAGGTAGGAGTCTGATTGGATCGTTGCATCCGTCACTCACAGGTTTAATCTCTTCAAAAGGGAGGATCGCCCCCCCAAAAAAATGCTATGGCGCTATTGGTGGAAACAAGTAGAGAGCGGAGCGTATCAGCAGCGGGGGTGGAGGATGGTACTTCCGCTGGGATTGCCCAATCGCCGCGGTGGGGCAGTTTCTATAAAAGGTTGAACCTCAGCCTTTCCCGTTCTTTTCGGGATAAACTTCGGGGCTGAAAAGAATCAGCTCTGTGTGCTACGCTTGGAGAGGAACTGAGCACCGAGTGAAGCTGCGAAGCTGCGGGGGTCGCCCAAACCCGTAGGCAGGCGTAGCCCCGGGCCAGCCGCGGCCTGAGCGCCATCGTGGTCCTCGGCATTGTAGCATGTTCCTTTCCCGCTCCCCCACCTCCCCCCCAGTTCCGGCAGGGAAGTCCGAACCTCCGGACCTACGGCTCCCTACAGGTAAGACTGGGCCAGGCCTGCCTTTCCTGATGCCGCCCGAAGCCTATGATGAGTTGCTTTAATTTCTGACACCTCGTATGAAAACTGCACGTGCAGTCTGATTATTTTGCAAGACTGAGGCTTCGGGCCTCCGCCCGCCATTGGCGGGTGGGTCTGGGGGTGAAAACAGATGGGGAGAGTGGGCTTCTGTCTAAATTTCAGCACTTTTTTTGCCTTTCAGTGCCATCGATGGCCTGGTTGGAGACCTTGAATGTAAATCAACATCAGTCAGTTCAGGGACCTGGTGGTAAGTAAGGCTGGAGTAAACCTGTGAGAATCAAATGATCTTTTCATTCAAAGATGTAACCTAGACAGGCGTATGCCATTTTGTGGCTTAACCTAACAGTCCGTATCTACCCGAAGTGCTTAGCAATAAAGCAAAAGTGGTATGAGTTAATTGGGGTGCAAGAGTCTTTATTTTCACACCAAAGGGGACTCCATGGGAGGACTGGCTCCATATCCCTGGGCAACCCTGGGAAGGGCTAGAGGCATGAAAATGAAAATACTGGACCTCCATTTTTGCCTGTAAGGCAAAAAAAAAAGATTTTGTGTGCCTTTTGCCATAGGGGGACGTCATGAGTTGATTTATTTAGTGTTTTTATTGATGTGAGAGAGGGATAGAGAGAGAGATCATGAGAGTGAGAAGGCTAAAGGCTTATTTCTTTAACATCTGGTTCCCTCTAAGGGAATTTTCCTCAAGTGGAACAAATTAACCCAGATGGGAAAATATAACCCATTGCCCCTTTTCCTGTAGTCTGAGGTAGCAAGATTTGTTGCCAGTTTGCTCACATGTTACAGAGGCCATAAAACAGCCCGAACTGGTTTGGCTCAGTGGATAGAGCATTGGCCTGCGGACTCAAGGGTCCCAGGTTCAATTCTGGTCAAGGGCATGTACCTTGGTTGCGGGCACATACCCATTAGGGATTGTGCAGGAGGCAGCTGATTGATGTTTCTCTCTCATTGATATTTCTAACTCTCTATCCTTCTCCCTTTCTCTCAGTAAAAATTTAATAAAATATATTAAAACAAAACATGAAACAATACACAACCCCCGAGAGGGCTGTCAGTTGCTGGCACCAGATCAGGCTCTTAGGTATGGTTTCACAACCCCCATCCCCACACACTGGGCTTTTTGCAAAGCCCCTCAAAAGGTCCGGAAGTCCCACCCATTTTGGGGGGACAAAGAAGCCGAAAAGGTATAAAGGAAAAGCTTCCACCAGATTGCTTTGCTCAGACTTTGAGAGACACTCCTAAATTTGCCAGAGTGATAAAGCTGTGTAACTCCATTTCTTAAGCATTGCTTGGTTTTTCTTTTTTTTAATATATTTTATTGGTTTCGTAAAGAAACATTGATCTGTTGCCTCCTGCACGCCCCCACACTGGGGGTTGAGCCCACTCCCTAACTCACTCCATGTTCCACCTCTTCCAGGTCAAAAAACAACTAGGATCTTTGGCCCCACAACATTCACAAAATAAGTTTGATATCTTTAACTCCAATTGAAGCATAATAACCTAAATCTTGAGTAAAAACTGTTTAAAATTTTAACCCTGCTATTCTGGCTTCTGTAAACATTTGCTTGCTTAAATAATAGGTAGTTATTTTGACCTCTGTTTCCAGAATGAGACCTGGAAACTCACATAAATCACTCCATTTTGTTGCCAGCCCCTTTGTAGTTTTACAAAAGATATTCTTGTGTGCCTGAGAAACAACCGCAAAAATGTTTTCTGTTGACTCAGTGGCTCCGGAAACTGAAACTATCGATAACCTTTAGAAATAGTTAACCGTGCTCAATTTAGCTTCTGTACAAACTGCTTTTGCAGTATAGTTCCTCATTCCTATGCTAGGGATGTGGTTTTTGCCTTTATCAGTTTGTTGCTGTACTCACTTAGGGCTGTGAGATTTGGAGAGCTAATGCCCGCTCGTAGCCTCTGGCTTTTAATTAAAGATTCCTTAATTTGATTCTTTGGCTGAAGGCATCCTCTGTTGAACTCACTGGGCACTATACAACGCACTCCCAAAGAAAAAGGCTGGCAGCTCAGGCACATGCCGATGGTATCCATTGGCAAAATAACCAGCAGCTAGTCGGACAGGATGTAGTCCCCCAAAAAGAACCCTAAGTGGGAATACCAAGTAGACTCCCCAGGCCTCTGTCTCCGAGCCCACATGGTACCAGGGCTCCAAAAGACTGCCCACAAGGCAGTCAATTATGAAAAATTTCAAAGACATTGCCCAAGGCCCAGAGGAAAACCCTGTCCTTTTTCTCTCTCAGCCGAACAGACTCAAAAATTTTATCACCCTAGATCCCAGTTCTAGGGAAGGACTCATTTCTAAACGGGAACTTTATTTCAATCATCAGATGCAAATTACAGAAATTATAGGATGGCCCTCAAACCCCACAAAAGGACTTTTTAAATATAGCCTTTAAGGTTTTAACCACTAAGGGAAGGAGGCCAAAGTACAGAAACGAGAGATCAGGCTATCAGGGCTCTAATGAGAATAAGCCTTCTCAGGGTTAAAAGTCCCAAAACATTCTAATGTAATGGGCTAAGGCCACACCCTTCCCTAGGGCTCTGTCCCGACTGCTACCCTGCCCCCCCAAGGCAGGGCTATATCCCTTCCTCCAGGACATTTGGACCTCTGTTTACCCAGCCTCCTAGGCATGGCCAGGGAAGACTGTCAGACCCCAGGGTATCAGGTAAACCAATCTCTGTTGATTTGGAGGCCACTTATTCTGCCCTACCAGAATTTACAAGCTGTAGGGAGCAGTTACAGGGTTAAGCCTTGGACTGACCTGTCAGCAAAGCCAAAAACAAGTCCCAGCTTAGAGGGCACAGCCTTCTTAGCATAATTAAGCTTGATCTTGTGACACTCCCTAGATCTTTCCTGGGTAGCTAATGGGTTGTGGGAGGTGCAGCAAGTGCTGCCAAGACAAGTGAAACAAGAACATTGTAAATTACCTTGCTTACCTCTGACTATGAAATAAAGGCTCTGCTTGCAGTCTGGATCTGTTCTGTGGTCTCAGCCAGGCACAGAAGATCCACCTAGACCCAGCTTTTTCTCTTTATCTGTCTTCATCTTTCGCCAGCTCTCCCTCAGGCTTGAAGAACCCTTGGCTGTGCTGGCGCAGCACAACAAGCCCTGCTTACAAGCCTATTGTGGGAGTTGGCCTACTTTCTAAACCTCTAGCCACACCTTTAAATTGTCTCATTAAGGAATCCCCTTTAGTCACTCTTATTTTTATATATATATATATATTTTATTGATTTTTTTACAGAGAGGAAGAGAGGGCTAGAGAGTTAGAAACATCGATGAGAGAGAATCATCGATCAGCTGCCTCCTGCACACCCCCTACTGGGGATGTGCCCGCAACCCAAGGTACATGTCCTTGACCGGAATCGAACCTGGGACCCTTGAGTCTGCAGGCCGACGCTCTATCCACTGAGCCAAACCGGTTTTGGCTAGTCACTCTTAATTTCCCCAAGTGCTCAACCCCCATTCTCTGCTGAGACATTTTGTCAATCTCCCACTCCCTGCCTCCCTAATTAACTCAACATCCCCTATCCCAAGAGAGCAGAAAGGGCCTCGAGTTTGTCAAATCTCCCAAAACCTAATACCCCACCAACTTCTCATATAATACCCCAGTGTACCCATAAAAAAACCAGGTAGCTCCTACCACCTAGTTCAGGATCTTTGGGTCATTGATCAAGCTGTCCTCCCCACACATCCCATGGCACCCAACACCTCTCACTTCATGGTCCTGGACCTGAAGGATGCCTTCTTTACCATCCCTTTACACCCAGATGCAAAATCTCTTTGTCTTCGCTTGAGCTGACTCCACAACCCAATAATCCTGTCAGCTCATATGGAGGGTCCTTCCCCAAGGCTTTTGAGACAGCCCCCACTTTTCATTTTTTATTTTTATTGATTTTTTACAAAGAGGAAGGGAGAGGGATAGTTAGAAACATCAATGAGAGAGAATCATCGACCAGCTGCCTCCTGCACACCCCCCACTGGGGATGTGCCCGCAACCAAGGCACATGCCCTTGACCGGAATCGAACCCGGGACCTTCCAGTCCGCAGGCCGAGGCTCTATCCACTGAGCCAAACCGGCCTCGGCAGCCCCCACTTTTCAGACAGGCAATGGTGTCAGACCTTTCCAATCTCAAATCTTGGCCCCAGCATTCTCCAGTATGTAGACTATATCCACCTCTGTAGCTCCTACTGTCTCCTGCCAGCATACTACTACTCTCCTCAATTACTTTGCAGAGAAAGGCTACCGAGTCTCAAAAAAGATAGTAGTCAGCTTCTCAGGTCACTTACTTGGGTCTCACCATAACTCTCCAACACCATGCTATCACCCTAGATAGAAAGGAACTTACTGCCTCCCTTTTTCTCCCTCAAAACAAGACCTCCCCTTGGAACTTCTAGGATATTTCCACATTTGGATCCCCAATTTTAGCGTCCTTGCTCACGCACCAAAAGGTCCATTGACAGAACCTTTAGATCTCACCACTAATAGCCCATATTTCAAAAGACTTCAACAAGCTCTCATTTCGGTGTCTGCTCTCTCTTGGACCTCTCCAAACCTTTCAACTAATGAAAGCTAAATGCCAAACACAACCGTGCCACTCTCAGCCATTCCTAACAAAGATCTCACATTCGTGCAGAGAAATTCTTGACTTCAAAAAAGCAGTTTCTCAAATATGGATCAGCCTTTATCTAATACTAATTACACTTGGTTTATTGATGTTAGCTCCTGTTCCCAATGCTGTAGTATCACTCAGTGGAGTTGTTGAGTCAGAGTCTCTTCCCGAAGGTACTACCTCCCAGAAGACAGAACTGATTACCCTAAATGGTCACAGATAAGACTGTCAATATATACATGATTACAAATATGTCTTTCACATCATACACTGTCATGCTTCAAATCTGGGAAGAAAGGGGATTCCTTTATAAAAATTTATTTTTTATTGATTTTTTACAGAGATGAAGGGAGAGGGATAGTTAGAAACATCCCAATCAGCTGCCTCCTGCATGCCCCCTACTGGAGATTGAGCTCACAACCAAGGTACATGCCCTTGACCGCCATTGAACCCCGTTCAGTCCGTGGGCTGTCTTATCCACTGAGCAAAACCAGTTAGGGTGGGATTCTTTTATTTTTTTTCCTCACCTGAGGATATTTTTCCATTGATTTTTTTTAGAGAGGGAAAGACAACTATTAATATGAGACACATCGATTGGTTGCCTCCTATACATGCCTGGAGTAGGGCTTGGGCCAGGGAGGAGCCTACAACCAAGGTCCAAGCCCTTGACCAGAATTGAACTCGGGACCCTTCAGTGCATAGGCTGATGCTCTATCCACAGAGCCAAATTGGCTATGGCAGAAAGGAGATTCTTAACCACCAATGGCTCCCCCATAACCAATGCCCCCTTAATCCTCAATCTCCTACAGGCAGCACATCTTCCTAATGCAGCAGTAGCCATACACTGTGGGCAGTGATCCCGTAACACGGTGGACCAGGAAGCTGGAACAGTGGTCCCCCCAAAAAACCTCCCTCCTCTCAGCTCCTAGTTACTTATAACCAGAATACACACCTGAGGAACTCGAGTCCCTCCTTGCTCTTGGAGCCACCCAGGACAACCCCTGGATAAGACTTTAGGGCAAATATGTCCTCCCCCAGGGACAAGCCCACGATATATTATGGGCCATTCATGACTCCTTACACATAGCATACCACTTTTACAGCCTTTAAGACCTCATATCTCCTAACCTAGCTTCCTTATTACAAGTTATCACCAAAACTTGCTCTGTCTGTTGTACAGTACCTCCACAACACATTAGATCTCCTGCACTCACCAGGCCAGGGGCCAGATTCCTGGACAAGACAGGCAAAATGATTTTATTCCCCCTATTAAAAGAAGAAAATACCTTCTACCCCTGGTAGATACCTTCTCAGGCTGGGTAGAGGCATTCCCTACCACATCTGAAAAGTCATCTGTGGTCACACAAGCCCTCATACAACATATCCCTTGATTTGGACTGCCCACCTCATTACAGTCAGACAAGGGACCTGCCTTTATATCCCAAATAACCCAAGAAATCTCTTCTACTCTGAATATCCAGTGGAACTTACATACCCCTTACCGAACCTAATCTTCAGACAAAGTAGAAAATGCCAACTCCCTAATTAAATCCCATTTAACTAAATTAAGTCTTGAGACTAAGGAACCTTGGACCTCCCTCTTACCCCTCACCCTCATGTGCATCTGAGCAACTCCCCGGGCCCGATCCTTTCTCAGCCCCTTCGAACTCATGTGGAAAGCCCTTCCTAGTAGGAAATTTACCTTCCAAGGAAACCCCTTTAGGAGATTATATATCTACTAGAGGCCCGATGCATGAAATTCGTGCAAGGGGCTTGGCCCTCACAGCTCTGGCTTCGTACGGTCGGTTGTTAGGCTGTCCAGCCTAATTAGCATATTACACTTTTATTATTATAGATTCTAAACCATGTCGGGCAACTAATGAGTGCATGCAGACCAGATTCTTCCACAACCCTTTACGGGAGAGATCCCTCCCACTCCTCTATAGCCAGGGGACTGGGTCCTACTGAAGGAAATTCATCCATCAAATAATTTACAGCCCCGATGGCAAGGCCTATATCAGGTACTTCTGACCACTTCTATGGCCACTAAACTGCATGGCCACCCCACAGGTCCACTTTTCTAGGTTAAAACAGGTCCCCGGAGCACCATCACCACAGAACCCCCTGACATTGAAATCCCCAAGATACCACAACCACCAAATTGGACCCACGAAACTTCAACTCACCTGCCTTCCAGAGGAAGAAAACAAATGAGTGAGCACCCCTGCACATGTCCCCTCTGTATAGCCCTCAATACTTCTGAGCCCCCTGAAAGCTTACCACCTCTTCCCCAACAAATCCTCTCATCTTAGCCATGGCCCCTCTCCTCCTTCATGCCTGGATTCTAACCTATGGGACTCTTATTTACAAAGAGACTTCAACTATCCATGGAACAAAATCTCTCCCTACCTGGATCCAGAAAACATCCTTATTTGCCCTTGAGGGAACCCAAGCCCTGGAAACTGGGACTAGCTCTCCTCCTTTTCCCCTGCCACCCCTGTTGTCCCACTCCCCTGAAAAACTTTCTTACCTCAGTTCTCTTAACCTCACCCATTCTCTTCTAAACAAATCAAACCCAGCACTAGCTCAAGACTGTTGGCTTTGCCTGTCCTTTTCTTCTGCCTGCATTGCTATCCCGGTACCACTCCTTACGTGGAATCAGGCAAAGGCCACTTTTACCTATAAAAAGGAAAAAAGGAGTCACTTTTCTAAATAAAGCAAATACTCTCCTAGGCAACTATCCTACCCTCAGGCCAATCAGGCTTCTCTTTCACACTTACATTCAAACTCTCGCCACTGTAGCTCCCACCTCCATACTTGTCACAGGCCCTGTCACCCTACACACCCCACTAATTGCCCAAATCCCTTTATGCTGTACAAGATCACAGGGCAATATATCAACAGGCCATCTTCCATCATCACCCTGCAACACCACAGTTACTCTAGTGAGGGGGAATATAGGGGGCACTGGGGTGGGGGGGAGGGGCTAGCAATCTGAATCTGTGCCAGTAACCAGTATCCTAATGCACATTCTTGTTAGCCTATAATTAAATCACTGCCTCTTCTTTAGGCAATAATCTGTTTTCCTAAATACTCCAGGTTTACAAAGGCCATAAACCAAGAATTTAACAGCTTAGCCAGAGGGGAGGTCACTGGCAGCACCCAAGCCAGGCCTTTGGGTGTAATCTCACTTCCCCCATCCCACCTCACAAAGAGACTGCAAGGCCCACAAAAAGTCTGGAAGCCTGGTCCATATTTGGGGAGACAAACCAAGGGGATAAATGGGAGGGACCCTCCGCATTCTGTACTTAGGCTTTGGAGAACGACTCCCCTGAGTCACCATACTTGTACATCTGAAAATAAAGAGTTTTTCCTGAATCTTCCGAGTACCCGTTGTGTGTTTTTTGATCGCCGGGTAAATTCTGAAACACTAGAACTCCTGATAGGCCATCGATCCTAGTCAGTCAACTACCAGGACTTATCAGAGGTCAGTGGTCATTTCCTGTAGCTTGTCTGCTTTACTGCCTACCCAATCATCCAAGCCCAGAGCTTCAACTGCTCCTTTCTTTTCCTCTTGCCTCTTCCCTGGGTAACAACCCATTCTAGCATTCCCGCCCACTTTCACTGCACTAAAACCTCAACCACTCATCCGTCACTCCTTATCTGCAGCGCTTTGGCAACCACCCTTATGATTTGGAGCACAGAACCAACCAGTAAAACAAGGGAAATCCATTACATAACCTCTAATCCACCTTTTTTCTCTACATTTCTCAGCTTGCCTGATTTGGGATTTTTCTTCCTCTGGGGGGATAATGCTTACATCTGCCTCCCAACTAATTGAACAGGAACTTGCACCCTTTCTTATCTCTCACCCAATGTAGATATAGCTCCCAACAACCATTCTTTGCCCGTTCCCATAACCCATCACATTCGACATAAAAGGGCAATACAGATAGTCCCTCTCCTAGTAACCCTAGGAATCACCTCAGGAGTCGGGACTGGCATAGGAGGGCTGACTACTGCTCTTTCATATTTTGAAACTCTATCCTAGGACTTACAAGAGGGCTTAGCCCTAGCCAGTTTGGCTCAGTGGATAGAGCATCAGCCTGCAGACTGAAGGGTCCAGGGTTCGATTTTGGTCAAGGGCACATGCCCAGGTTTCAGGCTCGATCCCCAGTAGGAGGCATGCAGGAGGGAGCCAATCAATGATTCTCATCATTGATGTTTCTATCTCTCTCTCCCTCTCTGAAATCAATAAAAATGATTTTTTAAAAAAGAGGGTTCAACGATATCGCTGAAAGTTTAGTTAAAATCCAAGACCAAATTGATTCCCTTGCAGCTGTAACATTACAGAACAGACGAGGCTTAGACCTGCTGACAGCTGAGAAAGAGGTCTTTGTCTCTTCCTGATAGAGTGCTGCTTTTACATTAACCGGTCAGGACTAGTCAGAGATGCAGCTCAGAAGTTGACAGAAATGGCCACTAAAATTAGAAAATGTCAGTCCAACATGTGGGACTCGGCTAAAAAGTATAAGTCGTTATACCTGACTGCTTCCTTTTATAGGCCCATTAACATTCATATTCCTTAGTCTTGCCTTTGGTCCTTGTATTCTGCGCCACTTTTCTTTATTTCTCCAGGACCATTTCCAAGCTTTCACCAACCATCCATATGGAACCAGAACCTCACCCAGACAGCAGGGGACCAATACCTCACACAGGCTGACTACTACCAAAATCTGCCCCATTGTGTCTTTGGCGCCCCCATCCAGCCTGAAGCAGATACAGAAGAAACACCCTCTGCCCCCATTCCATAAACAAAAGATCTGGGCAAGCAGTGAACCAAACTTCCTCTAGAGCTTGTCCTTCCCTGCTTGAGAACCTGGCCTTTAGACATCCTCCTTGACTAAATGCAGTAACTTTCCATCATACCCCCTCAGAAAAAAACCACCCAGGGTCCTATAAAGGCCCCGACTCCCCGACCGCTCAGGGGTGATGCCATTTTGGGACTCAGCCCATCTGTTTGCAGATGCCTTAATACACTTAAAATTCATCTGGCCTCATGCGTTCCTCCTCCAGCCATCTAACACTTACTAACAGGATTAATTGGCCACTGAGAGCTTTCTCATTGGGTCTTGTGGAGGGAAGTTGACTGCCCAGATTACCATGTGCTCCTTGGATAGCACTGAGGTTCCCAGCAGCCCTGCTCTGCTTTCTTCCGTGGGCATATTCTTGGATCTCAACCTGGTTATGAGGGAGTACCACCCTCTTCAAGTCAGGATCTGGGCTGTGCCGAGAGTTCTAAAAGGGGATTTAAACAGACGAGACAGGCACTCCAGAAAACACAACTTTATTCGCTAGGACTGAAAACAAAGGCGCTCTATCAACAAGGCTTGAAGATTTTAGTGTAAGGTGTAGTGCACTATCAGCCCTCTCAGCTTGACCTCGCCAAGCACAGTCCTCAGCTGTGTGAAGACGGTACCTTCGTCAGCAGGCGAGGGCTGGTGGTCCTAGTTTACCTGACATTTTTGTGATTTACCACATGCTATTCCTTGTGTTACAAAGCCATAGCCTTGGCATCCTCCAAGGGAACATGAGAAAAGATCCTGTTGATTGAACCAGAGCCTCCTAGTGGGTGGGCTGGGAGCACGTGCCCCTGGTCCTTGGCACAAACGCATGTGAGTCTCAGTGAAGTCCTCTGCTTGGGGCATGGTCAGGAGTCCTGCCATTCTCTGCCTGGGCAGCAAGCATGTGCCGCTGAAGACATGGCTTTTTAAGGGGTTAGAAACTGCCGCCTACTAGTAAAAACTGAGTATGTCCAGGAGGGGGCAGCAGGAGCCCCAAGTGCCCTGCACAGTGCATCCCTTCCCACAGTAGCTTTTCCGTGAAGGCCTTGGGGGTAAGGCTCTCAGGCAGCAGCAAGTGAAAGAGGGCTGCAGACCCGCTAGCTCTCTGGAGCCCATTTGTTAGGACTGAGGTTATATAGATTGCAACACAGACAAGGGAAGGGCTAGGCCAGTGGTCGGCAAACGCATTAGTCAACGGAGCCGCAGTTTGCCGAACACCGGGCTAGGCTCGGCCTGAGAGTCCTGGAAACCCTGGGATTGACGGCTGGGTGACAAGTAGAGGGCCCTGCCGGCCAGCTTTCCCTGGCTCAGGGTCTGCAGCAGGAGGCCCTGCGGCCCTCCCTCTTGACATAGTCGTGCAGCTGGAAGTGGAGCTCGCTGGTGCTCTTCATGGAGCGCTGCTTCAGCTCCCTGTGGGACAGGGGTCACCATGGAACAGCGTGGCCAGTACCCCCAACAAGGGGATTCAGATCCTGGATCTGAATCTGGAGGCCTTCCTGGTGACTGCGAGGACTTACTTTGCTATCGCTGTGAAGGCCAAATCCACGTTGAGGCCCATCTTGGCACTGGTCTCCATGAAAGGCAGCCCATACTCCTGCAAATAGCTGCTGCCAGCCAGGTGGCAGCCTGGTGGGGACAACCCAGGCCCTACAGCCCCAGGGGGCACCCCTAGCCACCCACCTCGCCCGGACTCACCTTGGCCAGCTTCTCCCCATCCTCCCTCTTCACCACACGCTCCTGGGCAGAATCCACCTGACACAGGGATCTTGGTGAGAGCTGGCTCAGGCTCACCCCCCTGTAGAGCCAGGGGAAGAGGATAGGCAGGGGTGCCCACCTTGTTCCCTAGCAGCATGAGCACCACGTCGTGCTGGGCATATTCTTGGATCTCGGTCAGCCAGGCCTGTCATGGGAGAGCTGAAACCAGACTGGAGGCTGGTGTTCTCCACACCCCTTGCTTCCCCAAGCCACACCCCACACAGTGCCTCTCTAATAGGAAAGGCCCAGAAATTTAGCCATGGGCCATGCTGAGACACTCCTGACAAGTATCCAAGATGGCTGGGCTAATGGAGCTGGAAGGTCACCCAGGCCACCTTCAGCTCATACTCTAAACTTGGGCCACCAGGAGCCCAGAGGGGCCCTCCTTCCCCCTCCCTGCTGTCAGTAGAGTCCTCAGACCATCTACCTAAAAGAGTTTGGAGTGGGACCAGGACCCATCATGGCCTCTCACACCACACACACTCACCAGCCCAGAAGGAAGCCACTGACCTGGATGTTGTCAAAGGAAGCCTTGTTGGTGACATCATAGAGCAGTAGCAGTGCTGGGGGCAGAGGGCCAGTGAGGACACCTCCAGTCACCCACAACCCTCCTCTGAGCAGAAGCCTAGGGAACAGGGCACACACAGACACAGACCACAGCCCCGACTCCTTGGCCTGGGACACTGCCCGTGAGCTCACCATGTGCATCACGATAGTAGGCATGGGTGACACTGCGGAACCGCTCCTGGCCAGCTGTGTCCCAGATCTACAGTGACAGGGACAGGCCGGTGGTCAGGCCTGCCCAGTCCCTCCTGAGTGCCCTCAACTCACCCTCCCCCAGGTGCCTCACCTGCAGCTTCACCTTCATGCCATCCACGTCCAGAACTTTGTTCTGAAACACAACCAGCCAACTCCAGTAATGGGCCCAGTGCCATGTTCTGGCAGGGGCCAAGGGGTGGGGGAGGGGAGAGGCAGGCAGTGCAGGACCAGGACTGAGCCTGAAGTTGATGAGCCCCTGAATTGACTCTGCCCCCAACACCCACATGGTTCACCTCCCTCTTTCCACCAGGAGGTAACACTTCCCCTGGAACCCAAGTCCGAGAGTCAACCCAGCTCTCCCTGGTGCCTTTGGGGAGCCCCTCCTGATAATTCATGCTCAGAGGGCACCAGCCTCTCTCCTGCTCAGATGGCCATAGACTTGCAGGGTGTCTAATTCTGGGCCAGGTTGTCCTTCCTCTGCCCACCCTGCAGCCTGGCACATGGCCCCACCAGCTCCACTGCCCCTTGCCACCACCCACCACGGTCAGTCACTGACTCCAGTTGCTCTGACCCTCTCCCAGCACCTCTCAAGCCCAGCCCCCTTCACCCTAGCCTGCCCTCCTCTCCCTGGTACCTACCGATTCAGCCTCACCCCACACACCTGTCCCCTACACGCTCCCCAGAGTGTAGACCCCAGCCCCCTTACCAAGGACTGGCATCTCTCAGCTCTGCAGGTGCTGCTCCTTTTGCTTAAAGCCATTTGCGTGATATTGGAAGTCACCCACCGTGTGATCACAGGTCCACTACGAGTTCTCTGTGCTTCAGTTCTCCCATCCACAAATGGAGATAACCAGGCACCCATCACATAGCTGCTCCAATGACTTTATGAGTGACTATGTGCAAAGCACTGAGAACTGTCTGGCCCAGAGTGACAGCTAAGAGCATTTGTTCTAATCTATTTGATTTAATGTATTTATTATTGATTTTAGAGAGGGAGGGAGGGAGAGAAACATCAATCAGTTGCCTCCTAGAAGTGCCCCAACTGAGCCTGGGCACATTTGTTCTGATTTAAAAGCTGCTCTCCACATGGGGATGGCAGTTCTCTGAGGACAGGGCCCAGTGCAGTAAACAGAGTGCAGAGCTCTGCCTCGTACACAGTGGGTGCTCACTGTGTGTTTGCTGCCTGGCCATGCTCTCTAGTCAGCCCTAAAGGTTGTGGCCCAACCCTGGTTTCCATTTGCTGGGTGGGGATGAGGGGTGGCTGGAATGTCACTGTCTCCCTTTTCCCAAACTGCTGCTGTCAGGCGCTTCTGGGTCTCCAGGGAACCAAGCCCAGCCATCTGCCAGGCTGGGGAGGACACCCCGCCTTCCCTGCCGCCTGGAACAGAGGTATGAACCAACTGCCTCACCTCCCTCACCACCTGCCCCGGAGCCAAGAGGGAGGTGAGAAGGGGGAAGTAGGGCCAGAACAGGCAAAGGACCGCCTGCCCGGGGGCTACACAGCCCCTCTGACACCTCAGCCTTTACACTTCCTCCCAGAGGACTGGAGGGGACCTTGTCCCCCTAAAGAGGGTAGAGAATGGCCCCCAGACTGGAGGGAACCCCCCTTTGCTATCTCCAGAATGGGCCTCCCTCTCAGCCTCAAAACAACTGGGTCTAATTAAAGGGTGAGAAAAATGCAAATTCAGGATTTGCAGAGAACACACCAGCACTTAAACAGCACCTCAGCACTGGCACGCGGAATTTAGACTGATGGGCGGAAGTGGGAGCTCTGATGCTGGAGCCCTGCAAGCCTCAGACCCTGGTCCCCATCATTTCCTACTGACCCCATAAGCTGCCTGGGGTGCTGTAAGGGCTTTGGAGCCAAGAATCCAGGGGCACCCCCAGAAGAATCCCAGGATACAGCCCTCCTGCTAGGGGTGGTAAGGGGACTGGCAGGGGAGATTAGCTGGGTAAGAACATTTCCCATGAGCCTCCTCACCCAGGGGCAGGGACCTCTGCCCTAAGCAACCCCTCAGTGTCTAGATCAGTGATGGGCAACCTTTTGAGCTTGGTGTGTCAAACTTCGCCAAAAGACTGAGCATAACTCGGGTAGTGTGTCATTTTGAGGAAAAAACATTATTTCGCACATGTTTCATCCTCAGGAGCAGCAAATGTTTCATCCTCGGCATGCGGCCGCCTCAGCGGCCACGTGTCATCAGAAATGGCTACGCGTGTCAGTGCTGACACGTGTGTCATAGGTTCGCCATCACTGGTCTAGATAATACCCTTTCCTCAGCTGCTGGATGGGTGTGTGTTCAAGGGCCACAGCCACCTGTCCTGTCGGTCCCGGATGGCCTGCCTGGCACCTAAGTGGGGCAGCAATGCTGGCCTTCCAAGTGAACATGGACCTTGAATTCCCTCTGACAGCGCTGGGGGCACCAGTGACCACCTGCCCAGAGGCACCGGTTAGAGCCGCAGGGTGTGCTAGCCCAGGCACAGGGATGCCATCTCTGCTTTGGTTGGATGGAGCCACCATCTGTCTCCAACACCCTAGGGCTTTCAGAAGGCAGGCAGCTTGATGGTTATGGCATTCCACCTCAACCACCCTGACCCTGGGAGCCAGGGGTCCACCGGGGACCTCCACCTCATGAGCCTGTGAGTGCCACAGGGTAATGGAGAACCAGCTGCCAGGGGTGTTGTGAGAACTCAGTGAGCTGGTGTTGGGGGCCCAGGACATCAGTCTCCACTCACCCGAAAGTCGATGCCCACAGTGGAGATGAAGGTCCCTGCTAGGAAAGCCCCATCCTTGAATCGCACAAGCAGGCACGTCTTCCCCACGCCGGAGTCCCCCACCAGCATGACCTGAGGTGAGCAGGAGGGGCAGAGGTGTTAGGGCAGAGGGGACCAGAGTGCAGGCCCACTCAGAGGGGTGTCTAGTCTTCCCTGAGCTGGCCTTGTCAGAGAGAGGCTGTGAGTGAGGGGCAGGAATGGAGAGAGGCATCCCTGGCCCACAGGTGGACCCCAGGACTTGGGTTTAGGATGGGGGTGGGGGTGGGGACGACACAGTAGCTATGATCCCAGCTGGCCTGCACCTCCAGCCAGCTTCTACCTACGTCTACAAGGTTCTGTTCCCTCTACCCCAGAAAGAGGCCCATCTCAATCAGTAGGGAGTGGGGGCAGATGCCTCCATCCAGGGCCCTACCTGACCCCCACCCCTCAGCCCTGAGCACCATGCCTGATCTAGAAGGGAGCATCTGGGGTGCAGAGTCTGGGGGGTTGGTGGCTAGGGACCTCCTAGGAGGCCTGTGGGGGCCTCTATGCCAGAGGGTTTCCAATCTGGACCAGACTCAGGAGGAATGTGCCACTTGAGGGTCAGATCTTGTCAGAGGGGCCTAAGTCAGGTCTGTGGATAGGAAGGGGCAATCAGGCCTAACCCCTCCTCCACCCCTTCAGTACCCCTCCCCGGCCTGCTGCCAAAGGCCCCCAAACCCAAAGATGGCCCTGCCACCCCCCACCCCTGTGCCACACACACACACACACACACACACACACACACACACACACACACACACTTTCACAGGCTTCTACAGCCCGGGGGGTGAGGGAAAGCAGCATATGGTAAATAACGAGATTGGGGCCCCGGCGGGGGAGGAGACATTGTGGAGCGGGTAGAGAGCACCTGGATCTGACTTCCGCAGGACCCCTTATCCTGCCCCGCCATCTGGGGGTAGGGTGGGGGGCAGGCCAGTTGGGTATCCCAAACCCAGGTCTGACAGCTGTGTGTGTGTGTGTGTGTGTGTGTGTGTGTGCGCGCGCGCGCGCGCGCGTTGCGCTGTGCCAGCCGTGCCAGCCAGCTCCGCGGGGCGAGGGATTCGCAGGGCCCTGCACCCCTGCCCCGGACAGCCTCCGGATCAGCTCCCGCCAGACACCACCTGCTGCCGCTCGCATGGGGGGTGGGGGTTTGCCCGGCTCACCTTGAAGGCGACATCGTAGAAATCGCCACCACTGCCCAGTGAGGGCCGGCCGGGCTGCGGGGGCCCGTTGGGCGGCACCTGGGGGCCGAGGCGCACAGTCCCGGGGCGCGCCGCCCGGGGCCCGTTGGCAGCGGGTAGCACTGAGGCAGTGGGCGCGCTGGCCCCCTTGCTCTTGGGAGTCTTCTTCCTGGACATGGCTTGCGGGTGGGCACTCAATGCACTCCCACTGCAGTCGCCGCGCACGCACACTCGGCCGCCCTGCTCCCTGCTCCCACGGAGCTCGACCCGGACCCGGACCCGAACCCGAACCCGTCCCGTGGCGGCGGCCGGGGCATCCTGGGCGCTGGGCTCTCCACAGCCCCACCCCCGCCGCCCCACAGCCCCGCAGCCACTCAACCCCGGCCTCTCGCCGCTGCCACCAATGGCTGTGCGGAGGCGGGGCCATGCAAATGAGCCGGCCTCCCCGGAGGCGGAGTCGGGAGGACCCCCCCACACCCCCACCCCCACCGCACAGCGCTGAGTGAGCGGGTCTGTGCGCCTCTGCCTGGTGGGCGCAGCTCCGCGGCCGCCTCGTGGCCTGGCAGAGGTTTGGGCAGTGGGCCTGGGTGAGGGAACACCCCGAGTCCTGCCGCTCCTCGGCGCGCTGTGTGCCACTACTCCCCGCGCTGCCTCTTGCCCAGTGACCCCCATGGACCATCTCCGGGCCTGGGGCAAGGGGAATACTCTGAGGTAGGGGGCGCTGAGGCAGTGGGTCTGCATGGGGGGTGGGCACCCTGGATTCTGTTTCTTCTCAGCCAGAGATGCCACCTGGCCTGTTGCAGAGCCCCCCTCTCTCCAGGGCAGGCGGGTCCAGGAAGCTCCAACACTTGGTCTTGGCAAACAAACGCCGCCGGTGTACCAAGGGCTGGGGCTCAGGTGACAGCTGGTTATCGGAGGCAGAACTTAACGGCACCGCACCGCTGAGCGTCAGGGCTGAGCTGGCAGGGGCCCTCCCCCACAGCGCCTGCCTGCTCGGCTGAAGTCGTGGGAAGTCAGTGGTGTCACAGCCAGCAGCAGGGCCTCTGCTCTCAAGGATCTGGTTGATGAAGGGGGTGGGAGGCCCCTCCCCCAGGCAGTGGCTGGCCCTTGGACTTCCATCGCCAGGTTCTGGCCCCAAGCAGGCCAAATGCTGATTATCAAAACCCCACACTGGTCCCTCTCCAGGGTCTGACACCTTCTCCCCACCCGGGCTGCCTAGAGTTCTGTCCCGAGACCTCCCCCTTGGTTTTGAGATGGTAATGGAATCTAGGAATAGTAAACCAAGATGCCCCTCATCCAGGGTTTAGGGATAGTAGGTGCAGACAGAAGGGCAATCTCTGTTCCATACTCTTCTGGGAGCTGGAGGGATGACCTTGCTGTCCACCCTCCCCCTCACCCCCCAGATGTGACAGCTATCACTGGAACCCTGGGCCCTTCTGAGGCCTGAGCCTTGTCAGCTGGCAGTGCCCAGAGCGCAAATACTTATGCTGCTCACAGGCTCAGAGATCTAGGAAAACACAGATGGAGAGAGGCTGCCCAACAGAGCAATTCCTCCAGAGGACCTGGCAGGGACCTGCCGGGGAAAGGCTGTGGAAAACTGCCCGTCATTAACATCACCATGGGCCAGGCACAGGTCATTTTCAAAACTGTCCACGAGGTGGGTGCTGCTGCTTTGATCCTCAGTGTTAAGATGGGAAAACAGGCCCAGAGAAGAGAAAGGAGCGGTCCAAGGTCACCAGGCTAGGGAGTGACAGAACCAGGATTTGCATTTGGGAGCTCGGGTTCCAGAGAGCATAATTGTCTCATGGCAGGGTGGAGCCAGGTCCCCTGGAGACCCACCCCTCATGGCCGTGTCATAGCTGGGGTACAAACCTGGGGAAGCCCCTGGCCTCCCTTCCTGACTCATTCCCCTGGCCTCCCACTTTTTCCAGACCAAGGAATGACCAAGTATGAGGGTAGTGGGACTTGGGGTGGGACTGTTGGGCTCCCACTGCTGTGGCCCTGGGGACTCCAGGTGTCCCACCCCTAGGAGGCCAACTTCAGGGCGGCTGGCCAGGGTCTCAGCTAGCCAAATGTCCACTGGCCCCAGGGTCCTAGGCAGTGGGCTCCCTGCTTCCTTCTGACAGCCACTGCCCAGAGTGTCCCCCCAGGCGTGGAGCCATGTGGAGTTTGGGTGCCCTTAGAGGTGGGGGCTGCAGGTAGGGCAGTCTGAGTTGGGGTAAAGGGGAGCGAGTGCTGATGGGGTGACCAGGAAGAGAGGAGGTAGGCATGTTAGGGGTGTGGGGGGAGAGGCCAGGAGGGGAGGAAAGCTGAGAGCAGCAGAGCAGAAAGGCTTATCTTGCAACCTTTAAAATGAGAATAGCTCTAGCTGGCTTGGCTCAGTGGATCATTGGCCTGCAGACTGAAGGGTCCCGGGTTTGATTCTGGTCAAGGGCACATGCCTGGGTTGCAGGCTCAATCCCCAGTGGGGATGTGCAGGAGGCAGCCGATCCATGATTCTCTCTCATCATAGATGTTTCTATCTCTCTCTCTCCCTCTCCTTCCTCTCCGAAATCAATAAAAATATATTTTTAAAAAATAAAATTAGAAGAATATATGTACAACTCCAGGTCTCTGAAAAAAAGGAGTTCTGGGCCCCTGCATCACAGCACCCCCTTGCTTCTCTCCCTCTTTTTTTCATCCTCACTTGAGAGCATGCTTAGAGGAAGAAAGAGAGAGAGAGAGAGAGAGAGAGAGAGAGAGAGAGAGAGAGAGAGAGAGAGGCGAGAGAAATATCAACCAGTTGTCTCCCATGTGTGCCTGTATGCACCTGTACACGCCTGTATGCTCCCCAACTGTGGATCAAACCTGAAACAAATATGTGCCCTGATTGAATTAGAACCGGCAACCTTTCAGTGCACAGATGATGCTCAACCAACTGAGCCACTCTGGCCGGGGCCCCCTTGCCTCTCTTGCCTTCCAGCAGTCCTCCTAATCTGTGATCGTTATGTGTCTTGGTGCCTCTGTTTGCCATCTGTAGCACCCTCTGGAATGTAAGCTCTCTGGGCACAGGAAGTCTCTTGTCTTAGTCACTGCATATCCCTGGCGGCTGGCCCTGGGCCTCAACAAACAGTTATTAAATTGGTGAAAGAAGTATGAGTTAGGAACATGGCACCTACTTCAAGAGCCATGCCTCTAACAAGGATTTGAGGCAGAATGTGCTTCACCAACGATAAGACTAGGGTGGGCAGGCTTTGTGGAGGAGGGGCATTTTCTCTGGGTTTTTAAGGTGGAGCAGAAGTCTAACAGAACAGGAGACAGAGAAACTTGCCAGGTGGAGGGAGTGGATATGTGCAGGCTCAGAGTGCCATTAGGTGGTCACTTGGAGCAGAAGAAGCCAAAGTGTGGTCCAGTTGCTTGAAGGAAATGGCAGTCCAGTTGGTGACAGGAGGGGGACTAGATTATATGGCAAGTGTAAATAAATGTATTACCTAGGAGCTTGGAAATTGTTCAGCGAGAAGTAGGGAGCCATGCACGGTTTCTGAGCAGAGCTACAGAGAAAGGACACGGCTCTAGGAATACTGGAGAGCAGCAGAAAGGGAATGGATGTGGGCAGGGGGATAAGCTTGGGGGGATTGCAGTAACCCAAGGGGAGGTAATAGGGACAGAGGGGACCTCCAGGAGAGACAGAATCTGCAGGCCTGGAGGGGAGGCAGAGAAGAGTGAGAGCCCATAGGACAGGGACAGTGGAGTGCTGAGATGGGTTGGAGATGGAAAACTCCTTGCTACTCCTCCCAACCAGAAGGGAGGGTCTATGTTCCCTGGCCTTGGGTGTGGGCAGGAGTTGTGATTGCTTTACTGGCAGAAGTGACCCTGTGTCCGTTTGTGGACTCAGAACTTACATCCTGGCAGCTCCTCCTTCCTGTTTCCTGGGACACTCATCCTTGGAATCCAGCTGCCATACTGTGAGAAAGCCCAAGTGGAGAGGGACCCATTTGCCGACCCGCTTTATGCGAGTAAAGTAGGCATACTGGCGGTGGGTACGCTATGCTGGCAGGTTCCATGCAGAGCAGTTACACCATCCCACCGAGCCCCATCCAAAATGCAGATTTGTGAGCATTTGGGGCATGTTTGTTACACAGCTATAGAGAACTAGAACAGGCTGCCAGCTACGGGAAGGGAACGGGCCCAATTGGTGGAAAAGGTCAGGAGGGCAGCCCTGGATGGATGCCCAGAATCTCAGCATCTTTAGACCTAGAGAAGAGAAGACTCCCCGGCACCCTGCCCCGTGGTTCAGGTCAGGTTCCTGTGGCAGGGAATGAGTTGTGAGCCATAGGGCTGAGCAGTGGCGGGTGAGGACCATGTCCCACTGGGGAGGGGTGCCTACAGCCCTCAATCCTGCTGGCATAGGGCTGGCTCTGCTGAGCAATGGAGAGTCTACATGTGTTCATGACCCAGAAAAGGGATGGAGCAACACCAGCCTCCTTGAGGTCTCATCCTTGAGCCCCCACCCCCAGTACCCTCAGGCCCTGATCTCTGGCCCCTCATGCCTGGGGCCTCTAGCTCCTGCACTCTGTCCTTAGCTTGCCCTTCTGAGTGTCTTACCCCCTGTCCTGGAGCAATATGTGCCATGAGTCCCAGATACAACAACCCTCTAGGACCCTCTGGGGCAGTGTCTCTCTGGATTCCTGTTTCCCAAGCCCTCCAGCTTCACCCCCACATTTCACTCATCCATAGGGATTTGCCCTCAAGACAGGCAGGCTCAGGAAGGAACAAGAATCCTCCTCTACCTTCCAGGCTCTGCTTAGAACCCACTCTTCCAGGCAGCCCTCTCGACTTCTTTCCCCTTCTTGCTCCGTGGACACTCAAATTTGCTGTTCAGTGGCCTCCCCCGGGGTGGGGGGCAGGGGCACTGCCTTTCTCCCAGCCTGTGAGCTTCCTGAGGACAGTTCCCATCCTGCCCCCACCAAGCACTGAATACAGAGCTCAGTGACTGAGCAGGACAGAGGTAGGCTGGACTTCAGGAGCCCTTTAGCAAGGGGGACATGGCAAAGCCCCCAAAGATTTTGCCCCCAGCGCACCTTCCAAGAAGTCAGTCCTACAGAATTCAGCTGTTTGCTATATCAGGGAAAGGAACCCTGGCTGGGAATGGTGCCAGAAGGTAGAAGCTCCCACTGGGTCCCTGGCTCACTGTGTGACTCTGGGAATGTGGCATCCCCTCTCTGAGCCTGTCCACTCTATGAAAGGAGGGTGTGGAAGGAGCTGATCTCTGAGGTTCCTTCCAGTTCAAACACCTTATGTTCTATGAAAGCCACATGATTGTTGCCATGGAGACATCAGAGAGGAACTGTATCAGTGCTAAGTGCAAATTCTGCCTCAAAGAGAGAACCGCCCTAGCCGGTTTGGCTGAGTGGATAGAGCTTTGGCCTGCGGACCAAAGGGTCCCAGGTTTGATTCCGGCCAAGGGCACATGCCCGGGTTGCGAGCTTGATTCCCCCCCAGTAGGGGATGTGCAGGGGGCAGCCAATCAATGATTCTCTTTCATCATTGATGTTTCTATCTATCTCTCCCCCTTCCTTTCTGAAATCAATCAATAAATCAATCAATCAATGCATCTGTATTTAGTATAAAAAAAAAAGAGAGAAGAACCCACTTACCCCAGAAGCAAGTGGTGTCAGAGATGCGCTCCCCCATTGCCCTCAATGCCCCGGTGTAGCCCACTGAGGCCCTGCCCGGCAGGTGGTAAGGTACAAGTGCCCATTCCTGCCTGAATGGGGAAAGGACCGTTCCATGGAGGGCTGGAGCAGAGGGCAGGTCCACCCTCGGCTATCACCGCTCACATCAGCTCAGGTCCTCACACATGAGTACTCTTGGCAGTCTCAGGATGCAAAATGTGCCAACTGTAGAACGGAGGAGGCCTGGCTCTGATCCAGACCCTGCACTGAGTCTCCATGTGGGTGAGACCTCTGGGCTTGGGCAACACAGAACATCTCCAGTTGCCTCATGGCCCAGGCTCTCCACGCAGTCTCTGAATGTCACTCCTGGCCTTAAGGTGATGCCTTCATAGGTGTAGTGTAAATGGACCCCTATGTAGCCATGACAACCATTAAAGTCTGAGCACTGGCTGCCCCTGGGTTGGGCTAAGTGCCTCACTGGCATTGTCTTTTCTTTCTTTTTTAAAAATTATATTTAGAGCCAAAACCGGTTTGGCTCGGTGGATAGAGCGTTGGCCTGCGGACTGAAAGGTCCCAGGTTCGATTCCGGTCAAGGGCATGTACCTTGGTTGCGGGCACATCCCCAGTAGGGGGTGTGCAAGAGGCAGCTGATCGATGTTTCTCTCTCATCGATGTTTCTAACTCTCTATCCCTCTCTCTTTCTCTCTGTAAAAAATCAATAAAATATATTTTAAAAAATTATATTTGAGAGAGAGAGAGAGAGAGAGAGAGAGAGAGAGAGAGAGAGATTTGTATATGCCCTGACTGGGGCTTGAACCTGCAACCTTAGCATATCAGGACAATGTTCTAAGCAACTGAGTTACCCAGCCAGGACTTCTTTTCCTTAATTATAAAAATAATATATGATGTTTGCTGGCATGTCAACAACTAAAAGGTAAAGTCAAGAATAAAAGTTCTTATCCTCCCCAGATCCTACCCTTTAGAGGTAAGCACTATTCGATTTGGTAATGGCACCTGTATCAGTTTCCTATCTCTGCTGTAACAAATTTCCACAAACAGTGGCACAAAACAACTCAAATTTATTAGCCTACACTCAGGAGGCCAGAAGTATGAAATGAATCTTAAGGGGCTAGAGAGTCAAGGTGTCCCCAAAACTGATGCCTCCTGGGGGCTCCTGCGGAGAATCCTTATGTCTTCAGCTTCTGGTGGCTTCCAGCTTTCTTTGACTCATGGCCACATCACCCAATTTCCATTTCCATAGTCACCTGGCCTTCTCTTTTTCTGCTGTCAAACCTCCCTTTTATTTTGTTTTTATTATTTTTTAAATATATTTTCATTGATTTCAGAGAGGAAGGGAGAGGGAGAAAGAGATAGAAACATCAATGATGAGAGGAATCATTGACTGGCTGCCTCCCGCACAGCCCACACTGGGGATCAAGCCCACAACCTGGGTATGTGCCCTTGGCTGGAATCGAACCTGGGACCCTTCATTCCACAGGCCGAGGCTGTATCCAGTGAGCCAAACCGGTTAGGGCCAAACCTCTCTTTTATAAGGACACTTGTGATTACATTTAAGGCCCACCTGTGTTACCGGATGGGGCCTGGACCCGGAACAGGTCCACCTCGGGCCCACTGGTAGTGTGTGGGTTTTTCACTTTGTGTAGGAAAGATATCACAATATGAGTCCAGATGATTTTGAGAGTATGTTAATTAAAGCTGGGACAGTGAAACAAAGCGAGGGCTTAAGGCAGAAGAAGCAACAGGAGAGAGCCGAGGCAGGGCTGCTTTGGCTCACTGAGATATAAAAGTCACAGTGACAGAAGGGAGCTCACTGGGAAATAAAAAAAAAAGAGGGGGGCCTTGATCAATAAAAATATATTAAAAAACCAAAAGCTGAACCTGGAGACAGGTTCAGGGGTTAAGCCAGGACGATCTGCCACTGACCCCTGATCCCCTGGTGACCCTTAGAAAAAGCAAAGATACAAGGCCTGGGCATGCTCTAGGGCAATGATGGCGAACCTATGACACACGTGTCAGCACTGACACGCGTAGCCATTTCTGATGACACGTGGCCGCTGAGGCAGCCGCATGCCGAGGATGAAACATTTGCTGCTCCTGAGGATGAAACATGTGCGAAATAATGTTTTTTCCTCAAAGTGACACACTACCCGAGTTATGCTCAGTTTTTTGGCGAAGTTTGACACACCAAGCTCAAAAGGTTGCCCATCACTGCTCTAGGGAGAGTGTGACTGTGGCTCCTTTGTTCTGAGGCTTTTTATCTTTCTTTGGCTAGCTGGAATCCTAGGGAAGGTCTCAGGGGAAGGTTTTTAAAAATATATATATTTTTATTGATTTCAGAGAGGAAGGGAGAGACAGAAACAATCAATGGTGAGAGAGAATCATTGATCAGCTGCTTCCTGCACGCCCCCAACTGAGGATCGAGTGGGCAACACGGACATGTGCCCTTAACCGGAATTGAACTTGGGACCCTTCAGTCTGCAGGCTGACGCTCCATCCACTGAGCCAAACTGACTAGAGCTCAGGGAAAGGTTTAATAGAATATTCAATAGCTTTGCCGAAACCGGTTTGGCTCAGTGGATAGAGCGTCAGCCTGCGGACTGAGGGGTCCCGAGTTCGATTCTGGTCAAGGGCATGTACCTTGGTTGCGGGCACATCCCCAGTGGGGGGCGTGCAGGAGGCAGCTGGTCGATGTTTCTCTCTCGTCGATGTTTCTAGCTCTCTATCTCTCTCCCTTCCTCTCTGTAAAAAATCAATAAAATATCTTTTAAAAAAAAGAATATTCAATAGCTTTTCAGGTGTGTCCTTCAATATGTTGATTTATCAAAGTGTTTGTATAGAGAGGTCAGGGGTTATTTTCTGGTTAGTTTCTTCTTTTTTAAATTCTCACCTGAGAATATCTTTTCTTTGATTTTTAGAGAGACAGGAAGAGAGAGTGAGAAAGTGACATCACTATGAGAGAGGAACATTGACTGGCTGCCTCCCCCCTCTCCTACTGGGGATCGAGCCCACAAACCGGGCATGTGCCCTTGACCAGAATCGAACCTGGGACCCTTCAGTCCACAGGTTGGTGCTCTATCCACTGAGCCAAACTGGCTAGGGACACATGATTAGGTTTTTACAAATTAGCTTTATTTATGTACAATAACATTAACCAATTTTAACTATACAATTTGGTGAGTTTTGACAAGTATATAGTCATTTAAACATCACCATACTAATTATTTTAATCCTCACCCAAGGATATTTTTTCCATTGGTTTTTAAAAAAATTTTAAAATATGTTTTTATTGATCTTTAGAGAGAGAGAGAGAGGAAGGGAGAGGGATGGAGAGATAGAAACATCAATGAGAGAGAAACATCATCAATTGGCTGCCTCCCATATGCCCCCTACTGGGGATCCAGCCTGAAACCTGGGCATGTTCCCTGACTGGGATTCAAACCAATGACCTCTTGGTTCCTGGGTCGATGCTCAACCACTGAGCCACACTGGCTGAGCTCCATTGATTTTTTTAGAGAGAGTGGAGAGAAGGGAGGAGGGGGGAAGAGAAAGAGAGAGAGAAACATTGATGTAAGAGAGATACATTGATGGGTTGCCTCCTGAACATGCCCTCATTGGGCCGGGAATCAAGCCTGCAACCAAGGTACGTGACATTGATGGGAATCGAACCCATGGCCCTTCGGTCGCAGGCCAATGCTTTAACACTGAGCCAAACCAGCCAGGTCCTGAGAATATTTTTTTTCATTAATTTTTAGAGGGGGAGAGGGAAAGAAAAAGAGAAACATTGATGTGAGATAGACACATCAATTGGTTGCCTCCTGCACATGCCCTGAGCCGGGGCTAGAGATTGAACCTACAACCAAGGCTCCCTTGACTGGGAATGGAACCCAAGACCCTTTGGTGCACAGGCTGACCCTCTGACCATGAGTCACTCCGGCCAGGACAACACCATACTAATTATATAAAACATTTTTATCACCCCCAACATTCCCTCCTGTCCCTTTACAGTAATTTCCTTTCCCAGGCTCTAATCCCTGACTACCTGCTTTTTTTGTCACTACAAGTGGTTAGATATTAAAAAAACAGTGTTGCCCTAGCCGGCTTGGCTCAGTGGATAGAGCGTCAGTCTGAAGACTGAAGGGCCCCGGGTTCAATTCCGGTCAAGGGCACATGTCTGGGTTGTGGGCTCAACCCCCAGTCGGGGGCATACCAGAGGCAGCCGACCAATGATTCTCTCATCATTGATGTTTTTATCTCCCCCTCCCTCCCCCTTCCTTTTTAAACAAACAAACAAACAAACAAACAAACAAAAACAGTGTTATTGAGGTCTGATTGACATCCAATAAATACGCATATTTAAAGTGTACAATATAAGTTTTGACATAGGTATATACTCATGAAACCATCACTGTAAACAAGATAATTAAGATATCCACCCCTTGCACATTTACCATCCAACTGCCCAGATTGTCAGGATATCCAGCCTTGTCCCCAGGTCCTCTGCAGACAACTTTCTACTCTGGTGGGCATCCCTGGGCTAGGGTGAGCTTAGCTGTGGGCTGGACTCTACATGTGCTGTGGTGAGCAGGTGAATGGACCCAGAGCGCCTCTAGGGGGCGGTGTTGCCTAAGGCCACTTTCTTGCCTAATCATTTCCCTTGACCTTGCAAACACTGTTACATAAAATAGAACTTGTTAATTGTGCTGTTCAAATCATCTATATCAGTGATTTTTCAACCAGTGTGCAGCAAGAATTTTTAAAACATGCAATACATGACTATTTAGTCAGGGGCACTGACCTCTTTTCCCCTTAGATTGTCAAATAAAAAATGACAACAGCCAACACAATAGATGTCCGGTGAAAGTGAATCAAAATTATACTTTCTTTTGGTCAAATAGGCAAAAAAATAATATATTTTTTGGTGTGCTGCAGAATTTTAGTGATTAACTTATGTGTGCCATGAGATGAAAAGGTTAAAAATTGCTGCTCTATATCTGCACTGACTTTAAAAATTGCTTCAGCCCTAGCTGGTTTGGCTCAGTGGATAGAGCATGAGACTGAAGGGTCCAGGGCTTGATTCTGGTCAAGGGCACATGCTTGGGTTGCAGGCTCCATCCCAGTAGGGGGTGTGCAAGAGGCAGCTGATTAATGATTCTCTCTCATTATTGATGTTTCTGTCTCTATATTTTTAAAAATATGTATTTTTTTAAAAGAAAAAAATTACTTCAGCTGTGGCCTAGTAGCTCAGTTGGTTAGATCCTTGTCATCATACTCCAAGGTTGTGGGTTTAATCCCCAGTTGGAGAACATACAAGAATTAACCAATGAATGCATAAATAAATGGAACAACAAATCGATGTATCTCTCTCTCTCCCCTCCTACCCCTCACTGTAAAAAAATAAAAATTAATTGCTTTATTTAAAAAAATATTTTTTATTTTTTTTATTTATTTCAGAGAGGAAGGGAGAGGAAGAGAGAGATAGAAACATCAGTGATGAGAATCATTGATTGGCTGCGTCCTGCACACCCCACACTAGGGATGGAGCCTGCAACCCAGGCATGTGCCCTGACCGGGAATCAAACCATGACCTCCTGGTTCATCGGTTGATGCTCAACCACTGAGCCATGCTGGCCAGGCAAAAAATTGCTTTATTTCTACACTTCAAAGGAAGGTGTAATAAAGTCTCCCACAATGATTTGGTGAATTTCTAATAATTTAGCTTTGCATATTGATATTCTATTTTTGAGAATACAGTGGTTCATTATATATTTTACACAAATTATACCTTTAATTAGTGTAAAATAGAGGGGTTATTTTCCCATTTATTATCTTTTGGTTTAGGTTCTTTTTTTTTTTTTTAATTCTCACCTGAGGATATTCTTTAAATTGCTTTTCAGAGAGAGTGGAAGGGAGGGAGGAAGAGAGATCAACGTGAGAGAGACACATTTACTGGTTGCCTCCTGCATGCCCCTGACTGGGGGCAGGAAGCAAACACAAAACCCAGGCACATGCCCTTGACTTGGAATCGAACCCGAGGCTCTTGGGTGCCCAGAGTAATGCTCTAACCACTTAGCACACCGGCCAGGGCAGGTTCAATTTTTAAAAAAATATATTTTATTGATTTTTTTGAGAGAGGAAGGGAGAGGGATAGAGAGATAGAAACATTGATGAGAGAGAAACATCTGATCAGCTGCCTCCTGCACACCCCATACTGGGGATTAAGCTCACAATCTGGGCATGGACCCTGACTGGGAATTGAACCATTACCTCCTGCTTCATGGGCCAGCACTCAATCACTGAGCCACACCAGCCAGGCTCAATTTTTTTTTTTTAATTAATATAGCCACATTCTCCTTATTTATGTCTTTACTTTCCTATCTTTTTATTCTCAGCCTTCTGGGTTATTTATCTTAGCTTGTTCCTGTAAACAGTATTTAGTGTGTTTTCTTTTTAAAAAAATATTTTATTGATTTTTTACAGAGAGGAAGGGTGAGAGATAGAGAGTTAGAAACATCGATGAGAGAGAAACATCGATCAGCTGCCTCCTGCACATCCCTTACTGGGGATGTGCCCGCAACCAAGGTACGTGCCCCTGACTGGAATTGAACCCGGAACCTTTCAGTCCACAGGCCGACGCTCTATCCACTGAGCCAAACCAGTTTCGGTTTTGGCAGTGTGTTTTCTTATGTGAGAATTTTTGTTCTTTAATAGGGAGTTTAACTCATTTACATTTTCATCCATGTGCTTGGTCTTATTTTTGTGTGTTCTGATTAAAATACATTGTTTCCTTTTAAAAAATTATTGATTTTAGAGATAGAGGAATGGAGAAAGAAAGAGAAAAAGAGAGAGAGAGAGAGAAACAACCATTTGTTGTTCCACTTATTTATGCATTCATAGGTTGATTCTTGTATGTGCCCTGATTGAACCTGCAGTCTTGGCGTATTGGGAAGACACTCTAACCAACTGAGCTACCCCACCAGGGCTTATTGTTTCATTTTTGTTTTTTAATTTTTTATTCATTTTAGAGAGGGAGGAAGGGAGATAGATAGATAGATGAGAGAGAGATACATTGATTGGTTCCCTCCTGGTTTGCTGGGGCCAGGGATTGAACATGCCCTAACAGGGAAGTGAACCTGAGACCTTCGAGTGCATGGGGATAATGCTCCAACCAACTTAGCCACACTGGCCAGGGCTCATTGTCTCCTTTTTAATCCTTTCCTGGACCAATCAGGTTTTTTTTTTTTTTAATTTTATTGATTTTTTACAGAGAGGAAGAGAGAGGGATAGAGAGTTAGAAACATCGATGAGAGAGAAACATCGATCAGCTGCCTCTTGCACACCCCCTACTGGGGCTGTGCCCGCAACCAAGGTACATGCCCTTGACCGGAATCGAACCTGGGACCCTTGAGTCCACAGGCCGACGCTCTATCCACTGAGCCAAACCGGTTTCGGCCCAATCAGGTTTTTTGTTTGTTGGTTGGTTTCTCCCCTTCCCGGTAGTTTCCCCCTTTATTTTATGCTACTAGTAATAGTTATCATTAACTGTTAATAAAAACCTTAAAATCAATATGTGATCATGAATTAAGCATTTCTCCAATGCCCCCCTCTCAGAATCAAACAAAGATCTTTGGTAAATTTTATTTTCTCTGTTTTATCACAAAGTTTGTTGAACTAGTCTGGAATTTCATTTTGAAATTATTAATTTCTTCTTTAAACTTACCTATTTTCACTCTGGCCAGTGTGGCTCAGTTGGTTGGGCATCGTGCTTTGCACCAAAAGGTTGCTGGTTTGATTCCTGGTTAGGGCACATGCCGGGGTTTGGGGCCCCAACCTCTACAGGGGGCGTGCAAAAGGCAGCCTATCCATGTTCTGCTTTCGATGTTTCTCTTTCTCCCTCTCCCTTCTTCTCTCTCTAAAAATCAATAAACTATTAAAGAAAAAATATGTATTTTCTTTTTTTTAATATATATTTTTTTATATTTTATTGATTTTTTACAGAGAGGAAGGGAGAGGGATAGAGAGTTAGAAACATCAATGAGAGAGAAACATTGATCAGCTGCTTCCTGCACACTCCCTACTGGGGATGTGCCCGCAACCAAGGTACATGCCTTTGACCGGAATCGAACCTGGGACCCTTGAGTCCGCAGGCCGATGCTCTATCCAATGAGCCAAACTGGTTAGGGCAAAATATGTATTTTCAATTTCAGAAGTAATTCCAAACAATTGCATTTATTCCACAACCACATTCAAACAATCATTTAGACTCAATTAATCTTTTCCCCTCATTTTACACGATTGTTTTTCGTGGGGGTATCTTCCCTCATCTTGAGTTCTTTGTCATTTGTCTGGATTTAAAAGTTTGGGTTTGGAATATAATCCCAGTTTTGGCATTTACCTGCTGTGTGACATGGCACATTTCTTAACCTCTCTGTGCTTTAGTTACATCATTTATTGAAGAGAATAATAAAAGTATCCACATCCTAGAGTCCTGAAGACTCAATGGAATCAGGCAATGAATGAATGGATGGGGAAATGACAGATGTGGGATTCCTCCCTCCTATCTCTCGGGGAAACTATCACTAATCGTCACACTCGCTGTGCCCAATGATGGAACAATTTTTAATTAAATATTTTTATTGACTTTTAGTGGGGGAGAGGGAAAAAGAGAAACATCTAGGTGAGAAAAAAAACATCAATCAGCTGCCTCCAGCACGCCCTCTACCAGGCATTGAGCCCACAACTAGGGCACGTGTCCTGACTGGGAATGGAACCAGCAACCTTTTGGTGCAGAGGAGGACACCCAACCATTTGAGCCACACCCGCAGGGCTGGAACAATTTTATTATGTCTTCATTATTTAAAAAACTGAGATATAATTCACATACCATAAAATCCACCCTTTTAAGAGCACAATTCAGCGATTTTAGAAGTATATTTACAAGACTGTGCAACCATCATCACTAATTCCATAGTACCGTCATCCCACAAAGAAACCCCATATCCATTAGCAGTCACTGTCCATCTACCACACCCCCTGGAGCCATCGATCTACTTCCTGTCTTTACAGATTTGTCTATTTTGGACATTTCCTGTAAATGGAATCATAATCATATGTGGTCCTCTGTGTGGGACTTCTGGAGTGTTTTCAGGGTGCATTCACGTTGTTAGGTGTGTATTCCTCCCACCACGAGCGTTAGTTTTGTAATTAAATCTTTCGCACCCAGAGGAACAGATGCCTCCTCTGCAGAGCCGAGCACGGAGTACTTCGTGGGCAAGCGGCGGCCGGAGAGGGGGGACGCGGTGCCCCGTGAGCAGAGCGCAGTGTTCTGTCTGCTGGCAGGCGGGCGGCTGAGAGATGCTGACGTTCACTGTCCCAGGGGAGGCCACTCTGGGCGTCACCTCTGTGACTGCGGGGACTCGCAGTCCTGCCTCGCCGGCGCTCTGGCGGGGCTCCGGGAGAGGACACAACGTATATTTATTGAGCGTCCACAGCGCGCCAGGTTCTCGGGATGCCGCGCAAATCGAAATGGACAGAGGCGCTGAGAGTGGATGCGCACGCACAGCAGGCGCCCCGAGATCTCCCTCCGGAGGCTATGATTGCTGGTGCTTTCAGTGTTGTGACTGTGGAGACCGCGCGGGGCTGGGAGGCACGAACGCGACCTACGACCGGGAGCTGAGGAGAGCGCGCACAGGGAAGAGTGCGGAGGGGGCGGGGCCTTAGGACACCCCGCCCCCCGCGCCTCACCCCGTGCGGCGGCCACTCTGCCAGAGCGAAGGGCGGAGCCTCCAGACGGTGACGGAGGGGGCGGAGCCTGTGGGCGCCCCGCCCCGCCGCGCGGGGAGGAGGAGGAGCCGGCGGTGGGCCGCATTGCAGCGCGAACGCGCGAGCGGGTGGCGGTGGACATTGCGCGTGGCGGGAGCGGGCGTCACGCAGGCAGACAAGCCACGGTCGCCCCTGGATCCCGCCCCGCCATGCCGTCCGCAGGCCCCGCCTGAGTCACGGCCGCCGGCGCCGGGCGGGCTCGGGGTCGGGGCCATGCGCGCGCTGCCCTGACGATGCCGCCCGCCCGCCTAGCGCTCGCCCTGGGCCTGGGCCTGTGGCTTGGGGCGCTGGCGGGGGACCCCGGGCGCGGCTGTGGGCCTTGCGCGCCCCCTTGCCTCTGCGGCCCGGCGCCCGGCGCTGCTTGCCGCGTCAATTGCTCCGGCCGCGGACTGCGGACGCTCGGGCCCGCGCTGCGCATCCCCGCGGATGCCACCGCGCTGTGAGTAACCCGCCGCCCCGCAATGCGGACCGGACAGTTGCCATGGCGCCGGGCGGGCGCGAGGACATAGTTGGGAGGTGGGGGCCTAGCGGGGAGCAGGACGGGGGGAGGCCGCCGCGCGCCTGCACCCTCTTGGGAGAGGCTGGCCGGGCAGGCCGCCGGCCTGGCGGGCCTCGCAGGGCGTGGGCGCGTCCCCGGCCTCTAGAAGGGGAAACGGAGTGCGGGCCAGGCCTTTCCCAGGGCGAGGCTCCAGCGTAGTGAGGTCGGCCCAACTAAATAAGGAAAACCTGGGACCGCGGCCGGCTGTCAGCCCGCCTGGAGTGAGCCAGAGTGAAACAGAATAATCTCTGTTTCTGTGAAAGCAGAGACATCCCACCCGGTGGGGCTCTGCAAACGCGAGCTGACGGGGGGGGGGGGGCCTGTGGCAGCGTGCGGGGGCGGGGTGGGGCGGTCTCTGAATGGAGACTGCAAACACTGAAGCCCTAATTAGGGACTAATAGGATTCGGACGGGCGTGGATACCCAGCACCTTAGAGCCCCAAAGGAAGCTAGGAGGTGGAGAGCTCTGTGTGGGATGGCAGAAGGATTCCCAGTAGGGGTGTCTGGACAGGGATTTGATGGATGTGTAAGAATTGGCCTGAAACCTAAGGATGGGCAGGAAGGTGGGCCTAGGGCAGGGATGGGGAAACTTTTTTTCTGCCGAGGGCCATTTGGATATTTATAACATCATCCCATCATTCGTGGGGGCCATACAAAATTATCAACCTAAAAATTAGCTTAGCTGTATTTGGTGGAACATTTAATTAACTCACCCCTAGTGCCTTGGCAGGGCCAGACCAAATGATTTCACCGTCCGAGGGCTGGATGTTCCCTACCCCTTGTCTAGAGGAAGGGAGGAGGGAACCATGTATGCAAAGACCTGGAGGCTGGACTTGGTTGTGTGTAGCTGCAGTGTGCAGCTGCAGGGAAGTGTGAGGGCATGGAGGCACCATGGGCAGGGGTCCTGAAGGGCCTCAAGTGTCCCGTCTAGGGCTCTGATGTTATTCTGGGAACAGTGGGTGGGTGGGGTTTAAAACACCAAAGAGCTGTCAGGTTTGCATTTTGGAAGTAGTAATGAGTCAGCCTTTATGGAGAGCTTGCCTAGAGTGAGGTCCCGTGCCAAGCTCTGGTTGTGGTTGTCATGCTTAACCCTAACCCTCTGAGGTGAAGGTACAGTGAAGATCCCCATTTTACAGATGAGAAAACGGAGATGCAGGTGATGCCTCTTGTCCAAGCACAAATACCAAGTAATAGCCAGTACGTGGCACAGCTGGGTTTGACTGAGGTGCTCAGGATCCAGAGTTGGAATAAAAAGGTTGCAGGGGACCAAGATTTGCAGACAGTTTTCCCTGGGGTGGGGGAGGCTCAGGGCCTGCTGATCCACATCCCTGTGGTGCCGTTTGGATTTCTTGGGCACTTCCAGGCACCCAAGGCAGGACTCCATCTCTCCTTGGACGAAGGTTGTTAAATCTGGGGGTGGGCTCTGGCATTCAGTTTTGTAAAATTGTTCCCTGGGTGACTCCAGTCACCTTTAATTAGGGGGCCTGATGGTCAGTGTTTGGATGTTGGGGGGCAGGGAGTAGGGGCGTGTGCTTCTCCTGAGCAATCCAGATGTTCTTGGGGCTTTGCCAGGTGGACTTGGGGGTGGGGGAAGGGCAGGTTCTCCAGGACCAGCCGGGATCTGTGGGGGCTGCTCTGGGCCTGTTGTCTTGCTTCATGCCCACTAAAGCATTTGCCATCTCTGCTGTCTCTGTGGAGATGAGCCTCCTGCCTGCCACCAGTGCTCACATCATAGCATCAGACCCACCCTATCCCTTGTTTCTTGATGCTGTGGGTGAGATTACTTTAATCCCTGGTGGGCTGGGAGTTGCTAGGGATCTGGCCTGGCTCCTGCTGGCTAGTCCCAGCTGGCTTCTGGGAACTATCCAGGGAATAAACAAGGCTGGTGGGTCCAAGGCCAGCAGCAGGGCCCATGCTCAGGAGGCTCTAGGAGACAGTGATGGGGCCCAGGCCTGTTGCCTTGCATGTGTCCCCTTAGGCTCTGCTCCTGGGCGCTAGCGACCTGGCAGAATTCCAGGCTTGTTGGCCCCTCTGAGTGTGTGTGACAGGAAGGACCCTTGGAGGCAGGTGGATGGGGAAGAGAGGAGACTTCATGCTCTTTACACCCTCAAGCTGCTTCTGGGAGATTTCCAGAAGGCTGAGGGCTAGGACTCAAGGGAAACTGGACCCTTGGGTGCAGATGGTGAGGCCCTGCTGGCTCCCCATCTGCACTCTGTGGGCTGCCCCAGCCATTCTGCCTGTCCACCCTGCAAATCCCCTCCTCAGGGAGAGGGAGAGAGATGAGCCTTCTCTTCTCCAAGGGAGATAGGGCCGAACTTGGAGAAGCCAGGAAGTGCAGGGGACCCAGCAGCCTCTTCCGGGAGGCTCAGGCTTGGTGTCTTGCAGCCACCCCTCTATTTGAGACTCCTTGGCAGGACCTGGGTGAGAGTCTGACCCATGTGGGCTCCCAAAGCTCCCAGCCTTTCTTGGGTTAACCAAGCAGCCTGAAAACGGTGATGTCACTCAGCCAAATGCTGCTGGCTATACTTGCAAAGCCTTATCATGGAGAATTTGAACATATATAGAGGTAGGCAGAATAGCCTGGTGAACTCAGGGACCCACTGCTCTGTGGCCTGATCTGCCCCTCCACACCCCCCACTCATTTTTGAAACAAATTCTAGCATCCTATTCTTTGATCTATAAGCATTTTGGAGTGTATGGCAACACCATGATTATATCTGCGACACATGTCCATTGTGTTTAAATTTTTGGTTGTCTCATTTTTTTAAAATATATATTATTGATTTCAGAAAGGAAGGGAAAGGGAGATAGATCTATGTTGAAAGAGAATCATCAATCAGCTGCCTCCTGCACGCCCCCTACTGGGGATTGAGCCTGCAACCCGGGCACGTCCCCTTGACTGGAATTGAACCCAGGACCCTTCAGTCCGAAGGCTGACACTCTATCCATTGAGCCAAACTGGCTAGGGCAGCGGTCGTCAACCGGTGGTCCATGGACCACGGGTGGTCCGTGAGGTCCGAAAGGTTGGCGACCGCTGGGCTAGGGTGTCTCAGTTTTTTATAGTAGTTTGAATTAGGATCCAAATAAGGCCCACACAGTGCAATTAGTTGGTGTCTTTTCTTTTTTTTTAAAAAAAATAGTCTTTTTTTTTTTTTATATTCCAATTTTTTAAAATTTTTATTTTTAATTGATTTTAGAGAGGGAGTGATACATCAATACATCCATCAGTTATCTCCGCCAGGAGCCCAGTATGTGCCCTGACCGGGAATCAAACCTGAGACCTTCCAGTCTGTGGACGACACTCCAACCAACAGCCTCACCAGCAGGGCAGTTGGTGTCTTTTAGAGCTCTGTTGGCGTATGGACTTCCCTTTCATCTTTTTCTCCGTGTGCACTTTGTTGAAGAAACAGGCTTGACAGTCCCTGGGGTTGGGTTGTGTCTCTGCGTCACCTCCATGCATCATCCAACATATCCCTCTGGCCTCTGTTTCCTATAGATTGATAGTTGGGTTCAGAGCTGCATTGCGTGGCGAGTCATATTTCAAGTGCTCTGGAGCCAGGTGGCTACTGTGTTGGAAAGGTCAGCGCAAAGATGGGATGTTCGTTACCACAGAAAGTTCTAGATGTGACAGCGCTGCTGCTCCAGGTGTGGTCTGTCGATCAGTTAGTTTCAGGTGTGGGTGATTTTGGCCGACCATTTCTCAGGTATTGTGGCCGCTAATGTTGGCCAGGGGCCCTTCCTGGGTTTTGTGTACTGTCTTGTGCATGTTTTGTGTCTGGGTCTAGGCTAGGAACAGGGACTCAATTGGTTTGCTGATTAAAATTTTGGGGACCTTAGGATCATCTGTTGGCTGGGAGCACTCAGAGCCTCACTCTTCCCTACCTGTACCCCTAAATGACAGGAGAGTGTCGGGGAGGCTCAGCCCCTGTTGTCTGCACAGGATATGTGTGAGGTAAGGTGAGCAACTCCTGGACTTGGTCTGGCCTGATGTGTGTGTGTAACATGTTAGACTTCAGGTGCCACATGTGATGCTGTCTTAAGGGCTGGCTCAGTAACAGAGGGTTCCTCCTATGAGCCCTGGGCATGACTGCTGTGTGCCAGCCCTGTGCCAGGGGTCTTCAGGACCCACCTTTTTGAGGCTCAGTTATGAGGGAGCCATTGTTAAATCATGGACAGATCATGGGGGGGACCACTTTGGAGTGTCTGCCTACAATGTCCCCCAGTGTAAGTGACATTGAAGTCTTCACAGAAATCATGTAGGGGCTGGTGAGAGTATCAGCCTGACAGAGTCTCAGATGGAGGGGTGGGAGGTGGGGCCTTTACTGAGCGAGCAGGTGGGGCGGCATTGAAGGATCTAGGAGGAAAGTGGCATGGTTGGCATCTTCTAGAAAGAACACTGGCTGCTGTGTGGAGGTAGATGTACTAGGAGGATCCGTGTGTCCTGCACACTCTGCTGGTCTCACCCTCACATTTCCTGAGCTGTACATGATAGTTGGCACTTGGGAATTCAGACTGTAAATGTGTGTGTAATGTTAGTTTCCGGATGAGACACAGAACGCAGATTTGCCAAAACTGGGAACAGGAGGGCACACACCTCCTACACGTGGTCCCCTGAATGGGGACCAGGTTGGAGAAAATGTTCAAGTCATCTATTTGATGAGGGACTTGTAGCCAGAATATATAAAAAAAACCTTTGTAACTCAATGCAAAAAAAGACATATGACCCGATTAAAAAATGGGAAAACTGACATATCTCTAAAAAAGATATACAAGTGACCAATCAGCACATTAATAGATGCTCAATGTTTAGCTTTCAGGGAAATGCAAGTCAAACCCCAGTGATAACATCCACTGGGATGACTAACACCAAAAAGACAGACAATAACAAGTATTGATGAGGATGTGGAGAAATTGGAAACTTCTTCCACTGCTGGTGGGGATGTAGAATGGGGAAGTCCTTTGGAAAACAGTTGGGCAGTTCCTCAGGAGAGTAAACATAGAGGTACCATAGGTCCTAGCAGTTTTGCTTCCAGGTATCTGTACACGGGGAGTGAAACGTACGTCCACACAAAAACTCGTATGGGAATCGAACCTGAGACCTTCCAGTCTACGGACGAGACCTTCCCGTGTGGCTCAGTTGGTTGGGCGTCGTTCCATGCACCAAAGGTTGCTGGTTCAATTCCCTGTCAGGGCACATGCCCCGGTAGGGGTGTGCAGGAGGCAGCTGATCAATGTTAATGCTCTCACACATTGATGTTTCTCTCTTCTCCCTTCCTCTGTTTCTACAAATCAATAAACTATTCTTTGAAAAAACAAAAAACACGTGTATACAATTGTTCACAGCAACATTATTCTTAGTAGCCAAAGGTGGAAACAACCCAAGTATCCCATCAGATGAATGAACAGAATGTAGTCTGTTCATACAGTGGAATATTACTCAGCCTTAAAAAGGACTGGAATACTGACACATGCTATAATCATAGAGGAATCTTGAAACCTTGATGCTGAGTGAAAGAAGCCAGACACAAAAGGTCACATATCGAATAATTCCACTGATATGAAATGTCCAGGGTGGCCAAATCCATGGAGGCAGAAAGCAGACTAATGTTGTCTAAGCTAGGGTGGGGGATGAGGGTAGGGGAGATGATGGTCACAGAGTGTGGTGATGAAAATGTTCTAGAAGTAGATAGTGGTGATGGTTGCACAGCCTTGAGAATATGCCAGACCACTGAATTTATACTTTAGAAGGCTGAACTTTATAGTATGTGAATTATGTCTAAATTAAAAGACAAATCTCTGAAGAAAATACCCAGCACAGCCTGGTCCTATCCCTTTAAAGTTGCCAAGTGCTGGGCTCTGTATTAGACCCTTTCTGACCTTTATCTCATGGTGTCTCACGGTGCTATGGGGGTGGAACCACTCTTGGTCCCATGTTACAGACCAGGACACTGGTCTCTTGGAGGTTGAGTCACTTCCTGGGGTCACGTGACTGGTGTGTTGTGGCAGAGAGGTGATTTCATCAGCGTGCTTTGGGGCATATCCCCACAACTGCATGCAGAGGCCTGGGGTACAGCACCAGCCACCTGGCTTATAAATCAGAGAGAGGTAGCAGTGGGGTGTCCCTGAGTGGGACCAAGTGGGCTCTGGACTCAGGCCCCCGCTGCTTGCCTGGCCCTGCCCTTCCCACCAACTCCTCCTCAGACCTCCCTCTGCCGTCCCTGTTCTGTTCTAGTCCTTTCCACCGACTTCCTGTTTGGTTTTAGGGGGGAGGCATGAGAGCCCAGGAGTAGGGAATTCAGGCCCTGGGTCAAACCTGGTTCGTATCCCAGCTCCTATACTTCCGGTGTGACCTTCGCCAAGTCATTCAGCCTCTCTGAGTTTGTTTTCTCACCTGGGAAATGGGTACCATGAGTGGATACATCTCACGGGCTTATGGGGCCTCAGAAGTAAAAGTGTACGGCCACCCACAGGAGTCAGTTGCTGATGGGCCCAGTAATTGAACTGTTGCCAGAGTGGCCTCTTCCATCTGTTCCTCTCCATGTTCTCAGAGCCCATTATTGTATCCTAAGCACTGGCCACCAGGAGATGGGTCCCTAGGACCTTCCCTGCTGCAAAGCAGACAGAACTCAAAAGCCTGAGTAGATGCATATGTGTCCATGACTTTGTTGCTCAGACCAAATGCCTCAGCAGATAGGAGAAACACAGATAAGGCTGAACAGGCAGACTCCTCTACACCCCTCAGCACTCAGGCTGAGAGACCACATCCAGGAGCCTGGTCTGACCCTGGAAGTGCCTTCAACGCAGAGCCACACAGCTAGTGGGATTCGTCATGCCTAGACCCAGCACATTCCTCTTGTGTTTTTATCTCAGTTTTAAGCCTTTGTTTTTGATGCATTTAGGTGGGGATATGTAAAACAGTGAAGTTATGAGGCATGAATAGAGTGCTATGAACTCCCTTGCGCACCTTGTTCTTGACGTAGAACCCACATGCATGTAAGCTGCCCAGTGTCCCCCGGCACATCGGCTCTGCTGCCCCTCAGCTGTCACATGCACACCCTGTGATTTCACTCGGGGAGCTAACTTGTTATGCAGGTGCTTTAAGGGAAGGTGCGCCTGGCTGTCCCCCAATCCCAGACTCAGTTTCCTTTTCCCAGTTCTCTGCAGGCTTGGCCTGCAGTCCATGCCTCCACCCCCCTTCCCTAAAGCCAGGGCATCTCCTGGTGGACTTCCTGTTAGGACCTCTTTGTCCTCTCTTCCAAAGCCATGCCTGGGGCCACCATCATGTGACAACTGGCTGGGCTAGTTGGTATGCCAGATGTGGTCCTACCCTCAACCCCTCTCAGCTGCCCCTATGCCGGTTGGGTAGGGAGTGTGGAGAGAGACCCTGGCTGGGTTTGGTTTCCAGTGAAGAAGCCATTTTGGATGGAGAGGCACATTTTCCTTTCTGGAACATTGTGTGGTGGCAGTGCCACAGTGAGAACCCAGTGGGCCCAGCCTGCTGAGCACTCTGGAATGAAAACATCCCGTTTCCCTGCCACTGTCTGGGGTGGTGCGGTGTCTGGGCTCTCGGCACACCGGGGCCTGGCCCTGCCTGCCGGGTGTCTGCGTCTCCAGCTGGCCAAGGCGGCAGAGGCGCTGCCAAGTGAAAGGCAGCTGGAAAATGCAGCTCATGTCCTTTTTCCCCGGAACACCTCGTTCTTTATGGTTTGGCAGCCATCTCCGTCAAGGGGCCCAGTGATGCCCAGCTGCTGATGTCAGGGAGGAGACTGCATTTGGGGGCCAAGGTGGGCGGAGCTCTTTCTCTTCCTGAGGAGCCTGTGGGCCCAGGCCTGACAAAGTGTAGTGCTCCCAAGGTTAGCAGCCCCCATGCCCGGAGGCATGGCGCCCGCTCCTGTATCCGGGGGCCACTCTGGAAAGGGCTTTGTACCAAGGCAGAGCAGAGCCAGCTTTTCCTTCTAGTCGAGATGGGGAATGAGGGCCAGGCTCAGGGCGAGGCTAACGGCACTGGAGGCTCCAGGGTCGCGCGCCTCCAAACGGCTCTGTGGCCCTGGCTTCAGGCCGCATCATGCCATTGGCTGTGCCCAGCAGCTGAGTGGGTGGTGGGATGCCGGCCATGCTGGCCTGATGCTTCTGCCCCTGTGCCGGCCCCCGGGCCAGGTTGGGAGAGCCCCGGCTGCCTTCTTCATTCTGCAGATTCTGAGGAAATGATGGTGGGTGAGGGTGGTGGCTTCCCTGAGCCTCAGCATTCTCATCTGTAAAGGGATGGTGCGGCCCCTGCTCTGGCTGGCTGTGACCGGCGAGCGGTAGAGGGACATGCCTGGGGGGCACCCAGGTGCTGGTTCTTTTCCTCTCCTTAACTTGGAAGGGGGATCCCAGCTCCCTAGCTGCAGGTGGAAGCGTGAGCTGGGCCCCTCTCCTGGGCAGGCCTCCCTCTTTCCCAGCCCCTGGCCCCCACAGTACCCTGACAGTGGCTGATCTCCAAATGCACCTCCTCAGGGCTGGGCTGTGTGGAGGACACCCCACAGCTTCATCTGCCTGTGGTCCCGGGGGGATCCTAGCCAGTCGGTGTTACTGTACCAGACACCCATGGCTCATCCTGGTGACAACTTAGTAATAGGATGGCAAAGCTCCTTGAGGGAGCCCCACAGAACACCCTGTGAAATGGGCACCGCCTGCTGTTCCATGCCCTGGGGCTGAGAGGCTGTGGCAGGCTCTCACTCTGGCCTTTCCCTCTAGTTTTCAAGGCTGAGACACCCCCCCCCCCCCTTGCTGATTCCCCGGGCCCTGGTTTAGAGCCAGGTGGGGGCTTGGGCACAGAGCCAATGTGGGTCTGCCCCTTCTCCCTGGCAGGCCTGCCTCCTGCCCACCTCCCCAGCTCATCCTCTCTGCATGTTTTTCTTCAAATCGGCTCTCTCTCTTAAACTTGAATTCATTAAAAGTCATCATTTCCGGCCCTGGACGCCAGCCCCACTCTCCACAAATAGAAGGGAATGAAAACAAAATGAGGTTGTTAGACTCAAACTGGAGCAGGACTGGGCTCCTGACTGCCTGTACCCAGTGCTACAGGACACATTACTGAGTGACAAGGTGGCAAGTGGGTGGCTCTACCTGGCCTGAGGGCTGAGGTGGGGGCAGGGTCCCCTGAGGGGCCAGGACCAGCACTGTGGCCTGGCTTCCAGGGACTGTGTGAGGCGTTCCCCTTGCTGGGCGGAGCCTGTGGCACCTCCAGGGAGAGGACAGGCTGGCCCAGCAAGACCCACTGACACTGTATTTCCAGGAGCTCTGAGGGTTCAGGTTGGAGGGTGCCTTTTTCTGCTACCGCTGTGCTGTCCTGTCCTGTCGGAGGGAGGAGGCAGCTGCTGGCTTGGGAGGAGCAGGTTACATAACATGTGCAGGCGGCCCTTCTGGAGCCCATTCCCCTCAAGCCCTGTATCCAGCACAGCGGCCAGCACTGGGGTGGGGGTGCTGGGCTGGGGCCTGGCACTCACCCCCGCCACTGACCACATGTGTCTGGAATGTGCAGATGTTTCCTTGGGGGCTCTGACTGGCCCCCAGACCTCGCCCGGCATCTGGACTGGGGAGCTCTAGACTGGAGAGCAATCCCCTCCTTGGCCGAGGAGAAAACTTAGGCAGCTCTGGGCTGCAGGGCAGCTTCCCAGCTTGTCTGGGGCTTTATTTCCTCAGCTCTCAGAGGGACTGCCCTTGGAGCCACCCAGGGGACACTCCAGCCCTGCTGTCACAGCAACCTCTCTCCTTGGCCTTCACCTTTACACTCAAAGTCCCTTTCCATCTCTTTCTGCTCTGGTCCTGGGACTCCCTCCCCTCCTCCTCCCCTCCCCTCTCTCCCCCACCCCATCCACACTGCAGGGCTTGGGATGTGAGCAGGGACAGAGCCCTGTGTGGGTAGGGCAGGGGAAGCTGCCTTTGCCCATTGGATTGGGAGGGCCTTCAGCCCCTTCTGCTGGGCACCTCCAGCTTGGTGGTGGAAGCAGGGGTCCCCCCTTCCCTCACTCTACCCTCTCTCTTGCTTGGAGCAGGAAAGATCAGAGCCAGAGGCACAGGGTTGTGCTATTGGGTGCTCAAGCCCTGAAGACAAGGATGCAGGCCCAGGGAAGCTAATGGTCTTCCCCTTGAGAATGTCTGATTTAGAAGGCAGGGGGAGTTGGGACCACCCCTGTGCTGGGACAGACTGGGCTCCCCGGTGACTGCTGGGAAGCTGTTTGGGGAAGAGAAGGAGGGCCCAGATGCATGGGGTAGACCAGGGATCTTCCCTTCTTCTCCATCACACGTGCCTGTCTCGGAGCGGGAGAGGGGACAGCAGAAGGAATGGGCTGGGAGTGAGAGTCCCCATCTCTGTGGGATTCGTGTTCAGTGTTGCAGGCAGTGGGGGCCCCTCCCATCCCTATCCCTGGTGCCTAGGGAGGTGACACATGTCCTGTGCTATTGTGGGTGTGTGCCTGTTCCCAGGTCACTCCCCCCCGCTCCCCAAGCTGGCCTAATCTCTCCAACCTTGGCATCCCTGGAAGTTGCTGGCTTGGGGTTTGCAGGGACCTGGGATGGTCCAGCTCGCTCAGAGGGTGGGCCTGCTTGGCCTGGTGTCTCTCAGGGTGCTGTCCAGCCAGGCTGCTGGCTCTGCTCCCATGGGTCTGGCTCTGCTGTCTCTGCCCACTGTGTGGGCTCCTATAGGCAGCTCCGTAGACCTGCTGTGTCCTGTTGCTTCCCCCTCCCATGTCGTTTCCCCCACTTTTTCAGGACTGTGGGGCAACTGAGTGTGGGACAGGGAGTCAGATTGCGATGACATCACCTGGGGGTGCAGAGGAAGCTGAGGGGCTGGAGAGGGGATGGGGCTGGCCCGACGCCTTGGCGTTCCCCCAGAACAGTGATGGCAAAAGCAGATGGAGATGTGGAAAGTGGCTGTTCAGGGCCTCGGGGCTGTGGGGCTGGGTGAGGACTCTACCCATGTTCCCTTCCAACGATTCTCCTTTTAGTGACCCTCCCGCATGACCCCTCCAGCGACCTCCACTCCAGTGTTTTCTCTGCTCCCACCCTTCCCGGTGTACACTGAGCACAGAAATGGGTAGTGCTGCCCACTGTGCCCCCTGGAAGAAAGTACATGCCCCCTCCATGTCTCCCAGACCCACTTTTTTTTTTTCTTTCTTTTTTTTTTTTTTACAGAGAGGAAGGGAGAGGGATAGAGAGTTAGAAACATCGATGAGAGAGAAACATCGATCAGCTGCCTCCTGCACACCTCCTACTGGGGATGTGCCCGCAACCAAGGTACATGCCCTTGACCGGAATCGAACCCGGGACCCTTCGGTCCGCAGGCCGACGCTCTATCCACTGAGCCAAACCCGTCAGGGCTCCCAGACCCACTTTTTAAAAAATATTTTTTTTATTGATTTTAGAGAGGGGAAAGGAGAGGAAAAGAGAGAGATAGAAACATCAATGATGAGAGAGAATCATTGATTGGCTGCCTCCTGCACGGCCCCTACTGGGGATCAAGCCCGCAACCAGGGCATGTGCCCTTGACCGGAATCGAACCCGGGACCCTTCAGTCCTCAGGCTGACATTCTATCCCCTGAGCCAAACTGGGTAGGGCCCAGACCCACTTTTGAGCATGTATCTCGGCTTACCTGATGGCAGCTGCCAGACTGAAAGGAAAAAGCCTCCTCCCACCCCCATGTCAGAGGGAAGGGGGAAGCTGGGTTCAGATGGGGAGAGCAGAGGTGACCCTGCCAGAGGCCCCATCCCACAAAGGCTTCTGCCCCTGGAGTTCTTGGAACCCACACTCTGGGCATGGGTTCCTGTCCCACAACCCTTGAGGCAAACAGACCTGCATGTGCGAGCACACACTCCCCTTCCAGATGGAGAATCTCAGGTCTCAGTGAGAGTGGTGGGCACCGAGCTAAGAGGCAGGGCGGGGGTCTGACCCTGAGGCCACAGTGCCACTTCTTGGAGTGGAGGAGGCCTGGGTCCTGAACCCCCTGGCTGGAGTGGCTTCTGACTACCCTTGCCCACCCTCTCGCCATCTGCTCCCCCTGTGAAGCCCCCTCTCCTGGCCCTGTGTCCTGCCAGCCCCCGTTCCAGGCCCCCTAGGGCAGCCCGTCTGTCCACTCTGCACCGAAGCTTCCACATCTCGTTTCTCCTACTTGAAGAGCAGAATGAGAGTGTGGAAAATCTAGGGTACCTGCCTGCTCTTGAGAATGGCTTTGTTACTCTGCACCCCTTCCAGCGCTTTCTTTAGATCTCAGTTTGAACATTTGGGGACGGGCTGGGGGCGGGGGGAGGCTGCAGTTTGCACCTGTGTTTCTCGTGCCTTTGTGTGCTGATGGGCTTAGGGCTCTCAAACTAAATCCTGTCTCGTGTCCCCGGGGAGGGGCAGACAACGTCTGGGCCTCTCACTGTGTGTGGCTACACTGGTTCCCGAAGCAGCAGGCTCTCAGGGTGCGGGGTGGCATGGCTGCATGAGCTGGCACCTGCACTGCTATTCGACCTTCTTGCTGGGAGGAGAGCCTTGCCAGGTTAGGTGTCCTGGCATCCTGCCTGGTTGGGCCACTTGGTCAGAGCAGTGGTGGGGCCGCTGTGGGTCCTCCTGGTGGAAGCCCCGTTCCTGTCTGGTCCCAGCAGGAGCTCTGACCCACCAATGCCTCCCCCGCCCTGTGGGACCCCTGTCTAGGTTTGCAGAGGCTCCACCGCTGGGAGGACCTGCCTGCTTTTCTGCCGGCCTGGCCCTTTTGACCGTGTTTGACGTTTCTCTCACAGCCCCTCTTGCTCTCTGGAGGACCGTGTTCTTGCTCACTTGCTGCCTGTACCCTCTGACTGAGGCTGCCCACCCCTGGCAGGCTGAGGCCAGTGTCAGTGGAGCTCTTCATGTCCATGTGCTGCCTGCTCATCGAGTCCCTGGACGGCTACTGCGCTTTGCAGAGAGAGACAGACACACACACACACCAGGCTCCCAGTGTTAGCTGACTGCATCTGTAGTTCAAATCCCCACACCCCCTTAGTGGAAGCCACAGGGGGACTGGGCCAAGCTCCCTACATTGGTCACTCAAAGGCCAGTGGTGCCCCCCAAACTCCCTAGGTAGCCCCCTGACTATGTTAGGATCCAGGACAGTGGGAGCAGCCTGGCTGAGACCCAGCCTTCAGCCCCTGTCCTTGGTAGGTGGCCAGCATTCAAATATTCGTTGCCATGAGGCTCCGTGTCGCCAGCAGGTCTCCAGGGAGGAGAGCAGTGGTCAGAGGGAGGAGCAGTGGTCAGAGGCTGGGTGGGGGTCATTTCCTGAGCCTGGTTCCAGAGGTGGTCCTGGTTGTTGTGAGCTGAGCAGGTAGGCTGTGCCAGGCATCCTAGTCTGCCAAGCCCTGGGACCTTGTCTTCCCCTCACCCCATGACCTTGGGGCCTGTGTGTGTGGAGGCCAGAGGCCTGGGCTGATACTCGGCTCCAGGAGGACCTTGTTTCACACCAGCCTGTTCTCACTAAGCTCCTGTTGTGTTCAGAGCAGGTTGGAGAAAGCAGAGCCAGAGGATGACTGATAGGAGCTGGGCTTCGGGACACTCGCCCACCCCAGGCTGCATGGGAGCTTGGATAGGAGGGCCCGTGGTGGCGGGGCCAGGGCCAGGGATGGGGGTAGGATGGGGGAGGCTTTGTGTTGTAGGATCTGGGTTGACAGGCCTGGAGGAGGCATCAATGGACCCCAGTCTCTGCATGGCTGTGTGGTCACTGATGGGAAGACAGGGTTGGTGAGAGGGGTTCTGAGACATCAGAGGGCAGAGGCTTATGGGTAGGAGGTCCAGGCCTCATTTATTTGGAGACCATGGTCTGGGGTACACAGACCTGTGGGAGCCTGGGGACAGGATGAGGAGGATAGGGTGGTTAGGTGACTGGGGGTGTCTAAGTGGTCCGTGAGTCCCCGTCCCAGGAGATAGATGGGCAGAGCGACTGTGATCTCCCCCTCTGGGCTGGGAGGGAAAGTGGGGTTATTGGCTAAGTCCTTGTTGTGTCAGTCCCGTCTTTCTTTGCACAGATTCTTGTGGGGTCACAGTGTGTTTCAGGAGATTCCCTTGCTCTCCTCTGTCAGTTCATCCACTCCTACGCAGGTAGCATAGTTTAACATAGGGTCAACCCATGTCTCACCTTTCCTTGATGGTTCTTGCCCAATTATGCTTCTCACTGAATCTGTATCTTGACTGTGTGGGGTCATGTTATCGAGGTCATGTTAACCTTGAGGTTTAATAGGGGCTGTTACCATCACTATGGTGCTGGGTCATCCACTAGGGCCCTATCCCTATTCATCTGGACTTTGTGCCCCACTGTGTCTCAGGGACATTCAGAGGCCTCCCCAGTGGCAGCAGCTGGCCCCTGTGTGGAGGGGGGTGAAGTCTGCCCTCCATGGTGTGGGATGGCCTTGCTGGGCCAACGGGAAGGGGACTGGGCAGGGCCTTGGATCTGCAGGAGAGGGGGCAGGGCATGGATGGAGCTTGAGGGGCCCCAGGCCTCTCCTGCCTTCGTTTCCCCAGCTGAGGGTTCATTCCGATTCTCCATTCTGGCCCTCGGGATAGGGAACTTGGGGGTGGGGTACTGGGGAGCTTCCAGGACGGCCTCGGGGTGGCCTGGTGTCCTGCCCGGGGATCCAGTGCTGACCTGTGGCCGCTTTGTTTCCCAGAGATGTCTCCCACAACCTGCTCCGGGCGCTGGATGTTGGGCTCCTGGCGAATCTCTCAGCGCTGACCGAGTTGTGAGTGTCCGCTTTGGCTCAGCTGTGGAATTCCACAGGGTGGGCAGGTGGCGGCAGCTTGTCACCACTGTGGTTATGGGGGCATCCCTCAGAACCTCCCGAATCCCCCCTTTCTTTCAGGGACATAAGCAACAACAAGATTTCTACATTAGAAGAAGGAACATTTGCTAATTTATTTAATTTAAGTGAAATGTAAGTTGCATTTTAAAATATATATATTTTTATTGATTACAGAGAGGAAGGGAGAGGGAGAGAGATAGAAGCATCAGTGATGAGAGAGAATCATTGATTGGCTGCCTCCTGCATGCTCCCCCACTGGGGATCGAGCTTGCAACACAGGCATGTGCTCTTACTGGGAATTGAACTGTGACCTTCTGGTTCATAGGTCGACGCTCAACCCACTGAGCAACACCGGCTGGGCTACGTTGTATTGTTTTTATTTTCTATTTATTTTTTTGTTAATCACCCAAGGATATTTTTCCATTGATTTTTTTAGAGAGAGTGGAAGTGGGGGGCGGGGTGGGGAAGAGAAAGGAATACTGATGGCTTGCCTCCTGCATGAGCCTGGATCAGAACTGATGATCAAGCCTGCAATCCAGGTACATGCCCTTGACCGGAATTGAACCTGGACCCTTCAGTCCGAGGGCCAACACTCTATCCACTGAGCCAAACCGGCTAGGGCTAAGTTGTATTATTTTTGATGGGTGTCAGTGGCTTGGCCCATGGCCCCCCAACAACACCCTGCCCTCCTGGCCTGGCCTTCCTACTTGCTTCCTAGTTTGAGACCAGACTCTGAGAGGCTTTTTGTTCACTTGCTGGGGGTTGGGGGGCTGACCTCCCTGAGATAAGGACAGCCTAGACCCTTCCTTCCTCAAGGCCAGGCCTGGTCCCCTGTACCTGCCCCACCACACACTGAGTGCCTGGCCCTGCTCCTCCCACAGAAACCTGAGTGGGAACCCGTTGGAGTGTGACTGTGGCCTAGCTTGGCTGCCGCGCTGGGTAGAGGAGCAGCGGGTTCATGTGGTGCAGCCAGAGGCAGCCACTTGTGCGGGGCCTGGCCCCCTGGCTGGCCTACCCCTCCTTCGAGTCCCCTTGTCTGACAGTGGCTGTGGTGAGTGTGGGCAGGGCCAGCTTCGTTTCTTGTGGTACAGCCCCTCCAAGCAGGGACTCTGCAGGTGCTCGGGTCTCCAGCCTGGATGGTAGATGGGGACCTGGGGAACAGGGCTGAGACAGACTAACTGGGTCAGGAAGGCCCTCTGACCAGGGTGTGGGCAGGATGGGGGAAGACCAGCAGTGGGGTGGGGTGGGGTGGGGTGATCTGGGATCTGGAGTGGGGCCTGAGAGGCAGCCATCTGCCCCTTTCAGGTGAGAAGTATGTTGCCTGCCTCCCCAACAACAGCTCGGGTGCCATGGTGCTGGTGGCCTTCTCAGTTGCTCATGAGGGTCCACTGGTGCCCGAGGCCTGCAGTGCCTTCTGCTTCTCCACCGGCCAGGACCTTGCGGCCCTCTCAGAGCAGGGCCACTGCCTGTGCGGGGCTGCCCATCCCCCCAACACCTCCTCCACCTGCCTGCCCTTCTGCTCCAGCTCCCCACAGCCCCCTGCCCCTGCCTGTGGGGGCCCCACCATCCTCCAGAATGTCTTCCCTGCCTCCCCAGGGGCTGCCTTGGTGGGGCCCCAAGGACCCCTGGCCTCTGGCCAGCCAGCAGCCTTCCATGTCACTGCCTTGCTGCCTGTCAGCTCCACACGCTGGGACTTTGGTGACAGCTCCCCTGAGGTGGACATTGCTGGTCCTGCCAGCGTTCACCACTATGTGCTGCCTGGGCGCTATCACGTGACAGCAGTGCTGGCCCTGGGGGCTGGCTCAGCCCAACTGAGGACAGAGGTGCAGGTGGAGGCGGCTCCCGCTGCCCTAGAGCTCATGTGTCCGGCCTCGGTGCACAGTGATGAGACCCTTGAGCTCAGCATCCGAAATCGTGGTGGCTCAGGCCTTGAAGCTACCTATACCATCATGGCCCTGGGCGAGGAGCCAGTCCAAGGTGGGTGCCTCCCTGGGCCTGGATCCCCACTCCTGTTTTTCACCCCAGGGTCAGGGGTGGATGGGGCAGAGGCCCAGGTGGGCACACATTAATGCCCCATCTCTCTCCCTTCCGGCCCCCAGTGGTGCATCCGCTATGTCCGTCTGACACTGAGATCTTCCCTGGTAACGGACACTGCTATCGCCTGGTAGCAGAGAAGACAGCCTGGCTGCAGGCACAGGAGCAGTGCCAGGCCTGGGCTGGGGCCGCCCTGGCCATGGTGGACAGTCCCGCCGTCCAGCACTTCCTGGTTTCCCGGGTCACCAGGTACCTGAACCCAGCCCTGAGAGGCTGGGAGGTTGGGGTGGCGAGGCTGAACACTGGTGGGGACAGAGCCTGAGACAGTCAGGAGGACAGTGAGAGTGGCTGGAGAGGCCTCGGTACCAGCCAAGATCCCCATGGGGGCCAGATCCCCACCTCCTGGGTTCCCCGGTGGGAAGAGCCTAGTTAGACAGTGAAATCATGTCCTGGACATCCTCAGTGTACAGAAGGGGAAATCAGTTGAGGGCCGGAGTGGTCAGACCCATGCCCAAGGTCACTGGTTAATATGCTTAGCCCCAGTCCCTGGCTCTGACTACAGCTCCTCATTTTTCTCTCTCTCTGTCTATCCCTGTCCCTCTGCTTGTCCCTGTGTCTGTCCCTGTCCCTATCCCTCTGCCTGTTTCTGTGTGTATCTCTAGCTATGTGTCTACAATTCTTGCCCCTAAGAGGGTCTTCCTACCTTGACAGAGCTATGGAGAATATCCCTTTGGGAACTGATATGTGGGTGTCATGGTCCCCAAATGCCGTACCCTGGGCCTCCCCACAGGACATAGTGCTGGTCTGATTGAGGCAAACTCCTCTGGCTGGGCCCCTAGCCCCATGGTGAGGGTGGCTGGATGGGAATTACTATGGGCCTTACTCTCCAGGTCATGTCTCTGAGCCTCGGTTTCCCCATCTGGATAGTAGGGGCAGGGCTCACCTGAGGGACTGCTATGAGAAGCCTGCCCCTAGAGAGGATGAATGGAGGGGCACTTGTCTTTGGGGAGCCCCCTGAGTCCCCGCCCTCCCCATCATCTGCAGGGGCCTGGACGTGTGGATCGGCTTCTCGGCTGTGGAGGGCGCTCAGGCAGGCCCGCTGTCTCGGGGTGAGGCCTTCAGCCTAGAGAGCTGCCAGAACTGGCTACCTGGGGAGCCACATCCCGCTACTGCAGAGCGCTGTGTGCGGCTTGGGCCTGCTGGGCAGTGCAACACAGACCTGTGCTCGGCACCACACAGCTACGTCTGTGAGCTGCGGCCTGGAGGTGTGCTGGGGCTGCTAGGGGGTTGGGGAGTGCCTTCTGCCCTGGGCCAGGGCAGCTACTCTCCAAAACAGTCTCCTGGCCCCAGAGCTCCTCCTGCCCTTGGCCAGGACAGTGCCCCCTCCTCCACCCAGGCTCCTTTCTTAGCCAGTCAGTGTTCATTAGGTGTTTGCTGAGCACCTGCTGTCGTCCTGGGCTGGGTGTGCACTGGAGGAAACAAAGATAGAGGAAGCTGGGGGGGTGGGTGGGGGCTGCTGCCAGGTGGCTCAGTCCTGCCCTGGCCCCTTTCACTCTCCTCTTTGGCCTGGGACCAGTACCTCATTGCACACATGCCACCCCAGGCCCCGTGAGGGATGCGGAGAACTTCCTCCTGGGGGCGCCCAGCGGAGACCTGCAGGGACCACTGAGCCCCCTGGCACAGCAAGAGGCCCTCTCTGCCCCCCGGGAGCCCATCGAGGTAGGCCAGCCAAGATCTTGCTCCCGGACACAGATCACCCTTATTGTGTGTCTCTTTAAAAAACAAGCTGCTTTTTTAAGGGTCTTTTTAAATTTCCTATGTGCCCAGTAGAGATGGTTTAGAACAGCGGTCGCCAACCCTTCAGACCTCACAGACCATCAGTGGTCCGCGGACCACCGGTTGGCGACCGCTGGTTTAGAAAACCCGCTGTTGCGCAGGGAGGAGAAGCCCCTGGCCTGGTATGCAGGAGAGTTCTGAGCTCCTATGCCTTTTCTCTCTGTGTCTGTGGATTAAAAAAAAACACACCATGGTGGGGTCCTGCTGCTCACAGGTGCTTTGACATGACTTTTCCTCCCTAGCAAAGCATGTGGGGGGCCTCATAAAGCCCCATGTCGTGGCCCCTTCCCTTCTTGGCTGGTGGAGGCTACAGGCCAGGGTTTGTGGAGCTGAGCATGCCAAATTCCCCTCCTACCTGCACCTGCCCCCTGCACCTCCCCGCAACCCCCCTCCGTCCTTATCCCTTTCCACTTCACCAGGTGATGGTGTTCCCTGGCCTGGGCCTGAGCCGTGAAGCCTTCCTCACCACTGCCGAGTTTGGAACCCAAGAGCTCGGCCGGCCTGCCCAGATGAGGCTACAGGTGTACCGACCCATGGGAGGAGCAGGTGGGACCCTGTCCTGGAGGTGGGAGTTGGGGGGCTTGGGTAGCCTCTGTGCGTTGTCATGTCTACTGGTCTCTTGACCACTGGACTGGTCTCCAGCCTCAAGGTGGACAGAATGGTGTCCACAGGGACCACTCGTGCTGGGCTCCCAAGGACAGATTGGATAGGGCTTGCCTGGGTGGCGGGTTCTCCCGGCTCAGTCAGCTGGCCCCGTGTTGGGAAGGGGAGGGGAATGCTGGTAGAGGCCGGGAGTACTTCATGGCAGGGCCTCAGGTAGTAGTGGACATCCCTGACTGGAACTCCCCGTAAATCACGTCCTGTGATACCCTTCCTCTCCTCACAGGGCTCTCAGCAAACAGCAGCGAGCCTGAGAGAAGGTCCCTGGAGAACAGGACTGAGCTGGCTCCTGACTGTACACCAGAAGGTGTCTGGTGCCCCAGATCCAACATCTGCCTGCCACTGGACACCCCCTGCGACCCTCAGGCCAACGGGTCCACGGCAGGGCCGGGGCTCCCAGGGGCCTCCTACACACTGTGGAGGGAGTTCCTCTTCTCTGTGCCTGCGGGGCCCCCTGCCCAGTACTCGGTGGGTGTCACTGGCCTGGGTGCCATCTGCCTCCCCCTCAGCCACCTGAAGTCTGGGTCTCCCCATTAAACATAGACAATATGCAGATTCTTCCACACAGTCCACGGCCCCCCCTGCCCACCCCCGGCCTTGTCAGAGCCCTTGTTCATCTCCCAGCACAAGAAGCTCCCGCCCCAGGACCGTTACACTTTCTGTGCCTTCTAAGGAGGACTCTAAACCTCTTGGCTTGGCCTTTTCCTTCCTCTTCTTCAAGTCTTGGCTGCAGTGTCCCTCAGAGGTCCCTCCCCTGTCTGGGAAGCCCCACTCTGCCTGCATTCTCTCTGTCTTGCCTTGTGCATGTTCTGTTTGTCTGAGGCTGTCCCTTCTGTCCCCACCATGAGTGCCTGGGGCCCCTGTGAAGCCCGGTAGAGTGTGAGTGACTGATGAGTGTTGAGATCCATGTGGAGGAGTGACTCCAGGTTACCTGTGAAGGTCCTACCTACCTGTTGGAGCCCTGGCCCAGTGTTCTCTGCAGGCCCCTGAGCAGAGGTGGCCCACTGTGAGGCCCTGACACAGCCACACCTCCCTCTCCTGTAGGTCGCCTTCCGTGGCCAGGATGGCCCCCTGCTCCCTGGTGACCTCATAGGCTTCCAGCATGATGCCGGCCCGGGCGCCCTCCTGCGCTGTACCCCAGCACTCAGCCACCCTGGCCCTGAGGCCCCATATTTCTCTACTAATGCCTCGGCCTGGCTGGGCTGCCTGCCTACCCAGCTAGAGGCCAGCCGGGCTGGCCAGGCCTGTGCCCTGCGGCTGCTCACTGCCACGGAACGGCTCACCCCCCTGCTGGGCCTCAGGCCTAACCCGGGGCTGAGGCGGCCGGGACGCTATGAGGTCCGGGCCTCAGTAGGCAACAGCGTGTCTAGGTGGAACCTGTCCTGCAGCTTCGATGTGCTCTCCTCAGTGGCCGGGCTTCGAGTGGTCCACCCCACCCCCCATGATGGCCTCCTCTACATGTCCACCAATGGCTCGGCCTTGGTGCTCCAGGTAGACTCCGGTGCCAATGCCACAGCCACGGTGCGCTGGCCCGGGGGCAACATCAGTGCGCCCTTCGAGGCCACCTGCCCTGATTCAGTGGCTGCCCTGGTGCCAAGCTGTGCCCATGAGGCCAACAACACCCTGTTCTCAGTGTTGGCACTACCGAGACTCGATGAGGGCGAGCATGCAGTGGAGGTTGTGGTGGAGAACAGCGCCAGCCGGGCCAACCTCAGCCTGTGGGTGAAGGTGGAGGAGCCCATCTGCGGCCTCCGAGCCATGCCCAGCCCCGAGGCCCGCGTGCTGCAGGGCGTCCTGGTGGTGAGTGTTGCCAGCAGGTCTGTACGGCCTCTCCTGAGATAAGGTGCCCGGGCAAAGAGTGGCCTCTCCCCGATGATGAAAGACCTTGGTTGGTTAATGGGCAGGTCCTGTTAGGTGGCCATTTATTCCTAAATTACTGAAAAGTCACTGCTGGAACAGTGGCTCTTAAAAACGTTTCTTGCACCCTCACATTTCAAGAAACAAATTGTGAAACTCTTCACACACTCTGACCTCGCTGACCCTGGGTGTGTTTTCAGGCCCCAAGCACTTTGTGAGAAGGGGTCTGATGCCACCTGGCCACATCAAGGCCTCTCTGGGAAGGGGCTGTCCCGGGGCCTGGGGTGCCCACCTGGACAAGGCAGCCACCAGCTCTGCACCTTTGCACAGGGACTTGGGAAGGGCGGTTTCTGACAGTCCTGCCACTGTATAGTTGTGTCCCCCAGCTTCCCAGTCACACCTGTTCTGTCAGGTGACGCAGGTAAATATCTGGGCATGAGACGCATTGAGACTCACATGCCTTCCCAAATGGCAGTGTGCTGTTCAACTAAGGGGCTGGAGCAGGAGCCCTGGAAGGGATGTGCAGGTTCAGGGATGACAGGTGGGGAACTGAGGTACAGAGAGGTCAAGGTGTGACTAAACCCAAGCTCAGCCCCATACCGTGTGGCTCTTTAGGCGAGGGTGAGCCCTGAGGCCCTCCTCCTACCCCTTCTCCCCGACAGTGTCTTCAAGTCCTGCCCCAGGAAGCCCCACAGGGAGGTGTGTCCGGGACGGTAGACGTGGGCTGGGGGCAGAGTTGGTCCTCCAAGACCCTGTGCTGGGGCAGGGTCACCGTGGGCTGACGCTGTGCCCTTTCCTCAGAGGTACAGCCCGGTGGTGGAGGCCGGCTCCGACGTGGTCTTCCGCTGGACCATCGATGACAAGCAGTCGTTGACTTTTCACAACGTGGTCTTCAACGTCATCTACCAGAGCGCTGCGGTCTTCAAGCTCTCGGTGGGTGGAGGGAGCAGGAAAGGCTGCGGGTGGGCGGATGACTGGTGCTCGCCCTTGCCTTCTGTTTCTGTTCCGCGTTGCTCCTGACCACCCTGTGGTCGCTGGGGGTGAGTGCAGAGTGGGGCTTTGCCCACTCTGCCTTGAGGCCTGCTGGCTACCTGAACACCACCACCTGTCTCCACAGCTCACAGCCACCAACCATGTGAGCAATGTCACTGTGAACTACAACGTCACCGTGGAGCGGATGCATAAGATGCGGGGCCTGCGGGTGTCTGCAGTGCCACCTGTGCTGCCCCCCAATGCCACGCTGGTGCTGGCGGCTGATGTGCTAGTGGACTCGGCCGTGGAGGTGGCCTTTCTGTGAGTGCACTGGGCCCAGCAGGTAGCAGGGGTGGCAGGTTCTCTCAGCACCCCTTCCCCAGTCCCCTCCTCATCTGTCAGGAGGTGATGGGTACATAGGATCTAGGAGGGGGTGGGAGCTGCAGCAGGGCTGGGTGGTACCCTGAACGAAGGTACAAGAACAGTGACTGTAGCCAGGCGAGCGGCCAGCCTGTCCCACTCATCCTCCCAGATGCTCACTGCCTGCCTGCTGCCCCGGCAGGTGGACCTTCGGGGATGGGGAGCAGGTGATCGGCCAGTTCAAGCCTCCATACGACGAGTCCTTCCAGGTCCCCGACCCCATGGTGGCCCAGGTGCTGGTGGAACACAACACCACTCACACCTACACCATCCCAGGTGAGGGCGGGCCCACAGCCCTGCTGGCCCCCACTGGGCAAGCCCTGCTTCACTAGTAGCTTGGGGTGATGGCCCAGGGCCTTACTAGGGTGAAAGAGGGGTGCCTAGGGGTGAGGGGTGGACTAGGTCACTGAACCCTGTGAATTGAATTTCCTGATAGGAAACTAGACCCTCCTATGTCCTTCGCTGAGCCTTTTTTTGGAGAGAAGGGGTGGAGGGTTACTGTTTAGTTACTTTTAAAATTCCAGAATCCTCATACACAGAATGCAAAGTAAATAGCAGGGTTCCCACAGTCCTTGCTTTGCGCTGGCTCACTCTCTTAACCTCAGTGAAGTCTTACTTAGAGACATTCTGTTCCTCATCCCAGCTCTGCTGTAGCGCTGTGTCTTGCTCTGTGCTGATGGCACCCTACACACACCTCTCTGAGGACCCCTGGGGTGGGACCCCAGGGTGTTCTTTCTGTTTTGACCATGGCCCTACTCTGCCCTTCTAAGAGGTTCCTGCGCACAGCAGCCTCTCAGGGTTAGGGAGGGATTGTGCTAACAGGCGGCATAGTGGCCACTGCACCGTTCCCACTCCGGGCCTGTCCCCCAGGTGAGTACAATTTGACCCTGCTCGTGTCCAACGCCTTCGAGAACTTGACGCAGCTGGTGCCTGTGAGTGTGCGTGCCATTCTGCCTGCCGTGGCTGTGGCTGTGGGCAGCCCTGTCCTGGTGGCTGGCCGGCCCATCACCTTCTCCCCACACCCACTGCCCTCGCCTGGGAGCATCCTGTACACGTGGGACTTTGGGGATGGCTCCCCAGCCATGGTACATCACCAGCCAATGGTCAACCACATCTACACCTCGAGGGGTACGTACCACATCTGCCTAGAGGCCAACAACACAGTGAGCAGCACAATGGCATGCACTGATGTCCGCGTCTTTGAAGAGCTCCGTGGCCTGAGTGTGAGCCTGAGCTCAGCTGTGGAGCAGGGCACGCCGGTGGTGGTCAGCGCCGCCCTGGAGTCGGGCGACAATGTCACGTGGACTTTTGACATGGGGGATGGCACGGTGCTCACGGGACCGGAGGCCGCAGTGGAGCATGTGTACTTGCAGGCTCGGAACTACACAGTGACCGTGGGCGTGTCTAGCCCCGCTGGCCACCTAGCCCAGAGCCTGCCCGTGCGGGTCTTTGTCCTGGAGGTGTTGTGGATTGACCCTGTGGCCTGCATACCAGTGCAACCGCAGGCCCGGCTCACGGCCCACGTCACGGGGGACCCTGCCCACTATGTCTTCGACTGGACCTTTGGGGATGGCTCCTCCAACACGACCATCTGGGGGGACCCGACTGTGACTCACAACTTCACACAGAGCGGCACGTTTCCCCTGGTGCTCATCTTGTCAAGCCGTGTGAACAAGGCGCATTACTTCACCAGCGTGTGCGTGGAGCCCGAGGTGGGCAACGTCACTCTGCTGCCTGAGAGGCAGTTTGTGCGGCTTGGAGACAAGGCCCAGCTGGTGGCCCACGCCTGGCCCCCGTTCCTCTACCGCTACACCTGGGACTTTGGCACTGAGCATGCACCCTGCGTCGGGGCCCCTGAGGCCACATTCACCTATTGGGATGCAGGCTCCTACCTGGTGACGGTCACCGTGTCCAACAACATCTCGGCTGCCAACGACTCGGCGCTCGTGGAGGTGCAGGAGCCCGTGGAGCTCACGGGCATCAGGGTCAATGGATCCCGTGTGCTGGAGCTGCAGCAGCCTTACCTGTTCTCCACTGTGGGCCACGGGCGCCCTGTCACCTACCTGTGGGAGCTTGGGGACGGCGCACGGCTTGAGGGCCCTTCGGTCACTCACTTCTACACCAGCACAGGCCACTTCACCATCAGGGTGGCCGGCTGGAACGAGGTGAGCCGCGGGGAGGCCCAGCTGAATGTCTCAGTACAGCGGCGTGTGCAGGGGCTCAGTATCAATGCCAGCCGCACAGTGGTGCCCCTGAATGGCAGCGTGAGCTTCAGCACCTCGCTGGAGGCGGGCAGTGATGTGCGCTACTCTTGGGTGCTCTGTGACCGTTGCACACCCATTCCTGGGGGCCCCACTATCTCCTACACCTTTCGCTCTGTGGGCACCTTCAACATCATCGTCACAGCTGAGAATGAGGTGGGCGCTGCCCAGGATAGCATCTTCGTCTACGTCCTGCAACGCATTGAAGGGCTGCAGGTGGCTGGTGGCGGCGGCGGCTGCTGCTTCCCCACCAACAGCACCCTTCAGCTGCAGGCTGTGGTCAGGGATGGCACCAACATCTCCTACGGCTGGACTGCCCAGCGGGACAGCGGCACAGCCCTGGTTGGCAGCGGCAAAACCTTCTCACTCACTGTGCTCGAGGCTGGCACCTACCACGTCCAGCTGCGGGCCACAAACATGCTGGGCAGTGCCTCGACCAACCGCACCGTGGAATTTGTGGAGCCCATAGGGTGGCTGTCTGTGGCTGCCTCCCCGAACCCGGCCCCTGTCAACGTGAGTGTCACCTTCGGCGCCGAGCTGGCTGGTGGCAGTGATGTCATTTACACCTGGTCCCTGGAGGAAGGACTGAGCTGGGAGACCCCAGAGCCATCCACGACCCACACCTTTCCCACTGCCGGCCTGTACCTGGTCACAGTCACGGCCAAGAACCAGCTGGGCTTGGCCAACACCACCACTGAGTTGGCCGTGCAAGTGCCTGTGAGTGGCCTCAGCATCAGGGCCAGTGAGCTGGATGGAAGCTTTGTGATGACTGGCTCCACCGTGCCCTTCTGGGGGCAGGTGGCTTCCGGCACCAACGTCAGCTGGTGCTGGGCTGTGCCAGGTGGCAGCAGACACGGCCAGCACGTCACTGTGGTCTTCCCTGACGCTGGCACCTTCTCTGTTCAGCTCAATGCCTCCAACGCAGTCAGCTGGGTCATCGCCACACACAGCCTCGTGGTGGAGGAGCCTGTTGGGGGCCTGGTGCTGTGGGCCAGCAGCAAGGTGGTGGAGCCTGGGCAGCTGGTCCGCTTTCAGGTCCTGCTAGCCTCTGGTTCAGCCGTCAGCTTCCACCTGCAGGTTGCGGGGGCTGGCCTCGAGCCACTCCCCGGGCCTCACTTTTCCCGCAGCTTCCCCCGGGTTGGGGACTACACAGTGAGCATCCAGGCCGAGAACCATGTGAGCCGGGCGCAGGCGCAGACACGCATCCTGGTCCTGGAGGCCGTGGGTGGGCTCCAGGTGCCCAACTGCTGCGAAGCAGGCATCGCCACAGGCACTGAGAGGAACTTCACGGCCCGAGTGCAGCGGGGGTCTCGTGTTGCCTACGCGTGGTACTTCTCCTTACAGAAGGTCCAGGGGGACTCGCTGGTCATCCTGTCGGGCCGTGAGGTCACCTACACCCCTGTGGCCGCAGGGCTCCTGGAGATCCACGTGCGTGCCTTTAATGAGCTGGGCGGTGTGAACCAAACTCTTGTGGTTGAGGTCCAGGATGTCATCCAGCACGTGGCGCTGCGCAGCAGCCGCTGCTTCACCAACCGCTCGGCCCGGTTCGAGGCTGCCACGAGCCCCAGCCCCCGGCGCGTGGCCTACCACTGGGACTTTGGGGATGGGGCCCCAGCAGAGGACACGGAGGATCCCTGGGCCGACCACTCCTACTTGCAGCCTGGGGACTACCACGTGGAGGTGAATGCCTCCAACCTGGTGAGCTTCTTTGTGGCACAGGCCACAGTGACTGTCCACGTGCTGGCCTGCAGGGAGCCCAAGGTGGACGTGGCCCTGCCCCCTCAGGTGCTGATGCGGCGCTCCCAGCGCAACTACCTGGAGGCCCACATTGACCTGCGCGGTTGTGTCAGCTACCAGACTGAGTACCGCTGGGAGGTGTACCGCGCCACCAGCTGCCAGCGGCCTGGGCGCACAGCCCGTGTGCCCCTGCCTGGCGTGGACATGAGCCGGCCCCAGCTGGTGGTGCCTCGCCTGGTGCTGCCTGTGGGCCACTACTGCTTTGTGTTCGTGGTGTCATTTGGGGACACACCCCTGTCGCAGAGCATCCAGGCCAACGTGACCGTAGCCCCTGAGCGCCTAGTACCCATCGTGGAGGGTGGCTCCTACCGAGTGTGGTCAGACGTGCAGGACCTCGTGCTGGATGGGAGCAAGTCCTACGACCCCAACCTGGAGGATGGCGACCAGACTCCGCTCAGCTTCCACTGGGCCTGTGTGGCCTCCACGCAGGTCAGATTCTCGGCAGGGCCAGAGGAAGGGGCGGCCTTCTGGTCCCCTCAGGTGTCTGCACCAGTGAGCCCAGCAGGGGGAGAGGGTTCATCTGCTGGCAGAGTCCTGGTGGGCTTGATCCCAGCACGGGGAGGGGTGTCCCCTGCTGTCCTCCGGGTCAGGCTCTGCTTTGAGGGGGGGCCAGGGTCTCACCGCCCCTGTTCTTGGCCACAGAGCGAGACTGGTGCGTGTGTGCTGAACTTCGGGCCCCGTGGAAACAGCATAGTCACCATCCCTCGGGAGCGGCTGCAAGCTGGCGTGGAGTACACCTTCAATCTGACCGTGTGGAAGGCTGGCCGGAAGGAGGAGGCCACCAACCAGACGGTGGGTGCCACCTGCCCTTGGCCTTAGCCCGGGAAAGTGGAGCCGTAGGCCTGCATTGGGGGTGGGGTGGGGGAGGGCCGCCAGGAAGGCTGAGTGCACAGGGCTGCCTCCTGCAGAGAGCACCAAACACCCTTTTAAGGTTTTCTGTTTGAGTACTTCCAGAGGCTGTCCGTTCTCCTCTAAGTTACTACTTTTGATACAAATTTGTTTAACAAGACATTCTGCTTCAGCATTATTTCTTCCGAACCTTAGAGGAGCCATACAGCTCCTGTGATTTGTGAAAAGTAAACTGTCCCAACAGCACAAAGGCAGCAGTGAGGAAACACATTCTCCCTGAGAGTGGCTGTCCTGGTTTCCGAACAGGGAGGCCTGTTCTTCCCTCTCCGTGGGCATGTGCTCTGCTCCCCTCCCCTGGACTGGCCAGGCAGGTCAGGACCCCTGTGCAGTGACCCCATGTCAGCCACTCCAGCTGCTGTTGGGCAGGGCCTGCTGATGGGAGCAGGTGTGCCAGGCTTTGCTGGTGCCTGGGTTGGGGTGTCTGTCCCCAATGCCAGGCCTCTCCCGGATGGCCTGCCTCGGGAGTGTCTGGGCAGGTAGGAGCTCCGAGCAGGGTCCAGCCCAGCTGGGCTGTCTGAGGTGGACCCCGCCCCCCAGGACAGCAGGAACCTCAGAAGGGGCTGTGTAGAACACAGCTGTCCTCATTCCTGTGTGCATTCCTATGTGAGCACTTACCAGGTGCCTCCTGTGGGGCAGGCCCAAGATAGGCACTAGAGGCTGCAACGTGGTCTCTGCTCCTTTAGATGATCCCTGCCCCCAAACTGGAAGATCCAAAACCCGATGAATGCTCTGGGTGAGGGCCAAGCTCACTGTCCTTTGGGAACTTGGACTTGGGGCCTAGAGGGGAGCTTCCCCATCTGGGGCAACAGCACGTGCAGAGGAAGAGGCCCTTCTCCTGGGCCCAACCACCCCACTGACCTGGGCAGCCTCGTGGTCTGGGCCAGAGAAGCAGAGGCCCTTACCTCAGGGCCTGGCCTTCCTGTAATCCCACCCCCTCTCCAGGTGCTGATCCGGAGTGGCCGGGTGCCCATAGTGTCCTTGGAGTGCGTGTCCTGCAAGGCGCAGGGCGTGTATGCAGTGAGCCGCAGCTCCTACGTGTACTTGGAGGGCCACTGTGACAACTGCAGTGAGGGCTCCAAGCGAGGGGTGAGCTGGGTGGGCCTGGGGTGGGGGCAGCGCTGGGTGTAGGGTCGGGGCTTCGGTGGGGACGTGTCCCAGCCTTGAGGGCTCGGCAGCCCCAATCCTCCCCTGAGCGCCCATCTCCACCCACAGCTCTGGGCCGCTCGCACCTTCAGCAACAAGACGCTGGTGCTGGACGAGACGACCACCTCCACGGGCAGCACTGGCATGCGGTTGGTGGTCCGGCGCGGTGTGCTGCGGGACGGTGAGGGCTACACGTTCACGCTCACGGTGCTGGGCCGCTCCGGCGAGGAGGAGGGCTGCGCTTCCATCCGCCTCTCCGCCAACCGTCCTCCGCTGGGGGGCTCCTGCCACCTCTTCCCACTGGACGCCGTGCAGGCTCTCACCACCAAGGTGCACTTCGAGTGCGCGGGTGAGTGCGGCTGGGTGGGAGGCGGGCGGCCACGGTGATGCCCATGGAGGCCTGCGTGGAGCGGCTGAGGTGACGCTTGTGGCCCGCAGGCTGGCGGGATGCAGAGGACGCGGGTGCCCCCCTGGTGTACGCCCTGCTGCTGCAGCGCTGTCGCCAGGGCCACTGTGAGGAGTTCTGTGTGTACAAGGGCAGTCTCTCCGCCTACGGGGCGGTCCTGCCGCCCGGTTTCGCACCCCACTTTGAGGTGGGCCTGGCTGTGGTGGTGCAGGACCAGCTGGGTGCTGCTGTGGTCGCCCTCAACAGGTGAGCAGGGCCCCTGGGAGCAGGGCCTCAGGGATGGGAGCGGGGGCTGCTGCCTGTTCACCTATGACCTCTGCGCAGGTCTCTGGCCATCACCCTGCCAGAGCCCCCAGGTGACCCCCTGGGCGGCCCCCCAGAGCTCACCCCATGGCTGCACAGCCTCACGGAGAGTATGCTGCCCAGGCTGCTGAGACAGGCTGACCCCCAACATGTCATCGAGTACTCACTGGCCCTTATCACTGTGCTCAATGAGGTCAGTTCCGGGGCTGTGGGGGCTGGGGCATTGGCCCTCCGCTGTTGGGTGCTGGCCCAGAGCAGTACTTCTGACTGGATCCTCGAATTCTTGCCAAGGGCTTGTCCCTGGCTCCCGACAGACAAAATCCCTAACCTCCTTGAAATGGCCTCTCCTCTCAGCAGACCCCTCCTGGGACCCTCCCCAGTGTCAGATTCCCCCTGCCTTGCCTCTCCGTGCACCCCAGAACCTCAGGAGGGCCCTTGCAGAAACAGGGTTTGAGTCACTGCCCACATGACGCAGCACCTGAGACGGTCTGCACTGCGCCCACCAACATGGCTGCCTGTTGTCCACTGACGGCTGCCTGTGCCCTCCACCCCCAGTACGAGCAGACCCTGGCCATGGTGGCAGAGCCTGACTTACGGTGGCAGCTGCAAGCCGAGATACGCAAGAACATCACAGAGACCCTGGTCTCCCTGCGGGTCAACACCGTGGACGACATCCAGCAGATCGCAGCAGTGCTGGCCCAGTGCATGGTAGGATGGGACCCAGGCTCTTGGGCAGCACTGGGCCTCCCTACCCGAGAGTCTGGCTGGCCATGAGCCCTTCCTGGGGGAGCCCAGCATGAGCCATAGGTGCCCCCCAGGATGACCCTGCAGGGCGGCCCAGGGCAAAAGGAGCGGCCCCGGTATGGAGAGGGCTGACATGGTTTCTCCAGCCCCGAGAGGCTGCCCGCCCCCTCACCTAGGAACCGGGAGCTGCTGGGCTGGGCCGCATCTTGATGGGGGTGGGGGGCACTGTACCTAGGGTGCCAGGGGATTGCTACAGAGGCCTTAGCAGAGGAGCAGAGAGCCTTCTGGGAGTCTCCCTGTCTGCCATGTGGCATTTGTGGCTATTTGTGTGGCTGGAGGTGGCCGGTAGGGCCACAGTACCCTGGATTTTGTAGGTAGGGAGGAGCCCCAGAAAGGCTCTCAACAGGGAGGCACGTGGGGGAAGCTGTGTTTGGGGTGGTTTGGAGAGACCCGATGGAAACAGGCAGGCTATGGTCATGGAGGGCACCCCGGAATCACAGCGAATGTGATGGAGTTAAGCTGGGCCAGGAGCTTAAGAGGGAGCTACCAGGCTGGACATGGCCCGGGCTCCCTGCAGGTGTCCAGCAGGGAGCCTGTGTGCCTCTCCTGCCTAAAGAAGACGCTGCACAAGCTGGAGGCCATGATGCGCGTCCTGCAGGCCGAGACCACTGCGGGCACGGGCACACCCACCGCCATTGCCGACAGCATCCTCAACATCACAGGTGTGGGCTGGGGCCGGGGCCCCACGGTACTCCTCCAGTCCGCCATCTTTCTGCCCCCCTGCCCTGCTCCATTTCTCTCCCCCAACCTTTCTTCCTTTTCTTGTCACATTTCTCCCCTCCAACCTCTCCCCAACCCTCCCACCTCCTCCCAACCTCGCCCCCCATGTCTCCCCCCATCCACAGGTGACCTCATCCACCTGTCCAACTCAAACGTGCAGGACCTGCAGCCCTCAGAGCTGGGGGCTGAGCCGCCTTCACTGATGGTGGCATCCAGGGCCTATCACCTGTCGTCAGCCCTCATGTGCATCCTCATGCGCTCCCGAGTGCTCAATGAGGAGCCCCTGACCCTGGCGGGCGAGGAGATTGTGGCACAGGGCAAGCGCTCAGACCCACTGAGCCTGCTGTGCCAGGGCAATGCCTCGGGCCCCGGCTGCCACTTCTCCATCCCTGCCGCCTTCAGCGGGGCTCTGTCCAACCTCAGCGACGTGGTGCAGCTCATCTTCCTCGTTGACTCCAACCCCTTCCCCTTTGGCTACATAAGCAACTACACCGTCTCCACCAAGGTGGCATCGATGGCCTTCCAGACGCAGGCTGGCACCCAGATCCCCATTGGGCAGCTGGCCTCGGAGCGTGCCATCACCGTGAAGGTGCCCAACAGCCCTGACCAGGCTGCCCGGGTCCACCGCATCCCTGCTGGTTCCGCCACCGTCCCGCCCCGGGCCTCGGTCAGTGCTGTGGTCACCCCCAACCACAGCAAACCTGAGGCCGGGCTGCACCTCCAGCTCACCTACACGGTGCTGAACGGTGGGTGCCGTGGGCCGGGCGGTGGGCTGTGGGGGAACCAGGGAGGAGCAGGAGCTGTTTCCAGCATGGAGTCCCCGCAGCCCTGCAGGAGGGCGGGTTCAAGGGCTCTCGGGGATGTCGCCCAGGTGGGTGGTCGTCTGACCCCGTACGTGCCGCCCCCAGAGCACTACCTGTCTGAGGAGCCTGAGCCCTACCTGGCTGTCTACCTGCACTCGGCGCCCTGGCCCAACGAGCACAACTGCTCAGCCAGCAGGAAGATCAGCCTGGAGGCGCTGGCGGGCACGGACCACAGGCCCTACACCTTTTTCATCGCCCCCGGGTGAGGACCCGGGAGGGGCCTACATGCTGGGTCACTGGGTCTGACAAACCAGACCAGGACTCGTTGGCATGGGTGGGCTAGTCTCTAAGGGCGAGCTGGACACGATTAGAACCGTATGTGCCAAGGTCGCGTGGGCTCCCTGTGGCGGCAGGTGTGCAGCAGAGTGATTGGGGCGTGGCCAGGCCTGGCCTCGAATGGTGAGCGTGGCTGTGGCTGAGAATACCGCCGTGGCTTGAGACCAGGGGCTGGCTGTGACACTCCCCCTGCTTCTAACAGGACCCGAGACCTGGGCGAGAGTTACTACCTGAACCTGACCAGCCACTTCCGCTGGTCTGCTCTGGAAGTGTCTGTGGGCCTGTACACGTCCCTGTGCCAGTACTTCAGTGAGAAGGAGATGATGTGGCGGACGGAGGGGCTTGTGCCCCTGGAGGAGACCTCGCCCAGCCAGGCTGTCTGCCTCACCCGCCACCTCACGGCCTTCGGAGCCAGCCTCTTTGTGCCCCCCAGCCATGTCCACTTCATCTTCCCTGTGAGTGGGGCCACGGTCCTGAGCAGGGTGCAGGCCCAGCTCCATCCTGAGCCTGTGAGGCAAGGGCCATGCTTCCCGGGCCTGACGGCTCTGTCTCCCCAGGAGCCGGCCTCGGACGTGAACTACGTCGTCCTGCTGACGTGTGCCACGTGCCTGGTGACCTACGTGGTCACGGCTGTGATCCTCCGTAAGCTGGACCAGCTGGACGTTAGCCGGGTCCGCGTCATCCCTTTCTGTGGGAAGGGCGGCCGCTTCAAGTACGAGATCCTGGTCAAGACTGGCTGGGGCCGCGGCTCAGGTGAGGGAGGGCCCCTCGGCCGGGCTCCCAGGCCACTCTCCTTGGCTCTGGCCGCTTTCCCTAATAGTGATCGCAGATGACACAGGACAAGGGCTCACTTGACCAAATGCTGTGTGACCTGTGGACAGGCTGACCCCCTCCTGAGGAGGAGAACAGTCGCTGTGCAGCAGGTGCTGTCAGCCTGGATGACCTTGCTTTGTACGGTCATACGGTGTGCGCAGGCCATGTGAAAGCGAGCTTAGTGATCAGAAGGGGAAATTATTTTGTTGTTATTTTTTGTTAATCCTCACCTGAGGATATTTTTCCATTGACTTTTTTTTAGAGAGGGAGGGGTGGGAGAGAGAAACACATCAATTGGTTGACTCCTGCATGCACCCTGACTAGGGCCAGAGAATGAACCTGTAACCCAGGTACATGCCCTTGGCCAGGAATTGAACCCGTGACCCTGCAGTCTGCAGGCTGATGCTCCAACCACTGAGCAACACCAGCCAGGGTGAAAAATGATTATTAAATGATAATAAATCATTGTAAAAACAAAGATTATTTCCAAGATGGTAATAATCATTGGTTTTAAACAGTACAGCATAACTTGAAACATTTAGTTAGTACAGCGTACTTAAACAGACACACTGGGAATTAAAGTGTTTTATTTCTTTGTGAAAAACTTACCAAGAATAGTTTAACAGTGTTCCCTCATGTAACTCACGATATGGAGTGAACATCTTTCTGTGCCCTGGCAAATTGCCATATTCCAGCATTTCTTGTTTGCACTCTCCATATCATGACATACCTTGGCGAGTTCTTTTAATAGGAAGTTTTTGCCCCCATATTTGTTCTGTAACCTCACTGTCCATTTTGTCACAGCCACTGTCCTTGTTTATGCGGGAGTTGGTCACTGATGGCCTTTCTGGAGTCTCTTTGGCCGGTCCGCACCCCGTGGCTGCTGCTTCGGGGGCTCATTTACCTTTGATTCAGAATTCATGTCCAGTGTTATTACCATTTTTCATTTATTTGCTGTACTTTCCTCTTTGCCGGCCACTGCCCTGCTTTGGCCCATTCTTGTAAAACACGGGTGGCTTCATTTTGGGGAGACCAGGAGGCAGCACATTACACACTGGGTGGTCTGTGGGAACTGAAAGATGCTCCGTGACCCGTCATCAGCCGGCTTTGGGAGAAGTGAGCGATTGGCCACTGGTCAGGCTGTGCATCCTTATTTACATAGTGGACTGAAGAGCTAGCAGCCAAGTTTATATTTCACACAGTTACAGTTAATATACCATCATAACTAACACATGAATCATGTCATTGGGGGCTGTGTTTATTTAATAAATTAGGTAACTGAGATTTGTGTTCATAAGAGCTGAGCAGAGTGAGGACTGCCTATACTTGAATGAAGGAAGACAGGAAAAAAATGGCTGGGGTCACATGGCTGGTGGGCAGCAAACCTAGAGTCATACCGCCTCTCCTTCCATCCTCCAGGCACCACGGCACATGTGGGCATCATGCTGTATGGGGCGGACAGCCGGAGTGGCCACCGGCACCTGGATGGGGACAGAGCCTTTCACCGCAATAGTTTGGACATCTTCCAGATTGCCACCCCGCACAGCCTGGGCAGCGTGTGGAAGATCCGCGTGTGGCACGACAACAAAGGTCTGAGTGGCACCTGCTCCTGCCCCTCTTTCCTTCCCGACTGGCACCCTGCGGCCCTGACCCAGCCCCGCCCCCTCTGCAGGGCTCAGTCCCGCCTGGTTCCTGCAGCACGTCATCGTCCGGGATCTGCAGACTGCCCGCAGCACTTTCTTCCTGGTCAACGACTGGCTGTCAGTGGAGACTGAGGCTAATGGGGGCCTGGTGGAGAAGGAGGTGCTGGCAGCGAGTAAGGGCCTGCTAACCCTCCCGCACCCTGAGGCTGGAGGAGCAGCCAGCGCCGCCGGCCTGCTGGAACCCCATGGGTGCCCTTTCTCTAGGTGACGCAGCCCTTCGGCGGTTCCGGCGCCTCCTGGTGGCTGAGCTCCAGCGTGGCTTTTTTGACAAGCACATCTGGCTCTCCATATGGGACCGGCCGCCACGAAGCCGCTTCACTCGAGTCCAGCGGGCCACCTGCTGTGTTCTCCTCATCTGCCTATTCTTGGGTGCCAATGCTGTGTGGTATGGGGTCGTGGGAGACGCTGCCTACAGGTGGGTGCCTGTGGGGGTTCGGATGTATTCCCTATGCGCCCCCCTTGTTCCCCCTCCCAGCCTAACCTAGCCAGGTCTCTCCTCTCTTGCCACGTAGCTCGGGGCCCGTGTCCAGTCTGATTCCGCTGAGTGTTGACACGATCGCCGTTGGCCTAGTGTCCAGTGTGGTTGTCTACCCCATCTACCTGGTTATCCTGTTCCTCTTCCGGATGTCCCGGAGCAAGGTGGGCTGGGGACCTCGGAGCTCTGGAGAGCAGAGCCTCATTGCCTGTGCAAAGGGCTGTGCTGTCCAGTATGGCAGCTAAAGAGGGAAAATCAGCAAGGCCTTTAGCTGAGAAAAGGAGAAATACAGTTGTTGAAATCACGAATGAACAAGGCGATGTCACTACCAACAGCACAGACATTAACAGGACTGATAACCCAGAAGAAACAAACAAGTTCCTAGAAAGACAAACTACCAAAACTGCCTCAAGGAGAAATAGAACACCTGAACACACATGTAGCAAGTACAGGGGTGGAAGTTAAAACCTCCCGTGAAGAGAAGCCCAGACGGCCTCACTGGTGATTATACCAAACAGTTACAGAAGAACCAGCAGTTCTTCCAGACTCAAAAACAGGAGGGCGAAAATAAATACATTTTTTAAAAAAACCAGGAGGGAGCACTTCCTAGCTCATCCCACAGCCAGACAAGGGCACCACGAGACGAACCACAGACCACTCTCCTTAGGAATACGCAGGCAAAAATCCTCAACAAAATAGCAAGTCACATCCAGCAACTCATAAGAGAGGACTATACACATGACCAAGAGGGATGTCCCCCAGGAGTCCAGGACAGTGATAGCCATGTGCAGGAGCCATGTGCAGCTGCTTATATTTAAATAGGATCGACACCTTGGTTCCTCAGCTGCTCCAGCTACATTTGGAGTGCTCCGTAATGGCAAACTCCAAGGCTGACACGGGCCGAATAAGGTTTAAGTTTATGTGGGCCGCAAAAAACAAAAGCTTCAATTTTCATAGAAACGTAGGTTTATTTCAATAGAGACCTGCTGAATACAAAGGGCTGAAATAAATGAGTAACCATTAACATAAAACAATATAACATCTTAATAAAAATTAATATTTTTTCTTAAACATTAACTTACCAGACACTGAACAACTACACAAATTAATTGTAATGCAAATAAACCTATTTTTCTTGTTCTCTGAAAGCGAAATATTTCCTGTTGCGCACACCAAACAAGTCAGTACAAGACTAATGACGTGGCAATTGGCTGCTAAAATATTTGCTGCTAGTATTAGTGGAGAGAAATGGTGTGCCTGCATGTAAGGGAAATGAATGCAACACGATTATAGTAATCAGTCATTAGCGAATGTTGTAGTTTGTTATTAATAATTAGGTATAACAGGATGTTGTAAAAATTATGAAATTTTTATTAAGATGTTTCTTATGTACCATTATATTGGCTGGGCCGCAAGTTTGACATGCTTGGGCTACGGTGACAGTGCAGGTATAGAATGTGTGCATCATTCTAGAACATTCTCTAGGAAAAACCAGTCTAGACTCCGCCTGCTCAAGAGGTTGCATGTCTCCCTGAAATAGGAGCTAGAGCTGTCCCTGCTGACTACCTGCCTCTCCCTGCAGGTGGCTGGGGCCCCAAACCCTACCCCCACAGGGCAGCAGGTCCTGGACATGGACAGCTACCTGGACTCCTCTGTGCTGGACAGCTCCTTCCTCACCTTCCCTGGGCTCCGTGCTGAGGTGAGGGCTCCCACGGGCCCTGCCTGGGTTGGGTGGGTCCCACTGCCTCTGGGCAGCTCGGAGTCTGAGGCTCTGTCTGTACTTTTCAACAGGCCTTCGCTGGACAAATGAAAAGTGACTTATTTCTGGATGATTCCAAAAGGTGGGGGCCCCTAGAGAAAATGTGAACCTTGGTGTAGGTCAGCTGCATGTGCCATGTCATGGTTACCCAGGCTGCGTGTGTGCCATGTCATGGTTACCTGGGCTGCGTATGTGCCATGTCATGGGTGTCTGGGCTGCATGTGTGCCATTGTATGGGTATCCGGGCTGCATGTGTGTCATGTCATGGTTACCTGGGCTGTGTGTGTGTCATGTCATGGTTACCCGGGCTGCGTGTGTGCCATGTCATGGTTACCCGGGCTGCGTGTGTGCCATGTCATGGTTACCCGGGCTGCGTGTGTGCCATGTCATGGTTACCTGGGCTGTATGTGCTGTCGCGTGTCCTTGTCCAGTATTTGTTGGCCCTTTGTGTTGTCACACACCGTTCCAGGGGGGTGTTTGCTCAGAAGCCCCATGTATCCGTGTGTGACTGGATGTGCAGATGTGTTTCCTTGGGCTCCCCCTGCTGACCTGTGTCATCTATAGCCTGGTGTGCTGGCCATCCAGCGAAGGTACGCTCAGTTGGCCAGACTTGCTGAGTGACCCATCCATCATGGGCAGCACCCTGCAGCGGCTGGCCCGGGGTCGGAGGGGCCACATTCTGGGCCCTGAGGAGGACAGTCTCTCCCTGGTCAGCCCCTCCTCACCTGCCAAATACTTCTCAGCTTCAGGTGAGCAGGAAGGGGCACTCCCTAAGTTCTCCCCAGAGGGTTCTGAGGCTCAGGTGGGAGGAGCCCACGCCTCCCTGATGACACAGCCTGCTTTCTTCAGATGAAGACCTGATCCGGCAGATCCTGGCTGAAGGGGTCAGCAGCTTGGCTCCCACCCAGGACACTCAAGTAGAAACGGATCTACTCACTGGCCTGTGAGTGCCCAGCTCCTGGGGGGGTGGAGGCATGTGTAGGGGACCCAGGCCAAGAAGCCCCGCTTCCTGCATGGGACTGGCCTCGTTGTCCCGCCCCATGGCCCCAGTGTGGAGCGGGGGTAACGTTGTTTGACCTCTGAGTCCCTCATTGGTTGAAAGGACTTCCTGGGGTCAGCCACGGCCCAGGAATGTTCCCGTTAGTATAGCAGGAGGAGGGACATTTGAGGAACAGAAAGGGTGGCTGTGATGAAGAATCATTGTCAGGTTTTTAAATATCCCATTTTTTTCTTTTGAGACTACTTGTTTCCAATTTAGTAACAAGATTCATTAGGAACTCCCTTCTACTCTTTGTTGTTGTCATTAATCCTTGCCCAAGGATCTTTTTTTCATTGCTTTTTAGAGAGAGTGGAAGGGAAGATGGGAGGGAGGGAGAGAGAAACATTGATGTGAGAGACACGATTGGTTGCCTCCTGCAAACGCCACGACCAGGGCTGGGGATCGAACCTGCAAACCAGATACGTGCCCTTGACTGGGAATCAAACCTGGGATCCTTGGGTGCGCAGGCTGATGCTCTAACCACTGAGAAACACCGGCCAGGCACTTCCTGCTGCTTGTATTTATTTTAATATCTGTATTTCTATTCCTTTAACTCTTCTAATTTTCAAGCAACCAAAAATTACTGAGATGCACAAATTGTTCCAGACACAGAGAAAAAGGGAAAATTTCTCCAATCATTTTATGAAGACATACCATGACATGATGGCATTTTTATGAAGAAATTGCCCGTTGATTACAAACTGTAACACAGGGAGGTTCTAGGGCAGTAATTATAAGCCGGCCACCCCAATACCCGAATGCCTGCAGCAGCACTCCCCTGCGGCTCCCTGTTCAGACGTTGACTGTCTGCCTACAGCTTCTCCTCGTGGATAGTTAGTGTGCAGTGCAGACTAACAGCATGCACAGAGCACTGATTTCCCCACTGAGACATTTCCATCCCCAGCCAAAAATTGTATATTCATCCTTGACTCCTTTCTGCATCCTTCCTCACAGAAGTCTCCTCTCCACCTGCCCTTGCCCCTTCCATCCAAGCGTCATCTTCTGCCTGGTCCATTCCAGGGCCACCTTAGCAGAGTCCTCCATCTGCACCAGAGAAAGTCTGCTCCGTGAGGCAGGCCCTGTCACAGCCTTCCTGGGGCACGAGTTAGCTATGGCTGCTTAATGGGTTACCCCAAAATTCCAGGCTTAACTCAGATGACAGGCATCTTGGTGCTGGCTGTTGGTGGGAGGCCTCAGCTTCTCCACCTGGACCACACCATGAGCTGCTCAAGCGTCCTCGCAACTGGTAGCCAGTGTCCCCAGAGTGGATGGTCAGTTCCCTTGATGGCTCAGCCTCGTTAGTCACACACTGTCACTCCACAAGATCCTCTTGGTTTCTCCATGGCAGGAAACTACAGGGGTGTCGTGCCAGGAGGGAAATGTCATCAGGGCAACTTGGAGGTGCCCACCAGGACTGGGTGCACTCCTTACATGGCCCACCAGCCGTACCCAGTCGGGCTCCACACCTCCCCAAGTCCTTTCCTGCCACCTTGTCTCTCTTACCCACTTCCTTTCGGCTACAGCATCCCTCCCTCTTCTGCCTCCATCTTTTGTATCTGCTGCTCCCTCTGCCTAGCCTGCTCCTCCCCAAGATAAGAGCTTCATGGTCTACTTCCTTCAGGTCTTCACTCAAAACTACCTTCCTTCCTGCCTTAAGCAAAGGCAGTAAAGTGCAATAACATGGACCTATGCACGTGTGCACACACGTACACACACACACTTAGGCCTTAGTCCCCTCCCCTGCTTTCCATACATGAAGCAATGTTCATGCTTAATGTTTGCTTCCCCCACTACTACGTGCACATTATAAGTGCATGGACTTTCTTTTCACTCAGTGCTTAGAGCAGTGCCTATATTTGTAGGGGATTAACAACTTGTTGGGTGACTGAAGGAATCGGTGAATGCTATCCAACAGCAAACATAGTCTTTGCTGTCATGCGGCTCAGAGTTGAACGTAAAATTGTGTGTATTCTATGCTGTATCCACTACATGATTTGATACAACATGTTTATACCCACATGTAAAATATAAACATGAACATATAGAAAAGGCACTAGAAATAGCTATAACAATACTGCTCCTGTCAGATGGAAATGCTGGTATTAAGTATCTGTTCTCTCTCTCTCAAAATTCAAGTGTTTAATTAACTGTGTAGGGCTGGGATGGGGTAAATTTACCACATGTTGGGGACACCACAGCTGGGCCCATGATGGTGGCTGGAGTGGTGGCAGGACAGGAGAGGTGGCACAGGTCACAGAGAGTTTGGGGCAAGGCCGATGGAGTAAGCAGGAAGTGAGGGGGTGAGAGAGACAGGCTGCCAGGACCTGGGCGGGGGGAGAGGGGGGCCCGAGGAGCAAGGCCCAGAGAGGCTCAAGGAACTGCCTCACAGATGAGGTGGACAGTGTGTGGGCTGCCAGGTGAGTGCCCGCTGCCCCCCTCCTGTGCCTCAGGTCCAGCGCTCCTGGGGAGAGGATGGAGATGCTGATGCTGCGGAGACTGGGGGAGAGCGGCCTCCCCAGCCCAGGCCTGACGTGGGAGCAGCCCCAGTCAGCAAGGCTCTCCAGGACAGGTGCGCTCTTGTGTCCCCGGGATGCCCCTCCCTCCCCTCCCTCTGGGCCCCCAGTCACCCATCTGTCTCTGCCTCCCCAGGGCTGGTGGAGGGCCTGCGGAAGCGACTGCTGCCGGCCTGGTGTGCACCCCTGGCCCATGGGCTCAGCCTGCTGCTGGTGGCTGTGGCCGTGGGAGTCTCGGGGTGGGTCGGTGCCAACTTCCCCCCTGGTGTGAGTGTCATGTGGCTCCTCTCAAGCAGCTCCAGCTTCCTGGCCTCATTCCTCGGCTGGGAGCCTCTCAAGGTGAGTGGGATGCAGGGGGCAGGCTGCCAGCCTCTGGCACGCATGCGCCTCGCTGATGCCACCCCTGCTCAGGTTTTGCTGGAAGCCCTGTACTTCTCACTGGTGGCCAAGCGGCTGCACCCTGATGAGGATGACACCCTGGTAGAGAGCCCGGCTGTGACACCTGTGAGCGAGCGTGTGCCCCGTGTGCGGCCCCCACACGGCTTTGCGCTCTTTCTGGCAAAGGAGGAAGCTCGAAAAGTCAAGAGGCTACACAAAATGCTGAGGGTGAGTCAGGCTGTGTGGCCAGTGCCCACCCACCCTCTTTATCCCTTGGCTAGTGCAGCCTCTTCTCAGAAACCTCACATGTACCCCTTCCTCTCCAAAGAGGGCCCTACGGCTCGGCAGTCCATCTCCCTCCCATCACCCCAACTCCTGATGCCCCTAGTCCTTGCTCTGCCCCTTGTACCCATCTCCAGTGCCTCCTCCTGCCTGTTCTGGCAGGGCCCTAGATGTGGCTTGCTTGGCCTTCCGTGGATCACATGTCTGCCCCCAAGTGATCACTGATGACGCACTGGTGGGGCGTCTGTGCTGTCCTTTCTCAGTGCTAGGCGCCCTGGCCATGGGCAGTTTGCTGTCCAGAGCCTTGCCCTGTTACGGTAGCTGGGCTGGGATTGGCTGACACTAGGGCCGTCCCTGTTCCCCAGAGCCTCCTGGTGTACATGCTTTTCTTGCTGGTGACACTGCTGGCCAACTATGGGGACGCCTCATGCCACAGCCACGCCTACCGCCTGCAAAGTGCCATCAGGCAGGAGCTAGATAGCCAGGCCTTCCTGGCCATCACCCGGTACGGACACTCTGGATGCATGTACACATCTGTTTGCTGGGCCAGGGTGGTGCTGATGCCAACCAGGGTTCACCTTGATCCTGCCCTTGGTCCAGCTCCGCCCCCAAGGGACATTGGGAAGGGTCTCGACACATTTTTGGTTATCAGGACTGGAGTGGGTGCTGCTGGCAATGGGTAGCGACCAGAGATGCTGCTAACCACGCTACGGCACCCAGGACAGCCCATAAGAGTTATCTGTCCCCGAACGACAGTAGGCTGAGGTTGAGGAAATGGGTCATGCCTCATCCCCTCTGGCGCACTGACAGCCTCTTACAGGCTGGGCCAGGGTTGCAGTAGTTGTGCTCCCTGGACCTCTGACCCCTGGCAGCACGGGGAGCTGAGGGGCGGAGCATGTGACTGTTTCTGGTGCGGGCAGGTCTGATGAGTTCTGGCCGTGGATGTCCCATGTGCTGCTCCCCTACGTCCATGGGAACCAGTCCAGCCCAGAGCTGGGGCCCCCACGGTTGCGGCAGGTGCGGCTGAAGGAAGGTGAGCTGGGGGCCACTCTGACACTTGTCCCTGCTCTTTTCCAAAGAGAAGGCTTTGGCAGGGTTTTGATTCAACTCCCTAGCTATGTGACCTTTACCCTCTCCCTGGTTCATTTCCCTTATCAATCAGTGAGACCAGGACAGCTATCTTCAGGATTACTGGGAGGGTTTCAGGGGATCATGTGGAGCTGGTACACAGTAAGCTATCCTGCTTTGGTCATGCTCAATCCCCAGCCCTCTGATTTCAGCTCTCTGCCCAGACCGGCCAGACTCAGGGGCGCGCACGTGCTCGGCAGCTTCCGGTGGCTTCAGCACCAGCGACTATGGCATTGGCTGGGGGAGTGCTGCCCACAACGGCTCTGAGATGTGGGCCTACTCTGCGCCAGACGTGCTGGGGTGAGCACAGGAGGAGGGGCCAGGGTGTTCTCCAGAGGAGCCCCTCCTCCCAGCCAGCATGGCTCCCAGGTTGCTGCAGGGCTGGGCGGTCTAACACTGCCCCTCACTTGCAGCGTCTGGTACTGGGGCTACTGCTCTGTGTACGACAGCGGGGGCTACGTGCAGGAGCTGGGGCTGAGCCTGGAGGAGAGCCGCGAGCAGTTGGGCTTTCTGCAGCTGCACAACTGGATCGACAATAGGTAGGCACTCAGAGACAGGCTGCCTGGCTCTGCCGCGGTCCGCTGAACCCTCGGTGGTCCCCCTCATCAGAGATCCCAGTTTACTCCCACTCCCCAGCTTTGCCGCTCCAGATCAGTCACTCTACTTCCTCCCCAGTCCACACAACGCCCCCTCCCCCCCGCCCCGACCACCGAGGTTCCTGGGGCAGAGGTTCCTGCCCTCACCCCTCCCTCATCCTGTTCCTCATCCCTGCCGTCTGAGAAGGAGCCGCGCAGTGTTCGTGGAGCTCACACGCTACAGCCCGGCCGTGGGACTGCACGCCGCCGTCACACTGCGCCTCGAGTTCCCCGTAGCTGGACACGCGGTGGCCTCCCTCAGCGTCCGTCCATTCGCGCTGCGGCGCCTGAGCGCAGGCCTCTCACTGCCTCTGCTCACCACAGTAAGCTCCGCCCCTGGCCCCGCCCCCAGCCCCGCCCCAGCCCACCCACAGCCTCACATCCCGGCCCCGCCCCCGGCGCATCCTGACACCGCCCACTCCGGGCCTGACCCGCCGCCGCCTCTGCAGGTGAGCCTGTTGCTGTTCGCACTGTACTTCTCGGTGGCGGAGGCGCGTGCCTGGCGCAGGGAGGGGCGTGTGCGCTTGGCGCGGCCTGGGGCGTGGGCGCGGTGGCTGCTGGTGGCACTGACTGCTGCCGCAGCCCTCCTACGCCTGGCCCAGCTGGGCGCTGCAGACCGCCAGTGGACGCGCTTCGTGCGCCGCCGCCCGCGCCGCTTCACCAGCTTTGAGCAGGTGGCGCAGCTGAGCGCTGCGGCCCGTGGTCTGGCCGCCTCGCTGCTTTTCCTGCTCTTGGTCAAGGTGAGGGCTGGCCCAGTGGGCATGGGGCTGGGCAGGCTGGGCAAGGGTTGGTCGGCTGACGCCCCTTGCCCACAGGCCACCCAGCAGCTGCGCTTCGTGCGTCAGTGGTCGGTTTTCGGCAAGACGCTGTGCCGGGCCCTGCCGGAGCTCCTGGGGGCAGCCTTAGGCCTGGTGACGCTCGCGGTGGCCTATGCTCAGCTGGCTATTCTGGTAGGTGATGGTGGGGCTCTAGGGGGAGGCTTAGCCCGGGGTGCATCCCTCACTCATGCCACCTTTCCCGTAGCTGGTATCCTCTTGCGTGGACTCACTTAAGAGTGCGGCCCAGGCCCTCTTGGTGATGTGCCCCAGGGCTGGTTGGCCAGCCCTGTGCCCTGAGTCCTGGCGCCTGTCCCCTCTGCTGTGCACGGGGCTCTGGGCCCTGCGGCTATGGGGTGCTCTGAGGCTGGGGGCAGTCCTTCTCCGGTGGCGGTACCATACTCTTCGTGGGGAGCTCTACCGCCCAGCTTGGGAGCCACAGGACTACGAGATGGTAGAATTGTTACTGCGCAGACTGCGCCTCTGGATGGGCTTCAGCAAGGTCAAGGAGGTGGGTACGGCCCAGTGGGGGGGAGAGGGACGCGCCCTGGGCCCAGGTGAGCCCAGGGTGCAGCCGGACTGACCGAGCCCCTGTGCCGCCCCCAGTTCCGCCACAAAGTCCGCTTTGAAGGGATGGAGCCACTGCCCTCCCGCTCATCCAGGGGCTCCAAGTCGTCCCCAGATGTGCCCCCACCTACCGGGGACTCCGATGCCTCCCGTCTCTCAACTTCTTCTAGCCAGCTGGACGGGCTGGGTGTGGGCCTCGGCAGGCCAGGGCCACGGGTGGAACCCGAGCCCTCCCGCCTCCAAGCCGTGTTCGAGGCCCTACTTGCCCAGTTTGACCGACTCAACCAGGCCACGGAGGACGTCTACCAGCTGGAGCGAAGGCTGCAGAGCCTGCATGGCCGAAGAACCAGCCGTTCCCCAGCCTTGCCTCCCCCTGGCTCCTCCGCAGGCCTGCAGTCAGCCTTGCCCAGCCGCCTTGCCCGGGCCAGTCGAGGCATCGGCCTGACTACAAGCCCCTGCAGGGCTTCCTTACGGGCCAAGAACAAGGTCCACCCCAGCAGCACTTAGCCCCAAGGGACCTGAGCTCATGCCTTTTCCCCGGGGTGGCCTGTGGCTTCACTCCGGCCCCTTGGGCCCAGGAGATAATGCTCAGTATTACTTTCTGCCACCCTCAAGGTCTAGGGCCAGGCAGAACAGCTGCATGCAGCTCCCCAGAGAGCGGGCAGCACTTGTCTCTCTGTGGGCTTCAGCACTTTAAAGAGGCCAAGTGGCCAGTCAGGACCCAGGGTCCCCTCTCCAGGCCTCTGTGGGAGGACACAGCAGTATTGGACCGAGCGCCCGGCCTCTGAGATACTAATTTATTTCCCAAGTCCTCAGGTACAGCGGGCTGTGCCCGGCCCCACCTCCTGGGCAGACATTTCCCCCTTGCTAAGGATCCAGGCTGCGGGGAGGGAACCTGCACCCCTTATCCTCCCCCTAAATTATTACCTCTCCTGTCCCCTGCTGAGTGCACTTACTTCCAGCTGCCATCTATGTGTCTATTGTCAGTAATTTATATGGGGTTAAAAATGTATATATTTTTGTACGTCGCTATTTTTCACTAGGGCCAAGGGGCCTGGTGGCTGCAATGGCCTGGTGCCCACTGTTGCCTGCATTGAGGGGGAGCTGGGACTGCAGAGCTGGCCTCCTTCCCTTAGACACCTGCCCACATGGCCAGAGCCAAGAAAGTGACAGCTGCTGCTTGTTTCTGAGTCTGGCCTTGGGCAGGTGCTGGGACTTTTGTTTGGGGGCAGGGCTACTCCCTAGGCAGTTCTTATCACCACCATGGCCTTGTTCCCCTGCCCAAGGCCAGGCAGTGAGAGGCAGGGCCCAGGCCTGCTGGTATCGGGTCTGAATCGGGAACAGCACTACTGTGGGGGAAAGACCCCTCCCTGGGGCTGGCTCCCAGGGCTGGGGAAGGGGAGTGTGTGAACACTCGTGTGAGGCTTTCCTGAAGGGGGGAGGCCTTGAAAACAACCTGATGGGCCCCCTTAACTCTGTGGGCATGGCCAAAGCTTCAGCCTTGATCCTGCCCCTCTTCTCCTCCCCCCAACAGACAAAGTCAAATAAATGAGTTGGCTGACTGCTACCTGTGTCTGTGTCCGAGCATTGAGGGCCAGTGGGCACACAACCACTTTATTCATTTGCACAAATAAATACTGCCCAATGCCTTGTAGGCGCAGGGAGGGTCTAGCAGGGCAGCTGCAAGGAGCCCTGGGCACGTCCTCAGCATCTTGGTGAACTCCAACACGACCAGGCACTGCCCCAGCTGCAGCCTCACACGAACTCTGTGAAGTCATCCACGGAGGAGATGAGGCGCTTCCGCTGGCCTGTCTCATAGGTGGGCATGGGCTCAGCAGGGGCCTGCGCCGGGGCTTTGGCATGGCCCGGGGGGTGCATCAGGGGCAGGCTGGGGTTCGAGTAGTGGGCTTCCTCACGGATCTGAAGGGAGAGGAAGCCTTGGCATCAAGCCCAGAGACCAGCACATTTTCTCCCAGGTGGATATTGGCACCCAACCTGGCCAGCCACCATTGTCTCTGGGGGACCCTCTGCAACCAGGTGCCCATCCTCCCTACCCGGTGGCGGAGCCTCTTGATGTGGCGGAGCCTGGCGATCCACTTGGAGGGATAGATGTCAGTGGGGTTGGAGCGGCTGTGGTGCACCTGCGAGGCCATCTGGGGCAGGGTGGGCAGAGTGGTGAGTCCTCTATGGGTGGTACCTGCAGCCTGTCCCACCTGCCCAAGATGCCGCCTCTACTCACATTGGCATGTAGGGCCATCTGGCGGGCCACGAAGGGCAGGTTGCGGTCAGACACAATCTTGGCCACGCTGGTGTCCACCAGGCCCTCCATGTCTGGGGGAAACACAGCACTCATGTGGGGCTCAGGACCCCGAGGGCCTCCCCGTCAGGCCCCAGGCCTCACCTTTCCTGCACTGCAGCGACACCAGGTTGCACTCATAGTCCAGGGGGGTGATAATCACATGGACAAAGTTGAACTGGCCCTGCTCAGACAAAAGCAGGGTTACCCCAACACCAAAGGCCACTTTCTGCCACTTCCTCATCAAGGGCAGCAGCGGCTCAGTGCAGATGCTCGCCAATGCTATTGTTTTTGCACACTCCCTCCTGTCCAGCCTGGGGACGGGCTGATATATGTCCTCTTGGCTGCCTTACATTCTAAAACCCAACTTCTCCACACCAGGATCCCAGCATATGAATTTGCTGAAGTGTAAGTTCACAGTCAATCATGAATAGTCACAGAGCCCCCCCCCACACACACACACACACATACACACAACACACTGCCTGGGGCACCTGCTGCCACCCGCTGAAAACTGCCTCATTGTCAACTGAAAGCAGCACGTGTAGCTCTGCAGGCTCCCAGGCCCTGGCTCAGATGCCCTCCACACGCTGACAGCTCCCAAGAGCCTCACCAGCCGGCACGTCCAAGCACCGCACACCCACCAGCAGCAGTGCACCTGAGCGCCTCAGGAGCAGCCTCGCCACCCACGCCTCGGGCACTTCCTGGTTTCCCAGCTTTGCAGCAAAGGAGAACCAACCAGCCTCCCTACAGGCACTCCTGCCCTCCACCAGGCTTTCTGCCCGGAGCCTGTGTTCAGTAACCTCCAAAGCTTCCCGCTGCATTGAGGATAGATCTGAACCCCTCTGAGCACCAGCACCTCAGACACTTGGCTGCGCTGGGCTCCCCACCCTGCTTGGCCTTGCAACTGTCTTCCATGTCCCCACTCCGACAAGTTGCCAGGACTGAGCCCACCTCCTCCCCTTAGGACCTCGAGCCCAAGCACATGAAAAGGGGAGGGAATCCAGGGCCTATCCCCACCCCCCCAACCACTCTGCAATGATAGGAGGAGGTAGCAAGGGAACAGGGCTCACAGCATGAGCACACTAAGCACTTACTACATGCCATGCACCCTGCTAAGCACATGTGCACTCAGTTATTCCTCACAAAACCACAGCCATGTGCCACAGGCTCAAAGAAGAAACTGACAGTGTTGTCACCTCATTACAGAGAAGGACACAGGCTCAGAGGGGGGACCTGGCCACCCCAGCTGGCAGTGGGGGACACTAAAGCAAGTCAGTGCTCCTGCTTGTCACCACACTGGTCTCAGTGGCGCTCTCTGCTTCCATTCAACATGTACCAGTGGGTGGCCTCCAGCTAGGGTGCCCAGGGACCCAGGTTCATGCCCACCGGCCCTGAAAGCCCCTTGCTCACTTTGATGGTACCCAGCTTGAAGTCCTCGCCAGAGTCATTGTAGACAATGGACACAAAGTCGTTGCCCAGGTGGCGCTTCTTGTCACAGCGGTGCTTGTCCACGTCCTTGGTGGGCATCAGGGTGGCAATGTGGAAGACAGCTGTGAGGTAGAGGGGGAAAGCTGCATGGGCCCAGGCCAGTCCAGGCAGAGTGCTGGCAAGGGGGCAGTAGGGCCTCTATGCCTCTCGCCAGGAGCAGAGGCTCTGGGCGCCTGCAGGAGCCATGTCTCTGGTGCCTGGCCAGCAGCACTTGGCTCCTCTCCCTGAGGGCTGAGCTTCTGGAAGCAGAGCTGCAGCCCAGCTGCTGCCTCAGCGCTCAGGCTGATGACCTCGGGCCCTTGGACACCTCCACTGCTCCCCTGAGGACAGGCCAATAGGAATGAGGTTGGGGAGGACACACGCCACAGGAAGGCTCACACCTTGCATGATGTCATCATGCCAGCAGTAGGTGAACTGGCCGTCCTCGCCACACACATCCAGGCCACCCAGGTACACCTTATCCGGCTGACAGTCCTTGAGCTCGATGAGCTTGCCCAGGCCTGTCAGGAACTCCGTGTACCTGTAGGAGCCATGCTCGTTGGACAGGATGGCGAGTTCACTATTGCTCTGTAGAGAGAGAGAAGCATGGTGGCACCTCTCCCAAGTCGCCCCCCATCCGTATACTGCCGCCCCCTGAGCACAGCTCCCAAGGGCCCCGGGGGGTTGCTGGGAGCCAGGGGGTGGTTGGGGGGGTGAATGGTGTGGCTTGGCCAAGACCCCCACTTCTGTCATCAACCTGGACTCAGTGCAAGGTAACTTCATTCCAACAGTTGCCCAGGTGACATCCTTGACTTCCCCTTTCTCTCATAATTAGCCTGCCAGCAAATTTAGTCAGCTCAATTGTCAAAACACACCCAGAACCCTGGCATTCCTCAGCACCCACTCACCTACTCCTCAGACCTGCCCCTCTCTCACTTGGACTGTCACCATCCCACTTCTCCACTCGGCAACCAGAGCGATGCTTTTGAGGTTTCGGTTAAGTCATAGCAAACCCTTGACTCAAAACCATCCAAGACCTTCCCACCTCACTGGGAATAGAAATGCAGCCTTACAGCGACCATGAAGCTCTCGCTGATTGGCCCCTCCCCATCACTTCCCCACCTCCACCTCCACCCCCTGCCCAGTGCTCACTCAGTGCCAACCCTCGATGACATAAGGCGTGCCTCTCCCCAGGGCCTTTGCATGGGCTGTCTCTACAATGGATGCTCCCACACACACCTGCACACATACTATCTCCCTCACATCTCTGCTCAGTGTCACCTCCCTTGGATCATTGATGAGAGCAGCACCCTGTTCACACTCAGGCTCCTGGGACCTGCCCCTTCCCCTCCACAGTCCTCAGCACTCTCTGGTGTACATGTGCTTACACACTGACCCGTCTTTCTCACTCGTGTGTCCTCACAACAGAAGAGTACCTGGCATGGAGCTCAATAACCACTTAATACTCTAGCAACTTACACGGTAACAGCTCTGTGGAGGACAAAGGTCCATCTTCCCAAACCCCGCCCCAAATAGGAAGGCCGCCCAGCTCTGCTCTGGCACTTAGGTCAGGCCCTGCCATCCCAGCAGCCTCACCTGGCCTTCTCCCACGTACAGGACGGCAATCTTGTGCGTGTCATATGACGGGATCTGGTCGAGGAGCTGCACTGACCGCTCGAAAGACTACAGCCACAGAGTCCGGTCTGAGTCCAGGGCAGGGGCTTGTCCCCTGCCACCAGCCCTGCCTGGCCAGGCTCAGCCAGATGCCTGCCCAAGGGAGGGCTCTCCCCGCCCAGGCAGATCACCACAGGCTGCCACAGGGAGCTGAGGCTGCAGCCCTCTGCAAGCCTGGGTTAAGGCCACCACTACCCAGAGCTGGGCATCCCACTGTGCCCTGACCCCAGGCTCCAGGGAACCCCTGCAGGGGAGGAAAGGCATGCCCACCTCATTGGGCAAAAGGATTGGCTTGTTGGACTCGTCACCAAAGAAGGGCGAATGGTAGAGCTGTAGGAACACAAAGCTGCAGAGGGAAAGATGAGGGCTGAGCGTGGCACTGCAGGTCCCAGATCAAGGTCCTGGCAGTGCGATCACACACACAGAGAGCAGCAGGGCCTGTGCCCACTGCCCAAGGACTGCCCTCTCCTGTGACTGAACAGCCAGGAAGAGGATATGCAGACCTATACCCCAGCCTTCTCTACCCCAGGCAATTAGATGCCACGTGACCACAGAGGCTGTCCTGTCCAGGAGCTCCAGCCCAGAGGGTGAGGCTCACCTGGGGTTGATACCTGGCACCTTCTCGGCATTGGAGGCTCCTGCTCTGCTTTTGAAGGAGTCCCTCTCCACCCTCTTGCCCCTGCGTGACGGGGCCGAATCAGAGATGGTGTAGCCTCGGGGCCGCAGGCCACTGGGGGAGCGGGGACAGCTGGAAGGCATGGGACCCTCGGCGTGGGAGGGGCCCCGGCTGGCTTCGCCTGGTTTTGACCAGGCAGCGCCTTCCCCATCTAGGATCCCTGACTGTGACCGAGCCTTAGCCTCAGGGCTCAGCCGGCCAACATCAGCCTTGTTCCCAGGGTCCCCGAGGATGTCCTGCAGGGTCTGCAGTTCAGGTGAGGAGCTGGACTTGCTCAGGGGCTGCGAGGGCTGGAAAGAGAGGTCCACGGAGGGCCGGGCTGCCTCGGAAGAGACAGCCCGCTCAATGGGGATCCCCCCAGCAGACAGCTCCTCTGCGCGGAATGACTTCTCCTCCTGGCTGGAGGTTGAAGATGACTGGAAAGAACGTGATCCAAGAAAACATTCATTGTCACTGGGCCCACCGGGGGTTTACCTAGAGGCAATGAGGCCCCACATGTCCTCCTGCCCAGGGCCACAGAGCCACCAGCACCAAGCTGCTGATCCCCACCTCCCCCAGGACAGCACCTGCCTGTGCAACATGCTGGGCAAAGGAGCCAAGAACCCCACAAACCAAAGGATGCCACCAGTGAGGAGCCATCCCTGGATGGAGCTCTTAGAAATCCCGGTCTGAGCAGAAAGGACTGGGAGGAACAGGCAGCCATTTCTCAGGTGAGAAAGATGGGTTAAAAGACTCGCCCAAACCCTGGCTGGTTTGGTTCAGTGGATAGAGCGTCAGCCTAGGGACTGAAGGGTCCCGGATTCTATTCTGCTCAAGGGCACATGCCCGGGTTGTGGGCTCGATCCCCAGTGGGGGGTGTGCAGGAGGCAGCCGATCAATGATTCTCATCATTGATGTTTTTCTCTCCCCTTGTCCCTTCCTCTCTGAAATGAACAAAAATATATTTTAAAAAAAAGTTGGAGGGAAAAAAGACTTGCCCAAGTTCAGAACCAGAAAGCTTGAGAATGGAGGGTCCCTGCATCCGCTTGCCTGAGACCCTAGCCCTTTGTCTTGGCTCTACCCCTGCCTCAGCCCCGCCCTTCCACCTCAGCCCCTGCCTCAGTCTCACCCCGCCTCCCACACCCAGTGACTCAGGCTGAGATCTGAAAGCAAATGGAGAATACCCACAGGGCCCCTCAGGCCAGTGGCTCTGGTGCCCAGCGATACTCACCCTGCTGTAAGCTTCAGGGTGCCGACAGCGCCTGTCTGTGCCTAGTGTTGCCTCAAAGTCCTCCAGTTCTGGGGGCAGCAAACTAGCCTCGTCTGGACCTCCCTCCTCTAGAACCACGGCAGAGTCTGGAAGGACACACATGGCTGCTGGGTGCTGGTCCAGCACAGGGAGCTCACGTGGCCTCAAAGGTACCAGCCTTTTCCCCACGACAGGGCACAGGTGCCCCCAGCAGAACCTGACCCCAGGCCCTCCTTGCCTGTGGCTCTATGCCACCCCTGCCCACCAAGCCAGCTGGAGTGGGTGTGATCCCTGCCACAGGGTGACTCCTACACAGGCTCCAGGGGGTCAGGATGAGGGGTCATCTGGCTTCTCTAATCCCCACCACCCAGCTAGGGATCCAGAGAAGCCGCTGCTGCTCCTCCAGCAAGGCAGGGAGGCGAGGGCAGATGGTCCCCGAGGGGGAGGAACACCTGGGATGAGGCCCAGCTCAGGAGGAGTGGCTGGACCAGCCCCAGGAACTGGGGAAAGAGGCCTGAGCTCCTCCCTGCCTGGACCGGAGGAAAGACAGACTCGGAAGTCCCTGTGCAGACAACTGGGGAGCCCGTTCTGGGAAGCAGAGGCTTGCCTTCCAAATCCAAGCCAAACCCGAAGCCAGGTGTGCTCAGGAGAAGGCATGATGCCCCAAAGCAGCATTTCCTGTGCCAGTAATAGGGCCAGGGGCAGGGTAAGAAGCCACCAAGGGTTAGCTCAGCCCAAGGCCACCTGCAAACAGCCCTGCACATGCGCAGTTCATTAGCTACCTGCCAGAGCCCATCTGCACACGGCCCTTTTCTAGCTGGCTCCTGCCCACACAGGGGATCCAGGCAGACCAGAGTGCTGCCAGGTCAAACCCTCCCTGCCAGGGCCTGGGGCAACAGGCCAGGGGCCAGTCTGCAGGGTCCTCAGCAAGCCCATGACCATAGTAAAGGCATACAGCCCAATTTGTGAGTCCACAAAGCCAATCAGATAACCAGAGGCCAGGGCAAGGTCAGCTCGGCTGAGCCGCCAGGGCCAGGCTCACCCCCAAAAAGCTGTCCCCTGCCAGCATCTGTGGCTCAGCTCCCCAATGTCACCTCATCAAGCCCAAAGAAGGGGCTGGAAGGGCCCATCCAGCCTGGGAATAAAGCTCAGCCACAAAGGCTGAGCAGAGGGGTTCCTGCCGGCAAAGCAGACATTATGCACAGATATCTTCAGGCAGGGCCCTGATCCTGGAGGGTAAGGAGAGGCTGACAAGATCACGTAGGGGTGAGCGGAGGAGGGACAGTGAAAACAGCATCGATGAGGCAGAGTAGGGCTCTGCAGCAAGCACCAAGGAGATGCACGAATACCTGCCCAGGAAATGCTCCTGCGCAACTTTCCTTGGCAACTGGACTGGTACAGGGACAAGAAAGAGGCCACTGCAAGGGAAGCCAGCAGAGGAGACTGCACAGGTTGGGCAGAAAGAACAGGCACCACTAGACCTGCACAGACCCAGAGCCTGGAGAAAGGGGAGGGCCTGCAGCATCCGGGCAGGCAGGTGGGCAGGGTGCGCATGGGGTCTCATCCCTCCTCCTCAGGAACAGAGCTCAGCCTCTGAGCCCTATCTGTGGCCAGAGGCTGGCCTGGAAGGTCGGCCCCAGTCAGGCAGGCAGAGGCATTAGAGCTCACAGGCAAGCTCAGGCTATGTGCTTGGCGCATCCAAATCCAGACCCCAACAAAAGTGGGGCCACCCCTGTAGCCTCGCACAGAGCACCCCGAGGAGGGAGCAGGGCAAAGGCTCCTTACAGCCCTGCCCACATCCATCCTGTGAGTAGGACCAGCTGAGGGGACATGAAGTCTGCCGCTCCACCAGTGCCCAGTCTCTAAGGAGAGTCCCTCCTGCTGGAGTAGGCCCTGTTCCCCAACATCTGGGTCGGCAGCACAGGCATCCTCCCACAGGCCAGCCTCGTTGCAATGCCCGAGGCAGGCAGTACCAAGAAAGATTTGGGGACCCCGTTGGGCATGTGCCCACAGTGTGGCGGACCACACCGCCATCAGATGGTGTGCACCAGGTGGGAGACAGGCCAGTGCTCACCTGTGTTCGAACGTGGGGGTGGGGAAGGCTTGGCTGAGCTGGCTGCCGGCACTGACAGGGACTTGTACAGGGCCGTGTCGCGGCGCTCCTTGAAGCGCTCTGCGGCCATGAGGGCGTTGGACAGCTCCTGCAGCGGCATGTTGTTGATGTCCGAGGAAAAGGGGCTGAGTGGGTTCTCCAGGCTCATCAGCCAGCTGGTATTCCCTGAGGGCAGGCAGCACCCCTCAGGCTGCAGGTCCATGCATCCAGCCCGCCCCCTCCTCACCCCCGGCCCTCCCGGGGCAGCCCCTGTGCACTGTCCTCAAGGGCATGCGCCCGGAGCCTTCAGGGCTCTTCCTGCTCAAAGCAGAGAGTGAAGGACCCAGGATCCCCAGGCCGCAAGGTCCGAGTAACAGCTATTTGTGGTCACCCTTCTCAGTGACGAGCAAGCCTCTGCCCAGGTCAGCTCTTGCACCCAGACCAGGCTCAGGAGGCATTTCAAAGCAGCAGCCTCCTCGCCAGTGGGCTGGACAGGGCCTAGTTTCAGAGGCTCTGGGCTCTGTCCTCGTCCACACAAGGCTCTGATCCTGGAGGGTAATGACTCGGCCTTCCTTACTGAGCCTCCTCACATCACAGTATCTCACCTGACCCCAACCCACGTCCTCCTGCCCTACCTGGCCCTTTCTCACCTGGTCACCCGCCTCCCGACCGCCCACTCTCCAACGGGAACCCAGGGGGACTGGGCTAAAACACGAGTGAGGAGCCTCTCCGAGCCCCCATCTCAGGGCCTTGTGGCCCAGCATCCCATCCCCTTCACCACTTGGTCACCATCAGCCCAGACCATGACTGAGGTGCCTCCTGAACCTGCGCCTTGGCTTCTAAGTCCCCCTTTAACCCGAAACACCTGTCATAGTCTGATTGTCTCCCTGAAAATCATGTTGAGTCTCAACCCCCAGATCTCAGAATGTGCCTCTACTTGGAGATGAGGTCTTTAAGTGGGTGATTAAGGTAAAATGAGGTCGTACTGGTGGGCCCTATCCAATCTGACTGGTGTCCTCCTAAGAGGCGATATGGGCATAGACACATAGGAGGACATCAATGTGGGGACACGGGGAGGTGACCATCAATAAACAAACCAAGGCCCCAGGAAGAACCAGCCCTGCCGACATCCTGATCTCAGACTTCCAGGCTCCAGGACTGAGGAACTACATTCATTACGTAAGGCCCCAGTCTACGGCGCTTTGTCATGGAACCTGAGCAGACGGTTATGTTCCCACTTAGCCACCTGCAGCTCCCCACGTTCACCTCTGCAGACTTAGGTCAAATGCCCGTGGCCCAGCCGGCCGTTGCTCGCTCCTGTTTCCCCCTTGTGGGGAGCTGTCGCCCACTATGAGGTAAGAGACCCACGCTGGCCAGCACAGGCCGCCCTCAGTACCTGTGGGCCTCCGGACCAGGATCTCCGCCCAGCCCTGGGTCAGCAGGGGCACATAGGCCGCCAGGTTGGTCTTCTTCTGCACCGGGAGCTGGGTGCCGGCCGAGGCCTTCTCAGGCTTGCTGGCTGGTGCGGTCTGTGGGCCCGGGAAAGCAGGGCTGCCTGGGAAGTGGGAGGCTGGAGTGTCCAGGGCACCAATGCGAAGGCCGTGGCCCCCTGAAGGGGTTGAGGGCAGAAAGGCTGGTGACCACCTCTTGCCCAGTGCAAAGCCACCAAGCCGACCTGGCTGCTCCACCCAAGGCCCATCTGGCCAAGAAGCCCCACGTCAGTGCCCAGCACAGCTCAGCCCTCCCTGGGCATGGCCCTCTTATGGTATCGGCCTTAGTGGACCCAGGACCACAGGAAGGGGCCCCAGCTCCTGTCCCATAATTGGACCATGGCTTACTCAGCTGCACCTGAGAAGAGCCCCAGGGGTGAGCTAAGCTAAGGGCCAGGACTGCTAAGGGCTCAGGGGGAACACTGGCCACGAGAACAGAACCCTCAGCAGCAAGGGGGCTTGTGTTATAGCCGTGTACCAGGTACACACCTCTCCCACCCATGACGCGGGCTCACAGAGACAGCACCTCCGTTATTCAGGAACTGGGCCAGGCCTAAAGCCAACCACCTGGTCCCCTGGCTCTCAGGGGCCTGGCTGAGCTCAGGGATCTAGAGACACGTCTGTGAGGGAGTGGGGTGGAGGCTCACCAGACATGGAGCGAACCCGGTCCCGGGCCCCGAGGCACACCTGCTGCCCAGTCTGGGACTCCAGTTTGGCTGGTGCCTCCTTTGTCTGTCTCATGTGCATGCTGAGGTCAGAGCTAGAGACAGAGGGCCCATACAGAGTGTGACCAGGGTGCCCCATGGGCCCCAGACCAGCACAGCACTGTCCCATGCAAGCCTGGGCACTGTCAAGGTTGAGCAGGCCGGGGGCGGAAGGTTCAGTCACCTCAACTCTGGACTGCCCTCCAGTTCTCCCGAGTCCAGGCCCAGAAGCGACCGGGTTCCAGTCCCCACACTTGTTGTCACGGTGATAAGCTTATTCCCAACCAGCCAGGTTTTGGTCCTACCTCCGGCCAGGAGAAACTCTCCCACGGGGGATCTGAAAGCACAGGAGTACAGACCCCGCTACTGGACACCACCCGGGGGAAGCACTGGATGGCATCCTGTCATGCAGAGCTGCCCTGCCTGGGCCAACCCGAGGGAAGGAGCCCCACAGGCCACACCTGCTGCCACTACTTCGACCAAGAACAGTCACTTGGTCCAAGCAGTGGCAGAAAAGCTGGCCCTGTGCCCATCCTGCCCCAACCCTGGAGCCCGGCCCCCACCTCTTAGGGACTGCTGTGAAGTTGGAGAACACGTATCTGGCCATCATATCCAGGCATGTTTCTGTGAGCTCCAAGTGGAGATTTTTCAAGTTGTCATCGGCCTGGGCCATCGAGTTCTCATCTGCAGACCCCAAGCTGGCGCTCGTGAGGGACGTCTGGATCCTGCTGGAGGGAGGGACCATGGCAAGGTCAGGGCACTGGGCAGACCAAATTATCTACCACTGGGGACCAGAGATGGAGGCATGCATGTGCTGAGAGGGCCAAGCTCAGAAAGACCCCGCCAGTGCACATGGCCACTTGAGCCACAGCTTGGCAAACAGAGTGGACATGTCACCCCAGAGAGGAAGTGCAGGAGCTCATGGGAGACCCAGGCCCACTCCTGGGAGCAGAGGCTTAGGAGGCAGGAGAGACAGACATCCCCTCACCAAAGCACGGGAGAGTTAGGCGATGGTTTTGTGGCAGAAGTTTAGTCATGCAGAGACAGCGAGACCACGGGACGCACGCACAAAGATTGCATTCTGCCCACAGGGCCTCCCATCGAGGACAGGAAGGGTCTGGGCTTCGTGTGTGGCTCTTTACCCTCACACTCAGGTCACCCTGTGCTCCACATGCACCCAGTGACCAGAAGAGGGGGGCTTATGCAGGTTTAATTCTGATACAAATTCCACATCACATTTGCCATGTTTTGTGCATGGAAAAAAGCTAAGAGGGAGCCTCACTGACCACTGCCCCTCCCCCTGAGCCAAACCCCGTTCAGTGGAGGCCAGCCTGAGGCTGGAGCCCAATCCAGGCATCAGGGAGGAGGTGGGTCTCTGAGCAGCAGGACACAGGTCTGAAGGGGCTTCCAAGTGGAGAGGCAGGTATCCCCTGCTTAGTGCAGCCTGGCCTGGTCAGCACAAACAGTGACCCCGAGAGCCAACACCTGCACCCCAACACAACCGGGAGGAGGCCAAGACTTCATCCCTCAAAAATCCAGGCCTCCCCTGCCCCTCCCAGGTTGGCCCCTACCCCTATTGCCCTACAAACACCCCGCCATTCCCTTTCGGCTACCACAGAAAGCAGACCTTTTCTAGAAGAAAGCTCAAGAAGAACGCTCACTAGAGAGGACATGAAAAGCCAAACCCTGGAGAAGGTGCTCCCACTGCTTTAACTTGCAAAGGCCCCTGAGCCATGGGGACAGGCCTGCAGGAGGCTGCCAACAGACACTTGCTTCTGGCTCCCAGGCGGCCTGAGGAAGCCGTGTAGCCAGCCCGTGCTTGTTCGAGGCTTGGGGACAGAATGCAACCTTCCACCCCTCACTGCCAGGCTCCCTGGACCAAGGGCTGGGCTCAGCAGGGCAGCCACTGTGGCCAAGAGGTGCCACCTGGGCTCTCCCCCTGCTCCAGCCAGGGAGGGCATGGGTAGGCAACGAAGTCATGCAAGCAGCCCCATGCACCGCCACCCAGGTGCTCCCGCCTGGCAGCGCCACTTCACGGGCCAAGCTCCAGGGTCTGAGCCCCCCGCCCAACAAAGCCCACTACCTGCGGACCACATGTTCAGACACACTGATGCTGCGGCACCGGAAGGCATCGGCTGCAGAGCTCTCCTTGAATTCTTTGACGGGTGGAGAGTTATTCAAGCCTTGTTTGGGGGGTCTGGCTATCCTCAAACTACCAGGTGAGGAAGGAAGGCCCAAGCCCCGGGGAGCCCAGCTCCCGGGAGGGGAGAGCAAGCCATTGGAGGGATGAGGAGGAAAGGTCACAGGCCACAGGGTCAGCATGGAGAGCCCGTGGGTGAGATGAACAAAAAACCATGCCAGAAGCCAGTTAGCAGGGGGAAGAAACAGAAAACAAAAACGCATGAAAATACATCTTGTAAACATGACAGAAAAAGGTTTCACTCGTGATACCAAAACAAAGAACACCAGTGCAAACTCACTCAACGGGTGTGGATCTCACCGCACGGCAGATTCCAGGCTGTGCTGACCAGGTGTCCGCGCACCGAGGATGGCCAGCACTGCCAGCACAGGGACTAGGAAGAGCTGAGGCCCTGAGGGTAACTGTTCAGAGGCCAGTTCTTAACTAGTGGCCCCAGCCACCAGAGGCTTGAGAGAACAGCTTGTGACTTTAGGTCCCACGGACCTGGTCATTCTGGAAAATGCCGTATTCCCACTTAGGGAGAGCCAAAAAAGCTTAGGCAGGAGGTGGGGGACAGGAAGGGGGTAGCCGTTCAAATGAAATGCAAACAAGAACACAAGGCCTAGCACAGATCTTTGTCAGATTTGGCAGAAGCGGCTGCGATGGTAGAGCAGAACATGTCCCCTAGTTAGCCAAGGGCTGGGAAGTGAGTTCTGGAGAAAGGGCACCCGGCCCGAGGCCGGGCCGACCACAGGGCCCTGGGTCCCCAGGGGAGGGTGTTGGGGCCCTGAGGCTCCTCCCCATCCAGGCCAGGTGTTTGCTTCTCAGGAGTCACAGATGCCCTAATGCAACCCTGGGCTCGTTCAGCAGTCAGACCCAAACACAGATGTCCTACTTACTGCTGGCACCCTAATCCCCAGCTCAGCACCTCTTGCACGGGCCACCCAGGCAGGCCAGGACTGGCCACGGCCCAGCACGCGGTCTCCAGGATGCCGCAGACCACACGGCCGCTTGGTGAGAAGAGCTCTGGGCTCTCCAACTGAATGTGGAGCACTGGCGGCCTTCACAGGCCCTGCCCTGCCTCACCACCCAGGGCACCTTGGTGCCCAGCACGGCCTGCACAGGGGCCTACCCTCAGCCACAGTCCCATTTCCATTCATTAGCCTGGGGGCAGCCGGGCAGCCCCAGGCCCTGCATGCACCATGCTGGTTACAGGTCACAGCTCACAGCTCACAGACCTGCCCTGCCCCACCCGGACACCAGGCACACCCATGACAGGCTCCACACCTCTTGGGCCTCTCGTTGAGACTGGTGCTCCGTGCTCTGAAGCTGTCCTTCTCAGGGGTATCATCGAAAGACATGAGGACGTTGGAGCGCAGGCCCTGTCAGAGTGGAGCAGATCTGAGCTGGAATTGGGGGAACTGGCCCTTGAGGCACCCACATGCTTCTTCCCTGTGCACCTATCAGCCCCACCCAGGTATGCTGCCAACCGGGAGTAAGCTGCAGGTCTAGGACAGCGGTGGCAGCTCCTGCCCCCATGCCCACAGTGTGTCCCAGTGGGCCAGGCTCAGCAGAGCAAGTCCTGAGCATCGTAAGCATAGTACCAAACAATGCCCGACCCCTATCTCCATCTATCAGCCTGCTCCAGCCATGGACAGCCAACAGCAAAGCCAGTCCCAGCCCTAACACTGGCTTACCTTAGTGATAAAAGGAACAAAGTCTTTCCGGAAGGGCAGGCGGCACCTAATGAACCACATAGCTATGACATGATGGGCCAGGCACACAATGTACTGATTGAACCTGCAAGAAGAAAGTGCAGGAGCTCCATCCTGGCACTTGAGAGAAATGCTCCAGGAACTGGAAGCACAGACCAATTCTAGGGCACTGAGGTCAGCGTGGCTCTCTGCTCCAAGAGGCCTGGCCTCCCAGGGCACACACACCAGCACTTACTTGGAAGGGTTGGTATATGGCAGGGAGATGGCAAACACGCTCGCGTACTGCTCTGCTGCAAAGTTCCTGTAGAGGTGAGGCAGCCTGGCCAGAGCTGCGAAGCAAGGAGACAGCCAGTAAGAGAGCCCAGGCTAGCCCGGCAAAGGCGGGCCCAAGGCTGCAGCGGGCGCTGATGTTACCAGTCCTCTGTTGTTTCTGAAAGCCAGTGCTGCCATTCTGACCCAAGAGGGCTGCAAAGGAATAAAGGTCACAGCCCACCAAATATGACCTTCCACTGACCCTTGGCCCTGGCCCTCTATACCCAAACTGTGGTCCCTAGACCAAATCTGGCCAGTGGCCTGCATTTGTATGACCCATGAGCTAAGAATCATTTTTCCATTTTTAAAAGGGTTATAAACAAAATGAATGTACAACAGAGGCCGTATGTGGCCCTTTGCAGAAGTACTGGCCCTGTTTGGCTTCTGTTGTCCACACACCTGAGGGCCTACTTAGGGCCAAACGCACACTAGGATACTGAGAATGAAGGGGTGAGCGAGGCACCTTGAGTTCCTGGAAGTCACAGTCTGAGAGGCGAGTCAGCAAAGCCCCTCCAAGCTGTGGTGTGTGCTTTGAGGGGGACAAAGAGGAGGCTGTGAGAGCCAAGCTGATTGCAGGGGCCAAAGACAGGTAACAGGAAGCTTCTGTGCAATTTAAACTGACACTGAGGGGGGAAAAGGAGCCAGCCACTCAAAGGCCAGAAAGGAGGAAAGCATTCAAGGCACAGGTGCAAAGGCCTGAGGCAGCAGAGGGTGGCATGTCCCAGGTTCCCAGGAGGACGGTGCACCTACATGCAGCCACAGAAAGGTTACAAGATGAGGTCAGAGAAGTCAGCTCAGGGTATTTCAGGCAGGGCAGGGCACAGCCCCAAACTCAAGGGTCCACCCCACACACTCACACGCATGCACATGTGCACACATTTACACACATGGAGGTACAGACACTTACTTGACAGGAACTCAAGAAGTGGAATGGCCATACTGGCCGTGGCCGAGATGTGTGTGAGCTTCACAACCAGGATGGGCAGAGCTTTGATCATGATGTCGGGCATCTCCACGCTGCAGATGGCCAGGGCCACCACACACTGGCTGGCGCAGCGATAGATGAGGCCTTGCTCCAGGCAGTACACCATCTCCCGCTGTGGGCAGCACAGATGCCTCAGCACCAGCCCCGGACAGACCAGCCCTCTGTATCCCCTCCTGTCTGACAGCTGTCCTGGTGAACCAGGGCGATGTCTACCCTCACCCGCTCTAAAATGTTCTACACAGAAGGTCAAGGCTTATGAAGGTTAAGTGCCTTGTCCCAGGTCTCTGAGCATCTAAGTGGCAGAGCCACCAGCAGCTGACCCCACCCAAGCTGACTGGATATGGGGGCTACTCCAGTCAGATGCTTCCTGACACTTCCCCACCAGCCAACACCCTGGAGCCAGGACATGCTGGGCCCATCATCCCCTTGGTTCTGGGACCCCCAAATGGTTGGCCTAAATAAGCAAGAGGAGGTTCTGCCTGACACAATAAGGCCGCTAGGCCCACATGGAGCCTGGCAGTATCCTCCATGAAGACAGTAAGGCTGGGCCCGTAGACTAGTGCCAAGTGCAGGCTTGGGCCACAGCCTCAGCACAAACCACCTGGTGGCTCGAGGCCCCATGGATGATTTTGATTTCCTGCAGCTGCCCCACCCCTCAGAAATGTTTTGGGCCTCAAGGTTCTCAGGGAACCTTCAGCCCAGCCACACTACCTCTCAAAACAGGGCCAGCTCTGCCAAGAGGCTTGGCCACCTGTCCTGAAGCCGTAGCAAGGACAAGCCAGGCAATATTCCTCAAAAAGACACTTCTGCCTGGCCGGCGTGGCTCAGTGGTTGAGCGTCGACCTGTGAATCAGGAGGTCACGGTTTGATTCCCGGTCAGGGCATATGCCCGGTTTGCGGGCTCGATCCCCAGTGGGGGTGTGCAGGAGGCAGCCGATCAATGATTCTCTCTCATCATTAATGTTTCTCTCTCTCTCCACCTCTCCCTTCCTCTCTGAAATCAATAAAAACATATTCTTAAAATAAAAAAAAAAAGACGCTTCTGGGTGTGTTGGGCGGGGGAGGGGGACAATCAGGTGCTGCATTAAGCCCACACACCCCAGAGGAGTGCTCAGGAATGCCAGGGGATTCAGTGTCTGCAGTGCCAGGCTGGGCCAGAGCAGGGGTCCAGTGCGCACACAGGGAAGCAAAGCCAGGCCCCTTGTCCTGGCCTCGCAGCCACAGTAAGTTAGGAGGAAAATGTTGAGCCCATTTGCCTGAAGCAAACACCCTGAGGATCAGACAGGCACCACAGAGTTCGACTGTCACTCCCATCTGGTACCTGTCTGGCTTTGTCCAAGTAGCTATGGTAAGAGATCAATGCTGTCAGCACAGGAACCACAGCCAGATGTAGGTCAGTTCTGGAGAACCCTTCTGGGGTGCCTCGAAGTCGTTCGAGCGTCTTGGGACCTGAAAGCTAACAAACAAGGGCCAGATGTGAAGCCTTGCCTGGTGGCTAAGTCAACTGTCGGGAGGCCAGAAGTCCCTGGGAACACAGGCCCAGTGGGAGGAGGGTCAAGAGCCCAGGGGCCTTCCTACTTCCGTTTCCAGCCAAAGGTCTGCCTTTTCAGGGAGAGACAGGAAATGTGACTGATGTCCCTCTCACAGGAGCCCCAGTGAGGCAGAGCCATCACACTCAGTATCTCGAGTTCTAGGTCTACATTGGGGACCTCCCATTTTCTGCCCCATAAGCTGGGAAAGAAGGACGGGTCCTGGAAGCATGGTCTGCATTCTAGACAGAGATCACATCTCTGAAGGAAATGCTTTGATCATGATGTTGGTTTCACCACGCCGCCCAGGGCCTTGAAGCCTTTTGGAGAGAGAGGAACTATGCTGCAGCACCACCACCAGCGGCACAGGAACCCTTCAGTGAGTGACACAGGAAGCAGCATGTTACCATGGAGCACAGAGCAGAAGACAGCTGGTCAACGCTGCACGGAGAGGTGAAAATGAGGACCTTGTAACGCAGCGACTCCGGCAGCTTGCTGAGCACAAGCTTCAGCACCTTCCAGTCAATCTCCTGCAGGAAGAGGGGTCAGTCAGGGGGAGGTCTGCAGCCTGGAGAGGGGAGATGGAGTTTCCAAGTTTGAATCGCTAGTTGGAGCTGAATAGCTGGTGGGGGTGGGGTTTGGACCCTCTACTTCTGTTTTCCACATTTCTAGACAGGGTAACAGCTGCCCTGTGCCAGGCTGAGTGAAGGCCCAGTGCAGAGCCAACACTGCCTCTTTTTTTAGCTGGATCTGGAACTTCCACACACCTGGCTCCATCCTTCCCATTCACCCAACAGAGACCACGGGACTGCCTGCCTACTGCACGGAACCTAAGGGGCCTCACGGATGCCCACTCAGCACGATAGATAAGGTACAGCAGGAAAAAGCTATTAACCAGCTCCAAGGGAGCAGCAGCAAGCATCCCTCTACAATCCACGAGCCTGGGTAACTGCTGCAGGACTGAAGTCAACCCAGGGCCAAAACAATGGGAGGACACAGTCATGGCACCACCAGACCCATTTGGTGGCCCTCCCAACCTCCATTAGCGGTGACCACTGCCCATGAGCTACACCAACCGCCACAAACCCTGAAAGCCTTTCTCAGACCCCATCTGTGATAGAGGCCTTGACAGTCACAGGAAATCTCGGATGGTCCCCTTTAGCGCCAATGTCAGGCACCCCAGGGAACCTGCCCTGCCCTCCGCTGTAGCCCTCAGGAGCTCCCCTAGCCCATTACAGGCTGTCCTGCCCCTCCCTGCCCTGGCACACTGCTGTCCACTTCTTTCTTGCTGGCCCGTCAGGAAACGGGCCTAAACACTTCTGCCTCCCCAGCTCCACCCAGCTACATCTCTGCTAACAGAATTGCACCGACCCTACTTCAAAGCTTGCTTAACTCCTGCCCCTGGAACCTTCCCTGCCTTTCAAAACTGACCTTACTTCCCCTCCAGGTGCCCCAACCAGATGTGACTGCAGTCCCACAGGCCAATCTGTGCTCCTGAGGCCAGCCCTGCTCCATGATTCCAGTTGTCTGTCTATACACCTTAGTCTTGCACCAAAACCATCTCCTGGAGGCAGGAACGTCTCCACACCCAGCTCTGCACACAGCAGGTGCTCAACACATAGTTACAGAACTGCTGTGGAACCTCAGGGTAGAACCTGAAAACCAGCAACGAACTTCCCAAGGTCATGATACAGGGAAAGGAACTGTATGACACTCCGGCAGCACCAGTCATTGCTCAGTCTGCCATTAGGGAGCTCAAGGGACCAGCCAACTCACCTGCTTCAAGCACTGCAGGAGGACACGGAAGACCAGGGAGTAGGGCAGAGAGCCAAGCCGTACGGTGGGGCCTGCAGAGGCTGGGCCAGACAGCCCGGTGGGAGGTGACAGGGGGCCACTGGCCTTCTTCTCAGAGCCTCTCTCTGTCTCCCTGTGGAAGCAAACGGGAAGAGCACTGAGGCTGAAGCCCCCGATCCATAGGGTAAGAAGACCACTGGGCCCCTCAGACACACGACGATCCTTGGGGTGAAGAGCAGCTAGCTCCACCAACCTGCCCCGTAACCTTAACGCCATGAAACTGGGGAAAGAGGTCTGATAGTGGCAGAGGGAAGGTCAGCCCACACGTACATGTAGTCACAGAGGCAGTAGGGGCTAAACCGCACAACGCCATCCTTGGTGGGCAGGCCAAGGCGATGCAGTGAGTCGGCCCGCAGCAGCAGCAGGAAGTCGAAGGCCTGCAAGGAATAGAAAGCGCCATCCACAGAGCAGGACCATAATGGACCCATGCCCTCAGACCCACACGTTTCTCAAGAAAGGCTGCTTCCACTAACAGCAAACACACCCCAGCTTCTCCACGCAGACAGTGGCAGGTGGTGAGGTGCAGCATTCACGGCCCTCTCCCTCAGAGACCAAGGGCTCTGTGACAGTCCCATAGCAGATGGCAATGCTGTGGCCTCTCACACCATAGGTCCCTCCCCCAGGAAAGAGGAAAGGGATGCCTTTCATGCTGGCTGGAGAGCACTGCTTCAGGCCTGGAGTGCCGGAGAGCAAACTTCTGCTCAGGACACTGTCACCTCCTCCAGTGACAGTGGAGGAAGGGTCCCTTAACTGGGCTCCCTAAATGACAGAGGGCTGCCCCATCAGGGAGATGCCCTGGGGAGGGCCGGGCTTCTGTCTGTGACCTCGGCTCAGCCTGGTGCCAGCCTGCACAGTGGAAGCTCAAGGCAGTTTGTCCTGCCAAGCCCCCGACCCCACACAGCCACACCCTTTGCTGTAGGTTGCTGACAGACTCTGAAGCACCAGGAATGGAACACATGCCACCCTGTAAATTGCTGTGACACCCTTTCTCTGTCCCCATCCCAGGCCACTGTGTGACTCAGACTGACATGCCACAGAAGCTCTCAGGCTGCAGGCAAAGAGAAGGGCAGCAGGTGCCACAGCTGGTACTAACGGAGGGGACAGTCTGATGGAGGACCCACCCCCACCCCCCACGGACATTTGCCACCAAGTCTCCTGTTTGAGGTCACTATACCACCACGACTGAGGCAGCTGCTGGGCCCCCCGGGGAATCTACCTCAGGCCAGCCCGGCAGCCCCATCATACCTGCAGCCGGATGCTACTGGCAATAGGCAGGGTATAGCTGTGCTTATAGTGGAGCTGGATGTGATTGACGAGCATCTCGTACACACGCATAGCGTGGCTGGCAGGCAAGGTATACAGCTTGGTCTGCAGAGAAAGTATGCTGGTCACCAGGAGGGCAAGAGGCCACAATGCAGCCAGGGAGCTGTCACCCTGGCAGCCAGGAGGAGAGAAACCAGAACAAGCTTTAGAGGCAACTGGGTAGCATCTACCATTTAAAATGCATGAACACTTCAAAGTCTCCAGGACTTTGCCCCTCAGACATCCCCACACGCAGGCATGCAGTAATAGCAAAAAATCAGAGCCAGCCTCGTCCCTATCATCCACAGGGAACCAGTTACTAAACCAGGAAAGTCCATCCAGCAGAGTGCCACACAGCCGTGTGTGAGAGGAGACCCTGCGGGCTGAAAGAGCACACTCAACACCACACAGCAGAGGATAAACCAGGGCAGGACAAGCACGCAGGATGCTCTGTGAGGGGTATAGGCCAGTGGTCGGCAAACTCATTAGTCAACAGAGCCAAATATCAACAGTACAACGATTGAAATTTCTTTTGAGAGCCGAAAACCGACTTCTGCGCATGGGCCACGAAGTTTCAATCACACTGTACGTGCGCGCCCGCATGTGGTATTTTGTGGAAGAGCCACACTCAAGGGGCCAAAGAGCCGCATGTGGCTCGCGAGCCACGGTTTGCCGACCACTGGTATTGGGTATCTTTTTTTTTTTTTTTTTAATTGAGTTCAGAGAGGAAGGGAGGGATAGATAGAAACATCAACAATAAGAGAGAATCATTGATCGGCTGCCTTCTGCACACCTCCTACTGGGGAATCAAGCCTACAACCCAGGTATGTGCCCTGACCAGGAATCGAACTGGTGATCTCTTGGTTCATAGGTCAACCCTCACCCATTGAGCCACATCAGTCGGGCATAGGTGTCTTTTGAAGTGATAAAGGTGTTCTAAAAGTGTCTGTAGTGATGGCTACACAACTCTGTGAATACACTGAAAACCACTGAATCGTACACTTTAAACAGATGAATTGTATGGTATGTAAATTATATCTCAATAAAGCTTTAATAAAATCAAACAACCATGGGGACAAATGGATGGCAGCCCTTCCCTCCTCTACTGCTGGGAGAGCTGAGGGCATTGTTGGGCAATGACTCAGGAATGGCTCTGCACAGTATGGCCCTGACCAGGCTGAGTCCACTCCTCTCCATGCTGTGACAAGTTAGAATCACACCCAGGCTGCCCTCTTTGACCCCCATGGAGCCCAGTTCTCCCAGGAGATGTGTCCCCTAAAGATCAGCACTCTAACAGACACAGCTGGTCATCACACACCCCCCCCCAGAAGAGTGGAGGCCCACCTGAAGGATGACCAGAAGCCCCAGGACAGCCGTCTTCACATCCTCCAAGGAGGCAGAGTATGCCTCCATGTCTCTTTCCTCCAGCTCTGGGGGCGGAGAGAGGGAGCGGGCAATCACCTTTGGAGAGAAGATCTGTATTTAAATCCCGGTTCCAGGCTCCCAGAAGTAGCACCCATTAAATTCCGAACTTTTCCCCAGCATGTACTTTCTCCTTTATTTCTCAAAAGGAGAGACGCACTTTATGCACCTGAGGAATCATTTAGACACTGTGGTGCATTTCAAAATTAAAAGGAAGGATGCTAGCTGTGTAGGCAGACCATGGGCCAAGCCCCACCCCAGCCCGACTTGGGCTACCACCAAGCCGCTCCCCAGGCCCCGGGCAGCAGGACACTGCTGAGCAGCAGCAGGCCCGGCAGATCTTCAGACAGCGCCCATCCCTGCTGGGAGGGAAGCCCTGCCTCTGAGAGACCCAGCCAGTCATTCTGCAGAGGATGGGACAGAGTCCAGAGCATGCTGCTGCATGCAGGGCCTTGCCCCAAACAGGAGGGGTCCTTCTGGCAGCCCAGGGACCCGGAGCCCCAGCGGCTCTCACTTTCTCAATGATGTCCAGCAGGCTGTTGAAGTGGTGGGTGTGGCAGCCTTCGGCCAGGTCCACCAGCAACTGGGTGGCCAACTTCCGGACCTGATAGTCTCTGTCCTCAGGGATGTGGGAGAGCTGTGAGATGACCACCGTGTTGATGAGCTCCTCCTACAGCAAGCACAGTGGAGTGAGGGGAGCTGCCTGCGACAGAGGCTGGAAAGCAGCTAAGGGACCACTCCAAATGGGAAAATGCATGGCAGCGATGGGTCAGCGCTGCCAGAGTCCCTTCCAGGGTGCTCTGCCTGGCCCCTCAGTTCGGGAGAATGGCAGTGGCTACATGACGGCCCAGCATAGGCACAGCTTAGGCACAGGCCCTCAGGCTCAGACATGATGCAACAGTGAATGTCCTCACTTGCTCTTTGTCATTGACCATCACAATTAACATAATCTCACATGGAAGGCCCTCTGTGTGTGCGTCTGGGGTATGAAGGCCTTGTCCCTAACATCACGGAGTCCACCTTAATAGGACAGCATGACGAGAGCTTTCGGGAAGGCAGGGCAAGACTGACCCTGACGTGAGGGACCCGAGCACCCAGAGCGGCTTCCTCGAAGAGCGGCACTAAGCTGGACTCTGAGGGAGGCTGGAATGCCAAGACACAGAGACTCAGGGAAAGGGAAGCTGGGAGGGGAGGAGGAGCACCGGAACGCCCGGTGTGCTGAAAAGCAAGGGCAACACACAGAGCCTGAGGTGCATCTGCTGGGGGAAAGAGCGTGGCGGGCAGGCTCTGGCCACAAACCCAGTGAAAGATGGGCTGGAGGGAGAAACTGGCAGTAGAGACAGGCAGGGCCTGGCACTACTCCAGCAGCTAGTGGTCGGGCTGGGGTCCAGAGGGTGAGGGTGATTACAAAGACAAAAAGAAAGAAAACAGCCCCATGCAAGACTCTGCAAAAAACTCTTTAACAGGACAGGAACTGTGCCCTCCTGCCTGCTCAGCCACACCTCTGAGCCCAGCACAGGCCTGGCAGAGGATACCATGGATATATGGATGGATGGATGGGTAAACAAACAAGGGAGAAACAGACAAAGCCTATTGAGAAGAACTGTCACAAAGGAGTGTGTCAGATCCCAAGTCCCAGGCAGATCCTGGAGGCTCTCAGTGCCCAGTGAGGGCCATGCAGGGCCTCTAGGGCCAGCCTCACCCTCACCCCTGATGCCCCAGGGTGCCCCCGCCAGCCATGGGACACACACCTCATAGAACTGCCTGTTGATGAGCAGCACGAAGGACAGGACGTCCAGCACCTTGATACGCACAGCACTGCGAGATTCACTCCTAGGGGCAGAGGCACACCTTCTGGGGCCTGGTGGGAGCACCACTGCCAGCCGCCCCCCTGCACCCGGCCCAGCTAACATCCCAAACTCCGAGAGCTCCCCTGGGGACCCAGACCCCAGGCCCACCGCAGGAAACTAAGCCCCCCTGCCCCAGCCTGGGTGGCAAGGCACTGACTCTATTTCTCTCTGTGTGGGGCCCAGCTTGTCAACATCCAAAGAACTGGGGAACGAGACACAGAGCTCGGCCCTCAGAGAGGCATCTTTCTATACAACCACTCCACAGCAAGAAGCAGAGGCCTCGAGATTCTGCCCTACAGGAAAACAACATTTTCCTGCTCATTGAGAATGATTACTTTCAAGAATCAGAAAGGAAAAAAAAAAAAAGAATCAGAAAGGACAGCCCTCACTCTTTGTGTCCTAGACCCCAGCCCAAGGCATAGACACAGGGTCAGGTTCCAGGGCCCAAGAGGTGTCCAGGGTCTCCCTACCTGAAGAATTTCTCCATCAGTAACTGCAGGTTGTGAATCCAGCCAACCTTTGCTGGGTGGATGGACTGAGCCCTGTAGGTTATTAAGTTTAAGAGGGAGGACTCCTGTCAAAAGAAGAAAAACCTGTTGTGAATGAGCCACTTGGCCTCTCCAGAGATTTTGTTATAAGCACACCCTGTGCTAATGGCCCAGGAGAACAGTTTGCTCAGTGAGACCAGCCACTTCAAGGCCCAGGTGGGGAGCCTACCAAGACAAAGCTTTACTGGCAGCAGCGAAAATTCACTTAAAAGCACATGTAAAGCCTTGGCATTAAGCTGAGCATTTCTGGCACAAGGACTGCCTACCGCCCAGAGAGCAGACATGCTAAGCAACAAGTCTCCACGGCGCTGGCCAGCACCTTCCTCCGCACAGGTGGGAGGAAACTGACAGTTAGGCTAGCACTGTGCTCTGAGCCACACATTGTTTTCCGACACCTTCCCAGACTTCCCTGCTGGAGTACAAATCTCAGGAGAGCAGGAGCCTTTATTTCAAACAGTTTCAGACCCACACAGCCAGGGTTCCCAGAGCTGAGCAGAACCACCCTCCCTACAAGCCTGGCGGAACTACCCTCTTGCCTGAGCAGCAAAGGCCCCACCAGGTTTTCGAGAGGTGGTCTTACAGGTCTTTGGTCTGCACATCTCTCAATGAGCTCAAAGTATCTCTCCTGTGAGCCATGGAACTCGTTCTGATCACATAGCTCTTCCACTGTGGTCAGCAGGTCATGGACAATGGCTCTGAGCTCTGGGCTCTCCAGGCTCTGCAACATAAAGGTGCAATTACACAGGAGTGACTTCTGGCTTCCCTCAAGGACTCAAGACCAGCTGCATCCAGATCCCCCCCATGCCCTTCCACTGGACAGGGGGAATGACCCCCACGGTGCTGGGACCCAGGAGGCAGCCGGGCTGTTCCTGCTCATTCACCACCCCCAGGGAGTCCTGGCTGTGCCCACACAGGGACCAGCTCCCAGTACTTCACACCTCCCCAGGCTCAAACACCTTCTGAAGACCCAGGGAATGGTCTCCAGCCTGCCACTCTGGGATGAAGCACCACCTGGCCAGCTGGTCAGTGGACAATGAGGGATGAGAGTCCAGTCTTTCCTCCCCTTGGCTGGCCACCTAAACACTGGTCCATACTAGTCCCCAGAAGACCCAGCTCTGAGCCCTTGCTAGACACGACTTTGTGATCTCTGCAGCCCCCACATCAGCATGTCACCCTTCCTGCTGTGGTCACACTGTCCTCCAATATTGTACCAAGGTTATGGCTGGCTTTCTAGATGCTGAGGGAACTGTCTTCAGGGTCCACTTCCAGGCCATAAAGGTGACCCAATCTTGATCAATGCCAGCACTGCCCCCTTGAACACCTGCTACATATTCCTGCTCCCAATGACGGAGCGCACTTGGAAAACCCAACTGTCTTTAATGGATGGCGAGTTGACACCACTGAAACTCATCAGGGAATACACCAGGCAGGCTCAGAGGGAAGGTCTTATGAGAGCTACCATTCAGGTGAGATGAACCAGCCAGCCCCACAGGTCCAGGCCCTGGTCCCCAGGGAAGGGCCCTTGGGCCTGCTTGTCCATGGTCTTGGTCCTCCCTGTGCCCAGTCTTCTCGCTGGCCTGACCTGAAGCTGCTGAAGCAGGCGTTCGATAATGTTCAGCAGAATGTCCCACGTCACAGCCTGGAGCTCCCTCTTGTACTTCTTGATGAGTCTGGTTATAGAGAGGACGATCTCATAGGACACCACCTCGTTTGGACAGGTCATGGCCTGGAACACAAGGCCCAGGGAGCAGGCAATGGTCAGCCACTTCTTGCTCACCCACAGGAAGCCCCCATCACGTCACCCATGAAACCCACGCTTATCTCTTGGGCCACCCAAGTATCATAGGAACCCAGAAGTGTTTTCTGCACTGGCTCCAAAAGGCGCGGCTCAGCTAACTTTCAGGGCCCTGACTTACTGGCCTAGAGGAGCCTAAAAGCTACCTTGATGCAAGCTATGCCCGAAGACCCCACACTCCACTGCCCAACGAGGGATGGCAGGGCAGAAAAAACAGCCCATAAGGAGATTCTTTGCTGACCCTGTACACAACACAGCTCGTCGGAGCTGCTTTCCCTGTGGGAAGATGCAGTTGGTACAATGGCCCCGCTCACCAGGGTGCTGTGATAACTACGTGAGAAACATACACAGAAAGTACTCCAAATACGACCAGGCACCATGGAAACAGAAGCCCATCACTGGCCTCCATTCTAGAGCGAGTGATATCACCAAATGAAATCCTCACCAGTTAGTGTCCCATCCCTGGTGGAACCTTGAGCAGTTCTAATGATAATTTTCAAGATACGAAATTCTTAAGATACACGATTTGCTTGAGGAAGCAACTTTCAAACAGCCCTAAACCTCATTCCCAGTTGCAAAGCAAGGGACTGGAAATATCCCCACAGCCCCTGCAACAGAACCCGTCCAATGGGTCTGTTCTAGCCAGGCAGGAAACCTGAATGAGGTGAGTTCTCTGGTTCTCACCAGCTCCTGCGGCACAAAAAAATGAGTTACCTCATAAAATGATGGCAACACAGATGTCGGGGAGTTCTTGAGAGAATGGAGTCGGTGGGCTCCCCAGAGAGCCATGCCAACAAAGAACACAGCTCCTCTCAGCAGCGGGGCATCTTCCATGTAGGCTCTGAAAATGTTCCCCAGAAAGACGAATGTGAGCAGAGCCTGGGGCCAGTGTCTGCCTGCTGCAGGGCCCAAGGGTAGGCTCAGGGTGGGCCCAGGCTCCTTTTGGCCTCCCCAGAGGTCCCTGCACTTATGGAGCAGAAGCAAAGCTGGTGAGAAGTGCTGGTCAGGGAACACAGAGGTCAGGGTCAGCAGCAACCATCTGATTCATTCACACATTGCTCACCACGGAGCCATGCTAGATACCAGGGCATGGAGGTGAAAGAGAGCTTACAGTCCAGGAGACACAGACATGAACCAAAGAGCCACGTAAGGAAATGCCAGTTTCTACCTCAAATCACAGCTAAGAAGGAAAATCACGGGATAGGAAAGCAAAACCTGCTTGGGGTGCTCAGGGAATCAACAATGGCGCCTAGATGTCAAGGAGCACCCAGAGAAGCTTAACCAAGGTGAAAGATATTCCAGCAAGAGCAAAGGACACGTGCAGAGGCCCGTGGCAAGATGGAGGGAATGAGAGGCTATGGCTGGGGCAGGGCCTGAGCACCCAGGCCTTGCTGCAGGGAGGAGTTTGGTTTTGATCTGAGAGCCCTGAGAGCCACTGTCGCTTCAAGCAAAGGATGACAGAGATCTGTGTTGGAAAAAGAACATGTGGCTGCCGTGTGGAGGAACGGACTTCAAAAGGCCAAGAGTGGGTAGAGGAGTCCATCGAGGAGATGAGAGCTGAGGGGGTGGGGTGGAGGCCCTTGGTGGACAGATGTAAGCCTCCTCTAAGGGACAGAAGCAACAGGACAGATAATGGTTTGGCTGAGAGGTGAGGGCGAGGGCCTCAAAACAGGATCAAAGGTGAGGCAGCCTCACTGGACAAGATCCAAATATGGGAGGGAGATTTCGAGTTCAGTTTTGAATGTTCTGATTTTGCCAGCAGAAGTTGAAGAGGGGAGCAGATCAGGAGCTTTAAGATGTACGCTCTAGTTTTAGCGCAAGCTTCTGGAGCAGTCACCCCAAAGGAACAGGAAACCTCCCCGTTCGCCTATACCGGGCAAGAGCCAACACAGACAACCTCCTCACGAAGGCTCTGCAGCAGCCGATCCAGCCACTTCACCCTCACCTTCTGCCCAGGCCTTAACCACACTCACCTGTCCTCCATGATGCGGCACATGTTATAGATAGCACTGTGGCCCAGGTGGGTGCCCAGGAGGTTACGCATCAGCTGGGGAACAAAACACACCAGATACCATTGGCAGATACGAGTCCCAGGACCCCACACTCCGGCCAGCCCTACACAGCCACTGCTCCAACACCCTTCATGTCCAGCCATTTTCAACCATCTCTTCCCAAACACAGAGGCCGCAGAGTTCCCAAAATGCCACCAAAACCCTGACCTCAGCTCAACCACCTTGGGGAAATGTCACTGGACTCCCCTTAACAGGCCATTGTGTGGCCATTCCAAGAATCAGATGGCCATTCATTCAAGACAAGATGGCCCTTGTCCTGCCATGTGCCTGACTTATAACTTCGCCTAGGGAAGGGCTCTCTAGGATAACAGTTCAGACCCCCACCTTCCAGCAAGGTTCACAGAGCTCCTTGACATTGATGGTGCGACAGAGAGTGACAATAAAGAGGGGGAGGCTCTCGGCTGGCAGGCAGTTGTAGCAGACCACAGCATCCAGCACCTGCAGAGACACCTGGTGGGGTGGAGAGAGGGGTCACACCAGCCCTGCCGCAACTCCTGCCCAAAGGGAGGTAACATCCCCAGCCTCCTTCCCACCCTCCTTTGGTCAGTGACTATTGCCCCTTCCCACTGCCAAAGCAGCCTCCCTCAAAAGCACAAGAGCAAGTGAGTGTCTGGGGGATACTTCTACATCCCAAACATTGTGGATCATCCCATCCTGAACTATGACCCCACAACAGAGGTCACCCAATCACCCTTACTTACAGGAGAGTGTGAGGCTCAGAGAAGCCGAGCAGCTTGCCTGGAGCCACATGGTCAGTGAGGGGACTTAATCCCAGAGCCCACCCAGACTATCCAGAAGGAGGGTGAAAGAAACTGTCTGAGAGGGCAGCTACTGACCTCTATGTCCACGGAGGACACAGTCTGCACACACAGCAGGCAGATCATGCTGTTGGAGGAAGCGCAAAGTTAACTGAAAGGCTATTTCCCAGAGGCTGCGTGGCTCCAATTTACTTTCTGATACTCCACAGAGTCAGTTACATGAGGGGCTCCTCCTCCCTAGGGCCCCACTCATCCACAGATAGGCAGGTGCTCAGGGTTGCCCCTGCCCTCATGGATTTCACAGAGCGTTTAGAAAAAATGACAAGTAAATAAAACCAGATAATATTACATCCATTAAACATAAAATACTAGGTCAAGCCTCAAAATATCAACTTAAGTAGCAGGTGGCTATGATCACTTCTAACTTCTCCATTTATTTGGTGGTTTCAACAGCTCTATTCACCCTACAGAGCTGAACTGAAGACCCAAGACAGTGGGACTAGGATCAGAGTAACGTTATTAGAATTCTTTTCTTACTGGACCATTGATGCAATATATTCATCGAGGTAACAGCTGTTGAATTTGACCAAGTTCACAAGCACCAGAAGGAATTCTGAGGACAGGCCGATATCCATCCACTGCAGGACAAACTCAGCTGGGGAGAAGAGGAAGAGAGCAATGTACTTCCTCCCACCTCCTGCCCAGGAAAACACATCCCATCCCACTCAATGCTGGAAACCCCATCTTCAGTCCCCATGCAATGACAGGCAGGTCACACATGCACAAAGTCGAGGGAGGCTCAGCTGGAGCCTGAGCAGGTCAGCAGGTCACAGACTCTGGAATTCAAATTCACCCCCCGCCCCCCCAGCATGCACTGAGGGAGATCTGGGCTGAGAATCGGTAGCAGTGCTTGTGCATCTGAGGCTCAGAGACCCCAATGCTAGAGGTGCCAGCGTCAGCAGGACACATGTTTAGGAGGCAGATTCCTGGCCCCCCAACCCCAGAAAGAATCTCTCAAAGGAGACACAAGCAATGCTTGGCATTAGCCAAGTAAACTTAGACAGCAAACCTGACCATGACCCTGTCAGCACCTGTCCTGGGGGCAAACTAACAGCTGAGGCCCTTTTCTGGCCAATACAACAGCAAGGAATTTAGTCCGATTTACTTCTTCCTCCTCCTTTCCCTCCTCCCCTGACCAGTGACATGAAATCTCAAGACTCACAGAAACCTCACACCATCAGAACAACAAGCAGAAAAGCCACCAAGGAGAGAGCTGGAGGTCAGACCCAGGGCACGAAGAGGGCAAGGAGGCAGACCCAGTGAGGCGGCCCCGGCCCCCCAGAAACCTCAGGGCACTCTGGGTACGACACAGTCTAATGCCCAGCTCAGCATCCTGCACTTCCTACAGCAGAGCTCAGACCACCTCCTGCCTGCCTGAAAGGCACATCGAAGACACATTCCCCAGGAGTTCTGAGCCAGCAGGTCTGGAGTGAAGCCCAGGACTCTGCATTTTTAACAAGCTCCCCCAGGAGATTCGGGTGGCTAGCCCAGGCTGTACATGAGTAAGCAGAGCTGTGTGGTGCAGCGCTGTCTGTAGGCCATTCCTGCAAACTGCAGCGCTCCCTCAGGGCCCCAGTGGCTTCCACATCCCAGATTAAATTTGATCACCAAGGCCAGAGAAACCTCACACCCAGTGTGGCACCCACCCAGTTCTTCTTCCAAGTAGGTAATGTGTCTCCCATTATCCGTAAGGGCCTTGAAAACTTCCAGTCTTTCGTGGAGGTCTTCATTGGAGGGATAATCCTTGATGACCTTGAAGAAGAGGGCCCTGAGAACACCCAAGCGATCCCCCTGAAGACAAAATCACAAGGTCAGCAGTCCTGCTTGGATCCCGTGGTCACCTGGGCTTTCTGGGCAGCTGGAAGGAGTCCAGGAAGTCCAGTAGGCTCCAAAACTCCCAACTCTGGGCCTTTTTCCCTTCCCACAGGAACTGGCTATGAGGGACAAACTGGGAACATCAGAGCAGCTCGGAGTAGGGCACCAGACGCACCGGTCATCTGACCAGCATGTGTGAAGCACCCACTATGTATTTGGCTGTGGGCACACAGTAGGGACAGTGCAGTTCCATACCCCCACCTCTACCACACTCACAGCCCAGGGTGGACACATTTGTGCTCACAGGACAATGACAATGACCTAACTGCACTGACGGTGATGGGGCCTCTGGGGCAGGTGGGTGTGAAGGAGTTGAGGAAACAGAGGAGGGGAGGAGCCTTCCAGGCAGCAATGGCAGAAGGTGGCCTGAGTGGTCCAGGAACAGCAGAGACCAGTGTGGCCAAAGCACAGTGAGTATGGGTGGCCCAGGGAGAGGGAACGAGGTCAGCAAGAGCAACAGTACTGTGGCTCACTCGTGCCAGGCACCGTTCTCATCATTGTGCATAAACTGCCTCATTTACTCCCTAAACATTCCAGAGGAGGAAGGAGCCATGAGCATCTTCATAGGTGAGGAGATGGAGGCTCAGGGAGCTCCAGAGACTTGCCCAGCACCCCAGAGATACAAGAGGCAAGGCCAGGATGCCCACTACGGCCGTCTAGCTACAGAGACCTTGGGAACTACAGGCCCTGGGCCTGGTGCCTTCACCAAAGACAAGAATCCAAGTGGGACCAGCAGGAGCAGTCAGTGGGTGGCCCAATATTATCCCACACCCATCCTAGCTCCACCTGAGCACAGACCCAACACCCTTACCTGTCCCTGCACGATGGCCTTCAGGAGAGCCAGTACTGCGTGGCGGGCCTCTGGGGGCCGTTCCGGCTGCAGCAGGTCTGCAACTGCCTTCCAGAGTGCTTCCACTGCATGCTGCCACCAGCAAAGAGGGGAGAGAGATTAGGGTGTGCTGGACCCCTCAACTGGAGAGCAAAGGGCAGAGCAGAACAACAGGGTCTTTTGACTTAGACCTTGCGTCATTAAAGCCCACATCTTGTATGCCTGTCACAGCCCATAGTGACCATGAGCCTGACAAGGGGAAGCTGCAAGCCACTTCAAAACCCTCACCAGTCCACAGGTTAGGGGAGGGAGAGAAGGGCAGGCAGGACAGAGAAACCGCCCAGGCTGCCTCCAGAGATCGCAGGGAGTCCACCTTAAAGCTTGCTCAGACTCTGGTGGGAAAAGCCAGTAGAAGAGGCTCAGAACAAGAAGCACCACAGTGGTCCCTGGGCCTGTAGCCTGACATAGAAATCCACCCCCTGGCTTCCCTCTGTGTAAACACACCAGCTCAGCTATGGGCCACTCAGTACCAATTCCCTTCCCCACCTCTGCTCCCTTGCTTGACCTGTCAAGAACTCTGTGCAAGCCTGGCCAGTGTGGCTCAGTGGTTGAGCATTGACCTATGAACCAGGAGGTAACAGTCTGATTCCCAGTTAGGCCACATGCCCCGGTTGCAGACTCGATCCCCAGTAGGGGGTGTGCAGGAGGTAGCCAATCAATGATTCTCTCTCAATCACTGATGTTTCTAATCATCAGTGATTAGAAACAGGAGATCCCCCTTTCCCTTCCTCTCTGAAATCAATAAAAAAAAAACCAAAAAAAACCCCACAAAACTCTGTACAAGTTTCTGGAATTTGCCTCTAAATCCACCTAGCCCATGGGAGACCTGGCTCCTGTTCCCTACAGCTACCAGTATCTCTCGTCACCTTCCCTTCTCTACATTAACCATCCCAGACTCTCTTCAACCGGGTTTTCAGCCGACTCACCCTTTCCTGAGCTCACTCCTTTTAGGAGTGGGACTAATATGTCTTTTAGATCTTGTCTGACCAACATTCTGACTAACTCAGGATATACTTGAACTTCACCTCCTTTGCCCCATACACAATATTCCTACTGATACAACAAAACGGACACTGAGCCCTAGCCAGGTTTGGCTCAGTATTACAGCGCCGGCCTACGAGTTCGATTCCCAGTCAAGGGCACATACCTCAGTTACAGGCTCGATTCTCAGCCCAGGTCTGGGTGCGTGCAGGAGGCAACCAATCTTATGTGTCTCTCTCACATCAATGTTTCTATCTCTCCCCCTTCCTTCTACTCTCTCAAAAAATCAATGGGGGGGGGGGGGGACACAAAACAACAATAACAAAAATGGACGCTGAGTTTGTAGACTATCGCAGCCTCATAGACCTATCTGTCTATTCACATGTAGCAGCTCAACCACATTTCACCTTTCTGTACCTATAAAGGTAAGTTTATGAACACAAATACCTATTTTCACTTTTTAAAAAAAGTATCTTTATGTTGAAAGTATTACTATTTTCACATTTACCCTCGGTAATGTGCAGCTTGCATGTTTCAGAGAGAGCTGCTGAGGGTGCAGTGGTCACTCTCCCCCTTAGCAGATCTGAATCTGCGAGGTGTGAGGTCCACATCTCCCCCGACTCACACAAACGCCGTGCAGGGCTAGAGCAGAGCCCCTGAAGTGCTCTAGGGCAGCTTCCAACTCAGAGCCCTGGACCTCAGGGGAGAGCCTGGGAAGCGCTGGCTGGAATAAACATGCCTGTGTCTGTAAGGCCGCTTGGTACCACCAACCACACTCCTCTCCCCGAAGACAGCCTAGTGGGCCTTGAACTGCTCTCTATGAAACCCACACTCTTCCCGGACACACCTCTATTTTTCCTTTCCCCAAATCTGTAATAAGAGGGCAAGTAAGGCCCTAACCGGTTTGGCTCAGTGGATAGAGCATCAGCCTGTGGACTCAAGGGTCCCAGGTTCGATTCCGGTCAAGGGCATGTACCTTGGTTGCGGGCACATGCCCAGTAGGGGGTGTGCAGGAGGCAGCTGATCGATGTTTCTCTCTCATCGATGTTTCTAACTCTCTCTCCCTCTCCCTTCCTCTCTGTGAAAAATCAATAAAATATATATATATTTTTTAAGTGATACCTATTAAAAAAAAAAAAAAGAGGACAAGTAAGGACATTTCTGGAAACTACCACAACCCCTTTCTCAAATCTGCTGGGAAAGCCTTAATCCCTTTGCTCTCCATCTCCACAGAGGATTGGTCCCTCAGGGTTGTGCTCAGGGCATTTCCAGAAGCTTCCCGGTCACTAAGATGAAGTAACCCAACTGAGACAGACCTACCTCTTCAAATTTTTTTGTTTTTGCGACTTCACAGATCTGCCCTATCACCCGAATGCGATTGTTGAGGCCACATTCAACACTCAGTTCCTGGAAAAAATAAAAGACAGAAAAGGGGCCGTGCTCAGGCAACTGATCTCCTAATGGCCAAGCACAGACCACCCTAAGAACTGTACCGTATTTCCCACTCTGGAGACTTGCAGCAGACCTTTCTGAAATTAGGCATTACTCCATCTCAGTGGAGTGAAAACAGACTTTTTTTTTCCCATCACTGCATTTTTTCTATTGTGATAAATTCACATCATATAAAACTCACCACTTTAAACCATACAATTAAGGCTCTGGTGGGGTAGCTCAGTTGGTTAGAGCTTCATCCCGATATGCCAAGGTTGCAGGTTCGATCCCCGGTCAGGACAAATACAAGAACTAACCAATGAATGCATTAATAAGTGGAACAACAAATCAATGTTTCTCCCCCACCCTTTAGCAATAAAAAAAATTAAATCATACAATTCATGTTTTAGCATATCTGCAATGCTTGTAACCACCTCCACTAATACAGAACATTTTCATTACTTCGAAAGGAAACCTCATACCCCTTAGCAGTCACTCTCCATTCCTTTCTCCACCCAGGCCCTGACAAAGGCTGATCTACTTTGTCTCTATGGGCTTGCCTATTCTTGATATTTCATATACGTGGAATTACACATTATGTGAACCTTTGTGATTGGTTTCTTTCATTTAGCATGTTTTCAAGGTTCATCCATGTTGTAATTAACATGTATGAGCACTTTGTTCCTTTTTTGACATGCAATACTCCTTTGTATGGCTGTATCACATTTTGTTTATACAGTTGGCCCTTGAACAATGCTGGGTTTGAACTTGAGGGTCCACTTACACATGGATTTTTTTAAAAACCTGGGTTTAAGGAGGCTTGACTTGTGGTGGTAAACATGCAATATACAGATGACGTATTATAGAAATGTACACCTGAAACCTATATAATTTTATTGACCAATGTCACCCTAATACAATTTTTAAAAAACACACAAAATTTGCACTTAAGTAGACCTGTGCAGTTCAAATCTGTGTTATTCAAGGGGTAACTCACCAGGTGATGAACATACGTTCCAGTTTTTGTTTTGTTTTTAATATATTTTTATTGATTTCAGAGAGGAAGGAAGAGGGAGAGAGAGACAGAAACATCCACGATGAGAGAGAATCATGGATCGGCTGCCTCCTGCAAGTCCCCGACTGGGGATCGAGCCCACAACCCGGACATGTGCCCTTGACCGGAATCGAACCCGGGACCTTTCAGTTCGCAGGCCGATGCTCTATCCACTGAGCCAAACCAGCTAGGGCGACGTTCTAGTTTCTGAATGGGATACTTTAAAAGTGCAAAAGCTGCCTTGTCGGTGTGGCTCAGTGATTGAACGTCAACCTATGAACTAGGAGGTCACACGGTTCGATTCCTGGTCAGGGCACATGCCCAGGTTGCTGGCTGGACCCTCAGTAGGGATGTGCAGGAGGCAGCTGATCAATGATTCTCTCTCATCATTGATGTTTCTCTCTCTCTCCCTCTCCCTTCCTCTCTCTGAAACCAATTAAAAAATTTTAAAATAAATAAATAAATAAATAAAATAAAAGTGCAAAAGCTAAGTGCTGGCTGGGTAGCTCAGATGGTTAGAGCATCATCCAGATATGCCAAGGTTGTGGGTTCGATCCCCAGTCAGGGCACATATAAGAAGCAACCAATGAATGCATAAATACATGGAACAACAAATTGATGTTTCTCTCTCCCCTCTACGCACACACTACCTCTTACTCTAAAATCAATAAATAAAAGTTTTTCAAAAATAAAAATAAAAGTACAAAGACAACATTTATTTATGGACAAAGTACGGTGTCAGGAATGTAGGGAGATTCAAATAAAGACGAAAAATAAAGACTTCTCACAGGAACTCACAAATTACTAGTTTACACATGGTCATAACCCTAATCACCTGTGGAGACCATGGCATTCATATCCCATATCATAAAACAGGTTTTCTTGAATTGACATTTGAATACTAACTCATGTGCTGAACCAAGTCGTCAAGATTCTGACTTCCTAAATCTCCAGAAAAAAAAGACATGTAAGCCCCCCTGGTACTGGGGACAGCAGCCCCATACAGACTGTCACCAGCAACTCATCTCCCACAGAACCTGTTGACAGACCAAACCCAGCCTTCCTTGCACCTCCCAGGCCAGCAGGCAGCTCACTCACTCTCAGGATTTCCGCTGTGATGACAAACTCCGTCTGTTTGCCCTCTGCAGACCTGGGATTTGGTCTTGAAGTTCCCAGTCCCAACAGAATCTTGAACTTCTCCTTCAAGCCTGAATCTTTGCTTGTTGGTTTGGCCATGGTGGGTAGGAACGCAACATGGGACTCTGCGCGGGGGCAACGGGCAGAGATCTCAGAAACAACTCCACACACCTGCCCCTGCGGACCTACAGCCACCCGGAACCCTAGCTTTCTGGTGGGCACCTTTCCTCCCACAGCCCCTGGAGAGAACTCAACCGCAGCCACACTGCCCAGGCCAGAAATAAACCTGGGAAACGCCAGGCCGCCAGCCCCTTATGCATGGGGTGAGGAAGGGGAACGGGGAGCGAAGGGTGGGCACCGCGGGCCCTAGGAAGCCCTGACATTAGCCATCTCTCTCCCCTCCATGTAAAGAAGGACTCTCGGAGGGACGCGGGAAGCAGGAACCCCCTTTCACTGGCCATGACTTAAAACCATGGAGAGCTTGGAGCTCCAGGGTCAGGCTAAGGGGGGCGCGGCCTAGACCCGGACCCGGGCCCGGGCCACTGCGGGGTTCGCTCCCGCCACCTCATCACCGAGTAGGCCCGGCGCGGCCGCCTCCCCTCGGGGCCGGGCCACACCGCGGTCTGGGCGGGCATCAGTGGTCAGGGAACCTCGAGGCACTCACCCCGAGCCGCGCCCGCGGCGCGCGGGGCCGGGCGGTCCCAGCGCGGTCCCAGCGCGGAGAAGGGAGCACACACCCCTGCCCCGACCTGCCGCCGGAAATGCGCACTGCCGCAGCGGTTGGCGTCCAAGGCCGCCGCACGACTTGCTGGGAGTCGTAGTTCTAGGCTTCCCTTGGCCAAAAGAATGGGTGAGACACAAGTCACATGACAGTGCCGCGGGGGCCGCCGGGATGTGTAGTCCGCAGGAGTTCAACATGAACACCGCGGGCACGAGGATGGTGACCCGCAGCTGGAGCCGGGGACCTGGGGTCGGACCGAGGGGGAGTGGGGAAGAGGCCGCGCCGCTCCCAAGGGGAAAGTCGGCTGCAGGTAGCGCCACGACCCGGCCAGGGAAAGGGAGGAGGGGAGAGGGAGGAAACTGCAAGGGACTGAGGGCTGGAGTCCCGAGCCTCCCTGGAGGGCTCCCAGCTGCGCGGGCTGGGATCCGGACGTCGAACGCGGCAGACCCGGCGGCAGCAAGCAAGTTCCTCGGCCCTAGGTGCTGCTGGGTTCCCACCTAGCGCCCTTTTCCCAGGAGTCAGGGGCTGGGTTCCAGGAGCTCACACTACCCCGACCCTCATCCTAAACAAGGACGTTCTCTGGGTCTCAGCAGCCTGTCCTGGAATGTTCCACTTGCGCCAAAGCTCTCTGTGCGGCAGATTGTTCCTATTGTCATAGCTGCTTACCTCTCAGAGAAGTCGGGTGCCCAAGACACCCTTAGCCAGAAGTCCTCTCTCCTTGCTAGAGAGTGATGTGTGCAGCATTGGCCAGAAGGGGATTCCCATAGGCACCCAAGAACCCCAGGGGTAGTCCAGAAAAGGAGACCCACCAGAAGCATAGTGGGAGGAACTGGGGCTAGAAGGAATAGGCAGGTGACAAGTCCAGCCAGATAGGCAGGAGCTATGATGGCAGGACAGAGTTTAAGTTCATTATGAGCACAAGGAAAAACCAATGAGGATTTTTAAACAGGAAGATCCAATTTTGATCTTACAAAGTTCTCTCTGACAATGTGGAGACTAGATTAAGGGGCATCATGGTAGAGGCTGTTAACCAGAGTTCTCATCTGTTAACTTGGACTTGGTCAGGGGGGCAGTGTCACAAAGAAGGCTGACCTGTCCCGGATGTGTGCTACAGAAGACAGAGCATACCCCCTCCCCAGTAGTAGATGATGGATGATGGATGCTTGTCGAAAGATGAATGATGAGAGATGAGAGAGCACCTTATCCTTACCTATGTCCCCCACTGAAGGGACTGAGTGACTTTTTTTGCAGAAGGAAGGAAAAGCCACCACCCTGTGAAGCGTCAGCGGAAGGCACGAAGCCTGAAAGTGGCCTATGAAGCCTCAGATGGTGAGAAAGGAGAGGGGATCAAGGTGCCAAGCTGGGAGCCTCCAGACTGGCAGCAGCAGCTGGCAAACATCCGCACCATGAGGAGTGAGAAGGACGCACCTGTGGACCAGCTGGGGGCTGAGCACTGCTATGACCCCACTGTTCCCCCAAAGGTAGGGAGGGGCCCCATCTGCCTGGTGACCCTCTTCTGAACAAGATGCTTGATTCCTTTCAGGCCTGACACCTGGCAGCTCTTAGCTGACACCACCCTGAGAGCATGTACACCTGGCACCCAGAGCACTCACCGGGCAGCCAATCAACACATCAGGGGTCCCTGTGGCATGAGGCCTCGTGCTCTGCCTTCTTGCCAGCACTGTGCTGGATCATCAGGGGCATTCAGTAAATTTGCTGATAGAGAAAGAGTTTTTTGCACTTCTTTAGCCCAGAGCCTGGTCCTTTGATCAACGTGAATCTAATCCCAGTTCTTCCACTGGGTGACTTGGGCCTCAGTTCGCTTGTCTGTAAAATGGGTAGTAGCATCATTCACATAGAGATAACAATAACAGCCAATGGTTGCTGCACTGACCTTGTGCCAGGTACAAGTCTAAGTGTAGTGAAAATTCATTCAAGCTTCACAGTGATTCTGAGAAGCAGGTGCTATTATTGTCCCCATGTTATAGATGAAAAGCAGGCCCAGACCAGATCCCACACACCTCCCCCCATTGGCCAAGGTGGGTAGGAAGCTGACGTCCGGTCTGTTCCCACGTGGGTAAAGGACTTGGCTAGAGCCTGGCCCACAGTGAGCACCCAGGACCGACCATCTTTCTGGTCCTGTCACTGTGAGCAGGTGCAGAGGTACCAGGTGCTGCTGTCACTGATGCTCTCCAGCCAGACCAAAGACCAGGTGACAGCGGGTGCCATGCAGCGGCTGCGGGCCCAGGGCCTAACGGTGGATAACATCCTGAAGACAGATGACAGCACCCTGGGCACACTCATCTACCCCGTGGGCTTCTGGAGGGTGAGCCCAGCCTGTGGCAACTAGGGCCAGCGTTGCCACTGGCCTGGAAAAGACATCGGGTCGCTGAGGGCAGCTGTGGGGGTGGCAGGAGGCTGGGTTGGACATTTCTGGCCACGGGCCTGGATATGAGTTCTCACTAGAGTCCCCCACCCCTCTGAGCAGTCCACAGGGGGCCAGGCAGTGGGGCCTCAAGTCCAGGCCTCAGAACTCCTTGGCCTTTCCTGTTTGCAGCCCACCCCTTCCTTCCTCCACCTCCCCACCCAGCTGCCTGGCCCTTCCCTTTCTCACTGAGGCTGCCCATCCACCTTTCCCTTTGTTTACTCCGAGCTTCCTTGGGGTGTGTCACACCCTCCCCTCCCAAGTCCCGAGAGGCCACAGCACAGGGTGGCCAGGAGGCAGACCTATTGAAGGTGGCAGGCGGGTGTGGTACTTCCCTAGGCACTGGTGTGGGTTGCAGTGTGTCAGATGGGTTTTAAATAGCCCTGTCTGCTCAGGCACAGGATGGGAACCGCCCAGCTGGCCTGTTGGCTGACAGGGAACCCCAGACTCCAGCCTTCCTTCCTGAAGGTCCAGGTGCTGCTAAACCCAGCTCCTGGCATGGCTGGGCCTGCTTAGCCTGCCTGGCCTCGGGGGGTAATGATGGGGCAGGGGGGAGCCCAAGCTGGACCCCTAACATATGCCATTGGCCCAAACAGGTGGAAGGCAGGGGTCCAGGCATGAATTGGGCCTCCCTCAGGCTGCCTGTTTCCTTAGTTCATTCCTACCTCCTAGGGGGACAGGAGCAAACAGGTGCCTCTGAGTGTGTCCTGGGTAGCTTTGGGCACCTGTGGTCCTTCCTCGGGCCTTGTCCTCCCAGGTTGGACTCTACTCCCACCTCCAGCACTTGACCCCCCTCCCCATTTTTCAGAGCAAGGTGAAGTACATCAAGCAGACCAGTGCCATCCTGCAGCAGAACTATGGTGGGGACATCCCAGCCTCGGTGGCAGAGCTGGTGGCACTGCCAGGCGTTGGGCCCAAAATGGCGCACTTGGCCATGGCTGTGGCCTGGGGTACCGTGTCAGGCATTGGTGAGTGGCATGTGCCCATGAGGAGGGTGGGGCCAGCTCTGAGCTTGCTGACTGCTGTCAGGATTCCCCATACCCTCTGACCTGTAACCCCAGTTCAGGTCTCCTCATCCACAACTCAGCCCAAAGGGTCAGAAAGATATTGCCAGCACTGAGCTAGGCCTGTCCCGCTGGAGATGAGCACTAATCCATTTGCTGAGCACCTACTTTGTGCTGGGCTCCGGGGATGGACTCGGGGTCTGTGGAAGTGATAACTCATCCAAGAGCTGAAGGGTAAGGCGGGGCCAAGAGGAGGAACAATGTTCCAGGCAGAAGAACAGCATCTGCAAAGCCATGAGGTGGGGGAGAGGGCCAGAGCAGGAGGCTCTGGAATGAGTGTGGGCAGATGAGGGTGATGTTGTGAAGACAGGGGAACCCAGGGAGAGGAGGAATGGGCTAGGGCAGTGGTCGGCAAACTCATCAGCCAACAGAGCCAAATATCAACAGTACAACGATTGAAATTTCTTTTGAGAGCCAAATTTTTTAAACTTAAACTTCTTCTAACGCCACTTCTTCAAAATAGACTCGCCCAGGCCATGGTATTTTGTGGAAGAGCCACACTCAAGGGGCCAAAGAGCTGCATGTGGCTCTCGAGCCGCAGTTTGCCAACCACGGGGCTAGGGGGATGGGGAGGAGAACTGGGAGTGGGGGAGCCTCTTCCTGGAATCCCTTTGCTGGGTCCAGGCCTAGCAGCCTGGCATCGGAGGATCTCTGGGTGGAGACAGGATCTGGGTCAGGGTGCAGCGGCTGCTTCCTAAGGTCTTTGCCCAGAGAGTTGGGGCTTCTGAGACCCCAGCAGCAGGCCCAGCCGGCCCAGCCAGCCCAGAAACCAAGGCTTGACTCGTAACCTCTCTGTACGCCCCAACCACAGGGCCTCTCTGGGACTCCAGAAGGCGGGGCTGGGAAGGGGTGGGAATTCCCTCGGCTTCCACAGCCTGTGCAGCCTGCCCCCTGGGTGGGGGCCCTCTTCCAGCACTGCCCATGAGTAGAAAGGCAGCTAGGGATGGCAGCCCCAGAGAGCCAGAACTGGGCCAAGGAGGGGGCCAGGGCAGAGCCTCCCCTAGGGCTCCTGAAGATGCCAGCCTCTCAGCAAATACTTGAGCTTATCTGGGCAGCTGTCCTCAGCTGCTCTTTCCCGGGAGTGGTCTGGCAGGTCTGTGGGTGAAGGCCCCCTGCCCACCGCCCTAACAGGAGTGTCAGAATGTCACCCTTTCTGGTCACCCATAGGGAAACGCTGGGGAGAGCAGGCTTTGCCTCCCAGGGGCTTCCCCAGGAGAAGCTGCCTCATGAGAAAGCCGATCCCAGCTCTGCCTCCCCACCTGGGTGACCTTGGGCAAGGCACTTGGCCTCTCTGAGCTTTGGCCACAAAGCAGGGGACACAGCTGCCCTCCTGGACCAGCCCACAGGAGCCTCACGCAGTGTGGTGTGACCCTCGGTTGGGCCGCGGGAGCACAGTGACCTCCATGTTATGGAAGAGGAAACTGAGGCAGGAGGATCCGAGGGTGTAACCCTCCCCCTGGGCTTGTTCGCAGCAGGAGAGAAAGCTGATGCAGGGACTGGCTTCTCCTTGACAGGAGGAGAGGGATTGCAGATAGCTGGGCAAGGAGGCCTGGGTGATTGGGTGCCCAGGCTGGGCTCTGGGGTGGCTGTAAAGGGGAGCAGGGGCTGCAGCCCAGGTGACAACAGCCGGAGCTGGCCTGGCTGGGCTGCCCACTCTGTTCCTTACAAGTGCTGGCTCTGCAGGCAATAGTCTCATGCTGGCACCCACAGCCAGTGGCTGGGCCAAGAGGCACTGCTCCCTGCACCCCAAATGAGGGCCCAAGTCCTCTGGTTCCTGGCTACAGCCCCTGCCCAGCAGTAGTGGTGGCCTGGGGACCCACTCTCACATCTGGCTAGTACTGTGCAGTTAGGGACCCTCAGAGCTCTGTGTGGGAAGCCAGGGCGACTCACCAACCTGGGCTAATGGGTGGGACCATGGGCAAGAACGGGGTGTCTGGACCTGCCCCACATTCACCCCACCCTGTCTCCAAGCAGCAGTGGACACACATGTGCACAGAATTGCCAACCGACTCAGGTGGACCAAGAAGGTGACCAAGTCCCCGGAGGAGACGCGTGCAGCCCTGGAGGACTGGCTGCCCAGGTGCTGCAACGGGGCAGGATGGACTCCCCTTCCGCCTTCCCTCCTTCCCTCTCTCGCTCTGCATTAACCCTCTCCCACCCCACAGGGACCTGTGGAGTGAGATTAATGGACTGTTGGTGGGCTTCGGCCAGCAGATCTGTCTGCCTGTCCGCCCTCGATGCCAGACCTGCCTCAACCAGGCCCTGTGCCCATCTGCACAGGGACTCTGAAGGCCCTGTGCCCAGCTGCGTGGGACTCTGAAGACCGTGTCTATTCTGCGACTTTGTTGGGGAGCTGCAGCCTGTTCATAATAAAGTTTGGGGTTTTGCAACAGTTGGGATCTGTCTGACTTCTACCCTTGGGAGGCCAACATGTGGACGTGACAATCTGGGCTGTGTACGTGGGGGGTGGGTGCAGAAGCTCAGACTTGAAGAGATGGATCATGGGAGCCAGCTGGAGCCAGCTGTTGAGGAGCCTGCTGGTGACGCTGGAGGCCTGGGCTTCCTCCCTCCCTCAGCAGCTGGCTGAGGGCCCAGAAACACCCCTCTCCTGAACTTGTGCACCCTGAGAGCCTGCCGCTGCCGGGAGGCCCTACCCCCAGTGCTTACAGAGCCACCTGGCCTCCAGAGAGCACCAGGAAGCCCAGGCTGGATGCCACGGGGCATGAGGCCTGACCTTTGTACCTGCTGGGGGGCTAGATGAAGGCAGGGGGTGCCAGGGGCCCAGAAAGCTTCACAGAGGAGGTGTTGGCAAGGCAGCTGGGCCTCACCAGGCAGAGGAGGTGAGCAAGGGCCTCAGGGGGGAGAGGGAAGCAGGAGCTGAGAAGAGTTGGGACTTGGCTACCAGGTGGATGGATTCAGGGAGGGGAGGTTTAAAATGAGACCTGTTGCCCCGGCTGGTTGCTCAGTGGTTAGAACGGCGGCCCGCAGACCAATGGGTTGTGGGTTTGATTCCCAGTCGAGGCCATGTACCTCAGTTGCAGGTTCCCCAGCCCAGTAGGGGCCTGTGCAGGAGGCAACCAATGGATGTCTCTCTCCCTCCTCCCTCCCTTCTACTCTAGATGTCAATGGAAAAAAATATCCTCGGGTAAGGATTAAAAACAAACAAAGAAAGAATGAGACCTGTTTCCAGCAGCTGAGATTTGGGGATGGGGCTGCTAGGCTGCTACCTTGCTGCGTGGACCACCATTCCCCCATCCCCTGAGGAAGCACAGAGGCAGCCAAGGGTGTGAGGAAGGCCTGTTTATTCCAAAGGCGCAGATGCGCTATGGCTTACAGGGCAGACAGCGATGTCAGTGGGTTTCAGGGCAGAGTCTGTGGGGTCTATTGGAGGAGGGCGCCAGGCAGGGGCCAAGCCCAAAGCCTGGAGTCACTCCTGGGGTAGGCTCTCACACAGCCACACTCCTCAAGCCTGGGGGCCGTGGCAGAGGAGCAAGGGGCCTGTCCAGAGGGCAGGAGGCCTCCATCCTCAGGCCCCTCCGAGAGCCCAGACCCTGCGTCCCAGACCCCTGGTATGGTGGGGAAATAGGGGAACCCCCACACCAGAGAAGGCAAAGACAAGGCTGAGGGGAAGCTTCTATAGCCACATCTGGCCTCCCAGCCTCACCTGAAGCCCCCTCAAATAGCCTGCCCACTACCTCTGCCCCAGGAAGTTCCTGGGACTCCCACCGGCATGGCTGCTGCCAAGAAGGAAGGGGTGGGGAGGAAATGGTTTGTAGAGAAAGGTTTGTTTTATTGCAATTATTTAGAGAACATGTCCTGGCGGGGGCGGGGCTCTGGTATTAAGTGAAAACATGTGTGGAGCTGGAGCTCTTTTTGGAAAAAAAAAAAAAAAAAAAAGCAAAACCACAAATTCCTTTAAGTCAGCAGGCCCAGGCAGAGCGCAGAGGCCCGGCCCCTAGGGTCACCGCTGCTTCTCCCTCTCTCAATGTCTCTCACATACTGGGGGCTCCCTCTCCCCAGTCTTGCTGCCACGTTCCCCCAGCACCCACGGGAACGGTAGGGGGATCAGGACAGGGACTCACTGGGATGTGGGTTGGTTCCTGGGTGGTGGTGGGACCACCACGGCTTCTGGGGGTGAGGATGCACCTCCTCCAGTCCACTGAGGCTTGGGGAGCTCTGGTCTGGGCCCAAGGAGGGAGGCCCAAAGTCCGTGCAGGGAGAAGGCCCGGGGCCAGCACACAGGTAGCGAGGGGCTCAGAAATTGCTGAAGATCTCACGCTTCTGGTTCCAGTCCATCTGCGGGGCCCGCTTGTTGACCCTGGTGGCTTTTGCCTTCTCCTTGGCCTCAGCCGCCGTGGGGCTCAGGTGGAGGCCACTCTCCTGAAAAGGGTCGTGCTTCCAGGTGCTGCGGTCCTGGGGGCGGACAGGGAGCCAGAGTGAGCCCGGGACCCAAGCCCCACACTGATAAATAACCCTTTCCAGGGAGCTCACACCAGAGGCCAGCTGGTGGGGCTGAGGTAGCGAGCCCAGGAGGGCTTCCTGGAGGCAGTGGCCCACTGTCCAGGTTGAAAGCTCCATAAATACCCACCCCAAAGGCCTCTCTGGCGCCCCCCAGAGTGTAAGCACAGCAGAGGAAGTGGATGGACATTTGCTACCTCATTGTCCTTGTCTAAGCCAGGCAGATCACTTCGGGATGAACACGCTGAGCCACCATTGAGCTGGGAAACCAAGGGCAAGGTGTAGTAGCTTCAGAGGCCCTGCCCTGTCCTGTCACTAGTGTTCACATACACACACCCGCACACACAGAGCTGCATTTATTCCTCCATTCGGCAGTGGGCACCAAGCCTCTACTATGCTCCAGGCTTAGTGTAGGTAGGACACTGGACACTAAACAGTGAACAGGCAGGTGGCCCGGCCCTGGCCAATTCACAATGGGGAGGAGCTATTTTGATGCATGAATCACCCACATGCACGTCACCGGGGGCAAAGCCAGGGACAGCTTCCTGAGGAGAGACGGACACTCCAGGTAGCCAGACAGTGCTGGGCAGAGGGAACAGCAAGGGCAGTAGCCCTGGGGCCGGAGTGCCGTGTGGGGCTGGGGAGTGGCTGACCCAGGACAGGATCCACAGAGGGCATTACCGCTGGGAGGGTCGGGCCAGATTGGGTGTCACAACCTCAAATATACAAGGACAAATATGGGGGAGCTCTGTCAGGCTTGGGGACCCCTAGAGGTGCCACTCCAGTCTCCTGGACCCACCCTGTCCACCTCCACCCATCCTCTCACCTGGGCAGGGCTGGTCCCATTGGTGACAGGTGATGGCAGTGGACCTGTGGGGACAGTGTGTCAAGGGCTGCCCAGCCCCCACGCTCCCCCCCACCCGAGACCCCCAGGGCAGCCGCCCACCTTCCACATGCTCCTCGGTGGGGGTCACCCGCAGCCTCTTGAAGTGCTCGTCCGTTTCCGGGTCCACCACCAACAGCCGGGCCTCATCCTCTCGTGCCTTGATGCTGGCAACCACCTCTGCGTGGCGCAGTCCCTCCACATTCTGCCCATTCACCTGCCGCCGGCAGCACAGGACAGCACTGAGGGCAGGCCCCCACCAGCCCCCCGAGCTGCCTGGCCAGGTGTGGCATCAAATATTCATCAATGTTGTCACCAGCCACGGCAGCAAGAGGAATGCCAGCTCAAGTTCCCAGAAACTCCCCTCCTCCCAGGGAGGACCTGGGGCCCACACACAAACAGGGGACACGGGCACAGACATGCACACAGGGGACACGGGCACAGACGAACACAGGCACCTGCCACCCCAAAGCCTTGGTGATGGGTACCTCAATAAGTCGATCTTGGGCACGGAGGCCAGAGTGGGCGGCCGGCGAGCCCACGTCCACCGAACGAATGTACTGTCCTGGCCGCGACTTGTCACTGTGCAGGTTGAACCCATAGCCCTGAGGGCCCTTTCGAAGGTGGCAGAGCCTCGGGCGAAGCTCCCTCGGGGGCCCATTGACATCCTGCAGGCACACGGGACAATCTTCAGCTCCGGTCTCCCACCCCAGAGGCCACTGACACCACCCCAAAGCCTCTGGCCCCCAGTGTGCAGCACAGCAGTGGTGGTGGGCAGGAGGGAGCCCCAACCCCACACTGGGCATCAGGCCTGCCCAGTGGCAGAGACAAACACTGTACACCCACACCCGGGGGGGGGGGGAGCGGGGGGCATTAGGCTGCCTGTGACTGAGCTCCCGCTGCAACATCTTAGGCAAAGTCTTAGTTCCCAAACCCCAAAATGACTTCTGACAGGGCCAGGGGCCTTAGGGATGTTGGGAGAGTTAACAGGCTCCAGGACAGCACTGAGCTCAGGCCAGGGTCCTAGGAGAGGCCAGGCGAGACCCGCTGCCACTCAGCTCAGTGTCCCAGTTCGCAAACATGCTGCACAGACACACCAGGCTGTCCTCATGGGCCCTGCCTGCAAGCCCCCCTCCCACCTCCCCCTGCGAGTGCAGGGGCCGTTTTGTTTTCTCTCCCACAGGGCTGGTGGCAGTGCTACTGTGTTTGCTTTCACATTCCAGAGCAAGCTGGAGCCACCCTCACCTCCACCCTACCCCCACCGCGCCCAGAGACTGGAGGATGGCCGGCTGCGCTGCTGCGGCAGGAGCCCAGTGACGGGGCCGAGGGTGGGCCTGCCCTGCTGCCCTCCCTGCTGAGACTCAGGGGCCTATGGTGCCCTGGGGGTCCCCCATCAACATCCCAGGGCCCTGCCTCGCTTTACCTCTGGCATCCTGCAGGAGGGCCGTGGCCAGGGAGCCTTGCCGGCAGGGGCCAGGCCCCAGTACCCCCACCCAGCCGGGGCCCGGGGCCGTCAGGGACCACAGTGCTGAGTGGCCAGCGGCTACCGGTGCTCAATTAAACATGGCGGTGGCCGGAGTGAGCAGGCAGGCGGCAGCTCAGGTTTCCCGGGACGCTCGGGGCTCCAGTGCGCGTGCAGGTGAAAGGGTTCAGGGTGGGAGTGCTCACCAGGCCCCTCCCTTAAGGGTGCTGGAGGGACCCTGGGTCGGGCTGGGGGTGACCCTCAGGGAAGGTCTCCAGGCCTTGGGTACCTGCCCCCCTACAGCCCCGGCCACCCCCTGGGCCATTCCAGCCTCCAGGCCTGCAACCTGATTCCAAACCCCAAATCTGACCGGGAATGCTCTGGCTTGCCGGTTGGTGGCCACCCAGCTGTGGGACCGAAAGTGTGGGTCCTTTCCTCACCGGGTGGGTGCCTTGCTGCGCGGCCAGGCACTTCCTGCCTGTCAGGAGCACCCTCTTCCTGTCCAGCCTGTGCCCTTCCTCCAAGACCCTTTCCCTGACCCCCAAAGACTGCCTAGAGCCCCCGGGGACCCCACTGCAGGCCACCATCTGGCCCTATAACCCCAAGAGCTCCAGGGGCAGAGCTGCTGCTCTTCGGTTCCCTGGGGCCTCAGCTGGGCAACATGGTCTGAACCGGAGGGTGAGAGACTCTCACAGACACACCTGGAGGTACAAGTGTGCAGCTCTGAGGAGGGCCCACACCTCCCCAGAGGCGCCTCTAAGTACAGGCCGCTGGAGCACAGGCCCCCCAAGGCTGGCTGGGACAGAGCAGGGCCAGGGCCAGGGCCAAGCATGGAACCTGGAAGTGGGACATGACCATGCCCGGAATGTGGGCATGGGCCCAGGTAGCAGAGGCACATCCCACGGTCAAAGAGACCAGATATCCAAACATATGTTCGCAAACATGCTACACAGACACATAAGGCAACCCACACCTGTGAAAGGATGGCCCAGTGCTATGGGGCCCCGTGGCCTCTTCCTACACCCTCCACATTAACCTTCAGGGCAGGATCTGTCAAGGCCCCCAAAAGAGAAAATAATTTGGGGGGGGGAGGCACAGATTTGGGGGCATCCCGGGCCGTAAGGCCAGGCTGAAGTCACATCTGGGTTCAAAACCATACTGGCCATCCCTCCCTCAATCCAGCACAGCTGCCTCTCATCACACAAGCCAGGAGTTTTCTCCTAACGTCTAGCCTTAATCTCTCTCCTTATGAGAGACCAGGGCCCACGGAGCACCAAACCTGGCCCTGGACGCACAGCTGAGGGGCTGCAATGCAATGACCCAGCAGGGGGGCCCTGCGGGAGAGCAGGCCGCAGTGGGTCTGGAGGGGGCGCAGGCGGGCGGCGCATTGCTCACATTCCTCACTCCCAGCCTTGGCTCGGAGCACTTCCTGCCCTCTCCCAGCCAGGCCCTCAGGCTCCCACGGCTCCCAGCAGGGCCGCCCCAGAACTGGACAAGCCCTGGCCTCCCAGCTGTGCCTGTAACCAGACAAAGAGGCTGGCATGGGGGTACCCCAGGAGCCAGGCTGTGCCCCCCCTTCCAGATGGTGACTCACCAGCACTGGCTGAGAAAAGCCCCATTGTTGTTCAGGGTCCAGCTTGCTCACACCAGGGTCCCCTCTCCTAACCCTGGGGGACACAGGCTAAACTGGCTGCTGGGGTCCTCACTGCCCACCCGGCCCCCACCACACCTAACCTGCACAAGCCCCTGGGATGGGCTCGGTGGAGGGGCTGCTGAGACCAGGGCGGGTGGTGTGGAATTCCAGGAGTGGGCCATGGAGGCGGGATAGAAGTGGCCGACAGTGAGCATCCAGCTGGCGTGGCCTGAGCTCTCTGGCTGGCCCAGGCTGCCACCCCATTTATCTACCTCCCACTGAGGCCCAGGCTCCCCAGGGACAGGTGGGGACATGGGGCTGAGTCACTCTGGGGAACAGGGTGGTGGCTGAGCCCCCCTCCCTTATTCAGGCTCCAGCCCAGGCCCCACCCCCCCACAGGCTAGGTTTCCGTCCCAAGAAGGGAAGGAAGTTGCTGGAAGGCCCTGCCCCGCTCCCAGGACTCACGGCTGGGGAGACAGAGAGGTAAGGGAGGAAACCCGACCCAGAATAGGAGACAGTCCTGCTGCAGCTCCCGGGGCAGAGGCAGGAGCAAGGAGCCCTCTTGTAGGACAAGGTCCTATGCCAAGCAGCCACCACTCACTCACTCTCAGCCCCCAAGGGCCTCCAAAACCAGAGGGTGGGGGCCCAGACTTCCTGTGAGGACCCGGGGCCTACCAGTGCCCCCACCTGGCACCACTGGTTGCTAGTTGCCCTGGCTCTTGTGGGGGCTGTCCCCTATCATCACTCTCCGGATTGGCTGCACGGTAGATGCAGCCACCCCTAGCCCTGTCTGGCCTGGGACTGAGTCACCACGGACAAGGCCCTGACAGCCCCCGACAGCCCCCAGGGCCGGCCACATTAGTGTCCTCCCCTGCTCCGCCTCTCCTCCCAGCCCCAGGACAGGAGGTAACAGGCTGAGAGGGTCTAAGTGGCCTCCGGGGCCCTGACTCCAGCTCAGCCCTTACCTCCCAGGGGCACGAGGGATGGGCCCCTCATCCTGCACCAAAGCAAACCACACACACGCACCTTCCCACCTTAGAGCAGAGCCCTGCACGCAAGCATCGCACCCCACCCCCCCACCCCAAGGCCCAGTGCCTCCTTCTGATGATCCGAGTTCAGCCAACAAAATTGGGGGTCTCTATTCGTCTGGCCAGCCTGAACCACAGAGGGACCTGCCAGCCAGGCCCCACTCTGTTCCTCTAAAAATACACCCAGAGGAAGCCCCCTCCCAGGGCTTCCTGCAGCCCCGGAGCCTGAAATAGCAGAGGGGGAAGGCTCCACCCAAGGACTAGGTGGGCCACCCCATCCTGAAGATAAGGCCTGAGGGGGAATTTTTTCCACAGGAAGGTGAACTCAGCCATTTGTGTCCAAGTCAATGGACAAACGTCTGGAAGGCGGGGCACTTCCTGGGGGTGGCGTGTGAGATGCCCAAGAAGGAGGAAGGCTTCAACCCTCGGGCCTGGGAGGGGCCCAGCCAGCATCCCATCCCAGGACCCCCCTGCAATCACAAATCTGACCCGGACACCCCCTATTCCAGCGTTCGCCGGCCCCAGGACAAAATGCAAACTACAGGGCCCGGCACCATGTACCTGAGACAACCCCCGCTCCAACCCGCCCAGGGGTTCTCTGTCCTGGAGCACACGTGCCCCTTTAGAACAAAAACACGGGCCTAGGCTCCAGTCCAGGTCACAGGCACAGGGTAAGGCAGGCGCTGGGATCCCCTGCACACCCAGAAACTTCAGCTCTCACACCTCCACTGGACTTAGGCCAGTGGTTTTCAAAGTGGGATCTGGGGAACCCCTGGGCTTGAATCTCCTAAAGGGATTGATTTTTCTTTAAAAATAAAAAAGGGAGCGAGGACATGAGAGACACTAACATGGGGTTTCCAGGAGGGAGCAACTAGCAGCCCCAGGCTCTTCCTCCCAGTGTCCGGATGCTTCCCAGGTAGGATCACTGTGCCCCGCCCCCCCCCCCCCACCCCACACACACACCCCAGGCCCAGAAACCTAGAAGGAGGTGAATTCTTTTCCAGCTCTTCCAGCCTGAGGATGGGGAGAAGGGCAGGGAGAAGAGGGAGGTGCCCCAGCCTGTAAACCATCAGATGCGGACTCAGCTTAGAGAGGAGACTCCTCTGGTGCCCCCAACCATACACTGTCCAGGGAGGGCCAGCCCCCACCCCCAAGGCCTTCACAGAACAATCAGGTGCCTAGAGACAGACACAGGGACAGAGTCAGACGGATAAACACCAGACACAGGCACAGAGCTGGGCTCATTCAGTCCCAGGACATTGGAGCAGCCCCTCCCTAGGGTGGGTTCCTTAGCCCCTCGACTGGGGAGGGGGCCTTGTCAGAGTGGCCCCGACCTAGATCAGGTGGCTCTGAGCATCCTGGAAGAGGGCTGGGGGGCGAATGGCCAGGCTGCCCTCATCCTACCCAGCTTAACACAGTCTCAGGGCAGAAAGAGGATAGCCAAGAGGGCAGTCACCAGGGGCAAAGAAGGGCCCTGAGAGGCAGAAGAGGCTGAGACAGTGCCTTCTGGAGGGAACCGGGAACAGAGACTGCCGTTGAGAGGCCAAGATGGTTCTGGGAGCAGCCACGGTGGTCCCTGTGGGCAGAATCTTGCCATACCTTCTGGCCATCCTTGGAGCCAAGGCTGCCTGCACGTGTCCAGCCCGGCTTTGGCTCCCAGGGGTCATGGGCGGGTGGAAGCCCTCGCTGGGCCATCTCCTCAGTGCAGGTCAGCTGCCGCCGGCGCAGCTCCTCGTCCGTCTCCTTGTCTACCACCAGCAGCCGCGTCTGCCCCTCCACAGCCTTGATCCTCTGGACCACCTGGGACAGGCGGGTGGCGGTGGGTCAGCAGCCAGCTCTCTGGGCAGCACATGGACAGTGGCACCACCCAAGGCTGGCCAGGCTGACCTACTAGGGGTGGGTGGCTGGACCAAGAGGCCTGGCGGCTCCACCCCCCACCCCCGGCTTCAGCAGCTCCCTCCCTCCTCTCCTGGGGCTCCTGACATGAGGGCCCAGGAGACAAGGGCCTCAGTGTGGTCCCAGGCCTTGCCTCAGCCCAGGGTCCTCTCCAGGAGGGGTGGGAAGCTGGGTGAGGCAACTGTGCAGGCGTGCGTCTATCTGTGTCGGTCTGTCCTCCGTCTGGGTTTGAAAGAGAGGCATCTCCCTGGGTGTCAGTCTGGGTGTGTCTGTGCCCATTTCTGTCTTTCTCAGTGGTGGAGCATGGAAGTCTAAATCCCTGCCTCTAGGCCCTCTCTTTGCTCCAGACCATGAGCACAGATCCATTCCTGCTGGACCTGCAGGGTTCCTGTGGCAAGGCACCTCTCAGGTACCACACATGATGCCGTAAGCAGGATTCAGACGCAGCAGGCAGAGGTGTGGAGGGGCAGGTCCAACTGTGGGGCAAGTGTGATAGGTGGCCCATCTGTGTGTCTGTGCAGGTGCCTGTGTGTCTAGAGCATGTGGGTGTCCATGGGGCATGCATGCCAGTGTATGCCTTGCAGGGAGAAGGAGCACTGCGCATTGGAGTAAGGAGGGCAACATCCCCATCCCCACCCCAAGGCCGGGGGAGAGCAGATGGGGCTCCCATCAGCTGCTTGGCAGAAGTTGTCAACAGAGAGGAGGGTCTGCACCAGACCCGTGTTTCCCTGTCCCACCTCTCTCCCCATGCAGCACCCTGCTGCTTCCCAACTGTGGTACCCAAAGGAGTCACTCAGCATCTCCAAGCATCAGTTTTCTCATCTGTAGGATGGGAGCTTTAACTGCATGTCCTCCCTCCGGGGACAGGAGGAGGATCCCATGGGGTCCTGCGTGTGGAGTTCTAAATTTTTTTTAAATTTTTTTAAAATTCATTTTTAGAGAGAGAGGGAAGAGGGAGAGAGAGAGACATCAATTGGTTGCCTCCCGCACGCACCCCCACCTGGGATCAAGCCCACAACCTGGGCACATGCCCTGATCAGGAATAGAACCGGTGACCTTGCAGTGCAGGGGATGACGCTCAACCAACTGAGCCACACCAGCCAGGGCTGAAATACTGAATTTTTATTTTTTATTTTATTTGAGAGAGAGAGAGAGCGAGCGAGAGAGAGAGAGAGAGAGAGAGAAAGAGAGATATTTTTTATAAGAGAGATATATTTTTTAAGAGAGATATTTTTTATCCCTGCTACCCAGTCAGGGCTTGTGAAGTCCTTAGACCAGCACCCAGAAGCCTGGGATAAGCAGGGGCAAGGGTGGCAGTTGACTGTTCAACAGTGATCAGGTGCCACCTTTGCCAGCCTCTCCCTGTGGTCTGTCAAGCCAAGCCCTCTAGCCCTGACCCCCACCTTCCTTCAGTAAACAGCCTTATCAGGTTGACATTCTGGGTGGAAGACAGGACAGCAGACAGATGGATAGACAAGGGCCCAGGAGCTCAGCTCCCGTCTCAGCCAAGGACCAATATGTTAATCTCTAGACCCCAGGGCTGGGCACCCAAACGGATCGTGGATGCAGAGGTGCAGGGGGGACACAGAGGAACCTGAGCAGGAGCGGCTGTCCACAAGCCAGGTGAGTCCCTGGCATGGGAGGTGGACACCCTCAGGAGTCAGAGCCTGCAGGGAGGAGACCCTGCCCTCCCTCTGGCCTTCATCTCCAGCTGCAGGAGGCAGGGGCTGCGGCCAGGGACACCTGCAGGGCCAGGCAGCCTCCAAGGAGAGGAATGTGCTGTCACCAGCAGTGATTCCCGCTGGGATCCAGGCACCATCAGCCAGCACGCCCACGAGTACCCTGGCTGCCAACACACACTGACGACTACACACAGCCAAGCGGGTCAGCATGCAGGCCTGGACACACACACACACACACACACACACACACACAGTGCAGCTCACACACATCCAGGCGTGCAGACCTGTGTACTTTCACACGCAGCCCAGCTCACACACATGTCCAACACACATCGCAGCTCACATATACATGTCCAAGCAAACAGACCTGTCCATGCACACACACACCTAGATGCAGACCTGTATATTCACATGCACACAGTCCAGCCCATACACACTCACTGATGCGGGCACACGCAGGTGTGCCCTTACTATGACACTTCCTAGGTTCACACACTAGTAGATAGTTGTCTGCCCACATGGGTGATCCTCTGAGAAACCTGCACACTCACACTCATACTCAGAAGAGTACACAAGCTTGTACACAAGTTGCCCGTCACCTCCACACTTGGTGCACCCAGGCCAGAACAAGCCTGAAGATCTAGACCGCAGTGCGGGCCCCTCCCTGCCAGGATTCCCCCTCGGAGGTGCAGGACTGCTGAGCTTAGGGGGTGGGGTGCTAGGAAGGAGGCCGGCGGCCGCTGCCTCCGTGGCTCCGTCCCCCACTTCCTCGAGCGGGGCTGGGGGCACGCAGGCCCTGGTGCGACCCCCTCCTGGCCGGGAGCAGGGAGCTGAGGCCTGGGCGCAGGCAGCGCCGGCCGGGGGGTCCTTGGTACCTCCACGGTCGCGCTCCCGGGGAGGGGGCCCGGCGAGCTGGGACGGGGCGCAGGCACCCACCTGGTGGTGCGTTTCGCCCTCCACGTTGACGCCGTTGACCTCGACCAGGCGGTCTCCAGCGCGCAGCTCGGCCGCCTCGGCCGGGGAACCGGGCTCCACGCGCCGGATGAACTGCCCGCGACGGCCCTTCTCGCCATGCAGGTGGAAGCCGTAGCCTTGCTCGCCACGCACCAGGCAGCACAGGCGCGGCCGCAGCGGTTCTGGGGTGGCCATGGCGCTGGCTATCCACCCGCGGGCCAGGGGCTGGCCTCGGCGCTCACAGCCGCCGCCAGCAAGCCAGGGGCGCGGGCGGCTCGGAGGCGACGGCGGCGCCGGGGACCCGGTGTTGGCTTCCGCGCCTCCCGTTCGGCTCCCGTCGCCTCGGGCTGGGGCTGGAGCTCAGGCTGCGACACCGCCCCCGCACCGCCCCTTCCCCGCCTCCTCCGCCCCCGCCCTGGGTCCAAGCCATCCTGGCCTCGCCCCTATCTCGGCACCCTGCCAGCCCTGGGGAGCCCAGAGGAAGGCTGCAGGAACTGGGGGTTCAGAATCCCCGGGAACCTCTCTGTCTCGCCCCCACTCGGGACAGCCTCCTTGGCGTCAGCACCTTTGCCTTCTGTTCCAGGCACATTTATTGAGCACCTACTGCATGCAGGGCACTGCACCAAGATAGAGAGGTGGGAGCGGGATGGAGAAGGGTCCAGGGGCCCAAGGAGTCCCACACAGGAGACAAAGGGTACCAACAAGGGCTGCAGCTCTGCCCACCCTCCTTGGGAAGCACCACTAGCACCGCTGTCCGTCCGTGAATCTGGGTCCCTCCTGTGCCCACAGCTGCCCTGGCCCAGCGCAGTCCCAGGACGGTCCCAGAGGCAGGAGGAGAGGTTTGAAAGTGACATGACTGCAGCCCCTCCCTATCTACTGGAGGCCAGTACCTGAGTGACTCCCTGGCCCTCCCCAGGAGTGTTTGCCCTGATCTGTGCTGAGTGTGTCCATTAAGCATTCCCATCATCCTCTCCCTGTTTCAGGACCCCTCACTCCTGTCCATTGTGGGTGACTGAACAAGTGGAAGGGTGGGGTAAGGAAGTACACTCGTCTGGCTGAGATGAGAAGGTCTCGGTCTTTGCTACCCTCCTCCCCACCCTGACCTGGGATATAATGTGCTGAGGACTCTGGTATCTGAGCCCTGGCCTGTGGTCAGCACTCACAGGAGCTGTTTTCATACGTAGGAACCAGTGAAGCTCCCCTCCTCTGCCCCCAGTCCTCCCCTGCCTCCATCCCCACTCTCCCCAGCCTCTACCTCCTCCCAGAAAGAGTGCCCCCTTCTGCCAACCACACAATATAATCACATGGAGAATCACTGCCTCTGAGTGCACTTTACCTGGAACAACCCTAAAGGCTCAGGCCATTTTACAGATCAGGACTGAGGTTTGGAGAAGGAAGAGTCTCAGGCCAGGTTCCCCAGCTCCTCTTGAGCCGAGGGCTGAGAGATTCCAAGTCCACACTCTTCACAGCTTCAGATATTGGAAGACAACTGGATGCAGGCCCCCCTCAGTGGACCCCTCCCCGGCACATACCTGGTCCCCAGGAGTCAGGCACAGCCAGCCCAGACAGTTCCCCATTGAGGGCGGGAGCAGGCTCCACTCAGGCCCAGTCCTTGCTGCGACTTCTCCAGTGCCCTCAGCCTGGGCTCCCAGCTCCCACCCAAGCACAGGGCCCGCCTCTGGGCAGCCTCCTGGGCCAAAGCCCCTTGGGTGTCCACACCCCAGCTGCTGCCCATAAAAGCCACTTAGGCCAAAACTGCATGGCTACTCCCCACCCCCACCCCACCTCTGAGTTCCTGGCTGATGCTGCCATAGGCTCCCATCTGGCTGGCCACCTCCATTTGTCTGTTTGCCTGTTCAGAGGTTGTCTGTCTGGCCTGTGACTGGCTTCCCTGTACTCAACCTCGTGCTGCTGCATCAGGAGGCTGTGAGGATCAGTGCGGGCCATGAGGGTTACCCCAGAGCAATGAGGACCATCCAAGACCGGCCAGTCTGTAGCTTTGGGGCCACACCAGAGTTGAAGGAGGTGGCCCAATGGGAGACCACCAGACAAGGTCCCCTGGGTCAGAAGGCTTGGAGACCCCCTCCTCACTCCCTGGGACAGAAGCTCCTGGTCAGCCTTGGACCTTTTTTACCTTCCACAGCAAAGGACTCAGCCTGTAAGCGAAGACGGATGGGAACAGCACAGCTGGAGGGAGGGGGGAACAGGGCGTGTGTGGTCACAGCCAGGGGCCAGGCACAGACGCTGCATCCAAGAGTAACAAAGGAGGCCCCAAAGCCGGAAAATACAAGGGAGGGTAACAAGAGTAAGGAAGGGGGTGGGTAACAAAGGAAGTGGGTAACAACAGCAAATAAATAAAGGCGCAGGGAGAACTGCAGGTAAAAATTCCAAAGGGGGAACAGGAATGAGTGAGAGGGAGCAGGGTCAGTGTGGAGGGCCTCGAGGAACAGCCCGGAGGAAGGGCGACCAGCAGCTCTCCTGGGCAAACTCTTCCCCAAGTTCCCTGCAGCCTGAGCCTCAGGCGCTGTGATGAAGGTGAGAGACGCAGAACACGCAAAGGCAGAGGACCAGGAGCGTGGCTGAGAGGTGCCCAGGAGCTGTGCGCTGTTTGGGGTCTCTGGGAAAGGAATTGGGGAGGTGGACGGTGAGGCGGGCAACAGGCGGAAGGAAGTCAGGTTGGAGGTGGTCTGGGTGGTCCCCCTCCCCCATGCCCTCCCCCACGCCCTCCCCCACTCCTGCCACCTAACTGCGCGGACCTTGCGATAGAGGGCGAGGAGACCTTCCGGTGCTCCCCTCCCCTGGACAGTCGTTCGGTCCACCCTGGGTAAGGAGGGGGCTTTCCTCTGAGCTTTGAGTCCAGCTCCCTGCTGCAACACCCCAGCGATAGGCGGAGCCTGGGCCCGGGCGGTGACTCCCATGGGGTGTGGCAGTGGGAAGAGGCCTGGTCACAGTCAGAGGATGGGTTCGTGCCTCTCGGAGGGGGGGGGGGGGGGGGGGGGGGGAGTGTCTTACGCCTGTGTAATGGCCCAGAGCTTCCTCGGCCGGCGCCTCCCTCCCTAATGGCAGTAATGGCCCCGCGGGATAACTAGGACCTCAGGCTTAGGGCTCCTCCCGCAGACGACATCAGGCCTCTCTTCCGAGCCCAGAATTGAGCAGCGGGACCAGGGTGACGGGAAGAAATTGCAACAAGACCGACGGGGAGAGAGAAGGGGAGAACCACGAGTACCAACGAGGGAGGTGGCGCAGGAAGCCCACCGAGGACGCCGGGGCGTTCATGCCCCGCCCACCCCGCTCGGGTCCTGCCAGCGACTCACCCCAGCCGCCCCCACCGCTGGAGGCGCGGAGCGGGCTGTAGCCCAGAAGCGCAGCCGCGCAGCGCCACCTGCTGGCTGTGCGTGGGATTGCATGGCCCGAAGGGCTGCCCCAGGCTCCACCCCTCTGACGCCGACAGGGTCCAGCTCTGTGAAGTGGGGGTTGGAGCGAGGTCGGCGCGATAGGGCTGCTTGCAATACAGGGACTTAGAGGTGCCATATGAGTGGTAGGCAGAGAAGCGAAGACGCTGCAGAGCCCCTAATGGGCTATTCTCCCTCACCTTACCTAGCACCAACCTCTCTGGACTGGGATACCTCAGGCAACAGGAAATCTGGCCTTTCACCAAGTGCTCCAGCACTTGTGACCAAATATTTGCTGACCACTAGATGCCAAGCACGTTGAGCACTGGGGAAACATCTCCGAGAACCATGGAAACGGGGATTTGTGTACTCGGCAAGGGGAGGCGAGGCCCAGGGCTAGGGAAGCCCGAAGGAGGGGCATTTAACCCAGCCTGGAGCCCAGGAGTCTTTCAGGGTGGACCTCGGGGCTGGAACTTGCCCGATGTCTGCAAGCTGTGTGGGGAGGGGAGGGAGCAATGAGAGTGGGGGACAGGTCCAGCCCTGGGGCCCAGACCCAGAGATGGATTTCATCCCACCAATGGTGGGGAACCCTTTTAATGTGTACTGGGTGTGACGAGGTCAGTAAGTCCATGGTTTGAAAGAACAAGTTCAAGGAGGAGCAGGGGCAGGAGTGGGCTCAGAGAAAGAGGACCTGAGAGGTGTGGATCCACCCCTTCTGCCAGTGCGGATCCTGAGGCAAAAAAAAAAAACCTGAGTGGAATCAGGGTAAATAAATTCAGGGTAAGACTTGAGAGAGTGGAGTTAAAATGGGCACCCACATTAGGGGATCACGTGCAGAGGACGCATCCAGATGAGGAGGAAGTGCCAGTGAGGAGAGATGAGGGTTAGCTTCCAGAGGCCAAAGGGCAGGGTGGGGCTGGTTCCACATGGGCATCCCAAAGCCAGCCAGACAGGGGACCACCTCTCCTCCAGTCTTTGCTGGGTGTCCCAAGGGGAGACCTTGCAGAGGGCTCCAAGGGCAAACAGCAAGGAGCACAGTGCCTCGGTGCTGTGAGGTCCAGGACAGTTGTGGGAGTCCGAACCCACACTGAAGAGCTGAAGAGAAAGCGGGAGGTGGAGGGGCCCAGATACTTGTGAAGGAGGAGCTGGGAGGGGACCAGGTAGAGGAGGTCTTTGCTATTCAAGATGGCACAGCACATTGCCTAGGGGGCTGGAGCCAATAACTGGGAATGCGGAGGGGAATAAGAGGTAGAGGGTCCTTGAGGAGGCAAGGGGACTCAGTGGTGGGGCTCTTTCTCCCTAGGGGGAGAGCAAGGCTGTTAAGTGGGCAGGGGTTCCCACTTTCTCTCCAGAAGCCTTCTGCTGAGAGGAGGGAGGGGTTCCTAGGAAATCTAGGTTTGGAAGGAATGCTGGGAGATCAGGGAAAGGTTGGGTGGGCTGCCAGGTCTTGAGATCCCACCTCTTTGGGAAAGTTAATCTCCCCAACCTGGCCAGGGGGCATAGTGAGGGAAGCTGAGGGCGGGGGTGAGGTGGGGGGGGGGGGCGCTCCATCTCAGTGGGTGAGGTATGAGCTCCTGCTTTCCTCTATACCTTAGTGAATGACAGCAGGAACCCAGGGTCTGACTTACCCCTCTCCAGGGCAGATTCCTCCCTTCCTGGGGACCCCAGGGCCTGGCCTGATGACCCCCACCTCCGAAACAGGAGGGGCAAACTGGCAGAGAAGGGAGAAAGGAACCCAGGCCCAGGTAGTGTTTCTCTCTCTCCTCTTCCATCCATCCCTCTTGGACATACAGATCCAGGCATGGGGGTGGGGGGGAGGGGGGGTATTAGATTCTACTGGGCAGCGAGAAAGCTCCTGACATTTTCCAGGGGGTGGGCATGGCTGTTTGCGCCCCAAAGCTAGATGGCAAAGTACACATAGCAGAGGAAAAGGGTCACACGCGAGGCGCAGGAACCAGGCTAGTTCTATTGATCAAACAGCACGGCTTAGCCAGAGCTTCGCGCTCTGGAGGCCAAAGCCACCATGCCTGGGTCAGGCTCCGGGGCGCCGAGGGCAGGGGCTGAGTTCAGGACCGCCCCGGAGCAAGACGAGGCCCGCGAAGGCAGTTCGCTGCTGGGACCAAGGCTGAGCGGGAGACTCTAAGAACACAGCAGGACGATGGGGAGAGGGCTGTGCGCCCTCCACTACCCCACCCCCACCCCTGCTCCACAAAAGCCTTCCACCGCTTGTAATGAGGGATGAAAAGGCAGGAAGGTGTCATTGGGCACGCGGGTCTGCGCTCCGTGCTCAAACCTCCCGAGCCCGCTGCCGTCCCAGCCCCCTTCCCCTTCCCCGGTACCCGGCCTGCTCCGCTGAGGTCCAGGAACCGGCGACCAGCCGCTGCTCGGTTTCAGGCGCAGGCTCCAGGGCGCCCTGACGGGGAGCCCCGCGCGGGATCTCCCGAGTCGCGCCTCCCATGGTTTCTGAACCCCAGAGGAGGCAGGACAGCTTGGCGGGCGCAACCTGGAGTAGAGGGTGTCTATGGCAGATGGCCCAAGGGAGTGCGCACGCAGGCCTGGAGTGCCCAGGCAAGGGGGCCGGCAGTGGGACGCAGCGCAGCGCAGCCTCAGGAGCAGAACCGCGGCGCGGCCCACCCGGGGGTCGCCGGGACTGGCCGCGTGCTTTATACCAGCACCTGCGGGCAGCGGCAATTCGGGGAGCTGGCTCAGCTGGATCTGGGTGTGAGGTGGAATTGGGGTATCTGGGAGTCTGAGCGCAGAAAGCTACAGGCCAAGAGTTGAACTCTGGTGGGTCTAACTATAACTGCTCCTTGGCCCCACCCCTGCTCACCCCCGCGGTACTCGCTGGGTTCCCAAGAGTAGGGGGGAGGGATGCAGGGAGAAAAGGAGCCCAGGTTGATGCGTCTGGATGTGGGTTACTGGAGCACCCTAGCTGAGTAGGCCTTATTTTATTTATCTATTTATTAAAATATACTTTCATTGATTTCAGAGAGAAAGGGAGAGGGAGAGATAGAAACATCATTGAGAGAGAATCACCAATTGGCTGCTTCCTGCACGCCCCCCTACTGGGGATCGAGCCCGCAACCCAGGCTTGTGCCCTTGACTAGAATGGAACCCAGGACCCTTCAGTCCGCAGGCGGACACTATCCACTGAGCCAGACCAGCCAGGGCTGAGTAGGCCTTTAGATAGAACTTACGTTGGTGCTACCCTAAGGGTGCCCCTCTTCCCGCCAAAGAGTAAATGCCAGGGCACAGGGATGGGGGGCAGGGGCAAAGAAATGCCCCTTAGCCAGTTATATATATATTATTGGTTTCAGAGAGGTAAAGACACAGAAACATCCATGATGAGAATCATTGATCAGCTGCCTCCTGCACGCCCCACACTGGGGATCCAGCCCATGCAACCCGGGCATGTGCCCTGAAGGGAATCTAACCGTTCATAGGTAGATGCTCAACCACTGAGCCACACCGGCCGGGCCCAGAGCTCGTTTTGGTGGGGCACCAGCAGAGCAAAGACAGGGAGGCTGGCAGAGCCCAGGTTGGGTAAAGTAGAGCTGATTGGTGGGGGGCCCTCTGCACCATTTAGGACCCTCTCTGTATCTCCTCCCCAGGGACTGTTCCTTATTTTTACGTAACACAGCTCTCAAATCTGTTCTCACACACTCCCCTCCCACTCCTAGCTTCTCCCCACAAACCCGTTTCCTAGCTGCTGCAGAACAGATGCTTGAAACCACAAGTTTGGCCACAACAAGCCCTCCCTAAGGGGCTAGTGGTTCCCCAAGTCTTCCAGAATAGTCAGACCCTCCTCATACCCCAGCCCTGGCCTGGGCAGAATAAGGGCCTGGCAACCTCCAGCCTCCTCTGTAGTCACGATCCCCTCAGACCACTTCTTCGGCCCTGGCTGGGTAGGTCAGTGTCATCCCTATACACCAAGTTTGCGGAAGGCACGCGGGAGAGGGAGCCCAGGGCTGGATTGGGGGAATAAAGGGCAGAATAGCTTGATGAACGCTGGGGGCTCCCAATTTGGAGTGCAGAGGAGGGACTCAGCGACCTGTCCAGCCTGGAGCCCAGGGCCTCAGTGACAAAGCCTCTGCCATCCCTCCCACCACCAGAGGCCAGGAGCCAAACCTCCCTGGTAGGAGGTGAAGCTCCTACTAGCTCATGAGAGCTCTCCTTTCTGGAGAATCACCTCTCCTTGCATCCACACAACAGCCTCTCCTAGACAGCGACTGATCATGGCTTCAGACTATCTGCACTCCACTTTCCCCAACACCACACCAAGGCGCCCCCTCCCCCCCCCCACTGGCTGGGACCATGTCTGCTTTGCACTCATGGTCCCAACCCCAGGCACAGAGCCTGGTTCCCAGTATGAATTCCATCCTAATGACACAGTAAATGAGCAAATCTCTCCATTTTGTCATTTTTTTAAAAGAATAGTTTATTCATTTCAGAGGAAGGCAAACATCTATGTGAAAACCCAACATCCACTGGCTGCCTCCTGCATGCCCCCCCTCCCCCGGCACATACACACACACTGGAGATTGAGCTCAAAACTCGGGCATGTGCCCTTGACCAGGAATCGAACCAGCAACCTCCTGGTGCATGGGACGATGCCCAACTGAGCCACACTGGCCAGAGCTCCATTTTGTCATTTTTAAAATCATATATCACACATCAAATTCTAATATAAGGGGAAAAATAAAGACGTCCCCATGCTACCCTTTCACATGCCAGTTCTGCTTTCCAGGAGCAATTGCTTCCAACTCCTGAAGCTGTTTCTTCTAGTATTTACCTCATTTTGAAACCACAGACTTACCTGCTATTGTTAAAATTGGTGGTCTTTTTATTTTTTTATATATATTTTATTGATTTTTTACAGAGAGGAAGGGAGAGGGATAGAAAGTTAGAAACATCGATGAGAGAGAAACATCGATCAGCTGCCTCCTGCACACCCCCCACTGGGGATGTGCCCGCAACCAAGGTACATGCCCTTGACCGGAATCGAACCTGGGACCTTTCAGTCTGCAGGCTGACGCTCTATCCACTGAGCCAAACCGGTTTTGGCAAATTGGTGGTCTTTTTAAAGGCGGTGTAACACTTTAAGTGCATGCATCTTTTTTTAAATGTTTTTATTGATTTTTAGGGGGGGGGGGAGGGAGAGGGATAGAGTGATAGAAACATTGATGAGAGGAACATCATCCATTGACCGCCTCCTGGGGACTGAGCCCACAACCCAGGCATGTGCCTTGACCTGGAATTGAACCAGTGACCTCTTGGTTCCTGGGTCGAGCCACAATGTCTGGGCAAAGTGTGCACATCTTAACATGTTACATATGTATACACCTGTGTGTACACTGCCCAGATCAAGATAAATTTCAGCTCTCAGGAGTGCTCCCTCTGCCCACTCCTAGTCAGAAGCCCCATCTATCACTTTAGCACTATTGACATTTGTGGGGTTGGACTGAGCACTGTGGCATATTTAGCAGCATCCTTGGCCTTTACTCATTTGTGTAGGTAGACCAACCCCTCCCTCAAGGATGACTGCACCCTAACGTGTGAATATTCACTTTACTGGTAAGGGGGAATTAAAGTTGCAGATGAAATTGAAGATACTAATTAGCTGACCTTAATTTGACGGCCCAATGAAATCACAAGGGTACTTCAGTTTGGAAGGAGGCAGGCAGAGAGGTGACAAGGGAAACAGAGGTTGGAGGGCTGCACCTTGCAGATGGAGGGGCCACAGGGCACAGAATGCAGAAACCTCCAAAAGCTGGAAAAGGCAAGGAACTGGATTCTCCCCTAAAGTCTTCAGAAGGAATTCTGGCAGCCTGCCCTGGCTGGGTAGCTCAGCTGGTTAGAGTGTTGTCCTGATACTCCAAGGTTATGGGTTCAATCCCCTGGTCAGGGCACATACAAGAATCAACCTTTTGGCTCGGAGAAGGCTCAGGTGCAACTTTCTTCGGTCATCCCGAATCGGGTTCATCCGACACCAGCTGCCTCCACCATGCAGCTGAAATTCGACCCCAATGAAATCAAAGTCATATACCCGAGGTGCAACAGTGGGGAAGTGTGTGCCACATCTGCCCTGGCCCCCAAGATCGGCCCCTTGGGCCTGTCTCCAAAAAAGGTTAGTGATGCTTGGCCAGCGTGGCTCAGTGGTTGAGTGTCGGCCTATGAACCAGGAGGTTGCAGTTCGATTCCCGGTCAGGGCACATGCTCAGGTTTTGGGCTCAATCCCCAACATGGGATGTGCACGAGGCAGTCGATCAATGATTGTCTCTTATCGTTGATGTTTCTATCTCTCTCTCCCTCTCCCTTCCTCTCTGAAATCAATTAAAAAAAAAAAAAGGTTGGTGATGACATCGACAAAGCAACTGGTGATTGGAACGGTCTGAGGATTACAGTGAAACTGACCATTCAGAACAGACAGGCCCAGATGGAAGTAGTGCCTCTGCCTTTGCCTTGATCATCAAAGCCCTCAAAGAACCGACAAGAGACGGAAAGAAGCAAAAAAAACCAAAACAAAACATTAAGCACAGTGCAAATATCCCTTTTGCCGAGATTGTCATCACTGCCCAACAAATGTGGCACTGATCTTTAGCTAGAGAACTCTCTGGAACCATTACAGAGATCCTGGGGACTGCCCAGTCTGGTGGCTGCAATGTTGATGGCCGCCACCCTTATGACATCATAGATGGTATCAACAGTGGTGCAGCAGAATGTCCGGCTAGTTAAGAACTACAAAGGAAAATGTTTCAATTAAAGATTATTTGATAACCAAAAAAAACCCCATAAAAACAAACAGTACATAAGGCAACTGGTCGATGTTTCTTTCTTCCTCGGTCTCTGAAGTCAGTAAAAACATATACTTGGGTAAGGGTTAAAAAAATAAAAATCGGTGTGAGAGAAACACTGACTGGCATGCACCCTGGCCAGGACTCAACTCCACAACCTTTTGGTGTACAGGATGATGCTTTAACTAACTGAGCCACCCAGCCAGGGCCTGTCATTTCTTTCATATACTTACTAGAGACCCAGTGCACGAATTTGTGCACAGGTAGGGTCCCTCGCCCTGGCCAGTGATTGGGGCCGATGGGGGGGGGGGGGGGGGGGTGTCAGGGAGGTTGGCTGGCTGCGGGAGATTGGCCAGCTGCAGGTTGGCTGTGGGAGCACACTGACCACCAGGGGGCAGTTCCTGCATTGAGCATATGCCCCCTGGTGGTCAGTGCGCATCATAGCAACCAGTCAACCGGTGGTTCGGTCGCTTAGGCTTTTATATATATAGATTTTGCTATTTCCCCCCAAATGCTATAAGAGATATGTCAAACTCCTTGCAATAAATTTTCCTAATTCTCAAGCACACAAGGTCACCCATCATCCGTTCCGTATTTACTCTGGAGACCTTCCTCTGGGAGCTGGTGGGCTCCTGACCCAATCTGGACATTCACTTTCTAACCCCTGCACAGGAACTACGCAAATGGGGACACAGGAGACAATTTGTACTTTTTATGTTAATGACATTTTGCGCTGGATTCAAGGTTTTTCTGAGCACAAAATTTGTATGAAAATCATATTCCCTCAGAAATTTGAGGAACTTCTAGCTTTCAGCATTCCAGGATTATAAGTGATTCTCTATCCTTTTTATAGGTTGAAATTGGGGTCCCAACATAGGAGGGTCCCTCACCAATAAGCAATTCTCAGATGCCAGCAGGGTATCCAATCATTCAGCTAAATTCTGACACTACCTGAAGACAGAGATGATTCCACAGGTAGGGCTCAGTCCTATAAGACCACTCCCACCCTCCAACATACCTCAGAGATTAGCCAGCCGCCAAGCCCAGGTATTTTTTTTTTAAAAAAAATATATATATTTTATTGATTTTTACAGAGAGGAAGGGAGAGAGGGAGAGAGTTAGAAATATCAATGAGAGAGAAACATCGATCAGCTGCCTCCTCACACCTCCTACTGGGGATGTGCCCGCAACCAAGGTACACGACCTTGACTGGAATCGAACTTGGGACCCTTGAGTCCGCAGGCCAATGCTCTATCCACTAAGCCAAACCGGTTAGGGCAAGCCCAGGTATTTCTAACCAGAGCTGGCTATACTAATAAATCAGATTCTCATGATCCACTCCTTGGGCTTGGTTCATTTGCTAGAGGCTCACAGAACTCAGAGAAACATGTTACTTTCTAGATTACAGGTTTATTATCAAAGAATATGACTCAGGGGCAGATAGAAGAGCCACATAAGGCAAGGCACCAGGAAAGGGCAGGCAGCCCCTCGGCCCTGTTCAGGTGCACCACTCTCCCCGCATTTCCACGTGCTCACCGACCTGGAAGCTCTCACAAAATGACCAGCAAAAACTGCCCCTCTGGGTTTTTATGGAGGCTTCATTAGAGTTATGATTAAGTCATTAGGAATTGGTAATTGATTCAATCTCTACCCACTCCTGATGTATGGGGATGGGACACAAAGTCCAACCCTCTAATCACATGGTTGGCTCCACTGGCAACCAGCCCCCCATCCTTATGTGCTTCCAAAAGTCACCTCATTAACCTAACAAGATACAGGGAAATTCCAAGGGTTTAGGGCAGGGGTCCTCAAACTTTTTAAACAGGGGGCCAGTTCACTGTCCCTCAGACCATCGGAGGGCCAGACTATAGTTTTAAAAAAAACAACTATGAACAAATTCCTATGCACACTGCACATATCTTTTTTTTTTTTAATTTTTTAAAATATATTTTATTGATTTTTACAGACAGGAAAGGAGAGGGATAGAAAGTTAGAAACATTGATGAGAGAGAAACATCGATCAGCTGCCTCCTGCACACCCCCTACTGGGGATGTGCCCACAACCAAGGTACATGCCCTTGACTGGAATCGAACCTGGGACCCTTCAGTCCGCAGGCTGACGCTCTATCCACTGAGCCAAACCAGCTAGAGCCACATATCTTATTTTGAAGTAAAAAAACAAAACGGCAAAAACACCCGGCGGGCCAGATAAATGTCCTCGGCGGGCCACATGTGGCCCGCGGGCCGTAGGTTTGAGGATGCCTGGTTTAGGGAGTAGTGAAGCCAGGAACTATGGATGAAGACCGAACATCATATAAATCACATATCACAGTCCAACCTCTGGTCTTTGAACTCGGATCCCTCACAGCAAATTACTTAAGTCAAAAGATACTGGTCCAGCCCTGACTGGTGTGGTTCGGTGGTTAGAGCAGCCCACTCACTGAAGAGTCTGTCAAGGGCACCTACCTGGGTTGCAGGTTTGATCCCTGGCCGCAGTTGGGGTGCATGCAGGAGGCAACCAATCAATATGTCTCTCACATCGATGTTTCTTTCTCTCTCCCACCCCCCCTCTCTAAAATTCAATGGAAAAAAATATCCCCAGGTGAGGATTAACAACAAAAAGATACTCGTCCAGCCCTGATTGGTGTGGCTCTGTTGGAGTGTTGTACTGTACACCAAAAGGTGGGTTTGATCCCTGGGATCAATTATCTCCCCCATCCCCTTCCTCTCTCTAAAAAGATACTTGTCCATTACTAGAATCTCATTCAGTCATGAGTAACTATCCAGCCGTCATTTTATCATATGCAAACGTCTTCCAGGGTGATGTCATTCAGGTTTGCAAACTGCCATTCAAACCTGTCAGGTTCCAACAGCATAGGTGGTCTCGGGAAAAACATGGCTTCACCCTTTCAGGCGGTGTCATCTCTTGCTGACCCTCTTCAGGCATTAAAAAATGAAAGGTTGGATTTCCCTTGTTGCATAGCCCAATTATTCATCCCTTTGTCCTCTGCTATTATTTCTCCTTCTCTCCATTTGTTGTTTCTATTACCCAGACTTTTCCATCCTTTGAAGGGTCTTTAGGTTCCGCCACTGTGCGGGTCCAGATTGCAGGCAGCCACGCTAGCTTAGCCAGTGCCTCCCCCGAGGCACTCTCACTCAGACAGGCCGAGGTCACTGGTGCAGAACTCATGGGCTGCCCGAACCACTACGCAACACATCAGCATCCACTGTCAGCCCCAACGCTGCCTGATGGGGTGAAGGCACAACCTATCCCATCAGGCCCTTAGGAATTCTGACATAAAGGGTTTAACAGTAGTTACAGTTTCTTGCTTAATAATCCTCCCTGCTTCCAGCACCCACAGTTGTACCCCTGGTCCTGGGACCACTGCCAGGTAGGGGGAAAAAAGCTGCAATAATGTGGGCAAGAACTTTAGTCACACCAGCACCCCCCATCCCTTCCCCAGAACATTAAGCCCCACTCAGATTGTGAGCACACACTGCAGAAGGCATATAAGCCAGCCCTTCATGTCCTTATTCCTGCTGTTTTAGATAACCAATGTTTGAACTGCCCATTTAAATTCTCTATCAAACTCATACTCTGCCTATTGTGGGACATTACTGGCTGTAAAGTGTGTTCCTTGGTTCCAAGAAATGTAACCTGGTGGTACAAACAAGTACAGCACTTTCTGTTCCTATTCTTGAACTGTATTTTGTGCATTTGTATCTGCCACTGGGTATGCAAAACCCAGTCTGGAGTTAAATGTCTATTCCTGTAAGGACCCATTTATAGCCCCAAGGTGCTACTGGCATCGGTCCAATGTAACCCACTTCCCCTGGAAGTCTTTCCCAGAGCCAGTTGCAGTCCGCCTCTTGTTGACAAAGTTCTTGTGCCTTGCAGGGTGCAAGAGAACTATGTCTAGATTCGACCCATCTCTGTATTGCTGCAGCCCCGCTTGCCCACTCATATCATGGGCCCAGGTACCATAACGGAGCACACCAAAGGGTCTACTTGGTGCCAATCACCTTCTGAACTTGGAAGGGGGTTCTTCAGATGGGCATCAACTTGTCCTATTGTAATGTACCCCTCAAATTCCCACAGGGACTTCGGCATCCCTTTAATAAGCCAGATGTCCATTGCCCTAATACCTGACCATTGGCCACTGCCCATGACGGAGTAAAAACCCAAAGGAAGGAGCTTTTACTGCTGATCAATTCTTCCATCACTCCTGGGAAAACAGCAAGCAATTCAGCCCATTGAACTGATCTGTTTTTACCTTCTTTGATCAGAGTAGTGGCCTTCCAAACAGGATGTTGTCTGTTTACCTTGGAACTGGTGTTCACAAACCAAGCAGCTCTTTGTTGATCAGCCAAGAGCTATTTATAGGGCACTGTCCAGTGACAACAGAAGCGAGCAGCTCCTCACAGTTTCTAAGCCAGTCCTAGGGGAAAGGACGCTTCCTCCTCCTATCTCCTTGCTACCGCCAGGCAGCATGATCTTGTATAAATCATTGCCATTTTATTATCTTACTCTTCTGGGCCCTGCAATACCTATTAGAGCATTTCTCTGACATCACCCAAGACATGGTGGGTAGTTCAGGTTTCAAGATCACTTTATGTCCTTCAGGCATGAGTAGCTTCAGTTTCTGTCTGATAGGAGGCAGGAAATGCCCCACAAAAGAAAATTCTCTTGTCCAACGTCCCAGTAGTCATCACTAGGAAGTGCTCATGAAGTGCTGCCAAGCCCCAGCCCACACTCCACATGGGCTACTGCACAGGGAAGCTGTTCCAGCTTCTCTTCCATCCTGTGTGGGCTCAGGCAATCCACAGGTTCCCATCAGCATGTCCCATTAATGTGGCCAGAAGGGCGCATTTACAAGCCTGTTTTACAAGGCTAGGTAGGGAAATGTTCCCCAGTTAGATACAATGTCCATCCCATAACACAATCAGGTAAGGGACATGGCTTCACATAAAGCCTGCTCAATTGAACTGATCTGTTTTTACCTTCTTTGATCATAGTGGCCAGTTCTCCTACTAACTTTTATCTGAATTCCATCAACTCTCACATTTCTAACTGTAGGCCCTATTGGGACTTACCAACTGGTCTTGGCTTTACAATACTAGGTAGGGGCAGTGTGCCCCAGTAGGGCATAATATCCACTCCCATATAACATTAGTTAAAGGAGACACAACTTAAAAAATATATATATATCTATATATCTATATATCTATATATCTATATATATATATATATATATATATATATATATATTACTTCAGAGAGGGAAAGAGAAACATCAATGATGAGAGAGAATCACTGATCGGCTGCCTCCTGTACGCCACAATGGGGATCGAGCCTACAACCTGGGCATATACCCTGACTGGGAATTGAACTATGACCTCCTCGTTCATAGGTTGATGCACAACTTCTTTATTTATTTATTTTTTCAATATATTTTATTGATTTTTTACAGAGAGGAAGAGAGAGGGATAGAGAGTTAGAAACATCAATCAGCTGCCTCTTGCACACCCCCCACTGGGGATGTGCCCACAACCAAGGTACATGCCCTTGACCGGAATCGAACCCGGGACCCTTGAGTCTGCAGACCGACGCTCTATCCACTGAGCCAAACCGGTTTCGGCCACAACTTCTTTACATAAAGCCTATTAAAATATTCCAACTTTCATAATCTTCCGATCATTAGATTTTCATGTTCTCGCAATCTCATGGAGTCAGATTCACCAACAGGCTTTGCTGCCACATTATCAAGGAGTACCTAGAAACTTCTCTTTTCCATTCCGACCATTTTACCCACTTTTGTGTAAAAGGCTTTAAGTCCCATAGTGAGGGTCAAGGCAAGGGACCGGGGCCCTTTTGCCAATCCTTGACTTGATTAACTGGCCTAACCACTGTCCTGGGCAGGTTGCTTGCACAATCCTCTTAGCCTTCCAGATTCTGCAGTGCCTTCCTTCCTGGAAGGAAGCTACAGGTGTGCTGGGAAACCTAGCCACTGAGGAGTTTCATCATGCTACTCAAGACTGGCTGGCAGGGCAGGCCCTGGCAAAGCTGGGAGGTGCCCTCTGAGTAAGCCCATAGTTCCCCGACTGCCCACACCCCACATCTCTCCCAGACCCAGTCCATCTCTGTCCAGCCCATTACAGACTGACAGCATCCCCGAGTGTCTTTTTCTGATAGGGCACAAAGTAGGTGCCCACAGAGTACTCACGAGTTACAGAAGCCACTTGTCTCCTTTAACATCAATGACTACTTTATTTTTTTTTATTTATTTATTTTTTTTTATTGATTTTTTACAGAGAGGAAGAGAGAGGGATAGAGAGCTAGAAACATCGATGAGAGAGAAACATCGATCAGCTGCCTCCTGCACACCCCCTACTGGGGATGTGCCCGCAACCAAGGTACATGCCCTCGACCAGAATCGAACCCGGGACCCTTGAGTCCGCAGGCCGACGCTCTATCCACTGAGCCAAACCAGTTTCGGCTCAATGACTACTTTAAAGAAGAAAAAAGAAGAAACCTACCCCCAACAGTGTCGTTTCTGCCTCACTTCCAGGACAGTCTCAGAAACTCCCCCCTTCACTAGAGAGCTGAATGAGCCCCCCAGTGGGAACTGGCAAGGAGGAAAACTTCATGGAGTTCTCCATCCACCCCAAGCACCCTGAGACTTCAATGGTTCTGTCTTCCCCTCTGGGAGGGCACCAATAGATGAAAAATGCCAGTCTCAGTACAGCGTTGGGGTGGGGGTGGTGGCAGGAATACAGTAGCCAAGTTTGCTTCTAAAACAGATTGCTCTTGTCTCTCGGGGTGCCCATTTGCCCTGTGCCCCCCACTAGAACTTTAGCCAAAGAGGCAGTAGCTTGTCTAGAAGGGAAAGCTTCACTTTAGTGAGAAAACATACTGATCATGACTAAAACATGAGAGATGGGAAGCTGAATTTGCCAAACTGGAATGGTCCAGTAGGCAATTTCAGATGTCCAGGAGCAGTGGGAACAGGCTTTCCTGGGTCCTACTGTGGACAGGTGGGAAAAGGTAGGTGCTTTTCATGGCCTTATTAATATTTCCCCACCAATACTGATTCATAAATGCTACCACTTTGTCAACGGACCAATGGTTTAATGCATGTACAATAGTTAGGAGTGGCCGAAATCAGCTTGGCTCAGTGGATAGAGCGTCGGCCTGCGGACTCAAGGGTCCCAGGTTCGATTCCGGTCAAGGGCATGTACCTTGGTTGCGGGCACATCCCCAGTAGGAGGTGTGCAAGAGGCAGCTGATTGATGTTTCTAACTCTCTATCCCTCTCTCTTCCTCTCTGTAAAAAATCAATAAAATATATATAAAAAAAAAATAGTTAGGAGTGGAAATTTTAGAGTCTCTAATAGAACTGAGTCCAAACCAGAGCTTTCTCATTTTATCAAACCAACAATTGTTGGATTTCCAATTTTGTTTTTCTTTTGCTGGAGCCAACTGTTGGGCGTCTCTAGCCAGTTTTCCTAAGTTTCAGCTATGGAAATAGCCCTTTGAACCATGACAGAAGTTTGACTACTGCTGGTTCCCTTAAGGGCAACATCTCTCGTGGAAGTGTCGGGAGGGGATTTCCTTTAGCTTACAGAGAATCCAGTTTAGAGTGCCCTGGGCTCTTAAGAGCTAAAGCAGCAGGCAGGGCAGGCTCTGGCAAATGATTCCCGAACACAGGGCCACTTCTAATTTTATTTGCACTGGAATTCAGCCTGCTGTGAAGTAGCCTAGGTTAAAATGTTGCCTTCATGATTTCAAAAGAGGTTTAGCTTATCCAGTACAGGACTTACAAGTTTCATTCTTTAAATATAAGCTGTCTGTAAACCATGAGAAATCAGCATTACCCAGAGGAGCCTGTAGTCGATCCTCACCAGGACTCAGGAGGTGATCCATCAGTGCCACGCGGTCACAAGGAGCTTCACCAGCGCTGGAGGAAAGAGCGGCTGGATTAAAGTTACTACTTTAAAGTGAAAGTTATGTCAGGTAACTTACTGAAAAATGCTGAGTGTGATGAGAATCCAGGAGAGCCTCTACAGCATGGGGTACAAAGATGGTTAAAGGGGATCCCACAATTCCCTCTGTGGTCTTAACCAAAAGGGTAGTAATGGTTCTAAGAGGGGTATTGTCCCTGAACCACAGGGTCCAATTGCTGACCATAGTATCCTAGGTGTCTATGGTGATCTCCATGTTTCTGGGTGAGTACTGCAAGAGCATTTCCTTCCTTAACATGTACAAAACGTAAAAAGGGAATCTGATAATTTGGGTGCCCAAGAGCTGGTGGGTTCATTAAACTCTCCTTTAAGGATTTAAAGGCTATGTTGTCTTGTTCTTCCCATAAAATTGGGTCAGGACTGTCATTCTTTAGTAAAACACACAGAGGTTTTGTCCTAAGAGATTTGGGATCCAGTTTCAACCATAGCTGAGTAGCCCAAGAAAACCTTGCAACTGATGCTTAGTTTTGGGCCTTGGGAAACCTAGGACATCATGAAGCCTATCTGGACTCAGGGTAGTCCTTGTTCTGATATCAGATGTCCCAAATAGCAAATCTGAGTTTGGACAAATTGTAATTTTTATTTAGAGATGTTATGTCCCTTTAAGGCCAAAAGTTCTAACAGGTGTATGCTGTCTTCCTGCGAGACCTGGGAGGAAGAGCAAAGTAAATCATCCACTTCCTGTAACAAGGTAGACTCTTCAGGGAAAGTTATGTCATCCAAGGCAGCCTTCAGGATTTGTGAGAAATAGAGGGCTTTCAGTAAACCCAGAGGCATTACCGCCCAGGTAAATTGTTTTCCTTTCCAAGTGAAAGCAGAAAGGTATTGGCTAGCTTCATCAAGTGGAATTTTTAAAATGCACTGCAAATAAATTGCCATCAAGAATTGACGTCCACCCTACCCGCTTTGGCTAACTGGTTAGAGTGTCAGCCTGAGGACTAAAGGGTGCTGGGTTGCAGGCTCAGTCCCCAGTGAGGGGTGTGCAGGAAGCAGCTGATCAATAATTCTCTTACCACTGATGTTTCTATCTCTCGCCCTGAAATCAATAAAAATATATTAAAAAGAAAAAAGATGTTTCTATCTCTCTATCCCTCTTTCTTCCTCTCTCTAAAAAATAAATAAATAATAAATAAAAAAAAAAACTTTAAATAAGCAATAGGGCGTTGAGGGATAACAATGTTGTTTACCCCTTAGAGGTCCTGAACAAAACACCAGCCTTGGATTTTTACAGGTAAAATGGGAGTGTTGCTGGGACTAGTGCAAGGAAAAATGAGGCATGAGTCCCTTTTTAAAAAAATATATTTTTATTGATTTCAGAGAGGAACATTGGGGATTGAGCCCACAACCCGGGCATGTGCCCCGACCGGGAATTGAATCGTGACCTCCTAGTTCATAGGTCGATGCTCAACTACTGAGCCACGCCGGCTGGGCAGAGGCCCTGAGTCTTTTAATCTACCAGAGGACTGGTGCACAAAATGTGTGCCCAGGTAGGGTCCCTAGGCCTGGCTGGAGATCAGGGCAGATCGGGGCTTTCCGGCTGCCGACCAGGGCCTTCCTTTGTTCTGTGCCACCCAATGGTGGTCAGCGCACGTCATAGCGAGCAATCGAACTCCCAGTCTCCCAGTCAAACTCCCGAGGGAACACTTTGCATATTAGCCTTTTATATATATACTAGAGGCCCGATGTATGAAATTTGTGCAAGGGGCTTGGCCTTCACAGCCCCGGCTTCGTCCGGAAGGTCACCCGGCTGTCCAGTCTAATTAGCATATTATGCTTTTATTATAGATAGATAATGGGCTTTATGCCTTGAGGGCTTCATTACTTATGGGGTATTAATATGGGAAGGAAGTTTGAGCAATCTATTTGAATCTTAATAGGTATGGATTCTGCCAATATCAATTGAAAATTTTACCCATAAAGAGGATAGCAAAAAAAAAAAAAAAAAAAAAAAAAGAGGATGGCAGCTAGTCCAATAGGGACAAATCATCAGGGTTCCTAGATTCAGTTACAGTATGGTCAGAGCAAATAAAAGATGCTGAAGGGTCAATTAGTTCACCTGATTAACTATTTTGACAGCTACTGTCAAATTCTAGAATTATTTTCCCCTTTCAGGAGAAAGAAATTCTGGCAGGACACTTCCCTAGGTTAATAAATGAATAGGGACCTGGCCAGGTATCTCAGTTGGTTGGAGCATCGTCCTGATGCACTAAGGTTGCGGTTTCAATCCTGGGAAAGGGCACATGATCAACCAATGAATGTATAAATGGGAGGAACAATAAATTGATGTTTCTCTCTGGGGGGAAAAAAATCCAAATAAAAACTACTTTAAAACAAACAGAGGTACAAAGAAGGCTGCCCTGGTCAGTGTGGCTCAGTTGGTTGGTGTCATCCTGTGCACTGAAGGATTGTTAGTTTGATTCCTAGTCAGGGCACATGCCAGGGTTGAGGGCTCAATCCCTAGTTTGTGTGTGTGTGCAGGAAGCAGCTGACCAATGTTTCCCTCTTGCATAAATGTTTCTCTCTCTCTGTCTCTCTAAAAATCAATTTTAAAAATCTTTAAAATAAAAAAGCGTGTGTATCTCTTAAAAGGCATAAACAAAAGGAATAGATTCAGAAACCTATTGAGGTTTAAAATCCCACAATTAGAACTGTTTTATTACTCTGAAGCTGCTTTATAGCAGTGGGTTGGGCTTAGGACAATGATTCATGGCCAATCTGGAGAAAAGTTTCTCCAAGCCGATTAAGAGGGAGGATTGGGAAGAAGACCTAGTAGTTCTCAGAGCCACATTACTGGCGATTAGGAAGACTCTGGGAAGGCTGGAGGCACCTGAAGCGCCAAAATTTGCAACAATTCTTTTACAATGTCCCGGCTCTTTGCAGTAACAGAAGAATCTAGGAGGCTTTTGTTTTTGTATAGGGGCCTTCATTTGCCGAAGCTGAAAATAAAAATTCTTAGCAGTCTTGCTCTGGCTGGTGTGGCTCGGTTGGTTGGGTGCCATCCCCTGCACCCAAAAGGTTGCAGATTTGATTCCTGGTCAGGGCACATGCCTGGGTTGCGGGCCAATCTCATCCAATGCTGAGACTGGTCCTCAATGACTAGCAAATGAAATAGCTAAGTGGTCGGCAAACTCTTTAGTCAACAGAGCCAAATATCAACAGTACAACGATTGAAATTTCTTTTGAGAGCCAATTTTTTAAACTGAAACTATATAGGTAGGTACATTGTTATTAACTTAATTAGGGTACTCCTAAGCTGGCCTTTGCTAAAAACTCAAGGGGCCAAAGAGCTGCATGTGGCTCTTGAGCCTCGGTTTGCTGACCACTGAACTAGCTGATTATAAACTGGGAAACACAGGCTGGTAGGTTTGAGTAACTGTCAAACTCTTCAACAGATGTTTGAGGGTCCTCAGTTGCTTTAGGAAATTCTCTCATTAAGGCTCATAATTCAGCTTTAGTCCAAGGAACATATGAAGCTTGAGGTCTATTAGGATCCTCAGAGGGCTGAACTTGAAATTCAGAGAAGAAAGGCACCAGAGGTAGAGTCGAAAGCAAAGAAGCTGATAGTGGAAGGCCAGATGGCCTCAGAGGAGAATATGGAGAAGAGCCTGAGGCAAAGGAGTTGGGGTAGGGGTGGGGGTAAAGGGGGGAAGGACAAGAAAATGCTGGAGGCGAGGAAGCCATGTTCTCTCTCTTTGGAAGTTCAGTATCCTCAGTTAAGTCTCAAACTTTATTGCACAATGAGGCAATTTCAAATTCTTGGTAACGTTTAAAGTTTCAAAATAACATTTCATTTATCTTTGCCAATTTTAGCGCTTGGAATGTCCAATCGTTTTTAAGAAAAGTTTGAGAATCTCAAAGGTTCCCCAAAATGGCCACTGATACTCTTATTAAAAAAAAAAAAATGTGTCTATTGATTTTTATTTTTTTTAGAGAGAAATAATAGAAGGGCTGCCTCTTGCACGCCCCCTACTGGCGATGAGCCCGCAACCCGGGCATATTCCCTGACCGGGAATCCAACCTATGACCTCTTGGTGCATGGGTGATGCCCAACCACAGAACCACAACAGCTGGGCGCCACTGATACTCTTAATTACTTTTGTACTTTTGGTCAGACAAGCCCATTTAGTTAAATATGCACATAAAGAGTGACTGAGACTTTTAAACGTAATAATTTCAGGCGGAGTGCCTTTAGGAAGGGCATTCTGAAAATATTTAGATAACTGACACCCCATTTTCAGAGGCTTTTCTTTAGAGCAAGGGCTCACAATAGTCTAAAACAGCTCAAGCAACCTGCAGCCAATCTCACTTCAGAACAGCTTGATCACAGAGAGTCCTGGCCAAAGGCTTTTTAAAAAGCAAATTCTTTAGTGGTGACAGTCTGTTCTAGGAAGAAACAATCCAAGGCTGAGTAACAAAGGGTACAGCCCCTAGCAGCAGTCTGATTCCCCTTAGGGAGTCTGGCCAGAGTACCAAACTAGCTCACGAACAAACGAGACCTTTAATCAAAGCAAAACACTCAAAACAGTTCCAGAATAAAGCTTGAAAAGCTCCAGAACAGGAAGCAGAAGTACAGTTCCGAGAGAAGACTTACCCTTTCCAGCTCCTGAATTGGAAAGGAGACAGTGATACTCGAGACAGCTCTATGGGCGCCAGCACCGGTTTGCCCCTCAGGCCGAAGCAATCGGGGTCTCCTCTCTGGATTCCGAGAGCCCCCAAAATTCGTCGGTAAAAAAAAGCCGACCAGGCATTTCATCACCAAAAAGGATTTATTCAGGGAAAAGGAAGGGTTGCAACTCAAGAACTTACAGACTTGGTGAGCCACGTGCATTTTCGGCCGAGAAAGGATGGAGAAAGTGCTTTAGGAAAGGGCACCGGAAGTTAAGGGGCGGGGCTGAAACGACCATAGAGCTCTGTTGTAACTCTAGAGTTCCTCCCGCAGGCCTCCCCTGATATAGCGTGTGAGAGCGCCCCCTTCACGCCTCTCAATTCTGTCTAGGTTGAGGTCTCTTTCACAAATTTTGACACTGGCAGCCTTAATGAATGGAGCCCCTGGGTGGAGCCCCTGGAGAGGGCGGCCGAAAAAAAGGTCCGGGGAGAGATGAGCGGAGACCTCCGAGATGTTCGCTGGGGCCAGAGCACCCGACGTCAGAAGTGCTACTCCAACCGGCGGTTCTCTGGGGCGGAAGTCGCTCCTGCACTTCCGCCGGGCTGGGCCGTTGTTGGGCGGGGCGGTGACGTAGCTCCGGAAGGGGCGGGCCCGCCAGGAGACTGGCGGCGCCGCGCCGGCCGGGAGGGGGCCGGAGCCCTTACCATGGCGGCGGGGGCAGACGCCGACAGTCGGCGCGCGGCCCTGGAGACGGCGACGGTGGCGCCCGAAAGGGGCGGCGGGAGCTGCGTGCTGTGCTGCGGGGATCTGGAGGCCACGGCGCTGGGCCGCTGCGACCACCCGGTGTGCTACCGCTGCTCCACCAAGATGCGGGTGCTGTGCGAACAGCGATACTGTGCCGTGTGCCGCGAGGAGCTGCGCCAGGTGCGTCGCGGCCGCCGGACCGCGCGTTCGGGGCGCCGGGGCGGTCACGGGGGCGCGGCCGGGCGGGGCGGCACCGGGCGGCGGGCATACGGCATCCGGAAGGAGACTTTCCTTCCTGGTGTCCACCCGCCGGCCTGATGGCGCCTGTTTCCAAAAGAGAGGCCTGGCGGGCCACCCGGGGCAGTGTCCTGACCGTGCGGCCTACTATGGGTCGTCTGGGGCCGGACGCCGAAGGTGGCAGAGTTGGATTGAAGAGGGAGTGGTTCCCTAACCTCTATACCCCGGGAATTCTTGTCGGGCCATAGACATGAGTATGGTCAGAGTAAGAACTTGACCTGCTCGTCTTCTGGAGTTTATTCCTCAGGAGTCTCCATTCTGGTGGAGGAGACAGGGCAAGTGGGCACCTCCAGAGGCAATCTGTTTTGGAAACACAGGGTCAAACGTGGCTTTTCCAGCCTGGCTATGTTCCTGGCCCACCCCACCCCACCCCAGCCCACGGTACTGAGACTGGCATTTTTCATCCATTGGGTGGAGGTAGCACTCAGACCTGCCCACCAGAGGGGAAGACAGAACCATTGAAGTCTCCTCAGGGTGCTTGGGTGGATGGAGAACACCATGAAGTTTTCCTCCTTGCCAGTTCCCACTGGGGGGCTCATTCAGCTCTCTAGTGAAGGGGGGAGTTTCTGAGTCTGTCCTGACTGGGAAGCCCTGGAAGGGTCAGAGGGCGTCAGGGAGCTCCCCCCTGCTCCCCCACTATGCCAGCTGCTGGCTGGGAGCACCTAGCTGTGGCTCCCATGGTTTGCTGCCCTTTGAGATCTGTTTGCTTCCAGCGTTGTGAAATTTCCCTGGTTTGTTCATGGAAAGCTTGGGCTGGTGACATCTGCCAGGGACTCTGACTTTGTATTCCTGGAAATGAAGCAGAAACGACACTGTTGGGGGGTAGGTTTCTTCTTTTTTCTTCTTTAAAGTAGTCATTGATGTTAAAGGAGACAAGTGGCTTCTGTAACTCGTGAGTACTCTGTGGGCACCTACTTTGTGCCCTATCAGAAAAAGACACTCGGGGATGCTGTCAGTCTGTAATGGGGTGGACAGAGATGGACTGGGTCTGGGAGAGATGTGGGGTGTGGGCAGTCGGGGAACTATGGGCTTACTCAGAGGGCACCTCCCAGCTTTGCCAGGGCCTGCCCTGCCAGCCAGTCTTGAGTAGCATGATGAAACTCTTCTTCAGTGGCTAGGTTTCCCAGCACACCTGTAGCTTCCATCCAGGAAAGATGGTGCTGAGGAGACCATGGTCATGGGCACTGCTGGTCTCATCAGAAGTGAGCTGATACCTATGTTTGTTTACTGTAACCAACATCTGGTCTCTCACTCCTGTGGGATCCATGCCCTCCCCAAGTGCTTTGTGGCAAGGGCGTGTTGACATGAGCTGTCAGCAGGGTCCAGCTGTGTGGTTTGGCATCAGATGACCCTGGCTGACCCTAGCCTTCTCAGGCCTGCCCCAAATTGCTCAGCAGCAGGAGGGTGTCCCGGGAAGTTTGGGGAGATGATGCTCCTCTCCATCCTGCTTCATTTTCACTCTTTTCTTATAATATTTTAAAAATTGATTTTTAGAGAGAGTAAAGGGGAGGGGAAGAAAGAGAAACATGTTACGGTTGACTCCTGTATGCACCCTGACCAGGGATTTAACCGGTGACCCCTCGGTGCACCGAATGATGCTCAACCAACTGAGCCACACCGGCCAAGGCACTCCCACTCTGAACTTGCAGCTTTGCCCTAACCCTTCCTGTTCCCTGTTGAGCTCTACAATGTCCTCTCAATTCCTGTGTCCCATACCAATTTGGGAATCCCCCAGCAACCCCCAGCCCGGGAACCTGCCTCAGCTCTGCCCTCCCTTATGGGACTAACTCTTTGAAAAACACCTGGGAGGAAAGTGTGCCAAGATGCTATGTGAAACAGTCCAGCTCTAGTTGCTGGTGAATTCCTGCACCTTGACAGGGTGCTTCCCTGTGCCGGCCTGTGGGGGCAGGCATGGGAAGAGCAGATGCAGCATAGTCCTGCAGCTGCTGGTCAGGCGAGGAGCCAGATCAATCTAGATTGCTGGCAGGTGCTCAGGGTGGAGGCTCAGTGCATACAGGTTGAAACTGATGTCACGTCCCCCTGATGGCATCTTTCTCAAGGTAACTTCTTCCAAAAGATGATTCTTGCATTGCTCTCCACCTTGCCCTGATCCCCAGTGATGTCAAAGAGACTTAATGGGACTACTCTGCAAAGTGGGATGGGTCTGAGCTAGGAGGGGCCCTGTAGGCCACCTAATACAGCCCCGCCCCCATTTCACAGGCAGGAAGGGGGGTGTCTAAAGGCAGGTTCTGCTGACTCAGGTCATACTTTTCTGGTTTTGGTGCCTCCTCCTCACCACCTTGGTCCTGGACCTCCTCTAAGATTGTCATCATCTGGGCTCCTCTGGTGCCTGTACTCTCTAGGTGGGACAATCCCCAGGGGCCCATACTATATTTTCTCCCTTGCTCACGGCCATCGTCACTGCCCACCCCTCACCATCTGGCTTACTCTTGCTAGTGGTCACTGCTGGCAGCACCTTTCCTCTCGTGACTCACTCTTACTAAGTGCTCACTGCATACTGGGAGTGGGGAGCAGCAAGGCCCCTGTCTCATCCCTGTGGAGTGCTCCAATGTGAGCTCTGTCACCCCCATCTCCCCCTTCCTCTCAGGGACTAGCCTGGCCACCCTGGGCCTAGCCAGGGGTGCACTTTCCTCCTTGGTCAATCACTGTTTCGCCTACCCAGGGGCTGCCCAAGATGGCCCATCCTCAGGTGTCCAGACCTGGCCTGGCCTTTGTCCTTGGACCCATGACCCCCTTCCTTCAGGTGATCACCAGAGTGGGTAGGTCTTGGGCCACATTTGTTGGACCCCTGGTGAATTCCTGCCCATCCCTGGCCAGGCCACCATGCCCTTGTCCTTGTCCAGCCATTCAATCTTACCACTTGCCTCATCCTCTGCTGGGGACCAGGGATATTAGCCATACCAGACACACTGCCATCCTCTCGTCTGCTCATTGCTGGGCTCAGTCTCTGGTGCAGGCCTTGGGGGTGGGGAAGAGTCCAGTCTCACAGTTTGTCTGGGAGGGGTAATTAGCATTTCCCCACTCCAAACCTGCCACCTTTATTCTCATAAAACCCTAGCCATGCCCACAGTCACTTTCCTTTCCCAAGCCTTTTCCTATGGTTCCAGTCCCTTCCTGAGCCAACCTAGTATCTCCCTTCTGGCCTGGCTCAAATGTGCCCAGCCTGGGCTGTCCCACCAGACTACTCAGGAGGGACAGACACCTACCCAAGCAGCCTGTTGATTGGTCTTGAGACCTGCACCTCGCCTCTGTCCATGGCAAAGGTGCCTGCAGCCCAGGGAGACACCACTCACAGTAGATGGGAGCTGGCCGCTGAAAAGAGGATGCTGGAGCAGGGAAGTGGTGTGATGGGGCATCCCAACACTGGTTTTTTCTGGGGAACAAAGTCTTTCCTCTGCTAAGTCTGTTATGCTTGGGTATTTCTTGGCAGCCTCAAGGATTCTCTTGCAGGTTGCTTGCCTGGCCACCTTGCAGGCAGATGCTAGAGCTCCTAAATCTGCAGCCTGTGTTGCCTCAGCCTAGCTATGGCACCTCATTTGGCGGATAGCTCCTCCAGCAGCATCCTGCCTGGCTCTCAGCCCTGGGCCTTCAGACACTGGCGTCCGGGCTGGAAAGGCACTCTTGGGAGGACTCAGAAGGCAGGGCTGGGCATGGGCTTGCCATAGGAGGGCAAATCCCATAAGAAGACTCCAGCTTGAGGTCCAGGCTTGAGGATAAGCGGGGGAGAGGTGTGGAGGGTAACCCTTTAGTGGTGGAGCCACAACTCCCCCCTGAGGACATGGGAGCTCCGCTGAGACGAGGCTCCACTCTAGCTCAGCATGTGGCAGAGGGCAGTGCCTGGGGAGAGGGCCAGGGGAGGAAAGTCTATGGGGCCCTGCTCAACCCCACACCCCCCAGAATGGGTGTGGCTGGGCCATAACACCTCCTTTGAGCTCTTGTGGGGGCAGAGTAGGGGGAAGACTTGGGTGTCAGCCTCCTCCTCCCACCCCTACTCTCCAGCGTGTCCTCAGAGGTGGAGGCTGAGCTCCTGGGCTCCTTACCCCAGGAACCAGTTTTAACTACCCTGCTGCTGGGGGACAGAGTGGGCACCCGCTCTCCCTAGCCAGTCCTGTACTTTCCCAGGTTCATGGCCATTCTGGTCCCAGACATCCTGGCTGAGCCTAAACATAAAGGGGTGACCTTGCCGTGACCTTTCTTAGTGTGAAGATCCCTCCATCCCCAGTGTGTTGGTGAGGACTCGGAACTGAGGCCAGCAATCAGCTCCAGGCTGGGAGGACAGTGGTGGAGCAGGAAGGGGCATGGGGAGGAGACAGGCTGGCGTCTTGACCCAAGGGAGGGAAGTAGGGGCCAGAGAGAAAGGGGGGCTGGAGGATAAGGGAGGCCTGACACTGGGACAGGGGTCTGGTCCAGTGCAGGGGTCTGTGGAAGGGCAGAGCAGGCCCGCAGGTTTTATCCAAGAGTGAGTGTTGGGAGACCCCTGAGGAGTTGCTGAGCTGGTAGGTTCGCCTTGAGCTCACATGCTGTGGGGCAGGGAAGCCTCTGCTGTACAAGCCCCGTGCATACCAGCTTGTCCCTTTGGCTCCTACAGACAGGCCAGTTAACAAGTAGGAAGCTGGGCAAGAATAGCCTGGGCCATGACTGCGTCCCATGGAGGAGCCCCTCCTCTCCTGTGGCATCATGGAAACATTATGAGTGGACACAGGGTGGCCAGGCCCTGACACACAGGCACCTGACCCATCCTGGCCTGGCAGCATTTGTTATTTCCTTACCTGCTTTTGGACTCTGTCTCTCCTCATGAAAACTGTCCTGTGCTCAACCCTTGCGTGATTAAATCCCTGTCACTACCCTGGGGGTCCCTGCCTGTGAGCAGCCTCTGTCTGTCCAGGTGTTGGCTTGGTCGTGAATGAGTGGGGAGCCAGTCGCCTCCTGGTGGCGAGGCTGGGCATTTCGTTTCTGTCCCAGCAACCCCAAGTTCATGAACTGCAGGTGAGGAGAGGGGCCTGCCTCTGGCTTCCCAGGGGAGCCTTGAGCGCCCTTTCTTTCTTCTCAGCCTGATTGTATCCTCCACTGCCTTGCTCACTAGGCCCTCTCACTTTCGGTTCCAGGTGGTCTTCGGGAAGAAGCTTCCTGCCTTTGCCACTATCCCCATCCACCAGCTACAGCATGAGAAGAAGTATGACATCTATTTTGCTGATGGGAAAGTGTATGCCTTGTACAGGTGAGAAAGGAAGCATCAATTCGGGCTCCTAGGGTCTATGGCCAGCCTGCATCTGTGGGGCACTTTGTGGCAGGCATGGGCACATCTCTGTCACCTCCTGTGCTCCCCAAAACCCTCACGGAGTGGGGGCACTTGGTGCAGCATGGATGTCAAAGGCCAGGTGGCTGGGTTCCTGTCCTCCGTTTCCTCTCTTGTAACTGGAGACACAACACCCCTCCTTAGGTGGATAGAGATGGGGGCAGGAGGTGAAATCAGGGACAGTGCTCCTGGCATAGCACCCAGCACCTGCTTTCTGGAGTCTTTCAAGGTGCACAAAAGCTCCTGCAAGTCAGGCTCTTAGCCCATGGTGGGAAAACCCCACAAAGGGATATAGTTGTCAGGGGGTAGTCTTAAGTCTTTCAGGTGAGGGGCAGCCCCTAGCTTGGCTAGAACCTGGGCTTCTGACCCCAGCCCCCTGTATGGGCTTATCTTGTGCCCCTGACACAGGGGTTATTCTCCTGGATCATAGATCTAATCCCATCTTGAGGCCTTGCTTGGCAGGGAGCAGTTTCTGACCCCATGCCCAGCATCATCTGACTCAAAGGTCAGAGCCATGGAGGGCACGGGTGGGAGTGTCTGTTCTGGCTCCTGCTCCAGGGAATCTGCAGAGGCATGGAGCAAGGGGCTGTAAGGAGGTGCCAGTGCTTGCTCCAGATGGCTACACTGCGTGTCTGTGGGGGGCGGGGGGCTCTTGGTGTCTCCTAGGCAGCTGCTGCAGCATGAGTGCCCGAGGTGCCCTGAGCTGCCACCTTTCGGCCTCTTCGGGGACCTGGAGCAGCACATGAGGAAGCAGCATGAACTCTTCTGTTGCAAGCTGTGCCTCAAACACCTCAAGGTGCGCCCTACCCTCACAGTCCCCATCTGGGGCTCTCAGGGACACAGGGAGAGTCCCAGGCAGAGGTAGATGGTGGCCAGGCTCTGTAGAGGGGGTGGTATGGAGGGGCTTAGCCAAACAGCTGTGAGAGGCTGGTTGCTGTCTCTGACTCTGGACAGGCCAGACCCTGGAGTCCCCAGCATCCTCCCAGTTCTCTTGCCTCACAGAGTGCTTCCTGTGTGAGCTCAGGCTGCACACAGCCCAGGCAGGGAGGGGCTCCCAGTGACTACGTAGGCCCACCAGGTAACTGGGGTAGAGCTAGCACCTCTCCATAGTTGGGCTGTGGGAAGGGCTGGGAGCCTGCACCCTGTACCCAGCCCCATTCCTTGCAGATCTTTACATATGAGCGCAAGTGGTACTCGCGCAAGGATCTGGCGCGGCACCGCATGCAGGGAGACCCCGATGACACATCGCACCGTGGGCACCCGCTCTGTAAGTTCTGCGATGAGCGCTACCTAGACAACGATGAGCTGCTAAAGCACCTGCGTCGAGACCACTACTTCTGCCACTTCTGTGACTCGGATGGAGCCCAAGACTACTACAGGTGGGAGCGGGACAGCATGGGGTGGCCCCTAGGACACCCGGAGCAAGCTGGGCAGAGGCCACTGGTTGGGTGGTGGGGCTGACAGGGCTCCTGCTGACACTGTCAGCGACTATGCTTATCTGCGTGAGCACTTCCGGGAGAAGCACTTCCTGTGTGAGGAGGGCCGCTGCAGTACTGAGCAGTTCACCCATGCGTTCCGCACCGAGATCGACCTCAAGGCCCACAGGACAGCCTGCCACAGTCGGAGCCGCGCTGAGGCCCGCCAGAACCGCCAGATAGACCTGCAATTCAGCTACACGCCACGACATTCTCGCCGGAACGAAGGTGAGCAGGGCCTCCCCTCTGCCAAGCAGGGCTCCCAAGGGCTCCAGCCTGATGGTCCCAAGGCAGGGTTTACATTTTCCTTCTCTGGAGGCCTCAGACCCAGTCCTGATTCAACCTTTCATGTGTCAGTGGGGACAAGGGATTCCTGTTGAGCCTGCTTCTCTGAGCACGCTATGACTACAGGGAGCTCTTTTTCCTGGCCATTTCCCCCAGCATCTTGGGTCTGCTATTCTGGGGTCCCTGGGACTCTCCCCGGGTTGGAAGATTGTTGAGCACCTGCTGTGTGTGGGTTCTGTCCTGAGGCTGTGCGGCTGGCAGGCCCGGATCCTTCTGCAAGTCCACTTCTTGCTCTGACATGGTACCCAGGCCATAGAAGTATGGAACCCTTTAGGTGTCTGAGCTTGTCCCTTGAGCTCACATGCTGTGGGGGCAGGGAAGCCTCTGCTATACAAGCCAGAGAGCACTAGCATCAGCCTGGCCTGGGCCCGTGACAAACTGTGTGCTGGCCATAGGAACCGTCAGTGGCGAGGACTATGAGGAGGTGGACAGGTACAACCGCCAGGGCCGAGCAGGCCGGGCCAGTGGCCGTGGAGCCCAGCAGAGCCGCCGAGGAAGCTGGAGGTACAAGAGGTGGGAGGATTTGCATGCTGCCGACATTCTTCTGGCACTACTGCTGCGATGGCAGAGGCCCACAGCTGGGCTAGGAACAGGCACAAGAGTTAGAGGACTCTGGCCTTCTGGCACCTGGTGTCCTGGACATGGTAATAGGATCTGCTCGTTGTCTTCAGTGAGCAGATGTTTTCTCTTCTTTCCTCTAGTTCCGGCCAGACACCAGGACCTGCAGGTTGGGTGGGTGAGAGGTGTCTGTGTCACTTGGAGGTTCACTGCAGCTGTGCTATGAAACACCAGTGCCGCAGGCACATGCTCAGGCGGGGGGGCTGCCCTGGATGCCCTGCAGGATCCAGGCCTCTCGGGACCCCAAATGCTATCCCAGAGCACTGAGCCCAGGTGCTGCCTGTAGCCACAGCCTAAGGCTGATGGAAAAACTGCTCCACAGCTCCCTCTTGTGGCCAGGGAGGGTGGACCTGCACTGACTGCTGGCCTTAGGCCTACATCCTGGCACCTCCTGGTGACCAGGCTTCCTAAGGACAAGGTCCCTCCCGAGCCCCTTGCCCTGCACATCACTGTAGTCCAGGGCCTTGCCCAGTCTGAAGGCCTCCCCATCTCAGGGAAGAAGAGGACCGAGAAGTGGCAGCTGCCATCCGGGCCTCGGTGGCCACGCAGCAGCAGCAGGAGATACACAGGAGCAAGGACCGGGAGGAGGGCAGCAGGCTCAAGAAGGAGGAGGCAGGGATGTGGGGAGCCGAAGAGCCCCGAGGGCCCCGGCGCCTGCTACGGACTCAGGGTGAAGGCCCAGGTGAGCTGGCCCTGCCTGCAGGCAGCTCTGCCTGTGCCTGGGAGCCACCTGGGAAGCTCCTTGGTCACCCCAGAAGGCCTGCTCCTGCCCCCTCAATATTGGTCAGCCCTGACATAGGGTCCTTTTGTGTCTTGTAGGCCCCAAGGAAGCCTCGACAAATGGTCCCGTAAGCCAAGAGGCCTTCCCAGCCAACAGCTCAGCAGCAGGGGCCACACACCTGAGGTATATGCACATGAACTGGGGCAGAAGTGTGGTTCTCATGGAGGGTGGGTACGGGGCAGTCCAGGGCCTGGCAGGCCGCTGACCCCTCTCCCCTCCCTGGGCTCAGCACCCTTCCGCCCTCCACTTCGAAGCTCAAGGATGAAGATTTCCCCAGTCTCTGCACCTCTTCTTCCTCCTGCTCCACGGCAACAGCCCTGGGCCCAGTGGGGCTGGCACTGGTGTACCCTGTTCCTACCAGGGGCAGGAGCACCTTCCAGGAGGATGACTTCCCTGCCCTGGTGTCCTCCACCTCCAAACCCAGCACAGCCCCCACCAGCCTCATCTCTGCCTGGAATAGCAGTGGCAGCAAGAAGGTGGTGCAAACCACCCCAGGGGCCCAGGCTGCTGGTGGGGGCAGTCAACCCCCCAGGAAGGCTGGGAAGGGGGGTAAGGGCAACAAAAAGGGAGGGCTGCCCCCCCCAGAGGAAGAGGAAGAGGAGGATAGCCGCACTGGCCTCACCACCCAGGAGCTGCGGAGCGTGCCCACCACAGTTGCCGTCTCCTCCCTGCTAGCACTGGCCTCGACCCAGACCTTCACCAAAGTTGGCAAGAAGAAGAAGGTGGGCTCTGAGAAGCTGGGTGCCACATCACCCCTGTCACTGCCCTCTGAAAAAGATGGGCCCCCTGGGGCTGAGCAAGCCCCCCCGGCCCCCATGGGCAGAGCTGAGGGGCCAGTCGCTGTCATCGTCAATGGACACACAGAGGGGCCAGCCCCTGCTTGGAGTGTCCCCAAGGAACCCCCGGGGCTCCCACGGCCCCTGGGGCCCCTCCCTTGCCCCACGCCTCAGGAAGACTTTCCAGCGCTTGGAGGTCCCTGCCTGCCTAGGATGCCCCCTCCCCCAGGTAGGTGCACCTGGCTCAGGCCTGCTTCTGAACATCTGGGAAGGGGTTGGGGTAGTAGGGTCAGACTGGAGCCCCCTGCCCTCCCGCCTTCCCCCCCCCCCCAGTCCGAGGTTCCCCCCCAGTCCGAGGTTATATTATACAGCTAGACACGGGGGAGAGGTAAGCCTGTGCAGAGGTTTTCAGCTGTCTCAGAAACACACTCTAACTCTGGATGCAGATGCTCCATCTGTGATGAGCATGACCTTGGACCACCACTTAACCTCTCTGTGTCCCTTTTCTCCATGTAAAATTGAGCAATCCTAGCACCCTCTCAAGACAGGGGCAAGTGAGTTAACTTAGGCCAGCATTTGCTACAAGGCAGCGCAATAAGTGTGCTGGCTCAGCATCATCAGGCTCTGAGCCTGCTCTTCAGGGGAAGTGTGGTCTGTGGATAGAAGCCTGACCTGGGTGAGCTGGGCAGCCTGTGGGATGCGAGGAACAAGGCCTGGCAGTTCCCGGCCAGTGAGGGTCATTACCTGGGTCTTGGTGTGCCACCCCCGCAGGCTTCAGCACTGTGGTGCTCCTGAAGGGCACTCCACCCCCACCTCCACCAGGTCTGGTGCCCCAAGTCAGCAAGCCACCCCCTGGCTTCTCTGGCCTGCCCAGCCCCCACCCAGCCTGCGTCCCCAGCACTACCACCACCACAAAAGCGTAAGTGTGGCAGGCTGCCTGGCCTCCTGCCCCTAGGGGCCAGGGAAGAGTGCCCTCACTTTCAGCAACCCCAAAGACTGAAGCCTCCCACCTCCTGACCCCCAGACCCAGGCTGACATCAGCACCCCAGACCTACCTGGTCCCCGAGAACTTCCGGGAGAGGAACCTGCAGCTCATCCAGTCCATCAAGGACTTTCTGCAGAGTGACGAAGCCCGCTTTAGCGAGTTCAAAAGTCACTCAGGAGAATTTAGAAAGGTCAGGCTGGTGGAGGGAGGCAGCGGGGGGTGGGAGTACAGCCTGCAACCTGGGGCCTAGGCCTGGGCCAGCGGTGACTGGGTCTGGCTCTCGGTGGCAGGGCGTGATCTCCGCAGCCCAGTATTATAAGAGCTGTCGGGACCTGCTTGGGGAGAACTTTCAGAAGATCTTCAATGAGCTGCTGGTGCTTCTGCCCGACACAGCCAAGCAGCAGGAGCTGCTGTCTGCACACACGGACTTTCGAGGCCAGGAGAGACTGCCTGGCACCAAGGCCAAGAAGAATAAGAAGAATGCATGGCAAGCCAGCACCCAGCAGGCAGACCTGGACTGCTGTGTGTGCCCCACCTGCCAGCAGGTACTTGCAAATGGTGACTTCCGCAGCCACCAGGCTCTGCACACTGCCGGGGATGACGACTTCCCCTCCCTGCAAGCTGTTGCCAGGACCCTCACATAGCTCCCGCTATGTGGGCAGGAACGGCCACAACCATGAGCCTCCTTTGTCCCTGCTCTTCCTCCTGGGCTGACAGCCAGCCAGGAAAGGCCCTGTTGAGGCCACCTGCTCAGGCCCTTTGGTTGGCCGGCCCACCAGGGGTCACAAGGACAGCCCACTTCATATCAGCACAGTTAGGCAGGTTTCCTGCTGGGAACTGGGTAGATACCCCTGCCTCAGTGGTGGGCCAGTCTTGGTTTGTATCTCATGATTTTGGAAGGTGCCAGGGGAAGAAAGGGCCAGGATGCCGGGACTTGTCCATGTTGTCAGAGGCAGTGGCCACAGTGGCCCGATCTAGGACCTTCTGACCCTGGGGGCTGCAGCACCTTGCCCCCCAAGCCTGAAGCTGTGGGGCCACTGGTGCAGGAGTAAGATATTGAGTGTGTTATGTAAACAGTTGGCTGTTTCATGATTCAAGAGTGTTCAGGATTAAAAGCAGACACAAAATTGTGCTACTTGAAGTTAAATCTTTCTACAAGAAGCTGATCTCAAATTGCTTCTGACCTTTTATAAAACAGTTTATCTTTAAATAAATTTATTTTGCAATAATGCACATAGCTGGCATTCTGAGTTTCTCTGCCTTCTGAGGTCACTCAGTAGTGAGGGGAACTCTGAGTCTTTACATGGTGGTCGGCCAATAGAAGAAGGTCTGTGGGGAGAGCTGGGCAGCTGGGCTTTCCATACAGGAAGCAGAAGCCAACCAAGAGACCGCAATCCTGGAGGTCTAGCACTGCCCAAGCCTTCCAGGAGTAGACAGCCACTGCTTGACAACTACATTTTGTACCCAGTAAACCTGTACTTCCAGAACGTGAGAGGCATACAGACACAAGGTTTACATGCAAAGATGGGTGGTGGTGGGGGGGAAACACAGGGTGAAAGAGCTACTAAAGGTGAACTTCAAGAACAATTTAGAAACGGGGGGAGGGGCACAACTGAAATACTGTGAGAAAGTAATTTGTGAAAATTTGGGTGGGGACCAGACACATACTGAAATCTCCCTTTTCTGTCCCAAACACATAAATAGGAAAAAGTTCTAAACACATTCCAATAAGGCAAAGGAAATGTCTTTAAGTGAGAAGAAATGGAGATGCCTTTCTAAAAGCACCAATAGTATGAAGGCCAAAGTCAGTGGCCTCTAGAGGAGCCAGGCCAGAGCCACAAGGCTGCATTACCACTGCCTGCCTGAAGCTGAGGACTTGGACGGTACTGCTTGTCCGCCAAGGGCTGGGACGAGCAATGTTTCTCGGTGATGGCCATGGACCAGAGGCCACCACTTCCCACCACACACAAGCCTCTCATAGTGCCCTCGTTGCAGACCTGAGTACAACCAACCCCACAGAAGAGCAATGTGGACATTGGAATATCATGTTAACAATATTGAAAATACCTATTTTTTTTACTAGTAAAATACATTTTTATTAACTTCAGAGAGGAAGAGAGAGATGAGAGAAACATCAACGAGAGAGAATCATTGATTGGCCGCCTCCTACAAGCCCCCTACTGAGGATCGAGCCTGCAACCCAGGCATGTGCCCTTGGCTGGAATCGAACCCAGGACCCTTCAGTCTGCAGGCCGACGCTCTATCCACTGAGCCAAACCAGCTAGGGCAAAAATACCTATTCTTAAGCAAAACCCATAATAATACCAGGTGACACGTTAATTCTGGCTGTGTGAAAAGCACTCTTTTGGGCTCTTTACAAGTATTAACATGTACACTGAGTGGCCAGGTTATTATGACCACCTGACATTTGTAGGCATATTAGCCATACACTGCATCGTATGGGATACGGAAGCTGAAGGCCTGTTCGAACACCTTTGCTGTCTGCAGTTACCAAGATAAAACGTCTCCAATTCACACAGGAACACAAGGATTGGACAGTCAAGCATTGGAAAAAAGTCATGTGGTCAGATGAATCACATTTCCAGTTGCATCATGCAGATGGCAGAGTGAGAATTTCGAGGAAACAGCAAAAAAGCATGCACCCCACATGCATGAGTACAACCCTTCAAGCTGGTGAGGGCAGTGTTATGGTTTGGGGCATCTTTTCCTGGCATGATTTGGGTCCTTTAATTGGTGTGGAACAACGTCTGAATAGCACAACATACCTAAGTATCATTGCTGATCAAGTTCATCCTATCATGCTGATGGCGTATCCCAATGGAGATGGCTTCTTCCAACAAGACAATGCGCCATGCCACGGTGCTCGTATTGTGCAGGAGTGGTTTCAAGAACATGAGGGAGACTTTACCTTGCTTAGGTGGCCCCCACAATCACCAGATCTCAATCCAATTGAGCATTTGTGGGACGAAGTTAAAAGCCATCAGGCACTGGTTCTACAACCATCAAATCTCACAGAACTGGACAGTGCTATTCATCCCCAGGCATGGTGTCAGATTCCTCGCATCACCTTTCAACATCTCGTGGAGTCAATGCCAAGAAGAATCGCCGCAGCATTGAAGGCAAAAGGTGGCCCAACGAAGTACTGATGGGGTGGTCATCATAATCTGGCCACTCAATGTATTTACACGTTATCATCCCACCCTATGTTATTATCTATTATCCTTTTACAGAGGAGAATCCAAGGCACAGACAAATTAAGAGACTAGTCCAAGATGACCAAGCTTGAATGTGGCAAAGCCAGCATTCCATTCCAGCTCCAGAGGTGGATCTTAACTGCTTCACTTAACCAGGAGGTTACTAACCAATAAGAAATCTTAGAAATGAAAAACTGACATAAAAATAGGTTCAAAAGTAAACAAGACTGCCTAGCTAGTGTGGCTTGGTGGTTGAGCATCAACCTATGGACCAGGAGGTCATGGTTCAATTCCCAGTCAGGGCACAAGCCCAGGTTGTAGGCTTGATCCCCAGTAGGGGATGTGCAGGAGGCAGCAGATCAATGATTCTCTCTAACCATGGTGTTTCTATCTCCCTCTCCCTTCCTCTCTGAAATTAATAAAAATATATATTTTTTAAAAATAAATAAGACCAAGCTGGGGAAACCTCCAAAGGACAATTGGTCATGCAATGTGGCTCTGGAAGCTGCATGATACACCTGATAGGTCCCAGGGGCAGAAGGTGGTGAGAAGGGGCCATTGGAGAATCATGACTTTTCCCCATGCATTGAAGAAATATAAAAATACAAACAAGCACTAAGGATAATGTTTTCAAGCCACGTCTTAAAAAATGTTTAAAGACACAACTTAGAAAAAAAATTTACTAAAGTAACAACTTACAAAGGAATGCAAATTGTACTGTTATCACTGCTCTCAGCAACATAAGATCCTAAAAATTACTAGAGAAATACCTTTAAAGTTCTAAGAAAATGACATTTATATAAAACTATCTTTCAAGAACATGGGGCTGGCCAGTGTGGCCCAATGGTCGAGTGTTGACCCTTGCACCAAGAGATCCCCAGTTTGATTCCAGGTCAGGACACATGCCTGAGTTTTGGGCTTGGTCCTCAGTAGGGAGTGTGCAGGAGGCAGACAATGGATGTTTTTCTCATCCATGTTTCTATCACTCTCCCTCTTTCTCTAAAAACAATAAAAACATAAAACAAAACAAAACATGGGAATAACATAAAGATTCAAAGTTGACATCCATCCACTGATGAAAGATATTCTAAAGATCTACTACCACAAGAAATATTTAGTACTGCTAGTATCATCATCATATATAATAAAAGGCTGACCTGCCCCTGTGCCCCTGCAGCCTCGCAGCCCACAGTACCTTTCAAGGTACACAAATTCATGCACTGGGCCCCTAGTCTATATATATATAAAAGCCTAAGCGACTGAACCACTAAACAACCAAACAATTGGTCGACTGGTTGCTATGATGCACACTGACCACCAGGGGGCAGACGCTCAATGCAGAAGCTGCCCCTGGTGGTCAGTGCGCTCCCACAGCCAACCTCCCGCGGCTGGCTACCTCCCATGGTCCCGCCCCTCCGCCAGCCGGCCAACTTCCCACGGTCCTTTCCCAGGCTGGCCAACCTCCTGAGGTCTCCCCCCAGGCTGGCCAACCTCCTGAGGTCCCTCCCCCCCGGCCAGCTCCCCAGATCGGCCCCCATGAGGGTGAGGGGGCAGCCAGCCAACCTCCGGAGGTCCCCAACCCCAAACCGGCCAACCTCTCATGGTCCCTCCCCCCCCCCATTGACCCCGATGGGAGGGGAGGCCTAGCCAGCCAACCTCTCGTGGCCCCTCCCCCAGCCAGCCGGCCCCCCCAATAGGCCCCGATCACCGGCCAGGCCAAGGGACCCCACCCGTGCACAGAGATAAAAGGGATTGGGATCCCCCCAGCATTTCAGAGAGCCTGCTCTGAGCAATCCAGTTCTAGACCAGTGAGATGTGTGGTGAAGGCTGATGGACCTGGAACCCCCAGATTATGGAGATCAGCCTGGCTTCCATCTCCCTGCCTCTTCCTAGATCCTGGGCCCCGGTGCCCTTCAGAGCCCAGCCTTTGCTACCAGGAGGGGCAGGGATAGGAATGAGTCCAAGAGTGTCTATGGCACAGTAAACTCATTTAGTTTTTATTGTAAAGAAGTTGCAGTTGGAACATGGGACACTGAAAATACACAATCACGGATTGTTCTTTCAGAGGAGGGAGGGAGAGATCCATATATACAAAAAATTGTAAACATGTTCACTTAAATATCCACACATAATTGATCTATGCTACAATGTACAGGGTTGTCATTCAACTGCAACTCCAGAGGCATCTGTCTGTAAGAATGAAATGTGGCAACCACATCTGGTATAATGTGAAAAGCCAGCTTCGAGCAATGCATGAGTAGTCAGCTATGCAGAGGGACCTCAACCTTAAACTGGGTCTTAAAATGGGGTGCAGGGTAGGGAGTTGAAGGACTGGTTCAGGAAGCCAAGGTAAAGGGGTTTGCATGGAATGGCTGTCTCCAGGGCACCATGGAGCCTCTGTCTTCGAAAGAGGCTTGTCTTGCCAGGCACACAGGTGTCCCTAGCCGCCCTTACTGAAGGGCTGGGAGAGGGTTGGTGCCCGGCCTATAGCCATCTTGTGCCTTCCCTGGCCAGAATCACCCACACCCAGGCAGAGGCCTGGGCCAAGGCATGGAGGGGCTGGGTCGAGCAGCAGGGACCACAGAGAGGGGCTGCTTGTGGGAAACTATCAGTTGAAACTTGAAAACTTGACCACAATCACAACATGGAGAGGACCAGGCTACTCTCGTGAGCAGGTGAGAGGAAATGGAAGGAGGCTCCAGACAGAGCACATGGCCCCACAGGGTGAACCAACATGACAGGAACAAGGACTGTCACTACCCACGGGGACATGGGACAGGGAGCAGTGGCCATGCTCCCTGGGTCATGGCATGGGGGTGGGGGCAGTATTCCTGCCCCCAGTCTGGGACAGGCTCTGCACCTGGCAATGGAGGGCAGCTGGATCCCTGATGCCAGAGTGGACAGGTGAGCCCCGGGCTGGCTGCCTCATGAGGGGAATGGCTCCCTGCCCAGGCTGATCCACTGGAGGCTGGAGATTAAAGGTACCGGAGGAACTCGAGGGTACAGCCCAGGCACCCTGGGGGCTACCCTCTCTTGGCCCCAGACAGCCCACAGTGGCCACCCCTCCATCCCTGGAGTTGGGCCAGCAGGACCTGAGGGAGGTCCCAGGAGGCCTTGGGCCTTGCATCGGTGGGGCAGCCTTCCAGCCCTGGTCTGGGCTTGCCAGCCACTAGTAGGCGGGCACCTGGTACCCTTTGGGGCTGGTGTCCAGGGTCTCGGTGAAGGGCGGGCTCTGGTAGGTCTCGGTGCCCTCCACACCGCTGCCCACTGGGTAGCCGGGGTAGTCCTGGCCCGCCCCGGTGCCCAGCTGTTCGGTGGCAAAGAGCGACATGTCGGTGCCTAGGCGGAACCGCTGCAGGGCCTTCACGGTGAGCGCCACCTGAAGAGGAGCCCGAAGTCAGCTAGAGCGGACACCGGCCTGGCCCCGGTCTGCCGGCCCGGCCCTCACCGCCCGCAGGCCGCACTCACCCAGCTGAGGATGGAGAAGAAGCTGAAGGCGATGGCGGCCCGCGCTGCGTCTCCCGCCTGCACGGTGGCCGGCCCGGGCGCCGTGCGCTGCCACTGGTTGGTGAGGAAGCAGAAGCCCACGAACCACAAGAAGGACCAGAGCCCTGCGGCAGGCGGGCGGCGGTAGGGTTAGGGAGCTCCCCTGGGGGACCCCATCTAACCACTCGGGGATCGGGCGTCAGGACGCACGGAAGCCCCGCCGGACCTGCCCCTTTCCCATCCAGCCCCGCCCCGCCCCGCACCGCCCCGCACCGCCCCGCACGCCCTCCGGAGGCCCCGCCCCAGCCCGCGCCGCCCCCGCGGGCCGCCCCCGGCTCGGCCACGCCCACCTGAGAAGCCCAGGTCCAGCAGCACCGCGCGCCGCCGGTCGCGGACGCTGCTGATCTGCTGGAAGCGCAGGTCGAGCAGCAGGAAGGCGGCGCAGGCGAGGAAGGCGCCGAGGCCGAGCGTGACGCCGAAGCGACAGGCACCTGCGTTCCCGTTGAAGACGCAGCGCAGCTCCGGGCCGGCGTCGGAGTTCACGTAGCCCTCGTTGACGATGGGCCCGAAGACGGCGATGGAGAATACCTGCGGGGCGGGTGGTGCTCAGGCCTGGGGCTGGCCCGCCCGAGCGGCCACGCCCTGGGCTCTGTCCCTGCCTTCCCTGGCGGCACGGGGTGCGTCTCTGGGTGAGGGTCTTCAGCACCCTTCCCTTCAGACCTCCCCAGGTATTTAGTAATCATGGACCACGTGCACCGTTTAGTCAGCATCTCCTATGCCCAGACACCGTGCTTAAAACTGCTGCTCTGTGTGTGTTCGCTCATAGAATCCTCCCGGAAAACCACGAAGGTGCCCTTCCTTGTTCTTACTCCCTTTACAGACGAGGAAATTGGGGCTCCAACAGGTGAAGTGATTTGTCTGAGGTCGCATTGCTGATAAGAGCAGGGGCTGATATTCGAGCTGGGTCTTCTGCTCTGCGTGGGGGGCGTAGTGTCTCCTCACCCGCTCGGCCCACTCCAGAGTGTGGGAACAGGAGCCTCCAGAGTGTGATTCCAGGCTTGAGCCGGCGGTGCTGGGGGAGGTAGGTGTGGAGCCAGGAGAGAGAGGCCAGGGTGTAGGGGGCACAACAGAGGGACAGCTGCAAAGAATGGAACCTGCCTGCCCTCAGCATTCAGAAGCTGTGTGGCCCTGGTTCTTAGCATATCACATGTAATTAACAGGCCCAGCTAATGGGGTGTTGGGGACAGAGAAATAATGTCCATCCAGCATTCTACACTTGGTGGGCACTCAAGTGATGATGACCCCACATGACTATACGTGTTTGGGCTCAAAAGGCGAGAGGATTGACCTCTGGGGTTCAGTCCAACATCAGCACCCTGTCCCCACATGGGCTGGGAGGCCGGTAGGAGGTGAAACACAGTCGTTTTATTTTAAAATTCTAGACCATGATCATTTTAAGCCAGATGCTGCTCTTTTAGCTCTGGGCAAACCGGTTTCTAAAAAAAAAAAAAAGATCTCGCATTTCAACTTCACTTCTCTCCTTTCCCACCCTAGTTCCTAGAGATAGAGTCAAGAGGGAAACTGAGGTGCAGGATTTAGACCCACCCCCGGAGTGGTACACAGATCGAACCAGAGCTGGGACCTGAAGGTAGGGTTCCTGTATCCTGGTCTGCCCAGAGTCACTCCACCCGGAAGGTGGCAACCCCCTGCCCTACACTGGGCACTGCCCTACGTAAGACCAGCGAGTAGGTGTAGCTACCAGCCGTTACTGGCTGGACAAAACCCAGATCTCAGCACCTCACCTCCATCTCTCCTACCTGGAGAAGTATTAAGGAGGAGCAGGCCACCAAGCAAGGCTAGGGACGCCCTGATAAGCTAGACTGCCCCTAAAATCTGCCCCTCCCTCACCACCACCAGTCAACCATCCCGAAAGTAGAGCCCCATCTGGCTGCCCCACCCAGAGGATCCCTGATCACCCCCCACCCCCACTCACAGTTGCAACTGGGGGGCCTGGGAAGGGCCAGCTCCCTTGGATGGAGCCTGGAGGATGTGAGTGCAGAAGCAGGGGGAGGCTGTGCCAGATTCTCTCAGCTCCCGGAGCCCCTCCGTGAATCCCGTCCCCACCCCTGTGCCTGCTTCTAGGTCATGAGACAGGAAAAACGGAGCGAGGGCTGAGGAAGGGGACTGTTGGGCCTAAGGAGGCATTGGGGATGGGGGACAGCGGGAAGTGACCGCTCAAGGTCCCAGGCTGTCGCCGCCAGCCCCCTCCCCCGCCCCAGGTGGGCGCGCCCAGCACGGTGATGTCACCCCAACCTGCGGCCCGCGAGGGAGGGGGCAGCGAGGAAGAGGATGAGGGCGAGGGACCGGGTGGGATCAGGTACCGGGACAGTGGCCACTTACCCAGGACACGACCCGCAGCAGGGTCTGGGGCCGCTTCACGAAGCTCACGGGGTCTAGGGCGGCCCCCGCCCGGCCCGCGCCAAACGAAGCTCCTTCCATGGCTGGCCCCAGCGGGGCGCGCACCCCTGGCACCCTCTCTCAGCCTGTCAGGCCGGCCGGCCCTGCCCAGGATGGCCCGGGGCTGCTGCGAACGCTGCTGGAGCTGCCGCTGCCTCTGCTGCCTCCCGGGAGCGCGCACTGGCCGCGGCGGGGACGCGCGGGGCGGGGCCGAGCCCGCACCCCCTCACTGGTCCACGCACCAGGCTGGAGCCCTCTGGTCCCTCCCGACCGCTGTCCTTCCGCCCCCAACCCTCAGCTTCATGACCCGGGTCCAAGATGGACTCACCAGATCACCATCAGGGGGCAGGGCCAAGGAGCTGGGCCTTCACCGCCCCGCACAAGGAGTCAGCAGTGCAGGCGGGCACTGGGCTCCGCCTTTGCTGTTGCCGGGCAGATGGACAGAGGGGGCCTGACCCGCGCCTCTCCTCTGAGCAGGGCCCTTTCATGAATGTGTAACTGAGGCCAGATGGCTCTAGTGTCTTTCCCCCTCAGGGAATAGGAACAGGGCTCCCTGGCCTTGGTCCCCTGCAAACCAAAGATTGGTCACTGGGGCCTTTCCCCCCATGAGCCCCTGCCGCCCCCCCCCCCCCCACACACACACACACTGCACCCTAGCTTCTCCTTCAGAGGGTCCTAGCCACCTGACATGGAGAGTGGTCTCTGCTACCAGGGGCACTTGTCCAGGTGGGCAAAGCCCACAGGCCAGTATAAGTGGGAGTTGGGACCCTGACCGGTTTGGCTCAGTGGATAGAGCGTTGGCCTGTGGACTGAAGGGGGTCCCAGGTTTGACCAGAATCATCCCCAGTAGGAGGTGTGCAGGAGGCAGCTGATCGGATGTTTCTCTCTCATTGATGTTTCTAACCCTCTGTCCCTCTCCCTTCCTCTCTGTAAAAAGTCAATAAAATATATTTTAAAAACAATTGCAGTTCATTTTTAAAAAATAGTAAGTGGGAGTTGGGGCATCTCTGCTCCTTTCCTGTGGGTGGCCAGGTGTCATTCCAAGGTTGTTCTGAGCCTTCCACACTCCTGGGTTTCCTGGACTGACCTGTGACTGACACATTTAGTTTGGAGCCAAGGAGTGGGGAGAAACAAAGAGATAGGAGTTTGGCCGAACTGGGACTTCTCAGCCTAGTACCACTGCTGGGTCTTTTCCATAGATCCCCAGGCCCCCAGTTAATGTCCCTTCTTTCAGGTTCCTTCCAGCCCAGCCCAGCAGGAGGCCGGATGACTCCTATGTTTCTATCTAGGGCAGCGGTCGCCAACTGGTGGTCTGTGAGGTCCGAAAGGTTGGCGACCGCTGATCTAGGGCAATGATAAGACACGTTTGCATTTGTTGAGCATTTCCAGTGCCAAGTACTTCACAATGACCTGTGGGGGTAGGAACTGTCATCACCCCCATTTCTCAGGGGGTTAATAGGCAGACTGGTTGAGTTCTGGATCATATAAAGTGAAGAACTGGGACTCGAATCCAGGTCTGTCATAGCATCTATGCCGAGAGAAGGTGGTGCCTGGCCCAGCCGCCTGGGAAACCTATGCCGGGGCAGGTGTGGCCAGAGGTGCTGCCCACCAGCCTTCTGTCAAGTGCATTAAACTGCACCCAGTCCTACTACTTCTCACCTGTCAGCAACTGTCTTGGTCTCTTACATCATCCATTTGCCCCTTAATCATTTGCATCAACACCCAAACACGCTGCACTTTCTTCTATATTAAAAAACATCAACTCTTGACCCCATTGTCCCTCCAGCTGTCCCCATGTCACTGCTCCCTTTACAGGGCCAATTCAGACACCGAGGTCCCCACCTCCTAGCGAGGCTTCTAATGGATGTGACCTTCTCCTCGTTCCTTTACAGGCCCTTCCTGGTCACCCTTCCAGGTTTCCTCCTCTTGTCCAACCTGTGATCCTTAGAGGCCCCAGAACATGATCATGGCTCTTCTCTATGCTATTGGACTGTGCTGACAGCTCCAGCCAGAACCTTCCCTTGGACTAGAGTTCCACTTGTCTTCCTTCACCTGGTTGCCCTGGAAGAGTCTGTGGCAAAGTTTAAGTTTTATTAGGGGGTGAAACTTCAGGGAAGCGAGTTAGGGAATAAGGGAAATGAAGCGAGAGCAAATATAGGTGGTATGTTCTTGAACTGACCACAATGGCTCACAGGCTACTCAGGAAAGACCAGAAATGTGCTGGGGACAGTCCATCAAGGGGAGGAAGAGCAACTTATCTGCTGACTGGTCCCGCCCATTTGTGTCACCTGGGTAGCATGCTGTGGAAGCCAGCGCCCCTGGGAGAACAGGTCAGTGAAAGTGGTGAGGAGGCCGTGGCAAAGGCTGGCCCTTTGCCCAGGGAGAGGCTAAAACACGGGGGACAGAGATCAGAGCTTTATGATTACAGGGATGGGACACACTATTGCTGTGACATTCTTGCTGGGAGCCAAGGCTTGGGAGCAGGTATGGCTGAGCAGATCACAAAGGCTCAAAAGCTGGGTCCAGGGCACCCCCAACCTGCTCCCCTCACAGCCTTCTTCATCTCAGATACAGAGAGCAACTCCTTCCTCCAGCTTCTTGGGCCGGAACCCGTTACCTTTGGCTCTTCCTCTTCTGTACCTTCAGAACATACCCGGCATCCTCTCCCATCCGCCCTGCGGCCAGCTTCCCCTTCAGCTGCCACCTGGGTGCTGCGCTCCCTGCTTCCACCCACGCCTGCCTCATCCCAGCTCAGAGGAAACTTTCAAAAGTCACATCTCACCATTCCTCAGCTCCAAATCCCCCAAGACCTTCCTGTCACAGAAGCTGGGAGTTAAAACCATGTCCTTGCTGGGGCCTTGAAGACTTCATGCTGACTCCCCTTCATCTCTTTAACCCTCCCTAAGCTCCAGGAATTCAGCCTCCTTGCTGTTCCTGGAATATCCTGGCCCACTCTTCTCTTGGGACCTCTCTTTCTAAGGAGCCAGAATCTGGACAGGAGGAAGCAGCTGACCAGAGGAGGGCAGGCCTGTCCATCACTGAAAGTCCAGCAAACACACTGAAGGCAGGTTCTCGAGTCTCTTCTTCAGCATTTTATTTTTGTCTCGAGTTCCAAGGAAGCCGACCCCACGAAGCCTCTGAGGAGCCTGGTGCTGCTATGGAAGGCCACGTGCTGAACAGAAAAGGAGCTGCGGTGTCGGTGACCCTCAGAGGAGAGCCATGCCGCACTAGCCCTCCCCGTAGGGACTGAGCAGGGTGGGAAGCTCAGCCTCAGGCCTCTTTCCTGAAGGGCAAAGAGCACACAGCCTCTGAGGCTACCCACAGTCACTGCGGCTGTCTCCGGCCACAGTGGGGAGACAATGGCCCGGTCTCAAGGATTTTGTGCGACAGAGGAGCCCAGCCAAGCCTATCGCCTTCCTGTGTGGGGAAGTGGGCACCAGGGGGTGAGATGGGCAGGAGGCCACATCCTGAAAAAAGCGTCAGCCTAGCCTGGCCATTGTCGCTCAGTAATTGAACATCAACCACGAACCAAGAGGTCACCATTTGATTCCTGGCCAGGGCACATGCCTGGTTGCAGGCTCAATCCCCAGTAGGGGGCGTGCAGGAGGCAGCTGATCAGTGTTTCGATGTTTCTCTCTCTCTCCCCCTCTAGAAATCAATAAAAACATATTTTAAGAAAAGGGGAGGGGACAGCCTAGGTTGTTCCTACTCCTTCACCTGCAGCCCCACAGGGCCTCAGCTGAGGAGGAGGCCGGCCACCATGGTGCCATCAGCAGGCACCCTGAGGAGGAAAGGGCCCCATGGGAAGTGGCTGGGGAACACCCAACTGAAACACAACAGGCTCTGGCTCTGCCACACTTTAAAGAGTGCTCCGATGCACTTTAATGATTGCCCTGCCCCTCTCTAGCCAGGCAGCCCCCACGGGCTCTCGCTGGCCGCCCGCCCTCTAGTCGCAGGAGCCATCCTTCCAACCATCGCGCCAGCGCTCATCCACTTTGGAGCAGTCGAAGGCCGGCTTGCCTAGCTTTCGGTTCACCTCGTTGTGCAGGCGGCACAGCCACTGGGTGAAAGATGCCCGTGTGCGCGTGTCTGGCTGGTTCCTACATATCCTGTGGGGGGGGGGGGGGGAAGCACATGGAGAATGAGGACAGGCAGTGGTCCACTGTCCCGCCTGCTCAATTCAGAGAGGTGGGATGCTGCTGTAAGCTACACCCCGGTGCACCTCATGTTCCGAGACAGTAATTCCCAGAACAGGGCTGACCCGGCAGTGTCCAGGCTTGGTGGACTCCTAGGCCTGCTCAAAACCTCACTTGGGGAGCTTGATACACCCTCACAAGAGCCCAGGGCAAGACGTTAACACAGATCAGGCAACTTTACAACCTCATAACAATCAGGAAGCCTCGCCCAGCTTCCCTGGCCCCAAGCAGTGTGGAAAGGGTGGGGCCTGCACAAAGGCGTAACTAAAAGCCAGACCAGTTTCTTAGCACATGGGGCTCTGGTGCCTCAGCTCAGCAGGAGACCTGTTCTAACGGCCCAGGCTTCAGGCTTCAAATGGCAAGGGCTGCCTTACCCCCACATCCAGGCGAGAAACGCCTATGGGTGCCCAACGGCCCCAGGCTGCTTGGCCTTTGAGTAGAAAGATGGCTGATGGTCCAATCCCCTGTTGTGGTCCCTGCTCCTGGCAACTCTCTGCCATTTCTGCACCTATTTCTCGAGGTTCTCTCTCCTTTATCACATCTGTCAAGGGCCCCAGGCCCAGGCTCCAGGTGGGATGCGGGGCTGCTTGCAGACGGTACAGAATAACTTACCTCTTCCTTATGTCTTCTGCACATTCCTCACATGGGTAAAATTTGGAAAATAAGTGTATGAGTTGGGCCATGTCTTGCTGTTGTTCTGGGGTGGGCAGGTCGGGGTAGTAGGCAGCCAGTGTGTGGAGGACGGCCCAGCTGTGGCGGCCCAGTTCCTCACGATCCTGAGGACAATCTTCCCTAAATTTGCTGCCCCGCTGCGGAAGGAGGCGAAGGGTCAGTTCAGTCTCCCGTACAGAAGCCTATGAAGCTCCCCCTTTTCTCTCCCCGGCCGGAGGCCCAGTCTCCAAACGTTAGTCCTGCGGCGGATCCGGCCCTTGTGAGGCTGAAAGAGTAAAGGCCGGGCCTACCTGGGGGGCAAGGTTCAGGAACAACCAACCCTCCAACCCTAGGGGCGTCCATCAGGCATAGGGGCAGTGGGATCGCTCGGCCGGGGCGTCGGGAGGCCTGCCTCGGGAGCCTGAGAACGCGGTGGGGGGTGGGGGGAAGAAAGGGGGAGTCGTGTGCGGGCCGGGGCTAGGGACGGGCAGGGCTTGCGAGCCTCGGAGGAGTGGTGGCGCGCCCCCCCTCCCCGGCATCTGAACCTTCTGCTGCGTCCGCATCCATGACTTGAAGTCCACGCAGGCACGGCAGTGCCGTCTCCGGGAACTGTCCTCGGCGACCTGAGGTTCGGGGGTCGGTGCCAGGGTTGGAGATGGGGCCGAGGCGGCGGCGGAGTCTCTCCGTCCCGCGCCCCGGCCGCGCGCATCCGTCACCAGGTCCTCCATTGCTTCGGAGCGCGCGCCGCCGGGCAGGAAGGAGAAGAGGTTCCCGACCCCGAAGCGCCCCCGTTCGCTGGGCGCCGCCATGTTGCCCGCGCAGTGTCTGCCGGGCCAGCCTGGCCTCCAGAAGGGCCTCCAAGTCGGCCTTCAGACCCGCGTGCGCGCAGCCCCAAGGCGCGGCCACAGGAACCCAGCGCGCACGCCGCGGGCTCGGGCGCGGAGGCCGGGCTGCGGCTGCGGCTGGGGTCTGAGTGCGGCGGAGGCGGAGCCCGGCGTGGGGGCGGGGCTGGGGGCCGGGGCCCGCACCCGGAAGGAGGCAGAGCCTGAGGCTGAGGTTCGGGTCAAGGACCCGCCTGATTCTCGGGCCCGGGCTGAGGCGGGGCCAGAGGCCCGGGTGCTGCCCACGCCCCTGGGCCTTGTTCCGCGGCCCCCGGCTGGCGAGGTCCACGGCGAGGCTCCCGCTTCCTCCAGGAGAAGAGCAGCGTGTTGTGGAAGGTGCGCCGCGGCCGCGCCGTGGACTCGGACGGCGGCCGAGGCGAAGTGCGTGCTGCAATCCTCAAAGCCACCATTGCCCCCTCTGACCGTCCCGCGTGCCTGTAGCCCGGCACTGTGCCTTCAACTGGGGGTACGCCCCGCAGCCGGCTACGCGGCGCTATGGCAACGTAGGGCGGGGCCTGAGCGCAGAGGGCGGAGTGCCCTAGGGGGAGGTCCGGGGGGGCGGGGCGGGAACTGTGCCTGCAGAGGGGGCGGCGCGCCTCTGAGCTTCTGCGCGAACCCGGCCTGCGGGAAGGAATTAAACCCAGGAAGCAGTGCCGCAGGGAACTCTGCTTCCCTACGTACACTGTCATTCCGCAAATATGTGTGTACGGAATGACTGTTCCAAGCACTATTCCAGGCGCTGGGCAGGGCGGGTAACAAGATCCAACCCTGACCTCCTAGTCCCAGTGGTCAAGACGGGGTGGGGGGTGGAAGTTACACTAATAAATGTTCACTTACAAACTATGGTGGAGTGGGGGCCCTAACAGGGCGTGGCAAATTCAGGTGGCCTTCTTGGGAAGGTGACCCTTATGCAGAGGCCTAAAGGATACGGAATCAGCTGAAGGGGGCAGTCATGGATGAGTCTGGAGGTGGGAGGTCTCAGCCTCTTGCATAGGCTGAAAGGCCGTGGGCCAGAAATGCTAGGGAGAAATCCAGAGGTGGGCAAGGGCCCACCCAGGATCTTTGTCAGCTGCCATGGGAACTGGGAATTCTGAGAACTGTGGGAAGGTACTGGACAGTTTTGGGTAGGGCTACCTCTACCTGATCCCATTTCTGTTTTGCAAAGATTCCTCTGGAGAGTCAACTTCATGGGAGCAAGTAGGGAACATGGGCATTAGGTGTGTGTGTGGGGGGGCCTTGTAGTTGCCCAGGTGAGAGATAAGGGTAGGGGCTATGGAGAGGGGAAGAGTGGAAAGGATCCAGGGTTGTGGGGAGTGTGGAAGCAGGGGGTTATCAGTGGGTTAGCTGAGGGGGCCTCAGCAGCCTTCTAGGTCCCTGGCTGCTAGTAAATTGGCCCTTCCCTGGCTTTTATCCTTTGTCTTCCAGGCCAGACGCCCTCAGCATAGCCCCCACTGAGATTGAGGAGAGTGAGAGAGTCGGGCTAAAGGCACTCTGAAAATCAGGCCTATGCCAGCAGGTGTTCACTGTCCAGGCCAAGACCAGTGAAGGTTTGAAAGCTTCAGAGAGAGCCGCTGGAGGGACACACAAAAGCCCTTTGTCCAAGCCAGGTGGTTTCCTGGAGGGATGCCCTAGACACTGACTCCTCCCTGAAGGGCTTGGGGTGGGGTCCCAACACAGAGCTGGTGGCCTCAATAGCAGGAGGAACACTGTGCGCCAAGGTTAGATTGAGCTCCAGAAATCTCCCCTATAAGAGAGAAAGCAGCCCGGAATTGTGGGGTACCTGGGCACATGCTCTGGAGACTACAGGGTCTTCTCACCATCCAGTGGGGGAATGGTCACTCCTGATCTCAGAGGCTGTGTTTGCAGTAACTTGTAATAAATTATAAATTTAGAGGCAACTCTCCAAACAATCCTAGCCAGCCCCCCTCCCCCCAATGCCAGTGACTGTAGAGATGGACCACCACAGGGAGGGAAACCTCTGGGGTGAGCCTGTGAGACCCGACCCTCCCCAACACATACAGAAAAACTGGCATTATTCACTTCATACAAACTTCCTCCTTTGTGACTTGGGGACATTAAGAAATCTTCCCACTCTGGCTCAGTGGATAGAGCATAGGCCTGCGGACTGAAAGGTCCCAGGTTCGATTCTGGTCAAGGGCATGTACCTTGGTTGTAGGTACATCTCCAGTAGGAGGTGTGCAGGAGGCAGCTGGCTGATGTTTCTCTCTCATCCATGTTTCTAACTCTCTATCCCTCTCCCTTCCTCTCTGTAAAAAAATCAATAAAAAAAATATATATATATAAATCTTCCATGTGAGGATTAAGCCGTTCCTGATGACAACTGTGTTAACTGTCCAGGCAAGTTCAAAGGCAATGCAGTGGGGCACACCTTGGCAGGAGGCTCTCACCAACCCCAGCATTATGCAGGACTGGGAGAGCAGGGAGGGTGGGCCAGGCCTAGCGGCACTTTGATGGGCTCTTCCTTCTCCACCTCCCAGGGCAGCAGTCCCAGCCCCTCCGCCGCCTCTGTGCTCCTGCTCCTCCATCCAGACCTTCAGTTGGAGGCCCAATGAGGAAGCTAAGGAGGACAGGGGGAGGGCAGTGCTGCAAGGACCTGGCAGGTCTGAGGCATCAGGGGAATTCCAGCCAGTCTTCCGGGTGCCCAGAAGCACCTCGTCCCTGTGCAGTTGGGGAGCCAGCAGGACATTCTACCACACGCTGCTGACTCCAGAAGCCCAGGACCTGAGACCACAGCCCACAGCCATGGTGGGCCCTAGGCACCCAGTGTCAGTACGGGCAGCAGCTCTGGTGCAGATAGAGAAGCTCCAAGTAAGTGCTGGTCCCTGTGGACCTTAGGAGGAAATAGGGAGGGAGGGAGGGAGGGAGGAAGTTCAGGGCCCAGTCCCTCCCAGGTGCCCCCAGCCTTTCCTCCAAACAGATGTTCGCCTTCTCTGTGTGCTGGTCGGATGACAGCAACACCTTGGTGCGGAGAAGCTGGGACGAATTTAGGAGGCTCCATGTGAGTAAACCTGGGACTTCCTCCAACTGAGCGACAGCCCCACCATGCCTGCCCTCACACCTGTGCTGGCTTCTAGCCCCTACGATCCCAGCGAGATCCCCCCACCCTCCAGTGGGCTCTCAAAGACCAGTATGCCGGTTCTCTCCCTTAGAAGATCCTCAAGGAGACCTTCCCGGTGGAGGCAGGCCTGCTGCGGAGATCCGACCGAGTTCTCCCCAAACTTCCGGGTCAGGCATCAGGGATTCTGGGAGGAGTAAGGGGAGGGGCCGGAGCAGCAACCGGGTGCTGGGAGCCCTGGGGTGGGGTCCCACGGTCTGTCCCCTGTGCTGCCCATAGACGCATCTCCATCACTGTTGGCGCGTGGGGGGCGCACAGGCCGCGGCCTGGCGCGCCTGCGGTTGCTGGAGACCTATTCTCGGGCGCTGCTAGAGGCAGAGCGAGTATCCAGGGGGCCGGCGCTCATCGCCTTCTTTGAGCCGCAGCTCCAGGACCTGGAGCCTTCACTACCGCCTGGCAGGTGCCTGACCCACCCCTAACTCCCCGTGGGAAGCATTTGGGTGGTGGGGGCTCAATGATGGAGAAAGGGCCTGAGCAGTACAAGGCTGGGTGAAGCGCGGCAGCCCATCCCCACACACCTCTCTCCTGTGACCACCCTTTCCAGCCTGGTGATCTTGCCCGTCCTGGAAGAGCCCCCACCCCGCCCTGTGGGCAGTCTTGCCATAGGCAGCCTGAAGGCTCTGAGCCTGCACTGTCTGCAGCCCTTCAGTACCCAGGATACACGGGGCCAACCCTTCCATGCGCAGGCCCAGGAGGCCCTAGACGTGCTGCTGCGACACCCCTCAGGTGGGGCTGGGCAGGAGTCTGGGGGCTTGACCTGCTGCAACCAGGATCCCAGCATGCCCGGGGAGCTGAACCCCTGCCCACCTTTGTGTACAGGTTGGTGGCTGGTGGCTAATGAAGACCAGCAGACGGCATGGTTTCCTGCTCCCTATTTGGAGGAGGTGGCCCTGGGCCAAGGACAAGATGGGAGACAGCCCTTCGGGAGTAGCGGTAATGAGACTAATCCCCTCCCCATCCCCCCTCCACTGCTGGGCAGTGTGCAGCAAGGCTGGGGGACAGAAAGCACCTGACCCAAGGGTGAGATGCAGTGGGAAGACCAGGTGGGGGCAGCAGTCCCCTAGTATGTACCTGGGCCCCAGAGTGGGTTTTAGAATGGTCCCTGGCATTAGCAGACACACAGAGAGAGGGAGAGCCTGGAAGTGGGATTCAGTGCGAGATCGATGAGGGCACAGAGATGGAAGCCCTGTGGTAACCACCAAGTGCCCACTCCCAGGCTCCCAGTTCTGTGCTTCCCAAGCCTATGAAGGCAGCCAGGCCGACGAGCTGTCAGTGCCTGCGGGGGCAAGAGTGCGCGTGCTGGAAATGTCGGACCGAGGCTGGTGGCTGTGCAGGTGGGGCTTTGGTGGGGGGAGGGGGGCAGAGTCTAATGGGGTAGGGAGGGCAGGGCCAAGTGCTAACCAAACTCTGCCCTCCTTGCAGGTTCGGTGGCCGCACAGGTCTTCTCCCCTCTGTGTTACTGCAGCCAGATGGGCTAGGCATGCTCCTGGATGGGACAGGGCTCCATTCTGGGGCAGAGGGTGGAGAGAACAGGGCGGGGGAGGCCCAAAGCTCCCCTGAGTCCCCCCAGGTCATGACACTTCCTCCTACTGTGCCAGCCCGCCCCCTGCTGAGTGCCATTCAGAACCGCTGCTGCACTATCACCCGTAGGGCACTGGGGAGGGACCCACGGAGTCAGGGACAGCCTTGAGGGTGTGTGGAACCACATGGAGAGAGTGCTGTGTACCTCCCCGCCCCCAGGGCAGGGGGAGGTGTGTTTGAGGGTGGGACTCTGGCTGGCAGGGCCAGGAAGCTACACTCTCCCGTTTCCTCTGAGAAAAGTTCTGATTAACCCACACTCAGCGTCCACGCTGAGGGGCAGGGCCTGTTGGATTGCACAGGCCAAGGCACAGGGATGATGTCTGGCCAAGGTTGTAGCCTGGGACCTGGGGTGAGACAAAAGCCTAACAGACACAGGGAACTGGGATAAAACCTTCTGGTGTTTCAACAAAAAACAAAAATAAAAAACAACAAACAAACAAAACCGTCTGGCGTTTCAGAGGGCAGAGGGGGCTGCAGGGAGGGTGGGCAGCTTCATGTTGTGCCACAAGAAGTCTAGGAAGGTGGCTGCCTGCAGGGTCCGACTGAGCCGCTGGAAGTGCCGCTCTGGGAACGACAGAGGATGTCAGGGGGACCACAGAGTCCGGCCAGGCTGCTCCCCACCACCACCCAGGGCGGCGTCCACGTACCTGTGTAGGGCAGCAGGGCCTCAAGCGAGGCCCGCACACCTTCGTACGTCAGCAGCTCTTCTGGGGCCTCGTGCCGCAGGAGCACACCCAGCACGGCCTGGGCTTCGTGGCAATGCCGCGAGTTGGTGTTCCACGTGACACAGAAGCGCAGCAAGGCCTCTGCAGGTGACAGGGATGGTCAGACCTGCCTGCTGGCCACCCCACGATATCAGTCATTGTCCAGCCTCTGCCCTCCTGCCCCGAACCTTTCTGGTCTCGCCGAAGTCGGAGCACGGTGGCTTCCAGTTTCTCGAAGGCCTCAGGGTCCCTCCGGATGGCTGCAGGAGGAGGGAAGGTAAGCCCCAGGGAAGGAGCAGGACAGACCTAAGAGGACCCTCCTTCCCCCTCCACGGTCGCCTGTCAGGCCCCTGAGGTAGCACTGACCCTGGATAACAGTCAGCACAGTATGGGGCCGGTCCAGGGAGATGGCCAGGCCCAGCGCCCGCAGGTACCGCTTCTCCTGGAGCAGGTTGTCCAATTCTTGCTGCCTGGTGGGGGAAGGGAGGACAGGGCCACAGGGCTAGGGCTGGGGCTGAAGGCAGAGCCATGAGGGGGCTGGCTTAGGAGTCAGCAGACCAGGCCTGAACACTCACTGATTGGTGACTTGTGTCAGTTGCTCCAAGCCTCAGTTTCCCCACGTCATAAAGCAGGGGTGATGCTAATATACCCTACCCCGAGGGGAGAGGATGATACTGAGGCTTGGGAGGTGGCACTCACAAGGAGGCTGGGTGGGGACCCTCCAGACTTACTTGACCACCTGCTCCTCTCGCTTGGCCAGCTCCTCTGCCTGCTCCATCTCAGTAACATCCTGGGGTCAGACTAGGGTCAGGGTGGAACCTCATGCTGCCCGGCCCACTCTTTGCCCACTGCACCAATGCCCACACACCTTCCAGAGGATGACACAGGAGTCACTGGCGCCAGTAAGAGCACGGTCGTCCAGCTGGCTGCAGTGAAGACCCCAGACCTTGTCATGGTGGGCATCCAGCGTCCGCACGCACTCATTGTTCTTGATGGTCCAGAGCTTCACGAGCCCATCAGAGCCGCTGGGTTTGGGATTGGAAGGGGGCTCAGCACTGGGACCTGTCTCCCAGCTCACCACAACCCCTGCCCTGTTCCCAGCCCAGTCACCTGGACAGCAGCTGTGTACCCCGGCTCACAAAGGCCACCTTCAACACAGAAGCATCATGCCCCTCGAAAGTCTGCAGGGTTGGGACAGGGAAGGTATGAGATAGCATCAGGGAGGGACCAGGACTGGGGTGGGGGCCGGGCCTGGGGTGGGGGCCGCTTACCTTAAGGCAGCTGAAGTCCTGCAATGCCCAGAGCTTGACAGTGCCATCAGCTGAGGCAGTGGCCAGCACCTGGTCCATAGGTGAGAACTGGACACACCAGAGGCCACGCCGGTGGCCTGAGAAGACACCCAGCAGCTGGCACTGTGGCAGGGCCCAGAGCTTGGCTGTGCGGTCCTGTGAGCCTGTGGCCAGCAGCTTGTCATTGGGAGCAACAGCTACACTGTTGATGTCCTAGTGATGGCAACAGGTGGCAGCTCAGATACCCCTATCCCAGTGAGGGCCCTGCCACACTGCCACCCCAGTGTGCTCACCTTGTCGTGGCAGCGTTGTGTCGCCTGGGCCTGTAGGAGAACAGGGCCACTGTCTGGGGCTGTGCTCTTGGACAGCAGGACTTTGGGGATGGGCCACAGCTTCACAGTGCAGTCCTGGCTGCCCGTCACCAAGAAGGTCTCCTTCAGCCTAAAGCCCAATTGGGGGGCAGGGAAAGACGCCTGATGAGCCTTTGCCAGCCCAGTCTGCCAGTGCACCACAGCTCAGGCCTGCAGGACCGTGGTCCAGATCAGAGGGGCTGTTCCAGAAGGCAGATGGCCTGAGTTACCCAAACACATCCCCGGGACCACTTGTCTGCCCTTGGTGCCGCCACCCCAGGTGACTTTGTCCCAACAATGGGACCCCAGCCCTAAACACAGGGAGCGCCTTCTCAACCTGCACTTGTTCAGTGTCATTCTCTCTGCCCCAACATCCTACCCCTTTCATCCACCCCGCTCCAAGGCCACTTCCTAGAAACCCCCATCCAACAATGGCACTTGGGTGCTCTGGGCCCATTCGTTCGTTACTCTAGATCCCTAGGTTAAAGCTGCAAAGGGCAAGGTCAAAGGCACCACCTTCTCCTCTCCGTCTCCCTGAGCTGGGACTCCATCAGCAGGGCCTAGGTCTCCACGTCTGTGACACTCTGGATCCCAGCCCTGGCCCACTACCTAGAGCAGCAGATGGTGCCCACGCTGTGTGTGTGCCCAGAGCCCTGAGCCACACAGGTCACTTCGCCAGCCTTGTTCATCCTCCAGATGCGAATGCTCTGGTCCTGGGGACGGGAGGGGTGAGGACAGAGGCTGAGCCCGACTTTCCCACTGGGGACTTATACCTCCACACCTCTTGGGGTACCTCACCTTGGCACAGCTGGCAAAGAGCCACCCCTTCCGAAACACATCCAGGGCAAGGACAATATCTGAAAGAAAAGTGGAAGGAGAACGGTCAGAGATCAATTAAGGGAAAGGGTCCCAGGAGCGTTGGCCCGGCCCCCTCACCTGTGTGGCCATGGAGAATCTGGCAGGCTGATGTCTGTAGCTCAAATACTTTCAGGCAGGGGCTATTGGAGGCCACGACAATGTGGGAGTCCTCAGGCCCAAGGAACCGGACATCCAGCACCTCCTCGCTGTAGCCGGCAAACTGCAGGGTGGAGGGACACAAGCCAGGGCTCACGTGAGAAGAGGGTCTACATCCCGAGACCGAGGGTTGACCAGGGGGCAGTGCTCACTTGTTTCTGCAGCTTCAGAGAATGTGCTTCATAGAGCAGAAGGTTGTGGTCAGCAGTGACAGTGAGGAGCAGGCCAGCAGCTCGGACCAGGGTGCAGTGGGTCAGCTCCCGCCCGGGGCCTGACAACTGCTGCTGTGTGTGTACACATTGCCCAGAGGCTGCCTCCCACACGCGCAGCACACCTATGCGGGGATAGAGGCTGCTGGGACCCAGGTCCATGGGCCACCCCCAGTCCCTGCTGCCTGCCCTGGCCTGGCCCCACACACCTTGGTTGCCAGCTGTCAGGAAGTGCAGGCCCGTGGACTTCACACCCAGCTTGGGTGCCAGCTCCTCTGGCAATAGCACTGCGGCCTCGACACTCTGAGGAGGAGCAAGTCAGAGGTGGCAGCCCCACTCCCAGCCCCAACCCACTCGCTGGCCCTCACCCCCCAGGTGCCCCACCTCAAACACAGGGATGGTCCTCAGGGCCTGGTGGCTCCGCAGGTCCCAGACAATGCAGATCTTGTCCCGGCCCGAGCTGGGGGGAAACAGCCACCTCAGTTCCCGACTCTCAGCCAGGGCCCTCCCTGCCTGCTAAGACCTGGGTAGCTGGTTACCGACCTGAGCATGGTGTGGCCATCAGCACTGAAGGTAAGTGAGGTGACAGCACTGTAGTGGGCAGTCAGTACAGCCAGGCACGACTGGTCCTGTAGCGACCATACGCGGATGGCGGCGTCTGTGGCTGAGGAGAAGAGCAGCAGGCGTGCGGGGTCCGGGTGGAAGGCCACCAAACTGCAGGCAAGGTAGGTGCGGCAGGTGAGCTGTGCCATCCCAACGTGATGCCCCCACTCACCCAGGCTCTGCTGTCCCTACTCACTGCACGACACCTGGCGAGCCCCGAAAGTGGTGTGTCCCATAGTGACGCACGATGTCCCAGATACGCACAGCCCCATCACAACCGCCTGTGGAAATGTGTTTGAGGTGAGGGGGCTGGTGTGCCCAAAGCCCCGTGCCCGCCAGCCGGCCCATCCACCTGCTGGGGCCCTACCTGTGGCCAGCAGCGTGGAGGTGGGATCGAAGGCCATGGTGGCCACAGGGGCTGTGTGTATCGCTTTCCACAGGCGGATGACACTGCCCTCTCGCCAGGCCCAATGAGCCAGCAGCAGTGCCCGACTGGCTGTCACTAGCACCTAGGGGAGGATGTAGTTTCCCTGGGGGGTCGGGGGTAGAGGCAAGGCCACCCACCCTCACAGACTCCAAGTTTGATTGGGAAGCACTGGAGCCCACCTCCTACCCCTGCCCCACATACCTCATCATCAGGGCTGAGATCAAAGGCAGTGATGTCCTCCTGGTCCTCCTAGGGGCAAGAGCGGGCGCACAGAACGCTATGAGAATAGACTGCTTTTCCACACTAGCCCCTAAGCCTGGCTCTCCCTGCCCTCACCTGCTCCAGGCTCTGCAGGATGGCCCCTGAGGCCACATCCAGGATGTTGACTTTGGTACCACAGACGCAGAAGAGGTACTGCCCAGTCTGGTCCAGCTGGTGACAGAGGGGGTCTCAGCCAAGATAACACTCTGTAATCTCTGCCTGCCCCACCACTCTGCCCTCTCCTCCCCTCCTGCCCCCGCCACGAGCTGGTACCTGCACCTTCCCGCCCTTGTAGAAAGGCTCGATCTTGCGCTCGACAGCATAGCTGGAGGGTGGACAGAGAAAGAGAGTGGGTCACCTGCCCCTTGGTCCCCAGTGCCAAGTGCTCTCCCAGAGGTCAACCCAATAGGTCCTTGTGACTGAGCCTCTGGACAGCAGTAGGGATGGGGTACTGGCGGTGATGGGTTCTTTTCACTGTTGTGAGGTGGGTGTTGGTATCCCCTTATTACAGATTATTTGAGACCCAGAGCTGGGCTGGTGATCTACAGAGGGTCCCACTACAGCATATGCTGTCCAAACAGTCCAGTTTTCCCAGAGATTCTCCAGTGCATATCAGGCCAGGCCTTGGGCGCCCCCTGCTGGCCATGGGAAGCCAGGCCTGAGTATTGGCCCATGGCAACACACACAACACCATCCCTGAGGTCCAGCCTGAACCCTTCCCAAATCCTTCCTCCATTCCCAGCCTGGCCTGCACCTCAGTCCCCAAGCAGTCCTATTCCATCCTGCTTGGCTGCCTCCACGCTGGTCCAGGTCACTGCACTGTCCCCTCTAGAGAGAGGCTCCAGCATCTTTTGCTAGTGCTTGTCACAGCCACTGGTGAAAATGATTTGCCAAATACACTTATCCCATCAAACTGCTCTCCAAAGGGCAGGGCTGAGTCTGTCCCTTTCCGGACACTGAGCATTTAGATGTTCAGCAGAGACTTGGGAAAAAAAGCACAGGATTCAGGGTTTCCTAGGCCACTGCTGACGGTCTGTCTCCTGACCTGTCTTCCTGCTCCCCGGAGAAGAGGGACAGCAGGTGAAAGCTCCCAGCCGCCTGACCCGAAGGTGGTTCTTCTCCGCTACCCGAGGGTGTCAGAGGTCCCGCTCCCATCCAGAACCAGCCTCCATCTGTGTTCAGTCCGCCCCTTCCTCCTCTAGGATTTCTCGTCCCCTACTCCCCAACTGGCTTCTAATTTAATAACCTGGCCGGGCCCCAGGCCCCCTCCCCGAGAGCAGCCATTGCTGGCTCTCTCACCTTATAATATTACTACAGCCTCCACGACCCCGCGGACCCGTCTGTACACAGTCCTCATCTTCTCCCCAAACCCGAATGGACACCCGATCCGCGGCGGGCGCCTTCGCTACTCCGGCTGCGAACCCGGTTCCCTCCCCGGGCGGCGCCCACAGCCTCAGTGTCCCCGCTCACTTGGCCTTGAAGCGGCTCAGTCCGGTCGCAGCCTCCTCCATGTCGCTGCCGCTGCAGCCGCCGCCGCGTGAGGGAGGCCCGAGCGCCGCTCCGTACCGCCGGCGCGCTTCACTGGCGTCACCGCCCGCGACCACTGTGACGTCACACGACCGTGCGATCCGCGCCAGTGGCAGTGGCTGCAGCGTCAGGAAGCGGAAGCTGGCAGAAGCGTTTCCGGCCTGGAGGTTGGGTTGTACTCCGGCTAGGGCCGGTGGGATGACACAGACTGCGTTCATTAGGTAGTTGGCATTTTATCTTATTTTATTTTTTATTGAACTTATTGGAGTGACATTGGGTAATAAAATTTTATTGGATAATAAAATTATATAGGTTTCTTCTGTAATACGTCATCCTTATATCTGGCCTTGATTGACTAGGAATCGAACCCGCAACCATAGCGTATTCAGATGACACTAAGCACCTGAGACACCCAGCCAGGCAGGAAGTGCAATTGTAAATGGGGTTGTGGAGGAGGCTTCATGGAGAAGGTGACCCCTGAGCAGAACCCTAAAGTAGGTGAAGCAGGGAGCCATGTGGTTATCTAGAACGGTGCTTCAGGCTAAGGATCAGCCATGGCACAGGGCTGGTGTTAGGAGGAGCAAGGGAAGCCAATGTAGCTTCAGGGAGAAGAATGATAAGGGGAGGAGGTCAGAGATAATGGGGATTCACTGTGAGTCATTGTGATGAACTAGTTGGCTTTTGCTCAGCTCAGGAATTTGAGCTGTTTGTGCTATTGGCTATGAAGCTGGTAAGCAAATTGCCAGGAAGTAACTGGGAAGGAGACTGGGAAAAACCTTTGTGAGACATTAATTTGAGTGGAAAGTAGTCAGGCAAAGGAGAGAGAGGGAAAGAGCTTTTGGGCAGGGGAAATAGCCAGTGTTAAAATCCAGCGGCGGGAAAGAACTTGGGGGAGGTGGAGGGAGAGGGGCCAGAAAGTGTCCCTGCAGGGTGAAGGGAGTAGTGCCTGCAGAGGTGGAGGGCTGCAAGCACAGAGATGGCGGGAGCAAGCCAGTTCAGGGCTCGTGTTTATTTATCCTTCAATTTACAAGGTACTTTGGTCCTGGACCCCCCACATCTCAGCCCCAATGCTGCCTTCTGGGGTGGCCTCGGCATCCTCTTGCTGTGCACTGAGGAGCAGTGCGTCGTTCTCCAGGAAGTTTCCTAGTTGGGCCAACTGCCTGCAGATGAGGCTGGTGGTGTGGTGCACCTTGCGCACATGCTGGAGCAGGCACAGCACTAGGGTCTGGCTGCGATCCTGGCGCTGGCCCCAGGCTTCGCGCAGCTCACAGTGGTAGTTGTGGGGTACATGCTCCGTTGGGTCCAGGGTTGCCCCACAGCCCAGGGTGCAGCGCTGCTGGGTACCATGCTGGCAGTGCTGCAGGTGCTCCGCCAAGGCCCCACGTGGTATTTGCACCATGCAGCCCGCGTTGGGGCAGGCCATTAGCTCGAAAGGGCATGAGTTCTGGTGCCCTTTGCGATGGGCCAGGGGGCACGTCACCAAACAGCCAGCGTCAGCATTCTTGCACTAGGGGTGGGGGAGAACAAGGTGAGCCAAACCAGGTCAGGCATTGCCAGCCTTTGAGCTGCCCACCCCCAAATCATTACCCACCCGTGACATACATTCCACTGACTAGGAACCAGTGAACTAACTGGGAACCTCCCAAGCTCTTAGGCACCAATGATGTGGAAAGAGGGAAACAGTTGGACAAATGCTTGGAGGTGGGAAGAATCTAGATCTCTGAGAGGAGGGGGACGGGTTGAGGCCTGACACTTGGAAAATGGAAATGCATGGCTGAGTTGCACTAGACGATTGTATGTATGCATGTATGGCAGGTTTTTATTTTATTTTTAATATATTTTTATTGATTTCAGAGAGAGAGAGGGAGAGATAGGAACATCAATGATGAGAGAGAATCACTGATTGGCTGCCTCCTGCACACCCCACTGGGGATTGAGCCTGCAACCCAGGCATGTGCCCTGACCAGAAATCGAACTGTGACCTCTTGGTTCATAGGTCAAGGCTCAACCACTGAATCATGCTGGCTGGGCAATTTTTAAACCTGTTTTTGCATCTACAAAATTAGGAGGCCGGAGAGTTAATGGCTGACATAGAGATACATTATCCTCTAAAAATTTTCTGATCCCCATTTTACATTTGAGCCCTGGCTGGTGCTGCTCAGTGGTTAGAGCATTGGTCAGCACACCAAAGGGTCCTGGGTTCAATTCCCAGCCAAGGGCACATTCCTGGGTTGTAGGTTCGATCCCTGGCCCTAGTCAGGGTGCATGCGAGAGGCAACCGATTGTGTGTGTCTTTCTCTCTCCCCTCTTCCCTCCCTTCCTTCCTCTAAAAAAAATCAATGGATTAACAACCAAAACAAAACCCATTTACATTTGAGGCCCCAGGAGCTGAGTAGTTATGTAACTCGCCCAAAGTCACAATGCAAGTAAATGGAACTCAGCCAGGGCCGATGACCCCCAAGTCTGCAGTCTGTGTTGCTGGAGTAGAAACCCTCAGTTCTCTGAGGGTGAGATTCTCCTAGCTCCCTCTCCTTGCTCTGCCCCATCCCCCAAGGGATACAAGGAGGTTGGTGGCAGTGGGTGCTTTGAACTACCTTAACTTCCAGGTGGCCAATGGTCTTTCGGAGTTTATTCACTTGGACCATCTTTTTCCGTTTCACCTCTTTCCTGCAGCACGGACAGGTCTTTTGTCTAGGAGGCATGAGTCGGGTGAGTGTTGGGATTGGGAAGGGAGCAAGTGGCAGCAACATGTTGGTCCCTTCTCTCTAGCTGGAAGAGGCATGAGAGGGCTTTATAGGGACCTCTCAGCTCTGAGGCCTGGCCAGGGGCTGCAGGCAGATAACACAGGGTGAGGGGACCCACATATTTCAGTCTCAGATTTAGCAGCTGAATCTTATGGCCATGGCTTTGCAGACCTTCCCCTCTATCCTGGGTTACAGACATGGCCCTTATCCCCACCCTTGCCTCCCAGCCTCTTGGGAACCCAGTAGCACCTGGCTAGCCACCGGAGAATGCACTTCTTGCAGAAGATGTGGCTGCATGGCAACCTCATTGGCCTCTTGAGAACTCCGTGGCAGACGGAGCACAGAAAGTTGCTGTCAGGAGGGCTGGTGAAGAGGTTGAGATCATACCCGCCACTCTGAAAAGGCCAGGCCAGCATCAGGGGCTGGCTGGGACCAGAATCTGGTCACCCATTCCATATGCCAAGAGGGAGACCCCAACAAAAGCTTTGGGTAGGGAGGTGGGCCACATGAGCGCCTCAAGTGGAGGGGTGGGTCAGCACTCACTTTGAGGGGGCAGCTGTGAGAGGGTCAAGACCTTTGAATACTAATCCCCAGCTTTAGAAGCTGGTCTTGGCCTGGATTTACTCTTGGCCAGAGTCCTCTGAAAGCTTTCCTTATTCCATTTGGGAGCTTGTAAGCCATTGTCCACCCTTTCTCAACGTGAGAATTGGAGTTCAGCTCTGGGGAAGTCTCTGGATTTAGGCACAAATATAAGGGCCAGAGGCAAGAGGGTCTTGGGCTCACCATGATGTGTGTCTAGACGGCAGCTTCTGACCCCTGGGGCTGAGGAGCCTCCATTTCACAGGGGGAGTGGGCCGACATCACAGTGGCATTGTCCCAAAGCAGGCCAATCACAATCCTGGCCCGGGGCCCACTGGGACTCTGCACCACCTGGCTCTTAACTGCCCTCCCCAAAAGGGCACAGACCTTACATTTGAGCCCTGGCTGGTGGTGGCTGACAGCTGATCCCCAAGCAGCAGTAGGCCAGGAATCAAACTCCTAAGGACAGTAACCTCAAGACTGAGGCTTCAGCAGGAATGAAGGGATGGCTCCCCTCTTCCTCCTAAAATAGTGCTGCCCTGGTGGCTAGATCTCCAAGAGCTCAGGGGCTTTAGGATCTAAGACCCAAGGTGCTCCAGGATACAGACCAGGGAAATGAGGACCAAACTGCCACTCAACCTACAGTACAGGAAGAGCTAGCCTGTGGTAAAATCTCTGAGTAGGTAGGCTCGGACCATCTGGGCAGGCCTATGAGAAAGGCATAGGGAAGTCAATTCCAACCTGAGAGACCAGCATGTTCCAACATGTAAAGCACAGAACAGAAAAGTGTATTTCCATACCACTGAGTGGTTCACTCACCAAAACCTAAAGACCCTAACCCTGTCCTGTGTGAAGTTACAAAGGAGCCACTGTTTGAACTGTGAATCTTACACTTCTATCCTTGCTAATGGCTAGCAAGCCCAGCGTGACTCCTATCAAGCTCGCTCTCGTGTGGGACCTTAGGAGTCACCCACCAATCTTGGGGAAGCTAAGTTCTACCCGTGTGGCATCCAAAGTAGAATAGGACTGGCTAGGAGGAAGAGGTGTCCTACACGGGTCTCTCCTTCACAGCACACACTGATCTTAGGGTCAACAGATGCATTTTCCAGGATTACAGGCAGGGGACCAAAAACACGCACATGCACATGAGTTTTTAATAAATAGCTTTATTAAAAAATTAGGACAAAATAAATTAAGTAGATAAACAAAAAAAGAGGACAGCGAAGTCCCTTTACTGCCACGATCCTGGCGGCGTCGGCCTCAGGCTTGGGGCATCCGGTAGTCCTGCGGGCAGAAAACGGGGTGAGGATCTGACATCAGAGCACGAGATCCCTAACACCAAGGGCCCCGAGCCGCGGCGCGTGTCGGGGCCTGGGTTTCACCTCCCCACATCGAGTGGACAGTGAGCTGAGGCCCCCGGTTGCTCTGGGCGCCGAATCTCACCCACGGTCACGGCCAAGGCCGCAGGTGATTTTCAACCAACGCCGATCTCCCGACCACCAGCCCAGCAACATGTACCACCCAGAAACTGATACGCGGACCTACCTGCAGCCTGCGAAGGCGCGCGCAGCGGAGCGGCGATTTATAGTGACTCCGAGAAACCGAAGACGCGCAGGCGCACGCAGAGCTGACGAGGCCCCGTGAAGCCAATCACAAGCTGTCTTATAGGCCCTTGGAACACTCGCGATAGGAACGTTGCAGTCTAGTTCTCGCGGCACTTGGCGCCATATAAAATCTCCCTCCCAGCAATCTTTGTTCTTCTTTTCCGACGAAACACGTGAGTGTTCATTCTTGTTGGCTTGGGTCGGGGCCTCAGCGGCGGCGATCCGCGGACATCGGGCTGGACCCGGGGTGGTGTGACCGCGTCTTGGGCGGGAGGGAGCCCTAGTCCAGGCGACCGCGAATGCCAGGGCCTTGTTGACTGTGTTTTTGTCGCTCAATTTAGCAAATGGCGGATGACGCCGGTGCTGCGGGAGGGCCCGGAGGCCCCGGGGGCCCCGGAATAGGAGGTCGCGGCGGCTTCCGTGGAGGATTTGGCAGCGGCATCCGGGGCCGGGGTCGCGGCCGGGGTCGGGGCAGGGGCCGAGGCCGCGGAGCTCGTGGAGGCAAGGCCGAGGACAAGGAGGTAGGTCCGGGCTATGCGCGCCAGACGGCCCCGTGGGCGGCACCGGGCATTCTGTCTTCCTCACCGGCGCCTTTTTCCTCCAGTGGATCCCTGTCACCAAGCTGGGCCGCCTGGTCAAGGACATGAAGATCAAATCCCTAGAGGAAATCTATCTATTCTCCTTGCCCATCAAGGTAACGCGTGGGTTCTTTTTTCCTTGGATGTTAGGTAGGTGCAGCCTTGGGGAGTCTCATTTGTCTCGGGTTGAGGGATGACATTTATTGAGGGGCCCTGGACTTGATAGGTTGTGTGAGTGTATGGGTAGTCGGTCTCTGACGTTGGGTCGTAAAGGAAAAACTGGTAAGTCAGAATACCAGTTCTACAAGGAAGCCAAGTTAAATCTCCCAATGACTATGTTTGGAGATGATATTTATTTTAATCGTATTTTTTCACAAATCTCATTTCTCGCAGGAATCTGAGATCATTGACTTTTTCTTGGGGGCATCCCTCAAGGATGAGGTGTTAAAGATCATGCCTGTGCAAAAGCAGACACGTGCTGGCCAGAGGACCCGGTTCAAGGTATCCCACCGATCTTGTGTTTTTCTCTGCCAAGGGGCTTTGTGAGACTCTCCCAGCTCTGCACTGTTACACTTGTTTTCACACGTGTGACTTTCGTAATGGGGAGAGAGAGAAAGGACCTCCTCAGGACCTCAGGTTGGCCTCACAGTGGCCAACCTTTCCCTGAGGGCGCAACAGGCCTTGGGTAGTGGTTACCTTCTGTGCAGGACAGTGGGACCACCAGCCACTTCAGTCTCTTCACAGGCATTTGTCGCCATTGGGGACTACAATGGACATGTTGGCCTGGGTGTTAAGTGCTCAAAGGAAGTAGCCACTGCCATCCGTGGAGCCATCATCCTGGCCAAGCTCTCTATTGTGCCCGTGCGGCGAGGCTACTGGGGAAACAAGATCGGCAAGCCCCACACGGTTCCCTGCAAGGTAGGCTGGGTGGTGGTGACTGGTGGGGTCTTCAGTGGCCGAGGCCAGGCTCACCCTCTGACTCCAACCCTTTCAGGTGACTGGCCGCTGTGGCTCTGTACTGGTGCGGCTCATCCCTGCCCCTAGGGGTACGGGCATTGTCTCGGCCCCTGTGCCCAAGAAGTTGCTGATGATGGCTGGTATTGATGACTGCTACACCTCGGCCAGGGGCTGCACTGCCACCCTGGGCAACTTCGGTAGGTGGCCTACACAAGGGCTGTGACCTCTGAGCTCTGCTCAATCACAATATGGGTGGTTGGTGGCCTATTTTCAGAGAGAGGAAAGCCCTAAAAGCAAAGTAACCTCTCTTCCTAGGAGTGGGACAGCTTCTGCCTACATCTGGAGTCTTGTGTTTTGGGTAAACCCACCAACCCTTTTCCCTTTTTCAGCCAAGGCCACCTTTGATGCCATCTCTAAGACCTACAGCTATCTCACCCCGGATCTCTGGAAGGAGACTGTGTTCACCAAGTCTCCCTATCAGGTACTGCCTGCCCCCACTACCTTGTTAACCAACGCAAATGCAGCGTGTTTGCCTCTACAGCGAAAGCCTTGTCTGTCTTTCTAGGAATTCACTGACCATCTTGTAAAGACCCACACCAGAGTGTCTGTGCAGAGGACCCAGGCTCCAGCTGTGGCCACCACATAATTTTATACAAGAAAAATAAAGTGATGATTTAAGTCTGCTAATAGTTGCCTTTTATTTAGGCTCATCAATGAGTCAAGGTTGAGGGCTGAAGGTGATTTTATTCAGCAAGAAACGGTCATTCGTGTGGGAGGGGACTCAGTGAGCAGCAGCCGCGGCCTCTCTAGCAGCTTTTCTCTCTGCAAGCATCCTCTGCTTCTGTTTTGCCAGGCACTTCCTGGCTGAATAATAGGCTCCTAAGTCGTGATCTGGGAAGAGATGGGAGAGTCATTGGGCCACTTCTGCCATAATGTGTTGTCAAGTACAGTCAAGCATCAGCAAAAAGGGGACCTGGGGCACAGTGATAATTCTCTCACACCCGCAAGGCTTTGGGAAACCATGGCAAGTTCATTGAGAACTGATTATTCCAGTGCCCACAGCTGTTAGGATAGAGGGTTGCCTAGCAAGCAGGAGGGTCAGGCTGAGATGAGGCTCACTCACAACGGTCCTGGTAGGCCTTGGCCACCTGTGCGAACTGCTCCACCTCCTTAGCACAATTCTGCTTGTAGCTCTCACCTTCCCTCTGCTGACAGGCCTTCAGCCTTTCCTGGATAATGTTAACAATTTCTTGGTCAACTTTGCTGAAAGAAAAAGGAACAAAGAAAGATGGTTTACAAAGAATCATTTCTCTGAACCCCAGGAGAGAAGGAAAGCATGGGTTGTCCTCACCCCCTCCACCTCTAAGATCTTGGGCATGATATGGCTGCTGTGCAGGGCTCTTCCCCAGTCAAGGGCAGGACATACTAGTCTCTTCTCCACTGCATTTCTGCTTCAAACATGCACAAGATATCCTTTTCCTTGCACTCGGTGATGTCTGGCACCCGGCGGAACTCCCGGTGGTAGTAGTAATACTTGTTTTTTGCATGCTGCTGCTCTATAAATTCTGCAAAGAGAAGCCCCCAGACTCAGATTACATTGGTTTGGTTAGGGCACGGTTTAGATCAGGGGTCCTCAAACTTTTTAAAAGGGGCCAGTTCACTGTCCCTCAGATGGTTGGAGGGCCGGACTATAGTTTAAAAAAAAACTGAACAAATTCCTATGCACACTGCACATCTTATTTTGAAGTAAAAAAACAAAACAGCAAAAATACCCGCATGTGGCCCGCGGGCCATAGTTTGAGGACGCCTGGTCTAGATGGACTCTGCTAATAAGCCGTAGGAGGGGCAGATTTCCCTCATTCTCAATTACAAAGACTGGCCAGTGGACACCAGTGTAGGCTGGGAAGGGCGACCAGGTTCTAGGTTTTACGGAGCTCCCTGTTACTGTGCCCCCGCCTCACCCCGGCCAAACAACCCTATGGGGCAGGTCCTTATTTACAGATGGGACTGAGACAGGGAAGGCAAACCTGCACCCAGCCTGCCAGCCAACCCCCATCACAGACTCCAGTGTGTAGACAGACTCATAGAGCCACCAGCAGGGGTTCTAGTCCCAGTTTGGCCACCACTCACCTGGCCTAAACTTCCCCATAGGGAAGTTAACAAGTTGGACAGGGAAGAAATAGCAACACAAAGGGAGTAAGACCTTGGGAGTCTGGTTTGCTGACTTTATCCTCCCTAACCAAAGAGCACACCATGCTCACCAAATGTTCAATGAATGAAACTGGTTAAATTCATATGAATGAATGAATTTCCTGGCACTAGTGACAGGACAGAACGTATTCTTGCTGCCCCCCACCCCCTCGGGGATGGCTGAACCACCAACTGGGCAACAACTGTTTTAAACTTGACAGGGAGCAACTTGAGCACACACGGAGGACAAGTCCTAGCACGTCTAGGTTGAGAGGAACTCGGCCATCACCTGGCCACCCAATTATTTTGCAGGCATGCAGAGGGTTAGCAAAGAACCCCTTCATTTCAAAACCCGTTTGCTGACACCTACAGTACACAACGCAGAATGGGAAGCGTGCAGGGAGCCGGGTCTAACAAGCGCCAGGGCACACAGGATTGCGATAGGCAAACTACCCCTAATATTTGGGCAAAGTGGGAGACCAGGATTGCATGGAGAGTCCCCCAAGCGGCGGGAACCGGAGAGCACTGAGGGGTTTTGGAAGGGGGCGTCCCCGAGGCAAGGCCTGGGGGTGTAGTTGGGGGGTCTAAGTAGGCGATGAGGCCCGAAGATCTACGGGTGGGCGCCCCGGATTGCAGCGGGGTGACCAGGTTAGCTCCGTAGTACCGGGGAACTCGGGGAGCAGCGGGGGCCGGGTGGAGCCCGTACCTCTCACGAGGGTCACAGGCCGGTCCACGAGGAGGTCGAAGGCCTTTATCAAATAGGTGACGGGGTTGGGCAGCGAGGTTTGCGGCGCGGGCGCCGGCGTGCGGCGCGGGGGCTCGGGGTACACGTCCTTGTCCCAGCTGTCCGGCATGGCGGCGGCTCCCGGCGGGATCAACCTCGGGCACCCTGTCCCTGCCTCCGCCTCAGCAGCGCGGCCTAGTCCGCCCGCAGCAGAGGACGCCCGAGGGCGGCTGCGCCTGCGCACGGCGGGCGGTGCTCGCGAGGCAACATGGGACTTGCTCTCGACACGCCCACGTTTGGGCTCGGCGACGCCTCACAGCGTGGGCGCCCCCTCGTGGGACTGAAGCGCCAATGCACATGTGGCGCCCTCCCGGGGTTTCTGTGGAGTTTTCCTGCTTACATTCTAAAAATAAGCCCTAGCCCGTTTAGCTCAGAGCGTAGGCCTGTAGACTGAAGAGTCCAGGGTTCGATTCCGGTAAAGGGCACATGCCCGGGTTGCGGGCTCCATCCCCAGTAGGCGGCGTGCAGGAGGCAGCTGATCAATGATTCTCTCTCATCATTAATGTTTCTCTCCCCCCTCCCTTCCTCTCTCTCTAAAATGCAATAAAAATATTTAAAAAGAAATAAATAATAAAAGGAGACTGAATAAGTAAACTATTAAGGCCTGTGCCAAGTGTAGTGAGGAACAAGATGAACACAGCTGGGCTCTCCTGGAGAACTCAGGGCAGTAGAGCAAACAACCAACTACTCGTAAACAAATAACATCAACTCTTCCAGGATGCCTCTTGGATTGCTCGTGTCCTGCCGCCTTCTCTGGGGGGCCTTTCTTGGGGGGCCTGCCTGGGGCAGAGCAGAAGACAGGGCTTGCCCCTGAGAGCCCCCTTTTATAAGGAGAAATGGTTCCTATTTTGGGCACAGGGTGCTCTGGTCCTGTTCTGATGGTTTCATCCTGGTCCTGAGCACTGTTGTGTCCCTGAGGCACCTCTACTGACCAGGGCCCTGCTGGCTCCCCTCTAAGATCTCCACACCTGGCATGGCCCCTGGCCAGCACTAGGGAGGGTGCTGGTCATTTCCTGGCAAAGGCTGGGCCCAGAGACACAGAGCCATCAACTCTATGGACACACAGAATTTGGAATCACAGAAATGCCACCTCTTCCAATCATGAACTCTCGGAAATACACACTGTCAGACCCAAAGAATCATAACATTGGCCTGCAACATTGGACAGAAAAGGGAACCCAATGGAGGCAGGGCTGAGCCTCTGCGTTCGCCATGATGACTTGATAGTGCTGAGGTGAGGACATTCTGCTGCTGCCTGGGAGCAGAGGGACTCAAAGATCATGCACCAGAAGCAGAAAAAGGTAAATGAGAGGGAGGGACCCAAGTAGCTTTGTGGCTCTGTGTCCAACCCTCCTGCCCTTGGCCTGTGTCCCTGGAGCCAGTCCCACCACATTTCCTATAGCACTCAGCACCAATGGCATTCCTTCTGTCCTGAGTCTGCAGCAGTTTCTTCTATGCTTCATTCCCTCAGCGGAAGGGGTTACCCCTTCCCTGTGATTTTATTCCCTTAGGGCTCAGCTCAAAGTACCGTATTTTCCGGCGTATAAGACGACTGGGCGTATAGAAGATTTTTCTGGGTTAAAAAGTCATCTTATACGCCGGAAAATACGGTATTAAAAGTAGTTTTGTGCCCTATCTGGTTTAGCTCAGTGGTTAGAACGTCGGCCCACCGACTAAAGGGTCATAGGTTCGATTCCAGTCAAGGTTGCAGGTTCCTGTCCTTGGCCCCAGTGGGTGTGGGAGACAACCCATCCATGTGTCTCTCTCACATCAATGTTTCTCTCTCTGTCTCTCCCCTTCCCTTCCACTCTCTCTAAAAATCAATGGGAAAAATATCCTCTGGTGAGTAGCATTGTAATTAGAAACCAACAAAAACAAAGAGTTGTGATATTTTTGTAGCACAGGATCTTAGCACTAAGTGATGCAAAATCCTAGACCCTCAGAATCATCTTAGGCCAATAAAACTCCGGTTCTGCAGCTACAGGACTTTATAACCATAGAATCTTTGTATCAAAAATAAGAGCTTTCAATACCCCTTTCATTAGAAACTTCAGCCCATAAAAGTATCTAAAAGTTCTTGGATTACAGCTATTACAGTTAAGGGATCCTGATATTGAACCAGGGCCCTGGGGACCCTGTGGGCACAGAGTCAGTCCTCCCCATCTCCCTGCAGCTCAGGCTCACAGTACTCAGGACAGGATGCCTCAATGCCAGCAACCTGAACTCAGACCCGCATCTCCAGCAGCTGCACGAGAAGCCCCCGGGTGATTTTCTTCTGCCTCCCACCAGGCCAAGTTGTTCCTGGGAGCAAGTCTCACAAGAAAGAAAGCAAAGTGGGCGTGACCCGTTCCCAGGGCCTTTGAGGAAAGGAGTGCCAGCCTTGGCTCCAAGTGTCCCCATGCCCATTTGATGTCCCCCCATCGCTCCGCCCAGGCCAAGCCCGCTCCTGGCACTAGAGCCCATACCCGCCACGGGAGATGACCAAGCTCTCCTGCCAGGGGCTAAATCTGGGATCTGGCTGTTGTGTGTCCTGGCCCTGCCACTCGACCTCCAGCACCTGACAGGGAGGCCCCTTTCTTTCCTGACCTGCGGGGAACAGCGGCCATGGTCAGTAGGCTGGGGGGCTGGAGCTGGACCAAGCCAGCTTCCTGGGAAGGGGCAGGTGGGCGTTAGGAGCCTCCCCCAGCAGGGATAGTCCTTGGGCCTGTAAAGGAGTAGGGGATTGGAGAGGATCGCAGGGGCCAGAACGTGGACTGCCAGGCCTAGAACAGGCAGCAGCCCCCTGTCTCTGTAACCCTCGCCACAATGTGGGCCTACCTCTCCAGGACCCAGCCAGGCTGAGCCCACTGAGGCAGAAAACCTGTGGGTGAGGAGGACTTGCTGCTAACTCCATTCGTAAGACACTGCCCCTGGGCCAGCCTTCCCCTCCTTTACTGCAGACAGATGGAGGCACTGAAGACCACCGAGCGTCAATCTGGGGTCTCTAGCTCCTTTCTCTGGGTTGGGACTATCCAACCATTTTCACCCGAGTGACCCCAGCTCTGGCCTCCATCTGCTCTTGTCCTCAGTCCCACCGGAAGTTCTCTGCCCCTCGGCATGGACACCTGGGCTTCCTGCCCCACAAGAGGAGCCGCCGGCACCGGGGCAAGGTGAAGACATGGCCTCGGGATGACCCCAGCCAGCCTGTGCACCTCACAGCTTTCCTGGGTTACAAGGCCGGCATGACACACACGCTGCGGGAGGTGCACCGGCCAGGGCTCAGTGAGTGGCCACAGAGGGAGCCCGGGGCGGGGGGATTTGGACAGAGTACCTCTGACTGCCAGGAGATTGGGAGAAACTTCCAAATGCTAGAGATCAGGGCTGGACTTCAAAAGGGGAAGTGACTCCAGGAAGGGCAAGGCCCTGCCTGTGGGAATGGCAGTCCCTTGAGGTGGGTTCTGTCATTGCCCCCAGTTCACAGATGAGGAAATGGGGTGGTTATCAGACTTGCCAGTGGCCCAGTTAGTAAGTGGAGGAGCTAGGCGTCAAAGGCAAGCACCCGACTATATTTATTGTTTTGGGCTCATTAGAATTCACATGTGGTTGTAAGAAACAAGACAGAGAGATTCTATGTGCCCCTCACCTAGTCTCCCCCAATGAAAAGCTATATGTCACAGCAGGATGCTTGTTGACCCATGTTTCCCCAGTTGTGTTTGTGTGTGCACATGTGTATTTAGTTCTTTCTATACAGCTCTGTCATGTGTACATGTGTGTACCACCCGCCTCGGAATATTCCACCCCACATGGGTCTCCCTGGTGCCCTTTTATAGCCACAGCTACCCCCTCCCCCAACCTTTTGGCAGCCACTCACCTGTTTTTTTTTTTTTGTTTTTTCCCCTCTCTCTCTCTGTCTCTCTCTCTCTCTATATTTATATATATATATATATTTTTTCTTTTAGTCCTTTTATCTTTTTTAAAAATTATTGATTGAAAGAGAGAGGGAAAGAAACTGATGTGAGAAAGAAACATCGATCAGTTGCCTCCCACACATGACCGACTTGGGATCGAACCCGCAACCTGGGTGTATGCTCTGATCAGGAATTGCACCTGTCATCTTCTGGCATACAGGACAGTGCTCAACCAATTGAGCCACATCAGCCAGGGTTCTCCTAAATGTGTGTGTGTGTGTGTGTATACATATATATTTTAAATAAAAATATTTTTATTGATTTTAGAGAGAGAAGGGAGAGGGACAGAGAGAAACTTGATGTGAGAAATATCGATCAACTTCCTTCTGCATGCCCCATACTGGGGATTTAGACCATAACCTGGGCATGTGCCCTGACTGGGAATTAAACCGGCAACCTTTTGGTATATGGGACGATGTACTCAACCAACTGAGCCACACCGGCCAGGCTCCCAATATATTTTTTAAACAAAGAACTTCTTTTACTTTGTAATAGCCTCAGTAATAACATCTATAAAATCATGGGTTCTGACAAGTTACAGGTTTTTTTCCTAGAACTCATCAACATACATTTGTAACTATTAAAATAAAAAAATGATCATTTGCCGTGGCCGGTTTGGCTCAGTGGGTAGAGCATTCGCCTGAGGACTCAAGGGTCCCGGGTTCGATTCCGGTCAAGGGCATGTGCCTTGGTTGCGGGCACATACCCAGTAGGGGGTGTGCAGGAGGCAGCTGATCGATGTTTCTCTCTCATCGATGTTTCTGGCTCTCTATCCCTCTCCCTTAATTTGTGCCCCACTAAAGGAGACCTAACCCCATCCTTTGGGGGATGCTGCCATGGCTGTTGCTCTCCTAGCCAACTTCCAGATGGTCTGGTGGGGAAACTGAGGCAGGAAGCAGGTCCGGCCTTGCCTGAGATCGCAGAGTCAGAGCTCACATGGACCACCTGTGGGGCCCTGACCAGCAGCTGCTCCATGCCAAGGCAGAGAGGGAGAGAAGGGGCGGGAGCAGGCAGGCTGAGGGCAGGAGGTCAGCGAGGGCTCTGGTTGGGAGGGTCTCTGTACCCAGCAGCCCTGGGGCTGTGGTGCTCCGTCCTCCCTCAGGCAGGAGGGGCTGCAGTTGTTCCTCCACTCTGTCCCCTCACCCATGGGCTCTGGAAGCTCTCCTCCAAGCCTGTCTCTGGGTCTCATCCAGAAATTTCCAAGCGGGAGGAGGTGGAGGCTGTGACGATTGTGGAGACGCCACCTCTTGTGGTGGTGGGTGTCGTGGGCTACGTGGCCACCCCTCGCGGCCTGCGGAGCTTCAAGACCATCTTTGCAGAGCACCTCAGTGATGAGTGTCGCCGGCGCTTCTACAAGGACTGGTGAGGGCCCTCCGGGCGACCCTGTGTGGGCTGGTGGGGGTGGGGGGGCCCTTCGCTCCCCATCCCTGTGTTGGAATGATGGGGGTGGGCAGGAGGAGAAGTGTCAACAGTATGTGAAAGGCAGGAAAGTGTGTGTGTGTGTGTGTGTGTGTATGTGTGTGTGTGTGTGTGTGAAAGGATGCCTTCAATTCAGTAAAAGATGGGTATTAGGAGTCTTGAGAGGAAATTGGGATAAAGGGAAAAGAGGAAGCAGGTATTCTAATCCTCAGGGTTAATTAAGGGACTAACTGGATGAAATGTCAGAGTGGGCTCCGAGCTTCCTAGCAGCCAGGGTGAAAAGGGAAACAGCCAACTGACAAGCTCTTCTCATTAGAAAGAAAGGCATTCTCAGGCCTCAGTCTTCCCTGGTACAAGTCAAGCTCCCCTCCCCCACACCTGAGGCACCTCACAGGCACACCCCTCCTTATGTAGGCACAGCCCAGCCCTGGCCCTCTATGGGCCCTAGAGTCAGAGCAGGCCCTGTGACCATACAGCCTAAGAGGCCACTCCCAGGTCAGCCCCTTAACCCCACCCCTCACCTTTAGGCGTGCCACAGACACCATCCAATGGAAACGGGAGTGGTCCCTGCATCTTGGGGCTGCTGTGAGGATTAGATGGACAAAGTGGGTCAAGGGTTCAAGAGAGAAATGGCTTGGCATATGCCATCTGGTCTTGTTTTCTCTATTTTTATTGTTTTCAACTTGCCTCTCATCCAGGGACTTTGACTTTGTGAGCCTTGGCTTCTTCATCTGTAGAATAGGGGTTATGGTGTCTATCAACCAGAGTTCCAGTGAGGGTTAGGAACAGCGTGCAGTACAGCTGTTTGCTTCTGAAGTGAGGTCAGCAGCCATATCGGTGTGGGCAGGTGGCCAGCATGCCCCTTTCCCAAGCTCCCGCACATCTGGCACTCACCCGCAGGCCCTAGGAGGCAGGGAGAAGGCCTAGCTTACAGAAGGGAGGGACCGTCTGTGCTTAAAGGGATTCCAGGGAGGTCCTGGCAGTGGCCTCCCCCAGGAAGCAAAGGTGGAAGGAAAGGGGACATTTACTGTTCTAAGACCCATGTTTGGTGGGTGGCAGGTGGGCAGGGCCCAGGGAACCACCCAGCTGGCCCCTTTGAGCACCCTCTGTGCATGGCTCAGGCACAAGAGCAAGAAGAAAGCCTTCACCAAGGCCTGTAAGAGGTGGCGTGACGCCGATGGCAAAAAACAGCTCCAGAAAGACTTTGCCGCCATGAAGAAGTACTGCAAGGTCATTCGGGTCATCGTCCACACCCAGGTCAGCCCCTTAACCTCAGCCCACACCCAGCCGGCCAGGTCACCGCTGGGCTCCCCTCCCCCACCCCAGCTCCAGGAGCCCTGGCAAATGTCAGCCTAAAAATACCGTGAGTCCTGGGCACAGGACCAAAGGGTTGGCTGTCTGTAGCTCCAGGGATGAAATGCCGGGTGCCAGTGCGCTCTGAGGACTATGGGCATTGCCCATGCCCGGTGGTCAACCAAGGTCCTGAAATGCCCCAAAGGGCTTGGGCCTCCTGCCAAATGCCCGGGTAGAAGGCCAGCTGCCTCCCTGTGGTTCTGCTATAAGCGTGTGTGTGCATCCACATTTGTACATGGCGTCTGGCTTGATGTGGGCTGACAGATTACCCTCTGGCTTATTCTGGAACATTCCTTGGTGTCTAATCCTCATGGGAGCCTTTCATAGGCCCTGAGCAGGGGTACTCCCTCCCTACCCCCCACCCCTGCCCAGTTACTCTCACCCTTGCAGTTCCTAGTTACCTGTGTTATTGGTTAACGTCCATCTCCCTTGAGCTCCTTGGGGGTAGGGGCCGCGCTGCCTGTTCAGTGCTGTGTCGCCAGAACCCGCCAAGGGCCTTGTATGCAGTAGGTGTTCCATAAGTACTCATTGCTGAGCACTCTGCTGCGACCCCACCGTGTTCCTGCTTCCACCTGTGCGTCCCCGCCTGCTTCCAGCCTGTGCCTCACAGAGCAGCACCAGAGATGTTTACAAATACGAATTAGATTGCATTAGACCCCACACCTGGGGATAAAACTCAAGTTCCTCCCTACAAGACCTGCCCGGCAGGACGCTGTTCCTGTCTGACTCCTTGCTCCCCATGGTCTAGACCAGTGATGGCGAACCTATGACACGCGTGTCAGCACTGACACGCGTAGCCATTTCTGATGACACGCGGCCGCTGAGGTGGCCGCATGCCGAGGATGAAACATTTGCTGCTCCTGAGGATGAAACATCTGCGAAATAATGTTTTTTCCTCAAAGTGACACACTACCCGAGTTATGCTCAGTTTTTTGGCGAAGTTTGACACACCAAGCTCTAAAGGTTGCCCATCACTGGTCTAGACACACTGGTTTCCGTGCTGTCCTCCCAGTTCCTCAGGATCTTCCCTGTCGCAGGGCCACAGCACATGTGGTTCCCTCTATCCCAGAAGCCTCAGATGTTCACCTAGTGGCTCCTTCTTATTACTGGTGTCACCTCCTCAGAGAAGCCCTCCAGGACCACCCCATGTGCAGTGACTATTCCCTCCCCCCCCAATAGTCCACCAGAACACTTAGCCCTCTCCAGGATACTTGGCTTCTGTTTCCCAACTAGATGGTGGCTCTGTGAGGACCAGGACCCTGTCTGCCGCATTCTATGCTGCACCCCAGTGCCCAGCACAGGACATGGCACGTAGCCAGATCAGGCACGGGAACATCTACTGAATGAATGCAGGCATGCCACCCTGCCGGGGGTCACAGGCAGTCACGCGGTGTCAGTAAAGGCGGTTTTGACCCCATGGGGACTCACCGGCACGCTGTGTCCCGCAGATGAAGCTGCTGCCCTTCCGGCAGAAGAAGGCCCACATCATGGAGATCCAGCTGAACGGCGGCACAGTGGCCGAGAAGGTGGCCTGGGCCCAGGCCCGGCTGGAGAAGCAGGTGCCGGTGCACAGCGTGTTCAGTCAGAGCGAGGTCATTGATGTCATCGCTGTCACCAAGGGCCGGGGCATCAAAGGTAGGGCCGGGCAGGGATGGCAGCTCCTGGAAGGCTGCCTGGAGGGGATGGGGCCAGACTGGCCTCAGCCACCAGCCCCTCCCACCTGCAGGGGTCACGAGCCGCTGGCACACCAAGAAGCTGCCTCGGAAGACCCACAAGGGGCTTCGAAAAGTGGCCTGCATTGGCGCCTGGCACCCCGCCCGAGTGGGCTGCTCTATCGCCCGGGCTGGGCAGAAGGGCTACCACCATCGCACGGAGCTCAACAAGAAGGTGTGTCCCGAGTCCTGGTGAGGGGGGACGTGGTGACCAGACCCCAGCCGGTGGGGTACATGACCCAGACACTGCCCGTTCCCCAAAGGCTCTGATACGCACCCACCAGTGCCGGGGTTTAAGCCTGCATCTGAGGGGTGTGGACATACTGCTGGCCCCAGAGGTCACCTGCTGCCCTCAATGTGCCCTGTCCTCCTGGCAGATCTACCGCATTGGCCGGGGGTTCCACAAAGAGGATGGGAAGCTGGTTAAGAATAACGCGTCCACCAGCTACGACTTGACTGACAAGTCCATCACGCCGCTGGTGAGGTTGGGCAGCCAGTTTGGCTGAGGGGGCCTGGTGAGCATGTGTGGGGTAGGTGTGTGGGGTGCTGTGATGCCCCAAGAGCTCAGGCCCCACCAAACCCCTTCCTTCCCGCACTCTCTGAGCCTCCTCTGCAGATAGCTTATACTCCAACTGCTGTCACGGGGGCAGCGGGCAGCGGTTCTGACTGTGGCCTTGGGGACAGGCTCCCTGGGTTTGAACTCCAGCTGCAGTCTGTGCTGGAGCAGGTGACTCCACCCTTCCGAGCCTCAGTTTCCCCCTGAATAAATGCAGATTGTGAAATGATATACTGTGGGAGGAGACCTAGGGTGTGGCTCAGAGGCTGCTTTGATCAGTGATAGAGGGTGTCATTCTTGGCCAGGGGCCAGCTCTGGCTCCTTCCAATTACAGCTGAGCACGGGAGTTTGGAAGATCCTGGAAGGCTGCCTGGAGGGGATGGGGCCAGCTACCCCCTAACTCAATCTGGATCCTGACCCACCTCCCCACAGGGTGGCTTCCCTCACTATGGGGAAGTCAACAACGACTTCGTCATGCTGAAGGGTTGCATCGCGGGAACCAAGAAGCGGGTCATCACACTGAGGAAGGTCAGGGCAGGCAGTCGGTTGGGAGCGGGAGGGGGGCAGGGGGGTGCGGGGGGGGGCGCGGGGAGCAGGAGCCCCATGGGCTTTGCGAGGGGGGGGATGGCTGGCCTGCCCTGTCCTCCAGCCTGTTCAGAAGAGGGGCAGTGGATAGGGAGAGCAAAAAGAAAGGGGTTCTGACAGGAGATGGGTGGGTGGATGGGGGGTGACTGGAGGGGGTGGGAACCTCCGTCTTGAGGCTCTCCTTTCCCACGGATCCCCAGTCCCTCCTGGTGCACCACAGCCGCCGGGCCCTGGAGAATATTGAACTCAAGTTCATAGACACCACCTCCAAGTTTGGACATGGCCGCTTCCAGACAGCCCAAGAGAAAAGGGTCTTCATGGTGAGTGCCCCCATCTCCCTCCTCTGGGGCTCAGACCTCACATTCTATGAGAGTGGGGAAGCTGGAGCAGATTGGGGTGGCAGGATGCCCCCTGCCCTCATCCATAGGAGCGGGCTTTTAGGAGTCTAGCCCTGGGCACTAATTCTTGCTGGAAAAGAAGGTAGGGGAGGGACTACCATGGGAGGTGCCGGCAGAGCCGGCTCTGGGTGACTCAGGCAGCTGGCCAGGGGCAGTATTCTGAGCCAGACCCCAGTGATAAACGCTTCTCTGGCCCCCCACTCTCACAGGGTCCCCAAAAGAAGCATCTTGATAAAGAAAAGCCGGAGACCTCGGGAGACTTGTAGGCGTCTTGGGATGGAAGGAGCCTGAAAGAAGCGCGCGAGACCCCGCCTGTCCCCCTTGTCTAATAAAGGCTGGAGGCACCTCTTCCCCGGCGTCTGAATTGAGGGCGTGGAAAGGCCGGTGAGGGCCTGTGGCACGGGGCTCAGCGCCGGGGCGGAGAGAGCACACCCCAAACCCAGCGCAGCTCGGCGGCGCCCCCTGGCGCTGGCCCGCGGGAACGCAGCACAGGAGCGGTCCTCAGGACGCGTCGATGGGCAGGGCCTGCTGGGAAGGCTGGAGGGGGCGGGTTCTCGGGAGGGGGCGGGCCTCCGGGAGGAGGAACCCAGAACTCTGGTCCGATTGGTTCCCGGGAAGGGGCGGATCCCCCGGAGGCGGGCCTCGCGGCGTCCCTGGACGTGATTGGTCTCCTGGAGGGGGCGGGGTCTCGGGCGCGGGGCTGGGTGCAGGCTCGCGGTCGGTGTCCTCAGACCCAAGTGAAGCGAGCAACGTTGGTGCAGCGGTCTGGTCGGCGCCATGTCGTTCTGCAGCTTCTCTGGGGGCGAGGTTTTCCAGAAGCACTTTGATCCGGGTACAACCTCTGACCTCCTGGCAGAGCAGCGGGGCGGGGGCGCGCATTAGAGGGGCCGTCGCTGCCCTCGGATGGTGATGGAGCCCTGGAGTCCCGGGAATGGGGCGGCGAGTGGGACCGCGCGGGGAGGAGCGCGTGTAGATAAAGGGGATCACGGAGGAGGGAGGAATCTGGGGGGCTCGGAGAGTAGGGGTGCCTGAGGGGAGGAGGACATTAGAGGGGTTCACTCTCCTCGAGGAGGAAAGCCTTTGAATGTGAACGTGGCCGTTTGCGGGGGAATCAGTGGGGTCAGGGTACATGGGGTGGTGGGGCTCCGGGTCAGGATCTGGACTTCAGAGGGACGCGGTGGAAGAGGGTCTTGTCCAGGGGCCGTGGCTGCTCCCTCTCTCTGAGGTTACCCCCGCCCTTTCCCCGTCCCCGTTTCCTGGGACCCGCGAGGTGAGCCAGAAGCACAGAACGTCCCCGAATGTGTTGGCCTTGGTGCCTCCCCGACCTGCCCGGCCCGGGTTGGGTAACCAGGAGTGGCCAGTGTAGTGAAGTTTGACCGGACAGCCTGGGCGGGGTGCGGGGAGTGGGTCTGGGAGTGGTTTGTGGCATGGCCAGCCCTCAGCACTGGCTCCAGGCTCTGAGAAGCCCTGCTGGGCCCCCTTCTGGGCTGTGCTGCTTGGTAATGGACTAATTTGGTAAAAACGTGCCATAGGCAAGACTAGGGCAGCAACTTACTTGGGGTGGAATCTGTTGGGTATCAGCTCTCCAGAGGACTAGGCTCTGACACTGAGCACCTATGGATATCTGCTGTGACAGAGGACCCTCTGGGCAAAGCCATTCCCTGAAACCCTCTGGCTCTGGGACCCTCAGGCTGCTCTGCCACGCCAGTAACTGCAGCAGCTCCTGGTTCCTCTTTGCTTCCTCCTGCAGTTACTGGTAAAGGCTGAGTAGTTCAGGGACTCCAAGGGAGACTGTCCCTGGGCCAGGAAGTGGGTAAGGGATACCTGCTTCCTGTTCTGCAAGTCAGCTCCTCCCCCCACTCCCCCCATCAAAGGGCTCTTTTGAGGATAGGTTTAAACCTGTTCTCCCCGGCCCCCTGTCTGGCCTGGAGGCCTTTTCTCTGGAGCCATTCTCTTTGGACAGGGAGAGCCAGCCAGTGGCTGTGGCTGGGAGTCTAGCTCAAGGCTTCGCTGAGCAACAGGACAGCCTCTTGGGAAGGGAAGGGGGCTGGGTGGTGCTGGCCATGTCATACCCTCCCCTGTGTGGGGCCTGTGAAGGGTGAGTGCTGTGTCCTCATCGGACTTCCTGGGTTTCTTCCTGGTTGCACACCCTCTAGCTGAGTGGTTTGCATCACTGAGCTTCAGGTTCCTCATTGTACAATGGATACGTCTGTATCACAGGGCTGTTGAGAAGAGTCGATGAAATAAGAGTGAAAAATGACTCTCTTGGTCTCTGGCACATATTAAGAACCACTAAATGTGCCCTAGCCGGGTTGACTCAGTGGATAGAGCGTTGGCCTGCAGACTGAAAGGTCCCAGGTTCGATTCCGGTCAAGGGCACATGCCTGGGTTGCGGGCTCGATCCCCAGTAGGAGGTGTGAAGGAGGCAGCCGCTCAATGATTCTCTCTCATCACTGATGTTTCTATCTCTCTCTCCCTCTCCCTTCTTCTCTGAAATCAATAAAAACACAAACAAACAAACAACCTACCTCCTTAAAAAAAAAAAAGAACCACTAAATGTGAACTCAGTGGTGTGTCTTCCCCAATTCCCAGGTGGGGGTGTGGGGAGGGTGTGCATCTCACTCTGCGATCGGGGAGGGGAGAGTGCTACGTTTTACTGGGTCAGGGATTTGGGAGCTCACCCCAAAGAGGCTGGAGGCAGCGTCTTTGCGTCTGCCTCTCCTCCTGCCTCCAGGTGTCTACGTGTGCGCCAAGTGTGGCTACGAGCTCTTCTCCAGCCGCTCAAAGTATGCGCACTCATCCCCATGGCCAGCCTTCACGGAGACTATCCATGCTGACAGTGTGGCCAAGCGCCCAGAGCACAACCGGCCTGAAGCCTTAAAGGTGAGTGGTAGCAGTAGGGGATGGGAAGGGGGGTGTTGGCCACCCCTTCCTTCCTTCTGCTCCCCCTGCAGCTCTAGGGGCTTAGAGTCTGTCTATCCCAACCTCCTGCCTCGGCCAGGGAAGCTGCCACCCCAAACTTTGAGACAGGCTGGGGTCTTGGTGGGAACAGGGAAATAGGACGACTTTCCTGCGCAGGCTCCAGGATGGAGGTCAACCTCTCCCGCCATCAGTTACCTTGGAAATGGGCACGGGGAGGACATCGCCCGCTGGTGGCAGGTGGGGCCATTGCTGTGGCTGTTTTGTGGCCGGAAGCTCACGTGGCTGTTTTGGTGCTCTTCCCAGGTCTCCTGTGGCAAGTGTGGCAACGGATTGGGCCATGAGTTCCTGAACGATGGCCCCAAGAAGGGGCAGTCACGCTTCTGAATATTCAGCAGCTCACTGAAGTTTGTCCCTAACGGTGAGTTTGCCATCAGGCAGCTGGGTATAGGCCTGTCATACGTTTCAGAGGCTCTTGGCAGGAGGCATACTCTTCTCATCCACTTACAGTGACAGCTGCAGGGCTTCCCACGGCCACCCCAAAAGACAGCTGCAGGACAGCGACAGAGGCGCAGATGTCCTGCCTCCTGTGCCTGGTTGATCACATGTATCCACAAAAGGGACACCTGAGGGTGAATGAGGCAAAGGATTTTCTCCTGAGATCTGGCTCTTCCCCCTGACTAGAGTGGGAGGCAGGGCTGGGCGGAGGCTGAGGGTCAAGGCTGTGCACCTGAGGCCTGGCACGTAGTAATAGCTCATATAGGCACTTCTGTTGGCAGTATTCTTATTGTTCGTAGTTTGTTTTGGGGAATTGTATTTCATTTTCCTGCATTTTATCTGAGCTCAGCCTCCTCTCTGGTCTTTGCTCTCCTAGTCACACAAATCACCTCATGTCTGTTTGCATACCCAGCCATCCTCGGGACTCCTCCCAAAACTTTGTAGCTCAAATCCCAGTACCTTATTTGCCACCTGCGAGACTGTGGCCAGTCCCTAGTCTGTTTCATCCTCTGTAAAATGGCGCTGCTGACAGCACCTGCTTGCTGCATCATTGAGGTTAAACTAGGGTCTCCGTAGGGGCTGGTGCATGATAAGGTGCGAAGATGCTTTTGTCCTTTGGTAATAATTTATCCTCTGTCTGCATGCAGGAAGAAGAGGCTCTAGGTTGTGATGGGGCACACAGACTCCCCTAAGCTGGGTGTCTGGGTCCTCTTAGCTCCCCTGGCTTGCAGGCTGGAGTGGAGGGTGTTAGTGCAGGGGATAGTATCTGAAACATAATTGAGCAAGGATTGTTTTTTCTCCCCCCTCCTTCCTTTCTTTCAGACAAAGAAACTTCTGCCTCCCAGGGGAAGTAGGTGGGCAGCCCTCAGCCACCCCAGATGGCCACTGCAAGGTGGCCACTCTCTGGCCACCCTTACTTGGAATCGAAGCCTTGGACATTCAAACAGGGAAGGGGGTGGCTGAAACATCAGGAAGGCTCCCAAGGCCTTGACTCTGCACTGGTTCTCCTTCGGAAAAGTACTGGTTTGCCACCTATGGCCCATATCCTGCTGCCGGGATGGGCCTGCAGGGCCCGGTGTCAGCTCCTCTTGGCCTCAGGGAGGTGGGTTCTAGGCTTGGCTCATCTGTGAATGACACGGCACCCCACCTTTACTTCTTCTCAGCCCACTGCCCCTTCCTGCCCGTGGGGCCCAAATCTGAGATGGACTCTGGCCTTCACCAAGGCTGGTGCCCGTCTCCTGAAGCCGTGCCAGGGACAAAGGCGGCCCCAGCCAGCTGCTCCAGCCTCAGTCACTGCATGATTCACTCTGGTTAAACCCTTCCAGGCAGCCAGAGCGTTGAAGATCTGTGACCTGTGGTGGGAGTGGGATGAGGGGACAGACCTTTGGTCTCCCAGATACAGGAGGAGAAATTCTGAACCGTGTTTCACAATCTGTGTGGCTGTTGCTTGCCTCACTTGGGCTGAGGAAAGCATGTATTGCTCCATTACCTTGACTGCCCAAAGTTGGGGGTCCTGGAGCTCACAGCCTACAGTCCACACATTTCCAGGGCACAGTGGCCACGCTTCATTGCACATGCACTGAAGTTCTTGCCATCTGGGAGGGTGGGTGATGCTGAAACCCTCCTTCCCATCTTGAATTCTCTCTGGAACCATTAGGGGATGAATAAACAAATGAAACCCAGGCCTGCTCTGTTTATTAACAGCATCAGAGATGCCAGAGTACAAGGGTCAGGCTTTGCACAATTGTTTCATTTGCTCCACAAATATTTATTGAGCATCTGCTTCATGCCAGGTTCTAGCCTTGGTGCTGCGGATGCAGGCGTGTGCAAGACAAACGGGGTCCTCAAGGTCTTATGGCATAGTTGAGGAGACAGTAAATTTATGTCATGACGAGAAGGGCTGTGAGCAACTACAGCAGAGTAATGATGCTAGGATGTGTGGAGGGGGTGATCAGAGGACTGTGCTTTCCTCCAGTGGTCAGGGAGGAGGGGTCATCTCGACGCAGCAGTGACAGACGAGGGAAGCAAGGAGAGCTTCCCAGGCAGAGGCACAGCGTGTGCTAAGGCACTGAGATGGCAGTGAACGTGGCATGTCCCAGGCCTTGTAGGGGGAGGTGCAAAATGTGACCTATGAGGAGGTGTGCTATACCAGTGGTCGGCAAACTGCGGCTTGTGAGCCACATGCAGCTCATTGGCCCCTTGAGTGTGGCTCTTCCACAAAATACCACGTGCGGGCGCGCGCGTACAGTGTGATTGAAACTTCGTGGCCCATGCACAGAAGTCGGTTTTTGGCTCTCAAAAGAAATTTCAATCGTTGTACTGTTGATATTTGGCTCTGTTGACTAAGGAGTTTGCCGACCACTGTGCTATACTCCAAAAGAACTACATGATTTTTGCAGTTTATATTGACAAGACTGGGGAAAGTGGGAATAAATATTAAGGGGAGGGATAATGGTAGAATGAACATAAAGTTGGATGAGGCTGAATTTATTGATAGGGGCTCACTGAGCAGATTCTAAATTTAATGTTGAGGTTAGAAAGGGTTTAATAGTTTGTTTAGTTGGCTGACATGGACCTAAAAGTGGCCCACACTAAATGGAGTTGAAATGCCAGACCTGCCTTAGTCCACTTTAGAGAAAGGGATCCAAAGGCCTAGGGCGAGTGGAATGTCATTTAAGACCTGCCCTGGGAATGTCCAGATGACACACCTGTCACCACCATTGCCAGGGAAGCCCCAGCATCCCAGAAGAGCTCTGTGATCACTCGTCTTACATGAGAACTGCTGCCATGGAATGGGGAAACCTAAATGCAGTGGGGGACATTGGATCCTGACATGTCAGGGTCCAAGTGGAGGCACTTTTAATGGCCAAAGCCAAGGTGGGCGTGGTTATCCTAATAGACAGCAGAGTCAAAGCAGCGATCAGAGTCGACTCTTATTGATTTATGGCACTGGCTAGTTGATCATGATGTCCCTAGAAGTGAAATAGATGGGAAGTCTACTGAATTCTTACTTGATCTGTATAAGCAGAAGAATTCTAGGTCAAGAGAACAAAAGTCTAACTTGAATCATAAAAACAGTCATGACCTCTCAATTCCCAGACTTCAGACAGTTTACACACCCAGAACTCCCAGAATGAAGGGGAGGTCGGGACCCCTTAAGGAAGAACTCTGCCAAAATGTATCCATTAAATTTTCTATCAGCTGAAATTTCCTAAAGGGACTTAGACCTGCAGCCTTTTATCAGAGTGCCTGTGTGGGGAAAAGGAAATAATCAGACATTTTGGGGACTCTGGACACTGGATCTAAACTGATACCATCCAGTCCTGGCTGGGTAACTCAGTGGGTTAGAGCATCATCCCAATATGTCAAGGTTGTGGGTTCGATTTCCAGTCAGGGCACATACAAGAATCAGCCAATAAATGCATAAATAAGTGGAACAACAAGTCTCTCTCTCATCCTACCTAATAAAATGGTAATATGTAAATTACCATCACTCCGCTACACCCACGATTGGGCCAGCAGGAGGCGCAGGGGGCGGGACTTGGGGTGGCCGGGGTGGCCGATTGGGCCGGTGGGACGCTGAGCTCAGCATCTGCACCATGGCTGTGCTGCGGCACAGAAGGGGCCTCTGGGGCAGCAAACCCACGTCCTGCTGCATTCCATCGAAAGCGGGGAGTGAAAGCGGGGGAGCTGGCTGTCTGTCCGCTCCGCCACCAGGCCTTTCGAAAGCCTTCACCGCGCCGGAGGCTTTCAAAAGGCCTGGTGCACCAGCGGATAGACAGCCAGCTCCCCCGCGATCGAAAGCCAAAGCAGGGGAGCTGTCTGTCTGTCTGCTCTGGCTTTGCGGGACAGTGGGTATGGCCTGGATGGCAGGTTAGGCCTAGGGGACCCTACACGTGCATGATTTAATCATGCACTGGGCCTCTAGTCTATGTATATAAAAGCCTAAGCAACTATGATGACCGGACGACCGGCAGGGAACTATGATGCGCACTGACCACCAGGGGGCAGATGCTCAATCCAGGAGCTGCCCCCTGGTGGTCAGTGCGCTCCACAGCCAACCTCCCAGGGCTGGCCAACCTCCTGGAGTCTCTCCTCCCCCAGCTGAACGGCCCTGGATTGGGACTGGGCAAGACGGCCCCAATCAGCCCCGATTGCCAGTCAGGCCAAGGGACCCCACCTGTGCATGAATTCGTGCACTGGGCCTCTAGTCAATAAATAAAAAATAAACTGATACCATCCAGGAGACACATTACTGTGTCAGGGAGAGTAGGGGCTTGTGGAGGTCAGGTGGTCAATGAAATTTTAGCTCAGACCCATTTCACAGGGGGTCTCCACACCCATCCTGTGGTCATTTCCCCAGTTCTTTTTTTAAAAAAAATATTTTTATTGATTTCAAAGAGGAAGGGAGAGGGAGAAAGAGTGATGAGAATGAGGGAGAATCATTGATTGGTGCCTCCTGCATGCCCCCTACTGGGGATTGAGCCCACAACTGCGGCATGTGCCCTTGACCATAATCGAACCCCGGACCCTGCAGTCTGCAGGCTGACACTCTAACCACTGAGCAAAACTGGCTAGGGCTATTTCCCCAGTTCTTTTTTTTTTTTTTTTAATATTTTATTGATTTTCCACAGAGAGGAAGGGAGAGGGATAGAGAGCTAGAAACATCGATGAGAGAGAAACATCGACCAGCTGCCTCCTGCACACCCCACACCAGGGATGCGCCCGCAGCCAATGTACATGCCCTTGACCGGAATCGAACCTGGGACCCTTCAGTCCGCAGACCGACGCTCTATCCACTGAGCCAAACCGGTTTCGGCCAGTTCTTTTTTAAAAAAATATATTTTATTGATTTTTTATAGAGAGGAAGAGAGAGGGATAGAGAGCTAGAAACATCGATCAGCTGCCTCTTGCACACCCCCTACTGGGGATGTGCCCGCAACCAAGGTATATGCCCTTGACCGGAATCGAACCAGGGACCCTTGAGTCCGCAGGCCGACGCTCTATCCACTGAGCCAAACCAGTTTCGGCAATTTCCCCAGTTCTTTTTTTTTTTTTTTTTTTTTTAAATATATTTTATTGATTTTTCACAGAGAGAAAGGGAGAGGAATAGAGAGCTAGAAACATCGATGAGAGAGATACATCGACCAGCTGCCTCCTGCACACGCCCCACCGGGTATGTGCCCGCAACCAAGATACATGCCCTTGACCACCGGAATCGAACCTGGGACCTTTCAGTCCGCAGACCGACGCTCTATCCACTGAGCCAAACCGGTTTCGGCATTTCCCCAGTTCTTAATGCATAATTGGAATAGACACACTCCAGCTGGGAGCACTCCCACTTGGGGAAGAGGGAGAAGCTACCTCACCTCCCTCCCCCATAGGTCTGAGGGCAAAGATAGTGAGGTAGGAGAACAGTGGGGACTCCCCATTAAGCCTGCTCAATCCTCAAAGATTGGACGCTTCCCTCCCTCAACCTCCAGTCACAGGCCACAAACCCAGCTCTGGGGCGAGATCACCTGGCTGGCTCACTTGCTGGGCCCCGGCGGCCTCAGCTCACTGGGCAGCCTCGGCAGAGCACTTCACCTCACTCTGTCTTCAGAACCCAGCCCGTCTCCTTGTTGGACAGGAGAGCCATGGGGGAGTGACGGGGGGCTGTGGATTCTGAAATCCCCTTGCATGGGAGCCCAATGGAGAGCCATGGGCAGGGTCTGGCTGCCAGGGGCCTGGTGAGGGATGGGTTTCTCATGTGGAATCATAAATTATCGCCCAACCCTTCCCCCTGTCGGTTACACCATAACCTCTGGCTGCAGCCCCCGGTCCTCCTTGAGAAACAAAGGCTCTTTGAGGGCCCAGCCCCTTCCACGCTAATGCACCCTCCTTGCCAGAGTTGCCCTCAGGCACAGCCTGGTGAGCTAAGGGCTGCTTTCAGAGGCAGCTGGCTCCTGGTGCTCTATCAATATTAGTCAATAGCTGCTGCCAGGCCAGGCCAGGCCAGGCAGGTCAGTGCACCCCAGGCAAGGGATGGGTGGAAGAGAGAAGAAATCATCCGGGTCTCATTCATCGGCTCAGAGAAGCACTCAATAGATGCTTGCAGAATGGATGAGCTAATGGACGAAGGTTGGGACTTCTGCTCACCTATGACTTTTGTTTCTTCTGAGTGACAAGTGCCAGGAAGAGCCGTGACCCTGATTGGGGGTGTGGCCCAGGGCGGGTCCCGTGGCAAGCCCCTGATTATCTATACCTGAGGGTGGGGCAGACACGTGGGAGAGTGCGCCTGGGGGAGTCGCCCAGCCAGACGAAGGCCACCGTACCCGCAACCCCATAAGAGGTTCTGGTGGGGGTCCAGCGCGATGACTTCCATCCAGGTCCTCTGATTCTCAAGGTTGCAGAGACTGTGAGCAAGACTGACAGGCAGGGGGCGCGCTCGCCCCGCCCCGCAGCAGTTTCCGGAGGCCGGGAGAAGCGGGGAGGGCGGGGGCGGGCGGGGCGCGAGGCGGCGACATCAGGTCCGACCACAGGAGAGGATCCCAGCGCCCTAGCCCCAACCCCTGAGCCACACCGCCCAGTCTGCCAGCGCGCCAGTGCCCGGGACACACCGAAGCCTCCTGGCGTCCGAGGGTGCGGGGGCCGGGGTGTCGGGGCCTCATCTGGTGGGCTTCACGAAAGGGACGGGTGCAGGGAGGGCACTCGAGGCACGGAGTGGCCCTTCCTGAGCAGCTGGAGTGGGACAGAGCTGGGGGGAGTGGGGGAAGGAACAGGCGGTGGGAACAGGCTGGGGGACGCGCGTGGAGGCAGGACGCTCCCGCTGCAGCCCATTCTCCAGGGCAGCTGGGTGGGACTCACTTGCACTGACAGACACCCTGGCCGCCTCTCCCTGCGGCCCTCACATGCCCTCAAATTGCACCTGCTGTCACCCTGGCCCTCTGAGGAGCACCAGGTTCTGGGCTTCCACCTCCCACACATCTTTGCCCTCTTTTCTCCCCCACGATAATGACAGCTCCTAGTTGGCCTTCCCCAACCAGGGTGATCTTTGCAACACAGACCAGGTAACTTCCCTCAGCGGTTCCCACAGGCTCTGCTTGCTCGGTCCACAGACCCCACCTCTCCAGCTTGATTTCCCACTCCACAAATGACAGCAGCCTTATTTATAACTACGTTGCTTTTATGACCCACATCCCCTGCACCCAATCCTCAGCAGCTGGGCTTTGGACCAGACAGACTCGATTCTAGTAACATGCCCCTGTGTTTCTGCCTCCTAGAGTTTGCCATTCCTTCTTCCCCACCCCCTCCCCATGTGCCAGAACCCTCCTAGAAGCCTTTCTTGGTGGCTCTGCCCCAGTGGCTCTCTCCGTCCCCCACACTGCAGGGGCCCTGGGCACGTCTCCCACAGGTGTGCGCAGATTGGGTTCTTGCAGGTTTCACCCTACCCCCGGGCAATAGCTCCTCAGTGCCAGCGACTAGGACACATTCATCTCATTTCCTTTCCCAAATGCAGAGCCCTCAGGAGGCTACACAGAGTAGCCTCAGATGAATGTATGTCACGTTGTACTGCCTTCAGCCACTCCCTCTGTATCCCATCTGCATGAGTGTGTCCCCAGTGTGAGAAATGAAGGGACCCAGGAACCCCCATCACCCTACCCAGGCCCTGGGCACTAGGACTTTGCTTAATGGAGCGTAGGGGCACGAAGCATAGGGAAGACAGTTGGTGGTCTCCCGTGGCAGACAGGAGCAGGGGCTGCTGGGGAGGGGGCTGAGAGTTACCTGCAGGTAAGCACCCCTCATCTCAACCTCTCGCCCACGGCTTCCGGTGCCTGTCTCCAGGCGTGATTTGTTCCTTGTAAAATTGAAGATTATCCATGGTTCAGCCCTTGGCTTCATGTCTTATCATGTTTTATCTCCAAGCAGGACATTTACAAGCTACTTTTGGCTTCAAAGAGCTTGGCAGCAGCGTTGCCAGAGAGGAGAGACAGAGCAGAGAGGAGAGAGGGTCCTGTGGGGTCTGCCCCCGAAGTGCAGGGTGCCTGTTGCCCTGGGATTCCTCCTCCACCTCTGACTCCAGTGGCTTTTTGCTTCCTTAGTCCCGAAGTGTGGTTCCTTGCTGGGCCCCCATCTCTGAGCCCAGGCGTCTTTGGCGGGTGTCTGGATGTAGGGGGGCGGGGCAGGGGAGCTAGAATCAGAGGGAGGACAGCAATTACCTGAATAGGGGACACAGGTGGGGTCATTGTTCTCTGAGGAGAGAGTGGAGGTGAATTTTGAAGGTACTGATGTCAGAGCAGGAAGCTTCAACGTAGGGAGCACCCTGTTGGGAAGGGACAAGGAGTTTGAGGCCCTTGCCCCAAGACGATGGGCCCTGGGCTCTGGGTCCTGGGTCTTCCTGTGCACTGAGCTACACCTGTCTGTATGTCTGTCTGGCCAACTGTGGGGTGGGGTGCTTCCCTGGAACTGAAGGGGGATGGAGTGCAGCCCTCCTAGGTGTCTTGTCTGCTGCCAGGCTAGCCTTGCTCCTGGAAGTAGGTCATTGGTGTACGGGGAGATTCAAACTTCGGGCTTTCCACACCGGGGGGACAGTGGTTGGTGCCTGGTGGCAGGCCTCTGAAACTCCGTTTTCTTGCCTGTTCATACACACATTCACATGGTCCTATGTCCTCTGTGGAGCATGGGGTTCCTGAGCCTGATTCAGGCCCCTTGCTTTAAAAATATTTTTTAACGTATATTTGTATTGATTTCAGAGAGGAAGGGAGAGGGAGAGAGAGATAGAAACATCAATGATGAGAGAGAATCACTGATCTGCTGCCTCCTGCACACCCCCTACTGGGGATTGAGCCTGCAACCTAGGCATGTGCCCTGACAGGGAATGGAACTGTGACCTCCTGATTCATAGGTCATCACTCAACCACTGAGCCACACCTGCCAGGCAGGCCCCTTGCTTCTGATGGAATGTGCTCACAGTCCCCTTCCAGTCCCTGGGGCCCCTCACCAGGGCATGGATGAACAGACCTGGCCCGGAGCCCCAGTGGCCCGATGTGGGGCCATTTGAATAATACCCAGACTTTCCCATGATGCTCAGGGGCTTCTACTCTCAGAGGCCTGGCTTGGAGCTGTGAAGCTAGGGGAGGGGGGATTGGGGTGCGGGCTGAGAGTTCTGTTTCTGTGCGACCCTCTTCTCTTGCTCCTTTAAACTCACCTTGGGGATGAAGGCTCTTACCAGCCCTTCCCTCTTGCAGAGGTGGGACTGCCAGCCTAGAAGGATTTCTGCATTGTAGTAAACTGAGCTGGGCCAGGCTGGTGGGCGAGAAGAATGGGCAGGTCTAGCTGAGTGCCTCCTGAAAGCATCCTGGGGCCTGGCCCCTGCCCTCGCTCAGTCACTCAGCAAATCCATGAGCACTCATCATGGTAGGTGTGGAGAAGGGTTCAAGACTAACCCTGTCCCTGCCCTTGTAGAGGTCATGGGTAGGTGGAGGAGACAGACGGGGATCAAAATAACCTACAAAGAAGTAATTATAGTCTGTGAAGGGGATGCCTAGCTGAGCAGCGGGGTCATGGCTTTGTGGGGTTAGGTTGGGCCTTCCTCCTACCATGACCTTGTCCCCCAGGATTCCCTCCCTAGACTTGCCCTCTCTGTCCCCCTGTGCTCTTGGCCTCTTTGTCATCTCCCCCAGGGATGGTGGTTACTTGGACCAGGGGCAGTGGCCCTCTGTGCTGATCCCTCAGGAAGATCCAAGGGAAAAGAATGGAGTTGCAAGTTGGGGCCCATCCCCGCACAGGAGAGGGATCTGGCTCTTTCTAGCAAACGCTACAGCCCAGGCAGGCTTCCTGCAGGTGTGCGGCCGCTCCAGGTGGCTACTGAGCTGGAGGAGGCCTCCCTTCTCCTAACTCCTGGCTAAGGGAACCTTTTCATGTGTCCCTCCTGACACTGGGAATCTTGTCTCCCATGGCAAACCCTTCAATGCCACAGTGTCCCCAGGTCTAGCTGGTCACCAGGAACAAGACCTGGGTTCTGGCAGGCTAGGCTGGCTGGCCACTTGGAGACCCAGGAGAGCGAATTATGAAGTACTCAGGTCTCCTAGGGTGGGAGCAGCTTCAAGGGTACCCCTTTTTGTGCCGGGTCACTGAAACATGTCCACTGCCTCCTTCTCATGAAGAGCTTAGGGGCTGGGCACCCAGAGAGGCGTATTACTTTTGTTTTATAAAGTAGGAAAGTGAGGTCAGAGACTCACTTTCCTGCCAAGGTCACCTGCTTGGGTCGGGGGTGGGGGGCAGAGCTGGACATAAAGCAAGTTCCAAAGCCTTTGCTGTCAGCACTGTGCTGTGGGGCTGTCTCCAGCCCCAGGGATGGGCTCCTGATCCCCACCGTGTTCCCTACCAGGGAGAACTAGGAACTGTGGGCTCTGGGGTGGGTGAGGTAGGTGGGTTAGACATCTCTTAGGGACCCCTCTCTGGGAGGAAACCACATCCTCTATAGAGTCTATACGCTCCGGCAAATATGGCATCCAAAGTGGAAAAACCCCACATAAATCAAGGACAGCTGGGCCAGCCCTTGGCTGCAGCCCCCTCCCCTTGGAATTCCAGCAGGCTCTGGGAGTAGGTCTGGGGGTGAGGGTGTGGTTCTAGGGGAGGAAGTTCCTGGAAGCCCCTCAAGTGTGAAATCTCCCCCAGCTGCCTCCCAGGGAGGTGGTTATTAATTATTTTCCAGAGGGATGCAGCTTCTTGAACATCCAGCCCTGCTGCCTGTGGGTACCCTGGCTGGGGGTGCCCATCTTGGGGACAGGCTGGTAAAAAGGTAGAGAGGGGCATGGGAAAGGAGTATACACATAGACTCTCTTAGTCTTGTGCTCTCTCTCTCTCTCTCTCTCTCTCTCTCTCTCTCTCTCACACACACACACACACACACACACACACACACACGGTCACTCAGCAAATCCATGAGCACTCATCATGGTAGGTGTGGAGAAGGGATCAAGACTAACCCTGTCCTTGCCCTTGTAGAGTTCATGGGTAGGTGGAGGAGACAGACGGGGATCAAAATCACCTACAAAGAAGTAATTATAGTCTGTGAAGGGGATGCCTAGCTGGGCAGCTGGGTCACGGCTTTGTGGGTTAGGTTGGGCCTTCCTCCCACCATGATCTTGCCCCCCAGGCTTCCCTCCCTAGACTTGCCCTCTCTGTCCCCCTGTGCTCTTGGCCTCTTTGTCATCTCCCCCAGGGATGGTGGTTACTTGGCCCAGTGGCCTGAGCAGCTCAGCTCTCCTCTCTCCCAAACTTTCCCTCCTCCTGGCCAATGGGCCACCACATCGAACCTGACTATATGCACATCTGATGGCTGGCCTAAGGAGGATGGACAGATGGACCTCTTCCTGACCATCCTGTGCGGGCAGAGGGTCCAGATAAAGGGAGAGGAGAACTGAGCTCCGGCCATCTTGGACCCTCACAGTCGAGGGTCCCTGGGGAGATCCTATTGGGCAGAGGGACTTGCGAACATGTTTTCTGCCCTGATCAGACAGGGCAGGATGTGGGTACCTTCTTAGGATGCCCTCATGGCCTGGTCTTTTTTTGGGGCCCCAAAGTCACTTTCACCATGTGACTCAGAAAGGGGAATCCATTGTCCCTAGGTCACACAGGAGGGAGCCAGAGGGGAGCTAGGGCTGGACCCGAGGTCAAGGGAGAGCAGAGACAGAGTGGAGGAGCCACTCAGACATCCTGGGAAGGGGGAGGCAGCAACCCTGTGCGTGAGGAGCACGAAGAGGCAGTTTCTCAAGTTCTCAAGTTTTACCTTCAAAAAGACTCTGTAAAAGGCTAAACACAGTTACCGTCTGACCCAGCAATTCCACTCCGGGCTATACACCCAAGAAAAAGAAAACATGTTCATGCAAAGACTTGTAAATGAATGTTCACAGCAGCATTGTTCACAATAACCAAAAGGTGGAAACATCCCAAGGGTCCATCAACTGAGGAATACATAAACAGAATGTGGTTCATCCATAGAGTGGGATGTTAGCCCTAAAAAGGAACGAAGCCCTGACACACACTGCGATAGGAATGGACCTCAAAAACACCATGCTATGCGAAAGAAGCAGACACAAAAGGTCACATGTTGTAGGTTCCACTGATATGCAATGTGGAGAGCAGGCAGATCCTTAGGAACAGAAAGTAGATTAGTGGTTGCTCGGGGCCGGGGAGGGGAGAAAGGGAAGTGACTGCTAATGGGTATGAAACGTCTTTTTAGAGTTATGAATATGTTCTAAAATGGATCGTGGTGATGGTTGCACAATATTGCGAATATACTAAAAACCTCCAAATTCTGCTCGTTAAGTGGTTGAATTGCATGGTGTGGGAATTACATTTCAATGAAGCTTGTTACTTCAGAGTCAAGACTGAGGTCTCCTAGAAGGAACTAGAGGCTCCAGGAGGTAGGAGCCCGAGGCCAAGTGCTAGGAGGCAGGGCTAGGAAGGCTGGATGCCGAGGGCTGCTCCCTCTTACACCAGGATGGGCCTCGGACTCTACCCCAGTTCCACCCCCTCCTCTCCTGCTGGGCCTTTCCCCACGACAACTGGGATCCGGTCCTCCTGCCCCTCGCTTGATCTTCACCCCCTCCAGGAAACCGTCCTTGACCTCCCTGTTCGGATGTACTGCTCCTGGCCTCTCCTGTTTGGACATGTTTTCTGAAATACTGTTACACGTTTTTTTCATAGCTTAAAGCAAACGGCCTGCACCTGCAGAATTTAAGATACGCTCCCCAGCCCGCCCACTCGGGCACTTCCCTTTGCCTGACCGAGTTGGGTGCCCACCAGATATCCTACTATCTTCCAAGGGCGTCCTGTTGTGCAGGCAGCCCCCCTCACCCCCAGCTGCTGGTGCAACCTGACCCAGCCCCCGTATACAAGACAATATAGACACTCCCTCGGCGCCGACATCGACACACTGGTCTCAGCCCGCTGTGAGAAAATGTAATAAAATTTCTTAAACTCTCACAGCGTCTCTTGGCCTGGCTCCTGTTGGCGCAGACCTAACCCTCCCCATTCACATCCTCCCACCAGTGGCCATTACTGAGTGCCCCTTGGGTGCCAGGCTCTGTCAGGTACTGGGGCAACACTGGTGAACAACGTTCCAAGGCTGACACCCTGGGTGTCACCACATTTGCACCCCCCCCCCCCACCTGAGAGACATATGGTGGGTGGAGGGAGGGGATTAGTTGCCAAAGTCTCCAAGCCAAGACTCTTGTTCCTGGATGTCATCCCCTTGCCCCCAGAGCATTCAGTGTCCTGTTGTTCTTGGCAAATTCCTTCTGGAACAGTTTCAAGCAGGTGTGTGTGTGTGTGTGTGTGTGTGTGTGTGTGTGTGTTGGGGGGTGGCTAAGGAAAAGACATTCTCAGCAAGAGAAACAGTGTGAGCAAAGGCTAGAAGGTGGAAATGACAATGCCTGGTTTGAGGCAGCGAGACGGAGGGGCCACCAGGGTTTAATGCTGGAATTTGGAGCCCTGAGTGGCGGCTGCTGGGACTGTGGGTGGGTGCTGCGGGCGGAGTGAGACCGCACCAGGAGAGCTCTAAGGAGAACCACCCTGTCTAGGACAAATCCCGTTTTATGTACTTTGACCCTGCGTGTGCCAGCATGCACCCCAGACACTACTGTGCCAACACCCCGCCTACGCGGTTCCTGGCTAAGTCTTGCCCTGACAAGCAGGTGCAGGCCTGGCATCTGGGACCTGGGCTGGGGCCCCAGTCAATGGTCTTCACCCCATTAGCTCTGCAGAGCCCCTTCTGGACGGGGCTGCCTCTGTGGGAGTTCTGGAAATATTTGTGGGTCATGGAGGCTCCCCTGCCCCTCGGAGGCGCGCCCCAGGCGGCTGGGACTTGCCCAGATGCCGCTAATGAGCAAAACCGACAGAGACCTCTGGGTATCGGCTGGAGAGGCTGGCTGACCATGTAGCCAGGAAGGCTGGGCTGGGACAGGAGTGGAGAGAGGACACGGGTCCATGTCCATCTCTACCTGGGGCTGTTGCTCAGTCTCTCAGAGCCCGCTGTCCTCTCAGCCTTCCTCCTCTGTCCTGTCCTGGTGGTTCAGTGAACTTAGGGGTACATAACACTCTTGCACAGTGTCCAGCGCACAGTTCCCATCACTGTGAGTAACCCCGGAACCTCTCTGCCCCTCTGAGGGAGCTCCTAGGACAGCACCTGGCTCCTCCTCCTCGTTCCCCTAGCACAGGTCTCCTGAGTCTTCAGATCTCCAATAGGAGCCACTGCCAGCATCAGGGCCAACACCCCCAGGGGACACCTGGTGGACCAGGCTACATAGACAGACGATGTGATACTACAGAAGGATCAGGAGACTGACGTCTGAATTTCACTGGGCCCTTGGGCAAGACACCTGTCCTCACTGAACCTGTCTTCCTGTCTTCCCCACTCTAAAATGGTAATCATAGCCCCGGGAAGGTTTGACTCAGTGGATAGAGCGTAGCCTGTGGACTGAAAGGTCCTGGGTTTGTTCCCAGACAGGCACATGCCTGGGTTGCAGGCTCGATCCCCAGCGTGGGGCGTGCAGGAGGCAGCCGATCAATGATTCTCTCTCATTATTGATGTTTCTATCTCTCTCTCTCTCTCCCCCTTTCTCTCTGAAATCAATAAAAATAAAACATTTTAAAAATAAAATAAAATGATAATCATACTTGGCTAGCCCTCTCCAGCCACCAGGGCTGTGAATCTGATGAATGGCAAGCCGACTGGCAGCGAGGTGTGCCCCATTTCTGCTGCAGGGCCCCATTCCTTGGTGCACTAGGGCCCAGGTGTGCGCCTCCTTGGCTCACTTGCTCAGCTATCGCACCTGCCACGCCAACCTGGTTGGCGAGGGGCGGGATCCGCCTTCTAAGACTTAGTGCTGGGGCCCGCGGGGCAGCCCTGTCACTGCCCTGCGTCCCGACCCGCCGCTGCCCCATCCCGAGGGCAAGGGTGAAGACCTGTGGCCGAGAGGTCTGGAGCCCAGCGTCTCCCAGCGGACGCGTCCAGGGTTTCACGCCGCGACGTCTGTGGGTGCTCGTGTGGACCGGGTGGGACAGTGGCCTAGGAGGGGCGGGGCCTCTGCTCGGGGCGGGGCCTCCCGCCCCCGGCCCCTCCCTGCGCCCGCTCCTGGACGGTGGAGAGGCTGGACGCAGAGCAAAACCCGGCGCCGCGGGCTGACCACGGCGCGGACCGTGATGCGCGCCCTCTTGCAGCCCCCGCTCCCGGGCCTGGGCGCGGTGCGGCCGGATGGCAGGTAGCGGCGGCCTGGGCGGTGGGGCCGGGTGCGGCCAGGGCGCGGGGGCAGGGCCGGGGGCTGCGCTGCGGGCGCCCCGTGCGCCTCTGCTACTCGCCGCGCTGGTGCTGGGAGCCTACTGCCTCTGCGCCCTCCCGGGCCACTGCCCGCCGGCCTCCCGCGTCCCCATGCCGGCCCCCGCACCCGCTGAGCCTCCCTGCGTCGCCCGCAGGCCGGGGGCGCCAGTCCTGCCGGTGGCCAGTGGTCCGGGCCGCCGGCGCTTCCCGCAGGCGCTCATCGTGGGCGTGAAGAAGGGCGGCACGCGCGCCCTCCTGGAGTTCCTGCGCCTGCACCCCGACGTCCGCGCGCTCGGCTCGGAGCCCCACTTCTTCGACAGGTGGTACGAGCGCGGCCTCGCCTGGTACCGGTGAGCGCCGGGTCCTTCGGTCCCATCCGCTTCCGTGCGCGCCCTGGCCGGTGCCTTCCGGGAAACATGTGGTGCGCCCCTGGGGTACCACCGGGGTCGAGGCAGGGAGGGGTCGAGGCAGGGAGAGGCATCGCAGGGTATGATCAACCTGGGTTGGGGGGCGGGGGCGGGCGAGGCTTGGTCACCGGCCGGGAGCTCCCAGAAACTTTGAAAACTCCAGGGAAAGAAAGCCTTGGTTGAGGCCGCTGAGGGGTCTCAGCAAGACTGGGGGGAGGGAGTGCGATCCCAGCTGAGAAGTAGTTTCAGGCTAGCGGGGTTTGAGGAGCGTTAGAAATTCATCAGGCTCAGTCGCCCTCCCCTGCTGGCCAGTTACCCTTAGAAGGGGCGGTCTCCCAGAAAGTGTCTGCCTCCCACACTCCTGATCCTGGGAAGAGGAATCCTCGGGGGTCCTGAGGGTCTGGAGGAAGTCTGGGCAGAAGGAGGAAGGATGTGCCTTTGAGTCAGTGCCCAAGGGTGGGAATTAGGACCCCAGCTTCACGTCATGGCGCTCTGTAGCTTTCCTGTCCCACCGGGGACGGCCTTGGGGTACGGTGTGGAATGTGGGGGAGCACCTATCCCCTCGGGGCTGAGGTGGCACTGCCTGCAGCCTCCTCAGTTGCACACAAGTTTGCCACCTGCCCTGTCCCTTCCTGTGGGGGAAATGAGAGCTTGTAGATGGAGAGTGAGTCTCCCCACTCCCCGAAGCTCTCACCTTAGCCCCAGCTTGGGACCAGCCTCCATGGGACAGAGAGGACCCTGCCCAAGGCCACCTGGTGAATTAGTGGGGAGTTGGGGGTAGCAGAACCCACACTCTCCAGGTATACTAGTTTCTCTGTACCCAGATTCCTCACCTCCATCCCCATTTGCTTTCTTTGCCTTTTGCTTTAAAAACCACTCATGGGTTTGGAAGAGCCCCAGTGAAACAGGGGTTCTAGCTCCTGAGCTCTCAAGGGTTGCTGCTATCAGGGGATCCTCAGGAAGTTGAGTGGTGGTGGGAGGGCGGTGAGTCCATCCTTGAATCCAACTGGCTGAATTCTGGTGTCAGAACTCCGAGAGACCGCTACCCACTCTGACAGTGCCACTGGCACCCCAAAGCATCTCTAATACCTACTGCTGTGGAGAGGACAGAGAAGCGGAGGTGGGGGGAGAGGGGAGTGGAAGGGGTGGGACGGTGGAGGACAAACCTCAGAGTCCACACTGATCCCAAGAACTTTGACTACAAGAAGCTGGGGGAGACACTGAGCTGGGCTAATGGGAGGCTGCAGGGGAGGCTAGGCTGGGTTTAGCCCTAAAAGGGTTCTCAAAGAGTCAGGAAGCCTGAGGCCCCTTCCAGGCTCCCGGGTGCATGCTCCAGCTCCGAGGGACAGGTCTGGGGAGGATGAGGGCCTGACAGGCAGTAGGCACGAGACCCAGCCTGGAGGTCAGATCCTCAGCTCTGGGGTTTCTCGGAAACCAGGGATGGGAGCCAGGGGATTCAGGAGCGAGTCTAGCTCTGGTAGAGAAGGGACTTTCTTTTTATTTTTAGAGCCACTTCCACCGGGAGGGGGAGGCGGGTGCAGAGGGTCAGTCCTGGTGGCCTTGACCCTTTAATCTGGAGCTGTCCCTCTGGGCTGGCTAGAGCCGACCCCTCGTTGGCTGGTGCAGGAGCTGAGCTGGCTGAGCTTCTGGAGTGGCCTCCAAGGGGTCTGTCTCCCTGGACTTATTCCCAGAGGGCTGGGTGCTGTTCCTACCTGAATTCTCAGGACACGCGATAGAGTGTGGTGCAGAGTACCCAGCACATGTGGCCACGTGCTGACATGTACAGGCGGCTTGGTGTGCTCACAGGTGTCCGGTGCCTCTGGCCCTTTTTCTCTTTCAACCTGCTCGGCGTGTGCGGTGAACCTCTGAAAATGGGACCCCACTTCCCCAGCTGCAAAGAGGGTGCCCAGCCCCTGGGCACGGCCTGGTGGTGTTCGCTCTCAGGACCCTGGGCTGAGCCCCCAGGAGTGCAGAGCCCTGCTTTGGGTGGTGAGTAAAGGAGGAGCGGCCAGTACCCCCAGCTGAGTTTCTGGGACACCCATCCCCACTGGGCTGTGACTGACCTCATTTCAGGCAGTGACCCTGGCCCTTCCCATGGCCTTGGCAGGAGGGTTCTGGGCTGCCCAAAGTTAATCTTGGCCAGACTTTTCCCTCTAACTGGGCTTCAGTTAGCCCATTTCTCAGACTCTTGAGGGTCCTCCATCTTGGGGGTTGTGACCTCCAAGTACCCCCACACTCAGTCAGCGTTTTCTCATCTACTCATTCACTCACTGAGCATCTTCTGTTTGGCAGACAAGCACTCCAAGGTCTCATCAGGAGGGCTATCTTGTCTGGGGGGCAGGTGGGGCTATACTTTGACCTTAGTATTTGGGAAAAGCGAGAGGAGATAGGAGGGGTGCAGGTGGGGAAACCCCCTTGGCTCCTGGGGCTAATGAGGGAGTGGGGTTCTGAGTATGTGGGGGAGGGACCTGGGCTTCTGTAGGGCTTTTCTCCCTGTGTTATCCCAGGAGAAGCTCCTGTGGCTGGGGACCAATGCCCCACCCCCACCGCCACCCCCTATGGATCCACACAGGAACCCTAAATAGCTTTTGCTCAGAACCAGGCCTGGCTGGCTGGGGCCCAGGAGAGATGTGAGACCTAAGGGTGGATGAGACCAAGGAGGGAGAGTAGTCTGGGGCTGGATGGAAGCCACAGGGAAATGCAGACCAGATGAACAGGGAGGGTCCGGGAACAACTTGTCAGATGTTTGCTGTGTGGAGGTCAGAATCCCGTTCCTCTCATCCCCTCCCCTGTCTGCACCCCACGACCCCAAACCTCCGTCCCCACCCTCCTCCATATCCTGGCCAGGACAGGCTTCTGAGGGCGGGTGAGGATGAGTAATTGGTCCCAAAGATCTCAGCTCTCAAAGCTGGTTTGTAGCAGGAGTGGGCCTGGAAAATCTGCAGTCCATCCCCATTCCCATCCCCCTTCCACAGGGTTCCGGAAGCACCTCCCCCCTGCTCCTCTGACGTCCCTGGTGTCCTTCCTTGCAGCTCCCTTCCCTCAGGCAGGAGTGCGGGGTGGTGGTGGTGGGGGGTGTTCCGAACCCAAAGTGCCCAGTTTGGGAGGGGAAAGAGGATGTGATTCTGGGGTCACTTGGTGCCTGGGGGAAGAAAGGGATGGGGAGGGGGTGTCCAAGATGGGAGGGGAGGGCCCAGGAGTAATCAGGGCTGGCTCCTTCCCTGAGGAGGGCAATGAAGGGAGGGCAATGACTTCTGACACACCTGGCAGTCCGTCTGTCCCAGCCCAGGCTTCTCTTCGTGGGTCTCAGCAGTGAGGTCCAGTGCGGGGGACGCCCCTTCTTCTAATTCCCTCTTGAGGAAAAGGGAATCCCCTGAGCTGGCTACTCCAGGCTGCAGCCCCGGCCTCAGTCCTTGTTAACACCCGAGGTCTCACTGAACTTATCCCTGGAGGGCTGGGTGCCCGTATTCCCAGGGCACAAGGCAGGGCATGGGTGCAGGGCCTTTGGGAGCAGAAGCCAAGCTGACACTGCCGCTTCCAGCTGCTGCAGCCCAGGGGTGGGAGGGCTGTGGTCAGTGTCCACCCCTCCCCCGAGCTTTCCACTCCCTCTCTGAGCGCCAGTGTGCCTGCCTATCAAATGGGGCAGTGAGTGGGTTGGAGGGAGATTCCAGCTTACTTTGTCACCATGATGGGGAAACAGAATTGTCATCCCTCCCTTTCCCGTGACTTCTGTAGTCCAGCTCTGCCCAGGGCCTTCAGGGGGTGAGGGAAGCTCCCAGAGCCTGAAGACCATCAACCTACCCATCTCCCCTGAGCCCGTGGGTGATGTCAGGAAGCCACTGGTACGCCTGGGATTCACCCCAAGCATGCTGTAAGCCAAGCACCTCAGCATGTGGGTCTGCACACCTGTGTGTTCACCCAGTTTGAGTTTCATTGGGGCTAAGGAGGAAGAGGAAACTGGGGCCCTGCCTGGGGGTCTCTTAGGCTGGGTGCAGGCTGGATGAAAGCTGAACTTGCCCTGTGTATCGCGTCCTGGCTGGGGCCAGACCAGGAGGCTGCCAGTGGGGGTAGGGGGAGTCCCCTCAGAGGACTGGAGGCAGGGTAGGGCCTTGGGTAGAGGCTGCCCGCTCTGAAGGCACAGATCCCACAGGCTCTGCCTCCATTGACCTAGTTTCCAGCCCTCTCTCAGGTCTGCCCTTGGAGCTGTTTGCTCAGCTGGCCCTGCCACACCCTGCCCGCCTGTCTGCAGTACCTGGCTGGCAGGTGAGGCTTGACCTTGGGAAACTGCTCAGGGTACCTGGCCTGCCCAGTGGGGTGCGTGGGAGGGGCTTCCCCAAGTTTGGGGCAGCCAGGGGGCTGTCATCAGCCAACTCTCCCGGAACCTTGGTCAGTGCCCCACTCCCCTCGTCAGAATGAGAGGAATGAGAGGAATCATCAGAAATGCTGCAGTCACGGCCTTGCACTCTGGGGTCCGAGCCAGGTCTGGGAGGCCCTGACTGCTGAGCTCTTGGGATGGGTCCTCAGGCCACCTCACTCACTGTTCCCCAATGTGCTGGGCTCTGCTGGAGGCTTTCAGCATTGGAATTGGGCCCAGGTCAATGAGAATTAGCAGGCTGTAATCGGAGGGGCAGGGGCTATGCAGGGGAGGGAATGAAAAGAACAGCTGTCCTTTGTTGGGACACTTGTCAATAATGAATGGCCTAACGTAGGGGCCAACTTCAGCCATTTAACGAAAGTGTGACCTGGAGTAATTACAGTGCAGGGAGGGGCCTTTGAGGTGGGGAGGTGGGCAGAGCCCTGCGGATGACAAGTCCAGGCCACTGGCCCTATTGGTGCTTGGTTAGGGGTGAGAGGCACAGCAGTGTCTGGGTTGAGGCAATCTAGCTAGAGTGGGCAGCCTGCCAGGACAGTCCCCCCGTGTTGGCCTGTGCTAGGGTGGGTGCTCTCAACCCACCTCCCAGGCTGCCCATCTGGCACTTTAGGTGGGTGGGCCTGGGGGAGCGGGAAGTGAATCTCGGGTCACTGGGCCTGGTCTATAACGGGAGGGCTTGAGGGGACCAGCACCCTCTCATGCCCACCTCTCATTCCACACAACCCGCAGGAGCCTGATGCCACGCACCCTGGACGGGCAGATCACCATCGAGAAGACTCCCAGCTACTTCGTGACTCTCGAGGCCCCTCACCGCATCCACAGCATGTCCCCGGACACGAAGCTGATCGTGGTGGTTCGGAACCCTGTGACTCGGGCCATCTCCGATTACGCCCAGACGCTCTCCAAGACCCCGGGCCTGCCCAGCTTCCGAGCCCTGGCCTTCCGCCACGGCCTGGGCCCCGTGGACACGGCCTGGAGTGCAGTGCGCATCGGCCTCTACGCCCAGCACCTGGACAACTGGCTTCGGTACTTCCCTCTGTCCCACTTCCTGTTTGTCAGCGGTGAGCGCCTGGTCAGTGACCCGGCTGGAGAAGTTGGCCGAGTGCAGGACTTCCTGGGCCTCAAAAGGGTCGTCACGGACAAGCACTTCTACTTCAATGCCACCAAGGGCTTCCCCTGCCTCAAGAAGGCCCAGGGGAGCAGCCGCCCCCGCTGCCTGGGCAAGTCCAAGGGCCGGCCCCACCCCCGGGTGCCTGAGGCAGTGGTCCAGCGTCTGCGGGACTTCTACCAGCCCTTCAACCGAAAGTTCTACCAGATGATCGGCCAGGACTTTGGCTGGGACTGAGCGGCCAGGCCAGCCCACGCCCTGTCTGGGGATACTCAGTAACCTTAATTTATGCCTGTCACCCAGCCAAAGCAGGCTGTGTGCACATGCTGGGTAGAGAGAACTATTTAAGAAATAAAGTTTGGATCTGTGTTCTTTCATGTGACCTTGACGGTTGGAGGGTGGGGGCTGGAGGTGCCACTGCCCAGGGAAATGATAATCATACCAGCTAACGCGAGCTAGCGGGCTTTGTTAGAGTGCCAGAAGAGGTCTAAACTTGATACTTACTGGTATATACCCCTGGAGGTATGCTTGGCCACATGTCACAGATGAGCAACTGAGGCTCAGGGAGATTTAGGGCCTGCGCAGGGACACACAGCATAGCTTTGGTGACTCTGAAGGCCATCCTAGAGCTCTCTTCTCAGCCCTGAGACAACAAGCTGGGTTGTCCCATGTTCCTGATGAGGAAACTGAGGCCCCAGGTTACCCATTTGAGAGGTGGGGCAGGAGTAAAGCTGGGTCTGCCCAACTCTTTGGGCTGCACCCATGACTTTAGCTAATTTGACATCCTACTGCCCAGTGGACGTTCCCTCCTGGAGACCTTGTGGGGTTGCTGCACAGTGAGTGTGAGGTGACTCCTGTGTGCAGGGGATGTGTGTCTAACAGCCTCCTATCAGGTCCTCACACAGCTCTGCACTGCCTACCACAGGCAAGTCACAGGTCCCATTCACCAGACCCTGCCCATACCACAGGCCCCAGGCCCTCATTGTCCCAGTTCTATTGTGTTTACCCAGCTTCCTGGAGGGTGGGGATGGGCAGGAATAAAGGCTCATCTGCAGCCCAGCTGCCTGCTCAGCTCCTAACCTAGTCAGGCAGACTGAGGCAGGCTGGGGTGCGTGTCTACCTCTCTAACCCTGGGAATGCCGGTCCCCTCAGTAATGACTGTTAACTGCTCCTGGCCACAGTGCTGTCTGCCAGGTAGCTACCAGTTGCACTGATAACCTCCAGGACCCTTTAGGCCCAGGCTTGGCACACCCAGGCTTCCGGGGCCCTTGTAGATCTGGCAGTGGCCTCTGCATCCAGGCCTTGGGTCCATATCATATCCTTTTTTTTAATAAGCAACTTTGTTTATTTATTTAATATCTTTGTTGTTGTTGTTAATCCTCATCGGAGGATATTTTTCCATTGATTTTTAGAGAGAGTGGAAGAGACACACAGAGAGAAACATCGACGTGAGAGAGAGACATCAATTGGTTGCCTCTCACACAAGCCCCGACCAGGGCCAGTGATTGAGCCTACAACCGAGGTACATGCCCTTGTTGGGAATTGAACCCGGGACCCTTCAGTCCACAGGTCAATGCTCTATCCACTGAGCCAAACTGGCTAGGGCCGTACCATATCCTTGACTCTGAAGTGGGTCTTTCCACCCTGGGCTACTTGAGCCACACCCTGTCCTGGGCCCCAGGGTCAGAATGAGGGAGGATTTTGAGGGGAGTAGCAGCTTGTCAGTCATCACTCTCCTCTTTGGCTAGTGGCCCCACCAATCACCATGGCCACTGACTTCGTCACATGGCCCACCATGGTGTGGACTTGAGTTCAGTTGATGTTGGTGTATGAGAAGAGCCTCAGCAGAAGGTGGGGAGGGAAATGGGGACATCTGTCTCCAGCAGCCAGGAGACCTGTCCCATGCCCTCCTAGTTCTGGACCCAGAGGAGTGGGTGGGCCTGGGGGAGCGGGAAGTGTGGAGCTGCCTTGAGGGGCCAGTACTGTCTTCTAGGCCAACCATCCAGAGCAAGCCAGGAGCAGGGCTGTGGGCTGGTCCCAAGTCGCCTTGGTGGAACTGTGGTAGAGATGGGGGCAGATGGGGGTGAGATGTACACATAGCCTCCTCCCCATCTTGGGCCAATTTACAGTAATGAGAGTGCTGTGTTTTGGAATCCCTGCTGGGTGGCGAGCACTTGTGCCTGACAGCTCTGTCCCCATTCCCTATGCTGGGGCCCCACTTACGGATGGCGTGGCAGCCTGCCCTGGTTGGCAGGGGCAGGAGGGAAAGCAGGGTAGCCCTGGCCCTGCCCCAGCTCCCAGCCTGATCCATGCATCTTTCTTTTCCCTGGACACACCCTTGTCCAAATGTCTGACGTCTCATGCCTGGATGGCTTCATGGGTCCCTCACTGTTTCCCTGGCACCTCTTTGTTCGCCAATGAGTAGTCTGCATGCGTGGTGATCAGAGGGGTGCCTTCAGAGCGAGCCAGATCCCATTATTTTAAAACACTCCGATCTTCTCCCCCCGCCCTGTTGCTTCTAGAATGAAGACCAGATTCCTGATTGCAGCTATCAAGCCCGCTGAAGTGTGCCCCCCGCCCCCCAACACCTGTGTGCTATCGCAGCCCTCAGCTTCTGCCCCTGTCAGGAGGTGCACACAGGGCGGCTGAGTTCTCTGGGCTTATTTCCTCCCTACACCTAGAGTCCCTTTCCTGAGCCTGCCGATGCAACCCACCTTTCCCTTCCTGAAGCTTCTTGGGTGCAGAGCTGTGGAACCACTAGTTTGTTTGATTTTGGGACCCAGGCAGACTCTGGAAGCCACGAGTAGAAAGGGTAAACTGGTTTATTCTGCTCACCGCCCGCCCCCCCCACCGCCCCCCTCAGTGGAAACTGGGCCTAACCGCCAACTCCAGTGCCTGGACCTCGGAACACACTGAGGGCAGATGTGGTGGGTCCCCCAGCTGTGTGTGGGGGTGGGGCTCTGTGGGAGATTCATCAGCCTTTAATTAAAGTCCCTAAATTGCTTCCCCAGCTGCTTAGTGGGTTTTCCACGTTGGAAAGTACCAGAAGGGGTGAGAAGTGCTGATTCAATCGCCCTCTTCCTGTTCTGCCCAGTGGAGGAGAAGGGGCCAGGGACCCCTTCTCCACCCCTCCTATCCTAGCCTGACTGGAATGGAGTAGGTGGGGGTTGGAGTCCTCACAGCCCTGGGCATCCAGGAAGGGGCTTGGGGAAACCTGGGAGGTGGCTTCCTCTACCTTGGGGGCCCTCACCCACCCCAGGCCTTTGGTTGTGGTTGGTACAGGCTGGGGTCCATGGGACAGGCAGGTGCATTTGGGTGAGCACAGTGTTCTCCACTGTGGGCTGTGTACTCTGCAGGCCTGGAAACCCCTCAGACCCCTGCCCAAGGGGCCTTGTAACAAGCTGGAGAGAGGCATCAGGACCTGGATCCCACCCGATTGGCCTCAAAGTACTTTCCTAGCACGAGTCTTCAGAGAGTGCCAGCAGTTCGCCCTACTCCCCTCCTTATCATGTGCACGTGGCTTCCCATCCTCCTTCAAGGTGGCCCCTCTGCCCAGGGCTGGGCCATCCTCCCCATGGTCCCATTTGGGCCCTGTCCCCCAGCCAGATCCAACAGCCCTTCCAAGCTTTAGATGGTCCCATTCAGGGAGCGGTGGGGGTGGGGGTGGGGGGCAGGCTACAGATGAGAGGGGCTTGAGTGACAAGTAGAAGCTGAGCCAGCCTTCAGGTGAAGAGAAAACTCAACAGTAGAGGGATGGGTCAGAGAGAGAAGGTTCTGGGAGGTATTTATTAGTTCTCCATGAAGGGTTCGTCAGGGATGCACAAGCCACAATGTAATTGGACGAGATTACAGGGAGGAACAGTTTGGGGTGTAACAGTGAGAGGATGCGAGAGGAAACTGCACATGGAGTCCACTCCTCCGCTGGGAGCTGCGCTGTTCCTCGCCCCAGGTGACAACAGAGGTGGGTCCTTTTGCTTCTTTCCGGGGGGAGGGGCGACATCCTGCCCCAGCCTCAGTTCCTCCCACACCCGCACCTCTCAGTCCTCAGCTGCACAGTTGAGGGGGGCCCTGTGCAGATCTCTGGGCTCAGTCTACGAGTGGCTCAGTTCTCCAGGACGCCGTCCAGGCCAGAGTCGAACTGCCTTGCTCCCCTGGGTGCCCTGGCTCTTCATCATGGGACTTGGTCTCAGTTCCCCTCCCTGAACCTAGAAGCCACCTCTGGGCAGCAAGCCAGGGTGATGGTAGGACTCACCTTCTTATTTCCCGTCTCCCAGTGACCCTGTCCTATGCTGTCCGAGGGTTTGAAAACCACTGTTTTGTTTTGTAGGTTTTGCCTCATTTTTCACTTGTTGCAGGCAAAGGGTAAATCCAATCTCTGTTACTCTATCTGGGCCTGAAGTGGAGAGTTTTACATCAGAGAGAAAGAAGTGAAAGGCAGGACAGACTTCGGATTGGCTGGTTTGAGTCATTCCGGTGACGGTGGGGTTCAGGGTCTGTCCCTAGTTGTCTGGTACCAGGCCCTGGGGGGTCTAGGGCAGGGCAATATTGGGGTGGTGTGTGAGGGTAGGTAAAGGGGTGGTGTGGAGAATAGGCTCCAGGAAATATAAACAAACGTGTCTGGCTGGTAGTTTGCTCTGTGATTAATGGATATCAAACAGACAAATGCAGAACCGAACAGAGTATGAACACCAGCCTCAGGTCCTTCTGTGGCAGGAGCTGTTCCTTTTGGAACCCTGGCCCCTTGCCAAGCTGTGAACCACAGCCCCCGCCCTGGGGGTTTGTCTCAGACATGAACGGTGCTCTGGAACATTCTGGGTCCCAGGCTGCTGGGGCCCTGGGCTGGGCATCTGTCCATGGCACGGGGCCCAACGGCCAGGTGCAGCAGCCCTTTCCTGGCCCACGGGCTTGGGGAGACTGGCTGGCAGGGGCTTGCCCTGCCCTGATGCCCCCCACCCTGCATCCCCTCAAAGACTCTCTGACCTGCGCCCAGGGCAGGGGTGTTGAGTCCCAGGGTCTGTGGGACAAGCAGGGGGCACAGTCTGGGCTAGGCAAGCTGGCCTGGAAAGAAGAGGTTTGATCAAAGCCCCAGGTGGGGTAGTGGGTGGGCATGAGGAGGCCCATGATGGCTCCTGGAGGCTGGTGAGTCTGCTGGGGTCCAGAGGCAGGGCCCACACTGTGGGCAAGGTTGCCAGGGCTGCATCTCCAGACAGGCTGAGGGCAGAGCCTGGTCAGGAATGCCTGGAAGGCCTGTTTGGCTGGGGACTGTCTATATGATGACCATCACGATGACCCGATGGGCGATGAGCATCACAAAGAGGCCACTGGAGCCACGGAGACCCTCCAAAGTGTGCACTGCAGCTTCAGGCCACGGCCCTGCACCTGAGCCCTGCTGCCCTGGGACGTTCAGCCCCACCTTCCAGGAACATGAGATTGCTCCAATGACACCCCCAGCCAGGCCACTGCCCAGACTTCAAGGGCCTCAGACAAGAGGCCAAGGACCCTTCCCTGGCTCAGAGCCAAATCCCCAGCTTTGAGGCCAAGGAATTCCTTTCATTCGGCTTAATCTGAGCCACATTGCATGCGCTTTTCCCTGGAAGAGCTGTTCAAAAAGTCAGTCAACCAAGACAGTTAATGCAAAACTGTTGCCAGGAGGATTTCATACACGAGGATTTTGATTAAGGGGAAAACAAGAGCTGCGTTGGGCATTAGAGAACAATTGGAGATCTTGTTCTCCCTGTCTCTCTGATCCCAGCCCTCCCGGACGGCCACAAGCGCTGGGGGTCACGCTGGCCCGGCCTGACAGCTGCCCGCAGGTCAGATCCTATCACTCTCTTCCTCTTTCACAAGGAAGGACGGGATATCTGATGGAAAGCCAATCCCGAGACAAATGCTTTGACTGCCGCAGGGCAAGCCTGTCTCCTACATGTGAGGACGGAAGATCGAGGGGCTGTACAGCAGAGGAACTCCTCTGCCAACCACACCAATTTTGGGGGAGAATCATCTGGAAACTGTCTGACCGCTGGTCTCATGGTCTGGACTCTGGTTGTGGAGTGCAGGGAGCCTCCTCATGCAGGCGGGGTGTGCAGGGGGTCTAAGCTTGTCAGGGTGCAAAGTGGGGAGATGCACACAGCTAGGAAGAACATTGCTGGAGCCACAGACTTGTGGGCAAGGCCCAGAAGATCTAGAAGAAACAAACCCAAGATTCCTTTGTCCCTAGGAAGTTCACCACCTCATGGTGTGCCCAGAAAGAGCCCAGAAGCCCAGGGAATTAGAAAGAAGGGCAAAGAAGGAAAGGAGGCAGATGCCAATTCCAACGAGAATAGTGACAGCTAGCATTTGCCAGGCACAGAAGAATGTATTTAAAGTCCTGTACTTAGGCCCTGACTGGTGTGGCTCAGTTGGTTGGGTGTCCTCCCATGCACCAAAAGGTTGCCGGTTGGATTCACGGCACATGCCCGGGTTGTGGGCTTGGCCCCCGTAGGGGACTTGTAGGAGGCAGCCAACTAATGTTTCAGTCTCATAGCAATATTTTTTTTCTCCCCCCCCCTCTCTTCTTCTCTCTAAAAAAAGAAATAAAAAATCTTAAAAATAATTAAGTACTGTACTTAGCACAGCGCTGGCCTCGGGCAAATGCTCAATCAATGTTATTTTATTTATCAGGAAGCTATGTTAATTATACCCACTTAAGAGAAGAGTAAATTGAGGCTGAGAAGGGCCCAGTGTTACCATGAGCTGGCAAACACACACCCAGGTCTGTCTGCCCCTGGCTCGGACCCTCAACACCTGTGCTGTGGTGTGAAGTTGTTCAGGTGGATGCCAGCTGAGAGCAGAAGGAGGAACCAGTTCCTCAGGGTTGGCCCTTGGATGGATGGGTATGGTAAACAGAATTATGAGATGGCGCTCAAGATTTCCAGACCTTGGTGTGATGTCCTGTAAAATCCCCTCTTTCTGAGTGTGAATTTGATGGATGTCACTCCTGTGATTCAATGTTCTTCCTAGCTGTGTGCATCTCCCCACTTTGCACCCTGACAAGCTTAGACCCCCTGCACACCCCGCCTGCATGAGGAGGCTCCCTGCACTCCACAACCAGAGTCCAGACCGTGAGACCAGCGGTCAGTTAACTTTGAGGTTGCCAGAAGGGAGAGTGTCCTGGGTGGGCCTGATCTAATCAGGTGTGCTCTTCAAAGGGGGTCTAGTTTAATGGTCCAGAGGTGATGAAATGTTGTGGAACTCGGTAGAAGTGTTGGCGGCACAATATTGTGAATGTACTAAAGCACTGAATTGTTTACTTTAAAATGGCTAATTTTGTTATGTGAACTTCACCTTAACAAAACAAATAAAAAGGGAGTGTCTTAGCATGAACTGATATGACAAATACTGTAGACTGGGTGACTTTATTTATTTTATTTATTTTTGAAATCATGTACAGTGTAAAGTTTGTACTTGGCCGTGCTATTTCTTCTTCTTCTTTTAAAATATATTTTTATTGATTTCAGAGAGGAAGGGAGAGGGATAGAGAGAGAGAAACATCAATGATGAGAGAGAATCATTGACCGGCTGCCTCCTGCACCCCCCCACTGCAGGGGATCGAGCCCGCAACCCTGGCGTGTGCCCTTGCCTGGAACCAAACCTGGGACCCTTCAGTCTGCAGATCGACGTTCTATCCACTGAGCCAAACCGGCTACAGCAGACTGGGTGACTTTAACAACAAACATTTGTTTCTCACAGTTCTGGAGGCTGAAAGTCCAAGGTCAAGGTGCTGACGGATCTGGTGTCTGCGGGGGGGCCTTCTTCCTGGCTGGCAGATGGCTGTTTTCTCATTGTGTCCTCACATGAAGGGCAGCAGAGACAGGAAGCCAGCTCTCGTGTCTCTTTTTTTTTTTAAAAAAATATACTTCATTGATTTTTTTTTAACAGAGAGGAAGGGAGAGGGATAGAGAGTTAGAAACATCGATGAGAGAGAAAAATCAATCAGCTGCCTCCTGCACACCCCCCACTGGGGATGTGCCCACAACTGAGGTACATGCCCTTGACTGGAATTGAACCTGGGATCCTTTAGTCCGCAGGCCGACGCTCTATTCACTGAGCCAAACCGGTTAAGGCTTGTGTCTCTTCTTATAGGGGCCCTGATCCCATTCATGAGGATCCACCCTCATGACCTAGTAACCTCCCAAAGGCCCCGCCTCCCAATGCTATCCCTGGAGTTGGTGGTGGTGAGTATTTCAACATATGGATTTGCAGGGGACACAAGCATCAGTCCATAACAGGGAGTCCACAAGGCAGAGATAGAAGTCAAAGAGACTCCCCTCGCTGGCCTGGAAGAATGGCCGGTGGAGGCCCTGTGGAAAGAAACCAGTGACTGACTCTCAGAGCTGAGAGTGGCCCTGCCCAACAGCTGGAAAGATAACAGGGACCTCAGTCTAACAAATGCAGAAATGAATGCTGCCAGCAACTCGTGAGCTTGGGAGGGGTCCCTGGACCTCAGATGATGTGAGACCCTGAGCTAAGCTGTGCTCAACTCCTGACTCACAGACACTGTGAGGAGAAAAACGGGTAAAGGTTTAAGCTGCTAAATTGGTGGTCATTTGTTACGCAGCACAGAAAGCCAATACCACAGGGTGGGACAGCCAGGAAGAGTTCTGGAAGTGAGGAGCAGGGCTCAGAGAAGGTTCATGCCATCCTCACTTTCTAGACAGTGCGATGAAGAGAAGAATCCAGAAGTTCCAAGGTGGTGATTTGGTTTATACCAGTGGTTTCCACCCGTGGGCCCATGTGGGTGGGCAGCTCTCCCAGTCACCTACCCCACCACTCCTCCTTAGCAGTACTGGGAAGGCTGGCGCCACTCTGGATGAGACCCTGTGGGTGCAGTCTGGTTTTCATTAAGTATCATAAGCTCAGAATTAATTTTTGCCAGAAGCAAATGCTTAGTCCCTGTCCTGTTGTAAACACAAATGCTCTAAGACACGGGTCCTTGGGCCACGGGGGAGATGTGCGTGGTCCTTCAGAAGCCCCCTGTCCACACGGCAGAGCCTCTGGTCGGCAGGACAGGGTGGGGCAGGGGAGGGAAGCCAAACCTGGTGACAACACCCTCAGCTCCTTCCTGTGGCAACATCAAGTCAGAGCCGGCAGGTCACTGCGGTGAGAGTGGTCTGTGTCCTCGTCCAGGCACCAGTCAGGAGGGGCTGTGTAAGGGCACATGCTGTCACCAGGAACTTTTCTGGGAACTTTTCTCGTTCTGGGACATGCTTGGTGCTCTTCAGGCAGAACTTCCTGAGCTCCTCCCCTCTGGGAGGGACCCTCCCAGCCCTGTCTGTGAACACAGATGAAAACCCAGGCTGGAACTCGGACCTGCCACTGGAGGCTCCTGCCCCAGCAGACGGGAGGTGAGGCCACAGCAGCTTACCTTCCGAAGGGGTCCACGGTGGGTTGAATAGTGTTCCCCAAATTTACATCCACCCAGAACCTGTGACTGACCTGGTTTGGAAACCGGGTCTTTGCAGACACAATGAGTTATGGATTTTGAAGTGAGAACCTCCTGGATCAGGGTGGATCCTAAATCCAATGACTGGTGTCTTTCTAAGAAGAGGTAAGGACACAGACACACAGAGAAGAGGCCATGTCATGATGGGACAGAAATTGAAGTGATGCCAACAAATGCCAAGGATTGCTGGCAACACCAGAAGCTGGAAGAGGCAGGAAGAAACCCCACAGGTTTCAGAGCGAGCCTAGCTGGTGACACCTTGATTTCATGCTTCTGGTCTCCAGAACTGTAAGAGAATAAAGATATATATATATATATTTTAAGTCACTCAGTTTGTGGTTCTTTGTTATAGCAGCTCCAGGAAGTTAACACAGGGTTGGAGAAAAAGAATTGATGCCTCCCCTCCCCTGTGTAGCTCCTGGAAGCAGGTCAGCATCGGGTGGAGGCTGCCTACATGTGTGGGACAGGGCAGAGCCGCAGTCACCGTGAGTGTCCTGAATGCGGGAGAGAGGCACAGGGTTCCATCTGAGGGCAGCTGACAACCTGAAGCAGCTTGTTGGCATTGCAAGATGGAGCCTTGTCTTCATTTTCTGTTGCTGCCTTAACAAATCACCACAAACTTAGTGTCTTAAAGCAACACAAACGTGTTACCTTCTAGTTCTGAAGGCCAGAAGTCCAGCATGGGTCACACCAGGATAAAATCCGTGTGCTAGCAGGACAGCAAACCGTCTGGAGGATCCAGGGGGAGAATCTGTTTCCTGCTCAAACTGTTGGCAGAACTGAGTTCCTTGCGGTTGTAGGACCGAGGTCCCCATTTCCCTGCTGGCTGTTGGCTGAGGGCCATTCCTTCTGGAGGCCCCTGCATTCCTTGGCTCCTGGCCCCTTCCTCCATCTTCAAAGCCAGAAACAATGGGTGGAGTCCTCCTTATGCTTCAAATTTCACTGACCTTTCTTATATTGTCACATTTCTTTCTGACTGCAGCTAGGAAAAGGTCTCTACTTGTAAGGACTCTTGTGATGACATTAGGCCCAACTGGATAATCCCAGATAATCTCCCATCTCAAAATCCTTAACTTAATCCCATCTACACACCCTCTTTTGCCATATAGGGTACATATTTACAGGTTCTGGGGATCAGGATGTGGACACCTTGCGGGAGGCTCATCATTTTGCCCATTAAAGACCCCAAATCAGTGACCCAGGACCTTCCCTTGCTTGGAGGCTCTGAGGAACAGGCTGGTGTCTGGGAGGAGCAGGGCCTCACCACCCGTGGCTGGCCCTGTCTCCACCTACTGGGCTTTCTCCATTTGGGGCCTGGTCCCCCGCTGCCATCAGGTAAGGTGTTCCAGGATTTCCAAGCCTGGCCACATCATCCACACCTAGGGATCACAGGCATTGAGATTCGGCATGTCCACGGGGCCATAGGCTTCTGCTTAGCAAGCTATCAGGTGGTTTTGATGCTGGGTTGGGGGCTGCTACCTCACCCACTCCTGTGTACAGAGACCCACATAGGGCTGTTGGGAGAACTCAGGGCCTTCTTCTTCCTGCCAGTTCAGGCTCCTCATTCACAGCCCTCACCTGCAGCCCCTGTGGTGTGTGTCTTGTTCCAGATGGAAGGCAAGGCCTCGAGGGAGATGCAGCGTCTCATTCTGTCTCCACTTGGGCCTGGCCCTCTGGACATTGCTCCATGAATGCTGGCACAGTAGATACCCAGTGGACCTCTGGACTGCATTTACCTCCAGTAAAGAGGGAAGAAAAGCCCTAGCCGGTTTGGCTCAGTGGATAGAGCATCGGCCTGCAGACTAAAGGGTCCTGGGTTCGATTCTGGTCAAGGGCACATGCCCGGGTTGCAGGGCTCGATCCCCAGTAGGGAGCATGCAGGAGGCAGCCGATCAATGATTCTTTGTCATCATTGATGTTTCTATCTCGCTCTCCCTCTCCCTGCCTCTCTGAAATCAACAAAAATACATACCTATATAAAAAGAGGGAAGAAAAGGCTGATGGGTAGGGAGCCCCTGGAGAATAACACCCAGGGGACGGCTGCCAGTTGGCCACGCAGTTGTTATAAGAAGCCCCTGTCTGTGGACTCCATGGGCAAAACCCCTCAGAGCAGCTTCCCTGGGCTGGGCTTCCTCCCAAGTGCTGCTGATCTGAGTGGTCCCTCAAAAAATCGAGGCCACATGGGGCTGTTGGGAGCCTGGCTTTCTGTCTTGATGAAACTGGCCTTGAGCTGTCCATGTCTTCCCCGAATTTGTTCTGCTCACCCTTTCCTCCAGGGAAAGCCTGACTCCAGCCCCCAGGGCCAGGCTGGTTTGCCTTCTTCCATCCTGAACTCGGGAGAAAGCTGGCACAGCCTACCGTCTGATAACGGCACCCTGGTACTGAGGACGCTGGTGCGACCTAGCGGCTGGCCTACTGAATGCTCCCCACACCCTGTCACTCAGGATGCACCGATTGTCTTAAATGACTTCGGGAGGTGGGTGTAACCACATTTCCATTTTATAGATGAGAAAACAGGCTCTGGAGGGGCAAGTGACTAGATGAAGGCCATGTCACTGAGAAAAGCCCCAGCCAGAACTTCAGCCCAGATCTGTCTGTCCCAGAGCCCAAACCCACACCCTGTCAGGATGCTAATGGGGTAAGTGGGGCTCAAGGGGGGGGCCATGGATCAGGAAGGCAGGAGGTGAAGGCAGGGGTCATGATGACAAAGGTTTCCAGGGGAAGGTGAGAGTGAGTCTTTTCAGAAGTAAGACAGGGCAGTGCCTGGTCTCCCCGGAGAGGGTCCTCATGTGCTGCCAGCCAGTGGGTGGTAGGGGTGGCTCTGGGCATGACTGACTAGCCCTCAGCCGGAATTCACCTGTGTCCCCCTTCTACATTCACATCATGGGACGATTTGGGTGTCTGTCCCCTGCCACAGCAGGACAATGCAGGTGGCTCCAGCACCCCTTCTCCCCATAGCAGAAAAAATAAAAAATTCAAAGCCACACCCTACTTCTGAGAGAGAACGAGAGGAGAAGTCACTTCATAAAAAGCAGCCTGTCTTGCCAGGGACCGGGTGCGTGCCTTTAAAATGCAACCCAGAGTCCCTCGGCATTAACTCCATTTCCTCGGGTTCTCTCTCCAGTGCACCTCCTTTTCCTGGAGGAAGGGCAAAGGGCACAGTTGACCTCATTTTCTATGTGTCAAGGGTCCTAGCGGTGTCAGGGAGATTGAGTATCTTGGGGGAAGACAGACACATGCACAAATTACGCCGAGATGTTGTGTCCGCCTCACGGGCTGCTGAGGCCTCCTTTGTGGTGCGGTTGTGCTCTCAGGGCCTCTGGACACTGGCTTCTGCTTAGACTCGGGACTTTGCTCCAGCCCTGCCAGCTGGGAGAGCTCCTGGAGAAAACCCACTGACAGAGCAGGGGCAAGGCTGGCCCTCCCTCTGACACCGGGCCTGGGCCCTCGGGTTTCTGCAGCTCTGTGCAGAGAGTGGGCTTCAGGGGTTTCCCAAGTGGGTTGGACTTTGGCTCCTGCACAATCAGCATTGCTGCCCTCTGTCAGCGGGGGGCCTGTGGCTAAATAATGGCCCCCAAAGGTGTCCGTGTCCTAATCACCAGAACCTGTGAAGATGTACCTTACAGGGTAAAGGGAGCTTTGCAGGTGGGATTCAGGTAAGAGGATGGGGAGATTGAGATCGGAAGAGGAGGAGATTATCCTGGATCATCCCAATGCAATCACAAGGGTCCTTATGAGAGGGAGGCAGGAGAGTCAGGGTCAGAGGAGCAAAGATCTGAATGACACAAAGTAGGGGCCAGGACCCCAGGAATGTGGGCCCCTGTAGAAAGCAGGCATGGTGTTTTCCTGGCAGAGGGAACAGCATGTGCAAAGGTCTTGAGCTAAGACAGCGCTTGGGCTCTTAGAACCCCAGTTCTCAAAATTTTTGGTCTCAGGATCCCTTTTACACTTTTAAGAATTCTTAAAGACTTCAAAGAGCTTTTGTTCATGTGAATTAAATCCAGGGCCAGCTACATAATTTTCAGGGCCTAGCGCTAAATGAAATTCAGGACGTCTTTCTCAAAAAGCAGAGAAAAAGTGCTGGTAAAGGTACTAAAATAGGAAAATTTCCCCTTTTCCTCCTCTCTCTCTCTCTCTCTCTCTCTCTCTCTCTCTCTCTTCTCTCTCTCTCTCTGTCTCTGTCTCTCTTTTTTTTCTCTTGATTTGTTATGGTGGTTTTATTTGCTGTTCAATGTTATTCTAAGTAAAGAGAAATTAAAATATTAGGATGAATTTTACCATCCATCTTTATATTGTGCAATGCCAGTTCAAACACATATGTGAGGGCATTTAACTGATACACAGAACCAATGAAATGACACGGTTTGTATATTTTAGGCTGTTTTCAGGGGACCCCTTCCGCAGGTCAGACTACAAACGCAAGTCAGAGCCAGGAAGGTTGGAAGAAGAGAGGCTGGCCCCAAGGCGGCACTCCCTGGACTAAGGACCCTTGTGGGGTGATTGAGGACCCAAGTAGGTGCCTAGGGGCCAGGTGACTCATTCATGCATGTACACACATCCCTCCGCGTCAGCCCCAGGGTAGATGTGTCTGGTTTCTTTCACTTGGCATGATGTTTTTATGATTCATCTATGTTGTAACATGTATCATGTTTCATTCCCTTTTTAATTATTATTTATTATTTTTAAAAAATATATTTTTATTGATTTCAGAGAGGAAGGGTGAGGGAGAGAGAGATGGAAACATCAATGATAAGAGAGAATCATTGAACGGCTGCCTCCTACTTGCCCCATACTGGGGATCAAGCTGGAAACCTGGGCATGTGCCCTTGACTGGAATCAAACCCGGGAATCAGTCTGCAGGCTGATGCTCTACCCACTGAGCCAAACCGGTTAGGGCTCATTTCTTTAAAAAATTTTTATTTATTTTTAGAGAGAGAGGAAGGGAAAGGGAGAGAGAAAGAGAGAGAGAGAGAGAGAGAGAGAGAGAGAGAGAGAGAGAAACACATCGATGTGAGAGGTAGCCTCCTGCATGGATGGAATCCAAAACCTAGGTATGTGCCCTCACCGGGAATTAAACTGGCAACCCTTTGGGGGATGAGCCGGCTAGGGCTCATTCCTTTTTATGGCTAAGTAAAATCCATTGTGTTTATCCATTCATCAATTGCTACAAAGAAATCTGCACGTGGCTGATACTTGTGTTGAGCTTGGAGGTGCCCAGGAGAGGCCAAGTTGTGAACCAGGGTGGGCTGCCACTAGTGCTGGGCCTGGGGCCACTTGTTGAGGGGTACGGAGCACACTGATGCCAGCTACTGCTTGTTTGAGAGATTTTAGGAAAGTCCAAAGCATGAGGCAAGAGAGGCTAGCTGTATGGAAAAGCCACTGGAAATGGCTTGGGTAAGCCTGCAAGTAGGGAGGGGCAGGGTCTCAGGGAATCACCAGGGTGGCGGGAAAAGTGTGAGCCAGGTTGATGGAGATTCAGATACGGCACAGCCTGTCAGCTCTGTGGCAGGAAGGGCCCAGCAAAGGAACACTGGCCTCTGCCGGCACTTGTATCTGGGAGAAAACTGCCCCTTCAGCTCTTGCCCTGATTCCAGACAAGTTAGTTCCTCCCCGAATGTCCCAGGTCCCTTTCCAGTGCTGGAGCTCAGAGGGAGTGAGTCTGAATAAGTCCCTGTGCAGGCCCTTTAAGAGGAACTGCCTGGCACCCTCACCCCCCTCACTCAGCCACTCTTCACTGTTTTTTACAGTCAGAGGTTGTGGGACTTCTCTTCCCAGCACCGAAACGCTGGGCTGGGGGCCTGGTGTGGGGCAGGGACCTCTCGCTCCTCAGGGAGACCTCCACAGCCAAGATATATCTCCTGATTTTAAACAACCACACGCAGGAGTGGGACTAGCAGGCTCTGAGATTCCACCCCACGTCTCTGCCTCTCCTAGCAGGCTTTATGTGCTTCTTTTTTAATTCTCTAGTTGTAGGATTTCCATTCAGCTAGATTTCAGGTGGTTCTGAATGATGGGTGTTCTGTATTTTAGTTGTAAATTTTGATGTGGTTATGGGACTCAATTCCATTTAAAAATATTTTTATTGATTTCAGAGAGGAAGGGAGAAGGAAGAGAAAGATAGAAACATCAATGATGAGATAGAATAAATGATTGATTGCCTCCTGCAAGCCTCCTACTGGGGATCGAGCCCTCAACCCGGGCATGTGCCCTTGATTGGAATTGAACCTGGGATCCTTCAGTCCACAGGCCGATGCTCTATCCACTGAGCCAAACCAGCTAGGGCTCAATGCCATTTTTGATATGCTAAGTTTGAGATCCCACTTAGATGTCCAGGTGAAAGCGTCTAGTTGAACTTCCAGCTGAAGATGTTGATTTGAGAGTGCCAGTGTGTGTGGAGAGTAGTTTAAGCCAGGAGATTATTTTCACTATTATTTTAAAAAGTTGATTAAGAACACTATCACTGTGCAATCATGGCAATATCGTAATTGGAAGCTACGACTCACAGTCAGTTATGAGAACATTTGCATTTGCCAGCCAAAAGCTTGCAGATAAATGCCCAGGATGCAGCGCCGGCAACTCAGTCACCTGCTGGCTGACTCAGTTCTCTCTGTGTAATGCTCACCTGCTTCCAGGGCTCAGACCCAAGAAAAATGGCAAACCATACCCTTCTGGGATTCCCCAAGTTCCTTGTAGGTCTGAAGTTACTTAACCCCTTCTCCCCTAGAAGTTAATCAGCAATAAAACATGATTCAATGGAGAGAAAGCATTTTATCCGCTGCCTGCAGGTGCCAGTGCTGGGGGAAGAGTTCTGGGTTCTGGGGTCTGTCCCTGTAGCTTTCATTCTAGGCTGCAGGCGGCTCATCCATTTGTGCCTTGCATGGCTGGGCAGAAGATCAATGGTTTTGTTCTGCTGACAAAAATGTTCCTGACAACTCGAATGCAGGAGGCCATTAAAATGCCACTGACACAATTATTTACTATGAAGATGTAGCTATTGATTTAATAGATATAGAACGAAATGCAGGAAGACAAATGACAGCTGGAGGTAGCCAGTTTTCTCCAGAGGTAGCCCCCGTCGTGGAGTGTGGCAGCTGAGGTGGAGAGAGAGCTGAACTTTCGTTTTTACATGTGAAAAACTTTTTATTCTGAAATAATGTTAGACTTACAGAAGAGTTGCCCGGGTAGTTCAGAGTTCCCGGCTTCTTCTTCCGAGTGGCCACAGTGCAATGACCAAAACCAAACAAACCTTCAGTGGCACCGTGCTAATGACTAACCACAGACTTCGTTTCCTCTAATGTCCTTTTGCTGTCCTAGGGCCCCACCTTGCATTTAGTTATTATGTCTCCTTACTCTCCAGTCTGTGACAGTTTTTCAGTCTCTCCTTTTCCTTTATGACCTGGAACCTTTCCCCCCCACCCCCAATTCTCACCCAAGGATATGTTTTCATTGATTTTTAAGAAAGAGGAAGGGACTGGGAGAGAGAGAGAGGGAGAGAGGGAGGGGGGAAAATATTGATGTGAGAGAAACATTGATCAGTGGCCTCCTGTACACACCCCAACCAGGGATCGAACCTGCAACCTCGGTATGTGCCCTGACCAGGAATTGAACCGGCAACCTTTCAGAGCATGGGATGTTGCTCCAACCATCTGAGTGACCTGGCCAGGGTGACCTTGAACCTCTTGAAGCACATATGTTTCTGGGTTTTGTAGAATGTTCTTCAAATTGGATTTGTCTGATACATCCTTTTTTAAATTAAATTTATTGGGGTGACTAACATTGGTTAGTAACAGTATATAGATTTCAGGTATACAACTTTATGATTAGATTGAGGTTTTAGATTTTGGGGGAGAATCCCATAGAGGTGAGATACCCTTCAGTGCCTCACATCATGGGTTCATGCTGTTGGTATGTCTCATTCCTGGCGATGTTAGTCTTTGTCATCTGGCTAAGGTGGTGTCCGCTACTTAAAGTTACTATTTTCCCCTTCATTTTATTATTATTATTTTTGTTTGTTGGTATAACAGCTTTATTAGTTCAAATAAAGACATTCCATGTTCTAGCCCATCACGATGATGCAACATTTAGCTCTTCTTTGTAGCTGGAACTCATAATTCTTTTTATTCTATTCCAATGATTCCTGAGACAATGTCATGGGTTCCAATCCTCCTGGGTGGTCACATGTTCTGTTTGAAACTTGCTATACATGATTTCAAGGTCCTGCTTTCTTTTCAACATGCTAACACAGGATGTTCTGATATTCATCATACTTATTATTATTCATCATACTTATTGATCTTATTGCTGCTGGGCTAGAAAAATTGGGGATAGAAAAAGCTGACAACCTAGTTGTCATCCATGCCTCATGATAAAACATTTCTTTAGAACTTGGACTACTAACTGATATAAAGTCGTCTGAATTGTCGGGAAGCACAATGTTTAAAGTACCATTTTTATTCAAATACACTGTCTTTTAATGAAGCATATGATCCTGGCCTGGTTTAATGTCCTATTTCTGGACTTTGCCCTCTAACCCTCTGTTGTGCAGTCTGGTGATGACTCTTCATCTCCTAAGGGCATTTGCTCAGGGGACCTCTCCAGCTCTGCATCCTGCCACCAGCCATCACACTGGATGGCTTCACCAACTTTGTTAGACTGGGCCAACCAGAAGGAATGTCCCTGGGGGGTAGCTGTCCCAACTCTCCCACTCCCTCTTCAGACATTTTATCCAGGGAGGGTCTTCACCCACATGAGGGCTCTCAATCACACCCCTACTTTCACAGGAACTCTGTGAAATCCATTGTGCTGGTTGTGCTGAAGTTCAGTTTGTGTCCCTTTTGTTCTCACTTCCCCTCAAAGCCACCGAGTGCTGTAATTGTGCTGGATTATCACACACAGGAATTTAGGTCTTCCATTAAGTGTAGAGGGCAAAGGGGGTAGGGGTGCAAGGAAGCCCGATACTCATTGGGCACCACTGAACATGGAAAATACAGGTTTCCCTTTCTGAATCTTACCCCAGGAACAGAGAATGGATTGTAGGCAGAATTCTGATACCAGAACCTTGGGTAAGGCTGCTGAGCCACGCCATGCATGTAATAAAAGGGCCTGGGGTTATGACTTTAGAATGTGTGTTTTCTTCTGAAGAGTTCACCTTCTAGGCTGTTCCACATCTGCAACTGGGAGAGCCTATGGCGGCACGCTGACCTCCTTGTGGCCTGACCTCTGCAACCTGGAGCGTCTAAGGTCTATTTTTCCTTTTTAATTAATATTGGGAGGGAGATACTTCAGTATTATGCCCATATGCTGTCTCTCCTTAAATTTTCACCCACTAATTTTAGCATTCATTGGTGCATCGAGCATTTAGTTTGAATTCCAGAAGTTCTCTGAGCAGCCTTTATCCCTGCTCTGCAGGAGACCTTCAGACAAAGCCATTCTCAAGAACATCATGAGTTCGTGGGCCCAGGAAAACTGTCACTAACTGGGCACATCAAGGTGACATAAGTATGAGTGGTCCTGCAAGCCACTCTGTCCAGAGTCCTGTGAGAGAAATGACCTGTGGGCTCTGCCCCTGTCTTAGGTTCTGGTCACTAATGTGACTTTAAGATGAGATCAAACCCACATCGCTGCCACCAGTGTGTCACTTTTGTCAAGAGGAATGTGTGCAATTAATAAAGGCGGCAGGGCTAGCTGGGAAACCAATTATAACAAACACGCCAGGTATCAATAGCACTGCACAAACACAGCTTCCTATTGATTGACGCCAATCATCTTTGGCACCCAGGCCCCTCAGCCCCTGTTTTTCACACCTTCAGGGATTGTTGTAAAATGTTAGTTTTCAGGCCTTTCTGAGCATGTTCTTTTGTGTCTGCTTTGCAATAATACACTTGGGCTATGTAGGCAGAGAACTAAGAGGGTATTTCTTGCTGCTACTATCTACTATGTTCTGACTCCTCTCTTATTGTAATGTAAGGATTGAAAGAAAAGTGTATCTTCTACACTAATAAAAGAGAAACATGCAAATTGACCACCACTCTGCTATGCCCACCAGCCAATCAGGAGGGAATATGCAAATTAGAAGGACAAAGATGGCGCCTGCCCAGCTGCTCCAGGCGTGGAGTGGCAGGGCGGGGCAGGACACCTGCTATGAGAGGGAGGGCGGGGCGGGGGGGGGGGAACAAAGGGATCTACAGGATTGGTACTCCGGCCACAGGGAAGACGAAGACTGCAGACTCTGGAGTCCGGCCGGAGTCTGTGGCGAAGATGAAGGTGGCAGACTCTGGCCCGAGCCTTCAGCAAAGACAAAGATGGCAAACTCTGGCAGGAGTCTGCAGCAAAGGCGGCAGACTCTGGCCAGAGTGAAGGCCTGGGTCCCTGGTGGCAGAGGAAAACCCGTGCTGGAAGCCAAGGGAAGGAAGGCCTATTGCACGAATCTTCTCGTGCAATGGGCCTCTAGTAAAGAAATAAAACCCAAAAATCAGAACCAGGAGATTAACTGATGGCATCTACCAATCACCTGTGCTCCATGGGGCGTGGGAGATGGAAGCCATGGGTTAGGAGGCTGGTTTGCACCCACAGGAGAACAGGTTCCCAGCATCTCAGTTGCTGGTCATTGATGGGAACCTGTTTGCTGCCTCCTTGGCCGGGTGGGCGAAGGCCTGCTGGCTGCCTACACACCTTCAGGGATGGGACCCTCACTCCAGAGCGTTCCAAGATGGCCCATTACACTGCTGGGCTGGGGACCCAATTCCTGAAATTCCTCCTTCCTAGCTGCCTGGGTTCCATCCCCTTGAGTCGTCGGAGAACAAGTTTCCACAGCAGTGACGTGAGGGCAGGGATTGTGTGTCTGTCTCTCATCCCCAGGGCCAAGTGCAGGAGAGTCTGTGCTCAGGAAAACCTTGTGGGGTTCAGTCATGGGAGATGCTTGGGGGGAACTTTTGGCAGAGAGACAGGCTCAAGCCCTGAGACTGTGCAGACCTCTGCAACCTCCAGAATGTTCTCCAACAGAACATCGCCTGTTCTCAGCACCCAACGTTGCATGTGGGGATTCAGCATTGCTCAGTCTTCTGTGCCGGTTAGGCTTTTGGCGCAGCACCGGACCTGAGAGGGAGTGGGAGGGGTGGTGTACTATGAGGTCAGGGTGGCCCAAAGGCAACCCTGGGGCGGGGGAGGGAAGCTGCAGGTAGCAGGAGGGTCTCACTTCAAAGGACAGCCTTACAGTTAGTTCAGGGATGAGAACACTTGCATGTCATTAGAGCAAATTGCAAACCCTCTTCCAGAGGGCTTCCAGGTGAGGGGCCGGAATGTGTTTTGAATTAGCTGTCATTGCTGGGGTGCGGGTGGGGAGCAGCTGTGCCCCTTGCCCCTATGGGCTGGCAGAGCCCAAAGAAGAGTGGGCTTTGTGATCCATCCAGACAAGTCGGCTGAGGGGGAGACAGGCGGCCAGGTGGGCTCCAAGCCAGAATCTACACACAGTGTCTGAGCCATCTTTGTCCCGGCAGGAGTCCACCCCAAACCACAGTGCTGGCTGGAGCTCATGCGCCAAGTTCAAGGTCATGCGAGTAGGGAGCTGCTTCCATTGTCACATCTCCTTCTCAGACCCAAACTCTTTCACTTATAAGGGCCGCTGGGATGACATTGGGGCCGCCTGGGGCCTTCTGGGACTCTGTGCCTAAGACCAAGACACAATGTCTGCTCAGACATCTGTCTCAGCAGCGGGGTCTGCTGGGTCTCCTGAGCCGCCACACTGAAGTAGAGTACTTTAATTCCTTGGTGGTTGAGTCCCTGTGTGTCCCGGGGCCTGGCCTGCTCTCCAGGAGCAACTGGGTCAAAGAAAAGACCTCTGAGTTGGTCAGCAGTCTGCAAGGATGAACAGAGCATCCTGGCACGTGGCCACGAGGCCTCTGCCCTTGACCATTTGACACTCTGGACCAGTCAGATGGCACAAGATGCTGGACTTCAGGGCTTTTGTACTTTTCTGCTGGTTCAAAGGGTTCTTGCAACATGGGGTGATTAGTCCTGGAAGGGATGTTTGGCTTTTCTCAAGTTAATACGAGAGAGGGGAGTCCCCATTCTTTGTAATTCTTGCTCACTGCCCTCTGTAACCTAGATGCTCATTGAGGGATGGGAAGGGACACATTTCAGAAAATAAAATTCTGAGGTAGCACCATGATGCAAACGTATAACTGGTTTTCTGTGAGATAAATGAAAGGGAATCAGAAATTGTTCTGGATTTGGGTCTAGTTCTGCAAGGCTGTAAGAGGCATGGACAACAAGGCAGGCAGTTCTCTGCAGGTCTTGGTATTTGAACAACACAAGACAATTTGGAGAGTTCTGTGGGCCTGGGAGTCAATAGAGCCTGTATCACCAGCGCTTGCAAACATCTCGGGCTCTCCACAAAGGGAGGAACTCCCAGCAGAAAAGCCCAACTCTCCCAGTCCTAGGCAAATGGATGGGGGAAAGAATTTCCAAATAGATGCAGACGTGTCTGTCTACTGGGCAGTAACCAACTGCCCATCAGACACAACTAATTTGTATTATTATCAGTTTCTACAACGTACAGAGTAAAGACGGAGAAAAGCTGAGCTGAGCCAGGATGGAGAAAATCCCAGCCTCAGCCAGGATTTCCAGTAACCATCTTGGACATTTCAGTCTCTCACAGTTTTTACCTATAGTCTTCCCTGCTCCTTCGGATCCTAGTCATCTGAAAAAAAGACTATTCCTTTTAAAAATGTATTATTATTTTTTAATCCTCACCTAAGAATATTTTTTTCCATTGATTTTCAGACAGAGTGAAAGGGAGGGAGGAGAGGGGGGGGAGAGAGAGAGAAAGGGAGAGAAACATCTATGTGAGAGAGACACATTGATTGGTTGTCTCCTGCATGTGCCCCAACTGGGGCTGGGGATCAAACCCTTGCCCTTGACTGAGAATTGAACCCAAGACCCTTAGGTCCATGGGCCGGTGCTCTAACCACTGAGCAACTGGCCAGGGCAAAGAAAGACCATCAGGTTTATTTTTAAATTTTTAAAAATTGATTTCAGAGAGAGGAAGGGAGAGGGAGAGAAAGATAGAAACATTAATGATGAGAGATAGAATCGTTGATCAGTTGCCTCCTGTACACCCTCCACTGAGGATTGAGCCTGCAACCTGGGCATGTGACCTCCTGCTTCATGGGTCGATGCTCAACCACTGAGTGATACTGGCCAGGCGAAAGACTATTCTTGTTCCCGAACTAGGCTGGTCTCATTGGATTTAGCCCGGTTATTTGCATAGAAGGGGCCAGAGTGTTGATTCACCGTATAGGCATTCTAGAATTTGCTTGGTGGAAAGTCTCCATAGGAACCTCAGATTGGATTTTCAAAAGCCTCTAGTTCCCAAGTTGTGAAAAACCAAGCCCAACAAGCTCTCCCCACCAATTTTCATCTGTATCACCGATAAATTTGGGTGACTTTCTCTCTTCCCTAGGTTCCCCAAATTTCCCCAAATTCCTTGGCACCCTTTAGTGCCCCTGTAGGCCTGGTAGCAGGGCCGCTTTCCTGGGAGGGCTCTGTGGACATGGATTTATAAGTAAAACCAACTTTTCTTCCTTAAGTGGCCGGTTCTACCTGATTTAGTGATCACTGTCTCCAATATGAGCCTCCAGCATGGCAGTGGGTGCACAATCAATGTATCAATTATATCCTGGCAAAAAGTAAGACAGATTCTTATTGAACCTGTGCAATTAAATACTTTGCCATGAAGAGTTAAGAATTTCTGAATTCTGGGGGGTCGGTGAAAATCATATATTATTTAAAAATGTTTCATTCCAGCTTAACGGAAACAGAGTTTTACTAAATCGCTGCGTATTACAGACCCCTTACAAAGAGAAAGGGCTCCCTTATATACCCAGAAACTAGACATTAGAAATATATCCACCATACTCCAAACTGATTACTACAATGACTTTTCCTCTAAGTGCTGTTCATCTATGGGATTAATTCTGGTTCCGCCGGACTGAGGGTCTCATGAAGACTTCTGCTTCTCAACTAAGAGAGTTCTGGAAATCCTGACTCAGATCACTACCGCCATCTGAATGCTGTCGGAGCGGTCTCAGCGCCGAAGCCTGTTCTCCAGAGCTTATTCTGCGACACACCCACCGTTTAGAAGAACCTCTACAGTCCCATCCAGGAGGTGAGGCTTGTGGAAGCCACGAGCTGCCTGTTGCTTACAGCAAGGCAGCCACACACGCATCAGAGGAAAATGAACAGTCTGTAGACACTGAGGCTTAGTGGCTCTGGTTAATTTATTATTGATAATTTTCGAATCTGAAAGGTTTGATGAGAGTTCACAATCAGAACAATGCAATTGCTGATAAAATCTGGTTGTTTCTTAGGCATGCAAAACAGGATAATAAAACCATTAAAAAATTTAGACAAAATGTCTCTAAGGCTAATGGTTAAGCCTATTTCCAAAGAAGTTACTGAATATTAGATCTGATTTATAAAAAGTAAGTGACCGTACTTTTTATTTATTTTTCTTTTTTTCTTTTTACCTCTTCCAGCCCATTCCCGTCCCCTCACCCCCAGGTCCTCACCACCCCATTGTCTGTGTCCACAGGTTATGCATATGTGCATGTGGACATAATTTTTAGAGCAAAAAAAAAAAAATCTCAAGGTAGAACATATCAATTATCTTGGGACATAATATTTTTAATCAACATCAAGTAAGTCTGGAGTAAGACATCTATATTCTTACCAAACTTTATGGGAGCCCCAATGTGCGTCACCCACTGGAATCTCTGGCTTCTAAGGTTACACTCAAATGAAAGAAGTTAGGTTGAGAACAAGTGAACATTCTAAATAGTAACTGAAACTGTGATTGATAGCTTGATTCCCTTGTTGACAAACATAGGCAAAGTGCAGCCAGGATGCTAATAAACACAGGCAGCATGGCAGACGTATTTTGTAAGAGTTCTGATCAGTATTTTCACTGATGTTAGCAACTCTTATGGAAAGCAAAGGAACCCTGGCTGGGTAGCTAGGTTGGTTAGAGCATCATCCTGATGCACCAAGGTTTCAGGTTTGATCTTGGGTCTCCTCACTCTTTCTCTCTGGAAAAAAAAAAAAGAAAGAAAGAAAAAAAAAAAAGAGAGAGAAAGCAAAGTCATTAATAAGGACCCAGGTGAGACTTTCCCACAGCACCCATTTCTGAAATACTTATGTTAAGAGCATTTGTCTCTGCAACCTTAACCCAGGTGGGCTGAGGGTCTCTTCCATGAAAACACAAGAAACAAACCTATTTCTAGCCCCTATTTTTATAAGATGAAAGAACAAACCTTTGTGACTTTTAAGGGGCCCCACTGGGAAATCATAAAGATGGTTTTATGTGAAAAGTATATTTTGAGATATTCTGAGAGTTTGAGTTGTTTTTTTTCTTTCTTTCTACATTTGGCAACCAATTTTGGGAAAGTAAAAATCAAAGAGTTGTCAGCGGAGATTCGGACATTTGATTAAGATAGGATCGGGAGTTTTTACCAATTTAATCCTTGGTTACCTATTTAATCAAAGTAAAAATAAACATTTTAATAATAAACATAGGTGTGATGATAAGAAATCTTAGCTCTTTTTCAGGCAAAGTACCTTTGGGTTTTGGCTTCTCCCTTAAACACTCAATAAAGTTGACACAGAGTTAAGACATTTATTCTGGCAAGACCCAGAATCTCTGCTACCAGGCAAAGCTAAAGAATAATCTTCAAGCCCCGCTGGTGTGGCTCAGTGCTTGAGCATTGACCTATGAACCAGGAGGTCACAGTTCAATTCTCAGTCAGGGCACATGCCTGGGTTGCAGGCTCGGTCCCCAGTAGGGAGCATGCAGGAGACAGCCAATCAGTGATTTTTTTCTCATCATTGATGTTTCTATGTCTCTCTCCCTCACCCTTCCTCTCTGAAATCAATTAAAAAAATATATATACTAGCGTTCCCATTGCAGGAAAAATCCTGCAATAGGGTTTCCTGCTGCACTCTACCCCACCCTGCCTGCTCTCCTCCCTTGTCCCCCACCCCGCGTTCTCCGCCAGCCCCCCTGCTTTTCTCCCCCAGGCCCGCCAGCCCGCTCTCCTTCCTTCTCCCCTGGCCCCGCCTCCGCTCCTCCCTTCTCCTCCCCCTGGCTTGCTTGCTTCTCCGAAGCTTTGCTCCCTTCTGCAGCTCTTGGCTTCTTTCTACGCTGTCTTGATATGCAAATTAGCCACCATATTTGTTGGGGTAATTTGCATATTCATCCTGATTGGCTGGTGGGCATGGCTTGGCGGGTGGGCGTGGCTTGGGCGTAGCAAAGGTGCGGTCAATTTGCATATTTGTCTATTATTAGATAGGATTTTAAAAAGAATAATCTTCAAGTTACAGGAAGAGACTCCAATCAGTAAACTAAGATGCAAACCCAGTAGGGTTGAACAAACTTGGGTAAAATTTTATCATGTTTCATAGCTTCTTTCCAAACCATTATAAACCAAGGCAAATACAATTCACTTTCCAAGTTCCGTCATTTATTTTGCTCTTTCATATGCTGGGACAAAGGGACTCTTTATTTTAGGATAACAATTCTCTCTCAGGGGGGTCCCCTAAGTTAAAATGGATTTCATGATAACACTGAGACATTGTTTGTGTTAACATGCACCTCCATCAGTGCTATCTTTAAATTAATCAACACATATTTTAGGAATGCCATTTGACCCAATCATGTCCTTTCTAGCATATTTTTTTTCCAACCCAATGTCTTGTATTGCATTTAATTGTCTCATCTCTTTAATGTCCTATAATCTGGAACAGTTCCCCAGCTTTTCTTGTCTTTTAATGATGTTGACATGTTCATAGACTATGAAAAGAAATGGAATGTTTTTCATTTGGGAGTTTCTGATATTTCCTTATGATTATCCTAAGGAATCTGCAGCTGGAATTCCACGTAAGTGATGCTGCTGCCTTCACGGGGATCACGTTGTTAGGCCACAGTTCCAGCTGCCCTTCGCTGGCATGTGAGTTGTGATCACTCATGTCAAGATGATGTCTGAGAGGAAAGCTCGATAGTTACTATTTTCCCCTCGCATCCAATAAGCAATCTGGGAGAAGACGCCGTTCAGATATCATGTTCAGCGTGGAAATCGCTCTACCCACCAGATTTGCCGTCCATTAATGCCTATTCCAATCTTTACTACGATGGTTGTAAAACGACAGTTTCCAGCTCAGCATCCCTCCACCCATCCCAGTTGGCAGTTGGCAGTTGGCATTATACTGAAAGCAAGGGCCCTGCTTTCGCCCCCATTGACTTATGTGTGTATGTATTTTTGGTGTGGACTCATAGTTTTAAAAAATAAATTCATTACGATTTCTTCATTATCTTGGTGCTCAAATTGTTCCAGGTGCAATCAGAGGAAGCCCCATCAAGCTGGCTCGTGGGTCCTTTAAACATGTCCCCATCACTTTTTAAAATACGTCCTTACTTTCTGTACATATGACTAAGGGATTTCATCTTGGCCTTTCTTGCCCCAGTCCTGGAATCAGTCATTTTTTTGAGGAGCCTGGTTCCTGTTAGTAAGGAATGGTGTTAGAGGACAAGATCTGGGTGCTGGCTGTGCTCATTTATCTGGGGTGTCTTGTTTTGAGACTCTTCCAGAGAACAGAGCCAGAAAATAAAGACACGTATCTGTACACACAAACATACATGTCATATCCATGCAGATATACATGCGTATACAAACACATGCTTATAGTCATGCATATAGTGAGTCCGTTTTAGAAATCATGTGCCCATACTGATGGCTCCACCTCCAATCCATCCTCCAGTCCATACTTATATTTTCCTTCTCCAAAACCACCAACACCTTTGCTCATTTGTTCAATCCTATAATAGATCTAAGATAGCTTCAGCCCTAGCCGGTTTTGCTCAGTGGCCTGCCAACTGAAGGGTCCCAGGTTCAATTTCAGTCAAGGGCACATGCCCGAGTTTTGGGTTTGATCCCTAGTAGGGGCGTGCAAGAGGCAGCCAATCAATGATTCAATCTCATCATTGATGTTTCTATCTCTCTCTCCCTCTCCCTTTCTCTCTGAAATCAATAAAAATATATTTTAAAAAAATAGCTTCAGAATTGCTTCACTACAAACAATAAATCTAGCAAATAGGTCAGGATTTGTTCATGTTTTTTTTTCTGCTGTGCTGACCTCCTCCCTCCTTCCCACTAAGACTGAGTCCCTAAATGCCTGGGGTACTTCTCCGTCTCTTCAGTGGGCGTAATGATATCCATTTGTACCACACTTGTGTTCATTTCTTTCCGTTTTCTTCAGTTTTAGGGTTTTTAATCTTCCCACCCTTGTTAATTTGCTTTTATTTTTTGAATATGTAGAAAATGCTTCACAATTTTGAAACTATACAAACAGGTACACTTTGAGAAGTGTCACCCCTTCCCATATTCCTTTTACCCCATTTCTCTTCATTGCTCGTAGGTAACCAACTTCATTATTGCCTGGTTTGTCTCTTTGTGTTTCTCTTTGTAAAGATAAGCTCGCTTAGCCCTGGCAGGGTGGTTCAGTTGGTTGGAGCATCATCCTGATGCACTGGTGTCGCCGGTTCAATCCCTGGCCGGGGCACGTGTGGGAATCAACCAGTGAGTGCATGGATGGGTAGAACAACAGGTCGATGTTTCTCTCTCTTACCCTTCAGCTCCCTCTCTCTCTAAGACAAACAAACAAACAATAAAAGATAAGCTCCCTTACACAAATACATTTTCTTCTTTGTTCTTCTTTAGGCAAATGGTAGCAAACTCTATGTACTCTTTTGTACTTTGCTTTTATCACTTAATCATATATCTTGGAAATGACTCCATATCTTTTTCTAGAGAGCTTCTTTGTTATTCTTTGCAGCTGTAGCCTACTGCATTGTGGAATTAAACCGTAGTTAGGTCAACCAACTTCTTAAAATTGGTCAGTAATCAATAAAAATTTTGTTTGCCTCTTCTGTGACTTTTAAAATATTGTGACAAAATACACATAAAGTCATGCCCGGCTGGTGTGGCTCAGTAGTTGAGCATCAACTTATGAACCAAGAGGTCACGATTTGATTCCTGGTTAGGGCTGGATCCCCAGTGGGGGGCATGCAGGAAGCAGCTGATCAATGCTTGTCACTCCTCATTGATGTTTCTATCTCTCTCTCCCTCTCTGAAATAATAAAAAAATATATATATATAAAATACATATAAATCAAATGCCAAAGTAGTGCCAATCACTTTGACATCCTTCTCCTTGCTGATGTCAGCCAAGACAACCCCATCTTTTAGCTACTGACATTCTGGCAAGATGTACACATGTACACGTGACCTCTTTGCATATGCCAATAATCTAGGTATGTTACCTTCATGATAATTTCCTCTGGGACACAAGTGTACAAGAGAAGAGGTAGGTATTCTTAGGTGAAATTAATTCTGAATTATCCAAGGTATCTACGAGAAGTAACATTATTTCTAGGCTAGTGTTATATTTTCTCCAGTGGTAAGGAATTTGGTGGCACACTGCTGGGTCATTTCAAAGGATTTTGGAGGGTGGGACTTGATAGGTGGTACAAGTGAGAAAACGATTTATTACTTTTTAGGTGATCTGAGTAAGAGGTAAATGAGGTGGGACATTGAAGAAACGTCAATTGTACTAAATTAATATCTGCTTACTACCACCATGGTATCATAGCCAGGTTTTAAAGATTCTTCAGCCAAGTCTAATTCTATTCAAGCACGTTCACTTTGCTAATGATTCCGCGATGATTTTTAAACATTAGCCTATTCAATGACCAATCAATACCATCAAACTTTCACCTGCTGTGAACCCTTCCTGGTTGGAGCTCCGCATTTAGATATTGAGTAAGTGGTCTTGGAAGAGACCAAGACTCCCACCAATTGGCTGTCCAATTGGCAGAGGTCGGGGTAGTCTGGTGTGGCCCCCAGCCCTGGAGCTGGGGAGGGGGCGATGCTGCCATCATGAGCTGCCCACCTCACACTTGTATCTTTGATGCCCCTCCTCCCCAAAATATCCCATCTCCCCCTGGTGACCACTCTCTCCCCCCCTCTGACTTCAGCAGTGGGTATGTTAGGAGTCTTAGGTCTGGCCAATTATAATATTGTCTTTCTTTGGCTATTGTATTAAGTTCCAGGACGGCAGAAAACCAAGTCTTGAAGGTTCATCCTCGTTGTAGCATGTGTCAGAGCTTCATTTCTTTTTCCGGCTGAATAATCTTCACTGTGGAGAACTTTTCCAACAGGTTTGGAGACACGATCACATGCTATTAAAACTTCATAAATATCGGACATAACACACATCTGTGACCTAGTTCTTAAGAAACTAGGTCCCACCCATAGAAATTCTGGTTTGATTGGTCTGGGGTGTGGTCTGGAAAAACTCCCAGGTGATTGTAATTTGCAGTCAAGGTAGAGAACCGCTGCCCTGGGGCCTGCTCCTTAAAGTCCGCTCCTCCTGGGAGGGCAGAGAGCTGGCAGGCAGGGAAGGCTTCCCGGAGGAGGAGTGAGGAGCAGCAGCAAGCACTCCAAGCAAAAGGGAGGGCTCAAGGGAAGCAGGGGACAAGAAGCAGCATTGAGGGCAGGAAGGGACCAGCTGAAGTTCCTGAGTATCATAGTAGGATCTTTTGGGTAAAAAGTGAGAGAAAACAGTCCAAATGGGCTTATGTGCAAAGGGAGTTTACCAGTGTCAGCCGTGGCCTCACTGGGGAGCTGGTAGACATCAGGCAGGACCTCAGCCCCACTGGGGCCCATGAATCAGAATCTTCACGTTAACAAGACCCCTGGTGATTTGTCTGCGCATCAAAGTTCAAGAAGCATGTCTTCAGAAGGTCAGAAACGAAAACTGGAACTTAACAAAACAGAACCTTCTGGCTTACCATAGTCAGTCTCTCTCTCTCTCTCTCTCTCTCTCTCTCTCTCTCTCTCTCTCTCTCTCTCTTCATTCTTAACGCAAATCTTTATTGAAAGCCTACCACCAGAAGTTTTTCTATGAGCTGGAAGAATTATGTCTGCAGGTCTTGTCTCCCTGATCGTCAAGTCTTTGTGTACAAGTCCCAGGAATGTTACTTTATTGGCTCTGAGTCAGGAGCAGGCACATGACATGATCACAAGTGGACCTGTGGGGTCTAGGTTGACACCCTGGATTTTCTCAGCTCCATCCTTCAGTAGGAACACTGTTTTACTCATCTTTGTGTCTCAGCATCATGTGTGGTAGGAGTGTTTAAATCCTGGGAGGAGCTGGGCTAAACAGTATCAAACGAAAATCAATTCCTAGTTGATCATTTAGAATTGCTTATTTCCATACCCAGCTCTTGTATTGGCCTCTGTGCCTATTTCCTCCAAGATAAGGTGTGATGAGCCCTGGCTGGTGTTGCTAACTGGTTAGAGCGCCAGCGCACGCACCGAAGGGTCTCAGGTTTGATTCCCGGTCAAGGCCACCTACCTGGGTTGCAGGTTCCCTGGCCCTGGTTGGGGCACATGTAGAGACAACCAATCCATGTGTCTCTCTCACATTGATGTTTCTCCTTTTCTCCCTCTCCCTCTCTCACTTCCATTCTCCTTAGAACTATCTTTTTCATGTACATTAAAGGTGTAGTCAATTCTTGTAGTTCTGCTCTATTAAATTACCATAAACACCGAGTGAACACCAAACCGTCACTCCTGGAAACATACAGGGGTATGGTCACAACATTTTGTCAACCGATCAATACGAAATCTTGTCTCATGAGTGCTTCTGTTTAAAGACACCTTATTTAGTATATATTGTTGACTAATCAGTTCCTGGTGGACAGCACTATCACTCCTGCCTGATGAGGCCGACACAACACCGGTACTTCCGGGAGGCCCATCGCAGCCTTGATGCATTAGGAACCCTGGACAGCACTTCGGCACATGAGCGCCATTTTAAACTGTGAAATCAGCAACCAGAAATACAAGAAAGAGATAAAAGGTGGCATTAAACAGACTTCAAAAAGCACGCTTATTTGCAGTATGAGAGCTGAAGCAAGGAAGCAGAATGTCATCTTGTTCGACCTCAGCTGGATAGACTCAAATTTCTCACTGTTCCGTGCATGTCAATGAATGTCCGTGAAAATGTCGAATAGTGCCCTGGCCGGGTGGCTCAGTTGGTTGGAGCGCCGTCCCATACACCAAAAGGTTCCAGGTTTGATTTCGGTCAAGGCACATACCTAGGTTGGGGTTCGCACACGGCTGGGGCATGTATGGGGGGCAACCAATCGATGTTTCTCACATCTATGTTTCTCTCTCTGTTTCTCTCCCTTCCTCTCTCTAAAAATCAATTTTAAAAACATATCCTTGGGTGTCGAATATTGGGGTTACAAATAAATTTTAGCTAGTAGGCAAATTCACAAATATGGAGTCTGAGAATAATGAGAACTGACTATCCATTCTTGGGGAAAAATGTGTTTTTACTGTTTTAATTTTGGAAGATGGATTCTTCTTTTTTTTTTTTTTTAAATGAATGACTCTAGAAAAGAAATGTCAGCATATTAGGAATAAAGCCAGAACAAGCGCCATTTTGCTCTATTGCTGCTTCCTGACCAGAAATAAGGAATACAGCTCAGTGCACCACCCCCACTGGGTGGACACTTCCCTCCCACCCCATCAACAGCCCCTCAAGATCAGGACAATGCTGGCTGGCTGGTGAAAGGCTCCAAAAAGCGGGTGACACATGAATGAATTTATGAATGAGCACAGATAACCTGTCCGCAAGGGTGTCAGTTTTCCTACTAATGGAAGAACTCCCACAAAAGAATTTTTTTTAAGTCAAGGGGAAAAAAAAATCCTCTCACAGTCACTTGCCTCCTGGACTGTGTCCCTAGACTAGAATGGAGTGCATTGAGTTTCAAGAGCCTTTTCTCTGAAACCCAATGTCTGAGGGAGCGGAAGGTTGATTATTCTAAAATCTGATAAAAGAGTCTAATATTCAAAATGGCACAGTTATGTGCACAGCCTCAAAAGGAGACACATCCAGATGCTCCTGAGATACACTGGAATTATTTTGTCATCTAGAGGAGACACTAATGTTTTTGAAGAGTGATGGTATAAGACGGCTGAAGATTTTGTGTCATTTGAACGCTTATTTATAATCACTCCCAGTCTTGATCATTCCCTACTACCCTCAAAAGGGTCAGCATCAAGACCATGAATCAATGCCGATGCTTCACCAGGCACTTGCCAAATGCAGGACTCAGGTGGGAATTCTGCCGATCACATCCCTCCACTGCAGCCAGGAGAGCTGGGAGTGTCCGCACAGGACCAAACGGGACGTGTGGCTTTCCACCCCGGGATGCACTAGTCGTGAGGAACAAGAGCCCTTGAGCTTTTCTTCAGGAATTCAGCTCCATCGACTTGTCATTAAAAAAAAAGGGAGAGAGAGAGAGAGAGAGAGAGAGAGAGAGAGAGAGAGAGAGAGAGAGAGTTTATAATTCAGTAAGACGGGGCAGGATTTCTTTCTAACAAAAACCTGCAAAATCAGGGTTGTTAAAAAGTGTCCACAACAGATGTTATTAATACCAGTGAAGAAGTTAAACTGTACAAAAGATTCCAAAATAATAGTGCCAATGAGAAAAATGTAGTCTTTAAGGGCAGACCATCAACATGTCCCATGGTACCTGTCCCCCTGGGTATGAATAAGCAGGTCTAAGATTCATTCTGACGGTGGAAGTTACTTGAGGATGTGGTGTGTGTGTGTGTGTGTGTGTGTGTGTGTGTGTGTGTGTGTGTGTGGTATCATTTTCAGGAGTTAGTATCATTCCTTGTTCTTCTCATTCTGATCTCTTTATCCACATCTGTTCTATAGATCCCTGGAAAGGGGTCTGGGGTGCTGGATCCATAAGAGAGGGTGTACATTTACAAATTACAACCTGTGCAGTTGATACAAATGATATACAAACTGTGTGCCACTGCACATGAGTATCTCTAGTTTGTATACTTACAGACAGGGAATTTCGGATTTGTAACCCGTCCAGGCAGCTCTGATTTCCACAGACAACTGTGACGGAAGCTGTCTCATATAGAAGCTATGTGCTCTACAGTAATTTCAGGGCTGACTAGGTGTGGGAGCACTCGCTCCTCAAACCCGCACATACTTCTGAATCCTGCTCACAGCGCCAAGTGTCAGAGCAAGTTCCTCCTTTATCCTTTGCTCGCTGTACTAACTTTTGGGAACTCAGGTCCTGTTCCTGCCCTCCTATGCCAATTGTTGGGTCCGAGCCCCTCTTCCAGAGGCTGGACCTTCTTGGACGCCAGGTGGTAGATGGAGAAGCCATGAGAAGTTGTAGGTGTATAAGAGAATCTTCACTGTAGGAGCCAGTGGCCAAGTAGCCATTGCTAACAAGGAGCCACTGGACAAAACAGTTTTTCAAAGCAAAGTCCCATATAGCAGGTAGCCGCACACCGGCTAGGTAACAATACATCTTTCCTACAAAGCAATAGCCTCCTACATGGGAGCTAGTTATACAGAAACCATCCTTAGAGCCACGGCCTCACCAAGCAGTCAAGCCTTACATAGGAGCAGCCATCTATAATACAGCCCCATACTGGCTGGCCAGTAAACTTTATACTACTTAGACAAAAGAGGCTTCCTGCTTCCTGCCAAATAGTGACCTCAATCATTTGGGTTATAGAAGGGCACGCTTGTGCTGTGCATAGATTGCTGTGTCCTTGCACCTGCATATAGCATCTTAGCCTTATACATTCTGATTAAGATTCCCATGCTCAGAGTGGCCTTGAACATCCAGTGTACTCTAGACAGGCCCCACAGGAAAGACACTTCTTCTTCTTCTTCTTTTTTTTTAAAGTATATTTTTATTGATTTCAGAGAGGAAGGGAGAGGGACAGAGAGATAGAAACATCAATGATGAGAGAGAATCATCAATCAGCTGCCTCCTGCATGCCCCCGACCAGGGATCGAGCCCACAACCCCTGGCATGTGTCCTTGACCAGAATCAAACCCGGGACCCCTCAGTCCACAGGCCGATGCTCTATCCACTGAGCCAAACCAGCTAGGGCAAGACACTTCTTTTAAAAGCTAAGAATGTAACCACCAATGCCAACCTTACAAAACAAGAGATTGTCAGAAACAATAATATTGAGATGTTTCCCTTACAATGTATTCATGAGGAAGGTTCTGGATGTCTAAGAAAAGATACTTAGAATGTACTTTAATTTTAAGAATGCAATAGACTCTAGCCCTGGCTGGGTGGCTCAGTTAGTTGGAGCATCATTCCATACACCAGAAGGTTGTGGGTTTGATTCCTGGTCAGGGCAGTTACCTAAATTGCAGGATTCAACACCCAGTCGGTGTGTATGCGGGAGGCGGCCTGTCAGTGTTTCTCTCTCATATAAAATATTTTCTCTCTCTCTAAAAATGAACACAAACATATCCTTGAGTGAGGATTAAAAAAAAAAAAAAAAAGGATGCAATAGACTCTAATCTCGGAAATGGCAGCATAATCCAGTGTCCTGTAAATAAAGGTTGGCCACCATTTAATGGAGCTAGAAAGGGAATAAGTGAGTTCTACATATGGCATGCATGACAGGGATACTCTCAGCTAGGAGTTCTTGGGCAGGCCACTGAAGAGGGTGTGCCAGGGTCCTGGGTCCTTTCTCTTGACCTTGGGCAGCAGCTCTGACTGAGTCCTGGCAATACAGATGTCCTTCACTTACAATGGGGTCATGTCCTGATAAATTCATCATACATTGAGAATATAATAAGTTGAAAATGCATTTAATACACCTAACCTCCCATACATCATAGCTTAGCCTAGCCTACCTTAAATGTGCTCAGAACACTTACATTAGCCTACAGTGGGAAAAGTCATCTAACACAGCCTATCCTATAAAAAAAAAAGGTAATATGCAAATTAACCATCACTTCATCACAAAGATGGCAGCGCCCATAGCCACAAGATGGTGGCACCCAGTCCTCTCAGCCCCGCCAGAGTTCCCCAGTCCCAGGGGGGCAGCCGCTGAGAGCGGGCAGCATGAGCGGCCTGGTGGAATGCTTGTTTCATCGCCGCGGCAACGAGGCAAGTGTTCCACTCTGGCAGCGGAGGGCCTCTGGCCAGGCCAGGGCACGGAACACTTGTGTTGTCACCCTGGCCAGGCCGGGGCACGGAAGGGCCTCTGGCCCGCGGAGAGCCTCTGGGCAGTGGGTGCGGAGTGGCCAGGCCCTGCAGAGAGCTACTTGGAGCATGGATTCGTGCTCAGGGCTACTAGTCTATATATAAAAGGCTAAGTGACCATCCGACCGTCCAACCATCCGGTAGTTATGACACACACTGACCACCAGGGAGCAGACACTCAATGCAGGAGTTGCCGAGCTGCAGTGACTTGGCAGTGGCGATTCTCGGGTGACGCAACCCGGAACCAGAGAAGACGGAGCCCGATTCCTCGTGGGGCCAAGCGATTCCACCTTTGGCTGTGGGTTATGTTGTTGCTGGGGCACTGTGGCCTGAATCTGGTTTATTGCACACTTGTGTTTGCGTTCCACACCCTGTATGACAGCAACTTTGCAGAGTGCCCTCTTGCACTCTGGGACCTCTCGGGGGATGTCAGAGAGCTGGTTTTGGCCCTATCCCCGCAGGCCAGGCCAAGGGAGCCCACCTGCCAGAGGGACCCTGCTCACTCTGCAGACACCCTTCGAGCCGCAGCGCTGCCACAGGTGCAGCCAGCTGGGACCACGGGAAGTTGGCTCCAGGGCTTGTCCGACCCATCTCGCCCAGTCCTGCTCCACAGGCCACCTTCTAATTAATTTCCTTTCAATGTGCATGAATCTGTGCACTGGAGCACTAGTTTTATAATAAAGTGTGGGATATCTCATGTAATTTATTGAATAATATATTGAAAGTGAAAAACAGAATGGTTGTACGGGTACTCACCAAAAATGTGCACGATTGAAAGCACACTGCACCTGAAGGATAATAAAAATATTTATTAACAGCTACTGAGAACTGATTACTGTTAGATACTGGGCAACATGCTTGCAGGAGCTAGCTCATTTACTCTTCATAAGAATGCCATGAAGTAGGTTCTACTTTTATCTTCTTTTTAAAAAAACAATACATTTTTATTTATTTCAGAGAGGAAGGGAGGAGAGAGATAGAACCATCAATGATGAGAGAGAATAATTGATTGGCTGCCTCCTGCATACCCCACTGGGGATCAAGCCCTCAACCCAGGCATGTGCCCTGACCGGGAATTGAATCATGAGCTCCTGGTTCATAGGTTGATGCTCAACCACTGAGCAACATTGGCTGGGCTATCTTCTTTTTATAGTTGTTCAAACTAAGACACAGAAAGGTTAAGCAACTTGCCCAGGGCACACAGCCATCCTATCCTCCAACTCAGCTAGAATGACCAGTCTATACGCAAACCTGATCAATACAGGCTTAAGACTTCTATTGTCTCCCATGCCCCTTATGCAAATAAAATCAAGTTCAAATTCTTAAAATAAAAATCACTTTGGTTTGAGAAATTATTGGGGTCCAAATGGAGGGACGTGACCTACAATTGTCAGAGCACTGGATTAGCAAATTATTAGTAATTTTCTTTATTAAGTATGCGCTTGTATTCTTTTTTAAAAATTGTTGACACTTTTGCAGATGTCCCCTTATCTCCCACCTCCACCCAGCCCCTCCTCCCCGTCTTCTGCACTTTGATTCTTTAAAAAGGCTTTCTAACACCTCAATAATTCACACACCTACAAATCCTACACCAGAAAGTCAGCAGAGAAGATAGCAATAATGCTCTAAAGTGTCAAAGTAAAAATTTTGATTAAATGTTGCCAAGTTATCTAACATCTGTTTCCTGGCATTCTTACTATTTAAACATTATTATTACTCATTCAATGCTCTCTTCCTACTCTTCCCAGCAAATGCAGCCATTGGATGAAGAATAATTAATACCTTTGGAGTTTCCTATTTTTATTGCCACTACTCTGAACAAATAAAATTAAATTACAGGCTTTCTCATTTCACTTTATGCATTCTTCTCATTTGAAGTACAAATAAATAGTATATTATCTCACCAGTAGTAACAGCACATGGCCTAAATACAACTGTATGTTTTGTACCTGCAATGTGATTCTGATCAACCTTTAAGGTTAAGATTTTACTTGGAAAACTGTCTTAAAGAATTAAAAAAAAATTTTTTTTAAAGAGACAAAAATAAATAAGTGAATAAAATTCTTGCTGATCGTGCAACTAATATGGATGAAAGCAATGTGAGCTCTCATAGGAAAGTGGTGTTAAACTTGAACAAATTACTTTGGTGAATTATTAGATGCTACGGGGAACACCTCCCTCCTGCCCCATCCCCACCCCTACATTTGTATTATCAGCAACTTTTGAATTGATTATCTTGGGGAACATTAACCATAGTAAAATGTTCTGGACAAGGGTATTAGTAAAAATCTCTTTATTAATGAAAAAAGGAAAAATATTATATTCTTGGCCAGGCCCCTTAAATCATTTGCTATTTGCAAATTTTTGTAGCTGCTTGAGATTTGCTCAGGTCCTTACATGAAGTGGTTGAAGAGAAACAAGTGTGAGCTTGCAGTAAACATTTAAGAGTGTGGCTGCTGTGAGGGTTGGGCCAAGCTAGGCTTGAAGATCTAAGCTACTTTGTGGAGAGAATCTGCTGACACACCCCACCTGGTGATTGTTTACACGCAGGGGTGGGGAACCCTTTTTCTGCCAAGGGCCATTTGGATATTTATAACATTATTTGAGGGCCATGCAAAATTATCAACTTAAAAAGCAGCCTGCTATATTTGGTCAGCCATTTAATTAAGTCACCCCTAGTGCCTTGGCAGGGCCAGACCAAATGATTCCTCCGGCCTTATAGGGCCCTCAGGCCGGACTGTCCCCTCCCCTGGTTATAGGACCTATCTGAGCATCCTCAGGCTCCTCACTGTGGCTAGCAATGAGTAGGAGTTGGTGGGCAGGGTGACTGAGGCCCTGTGTAAGGCACTACTAACTCTTGAGGCCGAATCTTTATTATGGTGGCTGTCCTGTGGACTGTGGGATGTTTAGAAGCATCCTTGTTCTCTCTCAATAGGTACCCGTAGCATCCATGCCCCAGCTGTGATAACCGTCTCCAGACATCGAGAATCCCCCCCCCACATTCACTGTGCTAACTTAGCTGGAGGAGTGTGCAGGCCACCTTTGAGGATGGATGTCAGATTTAGCAAATGAAACTCTTTTATAGTATAAATATGTCCCAAATATTACATAGACCATACTGGCCATCCTGTATTTCATCTGGCAATGTAACCGGCTACAATGGCTGTTGGGGAAAGGTTGAGACTTGGGGAGAAACAGGACAGTAAAATTAGCCCCCATATGGAGCCAAAGCAGCCATTGATTCAGAAACAATCCAGGGATCAGAGGTGATTTCCAGAAGGTAGTTTAGTTCTGATCAGGCCCTGAGCTCCCGTATGCAGACTGAATGCAATTAAATGTGTGTGAAGGAAGTGAATGAGACATAAGACATGGTTCCCTTTTTCAGTAGTTCGGAAAGTTAATCCAATTTTATCATTTTATAAAAACACTACTGCTAATATATTTTCTTACATTTTTACACTTTTTATTAACTTGTGCACAGAAGTGAAGTGGCTCCACTGATTTTTATTCTTTGATTACAGACTTTTTAAAATGGCAGTTACTGGAAAATAGCTTTGAGAGCCTTTTTATTTTCAAATTGAAAATAAAACATAATTAAAGTGTTTATGATAAAAAGAAAAGAAGGAAAGCAATCTAAGTATGTGTAACATGAAAAGTGAAGCCCTTTCCCACTGTCTTTGATCGTCTAGTCCCACTTCCTGAAGTAATTACTACCTACAATTTCTAATGAATTGTTCGGTATCCAGAGATTTTCTACACATAAGCAAGTAAGTAAATACTCATGTCTTTCCATGGTGGGCAGCCTCTGAGCTGTCTCCCAGTGACCCCAGAGTCCTGGCTGATGTTCGTGCCCTGTGTCATCCCATCCACCCCCCGCCCCCCTCTTCGCTTCTGTCCGAGAGAATACAGCAAAGTCGCAGGGCTGGCACTTCCATGATTAAATTACAAATATGTCCATCTTGCTAGCAGACTCCATTCCTTTCATGCTTTGATGAAGCAAGCTGCCACGTTGGGAGGTCCCATGGCAAGGAGCTGAGGCCCTCAGCTCAACAAACCTCAAGGAACTGGATTCTGCCAACAACCGCATGAGCCTAGAAGTGGATTCTTTGCTGGCCGTGCCTTGCGATGTGAGCTCAGCTCTGGGCGACACCTTGACCGCAGCCTCAGGTCAGACCCCGAACAGAGGACCCAGCGAAGGAATGCCCGGTTCCTGACCACAGAAACTGTGATGATAACGGGTGTTGTTTTAAGCTGCTAAGTTTTGCGATCATTTGTTACATAGCAAGAGATAACGAATACTCTGTCCTTTTCACAAATGGAATCATACCCTACATGCTATTTTGAGTGCTCTAAGAAATTTGACACAAGGGTAGGTCAAAAAGGAGAAATACCAGACCAGTATTAGGGAGTAAAGTTAATGGTTTCTCAGTCACTGAGTATTGCAGATCAGGAACACAGCAGTGCCCTTGTTTAACTGACTTTCTTTATGAAACAATACAGTTACACCTAACATTTAAGAATAAGTGCAAAAAGGCAGCTAAAACCAGCGAAGGGCCCAAAGCTAGACCTTCAGCACCGAGTCAGAAATCTTGGAATGATAAACATCTTTGTGAGCTTTGCTCTTTGTGGGTTACTTAGTATTATTGTGGTGCCATTATTCCAGTGGCTGACATTTGAGGTCATGCATCTGAGCGAAACGAAACACCATGAAGATCTAGCTATCATTAACTTTAGATGTGGAAGAGTAATATGTCAGTACTTCCTTATTGACATCTTTACTATAGGCTTTTTGATATAATGCTCTCAAGATTTTTAAAGAGCACTTTTATGGTGCATCTCAAATGCCCATGGTCACAGTTTCCCTGGCAAAAGGTCAGAACAGCAAGAGCTGAGACTTTTGAATAGAGGTTAAGCCTACCCGAGCTCTACTTTTTGCTGGCACTGTAAAGCCTTGATTACACAGAGAGAAAAACCAAGCCCTCCAGAATGTAACGGCTAAACCCATTCTTTTCCCAAATATGAACCTGTCCCCCAGATCGGCAAGGTGTTTCTAAAACATCCTGGCTGCCTGCCACCCAATCTCCTCAAATGCAGTTACAGAAAACTCTCAATTTTGCAGACCTCAATATAACGGAGTTTGGATTTAACGGGCAAAATTTCCGGTCCATATGTCATATGTGAAAATTAAGACCCTGTTAATTTTAAAATGCTTTTAAGCAAGATTTGCTTATAATTAAATTAACAGGTTTTTTTTTGTTATTAATTCACTATTTTTAACAAATTTTAGCAAATAAGCCATATGTTGGGAAAAAATGCTGCAATAATTTCACTGACATAAGTAAATATTACCCATCTACAACTATAGTCTACATATTTAAATCCAGAGTCACCGTTGGTAAACAATGTTCGGGGAATGATTAGCATGTGATCACATGGCCTGGCGCGAGGTAATTGGTTCTGTTGTCACATGGTGTGACTTTCTGCAGCAGGTTTAATGCCTGTGGCTGACATTCCACATGCCCTTAGCCACGCCCCGGCCGTGTACATTTGTTTGCTCTCAGTGACGGGTGTATGCACACATTTATTAGACCTATTTAGTATAAATTTAAAATTACAGTAATACATATAGAAAACTTTTTTGTGAAATTAAACTTTTCATACATACTTAATTTTAATTACACAAACATGTCTACAAAAGTAAAAACATGTAAACTAACTAATTTGTCAATTTTTTAACATACGCATTTGGAAAACCTACTTTATTATAAAATGTACTTTTGGCTTTAAGGGACACCCCTTGCCCGAATTAGTCCATTATAGCAAGGTTTTACTGTATTCTCCACTTTATATAATAGAGGCATGTCAGCCATGTTGACCATAAAGTAATTCCTGTACAGAAATAATTGATTTCTATGATCAAATCATAAAAGTGCTCCCACGAAAAGGTTCTCCAATAGGGCATATTATACTTTTTTTCTTTTTCTTTTTGTTAACCCTCACCTGAGGATATTTTTTCCATTGCTTTTCAGAGAGAGTGGATGGGAGGGAGGAAGGAGGGAGAGAGAGAGAGAGAGAGAGAGAGAGAGAGAGAAAGAGAGAGAGAAACATTGATGTGAGAGAGGCACATTGGCACACACCCTGACTAGGGTGGTGGGGAGCAAACTGGCAACCTAGTTACATGTCCTTGACTGAGAATCGAACCTGAGATCCTTTGATTCGAGGGCAGACTCTGTAACCACTGAACCACACTGGCCAGGACATACTTAAATTTTTTTTTTTAATTCTCACTCAAGGATATATTTTTTTATTGATTTTTTAGAGACAGAGGAAGGGAGAGAGGGAGAGAGAGAAACATAGATTCAAGAGCAAAACATCAATTGGTTGCCTCCCATACGCAGCCAGACTGGTCATCAAATCTGAAACTTTTTGGAGAGCCACCTGGCCAGGGCGGGCAAGTTGTACTTTTTGATGACTAATTTTTATTTATCAAGATCTACCAGTATTTTTATTTTATTTTTAAAATATATTTTATTGATTTTTTACAGAGAGAGGAAGGGAGAGGGATAGAGAGCCAGAACCATCGATGAGAGAGAAACATCGATCAGCTGCCTCCCGCACACCTCCCACTGGGGATGTGCCCACAACCAAGGTACATGCCCTTGACCGGAATCGAACCTGGGACCCTTCAGTCCGCAGGCCAACGCTCCATCCACTGAGCCACGCTGGCTAGGGCTGCCACCAGTATTTTTAATATTCACAAACATACGATTTCCACCTAACACTAGCCACCTTGCTCAACCGCCCACCACAGGAATGTCTTTTATGCCTAGAGAGTATCTAGAAGAGGGGTCAATAAAATTTTTCTATAAAAGGTTAGACAGTAAACATTTCAGGCTTAGTGGCCCATATGACCTCTGTTGAAAGTAAAGATGCTCCTTGACTTATGGCGGGGCTATGTCCCAATAAAGCCACTCTTAAGTTGAAAACCGTAAGTTGAAAACGCGTTTAATACACCTAACTTACTGAACATCCTATCTCAGCCCAACCTATCTTAACTGTCCAGAACACTTACATTAGCCTACAGTTGGGCAATTAATTTGAGTTTTATCTCAAGACTAATTGCCTTCCTCTTCTCACCAGAGGCAGGAGACACAGATGGGCATTTTATAGACATGATGGGATGTGAAAATACAAAATACAATATTGAAAAATTGTATTTGGCAACACAGTACATTGTAGAATATTGTAGGGTGTTTTTTTTGTTTTGTTTTTTTTATCATGGTGATTGTGTGGCTGACTGGGAGCTGTGGCTTACTGCTGCCCAGCATCATGAGAGTATCGGACTGCATACCACTAGCCCAGGAAAAGATCAAAATTCAAAGTACGTTTTCTACTGAGTGTGTATCACTATTGCACCACTGTAGAGTAGAAAATTTATAAATTGAGCCATTGTAAATGAGGACCATCTACATTCAACTCTCTTGTTGTAGTGTGAAAGTAGTTCTAGACTATAGGAATGCCAATGGGTGTGATTGTGTTCCATTAAAAGTTTATGGACACTTAAATTTGAATTTCATATAATTTCCACATAGCATGAAATATTCTTCTTCTTTTTATTTTTCAACCATTAAAAATTTTAAAAATCATTGTATGGCTTGCCAGTCATATAAAAACAGGTGGTGGCCAGATTTAGTCCATGAGATAGGTAGTTTGCCAACCCTTAATCTATTTTTTAAATATATTTTTATTGATTTCAGAGGAAGGGAGAGGGAGAGAGAGATAGAAACATCAATGATGAGGGAGAATCATTCATTGGCTGCCTCCTGCACGTCTCCTACTGGGGATCGAGCCCACAACCTGGGCATGTGACCTTGACTGGAATTGAACCCGGGATCCTTCCACTGAGCCAAACCAGTTAGGGCGCCAACCCCTAATCTAAATGCTACATTTTATTCTCTCAGCTCCCCAAACTCAGCTTCTGGGTCTGGATATTTTCAATGCCTGTGAGAATTGGATTACATGATTTCATATTTTCAGAAGGTGCAAATATCTAAAAGATCATATGTACCCACTCATTTATATAATCTTTAAAAAACCCATGTGTCAACCTTTGTTGTTGTTGTTGTTGTTGTTTTACTGGTAACTTTAGTACATTTACAATAATTGTCATTATTGACATATTTGGAGCTGTTCCTACTCTCATTTCAGTTTATCTCAATTTTTCTGTTTCCTTTTAATCCTCTTACTTGAAAAATTGACATCTAACTTTCTCATATCACAATATAAGAATTTAGCACACTCTCACTCCTTGGCCTTCCTCTATCCCAATATGTTGGTAACTTTTAATTCTGTCTTTTTAAAAAAATATATTTTTATTGATATTTAGAGAGAGAGGAAGGAGAGGGAAAGAGAGATAGAAACATCGATGAGAGAGGATGTTATTGATTGTCTGCCTCCTGCACCGCCCCACCCTGGCATGTGCCCTGTCTGGGAATCAAACCCATGACCTCTTGGTTCCTGGGTCGATGCTCAACTGCTGAGCCACACCGGCTGGGCTAATTCTGTCTTGAATATATTTTATTTTTTTTATCTAGTCTTAGAGATTTCTCAAGGACAGTAATAATGTTTTCAAGGAATTTTAGCACTTTACCTCATATATCTGTTGCACGTTTTCCTTGGGGTTTTTTTTACTCTTATTTAAATACTTCATCCCAAACAAGTTTGCATCGGTGTGTCTTAAAACTTCTGAGGCCTTGTATGTCTTAAGAATATTTTTACCATGCCCTTGTATTTGAAAGCAGTTTGATTGGATCTAAGATTCTAAGTTTTAAGTTATTTTCCTGGAATATTTTGAATATACTATTCCATTATTCTTAACTTTTTTTAGCTTGCAGTGTCACTGTTGAAACATTTGTTTCAAGGTCCTGGTTTTGATTTTTTTAAATTATTATTATGAAATATAGTTTATATACATTTTTAAATGTACAATTCAGAGATCCGCCCCGGCTTCGCCACAGCATCTGAGGTCTGAGGCTTGCCAGCCCCTTCCCCAGGATACTGTTGCAACTGGCCAGCCCCTGTACCTAGAACCATGTGCAACCAAAGGCAGTGATCAAAAATGCAAGAGGCCTCGGTGGAATGTGCTACTCGGGCGTTGGAGAAATAGAACATAGAGAAAGGCATTCAGGCCCATATTAGAGAGTTTGACACGAAGTACTACCCCCTCTGGCACTGCATCCTGGGAAGAACTTTGGTAGCTACGTGGCACATGAAACCAAACACTTCATTTGCTTCTACCTGGGCCAAGTGGCCACTCTCTGTTCAAGTCTGGCTAAAAGCATGGCCTGGGCCTCACTCCTTGTGATCCATCCAAACACAAGTACTGCAGCCTAAATTCCAAGAGCCGGAGACGGAACTCTTCAGCCTTGCCTAAAGGAGCACCTTGATCTTGAACCTTTACTGTGTTGTTTCATACAGCGCAATCTCTGTACTCATTTGTTGTGGTGATAAAACCAATTAGCAAAACAGCTTACATTTGTATTTATTTTCTATGCCATACCTCTCTGCCCCATGTTTTTTCTCCTCAAAATCCATTTCTTTCCAGCCTGGCCCGTGTGTGGCTCAGTTGGTTGGAGCAATCATCCTGTGTACCAAAAGGTGGTGGATTTGATTCCCAGTCAGGGCACACACCTAGGTTGTGGGATCGATCCCTGGGATGGGAGGCAACCGATCGATGTTTCTCTCTTTCTCTCTCTCCTTTCTCCCACCCCTCTAAAAAAAAATCAGTAAAAACATATCCTTGGGTGAGGATAAAATAAAATAAAAGGAATCCATATCTTTTTTAAAATATCTGTTGGGGGGAGGGAGAAGTACAATTCAGTCGTCTCTAGTATATTCACAAAATTGTGCAACCATCACCACTATCTAATTCCAGAACATTTTTATCATGCAAAAAAGAAAGCCTGTACTCATTAGCAGCCACTCCCTGTTTCTGCCAGTCTCCAGCAACCACTAATCTAATTTCTGTCTCTAGATTTGCTTATTCTGGACATTTCATACCAATGGAGAAAACCATGCTTCCTCTTCACCCCATTATACACCCCTCCGGCCAGGGATTTACCTCTCTTCCTCTTATGAGTTGAATTGCATCTCCAAAAGCTCAGTCTCCGTCCTAACCCCTAGTTACCTCAGAACGTTACCTTATTTGGAAATAGGGTCTTTGCAGATTTAACCCAGTTACGATGAGGTCATTGGGGGGCCCTAATCCAATAGGACTGGTGTCCCTATGAAAAGGGGAAACTTGGGCATAGTTGGCAGCACAGAGGGAGGACGGCCATGTGACTGGCATCTACAAGCCAAGAAACACCAAAGGTTCCCAGCAAACAGAAGTTGGAAGGAGCAAACAAGGACTCTCCCTAGAGCCTTCAGAGGGAGCATGGCTTTCTGGCTTCCAGAATTGTGAGACGATACGTTCCTGTTGGGTAAGCCACTCACTTTGTTATAGCAGCAGCCACAGGACTCGAGTGCACTCCCCCAGGGAGAGGCAGCCTTAGGAGGGACGCTTCTCAGATAGTCCCCCAGCCCCGGGCCTGAGAGGAGGGGCAGGGAAGCCACTGCACACACTCGGCTCCCCTGCTCCATCGTGTCTCACAAGCACGGGGCTTCCGTGTCCTCCTGATACTACCTGAGGTCACGTTGGCCAGTCTTAGTCCCTTGGGTGCAGGGAGCAGGCAGGCAGTGATGGGGAGAAGCCAAAGCAGAACTCACAGCTCCCCTTGTTTTGTTTTTTCCCCGGTTAATCCTCACCCAAGGATATATTTTCCCCCATTGAATTTTAGAGAGAGTGGAGAGGAGAGAGAGAGAGAGAGAGAGAGAGAGAGAGAGAGAAATATTGATGTGAGAGAGACACATTGATTGGTTTCCTCCCGAGACCGGAGCTGCAACTGAGGTACATGCCCTTGACTGGAACCAAACATTCTGAAGGCAGACGCTCTAACCACTGAGCCAAACCGACTAGGAGCTCCCCATGGGGCTGCTCCTGTCTCCTGTCACCCAGGGCTGCTTACAGGTTATTCCTTTTTGTCTGTCCTGCCCCTCCGGGGCTGAGGGAGCTGCTGTTATGCTAATTCTGCATCTTGATCAGAACCCCCCACCCCATATTTTTTAAAAAACACAACCATTTATTGGACACTTCCTCTATTCCAGGTTCTGTGCCAGGCACTGGATATAAATGAGGTAAAAATATAAAAGATGCCCACTGCCTGGAGAGGGAGCCGGGAACACATTTCAAGGATAGAAAGTGGATAGGTCAGCCCGGCAGAGTGGCTCAGTGGTTGAGCGTCGACCTATGAACCAGGAGGTCACAGTTCGATTTCCAGTCAGGGCACACGTCCGCATTGCAGGTTCCATCCCCAGTGCGGGGTGTGCAGGAGGCAGCCAATCAATGATTCTCTCTCATCACTGATGTTTCTATCTCCCTCTCCCTCTCCCTTCCTCTCTGAAATCAATAAAAAATACTTTTAAAAAAGAATTTTATAAAAGAAAAAAAAGAAAGAAAGTGGATTGGTCACTCTGCATCTCCAGATCTTTGGATTGAATCTCTTAGTGCAGTGGTCGGCAAACCGCGGCTCGAGAGCCACATGCGGCTCTTTGGCCCCTTGAGTGTGGCTCTTCCACAAAAAACCACGCGCGGGCGCACACGTACAGTGCGATTGAAACTTCATGGCCCACGCGCAGAAGTCGGTTTTCGGCCTGGGCAACTCTATTTTGAAGAAGTGGCATTAGAACACTCAAGAGGCCAAAGAGCCGCATGTGGCTCGCGATCCGCGGTTTGCCGACCACTGCCTTAGTGCTCCAGCCTTCCTCCCCAACAGCATGCCGCCCACCCCCTGGCCCCTTGCATGCTAGCCTCTTGGCCTTTCCTCGGTCCCTTGAACATATGCTGAGTAATGGAAGTAAGAGAAAAGATTATTTTAATTTTATAGATTAACGGAGGCTCAGAGAGGTTAGACAATGCCCTTCAAATCACTCATCTGGGTGATATTGAAGAGGGATTGAAACTCAGGTCATCTGCAGGCAGAAATGATTGATTGACACCCCTCCCCTGCCCCATATCATTCTCCCCTTCTTTGATTACAGAAGCTTGAGTTTTAGCTGGTTACTCTGCCTCCTGCTTCCTTAAACCTCCGATAATGAGAGGCAAATTAAAGTTCTCCGGGAAGTCTCCTGCAAAGGAAGGAGGCATGTCCTTCTTCCCACTTCTACCTCCCCTTTACTTGGGACTCCAACAGCACAGCTTATACCACGAGATGGGACCACACTCAGGGGTGGCAGAGCAGTGAGCTGGGAAAAGTCTGGCTTGTACGTGAGAGAGGAACAAACTCCTATCTTTTTAAAGCCTCTGTTATTTTTTTACTATTACTTGCAGTCAGGGTCAACTTCATGTGTGTGAACTTGTGGCCTAGAGTTCTCCACTTGGAAAGTTCCCACATTTGCTTTACTTACTGCTGTGGCCAATTTGAAACTCTTTTTTTTTTTTTTAAATTTATAATATATTTTATTGATTTTTTACAGAGAGGAAGGGAGAGGGATAGAGAGTTAGAAACATCGATGAGAGAGAAACATCGATCAGCTGCCTCCTGCACACTCCCTACTGGGTATGTGCCCGCAACCAAGGTACATGCCCTTGACGGGAATCGAACCTGGGACCCTTGAGTCCGCAGGCCAACGTTCTATCCACTGAGCCAAACCGGTCAGGGCCAATTTGAAACTCTTAATAATATTGGAACAAGGGGCTCTGTCTTTTATTTTGAATTGGGCCCTGAAAATTATGTAGCTGGTTCTGTTTGCAGCTGAACCTAATCCTAAATGCTATAGGTAACTCTGAAGCCCATACTTTGTCTACCTCCTGGTCAGCCATTTTCTGAGTTATCCAGTTCTAAGACCAACCCCTTGTGTCTGAAATGTAGGGGACTTCAATGGCCTCTCAGTGTCTATTGGCCTTTCTGTTAGAAGGACCCCAAATTTCCTTTGAATGCATGGGTTTGGGAGGTATGATCCAACTCCAGCTTCAAGGTTGGGCATCTGAAGTTGGCCCAAGACAATCAAGGCTTCTCATTCCCTGGTCATCGGGATTGATTCAGGCCGGGGACAGCGACCCACTCCCAGCCGGTGACAGTCAGATCCATAACTTTTGTGTCATCTGTAGGGAAAAGGAGCTCCAATAGGATGAAGAGAAGCTAAGACTTAAGGACACTGTTCAAGCCCCTGCGTTGAGTTTTGCCTCAGCCACCCCCACACTTTCTAGTTACCCAGTAACATTTATCACCACCATCACCATCTTTTTCTTTAAAGCCAGTTGAATTGTATTTTCTGTTACTTGCAATGGCATAAGCCCTAATTAATTCATAAAATTTTCTCAAACACAGGGAAACCTTTACAATATCTTTTAAAATATATATATATTTTATTGATTTTTTACAGAGAGGAAGGGAGAGGGATAGAGAGTGAGAAACATCGATGGGAGAGAAACATCGATTAGCCACCTCCTGCACACCCCCTACTGGGGATGTGCCCGCAACCAAGGTACATGCCCTTGACCAGAATCGAACCCGGGACCTTTCAGTCTGCAGGCCGACGCTCTATCCACTGAGCCAAACCGGTTTCGGCTACAATAATATCTTAATGAAAATTAAGATTCACAGGACTATCATCTTTGCAGGATTCTGATGTTTCATTTTGTTTTCTGAGCCACTTGAACACAGTAAAGCATATTTGGGGAAATGATTGAGATGCCTCCTAGGGCCTGGGCAGCTAAGAGTCCTCTTCATGCTTCCATATCACAGTGCCATAAAGAATCTGTCTAGCTGTAGTACACTTTTAGGTCTTTAAGAAGTATACTCATGGGTACATGAAAAGAGAAATGCAATAAACAGCATACAATTTTCTATACATTTTATTAAACAACTATTTTTTGCTATCATTGGGAGAATAGAAAAGTGGAAAACACTACGATTTTCTTGAAAATGTTTAACCTCAAGTTGTTTAATTCATAGAGCTGGCATGATTCAATCTTTTTTGTATGTGTGATAAAATTTACCATTTTAACCATTTTAAGTGTACATTTTGGTGACATTATACATTCACAGTGTTTCTAAGCATCACCACTATTTCCAGAACCTTTTTGGCATCCTAAACAGAATTTAATCTATTATACTCCAATATATTAAAATTACAACAAAGAACACTGGTACAAAGATGAACTTTCATCCAGTTGGGAAACTTCTAATCTTAATAAATTGTCTCCTTCTAAAATGCCACAATAGCAAACATATATTCATGCCAGAACTCTGAAAGCATTCACATAAGTAGGCAAAGGATTATCAGATGTTGATGGCTTAAAATGAGTCCTAGGATCTGAATATATTATTTCTAATTTCTTACTCCTTACAACATATTATTGTCTTGCCCAATGGGTTACTAAATTAAAAATTATATTAAAACGTATAAATGCAAGATATACCATGTATCAATATTGCCCACCATAAAATAAGTATTTGTAAGTGAATCTGTATGGAATCACTGTTGTAAATTTTAACATCTTTTCTCTATATTTATAGTCCAAAGAACATTATTTTTTCAAAATGTTCTCAAGTTTTTCTCCACTTACAAATGTAAAGAGACTAATGTAAGTATATCTCCTGGCAAATATTAATGAAAAGATAGGACATGAAGTCTTCTTTTCTATTAATCCATGGCTTAAAGCCTTTAAAATAATTTGATCCGTGACTGGTATTGTGTTAAATGGTGACCACAAAACAGTCTGTTAGTTTCCTGGCATGCCGTTTTTCAACAGTGTGCTGTAATTATAATGGACTTTATTGACATAATAAATACGAGAGCACAGGTGGTATCCATTTCAAGATGTTTAATTGAAGAAATGAAAGATCTTGTAATATGGAGTTGACACGGAGAATTTGTCAAGCCACAATAAAATTTTTCAAAAGCTGTGACCTTGGGGTCATTACATGACTGGTCAAGAGGAAAAAATGTTTATGATATAGAAGTGACTACATGGACTTATTTTATTCTTAGTTATAATGCCAAAGGTGAGAGGGAATAGCTCCCCACTGCCACCTAGTCTAAAGCTGAGCGGGGAAATCTATACAAATGCTGTCTGAAATCATAAGCTATCATTTAATAATAAAACATGGCCTACATTTATTTTTAAGAATACTGAAAAAAGAAGTGAAGGCTCCTGGAATTTTACTATACAGCCATGTCAGCATGCATAAACACTAAAACATGAAGAAAATAAAATCAGTGATTTTTTTTCAAAACAGTAATTGAGGCTATGTTACAGATAATTCTCATACAAATCAAGATGTAAATATAAAAATAATATTTAATTTAGGGCAAAGCATAAAAAGTTGTGCAGCCGAAACTGGTTTGGCTCAGTGGATAGAGCGTCGGTCTGCGGACTGAAGGGTCCCAGGTTCGATTCCCGTCAAGGGCATGTACCTTGGTTGCGGGCACATCTCCGGTGGGGGGTGTGCAGGAGGCAGCTGGTCGATGTTTCTCTCTCATCGATGTTTCTAGCTCTCTATCCCTCTCCCTTCCTCTCTGTAGAAAATAAATAAAATATATTAATAAAAAAAGAAGTTGTGCAAATTCCAAGGATCTTTTAAACATTTTTAAAAAATATATATTTTATTGATTTTTTACAGAGAGGGATAGATAGTTAGAAACATCGATCGGCTGCCTCTTGCACACCCCCTACTGGGGATGTGCCCGCAACCAAGGTACATGCCCTTGACTGGAATCAAACCTGGGCCTGACGCTCTATCCACTGAGCCAAACCGGTTTCGGCCCAAGGATCTTTTAAGAACTAAGCTGATAGCCCTGACCGGTTTGGCTCAGTGGATAGAGCGTTGGGCCTGCGGACTCAAGGGTCCCAGGTTCGATTCCGGTCAAGGGCATGTACCTTGGTTGCGGGCACATCCCCAGTAGGGGGTGTGCAGGAGGCAGCTGGTCGATGTTTCTCTCTCATTGATGTTTCTAACTCTCTATCCCTCTCCCTTCCTCTCTGTAAAAAATCAATAAACCATATTTAAAAAAAAAAAGTGTAAGAGAACCAACACAAGGGAAAGGACTTCCTGATTGATTACCTAGATGTCTCCTCCATGGAACTGGGTGGCACCCATAGAGCACCACCAAGGCTGCAGGGCCCTCTGTGGCTGTTTCCATCTGAGCTCTAAGGAGGAAGGCGAAAGAATAAGTTGATATTCCCTGGAAACTTGTGACAATTGTCTGCTTTTTGTGTGTAATAGAATTTATGGCTAATTTAGGGGGAAATTGAGTTGAAAAGGGGAATAATAGAGCCATTCAACCTGTTTTCATAGCTTGCCTAGGCAAAGATACTATAAAGCAGGAACCCCAGGTTAACAGTATTATGCCACCCATTTAGTAATGGCTATCAACGGAATGTGGCCTTCTGTACTTTCCCAACCATTATTTCACAGGGATGGCTGTAATATTACTCTTACAAGTTTAAAAACGGGGGAGGTCATGTTCATTGACATTTGACATGTCATTTGAAGGTCTAGAGAAGCTGAGTAACTCGTCTAAGATCATACAGCAAAGTAAGGTCCAAAACTAGAAACAAGCCCTATAATACAAATCTACCGATCTCCCTATCATGGTGCACAGAAACTTCTCTGCACCCTAAATGAATAGAATGCCCTCCCCCCCCCTTTTTTTTTTCAGCTTTGACACATATTAGAGGCTGATATTATTCATGATTATGAAATGATTCACTTAGCAAACACTGGCTACATGCAAGGCACTGCATTAGCGGTGAGAGGATTCTGAGGTGAACAAGCTTTCAAAGAGCTTCAGTCTAGAAGAGAACAACACATACACAAGTAAATCTACTGCATTTTCCCACAGGGGCTGCACCTTTGTATTCATCTTTGTCCCACTGGATCTGTCCAAACCTTTTATTTGACAGACTAGAGGCCTGGTGCACAAATTCATGCACCAGTGAGGTTCCTCGGCCTGGCCTGTGGGATCGGGCCAAAACCGGCTCTCTGACATCCCCCGAGGGGTCCCAGATCACGAGAGGGCACAGGCCAGGCCGAGGGACCCCACCAGTGCATGATGTGGGGGCTGGGAGGAACGCGAGAGGTTGACCAGCTGGGGAGGGACCACGGGAGTGCTCCAGGGCATGTCCGGCCCCTCTCTCTCAGTCCTGATCGGCTGGACCCCAGCAGCAAGCTAACCTACTGGTTGGAGTGTCTGCCCCCTGGTGGTCAGTGCAGGTCATAGTGACCGGTTGAGCAGCCTTAGCATATCATTAGCATATTATGCTTTAATTGGTTGAATGGCTGACTGGTCTACCGGACACTTAGCATATTAGGCTTTTATTATATAGGGTAGGGAAAATGAAGCTCAGAGAGCTTTGTTTGACTGACACAGCTAATTAGTGGCAAAGCTGAGACACTGAGCAGACTTAGTTTCTACAAGTCATGCTAGCTTTTCCTAAATCCCATTTACTAGTATTTTATCATTTTAGACAATTGTGTGATAAAATTGCTAAGATTAGAGAACTCTGTACTGAAACTAAGCATATTGGAAAATACTATTGTCTGTTTCTCAGAGTAATTGAGGTTTTCTCCTTCTTCCTTTAATATACACCAAATATGAAAACCATACAGATAGGCTATCATGCTCTGAGCAAATTCCTAAACATGTCAATAAACTCAACAAAGGACAAAACCTGGGATTTGAACCCAGGGGGAGGAAAGTGCAGTGCTATAGGGGAAAGTCTCTATTTTTCTCAAGCATCCATATTTATTATTATTTTTAAATATATTTTTATTGATTTCAGAGAGGAAGGGAGAGGAAGAGAGAGATAGAAACATCAGTGATGAGAGGGAACCATTGATTGGCTGCCTCCTGCATGTTGGACCAAGCCCACAACCCAAGCATGTGCCCCGACTGGAATCGAACCTGGGACCCTTTGGTCTGCAGGCTGACGCTCTATCCACTGAGCCAAACCAGCCAGGGTGAGCATCCATATTTTTAATGGACTTTAAAATAATCAATGTTGGGCTCTAAAATAATCAATATGAGTAGTAGTTATTCAAAATGCTATAGTGGCTTCAGGTGTCAAGGTACCTCTTAAAAATGTTTTCTAGAAGTAATAATGAAGTGATGAGCATCAATCTCATGGACAACGGAGAAGAACATAGAAAAAAATACATTGTCACAGTATCAGTCATTGTTACATAGCTTTGAAAATATGTGTATATTTGCAGTGTGGGAAATTCATTTCTAAACATAAATTTGTTAGGTGTATAAAAATCTTAGGGAAATAGGCATGTTTTAGGGAAATGGTGGAAAAGAGGGCTAGAGTTTTATTTTATTTACTTGTTTATTATTTATTTACTAGGGCCCCAGTGCACGAATTCATGCACCTTGAAAGGAACTGTGGGCTGCGAGGCTGTGGTGGGCACAGGGGCGGGTCTCAGCCCATCCTCCGTGCCCCCGCCCCATCCCTCCCACCTTGGCCCCCTGTCTGCTGGCAGCCCTGCTCCTGCCGCCACCACTCGCATCCACTGCCACTGATGGTGCGGAGTGATTGAGGCCAGCGCCAGTAGCTGGTACGACTGGGGCCAGCGCTGTCAGCAGGTGTGATCACCCCTCAGGAGCAGGGGAAGGTGGAGAAGCCCTGTGAGGTGATTGGGGCCAGCGCTGGGCACCAGCAGCGGGTGAAAGGGGGCGGCAGCAGGTGCGAGCACCAGGTGGGATTGCAGCACATAGGAGCAAAGAATTTTCAGTAACCACCAGAGGCTCGCTCTGATGACAGTGACCAGTACCCTGCCTTGGTCTGGCGCCCCCGCTCACCTGCTCCAACATTCCACTGTGGCCGATGCCCACCATGTTCCACTGTGCCCCCTGGTGGTCAGCGCACATCATAGTGACCGGTTATTTGGTTGTTCTGCCGTTCAGTCTATTAGCATATTAGCCTTTTATTATATAGGATTTTACTTTTTTTTATACTCTTTTTTAAAAATCCTCCCCCAAGGATATGTTTTTTCATTGATTCTAGAGAGAGAAAGGGAGAGGGAGAGAGAGAAACATCAATGTGAGAGAGAAACATTGATTGGATGCCTCACGCACCCACCCTGATCGAGGATCAAACCTGCAACCTGGGTACGTGCCCTGACCAGGAATCAAACCTGCGACCCTTTGGTGCACGGATGACACTCTAACCACTGAGCAACATTGGCCAGGACGAGGGTTAGTTTTAAATTGAGTACAAATTCTAGAAAATGGTGAATGGCAAACAAAAAAAAAATATGTTACTTTAACCCAGGGGTTTGTAAACTATGGCTCAGAGGCCAAATCTGGCCCACTGACTATTTTATAAATAAAATTTTATTGGGATTCAGCCGTGTTCATTTGTACAGGTATTGTCTGTGGGTGCTTTCTGCACTGTAAGGTAGTTCTGAGTCATTTCAACAGAGACCATATGGCCCACAAAGCCTTTTACTAGTATATATGAGCCCTTACAGAAAAATAAATGGGCCCCTATGACAAGCAGTATTGAAGGTTCCAGACCAGGGGAATGCTGTGATAGAAGCTATGAGAGGCTTAATCTGGGCAGTAGGGGGTAGGATGGGCTAGAGCAGGGAGAGGTAGGTGCCTCCACAGCATGCCCCTGCAGTCGTCCGGTATAATGCCACCAGGACCTAAATGAAGTTGGTCGCAGTAGAAGTGGGGAAGACAAGGGCAAATGCAAGAGATAGTCTAGAAAAATAGAACCCGACCCCTGATTAGATAAAAGTGGAGCAGAGGAGGATTCAAGGCCGCCTTCGAGGTTCTGGGCTTGGGTTACCAGTTGTTTGTTTATGTCTGAACTGGAAGAAGAGGAGCTGGCCTGCAGTGAGCTTCTGAATTTAGTTTTAGGTACAATGACCTTCGATATACCTGGCCTCTCAAGTGGTAGAAATGCCCACGGGTGATTGGCAATGAGGAGCTGGAACTTGAGAGGTCAGTGATATGGCTAATTGCAATGTAGCTGGTAAAGATGTGTTGCAATATTTTAGAAAGGTTTTTAAAAAATTACGTAAGTCTAATATAAATTGTGATGAAACATGGCCATGAGAGCCCTCCAAAGAAATGGCCCTGCCTAATGTTTATGTTTCTCCTCTCAGGTGCTTTGCTTGTGGAACAAATCAATTCTTTTTTTGCTTAAGCCACCCAGACTTGAGAAGGGATCTGTTCTTTCCACAACTCCCCAAGTCCTGAGTCAGCAGTTTGCATGGATTCTCCTCCAGAATTTTCCAGAATGTTTCTGGACAATCAGACCTTAGGTGGCTCCAGAGTTCCCACTGCTTTTATTTTTTTCATGAACTCTCTCCTTTCCAATACTTCTTCAAACTTTCCTTAATCCAGCTCCCCCAGATGTCCTTTTTACTCTCTTATTTCCTCTCATTTGCTCCAAGACATGCCACTTCAAAACACCACCAAAGCTCTTAAATTGCGTTGATTAGCATATAAACCCGAACTCCACATCTAGTTCTTTCAGCCCCACTCACAGGTTACCTCACTCCTCTTCTCCAGACATACATTTGCAAAATCTCACACAAATATCTTTAAATGTTAGCATGCCTACAATCTGTTTAAACATTGGCTGGTTCCTCATAGGTGGAGGAGTAGGGAGTGAGACTAATTATTGATCTATCAGTATTTCAGCTCCTGGTAGGGATATTGTAAACACAGGAGCAGCTTTAGAAACGTTATTTTGTTGTTAAATAAAGAGTGGTCTTGTAATTCATTAAAATAATTGTCAGTTTTTCCTACTGATTAGTATGTGTGAAGTTCATTACTATATATTTTCCCTGTCACCCCTTTGTGACATGCTCCTAGATGGTCTGACAGCCTGCCTGCCCCAGGGAGGTAACAGGTTAGCCTCAGACCAGTTCTTTAGCCAGATACATGGTTATTTCACTCTGACCTTTGTTCACTCACCCCTGACTTCTACATCAAGTGGCAAGGGGAGGCATTCCTTGTCCTTGCTTCTGTTCACATCCATCCAAAAATGTATTGACAAGTCAATTCTACTATTAAGAACAAACCAAGTTCACGGAATTGTTGTAAATAATGAAAGAATTCTTTACACGTTAAAGGGGTCCTTTTCTCATTGTTAATACCAACAATCCCACTCTTTTAGGGTGGTGTTTCGAAGTGTCATGTCTTATGAAAAACCTGTTGTGTCCTGGTGAGGCTGACTATGCTTGCTTAATCTTAGATAGCTTTCAGCAAAAATTAATTTACTAAAATATGGAAACAATACAAACAAAAATTTAAGATTATATTCCCCCAGTGAGGCTTAAATGAATAATACATGCAAACTATTGTTATACTTTCTTGTTTTTTTTTCTTTAAAATTGACTTAAAATGCCAGTTTATTCTTTTGGAAAGATCAAGATATATTTTTTTTAAAGACAAAGACTGGAAAGTAATATGGAAATAATGTTAAAGCTTTCTCTATTAAATTTGAAATGGTGGAAATGCAGGTACTTTATTTTGCTTTCCATTATTACTTGGGAAATAAAAAAATAAAAAAAGAGGAAAAATAAAAACTATGTTTTGATAACAATATAAAACTTGCCTCTAATGTTGTATTTTTCTTTTGTAATATATGGCTATTTTTTCATTTAAACGGAAAATTGTTTTTTTCTTTTAAATGGAAAAACTCAATCATTTGTTTTTATTTATTATTTTTAAATGTAAGTATAGTTGGTATACAATATTATATTAGTTTCAGCTGTACAATATAATGATTTGCCATTTACATACCTTACAATGTGACCAACACAGTAAGTCTAGTAATCATGTCACCCTGTGAACTAATCACAATATTATTGACTATATTCCTCTTCACCCTTTTCACTCATCCCCCAGCCCCTCCTATCTGGCAACCATCAGTTCGATTTCTATGAATGTTTTTGTTTTGTTTTGTTTATTCGTTTGTTTTCTTTTTTTTAGATTCCACATATAAGTGAAATCATATGGTATTTATCTTTCTCTGTCTGCCTTATTTCACTTAGCATAATATCCTCTAGGTCCTTCCATATAATCTAATAATAGACAAATATGCAAATTGACCACACCTCCGACACACCCACAAGCCACGCCCACCATCCAATCAGAGCGAGTATGCAAATTAACCCAAACCAAGATGGCTACAGCCACAGAGAGCAAGGTTTCCTAGGTAACAGAGGAGGCCAAGCTCTCCGCCTGCCATTTCCAGGCCTAAGCCTCCACTCAAGCTACAAAGTTTCAATTATAGAAGGTAAACAAATTCAAACAAATGGCGGCAGAATGGAGCTTGAGAGAGCAGGCCAGGGTTGCCGCCAGCAACAGGAGAAGCAAAGCTTTCCACACACCCTGGCTGGGCTCACCTGCTTAAGGCAACAAAGTTTCAATTATAACCCCAACACAATGGCTGCGGCCTCGGAGGGAGCCCCAGGCTTGGCTTGGCTCCTCTCCAGGCTACAAAGTTTCAATTGTAGAAGGAAAATAAATTCCAGATACCAGGGCCTCCGCTTGGGTTACCAGGGGGCGTGGCCGGCCTGCAAACCACCACAGGCCCCTCGCTCAGGCCGCCCCCGCCCCAAGGGAACCCTACCCTGATCAGGGACGCCCTTCAGGGCAAACCAGCTGGCCCCCACCCCTGTACCAGGCCTCTATCCTATCTAATAAAATAATAATATGCAGATTGATCATCACTGCAACACACAATATAGCTGCCCCCATGTGGTCAAAGATCCTGCCCCCATGTAGACACAAAATGGCCACCACAAGATGGCCAGCAGGAGAGGGCAGTTGGGAGGCACCCGGCCTGCAAGGGAGGGCAGTTGTGAGGGATCGGCCCTGCAAGGGAGGGCAGTTGAGAGGGACCAGGCCTGCAAGAAAGGGCAGTTGGAGGTGATCAACCCTCCAGGAGAGGGCAGTTAGGAGTGACCAGGCCGGCAGAGGAGGGAAGTTGGGGGCAAACAGGCTGGCAGGGGAGCTGTTAGGTATCAATCAGGCTGGCAGCGGAGTGGTTAGGGGGTGATCAGGCTGGCAGGCAGAAGCGGTTAGGGCCAATCAGGAAGGCAGGCAGGAAAGCAGTTGGGAGCCAGCAGTCCTGGATTGTGAGAGGGATGTCCGACTGCCCGTTTAGGCCCGATCCCACTGGATCGGGCAGTCGGACATCCCTCAAAGGGTCTCATATTGGAGAGGGTACAGGCTGGGCTGAGGGAGAACCCCCCTCCATGCACGAATTTCATGCACCGGGCCTCTAGTATATATATAAAATCTTCTTTATCTATTCATCTATCAATGGACACCTAGGTTGCTCCCATACTTGACTATTATAAATAGTGCTACAATGAACATAGGGGTGCATATACCTTTTCAAGTTAGGGTTTTTGTCTTCTTCAGGTAAATACCCAGAAATGCTGTGTTATTTGGCAGCTTTATTGTTTCTTGAGGAACTGCCACACTGTTTTCCATAGTGGCTACACAAATTTTCAGTTCCACCAAAAGTGCACAAGTGTTCTTTTTCTCCACAACTTTGCCAACACTTTATTTGTTGACTTTTCCATAATAGCCATTCTGACAGGTGTGAGGTAGTATCTCATTATGGTTTTGATTTTCATTTCCCTGATGATTAATGATGTTGAGCATCTTTGCATGACTGTTGGCCAAACTGTATGTCTTCTTTGGAGAAATGTCTCTTTAAGTCCTCTGCCATTTTTTTTATTGGATTATTTACTTTTTATTATTGAGTTGTATGAGAAGCTCAATAATTTAAATAGTGCCTCAGTGGACAGTAGTTGGTGACAAATTAAATGGATTTAGTTGTTGGATCTTAACTTATTTGCCCCCGTGTAATTCTCTATTAACAGAAATTATAAGTCATTAGACTAAAAAGATTTCCAAATGGTAGTAATTAAAAACATGAAGAATTGTTGCCATTTGTGACAACATGGATGGACCTAGAGGGTATTATGCTAAGTGAAATAAGTCAGAGAAAGATAAATACCATATGATTTCACTTACATGTGGAATCTAAAAACAAAATAAACAAACAAAACAGAAATAAACTCATAGATATAGAGAACATTTTGATAGTTGCCAGGTGGGAAGGTGTTGAAGGAATGGGTGAAAAAGAGGAAGGTATTAACATGTACAAATTGCCAGTTATAAAAACAGTCACAGAAATGTAAAGTACAGCATAAGAAATATAGTCAATAATCCTATATAATAAAAATCTAATATGCTAAGTGTCTGACTGTTCATTCGACTGTTTGACCAGTCTCTGTGACATTCACTGACCACTAGGGGGCAGATGCTCCGACTGGTAGGTTAGCTTGTTGCTGGGAGTCTAGCCGATTAGGACTGGAATAGATGGGCCGGACACATCCTGGAGCCCTCCCGTGGTCCCTCCCTGGCTGGTCCCGATCAGGCTGAAGGGCTGGACACGCCCTGGACAAATCTGTGCACGGGGCCTCTAGTGTTCTTATATGTATGGTGCTACGTATGGTGCCAAATGGGTACCAGATTTATCAAGGTGATCACTTCATAAGGTATATAAATGTCTAATCACTATGTTGTACACCTGAAACTAGTATAATATATATCAGCTATAATTTTAAAAAATGAAGAGCTGGCAAATGTTTTGTCATGTTCACATAAGTCCAATAGTTAGCACATCTAATTAGACATGCAGTCTATATTTACATCTGAAATGATATAAATAGTATCATCAGGAAAATGTCTTATTGATCTAGTAGCCTGGCCTTCCCTAACACTCCTCCAGCAAGTCACCAGGGTTCACATCTATTACCTGCCCTCTTCTAAAAGTCCTCTCAGCAATTGTGCATCCGTGCACTTTCTTCTTTTAATAGATAGAATTACAGTCACATGCAGTATAAGAAATAATTCAGAGATTCCTGACTTGTGGCTCAGCACATGCCCACATTTTGGGTTCAATCCCTGGTTGGGGCACATGCAGGAGGCAGCCCATCTCTCTCTCTCTCTCTCTCCCCTCTCCCTTCCTCTCTCTCTAAAAATAGATCAATAAAATCATCTATATATATAAAAGCCTAAGCAACTGTTACGACCAGTCGACCAGTCACTATGATGTGCACTGACCACCAGGGGCAGATGCTCAATGCTGGAGCTGCCCCCTGGTGGTCAGTGCACTCCTACAGCCAACCTCCCCCGGCCAGCCAACCTCCTGCAGCCCCTCCCCTCCAAGCTGGCCACCCTGATCTGGACTGGGCAAGATGCCCCGATGGGCCCTGATTGCCAGCCAGGCTGAGGGACCCCACACGTGCATGAATTCATGCACTGGGCCTCTACTGTGTGTGTGTGTGTGTGTGTGTGTGTGTGTGTGTGTGTGTGTTTAAAGAAATAATTTAGCTCAGCTGGCATGGCTCAGTGGTTGAGCATAGACCTATGAACCAAGAGGTTCAATTCCGGGTCAGGGCGCATGCCCGGGTTGAAGGCTTGATCCCCAGTGTGGGGTGTGCAGGCAATCAATGATTCTCTTTCATCATTGATGTTTCTATCTCTCTCTCCCTCTCCCTGTCGCTCTGAAATCAATAAAGAGATATTGAAAAACAAAACAAAACACGGCAAAAATCCATCAAGATTATAAAAGCAAACTAAGTTGTGAGTCTATAGCACATGTAGGCAGTTAGTCAAGTATAGCAATTCAAACTGGCCTGCATTCATTCAAAACAAGTTCCCCCTTCAACCCTATTTTTACTTGAAATCTGCCTGAAGAAACAACAAACTGAAATTTGTTTTATGCACGAGTTAATACCACTGGTTCAGCAAATACAATTTAGTTTGCTTTGGGCAGGAGACTTTTTTTGTAACGTAAGAAATGCACTACAGAGAAAGAGGACAGATTTTTGCTTAGAGCAGGAGGCCCTTTATTATTGCTGCAGAAAACAAAAGCCTGGCTGAGTTGACGTTTTACATGCTCCTTTACGGAAATCTACACGACGTTTCTTGCTGGGTTTTTGTTTACTTAAACACTGTCAAGCTGTGAAAGAAAATGGCTGGAGGTGTGCTTTGTGTGAAAGGAGAGCAATGAAGTACCTGTAAGTTCCAAAAAATAATAATATCTCAAAAAAAAATTCAGAGAGATCCCTGCTACACTTGATCCACTTTTCCCCATCGGAACATTTTGCAAGACCACATCTAGCTTACTGAGGTGACACAGCTCACTATCTTATCCAGATTTCCCGAGTTTCACCTGCACTCATGTGTGTGTGTGTATTCATTCAGCTGCTATTCTTCTCTGTAGCAATGTCCTCTGCACGTCTGGCATGTTTCTTCAGAAAGGACCCCTAGCACCTTACTGTGCCACTGGTTCTCAGGGCCCGTACTGCTCTCTAGTCTGAAGGACATCCTCTGGAAGGAAAAAACGGGAACCACTCGCGCCCTAGTCTCCCCGTCTCCCCTCTCACCACTGGGACTGGAAAGGGACCTCCCGGCCCTCGGGGATGTGAGGGAACGGGGCGGGGCAGGGGGCGGGGCTGGCGCGGAGCCTGGGCGTGGGCGGAGCCTGGGCGTGGGCGGGGCCGGAGACGTGTGAACGGGGCGGGGCCGGCGCGGAGCCTGGGCGTGGGCGGAGCCTGGGCGTGGGCGGGGCCGGAGACGTGTGAGCGGGGCGGGGCCAGCGCTAACGGTCGCCCGGCGGTTCTACCTCAGCGGAGGTGGTGCCAAGAGAGCGCGGGCGGAGCGTGCTGTGGAGAAGCTGCGAGCGCTGGCCGGCGGGCGAGGCGGCGGGGCGGGGCGGGGCTGTGAGTGGCGGGCGGCGGTCAGGGAGCGAGGAGCGGCCAGGCACTGGAGCGCTGCCGGGAGCGGCGGGCGCGGACTGCTGAGGTGAAGCTTGGCCCCCTGGCGGCGGCGGGCGGCGGGCTGTCGGCCGGTCCTGAGGGCTGGGCTCCGGGCCGCGGCGTCCGTGGAGGGGGCGGCCTTCTTCCGGCTGCCGCGGGCTGGGCAGGGTGGTCGCGAAGGCGAGGCCGACCCTCGGCTCACCCGTGGCCCCGCACTGCCGACAGCCGGCGATTGCGGGGTGTGGGACACGGCGTCTGTGAAGCAGACTTACGGAGTCTCCCACAGGCGGAGCCCGAGGGCAGTGTCACCTCGAACGCGCGTGTCCTGTGGAACCGGGTGGAACGCGTCGGTGCGCGTAGAATGGCTGGCTGTGCGCCCCCAGACGCGCCCGTGTCCTCGGCGCAGAACAGGCGCGCGTTCCACACGGACTCCAGAGGCCGTGGTCGCTCACGTTAGGGCTCCTCCTCCGGGTTGGACATTGTCGGGTCTGACGGGTGCGACAGGACACGTGTCCCCGGTGAGAGGACCCACCGAGCGGTTCCACGGCCCTAGAAATCCTGCTCCCACCCCCGCCCGCCCTCCCTCGACCCCTGGCCACCCCCGTCTTGTGCCGGCCCCACAGTTGTGCCTTTTCCGGGATGTCACAGAGTTGGAATCACCAGAATACATTTTCAAACTCGGACTGGACGCACAGGGAGTGTCGCACGTCACGGGGGTTTTAAAGGGACTGCAGTTGAGGTCCCCAGAGGTGCGGGGACCGAGCTATGAGGTGCGATCGTGTGAGGAGGGCGTGGAATGATAGACTTTAGGACAGTGATGGCGAACCTATGACACGCGAGTCAGCACTGACACGCGTAGCCATTTCTGATGACACGGGACAGTGTTGCTGATGAATGGTGTAATCTCGGGGTTACCATAGCAAGCTCTTTATTTCATGTTAACGTTATGTTTATCAAAATGTCCAGGTAAAGAAGCAACTTGTCTTTTTTTGGGGGGGGCGGGGAGGGGCGGACAGACACTAAAGTAGTATCACCATATATTTTGAATAATAGTAGAAATTAGAGGAACTTCAAAGAGTTCATATGATAAGTCAATGATCAGACCACTAAGAGACCCTAAGGGGTAAAAATTTGGAGAACTCAGTATGTATGTGGGTAGTGTTTTTTTTACATAATCCAGGTATTGAATAGTTCAACCTCTCCAACTTCAAGTGTCTTGCACTTCACAGACTCTCAGTAATGTTTGTTGAGTAGATGGGTGAATGAATGAATCTGTCAAGGTTTGGCAAGTATTTCAGAGACTGAAATTGCACAGTGAGCCAGATCAGACCACACCAAAGAATGAGTAGGAAACTTAACACTGCTTAATATCCCGGTTGGTTTTGCTGGCACCCAAATGTCTTGAATACAGAAATTGTTACATTGGATAAGAATGAAAAGCAGTGTTCTTACCTGTTGAGAGTCTGTGAACTTCTAGGCACCTTATGTCCATTATTTCTAATTCTCAGACTAACCCTGTGGGGCAGATACAATCCACATTTTATGGATGAGGAAATTAACGTTCAGTAGTGGCAAAACACTTGACTACAAACTAGTGGCACTGAAATTCAAAATCATATTTGACTAATATCACAGGCTCCCTGAAACTCGTGTTATGGGCATAACCTGTGGGTGAGGACATCCACAGTTAAAGAGGCCATGTATTATGAAGTGAAGTTGAGTAAATCTGCTAATTTGGTGTAGTTGACAATTTTACTACAGTAAAACCTATTTCAGTGGTAACACCAAGGGACAAGCCATCATTTCATTTATTTGATATTTATTGAATGCCTTTTATGTGCAACATAGCATTGAATTATACACATAAAATGTTAGACGCCACATCTGCCCTCATGGAGCTTACCATCTAGAGGTGAGGTTAAAGTCACTGCCCATGCCCGCACACACACAGTGTAATCAAATGCATGATTTGAGGTATTTACAATAGAGTTTTGCTATATTTTTAAAAGTGGGCTTTATGCTAATATTTAAATCCATAAATGTCCCATTGAATCATCTCTTACCTGAAACTCTACATTTCAGGGTGCTTAAAAATTGTATATTATACATTTTTGGAGTGTAAATTTAAAAACTGAAGCCTAACCTGTACATTCAAAACTATAAAAGGACATTTTGGAACATGTTTTTTACAGGTTGAATCTGTATTAACTTACATTTCACTGTTGTAATAAAACCTTTTCTCTAAGAATGAGTAAACTATATTTGAGCACTTTTTTAATCTGGGAATTGTTTATAGTTTATTTCATTTATTTAATTTATGCACCTAAATTATGTTTTCTAAAATGCAGATAAAAGAATGGCAAACTTCTTTGCATTGAAGAACTTCACTACACTCTCAGATCTGCATCCAAATATGGCTAATTTGGTAGGCTACAATGACATAGTGGTTTGGTTGTTCTATAAGGAAATTTTCTGTGGTAATATATTGATTCTTTTGACACATGCTTGTATATTTGACAAGTACATAGGTATTCATTGCATTTGTATAACTGCTTTACATTAAGTACCCCTAAATGTTTTTGTATTTATGCCATCTAAATGAAAATTAATATCTCTTTTGTCTACAGAGTAAGAGATTGTATATATGACTAGTGATTGTTCAAAATGATCTGAAGTTTATTTTAATTATTTAATAACTACTCAAGTTTAGCATTGTACAATTAAAACATTTTTGTTCAGCCCTAACTGGTTTGGCTCAGTCGGCCTGCGGACTGAAGGGTCCCAGGTTAGATTCTGGTCAAGGGCATGTACCTTGGTTGCAGGCACATCTCCCAGTAGGGGGTGTGCAGGAGGCAGCTGATCGATATTTCTCTCTCATTGATGTTTCTAACTCTCTATCCCTCTCCCTTCCCCTCTGTACAAAAAATCAATAAAATATATTAAAACATTTTTTTGTTCAGCAGCATCTATTCTCTAATCAAAATATCTAAGTTATAGACTTAAATACTTGCCATTATGCTGCTTTTATGACATAAAGATACACAACAGGTGTATTTCTGAAATGATTATGTGAAAATTGATTTGGGGGGGGAAGGTTTATGGGGGAATTCAATAATTTCAAATATAACAAGACTCTTATTTATTTAGAGGAAAGCTAGGTAGAATCATTTTATATGGTGAATTTATTGTAAAGCAATTATCATAGTCCCTTACCTTTCTTGCTCCTGAGCAGTCTATTATTTCCATTTGGCATTTGCAAATCTGATTTCTTAAAATAGGATAAATTTATATGTAACTTTATAGTTTGCAATTCAAAGTTTATTGATGTTAAAAATAATTATTGCTGTTATAGGTTTTTTTTGAATGGTAAACTATTTGCTAATTGCCTCATCAGTTAGGAAGTTTTACTCAATATTTCTATTAGTTGTGTTTTTCCAACAAAATTCAGTGAGATCTGAAAGCTTATGGAATTTAAGAAATAATAGCAGTGTGTATAAATGTAATAAGACTAATTGCTCAGCTAGGATATAGCAATCTTAAAAGCTTGAATGTATTTTATTTATTTATTTTTATTGATTTCGGAGAGGAAGGGAAAGGGAAAGAGAGAAACATCAATGATAAGAGAGAATCATTGATTGGCTGCCTTTTGTATGTTCCACACTGGGGATCGAGCCTGAAACTCCTGCATATGCCCTGACTGGGAATCAAACCATGACCTCCTAGTTCATAGGTGGACACTCAACCACTGAGCCACATTAAAATTTGAATGTATTTTAAATGCAACAGATTATTATAAGGTTAAAATCAGTTGCTAGATTAATAATATAAATTTAGGTTTATCCTTTCAGAAAAAGCTAATTGTTTTTATTTCTCAAAGCACTTTAAAATATATGTATATTTTATTGATTTCAGAGAGGAAGGGAGAGGGAGAGAGAAATAGAAACATCAATGATGAGAGAGAATCATTGATTGGCTGCCTCCTGCACGCCCCCTACTGGGGATCGAGCCCCACAACCCGGGCATGTGCCCTTGACCGGAATCGAACCTGGGACCCTTCAGTCTGCAGGTCAATGCTCTATCCACTGAGCCAAACTGGCTAGGGCTCAAAACACTTTTTAATATTTAATTTTTCTTTGGTAGTCACTAAAGAGAACATTAAAAAGGTTAAAGAGATGTTAATATCTTTAAGGTTTAAGATCTAGGACTTTAGAGCTTAGATTTATTAGCAACAATATACTACAAGTTCTGTTGCAATCTAATTTATATTACTGTTCAGCATGTTTGGATTAAGAAGCTAAGCAATTTTATGTGGATTGTTAGAAAACCCTATATAAAAGAAAGCTTTGAAGTCCATGGCAAATTAAATTGCATTATACATGTGCTTTGAATGAATTCAGTAAGGATTGATAGCATAGGGCAGTTACTGTACTCTACCTAGTGATTGAAAATAAAGTAGAAACATGCTAAGTATTAAATGATTATATTTGTAATAGTAGTTAACTATGTTATTGCTTTGTACTATTCCTTGTAGAATTGAACACTTATGAACTTATTTTAGAAGTTTGTCTGGAATAAATACATTTAAGTGGTTCCTAGTAAAAAATGTTTGTTAGAGCCAGTAAAATATAACAAGTCCATGAAATTAAATTTACCGTCTACATCTGTGTTTAATATTTGTTTTCTGTAACCTTTTTGTTTTTCAGAAAATAATCGGTATAGTTATTGGGAAAACAGATGTCAAAGGCTTTCCAGACAGAAAAAGCTGAGTTCTGTTTAACAGTTTGCTTCATTTTTCATCAATTGTGGCTTATGACTACAACAAAATGTATTTAGTAATTAAATTTCTCATGCCTGTTTAACTCCTTAAAAGCAATGGCCATGTTCTCTATTGTATGGTAAAGTACTCAATTTAAGGCTATGTGTGTGAGGACATTAAAATCACTTAAAATATTTTTATTGATTCCTGAAAGGAAGGGAGAGGGAGATAGAGAGAGAGAAACATCAATGATGAGAGAGAATCATTGATCAGCTGCCTCCTGCACGCCCCACCCTAGCTAGGGATCAAACCTGCACCCGGCATAAGCCCTGACGGGGAATGGAACCGTGACCTGATTCATAGGTCAATGCTCAACCACTGAACCATGCTGGCCAAGCTAAAACCATTTTTAATGATTTTATTTGATATTTCTCAAACACATATTTGAAAGCTTAGAGATACAATGCCCAAGTAGCTAGTTAAGTTGATCAACTTATTAATGTGTATCATGTGTATTTATTGAGTACCTCTACTGTGTTAAGTGCTGCATAAAGGTAACAAGAGGGCAATTGTAGTCTCATATCCTCTTCAGATATCATAGTGTCTGAGAGTCTAGACTTATAGCTAGATTGACTGAGCTCACTTAGTCACTGAGTGATCTGAAATGTGTCCTATTACAGCTGTGAAATCGAGATAAATAGAGCCGGTGTGAGAATTAAATGTAAGGGTGTATGACCCATAGTAACTATCACTTTCAGCCTAAGAGATACAAGAACACAGGTAAATCTCAAATAAGACAGAAAGGGATAAGAAAGAAGGTTTTGGAGCAGGGATATGTCATGATAGAGTAGTGTTGAAGGAGAGAAGTATGGCAGCAGTAGCTACATATTTACTCCAACAACCAGATAATTCAGTGAAAAATATTCATCTTTCATTTAGTTAACTTTAGCTTTAGTGGTCCTTATTGAGTTGCTTGAACTGTGTAAGAGTGTTAGGTCTATGGAAGCATAATCTGAGACTAAAATTGGATTTTTAAAAACAACTCGCCTTCTAACTTTTGTAGTTAACATGCAAAGTTACAATATAGAATGTCATATCTAGCAACTCATTACTATTAGCTTTAAAAGTGTCAATGGTGTTTATTAAAGGTTATAGTGTATTTCTATACAGCTTGAGGGAATTAGAGCTCTAGTAAGCCAGCCAATAATTCTGGAAGAAGACATTAATTTTGCTTGAATCATCTTAGTGATTGTGTTATTTGACTCATGGTAGAGTGATAGGCACCTTTATTTTTTTATTGTATATCATGTAATATTCTGTTATTATTTTTGAGGTAGAAAACAAAGATGTCATCTCCCACCCATACTTGTTTGTGTCTTCACTTTACTTAATTAATTAGATCAGAAATACCATTTGAGTAACTTGAAAAAGTTTAAATACCTGTTTTCTAAGCTTTACAAGGGATAATTTAAAATACATGAATTATATAGGGGGATAAACGGTGATGGAAAAATACATGAATTTTTATTTTTATTTTTATTTATTTTATTTTTTTTAATATATTTTATTGATTTTTTACAGAGAGGAAGAGAGAGGGATAGAGAGTTAGAAACATCGATGATAGAGGAACATCGATCAGCTGCCTCTTGCACAACCCCTACTGGGGATGTGCCCGCAACCAAGGTACATGCCCTTGACCGGAATCGAACCTGGGACCTTTCAGTCCACAGGCCGACGCTCTATCCACTGAGCCAAACCGGTTTCGGCATACATGAATTTTTAAAAGTCAATATTTAAATAGTAACTGAAATTACAACAATAAAATACCATTTTCACTTATCAGACTGTGAGGGTAGGGGACCACTTCTGTAGTGTTTGACTACTTTATATGATTATATGTACAGTATTCCTTTTTTGAAGAAAATGTGCTTATTGACTTTAAAAAACATTATACATATAACATATAAAATATAATATATTTTCATTAAAAATCAAGCAGTACAGAAGGTCATAGAGTTGAAAAGTAAAATTCTTCATTTAATCCCCAACTCTTCCTAGCCCAGTCCCCACCCCAAAGGTAACACTAATTACAGTTTCATAGATATCTATAATTTGTATATGTATGTTAGGTTGTGTTGTTTTTTTAATTAGCTAAAGCAATAAAGAATTTTTTTGAAGAGATGTACTTGCTGACCTCTAGTGGTATCATTTAGTAGCACACATTTGTTTTCAAATAATTTAGATTTGAATTTGACTTAGGTTAAAACAGTAATAGTAAGAGAGAAATGGAGGATCTAAGCTAATATCTGGATGATTCAAACCTATGTGTCATTTCCCTCCAAATATACAGGTAATTGGGAAAAGGGAACAGAGGGGTTAGTAGTGAGATGATTATCTACTTTGGCAGCTTTGAAATTCATAAAAGCAAGTATAACTTATTACAGAATTTATATATGAAATAATATTTTATACCATGTCTTTGAGTATTATTATTATCATCAGAATTATATTTTTCAAAAGTATAATGAAACATTTCATTTGAAAAATAAAAGCATCGGTTTTCTCTTAGATATTGGGTCAGAAAGGTACACTTTCAGTTTCACCATTCGTGATTCACCAACGCATTTTATAAATGCAACATCCTGGGGCAATGAAGATTATATCAGATCACTTTCTGACAGCTTTAGGGTTGGTGAGTGTGGTAAGTTCGCATTGATTCTTAAATTGTATTTATTATAGTATTATTCCTTTGTTATGTTTGTGGTAACTACTCTGAGGGAGTCAAAATACAATACAGTAGTTGCCCTTATATACAGGGCTAAGTTCCAAGACCCCCAGTGAATGGATACCTGAAAATGCAGGTAGTACCAAATCACATACTATATGTATATATATGTGTGTGTGTGTGTGTGTGTGCGCGTGTGTGTGTATGTATGTGTGTGTGTGTGTATATATATATATATGTACATATATACATATATATATATAGTATTTTTTCCTGTACACATAGACCTGTGATAAAATTTAACATAAATTAGGTACATAAGAGATTAACAACAATAACTAATAATAAAATAGAACAATTACAACAATATACTGTAATAAAATTTATGTGAATGTGGTCTCTGTCTCTTAAAATATCTGATAACTGATCTGATCTGATAAAAGAGACAGCCACTAAGTGACTAATTGGTAGGGAGCGTCTGCAGCCTGGATACGAAGGGACCATTCACATCTCAGGGGGGATGGAGTGGGATGGCTGACCTCTAGTGGCTCGAGATTTCGTCATGCTATGCAGAACCACACACATTTTAAAGCTTATGAATTGTTTATTTCTGGAAATTTTCATTTAATATTTTCAGATTGCAGTTGACTGTAGGTAACTGAAACAGTGGAAAGTAAAACCATGAATAAGGGAGGACTATTGTAAGACAATTCATAATTCTCAAGAACCTTATCAGACAAAAAGTCAAGATTGAAGAACATAATACAAGGCATTCAGCATTATTACTTGAAACATACAAACGTAATAGTCACATATTTTACTAGGTAGCTTTATATCTGGTTTATTTCATATTTCAGTTTATATCAATCCCTATTGTTGCTAAAATAATTTAACATAATAGGGCTGCTAAATAGATTTTGATAAAAGATGATATTTTAATTTTTAATGGATTTTTGTTGTTGTTAATCCTCATCCAAGGATATTTTTTCCATTGATTTTTAGAGAGAGTGGAAGGAAGGGAGTGAGGGGGAGAGAGAGATCAATTGGTTGCCTCCCACATGTGCCCTATGGATGGGGGGCGTGATGTGGGATTGAACCTGCAACCCAGGTACCTGATCTTGACCTGGAATTTAACCTTCGACCCTTTGGTGTGAGGACTGACACTAACCACTAGCCACACTAGCCAGGGAAAATGTTTAATGGGTTTTAAGAAACTTTACTTTTAGTCTAAAATACCAAATCTTTTACCTTCTCTCCCCACCCCAATATCCCTCTGGCAGTACAGGGTAGTATAACAAAAAGAACAAGGACTTTGTAAGCACATAGATCCTAGTTCCAACCTTTTATGATTATATTATATGTTGATGGTGGTTGTGAGGTTGAATGAGATAAGGGATTTTAAAAGTATAAAGTCAATAATGAGTATAAATTTAAATAAGATTTTAGTGTGGTAGAGTGCAAAGATTACAGATTTTTTAATCAGAACAATTCTAATTCTAGCTCTACTACTTTCTAAATATAAAATCTCAAGAAAGTTATTTAACCTTTGTGAGCTTCAATTTTTTCATTTGTGAAAAGGGAATGATTGTGTTAGTAATTAGCAAAATAGAACACAAAAAGGTCTAATATGAGGAAATGGAAACCCTAAAATGTTAGCTCATATGCTTATTAAGTTAACTCAAATCAGATTTTGCATTGCTCTTTCTGCCCCACTATTATTTTCCAAGAGCAACTGTGCATTGGATGAAGATCAATTAAGTGTTTATAGAAGAGCATGCTGTAATCAAATCAAATATAGAAGGGCATCTTGTAATAGAATGCTCAGTGTAATTAATCGATAAAGTAATGTTAATGTGGGTCATATGTTGGGATTTAAGCACAAAGCATAAGAAATATCATCTGGGGTCAGTTGATGGTCATACTCCAGGATTCTGTTTCTCCCAGTGACACAAGAAAATGATTGGGAAGGATATTTAACACTAATTCAGTAATTAGAAATAACATTATAATGTTTATTATGTACACTTGTTTTTTATTTAGCCTGTTACTTTTTTATAATAGCATCATACTTTTTTTCCCCTCTGTTTTAGTGATAATTGAAAATCCCTTGATCCAAAGAAAGGAATTAGAAAGAGAAGAAAAATTCAGCCCTGAAACTCCTAGGTAAGTATTTAGCACAGATATCAATAAGCTTTGTGCTAGAATGATTATTATTAATGAGTTTTTGTGTGTCAAATGAGCAACTTACTAAAGGTAAGCTCAATTTGAAAATTAGGACTTTAATTCTCCCTCACAATGTTTATTTTATTATTCTTATTTTTAATCCTCACCTGAGGATATATTTTTTATATTGATTTTAGAGAGAGAGGGAGAGAGAGAGGGAGATTGATGTGAGAGAGAAACATCAATCAGTTGCCTTTGTACTTGCCCCAATAGGGGTGGGGGGAGGGGGTTGGATCAAACCTGAAACCTGGGCATGTGCTCTGACCAGGAATCAAACCTGTGACTTGGTGGTGCACGGGGATAACTCTTCAACCAACTGAGCCACACTGGTCAGGACACATAATGTTTATTATTATTATTATTATTATTATTAATCCTCACCCAAGAATATATTTTTCATTGATTTTCTTTAGAGAGAGTAGAAGGGAAGGAGTGGGGAGAGAGAGAGAGGAAGAGGCAGACAGAAAGAAACATCGACATGAGAGAGACACAGGGCCAGGGGTCCAACCTGCAACTGAGGTGTGTTGACCAACCAATAATTGAACCCAAGACCCTTCAGTCCGAAGTCAGATGCTCCAACCATAGAGCCAAACTGGCCAGGGCCACAATGTTTATTTTTTATTATGAAATAATTTACTTTGATATAGGGTCACATGAAAAAAATGACTTTGTTTTTAATACTTTGATTCTCATTCTTAGATTAAAAAAATTTTGACTCTAATCACATTAAAGCTGAACAATGAGAAGATAAATCTTGAAAGTCACATATGTATATTTTCATATCAAAGTATAACTCTACTCATATGCCTTAATATCTTAGTTCAAGTTCTCTTGAAGCAGAGCCTAGAGGAGGATTTTTGTGCAAATGATTTATTGAAGGTGAGCTCTCAGGAGCAGCCTTGTAAGGAAAGGGGGGTTGGGGCTGGTGTGGGAAGCTGAGCAAAGAGACAGGTTCAGGTGAAGCCCAGTCTCAGCCTGACTCATTTGCTCCTTCTCCTCTTTGAAGTGTCTGCTTGAATGTCACCTCCTTAGACCTTTCCCATCTACTCTGTAGTAGCCCTTCCAGTACATTACTAGGACTTCTCCCTTTGCTTTTTGTTATCATCAAAACCCCAATCACTATCTGAGATTATTTGATTAATTGCCATGTCTCCTCACACATGTGAACTCCATGAGATCAAAGGTCTTATCTATCTTCTTTTTTTTTTTAATATATTTTACTGATTTTTCACAGAGAGGAAGAGAGAGGGACAGAGAGTCAGAAACATCAATGAAAGAGAAACATCAATCAGCTGCCTCCTGCACACCTCCCACTGGGGATGTGCCCGCAACCAAGGCACATGCCCTTGACCGGAATCGAACCTGGGACCTTTCAGTCCCCAGGCCGACACTCTATCCACTGAGCCAAACCGGCCAGGGCCTTATCTATCTTCTTCACCCTCATGCCTAGACTATGGTCTGGCACAGAATAGGCTCATAGTAAATATTTATGGAATGAATGAATGAATGGAGGGAAGAGCATTCTTGGAAGAGGGAACAAACATGAAACCTCCTGATATTTACCAGAACAGTGAATAGTAGGTTGAATCATATGAAAATGGTAATGTTTGACTATTTTTTATCTAAAAATGTCAATTTCATAGCTAATAGTCTGATATGGTTGTTATAGGGCAAGGGCAGGAGAGAGGCAGGAGGAAAAGCTTGATAGAGAAGCAGAAACATTTCACAGACAGCTTTGCCCATTGTAACAACTTTATTCTTTGATGATGGCTACACAAAAGGTCTTTGAGATGGGAAATAATACACTGATATTTGTGGGTTAGGAAGATTACTTTGGTTACCATAGGAAAATACTGTAGGGGGAGACAGGGCCAAAGTTTGAGTGAGAAGTAATGAGGTAAATACCTAAAGCATTAGTGGGGGAAGGGGACTTAGGAGTTGATTGGCTGGAAGAGGAGTGCCTCAATTCAAGTTCAGTTGTTAATATTGTGCATCTACTTGATACAGAGAAACACAGGAGTAAGTGAAGCACAGTCCTTGATTTAAAGTCTGTAGGCAGGGTGGTCAGTGTTATAGAGATACAGATAACAAACATGGTATAGAGTGCTTTTATACCTTTGTTTCACAGAGAAGGAAACTGAAGCTAGAGTTTTGGGTAAGGTCAGACAACTGGTACGCTTAGCACTCAGGCACAAATTGGTCCTCAAAACATTTTCTTAATGAAAATATATTTCAGACAAAAATATCAAAAATATTTTACTACATTTTTAGTGTTTCTATGAGTAAAATGTATAAATTTTCTTAATCTAGTCTAAATTACAATAAAAAATAATTTAACTGTGAACCTGGAAGGATTTTTCTATTTAAAAATATCATTTAATAGTAACTTTTTGTGTGTGTTTACAATTTAGTGACTGTAAACTATTGCTCAGTGAAGATCACTCAACAGTGAAAGTTTGTTCCAGTTATGAAGTGGACACCAAGTTACTTTCTTTGATACACTTACCTGTTAAAGAATCTCGGGATTATTATTCACTGGGTGATATTGTTGCAAATGGACACAGTCTTGATGGGAGAATTATTAATGTGCTTGCAGCTGTGAAGTTGGTAAGTTTAAATCTCAACAAAGTTCAATTTGGCAGGGAAGTTCTATCACTTAATTTGTGTTTGGAAAGTAGTAACCAGCTGGAGTAAATATTCCTCTGTATCTTGATCCGTATTCAGTTGAATTAAGAAAATGATATCACTTCTCAGTAAAAGTTAAGTAGCATTTTATATGTGAATGAATAGCAACATAAAATCATATTTGAATGTTAAATGCAGCACACACTCATAAATGACCCACTAACTATATGAGAGCCTTTATACTTTGGTTAAAGATGCAAATGGAAAGGGTAAATTCATTGACTTGAAGATTTCAATGAAGTTAGTTAAAGGGGTATAAGTTGTATAAATCAAGGAATCAATTCTGGGCCTGTTTTCAGAGCTGTCCTGAGATGGGAGAGGGAGTGAGAATAGCCAACTGAACTGTAGTTGGGGCCTGGTGACCTACTGCACAGCATCATGTTGTGAAAAGCAGGGAAAGACAACACTCCATGGGGTTGTGGGAGTGTTTCACCATTTGTTACATCAGAATCTCCCTCTTAATTATTGCCCAAGTTTTGAACTCCGTTGGACAGACTAGAGTCACTTGGCAGGGACTAAGAGGTGTACCTTAAAATTAAAGTTTCACAATGCCCTAGCCAGTTTGGCTCAGTGGATAGAGCGTTGGCTTGCGAACTGAAAGGTCCCAGGTTCGATTCCAGTCAAGGGCACATACCCAGGTTGTGGGCTCAATCCCCAGTTGGGGGCTTGCAGGAGGCAGCTGATCAATGATTCTCTCTCATCATTGATGTTTCTATCTCTCTCTCCCTCTTCCTTCCTCTCTGAAATCAATAAAGATATATTTAAAAAAATAAAGTACACAAAGAAAATTAAAGGGGCAAGATCAGTTTATCTCAATGGAATGATGGTAGTCAAAAGACAAAAAAGAAAAAAAGGAAATGGATTTAGGTACTTGTAGTTAATGTTGTTAGTAATTGCTAATTGCTTTTCCGTATTAAATGACTAACCAATATGAGTGTCAACTATACCTGATGACAGGCCCTTGATGGCAGAGGCATATGTTTTTGTTCATCACTGTAGTTCCAGCCTAGCACAGTGCCAGCCACACAGTGAGCACTCAGTATAATCCAGGATGGAGGAATAAACACCTTACATGACAATGGTGAAAAGTAGGAGAAATCACTTCTTTGCAATTTAGATCCAATCTTACTTAAAAGCAGAATATGATCTCTCAGTTTCCCTACAACCCTATATAATGTCATTATATTACAACTTAGTAAGAATTTTCTAACATTCAGTATAAACATAAGCCAAAACCTACAACAGCTTTTTCCATGTATCTTCCCCTACCTCTACCCTATGAGTCTGGTATCTCTTCTATAGAATTACATTATTTCTTTTTTTCACTGCCTTACTTCTCTCATTTTGCTTCCATCCCTCCTACATTTATTTTCTTCACATTTTAATTAACCTGTTCTCTCTTCCTTCTTACCTCTGCTTAGGTCTCTTTACTTTAAAACTCTTTTTTGTACAATTTTCTTTTTTGTACAAGAGGCCTGTTGTGATATGGCAGGCCTCTTTCATACTCTGGCTGTCCTTTCCTCCAACTTTCTTTCTTGATAATGCTCTTCTGCTGGTAGCTGTGGGTCTTTCTTCAGCTCCTTCCTGTGGAGCTCAGCCCTGCTAATAGATGAAGTGGTGACAGTGGCATAGGGTGCAGCCAGTTGTTAGTCTGTTCTTGGAACATTGCTATGTGACTGTCAGAGGTGTCTGCTGTTCCATGTGAGAACCCCTGGGCCTCTGACAGAAGGGTCCCTGAATTCACCTTAATTTTCAAGATAGAAATGAGAGATGTATGAGAAAGTGCTTTGACACAGTGTGGATTGAATCAGACTGTGTCAAAGCACTTTCCCATACATCCCTCATTTGGTCCACACCACGTTGTCCTTTTGTAAAGGCACAAAGGAAGTATTGATATTCACACCTGCACTAGAGAGATGAGGACACTGAGACTCAGAGAGACTGAGTTCATTTAGCCACATGAATTCTGTGCCAGGCCCTGTACTAAGCCAGGGGGATACACAGATGTTGAAAATATACTTTCTATACTCAATGAGCCTACATAGATGCCACCCATGGGCTTGTCATGGAACATTTGTTCTGTTATGTTGAAAAGACCCCAAAATCTTAACTTAAAATACATATATTTGAACTTCTCTTCAAACTTTGCAACAACATCAGTTAAATACACCTAGCTTAGAGATAGATGCTATTTAAAATATATATATATATATATTTTATTAATTTTTTACAGAGAGGAAGGGAGAGGAATAGAGAGTTAGAAACATCAATGAGAGAGAGACATCGACCAGCTGCCTCCTGCACACCCCCTCTGGGGATGTGCCCACAACTAAGGTACATGCCCTTGACCTGAATCGAAACTGGGACCCTTCAGTCCACAAGCCGAGTTTCTATCCACTGAGCCAAACCAGTCAGGGCGAGAGATAGATGCTTTTAAATCATCTATATAATTCTATCTACGCTAATAAAAGAGAAACATGCAAATTGACCATCACTCTGCTATGCCCACCAGCCAATCAGAGTGATTATGCAAATTAACCCAACAAAGATGGCAGTTAATTTGCATACACAGATGCAGAGTGAAGACTCAAGACTGAAGAGTGAAGCATAGAAGGAAGAAGGAGGGAAAGTGGAAAGCGGGGCGATGGTGACAGCGGGAGGGAAAGCACGGGGCAGCAGCAGTGGTGGGAGGGAAAGCACGGGGCGGCGGTGGGAGGAAAAGTGCTGGGTGGCGGGGGTGGGAGGGAAAGCGTGGGTTGAGGGGCAGCGGCGGCAGGAGGGAAGGGAAAGCACAGGGTAGCAGCGGCGGGAGGGAAGCCTGCAGGAAGCCCTGTTCTTGCAGGAATCTTCCTGCAACAGGGCCTCTAGTATATAATAAAAGCCTAAGTGATCATTATGGTGGAACGACCAGAATGACTGGTCGCTATGATGTGCACGGACCACCAGGGGGCAGACGCTCAATGCAGGAGCTGCCCCCTGGTGGTCAGCGTGCTCCCACAGGGCGAGTGCTGCTCAGCCAGAAGCCAGGTTCACAGCTGGCAAGCGCAGTGGCGGTGGCAGGAGCCTCTCCCGCCTCCATGGCAGCGCTAAGGAGCAGCGAACTGAGCTGTAAGGAACAGCAAGCAGGTAGGTGGAAGGAGCAATGGGTCCCAGACTGCGAGAGGAATGTCGGCCGAGGGGTCCTAGCCTGCGAGAGGGCGCAGGCTGGGCTGAGGGACACCCCTCCTCCAGTGCACAAATTTCATGCACTAGGCCTCTATTTAAATATATATCAGTGGTTCTTGTATTTTGATGTTTCTTACTTGCTGTTTAAAGGGTAAACATCTGAGTATTTCCATCAACAAATATTTAGGTACCTGTACTATTATAGATGAAGAATAATGATTTCCTTCAATTTCTAAGGTTGGAGAGCCAAAATACTTTACAACTTCAGACCGAAGAAAAGGCCAGAGGTGTGAAGTTAAACTCTATGATGAGATGGAGTCTTCTTTTGCAATGATATGGTAACCTCCCATATCTGTTTCAAAACGTGAAATCCCTAGTATTATCAAGACATAACATTTTTATTTTATCAAAAATATGATGGATTTAATATCAGGAGAGGAATAATGATAGGAGAGAAATGATATTTTAAAAATAAACCTCACTCTTATATTTTGACTTATTACAGTCTGTGCTATAAGATTTACCTTAAAATGAGATCTTTAGATGACATGGGATTATTTAGATGGACTCACTGTGACTAGTGTATTATTGCACTGTCTTTTATTAAAAATGATGATTTATTAGGACCCATTGATAATGAACATGCCAGATTTTTCATAATTCCTTGGGTAGTACTCTGGAGCCAGACCATGGAAAGATGACAGAAAAACAAGTGTTGTCATCGGCTTGTTTCTGTGGGGTGCCTGGTGTGGGCACATGGGCAGGACTACATTCTGAAGTACTGTAGGGTATTACATGACATTGTTTAGACTCCAGATGCCTGGGTACCAAAAGGCGCTGAATTTGAAATGAGCCTTCAATCCATCAAGTGCCCTGAGCAGATTATCTACTGGGGCCCTCGCTTAATAGTCTGAAAGAGGGTCTTTAAAGTCTTTAGACTTGTAGTCACTCCGTTCCAAGTAGCCAGGAGTGACCTGAGTGATGGGAAAAGAAAGAATTGATGGAGCAGAAGTTGTTAAAGATTAATGGTATTGATGGAATGATTGATCATGTAGATGTTAAATGCTCTGTGAAATAGACAGTATAGCTGCAAAATACAGGAGAAACCAACATCTTTAACCCCATGGGGAATGGGTCACCCCAGCCCTAAGATATTTTTTGGTAAATAATGTTTACTGCCAGTTTTTTTCTAATGTAGTCAATTTTCATCACTTCTTCTTTTTTTTAATGTGCAGTTGGGATAATGAATCCATTCTACTTGCACAGAGCTGGGTGCCACGAGAAACAGGTATCATACTGCAATGATTGTATTCAATATTTGTCATTTTTTATTCTCCCATGTAATAATTTAAAAATGGCTTTTTCCCCAAACAGTAATATTTGCCTCAGATGTAAGAATAAATTTTGACAAATTTCGAAACTGCATGACAGCAACTGTAATCTCAAAAACCATTATTACAACTAATCCAGGTAAAAAGTTATCTGAAATTTTTTATCCCTTTGGAAATGACTGTATCACATAGTCCAATACTTGTGTATTTAAGAATGAAAACAAAGCTTAGATTTCATTTGAATTAAAAATGAAATATTGTTTTATATGACTTTAAAAAATGATCTTTCCCTCCATGACCCCTTCTACAACTTCCCCCTGCTCCCACCTTTATATGACTTTTTGTTGTTGTTGTTCATCCTCACCTAAGGATATTTTTCCATTGATTTTTAGAGAGAGTAGAAGGGAGAGGGAGAAACAGAGAAAGAGAAACATTGATTGGTTGCCTCCCACACACTTCCAGAATGGGATTGTTTTAACAAAGGTATGTTTGTATATTTCCCTTAATTATGTACTCCCCTTTACATTTTTAAATTTTATTCCCTTTTGTTATTAAAATGGGCAAAAGTTAAAAATAATTTTGGATCATTCACAATTATTTAAAAGTAATCAGTTTGATTTTTAAATTATTATGCATTTTCAATTTAAGAGACACCAGAAGCTAACATCTTATTGAATTTTATAAGAGGAAATAAAGAAACAAATCCTCAGGATGATGCAATTGACAGTTATTTGGAAGAATCCATAAATTGTAAGTGACCTTTAAATATTATTTGAATTTTTAAAGTGCCAAAATTGGGGCCTATAAAGTTTTGTTTTACATAGTGAAAGATCCTATATTCTGATTCTGTAACTGCTATATTTCCACTTTTTAAAGTAGTTTTAAACTCTTGGAGCTTTCTATAATCTTTTGCCAATCTGATGAAAGCTAAAAAAATGAGTTGACTATGGGTGTGTGTTTTTGTCATTGATTTTTAAGAATTCTTTAGATATTTTGTCTTTTGCTAGCATCTCCCACTGTGTAGCTTGCCTTTTCACTCTTCTAATGGCATCCTCTGATAATCATAAATTCTTTATTTTAATGAGCATTAATTTCTCATTCTTTCCCATTTTTTTTTGCTTTTCCCCCCATTTATATTAATAAGTTTTAACATAGCAAGTGTAATAATTGTTTTATTACTTAACTAAAGCTTCTACATGTTCTCATTTGAACTTTGTAGCTTTTCTATTTGGATATAATTCTTAGAATATGTATAGAGAGAACTATAATAACTTCTTTTTATTTTTAGTAAATACAATAGTTGATGTCTATACAGTTAAACAATTAAAGGTAAAAGCTTTGAAGAATGAAGGAAAACATGATCCTTTTTATGGCATTCTTTATGCTTACATTTCTACACTGAACATTGATGGTGAAACTACAAAAGTAGTTCGAAATAGATGGTAAGCAGCCAAATTATTTTTTAGCAAATTCATTCTTGTAAGAAATAAAAAACAATTATTGTAAATAAACTTTTAAGATCTATAAAAGTTTAAGCTATACTTGGGCATCACCGTGGTTATACACTTGAGGGAAATGTGTAAGTAAGTAACCTATACTGAAGTTTCCATGGCAAATTATTTAGATTTAAAGATTTTAATTGTCTTTTAAAGAAAATTTTAAATTAAAAGGCAATTATATCTGTAATCCTAAACTATAATGATATGATACTGCCAGAAACTTTTAACTAGAATGACACATTGTTGTTTTATAGTGTATTAGAAAATTATTTTGGTTGCCAAAGTGACAGCATTTAAACAAATAGATTTTTATTGATCTCAGAGAGGAAGGGAAAGAGAGATAGAAACGTCAATGATGAGAGAGAAGCATTGATTGGTTGCCTCCTGCACACCCCACACTGGGGATTGAGCCCCATCCTGGACATATGTCCTGACTGGGAATTGAACAATGACCTCCTGGTTCATAGGTTGATGCTCAATCACTGAGCCACACTGGCTGGGCAAGTGACCGCATTTAAAAAAAATGTTTTCAACTGCATGATGAATGATTTCTAACTACTCATAGGTCAAAATACCTATTGCATAGAAAAGTAAACCCCAGAAGTATTAATAATCTTACCCAAAAGATAGTTGGCAAGAAATGTCTAAAATGTTATTGTGAAAATCTCCCTATGGGCTTTTGTAATAGAAATTTTTATGGAGATAGTTCCAGGTTAACATGGAGTTTTAAGAAATAATATGGAAAGAGTCCATGTGCACTTTGACCAATTTTCCCCAATGTATCACATCGTAGCCAGGATATTTATATTAATTCAATCCACTCATTTTAAATACGTTTTTATTGACGTCAGAGAGGAAGTGGGGAGGGAGAGAGAGATAGAAACATCAGTGATGAGAAAGAATCATCAATTGGGTACCTCCTGCATGCCCCCACTGGGTATCCAGCCTAAACCCGGGTATGTACTGTTGTATCATAAATCAGTGAGTGAGATACAAGAAGCCTTAATGAGCCAGTTAATTAGGAGTCGTTTATTGCACACTGCCCAGAGGAAGGTGTTTCTTCCAAATCTCTGAGCAAAGTCACACAGGAAGTTTTTCATATTTATACCTTTTGAGCTTCTTTGTCTGCTGATTTTACAAAGGGCTCTGTGTGAGTTATTGTTACAGACAGTTGTAACCTTGAATACATAATGAGTTAGTGCTTGGCATAAGAATATGGGAATTATTATCAGTATTAGTTTATATTAGTCTATTACATTGGATGGCTAGCTTGCAAGGTCAGACAGTTAAGTTTATCTTTTTCTATTATTCAAACTAAAAACAAAGTCATTTTATAGAATAAGAGACTGTCTTAAAGTGACAGAGTTTACAAGACAAGGGACTATCTAACAATAGCAGAGAATTTCAAATAGCAGTTTTTATACAAGATGGAGGTAACTATGCTTCAGTACCCTGACTGGGAATCAAATCATGACCTCCTGGTTCATAGGTTGATGTTCAACCACAGAGCCACACTGACTGGGCTCAATCCAGTTATTTATTCAAATTTCCCCAGATTGACATGCAGTCATTTGTGTGCACATGTGTATATTAAGTTCTATATGGTTTTATCACATGTATAGGTTTGTTTGCCTGTGACCACAGTCAGGATATTGACCTATGGATTTTTTAAAATCCTCACCCAAGGGTATGATTTTATGGATTTTTAGAGAGAGAGGAAAGGAGAGAGAGAGAGAGAGAAACATCTATGTAGGAGAGAAACCGTGATCGGTTGCCTCCCATACATGACCAAACCAACAACCTTGGTGTATGGGGAGGATGCTCTAACCAACTGAGCTACCTGGCCAGGGCAGTTGACCTATGGGTTTTTAAAACACTTTATGATTTAGTATTAAAGTTGAAAAATAAATAATTTAGAGGCTATTGTGTAAGGCAGTTATTTTTTGAAAAATATTTTTCACAAATTTTAAATAATTTTTCTCATTTTTCCTACAGCTTTAGTATTAATATGTGAAGGAAAGCATCTAACATTTACTTTAAATGTGATCTGTGGCTAGATAAGAAACCACTATCTTCAGATCACTCTCTTTTCTTGAGAAATTTTAATTAGTCCTTTCCAAATTGGCTGAAGTAAGACATGCTTCAAAAATATGAAATAGCATGTAATTGCCACTTAAAGAGAGGTAAATGTGTCACTAGTGGTACTAATAGCATTTAGGGTGTGAACTTGCCCAACCCTATGGTTTTTCTGTAGGTCTACAGACGACCTGATAAGTACCATCAAGTGAGCATTTGTGGAACCTAGGCTTTCTAGTCACAAGACACCATTCCTGCCCTTAGAACACAGCCCCAGGGAGATAAGATGGACATGCCTGCAATAACAAGGAATAGGATGTGACAGAATTTAGTCAGTGCTGAAGTATAAATTCTGCAGCTTTTCAGAGAAGGGAAGGAGTGAAGGTTGTGTGTGTATGTGAGGGGGTCAAGGGGGAGGGCAAGAAAGGAAGGCCCTAGTAGGGAAATGAGCCTGGGCAGGACCCAGCATGGGGGAAGGTAGGAAGCAGGACAAAGAGCTTATCCCAGTTTCAGATGAACCAAAAATACTAAGAAAGACTGAGAACACATGTGGAATTATTCCTTGTGATTTTATATGTTTGTCTTGTATCCTGTGCAGTGCTGAGCACTCTGAAATTACTTACTCTAATTTAGACTTTTAAGCGATAATTCTGCTGGAAAGCAGATTTGTCACTTAGGCCCTTCACATTTTATCATTGTCCTCCCTTTCTTTTCAGTTCAAGCTGTGGTTACATTGTAAATGAAGCATCCAGCATTTGTACAACTTGCAACAAAGATTCTTCGAAGTTTAAATCCGTTTTTCTCAGCTTTGATATGCTAATTGATCTTACTGATCACACAGGTACCCTCCATTCCTGTAGTCTCACAGGAAGTGTTGCTGAGGAGACTTTGGGCTGCACGGTAAATAGCAAAAAAGAAACCATGTTTGGAAATATGTCCAAATTGGATTTTCTTCCTCTAAAATATAGGTTATTTGGTTTGATAGCAATTAATTTATTAATAAAGAGGTCTGTGAAAAATCAATCTTGATTTAAATATACATTGCTTTCTTTAATGAACAAATAATTGCAAATTGTATATTGAAATCATAGCTAATATTATTAGGAATAATGACAGAGGCCCTGGACCATAGTGGAGAATAAACAAAACATTTATATAGTCAAATAACAATGGGTAAAACAACACATTAAAGATATCAATCAGTTATGAGATAGCTCTTCCAGAAGGAGGGTTTGGCGATATTTCACACACTCAGCTGTAGAAAGTCAGCCACGAATGTTCCCCATCTGCCACTTTAGGACAGCAGCAGCAGATACTTAGAGATTAGATTGTACACATGATGATAAGCACTTGTTTCTTATTGTTAAAATCAGCTCCTGAAGTTTACCATTAAACCTCAGTTCCAAGTAATTTCCAGTTTGTCAAGGGGAGTTTTCTGTGTTAACCCACCCAATTAACTTCAGAGATTCAATTTAGAGCAGATATCTGGCCTTATCTCATCCATCAAGAGAATTGAGCTGTAATTACTGTGAATAATATTCCACTTCTAGTGAGAAAATTGATGTTTCTTCTTGTTAAGATGAGTTATCTATATAAACATTGGAAACACTTGTTTGATTTATTTTTTAAATCAGGTAAATGAGTTTCTTGCAATGACGGATGAACAGAGAACAGCATTAAAGTGGCAATTTCTTTTGGAAAGAAGCAAGATTTATTTAAAAGTTAGTATATTTTACAGTACTATGTTATTCTATATATTCAAACAAAAGAAAATCCTAGAGTTTGACCAAATAAATAAGGAAATTTTTTATTTTAATGATGCCCAATTCCCAGATGTGCAGAAGGATTTGGCTACTGTAGAAACAACGGAAGTAATCAGGTTTTCTCATATAGCATAAAGTAGTTACAAATGAAACCAAATAAATAGGTCAACAAAGAAAATACCCAGTAATGTTAACTCCAAGACTAGGCACCTGGCTTTAGCCCTTTGCACTCGCTTGCTTTTGTCTCGATTCCTTTTTTCTACTCGGGATTTAATTTTTTTAATACCCCAGATTTTACAAAGCGCGGCAGTAGAATAAAAAAACTGGAGTTTCTTTTCATACAAACTTATTTATTTGGATTTTTTATATTTCAAATTATTGATACATTCAATACAATTTGACATACGAGCTGCTACTGATGCTAACCGTGTCGAGTCACACTCGACATCCGAGTGCAAAAGGTTAGAGTAAAGATGGGTCTGCCCCACCCACAAAACCCATATGGCAATCTCACTTCAGTGAGCGGGATATAATAGCATATGGTTAAATGCTTAGATGCTGGGATGAGACAGACTCAAGTAAGAATTCCAATTCCACCATTCCTCAGCCTGTGTGACCGTGGGAGGTTAATTAACTTCTCTAAGCCTCTAAAATTCTGTAATCCTAAAACTCAGATCAGACTCCTGCAACACCAGTAACACTTCATAGAACCTTTGTGTTCAAGATGTAAAGGGAAGTGAGCCAAATTCCCCTTGTTTTGCAAATGAGGAAAATGGGACCAAGAAATGTTGCCACTAGCCCCAAGTCACAGGAGAGATAGGGCTACTGCCTACATTATTATTATTATTTTTTTAAAATATTTTATTGATATTTTTTACAGAGAGGAAAGGGAGAGGGATAGAAAGCCAGAAACATCGATGAGAGAGAAACATCGACCAGCTGCCTCCTGCACATCCCCCACTGGGGACGTGCCCGCAACCAATGTACATGCCCTTGACCGGAATCGAACCTGGGACCCTTCAGTCCGCAGACCGACGCTCTATCCACTGAGCCAAACCGGTTTTGGCTACTGCCTACATTATTACTCTCCTCCCATCATTCACAAATGTTTCTCCTTTACACTCTTAACGGTTTTGAAGCTCTTGTTTGAGTTAAATCTGTTTGTGTTTACTGTACTAGAACTTAACATTAAGAAAAATGTAAAACATTTATGAACATGCATTTCATTAGCTGTAGTGATATCATCGCATGTCATGTAGCCTCAAGAAAACTACAGAGCATTCTGATGAAAGAATGAGAATAAAAAAGGAAAATAGCATCTTAGTATTATTTAGAAAAATAGTTGTGATCTCATGGATACCCTGAAAGAGTCTTTGAGAATACTGCATCACTCCATCTCAGATTTTTACATGTTCTAGTGTTTTTTTCCCCTTGTGGCCTCAACTCTATTTGAATTAGGTTTCAGACATGGAGTCACCAACATCTCACCAATATGTCTAGGACCTTGGCTCAAGGATTCTTCTTTACTAGGCTGAAGGGGGGAAATTACAGAAATATACTGTATCTCTTTCACTATTTGATATAAATACTGACTATTAATAGATATAACTACTGCCTATTTCCCAAATCAGAATATACTCAGATCCTTGACCAACTTTATTTTTCCTCCAAATAGGAGATATCACTTGCTAATGAGTTTGATAAATTTAAATACATGGCAACTTATTTATAATTTTCCACACTTGATTCAAATATAACAACAAATTGCTCTCAAGCAAAGGGAGATGCTATACCTTTCCAAAGACTATGTTAAAAAGTTGTTTAAGTCAGATTTAACAAAAAATTTAAGCAGATAAAATGACTATATCACAAAATGTAGTAAAGATTATGAGAATCAAATACAATTTCATTTGTTATAAGTTAAAATAGAACATTTAATTTTAAAAATAAGAACTTATATTGCTCTGCTATCCTATCTAATAAAAGAGTGATATGCAAATTGACCATCACTCCAACAAACAACATGGCTGCACCCATGTGATCAAAGATGGCTGCCCCCATGTGGACACAAGATGGCCAGCAGGGGAGGGCAGTTGTGAGCGATCAGGCCAGCAGGGGAGGGCAGTTGGGGGCGATCAAGCCTGCAGGAGAGGGCAGTTAGTGGTGACCAGGCCAGCAGAGGAGGGAAGTTGGGAGCGACCAGGCCTGCAGGGAAGGGCAGTTGGGGGGGACCCAGACCTACAGGGGAGAGCAGTTGAGGGGGGGATCAAGCCTGCAGAGGATGGCAGTTAGGGGTGACCAGGCCTGCAGGGGAGGGCAGTTAGGGGCAATCAGGCTGGCAGGGGAGTGGTTAGGGGGTGATCAGGCTGGCAGGCAGAAGCAGTTAGGGGCAATCAGGAAGGAAGGCAGGTGAGCAGTTGGGAGCCAGCAGTCCTGGATTGTGAGAGGATGTCTGACTTGCCGTTTAGGCCCGATCCTACCGGGATCGGGCCTAAACAGGCAGTCGGACATCCCTCGAGGGGTCTCAGATTGGAGAGGGTGCAGGCTGGGCTGAGGGACACACACCCCGTGCATGAATTTCGTGCACCGGGCCTCTAGTATATGATAAAAACATATTCTATATATGTTGAACACTATATATTTATCACATTTCAATTAAAAAACAATGATTGGAGGGATTTCAAAGTGAGGTATTTATTTTATTTTTTAAAATTAAATCTTTATTGTTGAAAGTATTACTTATGTCCCCTTTCCCCCCCCCCCCCCATTGAATCCTTCTAGCCTGCCCCACCCCCACCCCTGGCCTTCACCACTCTACTCTCTGTGTCCTTTGGTTATGCATATATGCATACAAGTTCTTTGGTTGATCTCTTCCCATCCACCCACTGCCTTCCCTCTGAGATCCTACAGTCTGTTCTCTGACTAGCTTATTTTGCTTAGCATAATACTTTCCAGGTCCCCACATACTGTCTCAAAGGGTAAGAGATCCTTCTTTTTTACTGCTGCATAGTATTCCATGGTGTAAATGTACCACAGCTTTTTTATATACTCATCTATGATGGGCACTTGGGCTAATTCCAGATCTTAGCCATTTTAAATTGTGCTGCTATGAACATTAGGGTGCATACATTCTTTCTGATTGGTGTTTCTGATTTTTTAGGATATACTGGTATTCCTAGAAGTGGGATCACTGGGTCAAATGGCAGTTACATATTTAATTTTTTAAGGAAACTCCATAATGTTTTCCATAATGACTGCACTAGTCTGCATTCTTACTAGCAGTGTACTAGGGTTCCCTTTTCTCCACAACCTTGCCAGCACTTGTCATTTGTTGATTTGTTGATGGTAGCCATTCTGACAGGTGTGAGGTGATACCTCATTGTCATTTTAATTTGCATCTCTCTGATCTCTGATGATTAGTGAATCTGAGCATTTTTTCATATGTCTCTTGGCCATCTGTATGTCCACTTTAGAGAAGTCTCTATTTAGGTCCTTTACCCATTTTTAAATTGGATTGTTTGTCTTTCTTTTGTTAAGTTGTATGAGTTCCTTATATATTTTGGATATTAACCCTTTATCAGATGTATCATTGCAAAATATATATGCAGTGGACTCCCTTTTCATTTTGTTGATGGTTTCTTTTGCTATACAGAAGCTTTTTATTTTGATGTAGTCCCATTTGTTTATTTTCTCCATAGTTTCCTCTGACCTAGAAGATATATCCACAAACATATTATCTGATATTTTGCTGCCTATGGTTTCTTCTAGGATTTTTATAGTTTCATGACTTACCTTTAAATCTTTTTTCCATTTTTAGTTTATTATTGTGTATGGTGTAAGTTGGTGGTCTAGTTTCATTTTTTTGCATGTATCTGTCCAATTTTCCCAACACCACTACTTGAAAAGACTGCCTTGACTCCATTGTATGTTCTTGCCTACTTTGCAAATATTAATTGAGCATAATGGCTTGGGTCAATTTCTGGAGTCTCTGTTTTGTTCCATTGATCTATATGCCTGTTCTTGTGCCAGTACAAGGCTGTTTTGATTATAGTGGCTTTGTAGTATAACTTGATATTTGGTATTGTGATCCCTCCAACTTTGTTCTTCTTTCTCAAGATTGCTGCAGCTATTTGGGAGCTTTTTTGGTTTCGTATAAATTTTTGGAGTATTTGTTCTAGATCTGTGAAATATGCTATTGGTATTTTAATAGGGATTGCATTGAATCTGTTGGGTAGTATGGACATTTTAATGATGTTATTTCTACCAATCCATGAACACTGTATATTCTTCCACCAGTTTATATCTTTCTCTGTCTCTTTTTTTCAATGCCCGGTAGTTTTCTGAGTACAAGTCTTTTACCTCCTTGGTTAGTTTATTCCTAAGTATCTAAATTTTTGTTGTTGTTGTTGCAATGGTAAATGCGATTGTTTGTTTAGTTTCTCTTTCTGAGAATTCATTATTGGTGTATAAAAGTGCCATTGATTTTTGGGTGTTGATTTGGTATCCTGCTACATTGCTAAATTCAGTTATTAAATCTAGTAGTTTTTTTTTGGTAGAGCCTTTAGGGTTTTCTGTGTACAATATCATGTCATCTGCAAATAATGGAGAATTTTACTTCCTTCTTTTCAATTTGGATGCCTTTTATTTTCTTCTTCTTGTCTGATTGCTGTGGCTAGGACTTCCAGTATTATGTTGACTAAAGTGGTGAAAGTAGATATCCCTGTCTTGTTCCTGTTCTTAGGGGAAATGGTTTTAGTTTTTGCCCATTGGATATGATGTTTGCTGTAGGTTTGTCATATATGGCCTTTATTATGTTGAGATATGATCCTTCTATTCCCACATTGCTGAGAGTTTTTATTAAAAATGGGTGTTGGGTTCTAACCAGTTTCATTCAGTGGATAGAGTGTTGGGCTGTGGACTGAGGGGTCCCAGGTTCGATTATGGTCAAGGGCATGTACCTTGGTTGTGGGCACATCCCCAGTAGGGGGTGTGCAGGAGGCAGCTGATCAGTGTTTCTCTCTCATTGATGTTTCTAACTCTCTTTCCCTCTCCCTTCCTCTCCGTAAAAAATCAATAAAATATATATATTTTTAAAAATGGGTGCTGGGTCTTGTCAAATGCTTTTTCTGCATCTATTGATATGTTCATGTGTATGATCTTTTCATATATTGCTGGATCCAACTTGCTAATATTTTGTTGAAGATTTTAGCATCCCTGATCATTAGGGATATTGGCCTGTAATTATCTTTCTTTGTAGTGTCTTTATCTGGTTTTGGAATTAGGATAATGCTGGCCTCATAAAAAGAGCCTGGAAGTGTTCCTTCCTCTTGGATTTTTTGGAATAGTTTGAGGAGGATAGGTGTTAGTTCTTCTTTGAAGAACCGGGCTTTTGTTTCCTGGGAGGTTTTTTTTTTAATTTTTTATTACTGCTTCTATTTCATCAATTGTTATTGGCCTATTCTGGTTTTCTGATTCTTCCTGATTCAGTTTTGGGAGATTGTATTTAGGAAATTGTCAGTTTCATCCTCATTATCCAGCTTGTTGGCATATAGTTGCTCATAGTATTTTCTTACAATCCTTTGTATTTCTGTGGTGTCAGTTGTTACTTCTCTGCTCTTGTCCTGATTTTATTTATTTGGGTCCTCTTTTTTTTTTTTTTTTTGATGAGTCTGGATAACAGTTTATCAATCTTATCTATCTTTTCAAAGAACCAGCTCTTGGTTTATTGATTTTTTTTATTCTCTGTGTCATTTACTCCTGTTCTAATCTTTATTATTTCCTTCCACTTACTCTGGGCTTTTCTCATTGTTCTTTTTCTAATTCTTTAAGTTAGCAAAAAGAGTCCTGAGAGGAAGTTCATAGCACTACATTTTTCCTATTAACCTTTGAAATTAAAATGGGCTATTTTAATTGTGTCCTTCCACTCTATATTAAATAAAACGTTGGTGAAAGTGCTTTGTTAATTGTAAAAATTTAGACATCGTTATTAGTAAACTTCATCATCATATTCCTATATTCTAACAGATTATGTTACTACTCCAGGTTAATGTAGATCACAACTGGTAGCTTAAACACATTTTAAGCCCTATTTTTCTATGTGTTGGATTTGAAATCCCAACTTTCCTACCAAAGAGAAATATCATGAAAAAAAAATGACATGGATTTTTACAAAAGCCAGATGTGTAATTTCTCTACTGAACTCTGCCTGAGACTTGAACTCTTTTGTCTTAGAACTTTAATCGACATGTTAACAGCTGTAAGCAAAACTCATTGCGGTTCTCTATTGCATTCTCTTTTGGTAATTGGTTTTCAACTTTATATACACAGTGGTCTTTAAAACTAACTTTCTCTCTTTTCTCCCTACAGGTTTATTTGTCAGACAGAGCAAGGGGTAGATTGAGAATTAGTGTGATCTCATGTAAGCTTGCAGATCCTATTGAGGCAAGTAAGAACTTGTCTGGACAAGGAAATGTTTAAACCAGGTATCATTATAAACTCTGGAAAAGAATATGAGTTTTAACTCCCTTAATGTGGAAAATGAGTTGAAAATTATGGATAAAATTGTACTTTGTTCAAATGTGATAAAAATGTTTCTATAAACTGTTGTTTCCTCCTGGAGTTGGTTTGGGGGTAAATCTTAAATATCTATCTCACCTGAGCTCAATTCTTAGAAGGCCATCTCTACCAGCTTGGCCTTCTCTCTTCCCAAGTTGGAAAATGTTTCCATGAGTAATAAACAAATTTAATCTTTCCCTCAGATTGATTTCTTTTCTTAAGTCCCTTTCCTCCTTATTTTATTTCCCTGAGAAAGATCAGACCCTCTAAACACAACTTACCTAGTGTTTGCCAATGGCTCAGTCTGCTTTCCTGGAGCTGCAAGGGCCCAAATGAGGGCCCAGTGGGACCAACAGAAGTCTGTGGGCCATGTTGTGCAACGGCTTGAAACACCATGGAGCTTTGCAAATCCCCTGCCTGCTCTGATGATATATTGGAGCTACCCCATGCTTATGAAGGCTTGCTGACTAAGGGTTGACATGAGTCTAAATCAACTGTGGGGAGACTAACTTAAAAAGTTATATGAGAGATGCCTTGTCTCAGGAACTTAGAAGGGTGGGAGGCCTGCTTGGATAGAAGGACAACAGCCTCCCTTCTACCTCAGTCATCCTTGTAGGAGCCCGAAAGCGCTTTCCTCAGGACCATACTATGCTGAGTTGCTTCAGGGCACAGACCCACCAACATGGTTAGCATTGACCTACAGTCTGGGAGGTCTGGCCAACATTTTTGGGTCTGGCACTTCAGAAGGCTACATTTCACCTACCATAGGAGTAAGAAAAAAAGAAAAGTATATGAAACTCTTTTATAAAGTTGGTGTTGGGAAATAAACTTCCCTTGTCAGTAATCTTTTGTCTAGCTTTTATCATAGGCAGCCATAGAGGGGAGATATGAGTTGACCGCTAGTGTGCCAAATTATGGTAATAAGTAAAGTAATGAAGGATTTGACCTGGTTGTGCAAACAGCAAGTGTGCCCAATGAGAGTTTCCTTTCTTTCTCCCTTGGGTTGTGAAATGGGTGTGTTAAGCAAGGCGAATCAGGAGGGTAGACAGGGAAGGAAAGAGGGAAAGTGGTGGAGGGTCAAGGACAATGCCCTGCCCATGGGTAAGAGGGGGTCAGGGTGTCAGGTTGGGGAGGAGAGAGAAGTGAAGGCATCCACTGGCAGCCACATTCAAATCTTGTGTTAGTTAAGCAAGAGTAGGTATTCCAGAGCACAGGAGATGAGTGGCCCAGATGGTGCCAGGAGCTGCTGTGCCAGGCCTCCTGGTACCCTGACCTCTAGCAGCAGGTCCCAAAGTACCAATGTTTGGTACAAGGGTGCCTCAACCAACTGTCTGGGCTCCTACAGTTCATGGACCTCAGTTGCTCTGGCTCTTTTACTACTTTGCTTTAACTGTTTAATACAGGTGCTTAATGCAGGCATTCTTAATGTAGGTGCATATGCAGCAACCAGTGTTCTGCAACCATAGAGCCCTAGCAGGGTAGCAGAGGGCTCTGACTGACCTCCTCACTGCTACTTTGGTGCCTTCTCAGTGTGACATTTATTTGTATTTATTTTTTAATCTTTATTGTTCAGATTGTTACAGTTGTACCTCTTCTTTTCTCCCCATAGCTCCTCTCCACCCAGTTCCCACCCCACCCCATACCCTTACCCCCCCCCACGTCTGTCCTCATCCATAGGTGTATGATTTTTGTCCAGTCTCTTCCCCCCCCCTACACCCTCTTCCCCCCGAGAATTGTCAGTCCACTCCCTTTCTATGCCCCTGATTCTATTATATTCACCAGATTATTCTGTTCATCAGATTTTTTATTCACTTGATTTTTTGATTCACTTGTTGATAGATATGTATTATAATTACTTTCTCTTTAAAATAAATGGTTTTAGCATATTTGAATTAATTGTATTAAAAAAATATAAAACTTACCTGAAACCAAAGATACTACACCAACATTTATACTACAATTGTGCCCAATAGTCTTGTTAAAAAAAAAAAGTGGGCCCATCTGGCATGGCTCAGTGGTTGAGTATTGACCTAAGCAACAGCAGAAGGTCACAGTTCGATTCCCCGTCAGGGCACATGCCCAGGTTGTGGGCTCGATCCTCCATGTGGGACTTGCAGGAGGCAATCAATCAATGATTCTCTCTCATCATTGATGTTTCTCTCTCTCTCTCTCTCCCTCTCCCTTCCTCGCTGAAATCAATAAAAAAAATATATATATATTTTAGAAGTGGGTACAAACATGAAAAGATGTCAGCTTCACTTTTCGAAAGTGGACATACAGAAGGCCAGGAGACATATGAAAAAATGTTCAAAGTCACTAATCATCTGATGCAAATCAAAATGACAATGAGGTGCCATCTCACACCTGTCAGAATGGCTATCATCAACAAATCAACAAGTGCTGGTGAGGATGTGGAGAAAAAGGAACGCTTGTACACTGCTGGTGGGATGCAGACTGGTGCAGCCACTGTGGAAAACAGTATGGAGTTTCCTCAAAAAGTTAAAAATGAAACTCCCATTTGACCCAGTAATCCCACTTCTAGGAATATATCCCAAGAAATCAGAAACACCAATCAGAAAGAATATATGCACTCCTATGTTCATAGCAGCACAATTTACAATAGCTAAGATTTGGAAACAGCCTAAGTGCCCATCAGCAGATGAGTGGATTAAAAAAACTGTTGTACATCTACACAATAGAATACTATACTGCTGAAAAAAAGAACTTTTACCGTTTACCAAAGTATGGATGGACCTGGAGGGTATTATGCTAAGCGAAATAAGCCAGTCGGAGAAAGATTAAAAAAAGATTATTGATTTGAGAGAGAGAGATGATTTGTTGTTCCACTCATTATGCATTCATTGGGTGATCTTGTATGTGCCCTGACTGGGGATCAAACCCACAACCTTAGCATATTGGGAGGATGCCCTAACCAACTGAGCTACCTGGCCAGGGCCTAAAAGGTATTTTTTTCTTTTTTTTATCCTCACTTGAGGATATGTTTTTATCAATTTTTCAGAGGGAGGGACTAAGGGAGGGAGAGAGAGAGAGAGAAGCACCAGGGATTGAACCCACAACCTAGGTATGTGCCCTGAGTGGGAATCAAACTACAACCTTTTGGTTTAATGAGACTATGTTCCAACCAACTGAGCCACCCAGAGCCAGTGACTAAAAGGTATTCTTAAAAACTCTTGTCAAGTACAGATTAGTGCAGTCACACCTCCTTTCTCCAATGCTTCCCAAATGCTTCCCATGGCAAACAAAGTCAGTTCTCCAAGCAGTTCACAGAAATACTAGTGGTGTCTCTGTCTAACCAAACTTCCATTCACCTGATAACCCTTTCATGTTGATACTTCAGCATGACAAAAAGCTTCTCAGGCAACAAAGGAGAAAATACTTTTGTTAGCAAAATCGATTAGCTCAATTTTAAAACATAGAGGCCATCAAGAATGCGAGTGTTGCTAAGGGTTCAAAAGAAACAATGATCATAGGTAATTGAAGAGATAGAAAAAACAGTTGATTTGAATAAATGGAAAGCAGTTAGCCAGTTTGGAGACAGTGATATATGAACAAGTAAAGATACTACATGCTGACCTGAAAGACACTTCTGGAATAAGTGCTGAAGGTGATTCATTTAAGGCTAGTAGTGGGTAGTTCAGTAAATTTAAGAAAAGAAGTGTTTATTTATAGATTAAACGGTACATTAGACATGTACTGTATATAAGAAAGGTTAAAACAAGGAATCATTTGGAGGTCTGGAATGGATTATTCAATTTATATTATTTCTAATGAGAAAAAACAATTCAGTTTTTGAACAAATTGCTTCTCAAACAGCCTTCCAGATGAATTAAGTTAGAGAACTAAGACACACACACACACACACACACACACACACACACACACACACACACGGTGGGACAAAGTTGGTTTAGTTGTTCGTATGGGAAATAATAATAATAAAACAAAAATAGTTTTGTGTACTCACAACTGTAAGCCTACTTTTGCCCCACCCCATGTATGTGTGTGTGTATACTAGTATATATGTATACACACACACACACACACACACACATCCTATATAATAAAAGGCTAATATGCAAATTGTCCCCATGACCAGGAGTTCAACCAGGGGGTGGGGTCGGCCAGCCAACTGGCCCTCCCCCTGCCTCCCCCAACCCCTGCTGGCCCTGCCCCCATCAGCTTTCCCCCGCCCCCCCATATTGGGGGCGTGGCCAGCTGGCCAACTTCTGGTGGCCCCTCCCCCAGCCAGCAGCAGATGTACCCTGATCAGGCAGCTCGGCCAGACCCCACCCATGCACAAATTCGTGCATAGGGCCTCTAGTATACACACACACACACACACACATATATGTATATATATAGTTTGTTATATTAGACTTTCAACTTTTTATTAGGTTTAAATTTATGCAAAATAAAAAGTTAGGGGGAAAACGTACCTTCTAGGTGCTAGAATTACTGTATTTTATCAATATCAGAATTTGTGGGAATTGGTGAGTCTCTCAGTTTTTGATTCTTGCAGCCAAGGACTTTGTGTGTGACACCTGCAGTGCGGGTATCAGCTGTCTGTGACAAAGCTAATGAGCCACTGTGATGAACAATGACCTCAGGGGCAGCGTACATTTTCTGGGTGCTGGCTTATGCCAACCAAGGGAACTATATGTGAACATGGCTCCAGCCTCATATCTTTAGTTTGCTTTCAAGTCTGAGTTTGGTAGAATTGTCTCAGCTGAACCTTGTATCTGCTAACTGGACTTTCAATATGACCACACCCTTGATTCAACTCTTTTCCTTATGGGAACCTAGCCAAAGGAAATAATAAATGTGCTGATTCTGCTAGCAAATAATTAGAAACAATATCAATGGTTAAAAATGAAGGACTAACTTCAGAATCTTAAGCAGTCACTGAAAATAGTATTGCAGAAATGTGCAGGCTAACATGGATAGTCACAATATATGGTGAAAAAAACTAGGTTATAGAATTGTGTGGTATGAACAAATAATAAACATAATTAATCTAGATTTAGAAAACTGTACATTAAATACTTAACTTTGGCTATTTCTGAGCAGATGAAATTTTGAGTGTTTGGGGTTTTTTTCTTATCCATATTTTCTAACTCTTCTGTAATAAACATGTATTGCTTAAGCAATTAAAAAAGAAACTTGATAGAAAGATAGCATGATATTTAATAAATCCACTTATGGGACTTCCTCATAGTAAATTATAATTTAAATGTGGGGGTTGCATAATACCTAAACATTTGAATCTTTTTATATATCTATTTAAAAGATGCATCCTGCATTCGTTCAGGTTCTGGTCTTGGGATATCTGGGTTACATCTGGGCCTGTCACTCAGCTGAGTAACTGTAGAACCAGGCTAGCTTAACCTCTAAATCTATATTTTCATCTGTATAACAGGGATGGTAGTAATATCAACATCACAGCTTTGTTGAGGGTTAAATAAAACATAGACAACTCTTGGCACACAGTACCTAGCAATACTAAGGCTCAATGTTAACTATTACTAAATTAGGTGTGCGAAACTTTCAAGGGCCAGTAGATATCTTCTGTTTACACTATAGTAGGAGACTCTGCCTAAGCCTAAAATGCCTCCACCAGCAGTCTGTGCATCTTGCCGACCCTTGCAAATGCCTCCACAGCTATGCTGTGCATCTTGCCTACCCTTTTTTTGGAGAAAGGAGGTTAAAGCAAAAGTAGCACTCCTAGGCCACTTAACTTCCCTGAAGCCTGCTTATTTCTGGTCAGGAGGTAGAGATGCTGATGAACTCTGTTAATAAAGCACAGTGCTCACCAGGCCAAAGGTAGTGTGACCAAGGTCTGAAGTCCTTTAATAAGGAAGCATCCCTCCTAGCCACTATTAGGGGAAAGATTTTTAGTCCACACAAAACCAAGCATATTTATTTAAAAACAGTTTCAAAATTATCTTTTTAAAAATATATTTTTTATTTATTTTAGAGAGGGAGAGGGATAGAAACATTGGTAAGTTGCCTTCTGCACGCCCCCTACTGGAGATCCAGTGGGCAATCTGGGCGACATTCAACCACTGAGCTACATCAGCCAGGCTCAAAATTATCTCTTAAACTCAGAATCTATGAGCCAGGGTACAAACGAGTGAGGTTGTCATTCATTAACTTATTAAGTTAAAATTAAAATATGTGGAGTAATGTTTTTCACACTTTTCATAAGAATCACATGGAGTGTTGGAGATTAACTGCTAATTAATACAGGTGGTCCAGTATGGGCCAGTAATTTGGAAGTAATTTTTTACAAATACCTCCAGATGATTACCATGATCAAAGAAATGTGGGAAACATTCGTTTGAAACATGCTTTTCAACTCCCTTTGCAGATTTTAATTCTTGAACTACTGATCCCAGAATGACTCACTGAAAAGTCTTTTCCAGTCCAGTTTTAGGAACATCTTCTGAACATTTCATGCCTCATGGGAGACATCACAAATACTTTCTTCTGTTTGTTTCCTAGAAGACAGACAGGCATTTCTTTCTCCTTTCCATTTCTGATCGGCTGTTCTAGATCATGTTTTTCTTGGAGTTCGTATCTTCCCTGAGTTGAGGCACAGCAACCCAATCAAATCATCTTTATATTTTGATTTCTTTTTAAAGGACTGTCACTTTTAATAACCTTTGCTTGCTTCTGTCCGATTCCCTTCTCTTCTGAAACTTAAGAAATTGAGATGCTTTGTAAAGACTCAATATTCTGGCTTTTCCACCTTAAATCTCATACTGACGACCCCGTGTATGCCGGCTTGGATCTCATCGTTTACTTTAACAGGGCCAACTCCCTTCGGTGTCCCGGTCAGGATAATATCTCCTTCTTCCAAGGCAATTATCTTAGAAACGTAGCTGATGATGTAGGGGATGGTAAAGATCATGGAAGATGTCTCACCCTCCTGCCGTAGTTCTCCATTGACCTTGAGCCAGAGCTTCAGGTTGTGAGGGTCAGGGACCTTCTCTTTGGGCACGAACGCGCTGACGGGGCAGGAGGTGGTGAAGCTCTTGGCCAGGGTCCAGGGTAGCCCCTTCTTCTTGCATTCATCCTGCACGTCCCTGGCGGTCATGTCCAGGCACAGGGCATAGCCGGCCACGTAGTCCATGGCCTCGGCCTCCGGGACGGCGCGGCCTCGTTTGCCCATCACCACGCCCAGCTCGAGCTCGTGGTGCAGGTTGCGGCTGTAGGCGGGCATGAGGATGGGCGAGCCCTCGGGCGCATAGGCGGTGGACGGCTTCAGGAACAGCACAGGCTCGCTAAGCACCGCGCTCCCCATCTCCTTGGCGTGGTCCGCGTAGTTCCTGCCCACGCACACGATATTCTTACCCCACTCCCAGAAGCGGGACAGCGGCCTGGAAACCGCCATGGCTCCAGCTAGGCGCCCCTAGAGTCACGTGGATTCGGCCGGAACCCGTCCCCAGATGCCTACGGCTACCCCGAGAGGACGAACTGTCTCCGAGCGCAATCCCGTCCGCGACCGTCCGTTCGGCTTTGTGCTCCACCGGGTGCGCCGCAGTGGCGGAGCTCGGCCTCGGGTGAACCACTGTCCAGTGGCTACCTCTGGGACGCTGGCCTGGTCCCTGGAAAGAACGGAGGCGCTTACGTCGCTCTTAAGCTGCAACCGCTTCCTTGATTCTCGCCCGCGGGGCGTGGGCATGGGTTTGGACGCGAGCGCTGATTGGCCGTGAGGCGGGCAGGACTTGGAATCGAGCTCTGATTGGTCAGTAAATGGGGTGGGGCGCGAGACAGGCACTGATTGGCCACGACTCGCGGACGCCGGCGTATGCTGCCCGCCCACGCCTCGCACTGCCGCCCGCTCTCCGCCCTGGTCATGGTGCTGAGCCGGCTGCTCGGCCGCTGGAGTCTCACCGCATTGGGAGCCGCTTGCGCCCGCCGCGGCCTGGGTAGGTCGGCCAGGGCCGGCTGGGCCGGGGCAGGGTTGACAGCGGCAGGGTTGACAGCGGTAGGGGCCGGGGGCGGGGACAAGTCACGTCCGAGGGCCCTGACGGGTGTCATAGCCGGGAATGGCAGTTAGGCCACCTGAGCTCCCCAGGCGTCCCGGAGGCGCCGGCGGCCCGCAGCCGGGCGTTGGGCGTGGACGCAGCCCGCTGGCCCGCGCCAGTGCGGCGGCAGGGAGTCACCGGGCCGCTGCGGCTGACGCCTGACGCTGTTTTTTATCGACATAGGACTTTAACCCTCGCTGACGGCGGCAGGCAGGCCAGTTGGGTTCGAAAGGCTGCACAGCAGTTGGGTCAGGCTTTGAGAGGGCTGAAGACAGAGTGGGTAGCTGTCAGCTGAGGTTGCTGAAGGATTGTGCTAGGTAAGGAGCCGTGTTCCCGGCGCACGGACCGACCTCCCCGGCAGCCCGGCAGCCTCACGTTCCTTGACGCTGGGCGGTGCGGGGGTTTCCCACATACTTCCATACCCCACCCCACAAATCCCGTATTTCGAATGCCCTAAGGTGATGTGACTACCTAGAGCCCCAGAAAATGCTATTATATTCTCCACAAAGTAAACCACATCTTTTCATCTGAGTTTTGGTTGTCAAGTAGAACCCGAGGCACGGAATCTAAAGTGGTGACAACGGGGAGAACCCTGGAACAATGCTTGGGTCCTGTAAGACTGGGTCTGTGGGCTGTGGGCCCCTGGTCCTCCCTTGTGTGTTTCCATCAGTGCCTCTAAAATGAGAGGCATTGGGCACACTGGCCTCCAAGGGCCTGCTCTTCCAGCTGTCAGATCAGATTCTAACCTCTTGCTTTGTTGGAATATTTTGGCCTTTATTTTGAAATCTCCTTTTCCTTATTTCCTGACATTTTACCTGGCTGATTAGCAATAGGGGCGGTCTCTGGGACCTGGTTAGCAGTTACCTAAATGACAGGAGGGCATTAAGTAGGCAGATGGAACAAGCAGTGAAGCCATTCTTGGCCATTTTCAAATTCTACTGAAAGCAGTTAAGGTTCTGGAGTGGGTAATGTGTGTCCATTACTAAGGAAAGAGCCTGTTTTGTTTTGTTTTCCATTTAGGAAAGCTCATCACAGTGTCAGGGCTGAGTGTTTGTGTCAGGAGTGGACTGTAGGGAATCGCCAGGAGTTGATGCCATGCAGAAAGACTGGTCCCATTCAAAAGAAGTCAAACAAAACATGTCTCAGGACTTGGCCCAGACCATAGGCTGCAGGTCCATACACTCTGGTTACACAAGATCACAGTTGCAAATCAGTGAGCTGGGAGCATTTCTCAGGCTGTGGGGGGCTAGGTTATGTAATTTTTGGAAAAGGAATGAGGTTTCTGGTGGTGACTGGACCAGATGAATTCTTTGCTTAGAGATAATGGCATCTTCCCCAGGTTTCCAAGCACCAACTGTAAATAATGGTTCTTCTTTACCTGGACAGAGTGGATAATGTTCTATGGGAAATACAAAAATGGGGCCCCCCTTAGAGGAGGATGCTTCCAGACTCGTGGAGTTTTGTTTCTATCCTTCTGCTCGCCTCCCACCCGCACCCGCATTACACACACTGCTTTGTGTAGTATAGTCGTCAGGCTCAGATAACACTGGGTCTCAGATACCTGGTGGAACATCACAAACTTGATCATACAAAAATGTTTGTTCTGCTCTGCACAAGGGTCTGGCAAATAACCAGCTAGTTGTCAAAGGAAAAGGGGAATTGGATATCTGAGTGTGATCATTAAAGCGACAGTTCAGGCAGTTTCCCTGACCATGGCAGAAAAGATTGAATCTGCTTTCGATGGCCCCTGGAGACATGGCCTGTCTGTTAGTCAGTCGGGGCTCCTTGCTTTCTGGATCCCTTTGGGGAGAGGCCCCATCCCAGCACATACCCCAGAATTTCATGGCTGCCTTCTGTCGCCTTCTGTTATACAGTTTTAGTCCCTTTTATGCTAAGGCTTAAGGGCCTCCATGAATTTTTAGATTGAATAATAGGAGTTTCATTGTTGAAAATATTCAGATCATAAATCTGAAAGAGCTGATTTCCATGAATATGAATATGAATTGTTTTCTAGAATTTCTTACTGATGTGGTTAAATGAGAATATTCTCTTCTCTTTCAAAGAAACTTAGACAACCCTGCAGGGTGAGCCTCATGCTTGGATGTTCACTGCATGTCGTTCTGGGATGTCACATCCCCAGGACGCCCCTATTGCTGTGTCATTGAGGGCTTGATTTGAAGTCTATGCCTGATGTGGCCTCACATGAACACTGACCAAAACTGCATTCTTGTTCAGGTCTAGCCCAGCTGGGACTTCTCCTCCATCACACAGATTTGAGGAAGAGCTTGACTGTGGAACAGGACGCCATGAAGGTTGAGTTATTGCCTGCCCTGACTGACAACTACATGTACCTGATCATTGATGATGACACCAAGGAAGCCGCCATTGTGGACCCAGTGCAGCCCCAGAAGGTGGGAGGTGTGTCCCTGGCACCAGTTCTTCATCCTCTGATGGGTGTGATAACCTCCGTGTTCTTGCAACTTGGCTGAAGCTAACTAGAAATGAATCTATTTCTTTTTTTTTTTTTTACAAACAATTTAAATAGTGCCCAGCCACTGTTATCAGGACAAAGGGCCAATGAAAGGGGTGGGGTGACCAGAAGCTTTGGTGTGGAAAGATAAGGCCTTGTGTCTGTTAAGTCCTTGGGCAGAGAAGCAGGAGCTGTACTTGGTATTGTCTACTCTTCCTTGAGGCTTTGTGCGCTTGACCAGAGGGGCTTGGAGAGGTCGTGGGGGTGGGAGAGTGGGGGCTGAATTGCCAAGTGCATCAAGAGAGAGAAAGGCCACTTTCACCCTGCTCTACCGAAGTTAGGCCGAGTTGGCAGGGTCCGGACAGAGCCAGCCATTCCTGGCACACCCTGAGTCCCGGTTGGGCACCCCACCTTGTGGGCCGGTGAGCCAGCACTTGTAGTGTGACAGTGGCCTCTGTCCTGCTTCATGTTTGGTTGCAGGTTGTAGAAATGGCAAAAAAGCACGGCGTGAAGCTGACTACGGTGCTCACCACCCACCACCATTGGTAAGTGCTCCACTCCAGAGGCTGAACTTCTTCCAGGCCAGCAGAGCTGATTAGGCCTGATGGCTCCCTGCCAGGCACACCCTGAGGGTAGGGTTGGGTGGGGTTCTCACAGGCTCTCTGGGCCCTCCCGCAGCTGGCAGTCTGAGTCACCTGTGCCCCCACAGCTGTGACCACTGTGCAGCTGAGGGTCTGCCTCTGAGAAGGCTTCGGTGTCAGCCTCCGTGCCGCTGCCCGATCCCCTTGGTCTTCCAGGCCCTGGCCCCTTGGCCCTGTGATGGGGCCTGGTAACTCGGGGTTCTGTGGGGAGATGCTTGTGCTGTGGATCCTTCTGCCATGAGACGACCTCCAGCAATGCCTTTGAAAGCACTTGGGCTGGTGTGATGAGATGTTGGCCTCAATGTTAGGGAAAAAACTAGTCTAGACTTTAGTGTTTTTTAAACCGGCAGCCATATTTGGAGAGGTTGTGTGTGGCTTTTTTCTTTTTATGTTTAAAGGCTAAACGATGAAAAAGCACCTGTGTTTGGGTTTAGGATTAGAGTTGTATGTCCAAGGTCCTTCTTTGAGATTTTTGAAACTTTTGAGGTTCTTCAAAGCTAAAAAAAAATAATAATAATGTTTATTTGGTTCTGATCCTCCGCCCCCCAATAAATGTTAGAGTGCAGCTAACACCTTTGAGTGAATCTGTCCTTGTAGCATTGCTATTATTTAGCCTGTAGAGCTCCGCTTCACCAGCCTTTTTCTCCCAGAAATAAAATGAGGCCTTTCACTGGCAGTGTTGTATGCATGTGGCTTGGCCAGCTTGTTAAATGGTGGGAATGTCTGGCTTGATATAACTAAGTTGCTGAGTCTCTGGGACATCAGGTGCTAATTACGGACGGGGTTTACAGCCCTGCCCTTGGCCTGAGCTACTTAATGCAGCCACTCTTTCTTTTGGGAAATCTGCCTGTGCTGTGCTTTGGGCCTCTTGGGCCTCCATGTGGCTGCAGGAAGCACCCCTGTTCCTCAGCTTTGCACAGTTTGCTTCTCTCTCCCACGCTAAGTTATCCCCACATCAGTTGTCGCTTTTCTGGAGGATTTTCTCAGCACCTTATGTTTATGCTAGAACATAAACCCTAAACCAGGCCCTAAACTGAGCTCCAGGGTGTGGCCTGTGCCTCCCGCCCACTTATCAGTGGTGGTGAGCGGGCTAAGGGGTTGGCCCTGACCAGCATGTAACAGTCCTTTGAGGGAAGGAGGGCTAAGGGCCAGCCTCCTTTTATCTCTGGCCCTGCTGTTTCTGGGCCCATCAGAAGAGTCCATAGGAGACTGTAGTGACCAAAAGCCCTGGCCTTGTCCTGGAACGGCTGCTCTTCAAGTGTGGGCACACGCCCTGCCCTGCGCTGCGTTCAGGGCCCGGCTGAGCTAGCTCTGGTGTAACTGACCTCCTTTTTGAGGTGCTGAGGCAGGGGCACCGAAATGCCTGGCATGGGAATGCGGTGCCTGAGGACGTTCTTATCAGTGGAACCAAATGACAGACGAGAAGCCAGTTTCCTGTGTTGGAAGATGCATTTCTACTTCTGATAAGCGTAACTAGGAAAATAAAATTTCTGTTTGGGCAGGGTTTACAAGCAAGCAAAGCTCCTTCATATCAGCAGTAGCCCTAGGTCTTTTCCACTTCCAGGGACCATGCTGGCGGGAATGAGAAGCTTGTCAAGCTGCAGCCTGGATTGAAGGTGTATGGGGGCGATGACCGGATTGGGGCCCTGACTCACAAGATCACACACCTGTCTACACTGCAGGTGAGGAATGGACCGCAGAGGAAATGGATGTCAGGCCCTAGAGCATAGTGTGGGGTGGGGGCACGGTGGGAACACTGCCTCCTCCACCTGGCTGCCCCCTTTGTTTCCCCAGGGTCCTAGGGGGGCACATAAGGGCCTGGCTGTGGAGACAGCCTGACTGGTGGATGGTTGGAGGGCTCTTGGGGCTGCCCGAGCCTGGGCAGTCCCCTCTGCATCACAGGCAAATCAGAGTGCAGATGATGACTAGATAAGAGAAGAAGCTGCAGGGTACAGCTTAGAGCTAATGGGAAATTTAAATATGGACGCTACATGGGATCATGTTCTCCTGCTGTTGCTAAATGTCTTGGATGTGATGATAGTGAGGTGATGCAGGAGGATGCTCTTTTCTTAGTAGATGCAGCTGGAGTGTTTAGGGGCGATTTGTGAGGATGTGTGTGACTTGAAATGTGTGTGTGTGGGGAGCACGTGCCCCAGATGTCCGCATTTGGTGATGCAGGTCAAGGTCATACAGATGTTCATCTTTATTTCAGTTTTTTTGGGGGGTGTGTGTGTATTTTTTTAATCTTTATTGTTCAGATTATTACAGATGTCCCTCCTTTTTCCCCCCATAGCTCCCCGCCACCGGGTTCCCACCCCACCCTAGGCCCTGTCCACCCCACTGTCCACGTTCATAGGTACTGCATACATGCATGTAAGATCTTTATCCAATCTCTTCCCACCCCCCTACATATCCCATTCCCCCCGAGAATTGTCAGTCTGCTCCATTTCCATGCCCCTGATTCTATTACATTCACCAGTTTATTCTGTTCATCAGATTTTTTATTCATTTGATTTTTAGATTCACTTATTGATATGTATTTGTTGTCACTTTGTTGTTTATAATTTTTTATCTTTACCTTTTTCTTCTTCTTCCTCTTCTTAAAGAATACCTTTCAGCATTTCATATAATATTAGTTTGGTGGTGATGAACTCCTTTAGCTTTTTCTTGTCTGTCTGTGAAGCTCTTTATCTGACCTTCAATTCTAAATGATAGCTTTGCTGGGTAGAGTAATCTTGGTTGTAGGTTCTTGCTATTCATCACTTTGAATATTTCTTGCCACTCCTTTCTGGCCTGCATAGTTTCTGTTGAGAAATCAGCTGACAGTCGTATGGGTACTCCCTTGTAGCTAACTAACTGTTTTTCTCTTGCTGCTTGTAAGATTCTCTCTTTGTCTTTTGCCCTTGGCATTTTAATTATGATGTGTCTTGGTGTGGCCCTCTTTGGATTCCTTTTGTTTGGGGTTCTCTGCACTTCCTGGACTTGTAAGTCTATTTCTTGCACCAGGTGGTGGAAGTTTTCAGTCATTATTTCTTCAAATAGGTTTTCAATATCTTGCTCTCTCCCTTCTTTGGCACCCCCATAATTCGGATGTTGGTACACTTGAAGTTGTCCCAGAGGCTCCTTACACTATCTTAATTTTTTTGGATTCTTTTTTCTTTTTGCTCTTCCAGTTGGGTGTTTTTTACTTCCTTGTATTTCAAATCTTGGACTTGATTCTTGGGATCCTCTAGTCTACTGTTGAATCTCTGTATATTATTCTTTATTTCAGTCAGTGTATGCTTAATTTCTGACTGGTCCTTTCCATTTTCTTGGCATTCTCACTAAGATCCTTGAAGTTCTCACTAAGTTCCTCGGAGGTTTCTAGAAGATTCTTGAGTAACCTTATAACTGTGGTTTTGAATTCTATATCCAGTAGTTTGCTTTCTTGCATTTCTTTCATTTGTGACATGTTTTTTTGTCTCCACATTTTGGCTGCTTCCCTGTGTTTGTTTCTATGTATTGGGTAGCTGCTAAGTCTCCTTGAGTTGATAGAGTGGCCTTGTGTGCTAGGTGTCCTATAGGGCCCAGTGGCTCAGCCTCCCCAATCACATGAGGTGGACACTCTTGGTGCACCTCTTTGTGGGCTGTGTGCAGTCTTGTTGTAGTTGAGCCTTGATTGCTGTTGGTATCACTGGGAAAAATTGACCTCCAGACCAGTTGGCTGTGAGGACCAGCTGTGTTTACAATGGAAGAGCTGCTGTGCTGGAGACACCCTTATGGGGAAGGACTTGCTTCAGTGGGGCTTTGGTGCTCACTGAGTCTTCCCCTTGAGTGTGTCACTTATGGATGTGAAGAGTTGGAATCTGTTATGGTCTTGCACTGACCACTGGGTATACTGGCTCTTGGATCTCCAAGGAGGTGCAAAGTCAGCCACTGCCTGGGGCCACCCATCAGGAGCTACAGAGAGATCTGTAGATTCCTCCTCTTTGTATCAGGTTGCTGAAGTACCCAGACGAGGCCCAGCTGTGAAGCAAGGCAAGCTGGTGCTGCTGGCCATGGGCCTTCTTTTGATAGGTTTGAGGCTCCTTGACCCAGCTGCAGCTTGTTTGACAGGTTTTAGGCTGAGAAAGGACAGGTCATTCATATGCAAAAGCTGCTGTGCACAGCTTGGGTGGGGTTGTAAATTGGGTAGGGCAGGATCTCAGGGAACCACCAGGGCGGAGCAAACAGCAATGGCTGCCAGTCAGTCCTGCACTGGGGAAATCCCAGCACAGGAACAAAAGCACCTCCGTCTGGAAGAAAGGTGCCCCCACATTTGTGCCCTGATGCCAGACAATCCAGTTTCTCCCCGTATATGTCTGGGTCCCCCCGAGTCTCGCCTGGCACTGGATCTCAGAGCAAGTGGGAGCTTGTATCTCCTTCCTGATTAAAAAATCGGCACACCCAGGTGCCAGCCTGTTCTGCGCCTCCGCACCTCCTACCAGTCTCAATGCGCTTTCTTCTTAACCTCTCTAGTTGTAGTACTTCCACTCAGCCAGCTTTCCCGTGGTCCTGGATGATAGTTGTTCTGTATTTTAGCTGTAATTTTTATGTGGTTGTGGGAGGAAGCAAGTACAGGTGTTAACCTATGCCGACATCTTGGTTCTCTGGGTGCATGTATTTTTTTATGTGAAGAGGTTGGAGGAGGAGGGAGACAGAAAAGAAAAACAGTAAAAGGCCAAACATCTAAGAAGCAAAACCATCTAGACGCCTAGTTCAGTGGCTGATTTTGAGGGAGAAAACAAAAGAAGCCCCTTTGGTTTTGCACGTCAGCAAATACCAAGTTCTAGGGTGGCCCCTGCCCCTGGGACACACCTGAGGACTGAGTCTCATGGTCACCAGCAAGATCCACGTCTTGCTGTGTGGAAGGTGTGGGGCCTGAGCAAGACCTATAGACCAGCGGGCCACGTGCTTGTGAGCCCTAGGAGCACTCGCCAGCCTGTGCTTTGTTCCAGGTGGGGTCTCTCAACGTCAAGTGCCTGTCAACACCGTGTCACACTTCTGGACACATCTGCTACTTTGTGAGCAAGCCTGGCAGTTCCGAGCCCTCTGCTGTGTTTACAGGTGAGGGTGAGGGTTTGTGCGCTGGGGGTTGGGTGTTCTTTGCAAAGACCCTCTTGGCACAGGAGTGGAGAAGCAGAGCATTTCCCGCCTGAAACTACACAGGGCTGAGAGGAGGGCCCCAGCCCTCAGGGCAGAGCCTGGGGCTCAGCTTCAGACACATGGGGGCAGGAGGCTGGGTGGACACAGGGAGGAGTGGTGCCTCCTGGTGGGGCTGGTCTTGTGCTTCCCTCTCACCACTGTATAGTGCCCTGGGGACAAGCCTTTCCTTGAGAGACTCTGCCTGGTAGAGATGCAGCCTGAGCCGCCACTACCTCCAGCAGCTGCCGGGTGGGCAGGGCGGTGAGCCTCAGGCCACCTCACGTGGGCCTGACAGATGCCCTTCTGAGTGCTCACACTGCCCATCCCTCCGTGGGCTTTGAGCCGAGTAGGTTTGGCAAAGTCAGTAGCCAGTCTTGGTCAGGGTCTCCTACACAAAGCACCCCTGAGAGCGCCTGCCTGGCAGCCCCGACAAGCTCAGAGGTGGTGGGTAAGTTCAGGTAGCGGCTGCAGTCTGCGGAGGCCGAGCTGAGTGAGGTTTGTGAAGCACGTCCCAGCGCTGGGCTGAGGAAATGAAAGAATGTTGGTGCTGGTTGGGGAACCGGCAAAGCAGAGCGGCCATGTGATAACCAGGCATTGAGGGTGGCACGAACCAGCACAGACAAATGGTAATGGTTGAGAGTGCCCAGTGAAAAGCAGGCCTGTTGGCCCCATGGAGCCCTACTGCCACCCTAATATTTTAGTGAATGTAATAGTTTTCAAGCTCTGTGTCTTCCAGAAATGTAAGTTATAATCATAATATTGTAACTGCAGTGAAAGTTTTTTTTAAAAAATACAATGCTGCCGAAGCCGGTTTGGCTCAGTGGATAGAGCGTCGGCCTGCGGACTCAAGGGTCCCAGGTTCGATTCCGGTCAAGGGCATGTACCTTGGTTGCGGGCACATCCCTAGTAGGGGGTGTGCAAGAGGCAGCTGGTCGATGTTTCTCTCTCATCGATGTTTCTAACTTTCTATCCCTCTCTCTTCCTCTCTGTAAAAAATCAATAAAATATATTTAAAAAAAAATACAATGCTGAGTGCAGTATGGGCTTCTGGACTGGATCCTGCCTTGGAAAAAGGGCGTTGATGGGAAGTGTGCATTGAGTGGGGTGGAGTTTTTAGTTAATAACAATGTAGGGACGCAGGCTTATAGTTTCGACAGATACACCAGGGAAATGCCAACTGGGTGGGGTGTGCATAAGAGGCCTCTGTAGCTTGTCTACAAATCCAATATTATCCACAGATCTCAGTTTTTAAAAAATACAGGCAGCTCTTTTCAGTGTCTTCACTGCAGTGATGGAGGTGGGGCTGTGAGTCAGGTTACCAGTCCCTGGGCACATTGTGGGCTAAGTCTGACTGTGGTGTGGAATAGGTAAATTGGCCCACATGCCACGTGTGCACTGCCCTGAAGTGGTCTCACCTGTGCGTGTGGTGAGAGCAAAGTGTCCTCACTGAGTGGTGTAGGCCTGAGTTGAGAGGAGTGTGCCCGGTGCCTGGCCTGGCAGACCCTCAGGACACCACACTCCTGTTTCTACTGGACACCAGTCTGCCCATCTGTCGGGTGGTAAGGCAGTGCCTGCCTCTCAAGGTTGTCAGGACCTGGGGGTGTGGGTGGGCCCCTGGGGACTGTGCTGTTAGAAGCTGAGTCTCGCTTTGGAAGGTGCAAACACAGCTGCAAACACAGACCTGAACTGTGTCCTGCACAAGTTGTCACTGTTTTCTGTGTGGCAGCAGCTGGCAGGGAGTACATTGTCTTATTGGTGACTTTGTAATAAAAATGTGAAAAATTCTACAGTGTCCTCAGGGGGACTAATGTGTGGGAAATAGGACAGCCCAGCAGGGCCCTAGCTGGCCTGTGTGCAGCCAAGGAACCTACAGCACGCAAAGGTGGGCTTACTGGTGGCCCCAGGCCTCAAGCCCAGGTCTGAGTGACCCAGGGCCACGCTCCCTCCCCCTAAGATGTAAGCAGAGGAGGTGACAGCCCATAGAAGAGTGTGGCTTTGGCCCTGGGATGTGGTGGGCAGGACTGGGCACTGACGGGTCAGGGAAGAGGCTTGGCAGGTGCTGATGGAAGAGGAATGTTGCTTGATGTCGTGGGGTCCCAGGCTGTCCTCACCACAGGAGCCTGGAGAACAAATGCCTGTGGTTTCTACTTGGCACGGAACCAAGCCAAGACTCGGGAAGGGAAGCAGCAGTGCATAGAGACCTGGAAGTGTCTTCTGAAGGGACACTGTCTAAAGAACGGAGTCAGGCCCTAGCTGGTTTGGCTCAATGTATAGAGCGTCAGCCTGTGGACTCAAGGGTCCCAGTTTCAATTTTGATCAAGGGCACATGCCCGGGTTGAGGGCTCGGTCCCCAGTAGGGAGTGTGCAGGAGGCAGCCAATCAGTGATTCCCTCTCATCATTGATGTTTCTATCTTCCTCTCCCTTCCTCTCTGAAATCAATAGAAGCATATTAAAAAAAAATAAAGAACCGAGTCGGGCCCTAGCTGGTTTGGCTCAATGGATAGAGCATCAGCCTGCCGACTGAAGGGTCTGGGTTCAATTTCAGTCAAGGGCACATGCCAGGGTTGTGGGCTTGATCCCCAGTAGGTGGTGTGCAGGAGGCAGCCGATCAATGATTCTCTCTTATCATTAATGTTTCTCTGTCTCTCTCCCTTTCCCTTCTTCTCTGAAGTCAATAAAAATATATTAAAAAAAAAAAAAAGAATGAAGTCAGGAAAGGGTGATCTGTAGGTGGCAGGTTCAAATCTCGAGGGCTCTCGTGGGCTGTGGTCCTTTGTGAGGGGTTCCCGATGAGATCATGGAGGGTGTTATAGGATGGCCCTGGCTGCCTGGGAGAAGGGAATATACAGGCCAGGCCTGGGAAGGGCTACTGGGCAGGTGGGGACAAGTGCTGGGTATGGGGGGGTCTCAGCACTACAGCTAATAGGAATGGGCAGTGAAGTGAGGAGTCAGCATGACCCTAAGGGTTGGGTATGAGCAGCTGTTTGGGAGCTGGTGGTACCAGTGAGTGAGACTTGAGTGAAAAGTTTTGGGGTGGGTGGGGACCAAGAGCTGTGGGTTGTCTTGGGCTCTGTCCGGTATCTAGGTGGAGGACACATCTGATGCTGGGCCCCAGTCAGCTCAGGGGACAAAGTGGTGCTTAGCCCATGGACAGCAGGTGGTCAGCATTGCCCAGTAGTGGACCATCAGCCTCCCAAGGGGGTGTGTCCTACTGGTGGCCTCACTGCTCCATGGCTGTCCTCTTTCAGGTGATACCTTGTTTGTGGCTGGCTGCGGGAAGTTCTTTGAAGGGACAGCGGATGAGATGTACAGAGCCCTGATCGAGGTCCTGGGCCGGCTCCCTCCGGACACAGTAGGCAGAGCCCCTGCCAAGTGCCCTGGCTGGTGGTGTGAGGGCATGCCTGCTCTCCCACGCTGTCCTCTGACCGCCTGTCCTACATCCCCCTCTCGCCCCCTGTGGCTACCCCTTCGTGTGAGGAAGAGTGGGAGGGCGGGGGCATTCTCTCTAGGACCGTGGGTTTTCTCTAAACGTAGTTTTTATTATTTCACATACTCACAAGAAGTGTCTTATCCTAAGGCATGCTCCCTGGTGTCACTGGCCCAGCACAGGGCCCTTGAGGCCAATATCTGAGGAGTTTGAGGGGGATTAATGAGTCTCTTCAGAGCTCCTGGGTTTGGCTTTTTCCTCAGAGAGTGTACTGTGGCCACGAATATACCATCAACAACCTCAAGTTCGCTCGCCATGTGGAGCCCAGCAACACCGCCATTCAGGAGAAACTGGCCTGGGCCAAGGTGAGTGGGATATGCTGTGGGGCACATCCTGTGTGTCAGTCACTGTGAAGTGACTTCCTGGGACTGTGTAGGGCCCGGGTTGCGGGCATCATCTCCAGAGTGGGCAGCCAGTGCTCCTCAGGGCCATGAACAAGCGGGGCTTAGGCCCCCCCAGCTTTGTGCAGGACCCAGGTGGCTCGTCAGATCCTCTCTGGCTCAGTGGGTCTGGGCCGGGCCTGGGAGTCTGTGTTTCCGCAGCAGGCCTAAGTGCCAGCCCCGCCCACTTCCCATGTCCTGGGAGGACTGTGTGGCAGCTGTTTGACTGAAAGGCATTTATTTCACCTATGGCCCCAGACTTGCTCCTTGGCTCAGCCCAGGGGTTGGCTTATTGTCCTGGACTTCTGGGGGCTTTGGAAACACAGCTGCAGATGCTCCGGGTAGGCAGAGGGTTCCCACCGCAGTCACTGGAGAAACGTACACCCCCGGGAAGGGAAGCCTCAGGTATAGGGGAGCTCCCTTTTGCTGAGTTCAGTGAGGAAAGCTACCTCACCTAGTTTTTTTCTTCTTCTTAAATAAATCACCTGGTTTTGTTAAGCATCTTTATCAATTTGGCGGGGGGGGGGGGGGGGGGGGGAGGCGGCGCGAGGGTAGGCTTATAATACCTATAAAAATTTAAATACACCCTAGCCGGTTTGGCTCAGTGGATAGAACATCGTCCTACAGACTGAAGGGTCCCAGGTTCAGTTCTGGTCAAGGGCACATGCCCAGGTTGCAGGCTTGTTCCCCAGTGTGGGGCGTGCAGGAGGCAGCCGATCAATGATTCACTCTCATCATTGATGTTTCTATCTCTCTCTCCCTTTTTCTCTCTGAAATCAATAAAAATATTTTATTAAAAATTTAAATACTATCTTAATCATTGATAAATATCTCATTTTTTTTTACATAGCACAGGTATGAATACTTTTCTTAGTGTAAAAAACTCATCCTGGCCCTAGCTGGTTTGTTTCAGTGGTTAGAGTGCCTGCGGACTGAAGGGTCCTGGATTTGATTCCTGTAAAAGGCACATGCCCGGGTTGTGGGTTCGATCCCCAGTAGGGGGTGTGCAAGAGGCAGCCATTTAGTGGTTCTTTCTCATCATTGATGTTTCTCTCTCCCTCTCTTTTCTTCTCTGAAATCAATAAAAATATATTTTTAAAAAAAAAACAAAACAAAACTCATCCTGGCCCTACCCGGTTTGGCTCAGTGGATAGAGTGTCAGCCTGCAGACTGAAGGGTCCTGAGTTCGATTTTGGTCAAGGACACGTACCTCAGTTGTAAGCTCCTGGCCGTGGTGGGGGCATGTGGGAGGCAATCAATCAATGTGTCTCTCTCCCATCAGTGTTTCTCTCTTTCTCTCCCTATCCCTTCCACTCTCTCTAAAAATCAATGGAAAAAATAGCCTTGGGTGAGGATTAAAAATAATAATAAATAAGATAAAAAACTTATTCTGTATTTATCCTATACATAACTGCTTTGTAGCTTTCTTTTCACTAATACTGGGTCTCATTACTCTTTCCATAGCAATTCATACAGATTGAACTCATTCTTTTCATGGTTATCTGCTTTTTAAAAACTAAATTTTATTAAGGATAATTTACACACAATGAAAAGTACCCCAGTGAGCATTGTATAGTTGGACGAGTTTTGACAATATATGCACCTGTGTAACCCCCAACGCAATCACAATACAAGACATTTACACTACCCCCAGAAGTTCCCTTGCTCCTTCCCATTCAGTTTCCCACTACTGGTCTGCTTTGTCACTGTGGATTACTCTTTCCTAGACTTTCATGTAACTCTGATGTCTCTGGCTCTTTTCCTCAGCATGATTTTTTTTAGGATTTATTCTTGTTTTATTTCTAAATAGCATCTCATATGGATATGCTATAGTTTGTTTACCCACTCATCTCTGGATGGACATGTGGGTTGTTTCTAGTGTTTTAGTATTATAAATAAAGTTGCTATGAACGTTTGTGTAAAAGTCTTTGTGTGAACATGTTTTCTGCTTTGTGGGAACATGCCTAAGAGTACAATTGCTGGGCTGTATGTTAAATGTATATTTAACTTTTCAGAAACTACCAAACTGTTTTCCATTTGGTTTTACCATTTTTCATTCCCACTGGGAATGCATAAAAGTTGCAGTTGCTCCATATGCTCACAAACACTTTGTGTTGTTGATCTTTTAAATTTTAGCCATTTTAATAGGGGAATAGAGGTATATCCTTGTGATTTTAAAATGTATATTACTCTGGTGTAAATTCAGTGCCTTTTCATGTGCTTATTGGTCTTTTATTCATCTTTTTTTGTGAAGTGTAAGTTCAGATCTTTTGTCCAGTTAAAAAATTGGTTTGTCTTCTTACAGAGGTGTAAGAATTCCTTGTATATTCTGGAAACAAGTCTTTGTCATATATAGGTCTCAGATATTTCCCCCCAGTTTGTGGCTTGCCTTTCCACTTTATTTTATATGTGTGTGTTTTGTTTTGTTTTTTTTATTGATTTCAGAGAGAGGAAGGGAGAAGGGGGAGAGAGATAGAAACATCAATGATGAGAGAGAATCATTGATTGTCTGCCTTCTGCACTCCTCCTACTGGATGTGCCCTGACCAAGAATCAAACCATGACCTCCTGGTTATGGGTCCATGCTCAACCACTGAGCCACACCAGCCAGGTGCCTTTCCATTTTCTTAACAGTATCTTTTAAAGAATAAAAGTTTCCCTAGCTGGTTTGGCTCAGTGGCTAGAGCGTCGGCCTGTGGACTGAAGGGTCCCAGGTTCGATTCTGGTCAAGGGCACATGCCCAGGTTGTGGGCTTGCTCCCCAGTAGGGGGTGTGCAAGAGGCAGCCGATCAATGATTCTCATCATTGATGTTTCTATCTCTCTCTCCCTCTACCTTCCTTCTGAAATCAATATATATATAAAAATATATATATATATATATTTAAAGAATAAATGTTTATACTTTTGGTGAAGTTCAGTTTATTTATTTTTTATGCTTTTTGTGTCCTATCTAAAAAATCGTTGCATACCCCTACATATATCCAGATAAATTTACATTGAAGTCAATGATCCATTTCAAGTTAATGTTTATTTATGGTGTAAGGTAAGGGCAGAAGTTCACTTTTTTGCAAATTGACAATCAGTTTCTCAGTACCAGTTGTTGAAAAGACTGTCCTTTCCTCAGTGGATTATCTTGGCATCTTTGCTGAATAAAATGGACCCTGTAAGGATCTACTTCTGGATTCTATTCTGTTCCATTGATCGGACTTATTCTTGTATCAATAATACTGTCTTAATTACTATAGCTTATGGTAAGTCTGGGAATCAGATTGTACAAATCCTCTAACTTTATTCTTTTTAAAAATGGGTTTTGGCCCAGCTGGAATGGCTCAGTGTTTGAGCATCATCCCATTAACCAAGAGGTCCCAGGTTCAATTCCCAGTCAGAGCACATGCCCAGGTTTCAGTCTCCATCCCCAGTACAGAAGGCAGCTGATTGATGCCTCTCTCATCGATGTTTCTCTCTCTCTATCCCTCTCCCTTCCTCTCTGAAATCAATAAAAATATTTTTTAAAAACCACATTTTGAAAAATGTGTTTTGACTCTTTTAAGCCTTTTGCATTTTTGTGTGAATTTTAGGATCATCTTTTAATTTCTACAAAAAAGTCAGCTTGGTTTTGATTGGGACTGTGTTGTAACAAAAGATTTAGAGAGAATTAACAATATTGAGTCTTTCCATGAACATTATATAGCTTTCCGTTTATTGAGGTCCTTTAGTTCTTCTCAGCAATATTTCATAATTTTCTGTTAAAGATCTTACCATATTGTTAAATGTATCCCAAAGTACTTCATGTTTTTGGATTTCATTGTAAACTAGAGGCCTGGTGCACTCAGGGGCAGGGCCTCAGCCCGGCCTGCGACCTCTCGCAGTTCAGGACCCCTCACTCCTTACTGCCCACCTGCTCACTGCTCCTTACCGCTCGGCTCGCTGCACCTTATCAATGCTGTGGGAGAGAGGCTCTCACCACCACTGCTGCTCTCGCCAGCTGTGAGCCCGGCTTCTGGCTGAGCGGCGCTCCCCCTGTGGGAGTGCACTGACCACGAGGGGGCAGCTCCTGCATTGAACGTCTGCCCCCTGGTGGTCAGTGTGCATCATAGTGATCGGTCGTTCTGGTTGTTCCTTTTTAACGGTTGTTAGGCTTTTATTATATAGCTAGTATTCCATTGTTTGGCTATGCCACATTTTGTTTATCCATTTATCTCTTGATAGACATTTGTGTTGTTTCTAGTAATAAAGCTGCTATGAACATTTGTGTACAAGTCTTTGTGTGATAAATGTTTTAATTTCTCCTGAGTAAATACCTATGAGTGGAATGGCTGGTTGTATTAGGTATATGCTTGACGTGTAAAGAAACTGCCAAACTGTTTTCCTAAGTGTTTGTATTATTTTACATTTCTACCAGCAAAGTATGAGAGTTCCAGTTGTTCCACGTCCTCACCAACATTGGTATTGTCAGTCTTCTTTAATTTTAATAATTTTAATGGGTATGTAGTGGTGTTTCACTGTGGTTTTAAGTTGCATTTACCAATTACTGGCCATTTTTTGAAGTGTTTGTTCAAATATTTTTGCCCATTTAAAACATTGGGTTGTTTTCTTCTTATTGAATAACTAGAGGCCCGGTGCACGAAATTCATGCAGGGGGGGTGTCCCTCAGCCCAGCCTGTACCCTCTCGCAATTCGGGACCCTTCAGGTAGGCTGGCAATCAGGGCCTATCGGGGCTTTCCTTCCCCCAGGCTGCTGGCTGCTGGCTGCTGGCCCTACCCCCACTCCTGCCACTGTTTGCCATCTGTGCGGCTGCTGTCCTGGTCCCCACCCTCACCCCACCCCCCACTGGTTGCCCCCCTCTGCGGGCGACAGGCATGGGGTGTGATCACTTGGCTGGCCTGGGCCTCCCTCTGCGGGGCAGTCACTGGCCAGCCCCACACACCTGCCACAGCATCGCTGTCTAGTGGCCTGGGCCTCCCTCTGCGGGGCGATTGTGGGGTGATGGTGGGCCCTCCCCAACATAGCGTGGTCGTCCGGAATGTCGTCCAGACGGTCATTCTGCTGTTTGGTCAATTTGCATATTATGCTTTTATAAAAGATAAGAGGACTTTTTAAAATATGTAATGGATACAAGTCCTTTTCCAGGTATGTGTATGGTGAATAGTTTCATTCTGTGGCTTGCCTTTTATTTTCTCAACAATGTCTTTTGAAGAGCATTTTAAATTTTGATGAAGTCCAGCATATTAATTTTCTCTTATGGTTTATACTTTTTTGTTTCCTAAGAAATCTTTGCTTTTCCCAAGGTCAAAAGTTTTCTCCTATGTTTTCTTCGGGAAGTTTTATAGTTTTAGCTTTTATTTTGAGATTAGTATGGCCCCTTCCAACCAATATCTGTTGGCTGTGTGATATTCCTTCTTTCATTTCTGATGTTGGTAATTTGTGTTCTTTTTCTTCATTATTTTTACCAATTTTGTTGATTTTTTAAAAGAACAACTTTTGCCTTAATTTTCCTTGTTTGCTTTTTCCATTGCACTGATTTCTGCTGTTATCTTTTTAAACTCCTTCCATCTACTTACTGTGGATTTACTTCTTTTATAGATTCTTAATATGGAACTTGAGTTCATTGATTTTAGACTTTTCTCTTTTTTTAATATAAGCACTTAAAGCTAAAAACTTACTTTCAGGAACTGCTTTAACACTATCCCATACATTTTCAAATGTTATATTTTCATTAACTTCAATTTGAAATATTTATAAAAGATCCCTGTGAGTTCTTCTTTGACACATGGGTTATATCGAACGGTGTTAAACTTTTTTTGCCTTTTAAACATTTTATGAGAATTTTCACACATATGAAAACGTTCATGTATCTAACACCTATTCTCTTCTAACATTTTATTGTACTTATTTTACCACTGTCTACCCATCTATCTTACTTTCAAATATACTAATGTGTGAATGTCACTTATATATCATTTTACCAATCTCATTCGAGAGGATACTTAGCGTTTCCAACCTGCTCTTGGTGCTGCAGTGTTTACATTTCTGCATCCTTCCTGCTTGGGTAGGAAAATCGCTGCACATTAACACTCACTTTAACAGATAATCTAAGAGGTTAGGACAGTTACACTCCCCCAACTCTGCATGTACGAACCTGTTTAAAATTATCCTTAGAAGAGTTAACTTGTTTTCTTCCCTCATAGGAAATAGAATAAGATTTCTTAGGAGAAGTGAATACAGGAGCACCGGGAATATTATAAAACATTCTAAGCTTGTTTTCAGTGACAGGGAAAGAACAGAGATTAGCAGTAAACCTTCATCTTGACCTCCTGCCTCATCCCTACTCGACACACCTCCCACGGTTGAAGGATTACTTCTTTTTTTTTTTAAACAGCTTTATTGAAGTATAATTAATCAATCACATAATTTCCACTTAGTGTGTACAGTTAGATGGTTTTCCATATATTCAAGAGTTGTACAATCATCACAATGAATTTTAGAGCATTTTCATCACCTCAAAAGGAATCTCATACCTACTAGCAGTCGCTACTTCCCTATCTCCTCTCTTCCCGGGCCTTGGCGCCACTCACTCCGTTTCTATAGGTATCAATGGGCTTCTCTCACTTGGCCTAATGTGCGGCATGTTACCAGCTCCATTCCTTTCTTTTGCTGCAAAACACCCCGCTGTATGGCTGTGGTTAGTGTTCCTCTTACATGTCTTTAACCCACTGTGAGTACCTCCCTGCGTAGGCATCGGGCAAAGGGAAACAAAGGAAGTCAGGCAGCCTTTGCCTTGGAGGAGCTGCGATAACCCCTAGCCCCCCACACTGGTGTAGGGCCTGCCCTGACACCTGCTGAGAGAGATGCAAAGAAGGCACAGGCAGGAGAGAGAGGACTTTTGATGATGAAGGATTACTTCTTGATGCCAGTGATCACAGTGTGTGTGTGGGGGGTGGTAAGATCCAGACTCCCAGGTTTGAGAGCCCCTGAATCGTTAGGAAGCCTGGGTTTGGGTGTCAGCAACTATGGCGTGATCCTCCAGGTTAGCTGGGCAGAGGGCAGGGGTTGCTGGGAGGGTGGAGATCCCAGCTGTCAATCCTGACCTCCTTGTAGAGTTTCTATAGAAGCTAACAGTTGGTCAAACAGCCCAACTTGCGTCTTCTCTCTGTCTGATTGGTCAGTGTTGATCAGGGGCAAGACCATCCTGACTGGAGGTGACAAGGTGCCCGCTGAGGGCTCTTCCAGAGTGCTTCCGCTAGGGGAAGCCTGAATACCCCTACTCACCACCCTGTAGAGGGGGCTGTCGTGCCAGGGGAGGGACCCTGGGCATCTGTCTTCTTGCTGTTCTTCCCAGTAACGAACTGTGCACCACCCATGCACTGTCTTGGGTGTGGGGTGGTGGGTGTTTTCTTCTTTCCATGTTTTCTGCATTTTTGCTGGTTATTACTTCTGTAACATGGAACATAAACTTCATATTAATAAAAGAAAGCTCCATGTCCCCCTGCCCCTCCCCCTCCAAGACAGCAAAGGAGATGGGTTGTGGTGGCAGCTGCAATACTCATATCTCCCCTCCATGAGCAGGAAGGGGCCTGACCCGACACTGCTGACTGCTCACTTTGCCTTCTCCGCCAGAAGATGTGTTAGGATCAGTAGAAGGTATTTTGAAATGAAGATCTTCAGAAGTTTCCGTAGTAAAGTGATGTGTTTCCTTTGCAGGAGAAGTACAGTATTGGGGAGCCCACAGTGCCGTCCACCATTGCAGAGGAGTTCACCTATAACCCGTTCATGAGAGTGAGGTGAGGGTGCGAGCAGGTGGGCGCAGGCGTCTTGGCCTCTGTTTCACTCAAGCTCTATGTCCACTCACTTTAACTCCTGAAGACCCAAATGATGGAGACTGCCCAGAAATCTGGATTAAGTAGAGCCACAAATCAGACACATTTTCCTAACGGCGAGGTGGGGACACTTTCCTCGATGCCCTGGCAAGCACATGGGTCTTTTCAGACCCCAGAGTCAGGATCTGTAGGTGGGCGGGTGCATTCTCAAGGAGCCTCGTGGTGCTGGGCATTGCCAGACGCCAGCATGGGATTGATGTTCCTGCTCTCTGGGTCGCCAGCAGGACTGGGCTTGGCCAGCACGCTATCCGGTTAGAAACACCCAAGTTGACCGTGGGCTCTTCCCTGGTGTCCTGGGAGGGGTTAGTGAGCGGGGCAAGGCAGCCTGCAGCCTGGCACTCGGCTTCTGCAGGGAGAAGACTGTGCAGCAGCACGCGGGCGAGACGGACCCTGTCACCACCATGAGGGCCATCCGCAAAGAGAAGGACAGTTTCAAGGTGCCCCGGGACTGAGGCCTGGGGTGCCCATGGCTGCTGCATCCAGTATTCAGCTGTTTTAGGTGAACTTCCTGCTGGGAGTGTAGGAAATTCGGTCTTGTTTTAATTTAAATTAATTGTAAAGCCCTTTGCTTGTGTTATCAAATGTTTTAATGCATATTTACCAGAGAAGAATTTAGAAAGTATTTATTCCCGAAGTCCTGCTTGTAGACTGTGTTCTCTGGCTTTTTTGTGGGGCCCCTGCATGACACCCCAACAAAAGCTGTCCCTCTTTCTCCTGCCAAGGCCAGCAGCCCCGTGCTCACCAGAACAGAGCCCCTAGAAGGGGGCGCGCGCTCCTTTTCCTGGCACCATAAGAAGGGACCTGCTATCACGTCCATTTCTCCCTCTTCCTCCCTCCCCCAGCTGCTGCTAGCGGAAGTCATTCTCTCAGGGACCCTGTGTCATCTTCACAAAGTCGCTTTTGTGTTGATGTAGTCAGGCCTTGAGGACCTCCCTGGGCTGGGTCATGGATGCAGTGAGGCCAGAGGCTGAGGCCAGGCCTGCGGGAGTCAGGTACTCACAGAGGTTCCAACTTTGCACACCCCATCCCTGCAAAGGCTGGCCTGTCCTGGGGATGTTCCCAGGGACCAGTGTGAGCAAAGAAGCTGACAGGAGGGGACATCAGGATGCCATCTGCGTTGGAGAGTCGCCAGGCGCCCATGTGGCTGTGAGACATGACCGTCGGCACCTTGCAGCCTTGCTCAAGGTCTGGTCCACTCAGGTCTGGGCCGGGAGAGGTTTCCACGTTCTTCCTCCCAGTGGCAGGTGGAGAGGCCCGAGGCTGAGCTCTCCGTGAAGGTGTCCCTGCTCAAACGCTGTACCCTCTGCTTTTGCCCGAGTCAACTTGAACGGCGGCTGTCCTGGGAAGCCACCTGCTCGGGTGGCTCCTTAGCTGCAATGTCAGGCTAGTCCTAGGCCCTGGGCACACTGGGTAGGCTCTGCATTGCACTGAGTTCCATCCCAGGCAGAGAGGGCAGACTGTCCGAGCAAGGAGGAACAGGTAGAGGCAGCTATGGGGTGTCGCGATGGTATTCAGGGTGTTTGGTGGTAGGAAGAAGGGGTGTTTGTTCCCAGCTGACTCTCTTCTGGATTTGGAGGTTTTCTCCTGTGTGTGTGACATTTTCCGTTCGGCTTCGGTCTATTACAGAACAGTGCCAGGCGCTGGGTCTGGGAAGGCTCTGCTCGCTGAGTCTGGCACTGCAGCCTCTGGTCAGTCTTTGCTCTTGTGACGACACTCATGCGGACCATGTGCCACAGCTTCTGCTGATGTCACTTTACTGCTCATCCCAGACAGGTCATGCAAAGCATGATTGTCTATCGCCGCTCTCCCTAGTCCTCAGGTCCTGAGGGTCATTTGTCCCTGTTCTTGGCTGAGCTTAGGGCGCAGGTCACTCAGCAGTTGTCTGCATGCTGCTGAGTCTGGGAATCCCTCCTCCTCCTCTGGGAGAGCTGAGCTCTAAAGAATGGGTGCTTTGCCCTAGCTGGTTTGGCTCAGTGGATAGAGCATCGGATTGAAGGGTCCTGGGTTTGCTTCAAGTCAGGGGCACTTGCCTGGGTTGTGGGCTTGATACCCAAAAGGGGGCGTGCAGGAGGCAGCTGATCAAGGATTCTCTCATCATTGATGTCTCTATCTCTCTCCCTCTCTCTATTCGTCTCTGAAATCAATAAAATTTATTAAAAAAAAAAAAAAAGGAATGGGTGCTTTGCCCTGGCCAGTTTGGCTCAGTGGATAGAGCACTGGCCTGCGAACCAAAGGGTCCCGGGTTCTAGTCCAGTCAAGAGCATGTGCCTTGGTTGCAGGCTCCTCCCCGGCCCGGACCCTGGTTGGGGCTCAAGTGGGAGGCAACCAATCGATGTGTTTCTCCCACATTGATGTTTCTCTCTCTTTCCCTCTTCTTCTACTCTCTCTAAAAAATCAGTGGAAAAATATCCTCGGGTGAGAATTTAAAAAAAAAAAGAAAAGAATGGGTGCTTTCACCTTGGTGTGCTGGGGTTCCGCAGCCGCCCTCCCAGACCTGGTGGGTGTGTAACACCTAGTAGCTGGGCTGTAGGGGGTCTCACCGTTGAGGTTGGACTTGTGGCCCGTGCCTGGGTCTGGCTCCACAGCTTTGAAGCCCTGCCCTCCAGTCCCTGCGGCGGCAGCAGTGGACGCTGGCGGAAGGATATGTGAGTTCAGAACATTTGGCCCCTCCAGTAAAGCGCCCAGACCACGGCACCAGCGTGGTTTCCTACTAGGATTTGCTGCTTATTGACCAGAAGTCCTTTCGCTCCAGGCGGCCAACTTCCTGAGTTCTTTGGTTGTGGGTGTGGACAGTTTTGGTTGTGGGTGTGTATCACCTAGTTTGTTGCCAGCTGCAGACTCTGGTGCTTTGTTGAAGAAGTTCTTAATTCCTTATAGTCAAATGCATCATTTTTCACATCGTGGCAAATGCTTCTGTGTTGTGCTTAACAACGCTTTCTCTCCTCTGATGACTTCCTGCAATTTCACTCAGTCCTTTTTGTTTTGCTTTTCACACTGAGGTTTATAATTGCTGTGAAATTGCTATTTATGCCGGTGACTGGATACCCGGTGCCCCTCTCCGTCGGCCCTGCCAGCGCTGGTGAGCGTCCCAGGTGCCGCATGTTGTGGCTCCATGATCTGTTGGTAGCCCGCTGTCCTGGCGCTGGCCCCCTTTCCCTGTCGCTGCAGCTTTAGGACAGCTCTTCATTTCCAGGACGGGACATGACCCAGCCTTGGCCTTTAGGCGTGTTGGCCACTTGCCCTTACGTAGAACTATTAGGATATTGCTATCTGGAATTTGGACTGGAGTGATATTGACTCACTAGATTGGGGAGAAATTGTTTTGTGTGGTTTGGAGTTTCAGGTGTTGAACATGCTGCGTGTCCACCCACTGGGTCTCTGGTGCTGTCCACGCTGTGCCACCAGAGCGCACCTGTGGTGCTGACCACGTGTTAGCACAGACCCACCAGTGACAGGCACGGTCCCCAACATGACCGCCCTCACCATAGACAATAGCTGGAAGCCTGGGGCCCCCAGGCCACCTGCACTTTTGACCAACTGGCTACAAATTCGGGGGTTCCCATGACCCCCTCGGATTCAATAACTCAGTAGGATGACTTAGAATTCAGAGAGACGCCATACTTCTGATTTTATTATAAAGGACATGATAACAGTTTTAGTATAAAGGACTCAAACCAAGACCAGCCAAGTGAAAAGACCCACAGGGGGAGGTCCAGGAGGGTCCAGAACACTGACTGTACCTTTCCGTGGAGTGCAAGTGTGTCTCCCTCCTGGCACATCTGGGTGCTCACCCACAGGGAAGGCCACGAGCCTCAGTGTCAGTTAGTTTGGGGTGTCACTGTGTCAGCCATGGAATCACTGACCACGTGGTTGAACTCCAGCCCTGCCCACCCACCCAACCCTCTGATCATAGGGTAGGCCTTTTTGGTGACAGCCCTTGTTGAGTCACCTCATTAGTGTAAGCTCAGGGGGCCAGGGGCATATTAAGGAATCAGAGGCTCCTTCCCCTCAATAGGGATAAAGGCCAGAGAAATTATTCATTATTTGTCAGATGTCTTTTCACCAGGTTTTATAACTTCCTTCCCAGAGGCCAGTTCTCTGGGGCATTGTGGTTCCATGTACTTTGGGTTTTGATGTGTTGTAAATGGCACCTTCACTTTAAATGCCCCGTGATCAGAAAGGGCAGTTGACTTTGTTCCTGGGAACCCACTCAACTTGCTCATCCTGATGTTGGTTCCTTTGTAGACCTTTTGAAGTTCCATCTGGGATGTTGGTTTTCCAGATCTCCCTGTTGAAGTGAGGCAAGTGGGCACATTGGCCTTTGTTCTGACTTCATTGCTTTATTAAATGTCTGCATGTGGCTCATGTGGCAGATACTGGACGCTCCAGGGACTCAGAGTGAGCAGACAGAAGTCCCTCCCCTCGTGGAGCCTCTGTTTTGGTGGAGGGATGAAGACAGAGATGATTGAAGTGCTGGCAGGTCAGATGGAGGGAGCACTGCAGAGAAAAAGACAACACTCAGGGATAAGGTACATAGAGCACCCAAGGGGAGGCCTCACTGAGGAGGTGCCATGAAGTAAAAATTGAGGGGCTCTAGGGAGCAAGCTGCCCAGATATCTGGGAAAGAAAGCAAGTGCAGAGGCGCTGGGGCAGGTCTGCGGAAGAGCGAGGCTGTGCAGGCAGTGAGGGGAGGGGAGGGGGGCAGTGTACAGGTCACGTGAGGACCTTGGCGCCCACACTCAGATGTGCAGAGGCAGGTCATGGCTGACCCTACTAGGATTTCTGAGTGTCATGGCAGGGTTGCTGGAGAGGCAGGTGGAGGTGAGAGGTAGCGAGTTCCCAGTGTGAGCTGAGGTGCAGGCAGAGCCATTTGCTCCCAGCTGGGATCTGAGCCGTGAGGGCTAAGTTAAGGGGATTCCATGTCCATTTACTCACTGGAGTTGTGGGGGGTCTGGTTTGGACACGTTGAGTTTAAAATGCCCGTGAAACAACCGGGTAGGCAGAGGAAGTTCAAGGCAAGGTCCAGCCTGGAAATGCACGTGAGGAGTCACCAGCATGTTGAGTCCTAAAGCCAGGAGACAGGTGCCGTCATGCGGGAGGTCGAGATGTCAGGCGTTCATAGGTCTGGAACCGAAGAGGAACCATCAGGTAGAGGAAAACAGGAGTGTGTTGCCAGGAGGAAGTGGCAGGTGTGGCCACCATAGGCACAGAGGCTGCTCCTCCCCTCAAGCTGTCATTCCATTGAGCACGGTCCTTCCTCTTTCTTCTTTGCGAGACGGCATCCAGAATGGGAACTGGATCTTACCACATGCTTTTTCTGCATCAGCCACCGTTCTCCTTCAGTCTGGTGAATTGCATGAAGTTTTTCAGTGCTAAGTTGCCATTATAGTCTTGGGCTAAATTCCATTTCATCAGAATTCATCTGCTGGTTCCTTTCTTAGTCCTGTCTGGTTTGGGTAAATGATAAACATTTTTTTAGGAATGTTTCTTATTCAGAAGTTTGTAGAAGGCAGTTCTAGTCTGAGCCTGGTGTCTTCTTTTGTGGGTATTTTTAATGGTTATAGGGCTACTTGTATTCTTCGGCTGCTTTTGGTAAGTTTTTTTTCTTTCCTACGTTTACTAATCATGTTTGCAATGTCCTTATCTGGGCTCCCTCTCCTCGACAGAGCTCTATTTGCTGTTTGCTTCTTGCTTCGGGCTCCTGCTTTCTCTACTACTCAAGGAAAGCGAAAAATCCTCAAGTATCCAGTGTCAGGCACGACACATACAGTGCACAGAACTTTCATGACTTCTCATTTTATTTCTTTCCTGACAGCGGGTCAGGCATCTGAGGTGGACTGAAATGATCCCATCAAATAGAAACAGAGTCCTTGTTACTGATTCCTAACCAGTGTCTTCCCTCTTCCTTCTGAGGATTTTTATTTGATTTTTATTTTTGGTTAATCCTCACCTGAGGATTATTTTCCATTGATTTTTAGAGAGTGGAAGGGAGAGGGAGAAACAGAGAGAAACATCGATGTGAGAGAGACACATTGATTGGTTGCCTCTTGCACTCACCCCAACCAGGGCTGGGGAACCTGCAACCAAGATACATGCTCTTGACTGGAACTTTAACCTGGGACCCTTCAGTCCGCGGGCGGACTCTCTATCCACTGAGCCAACCAGCTAGGGCTGAGGATTTTTATTTTAAAGGATTTCCGGTCTGCTCTGTCACCTGTTTCTCTGGATGTGGGCTCCATCTCTCACTAAACCTCATCCCTTTACTGATGCCTCTGGGAGCTGCTCCCTGAGTGTGGTCTCATGTCCTGCGGGCCAGACATGGGCCTGACCAGGTCCTTGCTGTTTCTTTGACAGCAACCCAGCTTATCTGCTGTGTGTCATGCACTAGTCCCAGTGGCACGCTTCTCTCTAGCTACAGTCACTTAGGTTTTAGTAGTGACTGTGTTTTACTATAAAAATCTCTAGAATTTATTTAAATTGAGGTGAGATTCATACAATTAGCCATTTAAAAATGTACAATTCAGAGGCACTTAGTACATTCACAACGTTGTGCAGCCCCCACCTCTGCCTAGTACTCTGAAACTTGTAATCATTATATTAATCTATAAGCAAAACTGTAAAAGGAGAGGCGTCTCCTGATCCCCCCTCTTCTATGGATGACTGGTTCTGAGCTGGGGCAGCAGAGAGACCTGGGGAAGAAGCGATCTCCATGAACCCAGGGAGCCTGGCCTAGGGTCCCTAGATAGATCCTGAGAGGAAGGTCCCCGGACACACACATCCCTCCCACATGCCTCTATCTGCTTTCCGAACTCCGAGCTTAGACCCTCAAACCAATCTGGGAGTCCACTCAGGCCAGGTGGTATGTGGGAGCTAAGAGGCCAAGGAGGCAGGACATCAGGAACCAGATCCTTCCTCTTCCTTCTTCACTCTCCCCAGACCCCTAGCTTAGAGTTGTTCTGTTCTTTGTCAGCAAATAGTCTTAGGTCAGTGGTCAGCAAACTCATTAGTCAACAGAGCCAAATATCAACAGTACAACGACTGAAATTTCTTTTGAGAGCCGAAAACCGACTTCTGCGCATGGGCCATGAAGTTTCAATCGCACTGTACGTGTGCGCCCGCATGTGGTATTTTGTGGAAGAGCCACACTCAAGGGGCCAAAGAGCCGCATGTGGCTCGCGAGCCGCAGTTTGCCGACCACTGTCTTAGGCCATAACCTTGACTTAAGCTCTACAACCAATAATTAATTTTCTTTTTCTCTATGATTTCTGTTATCACAATCTGTTGCAGCAACAAATACCTCATGTCTGGTTTCAGTGGGCAGCGGTAGAGGGCAGTTAATGGGGAAAAAGAATTTTAGAAACTGGAAGGAAAAATAGGTAATTTAGCAATAATAAATGGAGATTTTAGGACAACTAGACAGAACATCAACAAGGATAAAGAAGACTGAACACTATCATTCAAGTGAACTTACTTATTTATAGAACATTCCACCAGTATCCTTTTCAGGTACCTATGAAACATTCATTCTCCATGATAGACCATATCTTGGGCCACAAAATACATCACCATTAATATTCAGACTGAAATTATACAAAATATGTTTTCTAACCCCAGTGGAATTAGATATATACAACAAAATTAAGTCTGCAAAAACCCAAATGTTTGGAAATTAAATAACACATTCCTAAATATCATGTAGGTCAGTAAGAGTGAAAATGAAAACACACCCTATCAAAATTTGAGGGATGCAATTAACACAGTGCTAAAGGGAAATTTATATAGCTTTAAACACCTGTCTGAGAAAAAAAAGAAAAGCCTCAAATAAGAAAACCTAGGCTTCTACCTTACAAAATTAGAAAAAAGACCAAATGAAACCCAAAGGAAGCAGAAAAAAGAATAATAGGAATTGAATGAAATACAAAACAGAAAAACCAAGTTCTTTGAAAAGATCAACAAAATTGACACATCCTTAGTTATACTGATGAAGAAAATAAAGAGCCATAGCTGGTTTGGCTCAACAGATAGAGCGACAGACTGTGGACTGAAGGGTCTGCGGACTGAAGGGTCGTGGGTTCAATTCCGGTCAAGGGCACACGCCCAGGTTTTGGACTCAATCCCCAGCAGGGGGCATGCAGGAGGCAGCCCATCAATGACTCACTCCCTTCCTCTCTAAAATCAATATAGTTTTTAAAAAAGAACACAATTTTTACCAAATGATGGTTGAAAAAGGGAATATCACTAACAATCCTAAAGAAATTAATAGGGCTTACAAAGGAATAGAGATGGTCCCCAACTTAAGGTGGTTTGACTTATGATGTGCAAAAGCAATAATGCATAATAAATTACATGTGATATTCAACACTTTATAAAATAAGCTTTGTGTTCATTGATTTTACTCAACTGTAGGCTAATGTAAGTGTTCTAAGCATGGTTAAGATAGGCTAGGCTAAGCTATGATGTTTGGTAGGTTAGGTGTATTGAGTGCATTTTCAATTTCCTTGGGTTTATCAGCATATAACTACATCATTCAGTCAAGGACCACCTGCAGTAGGAAAACTGTATACCAACAAATTAGATAACTTAGATGAAATGGACAAATTCCTAAAAAGACATTACTTAAATTGACTTAAAAAGAAGTAGAAAGTCAGAATAAACCTATAACAAAAAATTAAATTAATAAAAAAATCTTAAGTCTTCATACAAAGGAAAGCCCACCTGGCTTCACTAATGCATTCTATCAGTAACACTAATCACTCTCAAACTCTCAGAAAATAGAGGAGGGAACTCTTCCCAACTCATTCTACGGGTCTAATGTTATCCTGATACAAAAGACAGGCAAAGATATCACAAAAAAAGAAAACTTGAGATCAACGTCCCTTATGTAGATCAGTGTCTCTCGTGAATACGGACGTAAAATCCTTAATAAAATGTTAGCAAACAAAATACAGCAATACCAACACTATACACCATTACCGAATAGGATTTATCACAGGAATGCAAGGTTGGTTAAATATCTACAAGTAGTAGATATTTATACTAATATCTAAAAGTGGTCTATTTCAAATAGACCATTTAGATATATATATTGATTTCCGAGAGGAAGGGAGAGATATAGAAAACATCAATGAGAGAGAATAATTGATTGGCTGCCTCCTACAAGCCCCTCACTGGGGATTGAGCCTGCAACCGGGGCATGTGCCCTGATTGGCAATTAAACCTCAACCTCCTGGTTCGTAGGTTGACGCTCAACCACTGAGCCACTCTGGCTGGGCTCAAATAGACCATATTAGTGGATAAAAGATAAAACTCACAATATCATCTCAGTGGATGCAGAAAAACATTTGGCAAAATCCAACACCCATTCATAATAAAAGATTTCAACATACTAGGAATAGAAGAGAGCTTCCTCAACCTACAAAGGACAGCTGTGTGAATTTCTGAGTGCTGCTGTATCCAGTCACTCCAAAGTTAGTGACTTAAAAACAACAGATTTACCATCTGGCAGTTCTGGAGGTCAGAAGTCTGACATGAGCCTCACTGGATGGTCAGCAGGCCGATTTTCTTCTAGAGACTTCAGCAGGGGAGAATCTGTTTCCTTACCTTTTCTAGATTCTAGAGGTGCCTACTTCCTTGGCTCCTGGCTTCCTGCCTCCATATTCAAAAGCTAGCAACTGCGGGTCGAGTCCTTCTCACATTGCCTCACAAACAAAATCAGGATAGACCTATAACAAAAAATTGAATTGATAAAAGTATTAAGTCTTCATGCAAAGGGAAGCCCAGGCCTACATGCCTTCACTAATGCATTCTATCAGTAACCAGTCACTTCACAAACTCGGAAAGTAGGGGGGTACTCCTCCAGAAGAGCAGAACTCTTCTGAACCCCTCTCCCACTTTTAAGGACCCTTGTAATTACATTTGCTCCACGTGGAAAAGCCACTTATCTCACTATTGTGAGGTCAGCTGATTAGCAACCTTAATTTCCTTTGCTATGTAACCTGACATATTCATGATTCCAGGGATAACAACATGGGTATCTTCGGTTGGGAGCGTCAGTGCCTATCACAGCATCTATTATGAAAAATAATCAGCTAGAATCATATTCATGGCGAATGACTGAATGCTTTTCTGTAAATTCAGAAACAAGGTAGGAATGTCTGCTCTTGCTACTTCTACTCAACACTGTACTGGATGTGCAATAAGGCACACACACAAAAAGAAAAAAGTAGTACACATATTGGAAGAAGTAAAAATGTCTTGATCCTATATACTAGTATAGCTAATCCTAAGGAATCCACATACATACACCTACCTGGAACTAATAAGTTTAGCAAGGTCCTAGCATATAGATTAATGAAAAAAAATCCATTTTATTTCTATGTACTAATAAGCCAAAAACTTAGGAATTTATCAGAAGTAATGTAAGAGTTATACACTGAAAACTAAAAATCTGATAAGGGAAAATTAAAGATCTAAATAAATGGAAAGATACTCCATATTCCATTAAAAGACTATTAAGATGTCAGTTTTCACAATATACAGATGATGTATTGTGGAACTGTATACCTGATCCTATATAATTTTATTAACCAATGTCACCCCAACAAATTCAAGTAAAAAAAAAACAACACTAAAAAAAAAAAAAAAAAAAAAAGATACCAATTCTCCCCAAATTGATCTATAGATCCAATGCAATCCCTATCAAAATCCCAGCAGGATTTTGGGAGAAAGTAAACTAATCCTAAAATTTATATGGAAATACAAGACTTAGAAGAGCCAAAACATTTTTTTGTTGTTAATCCTCACCAAAGGATATTTTTTCCCCATTGATTTTTAGAGAGAGTGGAAGGGAGGGTGAGAGACACATTGATTGGTTGCCTCCTGCATGAACCCCAACTGGGGCCAGGGGTGAAGCCTGCTACCGAGGTATGTGCCCTTGACTGGAATTGAACCTGCAACCCTTCAGTCCACGGGCCAACCCTCTAACCATTGAGTAAACCAGGGCAGAGCCAAAATAATTTCAAAAAAGAACAAAGTGGGAGGACTTACACTGCCTAATTTCAAAACTTACTATAAATCCACAGTAATAATATATTGGTGCAAGAATAATAGGCATGTAGTTTAATGGATCAGAACTGAGAGTCTAGAAATAAATCCTTATATTTGTGATTAATTGATTTCAACAAAGATGCAAAGAAATTTCAATGGGGGAAATTATAGTCTTTTCAACAAATGGTGCTGGGACAATTGGCTATCTATACATGAAGTGAACTTAGACCCTTATCTCACATATACACATAACTCTAAATGGGTCATAGACTTAAATGTAACATCTAAAAGTAATCAAACTTTTAGAAGAAAACAGGAGAAAATTTTGTGATCTTGGATTAGGCAGAGTAAGACACAACACCAAAAGTGTGAGCCATAAAAGAGGACAAAATAGATAAATTGGACTTCATTAGAGTAAAAAATTAGCACTTCAAAAAGACAGCATTTTAGCCCTAGCTGGTTTGGCTCAGTGGATAGAGCATCAGCCTGTGGACTGAAGGGTCCCAGGTTCAATTCTGGTCAAGGGCACATACCTGGGTTGCAGGCTCGATCCTCAGAAGGGGGATGTTTCTTTCTATCTCTCCCTCCCCCTTCCTCTCTGAAATCAATAAAAATATATATTTAAAAAAAAAAAAAAGACAGCATTTTAAAAAATGAGGAGACATGCCTGACCAGCATGGTTCAGTGGTTGAGTGTTGACTTATGAACTCAGAGGTTAGATTCCTCAATCAGGGCACACGCCTGGGTTGTGGGCTCAATCCCCATTGTGGGGTGTGCAGGAGGCAGCTGATCAATGATTCTTTCTCATCATTGATGTTTCTATTTCTCTCTCCCTTCCTCTCTGAAACCAATAAAAATATATTTTAAAAAATGAGACTAGTCATAGAGTGGGAAGAATACCTACAAATGTTAATCTGATAATTCAAAATATATAAAGTCTTATATCCATAATATATAAAAATTCAGAACTTATTTTTAAAAAATATATTTTTATTGATTTCAGAGAAGGAAAAGAAGAGAGATAGAAACATCAATGACGAGAGAGAATCATTGATTGGCTGCCTCCTGCACGCCTTCCATTGGGGATCGAGCCCGCAACTAGACATGTGCTCTTGACCAGAATTGAACCCAGGACCGAAGCTTCAGTCAGTAGGCCGACACTCTACTCACTAAGCCAAACCAGCTAGGGAACCAGAGCTTATTAAGAAGACAACTCAATTTAAAAACGGGCAAAAGAGTAGAGTGAATAAAAACACTATGGTAGCCCTAGCTGGTTTGGTTCAGTGGCTAGAGCGTCAGCCTGTGGACTGAAGGGTCCCGGGTTCAATTCCAGTCAAGGGCACATACCCAGGTTGCGGGCTTGATCCCCAGAAGGGGGCATGCAGAAGGCAGCCGATCAATGATTCTCATCATTGATGTTTCTATCTCTCTCTCCCTTTCCCTTCCTCTCTGAAATCAATAAAAATATATTTTAAAAAACCCCGCTATGGTACATTTAATACCGTGGAATACTATGCAGCAGTAAAAAACAAAAAGAAGGCTCTTGTACCCTTTGAGACAGCATGGAGGGATCTGGAGAGAATTATGCTAAGTGAAATAAGCCAGTCAGAGAAAAAGTATCACATGATCTCACTCATATGTGGAATCTAATGAACAAAATAAACTGATGAACAAAATAAATCGAGACATAGCAGCATAGAACAGACTGCGGAATCTCAGAGGGAAGGCAGGGGAGGGTAGGTGGATGGGAAGTGATCAACCGAAGAACTTGTATGCATACATGCATAACCCATGGACACAGACAATAGGGTGGTGAAGGCCTGGGGTGGGGGGTGGCTAGAAGGGGTCAATGTGGGGAAAAGGGGAACATATGTAATACTTTCAACAATAAAGATTTTAACCGGTTTGGCTCAGTCGATAGAGCATCGGCCTGCAGACTGAAAGGTCCCAGGTTTGATTCCAGTCAAGGTCATGTACCTTGGTTGCAGGCACATCCCCAGCAGGAGGTGTGCAGGAGGCAGCTGATCAGTATTTCTCTCTCATCGATGTTTCTAACTCTCTATCCCTCTTTCTTCCTCTCTGTAAAAAAATCAATAAAATACATTTTAAAAAAAAAGATTTATCGGGGCAAAAGTCTTGAATACACAGACATTTCACCAAAGAAGTTATAAGAATGGCCAATAAACATATGAAAAGGGCCCAACATCATTGTCAGAGAAAACAAATTAAAATTAGAATCGCTCAAAATAAAAAAGTAACCATACCAAATGTTGGTGAGGATGTGAACAACTGGAGTATCATATTTTTAAAAAATCTTTTTTACTGCTTTTAAAGAGAGATGGAGAGGAAGAGAGGAACATCGATTGGCTGCCTCCCACATGCCCCCCACTGCGAATCCAGCTGGCAACCTACGCATGTGCCCTGACTAGGAATTGAACTGGCAGCCTTTCAGTACACAGGATGATGCTCAACCAAGTGAGCCACACTGGCCAGGGCAATAGTTTTTTGTGTTTTTTTTTTAAGTTAGACATAAATCCTCTATGAATCAGTAATCCATTCCTAGGAAGCACTCCAGCGGGAATTGAATACACATCCACACAAAGACTCATATACAAATGTTCGTAGCAGTAGTAGCCCCAATAGAAACAACCCAAATGTCCATCAGCAGATGAATGGATACACAAAATGGGGCAAATCCATACAATGGAATACCACCCAGCCATAAAAAGGAGAAATATTAACACGTTATCATGTGGATGAAGCGAAAACACTATGCCAAGTGAATTAAGTCAGACACAGAGGACCACATATTGTATGAGAATATTCTAAAGCTAGATTGTGGGTATGGTTCCTCAACTCTACACATTTATTAAGAATCATTGGGGAAAAAAATCATTGAGTTGTATACTTACATATACATAAAAAGATGCATTTTATGATGTGTGAATTACCTATCAATAAGGCTGTTTAAGAAAGTTGCTGAGTAAAAGCACCGCATTCCTTAACACTGTTTTCCCAACCTATTTTTAGAAAACAATTTCAACCTACACAAACAAAGTTAAAGGAGGAAAGATATTTATCATAGTATCTAGTAACCATCTAGGGAAAAATAATCTAAACAGAAGTCTACAGAAAGGGAGAAACTAAAGGAGACCTAAATAAAAAGGTGAATTACACCATGTACACAAATCAAGACTCAATATTGTGATGATGTCCATTCTCCCCAAATTGTAACACAATTCATAATTCAAGAGTCTTGGCTGGTGTGGCTCAGTTGATTTGATGCATCAAAAGGTTGCTGGTTTGATTCTGGTCACAACGTGCACAGATGGTGAGCTTGATACCACCCCCCTGTAGGGGTGTGCAGGGGCAGCTGATGGATGTTTAATCAGTAAAAAATTCTTATTCTTTAAATCTTTATTGGCTTTAAAAAATAGGTATATTTTTATTGATTTCAGAAAGGAAGGGAGAGGGAGATGGAGAGAGAGAATCATCAATGATAAGAGAACCACTGGTTGGCTGCCTCCTGCATGCCCCACACTGAGGATCCAGCCCACAACCAGGGCAAGTGCCTTCACCGGAATCAAACCGCGACCTCCTGGTTCATAGGTCAATGCTCAACCACTGAGCCACTCGGGCCAGGCCTAAAAAAATCTTTTTTAAAAAAGTCTTTTGGTTTCATTTTAGATACTTGACAAGCTGCTCCTGCAGCAGATAAGGAAATGCAAAGGACTGTGCGTAGCCGAGTGTCTGAGAGGAGGAAGAGGAGGGAGGGCTTGCTCCACGGTTACCGAGACCCACTGAAAAGCCTCCATGGTGCAGGCGGAAGCTGAGGGGGCAACGAGCCCAGAGAGGGCCCTGGCTGAAGTGGACACCGAGCTGTGGTGGCACCGAGGAGCAGGGAGCGGGACAGTCACTAACCAAACGGTAGTGAGGCCTCGGTAACCCACTGAGGAGAATTAAACGTGAGCTCTGCCTCACACTCTTAGGACGTGGGTTGCAGAGCAGGTAGCCTGCAGATGTCAAGGTGAAAGGTAACATGTTTTCAAGGTATTTTAAAAGATCATGAAAGTCAAGTGACAAATAGGACCTGAAACCAGTTTGATAAATTGGACTACATAACCCTGTCTGGTTTGGCTCAGTGGATGGAGCGTCGGTCTGTGGACTGAAGGGTCCCGGGTTCGATTCCGGTCAGGGGCGTGTACCTTGGTTGCAGGCACATCCCCGGTGGAGGTGTGCAGGAGGCAGCTGACCGATGTTTCTCGCTCATCGATGTTTCTGACTCTATCCTTCTCCCTTCCTCTCTGTCAAAAAATCAATAAAATATATTAAAAAAATAAATTGGACTACATAAAAAAAAAAACCTTTTTGGATTTTTTCCATCTTTATTGTTGGTATTTGAGAAATCAAGTTCATGAGATTTAAGGAACAGCGTATGAGAGACCACATTAAATTAACAACTCTCGCCACAACCATGATAAAGAGCACAAAAAAGCAAACTACAGAGCGAGCAGAAAGCATGGGCTCCCCACCCTGCCAACTGGCTTGCATCTTAATGTGATTTAAAAAAAAACAAAAATCATCTTATAAATCAGACTTGACAACCAAATAGAAAATTGGCCAGAGACGGAAACGTGCACTTCAGAGAGGACAGCCCACCGGCCAGTGAGCCTGAGCTGCCATCTCACCGGTGACGGAGAAGACACAGCCGGTGAAAGCACTGTGCCCCCTCGGGGGTAAGAGCAGGCAGCTGTGCCCCCTCGGGGGTAAGAGCAGGCAGCTGTGCTCCCTCGGGGGTAAGAGCAGGCAGCTGTGCCCCCTCGGGGGTAAGAGCAGGCAGCTGTGCGCCCTCGGGGTAAGAGCAGGCAGCTGTGCGCCCTCGGGGTTAAGAGCAGGCAGCTGTGCGCCCTCGGGGGTAAGAGCAGGCAGCTGTGCGCCCTCGGGGGTAAGAGCAGGCAGCTGTGCGCCCTCGGGGGTAAGAGCAGGCAGCTGTGCCCCCTAGGGGGTAAGAGCAGGCAGCTGTGCGCCTTCGGGGGTAAGAGCAGGCAGCTGTGCGCCCTCGGGGGTAAGAGCAGGCAGCTGTGCCCCCTCGGGGGTAAGAGCAGGCAGGGTAGCCTGTGGTGCTAAGGTGTCCCAGGATGGAATGGTTCCCAGCTATTCTGGAAGGGCTACTGCAGAACTGGCAGGAGATTTAAAATTCCCAACCCGCCCCGGCCAGCGTGGCTTAGTTGGTTGAGCTTTGTCCTGTGCACCAAAAGGTGGCTGGTTTGATTCCCAGTCAGGGCACATGCCTGGGTTATGACTCGGTCCTCAGGTGGCGTGCAGGAGACTGCCAAGTGATGTTTGATTTTTCTCTCTCCCTAAAAAGAAAAAAAAAGCCAACCCCAGCTGCCAAATCCTGTAAGGCTTTCCCAGACGCGCAAGCTCGATCACAGGAATTTCCTGTCCCAACCTTCAAATGTTCAGTGACAGGACCAACTCCTTGTCCACGTGCACCCACCCTGCTCCAGCCTCACTATCCAGCCCAGAGGAGAGGCCCCGCTGGCCCAGAACTCCTGCTGAGCCCGCACTTTCTACTGTGTAAATGTGTTTACTCTGTAAATTTCTGGGTGTGGACTTTCTCCCAGGCAGATCTATAATTTCTCAGAAGCTGAGAAATGACCTGGAAAAATATCCAAGCTCAATAAAGGGAGGGAGATAAAGCTGCCTCCTCCACCCCACAGCCGTGAGGCAGGGGAGGGGCTGCCACTGAGGAGGTAGGGTGAAGGCTCCAGTCCCTGGGCCCATGAGTAGCTTCCAGACCCCACGGGAGGCTTCGGATAGCTCCCACCTGCCCTCCCCTCCCCTCCCCACTGTCCACCCAGTTGGATATAGAAATGTTCCATTTGAAAGTCCCCTAAGCCTTCCCAGACCCAGCTGTGCCTACTCCAGACCCTTCCAAACACAGGCCCAGCACCCGAGGCAGGGCAGGCACAGCGCAGTCATAGAGGAAGGGATGGCTGGAGGGCCAGACTACCTGGTTTGAGCAGGAAGAGCAGACTCACTGGCAGGCAAGGGCGTGGTGGGGCTCCCCTAGGCTCCAGCAGCCTTGCCAGCCATCGCCTAAGTTCTGACGTGGGCTGACCTCAGGCCAGGCTCTGGGCACACATCCCACCGGCCTATTTACAGAACCGAGTGGCTGTGTCCCCACAGGAGCCTGCAGGGCAGCATGGGGGCTCCCAGCAGGCAGACGCCGGCCCTAGGCCAGGCCCCCCTCCTGCCCCCCACTCTCTTCTAGGGAAAGCGGCGCCTGCCTGCCTGCGAAAAGCAAACACCAGGCCGCTGGGCTCGCCAGGCATTGCCAGCAGAGGCCGGGGGAGGGGCAGAGGCCAGACAGCAGCTGACCCTGAGGTCACAGAGAAGCCAAGGCTGGGCTGGGCGACCCCACCCAAGTTAGGAAATGGGAAGGGGGTGGTCAGTGTGCCAGGGCAGATGGGCAGGCCCATTGGGAAACGTGGTGGCTCCTGCTTAACCCTCACATGGCCATCAGCTAGGTGGGGGGACCCGGAGAGCTACCCCAGGAGGCCCATCCATGGGCAGGGGAGTTCCTGGGTTCCCCAAACCTAACCAAGCACCAGACCCTCCCAGGCTGCTCCAAGGCGTACTACCCCCCCACACACACCCCCCGCCAGCCTGCCGGCCCAACTCTGCAGGGCTAGGCTGGGGGGGCGGAGAGGAACAGGCCCCTGTTGGCCCTCAGAGCTGCACCATTGCCCACCTTGGACCCTGAAGGTGGCTTCAGGATGCACGCAGCACCCCCGTTTCACCGCGTGCCATCTACACCCAGGGCACCTGGCCACCCGACAGGAGGGGGTTAATGGAGCCCAGAGCCAGCAGAGAGGAGTTGGCCTGTGACAGGCGCTGGCTGCGCTGGAGGTGGGGAAACCAGAGGGCAGGCACAGCCAGCCCCAGCAGACCTGCTGTCTGCTTTACATGCGGGATGGCCCTGAGGAAAGGTGAGGCTCCCCGTATCCCCCAGTCCACTGGGGCTCTGCAGCCCCCGCACATGGCTCGGCTCTGGCGAGGCCAGAACTTCTGGGAGCCCATGGGGGGAATGGGGCTGCAGGGGTGTTGGAGGGTGCAGCTGAGCCTGGCCCCAGAGGGTCACCTTTTCCTCTTCCTAAGGGCCCCGGAACAGCAACACGAGGGAGGCAGGGTGGGTGTCTTCTTCCACCCCAAACCAGGGCCCTTGCCCTGGAGACCCCCTGCTGGACGAGGGCCTGCTGCCCTCCCGCCACTTGGAGGCCAAGCCACTGCTGTCTTGTTCCATCTCAGGGCCGAGGCCCATCCAGCGGGTGTGGGGTATCCTTCTGCACTGCCTTTGCCTCAGAGACCCCAAGTTCTGCAGGGCCGCCCGTGGCCAGCAGAGGTTCTGGGGCATTGCTGCCGGGGAGCTGGGCACCCTTTGTCCTGAAACAAAACCTGACCCCGTGAGTTGATGGTCTTGAGCCAATGGTCTAGGGTCCCTCCTTGCCGCTGCGGCCGGACCGTCTCTCCTCACCCTGGTGCTGGGCCAAGTACCCGGTGCAGGCTGAACGCATTGGGTTCGCTGTTCAGCCTCCAAAGGCAACAAGCGCATACCCACTCAGACGGTCTCCAGAACATTCTCTCGCTCACGCCTTCCTCTAGGCCCACCTGGCAGCCTGGCCCGGTTGACTGTCCCTCTTAGGGACACAGATGGACACAATGGCCTAATCGCCAGGTGGCCAGCCCTTAGTTTTCTCTGAACAGGTACTGCCCGTCAATGCTGTGACTGTTCCGAGCTGGAGAATATCCCAGTTGACCTGCCTGCCTTCTGCTTCCGATTTAAGTGGGGCGACTGCACACCTCAGCTCACACCTTTCTCTAGTCCAATCAGCAGCACCTCCTCTCAGTGGCGTGCTATGGAATGGGTGCCAAGTTAAATGGTGGTCCACAAGTGCGGGCTGAGGCCTAGATGTCTCTACGTCTCACTCACTCCGGGGTTCACGTCCTGAACCCCTTAGAGCCACCTCTCCCCACGTTCCTCTCCCTGCAGGAGGCCTGGCCCTGGCAGTGCTGCTCGTCTCCTGGGCAGCGCTGGGCCCCCATGGCCTGGAGGGAGTGGAGCCTGGAGTGCCGGGGGACACCGAGGGCCTGCAGTGCCCAGCCATCTGCACCTGCGGCCACGATGACTACACAGACGAGCTCAGCGTCTTCTGCAGCTCCCGGAACCTCACACAGCTGCCGGACGGCATCCCCGACAGCGCCAGGGCCCTGTGGCTGGATGGCAACAACTTCTCCTCCCTCCCCGAGGCCGCCTTCCGGAACTTCTCCAGCCTGGGCTTCCTCAATCTGCAGGGCAGTGGGCTGGCCAGCCTGGAGCCCAAAGTGCTGCTGGGCCTGCGGAACCTGTACCACCTGCACCTGGAGCGGAACCAGCTGCGCGGCCTTGGGGCCCGCACCTTCCTGCACACGCCGGGTCTCGCCTCACTCGGCCTCAACAACAACCTCCTCAGCAGGGTGGACGAGGGCCTCTTCCATGGCCTGGCCAACCTCTGGGACCTCAACCTTGGCTGGAACAGCCTGGCCGTGCTCCCTGACACCGTGTTCCAGGGCCTGGTCAACCTGCGTGAGCTGGTACTTGCAGGCAACAAGCTGACCTACCTGCAGCCCCCCCTCTTCTATGGCCTCAGCGAGCTCCGCGAGCTGGACCTGAGCAGGAACGCTTTGCGAACCATCAAGGCCAACATCTTTGTCAAGCTGCCCAAACTCCAGAAGCTCTACCTAGACCACAACCATATTGCCGCCATGGCCCCGGGGGCTTTCCTGGGCCTGAAAGCTCTGCGCTGGCTGGACCTGTCACACAACCGCGTGGGGGGCCTCCTGGAAGACACCTTCCCGGGCCTGCTGGGCCTGCACGTCCTGCGCCTCTCACACAACGCCATCACCAGCCTGCGGCCCCGGACCTTCAAGGACTTGCACTTCCTGGAGGAGCTGCGGCTGGGCCACAACCGCCTCAGGCAGCTGCCGGACAAGGCCTTTGAGGGTCTGGGCCAGCTGGAGGTGCTCACACTCAACGACAATCAGATCCAGGAGGTCAAGGCGGGAGCCTTCCTCGGCCTCTTGAACGTGGCCGTCATGAACCTCTCTGGCAACTGTCTGCGGAACCTTCCAGTGCGAGTGTTCCAGGGCCTGGCCAAGCTGCACAGCCTGCACCTGGAGGGCAGCTGCCTGGGCCGCATCCGCCAGCACACCTTCGCCGGCCTCTCCGGGCTGCGTCGGCTCTTTCTCAAGGACAACGGCATCACGGCCATTGAGGAACAGAGCCTGTGGGGGCTCCCTGAGCTCCTAGAGCTGGACCTCACCTCAAACCAGCTAATGCAGCTGCCCAGTCAGCTCTTCCAGGGTCTTGGCAAGCTGGAGTACTTGCTCCTGTCCCGCAACCGGCTGTCGGCACTGTCAGCAGAAGTCCTGGGGCCCCTGCAATGCACCTTCTGGCTGGACATCTCGCACAACCACCTGGAGGCCCTGCCCGAGAGCATCCTTTCGCCACTGGTGCGGCTGCGCTACCTCAGCCTCAGGAACAACTCGTTGCAGACCTTTGTGCCACAGCCTCCTGGCCTGGAGCGCCTGTGGCTGGAGGGCAATCCCTGGCACTGTGGCTGCCCCCTCCAGGCCCTGAGGGCCTTCGCCCTGCAGCATCCCACTGTTGTGCCCCGCTTTGTCCAGGCTGTTTCCGAAGGGGACGACTGCCAGGGACCCGCGTATACCTACAACAACATCACCTGTGCCAGTCCCCCCAGCATCTCGGGACTCGACCTGCGTGACGTTGGTGAGGACCACTTTACTCATTGCTGATCCAAGGCTTGTCCAGGCCAGATACCGCCTTGGAGTCAGGACAAGCCCTTGCCATCCCTGGAGCCTGGTGGGCACCCTACCCCTCAGCTCCCAAAGGCCAGGCCCCACAATGCTTACTTGTTGGGGGGTCTCTTCTCAGGGAACACACGGTCCTGGGGTTTGCTGGCCTGGCACCTGAGGGCCAGATCAGGAGGATCGGGGGCCAGTCCTCCCAGCTTCACCCATTAAAAGCAATCGAATAAACATGCCTCTGACCACAGGGATGAAACTTGGGGGAGCGAGGGAGGAAAGCATCAGCATGGGCTCCTGTGGAACGCTCCTGCTGCCAGCTCAGCCCACCCTGTGGCTGCCTCAGTCCCTCCCACCCTCCCTCTGCCCTCCCCGAGTTTGGACTCTTCATGCTCTCCCACCCCGGCCCCCACACGCCCACCTCCACCGAGGAGTGGAGGGCACTTACTCAGGTCCTCGTTAGGTCGTGTTCTCTCGGAGGCAGCCCAGCCCGGGAGCCGCAGCACAGCAGAGGCAGCCTCAGCTCCAGGAGGCCCAGCAGCTGGTGTCAAACGGGGCCAGAGCAGGTGCCAATCCTCTCTTCAGACCCCCGCTCCCAGCCAAACCCCTTAATGGCCCTTCCTTCTCCCCCACTTCCTCTTGGCACAGCCCCCTCCCTCAGTACCCCAACATCCATGGAAGTGGTACCAAAGGTTGCCCCCCTGGACCCCCCTGCCACCCCCACCCCAGAGCTGCTACATCTCCTCTGCTGACAGCCCTCCTTCCCTTGGAAAGAGCGGCACCCCCACCCTTGTTCTGCTTTGCAGAATGGACTGCCCTCCTGCCTTCCTGGGACTGACTGCGTTTCACTCCTCTTGTTCTTAGCTCTGCCCTAGGTCCCTGCAGTGTGGAGGCCGGCTGCGGGCCCCCATGCACACATTTCTCTGACACATCAAATTCCTCTGCAAACACATCCTCACACTAATCCTCAGGGGCCTGTTGGTAACCAGCCTACTGGCCCAGCCCGGGACGTACGGTGAACGCTGTCTGCTATGGCACACAAGCAGTCATACACCGAGGTTGGACAAAGGCGGAATGACCTAGAAATGCCAGACTTTTAACCCTGGTGGCAGGACACATTTAATTGTGGGCTCTAAAGTTAATACCTTACAGGGTGCTCCCGTCCTCAATCACAATCACTCACAGCCCTGCCAGCGACCAGGCACGTGAGGACAACAAAGTCCCCAGCCAACTTCAAGACCCACAAACTTTGTGGACAATATGGAGGTATCAGGAGTGGCCTGTCCGTCTGGGGCACTGAGTGCCATGGCACGAAGAGTGAACGCGCAGGCACCAGAGCTCAGGCCACGGCACTAGGACCCCTCGCGATCCCCAGGGCCTGCAACAGACCAAGCCAGCAGAACCACTCATTGTCAGTGGCTCGGTGCCCAGCTGCTGCTGTAGCAGCACAAAACGTCTCCCAAGGGCCCGGGCAGGGGGAGGTCCACAGTGACAGCCCTCCAGGCCAGCCCTGCAGGTTCCAGGAACCGCACCCAGGACCTCTGTTGAGTCTGTGAGCTGCAGCCCCAGTGGCACCAGGAGATGCCTTGGTCAGGAGAGCTGAGCAGGTGTATCCAAAACCTTCCGGGCTATGGCGGAGAGGGCATGAAAGGCAGGGCTGTGGGGAAACTCTTGGATAAAGTCTCGGCCCTCCTCCAGGCTCCTCGTGAGCTTGGGGTCCAGGGGCACAGAGCCTGCGAAGACAGAGGGAAGGGGAAAGGTGCTGAGCACGAGGTCTGGGAGGCCATGTCCACACACCCCCCTCTGCACAGGAGCTGCTGTCATGCTGCTTTAGCCCAGAGCGGACACCCATCAGCCTCCCTCTGGCTGAGGTGCCTAGATGGGCTTGAGCTCAATTTCTACTTCGACGGCCACCAGCCAACCCAGCAGGTCCAGCTCTGCTGCCTTGGACATTGCCCACTTGCAGAAAGTGCAAGGCAAGCACTGGGGACACGTGGCCATGCACACGTGTCCCCCCGCCCGCCACCCCATAAAGGCACTCCCAGAGCCAGCTGAAGCCACTCTTCTGCTCTCCATGGGGTTTCAGCAGGCATCAGCCTGGGCTGCCGCTCAAGGCCTGGGTGTACGCCTTTCCCTCAGGCTGCTTCTTTCCAGCTGGTCAGCAGTGGTCAGCATTAGCAATGAACTGACACCTGCAGCTCAAGGAGGACAGGTGGACACGGCTACTGTCATCTCCCCCACCATGGGCAGTGGGCATAGGCAGGTGGGACCACCTGAGCAGAGGCCAAGGGGTAGCTCTGACCCGCTCACCTAGGAAGGGGACTCCGGCGTGTCTGGCCAGCTCCTCACCGCCTCCCCTGGAGAAGACGTTGGTGCACTCCTAGGACAGAGGCGCAGGGTCCACCTGAGGACTCTCTCTGCACTCAGGGAGTGGGGTCCAGGCCCAGGGAGCAGGACAGGGGGGCACAGCAGCATCTTCTCACCACCCCCCCCGCCTGCCGCCTCACCCCAAAACACACATGGGTAACTGGCCCACAACTTCCCACGACTTACGGTGCAGTGTGGGCAGACAAAGCCGCTCATGTTCTCCACAATGCCGATCACGCGCAGCCCTGTCTTCCTACAGAAGGTCAGCTCCCGCCTCACATCCCCCACAGACACCGCCTAGTGACCAGGGAAGAGCCAACAGGCCGATGGGAACCCTGAACACTCAGCCAAGAGCACCCAGGGCAGGGCGAAGTGCCGCCGGTGAGGTGGCACACTGGAAACGGAGGGTGCTCTGCAGTACCTGCGGCGTAGTGACCACGATGGCCCCCAGGGGGCTGTAGGGCCGGAGGGCTTCCACGGCAGCCATGTGCTCATCCGAGGTTCCTGGGGGCGTGTCCACCACCAGGTAGTCCAGCTGTCCCCAGGCCACGTCAGACACAAACTGCTTTATCAGAGCTGCAAAGGCCCAGGGAGGTCAGGTGGCAGGGGTCTCAAAAGGGGTCTCCCACACCCACCGCCTCCACGCTGCTCCTCAGAATGGGAGGGGGGACGCACAGTGCAGCAGGGAGGCACTCCTGTCCCTGTCCCCCACGAGCACCACCTTCTTCCCAGCTGCTGGGCCACCCTTCTGCTCAGGCCTCAGTAGAGGCCAGCTGGGGTTGTGACCCCCCTGGGGCACCTGTGCCCAGCCTTGGGGACTCCTCAGCTTTCACGGCCCGAGAGGAGATGACCTGAGTGGAGCAGCTCCCACCCTCCCCCCACATACCTGCAGCCTCACTGGGGGCTCAATGACACCTGCTGGTGCTGAGGCACCGGAGCCCCATCTTGGTGCCCCCCTCGCCCGACACACCCAACACACACAGGGGGGCTCAGGTCTGAGCATCCCCGCCCTTCCTGCCAAGGGGAAGAGGACTTCATAGCCAACAGCCACATAGATGTCCCGCTCTCATGGCCCACACCTGCATCTGGACACCGCCACCACGCCCAGGCATGACTGGCCAAGTGAGCAGCAGGAGGCCCGGGGGGTGGGGAAGGCCAGCAGCTCCAGGCTCTTGTTCCGTTTTTTTTTTTTAAAGCAGATTTTTAAAAATATATATTTTTATTGATTTCAGAGAGGAAGGGAGAGGGAGAGATAGAAATGTCCATGATGAGACTCATCGATCGGCTGCCTCCTGCACACCCCTTGCTGGGGATCGAGCCCACAACCTGGGCATGTGCCTTTGACCGAAATCGACCCTTCAGTCCGCAGGCCAACGCTCTATCCACTGAACCAAACCAGCCAGGGCTCTTGTTTGGCTTTTTAACTGAGCGCCAAGGGAGGCTGGAAGGCTGACAGTGCTGCCCCTGCCTGGTCATTACCGTTCTTCTTGGGGCCTCGCCACACCACAGCTTCATCCGGCTTCTCCAGCAGGAAACCCACAGACATGAGGGACATATTCTGCTCTTGGTCCACGAAGACGGGCACCCAGCCACTGTCACACTGGTGCACGGCCCTCCCCTGTGCCTGGAGCATGCGGGGGATGCTGGGGCCACACAGGTCCACATCGAGGATCCCCACCTGCAAGGAGCCAGGATGTCTGCATGGGATGCAGGCGTCTCCCAAGGCAGAAAGAAAGCATGGCTTCCCTGTGTGTCTACCCACAAGGGAAGGGGCAGGAGCAGCTCAGGAGGGGTCAGGTGCTGTGCTTGAGGGCAGGAGGTGCTCACCTTCTTGCCTGCGTGACGCAGGGCCAGGGCCAGCTCCGTGGAGATGGTGCTTTTCCCGACTCCCCCCTTTCCCGAGAGGATGAGGATGATGTGCCGGACGCCAGCCAGGTTTCCAGGCTCTGCTCAGAAGGACAAGTGAGGAGACCCTTCACACGGATGCTCTTCTCCGCTCACTCACCGGGCCACCGGGCACCTCCTGTGTCCTGAGACCTGCCCCTTCATCCCAAGGCCATCCTGCAGGCCAGACCTGACCCTTCGGTTCCTCCAATGCTGCTGCTCCCACTCCTACCTAAAATGACCCATATTGCTCCTCTTTCTAGTGTGCACATGTATAAGTGCACGTGCACGTACACACACACACACAATAAGCCAAAGAGTGCTGGCTCCGGCTGATTCCAATGGAGACTGATGCAAATTGGGTTGTTACAGCCATGACACCTCTGTGCTTGGGCAGCTCCCGCCCCGCCCCTAGGACCCAGGTCCAATCTTCAGGCACCCAGCCCGCTCCTCCGGAGTCAGAGAAGCACTCACGGCAGCCTGGCCTCCAGTTCTCAGGAGGGACCCTTACAGTGTGGGGACTGAGAGCAGCTGCAATCATGGGTGTGTGTGTGAATGTCAATGTCACCTGGCTGCCAGCCGTGCCCTAAGAAACCCTAGGTACACAGGGCAGGGGCATCCTGTGACTCCCACACAGGTCCTGAGACCAGAGTTGTCTCTGTGGACCTGTCGGCGACCAGCCGCTCTGACCCAGCTCCTCTTCCTCCCCATGAGCCCTAAATGTCACCAAATAAATCCCTGCACCCTGCATACACACCACCCTCAGCCCCTCTGCAGGAACCCCATGTTCTCGCTCCAGCACCCTCAGGACCTTGCCCTGCTTCCAACAAGGGCTCTGTCCACCCCCCTCCCCACACGCAGACAGGGCTCAACAATCAACACAGAAATGCGAACAGTCCTTCCTCCTGACCCACCTCTCAAGGGTGTGTCCAAAAGCCCGCACTTCCAAAGCCTCCCTAGGAGGAACTCAGAGGGCGCCTACCCTGGCTGTCGGGCAGGTCCTTGTCACCAATGCATTCAAGTGCCTTTCCTAGATGTGCTTCCGGCACCTAAGGCTGGGACATCCCTGGCCTGGATCACTGCCTGCAAACACCAAGCCCCAAGCCATGGCTTTAGGTCACACCTGCAGCAATTTAAAAGGTTAATTACTTAGCCCTGGCCGGTTTGGTTCAGTAGTTAAAACGTCGGTCCTCCAACCTAAGGGTCCTGGGTTAGGGTCAAGGGCTTGTACCTCGGTTGCTGGCTCAATCCCCAGCCAGGGTCAGGGCACGTCCGGGAGGCAGCCAATCAATTTGTCTCTCACACTGATGTTTTTCTCTCTCTCTCCCCCCCTCCCTCCCTCTCTCTAAAAATGAAAGGAAACATATTCTTGGATGAGGGTTTTAAAAAAGGTTAATTACTTAAATTGTTTTAACATCAAAAGGTATTTGGGAGTCAACTTCACTTTTGTTGGGGTGGAGGGAAGGGCTCAGGTGGGAACACAAGAGCCAGATCTGGATCCTGGTTTAGCCAAGCTCCTATTCACTATGACTGCCTCTCCTTACTGGTGGGAGTGGGAAGTTTTACCTGAGACCAAACAGGGCACTCATCGGATTACTGGATGGAGCTGAACTTCTCACCCAGCAATCCTTAGGGGTTAACCACAGAGCCTTTCACCCCTAAGTAAGCTGAAAAAGTTTCTAAATAGACGAACCCAGATGCGAGTGCCTACTAGGTGTGAGGCTGTGCTGGAAGCGGCAAGCAAAGATGTATGTCCGCTCGGAAGAAAGGGAGGAGAACCTTGATGGGTAAGCCAGGGTCAGCTTCATTCTTAAGCCCAACCAATGACGATGATTATTCTGTTCCATACACTGGACAAGCTTGTAACTCTTCCTACATAAGGCATCTTCTAGAAAGATACAAATAACAGGCCAGGCCTCTGGGCATACCCAGGTTCGACCTTTTGGATTTTTACCTGCATTTCCCCCTGGTTAAAAAAGCAGCTAACTCTTTTAAAAATTGATCAATCTATATCTTACCTCGTAGCAAAGCTGCCCTTATTCTAAAAACTCGTTTCAGATTTTTTTCCCTCTAGTGTTGTTTACAGTCTGGTGGACGAATCGAGCTATAAGAGCTTGGTGCCCAAGTTACCAGACCTGAGGTTTTTTAAAAGATGATGTGGCAAACCCCTAGTCATGAAAACCTACTTTGGTTAATCTGTGCAAACCTATGATACGCGCTTGTATCCGTTCAAAAGAACTTCCATTTTTTTCAAATATTAAGGTTTGGAAAGCTAAAATAAAACTTCCACAAATAACTAAAAGTATGTGATGTTCTGGTGTCTTTTTACAACCCCACATTCAAACGACTTCTTCCTGTTTTCTAGGGGTATCACCAAATCAAAAAACTATGGCACAACCGGGCAGTATTGTATTTTTAACGACAGACAGCGCACGTGCTCTGAGTTGCCCTGAATTCACGTTCCCGAGCAGCGCTGCACTCACATGAAAACCTGTAACTTGAGGACGTTACACTCATAAGTACACGTGCGTCAACGTGACCCTTACATTGCAAATAAGACGACTCGCTAAACACCCAGGGTCGCGACCAACAGCTGCGGGCCGGTCTCTTCCCGCTCCCCGCGGCGCCCGCAGACTCACCCGCCGCCGCCTCCATCCCTCCCGCAGGTTGCACGCCAGGCGCCCACTTCCGTGGCTCCTTCCGCCTGAAGCCCGAGTGAAGAGCCTTCGGGCCAATGGGCAGCTCGAGCCCGTCCCCTGGCTCTTCTGATAGGCCCACTCACGCTCCTCTTAGCCAATTAGGTTGCACAAAGGTTACGCAAGTTCCGGCGCGGACGACGTACTAGAGAGGGACCCACTTCCGTGTCAATGCTGGAGTGTAGGGCCGCCTCCCCAACTCGCCCCTCGTCCCAGGGGCGCGCAGCCTCGTCCCCGACCGCTTAAGATGGGAGCAGTGAGGACACCGAATCAGGATTGACAGGTTCCGCAGCCTCTTGGCCAGAGGCGTGTGCCGCGCGGCCCGCGCCCTGCCCGAGCGCCGGACCTGGAGCGCCAGCCTGCGGCTGCACGGCTAGTGCGTTGCGGGGGGCGGGGATTGTTTACGTCTCGCTCTGGAGCGGAAAGTGGGTCACGGCCGCCGGCGGCGCGTGGCGGCGGAGCGGCTCAGGTGAGGGCGGGTGCGTCCGCGCCTCCCGACCCGCCCGGTTCGGGGTCCTGCGGGACCGCCGGCGGTGAGGCCCGGCCGCGCATTTGTTCCCGCGGGCGGCGCCGGGGCCCGGGCGGGCGGAACCCGGCGGGCTGCCCCGCACAGTAGGCCGGCCGCGCAGCAGGGGGAGGAGCCGCGGCACCGCCCGAAACTGAAATTAGTAAGAGGCTCCCCGCTTCGAGGCTGGGGACAGTCTCGTGGGCCGGTCACTTCGCGTGCTTCGCGGGTCGCCCACTGAGCGCTGCAGACGCAGCGGATGGTGACTAGGCCGGCCGACTGGCGCCGGCTGCAGAACTGGCTCGGACCGGCAGGTGAAGGAGCCGTGCGGTGGCCTTGCTGGAGGGAGGGGAATCTGGTTCTACAGACGGCGCTCCCAACCTAGAAAGCAGTGCCTGCGTTCATTCACCGACGGCGCTGGCCTGTGCCTGCCGGAGTCCTCACTGGGGGACAGGTCCTGTCCTCCTGGAGACTTCGTTCCGGGGAGAACTAGGCAGTAGATAATCATAGAAATCGAGATGTGACTGTAAGTCGGCTACGGAAACAGCCAAAGAAGGGAGGGGAAGGCATTCCGGGCAAAGGGCAGGGAAGAGCTAGCAACTGGGACACGGCCACTGAATTGGAGAGGCACAGCAGAACTTGATAGGCTTTGCCTTTTATCCTTAGAACAATGGTAATCCCTGAAGAGTGATAAGATTTAACATTTGCTTGAAGTTTCAAAAACAGCTTGGCTGTGTAGGGAGTGGAGTGGCTGGTGTGGGACTGGCCCTTTGGAGCTGGTGTGGGGAAGGAGGAAGTCGGGTGGAGGGTGAATGCTGTGAGTCTGGCATGAGGAACCGGGAGGTTGGAGATGCCATTTGTCAAACGACAATGGAGGAGGAGCCAGGTGAGGTTTGAGATGCCTGAGGACATACAGGCGGCCCAGCTGGGTTCCCTAGGCTGAGCTGAAAGCGGGACTGAGATAGGCATTTGAGAGTCATGGGTGTCTGGATGGCTTTTCACACACTCTACGTAGGGTTCATCAAGATGCTTGGACACTGGAGTGAGGTAGGAGCTTCTGAGGCAAGTTCTGGAGCCCCAGTTTAGCACCATGTGGCTCACAAAATGCTCCACCCTTAGGGGGATGTGGCACAGCCAGCCCCGTCCAAATGCAGGGGTTGTTGGGAGACCTTCCAGTATGCCAGATGTTTCCTTTGCTCAGAACCTGTTTTCTTTCAGATCCTGTCCACCATGGCCAGGCGCCCCCGGAGCAGCAGAGCATGGCATTTTGTCCTGAGTGCAGCCCACCGAGACGCAGATGCCCGGGCCATGGCTCTGGCAGGGACCACTAACTGGGGCTATGACTCTGATGGGCAGGTAGGTGGGTACTGCTGGATTAAGGTGCGGAGACCCTGGAGGCAGGTCTCCCCCTACCCTCCGCAAGAAGGCCCCCCGAGGACAGGGACAGTAGGACCCTACTGCTTACCCTGGGTTTACCCTGGTTAAGGATCCACATGGCCCTGGGGTGACAGGACCTCAGGATAGATTACCCCATTCCTCTCTATACACTTTCCACTGAAGAGGGTGGCAGTTGGTTCTTTGGTCGGTTCATTCAACAGAATATCTCCATTCCATTTCTTATAACCAGTTTCCAAAGGTAGCTGTTGGCTAACTCCATTGCATCCTCTGGGTGGTTCCCCTGCCAGTACAGATACGTGCTCTGTCTTTGTGTACGTGCATGTGAAACGATCTTTAGTCTTGAAGACCACAATTCTTGTGCCTTCTCCCTCTCAATTGCTCCCAAGTTCAGGTTGGAGCAGCAGCTCAGCTGTTTGTCTCAGTGCAAGCTGCCTGGTGTACCTGAGGGCTCTGCAGCCAGAGGCTGGCTGTACGGACCCTGGGAGCAGCTGAGCTGTGTGGCTTTTGTGCCCACTTCAGGGAGTGGTGGGAAATAGATTTTCAGTCATCTTCCAGAATCTCTTTGACAAGAGCAAGGGGTTGGCCCTGCCCTGAGTCACCTCCATTGCTTCCTGCTGAGGTGATCTTTAGGTGACTTGTCTGTGCTATCGCAGGCACTCGGCATGTTTCCGTGGCTCAGCCAGGCATCCTGGGGATAGTGGGTGGGCAGCTCTCCTCCCTTGAGTGAGGGCAGCTAAGCCTTGTGGAACTGCCAGGCCTTCACAGAGAATTAGAGGTGGTGGTTCTGAATTGACAGCATGCCGGGGGTCTCCCCAAAATTGCTGCTCAGGCCGGCAAGGTCCTGGCCTGCATTCCTGTCTCTTCCCAGCTCCTGTCCTGGCCATGTGGCCTGGAGCAGTCTGTTTTCCTGTGTCTGTCCCTCCCTCACTGGCTCATCACTCTGGGATGCAGGCAGTGTTGGGGGGCCGGGGTACAAGTGTTTGACACATGCTTGTGTGCAGCCAGCCCCGTCACCTAATTGGCCTGGAGTATTTGTGTGGGTGAGCAGCTGGGTGTGTCACCTTGGCATCCTTGAAGGCTAAACACACACCACCCTTCCCTTCTGGCTTGCCGAGGGGCTGGGTCTGCCCTGCCCAGGTTGACCTTCAGGCCTTCGGTCCTGAGGTCTGCCCTCCTGGCTGCTGACTCTGGGAAGGGGGTTGCCTATGGCTGGCAGTGTGCCTGCCTTGGCTTTTGGGAGATCACTGTTCCTTGATAGTGGGGTGATTTGGGCCTGCCTCCAGCCTCCTTTCTGGGGCTGTCTCTGACGGGTTCAACCCTCTTAGCTCAGTCTCTGCAGTTGATTTATGAGCTCCTGCGTGGGCCTTGGGTAGAATAGGAGGAAACAAGGACGAGGCTCTTCCCCTGTAGAGCTTCCGTTTTGGTGGGAGGAGTCAGAGCAGCAGGACAGAGGAGACTATCAGGAGCAGGTGAGGAGGAAGAGGACTTGGGAGGGAGGGCCAGAAGAGCCTCTTTGAAGTGATATCTGAAAGCTGCCATCCAGGGGCAAAGAGATCTCCCCCATGACAGGTGAGGGAAGAGGGGAGGGACCAGGGCAGGTAAGCTCTGATGGGGTATGTGGGCTTCATTCTCAGGGTGGCATGATCTGCCTAGATCTGAGCAAGGTCACTGGGCTGCTTTGCAAAGGGTTTCAAGGAGGCAAGAGGAATACCCGGGGTGGAGGCTGGAGCCTGGAGCCTAACCAGGATCCTGAGCCAACCCAAGCAGGCTGACAGAGCAGGAAGGCAGAGGCTGGCTGCTTCCTCTGGGGCCTGGGCAATGAGACCACGGTTGGCCTGGGGTCCAGAGTCACGGCAGATACCCAGAGAGGCCTGTGTGGCTTCAGAGCAGGAACGACTAGGTGCACAGAGCGTCTCTTGCTGGCTTCCGGGAGAGGGTGGGTCAGCAGTTGCTAGAACCTGACCAGCTCAGCCCGGGATCAGGTAGACGGCCAGGCCCCCACTGAATGTTTTCCTGCCACAGAAGTTTGCAGCAGCTTGAAACCCCTGGGCTCCTTAGGGCTCTGGGCTAGGGGTTAAGAACCACCTGTTGCAGGGATGATAAAGGCGCTGCAGTCAGGAATGTGTGCCGACGCTACCACAGCCCAGCTGCTGTCTGTGGGGAGACCCAGGCTTCAGTAGGTCTTTGCCAAGGGCTCCCCTTCTTCAGGCCATCCTGGATGGGGCCCGCTTACCCACGACCTAGAAACTGCCTGGAGAACGATGGCCAAGCAGAGAGCACTGCTGTGGGCTCAGCAGTGCCTGGGCCCCCAGGCCCCCTTGGCTGTGTAGAAATGGGGTTGGCCTTTAGGCCCACTCTCGGGAACCCAGCAGCATGGTAGGCCCTCCCCAGTACCTGAGCCAGGAGGTGTCCAGGGTCACTCGGGGGGCACTGTAGAAGTGTGGTCCAGCTGTGCCCTTGGGACCTGGGGAATCTGTTTGAGGCTAAATTTGGGGCATCAGCAGTTCACCCACTGGCTTAAGATGGGTGTTGGGCAGAAGCACAGTAGGGGGAACAGCCTGCCCTTTTTTCTCAGCACAGTGACTCTGACTCTGACCCTGAGTACTCGTCCCTGCCAGCATCCATCCCCAGTGCTGTGCCTGTGACGGGTGAGTCCTTCTGCAACTGTGATAATCAGAGTGAGGCCGCCTTCTGCAGCAGCCTGCACACAGCGGCGCACCGGGGCAAGGACTGCCGCTGTGGGGAGGAAGATGAGTGTAAGTGCCTGGCGTGGGGTCACTGGGCTTGCTGGGGCAGATCTCTAGGCCAGATGAGGACCCAGCAGGGGTTCAAGAGACTACCCCAACCTGGCCTTTCCTCTCCTAGATTTTGATTGGGTCTGGGATGACTTGAATAAGTCCTCAGCCACCCTGCTGAGCTGTGACAACCGGAAGGTCAACTTCCATGTGGAGTACAGCTGCGGCACAGCAGCCATCCGAGGCACCAAGGAACTAGGGGAGGGGCAGCACTTCTGGGAGATCAAGATGACCTCACCTGTCTATGGCACTGATATGGTAAGTGGCAGGCAGGGCTGTGGGGAGGAGCACTGCTGGTGCCCTGGCCCCGGCCCCCCTCTGCCTGGCCTGTTGTCTCCAGATGGTGGGCATTGGGACGTCGGATGTGGACCTGGACAAGTACCACCACACATTCTGCAGCCTGCTCGGCAGGGATGAGGACAGCTGGGGCCTCTCCTACACGGGTATGTGGAGCCCCTTAGGGCAGGCATGCTGGGAGGGGCCCCCAGACATCAGGCTAACCCCTCCCCTCCTGCTGCCCCCTAGGGCTCCTCCACCACAAAGGTGACAAGACAAGCTTCTCCTCGCGGTTCGGCCAGGGCTCCATCATTGGCGTGCACCTGGACACCTGGCATGGGACATTGACCTTCTTTAAGAACAGGAAGTGCATAGGTGAGGGTGTCCAGGATCCCAGGGGAGACTGAGGCCTGTGGGGTGTGGCTGCTACTGAGGTCCTGTAGGAGGCAGAGACGGGCCCAGGCTGAGTGGCCCCAAGGCTTCCCAAAAAGATATCCTTGAAAGAAGCCTGAGGTCCCAGGGTCTCCAGAAGGTGGGGCAGCACGAGGGCCGCCTTAGTCATCTCGGGAGGATGTCCAAAGGATGGCTAAGCCCCCTCCTGGCCCAGGATTCAGGCTGTGACCCCTCTAGGTGTGGCAGCCACGAAGCTGCAGAACAGGAAGTTCTATCCAATGGTGTGCTCCACGGCGGCCAAGAGCAGCATGAAGGTCATCCGCTCCTGTGCCAGCGCCACCTCCCTGCAGTACCTGTGTTGCCACCGCCTGCGCCAGCTGCGACCCAACTCTGGGGACACACTTGAGGGCCTGCCCCTGCCACCTGGCCTCAAGCAGGTGCTACAAAACAAGCTGGGCTGGGTCCTGAGCATGAGCTGTGGCCACCACAAGGCCCCTATGCCCTCACCCAAGGCCACTGTCAGTCCCAACAGCCCAGAGACCCGGCGCTGCCAGAGAAAACGCTGCCGAAGGACCTAACTTATTTTCCAATGAAAACTGCCTTCTGAGGCTAGGACAGCATTTTCTCCATCCTTTCCCTCAGGCCATGCTCCAGAGTAACAGGAGAGGGAGGAGTTGGGCCAAGCAAGGTCTGTCTGAACTGTCCCCCTGCCGTCAGAGGCTAGTCAGGCCTTGCCACAGGTTCAGATCCTGAGATCAGAACAATCCATCCGTTTCCTGTGTGGGGTATGGCAGTGGCTGCTTCTCTCCTTGGAATCTCTTGGGAGTGGCCACCCCAGCTCTTCTGGACCGAGTCTGCTGGCCTGGAGGCTGTGGTCTGTGGCCTCATCAGATGTCACCTTTCCTGTAGCTGCCAGCCTCCGGGGACCTTGGGTTTGTCCTCACTTGCTTTGCATGTTGTCAGTTGTTCCTCCTGTCTGAGACTGAAAGATCGTAATAAACTCTGAGTTTATACCTAACACCTCCATAGTGGTAGCATTAAAGGAGACCACATCAGGACCTTTTCTCCCATGGTTCTGGGTGTGTTGCAACACCCTTGGGGAAGAGGCAGCCTGGCTCTTTTCTCCCTTCTCTCCGAAGGTGCCACCCCCAAGCCTCCAGGTGACTGGTGCATGTCCCCCAGCAGGGACTTCGGTGCCACTCAACCCTTCCTGCTGTCCCAGTTGGCCCCAGGCCTGCAGCCAGTGTGTGCAGGGCCCTGCCCCATCCTCCAGCCCCACATGGAGTTTCCTCTTCTGCTCATTGCTACCCAAAGCCTTTCCTCTACCCGTGGCCCCCCCCCCCCCCCCGGGTTCAGACCTGGCTGAGCCCCTCCCCAGGCTGAGGGACAGTTGTGCTGGGTGACTGCTCTCCTCCCCCCACCCCTTCGGTTTCTGGTCTCCCCCTTGTCGCGGTGCCTTCTGTTCAGTTTGTCGATGGGAGAAGACCCTGCGTGTCAGGAGCTCAGATCCAGCAGGAGGTCAGGGTTGGTGGAGGTCAGGAAGAGGCAGATGCGCCGGGAAAGGTCAGGCCCCACCCTTCGGGGCCGAGCGCCTTCTTCCACCTTCACGGGGAGATCAGCCAGGAGGGCCAGGCGCTCTTGGTCAGTGCCGCAGGCCGAGTACGCCTAGGGCAGGCACAGGGATGAGCAGGGCAGGCCTCGGGGACCTGGCCTCCATGTCTGGGAGTCTAGGAGGGGGCTCACCTGCTGCAGAAGGCGGGGGGAAGGGAAGGCAGTGACAACAGCATCAGCCACAGCCGGGCTGACTCGGTTGAACTGCCTAATCTGTCGCCACCAGGCCCCCCGAAGCCCTGTGCCATCTCTTGTCACGCGCTCGCCTGCCACCCAGCGCCCAGCTGTGCAGAAGGAAAAGGTCCCGGACTCTTGGAACTGCCTGATGGGGAGAGTACAGGAAGGTTTCTAGAGGCTTCATCTCTCCTGACCACCCAGTCCCCCAGCTCAGCCCTCTGGCCTTAAGAGGCTCGGGAAGTACCACCCCTCCAGGTGTTCCTGTTAACACTCCCAGTAGCAGCCACCAGCTGAAGTGGGGGTCACGCACTTGAAGGGGCGCTGGGCGAGGGCCTTGGTGAAGGCGCACACGTGCTGACTCAGCTCCTGCCAGGAGGCCACCAGCAACACATCCAGGTTTGCCCAGAGCTGCAGGAGCACCAGGGCCTGAGGAGGACACAAGCCCATGAGGACGGGTCAGGGGAAGACACCTGAGACAAGCCTCACATGCCACCCTGGGACCAACACCCAGGTGCTGGGCCTCAGAGACCAGCCTGTCAGGGCCAAGGCCAACCACCTCTCCCAACCTGCCCTGTCCTCACCTCCTCCACTTCAGGCCAGCCGACCGCCACCTGGGCACGGGCTACCCCTGGACACTCTGGCTGCTGCATCTCCTGGGCCTGGGGCTGGTGAGACCTGAACAGAGGTGACTGTCCCTCCAGCTCCCCATATCCCATTGGTCCCACCCTCCTTGAGTTCTGCTTCCTCCATAGCCCACCCAAGGGAGGGGTTTAGCAGCCCCAGAGCTACCTTGATCCTTTCCCTGAACTCCCCCACCCAGCCAGGCCTGCTAAGGGTGTGAGGGTGACTGGTACCACAGGTAGGCATCCAGCCCGATGACAGCCAGGTGAAGGCAGGTGGGGCTCTCAGGAGAGATCCAGGGCACTGAACAGGCTGGGCCACAGATCTGCAAGCCAAGAAGGTTTACCACCCCTGGTCCTTGGGGCTGTGGTAGGCGGGGCTCACCAGACCACTGCCAGTTTGCAGAAAGAAGGAGAGCAAGAACAACCCCGTGGTGCTAGGCGGAGACTGGAGCACACTTCCTCTGCCCTGCCAGCTCTTTAGAAAACCAGCTGTGTGCCTCTCATGAGGTCAAGGGGACCTACGAAAGCCCCCAGGCATGTCCCAGATAAAAGTCCCCATTCCCACTCTTGGTCCACTCTGCATCCCAGCCTGGCATTTGCCTGGCAGTAGGTACTTGATAAATGCTGAACCTCAGGCAGAGGGTCTAACCTAACGACCCTCTGGCACAAACATCAGCTGAGCAGTCCCTATTGCTCCTTCAGCCAGGTGGGGTCTGGGCTGTTGGATCTCATAGCTGGACTGCACAGCCAACTCGCAGCCCAAGTCCCCAGGCCCCCTCTTACCAGTTCCCCATTTCTGGCTTCTGACTCTCCAGAGGGCCCTCATCCTTCTGCCCTCTAGAAGAAGCTGTGGCTCCTGTCTGCTCCCAGGCCAAGAGCCCAGCTGGCTTCCCTCATCTCATTCACATCTAGGCTGCTGAACAGAGGAGCCCCAGCCCACTGCATGCCCTCTCCAGCCCTTCTGTCCTTGATCAGGACTGGCAGAACAGCACACCCAGGCTGGGAACCCAGCCCCCCTCCAAGCACCTGGGTCAGCTGGAAGACACCCTGCAGAAACTCCTCAGGCTCCAGCAGCAGCAGAAGTTCCTGCTCACCCGCAGCCCACACTTCAGGAGGCACCTGCAGGGATATTCAGGGGTACTGCTGCTCGTCCTCAGCCTCAAGTGTCCCAGGGCCTTGGCACGGGCAGCACAGTACCTTGAGGCTCATGGCCACAGGCAAGCGCCCATGCCCACAAAGATCTACAGAAGCCAATGTGATCTCCTACCACGGCCAAGACCAGCCCTGGTCCATAGGGCCGGCAGGAGCATGACCACAGCATCAATGGGGAACATTCCTCAGCACCAGATGAGTTCAGACCCTGGACTCAGGCCTGCAACTGACCATTGTAGTGGCTCGGGCATCACCCACTCAGCATTCCCCTTTCTTAGCTTATGTGCATGATTACAGCAACTACCTCAGGAAATCACAGAGGTAAAACACCCAACCCAGGGCCGCGCTACGTAAACCCTGGAAATGAGGCTGCCGGGGCACTCACACTGCAGGGGCAAGGTTCTGGCTTCACTCTGCTCCACCTAAGGCTCCGGGCGGGGCGCTGGGGTTCGATGTGGTACTCACAGCCCAGGGAGCCCAAGGCCTCCATCAGGATGTCAGCACCAGCATCTTCCAGGATGGCTAGGGTGAGCGGAAGAGACAGCTGTCATTCCTTTCCCTCCACGTGAGGATGCTACTCACAGCAGACCCCCAGCCTGGGCGGCGTATTAAAAACACACTGATTCTGCCGGCTCTTGGAGCCAGCTCCAAGAGCGCAATTGGGTCCAGTTCCCAGAATCTTTTAATCAAGCTCCCCAGTTGGAAAGCCGGCGCCAATTCTTGGCCAAGAGGCGGCCTTAACAGATGCCCCTCTCACCCCGCAGTGGGCCGGGGATAACCTCCCAGTGATTAAGAGGAGCTTCCAAAACCCAAGTTCCAGCCGAAGTGCTGCTTCTCCCAGGACACCTGCCCTCGCCCTCGGGCGCACCTGGGTCCACGAGCACCGCCAGGCGCCGCAGTGCCTGCTTGGGCCGCAGCAGCCGCAGCGCCTCGGCCGCCGCTCTGCGCTTCTCCGCCGGGTCCCGGGCCCTCACGGCGGCCTCTGAGTCGGCTTCCGCGCCGACAGGCCCCTCAGTGTCCGAGTCCGAGATCTCCCAGGTCGTGGGCCGCCGCTGTCCCCGGCCCCGACACGAGCGCCTGACCCTCCCGGACCCAACCTTCGCCATAGCCCGCCCGGCCTCTCCGCTTCCGGTCGCGCCCGGACGCCTTTGTAGAGAACACCAGCCGCTTCCGGCGGCGGGCGGGTTTAGCGAAGCGTGGCCGGGCTGCTGCTTACAACCAAAGCGGGAGGCACGGGCAGGCCATGGCGCGCAAGAAGGTGCGGCCGCGGCTGATCGCCGAGCTGGCCCGCCGTGTGCGGGCCATACGCGAGCGACGGGAGCGGCCGCGCGACTCACAGCTCTATGCCCTGGACTACGAGACGCTGACGCGGCCTTACTCGGGCCGCCGGCTGCCCATGCGGGCCTGGGCGGACGTGCGCCGCGAAAGCCGCCTCTTGCAGTTGCTCAGCCGCCTCCCGTTCTTCGGCCTGGGCCGCCTAGTCACGCGCAAGTCCTGGCTGTGGCAGCACGACGAACCGTGCTACTGGCGCCTCACGCGTGTCCGGCCGGACTACACGGCGCAGGTGCGTGTGCCCGTCCTCACCTTCCCGCTCCCCCGAGCGTCGCAGGGCAGCACTGTTTCCCTTACGCGCGGCGTTGTGGGATGGGGTCTCCTGCGTGCTGCTCTCTGGGGACAAGAAAGCTTTGTGAGCTGACCCCCTCCCTGTTTGCTTTGCAGAACTTGGACCATGGTAAGGCCTGGGGCATCCTGACCTTCAAAGGTAAGGAGTCGGAGACCGGCTAGGGTGGCTGCTGGCAACAGACCGTTCCGCAAGTGTGTGCAGCAAACCCCGCCCTTCTTTCCCCAGGAAAGACGGAGAGTGAGGCCCGGGAGATCGAACACCCCATGCACCACGACTGGCGGCTGGTGCCCAAGCACGAGGAGGAGGCCTTCACCGCTTTCACGCCGACGCCAGAGGACACTCTGCGCTCCGTGCCCTACCCGCCGCTGCTTCGGGCCATGATTCTGGCAGAGCGACAGAAAAATGGGGACACCAGCACCGAGGAGCCCATGCTGAATCTGGAGAGAGTCCCTATTGAACCCTGGGACTACCCTGAGAAACAAGAGGCCAAGAAAAGGGCCAAAGGCACTCCTGTCTGAAGTGCCAGAACCAGCCGTTCGTCTAAAGGGTGTAAGGCAGTGGGCACCGTTGTGGTGAATTAAAGTGTCAGTGTTACTCCTGAGTCAGCTCCCTGGGACCTCCGTGACTTTTCTGAGACTGCACGGAACAGAGTGGCGCCAGACCCCGCACCTGTGTCTTTCTCTGTGCCTGTTCTCCAAACCCAACCCTGACTGAGGGACTGTGGTTTCTTCGAGTGTTGGGAGAAAAAGACTGACACCGTGGTTTAAGTGTCAGGTGGATGGTGGTGGTTTCTTCTGGTTTGGAGTGGTGGGTGGGGGCCACGCAGGAGGCAGCTGCTGGGGGAAAGCTGAAAGCAGCGGGGCTTCCGGTGTGGAGCCCAGCGCTGGCACCTGTCATTTCCAGGTGGCATCCCTCTCCCCTTATGCGTTGCTTCAGCCAGGACCGAAGCTTGAGAGCCAATAAAGGCAAATAAAGCAGCCGGGTTGTGGTTTCTTCGAGTTTGGGTTGGGTTGTCTGCAGGAGTGTGGGGAGAAAAAGATTGACACTGTGTACCTAGTCTGGTGGGTGGGAAGGCGGGAGCGGATTGCGGTTGGTACAGACGTAGCTGTCCCAGGGTCCCCTGTTGGGCGTGGACCTCAGGCCCAGCTTCACTGCTTCGCCGCTCCAGGAGGCCGGCACCAGGCGGGGTCGGGCCGCGGCCCCTTTAAGCGCTGGCCCCACCCCCAACCCGGGTCGGCGCTTCACTCCAGCTGCCGGCGCCATCATGATCTGCTTGGTGTTGACCATCTTCGCCAACTTATTCCCGGCGGGTAAGCAGCGGCCGGGCAGGGGGCCAGGCCGGGTGGGGACGGGCTGCGGCCGGGCTGACGCGCGCCGCCGCCTCGCGGTCCCGCAGCCCGCGCCGGTGTCCATGAGCGCACCTTCCTGGCCGTGAAGCCCGACGGCGTGCAGCGGCGGCTCGTGGGCGAGATCGTGCAGCGCTTCGAGAGGAAGGGCTTCCAGCTGGTGGCTCTGAAGCTGGTGCAGGTGGGGCGGGGCGCGGGACGGGACGCAGGAGCGGGGGGAGCGGGGAGACGGCGGCCCTCAGAGCAGCGGCCCCATCCCCTCCGTCTCCAGGCCTCGGAGGAGCTGCTGCGCGAGCACTACGCGGAGCTTCGAGAGCGCCCCTTCTTCGGCCGCCTGGTCAAGTACATGGGCTCGGGGCCCGTGGTGGCCATGGTGAGTGCCGGGCCGGGAGGCGCGCTGACCCCGCGCTGACCTGCGCTCTGACCCGGTGCCACCGACCCTGTCCGTAGGTGTGGCAGGGGCTGGACGTTGTGCGCATCTCACGGGCGCTAATTGGGGCCACAGATCCAGCAGATGCCCCACCCGGCACCGTCCGAGGAGATTTCTGCATCGAGGTTGGCAAGTAAGGCCGGCCCTGGCCCCCGGGACATTGCTATCCCCTTCCGACTACCCCAGCAGGGCTTCGTGCGGCCCCTGCCCACACTTGCGCCTTTCCCGCGCAGGAATGTGATTCATGGCAGCGACTCTGTGGAGAGTGCTCGCCGAGAGATCGCGCTCTGGTTCAGCCCCAACGAGCTGCTCTGCTGGGAGGACAGCACCGAGCATTGGCTGTATGAGTGACCGCAGGGGACCCGAGGCTGAGCCCCCAGGGCCTGAGGACAGGCGTGCTGCAATCGGTGTGGGTGACTTAGCACCCCCCAGGCCCGAGGTGGTGCTCAGAACACCCTTCTGTGGCCGTGTTGACAGCACCCCTTCGGACCTCCAAGAGGACAGGTGGGTCTGCCCAAACACTGGCGCGCACTGTTCAGAGCGGTGGCCCCGGCGCTCAGCTTGGTCCAGCATCTCTTTTTATAATAAACTAAAGAAAACCCTCGTGCTCACGTTGGTTTGGGTTCAGGGACACAGAGGTACCAGGATAAGACGTTTATTACACACACAGCAGATACATGGGGTTGCTTGCAGGGCTAAAGCCTGAGAATATCACCCAGCCCCTTCCCCCAGCTGCATCCACCCAGATAACCCCGTCATTCATGGCCCTGTGGGAACAGACAAGGGACTTGACATACATCACAGTGGAGAGTGGCAGGGTGGTGGGGAGAAGCCTACAGCTGCATGTGACTGCAGTGGTGTCTGGCTGGGCTATGGCATGGCTGCCCAAGATCTGTGCTTCTCTGGTGGGAGGTGCGTGGGCAGCAGGGCCTGGGGCTGCCCTGATCAGTGTTTTTCGGAGCAGGAGTAAGGCCTGGGCCTGGGCAGGTGGGGAAGCAGCAGTCCAGGGCGGTGCCCTTCAAAGCAGGTGGGTGCATGCTCCTAGAGCCAGGGAGGGGGCCCTGTCCTTAGCCCTTAGGGTCTCTGCTGTCAGCCTATCAGTTGCCCTTAAGGGAGAAGGCTATACCACCAGCCCGAGGCACTTAGTAACGTGTCTTGGGAGTTGGGCTCCTTTAAGACTGCTTGGGAGGCAGGCCCTGGAGCACACCTTCTTCCATCACCCTGAGGCTGAGCCTGTATCCTAGTCCCGCCCCCCTCCCCCCCCCCCCCCCCCCTTCCTGAGGCTTGGGTCTGCCCTGGCAGCCTGAGAAATTCCACCCTGGGGCCTTCCAGGGGTAGGACTGCAGGGCCTGCTTCTACAAGGTGGGTCTTCTGCCCAGGAAAGAAATGGACACATGGGCTGATGAGGGCTGGCAAGAGCCTGCCACACAGGGTAATCGGGGAACATGAGCACGATGAGGGCATCTGTCTTCTCAAACAGCTGCCCCAGGGAGCCTGCATACATGCTTTCATGCCATTTCCTGGGGTGGCAGGGACAGGGCATGGGGGAACCCAGGGAAGGCTAGTGGCTGGGCCGGCTCCCTTAAGGTCAGACCACCCCCCCCCCCCCAAGGACAGCAGGCAAAGGCAAGTGGGCCTCGGCAGTGAGGACCCTGCTACCTCCCCTGGTGAGATGGGGAGCCCGTGGTGCAGGTGGGAGCTCCCTGGGGGCTGTTCACTCCGGAATTCTGCCTTGTTCTGGCCCTCCAGTGCCCTGGGTCTGGGTTCTGGACGAGGGGCTGGCCAGGAGCTGCTTGGAAAAGGGTGTCCCCAAAGGCTCTGTCCCTCCCACCTCCCAGCCAGATCCGCTTTGCTGCTTGCTGCCCCTGTCAGCTCCCAGGCCGGACCTAAGGTGAAAGCTGCAGGTTGAGAGGTTAGAGGGGCTGGTGGGCTGCCCCACGGGGCAGGGTGGGGCATATGTACATGACGGTGCCAGGTAGGGGCAATAGAGGCCATGCCTCACTCAGGGGAGTAGGACACCTGCCACACGATGATGTGGCTGCGCTCAGCCTTGGACAGCATGGGCTTCACCTGGCTCACGTCCCCTGCACTCTCCTCCGTCTCATCATCCTCCCCATCGCCTGGGGAGAGAGCAGATGGCTGTGAGGGGCAGCCCCTGCCGAGGAGTCCCTGGGGCCTGAAGGCAGCACCCACTCACCAATGCGGAAGTCAATGTAGCCCTCCCCACCGCTCAGCACCAGCACATTCTTCAGCTTCTGGCCCTCGGCATCTGAGGCAGGGGCGGTAGGCCCGGGGCTCTCAGACGGACTGTCCAGTACACTGCCATTGAGCGTGGCCAACACGTTCCCTGTCATGGGGTACAGGGACCTTAGGAGGACAGCCAGAGCCAACAGGCAGGCTCCTGCAGGGAGGCCACAGGTGCCAGCCTGCAGGGAGGGGCCCAGCCACTCACCTGGCACTGAGACAAAGAACTTGACAGCGTCCCGGTGCCCATGGAAGCAGAGCTGAGCCTGCGCCATGGAGCAGTAGGGGATGAAGCTGCTAGCCGATTTGTCGGCGCTGTCGTCGCCGTACACGTGGATGACGCCTCCTGGGCGGGCCCCCTCCCCAGATGTGGGGGACGTCTTGTTGGCTGGTGATAGAGAGGGGCCCGGAGGGGCTGAGCCCATCGACTGGGAAGTTTCCAAGCAGGTGAGGGCAAAGGGGAGGAGCACGCTGTGGGGCCCGCAGGGCATCTTGGGTGGGGGCTTCTTTCTCAGAGCAGGAGGCAGGCGTGGACTTACCTCGGAGCCCCAGGAGCTGGCCTCGGTGCAGAACCACAGCTGGGGGAGGTGAGGGGCAAAGCATGGAGGGGAGAGGAGAGAAGCAGTCACAGGAGGGGCAGGATAGGACGGCTGTGGCCAGCAGCGCAGCCATGTCCTCCTGAGTGGCCTGGCAGAGCACCCCCACCCCGGGACCCTACCACATGCCCTTTGGCGGCTGCCATCACCATCCCTGCAGGTGTTTGGGGTCACTCACTCTCGGTCAGTGGGATGGAGATGACGACTCCATTGCCGGTGCCCACCCAGAGACGGTTGCCCGCAATAAGCAGGGCCGTGATGCGCACGAAAGAGAAGCCCAGCTTGCCGGTGCCTGGGGGGTAGGGGGAGAGAAGGCGGGGTCAGTGCTGCCTCGGGGCCCGCCCTGCCCTGCTGGGCCAGTCCAACAGCCTCACCCAGCATCTTGCTGACGTAGGGCTCGATGTCCACGTCCTGCAGGTGCTGGTGGGTGTGGGCGTGGTACAGCCGCAGTGTGGAGTCCAAGCGGATGGACACCCACACCCCGTCGCCGATCCATGCCAGTTGCCGCACTTGGCTCTCCCGCCGCGGGTGGGCATCAAACGACTTCTGCAGGTCACAGCAGCCCGTCAATGGGGGCAGGGGAAGGGGAGCTGAGCCTGCCACAGCTAGGCTTCACCCTGATGTCTACCCGGCTCACTGTAACCTTGGCTCTACGGCCTGATTTGCTCCATGGGTCTAGGCTCCTAGGAGGCCCAGCCAACCGCCCCACACCCTGAGCTGAGGGTAGGTGTGTGGATTCCACACAGGTGTCAACTTGACTTGTTTCAGAATGAAGCAGCAGGTGAGCTCCAGACAGACTGGCATTCACAGTCCAGCCACCCTCTACCTGCCTGTGACCTTGGACAAATGAGTCACTTCCCTGAATGCAGTTCCTCTGACCCCATGGAGCCCCCAACATCTACCAGGCGTGTCAGGAGCAATGCTGACAGCAAGAGCCCCTTTCCCTCCCTAAAGCCCCTGCCACCAGCACTTGCCTCTATCTGCATCGTCTTGGGCTGAATGACGTGCACCTTGTTCTTGTAGCCGCACCAGACGCGGTCGTACACGACGGCCATGCAGCGGATGGAGTGGTGTGGGTGGCCCAGGTCCATCAGATGATAGTTGCTCAGGTCCCACTGGCCATCTGCAGAGCCCACCACACCTGCTCAGGCCTGGCCAGGTTCCACATCTGCTCACAGTGAGTGTGGCTCACACCCGCCAGGACCATCAGATGCCGCCCACCTGCCCTGCTGCCAGGCCTCACCTTCACCGCGGTGGAAGATGGCCAGGGTCCCATCTGCCAGGGCCACCAGCACTCGTCCTTTCACGTGCCTGGAATGGGAAGGTGGTGAGCCAGGCTCAGGCTGGGCCGCCCGAGGCCCCCTCCTGATGCTCTCGGCTAAGAATCACGTACACCAAGCTCAGCACGGAGTCCTTCAGCTTGATGGAGTGCAGGCACTTCTTCCAGTTGGATACGGCCGAGTGCACGTACAGCCTGCAGGAGAAGGCTGAGGTAGGCAGGGGCTTGCCCAGGGGGCCCTGCCCCACTCCTGCCCCCAGAGCCCCACGTACCAGCCATTCTGCGCTCCCAGCCACATGGTGGGCGAGGCACTGCTGCTGGCGCCCTTGGGGTCTCCACTGGGCTCTGGCTCGGGCTGCACATCACTCGGGTTCGCCTCTGGCCCGTTTTCACTGCAGGAAGGATGATGGCTCTAGGATACCCCATGGAGGCCGATCCCTGCCCACCTGTCAGCCTTCCCTCCCCTCTGTCTCTGCCCCTCTCAGAGGCCCACCTGCCAGGCTGGGCACTGGGGGGTGGGGCAGGGGCCGGGTCGGTGAAGACGTGTTCCGTGAGGGGCCCGGGCCGCACTGCAGCTGCCTCTGCCTCACTGGGCCCAGAGTCAGGGACTTCTGTGGCCTCTGTGGCCTCTTCCGTGGACTGTGAAGGGTTGACCTTCCCATTGGCGACAGTAGCCACCTCCCCTGTGGAAGGGAGAGGTAAGCTTGGCTGGGCAGGGAGAGGAACAAGGGGGCAGAGAGAAGGCTGCTCTGGGGCTCAGGCCCAGGACTCACCCTGGCCCTTGTCCAGCACTGGGGTGTCCCCTCGGGAGGAGCAGTTGCTTCGTGGAACATTGCAGCGTGTGGCGCAGCCCACTAGGGTGATGCCGGCCAGCACACCGTCTGCACCAGAGTCCTCAGGGTTCACGTCGCTGTCCAGGAAGATCTCCCCTGGAGGGTAGTCACTGTCGCTGGCCGCTGCAAGACCACACCCAGAGCTCATGTCCCAGTGGGGTGTGAGGGAGAAAATGGAGGTCATCTGCTGATGCCATCCCATCTACTTCTAATCAGTGAGCACCACATCGTGTCTTCTCCTGTGTCCTTAAGACTGAGCAGGATGAGACCACCAGCGTGGCCCTCCTCGGATACTCCCCCTACCAGCTCCCATGTCCACGGGGTGTCACAGAGGCAAGTGCTTCCCTGCAAGTCTCCTTACTTAACATCCTCCTTGTCCTCTGAGCAGCACAAACCCCTCCCTCCCGAGTACTGACTGGCACTCACCGGGGATGCTGGAGATGCACAGGACATGGGCATTGCAGACGGTGAACTGGTCCACCACGGTGCCCGGCTGGTTGGCATCTATGATCACCACCTTGCTAGTGGTCAGGGTGCTGGTGAGGATCCACACCCGGCTTGAGGTGGCGTCTGTCTCATGGAGCTCCTTTGCCTGTCAGAGTACAGGCGACCAGGATGGTGGCCAAGGGTGGGTGACTCCAGCAGCCACATGGGGTCATGGGGCCTCCTGGAATCTTTAGGATCTAGCCCTGACCATGGCCTTAGGGGATACGGCTGTCCTATCCCTTAGCCAGGAGGGTGAACACTCAGAACTGCATTCATATCTAGACTGCAGGCACATGTGGTCTCATTCCACAGAAGACCGTGAGCTCCGAGCCATTAAGTCACTGCCTCCCAAATCATTCCAGAACATAAAAGGAAGCCATGGACCCCAAGTGTGAAGGATTTTCTGCCACCCTCTTTGCTTAGCCTCTTCCACCGCTCCTCTGCAGACGGTGACATTTGTTTCTTGCAAGGAGAAGGCCCTGGGGGAACCTGACCCCTTCAGCCCTACTGCCTGCTGAGTCTTGAGCCCTCTGATCTTCCCCACCCACCACAGCTCCTGGCTCCTAGGTGCTGGGTGGCAGCTTAGCCCTGGGCCTGCCCTAGGGAGGGGAAGGGAACCTCAGCTAAGTCCAGTCGTGGGCACTGTCCCTGGCTCTCCTGTTTATGTCTCTCCCACCAGATCCTGGCGCTGGGCACAGCCTGAGCATGCAGGTGACAGCAGACAGTACAAGCAGAGGCAGCCCTTCCCCTCCTGCCACTCTGACCTTTTTCTTCTCTGGCGATGTGTGGTTGCTCTTGGTTTCTCCTTCCACTTCCCGGTTGCAGGTCAGAGGGTCAAAGCCTGGCTCCAGCTTGACTCCATTCCCAGTGTGGTCCTCACTGGGTTTCCAGCCGCTCAGGTTGACCCCCGCAGCACACCACAGCTGAGAGAACAGGGGCGTCAGGCTGCTGCAGACACGGACAGGGCCTTCCCCAGCTTCCCACCTGCTGGGATTCAGCTTCTGGGTGGGAACATCTCCCTGCTCCCATCAGAGCAGGGCTCACCTTCATGGTTGGATCCTTCTCTACCAGAGGGCGGCAGTACACCGGAACAGGCACGTTCTTCATCCGTGTGTCCTCCTGGCCCCCATTAGGACTCAGCTGCAATCACAGGCAGAGAGGCGCCGTGGGTGCGAGGCCTGGGGCAGCTCAGGTGCGTCCGCAGTTCGGCTACCCCAGATCCCTCCAGAATCAGGGCTGAGGCTGTGGACCTGCCCGGTGCCTCCACCCGCCCTGTGCGTGCGCACTGTGCCCCGCAGCACCTGTTTGTACTTGGCCGGCAGGCTCCAGCCGCAGGCCTGCAGCCGCCCGTCATCATTGCGCACGTGCTCGCGCACCTGGCGGTACTGCTCACGCTTCTGCTCCCGCCTGGCAGAGGAGGTGCAGTCGCTGGGCGAGAGGAACGATGGGGTACGTCTCAGGCTTTGGTGACCCACAGTCCCTCAGGCCTGACCTCAGGGAGCACTCCCTCCAGAACCTGTCCTGTCTTTTCCCAGCCACCCAGACCGGCTCTGCTGCTCCAGCTGGGCGCCCATCGAAGGAGAGGATGGCTCTCACAGCACTGGGCGTGGAGACCAGACCCAGCACCTGCCATCGTTCAGGTTCCCGTTCCGCTGTCCCTGTCGCTAAGGGCCCACTGGCAGGGACCTACAGCGCAGCCTCCCATCCCCCTGGGCCTTCCAGGGAAACGTCCACAGCTCTGACACCGGCACAGAATTCCCCATTTCTGCCTGGAGCCCTGGATTTCTTGGTTTCTAAACAAGGGAAAAACCAAGTTACAAAGAGGAACTTATTCCCCAGGAAGACCCAACCCTGCGGGAAATTTCCTGTCGCTCTAAGAATCCCTGGAGCACAGGCGTGCAGGACCAGTATGCTGCAGTGAGACCGCCAAGAGGGGTGCAGCCGGCTGGGACTAGCAACAGGGACTGTGGGGGAGCGCAAAGGGACAGCCATGCTCCCACTAGGGGTGGCGGGGCGCACGGTGTGTTCATGAAGACATCATGACGTCTGATGCCTCGGCCAGTGTCCTTCCCCCCATGGACTCCATCCCCTAGCACAGTCCCAGAGCATCCAGGTGAGGCAGGTCCTGCTCAGTACGTCCGGGCCACACGGCCTCCCCTGGTGCCATGTGGGAGGTGCAGGGGAGGGGTGGGACACTCACTCATCTGGGAAGAACTCCAGGGGCCGGTTGCCTGCTGAGATCTGGCACAGGGCGTGGCTGCGGCGCTGACTGAAGCCTGCCGTGGTGGGTGACTTGTAATGAATGTTCACTGAGGGGTAGGACCGCTTGGCTGGAGGGGGGCTGGACGAGGAGCTGAAGAGGCGGCTGAAGCTGCCAGCAGAGGCGTGGGAAGTGAGCGGTGGGCCTGGGGTAGGCCGCCCCGCCCCCTCCCCAGCTCAGCGCCCCAACTCACAACTGCCAGATGGTGGACTTCTTCTTCTCCTGGACAGATGGGTGCTCTCGGGATGCTCTACAAGGAAGGGCAGGGAAGGGGCCCAGCTAAGCCACTGCCCAATCTGTCACCCCTTACCCTGCCCAACCATGCGCACTGCCCACCCAATGCCCACCCACGCCCATGGCCAGGCCTGGCCCCACCCAATCTGACCAGACCCCACTCTTCCTGGGTTCCCTCTTGCCTCCCTTGCAGAAGACCCTCATCCTGGACACACTGGGAATGGAGCAACAGAGCAGAGGGCGTCCTGGGCAGGGCACTCAGAACTTCCCAGAGGGGCCTAGCACACCAGCCCCAACATGTCCCAGCCCAGCTCTAGCCCAGTGGGCATCTCCCTACCACCCCAGGCCAGGGCTGCAGGGGAGGCTCAGCTCTCCTGGCCCTCATAGGCCCCCACCTGGGAGCCCCTCACACTTTCTAGAGGAGAGGGAGGTGGGGGAGTGGGTAGAGGTCAGCTTCCAAGTCAGGACCTCGTAGAGGGACCCTGCGGGCAGCCTTGGAGCCACCTGATCATCTCGGTCCACCGCACAGCCTCCTGCAGCTCCATCAGCCGCTCCTTGTACTGGTTGCGCTCCATCAGCACACGGGCCATCTCCACCCGCGTGAAGCGGCGGCGCTGCGCCATGGGAATCTTGTCCTGCAGGGAAAGGGCGCTGCTATTCAGCCAGTGAAGGACCAACTGGCAGGTCAGCCCAGTGCCCTCCAAGGCCAGGTCACACCGAGATTCCTCGTGGGCTGGCCTCCGGGTGTGGGCAGGGGGACAGGAGACATGGAAGTCTACCCACCAACAGGGCCACCTCCTTTCCAGGCCACAGGATACACTGAGGGCACACAGTGACTCTGCCTATGAGCCCTGGGCACCATGGCAATCCAGTCAACACTAATGGGGGGACTGGCCCAAGGTGAAGCGCAGGAAGAGGTGCTAGGGAGGTGAGCAGGGCCCGGGGCCACCACATCCAAGCTGAACACTGGAAGGTTTGGTTTTTTTGAATGTTATTTTATTTTTAAAATATGTTTTTATTGATTTTAGACAGAGAGGAAGGGAGATGGAAAGAGAGATGGAAACATCAATGAGAGAGAATAATAGATCGGCTGCCTCCTGCACGCTCCCCACTGGGGAATCGAGCCTGCAACCCAGGCATGTGCCTCCTGGTTCATGGGTCAACACTCAACCACTGAGCCATGCCGGCCAGGCCACACACTGGAAGTTTTGGTGGATCTGTGAGGGGTCTGCTGTTGGCAAATTCTGTGACAGGACCAAGTCTACTCTGTGAAATTGAGTCCTGGGGAGCTGCAGGCTGGTGCAGGGGCGAGGGGGCCCAGAGGGGAGCTTCCAGGTGAGGGCATGCACCCTCCTCATGTGGCCCCACCACATGCAGCCCAAGCCGCACACAAGCAGGCAGAGGCCCCTCCCAGGCACCTCCATCAGCACGTGGGAGCGGCCTGGGGACGCCACAATTCCCGGCAGCTGTTTCTGTCCTAGAGTGCTTGGAGTGAGGGTGCTTAGGAATGGCTACTGCTTCCTGGGTGCCTGCTGTGAACTGCATCCTGATGGAAGTGTCACATGACCAGGAAAAGAACAGCTAATGAGGGTGAGGTCCAAAATTCGCCCAGGCTGAAGACCCGTGCCTGCCCCCTCCAGGTAGCAGAGGGGCCGACGTTCCTCAGAAGGTTCAGTGCAGCTTGGGGAGGAGGTGGGGACAGATGAGTAGGCAGAGGGCCTCCCAGCCACTGAGCTACACAAACTGTGTGGTCTGGGGACAGTGGTGACTGATGCTATTTCCGCAGCCTGGCTCTACCAGCTGGAGTATGTGGGGCAGTGGCTATGCTGCATAAGCAGGGAGACCCTGCTGGTGACGTATAAAACGCATCCACTAGGTCCTAGCCTCCACTAGGTCCTAGCCGGTTTGGCTCAGTGGTTGGAGCGTCTGCCCTTGGACTGAAGAGTCCCAGGTTTGATTCCGGTGAAAGGCAAGTACCTCGGTTGCAGGCTTGATCCCCGGCCCTGGTCGGGGCACATTCAGAAGACAACTAATCAATGTTCCTCTCTCTGTTTCTCCCCCTCCCTTCCACTCTCTGAAAATCAATGGGGAAAAAATACCCTTGGGTAAGGGTTAACAAAACGCATGCACTAGGATGGGAAGCTAAGGGGTCCTGTTCTGACTTTATGACATCCCGGGGTGGGGGAGGATGCTGCTGCGTGTGGTCATCACACAGGTGGGGTGAGGGTGAGGGTGAGGGGGGCCCAGAGGCCCAGAAGGAAGAGCGCATCCCTGGTAGCCCGCCCACTGCCACCCCCCTGCCCCACATGTTAATAGTGGAATATACCAATTCTGTACAGAGATAGCTGCTTACATCCTCCCCCTCTTCTTTGGGTTCACGGCGGGCAATGATGGCCTCGGACTTCACTCTGCAAGATGAGAGGGAAGCCAGGAGGGGTGAGGGCCACTGGGCACCAGGCCAGAGACGGCCCCCATCAAGCAGACTTAGGACTCTCCCCTCAGGTCCTAGCCCCTGAGCATTCCTGCCGGTGCCTGAAGCTCACACACCTGCCCTGGCTGCTCCAGCCAAGGCACACGCCCTCCCCTCAGCAATCAGGAACCGATGGACAGACAGACCCAGCTCTCCTTCCTGGCACAGGCAGCACTGGCTGCAGGCAAGCCTGGAGCAGATGCGGCTTCCACTCCCACAAACCTGGCTGCACAGGCGCCGCCGGCCTGAGGCCCCCTTGCACGTCCCCTTCCCCACCACCTCTCTGGGAGAACGGGTGAGGATCTGGCTAAAAGAGAAAGGCCACAGGGAAGTGCAGGCTGCTGGGGAGGAAACCCCAGCGCTCAATGGGGCGGCATGGCTGAACCCTGGCTGTCAAGGAACTGGGAGCCACGGGGGGAGCACAGGGTGTGGAGGGCAGCCAGCTCTCAATCCTCCCCTCCCTCCTCCTGTATGAATGTGATGTGTGAGAGCAGCAGGAAGGCTCAGCTCAGGCCACTCAGGAAAGGGCACCCCAGACAGGAGCACCAACCTCTTGTGGGATTCCAATGGGGAAGGAGATGAGAGGGGTGGGGCTGGCAGACAACCTAGTAGGTGGAGTGGCTGAGAGGCGAGCATGCGAAGTGAGCCACTTTGGGAAGGAATGACCACAGGGTGCAGCTGGCAGAAAGGATGACAGGGGGTGGAATAGAGGCCCAGCAGGGATCTCACTCTGCCCTCCAGGCTCTCAGCCCTTGTCCTGCTGGGACCCGCACCCACAGCCCTGCTCACCTCCTCAGCTCCTCCTCCAGGTCCTTGATCCGGCTCTCCAGCCTTAGTTTGGCTTGCCTGGCCGCTTCCAAGTCCCCCTTCAGCGCCTCCTGCTCCCCAGACAGCTGGTCCACTTTGGCGATGAGGTCATTCTTCACCACGTTCAGGGCGTTTCTTTGAAAAGGCAGAAAGGCCGAAGCCTCAGGTGAACCAGCTTGGACGTTACGTGATGGGGGTCGCAGAGGGGGCCGCCCGCACTTGTGTATCTGAGAAGGCACATCCTGGTCCAGAATGTGGCTCAAGGTGGTCACCACATGCCCCACTAAAGGCAGTGGCCACTCTCCCCAGGAGGGGCGAGCTCAGCCCTGTGGGTCCAGGTCCTCCTTGGGGGCTGCCCTCTGGGCTGGGCTGACATGGCTGCCACAGGGAGGCCTGTGGAGGGCTATCTCAGCACCAGAGGCATCGACAAGAGCGTTCTTACTTGGTTTCTAGAAGCTGTGAGTTCTCCAGCAGCAGATTCCCCACTTCCTTGCCCATTCCTGAAACAAAAGGTGCCGAGGTTTTGTGCCTGGCAAAGCCAGACGCTGACTGATGCCACCACACCTGCCTCAGAGTAACACATCCCCCAGGAAGCAGCCCACCGAGAGGGCTGGTAAGGGCATTAGGACTAGAGGCGTGGCCTGCAGGAAGATGGGCTGCAAAGGGAGGCCAAGTAGACCCTGGGGCAGGCCTCTGCTGGCCTTCAGGCGGGCGCTGCACCCAGAAAGTAGTCAGGGATGAACCTGCTGTGTGCAAGCCCCAAGGGGGCCCCAGATGGTCTCTGAGAGGCACCGAGCAGACTCCATGGCCTTGACGGATGCAGCAGCCCTGGGCTCACATTCTGTGGGGCTGGGTTCCTACAGCTTTCTACCAACATGAAGTACCATCTGGGCCCAGATGGAACCGGCCTGAGCTGACTCAACTGGCTCTGTGCATCCACCCCAGTCTCAGTGCCCCCCCGCTGCCCCGCAATCCCAGAATCACCCCTTTTACCCCACCCTGTGGTTTCCCGGCCCATCATGAAACTGACCCCTTTCAGAGCTGCTCCCCCCCAAGGGAATGGAGGTTGGAGCCATGGTGACAGGCACACAGAAGACAACACAAGATACAGAGAACACCTAGCCGAGGAGATGGGATGGCCCATGGCAGGCGCAGCCCTCCACCACGGCAGGAGCAGGACCGAAGGGACCTGGCCCAAGGCAGTGGGGTCAGCAGGAGGCGAAAGAGGGAGCGCAAGTGAGGACAGCGCTCCCTAGGGCCAGTGCCCAGAGGGGCTGGCCTGGCTGCTCTGTGACCAGGCCCCACAGTGGACCCCAGAGACTAAGCTCTCCGCAGACATGTCACAAAATCCCCCCGAAGTACTGAATCTAATCCTTTGAATCAGCCCCCAAACCCAGGTCTGTTTCTTCTATTTTTACTCCCCTCCGCGATCTAATGCAGTCGTGAGACAAGATACACAGGCACACAGTGTGCTCAGCTTAGGGTTCTGTCTCCATTCACACATCCTCGCCTCACCTGGGGCCTGCCTTCTCCTTGGATGGGACACAGCAGGCACCAGGCAGGCTCACCCCAGACAGGCTCACTGGGGCCAGCCTGCCCTGAGCTTATGGAGGCTGGGTCTGCCCCTCTTCAGCCAGCCCAGGGTCTGCTCTGAAGGGGTGTCAGGGCAGCAGCCCCCACTCCTCATCTCTCCCCTGGAAGTCCCTGCTGACCCCACCTCTGCCTCACCATGCAGAACAAAGCAGACGGCTCATGAAGCATGAGAAGGAGTCGGGTAGACAAAGGAAGCCCGAAATGAGAGAAACACACAGAGATGAGGCCTTGGCCTTACCAAAAAAATCATCGCGCACTATGGGAGCAGTCCCAGTCCCACAGCAGATGGGCAACCAGGGCGGGAGGAAGGATCAGGAGAGAGGAAGGGAGAGAAAACAAGCGCATTAAGCCTGTGTGGACAGCAGGTGGAGGTGTTACAGGGCTGCTTCTCGCTGTGTGGGAGTGAGACACAGGAGCAGGATGGGAAGGAGCCAGCTACTCCTGGGAAGTTTATCTGTGGGCTGCACAGATCACCAGGCCAAGAGCACTTGCCAGGGAGGTGGAAGGTCAAGGCAATGCACTGACAGCTTACACCACAGCCTGGGTGGTGAGGGGCGGGTAAGTCACTTGACGGAAGAAGTCTCTGCAGGAAGGAGACTGTGCCCGGGACCCTCGTGCCTTTGCACACCGCAGAGGCTGCACTTGGGAGGCGGGGGCCTTAAAACCTCCCGCTGCAAAGCAAGGGAGCAGGATCTCAGTCCACCTGCCACCTGGGGAGAGGACCCTGAGCTGCGCTTGGCGGAGGCCTCACCGGATCCCTGGCTCCTGGATGCACCTGACAGAGAGACACCACAGACCTGGGCCTGAGGCCTTGTCCAGGTAACTGCCCTATGCTCCTAATGGCTCTGTAGAACCTTAACAAATGACTGTGGGGGATTCTTGACTTTTGAAAAGACAGGTCAGGGCACAGCTTCTCCCTCAGAGGTCAAGGTCACCATCAGTGGGCTAGGGAGCAAACCAACATAAGCTTCCAAGCGGCTGCAGGCTGCTGAGCAAAAGCACGTGTGCTTAGTGGCCTGGACCAGAGTCAGGCTGCCCGCCAGTGGTGGCTGCAGTGCGACAGCAGCAGCGAGTGTCCCTGGGGCACCACCCCACTCCACCTGGACTCCACTGTGGGGAAGAGGGGACTACAGACAGACAGACAGGAGAGATACACACCTGAGAACTCCCCTGGGGCCATGTCCAGCGAAGCACAAAATGACAGGGAAAGTAAGTGACAAAGGTCAATTGGTGACTGGAACCAACAAAATAAATTCTTATTAAAGAAAAAGCAACAATGATCAGCCATTTCCACATTGAAAAGCATAAAAGAATGCAAGCAGATGTCACCAGGCCTGTGGTGACGAATCCCATTGGGGGCAGAAACCCTGAAGGAAAAGGGAGGCCAGAACAGAACATCTTAGTCCCCAGGGGGCACAGAGCACCTAGAACCCCGGGGGTGGGTGAGGGGAAGGTGTGGGAATCTAAAGCCTGCTCACCCCTCTGGTTCCATTACCCACCCATCAGAAGGGCCAGCCCTCTGCAGACCTGTAGAGATAAGAGCGTGTGTATGTAAATGGCTGTATAAGTGTGCATGGTTGTGTGTGTGGTTGCATGGGGATACTGTGTGCATCGGGGAGTGTTGTGCATGTGTGGATGAGTGTGGTTAGGTATGGATGTATGTATGTGGTTGCTAACGGGTGGGGTGCCACAAAGGCGCCCCTCAGAGTGAGCAAGCTCTCTGGAGTGAGTGAGCCGCAGGCAGGCACCTGGCTTTGCCGGGTCCCCTGGCCAGCCTAGATCTTGCAGGAGGGGCACAACATCAAGTAAAGCAGTGGTTCTCAACCTTTCTAATGCCGCGACCCTTTCATACAGTTCCTCATGTTGTGGTGACTCCCAACCATAAAATTATTTTCGTTGCTACGTCATAACTGTAATTTTGCTACTGTTATGAATCATAATGTAAATATCTGTGTTTTCCGATGGTCTTAGGCTCTACAGCAGCGGTTCTCAACCTGTGGGGTCGCAGGGTCGCAACCCACAGGTTGAGAACCGCTAGCAGGGTCGCCTAAGACCATCAGAAAACACAGATATTTACATTACGATTCATAACAGTAGCAAAATTACAGTTATGACGTAGCAACGAAAATAATTTTATGGTTGGGGGTCACCACAACATGAGGGACTGTATTAAAGGGTCGCGGCACTGGGAAGGTTGAGAACCAGTGAAGTAAGGGATGACCAGAACACAGGCCCCGCTGTGTAGGAAGGAAAACACTGAGGCAGAGCAGAGGCGGGCGGGACACGCACTGTCCTCACAGGGGTCCAAACTGCTGTCTGTTACACAACTGACGACTTGAAGAGACCACACTGTTACACTTGGTTCATTTCACAAATAAAAGAAATGGTATAAAAAGTCACTTGACTTAAATAGCAAAATACATTAATTGTTGCAGGAATTCAAATAAAGAAGTGCACCAATTCAAAAGTGCCCTCTCGCTCACCTCTCCTTCCCAGGACAGCCACTGTTAACATTTAATATTCTTCCTCTCAGACCTCTTTCTCTATAAACATCAGTTTTTAAAAAACAAAATCACAACCACACTATCCATCTTCTTGGGCAACTTGCTTTATTTCAGTATCACAAAGACCCATGACCACCTCGAACGCTTTGTCATATTCCTGTATGGGAGGGAATGTCCCATCATTTACCACAGCACTCATGCCGTCACTATACTGGGCATACGGTTCTGCATGAGCAGCCGGGATACTACAATGCACAGCCTCGTGAGTGGGCAGGTGGTGCTGTTTGAGAGCCTGCAGTCCTGCTCACTCTCAGTGTCCGGCCACACCGCCAGCACAGCTCACCAGTGGGGCAGAACAGAGCCTGCTTTGTCTCTGTCAATCTTGTGTTTTTGTTTTTTTTTCTTTAACATATTTTTATTGATTTCAAAGAGGGAGAGGGAGAGAGAGAAATATCAATAAGGAGAGAGAATCATTGATTGGCTGCCCTGCCTCCTGCACGTCCCACATTGGGGATCAAGCCCACAACCCAGGCATGTGCCCTGACTGGGAATTGAACCTGGGACTCTTCAGTCCGCACGCTGACGCTCTATCCACTGAGCCAAACTGGCTAGGGCTGTCTTTGTCAATCTTTTGAGGAAAAAGAGTTATCTCTATTTTCTCTCAATTTTTATTTCTGTATTATTCCCGAAATTGAGCCCCTTTTCATGTTTATTGGTATCTTCTGTAAATACCCTATTTTATCTTCTGTCCATTTTCTAGTGTACTTGATGTATTTTAATGATGGAGATAATAAACATATATTCTCAATTTTCATGTGGTCATACCTGTCAACATCTTCCTCTATACTATAGAGTCTATAGCTATGGCTAGGCAGAGACCCAGAATATGAAAATGCTCTCCAATATTCTCCCAGTTCTATTATCCTTGTATTAATGTGTTTAGACCTTTTTTTTTTTTTTAATGTTTTTATTGATTTTAGAAAGAGAGGAAGGGAGAGGGAGAAACATTGATCAGCTGCCTCCTGCACACCTTCTACTGGGGATCAAGTTCGAAACCAGGACATGTGCCTGGACCAGGAATTGAACCTGTGATCTCTCAGTGCAGTGGGACGATGCCCAAGTAACTGAGCCACCCCGACCAGGCCTTATGCTTAGATCTTTTAATACCTGAGGGTATATTAAAGATCTAAGCATAAGGCCTGGCTGGTGTGTTTCAGTTACTTTTGTATATGATGTGAGGTTGGGATCAGATTTCATTTTTCTCTAGTATCTATATCCTATCTACTTTCCAATGACTTGAAATGCTGCATTTATTACATATGATTTCCCACCTGGCTCCAGGTCTGTCCTCAGCTCTTCGACCAGGAACTGAGTTACTGGTTTATCGCTGCCCAGAGCTGCCTGTTTCCATCACTGTAGCTTTACAAAAGGCTTTGATACCTGGAATGGCCATCCTGCAACCTTATTCTTGCTCAAAAATGTCTGGACTATCCTCACACATGTACTCTTCTGGATGACCTTCAGAATTCATTCATAACGTTCTAGGAAAGAACCAACCGTGTGGATCTTTTTACTGGTACCGAATGAATTCATGTACGAACAACGGGTTGATGTATGATGCCACCTGACAGCTTTACCGAGCTCAGTCTTTAGATCCAAGAATTTGTCATAATTCTCTATTTACATGGGGCCTCCTTTATGTTCTTCAACTATATTTTCTAACTCTCTTTACAAAGGTTTTTCTATTTCTCATGGTTACTTATAGACATTTTACTTTTTTAAATCCTCACCTGAGGATACATTTTTCTGATTTTAGAGAGAGGGGAAGAGAGAGCTAGAAAGAGAGAGAGAGAAACATGGATGTGAGAGAAAAATGGCAACTGGCTGCCTCCTGTACAAGCCTGACTGGGGATCGAACCTGCAACTATTCAGTGCATGGGATGATGGTCCAACCTAGCCACACCAGCCAGGGCTATAGACATTTTCCAGGTCTCATTACTAAGCAGTATGGCTGGACCCTAGTGAGGCAGAGGGGAACAAAAGTCAGATCAGCATGTACAGAGCTTCAAACTCTAAGTGATGCAGGGTGGGTTATTGAGACTCTGAGTTTTGTCTCCTCATTTGTGAAATGGAGACAGAATCTCCTGAGCGTAGGCTTGTTGTGAAAGTCCCTGGCAGAGCAGCTGGCGCCTGCTAAATGGAGTACATATTAATTCCCTTACTCCCCAGTTATGTCAGTTCTATGCTGCATATTCTCATGCCTTAACACTTCTGAAATTATAAATGGGTCTTACAATCAATGGCATGTTATAGTTTAATTTGCAGCAATTGTTTCCTTTCTTGGAGATTTCTAAAATAATAGTATATAATTGGTGGTGTTATAGATTCAATGAAATATAATAATATATGTGTACCTCTTCCTTCTTTGCTGAAGGAATTCACAGTCCAAATGGTGAGAGAGGCATGAAATAGCCAATCCAGGCACTGAGAGTTTGGGATGCTGTCATCAACTATGCCAACTGCCTTAAGAATCATCTCTAAGCCAGTTTAGCTCAGTCGATAGAGTTGATAGGCCTACGGACCGGAGGGTCCTGGGTTCGATTCCAGCCAAGGCAGGTACTTGGGTTGCAGCCTCCTCCCGGGCCCTGGGGCCCTGGTCGGGGCTGTGCAGGAGGCAACCAATCGATGTGTCTCTCTTACATCGATGTTTCTCTCTGTCTTTCCCTCTCTCTTCTACTCTCCCTAAAAACCAATGAAAAAATATCCTAGGGTGAGGATTTAAAAAAAAAAAAAAAAAGAATAATCTCTATCTTATTGCTTAGAGCATTAATGTGTTTCTGAAATGACAAGATCTTTCCACTGTGAAAACTGTCAGAAACCAGGCCGGTATGGCTCAGTGGTTGAGTGTTGACCTATGAAGTAGGAGGTCACGGTTCAATTCCCAGTCAGGGCACATGCCCAGATTGTGGGCTCAATCCCCAGTGTGGAGTGTGCATGAGGCAGCCAATCAATGGTTCTCTCTCATCATTGATGTTTCTATCTCTCTCCCCTCTCCCTTCCTCTCTGGTTTTGTTTTTTTTTTTTTTTTTTTTTTAAGTTCTCAGCACACAGTTTAGCAGGAGCATCCCCAAACTCTCAGTGCCTGGATTGGCTATTTCATGCCTCTCTCACCACTTGGACTGTGAATTCCTTTAGCAAAGAAGGAAGAGGTACACATATATTACTATATTTCATTGGCTCTATAACACCATTGAATCTATAACACCACCACTATCCCAGTCTCTTCCCTGATTAGCAGCCACAAAGGAAACCTAGGGTCAGGTGCTCACTCCTGCAACAGGTATCGTCAGAAAAATGGTGGTGGCGGGGGGCGGGGGAGGACCAAAACTCCGGTCACTGACACTTACTGTGGCTGAGCCACACTCAAGTGATGGGGCCCCCGTTAGACACAGCAGGCCGCCCTGAGTCAGTGCTCCACCTAAGGTCACAACAGCACTCAACCCTCTCCAACTCAAGGCTGCCTGATTTTCACACGCTCGTTGTGCTCATCCGGGAAGGCACCAAAAGGCCTGTCACCCCCAAGAGCAGGGGCCCATTTCAACCAGAACTAGGTGATGCCCAGGATAACCACCATCCTGCCAAAAATAAAGCATCCGAGTGGAAAGGCTGAGTGCACAGCAACTCACACTCTGTCACATGAGAAGAGGGTGTTGGTTTCCAGTCCTCAGAACAAAGACCCATCAGATGCACTGGTCAGACCTTCTCCTGAAAAGATCCTACGGACCTCCCTGTGCTGGGACCGACCCCAGGAGATTTATCAGACATCGTTACGGTCCCAGGGACCTACTACATCTGACTGAGAATTAATGACCCCATTTAAAAATATATATATATATTTTTTTATTGATTTCAGAGAGGAAGGGAGAGGGGGAGAGAGATAGAAACATCAATGATGAGAGAGAACCATTGATTGGCTGCCTGCTGCACGCCCCCTACTGGAAAATGCCCCACACACTGGGGATCAAGCCCACAACTGGGCATATGCCCTGACTGGGAATCGAAACATGACCTCCTGGTTCATAGGTCGACGCTCAACCACGGAGCCACACCAGCCGGGCAACCCTATTTTAAATTACTGATTCAGTCAAGGTGGCCTTCAGGTAAAATTCACTAATGTGCAGTTTTTAGTTTGCCATTTTCCCCTCCCATCACGGTTTATGGAGATTTTGTAGGAAGGTGACATTTGGAGTGATGCCACCTAAATCGGGAGTCAATGGTGACCACAGGACGTGGCCACACAGGACTCCGAGCATCCGACACCCCTAGGGCTCCGAGAAGGGAAGGAGGGAACGCTCACGTGAAGAGGCCCACCAGTGAGGAGAGCTCTGCTGCCCGGGCTGCAGACAGACGGACAGGCGGGCCACCCAGAGTCACGGGCAGTGTGGAGGCTGGTCAGCTCTGGCAAAGTCCTACAGAATGACGTGAGGGGCCCAAAGTGCAGCAGGAGCACCAGAGACAACAGGCAAAAGTGGAAATGACGCAAACGTCCATCCGTGGAAGTGCGATCCATCCAGACACCTGAGCACTATGCAGCTATAAAAAGGAATGAAATTCTGAGACCTACTACAGCCTGGGGGGACCTCGGCGGCACCGTGCTAAATGAGCCCAGCCAGACGGGAAAGACCAACTGATGGGAAACGTCCAAAAGAGACGAAAGTATCAACAGGAAGTAGAAGAGTGAGGGCTGTGGGCTGGGGAGGGGCGGGGGGTGACTGCTAACAGGTTTCGCCTTGGAGGGTGAAATGTTCTGAAGTTATGATGACTGCACAGCTCTGAAATGCTCACAGCCATTGAATACACTTTAAGTGGGTGAATTGTATGGAGTGAAACTCCATCTCAATAAAGCTCTTTTAAAAAAAGCATAGTGGTTGGTCAGTCAGGACTTCCTTTCTGGGTTGGACCTGGGTTCGAGTCTTGGCTCTGTCCTTTTATCTCACTCTCCTTAACCTCCGTTTCTTCATCATAAAATATGATGGACTAACGGTGGCTGTGCACATAAAGTGCGGGTGCTACTGGAGATAGGTACAGGTGCAGTGGAACCCTGCTCCGCCCTCCCTACATCCTACTTCCCGCCCCTTCCTGGCCAGCGATGGCCTCAGACCCCCTCCACGCTCCTGTGGCAGAGCAGAAATGCCAAGCTGGAACCACAGACCCTGACACAGATGCAGATGACACCTGCCTGTGCGCTTTTCTGGGGAGGAGGCTTTTATGTATTTATCAATTCCCAAAAGCTCAAGACAGCATCCCGATCTGCGATGCCAGTTCTCAGCACACAGGAGCCCTCTCGCCTGAGGCAGTCTCCCACCCCCGGGGCCTGCTCTACAAGGCCTCCCTCACCGGGCCTGTAGGGTTGTAGCTTCCGAGGTTGCCAGGCAGAAAGGTAGCTACTCCAGGGACTCAGTGTGCGTGACTATGTAACAGCCTTGACTCCTGTGCCTTCTAACTCTGACACGTGGCCTTCCCACGGACACCTGCCTGTAGTTACAGCCAGGCCCTGCCCCTACGGGTGTGAGTACAAACCCCAGGGAGGCAGCCTCTGGGAAAGCAACGTGCAGCCAGTCCTCCAGAGTCACACCCTTCACCTTGGGGTTCCCACGCCTAAAACCTGAGCTAAGAAAACCATCAGAGACGTGGGCAATGATGCACACCACAGGCATCCATGGCAGCAGTCTTCAGACAGCAAAACTCAGAACCCAGAGAGAACTGACTGGGAAACTTACAGTCACGCCAGGAAAGTTAAAATGTGTAGCCCATTAGAAGCTCAGGGAAATGGCAACGTCATCCACCAGGAAAAGGAGACGTGAGCTGACCACGCACGTCCCGTGTGATCTACGGTGCCTGGGAGTGTCACCCAGACAGAACACACACATCACGGCGTGGGGGCGGGAGGTCTATGGTTTTCACTCTCTTCTCAGTAATTTCTGATGTTATCTGACTATTATAATATGCACGTATCATTTTTCCAAAATTAAAAAATGCCTAAAAATAGAACATGTATGCCATTATCTGAACTATGTAAAGAAGAGTGGAGGGACATCAAAATACTACTAGTGATTGCCCCAATTAGATTCTCCTGAATATTAATAGCTTTTGTACATTTATAAATACATATTTTTACAAGGCTTATGATAAAAATTCCATTAAAAGTATATGTTGATGAAAGTGGACATATTGTTCCTGATCTTAGACAAAAAGATTTCAGTCTTTCACCACCGAGTATGAATATAATTTATAATGTACACTCAAGAATGCACAAGATGGTAAATTTTATGTGTATTTTACCACAATTTAAAAATTAGCTGAAAAAACTTGCATTTCAGACACAAGGTGGTGCGGGCTGACACCCCAATTAATTATGCTCACAGGTGTCCCCTACCCCAAGATAATCAACGTATGAAAACAACCAAGAGGCTACCCCAAAATGAAGAAAGTGACAACCTGCTAGACTGAAAATACCAACTGGACTCTTCCACGCAGGCCCAGGCCGGGCAACAGGTGCAGCTGGAAGGCCGCCGAGTCACTGGGGACCGTGCTGACCACATGCAAGTGCTGAGCATGGGGGCCCAGACACGATTTGGGGCGTCAGTGTTAATCAGTGAAGTGACAGCCACAGAAAGACGAGCAATAAAAAGCCTTCAATGAGAGCAGATAATGAAAGACAGATCATGACGTGGAAGGCAGCCCTCAAAGACGCTGGTGGAGGGAGAGCAGGGTCCACCCCAACTTGCCATGTGCACAGTTGAGGCGGCTGCCCCAGGTGCAGATGCTGCTCCTGCCTGAGCAGTGAAGACAGAGCAGCCCTCTCCCTGTGAGCCACTTCAGGGGAGCTGGGTGTGGGGAGAGGACCCACAGAACCACTGCTCCCTGGAAACACAGCCATACTCCGCCCCGAAGCCCACCTGCCAGGGGGCTCAGGTCCTGGAGCTCTTCCCACAGCATGGCTTGGGGGACCAGGCTGCTTCTCAAGGGCTCTGGGCAGACAGTTGGGATTGGGGTCTTCAGGGGTTGGGGAGGGGGCACACGAACACACGGTCAGGGGCAGGAGGTTTGAACCCCACTGAGAGACTCCCGAGGTGACACTGACTTCCCGCCTGCCTGGCTTCGAAGCATATGGGCAGTCCTTGGGTACCAGCAGCTGCCTGGCAAAACCCAGGTGCTCTACATGCCTGATGGCCACCCTGGGACGGGAGGGAGGACCCGGAGCAAGTCCATATCGAGCGGCCAGCTCTGCACCCACATCAGACCCGGGCGCAGGGAGCTCTGCTGGAGACCGAGGTGTGAGGGCGCAGAGGCACACTGACCCGCCTGGCATTTTCCTTTTGGAGGGAGGAGCTGGCAACAGCCTGCACCTCACACACTCCTACAGAGTGGACTGCCTGTGGGGCAGGGGCGGTGCTTCCGCCCGGTGCTAATTAGCATGGGTGTCTTCCTGGGTGAGAGTTGTTCTAAAACTAGGTGGAGGCACAACCCGGAGTATTCTGTCAGTGGCTGAGTTTTATGGTGTGTGAATTAAATGTGAATAAAACTGTAGAAAGAAGTTCCTAGCTCACAACTGACGGAGACCTGGCTTTCATCACAAATGAAACCAACAACAGCCCAGGGCCCTAGGGTCACGAGACAGCTTGTGTTTACCTAGCAGGTCGGCCCCTTCGTCCACGTCCCCGATGACCTCGGACCCCGCGGTGGACAGCTCGTGGTACAGGGAGTCAGTGTTGATGCCAAACGCCTTGTTGACAATCCCCTGGGTCGGGCTGTGAGGAACGCAGCAGGGAACGGCAGTGAGTGGGCAACATCCATGGGCCCAGGGGAGACCCTGCACAGGCACTCAAAGCCAACACTGTTTGTGCAGGTGCAGGCGTGGAAGGGGCGGCGGGTCGGTGCCCGACATCCTCCCACTGTGAGAGGCTGTGGGGGCCCCTCAGCAAGGGCGGCGACTCCTGAGGTGAATGCTGGGCTGATGAGGACCCGGTCCTGGGCCAGTGAGTACCTGTTGCCGGTGCGGTCGAGGCGGGGCTCCCGGCCCACGTCCAGCTCTGGGGTGGAGTCGATAATGTCTGGAACATCAGACCACTCGTCACTGCTGCCCATGCCTGGGGGACAGAGGGGGACAGGGTCAGGAGTGTGCCTGAAGTTCCCCGCGTTCCTCACGGCCGTCCTCTGCCCCCGGTCTAGAGACCCCTGCTGGACTACCGCCAGGGCGACACCTCAGGAAAGGGCTTTTCCCAGGCTGGTGGCGGGAGGGGGCTGTCCCCCAGAACTGTGCCTCCTTCTCATGATCTCATCTGAACAGGACACTGTCCCGATTTTTCTCCCCCTTTTCCCTAGATCAGTGGTCGGCAAACGGCGGCTCGCGAGCCACATGCGACTCTCTGGCCCCTTGAGTGTGGCTCTTCCACAAAATACCACGGCCTGGGCGAGTCTATTTTGAAGAAGTGGCGTTAGAAGTTTAAGTTTAAAAAATTTGGCTCTCCAAAGAAATTTCAATCGTTGTCCTGTTGATATTTGGCTCTGTTGACTAATGAGTTTGCCGACCACTGGCCTAGACGCATCTGCTGGATGGCGGTGGTCTACTGTTAGAAGCCGAGTTGAGTTGTATCCTCCGAATTCACACACTGAAGGCCCAGCCCCCAGGACCTCAGAAAGTGACTGTGTTTAGAGTTGATCAAGGTAAGAAGGGGCTGCTAGGGTGAGCCCTGCTCCCCTCCGACTACGTTCTTCTAAAAAGAGGAGATTAGGATGAAGACACACACAGGGAGAACCATGTACACACACAGGGAGGAGGTGGCCTCAGGGGAAATCGGCCCTGCCCACACCCTGATCTCTGACTTCTGGCCTCCGGAACCGGAGAAATAAATGTCTATGGTTAGCATGCCCAGTTTGTGGTGTTTATTAGGGCGATCCGAGTGGACTAACACATCTTCCAAAACTACAATATGTAGGAGGAAGAGAAATCTCCCTGGATGGATGAGAGGGTAGGGAGGGCAGGAGAGCAGGTGGCAAGTGCCCGGTAGTCGCAGTACCTATGCTGACGTTTCGCATCTCCTGCGTGACCTGGACCTCCATGTTGCGGCTGTTGCGCTTTTCCCGAGCCCGCTTGCTGTTCTTGGTGCCAGTGCTGTAATCCCCCAGGGGCTGCAGGCTCTCGTTGAGGGGTGTGACTGCGGCCGAGGGCACGGAGGACGAGGGTGTGTTGGACTTGGTGCCCGTGGTGCTGGGCGTGGCAGCCACTGAGGACTGGCCCGACTGAGACATCTCATCATGTGGACACTAGGGCCAAACACAGGAAGAGGGGAAGCTCGTTGTGCAGGCCCCCGCCCCCCGGGGCTCTGGATGAGGCCCCCTCGCTCGGCTTCTTTGCCACTTGACCATAATAAAATGGCATCCGAACTGGAAGGGACAGGTGGACCCCTGCTCTCCCGTCGGGCCGATGCCTCGTGGCCTAGTCACGTGGCTCATCTAGCCACTGCCTCTGGCTTTCCGGAGGCAGCCACCACCTTATGTAAATGGTTTAAATGGGGGCTTTCTGCTGGCACGCTCCCCGATGATGCCGCGTGTGATGGACATGGAGCTACACAGATATGGCAGGCAACCCTTTGCAGCCAGTGGGTGGTCAGAAACAAGGTGCAGCTCAGGGTGGGCGGAGGGCTCTAACGGGGCCAGGGAGGAGGCCTTCTGACCCCGTTCTCACTCTGCTGCTTGGCACTGGCTGGCTCCTGGTCCCACCCACTCCTGTATCCTGCTTCCCACCCTGGCTAGTCAGGAGCTGTGAAGGGGTGCACACCTCCCCTATTCTGCCTGTCATGGACTCCCAAACAGACACACCAGGGGATATGTAATGCTCAACCTCCACAGCTCAGAGGGACCACAGTCTACTGCAGACATCTATGCAAGTACAAACTGAAATTCCATTTCCACAGAACGGGACACCCCCAAAATGTCCCAGGAATGAAAAAGATCAGGTAATTAACGTCTACAATCGACTGTTAACCTTAAGGATTTCTTGGAGAACACATTCCACTTGAATCAGTATAGGATGTGGAACAAACACTTCTCCTGCAGTCTTCCCTACTGGAACCATTGGACAATCGCAATAAAAATAGCCCCCACTCGTCTATCGATAACCGAGTCACCCGAGCAGGTGCCCAGAGCCTCTCTGCAGCCTGTGGGCAGCAGTTCCCCTCGGCCTGTCCCCTTTCATGGTGCTGAGAAGGGGCGTGGTCTCAGGAGGGCTGAAGCTCCTGGGGTGGGGGTGCGGCTGAGAGGCAGCTCACGGTGCACATCCATTGCCCTACGGTGCCAGGGCACACGGTTTCTCCAGAGGGCACACTTCCAAGGGAATTTCTTAACCGGGAGGGGCTGATGAGGGGGTGTCCCGCACGCTCCAGAAAGCTGGAGGAATGCTGGGACCCACCTACACTGCCTGTGACCAGGAGCCAGAGCTGGTTGGAGACTTCTGAGATCTATCTTTTCCAGCCAGGCCCAGGGCAGGACACTGCCTCTCCCTGGGACAGCAACTTCCAGCTTCATCTAACAGGCTCCCGAGACTCCTCTACCAGGAATCACAGTTCCAAATCCTCCTGGGGCAGCGTTTTCTGACCTGGGAGGCCATGTCCCCAGGGGACGCCCGTGATATCTGGCGACACTTGAGGGGGTTAAGTGCTCTTGCATGGAGTGGGTGGAGTCCGGGGGCGCCCCTCCACATCCCACAGAGCACAGCCCTGCTAGTCGAGGTGCAGAGGTGAGAAGCCCTACTTGAGGGCTTGTCCCACCCTCCTTAGATGCGCCTGTTAATACATTCCAAAAAGGATTCGGGTTCTACAGTTTAGGGTCCAAATGAGAAGGAAAACGCCTTTCCTTTCACAGCACCGACACGCACTGAAAGCTCCTGTGATGGCTCCCCAGGCGCTCTGCCCCTCGACATGCCAGGGGCACTGGCGTCCTGTGGGGAGGGCGCTCTGCTGCCACCAGGTGCGGGAATTCCAGGAAGCCCAGGGGGGTCAGGTGCAGGAGGCCCCTCTCACAGAACCACACCTTCCAGCCGCCTTCCGCACCGGCCACGTTTCCCAGCCTACCTGCGACTCTCAAACTTGTGTCTGTGGGTTTTCTGTGGGTCTCCTTGCCCCTGGTAATCACTGTGGGAAATTCTGCGACAAACCAGGACTCCCCCAAGCTCCCTTAGCTCCTCCGTTACCCTATGGTCCACCACTTACCCACGGGACACTCCCCCTGGCCACCACTTACCTAAAGGCAAACCTCTCAACCTCCTAAACATCAACGTGTAGCAGTGACCTCCAAATGCAAAGACCCAACCTCTTAGCGGTCTTTCCTCACCATGAGTAGCCACAATTGTTTGGTTAAAACACTGAAAATACAGTACATAAAAACAAATAAACAAAACAAAAACAACAACAAAATTAAGAAATTAGAAAAACTTTAAAACCTAGAACATGAAATTAAAAGAACTTAAATAATTGTTTGAAAAAATTAAAAATAAAACGCACCTAAGAACTAAAACATGAAACACTGTGGTTTATTAGGAGAGAGACTGTGTCAGACAGCACAGGAGGAGAGAGAAAAGGTGTCATGAGGAAATCGCTGGCTCAGACGCGGCAGGAGAAATGGAGCCCGGGAGCCGGAGGCCAGTGGCTTCTGCAAGAGCTCCCTGGGAAGCCCCGGCTGCAAGCTGAGAGCGGGAGCAGCTGGCTGACATGGCGAAGTCTGGCCAGAATGGTGGGGATAGCTGGGACCCCACAGCCCCACCCACTGGCAGGAATAGCCCATAAATGGCAGGTGAGCGCCTGGGTCAAATGTCACAGAGACATGCTCACTCCCTGGAGCAAAAGTAGAAGCCAGTGGAGTCACAGCTTGAAGCTGCCTCCTGCAGGCAAGCCAGGCACTCGGAGGCGAGCACAGTCCGCAAGGAGCTACAGCAGGAAGGAAATTTCTAGGACATCTGGGCCCCATGTCCACACCCCAACCCTGTCCAGACGCCGAAGCCCGTTGCCTCCTGCAGGCGTCTTCCGATAGCCTCTGCAGGAAATTCACCAGCCCAGGGTCACCTCTCCACCCCTGAGGGTGGCATCCTTACCTGGCAAGGGGGTCAATGTCCTGTCCTGCCACAGCCTGCCCCCGCCAGACAGGCTGAGCTCAGACTAAAACGGGCTGCAAGTGACCAGGGGCCCTGAACGAGTGATGGGCCATGGGAAGTTCCTGCCCTAGGCTTTCTCAGGGCCCCCCATTCCGGGGTGCATCCCCTGGTTAGCTGTGCACACCCAGGATGTCGCTTCTCAAACTCAGAGAGCCGGAAGCCATTGGCATGTGCAGGGGGTGAGAACAGCCCAGAGAAGACACGCTGCCTCCTGGCCTGTGACTCCTGGTTGCTGTGTAAACCTCAGATACCAGAAGCTCAGTGCACTCTGGGCTGGCATCCGGGCTGGCCGCAGACGAGTACTTTGGGGTGTGTTTGGGGGACGGTCGCCAAGCTCAGCCCTAACAGATGGGCCTCCGTTACTGCAGGGGCGTTGGCCTGGACTAGCAGGTGCCAATACAAGACCATCCCTTCTGAGCTGGTCCAGTTTCTCCATTGTTGTCGCACCTCAGCGAGGGGTCCCACTAACCCAGGAAAAGCTGCAAAGGGTTGTATGCGAAGACTGGACTCCTGAATGGACATGGGGCGACAGGGAGAAGACCCTCACTCCACAGCACGGCTACAAAACCTGGTAGGTGGAGCTGAACTGCAGCTGGCCGAGGTCACTCAGGTGCCAGTGGTCCCCCGAAGGCACGAGCTTGCCCCCCATCTGTGCACGTACCATGCCGTCGGTCAGGGGGAAGACATTCAGAGAGGTGGGGCGCTCCTTCCTGCTGAAATGTGAGGGAGGACAGGAAGCGGACGGTCAGATGGTGGCTCATGAAATGAGAACTGACCACTCTGCGCATGCAGATGCCTCTCCTGCACAGAGCGGTTCCACATGACACCCCTCGCCTGGCTCAGGGAGAGGCCGCTGTGGGCAGGGCGTGGTCTCCTAGGAAGCCCATCACACCTCCTGCCCCCCTATCCACAGCCACTCTCTAATCACAGGCATGTGCACCTCCAGGGGAACTCTGCTTCACTGTGATCCCACGGAAGACTTCCCTGTCCGTGTGCCTTACCATGTTCAGTTCTTTGGGTTTAAACAGACATCTGCTATGTATGCGAAGACACCCACAGCAGTGCCAGCGCAGGCCCTTCGGCATCAGGGCCAGCACCGACGGTTCCTGGGAGGGGCAGCTCTTACGATGACGGTCTCCTTATGTGGAGCCCAGACTCACAGCACGGCGCCCGTGACAAAAAAACACGTCTTGCTGCCCCTGCTCCCTGTTACGTGGTCCCTCCCCCACTCCTTCGTCTTTTCATGAGAACTCACTGGAAAAAGCGCTTGAACAAAGGACAGAGTAAGAGAGGCCTGCCCTTCTGCTGGGTCACCCCCTCCGCAGTCCCCTGGGCACCTTTCTCTGGCTCGGTGCCTTGTCCCCGTTGCCATGGAGCGCTGGCACCGAGAGCTACACCAGGAAACGGGATGTCTGGTAGCCTGGACTTGTAGAGTGAAGCTCAAGGCCACCTGACGTGGGCGTGTCCGCGAGAAGACGCTACGTGGGCCTTAGAACTGGAGAGGGCAGAGACCCTCTTCCATGGAGCTTCAAGTCAGGCACCAGGTGGTGGAGACAAGGCCAGCTCCCACCCCGCCCCAGGACAGACACGCTGCACCCAGGGACTGTCATCCACAGAGCCCATGCTGCTCAGAGCTCTTCAGGTCAAGAATTGCGGTCCCTCAAACCACAGCCTCTCGTGCTCAGAGCTCAATCCCCAGAGACGGAGGCTGGAGGGGTGGGGATGGGGGGGGCTTCCTAAGGGGTCCAAGGAGCTGGGTCCAGAGGCTAGACTGTTCTGGAGAGAGATGACGGTTTCCTCGTGGTGCTCGGTGGATGCAAGTGAAGAGGGGAGCAGAGCAGCCCCCGCTGACCAGAACTGACGATGGCCGGGTAGACGGCCTCATAAAGTCCAACTCTGGGCAGGGTCTCGGGCTGGGGCCCGCACACAGGAAGAAACACAGAGCTTGTGAGGTGCGTTCTGCTCTGTCCCCTCCACGGCTGGCTCCTGTCCTGTTCAGGACGATGCTGCTTCCTGCAGAGCAGGCTCCCTGGACCCGCTGGGACCTGGCTGTACCACGGGGGCAGGGACAGAACCAGAGGAGCAGGGGCTCCCCAGGGGCTGGGCTATCGATGCCTGTGGGAGTCACGCAGAGGGGCACACTCAGGCCTAGGCCTCTCAGGAGGTACTGCACACAACCCTCCTCCCCTGTGACACAGGAGGCTTTCTCGGATCTGAGAAACTCAGATCCTAAGGAAGACGTTAAGTTGGGAAGGTTTGAGTCTGCAGATCCATCAAGACCTCAGTGGCCCACAGCTCAGCCCTCACTCTGGCTCTGACACAGCCCACAAGACCTGAGGCACCTGGGAAGGCAGCCTTGGCCACATGCTCAGCACAGCCCTGGAGGCGGGGCCAGGGGCGGATGGGCTGCAACTCCCATCTGCTCCCTCAGGGGCTCCCAGCCTGTCCTTTGCCCACTTTTCCTTCTTGGGCCCCTCTCCTGCTGGCTCTGACCTTAGGTGAAATGTACACAATGGGTCCCTTGGCCCTAGACAAGTTCGATCCTGGCTGTCACCAGATGCTACAGCGTGACAACAGGGACAGAGTGTCAGCATCTTGCTTTAAAGGACGGGGGACACCTGTCCATAACCTGCTTCCACAGCTCTGGGTGCAGACACACACTATATCCAGAGACAGACAGCCACTCTCCCCCGACAGAAATCATCACCAGGAATTCTGTCTGATCATCTCCTTGTTGTTCGCCACAGAATCGCAAATGGCTCTACTCTGAGCCAGGCTGGCACTTGCAGCATTGCTGAGTGAGGCCAGAGCCCTGTCTGAAGCCTGGCCAGTGTGTCCTCTCATTACATCCTGCAGCGCCCTCAGGAGACGCCTATGCTTGTCCACTTCAGAGGCTTTAGCCCCAGGGGGTCACACTATCTGAGGGTCATAGTCATGCCCCTGGCTCTGGGCCCAGGGCTCTGACACCAGAGCACAGGGTCTCGGCCCCACCCACTACCTCCCATGGCAATGCCAGCCCTGGGCGTTGGATGCACGGCCCCATCTGTGGATGGGTGGGTGTTTGCTGAGTGGAGTCCCGGTACCCGTATCTACTCTGGGGCTGTCTCGGGGACGTTGGGCCAACCAGCTGCCTCCTCAGTGTCGTGACCCTATAAACACCCCTGTCGGGAGGCGGTGATCTATAACCGTGCTGCAGGAGTGCTGAGTGGCCCCAGGAACCGCCTGTGCTTACAATTAAGAACCACCAGCGTCTTAGTCACAAACTCTCCCGACCCCAAAGGCCCCACGCGCCTGGCTCGACAGCGCCCACACTGCACAGGCTTTACCTTTTCCTCCACGACTGACGAGGACTGTGGGACAGCGACAGACACAGGGCCAGCAGACAGCAGTGACAGCACAGAGAGCAAGACAAGAAGACAGCGTTAGAACCTCAGGGAGCTCCAGTCGCACATTTGCTCACACAGAGTACGTGTGCGATGACACCATCAGGCACCCACTCTACGCTCGAGACAGATGCTGAAACACGCAGACATCTACATGCGACAGACACATGACACACAGACACATGACCCTCAGCGTGGATCAAGGCCCCAAACGAGGCCTGTGCAGCAGGTCACATGTAGTCAGCACAGGGCGGTGGGCACGTGTCCTCTCCAGATGGCTCAGCACACATGCGTACTTGGTGTGCAGGGACGGAGCGCACAGCCACACATGCCTATGTCCATGGACCGAACCAGGTGTTTCAAGCACACACTGAGTTTTGTTCTAAAGACACACAATCCAGGAAACAAAGCCAGGAGTGAAGGAAAATGCCTGCCTGGGGACAGGGGTGACCAGAGGCTCCCCAGCACTAAGGTGAGCCCTCACGGTGGGAGCTGGAGAGTCTGAATGAAGAACCTGGGTGGACATACACACATGTCCCCAAAAGAGGCCGAGTTGTAGCCGGAGAGGCTAACCCCCCGAGAAGAGGGTTCCAAGGCGATAGGCAGGGCCTTCCCTCAACCCATCAATGCGGCAGCACAGTCATAAAGGCACGTCTGACCCCGTGAGCCCTACGAAGGCTGGCAGCCAGCACTGTGACAGAAGGCTCCGGCTTTCTCTAAGCCCACCAGTGTTCTTTCTAAAAACACGAGGCGGTGGCTGCCATCCAGGCCTGTTCACCTGGAAACAGGTCCAGGGGCAAAGTCAGACACACAGGATGTCCCTCAGAACATCTCGCTCCCAGCAAGTGTCTGGGCCACGGAGAAGTGGCTGCAGGGAAGGCGGGAGCCCCTACAACTGTTGCAACAACCCCAGGACAACCAACCATGGGCTGGTGATGAAGCTAAATGCCTCCACCTGGCTGGCAGGGCAACGGGGGCGCCCCAACGCACGGCCCCACCCCTCTGCTTCCTGCGCCACTCCCCCACAGGAGCACGCCCTTCTCACGGCGAAGGGCCCTCAGCAGGACTGCGACCGGCAGCCCCAGGCACCTTCTTTCTGTGGCAGGCATCTCTCTGCCATGGTGGCAACTCTGGCTATGGAAGGTCTATTAACAGAGAGCGCCGAGGCTGGAGGTGACAGCGATCGATGGGCACACTTGGGCCCCAGCGATCCCCTTCCAGCGGATCAGATCGAGACAAGGCGGGCAGAAATCTGGGCCAGAGCCTCAACCTCTCTTGGACAGCCAGTGGGTCTGTTTTACAAATGAAGGGGCGCCCGTAGGCCACAGCTAGGCATGGAGAAAGCCCCGGCATGCACTAACCCCACGGGCGTTGCTCCAAAGGCCCCGCTCGCCCAGAAGTTACAAGCAGCCATGGCCAGGCAGCAGGATCTGAACTGGCCGCATGGACAGAAGAGACCCAAAGACCCGCCTTATGAAACAGGTTTCTTAGGACCAGCCTGTTCTAATTACCTGGGGAGGGGGAGCTCCAACACAGCCTTCAAGAGTTGCTGAGGGGCTTCAGAGGGGACTCTGCGAGCCACCCATGCATGTCCAAAAGGACAGTGCCCACCACGGGGCTGGGCTTCTCTAGGGAGGGGGTTGCTGGCTTCCCATAACTCCGAGAAGCAAAGAAACTGGAGGGTCAGAGCCACACTCGTCCAGACTTCTCAGGGCCATGGGCCACACGACACACTGACAGCAGGTTCCCAGACAAGGCCCTGCCTCCACCACAGAGACTTCCACAGAAAGCACAGCCCATCCTGCAATCCCGGCACCTCTTCCACGCAGAGGAGGCTTGAGAGGTCAGATCTGGCCCCGGATGATGGCTGGGCCCTCAGGGCCCAGCTGTGGAGTATGGGCAGCTTCTGCTTTAGGCTGAGCCTACATCATCCCAAGGCCCCAAGAATATCTATTTCTGTAGTGACCCTGGAGCCCAGAGTGCTGCCCACTGTGACTTAGGACCGTAGATGCTCATGGCCTCTAAGTCCTGAGTTCAGAGGTCACACCTCCGTGGCTCCTGGGAAAAGTGCCCCTTGAAGGCCTATCGTGCATGACCTCCGAGGGGCTCCTGCCTTGCAGAAAGCTGGTGGGAAAATGGCCTGAAGGCTCCAGAATGCTGCATCTCGGGACTGGCCAGGTGCCCAGTGTGCACTGGAGATGCCCCGGCTCAGACTGCCCTGCACAACTGTCTAGCACCATGCTGGGCACCCCTCGACGCCCACCGTTCCCAGGCCCACGAGGCTCGCACACATATTACGTACTTCTGTTTTCACATTTGAAGACGCCAGTACAGACACAATAGCTGTGCCCACAACGACCCAGAGTAACTGAGGACGCCCATACAGGAAGGACCTGAGTCTACTTGTTTACAGACACAACCCACCAAGGAGGCAGGACAAAAAAACTTCTGTAGCCGACAAGGCCTATATGTGACCTGACTAGGGCTATAGGCTTTTGCCTGCAGGAACCAGGGGCCATGGCCGGAAAAGGACCAATGGCTCAGCACAATTTGTGGGGCCTGGGATTCCCACCTCGGCCCATCCTGCTGCCTGCTGGAGACTTGGAACAACGGTACCAACCTCCCCGTCCCAGGTCAACAACTCTGGTCTCTGATGGGCCAACTCCCTCAAGCTGGCAACACCCTGGAGTTCTCTGACAATCTGCTCCCTGTGGGGCCGTGGTCTGGTTTTATCTGACCACAGGGAACAGAAGACAGAGAAGGAGCCGGGCCTCTGCAGGTCTCTCCCCACTCCCCTAAGAAACCAGCACTGAGCTCCTAAGACAACCCAAGGCCTCTGAGTCTGCTGGCACTGGCACTGCTCTGCCCAGCAGCAGGAGTGTGGCTCCGCCTGGCAGTCACTGAGGTGTCCCCTACCCTTTCCCACCCACATACAGTCAGTTCTCATGATTCTCAGTGGATCTGTTTTATAAAGTCACCACGAACACTGAATTAGTGAACACTGAACCATTACTCCCAGAGAAATAGGTGCATATACAGACACACAGCTCACATCTATAATAATCTATAATAATAAAAGCATAATATGCTAATTAGACCGGACATCCTTCCAGACGACCTTCCAGACAAAGCCACAGCGGGGCCGAGGCAGAGGTGGCTGCTGTGGTAGGTGGGGGCTGAAGCAGAGGCAGCCGCTGAGGCAGCAGGGGCTGAGCCCCTTGCATGAATTTCATGCCCCGGCCTCTAGTAGATGAGAGTCCTAATTCCTAACTCATCCTGGTAGGTTCTATTTGCTTTATTTTTAAAAAGAGAAAGTGAAGTGCAGACGTGTTTGGTGACCTAAGGCTGTCCCATGAACAGGGTCCAGAGCTGGGCTTCCAGTCCCACTCAAGGTCCAGACTCCAAGTGCCTTGCACAACACTGCACCCTATGTCTCCATCCTCTGGCATCTCTGCATGAGGCTGAGACAAGCAGGAAGTGACACCCTGTCTGACTGTAGCAGGCATCATGTGTGTTGAGTGATTCAAAATTTTCACTGCTCTGTGCATGTCTGCAAGTGAATGCAGGTGTTGATATTGAGTCTACAAGTAAGTTTTAGTGAGTAGGCGAATCCACAGACACAGAACCTGCAAGTGTTAGGATCGACTGCATAAAACTTCCCCCGGGCCTTCATGACTCCACATGAGCCAGCAGAGGTCCACCCACATCCCCTCACTCTGCTCTGGAGCCTGGGAGAATCTCAGCATGCATTCTTAGCTTAAGCCACACACTCCAACCAGACAACCCTCTTCCTGAGTCCACAGGATGGGATAAGGGGCCACTGAGCTCTGCAGGCTCCGGCCCTGCCTACCTCCGCCCGGGCAGGCTGCTCTCGGTCTGGCTGTTCCCCCCAACTTGCTGTATCTTGGACCTCTCGATGTGCTCCACGTAGGTCTGTATCATCTGTGGAGAAGAACACCGGTGCGTGAGTGATGCCTGCTGACCAAGGCCTCTCTGCCTCCCCTCTCTAACCTGTCCTCAACTTGCTGTGCTCTGATGGAGATAATGACAGAACGCAGGAAAATGGAGTCCGACCAGCCTGAGCTTTCAGGCTTGACAGCATAACACCAGGAAAAGCAAGGCCAGGAGGCAAGCCAAGGTCTGCGGCCGCCACATGTGCCTGCCTGTGTGGGCTGGAGGCTGATGCTGGTCACGGCTGGACACCTACCTCTGTGTGTCGCTGGTGCAAAGCGTTGTACTCCTTCTTCATTTCTGACTCTCGCTCCTCCAACCGGCAAACTGGAAAACACAACTGTTGTTTGTCAACCGCACAACCCAATTCTCACAACTCCGTACTGCTCTGGACTCACTGAATGGTGGGTTAGGGTTCCAGGACCAGCCCATGCCGGGTGCAGGCCGCCGCACACCTGAAGCTCGGGAGCGTGGGCAGCAGGAGGGACTCTGCTGGGGATGACAGCATGCAGATTCTGACTCGGCCTGGGACGTGTGTGTATTGTATGTGTGCTGTGTTATTTGAGGCTATTCAGTTCTGCTACCAAAGATACAGGGCAGTAACACTCAGAGCGTGTTACTATTGAAGCTTAAATTACATCGCAGCTTCCGAAGACGCAGGCAAACCTCACAGGATGTGTCAAGTGCAGACCAAAAGTGAGCAAGTGGCTTGTGGAAGGAGGCAGAACTCCTAAGTGAGTAACCTCTAAGATGTGTCAAAGAGCGAAAGAACACCTGAGACACATGACAGACACACAAGTGTCCCTTACACGTATGTACTGAGGGCTAGAAAAACCAAGTCATGATTATACCACCTTCAGGTTGGCAGCTGTGCCACCCCTAAATTGGCAGCCCCTGCGATGTGACATGCAGGATGATTCCTCTGGCCTGCATGCTCTGCCGCCTGACTGCTCCAAGGCCTCCCTGGGGAGCTACAGTGGCAGCCAGGGATCACACCCCTGCATCTCAGCAACAGAGCCAGCCAGTGTGCCACGGGACTCGAACACCTTCAAATCTGTCCTTGCATTCCCACCGAAAGGGGACAGCTGGTGCGCAGAGCCAGGGACAGGACCCAGGACAGTCATGGGCCAGGACTTGTGGCGGTCCTTCCAGCACCCGCCCAGCCCTCAGTGTGTGAGCTTCTCTGCCTGCCCCACTTCCTGCTGTAAACTGTTCCAACAACAACACTATTCAACATCTCGTTCGGTCCACATGCTCTCTTGTTCCATGATTCCTGGGGTGGCTTTCCTAGCACTGTCCTTGGAGGCTGCAGTGTCAGGGTCATTCTCCACCTGACAGCTGGGCCTCCGAGTCTGCTCTTCTAATATTCCAGGTGATGCTGACACTGCTGGCCAGGGGACCACGCTCTAGGAGCAACGGGGTATTTGCACAAAGCGGAGTAACAGCTTAGTTATCCCCGGAAGAGCTGACAGTACCTAGAGACGGCAGCACACAGCACACATAGAATCCCTGCCAGAGGAAGACCCCTGGCCTCCGCTCCAGCCTTGCGGGAGGGTGGCTGCCTGTCTCTGCACGAGCCCCTGAAAAGGACTTAGGGAGCCCCAGGACCTCAGCTAACCCCTCCGCTGGGGCAGGTGTGTAGGCCACTGCCCGGTTGAAGGAACCCAGAGGTGTCCTCTCTCCTCTGGCCTTCGCTTGTGGTGCTGACCAAATGAACAACTTCAACCTGTAATTTGGAGTTTACATGTTTTCCTTCTAATAAGAGCTGAAAAGGTTTCACTTATGAAAAGTATTCTAAGTAACGGGAATGTTAAGGAGTCTGTGTAATTATAGAAAGGCTTACCTATGCATGCCTAAACTGGGCCTTTTGGTTGGCTTCCAGTTTGCAAATATAAGCATGCTTGTACATATAGGTAGCCAACAGCCAGCTGGTTGTCCAGAACTCACCAACACACCATGACGTACTGGCCTTCAAGTCCTGGTTTGGGATAGGGATAGACCCAACACATCCAACCATTTTTCTTCCTTATTTTATCTGAATTTTTCAGAGAAACGAAAGCTCCTGCCACCCAAGGGAACTAGGTAAAATAGCAAACTAGGTCTCAAACTACAGAAAACTGAAATCACACCAATCATTTTAACTTTCATAGTACAGTTTAAACAGACTTCTGAAAACTAAAGGAATAGTTCTTACCACAAAAACAATCACAAACCCTTCCTTTGCCTCTCCTTGCAAGGAGCAGGGTGTTCCTACAGGCACCTTGGTCAGCTGCACACCCGGCCCAGGAACTGTCATGACAGGGGCTGCATCAACAGGCCCAACTTTCAGGTCACAAAGCAGCAATCGTTTCAGTGGTGTGCAGACAAGAGCCTCCAGTGGTGTGCAGACAAGGCTGTAGTGTCGTCATTCCTCACCTGACAGGTGGGCCTCCGAGTCTGCACTTCTAATATTCCAGGTGATGCTGACACTGCTGGCCCGGGGACCACACTTTGAGGAGCAATGGGGTATTTGCACAAGCGGAGTAACAGCTTAGTTATCCTTGGACGAGCTGAAAGTGCCTACAGACTGCAGCACACAGCACACAGCACACATAGAATCAAGGATCCACAGGCAGGTAGGATCACAGGGTGTTAATTTAGGGTCAGACTGCAGCATATGCAAAAGTGCTATGTCATCAAAGGGGCCTTAATTATTTATGTTATTTCCACAAAGAACTGGAGTCTGATTACAGAAATACATAGGAGTATAATGGTTGAGGGAATCACAGTGAAAATAAAATAAGGCTATCAATGGGTTCTCTCACTCTTTTTTCTTTATCAAAGGCTCTCAACATCCTGCTCAGCTAGAGCAGGTCTGGAAACAATGCAATTTCAAGCTCAGGCTGGCTACTTACTCTGATCTGCATAGTTTTTGGCCTTCAGTTCCAGCTGACGGGTCTGAAACTCATAGTGTTCCACCTGGATTTGTAGCTCTTTCTTCTCTTGTTCCAAGGCATCTTCAAACTCGATGAATTTCTACAGATGGAAGGGAGAGAGCAGGTGTCATAAATGTGGGATGGTCAGATGACAGCAGGCCCTCACAGATGGGCCACAGACTTCAAGGACCAAAGTGAAAGACCAGGCTCAGGGCCAGAATGCAGGGCTCCCCGACATAGAACCTGCTTCCCTCATGTCACATTACCTGTCACCCTCTTCAGGCAAAACTTGACACAGACCACGTGTGACCTCAGGGGCAGGAGGAGTGAATGACACTGTAAACAGCTATCCAGGAAGTCACACGAGGCCCTGAATTTAGAAGGCCCGACTCTTGGTTTAATTTTGGAACTCTTAAATTTTTTTTTGAGAGTACATTTATTAAAGCTGGGGACAGTGAAACAAAGAAGGGCTTAGGATAGAAGGAGCAACAGGAGAGAGACTAGGCAGGGCTGCTTTGGCTCTCTAGAGAGTCAGAGAAAAGGGGGACTTGGGGACAGTTTCAGGGGGTTAGCCCAAGACGAGCTGCCACTGCCCACGGCTCCCCAGGTTGCAAGTCTCATGGGGACCCTTAGAGTTTAGGAGATGCAGGCCTGTGGAGGAAGAAGATGGGGGAAGGAAAGGCATGGGTGTGCTCCCAGAAGGGAGAGCGTGCCTGGAACTCCTAATAATTTTTTAACAAGAGGCCCTACATTTCCATCTTTGCACTCGGCCCTACAAATGTAGCTGGTCCTTGTGCTAAGTTTCTGAGCAAAATTATTATCAAACCAAATGAAAGGAAAGCTCTTTGAAAAATAAAAGACCCTCTTGAAAGGTTATAGGAGCTACCTTGACACTGAAAGTGGCTTGTGAAGCCAGGCTCTGGAGGGGGGAGGGATGGGCACTGGCTGCCACAGATGCCACCAGCTATAACTCCTACAACAGCCCCGAGGGGGAGCTGTTAACTCCTCAGTATTACTGAGTAGAAGAAAGGACTATTATTGAGAAATTTCATTTGTAGTAATAACAAGTATTAGCTGGGTTAAGACAGAGTTTCTCAGATGGTAATACAGAACCGATAGTTGATTTCAGGTTTGGGGTATCTGGAAATGTCGATTGACTTGTGGTGGCCATGGCTGTGTTTACCATAATAACTGCACCCAGTCTCCCCCTCGCCCCAACACACCAGGCCCCAGAGATGTTCTTCCTACAGCAGCTACTCAAAGGCCTTTGTGCTGGAAACTCCGGGGGTGGGAGGCAGTGGCCCTGTTTGAAGGATGGCTCACTCTTGCAGAGACTCCTGAAAGGGTGGCAATCCCAGAGGAAAGGGGGGTGGGGGTGGAGGGAACGGACTTTAGACAGAAAGACTGTGCCAGGAGCCAATTCCAGCATGTCACAATTACAAGAGTTTTATCAAAAGGTTGATGAAGCTTGGGGGCTCAACAAGGGCTGAGTCACATATGTAATTACCTGTTGGAACAGCTGGAAAGGCACTTCCCCCAAACCTGAATAGGATTATTGTCTGCTGCCAGACAGCTCAGGGCATCTTAATCTACATGTTATTGCCTCCTGTTGGCCAAACACCTGAACAGCTGTAGGCTATTCCCCAATCTGACAATGCTTCTGTGAACCCTACCCTTTGAAGTGTATTATCTCCACCTTGCCTTAGGACAAATTGTGTTAATAAAAAGCAAGGGTCCTGAGTCAAAGAGAGCCTTTAGCTCCTTTAGCTGAAGCTCCTCTGACCCCCAATGCCTTTCAAAACTATCTTTCATCTTTGGACTCTTACTTAATCTACTCACAGCCTTTCTCCAGATTGCTGAACCCTTTGTAATGCTGGGACAAGAATCCTGGCAGACTGTATTAACATCACATGCAATTTAAGTACAATGAAGAAAATATAAATGCCCCACAGCCAAGAAAACACACAAAGTGGTGCAGCTGTACAAAAAGTAAAAATAAGTAGTTTTGATTGATTGTGGATATAACCAACATATGCAGAATGAGCAAATGCTCTTGACTGGTAAGAATTTTTTTTTCTAATTGAGCAATTTTAATTCCTATTACTTAAAAAAATTAAAAGAATGGCATAAACAACATATGCTTTTATAGAAAAATCAGATGAGAGTGTTAAATAAAAAGGAGAATATTTTAAAATTTAAAAAAATTCTAGCATACAGTCAGTTAAAATTGGGTGACATTCTTGCAGGTTTGTGTGTGTGAGTGCATGAGTGTATGATGAGTGTGTATGGCAGATGTGCAATCATTCTGCACACAGTGTTTTGTGACCTTATTTATTCACTCACTTACATTAGAGCATCTTTCTACATCAAGGAACACATTCCACCACTTCCATTTTTAATAGGTGTGTATTCCACTATGAGTATGTGTGTGTGGAGCATAGTTTACTCAATCCATCGCCTACTGTTCTTTAAATTGTCCATTGTTATAGTTACTACTGGTGTATCTGCCCAATGGCTTCCTACTATCGAAGGCTGTGGCTGCACAATGCTGCTGACTCTTCAGATGGGTATCCCAACTCCCATGGCCCGCGAGGTGGGGTGGTCCCCTTCCCCAGCCAGAGCGCTCACCTTCTCTCCGTATAGCTTAAACATCGCTGCCAACCTGACAGGTGGGAAAATGGCCTAGCATAGTTGTCTTAAGTTTCAGTTCCTTGATTACTAGTAATATTGAACTTTTTTTCATAAAATGATTGGTCATATACAATAAGTTCTCACATAACATCGTTAATAGGTTCTGTGACTTTAAGTGAAATAACATAGAATGAAGCCATTTTACCATAGGCTAATTGATATAAATAAGAGTTAAGCCAGTTGGAAAAAGATAAATATCACATGATGTCACTCATTTGTGGAATATAATGAACAACATAAACTGATGAACAAAAATAGATCCAGAGACAGAGAAGCATCGAACATACCATCAAACTTCAGAGGGAAGGCAGGGGAGAGTGGTAGAGGAGGGGGGGCGGGTAAGAGATCAACCAAAGGTATTGTATGCATGCATATAAACCTAACCAATGGACACAGACACTAGGGGAGTGAGGACATGTGCTGAGGGGTGGGGGTGGCTGGGGAGAGGTCAATGGGGGGAAAAGGAGACATATGTAATACTGTATGTAATACTTTAAACAATAAAGAATCTTAAAAAAAAAAAAGAGTTAAGTCCTAAGGCATTTCATCAATGTTATAAGAAAATAACTTTGGAAAAAAAGGACATTATTTGAGGAATCGATCTATACTTCCTTTGTGAAGAGCTCATTATGCTATTTGTCCAATTTCCTACCATATGTTCATATTTTTCTTAATGATTTATAAGGACCTTTATTGTACCTATTCACAAATTTGTTGGTCTTATATGCTGCAAATACTTCTGTACCATTTACTTAACAAGTTATCCTTTCCTCACTGCTTTGAAATGACACCTTTATTATAAGCTAAATTCTAATATACATATATGTCAGTCTATTTCTGAGTAACAACATCTGATAACAGCTGATATATAGTATATTCACCCTCTTAAATCTCCTTTTCAATATTTTCTTGGTTTATCCTTCTAGATTAACTTGAGAATCATCCTGAATCACTTACATATTTATTTATTTATTTTATAAAATATATTTTATTGATTTTTTACAGAGAGGAAGTGAGAGGGATAGAGAGAAACATCAATGAGAAACATCGATCAGCTGCCTCCTGCACACCCCCTTCTGGGGATGTGCCTGCAACCAAGGTACATGCCCTTGACCGGAATCGAACCTGGGACCTTTCAGTCCGCAGGCCAACACTCTATCCACTGAGCCAAACTGGTTAGGGCTATTATTTTTAAAAAAATAAGGATTTTGCATGTTAGAAAGCACCAGTTCTTTGGTCCTCAGGAAGGGGTCCCTGCTTTTGATGAGAAATGCTTAGAGCTAGACAGGGGTGAGGTGAAAACTCATCGTGAGCCAGTGAAGAGAGTTGTTTGATGGGGCAGCTGGGGCTGAAAGAAGGAAAATTTTTTCTTTAAACTGATCACTATCCTACCTCCGAGCTATACCACTGAGGTTTTTATATGAAGAAAAGGTTTCTTTGGTGCTGGTGCCATTTCACTAGAATTTTCCCATCTATATTTCATCATATTACCTGTGATTGGTATTTGGGAGTCAGCTAAAAAGATTTCAAACTAAAGACAATGTAAGAAAACCCACCCCCAGATCCTTAAGATCAGAGAGGCTTTTCCTAAATCTATCCTGCTAAGTGATCATTAAAATCCAACATAGGGGACAGTGCCCAAAAGCCTTGAATACCATAAAACAACCCGCATGCCTATATATTCTTGATGAAGTTGGCCCCAAACCAGGTCGCCTGCAGAAATCCTCTATGATAATTTAAGGCCTTTTAGCACCAGGAAATATAAAGACATTAACCTAGAGAGGAAACATCTATGTAAACTGTGTGCATGACGGCCTCAAGGCCAAAGGCGAAAGCAACGTTAGGGGCAGGGAGATGGAACCCACTGTGGATGGGCTGACGCACAGAACATCTGTGATTCTTTGGCCGAGTAGAATCCTGGTGCCGAAGAGACAGCCCACAGGGTGGGAGATGCTCAGTCCTTGGTAACGGACATCCTTTCCATCCTTTAGGCACTACCAGCTGACAGGGGGTGTGAGTGCTCACCGGGAGCAACTCCCCAGGTGAACAAAAGCCCCAAGAAACCCACAAGGGATACCAGCGGACTCAAGAGGACCCCAGCCTGGGCAAGCCTTTCCCTCCCCGCCCGCTCCAAGGGTGCCAAGTGGGGTGAGAACCACTGCTGTGCGGTGTGCCGGTCCTTCTGTCCCAGAGGTCAGCAATGTACCAGACAGAACCGATGAGGAGGGACCCTCGGGGGTTCCGAGTTTTAAGAATATGTTACAAACACAATATGGTGCTCTACAGCTTAAGAGAAATCCTCCTCTTTCTTGCCGTCTTGAAAAAATTATTTCATTAAGGTAGTTTTAGTTAACAAAATTGCAAGCTAGTCACTTCAATGCAATGCAATCTGCACCAAATAGTATAAGGAATAACTAATGTGAAGGAACAGTGCCTGGCCAAGACTAAACAAATACTTAATCTTTGCTTTTTAAGAGAAAACTAGAGACCTGGTGCACGAATTCGGGGCTAGATTTGGCATGAACTGAAAATTATCTTGACAAGAGTAGTTGATGGAGCCAGGAATAAAGCAGGAGCTTTGTGTTGGTAATTAAATAAATAAATGAGGGAAAGAAGTTGCAAATTGAAGTTCTCTTCCAACACAAGGAAGGGTAGCTGTGCAGGTGGGGAGAGGTGTCAGCAGGGAACTTTAAAAAACTTGGTTAAAGTCAGAAAAAATTCAATAGGTTTTTCAAAGAACATAATACTCTTATTTACAGACGATTTACTTTAGACTTAAAGTAATCGAGAATTCTCATCAGTGGGGGACAGGGTAGAGTAGAGACTAAGTTAAGCCGACAAAGAAAGTCTTCAGTAAGAAAACTAAAAAACTTTCAAGGAGAATCTGACTACAACAAAATATGAATGGAGCTGAGAAGAATAAAAACTTAACTCTCAGCGTTTGGGTTGAGTGGGTCTACATGGTGCCTACTGGATTATAAAATGAGACGTAGTACGTCAGTCCTCCAGAGGCATGAATAGAGCAAAGTGAAAACTGCTTACACGTCTTAATTACACGTACTATGGATTTGGAATTATCATCTCTCTAACCAAGTCTAATTAGAATGTCATGTAGCACATGAAACCCCATGATGGTTAAGGCGACTCGTATGGCTATCCTTTGAGTATCCGAAGAAAGCAATGAAAAAAAAAAAAAAAGAAAGCAATGACAGTACAGGCAGTCCTCAGGTTACGTCAGACTCGATGTATGTCGTTTCGTGGTTACATCGCCATCTCCCATTTATTTATATTAAAAAAAAAGTTCCGTCATTTCGACATATGTACATATGTGCTTTATGCTTATTATTATTTATTTACCACAAGGTCAGGTATTGTTACCTTTCTTTTAATTTTTTTTTTTTACTGTTTCACTTCATTACTGCCGAAACCGGTTTGGCTCAGTGGATAGAGCGTCAGCCTGCGGACTCAAGGGTCCCAGGTTCGATTCCGGTCAAGGGCATGTACCTTGGTTGCGGGCACATCCCCAGTAGGGGGTGTGCAGGAGGCAGCTGATCAATGTTTCTCTCTCAACGATGTTTCTAACTCTATCTCTCTCCCTTCCTCTCTGTAAAAAATCAATAAGATATATATTTAAAAAATAAATAAAATAAAAATCATTACTGCTGTGTATGTGCTCCGTGTGAGTAACGTAGGTGCTTATGTAGGTGGGTTCTGACTTACAGCGATAATCACGTTATGTCGCGCTGTAGGAACGGATCTCCAACATAACCCGAGGACCTAATGTAATTATACAACTGGAAACCCACCAGCATGGCTTATCCTTAACATCCTATATAATAAAAGGGTAATAAGCAAATGACCCGAAGGGTGGAACAACCTGGAATGACTGGTCGCTATGACGCGCACTGACCACCAGGACGCAGACGCTCAATGCAGGAGCTGCCCCTGGTGGTCAGTGCACTTGCACAGGGGGAGCGCCACTCAGCCACAAGCCGGGCTAACGGCTGCGAGCGCAGTGGGGTGGTGGGAGCCTCTCCTGCCTCCTCGGCAGCACTAAGGATGTCTGACCGCTGCTTAGGCCTGCATCCTCCGAGGGCTCCCAGGCTGCCAGAGGGATGATTGACTGCCAGCTTAGGCCCCATCCCCTAGGATGGACATCCCCCTGAGGGGTCCCGGACTACGAGAGGGTGCAGGCCGGGCTGAGGGACCCCCCTGAGTGCACGAATTTTCATGCACCGGGCCTCTAGCCTAGATACGAAAACCCAATTCCCCCTTCAAAAGACAAATATCCACAGGAATCTCTTTTTAGATTTGTTTCCAAGGTATATTTCCCCCTCTCTCCAATTAACGTGTTCTGTTTTAAAATTAAATTCAACTTTGGTTTTCAGAATTTGCTTTTTGGTGAATTTCACTGAAATAACATGAGTGTGGGCTCTTCCAAAATCTAGGAATCAAAGGAAGCTTTTCTTCACATTCCATGGAATGAGACCATTCTTCCCATTTTAAACATAAAAACAAAGTTAAGAAGCTGACTTTTCATGTCAAATATAAAATTAAGACAACAGAAGCCAGTATTCCCAATTACCAAAATACAAGAGATGACTAGGTCAGCACTCTTACAGAATGTCCTCACTAGAGTTTTGGTAACTTTCATAACTCAAGATTATTTTAATAGCAAAGTAAATTAACATATTAAATTTAATTCTTCCCTCTTAAGTGTCCTTTAAGCTGGGTCACACACAGGAAATAACTCAACTCTGGCTGCTCAGAAATGAAGCTAACAGGAATCAAAGATCTTGTTCTTTTGTGTTATTGATCATTTAATTCCTTCCTGGGATGAGGGCACAGAGTGAACTTCCAGAAGAAAAATGCTGTTTTGGTCTTTTATGTTAGGGCAAGCAAAGTGGCAAACACCGGGGATGCTGGGTGCAGGCTACTGTGCTTGGAGGAGACGCCCTTCTCCTGGTGGCTGATTCCTGGTACTCACAGTGACCTCCTGACATGATCAAATATTTACTGACGGCTCACAGGGGGCACTGAACTCCTAAGATCTCAAACCACGGATGTTCTTGTACAGCTTCCTTTCTCCATTCCTCACAGCTGTGTCACCACTTAGCCCTAGAATGCAGGTGAGTAGAGGACAGGAGCGTGGGGGCCCTGGAACTACAAGAGCCGCCCCCGACCTGCTGAGTGACACCAGGGAGAGGAAATAAGGGCATTTCTGTATCCAAGTATTAGACACATGGTGAGAGACCAGGCCCCTGCGCAGAAATCCAAGACCAGGTTGACTTCATAAAAAAAGCAAAGGTTTCTCACGTTTATGTTAAAGGGGCTGCTGGGTCAGCATCTGCCTACAAATTATCCCTACAAATGGCGCTGGTTTAATTCACACTAATTTCCAAGAATTGGTAAGACAGCCCCGGTTAGTGTGGCTGGGTGGTTAGAGCGTTGCCTCGTGCACCAAAGAGTCTCTGGTTCAATTCCCAGTCAAGGGCACGTTCCTGGGTTGCAGGTTCAACCCAACCCAGGGCAGGGTGCGTGCAGGAGGCAACTAATCGATGTATCCCTCTCACATTGATGTTTCTCCTTCCCCCCTTCCACTTTCTCTAAAAATCAATGGAAAAAATATCCTTGGGTGAGGATTAACAAAAAACCAAAAAAACTGGTAAGACAGACAGAAAAAATACATAATATATAAATACATATATACATGTATTTATATATTATGTATTACATACTAATGTATGCTTTATATAGTAAATATTTATATATTATGTTTGGTACCTGGGGAAATTTAAAAAATAAAGGAAGATAAAACTAAAACTCTAAATGTCCCATCATGGAAAAAATTTCCCTGGGAGAAATTATTCTCAAGTAAACATCCTCCAAAGCAATCTTAGTAGTTTACACTGGCTCCTTAAACTTCCTCATCCACCCAGCGTGTACCTTGCCCTTGTACACTTTAGCAGGAGACATGCTAAGGACGCTCCTAGCCCCCTGCTCTGCAGACAAAGGCTCTCGTCCAGACCGGAACACTGTAAACTTGAGACAGGCCAACAGCCACAAGCACTAGCGAGCACCTCGGGGCTTTTGCCCTGGTCTGGGTATTTGTTTCCTGGGAAGAGAAGTGATAAGAGGGTCGGCGTGGGTAAGGAATCCAAGATGAAGCGGAGTACAAGGAATGGCACTCGGAGAGCATGGGAAACATGAGGTAATCAGAGTCTAAACTTCCTAACCCCATCTCCACTGTCCCACTTAACTTGGCATTTCCCCAATCTCTTGCCCAAAACGGTCGCTGGTTAAAGACTACGTGGACCCTCCATGTTGGCAAACATTTCATTTCCTTGGGATGAGACCTTTCCACCTCGGCGATGGGAATGCTTTCTTAGGACGTGCTGGACCCGTGGCAGGCCACCAACTGAGAAGTGCCGAACGCATGGAACTGACAAACGCAGGCTGGGGAGCGGCGATACCGCTACTCCCTCAGCAGGAGAATGGACCAGCACCCCCACAACGGGACGCCCCTCAGCACAAAGGAATGAATAGAGGCTAACACTAGCAACTATCTGGATGAATCTCAAAGTCATTCTTCTGATTGAAAGAAGTCAGGCTCCCTTCCCCCCAAAAAAGTATACACTCCACGATTCCATTCACATAAAGTTCTAAAAACGCAAATTAACCTACAGTGACAGAAAGCAGATTGATGTTACCAGGGGCCAGAAGCAGGGAGAGATTCCTGACGGGCATGAGGAAACTTTGGGGATGATGATCATCATTACCTTTTTTTTTTTTTTTTAATCCACACCCGAGGATATTTTTTCCATTGATTTATAGAGAGAGTGAAAGGGAGGGAGGAGAGGGAGAGAGAAACATCAAGGTGAAAGAGACACATCGACTAGTTGCCTCCTGAATGTGCCCCTACGGGGGGCTGGGGAACCTGCAACCCAGGTACGTGACCTTGACTGGGAATAGAATCCGCTACCCTTTGGGCTGTAGGTCGACGCTCTAACCACTGAACGGAACTGGCCAGGGCATGATCATTATCTTGATTGTGTGGATGGTTTCTGGGTATTCATGTGTCAAAACTTACCAAATTGCACACTTCAAATATGTAGTTTAGTGCACCCTCCTCAATGAAGTTGTTAGAAAGAAAGGAAATAAGGAAACAAAGAAAAGTTTTAATTCTGTGTCATAAGCACCAGACAATTTCTAGGTGCTGGGATTTCCCTCCAGACCTCTTCTCAGCCTTTGAAGAATTTCATCACATCTGTTGTTTCCTAAATAGCTGGTATTCTTTTTTTTTTTTTTTAAATATATTTTTATTTTAGAGAGGGAGGGAGAGGGGGAGAGAGACATCAATGATGAGAGAGATTGGCTGCCTCCTGCATGCCCCACACTGGGGATCGAGCCGGCAACCTGGGCATGTACCCTGACCAGGAATCGAATCATGGCCTCCTGGTTCATAGGTTGACGCTCAACCACTGAGCCATGCCAACTGGGCAGCATTCTTTTTTGTTGTTGTTCATCTCACAGATTTCCTTCTGTCTGGTCTCCTGTATCAAAACCCACTGCTTTGGGATCTCCCCTTTCTGGGACACATTCACTGAAACAACAAAACCAGCCCCCTTCTTTCTAAGCGTCTTCCTTGCTTGCCTGAAGCTGAGTAACAGAGATGTCTACTGCCTGCCCTTCCAGAAAAGTGACTGAGCCAGACTGTACTCAGCTGCGGTGCCCAGTGTGATAGTCCCAACCACAAGTGGCTATTTACACTTATATTAAAGTGAAATAAAAATTCGCTTCCTCTGTTACATGAGCCACATTTGAGTGTCAATGGCTCTGTATGGCCATGGGCTACGAAACTGGACAACACAAAACTGGACATTTCTATCATCACAGGAAGTTGTGTTGGACAGATGGTTGCTTCACACTCAAACAGCAGAGAGTCCTTGACCTTCAGGAACTAAACCGACAGCCGAGTGCAGTGTGCACAGAGGTAAGGGAAAGCTGCTTCCCCCTCATGGGCACACACAGATGACTAGCATCTCTTTGAGGGGGTGTGATCATGGAGAAGAGAACCAGAAGGGCACTGCCCTCTTGGTGAAGCAGGAAGCAGGTGTGGGGACGCTGGGGTGCGAGGCACAATGCGGGGCCTGCTCCCCGGGTTGGGGCAGGCCCCGCACTGTGAAGGTCTGAAGTGGGCCAACTGGAGTGATGGGGACCATTCACTCTCAACATGCACTTAAGTCATTTAAGCAGCCAACATCAGAATGTGCTCCATGCAGTCTCTGTGCCAGATGTGCACAGGGACCAGCCGCCAGAGGGTTCCCGCCATGGCAGGAAGGGGCCCAGCGGCAGGGCTGCAGGCCAGAGGCCTCCATACCAAACGCAGGCACCCTCCCCACATGTTCATCCTGGCTGGAAAGCGCCTCTCTTTGCTCTCATATGCCTATTCCCCCCGGCCCTCCATTTTGGGGGGGAGGTTTTCATATACTCCTGGTGACTCTGGTACATCTACAATGGGCCAACATTTGGAGGCAATGAGGAAAGGCAGCTCGGGCCACCATAACTTAATGGTTTCATCTAAAATACACCGTTTTTTAAACCTTGCTCTTCATATTACAACATGGCAGAAGAAGAACTCACATACCTTGTCCAAGCAGTGGTGAATTCACTATTTGTAATGTTAGAAACAAGCAGAAAAACTCCTGATTCAATGTATTAATTCACTCATGAAAAAAGGCAAAATGATCATTTCTATAGAGTAGTATTTCTATAGAGCTCCCCCTGCCCCCTCCAGCGCAATCCTATCCACACGCTCTTGTATGAAATGGATTGCTATATATAACCAGGAATCAGTTCTGGGTCAAACCTTCCTCCGGGTGGATGCTTCTTATACCACACCAAATGCCGCAGTATCCGCACCAACATCCACTGGGGTTGCTTGTGATGAGTTGGGGGTGTTTCTGGTAGTTTCTTCAGGGCAAAGAAGATTTTAAGGCAAATGACGGCTACTAAACTCACACCTGTCTCTTAAACATTATTTTTTCCTCCCCTAAGCTAAGTGCTTGATCATTGCAAAAAAGAAACAAACAAAAAAAAAAAAGAAAGGGCTCTTTGCTGCCGGGGGACACAGAGCACATGGAGCCCTCTGCTGACTCCCGCCTCATGTTACTACCGAGGGGCATCTATTCATTCTCAGCTGCCCCTGTCAACTGCCCATTTCCAGCCTTTTCTAAACAATCTGGTGCATTTTTTAAACTTTCGGCATTTTTTTAGGCCTCTGTAGAAATTGCAGACGCCAGCAATAAGTCCAATTAGCTCTGTAAGCTCGAGTGGGATTCCCTGGTGTCAATGACAAGGGCAAAACCTACACAAGGAGAGACTAAGATGTCCAGTGCTTACCAACCAAAGCTGCCCTGCCAGTCCATCAAGGTGCTCCTCCCGGGCTCTGCTGCATCTGCCTCACAGCAGATCCCAGAAAAACAAGAGCCAGTGATGGGACTTGGCACTTGAGATGAAAGTGACTTTCACCTGGCAACCTACTCACTTCCCAGAGGCAGTCACTGCGGCCAGAGAGGGGAAGACTGGTCACCGGGCCTGCGGCTCCCAAGGGCAGGGCTGGCGCTCAAGCCAGCGTCTGTGGACTCCAAGGCTCAGGCTCTCTCCCTGAACCCCACTATCTCTCACTACCATCATCACTCCCATCGAATGAGCCGTCTCGGGACCAAGGAGCCACCCTAGAATCAGAACATACTTGCAATCTCTCGCTGTGGTTATTATGGGCAAGAATTAGAGGATTAGAGGACAGGGTTATTTGCTCTGCTCCAGCCACTAAAAAAAAAAAAAAAAAAAAAAATCGGAAGATTCTGTCTACTCGGAAGGCTGCAGGCAGCTCAGGTTACCCAGCTCTGACTAAGCCTTCTTGAGCAGAGTGGTCGGGATGCAGGAGCTCTGAGACACGAACACGTCTGTAGCCTGTGATGTGCCCGCTCTTGAGTTATCAGACACACATCTGTGATCTCAGTTCCTGCCGAGAAAGAGAGCCCAATCCACAACGCACCGTGGTTCTTCCCACAATACTAAAAACATGCCCGCTGGGTTTCATAAATGAGCGAGAATGCTAAAATGGTTACAGGATGTAGCCCTTTTATTTAGTAACTTTACTTGCGGTCTTTCCAAGGGTGGACATCTGATCACAGCCTCCATGCTGGCTAGCCAAGCATTTGCTTCATGGCTCTCTGCTCAGGAAGCTCTGGGCAGCTTCTCCTAATAGCTGGGGGCAACGGTGGGTCTGGGCTTCAAAGGCATTCTCCTCCAAACCACATGCCCACCGCCCCGCAGCTCCTCGTCCAAGGGAGTGGAGTTGGGGGGCCAGAAACATACTCACTTGAACTGCACAGAGCAACTTCATCCACGCAGAACTAATGCTTAAGCTGAAAGGAAATGATTCTTAGCCTTATCGTTGTCTAACTTGGTTTTCTCCTTTTAGCTCCTTCTCAGCCACTATGGTGACCACATAGGTACTGAAGCAAGAAAACAAACTTACTTGAAACCTCAGGCATCAAATGGCTGCCAAGAGTGGTCAGAGAAGTGGAGGGCACTGCCCAGCACCAGAGAGGCAGCCATAGCCCTATGGGTGGGCAAAGGGAGCCCCAGGGCTCCAGTTTTCAGGGGTGCAGCTCTCTAACCTCTCATAGCAGCATGACAAGAAAGGAAGAGCCCAAGCCAGGAGTCAGGAGACTGGGTCCTTGGTCTGGCTCTCCCAGGGCCCAGTCCCCAACTCCACAGAGCCAGTTCCTTCCCCCGTAAAAGCCTAGGGCCACTCCCAACTCTAAAATCTTATAAGCTCTTGCATCCCCTAGAGAGTTTTAAATCAATCCTGGTGGAGCTTGGCACCCCAATCAATAGACAACAGTTTCTTGACAGACGCATAAAACCAAAGCAAAATAAATCACTCTAAATAGGAATAATACAAGGCATTGTTACTTTTTATAAACACGCTTTAAACCAAACTAAGGCATAAATCACTATGGTCCAACAAAAAGACAAAATACTGAAACAATACTCTATTTCAATACTAAAGTCAACAATGCGTTCGGCTAAATCAACTGAAACGGAGTTTAACTCATTTAATAAGAAGTTTCCTATTCCTGAATCAAAGAGCATCACCTAATGCCTAGAATAACAGAATGTCAGGTCTCAGAGATCATCTAGGGCAACTGACTCATTTGACTGATGGAAAATCAAAATGCAGACCAGGCAGGCAATGTGGACAAGGAAGGTCACAACGGCAAAACAGGGATGGGAACCCACAGCCCACAGCTGCTTGGGTCTGCCACACAGTCAGTGCTAAGTATTCCATGGTGAATGAGGGTAAGCGGTGTTCCCTACCATGCACAGTTCTTCTATCTGGTTCACAAACAACTGATTTCCAGGTTATGGAGATGTCCTAGAACACAAGCATTTCAAAATTCTACTTTTAGCTCCTTAGAAGCCAGACTGGAATTTCTCAGCCTTTTCCATCTAAGCTAACAATCTTCCCAACTGAGGAAATCACAGGGCAAAGAAACCACCGCTGGAAACCTGGAGTCTTTCTCACCTGGTACCAGAGAAGCAGCCCAACTGCAGCTTTCGTTATGTGTTTACATCAACTTTCAAACTGACCCAGGTCACGGACCTTCAAAACATTGGATTAGGGACAAGGAAGAGGTTTGCTGACAACAGACTTCTTCGGCTACAAAATCATAAACATCTCAGAAATCCCTTTTCTGGGAGGGTTTAGAATTGCAGCAATAAGAGGTAGCAATATGGGTCTAGGAAACCGGTTTGCTAAATACACAAAAGCAAAAAGAATTGGGAGTCTGTAACGAGTGGGGGATGCGGAGGAGAGACCGAGGCTCGGCCCGAGGCTGGGGGCTGTTTAGGCTGCAAGCTCCCCCTGTGACGCCAGGTGGCTCAGGGCTCCGGGAGGGAGCAGCAGGCGAGGAGGAAGGGGAAGCCAAGGCTAGGGGCCCCAGGACTTTGGGGGCCGCGCTGGGAGGGGCGGGCGGAGCAGGGTACCGGGGCCGGGCGGTGTCCCGGGCGGGGCCGAGGGCGGGGCGGGGCGGGGCGGGGAGGACGCGGTCCGCGCGGGTCCCGCGCGGGCGGCCCACGCACCTCCTCGGCCTGCTTGCGCAGCGCCTTCTCGCGCTCGTACTGGGTGAGCAGCTGCTCGTTGTCCTCGCGCAGCAGCTCCAGTTCCACCTCGTGCTCCTGGTTCTCGCTGAGCACCGAGTCCAGGTTCTCCAACACGTTGACCACAAGCGGCATGAGCTCCTTGACAACCTCCTCGTCGTAGCAGTGGATGAGGCGCTCGAACTCGCGGTAGATGGAGCCCGCCAGGCCCGACACCCGCTCCGACATCACGGAGCCGGAGCAGTAGTCGTCCTGGTACACCACTACGCCGCCCTCGTCCATCTGGATCTCCATCATTGCGGCCACCGCCGCCGCCAGCGCGGCCCGCTGTCCGCCGGCGCGCCTGCCCTCCAGCCCTGGCTGCCCGTAGTCCGGAGACCGCGGCCCGTCGCCTCCGTCGCAGCCCCTAAAGATGTGGCCTCAGGGCTCGGCCGCCACCGCCGCTGCTGGTGCTGATGCTGCGTCCGTCACTCAGGGGCCGGAAGTCCTGCCGCCCGGAAGTCCCGCCCGCGGGGCAGAAGGGGAGGTGCCCGCCGGTCCCACCGCGCCGCCACGCCGCTAGGGGTCGCAGGGGCCGCCCGTCACGTAGGAGGAAGCTGGTCTCTGGGCCTGAAGCTCAGCGGAGCCGGGCAAGGAGCGTTCAAGTCAGGCTTGTCGCCTCGCTCCCCGCCCGCGCCTGTCACACTTACCGTGTTCCCGTCAGCTCTCAGAGTCCGGCTCGGACATTTAAGTGACTTAGTTTATGTCCCAAGAGCATAGATAGACGATGGTGTACAGTTTGGAGACTTAAAGGAGCATCCGCACGCCCACCCTCCCCTTCAGAGGTGACCACGGTGCTGACCTGGTGCCCTCGCATTTGCCCCCATAGCTTCACTACGCTTAGTGCACACTCCTTCCTACACAGTAGGCATTCAGGGCTTCTCCTGAATAGTGCCTGGCATCCACTGTCCCTTCTGGAATTCCAGTTCAGTGCAAGTTGCCCATCTCATCCCCAAATCCCGTTAGTAAGCTCTTTCATTTAGTCTACTTCGATGTCCTGCATTTTGTGTAACTTCAGATTTCCCAGTTTCACGTCAGCTACGTGTAATCTATGTAACCCATCCACTGAGTTTTAAATTTCTATTTATCCTATGCGATTTTCTTGTATTCTACCAATTTGGATAGGCTCTTATTTCATCCACTTTTAGCTACTTATTTTAAATCTCTTAAATCTCATAATTACAATCTGCAGCCTTTGCAGGTCTGATTCTTCGGTCTGTTGTTTTGGTTGAGTCTTGCTCAGGCTCTCCTCCCTTCCCTTGAGCTAGTTAGTATTCTTTGGAACTGCATCTGTGGAAATACTTTTAGGCCCCGATTTAAAATGAGTTGCTCCAGAGGATTTATTTTCTTTCACAGGCATGAGGACACCACGAACCCAAGACTTACACTTTCAGCTTCGGGACCACACAGGTAGTGTGAACTCTACTGAAGTCAAACCAAAATCATTGATGACAGTTTAACCCTGACAGAAATGCTCTCACCCCTACTCCATGAAATGGATTTAGCACCATCTCTAACAAATAGTAAGAATACAATAAATGTTATGTAGAATTGTTAGGTGTTGGTTTGTTTTTTAAATATATTTTTATTGATTTCAGAGAGGAAGGGAGAGGAAGAGATAGAAACATCAATGATGAGAGGGAATCATTGATCGGCTGCCTTCTTCACGCCCCCCACTGGGGACTGAGCCCGCAACTCGGGCATATGCCCTTGGTAGGAATCGAACCCAGGACCCTTGAGTCCACAGGCTGACGCTCTATACACGGAGCCAAGAGTAGGGCGGTTCTTTTTTTATTTTTTATTTTTTTACAGAGAGGAATGGAGAGGGATAAAGAGCTAGAAATATTGATGAGAGAGAAACATCCATCAGCTGCCTCTTGCACACCTCCTACTGGGGATGTGCCCGCAACCAAGGTACAGGCCCTGGACCGGAATCGAACCCGGGACCCCTCAGTCCACAGGCCAATGCTCTATCCACTGAGCCAAACGAGTTAGGGCAGTTTTTGTGTGTGTGTTTTTATAGAGAGTGGGAAGGGGAGAGACACAGAGAGAGAAACATTGATGTGAGAGAGACTTGTGGATTGGTTGCCTCCCACACGCACTTCAACTGCACTGGGCCTGACCAGATCAGATCCTGCAACCGAGGTACCTGCCCTTGATCAGAATCAAACCCAGAACCCTCAGTCTGCGGGCCGACTGACACTCTTAACTACAGAGCCAAACCGACTATGGCTAGTTTTTTTTTATATATATATATTTTATTGATTTTTTTACAGAGAGGAAGAGAGAGAGACAGAGAGCTAGAAACATCGATGAGAGAGAAACATCAATCCGCTGCCTCCTGCACACCCCCTACTGGGGATGTGCCCGCAACCAAGGCACATGCCCTTGACCGGAATCGAACCCGGGACCCTGGAGTCCGCAGGCCGACGCTCCATCCACTGAGCCAAACCGGTTTCGGCTAGTTTTATATTGTCAAAATAAGTCAGGACAAAGAGATGAAAGGTGTTTTTTTGTTTGTTTGTTTTCTTGGTGAGCAAGTTACAGAGAAAGCTTGTGAGTGGTTTGGGGAATGTTTAGGACTTCTGTCTTAGGCCTTTTCCAGAAATTTGACCCTGTTGACTTCCTGAAGTAGTAAATACAGTAGGACAGCCCCTACTACCAAGAGAGGTCAACTGACTTGGCCATCAACTTTATTAGTTTCTATTACTAATACTAGAGGCCTGGTGCACGGATTCGTGCACCAGTGGGGTCCCTCGGCCTGGCCTGTGGGGATCAGCCAAAACCAGCTCTCCAACATCCCCTGAGGGGGTCCCAGATTGTGAGAGGGTGGTTCTCAGGTGATGCACCCCAGAATCAGGCTCCCTCCTCTCTGGTTCCGGGTGTGTCACCTGAGAACCACAGCTACCAAGTCACTGCAGCTTGGCAGCTCCTGCATTGAGCATCTGCCCCCTGGTGGTCAGTGCACATCATAGCTACCAGTCAGACAGTGGGATGGTCGCTTAGGCTTTTATATATATATATAGATGATTAGACAGATTTGTTACTTGAAATTGGTTAAAACAAAATTAAGTTTTAACATGATATAGCTTTTAAAATATATATATATATATATTTTTTATTTCAGAGAGGAAGAGGGAGAGATAAAAACATCAATGATGAGAGAGAACCATTGATTGGCTGCCTCCTGCACACCCCACACCGGGGATCGAGCCTGCAACCTGGGCATGTGCCTTGACCGGGAATCGAATCATGACCTTATGGTTCATAGGTCGAAACTCAACCACTGAGCCACACAGGCTGGGCTCCAGTTGCATTCTTCAGTAAGCATCAAGAGTTATCATATCAGCCCTGGCCGGTTTGGCTTGGTGGATAGAGCGTCGGCCTGTGGACTGAAGGGTCCCAGGTTCGATTCTGGTCAAGGGCATGTACCTTGGTTGCGGGCACATCCCCAGTAGGGGCTGTGCGGGAGGCAGCTGATCGATGTTTCTCTCTCATCCATGTTTCTAACTATCTTTCTCCCTTCCTCTCTGTAAAAATTCAATAAAAACAAACAAAAAAAGAGTTATCATATCAGCCCGGCCAGTGTGCTCAGAGGTTGAGCATCAGTCTATGAACCAGGAGGTCACGGTTCAATTCCCAGTCAGGGCACATGCCCAGGTTGCGGGTTTGATCCCCATTGGGGAGTGTGCAGGAGGCAACCAATCTATGGTTCTCTCTCATCCTTTATGTTTTCATCTTTCTTCCTCTCCCTTCCTCTCTGAAATCAATAAAAAAAAATTAAGAACAATCTACTTTAGAAAAAAAACAAATGCAACTGGAACACTCTTGAGAGACAACCTAACTGAATAGAACTTTTTAAAAAATATATTTTTATTTCAGAGAGGGAGAGGAAGAGAGCAATAGAAACATCAATGATGAGAAAGAATCATCAATCGGCTGCCCCCTGCACGCCCCCTACTGGGGAGCCCATAACCTGGGAATGTGCTGACTGAGAATTGAACCATGATCTCTGGTTCATAGGTTGATGCTCAACCACCGAGCAACACCGGCTGGGCCAGCAACTTATTTTTTAAAATCCTCACCCAAGGATATGTTTTTATTGATTTTTAGAGACAGGAATGGAGAGATAGAAACATCGATTGCTTGCCTCCCATACCCCAACCAGGGATAGAACCCTCAACCTTCTGATATATGGGAAGATGCTCCAACTGAGCCACCTGACCAGGGCTAGAACTTACTTTTTTTTTGGTGAATCGTCACCTGAGGATATTTTTTTCCCCATTGATTTTTAGAGAGTGGACGGAACAGAGGGAGGGGGAGAGAAACATCGATGTGAGAGACATGTTGATTTGTTGCCTCCCACACACACCTGGCTGAGGATCGAACCTGCGATCCAGGTACATGCCCTTGACCAGGAATCAAACCTGCGACCCTTCAGTGTGTGGGCCGCTCTAACCACTTAGAAACACTGGCCAGGGCCAGAACTTACTTCTTAATAAATAGGCTTCCTTTCAGATTTGTAAAGATAATTTGGAACACAACTTTCTTTTCTCATTAAAAGACTCTAAAATGTCAGAAGGGGCAACAGGTTTCAAAAGTTCTACTTTAATTTATTTTCTTTTAATATATTTTTATTGATTTTAGAGAGGAAGGGAGAGGAAGAGAGAGAGAAGCATCAATGATCACAGGGAATCACTGATTGCCTGCCTCCCGCACACACCCCGCCCCCCAACTGGGGATCAAGCCCGAAACCAGGCATGTGCCCTTGACCGGAATCGAACCCGGGACCCTTCAGTCCGCAGGTCGATGCCCTATCCACTGAGCCAAACCAGACAGGACAAGTTCTACTTTAATTTCTAAATATCTCAAATGCCTGCTGAAAAGTCAACCAAGCCCCTGTAATGTACCTCTCATTTCTTCCCAAGTTGAATTTTATATAGCACCTTTTAGTCAAACATAAAACAGGAGTACTTCATTCATGATCTCCAAGAATTCTAAGGATTAAGAACATGAGTTCAGCCCTGACCAGTGTGGCTCCATTGGTACCAAAAGGTGGCCAGCTCAATTCCCGGTCAGGGCACATACCCAGGTTGCAAGTTTGATCCCTGGTCAGGGTGCATATGGGAGGCAACCAATTGATTTTCTCTTTTCCTCTCCCTTCCTCTCTTCCTCAAATCAATAAAAACATTTTAAGAAACCACCAAAACACACGCACACACGCATAATGAGTTCAGAAGAAATGAACTAGATAACTAAGGAGGTACATGTATTCTTGTAAGGCTTGATTCACAAAGATAAAAGATAATGGAACAAATTATGTCCCATCAAAAGAGCCAATGTATTTCTGGACAAGGCACAGGACTTGGAAGTGGCAACCCTTTGATTTTATTCACCCCCCACCGTAACAGATGGAACTGCCTTGGTCCTTTCAGACTCAGCCATTGCCTTGTGACACTCCAAGACCTCAGTGCTCACCTGTGGCTGGAGTGCCTGCTACAGAGATAAAATGTTTGTTTACTTATTTATTTTTATTATTATTTTTTTAAAATATATTTTTATTGATTTCAGAGAGGAAGGGAGAGTTAGAAACATCAATGATGAGAATCATTGATTGGCTGCCTCCTGCACGCCCCCCACTGGGGATCCAGCCCGCAACCTGGGCATGTGCCCTTGACAGGGAATTGAACCTGGGACCCTTCAGTCCGCAGGCTGAAGCTCTATCCACTGAGCCAAACCAGCTAGGGCTGTTTATTTATTTTTTAAAGTGCTCTGACTGGGGATTGAACTGCAACCTTGGCGTATCGGGATGATGCTCCCACCAACGGGGCTACCCAGACAAACAGGTAATGTAATGTTGCCAGAGCCTAGCCGTTTTTGGAACAGTCTCTGCACTCTCAAACATGTTCAGAGGAACAAATGAAGATCATGTTCGGTAACCCATGTCGGGTTTAAGTGCTGTTCTGGTAGTTGGCCATGATCCAGCAGGCAGAAGTGTGGAGCCTCCTGTAGGGGAACTCTGCAGGCAGGCAGGCAGTCTGAGAAGTTTCATTATCCTGAACCCACATCATGCATACAAGGATATTAAATTTGCTTGTAGGACATATGATAATAGGTAATATGTAAGAAGGAAAGACGTTCAATCTGTGCCTTCTCTACAGAGCTTGAATCTACAGGCAAACTCTAACAGCTCAGCACCTCATCTACTCATGAGAAGGCTTGTCACTGGACAGTTTCAAAACCAATTCAGAGGCAAGTTCAAATACCTTCAATTTTTTAGGAAAACAAGTGACAGAAAAAATGAATCTTTAAATTATAGAAATTGAAAGAGACTCTCAAACATTCCCGCTCACTCTACTCAAAGCTGAATCTTTGGCCCTAGCCAGTTTGGCTCAGTGAATAGAGGGTCAGCCTGCGGACTGAAGAGACCCGGGTTCGATTATGGTCAAGGGCACATGCCTGAGTTGTGGGCTCGATCCCCAGTGTGGGGCGTGTAGGAGGCAGCTAATCAAATGATCCTCTCTCATCATTGATGTTTCTATATCTCTCTCCCTCTCCCTCCCTCTTTGAAATCAATAAATACACACACACACACACACACACACAATTATATATATGTAAAACAAGAACTGGATACATAACAAAATAAAATTAAAAAAAAAAAAAAAAAGACAGCGGAACCTTTGGTTTTCAAATGAAAAAAATCTAAATCCATAACCTTAGGGATTAATTTGGGCATCCTCTGGCTAAATGGAAAAAAAAAAAAAAAAAAAGGCAAACCCATTCACTGAGGAAACGCTGTAAGGGAAGGAGCAGCGGTCAGGCATGTTGGAGAATGGATGTTAAAGAAAGTATGTGCACCCCCACAGACACAAAGACACCAAACAGGCAAAGACCCTGCATACATGATTACTAAGTTTATTTCAACTGTTACACCCAATTCTGCCTTGTAAAAATAACAAAATGTTCCTATCAAAATTACATTGTGATGTGAGTACAGGTTTGTTGTTTTTGATACAGCTCTAGAAAAAAGTTGGCACCAAATGCACATAAAAAGTTTTAAGGCTTAATAAAAATAGACTGGTAATTTTTCAATGCAGCTTAGAGGTTGATAAGAGGATGCTAAGAGTTCATGGATCCCTGCCAGTGGACAGAACTAGAGTCCTTCCTCTCATTTGCCTGACAGTGAGGGTGAGGGTGAGGCCACAAGGGCCAGCAGCACAATGCCAGCAACCCAATTAGGAATTCACAAATTATGTCATGTATTAAAAAGCAAAATGTAGTTATAAATGGCAGTTCATTTCTACCATTAGTACATTTCATTATAAGTTAAAACAAATTAGTGTGTTTGGGCTTAAAAGTTAACCACCATTTATGACATGTTTTAATGGGGGGGAAATATTCTGAATTCCAAACAATTTTCTTAAAAATGACCATTTGCAACATGGAGACAGGAAGTACTTGATAAAGTCACATGAAATAAGTATTTCTTGGCTCCAAAGTCAGCAGGATAACTGAAAGGAGGGAAACTCTTTGGTTGACAAAGCCACATGCAGATCCCCTCAATGTGGCGGGTGTAAGAGGGGGTTTGGGAGGCAGCTTCTGTAGGCACTTAGTGTCTCAGCCACTGTGGCTGTAACTAAACACACGTGTTTCTTTTCTCAATTTTAACGACGAAGACATTGCCAGCACCTAACATTAGCTCTGCAGGCACTCATACCAACAGCCACCACCACACAAACCCTCGCTCCTCTTAACTACTGGTCCAGCATGAGTGATGTAGACTGTAACTCTTAGGAAGCTCAATGGGAGAAACTTCTGCCTGACAGATTAAAGCAACACAACTTGCCAGGTAACGTTACCTTTCCTGGTAAATATAGAATGGGCCAGTTAAGGCTTTTTTGCCAAACTAATCTCCTAGCCTAAGGTCTCCAAGTCCCTTCTGGAAACGGAATTCGGTCCAAAGGTTCCGCAAAGCTTTATAAAGGGTGGCCTAAGCAAACTTCCTCTTGGGCAGACCTGAGCAACTGACTTTTTTCTAGAGAGGTGTCAGAAACAGACCAGAGTCATATGGTATTTAAGAATAGCTCTTTAGATATTAAAGAACTCAAAGTTCTCAAACATCTCTTCTTCCCAAGTCAACAGGAATAAAGACACATGAAAGATTTAAATAACCAATTATGTACCTGGATAGTTTTAGTCTTACAGAAGTCAGTGGGCCTTGCAGATAAATTAACTGTCCACATTAGTGGTGAAGAGCTAAGGCTGAAATTTAAGGATGAGAGAAAAAAAACCCACAAAAACAATTCACAAGCAAAACCAGTCTGAAGAGACCGAGTCCAGTCCCTTGTGAAAGGCAGATAGATCACCCAGAGGATCAGGGTACAAAATCTGTCCATAAAGCATAAGACTGAGAAAACTTTTTGGTTTTTGTTGACAGCTGCCGAGGGAAAGCAATCAAAATGCTTCAAGAAAAGACTGCAGAACACTGTGTGCCTGGGTGCAAAGGAGGTCTCGGGTTAGCAGCAGTAGTCCCAAGAATGGAGACTAGTGTTTCGGCTTATGCCCAACGCACAGGTTGTTCTGGCTTTCTTTCTGAGGCTTTAAACTCTCTGCTACTGTGTAAGTGATTCCTAGATACCCAATTGGCTGGCAGGTCGCCGATGCAACAAGGACTTGGAAGATCTCACTTCATCAGGGTCCCTGTAGCCTTGCACCAGCTCCCCACCCGGCCCAACTGAAAGTTCCTCTCACATCCAAAATTACATATGACTGTTCACCAAGGCGTCACAGCCCCCCACAAAGAGATGTCTCTCGCAGTCTGGGAGGTGAGGTCCTCTGTGGCTCTCGTGGTGGCAGGGGAGCCTGAGCGGTGGCTTCAGAAACACAACAGACCCTCTCCCCACCCCCGTTCCTTTGGGCTAAAGGAAACTATAGTATTTGAAATCCTATCTCTCGATTTTCTTATCTGGCTACAGGGGAAGCAACAGCTTCTCTAGTAGAAGGAGATGCTGGATTTGCCTCCAGGTGGATTCAGGACTTTGTTGTGAGATCGAGGACGTGGGCCCAGCCTGGGCTCATGGCTGTCAGCTGTAGGTGTGGGCTGGGGCTCCAGGGCACAGTCTGCTTCTCTTGGGCCACCTTTCTCACCTGGCTCTTCTCTGGGCAAGGTGCTCATGGCAGCTGTGGGACAAAGCAACAAACCATCCCATTAGAGGCTCCCCAACACCTGGATGGCAAGCTGTGCACATGGAAAGTCTGTGACATAGACCAGCTAGCAAGAAATGCATACTGCAATGGGAAGAGAGAAAAACAGAGCAAGGCTTCCGTCTGTGCCAAGAGACTCACTGATTATTAGCAGAGGCCATTCCTGAACTGGGCATAAAGTTGGGCTCAGTACTATAAACAATCCTTGATTAATTCCTAAATAAGCTCAATACTTCTTTATATTGCTTGTTGGACTCCATTTCCCTTTTTCTCCACCACAATATAAAAAGCACACTATCTCAAAGTAAGCATGAACAGAGAGGAAGTCAGTCTTAACTGGAGGGTCTAGCAAGATGAGGCAAGGTTTTCTGACACTATTACTCTGGACTTTTTGAGTGAATGAATAAATTCCCATGTATCCTGGTGATCATCTGAGGGAAATGGTGACCCAAAGGCAGAAATCAGTGCTGTCAGCTTAGAGAACAACAGTGGGACTCCAAGTCTGACATCGAGCCCCACCATGGGGGCAGCTACTCCCTGGGCGATGGATTATGGAAGCACCAGCTCTCCCCACCACATGCAAGCCTTACATTCTTCCTTCTCATCATTCCTGTCCCTGCTCTTCTTACCCTTCTTTTCTGCATTAGTTCTGCTGGTGCTGCCCGCAGTCACGGGACTTGGGATCCCTGCCCTTCCCTACAAAAGATCAGCTTCTAAAATAAGACACCTTGTGTCTTAGGCCTCGGCTGATGAGTAATGACAAGATGTGAAGAAAGACCAGTGATGACCAGTTGAAAAGGTTTCATCAGAAATAGCTGAGCCCATTTCCCTGGCCTTCTTCAAATCTCAAATCCTCAGCAATAAACACAACCTTGTTTTTCTCAGCTGGCTTGCAAGGGACACGGGAATATTACCTCTCATTCTCTGGGTGCACCAGCAGCTCTTTCAGAGTGAGAGCACTCAGGGGAAGGGACAGGAAACAAACTCACCTGTAGGGTCCGATTTTTGGTCTTCTCCTTCACACAAGAGCACATGGTCCTGCAACAAGGCAAACCCCATGTCAATATGTGATTCAGAAACTTTTTACGCTCATTCAGATGGACGATGAAAATCAAGACAGGGATGGAGGATTTGGGTTCATTTTTCAACTTCTAAACACGTTTTTATTACGGACAATTTAAACCATAAACAAAGTAGCACTGTGAATCCCCTCATAACCCGCCGTAGAGCTGCAATGACATAAACTCATTGCCATCCTGGTCTCAGCCACAGTCTCCCAATCACAATCTCTCCACCCCCCTGTAGAATTATTTTAAAGCAAATTCTAGAAATTTCATTTATCCATAAATAATTCAAGATGTGGCTCTTAAAAATGTCCTAAAAACCAACCAAACATCCGTAACACACAATTGCAAAAATAACTGATTCCTTAAATATTTAATACCTAACCAAATTTTAGATTAGGATATGTTTTCAAGGCTCATCCATGTTGTAGCATGTATCAGAAATGTCATTCCATTTTATGGCTGAATATCCCTTTCTGTGTGTATAACACATTTTATTTATCCATTCATCTGTTGGTTGACACTTGGATCATTTAACAGCATCACTGTAAGTACTGCTATTAAAATAGGTGTACAAATATCTGAATTCCTGTTTCAAATTCTGGGGATATATACCTAAGAGGGAATAGCTGGGTCACATGGTAAATTCTATGTTTAATTTTTTCAGAAACTCCAACTGTTTTCCACATTGGCTGAACCATTTTACATTCTCAATAGCATGGTATGAGGGTTTCAATTTTTCAATATCCTTGCCAATAAATAACATTTGTTATTTTCTGTTTGTTTTTATAATAGTCGTCCTAGTGGGTGTGAAGTGGTACCTCCTTGTGATTTTCATGTACCTTTCCCTAAGGACTAAGAACGTTGAACATCTTATCATGTGCTGATTGAAGAAATGTCTATTCAAGTCCTTTGTCCATTTTGAATTGGGTTGTCTTTTGTTGTTTGGTTGTAGGAATTCTTTATATAATCTGGATAGCAAACCTTGATCAGATATGTGATTTCATATATTCTATGGGTTGTGTTTTCATTCTCTTGATAGCGTTTTTTTAAATTATTTTTTAAAATTACAGTTGACATACATTATATTAATTTCCAGTGTATAAAAGATTAGACATTTATATAACTTACAAAATAATCACCCCTATAAGTCTATTACCCATCTGACACCATAGTTATATTGTTGATTCTATTCACTATGCTGTACTTTATAGCCCTGTGACCATTTTTTTTAAATAGATTTTTTAAAAAATATATGTTTTTATTGGTTTCAGAGAGGAAGGAAGAGGGAGAGAGATATAAACATCCATGATGAGAGAGAATCATGGATCAGCTGCCTCCTGCAAGTCCCCCACTGGAGATCAAGCCCACAACTCGGGCATGTGCCCTTGACCGGAATCGAACCTGGGACCCTTCAGTTCGCAGGCCAATGCTCTATCCATTGAGCCAAACCGGCTAGGGCTTTAAATAGATTTTTATTGATTTCAGAGGGGAAGGGGGGGGGGCGGGGGGAGAGAGAGAGAGAGAGGGAGAGGGAGAGGGAGAGGGAGAGGGAGGGAGAGAGAGAGAGAGAGAGAGAGAGAGAGAGAGAGAGAGAGAGAGAGAAACGTCAATGATGAGAATCATTGATTGGATGCATTCTGCACGCCCCCCACTGGGAATTAAGCGGGCAATCTGGGCATGTGCCCTGACCTGGAATCTAACAGTGACCTCCTGGTTCATAGGTTGATGCTCAACTACTGAACCACGTCAGCCAGGCCTGTGACTATTTTTATAACTGGCAATTTCCCCCCTCACTTTTTTCACTCAGCACCCCAACCCCCCTCCCCTCTGGCAACCACCAATTCGTACTCTGCATCTGAGTTTGTTCATTTACTTTGTTTCTTAGATTCCACATATAAGTGAATCATATGGTATTTATCTTTCTGTTTGACTTATTTCACTAAGCATACCTTCTAGTTCTATCCAAACTACTGTAAATGGCAAGAGTGCATTCTTTTTTTATGTCTGAATAATATTCCATTGTATATATGTACATCTTCTTTATTCATTTATATATCAATGGACACTTAGGTTGCTTCCATATCTTGGCTACTGTAATTAATGCTACATTAATGGTGTCTTTAACATTTTTTTAACTGATTTTAGAGAGAGAGAAGGGGGAAGAAAAGGGAGGAAGGGAAAGGAGAGGAGGAAAGAAAAATCGACTTGTTGTTCTACTTATTTATGCATTCATTGTTGATTCTTGTATGTGCCCTTACTGGGGATGGAACCCACAACCTTGGCATATCAGGATGACGCTCTAACCAACTGAACTACCTGGCCAGGGCCAAAAGTTTTTAATTTTAATGAAGTCCTATTTATTTATTTGAAATTTTGTTGCCTTTATTTTTGGTGTCATAAGCCACTATCAAATCTAAGGTCAAAGATTTGTCCCTAAATTTTCTTCTCAGAATTTTGTAGTTTTAGCCCTTAAATGTAGGTCTTTGATCCATTTTTAGTCAATGCTTGTATATGGTGTAAGGTAAGGGTCCACCTTCCTTTTTTGCATGTACATATCCAATTTCCCCAGCAACATCTGTTGAATTGACTGTTCTATTTCCCACTGAATAATCTTGGTACCGTGTGGACATACCAATTAACCATAAATGTGAGAATTTATTTCTTGGTTCTCAATTCGATTCCACTGGTTTATATGTCTATCTTTATGCCAGTGTCACACAGTTTTGATTACTGTAGTAAATTTTGAAATTGGGAGGAGTAAACCTCCAACTTTGTTCTTAATTTTCGAGGTTGTTCGACTCTTTCGGGTCCCTTGAGATTCCATATGAATTTTAAAATGGGTCTATTTAAAAAAAAAAAAAGCATTGTTGGGACTTTGACAGGGGGTGTGTTCTTAAGTCTTTTTTTAAAATAAAATTAGAATATCCCACCACTCTGCTATTCATTTCTCATATTTTCAATAACTCTAAAACCCCGTGGTATCAACTAATATGAGGTTTGATCTCATTCAGGCCTTCTTTTTTTGATAATCAAAGTTGGTCCATGATGGCCTTCTATTATGAGTCCTATAGTTTTTAGGTTTGTCTCTCGTTTTGTGATGTTAAGAACCACTGATGATCACTGCCTAGAATCGTCCACAATTTCATTACAACTCTGCAAAATGGTGATATCTGAATTCTGTTATTCCTTCTTCACTTATTGGCTAGAGTACTTTCATAAAAGGCAAATTTGCCTTAAAATCCTGAAGTACAATTCACGCAGAAAACGCTGTCTAAATGCTTGATTCTGTCTTGGTCGGTGTGGCTAGGTTGGTTGAGCATTGTTCTGTGCTAAAAGGTTACCGGTTCAATTCCTGGTCAGAGCACATGCCCGGATTATGGGCTCAATCCCCAGTAGGGGGTATGCAGGAGGCAGCCGATTAAATGTTTTTTTTCCCCTCTATCTCTCCCTTCTTCTCTCTCTAAAGTCAGTAAAAACATATTTAAAACAAACAAACAAATGCTTGACTGTCTTTTAGCAGTTTTCATGATATTGAGTTGATCCTCTGGCATTCTCCAAAGGTGATAAATAAGATTTAAAAAACTAGCCCTAGCTAGTTTGACTCAGTGGATAGAGCGTTAGCACTAGGACCAAAGGATCCTGGGTTTGAGTCTGGTCATGGGCATGTATCTCAGTTGCAAGTTTGATCTCCAGCCCTGGTCGGGCACGTGCAGGAGGCAACCAATGTGTCTCTCTCTCATCGATATTTCTCTCTCCCTCTCTCTCTACAAATCAATGGAAAAGTATCCTCGGGTAAGGATTGACTGAAAAACAAAACAAAACAAAAAAATTGTAAAGAGTGTAAGTAGGGAACCCATGAATTCTAAATACTTGGTGAATTTTAGTCCAATGCAGTTGTACTTATCAATGGCCATTAAACATTGTGAAATTTTTGTGAAACGTAAACTCCTCTTTGGCATGAACAATTCTGTAACTATTCTTGCCACTCCTCAGTGATGTGCAGTGACCTGCAGTGGGCAGTCTCTACTATCAACACACTAAGACCAGCTTCCCCCAGGGCTCAGTCATCACGAGGATGGAATCTATTTCTCCGATGACTCAGGGGAGCTTTAAAACTCAATTACTAATGACTGCACCCAGGAAAACCAACGTCACCCTTTTTGTCTATTCCTAATAACATGTCAAGGCTGCCTCAGGGCCTTTGAGAAAAAGAACCTGGCTCAGTGTTTGCTTTTCTTTCTTTTATGTCTGCTCTCTGACTGTAGTCCATACCTTGGGTTTGTTGGGATGTGCCAAGGGTAAAGCAGCCGTCACAGGGGACCCAAAAATGTCACTGGTCTTCCCTCCAGGTGGGTTCAGACGCTGTCGAGTGTGCACAGGCATCGATTCTTCAAAGATACCACTTCCTTTCCCCCCTGCAGAAACAAGCACAGAGCAGTGAGCAACCCAGAACATCTCCCTGCTCCTGCCTTTCCCATTCATCACTTCAGAGAGCTCCTCTCATAGTGACACCCTAGTCCAGTCCTGAGTTCAGGCCAACAAGGCTGGGACAGGTGCCTGCTGGGGCCTTCGTTTCTGGAACTGAGCTGAACTGGGCTGGCTACTAGAGGCAAGATGGTGAGATGGCATAAAGCGGCTTCCCCTCCTGCCCCCAATTTCTTTACACCTGAACTTTTCATGTTTTTGTTAAAGAATCTTCTTCATTAAACCCATGAAATGTTCTTTAGTAGATTAAAAGCAAACAGTTTCTAAGTTTTTAGGTCAGACAGAAAAGACGGAATATAATAACATGCCCTGTTAGAGGCAAAGCTGTAATCTGGAAAATAACATTTAGTAGTAATTTTCTGACCTCATTCTGGCTGGAATTTCCAGTGACAAGTATATATGTCAGCAAATCACAGACATTTAACATCTTTGCTGCAACTATAAATCATCTAATAAGACATAAGCAAGACATGCATCTAACATGTAACTTCATATAAGCTGATCACTAAGGCCTGGCCATGAAAAGTAAATGTTTAAATGCCCTACATTAAGTAGAAAGATAGCTACTATACAATACCAATAGATCATTTATTCACTGAGCAAACACCACACACGCATTTCCTTTCCACAGAGTGCTATGCTAAATGCTGGGACCATTATGATCATGGCCCTGGTGCACCAACCATTTATCTTATAGGAGGAAAGAAGATGCATTCCATTAAATAGCTATAAGACTGTACAGACGTTACTTGGCCTTTTTGTGCCCCAAATTCCTCATCTGTAGAATGGGGATAATAAAAGGATCTTCTTCACAGCACTAAGAGGATTCAATGACTTACTGTAGCTCATGTGTCAGATGCTTAGAACAATGCCTGGGACATAAATGCTCAATAAATGTTGGCTGTATTTTCTATGTATTGGACATACTGTTCAGTGAAAAACGGTGTAAAACAATCTACATAGCACACAACGTAAAAAAAAGGGGGTATTCTTTGTTGCTCATATCTGAATAAGGAAAAGTGATTAGTCACTTCTTGGCTATAGTAACCCACACTGTTTCAATAGAAGGCCATGAACACTAAGAACAATATGAATGACAAGCCCCGTGTGAGCTCAGAGAGGAGGAGGTTCCTCTGGGGTTTGTTCTTTCTCTAGCCTTCAGACCCCTGCTGTTGGAGTGGATTCTAAAGCAGAGTGGATGCCCAACTGGTGTGGCTCAGTGGTTGAGCGTCAACCTATGAACCAGGAGGTCACTGGTTCGATTCCTGTCAGGGCACATGCCCAGGTTGTGGGCTCAACCCCCAGCAGGGGGAATGCAGAGGCAGCTGATCAAATGATTCTCTCTCATCATTGATGATTCTATCTCTCCCCTTCCTCTCTGAAATAAAAAATTAATAAGTAAAATAAATAAATAATAAATAAAGCAAAGTGGCCTTCCAGGATGCCAGTCACCTAGAATCATAGTGCAAAGAAAGGAGCGACTGGCCTACAGTTCCCTGCCTTTGCTGGTTGGGAGAACACAGAATATGTGGGACGGCTCTGCAGGAAAATGTGCACACACACACACATTCATATAACATCAGGGTGACTACAAACCTGAACCTTGGCTTGGACCTTCCAAGGAGCCACAGACACCAAGCTGGGAACTCTGGGGATGGGAAGCCAGCCCTGCATGGTGATAAGGACAGCTGATCTGTGGCCTGACTGCTGGATGGAGACCCTGTTCAGTCACTTACTTGTGAGCCGGGATAAGTGGCCTCAACCTTTTTTGTCCCTATTTTCTCAACTCTAACAAGGTATAAATAATAATAATACCTTCCTGGGGGCTGTCAGTGAAATACATGAGTTAATATACATGAAGTGGGTAAGCTCTCAGTAATGCTGCCAGGCTGTTGTTATTAACAATGTGTTGTTAGCAAAAACGTCTAGACCACAAAGTGAAGAAAAAGTAATGCTTGAGGTCATCCCCTTATTGGATTGTTTCTGGTTATGCTGAAGTAAATTATCCTATCCTATATAATAAAAGGCTAATATGCAAATTGTCCCCTCGACCTGGAGTTCAACCAGAAGGCGGGGCCAGCCGGCCAACTGCCTGCAGGCCCCCCTCACCAGCCCCGCCCCCGACCTGCCGAATTTGTGCACCAGGCCTCTAGTTTTTAAGATGAATATACAGCTTTAAAAAGTTAGATAAAAGCAACTCAATATGAAGGTTTTGGCTAGAGGCAGCGCTCATTTAAAAACATTTTTTAAATTGTGAAACATAACAGAAAAGTTCATAAGACACAACTATCACAAATAAAGACAAAGCAAATACCCACATACCCACCAACAGATTGTATAGATGCTACTAGCTCACAGAAACCTGAGTACTCCTTTCACATCACTCCATGCCTCCATTTTCTAGAAACTACAAACTTATTTCTTTTTTTAAAGATATTTTATTGATTTTTTACAGAGAGGAAGAGAGAGGGATAGAGAGTTAGAAACATCGATGAGAGAGAAACATCGATCAGCTGCCTCCTGCACAACCCCTACTGGGGATGTGCCCGCAACCAAGGTACATGCCCTTGACCAGAATCGAACCTGGGACCTTTCAGTCTGCAGGCCGACGCTCTATCCACTGAGCCAAACCGGTTTTGGCCAAACTTATTTCTTTTAAGTTTTACTGTGTGTATATCCAACCCTAAACAATATAGTTCTGTTTCTGAACTTCAATTAGTCATGTCTATTACTCAATATTTTGCCTGAAAGATGAATTCAGCTTTGAAGACACAAAAGGTGCTTAATCCATCCATAATTGAAGAAAAATAAATTCAAGATATCTGGTGGTAGAGTGTGAGGAGCACCATCACATGTGTCATGGTGAACACTGGGCCACCCACTGAAGACTAGTTCGAAGTATCTATCAGTACTTTATTTTATTTTATTTTTAATTGGAGCCACTTTATTTTATTTTTTAAAATATATTTTATTGATTTTTTACAGAGAGGAAGGGAGAGGGATAGAGAGTTAGAAGCATCGATGAGAGAGAAACATCGATCAGCTGCCTCCTGCACACCTCCTACTGGGGATGTGCCCACAACCAAGGTACATGCCCTTGACCGGAATCCAAACTGGGACCTTTCAGTCCACAGGCCAATGCTCTATCCACTGAGCCAAACTGGTTAGGGCTCTATCAGTATTTTAAATCACTCAATAATTCCATTTTGAGAAATTTATCCCAGTAGATATACAAAGAGGGTAAATAAGCTTGAAGCTCTGGAGTCAGAAAAACCCATATGCAAAGGCTAGTTCTGCTACCAATGAGTTGTGGGGCTTAACACATGTGTGAACCGCCCTGAGCCTCCATTTTCTCCATGTCAAGGGGTAGTATCACCTACCTCCTAGGTTTGTAGAGAGAATTAAATAAATACATGCAAAGCATTTAGCATACTCCCTGGCAGATATTAAATCCGCACATATCAATCATTGTTAGACCACCATGAAAAACAATTTGTAGAAGATCTAAACAAGGCCACTAGCAAAGCACATGAACGAGGAGTAAATGAAACACTGGGTATGACAATCCTTGGTAAATTTTCAGTGACTCACGTACTAAGTCACACACTCTGCCCTTCACACTTTTCTCAATCAGGCCCTCTCACTGAAGGACTGTGCTGGCTAAGTCTGCAAGACTAAATAAGAAACAAGGGCAGGAGTTTAAGTCTAGGGTTGTGGACACAACTAGCAGTTTTCCATTTCCAGCTTCCCTTGAGAATTCATCACATTTAATTAAAAAAAAAACAAAAAACTGATTTCAGTCCAGCCAGTGTGGTAGTCGAGTGTCAACCCATGAACCAGGAGGTCATGGTTCAATTCCTGGTCAGGGCACATGTATGGGTTATGGGCTTGATCCCCAGTGTGAGGCGTGTGCAGGAGGCAGCCAATCAATGATTCTCTCTCATCGCTGGTGTTTCTATCTCTCTCTCCCTCTCCCTTCCTCTCTGATATCAATAAAAAATAAAAATTAAAATAAAAACACAACAAACCATTTTAGACAGAGGGAGAGGAATAGAAACATTGAGGAGAGAGATATATCGATCAGCTGCCCCCTGCAAGCCCCCTACTGGGGATCGAGCCCCCCAACTTGGGCATGTGCCCTGATTGGGAATTGAACTGGTGACCTTTTGGTGCATGGGATGACGCTCAACCAACTGAGCCACACTGGCTATGCTCATCACACATAATTTTATTTTATTTATTTTTTAAAATATATTTTATTGATTTTTTCACAGAGAGGAAGGGAGAGGGATAGAGAGTCAGAAACATCGATGAGAGAGAAACATCGATCAGCTGCCTCCTGCACTCCCTCACTGGGGATGTGCCCGTAACCAAGGTACATGCCCTTGACTGGAATTGAACCTGGGACCCTTCAGTCTGCAGGCCGATGCTCCATCCACTGAGCCAAACCGATTAGGGCACACATAATTTTAAAGAGCACTTGGCAGGACAGAAAACAAACCCCAAACAATAGGACCACAAGAAGGAGGAACTCTGCAAAAGGAATCATACTGGTTGTTAATACACCTTATAATCATGAACGACAGAGGCTTTCTCACTCTCAGGTCAAGAGGGGCCCAGGGTGGCCACTGGGCACGAGAGCTGGGGATCATACCAGGAAAGTTCATAAGACACAACCATCACAAAGACAAAGCAAACACATAACCACCACTGGATCCTATCAGTGGTCCTCAACCTTCCTAATGCCGCGACCCTTTAATACAGTTCCTCATGTTGTGGTGACCCCCAAACATAAAATTATTTTTGTTGCTACGTCATAACTGTAATTTTGCTACTGTTATGAATCATAATGTAAATATCTGTGTTTTCTGATTTAACTGTAATTTTGCTACTGTTATGAATCGTAATGTAAATATCTGTGTTTTCTGATGGTCGAAACCCACAGGTTGAGAACCGCTAGCAGGGTCGCCTAAGACCATCAGAAAACACAGATATTTACATTACGATTCATAACAGTAGCAAAATTACAGTTATGACGTAGCAACGAAAATAATTTTATGGTTGGGGGTCACCACAACATGAGGAACTGTATTAAAGGGTCGCGGCATTAGGAAGGTTAAGAACCACTGCTATAGATGCTACCAGCTCTCAGATTCTGAGTAGCACTGTCCCCAAGTTGCAACACTTTCCAGGGAACCTGACACACCAGGGATAGCTCCAAATAAGCACTCTGCTGAGTCAAAGCCAAGGGAGCTGGCTTGTCCACCTTCAGGTGCCCGAGATTTGATTCAATCGGCCACATGACCCATTGTTATGCTATTACTGGTACAAAGGATGTGCAGGGCTGACCACTCCTGGCCCTACAACCATAAACTGGATACAGTGAGAACACTACTCAGTAAAACTGCCTGCTTCTCTACTATATCTACCCTTCTCTGTCTCCCAACAAATCAAACAAAACACTAGCTTTTGAATCTACTGCTTTTGTTTCTTTGGGTTTGGTCAAGAAGTATGTGCACCTGTCAAATTCACACACGCGTAGAACTGAGGTTGAGTGGCAAGCAGCTCTAGCTCTGGTTCTGCTTGATTTTATTATTTGTCTGAAATACTGATTCCTATGTCTAGCCTCACAAATCTTTAAAGATGGAATGAACCTTCCTTTTCCTCATGGATACAGACAGGGGAGACCTCCTTAGGTAACTAGCACTGTATGATCACGCAACTGGACAATCTATTAGCCAAGGAAAAGATTGTTCTAAGATGCTCTCCCACTGTAACCACCAGAATGTGGGTAAGAACTAAGAGATGTGTGCTAGACCAAGTCAGCCTTTTTTAGAGTTTCAATCCCACCAACAAGCTGATTAAAAAATACCCTTCCTTCCTGCCCTGGTGGCTCACTTGATTGTTCTGTGCACCAAAAGGTTGCAGGTTCGATCCCCGGTCAGGGTGCGAATGAGGGGCAATTGATCAATGTTTCTCTCTCACATCAATATTTCATTCTCTCCCTAAAAATCAATAAAAACATAGTTGGATGAGGATTAAAAAACAAACAGCCCTAGCCGGTTTTGCTCAGTGGTTAGAGTGTCAGCCCACAGACCAGAGGGTCTCAGGTTCAATTCCCAGTCAAGGGCACGTACCTTGGTTGCAGGTCTGATCCCCAGCCCCGTTCAGGGCGCATACAGGAGGCAACCAGTCAATGTGTCTCTCACATCAATGTTTCTCGCCCCCCCTCCCTCCCTCTCCCCTCATTCTCTCTCCCTTCCACTCTACCTGGGGATTGAGCCCGCAACCCAGGCATGTGCCCTGACAGGGAATCGAACTGGCGACCTTTGGTGCCTGGGACAACACCCAACCAACTGAGCCACACTGGCCAGGGCAAGAAAATGTCTAACTGTGTAATCTGTACACAATTTCCGGAATCTCAGGAGTCCATGGTAAACTGGGAGAGCCTCCCTGGCCGGAGCCAGTATTCCTCCACCAGCCTTTGCAGTCTCAGTGCCTACACCAGCCAGTGTCTGCTGACACAGAGGGAGAATTCAAGAATGACTGAGCAACCCTTCCTCACATTCTAGAACTCTGATGGCAATGGATAGCCTATACCAGAAGATATGTGAAAGGATTAATATAAAAAAAAAAAAAATTTTATCAAAAGAGCAGCTTCATAAGAACAGGCAGAGGCCCAAGGACCAGTGAGTCACAAAAGCCTATACCTGGGGGGTTGGTCCTCTTAGGCATGTTCTGAGGTTCTTCCGTTGGTCCAAAAATATTCGATGCCATCCTGTTGGGCCGACTTGAAGGAACAACTTCTTCTGGACTTCCAAAAAGATCACTCGATGCTCCTCCGGGGGGCTGCATGGCCCTGCAAGCACAGAGCAAGCATGAGAGATGGAGGCTGAGCTGGACTTCAATGTCCGTAATTAACGTTTATGGAAAAGTTATACACCGCAACTACTCCAAACCGGCGTGACTAGTTTACAGATGGCCATATGGCAAACTTCCTCTACTGCCCTTAAGGTTTCCTTAAAAGTTTTCTCTGTATGTCTTGATTATGCCAAAAACCCACTTGAAATGTGTATATTTTAAAATTATTCCTGGGACCTCTTACAAGTGAAGTTTCCCTAAAACAGGCAAATTGAGCCACATTCAGTAGAATTTAATACAAATTTTAATTAGTATACAGTAAATACATTCAGTGGTGTTTAATACTGTAGCTTACATTTGCCAAATGCTTACTATATGCCAGCTATTGTTCCAAAGACCTTACACACAGCCCTCTAAGGCAGGCATTGTTTTCACAGACCATGCATCTGAGATAAAGAGAAATCACAAGATAGGTCACACAAGGAGTGGCAGAGCCAGGATCCAAGCCCAGGCAGTCTGGATCTGGAGCTCAGACTGTGCCCTAATGCCTCTGAAAGACCTCCAAGAAAATATGAGGGGGAAGCTCACCATTTAACCACAGATCAAGTCTGACCCACATAGTTGGGTCTTCAGAAGGGCAGCCACTGGCCACTGTGGCTAGTGAGCATTGGATGTGGAAGTAAGGACTTAAGTGTACTGTAACTAGACTACACACTAGATTTCGAAGACAAAAAGGCAAAATATCTTTAATCTTGTCGTTTATATAGATCACAGGTTGAAATAGTGTTTTGTACATATTAGGTTGAATTATGTCTATTAAAATTAATTTTTCCTGATTCTTTTTCCTTTTAAAAATGTGGCTACTAGAACATTTAACCCTTTGCACTCGCTTGCTTTTTTCTCGATTCCTTTATTCTACTCGGGATTTAATGCTAACCGTGTCGAGTCACACTCGACATCCGAGTGCAAAAGGTTAAAATTCCTTATGTGGCTTACATTTTTATTGGAAAGTGTCAACTTAGACCATGGGGAGTGCCACCAACATTAATCATAGAGTCCTGAGAATCTACACTTCTGGTCCTCCAGTCCAGTATAACCAGTGAAATGTCGAACATCGGATATCAGAGAACACACCTGCAAGCACCACTGTTCATTTCAGAACAACACATATGTACTATGTCATCTCTAAAACATCAATGGTTGCCCTAGTTGGTTTGGCTCAGTGGATAGAGCGACAGCCTGCAGATTGAAGGGTCACAGGCCCAAGATCGATTCCAATCAAGGGCACATGCCCGGGTTGTGGGCTTGATCCCCAGTAGGAGGAGTGCAGGAGGCTGCCAATCAACGATTCTCTCTCATCATTGATATTTCTATCTCTTTCTCCATCTCCCTTTCTCTCTGAAATCAATAAAAATATATTAAAAATAAAATAAAACACCTATGGTTGATTAGTTTTAATTAAAGACATTTTAATTTATTTCAGAGAGGAAGGGAGAGAGAAATGTCAATGAGGATCATTGATAGGCTGCCTGCTGCATGTCCCACACCGGCATTGAGCCCACAACCTGGGCATGTGCCCTCGAATGGGAATTGAACTGTGACCTCCTGGTTCATAGGTTGACACTCAACCACTGAGCCACACCAGTCAGGCTGGTTGATTTTTATTATTATTTTTAAAATATATATATATTTATTGATTTTTTACCGAGAGGAAGGGAGAGGAATAGAGAGAGTTAGAAACATTGATGAGAGAGAAACATCGATCAGCTGCCTCCTGCACACTCCCTACTGGAGATGTGCCCGCAACCAATGTACATGCCCTTGACCGGAATCGAACCTGGGACCCTTCAGTCCACAGGCCAACACTCTATCCACTGGGCCAAACCAGTCAGGGCTATTATTTTTTTTAGAGTCTATTTAGTTAAACTTGGGGACAGTCAAACAAGGAAGGGCTTAGGACAGAAGAAACAGGAGAGACTAGACAGGCTGCTTTGGCTCATTGGAAACTCGGAGAAAAGGGGCCTTGAAGACAGGTTCAGGGGGTGAGCCTGGGATGAGCACTGCTGCCCATTGCTCTCCTGGGGTCCCTTAGAGTTTAGGAGATGCATGCCCGGGAGAAAAGAAAGGTGCAGGTGTGCTTTCGAGAGGAACAGTGTACATGAGGGTTGATTTTAATTGAACACCTACAAAGAATAGTGGCATTCCCACTGTTCAGCCAACAACAGCAGTATCTACCTGGAGTGTCCCTCTTGGGAGGATTTTTTTTTATTGTTTGAAGTATCACAAATAGTAGTACATATGTCTCCTTTTCCCCCCATTGACCTCCCCCTGGCCTCCCTCACCCCCCAGCACATGCCCTCACCTCCCTGGTGTCTGTGTCCACTCGTTATGCTTATGTGCATGTATACAAGTCCTTTGGTTGATCACTTACCCCATCTTGGGAGGTTTTAAAGTGAACATTTCAGAAGAGGAAGATCAGGACCTTGAGTCACTGTCGCAATAACTGAAGAATTATATTTTCACAAAGCTCTGCCCTGATACCCCGAGTTTGTCTACTTTCACAAAGCAGCAACACAGTGAATTCCTAGCATCTTTTTAGAACACCTAGAAAGACTTTTTAAATGCATCTTATGGAAAAAGGGCCTACTGAAATTGAGTTTTAAACTGGTGAGTGGTCCAGGCTCTTCCACTAGTCCTAAGCAACAACATTTAGAAATAGATGAAATTACAGAGCTCAACACCACATGAATGCTCTGATTCGAGGTTAGGCCTCACTGGAAAGCTATATAAACACGGTCAAAGATTCAGTTCACAAAAATAGGATATTTCAATGTTTCCTCAAAAGAGCTAGAATGGGAGCTAATCATTCACTGCAATTTAAAGTGAACAGTTCTGAGATTCCTGGCTGTAAAGCAGGACTGCAGAAAGCACTCATCTGCTCTGTAGAGGGCAGACATGCCAGCCCCGGCCAGGGAGAGACCAGCAGGCCAGCTCCTCACCACAGAAGCCGAGAGTGCAACTGGCAGGCCTTCCATGCGGTGCCCACCGTTCCTGTCTGCTTGAGAGGAGGGCAAAGGTGGGTGCCTGGTCAGCAGTTAGCGTTTCCTTAAGGATTTATGAAGGAAAAAAATTACTTCAGTTTGAGGGGAATTTTTTTAAACTAACCAATAAGTAGACTTAAAAGACTTAATAGGACTGATCATGCACTTTGTTGGTGGACACGGTGAGGCCATGTGACCCCTGTATGTATTTGTAAGTCACTGAGCCCAGATCACAATGATATTCTTCCTATTTTTCTTGGCTAGCTACAGCAGGTACAACATGCTTGGGTCTTCACAGCCATCTCTTTGAAAAAGGGAATAGAGACCTGTGATCTTCAGAACGGAACTGAATTTAACTCCGTCTCATGCTGGCACCAGTTAAAATTCTCATTTTACTAACTTATTTGAAACATGGCTCTTCTTTCAAACCCTAAAGGTCCCAGAAAATTGTCAGATCAGATTCTGGGTAGACTTATCCCCCCCCCCCCCAAAAAAAATATTTTTTATTCTTGCATTACATTTGTGTTTCCAATTGTGAATAAAAAAATGCTTAGAAAGTGATTACAAAACAGTGCGCGCGGACACGAGGTGGATAGACTCATCTTGATTCAAAGCTCTCAGGACGCTTTCTTGACTCTCACATTCTACATTCTTGGATCTCCCAAGTCTCCTCAACCTCTCACCCTTGCTTCATTCAGTTCAACTCACATCCACTGAGCACCTATTGCTGGCAAGCCTGTGGCAGACACTGCAGATAGATGAATGAGAGCAAGTCCTGGGCCTAGAGAAACTTCAGGTTTGCTGGGAAAATAGAGCTGTGCAGAGGTGGTTTCAGTGTTCTGTGAGCGATGCCATAGAAGCACTGAGTGTAGTGGAATGCCAAAGGCATCCTTGGAGAGGCCCAAACTGAGTCTGCGATCTCCGAGAGGAAAGAGCCTTTGGGGCACAGGAGATAAACCACAGCTCTATTTGAAATGATGAAATGTTAAATTGGGGTGCTGGAAATATAGTGTTTATTCTATTACTCTCTGTACCTTTGTGAATTTCATTTTATTCTGAAAACAAGTGAAGAAAGGCTAGTGGTGCCAATAATACTACAGCAGAGATTCCTGTGCATAACCGCCAAGCAACTATCTCCATCACAAAGGCGGGGTACACAGCCATACTGGGGCAGTCACACAAATTCCAGGCTGCCCCAACAGGGTCTCAAGTCAATGCGGCCAAGAGTTAAATAGACATTTCAATAAAAACAGAACCCACAAGGGCTCAATGTGGCTCAACCAGTTGAACTGTTATCACGATGACACTAGTTTTGGGGAGGAGGTGGGAACACTAGTGCTCGAAGACATTTTGGGGATGAAATCACATGGCGGGGCTGCCTCCCAGTTACTTCTTCATTTTGTAATATCCTTTCAATATATTTCAACAAAGATATTCAAAATACAAGAGGAACTAAGGGGCATGTGACAAGAAAAGAAAACACGCAGCTCAGGGACTGTATAGCGTGAGCAGAGACCTTCCATCTTGTCCCTGTGTCATAAAAGCTTTTGGGGATTGGTCAGCGTTGGAGAAAAGCAGTGAAACAGACTTGGATTAAATTCCTTACAAATATACACCTTATAGCTTAAAGGAAAGACCTTAGATTAATGATGGCTAAAGTAAAATGCTTTCATAGTTCAAAATCCCTTTAACACAAAATCATCCCTCATCAAGAACACAGAGATACAGGTCTGAGAGAAAACCTGGCTGGGTGATGGATCCTACACCACCACTTGGTTCCCTCCCAGCACAGCCAATTAAAGTGTGAATCCTACAACGCCCTAGCCCAGTGGTCGGCAAACTCATTAGTCAAAAGAGCCAAATATCAACAGTACAACGACTGAAATTTCTTTTGAGAGCCGAAAACCGACTTCTTTCTGCGCATGGGCCACGAAGTTTCAATCGCACTGTACGTGCGCACCCGCATGTGGTATTTTGTGGAAGAGCCACACTCAAGGGGCCAAAGAGCCACAGTTTGCCGACCACAGCCCTAGTTAATCAATTCCTTTAAGAAGGGGGTCAAATGTAAAGCTTCCAACAGATCCCAAGCAGAGCTTCCAATTACATGAAATCATCCAATTAAGACTCCTTTTCCTTCTTCAATGTCCTGAAAGGAAGACTCTTCTCTTTCTTCATAATGTCCTCTCCAAAAATGAATCTCCCAAAAACGTGTGGGGTGCTACCTTAGAGCACCAGCTCTGAGCTAACGTCTGTAGCTTGAAGTCAGCATTCTATCCGTGACTCATGGCGTTTTCTCCTTAACCAGCATTTCCTGGGCATCCAGTGCCAGGCCGTGTAAACACGGAGGGCATGTGCTCCGTGAACACAACTGGAAAAGTGCTGGGAAGAAGCTGGTGTGGGTGGGGCACCAGGAGCCTGATTCATCCCGAGCACTCACTCCAGGGGAAACTTCTGGCTCCCTGTCCTTATAGAATTAGATGCATTGTTCCATGGATTAATGACTACTTATTTCGTTAGGTGTACTGACTACTGACCTAACTCCCCCAAGTTTACAGTCTTTTATTTAGTATCTAGTATTTATCTTAACGGTCCTCACACACACATTCTCTTCTACTCTGAAGGGAAGGCTGGGCCCCCGAAGAGCTCACCATAAAGAAAACTCTTGGGCATCTGAAGACCCAAACGTCCACAGTGCAAGCTGGCTCCCCAGTGGCATGACAGACCGCGCCAGCTCTGACAACTCTGACTTATCTGACTTACCATACACAGAGCACTGTGACTTAGAAAGAAAGCGTGCTGCCCTGGCCACTGCGGCTCAGTTGGGAGAGGTCCGATGCAAAGGTTGCCGGTTCCATTCCAGGTCAGGGTCCAGGCCCAGGTTCCTGGCTTGATCCCGGGTAGGGGGTTGTACTCTGCTCTCACATGGATGTTTCTCTCTCCCTCTCCCTAATTCTCTCTCTAAAAATCAATTTTTAAAAATCTCCAAAAAAGAAAGAACGCGTGCTGCGGGGTATTCCTGAATGTGGCCGTCCAGCCGAGACCTGCAATGGGAATCTCCGTTTCTATTACTTGTAGTCCTGCCTAGTTCATCAACAAAGCAGGGAGGGCCGTACCCGGCCTACCTCCTGGGCTGCGGCATTGGGGAAGAGCACTCCCTCCCTCCCAGAGCGGCAGGATTAGCAGGCGCCGCTTGGGATTAGGGGAGGGCTCCACCTGGCTCCCCGGCTGCGGGGTTAGGAGTGAGCTCCACCTGGTCCCACAGGTCTGCGGTATCTGGGGAGGATTTCAGGATGGTGACCTTCCCCAGAGGCCCGCCCACCAGCCACCAGGCTCCAGCACAGGCACCAGGAGGGTGCCCCGCAGCCCGGCACACACCCGCCTTGTCCGGGCGCACGGAACTGCCCCCGCGAAGCAGAAGACCACTCTGCCGGCATCTTTTCGGTGCGCTACAGACGAAAAATGTGCAAAGGAGCACCTCAGGCCCTCAGCCCAGACGCTGGCGGCCCCGGGAGCACATCCGCGTGTGCGCCCATCTCCCCGACGCGGAAGCGGAGGCCGTGGTTTTGTGAGATCACCCGCAGGCCTCCCCGCCGGCCGCACCGCTCCCTCGCCCTCGCCCGCACCCGTGCCCGCGCCCGCGCCGCACCTGGAGCTGGCTCGGCCGCCCTCGCTCTCCGGAATATGGAACATGTCGCCCGCTGCTCGGTGCCTGGTCGTCTGCCGCGCCGCGGTTCCCGCCCGGCAACGCGCAGCTAGAGGTTCAGCCGCCCGCGCTTAAAGGACGACGCCGATGCCAGTCATGCCGCCACACCCTATCTCGGCGCGTGGCCCCGCCCCCGCTCCAGGACGCGAGGGCGTGTGGAGGGACGCGCTCGCAGCCGATTGGTGAGAGCAGGTGCCGCTGACGGCGTCGGGTGTCGGCATTGGACAACAGGCCGGCAGAAGGCCGGCTGCCCCTGAGGTGGGCGGGGTCAGGACGTAGGTCCGTGCCACTAGCGGCCAGGCCAGATGCCCCTCCCCCTCTCCACGGGAACCTCTTCCTGGGCGGGAGCCGGAGTGACCCGGACGAGCCGGGGTGGGAGGAACAGGGTAAAGTCTATACTTTTTTCTTAGGCGGCAGCCGCTGCCCCAAGGCCTCTGACCCGCTGCTTTTGGATTTTGCAAACCGGTCAAAGACATCCGCTAGTTGGCAAAAGGGCGCTAATCCGAATTATGTGTTCAGGGATTCAGCAGTTCCTGTCCTGATCAGTCCTAGGGGGTAGAAGGGCCTCATAGAAAGACATACTCAGAAATAAGAGAGCAAGGGGTAAATTGCGCCAGTTCCGTATTTGTGACTCAAAAAACAAAAAACACAGTTGGGAGTGTTCTGTTGCTAAATTACACTGCAGACAGCCCATCTATTCTGAGATGTCACCAAATGAAAAGCACTTGAGCTTTTTTGTTGTTAATCTTCATCCAAGGATATTTTCCCATTGATTTTTAGAGAGTGGAAGGGAGGGGGAGAGACAGAAACATGGATGTGAGACATAGATTGGCTGCCTCCCACACGTGCCCGGATCAGGGCAGGGGTTTGAGTCTGCAACGTAGGTATGTGATCTTGACTGGAATTTAATCTGGGACCCTTCAGTCTGAGGGCTGACCCTCTATCCACTGAGCCAGTGGTCGGCAAACTACGGCTCGCGAGCCACATGTGGCTCTTTGGCCCCTTGAGTGTGGCTCTTCTGCAAAATACCACGTGCGGGCGCGCATGTACAGTGCGATTGAAATTTCGTGGCCCATGCGCAGAAGTCGGTTTTCGGCTCTCAAAAGAAATTTCAGTTGTTGTACTGTTGATATTTGGCTCTGTTGACTAATGAGTTTGCCAACCACTGCGTGACTGAGCCAAACCGGCTAGGGTGAGCTTTTTTTCAATCCACGCCAGTGGACGTGCTTAGAGGGAAAGAGACATCAACATGAGAGAGAAACATTTATCAGTTCCCCTAAGGGGGAGGTGGGATAGAACCTGCAACGCAGGTATGTGCCCTGGCCAGGAATTGAACCTGCAGCCTTTCTGTGCATAGGACAATGTGCAACCAACTTGAACTGTTTCTAAGGTGTGTACTTAGCCCTAGCCAGTTTGGCTCAGTGGATAGGGTGTTGGCCTGTGGACTGAAGGGTCCAGTTTTTTTTTTTCTTTTTCTTTCTTGTTTTTTTTTTAATGAATCTTTATTGTTCAGATTACAATTGTTTCTCCTTTTTCCCCACATATCTCCCCACCACCCAGTTCCTACCCCCCCTCTGCCCTTACCTCCCCCCCCCGCTGTCCTTATCCATAGGTGTATGATTTTTGTCCAGTCTCTTCCCATACTCCCCACACAGACACCCCTTTCCCCCTGAGAATTATCAATCCACTCCCATTCTATGCCTGATTCTATTAAGTTCACCAGTTTATTCTGTTCCTCAGATTTTTTATTCACTTGACTTTTAGATTCACTTGTTGATAGATATGTATTTGTTGTTCATAATTTTTATCTTTCTTCTTCTTTTTCCTCTTTTTAAAGAATACCTTTCAGCATTTCATATAATACTGGTTTGGTGGTGATGAACTCCTTTAGCTTTTTCTTATCTGTGAAGCTCTTTATCTGCCCTTCAATTCTGAATGATAACTTTGCTGGGTAGAGTAGTCTTGGTTGTAGGTTCCTGCTATTCATCACTTTGAATATTTCTGGCCTGCATGGTTTCTGTTGAGAAATTAGCTGATAATCGTATGGGAGCTCCCTTGTAGGTAACGAACTGTTTTTCTCTTGCTGCTTGTAAGATTCTCTCTTTGTCTTTTGCTCTTGGCATTTTAATTATGATGTGTCTTGGTGTGGTCCTCTTTGGATTCCTTTTGTTTGGGGTTCTGTGCGCTTCCTGGACTTGTAAGTCTATTTCTTTCATCAGGTGGGGGAAGTTTTCGTTCATTATTTCTTCAAATAGGTTTTCAGCATCTTGCTCTCTCTCTTCTTCTGGTACCCCCATAATTCTGATGTTGGTTCGCTTGAAGTTGTCCCAGAGGCTTCTTACACTATCTTCAACTTTCTGAATTCTCTTCTCTTCATGCTTCTCTGGAGGAGTGTCCTTGGCCTCTTTGTATTCCAAATCTTTGAGTTGATTCTTGCAATCCTCTAGTCTGCTTTTGGGTCTCTGTATAATACTTTTTATCTCAGTCAGTGTATGTTTAATTTCTAGTTGGTCCTCATTGAATTTATCGGCCTTTTCCATGAAATTCTTGAAAAACCTTATAACCATGGTTTTGAACTCTATGTCCAGTTGCTTGTTCTCCTCCATTTCTTTGGTTTGTGATCTGTTTCCTTGCCTTCTCATATTCTCTGCTTCCCTGAGTTGGTAGGGTAGTTTTGTGTACTAGGTGTCCTATTGGTTCAAAGGGTCAGCCTCCCAGTTACTTGAGGTGGACACTCTTGGTGTACCCTTGTGTACTGTGTGTCCCCCAGCAGGAGCTACAGCAAGGGCTAGTTTTCTCCTCCTTTGCTTGGGTGGTTTTGGAGCAGTCTGACTGGAGCTGCAGTTGGTTAAGCTGCTCCAGAACAGGCCATTTATATGCAAAAGCCGCTGTGTGGAGCCTGGGTGGGTTTGTAGAATGTGCGGGGCGGGGCCTCAGGGCGTCACTAGGCTGGGGCGTGGCCAACGGCGATGGCTGGCTTCAGCCGTCTCTGCCTTTCCACGTTTCCAAGTCCCTGCGCCCCGCGCTCCAGCGCAGTAAACAATGATTGCTGGGCGCACCACTGCAAAAAAGTCACTCTCACTTTCCGACCCGATGGCCGAGAGTCCAGCTTCTCCCCGTAGGTGCCTGGGTCCCCTGAGTGTCCCCAGAAACTGGATTTCAGAGTAATCGGGAGCTTGTCTCCCTGCGGGTTGAAGAAAAGCCGAGCACCCAGCCGCCCGCCGCCGGCCCGATTCGCGTGCCTCCGTACCTCAGCTTTTCAGCGATTGTGCTTCTTTCTCTTCTTAGTTGTAAATCTTCCACTCAGCCAGCTTTCCCGTGGTTCTGGGTGGTAGACGTTTTTGTCTTTTAGTTGTATTTTTGAAATTGTTGTGTGAGGCAGCAGATTAGTTGTTTAACTATGCCGCCATCTTGGTTCCTCTTTGGGTCCAAAGTTTGATTCCGGCCAAGGGCACATGCCCAGGTTGCGGGCCCATCCCCAATAGGGTTCGAGCAGGAGGCACCCAATCAGTGATTCTCTTATCATTGATGTTTTATCTCTCTCTCCCTCTCCCTTCCTCTCTGAAATCAATAAAGAAGTATATTTTAAAAAAGTGCATACTTAAAAAAAAGGCAGAAACAATAATTATTAGATCAAGTATTAGTATGTATTTATGCACAATAATAAAAACAGATTTACAAGTTAAACTGGAAATTTAAACATAAGAAGTTTAACAGCTTTTGTTTATTATATTAAATAACCAAAACACCTTTTATTCCCAAAATTGGTAAAGAATAAATAATGTAATTTACAATATGGTACAAAAAGTAATCAGGAAGGACAGGCATTCCGCTTTATACATACACTGTATATGTATATTTATTATCTATTAAACAAATTCACATCTCAAACAAGCCGAAAACCTTAGATGATATGGCTTAACGATTGTTAAAAGAAACAGCAGTAAGTTCTGCTGCCTAGACCAGAAGCTCTGGAGCCAGTTATTCTGTTACAGAATGCAGGGTACAGGTTGCTGTAGTGCTTCCAAGACTGAACTTACTTAACATGACTTACAAATTACTGTGGGATTAGGCGAGAGCTTTGACAGTCAGGAAAGGTTTGCTGTGGTTTCTTTCTTTTTTCCCCCCTTAAGACAAAGTGCCCTATTTCCTCACAAATGCATCTGATAGGTCTCAAAGTTTTAAACAACAAAAACCCACAGCAGCTGCTGTTCTCGTCCACTTATTTCCAGTGTTTCTATTCCATAACTTTTCTCTGCACAGGTTTGGATTGGATGGTAAAAAAGCTATTACACTGAAAAGGAAACCCATCACTAGTATACAGAATGATAAAGAATGGGCCCGAGGCTGAGAACCCAGAGATGTAGGAAAGCAAGTAGATCAACTTATGAAATGTTTCCAATTATCCCCACTCCCAGAGCAAGTGCTCTACACCTAGAAGATACAGAGAAAAAAAAAATGTGATCCTAAACCTCATGTGGAACCATGAACTTCGATCTGCCTCTGCATTTTCTAAAGAAGAAAATGCTTACCATTGGATAGTCACAATAAGAATTAAGGCCACAACACCAACTCCCTTGAGACCAGAGACAATCTCAGTCTTTACAAAAGATGAATCAGCAAAAAGATGCCAGACATTAGAGTGACCATGGAAATAGGTCTCAGAAACTGATCTATTCTTAATTATAACATGCTCAAATGCACAAGGAAGCCACAGGTGCATACTGAGACTATGTCGACTTTCACTGGAAAGGCAGAGAAAGATGCAGCAGGTGGGAAGCTTGGGTCTTTTGAAAATTCCAGCCTTTAACAATTACTTTGTGTGTGTGTGTGTGTGTGTGTGTGTTCTTCACCTTGCTTTTCAGATCTGTTTTGAGTTGAAAAGGATTCCACTTAAAAAACATCTCCTACAGGTCAGTGGAGCTTTTCTTCCCCATCCAAACATACAACATACCCACCACCCCTTACCTTGCCAATTTCTAAATTTAAATAGGAAAGCTTTGAGTCTCACACCTGGGTTATGCCTGGAGAACTGGCTTGTCACATACACACTTCTCTGGTTGCTAGGGAAGCAGAATTCTCTGGAATCTTCTGAGTTTTTTTAGAGGTGAGAAGAGTCAGTCTACTCTCCTCCCTAACCCACTTCCCCACTGAATGACACTGGCCAGTCAGGTACTCCCAAAAGGATTCTATGCCAGAAACCCAGGCAGGGGCTGCAGCTAAATAGCTACAAAAGCTGATCCGAGTCTCCAGAGTTTTTCTCCTTTTAGATGTCACTGGGGTGACAGGTGCCAACCTACCAACTAGACTGCCTTGAGGTGACCCTGATGAACAAGCAACTCAGGAGCCCTACTGTCTCTGGCACAGTACACACTGCCACTGGGCATCACATGCAGCTCTAATGTTACTTGGGGTTCTGGTCCCAGACGGGAGGAGTTCGAGGAAGCGAGTCATGGCCTAAACGTGGCCTGGTCTATTATCCTACTGCAGACCTAACACAGTCAGATGCCCAGAGAGTGAGAGTGAGTGTCAGAGAGTGAGATCGATCCCGATATTGTTCAGGTCAATATAAGGTGCTAATTTCAGAAAGCTGATACATTGATCACAAAACACAAGTAGCTTAAAAATACTCTGGTTCAATGTTGTCTAGTTCTCTTAATAAAGTGGTAGCATGTCCCTTTCTTTCATATCTCCAGAGCTTTGAGACTTTTCCTAAGAGCCTAGAAGGCTTTTTTTTTTTTTTTTTTTTTAGTGATGTTGGTGCCTAGAACCAGATCTAAAAGAAGGAAGCCACATTAGAGGCAAAAGCTTCAGAAACAATTGAAACAAAGAAAAGAAGCTATTGCCTAGAAGCCAACTGTCCTGTTTCCTCCATGGCTGGGAGCGAATGACCCTGCCTGCAGCCTAAAAGGGCTGCAAACAGCTGGTGAGACAATGGGGTCAAGAGTGTCCACTCTTCTTGCACACACAAAAGACCTTTCTCTCCTTTTCACACAGGCTGCTCTCTCATTGGGGAGAAGCCTCTGTAGAGGACCAGGACTGCCTTGATCCTGCCATTGTAGAGGATCAAGAGCTGCCATTTTCCACCAGTCAGGGGAAGAGGAAAGGTGAGCAACAGAACGAAGATTGGTTCAGGTGGATGATGCTGGCTGTCGGGGGAGGGTGAAGCAGCAGGTGGAATGGTGGCTCAGGTATTACTAGTCCAACACAAGAGCACTGGCTTCTGGCCACACATAATGTGGCTAAGGAGTGAATTAAGTGTTGAGTTTCCCAAGGCTGAGCAAACACAGGAGCCTTGTTAGCTCCATTCTGGGGAAGAACTGGACACTGGACTACTTGCAATGGTGACAACTGGTCACCCAAGGAGGCTCACTGAGTACAATACAGGGATGTGGTAGTGCTCTAACTGCATCAGGATGTATGACCCTTGTCTGCATTCCCTGAACAGGAAGGAGCAAAATAAGAGACCACTGGGCAAAAGGAGACATGGGGGATTAAACCTGCGCATCACAGTATGCTCTGCTCTTAGGCCAATGAAAGGAAGAGAAGACTGAAAAAAAAAAGAAATTCCCCTGCAAAGTACATTTGTCTCAGATGCTAAACAGTAACACATCAGAGGTTCAAGGACTCATCAGGAAAGTCTTAACTGTGGTTAGTTAAACAAGTGCTTAGGATCGTCCCAATAAAGAGAAGTAACATTATAGATCACCTAGAAGAAACTTGTAGATGGATGCAAGAAGGAAACCAACTAAACTGGTTTACCTCCTCATTGTCTAATTCTTAAAACACAAGAAAAACATTCTCCAACAAGCTTAGCAGGATTCTTTTCTAAAAGTCCATAGAACCTGGACATGATTTTTTCCCCCCGTCCTGTTCAGAAAACACATCTAGATAGGGAAGCACTAGGCAAGGATCAGTATTTCTGAGGTGATGGCTCCAGTTACGCTGCCCTGGGACCCTTCTGCTGTCCTGTGATCAGTGTCCCCTGAAGTGTCCGCTGTCTTAGGGTACAGATACCACCAAGCAAAGCCCAGGCCAGACCCAGCTGTCCCCTGTCACCCCCTCACCCCCTTCCATCATCACTCTGCAGAGAAGCAATCAAAGTGTGGTACAGGTTTGGCAGAAAGAATGCAGCCATGACCTGGAGTCTCCTTATAGAAAGCAGGGAGATTATAACTCCCCAGGGCACAACGACTACGCTGGGGCACACACCCACTCCCCTTTCTTTCAGAAAGAAAACCGACTAAACTGTCCAACACAACCACCAAGGCAGATGCATGGGCAGAAATGTGGTCATTACACAGACCCCAATATGAGATCCCACGACTGGCGAAGAATGGCTCCAATGCCACAGTGATGTATGACATTCCAGGACTCGTCCTTATCTCTCAGGCCACTACTGCCCTCTCCCCGTTGGGATATAGCTTCCAGCATTTTGTGTATTCTGGGGTGCAGAGGTGTCTCTATTCTGACCATCTTCTGGGGGTCCTGGGCTAGATTTGTGTTTCCTCTACACCTATCACAGTTGAGGACTGGACCACCAGCCCTGTAAGCTCTCCTCTGACGCCTCCAGGATGCCCCCACCACGAGGCACGTTGTATGTTCACTGGGATAGGTCACTGACAGGGGGGCCACTTCCACTGCCATCAAACAGAACCTCTCGGCGGCTGGGCTCGGCAATGGACAGCTCCTGGGCCAAGTCGTTGAATCGAGATATATAATCAACGCTGTTTTCATTCATCATGCACACCAGCTGGGAATCCACGACCTGTGGGCAGAGGACACAAGGTAAGACCACATCAGCTGGTAGTGGCCTGCCACCTAGACTGGAGGAGACTCGCCACCATCAGGACTTCCAGGAGAAGGTGAATGAACTTGGGTCTCTCTACGGTGAAGACTGGAATCTCCCATAGACTTGCCATGTAATGGTGGCCTAGTCCTCTGGGAAGAATCTCAGAATCGCCCATTGTTTTGAACTCTCACTGTTTTGACAAGTGTGCAGGAGAGCCTACTGTGAGCCTGGCACAGCTGGTTGCTGGGATCAGAGCAGTGCTTCCCTTTACATGAGATTTGTCAGGGAAGACAGTCAAACAAACAGGCAAACGGCACAGAGTGGAAAGCAGAAACTGTGGGGTGGCCTGGAGGAGACATAAGTGGAGAAAGGGGACAGAGTTTGCCATGGGGGGAAGGGGAAGCACATTCCTGTCAGAAGAAACAGCAAGTGCAAAGGCCCTCCCAGAAACAAGAAAACTGGTGGATGTGACCGTGAGTAAGGACAACAGTTGAATAAGAGGAGAGAGACTTAAGTGTGTACGGCAGGGTCTTAGGTACTGGGATTTTTTTCTGTGGACAAAAACATGGAACATCCTGCCATACAGTCTTCAGGATTTACTGTCTTCCTCCTTTGCTGGAGTGAAAGCCTCATGAGGACGGGCCGTTGTTTTATTCACTCAGTTCCTGTAGCAGTGCCTGGCACATCATGAATAAATTGCATGATATAATGAAATAAAAAGCCTTGGAAAATTCTGAGTAGAGCCTGAACCGAATTTTAAATCTTTTATTGTGAGAAATATAAAACAAACTTAAATTTGTTTTCAAAAAGTAGAGCAAACCCTGGCCAGTTTGGCTCAGATGTTGGAGTGTTGGCCTGTGGACCAAAGGGTCTTGGGTTTGACTCCCTGTCAAGGGCACACACCTCAGTTGCGGGTTCAATACCCCGCCCCAGTTGGGTTACATGCGGGAGGCAACGAATTGATGTATCTCTCTCACATCATTTCTTCCCCCCTTCCCCCCGCCACCTCCTTCCCTTCTGCTCTGTCTGGAAAAAAATATCCTCAGGTGAGGATTTAAAAAAGAAGGAAAAAAGTAGAATAGCGACTGTTTTCTCCCTACATATCCATCACCAGCTTCATCAATCTGTGGCCAATCTAGGCCTACATCTCCCACCCATTCTTTGCTCCCATCACTTCTGTTCAAATCCCAACATCAGATCATTTCAGCCACACATTTCAGAATGCACTTCTAGATGGTAAGGACTATCAGTATCTAAAAAACACACTCATGTTTTTTGAGTTGGAGAGTTCTTGGTCAGATCTTTGTGTTAAACAACTGCTATTTCCGGAGATAAATATGTTACTAGCTATGGATTTAGTAGTTAATGAATAATAGTACCTGTCTTTGTTCTGTGCTGCTCACCTTTGTGTGCAACAGGCCACCCAGAGATCTTGTTAGAAATGCAGGTTCTGGTTTGCTGGCCCTGGGGTGGGCCCGAGAGTCTGCCCTTCTAACAAGTCCAAGGTGTTTTGCAGCGGGTCCAGGTGTGTCATCTGGGGATGTCTGTACAGTGGCCACTTCCACAGGAGCCAGGGGCTTACAATGTCCACACAGACACAGGAAGGGAAAGAGACCAGCCTCGTTGGGACATTACAGTCACAAGGTGTTCTCTAAATAAAGGTTCTATGGCCAGAAATGCTCATCGAGGGGGAGGAAATGTACTATATTACTCTGTCTAGTTTGTATTTGGGTGAAATTTCCATTCATGTTATGGGCTGGCTTAGAATCCTCCAAAAAGCCTTCCCACAGCTCCTCAGATATTAAGACTCACATCAGGATACTGAGAGCTGAGGAGGCCATGGGACACCACTGTGTTAGCCTTGTCTGATCCAGGGTTCCCCTCAAGAATTATATATATAAAAGGCTAATATGCTAAGTGTCCAACTGTCTGACCGGTCGCTATGATGCGCACTGACCACCAGGGGGCAGATGCTCAATGCAGGAGCTGTCAAGCTGCAGTGACTTGGCAGTGACAGTTCATGGGTGATGCACCCCGAAACCAGAGAGGTTCCTCGCAGGTCCACGCGATTCCACCTTTGGCCATGGGTTATGTTGTTGCTGGGGCACTATTGGCTCCGAATCTAGTTTACTGCACACTTGCGTTTGCATTCCATACCCTGTATGACAGCAACTTTGCAGAGTGCCCTCTCACACTCTGGGACCGTTCAGGGGATGTCTGAGAGCCAGTTTCAGCCTGATCCCCGTAGGCCAGGCCGGGGGACCCCACCTGCCGGAGGGACCCTACTCACTCCACAGATGCCCTTTGAGCCACAGCGCCACCCCAGGTGCAACCGGCCAGGGAGGGACCACAGGAGGTTGGCGCCAGGGCGTGCCCAGCCCATCTTGCCCAGTCCTGCCCAGCCAGCCACCTTCTAATTAATGTCCTTTCAATGTGCATGAATCCGTGCACTGGGCCACTAGTCTTACTATAAAACCCCGAGGGACACCTACCAACAGCTCGGCATCTCAGGGAGCCAGGATTTGGAAATGTTGCTCCAGTACTTTAACAAAAGGACCAAGCCCATGTGGCATTCTACATGTGGAATCTCTTCATTTTAAGCATATCCTGTCTAAATTATTCTTTCAGCACCTGTTACTTCATACCTTGCCTTATAGTTAAATGTACTTGTCTCTACTCCTTCAATAAGTGCACATCCTTGCAAGCCTTTCTTGCTCAAACAACACTCATAACATGTTGGATGGAGCCTGGGTGGCTACATGAGCAGATAGCCTGGCCTAAGAAAGAGGGACAACTGCATCCTGGTCCAAAGATGAGGGTCACAAGCTGAGCCTTCCTGCACATCGAGGGTCTGCCATAATGTGACTTTTGTTACCATCACCCTCACCATGGGAGGAGCCTGAGGGAGTATCTGTGCCCTTCCTGCAGAACCCATCCTCCTGCTTGGGAGGCAGCAACAAGTAACGACACAGGGAGGGGCTGTTTGAAGGCCCTCTCCTGTCAGGTGCCAGCAGTGATGACAAAGTCACCTACAAGTGCTCTTTACTCTTCTACCAATGGCATCAGCCCCTCACAGAGGCAGCATTACCTGCCTGAGGTCCAGCGGCTGGTGTAGGCCACAATGAGATCCAATCCCTGCTTTGGTCGCCTGCAGAGCCCCCACAGTCAACCCTGAATTTCCCAGGTTTTGATGCCTTCAGAGCTCAGCTATTACTTTGTTGTTTGCCACTAAAATTTCCTTTCTCAGGCCAAAACCGGTTTGGCTCAGTGGATGGAGCGTTGGCCTGCGGACTGAAGGGTCCCAGGTTCGATTCCGGTCAAGGGCATGTACCTTGGTTGTGGGCACATCCCCAGTAGGGGGTGTGCAGGAGGCAGCTGATCGATGATTCTCTCTCATCGATGTTTCTAACTCTCTATCCCTCTCTCTTCCTCTCTGTAAAAATCAATAAAAATATATTATAAAAAAAAAAAAGAATTTCCTTTCTCAGAAGCCAGAAACCTGGATGTACATGTGCTGGCTCCTGGTTTTAACATCTTGATGAAAAATTCTTAATAACCAAACAGGTCTTCTTGAGGGACTTGGCCACCTCTGGAATAAGGGCTGGTGGTCAAGTCCAGGCATAAGATTGTGTACTTACCTCTGCCACGTCAGCCAGGGATCTGGACACAAACGAGTCTCTCGAGTTTCCATCTAGCAGGCTGGGGCCCAGCAGGGAGGTGCCACTGTGGGTCCCCACTGGAGTCGGCAGCATCTTTCGGCTTTTCTCTGAGATGAAGCTTGCTGCCAAGAGAAGGAGGATCAAACCCTGAGATGGCTTGGTCAGCTCCAGATCAGGGAAGAATCCTGAGGGCTGGAGGAACCCCCGCCAGGCCCATACAGCATTTATCTGCACGCTTGCACACAGCGCTTGGTGTGGAGCTGTGGCCAACCTGGTTTTTCTCAAATGAGGAGCCTTGGAGGGTCCTCAGAAGCACATGTAAGTAGGCCTCATATTTTAGGGGCCCTCAGTACTTCACTGTCCAGTCACCACTCCCACCTCCATGTAATGTGGTTTCCCATTTTTCACGATTTGTATTTGACTTTGCAGAGATCTGTATTGTTCTATGGACCTCTTTTAACAGGAAACACTCATCGGGTGCTGGCTCCCTGCATCACCCAAACCAGACCCACATTCTGGGCCATCAGGTGTGGCGTTCACACAAGGTGCTGACCCTGTTCAACATGTGTACAGCACAACCCCCTCTGGGGCTGCAGTGTGATGGCCATGTGCATGTACTGGCTGCGCTCTAACAATGCAAAGCGCATGAATCCCAGACATGTCCCGGAGCCCCTCTTACATAGGACACTGAGAGCATTGTGTCTTTCCCTAACATCCCCTTCCCATCACACGAACACCTGGTGCCCAACGAGGATGAACACATCCTGTGAACGTGCCAAACTGGTCAGCATGTCGCAAGACTGCTGGACTGTCCATATCAGAATACTGAGAACAGAAAGAGGGAAGCCAATTTCTTCTCCCCTGCCGTTGGTGGCAAGAGCAGAAGGCCCTAACAGGGGAGGGGCCAGGACAGCTGGCCGGACTAGAGAAGAGCACAGGGGACTGTGTGGGGAGATGGACGTGGGCTACATCGCAACTGGGCTGTGGGTTACAAGAATGTCATGTTTGCCAAAGCTCAGTGAACTGTACACTGGAGATGTGGACATTCTCCCAAATGTAAGTGGTGCAGAAAAATAAACCCTGGAAAACAAGCAAACAGTCCTAGTGGGAGTTCTGCCAGATGGCAAGGAGAATCCAGACTCCAGACCCCCACCAAGTTCACCATGTGGCGCCCTGCTCGTCCCTGCTGGTCTGGGACAGAGACCTGAGCACCCCCCACAGACACTCACCAAACAAGCTGCCAAGGGATGAGTCCGTGGGGTCGCTGGGGCACCACTGGGGGTCATGGGTGGGGGAGGCAATCCAGTCTGGTTGGGGGCTGCTGGATGGGGAAGGAAGACTCTTGGAACTGTCACTGCCATTTAGTTTTGCTGGAGAAAGAGGGACTCCTTCACCTGTCAACCAAAATCCTGGGTCAGAGACGCCACGTGGGGGTGAACAGCACTCTGCTTCTCCAACCTACCACTAAGGCAACGAGTCAGCACAGCTGTGTGCCACTCAACTCTGGAGGTCCGGGATCCCCTGCAGCAGGAACGCATACCCATCTTAGGGAATGACAATGGCCAGAGCTTCACCTAAATCCTCTCAAGGTTGCTTACAATAGCCCTGTGAATTACATGCTTTTCCCAGTTCACAAATGAGTGGTGACCTGCCACAGCCACTCACTACTAGCCTGTGAACTCAGCTTAATCTGAATCCATGGCCTGAATCATACCAGCAAGTGCCAACCACACCACTGCTACCAGGATATCAGTCCAACCCCCTCCTGGAACTTGCAAAACCCAAAGGCATCCACCTAGATTCATGACTAACTAGAACAACGGCCCATCTAATCCTGTTGGTCTCAAGGCCAGGAGCAGTCCCACCAGACCGTACACGGCTGTAGATCCTATCTGTACCTTGTTCACCAGTGCTGCCTCTGCCGGGCAAGGCCATATAGGTGGCAGGTGCAAAAGTGGGAGCGGAATGGGAACATACCCAGCAGGTTTGGCAAATGCTCACTGGGAGGTCAAGGACAAGCCTGGATCCCCCGTCCTAATGGGGAATTGGTTCCAAGAAGGGTGAGGAGGGGCAGCCTGTTCCTTACCGTATTGGCCAGAGCTGATGGCGATCTCAATGATGGAGTCACTGATCTGAGTGGCAGGCTCTCCCTGGGAGAGCACGTCCTCAGGCGGGCCAGGCAGGGAGATGTCCAGCAGAGCAGAAACGTTAGGCGGAGAGAGCCGAGTGCTGGAACCCTCCGCCAAGGGCAATTGGGTGGAAAGCCCATTGTGCAGAGGAGCCTTCGATAGCTCAGTTAAGGAGAGGACAGGTGAACCCTGGTGGGAGATGGGAATTGTTCAGATACAATGGATCAATCAATCTCCTAATAAGGAACAAAAAATCAACCTCAACCCCAAAAAGATGGTAACCAAGTGATGGGCAAGTCAACAGAGAGGCGGTGACCATAGAAGACACCTCTTCCTTTCTAGTAAGAAACACATTAACTTCTCCAGAAACTACTCTGGGGATTCAGAGTGGGAAGGCCAGGCCAGGGAGGCCTTGGCCATGGTGCCCTGGACATCTGGACCTGCTTTCCCTGCCGGCAAGACAGCTGGTAACACCCAGGCAGAAGGTAAGTGCCAAGAAGTGCTGCCAGTTGATGATCTCCTTCCCTTAGCCCAAGAAACTGATCTTCTAGAACTGTGTCTGAATCAGCCAGCCACGTGGAAGAGAAGAAAGCTGAGATGGAAGATGCGTGCTCCTTCTATCTAGGGAATGGGAGGATAAAACCACTGGATATCCGAGTGTCCTTGTCACATCCTAGGGAGGCTAGGTCTGCTGGCAAGACCATGAGCACGGGGACTCAGTGGAGGCGGGGCACTGGAAGGGGGCTCTGGGGCAGCTGTTTTGCTCAGCAGCCAACAGCACACTCTACCTGGAAACCTTCCGTCACTGGCTCCTGCTCAGGCCTCGAGGGGATGCTGATGAATGGATCGCTTGTACCCTACAAGAAAAGATCACCATGAATGCCTAAGAGCCCTTACATTCAGTATGCCAGAACTCTGCCCAATGGCTATTAAGCTCCTGAGACAAGAGCTGTTCCACTCCCCGGCTTCCTAACAGCCAACATTACAGGAACCCACTGAGGTCTAGGTTGGAAATCTCTTCCTGTGAAGACAAGCAAGCTCACTGCTTCCAGAAGGTAGGCCAGGAAGTCACTGCACTTAAGATTATCAATTCAAAACCGCATAGTCCTCAGGCCGGGCTGGCCGTGAAACCAGAGCAGTGAGAGAATCGGGAGGAGTGGCAGTCAGGGATCACTAGGCCCACTGTTGGTCCACTTGGTTAACCGAGCTGACATCTGAGAAGTCTGCTGAATAGAGATCTTGCTTATTTCAGTTCTGGATTCTCCAGTGTCACCCAGCAAACCAGTCCCCACTCTATCTCCTTCCATGGTTCCCCCCTGAGCCACGCAGAGCTCACGCATGCCCCAGCCTCCCTGGTGCAGTGATTCCCCTCTGGTCCATCAGGCCCGTCCCACTCCTGAGGCAGAATTAGGGTCCAGCATGACATCAGCCCCATTATCTCGGCTCCCATCCCTCTAGAGAGTGACCAACCCATCCTGAAAGCTGGTGGTAACTCGAAGAAGCCCTTCTACTCACCCCCACAGTGGGGATGGGGTCTCCATTCTGGAGGGTGCTAGTGGAGTCCGGACCCGAAAGGGTAGCTGTTGCCTCATCTGAAGACAGTGGAGAGATGCCAGACAAACCCTCAGCATCCAAGACAGGGAGGGGGCTCCCGGGGATGATGCCGGCACTTGTAGCTGCTAAGTCGACAGCACCTGGCAACGGAAAAGACATTGCCAATGGGAACTCTACTGACATCCCCAAACATACTCCACAGCGCTCACAGGAATAGCCTCTCCCTCACACCTCATTTCAAGGCAAGGGAAACAGATTTCCTGTTCTCTCTGGAGGATAATGAGAGCATGGTTTGGGGGAAGAAGAAAACAGAAGCATCATTCACAAGCCTCACATGGTGTCTGTCACCATGCCAGTCACAAAACTTACTGGCCAGGTGGCCTGTGGCCTGGGGCGGAAGGACCTTGGGCATGATTGGCCGAGACAGAGCTGCTTTGGTGAGGGAAGACTGGATGGGCCGGAATGAGCCTCTACCTGTGAGGACAAAAACAGAAGCAGCCGCATCAAGCCCACTTGCCCCAGTGCTCTCGGACTGCATGGCGGGTACTACACAGGGTCGGCGTCACAGCCAGTTGGGACCATGGAAGCTGAGCCAAGGCGACACCACTGAACATCCCCAAAACGTGCCAACTTGGGGAAGTCAGAGGTCAAACAGGCCCCCGATGAGGAGAAACCTCTGGCACCCGTGATGACAGCACCATGGTGGCTCGTGGGGGCTGCTGAAAAGGGTGCTGTCAGCAATGTCATCCCCTGGGGATGGCCCTTTAAGGGTGATCACGCCCAAGTGAAGCTACAAGCTCCTCTGAAGCAACGAGAGCATCAAATCTTGGACTAAGATTCTGCCTCTGCAATTGGGCTCTTTCCTACTAGGCTTTCTGTAGATGAAAAGAAGGTACGAGAAAAAGCAATAAACAGCTGTCTGGGTCCAGCAGTAAGTCAGTCTGAAATGTGAAAATCAAGACTGATTTAAAAGCTAAATCAGAGTTATGTTTCACTGAACAGTTCTCACTGAAGTAAGAAAATTTACTTCAAAGAGCCAGGGCCCCCACTGACCTTAGAGACCTATCTATGAAGGCCTGAGTTGTACATTTTCCCCCTAAAATGCCTGACAAAAAAACAACACACAAAAACAAACAAACAAACCAAACTAACAAGCTCAAAACAAAAAAACAACTGACAAGACACTATACAGAGAGGGTGGACTGAACTAAGCAAAGCATCCCTAACACGGCTACCTGAGCCCACCTTGGAAGGAAGCTGCTTGCGTTCCACCTGTCAGAGGGCCATGCCTGCCTGGCTCAGGGGCACTCTCAGTCTCTGCTGATAGAATGGACAAAGGAATGCTGCAAATGTCACTCCAACAGCCATCAAAGCAAGTGCCTGTCATCCCCACAGACGAGGCCACATGAAAGTAAGTAAGGAGTGAAGAGCCAACCCCAGGAGACCCAGTTCTTACCGGTTATGGAGGAATTTGACATGATAGAGAAGGAGCAGACATTGTGGGACTGGTTTTCAGAAGGTCTAGGAAGCAGGGTTCTCTGTGGAGGGAAAACTGCCAATCAGATAATAAAAATCACTCAGGAAACCAGCAAAGACTTGTAAAGGGATATTCCAGACAACAGTGAGCTGAGTTTGTAAGCAGATGGTTCTGGGTTCTAGGACTAATAACACAAGAGCGCCTGGGACAGTCTGAGGATGGCTATGTCCCGTGGACCCAGCAAACTCTGGACATTGGGTCCTCTCTGAAAAAAATCCCGAGGGATCAAACCTTCTCCCAGGGAAACTGGAGGAATGTCAGAACCATCCACTGTTAATTCAGAATGTTCTTCTGGATTTGGATGGAATGCAACTAGTTATATATATATATATATATGTTTATAACCATTCTGTGTGGACTATTAAAAAAGACACTCACATATTCTGGGCCTCCTCAAATTTGGGGTGTAAAAATAAAGTTGCTGCCTATAACACAGACAGGCTAAAGGCCTGAGGCCTTCCACCCCATCTCACAGTCCCAGTGCCCACCCCTCCCTGTCTGCCCAGGACTCCTATCTATACTAATAAAAGAGGAATATGCAAATTGTCCAGGATGCCGTCACAGTAACAATAACGACCAGCAGGCTGCCTGGGGCGACAAGGCTGGCAGTGGGGGTTAGTGAGGGACGACGAAATGACTTAACAGCAGGCTGTGTGGGGCGACCAGGCTGGCAGGGGGTGGGGCGGGGGGGGGCGGGGGAGTTGGGGGTGACCAGGCTGGCAGGCAGAGGCAGTTAGGGGTGATCAGGCTGGCAGGAGTGGCAGTTAGGGGCGATCAGACAGGCAGGCAAGTGAGCAGTTAGGAGCCAGCGGTCCTGGATTTTGAGAGGGATCGGGCCTAAACCGGCAGTCGGACATCCCCTGAGGAATCCAGGATTGGAGAGGGTGCAGGCTAGGCTGAGGGGACCACCCCACCGCCCTGCACAAATTTTGTGCACTGGGCCTCTAGTGTGTGAATAATTAAGGTCTAATGTGAAGAACACCATTTAAAGAAATTATATTAGCCTTGGCCAGGTAGCTCAATTAGAGCATCATCCATCCCAATATGCCAAGATTGAGGATTTGATCCCCGGTCAGGGCACATACAAGAATCAACCAAGTTAAGTGAAGCAACAAATTGTTTTTTCTCTCTTTCTTTCTCTCCCCCACCCTGCTTCCTCTCTAAAAATCAAATAAAAAACTTTTAAAAATAATAAATTATATTAATTGCTCAAACTGTTATTCATTGAAGTAAAACATTAACAGAAAGTATCTGTCAACCAAAAACTGTCCCGAGGACCTCTAGCTCTGGGGCACAGCTGCATTTCCACTAATGCACAAGGGACATCTATCTCTGTGCCCCTCAGAGGCGCCCCCAAAGTGTTGGCAAAGAGTAGAGGAGGTGTCACTGGGGCTGCAACCTCGACATTAGGTCTGCTTGGATGCTGCTCCTGCGGCAGGGTGACCAGTTAACTAGGTAGGAGCTGCAGATGTGCCAGCTGTGCTCCAAATGCACCTTCTGAGAGGACTAACCAGGTGAGGAACATTTTAGGCTTTGGGGCCATATGTTCTGTTACAGCTACTCATCTTCACCCTGGTGGTGTGAAAGCAGCTGTGGGCACTAGGGAAATAAAATGACTGGCTGTGTGCCAATTAAATGTTTAATGAAAACAGTAAATGGAAAGACCACATATTGTGTGTGATTCCATTTATATGAATGCCCAGAGCATGCAAATCGACAGAGACTAAAAGTAGATTTGTGGTTGCCAGGGACTAACAGAGGGGGCAATGCAGGTAATATGTACAGGGTTTCTGTTTGGGGTGATGAAAATACAGTGGTGATGCACAACCCTGTGAAAAACCATTGAACTGTATACTTTAAGTGGGTAAACTTTACATGAGTTATATATCAATAAAGTTGTTAAAATAATCAAATATACTAAAATCAAATGCATTAACACTAAATTATAGTTGGCCCTAAAACACAGGTTTGAACTGTGTGGGTCCACTTATACATGTATTTTTTTTTAGTAACTACCTGTACTGTTTTCAATTCACTGTTGGGAGTCCGCGGATGTAAAGGGCCGAGTATATGCATTGATCGACACCATTTTATATAGGGGACTTGAGTATCCATAGATTTTGGTGCCCATTGGGCATCCTGGAACCCATCCCCTGCAGATACTGAGGGACAACTTAAGTTTTGAAGGAGTCAAAAGTTATACACAGATTTTTGACTGTGCAGGTTAGCAGCAACCCTTACCCCTGCATTGTTCAAGAGTCTACTTGTAGTCCACAGACACACACACACACACACACACACACACACCCACACACACACACACAAAACCCACTTGGGCTTTAGAATACATCTTCCTTCCTAGGACCATCATGCAATCTCTCATTTCTATATAAATTAATCTCAAAAGATTTCTAAGGGTCTAACAAAAGAGACCTATGCATTAATCCCAAAACAATGCACATTAATAACTTTCTAAGCCCAAAGTCATACCAGAATTTCCACTTCACCTCTTTTATCCTTTTAGTTCCAAATAAACTGCCCTTTTTCTCACGTGTGTCTCATTCCTGTATCTCCCTCTCTGGTCTGCATATGTCACCTACAGATCCACCAGGGTTTATCATTATGGCTTATCCATATACCTTATCAACAGCTTCCACTGACTACATATTTACAAAGAGATGTTCTGAGCATCCTCAAATATATCCCAATACAAAACATTCTTAGGACTCGAGTCCCATAACTTTCTGTCTTTTTTTGCAAGTGGTTTTCGTTATATAAAGATTATCTTTTTTGTTTTGTTTAGTTAATCCTCACACGAGGATATTTTTCCATTGGGTTTTTTGTTTTTTTTTTTTAGACTAGAAAGGTGGGGGAGAGCCAGAGAGAAACATAAATGTGCGAGACACACATATATTGGTTGCCTCCTGCATGCACCCTGACCGGAGCTGGGGATTTACCTTGCAAATGAGGTTCGTACCCTTGACTGGAATCAAACCCGTAACCTTTCAGATCGAGAGCCAACACTCTAACCACTGAGCAAACAGGCCAGGGTAAGATTATCTTTATTTTCAGGTACAGTAAGGGTCACTGTTATTACTTTATTTATCCTATTCATAAGAAGGAAGAAAGTGGCAGGGATTCTCCATTTCAGTTGAACACTCAAGACGGGAGAAAACCAGTGGGTCGGGCAGCTTGGCCAGGGGAGCCCAGCTATGCAAATCTGACCAGTGTTCCTGACCTGGACCACCAGAGGCTTCCGTAGGTGCCGGTTCTGCAGTTTCCGGGGCTTTGGCAAGAAGAAATCCGACTGCATCTATGAGGAAAACAGTGCTCAATCCCTGAGTGTTTTCACAGCAAACATGGGTCTGCAGGCAAGCAGAGGGGCGCACTCCCTGCACTTACGCTGATGGAGTTCAGATGCTGAAGGAAAGTCAATTCTGTCTCTTTATTAGGAGAGAAGAGCTTCCCATGTCGGCTGTTGGGTGGCAAAGTTGTTGGGACAGCAAAAAGGCCACCATCTGAGTCACTGCTTCCTGTACTAGAGGAACCAGCCACCAAGAGGGGTCTTGGAGGGTTTCTCAAACCTAGAAAAGGAGAAGGGAAAGTGAATAGAACTACCCTCACCCAGCAACATCTCCAGTGTGAATGGAGTTCTACTGGAAAGAAAACCAAGAAAAATTCCTGACAACCTGTTCCGTTTCCTGGAAAGGAGTTCCCTTTTTCTTAGTCCCATAAAACCTGCTTTTCCATCTTTCTCCCTGAAACTCTCCTTTCCAACCTGAGCAGATCATAGCTCTTCCTGACAGGATAAAGAAACTTTACCATTTTGTTTGATCCTTGGTGGGAAAGGCAGCTAGGCATTCATTTTGCAGAGCTAGAAGAACCTAGCAGAACATCTAGTGTAGAACAGAGGTCAGCAAACTCTCTCTTTAAAGATAATAAATATTGCCGAGGCCGGTTTGGCTCAGTGGATAGAGCGTCGGCCTGCGGACTCAAGGGTCCCAGGTTCGATTCCGGTCAAGGGCATGTACCTTGGTTGCGGGCACATCCCGTGGGGGGTGTGCAGGAGGCAGCTGGTCGATGTTTCTCTCTCATCGATGTTTCTAGCTCTCTATCTCTCTCTCTTCCTCTCTGTAAAAAATCAATAAAATATATTAAAAAATTAAAGATAATAAATATTGCTTTGTGGGCCTGCAGCCTCTGCTAATCTCAACTCTGCAGCTGTAGTACAAAAGTAGCTACAGGCAACATGTGTATGCACCAGTGAGCACAGCCATGTGCCAATAAAACTTTATTTACAACAACTAGGCCGAGGGCCATAGTTTGCTGATGCCTGGTCTAAATCTCTAAATATACAAAAAACCGACCCAGAAATAGAGGGACAGAAAGTAGTTATTTAGGAACCACTATTTTGGGACTCTGCTAGCTGTTCTCATTATCATAGATGCTGCTGCAAAGCACCTTTGATTCGTGGTAGAATTGGTCTCCTTCCCTTCTTCTTCTTCTTCTAAGACATTTTTATTGATTCCAGAGAGGAAGGGAGAGGGAGAGAGAAACATCAATGATGAGAAAAAAATCATTGGATTGGCTGCCTCCTGCACTCCCCCCTACTGGGGATCGAGCCTGCAACCCCGGCATGTGCCCTGACTGGGAACGAACTGTGACCTGGTTTGTAGGTTGAGACTCAACCACTGAGCCACACTGGCCAGGCTCCTTCCCTTTTTCTTTATTTGCAAATCTGTGAGGTTACACTGATACTCATGGTATCCAGAGACCAGGTCCGCTAAGCACTAGTATGGATTCTAGCACTGCAGGTGGATTAGTCTAGAAGAATCCTTAATTAAGAAAGAGGACGGATATTAAAGAGTACACAGAATCGAAAATTTTAAAAACAGAATGCAAAAAGAATATACAATCTACCAGCTAGCCCTACTATTGAGTACAGTGCCTATATCTGTGAGAACAACCAATTCACAGTATGCTGCTGCCCTCCTCATGAATTATAGCAAGGAAACAGGATAAAGGTGGAGAAAACAAAACTAAGAGCTGCAGGAGGTGGAGAACCTGACACAGCAGCAGCCCAGTTTCCTTAAAGGTCCCTATGAAGTGCTCTCAAGGAAATGGAATCTTTGAGCACTTAACAGGCGGCTATTTTCAACACAGTAAGTTAGAGAAGACATAATGCTAATAACATTCACTGGCCAGAAAATAACCCCAGAGCAGGGATTTTTATTTTTATTTATTTATTTATTTATTTATTTATTTTTAAATATATTTTATTGATTTTCCACAGAGAGGAAGGGAGAGGGATAGAGGCCAGAAACATCGATGAGAGAGAAACATCGACCAGCTGCCTCCTGCACACCCCCCACCGGGGATGTGCCCGCAACCAATGTACATGCCCTTGACTGGAATCGAACCTGGGACCTTTCAGTCCGCAGACCGACGCTCTATCCACTGAGCCAAACCGGTTTCGGCAGAGCAGGGATTTTTAAATTTGTTGCCACAAAGTATTTTTAAAACATGCAATATCTGAGTATTTAGTCAGGGGCACTAACCTCTTCCCTTAAAATGTCAAATAAAAACAATGACAACAGCCAACACAATAGCTATCCATGTGAATGAATCAAAATTATGCTTTTTATTTGGTCAGATTGGCAAAAAATGTATTTTTTGGTGTGCCACAGAATTTTAGTAATTAGTTGATGTATGCCATCAGATGTAAAAGGTTGAAAATCGCAGCCCCAGAGAACCGTTAAAACACCAGGCACTAGGTCTCTTCAGCCAAAAAGTTACTGCAGGTTTTGGGGCACCCATCTAGACCAGAGTAAGATCAGAGGCAGGACCGCCTCGCCTCTTGTATGACGCACACTGGTCACCATTGCAGAGACCAGGACAGCAGAGGCTCCTGTAACTCTTCATGCCTGGGGTGGAGGCCTTCTTGGCCACAAGACACAAATGAACATGCCAGCCCTCAGCCCCGCTGTCCCTGTATCCCCATCTCATCAGGTCGGTCTCAGGAAGAGTTACAAGACTTTGCTGGTCGAGAGGAAGGAAGGCTCAAGTGCAGTCGGCATAGCCTTACACCAGGGACACACAGGGCAGGGCCGCAGAACACATGCACGTTTCTTTTTCTACCTTTAAAATTCAGGATTCTAGACACGGCAATTATTAATGTTTTACTATAAAAATACTAAGCAAGGCCGGGCTGGTGTGGATCAGTGGTTGAGTGTCGACCTAGGAACCAGGAGGTCACAGTTTGATTCCCTGGTCAGGGCACATGCCTGGGTTGTAGGCTCATTCTCCAGTAGGGGGCGTGCAGGAGGCAGCCCACCAATGATTTTCTCTCATCATTGATGTTTCTCTCTTTCCCTCTCTGAAATCAATAAAAATATACTTTAAAAACACACATTTATTTCCCCAAAAACATTAAAAAAAAAAAAAAAAAAACTAAGCAAGGAAAACTGATGCCTCGGGGAAGCAAGTCAGGTTGATCCTGGTTTTATGTACCCAGTAACCCAAATAAGGACCCTGAATTAAAATGTCACCCAGATATACAACTGGGGCCAAGGAACACAGTGGACTGGCAGGTCAGACCGTCTCTTTCCAAGGTTTGTGTTGTTTTGCTGGGACTTCCCTGAACTTGGGTTTCTTTACTCGAATATTTTAGGTGTAAAGAAAAACAGTCTCATGGACAACAGGGTGGTGAAGACCTGTGGGGGTGGGTAGGGGCTGAGTGGAGGGAGGTTGTGTGCGTGTGTGTGTGTGGGGGGGGAACGTCTCTGTAATATAGTCAACAATAAAAAAAATATTAAAAAAGAAAACAGTCTTTAGAAGATTCAGAAAGAACCTACCCTTCTCAGCCTCTAAACCTCCAACTCAGCATGTTACGGAGGCTTCTGCTGCCCTCACAAAGCCCAATCCCCCCAAAGTGAATGGACTGGCAAGGGCTACCCCATGTTTTCCACTGGCTCATGCACCCTAGGACCCAAAGCCCTTGGTGACAGGCCCACACTCACCCTCCCTTTGAGGAAATGGTGATTTCCGTTTTCCTCACCTCCCCGGCGGGACCATGGCTGACTGGGCCAGGCCTCAGGAATCCCTGTGCCTTCAGACCTGGCACAGCCCCCATGCCCAGCAGGGCACCCAGGATGGTGGGCCCTGGTCCAAGTGGCTGCGAGCCTCACCTGAGGAGGGACAAGGCGCAGAGCTGGGAGAGAAGGCCTTGCTGTTGCGAAGGGCAGACTGGTTTCGAGGGCAGCGGGGGCTCCGGGCGCTCACGTTCACCACCTTCCCAGGGGGGGTCGTCGACTGCTCCTCCTGGGCGGGTCTCGCTGAGGCCATGGAGCTGGCGTTCGATTCTGGAGCCTAGGACAGAAATGGGCAGAAACAACAGCCAAACTCAGCCCATGAACAATGGTTCTGGAATGAGTGCCCAGGAGCAGGAGGCACAAGAACTCCCTGAAATCAGTTGGACAGCAAAGGCTAAGCGACCACATTCCATGATGGCAAAGGTCAGCATCCCCGCGTCACTCAGCAGTGCCAGCGTTTAAAATCACCAGTCAGGCAGGCACTCAGGGGAACCAGGGCTCTCCCTCCCGAAAACTCTGCCCTCATTGCCCACAGGCAGGTGGCATGGACTGGCAAACCATCAGTAAGTGACTAGAGGAAGGGGAAGGGGGGACATATGGCTGAAAGCAGTGAGCATCCGGCCTGCCCAGGAAGGGGTCTAGCTGCCAGAAGATGCTGAATTGCAGGGGACTGCAACTAGCCTTTAAAAAAACAAGCTTAAGACAACTGCCATGGCCTCTTCTTATTGCAAGTAGAAAAGACATACAGATTTAACTTCTAGAATGAAACGCAATCACAGCTGAAGAGCTTCCTGCTGAGTCAAATCCCAAACCCCAGGGGTTTCACAGACTGCTGCCTGAGGGCACTGCCTCCACTCTTGAGTCCTCAACAGAGACACTCCCTTCCACCCAGCTCTGTTCTCACCCTGGTGACTTAACCAACCCTGACCTCCACATGCTCCAAGGTACCCACACCCAAGGCCCACTGGGGGACCTTCCAGTAAATTACAGAGCCCATTATCCACACTCAGCACAGCCTCACCTGCTCTGCTTGCTCAGAGGCCCCATGCCTCCTCTGTACCTCCCATGGCCCTTCAGCCACCAGCCCTGACACACCTTCTCCTTTCCATGGGAGCCCTCTCCCCTAGCGCCCCCCATCTCTTCCTGCTTAGCTAATTCAATCTGACTCATTATTCAACTGTCCAACTGAGTGCCCAGCCAGACCCCCAGGGCACTTGCTCTTGTCAGTGATTCACCCAAACCTCAGCAGGAGGGAGACCAAAAGGCCAGGCTATCCATCTCTAATTCAAGGTTCCCATTCTCAGCTGGGGCCTCTGGTCAGCAGCTCTCACACCTGAGAAGCATCAGTATCACCTGGTAGAGGGTGTCAAAACGGTCTATAGCCTGGCCAGTGTGACTCAAGGGTGAGTGTCAACCTATGAACCAGGAGGTCACAGTTCAATTCCTGGATGGGGCACATTCCTGCTTGGGTTGCAGGCTCAATCCCCAGTGGGGGATGTGTAGGAGGCAGCCAATCAATGATTCTCTCTCAACACTGATGTTTATATATCTCTCTCCCTCTCCCTTCCTCTCTGCAATCAAGAAAAATATATTTAAAAAACAACAACACGGTGTATAAGGCCCCCAGAACCTGCACCTCTAACAAGTTCCCAGGTAAAGCCGAGACTGTCGACAGGGGACCCACTTTGGGAACCATGACTCTGAGCACTCTGCTTTGTGTTCTCTGCAACAGTATTTCCAACCTGCTCCACTCTCCTCTTCAGTTGAGGAAAAGGCCACTACCTCAGCCGTGTTTCCTCCAGCCTTCTCAGGAGCCAGTCCAGCTTGGCCTCCTTCCATAAGGTACTGGACATACTCATGTGTCCCCCAGTCTCTTTTCCTGACCCCCTCCAAAAGACAAACTTGAAAACGTTTTTAAACTCATAATCTCTGCCCAGTCACCCTAGTATTGCCCATGCCTGACCGAGGGGCACCTCCATGCTGCGAAATCCAAAGGCCATCTCTCACCCTCAGGCCTTGCCTCACCAGCCTCTGCAGCATCCAGCCAGTTCCCACGCACCTCTCTCACGGCACTGATTCACTTCACCTGCTCTACTGAGAGCCGGTGTGTGCAAGCATTGCATGGGGCACAACTGAGAAAACGGAGAGGAACCTGGTGGGAGAGTCACACCAGCAACCAAGGCAGAACAGCAAATTCACAGACTGTCTGTTCAGGAAAGTGGAAGGTGTGGTGTGTGCTCTCAGGCACCACTTACACTTGGTACTGACTGTGAATCAGTACTGAGGGGTGCACAGTGAGCCTGCAGTCCTGGCCTGTCCCCCAAAGCCACAGCATTCAGCTCCCTCAGCTGTTCCTCCTGGAACCTATGAGCCTCCAGGCTTCTAATCACCCCTCACTGCTATTTCGGGAACAGCCTGCATTAGGACTCTGCTCTTGTGTCCAGGAGATCCTACAAGACTTTCCCATCAGCAAAAGTCTCTGCCCCATTTGCAGCTCTGCTAATCGGCCTCCCCTGGTTGGGGTCACAAGCCATGGCCTGCCTGGCATGACTACCCCCTCCCTGGGCCATCATGGTCACTCCCTGGGCTCAGGGATCACCCACTCACCTTGGACCCTCCTGAGGGTCCTTCAACTAGCCGTCTCCTGGACAGCTACCCATGGAGGTCGGCCTGCAGAGGTTTCCTGGGTGTAGCCCAGGAAACCCCACACGGTGCAGTTCTCAGCCCCAGCATTTCATTTGTCGCCTCCCAGCTCCACTCCCTTCACTGAGGCTGTGCCACCACTATCCTCCCAGGACAGCCATTCTAAAGTGCAAACTCGACCTTGTCATTCCTTTGCAGAAACCTGCAACACTGACACCTAAAGCCCAATCTGGCTCAGTCCTGGCCGAGCCTGCCACCTCACCTCTGCACACTGACGCCTTGGCTGGCACGCTCAGGGCTCAGCAGAATCACTGGAGCCTAGCAAGGCCCAACAGGCATGGCCTGTTGGTCGCTGTCCTCTTTGGAGCCCTGTGTGAGCCTAGAAGGAAAGGACAGGGCCCTTGTCTGGCAAGAAGCCAAAGCCCCGGCCAGTGCTCAGCATGGCCTCGCTCAAAAGAATGAAACCTGGTCTGTGGAACCTCTGCCCCTTCCCTGAGGAGCCTGTGGACTCCTGGCCACCTGCTATGGGGCTGGGCCTGATTGCCCTCTGGGTGCCAACAGAGCCGTGCCGACACTCACTCACCAGTCTGGGGTTGACCTCAGTGGAGATGAGCTTCAGGAGGCAGCTGAGGAGGCGCTGCTTGTGAAAGGCGGCAGGTGGGGAACCACCAGGGGCCTGGCCCTCAGGGCCCAGCTCGGCCAGCCAGTCGTACTCCAGCTGCAGCTTGCTCGGCTTTCCCATCATGAGGTAGACTTCGGCCAGCGTCAGGCTCTCGGAGGTCTGCAGGTTCCAGCCCTCTTCACGGAGCTGCTGGGCCAGCCGGCTGGCAGGGACATCTTTTGGAGGCTTGGCAGAAGGCTGTCCCTGAGGTGGCGGGGGGTCCGAGGGGCTCACCTTCTCCTGGGGCTCCTCTGCAGGAGCATCTGCTGAGTCTTTAGTGCAAACATCTGGCTGGAGCCCTGGGCTGGGCTGAGGCTCCAGGCCAGATAGGCTACGGACAGGAGATGGTGCCCTGGTCCGGGCAAGGTTGGCCACCTCTGCGCTGCTGGGGGCTTGAGTCTCTGGGGAGACACACGCTGAGAGCCGAGAGTCTGCACAGTGGCACGGCTCAGGGAGGATGAGGTCCTGGCAGGACTTCATGTAGCGGGGAAAGGGGTCTAGGAGAGAGAGATCGTCCTCCAGCTCTGGGAGCTGGCCACAGGCACAAGTCGTGGCCCTGGGCTCTGGGGCTGGGCCGTCCCCAACCTCTACAGGAGCTGCCGTGGGGGTCTGTACCCCAGCATCCTGGAGCCCAGGGGGAAGCCTGTCGGGAGCGTTCGGGCTGCTGAGGCTTGGGGCAGCCCCCTCCCCAAGGGCACTTTCAGGGGAACTCTCTCCAGAGCTCTGAGAAGTGTCCATGGAGGGAGGAGGCCGCCCCCCGCCCTTGCCTTCGGTGCCGCTCCGTGGGCACTTCACCTGGCCCCTGGCTGTACCCTGCCCACTCTGGATGCCCAGGATCTGAGCTGGAGGCAGCGTGTGGGCATCTTTGGAGCTCTGTTTGCACCGGCCACCCTCCTGCCAGTGCACCGTGCAGAAGGCCTTAGAGTGCACCACACGGGCCACTCCTGGAAGTGGGGTCAGCGTACAGTTCTCCCCTGGGAACAGGTGCAGCATTACTTTCTCCTGTGACGGCTCCACAAACGAATCCTGCAGCTGCCGCTCCGCGAGCGTCTTTCGCTTAGCGCACTGTCAAGGAACCACCTGCAGCAGCACCCGCCCCTGGGCATCACAGGGCCTTGGGAAAGGCATGACTCAGGTATTTCCTTCATTAGGAACCTACTCCCAGCACACACTGTTCTGGCTGTGGACTGGGCAGGGCTGGGAGCTGGCTAAGGAGAAGTCTGAAACTACCCTTAGTCATTTGATCAACCTGCTCCCAGGGATGCTTGGGCCTTACCCCACGGGCCAGATGGTAGTTACTCACCACATGGAGGGCTGCTGTGACAGAGTTCTAACACTGCCAGGTCTAAAACGGGACCTCACCTCCGAAACCCAGAGGACAAGGGGCTATGGATTTTAGTTCTGGCTGTACACTGTCTCCCAGCATAGCTGCTACACCACATGGGCCCTAGTGCAATCCTGGGAGTGAGAGGCAGGACAGACACCATTCTGAGGCAGCAGATGCTGTAGATATGGTGGTGGTGGTGTGGGGGGCGGGGAGGAGGAGGGGTGTGCTTTAGTAGGAAAAAGATACAATTCGCACTTCATGGAGCTCCCACTTCTGCTTCAAAAATTCAATGAGGCTAGAGACCTTGCGATGGAGCTCCACGATCATCCTACAAGAAACAATAGATGGGAAGAGGAAAGCTGTTACCATGGGGATGGAACCTTCTGAAGAGCCCCGAGGCTGCTGGCAGCAAGTCAATGCCATCAAGAGTAAAGGCATCTAGGAAAGGTACCAACGTGAAGCCAGAGCCACGATGACGCCTTTTCTTAAAAATGAACCTTTTAAATTGAGTAACTAGAGACTCATACAAAACTGCAAGAAGATAAAGCGGAGACCTATGTACCCTTTACAGTGCAAGATCTCACCCAGAACATGGACCTTGGCACAACCCACCAAACTATTCTAATAAGCACCTTTTGGGTTCAAGAAGGGGAGGTCTGGCCAGCCTTAATTAACCCCCCCAAAATAAAAATACATATGGGAGGAATGAAGCGCGCACACGCTACAATGTGGATGCTCAGCACCTTGAAAACATGATGCTCAGTGAGAGGTCAGAAAGAAAGGACTACAATATGAGATTCCACTTATGCCTAATGTCCAGAACAGCCAAATCTATAGAGACAGAAGGTACATTTGTGATTGCTGGGGGCCAAGGACCAGGGATGGGGATGAGAAGCAACTATTTAGTGGATACCAGGTTTCCTTTTGGAGTGATAAAAATATTCTGGAACTAAATAGAAATGGTAGTTGTACAATACTGTGAAAGTACTCAAGTGTCCTGAATGGGATACCTTAAAATGGCTCATGGTTAATTCTATGTTAAGTAACATTTGCCTCAATCTATGAAAATAAAAATGTGTAACGGGAAAATGGTCTGTACTCACAGTGGTGCCCCATCCACAAATCAGATACAAAACTTTAAGGAATGGTAAGAGACAAACAGAAAGGGAATGGGGGGAAAATGCTATAGTCATCAACTTGCTAATCACATCTTCCTACATCCGCTCCTGGCCTGCGAGACTCATGCCTCCAGGCCCCCAACAGTACACTACCCCACACCCTAACCCCATGTAATTTTGGAGCAAAGAGTAAAATCTGCTCACTCAGGAGTTCACGAAGGAACCCAAATACCACCCTCGGTTCACATCCCTCCCAGCTGGCTCCCTACCAAACTCCAAAGGCATTTACCGGAGCCTGGGGTTCTGGGAGAGGCTCTGTACGCGGGCCCAGGCATGATTGTTCCTTGGCTGTAGCTCTACGGGGACTCTCAAGGGCAGACGCACTGGCTTCTGGTCCTCTTCATCACTCAAGCCTGCGACAAGAAGGGGCTGTGAGAGCCTGGCCCACAGACTGCCATGCAGAAGGCAAATTGCTTGGCCAGACAACTCAACTCAGTCAGGAGGAGCCGTGGACAAATGGCCTGGGAGGCGAAGCAAAGCTGGCAGAGAAGCCACAAGAACTTGTGCCTAGAGAAGTGCCAACATGGTCACTAGGGTACCCGCAAAGCCGGGACAAGGACTGGGCCACACGAGGCCACGGACTCCCTCCTGCCACCACTAACACTCCATCTGAATGCTGTGAGTAGACACTCTGCTTTGGACCCAAGAATTGCCCGTGGGTTTAGGAATGTTCGGACACAGAGCTCGGCCTATTAACTGCTAAATGGAGCAGAAGAGAACACACCCTCGACCCCACCCCAGCCCACCTTCTACGTACCATCTGGGTCACAGAGCTTCTTCAGGGCTCGGCACATGGGCGCTTTGATTCGCAGGTTTCTTCCTTTGTAACGCACTGTGGTGGCCCTGGGAAGATTTTCAAGGAAATGCTGAGACCTCTAAGTGAAAAGAAATTCCCTGTCCTACGCAGGGAGGGCCCTGGCTGGGCGCCCATCCTGGCCTTCAGAGTTCCTGCTCAGCCCCATGGCTCTGGATGTCCAATACTTTCCCACTCCACCTCACCTGCAAAGGGGATGCCTGCCATTCACAGGAAACTTGCCCTGCCTCCTGCCTGGTGATGGGTGCATCAGCTGCTGTCCGACCCCCTGGAAAGCCCATGACAGTGAGCCCTACTCAGGTACCAGATGATGTACCCTTCTCTCCTCTTCCTCCTCAGGGTACCTTGAGAGTAGGTTTCAACCCATCTCTATGTGACCTCAACCCAACTCTAGGAGACCACATCTCCACATCAGCAATGTCCCCCAGTACCTCTGTAAACCATACTGTTGGGGCCTGGGGTTATAAGGCACTCACAGCCAGCAGGCATGAGGCATCAAGTCAGTGGGCCTGCTTCAAGTATGTCTGTCATAGCTGAGGTGACACTGTGAACACTGCTGTGGCAGTACTTTATATCCTATCTAATAAAGAGGGAATATGCTAATTGACCCTCACACCATCACAAAGATGGCAGCGCCCACAGCCAATAGGAGGGAACATGCTAACTGCCCCACCCTCAAAGATGGTGGCACCCACAGCCAATAAGGGAATATGCTAATTGACTGCCATGCCCTCAAAGATGGTGTCCCCCAGTCCCCTTAGCCAGCCCAAGGCAGAGGCAAGCCTCGGATGGCAGCTGCCCAGCCGCCCAGGGCCGCCTTAGGCTCAGGTAACCAGGGCTGGCTGAGGCTTATGCTGCCGGCAGTGGCAGCAGCACAGGTGTGATGGGGCGTCGCCTTCCCCTGATTGCTGTGTTGCCTCCCGCCCCTGAGGGCTCCAGGACTGTGAGAGGAGGCAGGCCGGGCTGAGGGGACCCCCCCTCCAGTGCATGAATTTTCATGCACTGGGCCTTTAGTAGTGTTTCAATTAAAGAAATATTATAAATGAGTACAAGAGCCACAAAAATAGTTTCTTCTAATAAACACACTTAGAACACTTTGGAATTACTCAATAAGGGTAGATTGTTTTTTAAAAATGGCAGTCAAGTTGAGTGTGGGCAAGACTACTATGAAAGACTGAGGGTGGCCTAGAAGCACTCTGCAGTCCCACTGCGGTGTATTTCTATGCTCGTTCTACTTGAAAATGCTTAATCGCAAGTGATGCATCTTGACTAGAGCTTCTAAGATAAAAACAACCCAGAACTCTGAGGATGGGTCCCATCAAACAAAAGGCCTTGGCCAGCCACCCTGTGTCTGGTAAACAAATGTAGTTTTCTGTTTTACAAAAGTTTCGAGGTCTGTGTATAGTGTTTTATAACTCTGTTTTTTTGTTTGTCTGTTTTCTAGAGGCAAACATATAACCTATTCTTTTTATTTCTATTTAAAGCCAAGTCATCTTACCAAGTGGATCAGCAGACAGGGGAAGAGAAACCATGTCCAGGAAAGGTTTATGCTTCTGTTCTCCAGCACCCACACAACAGGGAGGTTTGCCTATATTGTGCCTATATAATGGGTGTCATGAAGTTTTATGACTCTATTTTAACCAACTTTTGGCGATCCAGGGCCACAAGGTGCTACCGAGGAGAGGATTGGGAGGAGAGCTTTAAAGCAGCAGTAATTAAGCACCAAGTCGATGCTTAGACAACCTCCTCCAATAAAGGGCTCTGGGGACAAGTGGACTTTTCTGCCCATCACCACTTTTTGTTGCATCTGCCCCCAAACCAAACAAAACAGTAGCAGGAAGACTTAAAGAGCAGGTGGAGCTGTATCATGTGGCACCTGTGTTTGTGATGATCACATTTTCCGTCAAAGTGCTATTTTGTGACTTTCTTTTTTTTAAAAAGTGAAATTGAGCAGCCCCCTTTTTATGACTAGATAACCATCCCGAGAATATAATTCCTTTCCTTTTCTCTCAAATGGAAGCTCTATGAGCAGCCCGAGTTTGGAGCCTGTACAAGGTAAAGCCATGTTCAAGCTCACACAGAAAAGGCCTCTCAAGGCCTGGCCCCGGTCCTGGGACATGATCTGTACTCCTCACCCTCACACACCAGCCCTGTGGCTGGAAGACAGGCGAGACTACTGACAGGCCAGGCCAGCTTGACCTATGATGGGATGTAACAAAACAGAGGATTCTATCTGAATCCTTGCACTTGAGTGTTACTTTGACAAAACAGGCAACAGAATAATCCCTCTAAGTGCATGGGAGTCTGGCTTTCCATTCTGAGAGATTTATTTTCTTCTCTGCAAAGTTATTTGATAAATCCAATAAGCATACTGCTGGGTCTGTGACCAATGTAATAAGATTTAATTTTGGAGCTCTTCTCAATTCATTTACTCTTTTATCTAATTCTATAATTTTATAACAAAAGGAGATCCACAGTTAATTGAAAAAGGTCTGTAAGAGAAGCATAGACAGGAAGTTGGTTAAATACTCAATGCTTTTTGATCTTAAATCAAGGCACTGTACTAATTTCCCCGAATCTCTGTTTCACCTTTACAAGCTTTTCGCTTTGTACTAAAAAACTGATGTCTATTGGTAAAAGAATGGACACAAATCAATAGAACAGACTTAAAGGTCTTGAAAAAGACATACTTAGTACAGTCAACTGACCTTAGATGATGGTCCTTTCTACAGAAAAGGCTGGGACAACGGGACACCCATAGGCCAAAAAAAAAAATGAACTTAGGTATCAACTTTACATCATATAAAAAAAAACAAAGTAGAGCATGGATTTAAACATCAAACTATAGCCAAAACCGGTTTGGCTCAGTGGATAGAGCGTCGGCCTGCGGACTGAAGGGTCCCAGGTTTGATTCCGGTCAAGGGCATGTGCCTTAGTTGCGGGCACATCCCCAGTAGGGGATGTGCAGGAGGCAGCTGATCGATGTTTCTCTCTCATCGATGTTTCTAACTCTCTATCCCTCTCTCTTCCTCTCTGTAAAATATCAATAAAATATATTTAAAAAAACAACAACCCACATCAAACTATAAATATTTTAGAAGGAAACAGGAACCTCTTTGTGACCTTATTAGGCAAAGGGTTCTTAGATACAACACTTTAGTCCACAAAAGAAAAGGATGGCAAATTGGACCTAATCAAAACTAAATACTCTGCCCTTTGAAAAACACTAGTAAAGAGAATAACCAGACAAATCAGAGTGGAAGAAAATATTTACAAATCACCTATCTGATAAAAGACTGGTGTCTAGAACAGCGATCGCCAACCTTTCGGACTCGGACCACCGGTTGGCGATCGCTGCTCCAAAGGTTTCCTTAAAGCAGCGGTTGCCAACCTTTCGGACCACACAGACAGCCAGTGGTCCGTGGACCACTGGTTGGCAACCGCTGGTCTAAAATATATAAAGAACTCTCTAAACTCAAACATAAGAAAATAGGCACAAGATTTGAACAAACACTTCACCAAAGAAGATATACACAAATGGTAAAGCACAAGAAAGATGCTCAACATCATTAGTCATCACGGAAATGCTCATCAAAACCACAATGAGCCCAGCCAGCGTGGCTCGGTGGTTGAGTATTGACATATGAACTAGGAGGTCACGGCTGGATTCCCAGTCAGGGCACATGCCCAGGTTACAGGCTCCATCCCCACTATGATATGCAGGAGGTAGCCAATCAATGATTTTCTCTCATCATTGATGTTTCTCTCTCTCTCCCTCCCCTTCCTCTCTGCAATCAATAAAAATATATTTTAAACACACACACACACACACACACACACACACACACACACAATGAAATACCACTTCATTCCCACTAGGATGATTCAAAAGGAGCTACTGGAACTCTCCCTGGAAAGTTCTGGCAGTTCCATACAGAGTTAGGCACAACCTTACCATCTCCTCCCCTGAAGATGTGCCCAGGAGAAAAAATGTTTAAAGTTGCTTATTTTCTATAAACAGCCCTGTCCCTCTGGTGGATGTATAAACAGACCACGAAACAGCCACACTGGAGACACAACTCTGCAGGAAAAGGCATGACCGGATCCCATGCAGCCACATGGATGGATGTCAAAGTGTATATTGCAGAGTGGAAGATGCCAGCCTCAGAAGGCCACCCATACGTCCTATTTAGATGACATTCTGGGAAAGGCAGAAGTACAGGGGACGGAGAGCAGCTCAGTGGTTGCTGGGGCCAGGCATGGGGAAAGGATGATTACAGGAGGGCAGCACAAGGAAACCTTGGATGATGAAACTCTCCTGTATCTTGATTGTGGTGGTACACAACTCTACACATTTGTAAAAACTCAGAAATGTAAGTAAAAGAAGCTAGTCTGAAAAGGCTACCTACTGTATGATTCTAACTCTGACTATCTTGGAAAAGGCAACTATGAAGACTGTACAAAATCAGAGGTTGCTAGGCCGTAGGGAAGAAAGAGATAAATTGGTGGAGCACAGGGCCTTTCTAGGCAAGTGAAACTGCAGGATCCTGTAACAGTGGAGATAGGACATTATGCATTTGTCAAAACTCATAAAATGTACACCACCAAGAGTGAACCCTAATTGAACCGTGGACTTGTGAACCCTGAGAAAGAAGACACCTATTAAAAAGGTCTCCTCGTGGCTAACTGGGCTCAAGTTTTAAGAAAACAGAACCTCGCTTTGGCTGGTGTGGTACAGTGGTTAGAGCTCCATCCTATGCACCGAACGGCCATGGATTCGATTCCTGGTCAGGGCACATACCCAGGTTGCAGGTTCAATCCCTAGTTGAGGTGCAGGTGTGCGGCAACTGATTGATGTTTTTCTCTCTCTAGTCTCAATGAAAAATATGTCCTTGGGTGGGGATTTAAAAAAAAGAAAAAGAAAACAGAGAGCCTAGTAGCTATTTGTACAAAGGAACCTCTCATGCAAACTGCACTTTAGGGAGAAGCCAGCACTGAATTGCCTGCCTGCACTGTGTTTCTGCCATCTGAGCCAGCCCTTATAAAGAAGTTCCTGGAATCCCATTTCAACCAATAGGACTGGTTTTCCCCATTCAATTGGAGCTGTGCAGCTCCAACCAACCAGCAGCTCTATCCTGACCAATCAGGACAGTGCCTTTTGAACTAATCAAACTGTAAGGATTTGGAGTCCTCATTTGCTTGAAAGAGCAATCAGTGACAAGGGGAGGGGACTTCTATCCCTATTAGCCAGCTCCCTTCTGACTCTGAGAGCACACTTTCTCCTTCCTCTGACTAAAGACTGTTTCCCTGGCTGAAGATGTCTTGCTGAGCACAGCAGCCCAGGCTAGAGCAGACAAGCACAAAACCGAGCAGACCAAAGCACCGCAGAGCAGACCAGTGCAGTGCAAAGCACACTGGCAAGAAACAGAGCATACCACCGAGGAGGACAGCAGAGCTGTCTAGTTGGAGAGGGGCCTGGCTATGCTATATCTCAACCAAGTTGTTTTGTTCTAAATAAAGTTTCCTTCTTTAACAACACCCCAAATTGGGGGTTCCTGTTGGCACTGAATGATGCTAACAACCATCAACTGAAAGATTTTAGCTAATAATGCATCTATACTGGTTTATCAGTTCTAACAAATGTACCATTTAATATCAGATGCTCAAAATGAGAACATGTGTAGAGGAAGGGGTAAATAGGAAAACTCTGTACTCACTTTTCCTGTAAACCTAAAATGACTCTAGCTGCCCTGCCCCAGCTCTACCACCACTGCATATCCAGCACTCATACTTTTGCCTGGCACACGCTTTAAGGTACTTAAATCCTTCTATAACTTATGATGAACATGCCAGGCAGTAGGCTTTCTGCCTCAGATCTCTCTATGGCTTCAGATAACTTTTCACTGAGCTGGCACACCACCTTATGTTGCTCTAAACCTTTTCTTGGGTGTCTCAAAGCACCTCTCCGAGCGATGACTATGTAACGGGTAGGGCACCTAAGCCCAGAGTAGTCAGGTGAGCAGGTGAGGCCCTTAAGAGCTGGAGGCACCCATTATGGGTTCCTTACAGCTGACTCACTCAACACTGTATCTCAGAGGCGGCACTGCCTTTGTCCACCATTGGCTGAAATTCTTGTTTACCTTTTTCACTATGTACTGAATGAGGGCTACCCAAGCTACCTTAACACTAGCCTCTACCAAAAAAAGCATCTAATTCTCTTGACTTCTACTGGTAAATTCAGTTGAAGGGTATGCAGGTGGCTGCTGTACTATTCTATCAATTTCTCTAATATTTAAACTTTTTTATGACAACACTAGAGGCCCAGTGAACAAAATTCATGCGGGGGGGGGGGGGGGGTCCCTCAGACCAGCCTGCACCCTCTCCAATCTGGGACATCCCTCTCACAATCCAGGAGAGCTGGCTCCCAACCGCTTCTGCCTGCATCACCCCCTAACCACTCCCCTGCCGGCCCGGTAACCCCTAACTGCCTTCCCTTGCTGGCCTGGTCACCCCTAACTATCCTCCCCTGCAGGCCTGGTCACCCCCAACAGCCCTCCCCTGCTGGCCTGGTCACCCCTAACTGCCCTCCCCTGCCGGCCCGATTGCCCCTAACTGCCCTCCCCTGCCAGCCTGGTCACCCCTAACTGTCCTCCCCTGCAGGCCTGGTTCTCTCCAACTGCCCTCCCCTGCCAGCCATCTTGTATCCACATGAGGGCGGCCATCTTTGACCACATGGTATGGCCATCTTGTGTGTTGGAGTGACAGTCAATTTGCATATTACCGCTTTATTATATAGGATTTTCTGAAAGAGTAACAGAACAGTTGCCTTGCTTCTTAGATGCTCTTCTGTCTCAATGGAGAAAGCAGCTGGCAGCAACTAGCATCAACGTCCTTCTCTGCCCAGGACTGTGAGAGGGTCCCTGGAACTCAGACTGAGCAAGGCCTGGGGCCTGACCCGACATACCAGGCTGAAGTGGAGACCCTTTCTGAGCTACAGGCTGGTGAGGATCCTGAGAGGTAAGCACCAACAGCAGTGGTAGGAGCACTGTGCTGACGAGTCACAAATGAAGGATATGTGACATGCAGACTTTGCTATTTCAAGTGAGGGTGGCATCAGAGCTTGTAGCGAAGGCTAAGTAGGAGCTTGTGACCCAGGGGAGGGGCAGCAGCGGTCAGAAGGAAAGCCCTGTCCCTCAGCAGCACTCCTGAGCCCTCGACATCAGGCACTGTCATGGGGCCTAGGAAAAGAATCTGCAGGAGAGAAGCAGAGGGTGCCAGGCCTTCTGCTGAACTCTCCTTCAGTCCAGAGCCTCTGGGCTCTGCTGGAGCCAGATCCCGATGGTGTTTGACCCCTGTGGTCTCCAGGCCTCACTGAGGGACAGGTTCCCCTCACACAACCCTCCAAAGGCTCCTATAGGGTTTTGCCAACAGCATCCACTCACAACAGGGCCCAACCAAGCCTTAAGCCACATGTTACATTTTTGTTGCCAGAAATACAGATAAATGTTATTTTTGTAAATATATCCCCATAGAGAAAATTTGATCATAGCAATTTAAAACTAATAAAAGAACATCTTTCTCAATATGGAATTTTTCTTTTCTGATAAAAGTACATTCTTGTTAAATGTTTTTTTTTTTTTTTAAAATATATTTTATTGATTTTTTACAGAGAGGAAGAGAGAGGGATAGAGAGTTAGAAACATCGATGAGAGAGAAACATCCATCAGCTGCCTCTTGCACACCCCCTGCTGGGGATGTGCCCGCAACCAAGGTACATGCCCTTGACCGGAATCGAACCTGGGACCCTTGAGTCCGCAGGCCGACGCTCTACCCACTGAGCCAAACCGGTTTCGGCTTGTTAAATGTTTTTTTTTTAAAAAGTAGGAAGTAGAAAGTGGGGGCAACCATGTACCCACTACCCCAAGAGAACCCTGGTATGAGGTGTGGGGGTTACGTGTCCAAGTGACCTGCTTCGGCCATGCAGCCACACAGGTACCTACTCGGCCTTGCTTCTGAAAACAATCCTGCCTGACACTGAAGCAGTTCTTCACTCTTTTTCTTTTCCTGCTTTTTAAAAATATATGTATTTTATTGATTTTTTTTTCAGAGAGGAAGGGAGAGGGATAGTTAGAAACATCGATCAGCTGCCTCCTGCACACCTCCCACTGGGGATGTGCCCGCAACCAAGGTACATGCCCTTGACAGGAATCGAACCTGGGACCCTTCAGTCTGCAGGCCGATGCTCTATCCACTGAGCCAAACCGGTTAGGGCAGCTCTTCACTCTTGATACCCCTTTGCTAGCATGAGCACTGTTGTGATGTACATCGTCACAAGAACGGCTCACCCTGACCTAATTATTTCCTAGAGGTGCGACTACGGGGCCAGAGGGTTTACATACTTATGAGTGGGACATGTTACAAACTCATGGTCCTTCACTGCTGTTTGCAAACAGACCTCTCCCTGCAGTCGTGAAACATGATACCATTTCAATTTCCTTTCTTCTTACTTTGAGCCAAGTGGAGTGCGAATGGCACAAGGGAGGTTTCTGAGAAGGCTGGTAGTGTAATATTTATTGTTTTTTGACCTGGGTGGGACCACTTTGTGAAAACCCAGAAGTTGTGCACTTAGGGTCTATACATTTTCCTGCAGACTCTTCATATTTCAATTTAATATTAAAAGAAACTACACTGTGATTCTGATTTCAACTGCATGTATTTGTGGATTAATTTAGGGAGAGCAGACCTATTTATAGAGCCATGTCCCTCCATGCCATCAACCTGGATTATCAGTTGGCGTAAACCTTGATCTGGCTGAGATTGTCCCTGTCAGGTGTCGCCACTCTATGCTCCTCACCACCCCCTTCCTATACTGTCATCTTTAGAAAGAAGTCACTTCGAACAGCTCACTCTTAAGGGAAGGGAGCTATGCTCCCTTCCTTGAGGGGGGAGTATCTACATAAATTAAGTAGAATTCTTCATGGGAAATTTGCATTTTGTCCTTCATTCATTCATTCATTCATTCATTCATTCATTCATCGATTCTATCAGTATGGACTGATGGAAATCTGTTTCCTGTAAGTTGTAACCCAATATTATATTACTAAGTAAGGAGTCAAAGCACATACAATGATTAGACACTCCTGAATCCCTGATGATTTGGAAACATCCTTCCCATCATCTCACCTGGGGCTTCACTGAGGCAACTCCTTGCCGAGACTGAGAAGTCTCAGCTCTGCTCCTGGGTTTATTGGTACCTTCAGACTTTCAGCTTGGAGCTTTGGTGCTCTCTAACCTCCAGCAGCCCCCCAAAACAACCCTCTGGTCATTTTCAAACTTATCAAAACATTCCTTCCTCCCACCCCTAATCAGGTGTTTCTCACTCTCCTGTAGGACACTGTCCCCTCTGTGCTATCACAAAAAAGAAAAACTAAGACAAAGCCACGCAAACTCACTGCTTTTCCATCAAACTAGCCCCAAAGCAAAGAGCTGGGAATACCTGCTCACCCAACAAATCTGGGACAACTGAAATAAAAGGTGAAGTGAGATCTGCCCCAAAAGACTGCATCACAGAGGAAGCATGCTCCCTCACCTGCTAGTGAGATAGTAACATCAGAAACCATCACAGCCAAGAATATTTCCCCTACTTAACAAGGTTCCTCAGATGCACACAACACCACTCAGATAGCCCAGATCTTGGAGCAAACACAGCTTCCACCTGACAAATGCAGGGCAGGTGTAAGGGTGGGAAGGAATATGGGATGCTGAAGCAACAGATAAATGGGGTGGGGAGGTGACAAATGATCCACAAGCCCATGGCAGGTGGCCTCTTTCTATTTGCCTGACCATACCCTACACACATCCAGGAGGCTCCCTTTGCCCACCACCACCAGTAGGTTAAGACTACCTACACTCCTGGCAGTTGAAGTGAGTCTGTTCTTTCACATGGTGGTGGTATGTACATCCTAGCTACTATCATGACTGGCTGCAAAAGGGTAGCAGTTCATAGAAATAAAGCCTTAAGAATGCAACACGAACATCTGTAAGAGCATCCATGCTGGCTAAAGCCAGAGCAGAAGCACATACAGCGAGCCCCACCTAGCAGGAGCTCACACCTGAGAAACAGGGGCTCACAGGCCATCCAACCCCGGGCTGGGGGAGACAAGAATCAGAGGTCCAGGAAGACGGTATATAGCAGCAACCAGTGAAGACTGTTCCAGAAGATAGTTCGACCTACAGGACAGCTGAACTTTGACCAGCAGAGTTCTTGGTTGGTGGGGGAGTTGACCCAAGACAAGGAACAGAGTGGTCCGGGTAAAAGCACAGAAGCTCTGGTGGGGTGAGTGGGAGGGACAGGTGAATATTTCTAGTTCTGTATTTCAGAGTACAATGCAAACGCCCAACATGAGCAGGTGGTGTCTCATAATAAAATTTGTACTTACCCAACCTGAATGAGCTCATTCAACTTCGTGGCATTCTTGTCATCCATACCTTTAAAAAGAAAAAGAAATAGACATGACCTTGGAGCAGTTAGGAGCAAAACTGGTAAAGATATAATTATCTTCCTTGTAGAATCCAAACAGAGTATCTAAGGTCTTCCAAATAAAACCCCTATGTTAGCTGCAGCCCCTCCCTCCAAGTTAAAACAAGACATCATTTGCATGTCCTCTCCACACACCGACTTTCTCATGGGACTACTATCTGACTCTGCACAGATGATCACTCCTCCCAAAAAATTCTCTCAGACCTCTGGGCTATGCTGAACCTCCACTGGTCCTCAACTGCTAGTTTAGAGACTCCTTCCTCAGGTAACACTGCGCCCTGTGCACATTTCTCCTGCTGGGCTCTCGTTACCTGCGGGCCTGCCTAAGTCAGCTTTGAGCCCTAGGTCCCAGGGTCTGCTGGATGATTAGCCCAGATACTGCACATTTCCTCTGCCCTCCTGGTACTTAGTACTATCCTCAGGACATGCGAGAAAGCAAGTCGAGTAACCAGGTAATGGGAGAATCTAGGCGGTGGATGTTTGGGTGCTCACTGTAAAATCTTTGAATGATTCTATATTTTTTGGCGGGGCAGGGGTGGTACAAACACACAGCCAGACTAAAAACCAAAGACAAGGACAAAACCTTAAAAGCAGCCAGAGAAAAAACATCTCTTCTAGAGCAAACAGGACATAGATGTGACCTCTCACCAGAAACAGTACAAGCCAGAGACAGTGGAACATCTTTAAAGTGATGAAAGAAAAAAACCTTTCAGCCCTAACTGGTTTGGCTGTGGATAGAGCATCGGCCTGCAGACTGAAGGGTTTGATTCTGGTGAAGGGCACACGCCTGGGTTCCGGGCTCGAATCCCGTGTGTGTGTGTGTGTGTGTGTGTATGTGTGTGTGTGTGTGTGCAAGAGGCAGCCGATCAATAATTCTCTCTCATCATTGATGTTTCTATCTCTCTCTTCTTCTCCCTTCCTCTATGAAATCAATAAAAAAATATATATTTTAAAAAACCTTTCAATCAGAATCCTACACCCAGCAAAAGTATCTTAAGAATAAAGACTTTTCAGATAAATAAATAAATAAATAACTATTAGAATTCATGGCCAACACAATTACACAAAGAAGATTAAAAAAAGTTCTGAAGAGAAACAGTACCAGATGAAATGGATGTTCAGGAAGGAAGGCACGGCCCCGGAAAGGATAAACTTATAGACTTGCTCATTAAAAAAGAGGTCACACACAGACCTGCCTTCAGATGGGCATAAATCGAACAAGCACACATGAGTGTAAAGGCAGTTGTGATGCTGCATGAAGGGAGGGTCTGGAGTGCTGAGAATGTGTGACACGGTGGCCCAGCCTGTTGTGGAGGTTTGTGAACATTTGAGCTAAGATCAAAGGACTTCATAGGTAAAGGGGAGGAAAGGCCCATCATCCTGTGTCTGGCAGGTGGGACAGGTAAGACAGAAGGCTGGCACCACCCCAACTTTAGGGTTTGCGTCACCAAATGGGGCATGGTTCAAAAAACTGTCCTTCAAAGAAAAGCAAACTGGTGAGTACTACAGGCAACCATAGTATCCCCCCTTCACTCTGTCCCGACATTGGTGCTGTGGCAGATGGAATAGCGTGGGTGTAAAAATCAGGACTGGAGGCAGCATGGAACCTTGTCACTTAATAGCTAAGGAAGCTTGAAGTCTTTAGTTTTTCATCAGAATGGAATGTCCTCAGTCCCTTTTTCAGACAGGCACAATGCCATCTCACGTAGCTGTTACGATGCTTTACACAAGGCAATATGTGTCAAAGTCCCTGGAATACAGCAGGGACTCAAAAGTCTACTATTTCAAGATTTGCATATGCCTGGATCTGTTAGAAAAAGGAATTAATAAAAAGCGTGCTCTGACCTCCTGAACACTCATTTCCTGAACAGCCCAGAAAGCATTACCACTAAGCAGATATGAGAGGCTGCCATGTACAGGGCACTCTGCAGAAGGCTGCGGGTGGAAGCAAGTCCTTCAAAAAGATTCACGAAATGACACAACAGCGTCCCACCATTTGTATCAGTGGGTGAGGGATGAGAGGGAGAAGCCACACCAGGGTGTGTGTGTGTATGTGTGTGTTTAAACATGTGCAAGTGTGACATGTAACTGGGCTGAGACAGATGACCAGGCATTACCATCAGGAAAGAGCAGCCAAGCTGGAGGGGCGCCCAGCATGGAGATGAGCTGAAGTCCAAATGTAGAGGCCCCTTGGGTCAGGGGGCCAGGTGATAACCCAGGGGCGGCAGGAAGCTATCCAAGGGCATGGAGCCAACAAGAGGATGATTCGTATGCAATGAGAGACTGGCTGAGAGGCTCTGGCTGAGCGGCTCAGATGTGGCAGGCATGGAGGAGTGGTCATGAATCGTTAACAAAGAAGGTGGTACCCACACACTGCCATGAAAAGAAACATTTTAGGTTTAGGGCAGAGAGAAGGATGCAGAAGACAAAGTAGAGACTCAAGGGAGATGCGGCCCAACAGTCCCTCTGAACAGACCATTCAAAGCAGAAGCTGGGCGGGTTTACAAAGAAGTCCTCAGGCTGTGGAAAGGACAGGGTAGGGAACCAGACGCTTGTTCCATTCAGAGCCTCTTACACATTCTTTCCTGTTTGATGAGAGGGGAGGTCACCAAACACAGGCTGGATGTGCAGAGCAATCAGTGACTGCCCTCATCCCCAACCTTCTGCTGCTTCCACACCCCAGCCACCTGCCCATTCAGCAGTGACATATTAAGTGACTGGTAAGATGATGGCTATGGTCATCTCATATGATCTCATTTAACCTTCAGAGTGGCTCTGTGGATGCATGACAGGCAGACAAGTGGAATGTGCAGAGGCAAGGGTGCGCCCTCTTGTATGTGGCCAAATGAGGAAGCAAGGTAGGGATGCAAGGCAGTGGGCACAGGTGTCCAGGGAAGGCAAGAGCACCCTCTACATCTGAAGGGAATCTAGTCACAAGGAGAGGATAGGAACAATGCAAAGGGAGGGGCCCTAACACTTCAAAGTACCAGTGTTACTAAAGACCCAAAATGGGGCTTTTCTAGGTCCAAAGACTTAAGGGACACCACAGCCACGAGCAGGGCAATGTCCTCAACAGGTGCCCACCTGGCATGCTGGGACGTGCTGGGAAATCGGAATATGGGCAGGATATTAGGTAAGATTGTGGTCCCTGTCTGAGAAATGTGTTGGGTGTAATCATAGGGTTGTAGGTATGTAGGAGAATGTCCTGTTCTCAGGTGACAGAGAGTGAGGGATTTAGGGGTGTGCCAGGATGTCTGCAACTTAAAGTCAAATGGCTGAGCAGAGAACAAGCAAGTATGTGAAGGGGGAGAAGAAGGGGTGCGACTGCACACGTAAATGTAACGAAGGCTACCGACTGGGAAGTTTAAGTGCAGGTATGTGGCAGCCATTACATTCTTCTTCACTGTTTCCGACATTAAAATGTTTAAGACAAAAGTTGGAGGGAAAACAGAAGGGCCACTGGGACCAAGACCCAAGAGTGCCAGGACAGCAGGCCCTGCCAGGCAGCCCGTACTCACAGCCCCCAATCTTCTTGCGCAGTTCACCGTAGCAGATCAGACCATACAGCTCCTGAGACGACTTCTTCAGCCCTCGAGAGAACACTAAAATGAAAGACAGGCATGATAAGGTTTTAGAGGAGGGAAAAACACAGCTGTTCCGGAGTCGGCCAGCTCTTGTGCACAAAAACAGTGCTGGGGGAACATTCCACACCGCTGATTCCTCGGTTTTGCTCACTGCACCTTGGAACTACAGAATATCAACATCAGGGGAGATGGGCAAAGAGTATATGGGAGCACAGTGCTGTTTTTGTAATTTTCAAAATAAAAAGTTAAAACCAGAAAAAAAAAGGGGGGGGGGTAGGAAATTAGTCCTAACAGGCAGATCAATGTCCCCTGGGAGGAGAAAATGGGATGTTCAACACAGCCGGTTCCCAAGGAGGCAGAGGAGCTGGGACATGACCATCACCAAACTTGTCTTCCTCTTCTCTCCATATTTGCAGAATTAGCCTGAGCTCTGTGTGAGGTGGGCAGACCTGGAACTGTGGAAGCTGACCTGTCCTGTCTCCTCAGACCACTGATCTACATGACCTGGGCCTGGGGCTAGAATCATAGCTCCACTGTTCAAGACCGCTAGCACCCACTCTCCATTGTTCCCTAATAAGAGGCCCACTTGTATTTGGGAAACAACACAGATGGGTAAGGCATGGCCACACCACTAAGGCCCAGCCTTTGGATTGAGCAGAAGTGTTGTGGGAGACTTCTGAAAGGTTCCTCAAGAGGCTGATTCGGGCAGAATTACGCTTATTTTTCCTTCAGAACTGCTTTCTGGAGCCATCTTAGTCACAGCAAAGTGCTAGGGATGGCAGAGCAGAAAGACAGGAGGTCCTGGGTCCTTGGTGCCTGCCCTGGACCGCCCACTGCAGGCATCTCCCGACATGAGAAAATGAACTTTGACATGCTTGAGATACTGTTGTTTTGAGTTTTGTATTCTATGAAGCCAAATCTAATTGTGATTTGGAAGCCCAGCTACAGCACAGTCTGTGTACCTTTTAGATCATCTCAGAGCAGCAAACCATGTCATTTGTCCTTCACCCACACAATTGTTCCTCCTCAGAGACCCCTTTTCAAAGTCCTAACATTCAGCTATGTGTGATTATAATCACAGAAGAGGAAAAGAAAAATATATTAGCAAATGAAGAATAAGTCTTGCAATAAATAATCTAAAACAAGGATTCTGGACCTTCGACAGGCTCTAAGGAGCCTAGGACTCAGCTAACTTCACACACTAACCGTTCCAGAATGTTCTCCTGAAAGATTCACAGATCGCATCAGACTCTCAAAGGGGACCAAAACTCAGGACACTTTAAGATCCACTATTCAATGAATAAACAAATACATTCTTTCCTGACAATGGAATATTATTCAGCCATAAGAAAGAATTAAGTTCTGACACATGCTACAACCTGGATGAACCTGGAAAACATCATCCTAAGTAAAAGAAGCCAGATACAAAAGGCCACATGATTCCTTTTACATGAAATGTCTAGCATAGGGAAATCCAGAGACAGAAAGCAGACTTTGGTTGTCAGGGGCTGGGCGAGGGGCTGAGAAATGGGTAGACAGTGCCAAGCCCTGATGCAAATGCCAGTGCAGCACAAAGAGGCAGATGGGCCCGTGGGCTTAATGTGGTCAACTGGCTGTCACCACATTAGAGACATTATCAGGACCAGCTAGAGAACCTCAGCAGAGCCATTAGTTCAACAGAAAGCAGGCAGGCACTGCTTGTGAGGGCACATCAGGACAACACCAGCAAAAAGACATGATGAGATGCCAAGAAGGTAGGAGATAGAGAGGCGGGAGAAAAGGAAACACGGGCCACAGGAAGGAAGGACACATGTTGGGTCTATCCTGCGGAGCTGGCCATGGAACCAAGGTACAGTACGGGAATAGAACTTGAGGGCAGCGGACTCATCCTCTCCTCATCCCTGAGCTGGAAGAAGGGCTGAGGAGGGCTCACATCTACACTGGGAATCTGAGCGTCCCCTGCAACACCGCCCACTCTGCCAGTAGCATGGTCACGCTGAAAGGACAGAACATGCTAGGTCACAGCTCCTGGAATCTTCTCCCGCCTGCCTCCACACTTTATCACCAGCAGCTTCCCAATCCTCACACACTGGTGCCCGCCTTTCTCATTGGAAGAGAGCTTTTCCAGAAGAGCCAAAGTGGATGAAGGGCCTGCACTCACAGACTGACTTTCAGAAAGTCACCCAAGAATATGACATGTAACCAAAAAAGAAAGATGTAAAAGACAACATGGAAAGAGCCAAACAGCTAAAACTTATTCCCGAGTGACACCCAGAAAGGTAGGGAGGTTGTCTGTGAAGACCACAGATGTTAGTAGCAGCGTTGGACTCAGTAGGATCCCGACCAGCGTTGATATTTCAAATAAGCTAGTGATCTGAGAATCAGTGACAGCTATGGCTGAGCACAGCAGCACATACAGACACTGTGCTGCCAACCTGAGGAAGAACGAAACGTTGCTAACTTGCCACAATACACCAAAGCCAGCAGAGAATCGTGTGTTAATGGTCTTGTGGACACTGAAAGCAAACCAATAAAGCAGTATTAGTGAAGGGCCTGCCGAGTCAAACCTAGGACCTGCCCCCTAAAAGTGGACACCCATTTCCGTGGTCTGTAGAAAGTGGCAATCTCACATAAACAGATATGCTGTTTAAAGGTCTCCGATACAATGTTTTGTTCTGTTGTACTTCCCCCATAAATATAACAGGCTGGGTAGGAGGCCCCTGCAACTAGAGGAACTGGAGTTGGGATGGTGAGCCCTCCTCCCAGGCAGTCCCCTGGTCACATACAGCAAACGCTGAGACATGTCCTCTGCAGGGACTGGAACCAGGACTGCACGAGGTGGCTAGTGGAAGGCTTTGGAGCCAGAAAGATACCTTAAAATGACGAGGGATAAACAAGAACACTCCTGGCCAGAAAGAACCTGCTGGAGCCATAAACTAGCTCAGCAGAAAAAAGGCACTTTATATGGGGTATTGCTGTGAAGATGGAACTTGCTGTGAGCGGAACGCGCTTGATTGCCAGGTGCTCCTTCCTGCCTTTATCAAGGACAGCCCAGATGGGAAATACGGCAAGCAGCAGACAGACACCCAGGCAGCAGGCTGGACATTCATCCTCCCAGAAGGCAGCACTCATGACAAGACACTCAAGATGAGACAGACTGACTTTCAGAAAGTAACTAAAGAATATATGTAACAAACAAAAAAGAGAATGATGTGAAAGACAACACAGAAAGCGCCAAAGAACTAAAACTAATTCCCGTGTGCCGCGCAGACTTAGCTGTCCCAACTGTGTGAGGTTAGCTAAAGAAAGTACATTGGAAGGAACAAAGGGCTGTATGAAAAAGATGTCCTCATTTGCATTATTTAAAAACACTAGAAGTAGCCTGGCTGAGTAGCTCACTGGTTAGAGCGTTGTCCTGACAGGCCAAGGTTGCCCAACAGGTTTGATCCCCAGTCAGGGTACATACAAGATTCAACCAATGAGTACATAAATAAGTGGAACAACAAATGGAAGTTTTTTTAAAAATATAATTGTTTTTTTTTTTACAGAGAGGAAGAGAGAGGGATAGAGAGTTAGAAACATGGATCAGCTGCCTCCTGCAACCCCCCACTGGGGATGTGGCAACCAAGGTACATTGACCGGAATCGAACCTGGGACCTTTCAGTCGCAGGCCGACGCTCTATCCACTGAGCCAAACCGGTTTCGGCAACAAATGAAGTTTTTATCTTTCTCGTCCCTTTCCTCTCTTTCTCTAAAATTAGTAAATTTTTTTAAAAAAGATGAACTCATTAAAAAATAAAAACACTAGAAGTAGATTGTAAGTCCAAAAGGAAAGGTAGAGTTTATTCATTTAAAAACATCAACTCAAAGAATTAACATTTCATGAAAAACATGGGGAATGTCTATGGCAACATGAAGAGGTGGTCTGAAAACATCACATTTACAGAAGATAAAGGTGAGGAGATGCTGGCCGATGGAGCACAGCTCCTCAGCTTATTGTCTGGGTGGCTTGGACCAGGGTCTCCAATGCTAAGCCAGGGTTTTCTCATCTGCAGTGAGGGAGACAGCACTTCCAGGGAAAAGTACGAAATGTGCTCAATGATGGGCACAGAGTAGGCCCATGATGAGATGATGAGGTGGCAGTGAGGGCAGAAGAGAACTCACGGGAGGATTTTTGGGAGCACTGACAAAGGAGCTCAGTCTTGGAAGGTGAATGGGGTTAGGGAGGACAACAGAGTAGGGGTGACAGGAGTCAAGGCACAAAAGGAAGTGCAGGTCAGCAGGAGGGTGGCAACCCCATCCTGGGAGCCAAGGCAGGTAGGATGAGGGTATGGGACAGGGCAGGGGGAGGGGGCTCAGGCAGACATGGGTCTTGTGTGGATAAAGCTATGTGGAGGGTGGGTTGGGGAAGAACAGGACCAGAAAGAGGGAGAACATCAATGATCTAGAAAAGGACCTAGGGGGACTGGTCTGAAAAGCTCTGAGGTAGACCCAGCGAAACCATGACTGGTGGGTGAGAGATGTCCATGAAGATTCAAAGGGAAATCTACTCAGAGAAAGTGTCAGCTAACTACTATGACTGCCTGGAGCTTGGGCCCCCAAACAAATTTCTCCAGGGCAGGGTCAGCAAACAAAGGCTCACGGGCCAAATCCTGCCCAGGGCCTCTTGCTATAAATAAAAGTTTTGCTGAAACACAGTAACATGCATTCTATCTACATTGTATCTACAACGAGCTAAGACAGGAGAGTGAAGTCATTTGGTAAAGACTGTAAATCTCCCAAAGCCAAAAATATTTATCATCTGACCCTTTACAAAAAAAGAGACTGCTTGATTCAAGCTCTCTAGGTCTTTCTAAAGCTGGAGGAGGAAGTCCTGGTCCTGGCATCCTGATGCGTCAGTCCTGATCATTCTAGTTGGCCAACGCACTCACCAGGCCAGAACACCAGAGGGCAGGGCAGAGAGGGAGAGAAGGCTGCCACGAAGGACTCACAGCACAGGTTCAAAGAGGGAGTGATCTGACTGCAGCTATCACAGTTTTTTGTTTTTGTTAATCCTTACCCAAGGATATCTTTTCCACTGATTTTTAGAGAGTGGAAGGGAAGAAAGGTGGGAGGGGGGAGAGAGAAAAACATCGATGTGAGAGAAACACATCAACTGGTTGCCTTCTGTATGCTTCCCAACAGAGGCCAGGGATCAACTTGCAACCCAGGTATATGCCCTTGTCCAGGAATTGAACCCGAGACCCTTCGGTGCGCAGGGCCCACATTCTAACCACTGAACACACCAGCGAGGGCTCATATTCTGGATCAAAAGTGGTATTATTTGAAGAGAAGCATCAGAAATAAGTGAAGTCAGTAAAAGCAAATGTCTGGTCTATGACCAAAACTGTAGAAATGAAGAGTAAGATTAAAGAAGGTGAAACTGGCCTGGCCGGCATGGCAGTGCTCACTGGGCGCCCGGCTTTCGCCCGCTGCAGCTGCCGCCAGCCACAGCTGCTCTCCCAAGATGGTGGCTCCTCTGGGCAAATACTTCGGCATTAGGGGCCAGGTGTCCTGCCAGACATGCCAGGAGCAGCGGCTTCAGGGCAGGGCACTACCAAAATGCTGGCTTTAAAACGTCCCTCTTCCAATGGAAAGCCCAACCATGTAGACATCTTGTTCATAAACTTAAGTTTCAGAAGTGGAAATAATTAATGACCGAACAGAAACTCCTCCTCCCCTAGTGTCACTCAATGTTAGTAAACTTGCCAGCAAAGCACGGACAGAGGAGGAAAAACTGAGCCAGGCCTATGCAGTCAGCGCTGGTGTCTCTCTGGAGGGCCAGCCGCTCTTCCAGACCATTCACAAGACCATTAACAACTTTAAATGGCAAAAAAAACCATCACAGTCATGGAAGTTGTTATTACACCCTCATATCAAGTGGAAAACCGTAAAGCAAAGAGGAGAGTGCACTGAGCCATGTACACAAAATAGTTTTAGAGATGTGGAAAGCCAAAAGATACTGCAGCATTCACAAGCCCAGCAACCACAGAAGGAGGCTGCCCTGTCGTCCTGAGTCCACATACATGGAGGACTCGTCCAGCATCCAGCCAAGGAGGCGACGGTCGGTGGCTTCAGCGGAGGCAGGCCGAGGGAGGGAAGGGATCCTATATTTCCTGTTGGCTCTTGTTAACAAAGGGTCAGCATCTCTAAGTCTTAGATTTGAACAAAGAAGAAACCCAACAAAAAGAACAAGAGAATAATTTAACACGTTAAGCGCCACATCAGTCACCAGTGACTGACACTATACTTTCCGTTTGGACCTCGTCAGTCTCCGGCCGCCAGCAGATCAGTGAAATCGGATATCGCGGGCTAAACGGAAAGGAACACAAAACAGGCTTGGCGCTTAACGTGTTAAAAGTTGCATCATTACTTGACCAACAGACTGATCCACCATGTCCTCTTCATAGCCCTCTTCTGGAACAGCCACCTTGTTAATTTTATTTTGAAAATTTCTTTCTGGCTCTATCCTTTCACCTCTGACTTGCATTTCCTAGTCTGTCCCCACCATCCTATTTTTGTAAGTGGCTATACTTGCCTTCTGAATGATTGAAAAAAACTTTTACATCTTCTCTTCCAACATAAAATAAGTTGACTGTGATACATAAGTTGGGACTAGAACAGCAGACAGATGTCTCACTTTAAATTTTCCCTTTTTTGCCCGGCATTGCTTGAATTAGTTTTATTTTTCTTAATGTTAAATATATGTGAAAGTATATTTAAAAATATTAATACTTAACATTATATCAATATAAGTATTTTTTTAAAAAAAGAACATCCCAGGCCACGTGGCTGGGCAAGAATGACACCAGAGAGTGTCCTGTGATTTTTCAAAAACTGCTCCTGACCAGATCCCAACCCTGCCCCCCAGCTTTCCCAGAGACCGAGCCTCGAACGCTCACCATTGTCGAAGTCGATGTACTTGGTGATCTTGTGCCACGTGCGGTAATAGAAGTGCCTCACTTGCTCCTTGTTCTTCACCATGCTGGCGGGCTTGCCCTTCTTCTTATACTTGAGAGCTATGTTGTTCTGGATTGCTTCAAAGTCTTTTCCATGCTGGAAAACAGGCCCATGGTAAAAGTAGAGGTTAAAACAAGGCACCTTCTGTACGACGCAGACACTTCCAGAAAAGGGACCACTGTGACCAATCAAGTTCTTCACAGCTCTTATTTGTGCATCAACTTCAACCTTGCTTCCCTAGAACTCAGATTTTCATCAGAATCAGCTATAGCAGCGATGGAAACAGAGGGATAGAACTCTCAAAGCAGTGAATATCAAAGAGGCAAGGTCCGTAGAGCAGGAAAAACAAAGCTTATTACTCAGACAAATGGCCCAATTTCTATAGTTCTTTGGAGACCCTGAATGAGACAGCTCTGTGAAACAATCATCAGAACAGAACAGAACATGACGGAGGTGTTCAGAGGGTTGTGCATCTGGCATCTTAAATTACAACAAGACATTGACCATTCAGAAGCACCCTCAGCACTTTCATCACATAAAATATATTCTATATTTGAATAGGGATAGCAAATTTGAACATTTAACAAGAGAATCACACAGACTATGCTCTGAATACATCTATGGACCGTCCCGTTCTTCGACACCTCCACTCAAAAGCCGAATACATCTTAGATTTTTCAGAAAAGAATTTCTGTCCTAGGGAACAGTCACCATCTTTGTTGTTTCAGGTATTATCATGGGAACCTATTGTTGATACTCTCATCAGAACCAAGCCAGTAAAAAGTACTATAAAGGGCCCAGAGGTAATGGCACCCCAGCATCAACAAACATCCTTAGCTTCTAAATCCCACTTTCCAAAGGGAACCAGGGCTCTTTGGAGAAATGGATGCTCCCAGATCTGGGGCAAGGAAAGTACCAGGTGAATCTGGAATATCTTGTGGTGCCAGAAAGGGAGGACATTCTCAAAGTATAATAAGAACGTGTTGAAAGCATACAGAAGCCAACCTGAAGAGGTTACCAATGGCCAAATCTAGAACAATTTGAGCAACAAAATCAACAATGATAATGAATGTCAACTGTAAATGAAAAATAAAAGGAAAAACATAAAAATAATAAGAATGGGTTATGACCTATAGAATAGCCTAAATATACCTGAGTCCACACAAATACTATAAAAAGCCAAATACATACATAATTGGAGAAGGGAGCACTTTTTTTTACACTGGGTTTCCAATTAATAAATGTAGAAATAATGGAGTCAGAAGATCATCACTGGGCAAACATCACTGTAACAGTTCTTTCAGGGAAGAAGCTGCAATGGTGGCTAAAATTAGTGGAAGAACAATGAGAAACAGGGTGTTGACTCAGTATCAAAGTGAAAAATGACTTGGCGTTGGAGAACCTAGGAGATGCACATTCACACCACCAGGACTGAGGTAGATTGCACCCTGCACTCCAGATAGGATGCTCCAAGGGCAGCACAACACTCCTGCGGTGCTCCTAACAAAAATGCAAAATGAAAATCGAATCAGTCCCCTTTACTAGAAGACTATAAATGAAACCTTACTTTATCCTTAAAAAGAAAATTGAATTGTGAGGTGGCAAGCCTTAGTAAGCCCACACTGAGGGCTGTAACACAAACTAACAGTCTAGGAGTCTTCAAAAGTGTCCGGGTCATGAAAGAGTGGGGGAAAAAAGGAAACAGAGGACCTGTTCCAGAACTTAGCAGTCATGACAACTAAATGCAATGTGGGATCCTGATCCAAAAAGGGTGTCTGTGGGAATACCAGCTCAATCTGAGTAAGGCCTTCAGGTCAGTAAAGGTATTGTACGCACATTGATTCTCCTCATCTGCAGGCCATACTGCAGTTATGTGAACATTGGGGAAGCAGAGTGAAGGGCACATGAAGTTCTTTGTACTTTCTTTGCAACTTTTTCCAAGTCTAAAATGGTTTCCAAATGAAAAGTTAAGGGAGAACCAAGATGGCGGTGTAGGTAAATGACAGTACTCACCACCTCCCACAACCACATCAAAATACAACTAAAATATGGAACAACCATCATTCAGAACCTCCTGAAAGCTGGCTTAATGGAAGTCCTACAACTAGAGAAGTAAAGAAGAAAGCACACGGAGACTGGTAGGAGGGGCGGAGGCATGAAACGGGTTGGTCTGACACCCATGTGTGTCATTTTTTTTCAATCAGGAGGGACATCTTGGCTGCAGAGGCCTCCTGTGAGGAGCAAGGGGTCCTAGCCCCACACCAGACCCCCCCAGCCCAGGATTCCAGAGCTGGGAAGAGAAGTCCCCATAACTTCGAGCTGTAAAAACTAGCAGGGATTGTGGTTGTGTGTGGCGGAAGCAGCTGGAGACCCAGGGCTGGCACATGAACTTACATGGACTTGCTCCCTCTGAGCTTCAGCACTGGGGCAATGGCTCGGGGTGATCCAGGGACATATGGGGAGGAACTGGATTGTCTGGCATCAGAGCAAGAACTTGGGGGTGGCTTTCTCCTAAACAGAGGTGCTTGCAGGGGCCATTGTTCCTATGCTGAGACCTCCCCCATCACAGAGCTGACTGACAGTCATACTCGAGTTTCCATCAGCCTGGCTCACACTGTTTGATCTGCCCTGGTGATTCCCTGAGACCCTGTCCCATCCAATTTGCAGCCCAATCCAAGCTGTTTGCAGTGGCTTTTCCATATGAATGGCCTGACCTGGCTCAGTCTTCATACTTTCCTAAAATCTCTCAATCAAGCAGCAGCTGACGTCTGCATGCCCCATACCTATCAATAAGAGGCCCAAGACAGCTCAGCCTCTCCTGGGCGCTTCCAAGCATTTCTAGCATGACCACAGTGTTCTACACTTAGATGAGGCTTTCAGCAATTATCAGCCTGGTGAACAAGAAGCACAGGATACTGGCCTTATGAGTAAGAATTGTACCACAGAAGCAAATACAGTCAGACACACAGACATAAGAAGGGAAATGGAAAGCTGGCAACAGGCTCTGTGAAGAACTGCCATTGAAATGGAGTAAGAGGATGTCAAGGACGATGATGTGGGTCTAGGCATTCGCCCTGATTTTTTTCACCTCCTCTGTCATGGAGGCCATGACCATGACAATGACCATGACCCTGGCCACAGGGAGGAGTTTAGGATGGGCTCAGCCAATCTGGATCCTCCTCAGAACAGTCTTAACTGGAATAGGGGTGGGGGTGGATGTCTTGCCTCTGGGGAGTATCTGAAATGGAGAGAATAAGCACAGAAATGACACCCCAAATGCAAGAAGATGTCAAGAGGACAGATGACATTGCCAGCTTGAGTCAGCCCCTCCTTGTCCCTCCCAGTCATGAAAGCCACTCAATCAATCCCCTTGTCTCCTTCTGCTGCGCTGAGCTAGATCTCTGTCAGACTTGTACGTATAAAAAAGGCAATGACAACCTGGACAAACACTGCAGAAGTGACACTTGCAGAGCAGAAGCCTTTACCTCCATACCTCACAGTTCAAGATGTTCATGGTCATATATGCCCCAGCTAATCAGCATACATCAAGACCCCAACAGAGTCCTGAGTTTTGGTCAAACACACAAAATGACACACATAAAGCCAGCACTCATATTCTCTCTCTTTCTGTCTCTCTCACCCACTCCAATACACATACAAACAATAACACACACACTCTCACACTATTTGGCATAAATAGTACCAATGGTGGAAAGCATTAAGTGATCAGAATAGCCAATTATTATTATTAATCAAGGTACTCAGGTAACCTCAAAAGAAATACCTACCCGGTAGAAAAATTAAAACAAGAAGCTAGCCCAATGAAAAGGGAATGAACTAATCCACCTGAAAAAAGGTAAAGGCAGGTCATTGGGAATTCTTCCCCTCCTATTTTTAATTGACAACTATTGCCAATCACCCTGCAGAGCCCAAGAGGAAAAGGCCACATTAAAGCAGTAACTGTCTCAACTTGGCATCAGCAGTGGTTGCTATTCTAGGAACATTCCAGGAATCACAAGTCTTCTATGCCTAACAGAAAGCTTAAAGTAGGCAATTTAGGGGCATGATCTATATAAAAACAGCCTCTATACTTTACTCTAAAACTGACAAAGGAAAAAAACAGAACACATTTGCATTTATTTGAATGACTCTGCACCTACTAGAACAAGTCTATGTGTAGACTTCCTTCTCTTCTTGGACAAATGAGTCAAACGACACCAACACGTGGGCCTCCTCCATCCGGGACTGGCAAACTGCTCCACTGGCCCCAGGAATGTTCAGAAATTGGCACCAAGTTCTAGCTCTCTGCCTCCACTTAGGAGTCTCCTTTCTGGTGTCTCTATGAGCACTTCATGGTTTCAATTTCAAAGCCTGCTTCCTTTATAAAACTGTTTCATAGGTGTGGCCACACTTTTCTATCACTCCAATTCCTTCACTATTAAAAGAACTAGTAGCCCATCGCATGATATCGTGCGCAGTAGGCCGCGAACTGCAGCGTGCTGCTGGGAGCCAAGTGGCTTCCGCGGGAGGCAGAAGCAAGCATGGACGCCGGGAGGGAGCTGTGCTGCTTCCGTGGGAGACTGGGAGACGGGCCGCTGTCTCCTCTCCAGGCCAGGCTGCGGGCCGGCCCCCCTTCCCCCAGAGGCCCTCTGCGGCCAGGGCGTCGCCACGGCGACAAAGCAAGCGTCCAGTCCCAGCCGCTCTGCGCCCGCTGCCCAGAGGCCCTCCATTGCCATGGCGACAAAGCAAGCATTCTGCCAGGCCTCTCAGCTGCCTGCTCTCAGTGGCAGTCCACCCCAGGACTGGGGGGCTCCAGTGAGGCTGAGGGGACTGGGCGCCACCATCTTTGTGATGGAGTGATGGTTAATTTGCATATTACCCTTTTCTTAGATAGGATAAGGCTCACCCTGGCAGGGTAGCTCAGTTGGTTGGAGCATTGTCCTGAATACCAAGGTTGTGGATTCAAAACCCGGTCAGGGCACATATAATAATCAACCAATGAATGCATAAATAAGTGGAACAACAAATCATTCTCTCTCTCAAATTAATAAATAAAAAAGAAAGAAAAAAGAATAAGGCTCACTGACTGAACCAACTTACTTTAGATACTATAGCCCAGTGGTCGGCAAACTCATTAGTCAACAGAGCCAAATATCAACAGTACAAAAATTGAAATTTCTTTTGAGAGCCAAATTTTTAAAACTTAAACTATATAGGTAGGCACATTGTTATTAACTTAATTAGGGTACTCCTAAGCTGGCCTTTGCTAAAAACTCAAGGGGCCAAAGAGCCGCATGTGGCTCTCGAGCCACAGTTTGCCGACCACTGAGCTATGGGATCAGGGAGCAGCTTTTCTCTATCTTTAGGACTTTACAGCCTGTCCCAGGTCAGCTTTTAGGACTGAACTGGCTGCTCTGATTGATGTGGCAAGTGTCCTCTTGCCCTTCCCCCTCAGAGAACACCCCTCCTGATTGGCCCACTCAACTACAAGGGGAAGGCCCATAGAGAAAGGTACCACTCTGCAGTCAAGAGTATGTCTGAGAGACAATGGGTAGAATCTGAGAAAAGAAGAGAAATATAAAGAAACTTCCAAATAGCCACCTCCCTAGAACAGCTTTTAAAGTCATGATGAAGCGATAAAAGGCCCTGGTCAGAGGGTGAGGCCTCAGCCCTGGCGACTCACACCTGTCAGTCACATTAGGGGCTCCCCACTGGAACTGCTGACCTAGTAGGTCTAGTAGCCATGTGGTAAAAAAAGGCAAAGGGAAACTGAAAGAGAAATACAAGTGATAAGAAGCTAGGAGTTTGAATGGCCTTTTCTGGTCCCATAACTCACCTCATACAGCCCCTCAAAGAAAGTGTTCTTGTCCTCGGTACTCCACGACTCCCACTGTCGCCGGACTTTTTTGCCTTCTTCCTTCTCACCGCCGGAAGATCCTAAATTCCGGGAGGAGGAGCGAGAGGCCCCTGCAGGGGCAGCAGGGGCAACCCCAGGCCCACTTCCAGATGATGATCCACCACCATCAGCTCCTTTGAGAGAAAGAACTATATAGTGATCTGTTCCAAAAAGCTGGAGAGGCTTGGGGAGGCCCCACTGCCTGAGGATCCACTTGAGGTCCCACTCCACGTTCCTCAATCACATATAGTGGGACAGCACCTGGGACCTACTGTGTGCCTAATGGGCTGTTCAGTAAAGACATCATCCTGATCTGATCTGTGACTCTTTCATATGTTTTTAGTGAAAAAAAGGGAGAAAGAGCGGTTAGGTGGAATCATTTAAAGAGCACAATGATATGTCCACGATGGAGGTATACAGTTCTTTCCCCTCTGTGAACTGAAATCAAACATATTTCACAGTGTCTTTTTCAAATGAGGGTTTGGCTGAAATAATTCCTTTTTTAAAAAAATAAACAAATTGAAGTTTCAAACTCAAGAAAATATTTAAATGGATGTGAAAAACACGGTTTTCTTTTAGATATAATCAGTACTTTAGAAAATTTGATCAGGTGATCCCTAAATATCTATAAAGTCTTTACAGCTTTTGGCTCCAGGAGGCCTAGGTGCAAACTTCTCCGGTTGTCCAGAATCTGGGTTCATCTGACACCAGCCGCCTCCACCATGCCGCCAAAGTACAACCACCAACAGAATCAAAGTCATATACCTTAGGTGCACAGTGGAGAAGTTGGTGCCACATCTGCCCTGGCTCCCAACATCAGCCCCCTGGGACTATCTCCAAAAACAATTGTGATGACATCACCAAAGCAACAGATGATTGGAAGGGTCTGAGAATTACAGTGGAATTGACCATTCAGAACAGACAGACCCAAATTGAGGTAGTATCTTCTGCCTCTGCCCTGATTATCAAAGCCCTCGAAGAACCGTTAAGAGAAGAAGCAAAAAACAACAACAACCCATTAAGCACAGTGAAAATACCACTTTTGATGAGATTGTCAACATTGCCCAACAGATGCAGCACGGGTCTTTAGCTAGAGAACTCTCTGGAACCATTAAAGAGATCTTGGGGACTGCCCAGTGTTGATGGCCACCACCCTCATGACATCATAGATGATATCAACAGTGGTGCAGTGGAATGCCCAGCTATTTTAAATAGAAAATATTTCAATTAAAGATAATTTGACCACCAAAAAGAAATCTTAAAACTCCTTTTTCTTGTCAATTACCACCAGCACAATCCGGTGTTCAGAGAGTGACTACAAATTCACAAATGCTTTTAAAGCATCAGTTACTAATCTCAAGATGAGACCTTAAAAAACATGTTGAAGGGGAAAATGCCATCAAGTACAACACAGGGCTTCAATGCTGTGCAGTAAACCAAGAACTCTGTACTCGAGGACAATGGAGGCAATAAACAAGAGTTAAAGGTCACAGATAAAAAATTTTATGGCCTAACCAAATGCTCCCACCCTTCTAGTTCCTTCCTCTCAGAGGGAGGAGGACTCCCAGCGTATCCCTGTGATAGCCAGCATTTTCTTTCTATAGAACTGCAGGACTACCAAATGGGAGAAACCGTTAAAACTCTGAACGAGAGTAAAAATAACATCATAAAAACGACAGTGCTTTAAAAAGCAGAAGCCAAACAAATGCAGATTATTGTCAAGATGTTTTTTTTAAATGAGATAATCAAGAGCTTTTCCACTGAGATGCACTTCTTGGTAAATCAGTGGGCCCTCCCTGGGCAGCTACATGCAGACTGGGGCCATGTTTCTCTTACTCCCTAGACAGGGTCTACCCCAAAGAATGAATGAAAGGCAAGCAGCTTCACCAAAAAAAATCAACAGAAATAAAAGTAATGAAAAAATTTAAAGCCTGCTGATCCATGTAAGCTTTCAAAGACTATCCTTGGAAAAAACACAAGACATTGGTGCAGGGGTTGCCTGGGGAACAGTGGGAAGCAGAGTCACTCTCCACAGTCACAGTTTTCAATATGTGTACCATAAATGTTAGGGCAAAACAGGGAGTGCCCAAAAACAGTTAATCCCACCAGACAGCTTTCAGATAGAAGGATGGATTTTCAGACATGCTGAAAGAATTACTTGTTTGAGTCTTTTGTATGGAAAGGTGTATCAGTTTAGCGATGGATGGGCTGACTGCGTAGGTAGCAATTTTCACCTTTTCCATCTCATGACACACATAAACTAGTTACTAAAATTCTATGGTACACCAAAAAATATATTTTTGCTGATTTGACAAAAAATAGGTATAATTTTGATTCATTCATACAGCACGGCTATTGTGTTGGCTGTTGTCACTGACTAAATAGGAATTGCATGTTTTGTTTTCTTTTTTTCTTAATCCTCACTGGAGGGTATTTTTCCCATTGATTTTTAGAGAGAATGGAAAGGAGTGGGGAGACAGAGACATGGATATGAGAGAGACACATTGATTGGTTGCCCCTCACGAGTTCCAATCAGGACCAGGGATCGAGCCTGCAATCGAGGTACGGGACCTTGACCATAGTCAAACCCATGACCCTTCAGCCCAAGGGCCAACGCTCATGCTCTAACCACTGAGAAAAACCAGCTAGGGCAGGTATTGCAGGTTTTAAAAATTCTTGTGGCACACCAGTTGAAAATCGCTGTCCTAAGGTAACATGACTATATACCAGAAATGGCTGGTTTATCACAGCTATCACGTCCAATTTGACAGCCAGTAACCACATGAGTGCATTTAGATTTAAAGACTGGCGCCCCTGGGTCCGGGTGAGGCCACGCGTCCCTGGGTCTGGGTGAGGCCTCGCGCCCCTGGGTCTGGGTGAGGCTACGCGCCCCTGGGTCCGGGTGAGGCTGGATCCCGGGTCCGGGTGAGGCCGCGTGCACCTGGGTCCGGGTGAGGCCACGCAACCCTGGGTCTGGGAGAGGCCACGCGCCCCTGGGTCCAGGTGAGGCCACGCACCCCTGGGTCTGGGAGAGGCCACGCGCCCCTGGGTTTGGGTGAAGCTAGATCCCGGGTCCGGGTGAGGCCGTGTGCCCCTGGATCCGGGTGAGGCTGCTCGCCCCTGGGTCCGGGTGAGGCCGCGCACCCCTGGGTCCGGGTGAGGCCGCGCACCCCTGGGTCCGGGTGAGGCCTCGCGCCCCTGGGTCCGGGTGAGGCCACGCGACCCTGGGTCTGGGAGAGGCCACGCGCCCCTGGGTTTGGGTGAAGCTAGATCCCGGGTCCGGGTGAGGCCGTGTGCCCCTGGATCCGGGTGAGGCCGCGCGCCCCTGGGTCCGGGTGAGGCCGCGCGCCCCTGGGTCCGGGTGAGGCCGCGTGCCCCTGGGTCCGGGTGAGGCCACGCGCCCCTGGGTCTGGGAGAGGCCACGCGCCCCTGGGTCTGGGTGAGGCCACGCGCCCCTGGGTCCGGGTGAGGCCACGCGCCACTGGGTCCGGGTGAAGCTGGATCCCGGGTCCGGGTGAGGCCGTGTACCCCTGGATCCGGGTGAGGCTGGGTCCCGGGTCCGGGTGAGGCCGCGCGCACCTGGGTCCGGGTGAGGCCACGAGCCACTGGGTCCGGGTGAAGCTGGATCCCGGGTCCGGGTGAGGCTGGGTCCCGAGTCCAGGTGAGGCCGTGCGCACCTGGGTCCAGGTGAGGCCACGTGCCCCCTGGGTCCGGGTGAGGCCATGTGCCCCTGAGTCCGGGTGAAGCCGTGCCCCTGGGTCCGGCTGAGACCAAACCAGAGGGAGTCGGACCTGCATTACCACCATTTGTCCACCATCCAGAGCTGAGGGGTCAGTGCCGACATGTACACATAAGGAACTGGTGGACATTGAAATTGGGTCTCAAAAGAACTGTTGGTCCAGAAAGAAACTCACTACAGACTGATTCATTTGCCTGTCAGCATAACTATTATTGCTCGTCTCACATTCAGTTCTTATAAGTATATCTCTAGTGACACATGATCTCACTCATCTAGGGGAAATGATGAACAACATAGACTGATGAACAAGAACAGAACCAGAAACAAGGAGGCATCGATCAGACTATCGGGCCTCAGAGGGAGGATAGAGGAAGGTGGGGGGAGGAGGGAGAGATCAACCAAAGGACTTGTGTGCATGCATACGAGCCTAACCAATGGTTAAGTTCAACAGGGGGTTGGGGCATCCGTGGGGAGGGGTGTGGGATGGGAATGGGGGGATGAGGACAAATATGTGACACCTTAATCAATAAAGAAATTTAAAAAAAATAAAGACTGATTAAATAAAACAAAAACTTAGTCCCTCAGTCACACTAGCCACATGTCTCTAGTCATCAATGTCCACATGTGGCTAGTGGCTACTGCATTGGACAGCACAGAACATTTCTATCATCCCAAAAAGTGCCAGTCAGTGCTATATTTGAATGCTTGACATTCACAGTCCTAAATACACTGTTGTAAAACAAAAAATAACCAAGTTAAGCATTTTATACCCCAGCCTGCTTTCCAGCTGCCCCTTCCCATCCTACATGCACCTGTAACGAAAAGGTAACCCACATAATCTCTGTGGTACAGAGAAGGCTAAGGAAGCACTGCATACACAATTTGACTTTGTCCATTCCTCATCAAAGCAAACCTGAAACATGGACTAAATAATGGACCTGGGAGGGGGTTCAAGTTAGGATGGTGAGCTTGAGAGCCCACAGAGCAAGCTGCCTGTTCTTATAGCGGAGTGGTGTTGGCTTATGCACTCTGGGGAGGGCCACTATCCACACTGGAGCCAGAGCACTGGGTAGGTGTTGCCCCTACACATCCAGGCCCGGGGAGGACAGCAGGGGTTTGGGAGGCTTTCAAAGGGCAAGGTGAGGACAGGCAAGACTTACAAACACGGGAGGTGGAATAGTGGTTGCCAAAGGCTGGGAGAAATGGAGCGTGACTGCCCATGGGTTCCTTTTTCAAGTGATCAAATGTTCTGGAATTATATAGTGGTGATTACTGCATAAGTTTGTGAATATATTAAAGGCATTAACCTGTACACTTTAAAAGAAAATGGACTTGGCACTTCACATGATGTTTGGAACAGGTATGGCAACTTCAGAGCACATTTCCAGGGATAATTAGTTTCATTCCATTTCTAGTAGGTCAGAGATGCTTTTGCTGGGAACTGAAGACCATGTTACAGATGCCATTTAGAAAACTACTCTTAGCCCTGCTGGCGTGGCTCAGTGGTTGAGTGTCGACCTATGAACCAGGAAGTCACGGTTCGATTCCAGTCAGGGCACATGCCCGGGTTGCGGGCTCAATCCCCAGTGGGGGGGCGTGCAGAAGGCAGCCAATCAATGATTCTTTCTCATCATTGATGTTTCTACCTCTCTCTCTTCTTCTCTGAAATCAATAAAATATATTTTTAAAACAACCACACACAAAACACTCATAATATAAGTTCTGGTTGACTTGAAGCCCACAATTCCTCATTTAGTCATTTCAGGAAGGGCTGCCTATCTACCTCAGCACCACTCACATGAAAGAGTCTCGAGTCATTTCTCACTTCTAATTGAACACTCACTAAACTCTTTTTCTAAAACAATAGCCACTTGCTAACCAGCCCTACAGTCATAGCCTTTGGTTTACCTTTGCCATCCCACACTGACATTCGATGTACTTGAAAGTAACAGACGTGCATTTAAAAATCCTCTAATGCAGCTATCTTGCTAGCTTTTTTGAGATTTCACCAGATCACAGCACTGGTGACCCAAGACAAGGAGAAGGAATGGTGAAGGAAAACAGACTGGAAGCATTTCAGAGCTGGGAGGGACCTCAGGGGTAGAGTGCAGGATAAACCAAACCATGGCTGTGAAAGAAGATACAACAGTCGAAGCAGCTCTGCCAAGATACACGAGGTAGCCAACAGGCTTCAGAGCAGCCAGCCACTCTTGCTGGGCAGAGATGTTCAGCCCTTTCCTCTGATAGTTCCAAATGATACATCCTCAGTAGGCCAATGTAAATGTTAAAAAAAGAAAGCAAACCACTCCCAAGTAACCCTTTTAACACTTGGTACCCATCATTCTAGACCTTATAATGTCTTGTAAAAGTAAAGCAGAATCACAAAGCTTCCAGGTAGAAAGAGCACCGTGGCATCTGGTCCATTCCCAACATTTCAGATGAGAGACATGCGTCATCGCTTGACCTCAGGCTCAGCCCAGGACTCCAGCTCAAGCATGAAAAACAGGAAGCAGGATAAGAGATGCTGGTGTAACATGATGGTGCTTACCAGGAAAGGCTACCATCAGGGCAGAAAAATTCAGATGAAAATGGTGATGACTGAAGGGGAAGAGAGGGAAGCAGGTGAGGAGAATAGAGGTAGAGAGGCAAGAAGTGGAAAGAGAAGACAATGTGAACAAGCCAGGGTGGGCATTGGGATAGGAGTGAGTGCAAGGAGCCTGGCAAAAAGTAGAGGGCCAAAGTCAAGCCTCCCTCTGTGGCTCCGGGTCTGAGGCTACAAAGAGTAATAGCAAGAGTCTACACGATGAGCAGCATCTAAGAAGCCTGAAGGGAAGTGAGGTACAAGAATAGGATTCCCCACCGTGAGCTCTTTGAAAGCAAGAACAGTGCCTTACTTTCCCTGCCCAAGGTTGGCACAAGGCCTCACACAGAGCACATGCTCAATGAAAGCTCAGAAACCAAGAGCACCGAGCAGGGGCCTTCACTGTGCCCCTCGCCCTAGTCCCCAGTGCCTCCAAAACAGAACCCACACTTCCCTCTCAACCCACTTCGGTGCCACAATCTTCCAGTTGCCTGGGTGCTACCTGGCTTCTCCTCTTTCCCATTTCCACGGCCGTTTTCCCAGGCTAGCTCTGTGCCACCACCAAGTAACCCAATCTTAACCGCCTCTTCTCTGGTCTCCCAAACCACCAACCCCAGCTACAACCTACCCTCCAGAGCTTGCATTTGAGGGAGGCAGCCATGTGGCCTTGGTCTGCCTTCCCCGGCTGCCTGCCTGTCCACCCCACCTCCAGACAAGCTAGACTATGTCCCTCCCCCATCATACACCTCTGCAATGGCCTGGAATGCCATCACCCATGCTCCCTCTTACTGCCTGAAGAGGAGAAATTCATCCCCATCTTTCACTGAAGAAGCTGATGCATATGTGGAGCCGCTTATTTCCCAGAGGCCTGGAGCCAAGGGAACAACTTTCTACAGCAGCAGTAAAGCATGTTCGAACACTGCTCCTTTTTGTCCTTACTGTATACTAGAGGCCCTGTGAACAAAATTCGTGCACCAGTAAGGTCCCTCGGCCTAGCCTACAGGGATCGGGCCAAAACCGGCTCTCCAACATCCCCCAAGGGGTCCTGGATTGCAAGAGAGCACAGGCCAGGCCGAGGGACCCCACTGATGCACAATCGGGGCTGGGGACGGACTGTAGGAGGGCTCCAGAGCGTGTCCGGCCCATCTCGCCCAGTCCCGATTGGCCAGACCCCAGCAGCAAGCTAACCTACGGGTCGGAGCATCTGCCCCCTGGTGGTCAGTGCGCGTCATAGGCTGGTTGAACGGTCAAACGACCCGTCAGACACTTAGCATATTAGGCTTTTATTATACAGGACTAGAGGCCTGGTGTGCACCCTCAGCCTGGCCTGCGCCCTCTTGCAATCTGGGATCCCTTGGGGAATGTTGAACTGTTAGTTTTGGCCTAATCCCTGCAGGCCAGGCCAAGGGACCCCACCAGTGCACGAATCCGTGCACTGGGCCGGTTTTGGCCCAATCCCCGCAGACCAGGCCGAGGAACCCCACCGGTGCACGGAGGGCCTCTAGTATGCATATAAAATCTTTGGTTAATCTCTCCCGCCCCTCCTCTCTCCCCTGAGATTCATCAGTCTGTTCCATGTCTATGCATTGAACGTCTGCCCCCTGGTGGTCAGTGCACATCATAGCTACCGGTCAAAGGGTCGCTTAAGCTTTTATATATATAGTTATTATCCACATTTCAGAAATGGGGAAACTGAGGTTCTAAAGTCCAAAAGCTCCAAAGTCACCAGACAGCAGGAAGCAAGCCTCTAATTCCAAACCTGGGCATTTTCCTCTGGGGCCACACAACAGTGTGGTGACTACTGCCAGGGTCACTACTGCTTCAGTATTTTTATTACGTACAGAGCTACGGGAATCAGAGGGTTTTAGGGTGGAGGAAAGTTGACCTCCACATCCAATCCTCAGTCTGTGACAGATTAAAAAGCCAAGAGGTGCAATGACTTGCCCAAAGGCACATAGCAAGTAAGTGGCAGGAGAGAGGACCGTGGAGGATGTTTACTTCTAAAAACAAAACTGTGTTACTTAATTTAGGTAAGACACAAGATGTAATGACAATCTGTCATATTATACAATGACTCATTGTCCTGAGCTTTCCTCTGCCGTTTGGTGAACTTCCTTCCAAGAGTTAGGAACATTAAAATCTCAAGAGACAGCCCTAACCGGTTTGGCTCAGTGGATAGAGCCTCGGCCTGCGGACTGCAAGGTCCCAGGTTCGATTCCGGTCAAGGGCATGTACCTTGGTTGCGGGCACATACCCAGTAGGAGGTGTGCAGGAAGCAGCTGATCAATGTTTCTCTCTCACCAATGTTTCTAACTCTCTATCCCTCTCCCTTCCTCTTTAAAAAAATCAATAAAATATATTTAAAAACAAAAATCTCAAGTGACAGACCCACCAAAAGCAAGGTATTCAATAATGCCGAGCCATTCTCAGCTAGAAAGATGATTCAAGTTCAGCTAATAAAAGTGTGTCTCCAGGCATGCCTGCCTTCCACCGTGGCACAGAATGTTTCCTCATCACCTTCTTCCGTGGTATGAGAGGGCAACTGCTCCATCCCCAACACATCGACCTCAGGTCACAAAACACCGTGGTTTTGAGGCAGGAGGCAAAAATGCCAAGATCTCCCACAGATGCCTCTCAAAACATGTGCCATTAGTGTCAGAGGCTGGAATGGCCAGGTTTGCATTCAGAACGCAGATGTGACTGAGGGACACTCTCTCTACCAAGGTCACACAAAGAAAATGTGCCAGCCAATCCCCAGTAAGAGTGTCACCTCAACAGATGAATGCCAAGCTGCCCCATCTGTCTGCAGGTGTTCATCGAGAACCCCTCCCAACCACTCACCATGCAGTCTCTGAGAACCAGTGCAGATGCTCCAACCAGGCAGTCAGAGCCCCTATCCAGGGTCCCTGGCCTCCGTGAAATCCCCTTCAATGGTCTGAAGATGACCTGGAGCTTGGTGGTCCCAGGACATGTCCCAGTCACCTCTGCATCCCCGGTGTCTCCACATCATCTCCCCATCCTCAGCACTCCACAAGGCTCAGTATCCTCAACACTATGACCAAGGCTGGCCTCTCTCTAAGACTCTTCTCCTCTTCCCACAAACGTTTGAAAAACACACAACTGAAACCCCACTTTTTGCTATTGTTGTTCTCACCCAAGGACATTTTTTCCATTGATTTTTAGAGAGTGGAAAAGAGGGAGGTAGCGGGGGAGGGAGAGAAACATTGATGTGAGAGAGACACACTGATTGGCTGCCTCCCGCATGCACCCTGACCAGGGCTGGGGATGGAACCTGAAACCTAGGTACATGCTCTTGACTGGGAATCAAACCCTCAAACCTTGCATGTGCTGGCCAATGCTCTAACCACTGAGGAACACAGACTAGGGTGAAATCCCAGTTTTTATTAAAACATATGCCCTCTTCTTCAAATAATGTGAAGATTTCTAATGGTCTTATGTAGGTAATTCTTGATAGCCCACCCAAACTACAAACACCAGGGAATGTCTTTTTTGGGGGTATTTCTCACACTGTTCTTCAGTGCTAAGAATACTGCAGTTACTTATGTGATAAAATGCTTCTATACAGCACCACCATCTATATATGACAAAGAGATTTTTATATTTGCGACTCTACTATCTGAAATCATTCCCATTATCTTTATATTATCATGGAATCTAAAAAAGACACACCTGCAGCCAGAGAAAGACAAGTATCATATGATCTCACGCATATGCATGATCTCACTCATATGTGGAATCTGAGTAACAAAATAACCTGATGAATGGAGTGGATCCAGAGACATGGAAGCATGGAACAGAGTATGGAATCTTAGAGGAAAGGTGGGGGAGGGTGGGTGGGTGGGAAGTAATCAATCAAGGATCTTGTATGCATATATGCATGGCCCATGGACACAGATGAGGCCATAGACATATGGAGCGGTGAGGGCCTAGGGTGGGCTGGAGGGAGTCAATGGGGGTAAAAAGGGAACATATGTAATATTTAAACAATAAAGAATTATTTAAAAATTAAGTTAAACAATTTTTAAATAAAAAAGACACACCTGTACCACATGAAATGAAAATCCTAAAGTATACTTGGTTGGCAAAGGATAATTCCAAAAACAACCAGACGTCACAGAAATGACATTAGTTTTGATGTTAAAAGTCAATGAGGGCCCTGGACAGTTTGGATCAGTGGTTAGAGCACCGACCTACAGACTGAAGGGTCGAGAGTTTGATTCCTAGTCAAGATCATGTACCTTGGTTGCAGGTTCCCTAGCCCCAGTAGGGGCACATGCAGGAGGCGACCAATCAATGTGTCTCTCTCACGTCAATGTTTCTCTCTCTCTCTCCCCCCCTTTCCCCCCTTCCAATTTCTCTAGAAATCAGTGTGTGGGGGGGGGGCAGGGGGAGGGGTGAGGAGGGAATATATATCCTTAGATGAAGATTTTTTAAAAAAGTCAATGAGGTATTCGTTTTGATATCAAAAGTCAAAAGAAAATTTAGCTCAGCCTTCAAATCAATATTCATCTCCTCACCTATACTATCTATCCACATCTTTCACATGAAGCAAATGCAACCTGTACTACCCTGAACCTATTAATTTACTAAGAACCTCAGGTTTACGAGTATTTTCCTCTGTCCTGAACAGCTCCATCTTTCAAGTAGCCTGGACCACACAGAGGTCTCCTGACCTACTGTGCACAGGGAGTCTACAGGGAGTCCATGTCACACCACAGGACCATGTGTTGGGGTTATTTGTTGTGTCTTCCACTGGATGCAGCCATCACAGGGGATGGTGCCACTGGGTGCTAGACAGAGTCAGGGGAATGACTTCTCTTCCTCCTCCTCCTCTTCTCCCAACAAAGTCTGACACCTTTCAGCAAAACTTGACATTCCTGCTTAGGTGGCCATGGTGGCTCCATGCAGTCGTCACTGCACATGACTATTAAACCTCATTTACTGAACCAAACCAGGAAGACCACAGTGCTCTTGTGACCACCTGATGTGTCTTCCTCTGCACAGAGTATGGAGGACAGGAACTTCGAAAGAACTCGTGGCCATACTCCACCCAGTTGCCTGGGGCCTGGCCGCAGTGCTTTGATAAAGGGACAGTGACAGTGATGACAGTGCAGACAAGAGGTGGAGCTGCAGCAGGCACAACAGGCAGTTCCACACCTGGAGGGAGGAGTATGCACTCTGACCACGCCCTGCCCAGTGCTCTCCCAGAGTCAAGGCTAAGCAGAGCCCACCAGATGTAGAACTATCTTGATTTCAGGCAATCTACCTTTCACAACACTCTCCTGAGAACACACACAGGACCAAAACCATTCTGCACAGTGAGTGTTAAGGTGAACACACCTTCAAGCCACTATCTCACCAGACCCATTTTGAAAGTAAGGAACCTAAGGTTTGGGCATGTTGAGCAACTCTTCCTTTGCCCCACAGCTGGACCAGCCATGCAGCAGCTCTGCGGGGAGAAGGTGAGTCTCCTGACTGCTGGTTCAAACCTCTTTCTCATATGGTTTGTCTCTCAGAGGTTGACCAAATAAGAGTGAGATATTTCATAAGACATCTTTTTTTGTTGTTAATCCTCACTGAAGAATATTTTTCCATTGATTTTTAGAGAGAGTAAAAGGGAAGGGGAGAGATGGAGAGAATTATCGATGTGAGAGACACATCAAATGACTGCCTCCCGCATGTGCCCCAACCAAGGCCAGGGATCAAGCCTGCAACTGAGGTATGTGCCATGACAGGAACCAAACCCGGTACTCTTCAGTCCGAGGGCGGATGCTCTATCCACTGAGCCAAACTGGCTAGGGCAAGACATCTTTTAAAGACACCCAGAAGCTGCAGGCAAAAGATTATGCGAAATATAAGTAAATTCTGTACAGAGACTTAATGATTCCTAAGCACAAGCACAATTAAGTCAGCTGACATGGCCCAGTTGTGGAGACAGTAGGTCTTGTGACTAGCTCCCCTCACAAGTGGAACCAAAGTTGGGGAGATGGGGGGGAGGGGTGGATAAGAGGGCACATGACACAATGAAAACAGAGGGCTCTATCCCACCTCAGGCACCCCCTCAGCCCAACGGTACTGACAGGGCAGTAGCTTGGGGGAATTCCTGGGCCTATACCAGCTATCACCGCAGAGGCCCTCCCTCTCCCCCATCCACCTGCTCAGACTCAGCCTAAAGCCCCCAGATCCCAAAGCCAGGCGCATTTCCCATAGAGAAGCACTGGAAGCCCATTAATCTCGGCCTTGCAGGACCTTGTTGCGAAGGCCTGGTTGTGGTGTTTGCTGTGCCGAGGCAGGCACTAGTATTATCCCCTTTATAGACAAAGAAATTGAGATGGACTAGTTCATTCAGAGTTGAACTGCCAAACAGAGAAGGGCATGGGGGCCTCTGTCTCCTGGCCCATGTGCTCACGGATCTGTGAATTCTGGTTTTCAGTCTCAAATGCATTCTCGGATCACTCTGGGCAGCATGGTAGGGCTGCAGAAACATTTGTTTTGGCATCAAGTAGAGCCACTGGTTTCGCATCTGCAGCATACCTTCTGTTTAGGTTAAGCACGTCATTTAAACAACAAACTTCAGTTTCTGCACCTATTTAAAAGTAAAGTAACTGAGATGCAAGATGCCTGGCACATAGACCCTAAATCGTAGCCACTTTCTCTTTATCAATTCAAAAAGAATTCAAAATTATACTAGAAAAATTTATTTTTCATTGAAGTTGACAAAAGTCTGTTTTTATAAAGAAAACATAGTTGTGTGGACAGAAGCAAAACAAGGAGGACTTCCCTTTCGCCACAGTCTTCTCCAAACTCACTGCAAGGTTCTCACGACTGAAAACTGGCAAGAGCAGTAAGTAATCAACCAAAGGGACCTCCAATGACCAGACTGTGATGATTTCTGAATCGTAACAGGAATTATATTTTTCTGAAGAGAAATACAAGAAAAATGCCAGTACAGGAAGTTCTCACTTAACATCGTTGATCAATTTTGTGACTTGAAGTGAAATTTCACCATAGTCTTCTTGACATAAACAAGAGTTAGGCTCCTAGGGCATCTCATCACCATTTTAACAAGGACAGAATTCAAGGGCCTTCTACACTGTTCATTTCCTTAATGATCCATGCTCACCACCCCACGTGGAGATTTCCGTATCCCGTAAGGCAAATGCTACTCTAAGAATGATTTTCAAAGGTGAGCAGCATGTTGTCACAGGACCTTCTTTTCTGGCTGTTAATGGAGGCCCAGGGAGCAGAGGTTGCCCTGAGGCATAAGGAGGGGATGTCCTGAGGTCCTGGGTGTGGACAAGAAGATCCAAAGGATCCTGGTAGCCCAAGCTCAAGCACAGTCAAGAGGAGCTAAAGGCCAGATGCTGGCTGAGTTCTGTGAAGAAAAGGACATACACGTCCTACTCCTCTCCTAAAAGACACCATTATATATATAGCTTAGCTTTATTATTTATTTAAAGAAACATTTGCTTGCTAAAGTAGGAAAATACATAAGTTACAAGAAGCACAAATTCTAACAAATTTCCATTTTACTAATGAAAAGTCGATTGCTGCTCCAAGCCACACATTGGGGACAGGAACTAAAAACAGAAGCACCAAGGACTTGATTCAAGGCTATTCCAGGAAACCTTTTTGCAAGTCACACCCAACTATGCAAGTGATAGCAAACTTCCCCTAATTACCTGACTGCTAGAAATATAGCCAACCACTCAAGTTTTAGCATCTCACATATAGGTAGTTATTTACAGGTGACAGGGCTTTCACACCAGCACCTCAGCTCAACTTCGCAGCCACACTTTGAGAGAATGGAGCAGTCGCTGCTGTTCCTCATTTCACAGGTGAGGACACCTCTCTGATGGAGAAGCAGATTCAAGAGGTCAAGTGAGTAGACCAAGGTCAGAGGGCCAGGGTGACAGGCAGTGAACTCTGACTGAACTCCAGATTCAGGGAGACTGAAGCCACAAACTCTTGAAGGCACTCAAGGAGCTTAACTTAGACACACCTGTAACTAGGAATGAAAAGCTATTTTTTTACAAAACAAAAGAAGTTAGTAAAACAAGTTAATATTTTCCTAACCCATCAGCAACTATCACATCCAAAGTAAATTTATGAGGCAAGTTTTAGTTTCTGAAATGTACTAAACTACCTTATACTTACGTCTTTAAGTAAGAATACTTACATCAAAATTCTTTACCAAAAAATGAGTGAGGACATGATTTCAGTTGAAAATGAGATAGAAAAAGCAAGTTTAATGACACACATTTGGGTTCTCTGTCAGCTTCCAAAATATTTCCTTTTTAAAACTATCAGGACCATCTAATAAATTTGAAGGACCATTTACCAAGGAGCTAAGTGAAAGTTTTTTCCATGCAAAACTCACTGGAAATTTACATTACATTTGCTATCTACAAAAGTGCTACAAATTTGGCCTGAAACAAAAGGGATGTTAAGAGCAATTCACTTGTATAATTGAAGAAAAGCAGAATGCTGAAACAGAAAAGTATAAAAGAAGAAAATAATGGAGAACCAGCACATCAGAAACAAAAGTGACATGTGGTTTTCTTATTATTTTGGTAGGGACCCAAGTAAAGCTGAAATCTTCTCAATCGCCTCAGAATACCTTGACAAACTTGGTAGACTGTGGTTCTTTTAAATCAGGCCACAAATGTTTTCACTACTTCCTACCCTAGGGGGGAATTCTTTCCAGGGCATCAAAACTCAAAGGACATAAAAGACATGTCTTGATGCCCTTAATAACTTTTGAGCCTAGAATACTTGAAGTAGAGGATAAAGGGCCCAAGTCAGATCCTGGAATATTTTTGGCTTCTTATCAACCTTTCCCCAAATAAGTTTCAAAAGCCCATTCCTTTGTTGTATTTCCACCATCTGACATCTGGCAAAGATGCTGCAGTATTTTCTCTCTCCATTTCTAAACTACTGTTTGCTACACAAAATAGCCTACATCATCAATGATCCTTTGAGGGGGGGAAAAAACAACCTTCAAGAATCTATTGTACTTGCCCAAAGACAGGATACTTCCTGTCCTTCAGCATGGTTTAAACATAGGGAGAAACAGCCTCTTGGGAGGGGAAAAAGGGCACTTCTCCTCCAGAGTGCAACGCCAAATGCGAGACACATGCAGGAGCGGGATCAGGAGCTGCACTGAAGGCACGAAGGTGAGCCCAGGGCACATCCCAGAAGGGCCTGGGGTCCCCCTACCTTTTCCGCGAGGCCCGGAGCTGCTGGTGCTGCCGCTGCTCCCCCCGGCGCCGCCCGACGAGTCTTTCCTGAGCCTTTTGCTCTGCGGCCTCACGCTGGACCGGAGGAAGTGGTGCTGGTCCTGGGGGCAGGCGGGCGGCGGGGACGGAGCCTGCGGGCCACTCGCGGGGGCCGGGGGGCCGCCGCCCCGGGGGGTCTTGCCGTCCCTCTTTGTGCCACCGCTGTCCTCGGCCGAATCCCCGCCGCCGGCCCCCTCTCCCTCCAACGCATCCTCATCGGCAGCCCTCTTGCCCAGCCTCTTGAGTCCTTCCTCCCCGCCGCCGCCGTCTCCCAACTTCACTGTCATCCTGCGGGAGAGGAGAGGGGCCCTGGTGAGGCGCCGCCGCGAAGTTTAGCCGCCCGCCTCCCTCTCAACATGGCCGCCGTTGTTTGTTCCAGGTCCTCACACGGCCCGCCCGCCGCCGCCCGGCCGAGTCAGCCGCCCCGAACCCCGGACCCCGGACCCCGGGCCCCGGCCCAGACCCCGTGGCCTAGGACACAGGGGCGCCAGGGGCATCGGGCGGCAGCTCGGTGGCCGCGCCCAGATGGCCCTGCCCGCGCGGCGCCCCAGCCCGTCGGGGTCGAAAGGGATCCGGAGTCCCGCGTCCGGGACTCGAGGTTCGGGTTCCTGGGTACCAGCGTCGCGGCCCGAAACCACTTACCCAACGGGGCCCCGGCTCATGGCCTGCGAGGCGAGAAGCCTGCGCGTCGGCCTCGCTCCCTGGGCTGCCTTGGCCGGCTGGGCCTTGGCGCCCGCGCTCCTCCCCTCCCAACCCGACCCCTCCCGACCCCCCAAACGCGCGTGGCACCTGGCCCGCGCACCTGCCCCCCACGCCAGCCCCCAGAGTTGGCCCTGGAGTGGGAGCGAGGGGCCGAGATCCACCCCGGCAGGGGAGAGGTGCGGGCTCGCCAGTGTGCACAGGGAACTCCATAGTGGCCCGGCTGCCTGTCCGCCTGCTTATTTTTAAACAGACATAAAGAATCATAAGCTCAGGGTTTCTGGGAATCATGGTTCCCAGGGTGGGAGATGTGTACTGCTGCGGGGATTTAGGAATTTAAAGTATTTTTTTGCAACAAAGGAGCCTGTTGCATGGAACACGTTGGAGCCACCCGTGAAAGGGATGGCACAGTATGTCCAGGTCCAAATGCAAGAATGGGTAGAAGACAATTGTGTTAAAACTCTTGGTAACCATTAATAAAAATTCTTCATTAACGTTGTTACCCACTGCTGTGTGAAATGTCAACAACAATAAAATGCGATGACTCTAAAAAGCAACTCAGAAGACAGACACACTCAGAAATAAACGAAGAGAATCAGGTACCTATAAACATTATAAGCTGGGAAATAATGTGTACTTGCGATGAAGCAAGAAAGATAATCAGATTCCTCAACAGGTGTCCATGCTATACCCAAACTGTGTTTGACAAGCTGAACACAACTGCTAAGGACAAGAACATTTTCCATTTAAAAGGAAAGCAAGAACAAGGCAACAAGGTTAACAACAAAATACAAGTAACAGGGGCAAGGACCTCTCATACAAAGGTTTGGAAATGAGTAAAAATCATAGTAATACCTACTACTGCTCTGATGTATTCTGTCACAAAATGATCTCTAGACAGTTTTCATCTGTTGTAATGGATCTTCTAAATCATTTGAATTCGTGCTGGTTAAAAAACAACCCACAAAACAAAACACCCTGCCAACGAAAACAAACAGCCAAACGTAAAGCATTTCATTGTACAGGACTTCTCAGTCTTCACTTCTCAACCTATCTATTTATGTTTATGAAATCTGAAAGGATCCAAAAGGGCCTTTCTCTGGTTTATAATGTGGAGAATCCTATTTCTCAGGGGCCCGAAAGCTACCCACAGTCAACCCAGGGCTCAGGCAAGGCATATATCAACCACAACAGAATAAACTTGCCTGTTTGCCAGGTTGAATGTTAGACACTAAACTGAACACCGAAGGACAGGGCTTTTCAGAATTTAAAGGATACTGACACATTTCTGAGGTTTCCCCTATGGTTAAAGGAAAACACGAGGATGAAAACCTTTAAAGGAAAACCTCCAACATTACTTCCTTCCTGAACGTGCAAAAGATGGAATCGCCTCAAGCCCAATCTCGGCTCGACGCCTTTTGTCACGTTTCTGGAAGGAAAAAGCAAAGCCCTCCATTCTCTAGCCGATTTCTGGCTGCCCACAAAGCGCACTGTCAAGGCAACACTTCTCGGTCCGGACTCCCCGGAGTCGCTCCGACAAAGCACCGCGTGCGTAACTACCGTGGCAAGGGAGCAGGCCGCTCCTCCGCAGCCCCCACCTAAGCAGGGAGCCTGGTATCGCCATGACAGCCGGTCCAGGCGGCCTACCCCTTTCGAGCCCCAGCCTCCGGTCACCTTTTTCATCAATGCCCCGCAGCAGCCTGGCTTCCCGGGCCCTCCGGGGGCCTCCCGGGTGCCCGCAGATCCGGCCGGGCCGGGCAGCCCCGGGCCCCGACTGCAGCAAGACCGCTACGCCGGTGTTGTGCTCCCGCTTCGGAAACAGTCGACAAGCAACGCCTACCCCGGCACCGCCTGCCCCGGCACGTCCCCTCCGCGGCCGGGGTGCGGCTGACTGGGCTGCGGGAGCCGATGCTGCCGCCGCTCAGCCTCCCGTAGACCCGGCCAGCCGCGCACAGCAGCAGTTCCGGCTACGGCGGCCGAAGGAGACCGCAAGGGCGGAGCGCGGGGCGGGACAGAGGCGGCGGGCGCTGGGAGAGGGGAGGGGCGAAGCGCGCGGGGACGAGCACGTCCGAAGTTTTCAGCGAGCGCGCCCCGCTAAGGGCGCTCTCATTGGTCACCTGTGGGCGCGCTTGCTTGCACGCACGGACGCTGGGCGGGGGCGGGAGGGTGTTGTCTGCGACGCGGGTAATGTTGTGACGCCGCCTTGCGGCTTTGCAGGCTGGTGCGTCTCTTCGGATTGGTCGGACGACAGCCAATAGAATCAGTGCCTGGCTGTGATTGGTTAAGGCCGTATGACGGATGCGTGAGAAGAAAACGCCGCCTCAGCTCCGAGAGTTGCATCCCGCGCGAAAGAAAAAGTGTGGAAGTGCAACCGAGGCAGATAAATACACCCTTTATTGGGTTGAGTGTGTGCTTTTTAAGTTTTTTTTAGCAAGCAGATAGTGCTGTGCACTTAGGCCGTTTTCCTCCATTAGGGAAATAAAGGAGTGTTTTAAAAATTCTAGTGTTTATGGGTGGAATGAGAGTAATGATGTTGAAGGACAAACTTGTAGGGAGTAGTAAATAAGCCATAGAGATCAAATGCACAGTATAATGAATACACACAATATTGTACTACAGTTAGTAATGTGACAAATAAGCTATGTGTGCAATCATATTACAATATCTAAGTGCATCGAAACAACATCGCTATATACCATAAATTTACACAAATTTATTCCTTAAAAATTCTGGGGTGGTGGTGGAGATGGAGGGAGACATAGGGGGGATAAATTGTGGGTGAAAGGAGACTTGATTTGGGGTGGTGAACACACAATACAGTGCACAGATGTGTTGTAGAAATGTACACCTGAAACCTGTATAGTTTTGTTAACCAGTGTCACCCCCCCCCCCAATATATTCATTAAAAAGGGGGGAAATGGCAAAAATGTTCATAAGGCACCTAAGTAGACACACAAGAAAAATATTCTGTAAATGAAAGTGGGTTTTTAAAAAAATACAAACTTCGGAGTCTTCCTTGGAGATGCCTATTCCATCTCATCCAGTGGTATCTACACTTTCTTTTTTCATTTAACAATGGATCTTTTTGCCCTAGTAACTATTTTTCTTTAATGACATGACATTGCTTTGTTTTTCAAACCACAAGGTCAGAGCGCAGTTGTTAATACCTTTGGGGATGTAGTCTGTCTCCATGAGTCAGGTTGGTTTCTAAAGGGATGAACCCGTATCGTTGGCTAACATTTTCTCGCCAAAGGCGTCCATATGTACCCCCAAAGCATTGAATACACGTGATAAATTAGTAACTTCAAGGAAGTATGTCGAGTCAATTGGCTTTTCTCAGGAATACTCTTGAACCACCTCTTCCTTAAGATCAGACAAAGCAGAACCTAGAAACGCGCTGGGGTCCAGAAGACCCAGCAACAAGATTAACAAGAGAGTGCTCCTAAAGAAGATGGCGTTCCGTTTCTCCCCCACAGTCTCAGTTGCCTTCCTCCACCTTCTGACAGACCTAAGCGGTAGAAAAGGTGCAACTACAGAAGCGAATCCCAACAGGTTTTGCAACGCCATCACCCCTAGAAGAATTTCGCCAGCTCCCTTCTCTGCGCAGGATGGCATACCCTGGCCTCTTGGCCCCACTTTCCGAGCTAGCGTTGTCGATTCCCGACCGTGGCTGGGATGGGGGAAAACTGCCCGGCAAGACGGCGGAGCTCGCCGCCGGCGGGAACCCGCTTGGCAATCTAACCCTCCGCACGAACGTTCCCGATCATCTTCGGTTCTTTCCGGCCTCTCGTGGCGCTTCGGGTGGCCTCGGCCTCCGAGTCACTAACCTCGGCTGTTTCCGCGTTCCGCGAGCAGCCGTTGTCCTGGCAACGCGCGGCGGCGCTGAGGCCGGGAGAGGTGAGAGCGGTCCAAGGTAGCTGAGGTCGGGGAAGTGACGGATCAGGGGGCCGGGAGCCCGGAGGCGGGCGACGAAGAAGCCGGGCCGGGGACGGACTCGGGTGGTGTCGGGGGTTTGGGGCCGGGAGGAGGGCGACGACCAGGCGAGCCAGTCCGGGTCCCTCGCCATCCCAAGTTGTTTTCGTCCGGAAATCCGGTCTCCGCGGATCTCCCGCGGCCCCAGGCGGGTAGGTCAAGGCTAGGGGCTTCTGGCCACCTCAGTCGCAGTCCAGGTTCTATTGAGGGTCGCGTGGCCGTGCGATTCCCGGGGAGCTGACCAGGTGGGTTGTTGGGGGACGCTGGCAGAGTACCTGTATCCCCGGGCAGGGAGAGACTAAGAAATACCTTTCTGAGCCGCACCGTTCCAGCCAGCGAAGGCTCTCCTTCGGATCCCCAAAATACAGCTGCATGTCCCGAGGCCTGCGGGCTGTAGCCCAGAGGCTGAGACTTTGTGAAGTGGCACTAATACCTACCCCCCACAGTCGTCCACTCAGCCCCTATTTCCCCAAGTTCCTTCAGGTTTTCTCGTGCAGCATCTCCAAGCAGTAAAGTAACTTAAATTAACCTTAATACTACGAACCCCTCAGTTGAATGAGCTTAACAGGTTGTTTCCCAAAAGTTGGTTTAATGGAGGTGGTAGAGATGTTGGACGGCTGGAGCCTAGAGGAGTTAATTGATTAGAACAAATGGAATTTTTTCTTTCCCCCAGAGTGTATATATTTACCAAATGCTTTTAATGTTCCAGTGACCCTGAGTTTGTTTTAAGGAAAAGTCCACTTGTTTTTGAACTGGTTTAATTAATAGATGTCATTGGTAATGATTTTATTGTTAGTCATTTCTCCTTGTGTTTACTCTGGTAACTTGTAATTATGCAGATGATACTGTAGAAAAAGGTTAAAATGCATTTATGCATTGCATAAATGGACTCACTCACTCTGGCCTGTAAACCACTTTTTACAGCTAACAGAACATCAAGGACATCTTTCTTTGCTAATGAGTATCTTCATCAGGGATTCACTTATTGGGGCCTGTTCTGGGAAAGGCACTGTTCTAGTCTCCCACTCTGTGGGGCAGATACTCTGGCAGGGAGTGGAGGATGGTCGACCAAATACACATTTATAATAAAGTCTAAGTACAGCGATGGAGAAGTACATGGTTCTGCCCGGCAAGCGTGGCTCAGTGGTTGAGCGTGGACCTATGAACCAGGAGGTCACAGTTTGATTCCCTGTCAGGGCACATGCCGGAGTTGCAGGCTTGATCCCCAGTAGGTAGCCGGCCAATGATTCTCATCATTGATGTTTCTATCTCTCTCTCCCTCTCCCTTCCTCTCTGAAATCAATAAAAATATACTTTAAAAGAGAAGTACAGGGTTTTATGGGGACGCTAGAAATCAAGACAAAGAGCTCCCTGAAGGAAGGGCGGCTTCCTGAGTTCCCAAAGGAGGAGCGTGGGGAAGAGAGCCTCTGGGAAAGCCGCAGGCAGGAGGAAACGAGTAATGTAAAGATCTGTCTGCATACATACTTATTACAAAGTGATTTTGAAATAAAAAATACAGAGGAAACCAGGTTTAATTTTTTCAAGTGCTATTATAATTCTTTCTCCATCATTACAACAAATTAACATTTCACATTTTGCAGAGGAATATTTTCACCAAGTAAACTTGTTAAGCATGAAGAGGAATTCCCCATAGTCCAGAATTGAGACGCTTGGCTGGCTGCAACATATTAAAACTCACTTTAAAGGGTTTCCTTTGCTATATTAAATCACCAGGTATTTATCTGGTGTATTTTCATTTTTAATAGCGTTGTTTGAAGGTTTGCATGAGGACTTGACTCAAAGAAATCAGAGCCCTGACCAGTATAGATGTCCCGTAAGTGATGTGTGTGTGCAGGAGACCCCTGGATCCTGCCCCTTCCCCTGACTCCAGTCCCCCCAGCCCGCTGCTCCTTCAACCAGTGCCTGGCTGCTCCACCAGGAGCCCTGAATAAGTGCTCAGCAGTTTGTGATGGTGAGAGCACAACCTCGAAAGTGTTGCCTTTGTTTAGTATTCAGGGTATATATTCATAACAAGAAGGTAAACATTTGAAATGTGACTGTTCGTTTATACCCATATGCTTTCCAACTTCTCAATGAAGGGATTTCCTGCTCTGGATCCAAACTGAGCTTTTGCGCTTCCTCTGATACAACTGTTGTGTTACTAAAAGCAAGTGTCCTAGTCCATCCCCTGTAATGATAGAGTGACAGAATTTTGCAGGCGTTGAATACTTATTGTGCATAATTTTTTGTTGTGGTTAAATGTGCATAATGTAAAATTTATCATTTTAACCGTTTTTAAGTATACAGTTCAGTGGCATTAAGTACCTTCACATTGTTGTACAACCATCATCACCCTCATCTCCAGAATTGTTTCCGTCTTCCCAAACTGAAACCCTGTTATACATTAAACAACTACCCCCTTCCATCTCAACCCCAGCCCCAGCAGGCCCTGGCACCCACGAGCCTACTTTCTGTCTCTGACTTTGACTACTCTAGTACCTCATATAAATAGTGGAATCATACATTATTTGCTCTTTCTGTGTGTGGCTTATTTCACTCAGCATAATGTCTTCTAGGTTCACGCATGTTGTAATGTGTCGTAATTTCATTCATTTTTAAGGCTGAATAATACTCCATTGAATATGGAATTTGTTTAACCATTCATCTGTTGATAGGCATTTGGATGGTTTCCATCTCTTGGCTACTGTGAAAAATGCTGCTATGAATATTTATGTACAAATATCTGTTCAAGTACCTGCTTTTCTCAATTATTTGTGTGTATATCTAGAACTGGAATTGCCTAGTTATATGGTAATTCCACGTTTAATGTTTAAGGAACCACCATACTGTTTTCCATAGTGACTGCACAGTTTTACATGCCCACTAGCAATGCAAATGGGTTCCAATTTCTCCACATCCCCACCAACACTTCTTATTTTCTATTTTTTGGATAATAGCCATCGTAATGAGTATGAAGTTGAATAATTTGAAGTGATAGCAAACCACTCGACACATATTCTCTCCTCCACTAATTACCGGTAGCTTCCCCAAACTGACTCTAGGGAATGAAAAATTGGGCAGAAGTCTGACTATCATTTCATTTCATTCACCGTTCTAGCCCTGCCTCAAAGGTACAGTATGCACATCTTTTCCTAGAAAGAAAGAGGAAGGGAGAGAGGGTGGGAGGGAGGGAGGGGTTAAGTTCCTGTAACTAATGAAGTTCAGCTTCTCTGCAGTTGCCGTGGGTTTGTTCTTGACTTTCTAACAAAGAAATCCTTTTGCCTTCTACCACCTGAGAGTCAGAGGTGAAGACTGCCTTGGTTTTCAAGCTTTATCCAGAATTGAGTACCAGGTTTTTCTATACATTTCTCTTTTGTGAAGCAGTTTGCTTTTTAAAAAAATATATTTTATTGATTTTTTACAGGGAGGAAGGGAGAGGGATAGAGAGTCAGAAACATCGATGAGAGAGAAACATCGATCAGCTGCCTCCTGCACACCCCCTACTGGGGATGTGCCCGCAATCAAGGTACATGCCCTTGACCAGAATCGAACCCGGGACCTTTCAGTCTGTGGGCCGACGCTCTATTCACTGAGCCAAACCGGTCAGGGCAGTTTGCTTTTATTTGATTTGAAGATTTTACTCAAAGGGGACTATAGAAATATAAGTTATCTGTATTATGATGGGAATACAAACGATCGAGGATGACACATGTCCAGGCGGCAGGGCTTTTCTTTGCTGTTTTTTTTTTTTTAATTTTTTTTTTTATTGATTTTTTACAGAGAGGAAGAGAGAGGGATAGAGAGCCAGAAACATCGATGAGAGAGAAACATCGATCAGCTGCCTCCTGCGCACCCCCCACCGGGGATGTGCCCGCAACCAAGGCACACGCCCTTGACAGGAATCGAACCCGGGACCCTTGAGTCCGCAGGCCGACGCTCTATCCACTGAGCCAAACCAGCCTCGGCTCTTTGCTGTTTTGATGGCAAGAAGTTTTACTGTTTCCCACTCCCCCTGGATCCTTGTGTTTCCAGTGCCTTGCTTCTCCTTGTGTATTTTTCCCTGTTAGAGATGTCTTCCACATCAAATTTCCTGAATCGGCGTGAAGGGACATTCATGTTACGGAATGTCTTGTGTGTAATAGTTTCGTGATGCTTTTCTTTCCTAATTCTATACTCAGTCATTTTGTAAAAAAAACACAGGACTTGGTTGTTTTTCCCCTGCAGGTTTCAACCCCGACGAGGTCTGAGTTTCATCATGGCCCTCTATTTTGACCACCGAATAGAAGCCCCAGACTCAGCTGGATCTCCTTCCCACATCAGCTGGCACCCTGTTCATCCATTCCTGGCAGTGGCCTCCATCGGCACAGCCTCAAGAGGCAGTGTGGATATATACCTGGAACAAGTAAGTACTAGGAAGCAATGATTATGAACTTCTGGCTCTTGTCTCTTTTTTGGTGTGTGTGTGAGTGTGTGTGTGTGTGTGTGTGTGTGTGTGAGAGAGAGAGAGAGAGAGAGAGAGAGAGAGAGAGAGAGAGAGAGAGATTGGTGTGGGGGAGGGGTAAGCGGTTTGGACTGTAGGTGGGTGAGATAGAGAGTATAGGTATGTTGGGAGGGGAGTGTGGGATATAGTGTGTGTGTGTGTGTGTGTGTGTGTGTGTGTGTGTGTGTGTGTATTCTCACTGAGGTCTTAACTCCCAGTATTATTATTTTACCTCTGCAGTTTAGGTTTGGGGACAGATTTAGGAATGTTTACGGTAGAATTAATAGTCAATTCACAGTCACCAACCAGAAATGGCCCCTCAGCATTGTCTGTCCATCCTGATCCAGTCTCCTGTTGGCTCACGTTACCTATTTAAAACTATTAGCTGCCAGAACAAATGACTGCAAACTGGGTGGCTTAAAACAACAGAAATGTATTATTTACCAGTTCTGGAGGCCAGAAGTCTGAAATAAGGGGCCGGCCAGGCCTCACTCTCTCTGGAGGCTTCAGGGGAGGATCTGTTGCATGGTTTGTCTTTGTTTCTAGTTGCCAGCAATCCTTGGTGCTCCTTGGTTTGTACCTGCACTGCGCCAGTCTCTTCCTCCAGCCTCACAGGGCTGCCTCCCTGGGTGTCTCCTCTTCTGTTAAGGACACAGTCATATTGGATTGAGGCCCATCCTAATGACCTCATCTTAACTTGATCATCTGCAAAGACCCTATTTTCAAATAAGGTCATATCACAGGTACCAGTGGTTAGGACTTCAGCATATCTTTTTAGGAATTAGCACAATTCAACCCATTGCAAAAATTTTCTAGATGCTCCTCAGATTTTAATTGTCCCCTCCCCTCCCCAATTCTCAGTGCACAGTGCACCACATACTTCAGCAAGAAAGTCAGATTTCCCTTCCCACTCACTTCTCAGCCCTCTGTAGTCTCGTTGTCGCGCCAGATACTTCACCCAAGCAGCTGGAGTCATCAGCAGTGTCTGTGTAACAGGCCCTGTGCGTTTTGGGTTCTCACCTGGTGCCCCTTCTCTATACTGCTCCTCGCTCTTGCAGAGTTCTCTGGGAAACACACCATGGAGCTTGCAGGGGCTTTCCTCCGCCCTGTCTCCTTGATCCAGCCGTCCTCTCCTTCCAAACCCGGACTGCTGTTGGCATGTCTTGAACTTGTCTAGGCCTCTTCTCCCTCTGTTTCCTCCTTCTACTGTGATCTGTCAGTGTCTATCAATGAACAATTTAGAAACCTATCTCCAGCCCACAAGTCCCCCTGAGCTGCAGACTTAGGAATCCAGCTGCTCATAGGACACCTGGGTGTTTGACACAGGCCTCAAACTTCCCAAGTCCAGACTGAACTGAACTTTGCCCCACTGCCCCCTGCCCCACACTTTCCTTCAGAAGCTGAGTGTTTTCCATCCTAATGCCCAGGACAGGGGCCCAGGGTGATAGTGACACCCTCCACCTCAGGCAGACTAGCACAGCTTCCTCACTGCAGCAGCTGTGTCCTCCCCCTTCCCCCCCTTCCCCACACAGGGCAGAGCCATCTTTAGGAATCACAGATGGAATCACCCACTCCTCCCACCTCCCCGCCTCCGAATTGTTCTTTGGGTGAGGATGGGAATTGCTGATGTGGCCCCCGTGCCCCCAAGGCCTGGCTCTCCTGCCTCACCTGGTGCTCTTCTTTCCGTGCTACACACGCCTGGCCTTCCCCGGCCTTCCAAGTGCAGGCGCTGTGCCCTCCGCACAGGAGAGTCTCTCTTGATCTTTTTATATATATTTACTAAAGGCCCAGTGCACGAAATTCTTGCACTGGTAGGGTCCCTAGTGGCTACCAGCGCTGGCCAGGGCCTCCTTCCCTTCCCCCGCCCCCGGCTGGGCCGGCCCACCCCCTGGTCAAACTCCCGAAAGAACTCTGGTCGAGGGGACAATTTGCATACTACATTTTTATTATATAGGATTGATTTCAGAGAGGAAGGGAGAGGAGGGAGAGAGAGATAGAAACATCAGTGATGAGAGAGAATTACTGATCAGCTGCCTCCTGCACACCCCACACTAGAGATGGAGCCCACAATCTGGGCATGTGCCCTGACCAGGAATCAAAACATGACCTCCTGGTTCATAGGTCAACACTCAACCACTGAGCTACATTGCTCGGGCTCTCCTTGATCTTTTTGCTTAATTACTATATTAGTCCTCCAGATGGAAGTGGCTCAGTGGCACTTCCTGAGGCAGTCCTACCCTACCTCCCCCCCCTTCCCTGCCCCCCCCCTCCCCCGTGCAAGGGCAGACCCTCTTGGTTTCTCACCCACCTCGCCATTGAAGGTCTCATCTGTGATACTTGGCGGTCTTTGGCCCCTCCAGGGATGGGAGTTCAGCCAGGCCCCGTCTGCTCTCCTGTTTGTCTAGCCCCAGCACCAAGCACAGTGTCGCCCAGCTTCGTTGGAGCACATTCCTCCCTTCTAGGAGTCAGAGAACTCTCCCAATATGCATTATAAAATTTTCTTTAGAGTAAATATTATATTCCAAAATAATAGCAATTTTAGACAAAATGTTAAAATTTAGAAAATTAAAAAGTACTATTACAAAACAAATTGTACTTTTTGTGTTTCTAATTGGCACAAGGAAAACTTTAGGATTTCTAAATAATTATTAGATGTGGAGATTACTAGAGAGAGTTTGGCAGAAGTACTGAGAACAAACTGTGTTAATTGCTAGGAATACATATTTATACCCTAAACCTATTTCCTTAGAAAATTCTAGAAAACAAAAATATACAAGTACATATTCCATTAGCTAGCAAAGCAATGAATCCTACATCACATAGCCTCTGGAAAAGTCCATTGTACACTGGTCAGAAAATGAAAGCAAATAAGGTAGATAACTTCTCAGCATCATTCTAAAGATAACTGACCTGCAGCCTTGCTGGGGTGGCTCGGCTGGGCGTTGTCCTCTGCACTGAAAGGCTGCTGGTTTGATTCCTGGTCAGGGCACATGCCCCGGTTGTGGGCTCAATCCCTAGTAGGGGGCATGTAGGAGGCAACCGATCTATGTTTTCTTCTCACATCAATGTTTTTCTCTCTCCCCCTCTCCCTCCCTCTCTCTCTAAACATCAATTTTAAAAAATCTTTAGTAAGAAAATAAAAAAATTGGCCTTGCAGACTCTGAAAAGGCTTTGGGAGTCATCTGACCACAGTTTGAGAACTTTGGTGTTGACAAACTTTACCTGGCCTACCACTTATTTTATAAATAAAGTTTTAGCTGTGGCCAGTGTGTTCAGTGGTTAGAGCATCAGCCTGCACACCAAAGGGTCCTGGGTTCAATTCCCAGTCAAGGGCATGTACCTGGGTTGCAGGTTCAAGCTCTGGTTGGGAAGTGTATGGGAAGCAACCATTTGATGTGCCTCTCTCATACTAATGTTTTTTTCTCTCTCCCCCTCCCTCCCTCCTTCCCTTCCACTCTCTCTAAAAAAAAATATCCTCAGGTGAGGATTAAAAGTAAATAAATAAAGTTTCATTGGAACTCATTGAAATGCTAGCTAGCACCCAGCCGATGTGGCTCAGTGGTTGAGCGTCGAACCTTGAAGCAGGAGGTTAGAATTCTATTCCCAGTGAGGGCACGTGCCCAGGTTGGCTCGATTTCCAGTAGGGGGTGTGCAGGAGGCAGCCAGCCAATGATTCTCTCATTGATGTTGCTGTCTCTCCCTCTCCCTTCCTCTCTGAAATGAATAAAAACATAAAAAACAAATAAAAAAACACCCTAGCTAGCCACCAAGCAGCTGTGAGTATGAGGTCATACTTTCTGATAAGTTGGTCAGAATGGTCTGTTGTGTGTTAACCTCGTTTTCATAGCTCTGCTTGGACAAGATTGCTGTTTCTATGAAAATGAAATAAAACAGTTCCCTAATAAACAGCTCTTTATATCTTCTAGCTGATGTCAATCCCCAGTGAGGATTAGCTATAAATTCTTTGAGTAGCTGCCACCCTGTGTAACATGGGATTTACCTCTTGTCCGTCATAGGGTGAGCGTGTGCCCGATACACACATTGAGAGGTCCTGCCGGGTCACTTCCCTGTGCTGGCACCAGACGCGGCTGATCCTGGCTGTTGGATGGGAGACTGGAGAAGTGATCATGTTTAATAAGCAGGAGAAGGAGCAGCATGCAGTCCCCCCAACGCACACCGCTGACATCACTGTCCTCAATTGGAGCACCAACGGGAACTGCCTTCTGTCGGGGGACAGGGTAAGCAGACAGCCGGTGGCACTGATTTCAGATCTCAGCATTTCCCGGTTTATGCCGTTAGGGACACGTTGGGAAGGGTGCTAAAGACCAAATTATTTGAAATGTGTGGTTGCCAAATGGAGTTGACCCTGTCAGATGTCATGGTAGATTTTGTTTTATATTGGAAGCAAAGTTTGAAAATTTTACTCTACCATCCCACCCTATGGCAGAGGCATGTCTGTCATTTTTAAAATGAACTTTTCTAGGTAACTATATTCATAAAGATGGCTGAATGCCTCAGGTACTGTCACTTTTATGGCATCACCAAATCACCAGCTTCCCTGAACATACTTCTTCATTGCCTAGGAGTCCCTGGTCCTGATGGTCTAGCTCAGGCATCTGCACCTGCTTCATTTGTCCCTCGGGACATGTGGCAGTATTTGGAGACGTGTTTCGTTGTCACAAAGGAGGGGGGCTGCTCTGCCTGCATCTAGTGGGTAGAGGCCAGAGAGATTGCTCACCATCCTACAATGCACAGGACAGATCCCACACAAAAGACCAACAGTGCCCAGGTTGAGAAACCCTGGTCTAGACTCAATTTGATTCCCAAATGTACAGCAGAAATTTTGCAGTGTGTTCATTTACTACACGTTTCAGGTAGTACATTTACATGTCTCAAATTTCAAAAGCCGTGAAATGGTATGTTCTTTGAAAAGCCTCTCCAGCCCTGGCCGGTTTGGCTCAGTGGATAGAGCGTCAGCCTGAGGACCGCAGGGTCCTGGGTTCGATTCTGGTCAAGGGCACATACCGCGGTTGTAGGATCCTCCCTGGCCTGGGCCCTGGTCGGAGCGCGGGCAGGAAGCAACCAATCCATGTGTTTCTCTCACATGGATGTTTCTTTCCCTCTCTCTTCCACTTTCTCTATAATCAATGGAAAAATATCCTTGGACATGGACTAAAAAACAAAAAGAAAAAATAAACTTAAAAAAAAAAAGAAAGAAAAGCCTCTCCACCCACGCCCATCAGTTTCCCCCTCTACTCTCTGGCATCCATAGCTTCTTAAGTCTCTCCAGAGTTTCTTCAGGTACACACAGGCACATAAAAATGCATTCTTTCCCCAACTTCCAATTTTGCAAAATTTCAAATCTTTAGAGGAGTTGAAAGAATAGTACAAGGAACACCCATATACCCTTTACTAGTACACAAATTCACTAGTTATTAACATTTTGACACATCTGCTTTCTCTCTCTCTCTCTCTCTCTCTCTCTCTCTCTCTACTAATAAAAGGTCAATATGCAAATTGGTCACGATGCCCTCACAGTAACAACCGAACAGCAGGCTGCATGGGGCGACAAGGCTGGCAGGGGAGTTAGCAAGGGATGACCAAACGACTGACCAGCAGCCTGCGTGGGGCGACCAGGTCGACATGGGGGTTAGCAAGGGACCACCAAACGACTGACCAGCAGGCTGTGTAGGGCGACCAGGCCGGCAGGGGAGGCAATTGGGGGTGACCAGGCCAGCAGAGGGGGGCAGTGTGGGGCAACCAGGCCAGCAGGGGGGACAGTTGGGGGCGACCAGGCTGGCGGGGGGGGCAGTTGGGGGCAACCAGGCTGGCAGGGGAGGCAGTGAGGGGCGACCAGGCTGGCAGAGGGGGGCAGTGAGGGGCAACCAGGCCGGCGGGGGGGGGTGGCAGTTAGGGGCGACCAGGCCGGCAGGGGGGGCAGTTGGGGGCCACCAGGCCGGCAGGAGGGCAGTTAGGGGCGATCAGGCTGGCAGGCAGAGGCGGTTAAGGGTGATCAGGCTGGCAGGGAGGCAGTTAGGGTCAATCAGGCAGGCAGGCAGGCAGGTGAGCAGTTAGGAGCCAGTGGTCCTGGATTGTGAGAGGGATGTCCATCTGCCGGTTTCGGCCCAATCCCGAAACTGGCAGTTGGACATCCCCCAAGGGGTCCTGGATTGGAGAGGGTGCAGGCTGGGCTGAGGGGACCCCAACCCCCTGTGCACGAATTTTGTGCACTGGGCCTCTAGTATATAATAAAAGGCTAATATGCAAATTATCTCCTCAACCGGGAGTTTGACCAGGAGTTTGATCAGGGAATGGGGTCAGCCAACTGCCTGTGGCCTCTGCTTCCCCCCCCCCCGGGTGACCCCACCCCCGATCAGCCTCCCCCACCCCAATCAGAGGCGGGCCTGCCAGACCCCACCCTGCATGAATTTGTGCATGAGGCCTGTAGTATCTACACTAATAAAAGAGAAACATGAAAATTTACCATCATTCCGCTACACCCACCAGCCAATCAGGAGGTAATATGCAAATTAGAAGGACAAAGATGGCGGCCACCAGCTGCTCCAGGCTCGGAGTGGCTGGGTGGGGCAGGACGCCTGCTATGAGAGGGAGGGCGGCGGGCTAAGGGATCTACAGGAGCGGCACTCCGGCAGTGAAGACGAAGACGGCAGACTCCAGCCTGAGTCTGCAGCGAAGACAGCAGACTCTGGCTGGAGTCTGCAGAGAAGAAGGCGGCAGACTCTGGCTGGAGTCTGCAGCAAAGACAGCAGACTCCAGCCGGAGCGAAGGCCTGGGTCCTGGGTGCCTGAGGAAAACCGGTGCTGGAAGCCAAGGGAAGGAAGGCCTATTGCACGAATCTCTTCGTGCAACGGGTCTCTAATATATATATATATATTTACCCCCCGTGATTATTTGAGAGTTTGTCAAAGACATCATACTTCATTCAGCCCTATCTACTTTGCCATCAAATCCCTAAGAACAAGGATCAACCTTTTTAGGAGATCAGACTAGTTATTGTGTAGAATATCTCTCAGTTTAGATTTGTTTGCTTGTTGCTTTAGATTAAATATTTTTGGTTGTAGATGTCACACAAAGGATCTTGTCTCCTTATTCTCCTCTCCTTTCACATAAGTGATAATGTGCTTCTCTTCTGTCTCTTGTCTTTTTCATTTTCCATTGTGTCTTGCAGATCTCTCCATATCGGTAGACAGCAAACTTCCTTCTTTTCTTTTAACCTTTCCTTCATGATATGAATGTACTATGATTTGCTTCACCAGCCACTGTTGATAAACATTTCAGTGGCTTCCAGTCTTGCTAAACAGACAGTGACACAGTGGCTAATCTTATGCTTTTGTCATTTCACACATGTGGAAGTTCAGAGAAATTCCTGGAAGTGGGGTGGCAGAGCCTTAGGGCATGTGCGCCTGTGGTTTGGTGGATGTTCCCAAACCTCCCTCCATGGAGCTTGTATCAGTTCACACCAACACACTAGCATGTGCTTTCTCACAGAGTGTTGTATCCGAATTCAGAATTTTGCCTAGAGAAGTGGCATCTCAGTCATGTTCTAGTTTGCATTTCTCTTGCTATTGAGAATTAGCATCATTTACAAGAGCCATTGACATTTCCTTTTCTGTTCATATCACTGCTCATTCTTCTATTAGCTTGTTCCTTTTTTCTTGATTTTTCTTCTATTTTTCTACTCAATTCCCACCTAAAGACATGGCTGTCCCCAAATTCTGATTCCCTTGGTGACCTTTCCTACCTCCCTGCTGTGGAATGCTCTGCAAATTCCCGTAGGAATAAAAGATTTCAAGATGATTGAATTGCATTATTCTCATTTTGACTATATTAAAAAAAAAAAAGCCACTAACAAAATAGATTAACTTAGGCATGGAACTAAACTCAGATATGTTTGCTGACCAAGTTCTATGAGTCAAAATATTTAAGAGCAGAAATACCTAATCCTTCTAAAAAAATCTAGAGTATGCTGGTCTTAATTTAATAATGGGCTCACCCCAGCTGGTGTTGGCCCAAGTACTGAAGGGCCTCCGGTTCAATTCCCAGTCAAGAGCATGTACCTGTGTTGCAGGTTCGATCCCCAGACCCGGTTGGTGCATGTGCAGGAGGCAACCAATTGATGTGTCTCTCTCACATCGATGTTTCTCTCTCCCTCTCGGTCCCCCCTCTCTAAGTCAATGGAAAATACATACTTGGGTGAGGATTAACCAAAAATAAATGAATGAATGGCTCAAGCAGGAAAATAATGAATAACAAATGCATAAGCACTTGGAATGCTGCACCCTGAGTGCACAGGCGTGGCTGAGGGTCTTCTTGGCTCTTCCACCAATGACCCTGCTTTAGGTGGGTTGGTTACCAGTGAAACCAACCCAGACGAGCTGAAGCAAGAAGGCGCACTTAATCTGAGGCCAGGGTCTCCAGGGATGGGAACACACCCGACTTCGTGACCGTCTAGAACCAAGAGTGAGGTGCAGACAGACACAGCTGTCTGCCAGCTCTGTACCTTTTTGTGTACTGTCCTGCTGAAGTTCTCTCTCTCTCTGACCCATTCTGTCCATGAGGCAGAATCTCTAGCTGATGAAAACAAACAAAATCACCTGCTCTCGTTTCAGTTCCCACCCAGAGAACACCTGTCCCTCCTCCTCTGGCCCAAATTCAGCTCAGGCCAAGTGCCCACATGTGCAGTAGTCAGCAGTAGCCAGGGAGGTGGGGAGGTCCCTAGGAAAGGGACACTGGGCAGATCTGTGAAATGTCTATTAGCTGTTCCATCAGTAAAGAAGTGGAGAGAATGTCATGTGAGCCAGGTCGTATTTCCCTGTGTGCTTTCACTGAGCCAAATGTAGGATCCAGTAAATCTACACACGACAAAGGGCAAGTCAGTTCCTGTTGTCATCATAAACTATTAGAGAACCTAGCAGGATGACCTGTTCTTTGAAGTGACAGTATGTCCACAACAATCGAATCTAGAACACTATTAACTTCACATCAGTTCCTTGATATATTCAACTCTTGCTCTTCACAAATAGGACTAATTTCTCATCTTTGGGGTAACTTTTGTTTTTCTTTTTCTTTTTTTTTTGGGGGGGGTGGTAACTTTTCTTTAGAGCCTTACTGTATAAAGTTATAGGAAACTAGTGGCCTGGTGCACGAAATTTGTGCATAGGAGGGAGGTATCCCTTAGCCTGGCCTGCAACCTCTCCCATCTGGGACCCCTCGGGGGATGTCCCACTGCCGATTGGGCCTAAACCAGCAGTCAGACATCCCTCTCCCAATCTGGGACCGCTGGCTCCTAACTGCTCACCTGCCTGCCTGCCTGATCGCCCCTAACCACTCTGCCTGCTTGCCTACTCGCCCCCAACTGCCCCCCCCCACTGACCTTCTCGCCCCCAACTGTCCCCACTTGCCGGCCTGATCGCCCCCAACTGCCCCCCCTGCCGGCCTGCTCGTCCCCAACTGCCCCCCTACCCCCGCCTGCCTGATTGCCCTGAACTGTCCTCCCCTTGCTGGCCTGCTCACCCCAAACTGCCCCCCCTGCCAGCCTGCTCGCCCCCAACTGCCCCCCTGCCTGCTTGATCGCCCCAAACTGCCCTCCCCTCCTAGCCTGATCGTCCCTAACCGCCTTTGCCTCGGCCCCGCCACCATGGCTTTGTCCTGAATGACGTCGGGAAGGTCTGATCTAATTAGCATCTATACTTTTATTAGCATAGATGAGCCCCGCCATTGTGGCTCAGTGGTTGAGCATCAACCTATGAATCAGGAGGTCACGGTTCCATTACTGGTCAGGGCACACGCCTCGTTTTCAGGCTTGATTCCCAGTTAGGGGCATGCAGGAGGCTGCCAATAAATGATTCTCTCTCATCATTGATGTTTCTATCTCTCTCTCCCTCTTCTTTCCTCTCTGAAATCAATAAAAATAAAAACAAAATAAAAATTACGGTGAATGAAGTAATTCTAACTCAGAAGGAATGACAATGAAGAAGAAGCTCTGAACACGAAGAATTGCCCTCAGGAGTAGTGAGAGGTGCAAAAAACACTTAGAATTGGGATGAGGAGCCAGGCTGCCACAAAGGAAACGGGACAGCTCAGAGTTCACCTCTAAATCTCCACCTTGTATTGCATTTCCAGCCGGTTAGCCAGAACCTGACACAAAGCATGTTAGAGTCATTGCTTCCTCAGGAGTCAGTGGAAGTTGAACTCGTGATTGTGGTGGGCTACATCTATCCTTCTGTCAAAACAAGGGGTGTGCAATCACACATGAAATCACTGCTCCAGGGGTACAGGGACTCTTAACAACTTCCTCAAAACAACAGTCTAGAAGTTTGGACATGCTAAGTATGTCCTCATTGTATTCAGGTACCTGATTGAATTGCCAGTTAGAAGCTTGTATGTGCTAATGAAGATCTGTATAAAGTCCATTGTTATGTTAAAGAATAAGTCCTGGATGATTGCACTTGAAGGGCAGAGCAAACTGGAAGTCTCTACAAGTATTATGTATGCATCATACACCATCAGACACACAGCATCCCACAGTGTGGTTCTCTAGTGGGGAGGCTGGGCCACTGGGGAAGGAAACATTTCATTTTCTAGCCTTGCCTTTTTCACTATGCAAGTGAAACCAAAGGCACCAATAATGCATTTCTTCCTCATAAAGCTGGTAAAGTCAAGAATTAGTGTGATAATACATACTATTCATAATACATATGAATATATATATTTGTTACATACTATGTTCAATCTTCCATAGCTTTTCTTAGAGATTTACTGTATAATTTGCTTTTAAAGTCAACCTTATTGGAAAATCATATTCCTATGTACAATAAAGTGATTTACCCAGCATGTGGGGATGTTGGAATCAATGCTGATTGAAAGCAGGGTGGGAGGAAGGGTGTACTGTTTGCTAAAACATCCACTGATCTTGAACAGGACACATGCCTTGAGGAATGTCTGGGCATCCAAACCAAGGTGCTTTGCAGACAGATTCAGATGGAAATACTGCCAAGTGCAAGGCTTAGCTCTCATCCCTGGTCGAGGAGCCTCCTAGACCAGTTCCAATGCAGTTGTCTCCTCCCTGCTGCCTTGAACTTCTCTCACACTTATCTATGCTGTTGATTTGAGACTTTGATGGTGTTTAAATTGAACATACAATACACCTAGCACCCAGATCCTGGTTTCTGTTGGTTCCTTCAACATAGGGAACCAGGGCTTCTTGATGGCTGATTCTGGGACTGGAGGAGGACAGTCAGCCTAGAGAATCTGTAGTGCCAGGAAGTAAGGAAGTGCTCACAGAGCGAGCCGACAGAGCTCCCAATGGCCTGAAGCTGGAAGAATTGGAGCAAGAAAATAAATAAAATAGTATTAGATTATAACCCAAACAGTACAGGATAGAGGGGGTGGGGGGAAGACCTGCACAGTGGAGACACCTGACAAACGTGACCTCAGCCAGAAGATCCGGGTCAGTGTCACAGAGACAAGTCATGTTGATGGCATGACACATGACCCGATGTGCTGAGAGGAGCACTTTATATCTGCGGTCTTCTCCCACAACCTACAACCCCAGTCAACAACGAGAAAAATCAACTAATCTCAGTGGAGGGACATTCCATACCATCCCTTAATAGACCTCAAAACTGTCAAGATCATCAAAAACAGGAGAGTCTGAAATATGGTCTCACCCCAGAGGAGCCTAAGGAGACCAAACATCACGTGGTCCTGCTGGGATCCTGGGACTGGAAGAGGACATTAGGGAGGAACTAAAGAAATTGAATAAAGGCTTTGGTTAATATAATGTATCAATATTGGCTTATTAATCTGAGGACTGTACCACACTAATGTAAGATCTAATAATAGGAGTAATTAGGTGGGGGTATGAAATTTATTGGAACTGTTTTCACAACTGTTCCACAAATCTGAATCTATTCTAAACTTAAACGTTTGTTTTAACCACTAAAAATGTGATAGTTGTTATCTCCAGGGAGTAAGGATGGAGGGGGTACATGGAAAAGTTTCTGGTTTCTTCACGGAACACTTGAATTGTTTGTATTTGTCATGGTGCACGTGTAGTTTTGTTTAAAAAGAGAGAGAGAGAAATAGGCATGTGTCCTATTGCACAGTGTCGCTCTTGCCTTCTGCCAGTCACTCAGTAAGAATGCGTTTCCTCCGCATGATGGGTTTTCCAGCTTGGCGTCCTGCTCGTATGGAGGTTGGATCAAAGGGGCCGAGTACAGGGGACACCCCTGCTGAAACACGAGTACGGAAAACACCTGACGCACTGCATCTTCCGGCTCCCCCCTCCGGGCGAGTGAGTATGAGCTCACAGAGTGGCCTTGAGGTTAAATCCTTTGGGGGGTGGGCGGAGATATGACTCCCCCTGACACACAGGAGGGATCATAGCAATGAACCGCTCTCGGCATCTGTAGTGACAGCACCTTCCTATGAGGAGTAACAAGGAAGCCTGACTTTCTGGGTCGTCTTTGCTTTCAGGGACCTCGTTCAGTTGGCCAAGGCAGCTGTGAGCGGCGATGAGAAAGCCCTGGACATGTTTAACTGGAGGAAAAGTGGCTTTGGAAGTTTCTTGAAAATGGGATCTCAAGAGGGACTGTCATTCTTTGTCAGCTTGATGGATGGTAAGAAGCTTAGTTTGGGGTTCTAGGACACTGAAGCCTTTTTAGGGGTGCCTGATAAGGATATAAAACAAATAGATGGTGTTTCTGCATAAAACAATGGGCTGTCTGTGTGCCGATCTTAGAGTGACGCATTAGCCAGCTTTTTGCAGTTATTTATCCAGTATTCAAAGAATGGCTTCACTTGGTTCTGATTAGAGACAAATTGAGCTTTATTTGTATTTGAAGGGTTTTCAAAAACATATTTTTATTGATTTCAGAGAGGAAGGAAGAGGGACAGAGAGAGAGAAACATCAATGATGAGAGAGAATCATTGATCGGCTGCCTCCTGCACGCCCCCTACTGGGGATTGAGCCCAAAACTTGGGCACGTTCCCTGACCAGGAATCAAACCATGACCTCCTGGTTCATGGGTCGACACTCAACCACTGAGCCACATAGGCCAGGCAGGATGGGTGGGTGTTGTTTCCAGCCTGCAGTCACCAGCCAGCCTTCATTAGTGGGACCCACATTAAGTGATTTGAACACAACTCCTCCTTAGTGTAAATAGTGAGACAGGCTGCCCCAGTGACAGCTGATAAATGCAATATGAAGTTAAGAGAAAACTAGAGTCTTTATGTTCACATGAGACGTTCACAGGTGTGTGTCTGCTGTGAGAAAGAGGCCGAGGAATGAGGCTGGCACAAGGCGGTGAAGTCCGAGGAGGCTGTGTCAGCACGACAGGGAGAAGAGAGTGGATGAGAGCTGGAAGGGGCTGGGGCTTTTAAGATACCTTACATTTAGGGGATAAAGAGACAGCGCTGAGGGAATTCAGGGAGGTCACAGAAGGGACACAGAGTGAGCACAGTGCCATGGGGGTGCAGGGAGGGGAGATGCTAGTGCAGGGGCCCCTTAGGAAGAGTTGAAAAGATGGTGTGGAAAGAGATGCATGAAGGGAGAGATGTTGGCAACTGGAAGAGGGTTGTGCAGTGGGTGTCAGCTCTTCCTTCCACTCGGTAACTTGGGCTTCAAAGGCAGATTATCTCATATCTGTGTGCCTCAGCTTCCTAGTGTATAAAACGGAGGCAGTGATAGTAAGAGTACCTGCTGGGAGAGCTCGCCGGAAACATTAGTGGAGTTAATACACATGTCAGTGCTTATCATCTAGCCTGCCACAAATATGTGCTGAGTAGATGCTCGTTATTGTTGCAATTAGCCTCTAGAGAACGTTGAACTTTTCAGTTTAATAAGAAACAAGTTATCTATTAGGAATAAGATGAGGGGAGACAGGGTGAGGAGGCTCCAGAGAGCAGCAGCAATGAATTGGATCCCGGAGAACTCGCAGGAGGTTCCACCTGCCAAGCTCAGAAGCTGGGAGAGAAACCAGGCGGTGGGCAAGGGACTGGCATGCTCAGGGTGGGAGGAGAAGGAGGGGTTCCAGGCTGGAGAGGCCCTGCGGCTTAGGGCAAACCAGCCAACCAACCATGCCTGGGACGGAGGGACAGACCTAGGGGTAGGGCAGGTCACAACCTCGGGCCTCAGTGCATGGGTGACAGGTGGGCACCGCATGTTAGGGGACCAGGATGAACAAAGCGTTTCGAGGCTGCGGAGTCGGGCGGTCACCAGTGTGGAAGTTCGAATCCTCCGAGGTTAGTTTGGTGGAGGCAGTGATGGCTGAGGCATCAGGAGTCAAGGCTGAACTTATTTCAGATGGCAGCCTGTGAGGTCAGATGCAGATGTTTCTGAAGTATTTTCTTGGCAGATTTTTATAATGAAGATGTTTATTTTGAGAATGCTCCCTTAAGTACATAGAAATGGCTGCCGGTGACGGTCCCCTTTGCCCTCAGGGACAGTGCACTACGTGGACGAGAAAGGCAAGACCACTCAGTTGGCGTCCACAGACAGCTCCATCCAAACACTCTTCTACCTGGAGAAGAGGGAGGCGCTGGTGGTGGTCACGGAGAACCTGCTGCTGTCCCTGTACTCGGTGACGCCTGAGGGCAGAGCAGAAGAAGTGATGAAGGTGGGCAGAGGGGCAGGGCTCAGGCTGGCTTCTCCTGACCTGATAAATCACCCTTTCCAGTTCCTTAGCAAATCTGTTCCACGGCCACTCACAGAGCTGGTTAGTACCATGATGTGTTACACGACCTTCCGTTCAGGTCGGGGAACTGAGAGTGAAGGAGATTTTTCTGGCGTCAGGGGACAGACAAGGTGAGTCAGGCTGCGCCCTCCATGATTGCTTCACCGCAGCCTACAGACCCGGGTGAGAGAATGACCGCTCACTTTGCAGCAGCCCGTTCGGCCTCCACCATGGAATTGTGGGGAGGGCATCACCCTGCTTCCTGGCTGTGCAGACAAGGCCTGGAGGGGCTCACTCACCACCGAGAGCCTTGGGGATTTCCCCCCACGTGCATCTGTCCCAGCTGCCCCCGGGCACACGGGCACATTGTTCACCTGAGGGATGGACATCCCTCAGCAGGTGTTTCACTGTGGCTACTGAGACATCCCTTGACGTCCTTGAAGGTGCCTCGTGGCATCAGCCCCGGGCCCTCAGCGCCAGGAGGACACCCCTGTCCTGTCAGGTGCTGCTCATCGCTGCCCTCCTGCTAGTTTCTTGGTTTATACCAGAGGAATCCATGTTCCTTGGAGAACTCTGAACTTCCCCTAAAGAATCTCATAGATTATGGAATGGATTGATTTTTTATAAGTCAGTTGAAAACAGGGTCACTGAATCACGTGAACCTGGGTTCAAATCCCCCCTGAGCCACTGCCTGCCTTGGAGGGCACGGCGGTTCCCGACCTTGGCTCAGCTTGGTGGTCACTCTGGAAATGGGCTATGTGCCATGTGCCGGCAGCCACTGTTATTAACCACTTAGTGCGCAAGAGTAACTGTCAGCTTTGGCTGCGCATCCTGGAAAGCTAGGCATGCCTCTCCAAGTGTTCATATTCACCTCGCACTTCCATTATTGCTGAGTCTCCAGGAAGTCACCGCAGACCAGAGAGTCCAGGCTCACAGGCAGGGACCCCCAGTCTCAGCAAAAGGACATGCTTATTTCGGGTTACTTTTCCTTATTCAGGTAAAGCTGAGCGGGAAAACGGGTCACCAGGCAGACATCGCTTTGATTGAAGGCAGCCTTCTGGTGACCGCCATCGGGGAAGCAGCCCTCAGGTGAGACTTGACGCTCCAGTGATTGTGGGATGAAAAGTCAGTCTCAAATGGTGATGAATTTCCACAAATTGGACACACCCAGGTAACAGCCCCGAGATCCAAGAACAGAGCACATTGGAGACCCAGGCATCCCCGCCCCACGCCAGGGTGGGACTGTCCTGTCTGCCCGTGGAGTCCCTCTGCCTGGTTTTTGTGAGCTCCTGCTTCTCGCTGCTGTAGTTCCACACGATACTGGCGGTTCTCCTGGGGGCATGTGGTTGCAGTTTGTTCTCATTGTGACCTGGTGTCACACATGCACCCTGTTTTATTAATAGCTGCTCCCTTTGATGCCGAACAGGGTACAAAGCAGATCTAAATGTAATGATGGCCTGCTCGTCATAGCACAGTCCAATGGGCCATGACTTCGTCCTGATTTTTACCGCTCGCTCGGCAAGTTGGACAAGCCCCGCAGAGCTGAGGCAGTGCACTGGCAGTGTCCGTAGTGAGCATTGTTCCTTCCCTTGTAGATTCTGGGATTTAGAAGGAGGAGAGAATTACGTCCTGAGTCCAGAGGAGAAGTTCGGTTTTGAAAAAGGAGAGAACATAAACTGCGTTTCTTACTGTAAAATCAAAGGTGAGATTTCTCGGGCTGGCATAAGGGAGAAAGAGAACCAACCTCCTGCTTTGCTCTTTGGCTGCAAAATGATGATGGTGGCTCTTTAAAGACTGGCAACTCGGTTATAACTATGGCAAGTCATTTGAGTAAAACCAGTCAAGTATGAGAAAGAAACAGTAAAGCTTTTTATCCCACAAGAAGGTCAAGAGTTTGTTCAAAAGTGTGACCAGCCTGGTTGTCTGCAGTTCATCTCCAATCTCTCCCAAACCCCAAGAAAAAGACCGTGTGGGAAACTTTAGAAATATATATACATATGTGCATGTAAATGTATGTATGTATGTGTGTGTGTGTGTGTGTGTGTGTGTGTGTGTGTGTAAGTGTACACACAGAGAAGACAGGCTAGGAGATGAGCCAGAGTGGCATTTATTTCGTGCCTGCTGAGTGCTAAGTGCTGTTCTGGCATTGCAGACGCAGGTTGGCAGGCAGATAGGCCTCCGCTCTCACGGGGAAAAAGAAGAACGAGCATCAATACCCCCACCAATCACATGCGCACATGCACTCACTGTATCGCCAGGTAGTCACCAGTTCCTGCGAAGGAAGATACAGCAGGCGAGGGCTGGAGAGCTGCTGCGCAGAGGGCTGACGGACTGACATTTCAGAGAGGGCGGTCAGAGAAGGGAGCTTGCTGCTGTTCTAATCCCTTTTCAAGTCAATGACTGTGCACTCGGTTTTTACCTGTAGGTCTCCTGGCAGCGGGCACTGATAAAGGGCGAGTAGCCATGTGGAAAAAAGCGCCAGGCCCCCATAGCAGCTGGGGAGTGGAGGGCAAAGACATGTGGACCCTTCAAACCCCTACTGAGCTCGAAGGGAACATCACTCAGATAAAGGTACAACTCCACCAGGGCGTCAGATACACTCATTTTGTGCCCTACAAAAGTGAAGGAAGTAATTGACTTTGTACCTATCATTGTAAGTTATTCAGTTTAAAAGAATATATAAAAATGAAGGCCTTTTGGAGTTCAGAATTGCAGAAAAGGGATTGTGGATCTGTAGTAATCTATATTTACTTTCCCTACCCATCTCTTTATCATCTCTTTGTCTGTCTATCTATCTATCTATCTATCTATCTATCTATCTATCTATCTATCTATCATCTCTGTTAAAATAGCTTTATTGGGATACATAACATACCAGGTGGTTTTTAGTATATTCAGAGTTTTTCAATCATCACAATACATTTTAGAACAGTTTCATCATCCCAGAAAGAAATCTCATACCCATTAGCAGTCACTCCCCATTTCCCCTTCCCCTAGCCCAGTGGTCGGCAAACTGCGGCTCGAGCCACATACGGCTCGCGAGCCTCGGTTTGCCGCTCTGTTGACTAATGAGTTTGCCGACCACTGCCCTAGCCCTATGCAACCACTAATCTACCTTCTGTCTCTGTGGATTTGCCTGTTCTGGACACTTCAGTGGAATCACACACCATATGCATGGATATGAGATTCTTTGACTGAGCATTACGTTTTCTAGGTTCATCCGTACTGTAGCATGTGTCAGTATTTCATTCCTTTTTATGGCCGAGTAATAGTCCGCTGTCTGCATAGACCATACCTTGTTATCCTTTCACCCACCCAGTGACAGACATTTGGGTTGTTTCTACTTTGGACTATTATTAATAATGCTGCTGTGAACATTTATATACAAGTTTTTGTGTTGACATAGGTTTTAATTTCTACTGGGCATTTGCTTCTTTTTTTATCATATCAGTCTCTTTATTGATAGTCTCTGTTTGGTGAGACATTGAATCACACCTTCCTTTACTTCTTTAAGCCTGATTTCTTTTAGTTCTTTGAATATATTTGTAATGGCTACTTTGGAGTCTTTAAGTGCAACACCCGGGTCCTCGGGGGCAGTTTCTGTTGCCTGCGTTTTTTTCTTGTGTGTGAGTTATAGTCTTCTGTTTTGCATGGCACTTGATTTTTTTGTTGTGAGCTAGACATTTTAGTTTAAATATCGTGTCAATGTTGTGGACAGCCTCTACCTTGGGGGGAAAAAATCTTAGTTCTCCAGAGGTTGAGAGTGGGGATAGCTACTCTCAAAAAACACCCTGCTGTATGAGCATGGAGCCGGGCACAGTAGCCTCTGGTCTTCTCAGATTGCCTCTCCCAGCATGGAGCCTTTACCCTGGGAGCAAGCAGGGGCCAGGGTTTGGGAGCCCGGTCTTCTCAGACTACCATGCCTGTGAGCAGGGGCTGGTAGAAGGAGAGAGCCCCCACCCTCTGACCCACTCACCTGGAATTAGCTTCTACACACAGAGCCCAGGGGACAAGAAATGCTGGTGGTTAGCCTCTACCAGGGACATGCTGTAGCCCTCATCTGGGAACTGGAGGAGAGGGAGCCCTGTCTTACCCACTCAAGTGGGGCTTCAGTCATGCTGAGCTGGAGGACAGGAGGAGGGGAGCAGAGTGGCTCAGGTGTCACAGACTGTACTGTTCTTACCAGGATTAGTAAACGTTCTTTCTTTTACTTTTTATTTTTATTTTTCAATGAGAGAGAGAGAGAGAGAGAGAGAGAGAGAGAGAGAGAGAGACCAGGAATCAAACCTGCAACCCAGGTATGTGCCCTGACCGGGAATCAAAGCAGCAACCTTTTGGTGCACAGGATGACACTCAACCAACTGAGCCACTCCGGTTGGGCTAGACTCTCTTGGATAAATGCGTCTTCATTTGCTTTATGCCCAGTTTCCAGAGAATTCAATTTTTTTTTTAATTTTTGCCATTTATGCCTGTATGTCCTCTGGGCTCTTCACCCTGCCGTCCTGGAAGTTGTCTCTAAGATCTGCTCTGTGTAGCCCTAGCTGGTTTGGCTCAGTGGATAGAGCATCGGCCTGCAGACATCTCTCATCATTGATGTTTCTATCTATCTCTCCCTCTCCCTTCCTCTCTGAAATCAATAAAAATATATTTAAAAAGCCCTGGCCGGTTTGGCTCAGTGGATAGAGCGTCGGCCTGCGGACTGAAGGGTCCCAGGTTCGATTCCGATCAAGGGCATGTACCTTGGTTGCGGGCACATCCCCAGTAGGGGGTGTGCAGGAGGCAGCTGATCGATGTTTCTCTCTCATCGATGTTTCTAACTCTCTATCCCTCTCCCTTCCTCTCTGTAAAAAATCAATAAAATATATTTAAAGAAATATACATTTAAAAAAATCTGCTCTATGTAAATCTCTTAAGTTAAAATGTCCTTAATTCTATACGAATCTGGAAAGGAAAAACTTACGTAGTAAATAGTGTAGGGATACCCTTTAGCAATTTTGGGAAATTACTTTCAGATCCTCCTCTCAGGCCATATATAAAAATGAATTAACAAGTTAAATATTAACAAGTTAAATATTTTACAAATTAGGACAGACTAACTGGCTAAAAATAGCATAGAATATTATCAGATCTGTAGAGAAAACATAACTTTCTCAGATTTGAAGTAATAAAAGTAGTTGCAAAGCAAAGATCAACAAGCTTGAGTACATAAAAACTTATTTCAAACTGGGCAATGGAGAACAAAACTAGAATTGAAGGAAAATCTGAGCTCTAAAACACTGTATTTCCCCATTCTCAATGCATATTGTTTTCTTTATTTTAATATAAAGTTGCATGAAACTCTTTTGTTGCTTTTACTTTTCTGTGGGAGGAGGAAATCTTTACACAGCTATTCTTTTAACTTATGGCTTACCTTTAGTGATATCCTATATAATAAAAGACTAATATGCTAAGTGTCTGGTTGTCTGGTCGTCCGTTCAACCAATCAAAGCGTAATATGCTAATGATGTGCTAAGACCACTCAACCGCTAGCTGTGACGTGCACTGACCACCAGGAGGCAGAATCTCCAACCAGTAGGTTAGCTTGCTGCTGGGGTCTGGCCAATCAGGACTGAGTAAGACAGGCCGGACATGCCCTGGAGCCCTCCCATGGTCCCTCCCCAGCTGGCCAACCTCCTGTGTCCCTCCCCAGCCCCTATTGTGCACCTGTGGGGTCCCTCAGCCTGGCCTGTGCCCTCTCGTAATCTGGGACCCCTCAGGGAATGTTGGAGAGCCAATTTCGGTCTGATCCCGCAGGCCAGGCCGAGGGACCCCACTGGTGCACGAATTCATGCATCGGGCCTCTAGTCTTAGAATAAAGGACATGAAGAAAACTGACATTTATAAGGAAAATATTAAGTGTGCTCCTCTCTGGAGCATACCCACACCTTTCTTCCTTCTCGGGCATGCACCTTTGCTTTTTTCTCCTAAATCCCATGAGATTTGTATCCAGGGGAGCAACCAGCAGCAGCAGCTCATCCCAGGTGAGTCCACACAGCTCAGTGTGGCTCACGTCTTTCCTATAACATATCTAGAGAGCCAAGGCCGAGCACCACCTAGGCTCTCTCCTGTTGTTTTTCTATCCTAAGCCCTTTTTTGTTTCACTGTCCCCAACTTTAATAAACGTACTCTTAAAAAAAAAATATTGAGAGCTTTAATGGGAAAAATGGTGGAGCTAATTTACCTAAGAGTAGTTAGTAGAATACATGAAAAATGTGTAACCTCACTAGTAATGAAAGAAATGCCATTTAAAATAATAGAATGAGCCCTGGTCAGGTGGCTCAGTTGGTAGGAGCATCGTCCCATGCACCAAATAGTTGCAGGCTCAATTCTTGGTCAGGGCACATACCTAGGTTGAGAGTTTGATCCCCAGTCGGGGTGCATATGGGAGGCAACCAATCAATCTCCCCCCCCCCCCGCTTCCTCTCTAAAATCAATAAAAACATATCCTCAAGTAAGGATAAAAGTAAAATAATAGAATGAGCCACACTAACCTTCCTAAAGGACATAAAAGAAAACAGTAAATGTTAGATATATCATGTTTCTCAAAGAGAAGCCTCAATCTTGTAAAAGTGTCATTTCTTCCCAAATAAATCTACAAATGACATGTATACACAGTAAAAATAATGACTTTTTTTTCTGGGAGAATTCAACACAGTAATTCTTAACTCATCTAAGAGAGCAGATAGCCAAGGAAAAAAAGTATAAACAATCCGAACATTTCTGTATAATATACCAGAATATATCTCAAACTTTAGCAATTAAAACAATGGTTATGGCACTGGCCCGATGGGTCAGCTGGTTAGAGTGTTGTCCCGATTTGCCAAGGTAGTGGGTTTGATCCCAGGTCAGGGCACATACAAGAAGCAACTAATGAAAAGAAGCAACCAATGAATGCATCAATAAGTGGAACAAAAAATCGTTTCTCTCTCTCTCTCTCTCTCTCTCTCTCTCTCTCTGTGTGTCTCTCTCAAATCAATAAATAAAAATTGGAAAAAACAACAACAGTGGTTAATCAGGAGTAGATAAATATATCAGTGGAATGGAGTAGGAAATCCAGAAACAGATTTGTATAGATTGGAAGTTTAATATGAAATTATAAATGTGCCATTTTATATCAGAGGAAAGCTGGATAATTTAATATGTTATGTTAGGTTTGCTCTGAATTTTAAAAAGTAAGCACCTCTAAATTAACATCAGAAAGGTAAATTGTAGCCCTGGCCAGTGTGGCTCAGTGGTTGAGTATTTTTCTGGGCACCAAAAGATTGCTGGTTCGATTCCCAGTCAGGTCAAGGGCACATACCCAGGTTGTAAGTTTGATCCCCGGTGAGGTGCATGCAAAAGGCAACTGATCAATATTTCTCTCTCACACCAATGTTTCTTTCTCTCCCTTCATCTCCCTAAAATCAACAAAAACATTTTTAAAAAAGAAAAGTAAATTGTAGATGTTCAGCCAGTGAGAACAGACACGAGCTAAAACAGCCATATAGGTAGTTACCAGCTTCATCACAATTCTGAGTATCAGTAATCTAAAATTTTTCTACAAAGTACACATTTTACACTTACAACATTTTAAAAAACTTTTAACAAGAAGAAATAGTGCTGAGAAATTGTTTATGAATCCTCGTATGTATAATACTTTCCCGACTGTATCTCTCCTCTGTTCACACTTTTGGTTCTTTCTCTCCAACGTGGAAATGAAGTGGGGTTCCAGGAAGAACCTTCTGGCAGTGAACAACACGAGCGCCGTGGTGATCCTCAGCGCGCAGGCCATGTCCTCGCACTTCCACCAGCAGGCGGCCGTGGTGCAGATTTCCCCAAGCTTGCTCAACGTGTCTTTCCTGTCCACGGGGCTGACATACAACCTGCGCACAGACATGCACATCAGCGGAGTGTTCGTCACCAAGGTACCTGCGAGGCTGACCTGGGGGGCCGGTTGGGGGTCTTCAATGTAGACAAAAGACCGGGTCAGTTGTAGGGTCATCCAGGATGGTAAGGGGCCCAGATGGCAGGCTGCCTTTTCATTTCCACGATCCTTTTCAGGATGCTGTCGCTGTCTGGAATGGAAAACACGTGGTGATCTTTGAGCCTTCTGGAGCCATATTACGAAATGCAGGTAGGAATCCCCCGCCCCCACCCCAGCAGAAGGGACACACAGCACCATGCTTTATTTGCTCACCGTCGAATGGGGTGGGATGTGCTGGTGCCGTGGTGTGGGCAGAGGGCTGGCACAGGGCCGTGAGACTCACATCAGTCCTCAAGCCTGTGTTTCCAGAGTCAGTGATGCAGCTCTGGCCCGGAGCTGCCAGGGCTCTCAGGCCTCCTGGGCCTCACCCTGTCGAAGCCCATCAAGGTGGTTGAGAAGCGCAGCTGGATCCGGGGCCAGCAAGCCCTCTCAGGCTCCAGGACAGAAAAACAACCCAGAAATAAGGCCGCACGGGCACATATCACAGTGCTGCCCAGGCGAGGGAGTTGCTACACACCCGACTTCTGAACTGGTTCCAGACCGCACAGAGCAGTGTGCCCAGAACAATACTCAACCGCTGAGCCACACCGCATCTTGACCAAGGCCAGCCTCTGTCTGAAAATGTCAGGATGGATCCTCAGAGAGGCTTCGTCACTCTGAAACAGCTCTCTATGTCCCGTCAGTCTTGCCAGCTCTCTGTTTCACCAGGCTGCCTTTATTTTGTCTTGTGTGTGAAATCATCTCCCCAACTAGATAAGAACCTGTCTAGAAACTAGTCCAGAGACCAGTGCTCGTGGCCTCCAAAGTTCCACATCAGTTGAGCAGACACTTGCTTTAACCATTGTGCCATCATAGGTGCTGTGCTGCCAGGAGGGAGAAGAGACAGCACTGATGCGTGGTGCAGGGCCCAGCACTGAGTTTCAACACCAGGCCTGGGGCCTGCACAAGCTGTCCCTGCCAGCTTGGCCTTGGGCAGTTCCCTGTCCCTCAGAGCTCGCTTTCCTCACCTGCAGCATGCAAAAAACACTTCCCTCACAAAACTATTACGAGGTCAGGGGCGAGTTAGGGAACGTGTATGAAAATGCTTCTTAAACTCTGAGGAAGCATGAACTGTTTAGCTGTTGCTGTCATGTTTATCTTTCATTTTAGGCACCTTTCTGTGTGAGTCTCCAGTGTTAGCGATGCACGAGGAAAACGTTTACACGGTGGAGCCAAATCGAGTTCAAGTTCGAACCTGGCAGGTAAATTGCTGCTGCAGAACGAGTGGGCTCTGATGATGAAGACAGTTAGGGCAAACTTATCTCCAAGTCAAGCCAGAGCCTGCACATTGGTTTCATCCAGACAGATCAGGAGCTTGGCTTGTAAGACTGGACTCTGGGATAGCTGCTCCATCTGTAACTGTTGTGACTTCAGAAATCAGTAGGCAGGATTACATTACTGGACCTTGTGTACATGGGATTGTGGAATGGGAGGCAATGTTTGCTGTGCATCTTGGGGGCTGTTAGTTTAGGACATATCTTTAGACAGGCCTTTGTCTGCGTGTGTCTGAGGGAGAGGCTAGGATGGGAGCAATTCATGCCTTCAAGTGACAGACCTCTAACACTATTCTGTTCCCTCTCAGTGGTGTGAAGAAACTCTTACCTGCCCTGCCAGTGTGCTCAGTGGTTAGCATCAACCCATGAACTAGGAGGTCAGGGCATATGCCCAAGTTTTGGGCTCGATCCCCAGTAGGGGGCATGCAGGAGGCAGCTGATCGATGATTCTCTCTCATCATTGATGTTTCTATCTCTCTCTTCCTCTCCCTTCCTCTCTGTTAAATCAATAAAAACAAACAAACAAAAGAAACCCTTACCTGTCTGCATCCCACATACATGGAATGTGTGAACCCGGCAGCTGGCATGCTGTATTAGTTTGCTGAGCCTGCCATGAAAAATTACCACAAACTGCGTGGCTGCAAACAAAAAAAGTTTGTTCTCTCACAGTCCAGGAAGCCAGACGTCCAAAATCCAGGTGTGGGCTGGTTGGCTCCTTCTGAGGCTCTGAGCGAGAATTCATCCCATGCTTCTTCCAGTTTCTGGTGCTGGCTGGCGGTCTGGGTGCTCCGTGGCATGTAAATGCCTCACTGCAGCCTCTGCCTGCTTCTTCTCATGGCCTCTCCCTGTGCTGTGTTTCTCTTCTGTGTCCTATAAGGACACTTGGGTTTATTTAGGGCCCACCCTAATCCAGAATGGTCTCCTCTTGAGGTTCTTAACTTACATCTGCAAAGACCCTTTTTCCAAATAAGGTCACATTTACAGGTTCCAAGTGGATGTATCTTTTGGTGGTCACCATTCAACCCAGTAAAGGTTTTGCGTCAAGGTCAAGAATACCTATCATGGCCCTGGTTTTAGCTCTCAGTGTGACTGCTTAGTCCAGCTCTGAATTCTGTCCTGGGATCCAGCATTTGGTTTCTGGGGCATCTGTCTCCATGTTCTTGTACCTTTCAATGCTGCTCATCCACTCCTTCATTCAGCAGTTCCTAAAGGCGCTCCCATGGGAGGAGTGAAGGGGCACACTTACAGCAGGGGAGGGATGGGAAATACCACAGGAGAGTCCCTGGAGTAGAGACCTGATGATGTGGGAAGCAGCCCACAGCCCACGTGCCCTCCTAGGGGCAAGTGCAGATTAAGGGAGCTGCCAGTCTCCGTAAGACCCTCTGCCTGTTTAAGGTCAGAGAGGAGGCAGAGGCTGGAGGGAAGGAGGCCAGAACCCATCGGGGCATCCGATGCAAAGAAAGCTCACCTTCCTGGCCTAGCCAGTTTGGTTCTGTGGATAGAGCGTTGGTCCCGGGTTCAATTCCAGTGAAGGGCACATACCTTGGTTACTGGCTCCTCCTCGGCCTGGGTCCTGGTCAGGGCACGTGCAGGAGGCAACCAATCAATGTGTTTCTCTCACATCGATGTTTCTCTGTCTTTCTCTCTCTCTTCCACACTCTCTAAAAGATAAATAGAAAAGTATCTTCAAATGAGGATTAACCAAAAAAGAAAGTTCACCTTCCTTGCAATGACAGTTGGGTGGGAGCATCTGCCCTGGACATAAAGCGTAGGCAGGGAGCGGTCATGTTCTTAAGAACAGATGACGGGGCAGCTCTGTCAGCAGAGAGATGACCTGCGGGCCACTGGAGGGCTGGAGGGTGGGAAGCATGCTGCGGAGGGGAGAACGGCCTGCTGGGAAAGGACTGTTCGCACACTGAGAAAGGGCAAACGGTACAGTGAGCAAAGGCAAGGGTCTGCTGGGAAGGGGAGAGTGGCCTGCTGGGAAACCTGGAGGCAGCTGAGGAGCCTTGCCAGTGGGCTTGGAGGATGTCTCACAACAGATGGCCTGGAGTTGTCCTTTTTGTTAGTTTTTTTAACTAAAGGAGTGTGTGCCCATTGTAACTAGTAATATACTGCCAGCATGTGTGAGGAAAAGCTTGGGAACGCCCCCCGTTTTGAAAGCCTGGAGTGTGTCTTTTCAGGCCTTTCTTCCTGCTGGTGCAGAGGTAGACACGCAGACTACAGTTGGGGCTCGTTTGGTCCTGACAAGCACCTTCCGGTTTTCTAATGGGGCCTCCTTCTGGCTAAAGCGTAGAGCTCCACTCCTCCTCCCCGGCCTTTATACGGTTTTGTGCAGTGGGTGGTCTAGGTTGAAGAGCAGTGATGGGCACCCCGGAGTGGGCTCGTTTATACAGAGGCTGGAGCTGAGAAAAGGGCTGGTGTCTGACAGATACTGCTGGAGGCTTAGCCGAGGGGAGAGCAGAGAAGTGGGGGATGCAGCAGGAGGGCGGGTGGGCCAGTCCAAAAACAGTGTGTGTGGGGGTGTAGCCTGGAGAGGAGGGACGGTGCGTTTTGACTGCTTTTTCCTTGTGTTTATTTTTCCTCCTAGAAGGTAAGTTCTGGGTCAGTGTGGCGGGAAAGACTAGGGGAGCTGGCAAACGGTAAAGTCAGGTAGGAGATGCCAAAGGTGAGAGGTCTAAGGGCCTGGAGCCAGGCAGTGGGCTGGGAGATGAGGCCAGAGTGGAGGGAGGGATGAATCAGTTGGTGAGCAGTTGGATGGTGGGTGGCAACAGAGAGGGAAAAATGGAGGATGTTCATCCAAGGATATTTTTTCCATTGATTTTTGGAGAGAGTGGGAGGGAGGGAGGGAGGAAGAGAGACACATCAATTGTTTGACACTTGCATGGGCCCTGACTGGGTCTGGGGATCGAACCTGCAACCCAGATTCATGCCCTTGGCCGGGAATGGAATTCGTGATCCTTCAGTGCACAGGCCGATGTTTTAATCAGCCAGGGCTGAGTTTTCTAATTTGGGAGTCTGGGTTAATTTTTAAAAATAATATATATTTTTATTGATTTCAGAGAGGAAGGGAGAGTGAGGGAGAACTAGAAACATCAATGATGAGAGAGAATCATTGATTGGCTGCCTCCTGCACACCCCACGCTAGGGAGCGAGCCAGCAACCCAAGCATGTGCCCTCACCTGGAATTAACTGTGACCTCCTGGTCCATAGGTCAATGCTCAACCACTGAGCCACGCTGGCCGGGCGTGATGCCTTAAGATGGAAACTACAGAAACAGTGCAGGGTTAGCGGTACAAGGTGCAAGGTACTAGGTGTACCTTGGACACCCTTCAGAGATGTCCAAGAGCTGGAAATACAGGTTCTGGCCCTGGCCGGCTTTGCTCAGTGGTTAGAGAGTCAGCCTGCACACCAGAGAGTCTCGGGTTCAATTCCCAGTCAAGGGCATGTACCTGGGTTGCAGGTTCAATTCCCGGTCCCAGTCAGGATGCATGCAGGTTTCAACCAATCAGTGTGTCTCTCTCACATTGATGTTTCCCTCTCTCTCTTTCTCCCCTCCCTTCGACTGTCTCTCTAAAAATCAATGGAAAAATAATACCCTCACTCCTTGGGTGAGGTATTGAAAAAAAAAAAGGAATACAGATTCTGGAGGTCAGGGGCCGGATCACTGCTCTAAAGCAATACATTTGGGAATTTGGAATACATTGCCGTAAAGATGATAGTTGAATAAAATTAGAAGCAAGACGAGTCCGGGTTTGTACCCTGGGTGCACAGAGTGTAAGGAGCAGCAGAGGAAGAGGCTGATACGCCCATCCTGTCATCATTAGTGCGGTTGTCCTTGGTCCAGTCAGCAGTCACCTGTGACTCTTCTTTTGAGGCTCTGTTTAAGCAGCTGTTTGCTTATTCCTCAAGCATTTATTAAGCTCCTGATAGGTGCATCAAAATGAAGATCAGGTTTTTTAGTTTAGAATTCCTACTTCCCTGCCCCCGCCCCCCCAGCCATTCATCCCCCAACCCCGAGATTCCTGGACAGTTTGCACAGGTTTTTGCCGCCTCGCCTGCTCTCAGAGTCTCTCTCTGTTTAGTATTGTGAGCTCACTAAGCTCAGTTGGAACCCTCCCTGTCATCCAGCTTGCTTCCTCACTCTCCCGTGCGCTGGAACGATGCCCCCACTGCTGCCGGTCCCAGCCCTGCGGAGCCCTCAGCTATGCACACCTTGCGCCCTCTCTCCAAGCTCCCAGGGACATGCTGCTCACTGTCAGGGTGCCTGCTCCCACCCTGCTGCTATGCAGGGGGCAGGCATTCCCTGATCACTGCTTGGATTGAGCCAGGAGCCTCTTTTAAATCAGAGGAATAGGGTCAGCTGTTTGCAAGACAGCAAAGCCCGAGCTCCGCCCAGCCTGACTGTGGTCACTCTTTCAATGTGCTGTTAAGAGTGACGTTTTAAATTAAATGACATTTAAACACTTTTTAAAATATAATTGATTATGAAATTACTTCATGGCTCAAAACCCTTTAGAGTCTTCCAGCTTCACTTTGTTTTTTTGTTTTTGTTTTTTTTAAATAAATCTTTATTGTTCAGATTATTACAATTGTTTCTCCTTTTTCCCCCCATATCTCCCCATCACCCGGTTCCCTCCCCCCCGTTGTCCTTATCCATAGGTGTATGATTTTTGTTCAGTCTCTTCCCATACCCCCCACACAGACACCCCTTTCCCCCTGAGAATTATCAATCCACTCCCATTCTATGCCTCTGATTCTATTATGTTCACCAGTTTATTCTGTTCCTCAGATTTTTAATTCACTTGATTTTTAGAATCACTTGTTGATAGATATGTATTTGTTGTTCATAATTTTTATCTTTACTTTTTTCTTCTTTTTCCTCTTTTTAAAGAATACCTTTCAGCATTTCATATAATACTGGTTTGGTGGTGATGAACTCCTTTAGCTTTTTCTTATCTGTGAAGCTCTTTATCTGCCCTTCAATTCTGAATGATAACTTTGCTGGGTAGAGTAGTCTTGGTTGTAGGTTCTTGCTATTCATCACTTTGAATATTTCTTGCCATTCCCGTCTGGCCTGTATAGTTTCTGTTGAGAAATCAGCTGACAGTCATATGGGTGCTCCCTTGTAGGTAACTAACTGTTTTTCTCTTGCTGCTTGTAAGATTCTCTCTTTGTCTTTTGCCCTTGGCATTTTAATTATGATGTGTCTTGGTGTGGTCCTCTTTGGATTCCTCTTGTTTGGGGTTCTGTGCGCTTCCTGAACTTGTAAGTCTATTTCTTTCACCAGGTGGGGGAAGTTTTCTGTCATTATTTCTTCAAATAGGATTTCAGTATCTTGCTCTCTCTCTTCTGGCACCCCAAAAATTCGGATATTGGTACGCTTAAAGCCATCCCGGAGGCTCCTTATGCTATCCTCACACTTTTGGATTCTTCTTTCTTTCCGCCTCTCTGGTTGGGTGTTTTTTTCTTCCTCATATTCCAGCTCTTTGGTTTGACTCTTCGGGTGCGGTGGTCTACTCTGTATATTCTTTATTTCAGACAGTGTATGCATAATTTCTGACTGGTCCTTTTCCATTTTTTTGGTATTCTCATTTAGGTCCTTGAAGGTCTCTTCAAGTTTCTCAGCGGTTTTTAGAAGATTCTTGAGTAACCTTATAAATATGGTTCTGAACACTGTATCGTCCATTAGTTTGCTTTCATCTATATCTCCTACTTGTGACATACTTCGATGTCTCCACATTTTGGCTGCCTCCCTGTGTTGATGGAGTGGCTTTGTGTGGTCGGTGACCTATAGGGGCCAGTAGCTCAGCTTCCCCAATCTCCCTAGGTGGTCGCTCTTGGTACTCCCCTTTGTGGGCTGAGTGGAAAGTCTTGGTGTAGTTAAAAGCCCTGATTGCTGTTGGTACACTGGGAGGAATTGACCTCCGGTCCAATTGGTTGTGAGGGCCTGCTGTGTCTATAACGGAAGAATTGCTGTGCTGGAGACACAGTAGGGCTTTGGTGCTCACTGAGTCTGCCTCTTGAATGTGTCCCTTATGAGAGTGGTTGGAATCTGGTGTCGTCCACACCGACAGAAAAGTCACTCTCACTCTCTGACCGATGGCCGAGAGTCCCGTAGGCGTCTGGGTCCCCCGCATGTCCCCAGAAACTGGAGTTCAGAGTGGTTGGGATTGTTGGTATCACTGGCGGGAATTGATCTCCAAGCCAGTTGGCTGTGAGGATCAGCAGTGTCTCTGCTGGGAGAGCTTCTGTGCTCAGCTTGGATTGGGCGGAGTCTCAAGGTGGCGCAGACAAGCTTTGGTTTCCCGTCTGCTCCGCCCTAAGAGGGGCGGTTTCTCCGTGCCCGAATTAATGGCTGCGCGCCTCTGAGAGAAGGCAGCTTTCGAGCCTCTCCCGCTGCCTAACAGACCAGTTTCTCCCCAGCTGGGGCTGGATTTCAGTGCAGACCGGAGATTTTGTTTTTCTCCCGAACGAGAAATCCAGCCACTGGGAGGGCTGTGCTCAGCTTGGATGGGGCGGAGTCTCAGAATGGCGCAGACAAACTTAGTTTCCGTCCACGCTGCCCTAAGAGGGCCGGTTTCTCCGTGCGCTAATCAATGGCTGCGTGCCTCTGAGAGAAGGCAGCTTTTGAGCCTCACCCGCTGCCAAACAGACCAGTTTCTCCCCAACCGCAGCTGGATTTCAGTGCAGTTGGGAGGTTTTGTTTTTCTCCCAAACAAGAAAGCTAGCCACGCAGCGTCTGCTGCCCTCCCTCTCCGCACGCTGCGAGCAAGCCTGCCATGTATTCAGCCGCCCGCCCTTTCCGCGCTCACAGATCTCCGCACCTCCACAGCTCCTGAGGCTCAGCGTCCCCCTCTCTTTTTTTCTCTAGTTGTAGGTTTTCCACTCTGCCAGCTTCCCGGTGGTTCTGGACGGTGTGCGCTCTGTTTTGCAGTTGTAGTTTCAAAATTGTTGTGGTAGGGAACAATTAGGTGTTTACCTTATGCCGCCATCTTGGTTTCTCTCTTCCAGCTTCACTTTGAACAAAATCTGACTCTTGCCCTCTTTACGTGGCTCTTGGCCTGCACTAATGCCACCCCGCATGGCCTCACCATGGCTTGTTCCTTCCCACTGCAGGGGCCTCGGGGTTCCCAGACCAGCCCTTCCTGCTCCAGTACATGCCATCTTCTGTTCCTGAAGTGATGGCCCACAGCCCTCCAGATAGTGGCTCTTCCTCTCCCTCAGTTTATTGCCTCCAGACAATACTTATTTCTCAAACATTTTACTGAAGTGTGAGATACATCCAGGAAAGCAGCCATGTCGTTCATAAGTGTTCATACAGCTCAGTGAGTTTTCACACATGGAACATACCCATGATGTAACTACCATCCCATCCACGCACTGACCTCTCCACCCAAAGGCAGCCACTTATGTGACACCAGCAACATAGTATTTCAGAAGCTTTCACTTAAGACCTATGTAGACAAGGCCTCCTAGATCAACCCAAACAGATGGGATTGACCGTCTCACCATTAGCCTCCTGTTACCTCTCTAGCACTTTCTCAAGTTGAGGTTACATGTGTATTTGCTTATTGACCTAGGTGATGTCTGTCTCCCTCTCGGGACTGTAAGCATGAGGGATTCCCTGAGGGCAGGGCCATCTTCCCTGTGTCGTGTTAGAGCCCAGCAGAGTGCTGGTCACACACTGAGCCATCAGTACATTGTCTGAGTGTGTGAGTGGAGCACACGAGATTCTCTGTAAAGACTAGTAATGCTTAGTCATAGAAGTGAAATGCTACACAGCAGCTTTTCTGAGTTCCTTGTCCTTTCCTTTCCTCAGGGGACCGTGAAACAGCTCTTGCTCTTCTCCGAGACGGAGGGGAACCCATGCTTCCTTGACATCTGTGGAAATTACCTGGTCGTCGGGACAGACTTGGCTCACTTTAAAAGCTTTGATCTTTCCCGAAGGTACAGTGTTTGTCCAAATGAAAGTATTACATTTTAAAAACTAGGAGATAATGTGGTGGGTATGAAATGGATAGGAGCTAGAAAACTCTTTATGTTCTCATTTCAACATTAACATGCCACTAAATTTTTTTAAACACCTGTTTTGGCTTAAATGCTCAATCTTTCCAGGATGGGGAAGAAGAGGGGGGGTGAACAGGTGATGCATGAGGGATTTCTTAGGGTAAGGAAACTTCAGTGTGATAGCTACAGAGCATGGTCTGCTTGTCAAAACGCAAAGAACTTCTAAGCAAAAATGAGCAAAGCGTGTGCACATTTTTTTTTACAAATATTTTAGATTGGGGATCCCAGAATGGAATGCAGAAGGTGACAGGGCATCCACCTGTATTACAAATGCATGAAACAAGCCCACTGGAGGGCGTGTGGCTGACCTGAGCCTCTTGGGAACGAGTGGCGACTGTAAGACTAAAAGCACAGGGACTGCACGCAGCACGGTGCTCTGGTTGACAAAGTTAATTCCCACAGGGGTGCAGGGTGACGCTCCGGTACTGCTACGCTGGCAGTGAGCAGTGAAGTGACTGGGTGGAGGGTGTTGGGAGCTGGGTCCTCCCTATTGGGGTGGGAGGTTGGGGCAAGCATGGAGGAGGCGCGTGTGATCCCTGTGGTGATGGGCTAGAACTGGAGACACAAGTTTGAAGTCTTGTTTATCTTAATATGGATATAAGTGGATACATATGAAGATATTTATACACATGTGCACATCCCTCTTCTTGTTCTCTCAGCTGAGGGCCTGGAGGCAAGGATATCCCAAGAGCAACCAGCACAACACCAGTGCCCAGATAGGGTTTCTAACAGCATCTCCAAAAAAAGGAACCAGGGTCCTTGGAGAAATGGCAGCAAATATACAAGATGAGCCCAGAGTATCTTAACTGTCAGAAATAAGAAAGTGCTACTATATATATACTAGAGGCCCAGTGCACGAAATTCGTGCACGGGGGTGCGGGAGGAGGGGTGTCCCTCAGCCCTGTCTTGGCCTGCAAAGATGCCAGCATCCCTCACCCCGGCCTCTAGCCAGAGGTTCCTCCCATCCTTCTGCACAGCCTCTGGGAAGATGCTTGTCCTGGGGCCTCCTCAGGGCCCTGGCCCATGACGCCCTGCAGTTCGGGTACTCGGGGGCTTGGGCTTTCAGGTATGGCTTCCTCACCTGGCATGGTGAGTATCAGCTGCCATGGGAGCCTTGCCTTAGGAGTCACCCCCTTGGACCATACTACTTGCGAGTGTGTGTGGGGGGATGGCCTCGGTGGCAGTGATTTGATGTCTGTAGCATGCCCGCTGACACCCACCACCGCGGCGCCACACTGGTCCCGTCTGGACTGCTGGCAGGGGGCTTCCAGTCTGCGACTGGGGCTGATGGGCTGCGACTGGGGGCTGCAGGTGGAGGACCCTGGCACCCATAGGGCTGTCAGCATCAGGAACTGGAAAGATCCATTTTTCTGGTTCCTCCCCTGCCGCACGGATGCTGAGCTCCAGGCACAGGCCTGTTCACTCCTGCCGCACGGCCGGCCGGGGCGGGGACGTGGGCTCGCTGCCCCAGAGGCCCCTTCTGTGCCACAGGACAGCCATGGTGCAGACGCTGAGCTCGCGCTGCCGCTGGCAACGCAAGCTCAGAGTCCCGCCGGCCCCATTCGGTCCCCGCTCAGCAGTCCCCGCTCAGCAGTGCGGCGGCCGATCATGTTGGCGGGTGACACGGGCAGCGGGGACTCGCGAGTCCCCACCCCCCCGCTCCTTCTGCCAGCCCAATTGGCCACCCCGGCCACCCCAAGTCCTGCCCCCCACGCCTCCCGCTGGCCCAATCGTGGGCATAGCAGAGTGATGGTTAATTTGCATATTACCCTTTTATTATGTAGGATATAATGATGGGGTGTGTCAGGGGACATAGGAGCACCCGAAAGAGTTCCTAGTGGCCCAAGCTGAAAGCTGGAACAATTTGAGCAACAAAATAAAACAGCATTGTATTAGAACCCAAAGTAGAAAATAAGTATCTGTGAGTTCATACTAATATAAATAAGTGATGAATAAGTTAATAAGTAGAGGAAAAGAGACACATACTCTACGGAAAAATTGCAAATAGTTTATGTAGATTTCCTCCCCATGGAGGGGAGCATAACCCCCCACTTTGTAAGTGTGCGCTGTACATAGTGACGTCCTCCCAAAGGGGACAGTATGGGGAGGGGGAAAGGAGTAACTTTACAGACATGACCCTAGACGGGAGAAACAGGATCAACATCACAGATTCGTCATGTCGATGGCACAGACCCTGATGTGATGTGATGAAATGGCACTGTACCTTTGGGTTCTTCTAAAACCCACACCCCAGGCTAAGCATGAGAAGAACACCAGACACTTCCTTCCCACTGGGGGGTGGGACACTACAGAACAGCTGACCAATCCTCCTCAAACTGCATGGGCATCAAAAGCAGGAGTCCAGCCCAGAGGAGCCTAAGGAGGCCTGATGACCAGAAGTCATGTGGGTCCCGTTGGGATCCCGGGACAGAAAGGGTGTTAGGGAGGACCTGAGGAAGAGTGAATAAAGTAAAAGAAAAAAATCATGATGAGCAAACCCAGGGTTGTTTATATAGGTAACAAACTAGAACCAGCTAAACAGGGGAGGAGTTAAGTACATTTTAGTTCATCCCTGTGATGGAACATATCTATACTAATAAAGGGGTAATATGCTAATTAGACCAGATAGACCTGATGTCTTCCGGACAAAGCCACAGCGGCTGCGAGGGCCGAGGGATAGGCTCCCGGACTGTGAGAGGGGGCAGGCCCGGCTGAGGGACTACCCCTCCCCCAGTGCATGAATTTTCGTGCACCAGGCCTCTAGTGCAGTTACAATAGTGTGATATAGCAATCCCGATCTGAAAGGAGAGATCACAAATTGCTGCAAGGGGAAACGCAAGGGGGCAGGAGGAAGAGGAAATTACGTATTCATATTTGCTGATAAGAACATGAGAACTTTAAAAATTCACCCTGCATTCTGAGCCTGGCCCATTGCCTGTTTCCCGTGGCATAAGGCACCCCAGAGTGAGAGCAGCTGGGCCAGTGGGCGGGGCTCAGTTCTGTGAACAAAGGTTTGGGGTCACTGGAGAAGCAGGGTTCTCCTCTGACCTGCCGTGCACAGCGACGCTTCGGTGAGTGTGCGCTGACCCTGTCCTCCTCCTGCAGGGAGGCGAAGGTGCACTGCAGCTGCAAGAACCTGGCCGAGCTGGTCCCTGGTGTGGGGGGCATTGTGTCGCTCAGATGTAATGCCAACGGCAACAAGATCAGCATCCATCCCAGCAAGGTGGGTGCCCATGGGGCTGGCCTCTGTGCCTCCTCCTCGGTCTCCATTAGTTGCTCTCACAGGACCCTGGGCCTTCCTGTCTGTGCCTTTTGCGTCCACTCCTGGCTCTTAGCATCCCAGCTTCCATTCCTCTTCCTCTTTCATCCCCTCTCCAGGGTGTCCTCTCCTCCTGCCTGTGCCCTCTCCCACCTGATGCTGTCCTTGCCCTCCCCACCTACACAGCTTCCGTTTTTTCCTGCCTTTCTTCGTTTCTTATTTCATCAGAAATGGGTTTCTTCTTTTCTGAACCCCTCACCTCTCCTCTTTTCGGTCTTTTCTTTGCTCAACTAAACTCTTTCGGCCCAAGGGGTTCACAGGATTGTTGGAGATGGCGTGACGTCAGGGTGTCGGCACCTGCGTGGAGGGCTGAAGGCAGGTGACGGAGGGCATGTTCGTCCGCCTCCAGGTGGCTGGTGCCTTGCCACCCACCAGCATGTTTGTGTTTTCATTCGTTTGTGCTCTTGGTCACGCATTCAAGAGTTGATTATGGATTGCTTCCATGCACCAGTGCGCTTTGCTGGGCACTGTAGATACAGATTGATCAGTTAAACAGGAGGATTTGGCTCCCCACTGTGGTTGAACAGACATTGATTAAAGGGTGAGGCAAACAAGTACATTTTTACAACCTGGTGAGAGCTGGGAGGACAGTGCCGGTGCCCGGAGAGCGAGGAACAGGGAGGAGTTGCCGTCCAGGGAGGTCAGGAGGCTCCCACACGAGGAGATAGTGGAGCCAAGGTGTGAACTCTATAGAATAAAGTCTACCTAAGTTCTTGGCATTTGTTGCCCCTAGCAACCAAGCTGGTTCCCTTTTCTCAGTTTCTTTTGTGCGTGCACATGTACCTTTCCGTGTGAGGATCAGGAACAAAGGAGAGAGGATGAGTGAGATGATAGCATTCGCAGTGGTAGCTGTGGCATCGTGCACCTAACACTTCCTGTTTAATGAGTGAAGAGATGGAGACAAATTCTTTGTCCAAAGATGCAGCTGGCTGTGCTGTGACTGAGAGCCCTGCTCACGCCCTGACCATATGGAGAAGGGCTGGGACTTGGGAAGAACAAACAAGAGAGGTTGACCGGTGCACGGGGTTGACCTAATCAAGGGAATGTCTTTAGGGAGTGGGGGGAGTATGAGCCTGGCTGGTGAGCAGGTGAGAGGGAGAGTTCAGAGCCCGGCATACTTGGGAGCAGATTCCCAGAGGGAGGGCAACCTCGTTCCTTCAACATGGGTGCAGAGCAGTTCCTCAGACGCCAAATCACCCCCCAGGGAGCTGCATCAGAGTTGGTTTATCCAAATCCAGACTCCTTGTTCCCGTGGTTAATCCGCCTCAGCTAAAATGACATCACACTCAAGTCAATACTGAGAACAGCTAGATAGCTGTAGTTGACCTTCATAATATTTGGGGGTTTATTTTCAATTCTCTGAAACTATAAAGTAGCAACTCAACAACCATTTTGTGGGATGACAGTAAATTGACATTCAAGTTCTGATGCTGGAAGCACTCTGGCCAGAGTGGCCTGGGGTCACTGACATCAGGACGGGTTTTCTCAGACGTGTGCTGTGAGCTTCTGGTTTCTCTCCCCCTAGGCTGACAGCAGCCCCGATTCCAAAATCTGTTTCTATGATGTGGAAATGGACACGGTGACCGTCTTCGACTTCAAGATGGGACAGATTGATCAGAGAGAGACATTGTCCTTTAATGGGCAGGAAACTAAGAAGTAAGTTTGTGGCCACACAGGCACACGGAGCCTGTCCCTGCCTTCATACTCTCTGGGGTGGGGTGGGGCTCACTGTCTTTTGTCAGTTGCCTGCCTTCTTTTTTGTTTGTTTGTTTGTTTGTTTAATATATTTTATTGATTTTTCACAGAGAGGAAGGAAGAGGGATAGAGAGCTAGAAACATCGATGAGAGAGAGAAACATCAATCAGTTGCCTCCTGCACACCCCCCACTGGGGATGTGCCCACAACCAAGGTATATGCCCTTGACCGGAATCGAACCTGGGACCCTTCAGTCCAAAGGCCGACGCTCTATCCACTGAGCCAAACCAGTCAGGGCTGCCTGCCTTCTTTTGAGATCTGACCCATTCTTTGCCACCCAGCCCATTTTTTCTCCCTCAGTTCTTCATTGCATTCTGGGCCTATAGAGCAGGGAGATTTAAAGGAGGGAGGGACCAGGGGTAAATGCACTGCATCACACAGGTCACAGCTGGAACTGGACCCCAAGCGCAAAACTGCCCAGCAGGGGGTGCTGTCCCACCTTGAGGTCCACCCCCGGGTCCCAGACTTTGGGACCAGCATCAGGGACCTTCCACGTGACCTCTAGAACCCAAGCCTCATTGTCTCTCCCATTAGACTCCACTGGGACTCTTTCAACCAATTGTTTTAAATGTGAAAGAATATGATCAGACAGGCTGCATCGCAACATGGTATGCCAGTGTACTCCCAGGCTGGAGCTCAGATGAGGCCTGCTGATGCTGATTGGAGGCTGGCCTGAAGGTGTTGCAGAGGCTGAGAACAGGAACTCCCTCATGGGTTCCCATGGGTCTCTCTTTCAGCAACCATGCCTTCGGGGATGGGAGGCTGGCGCATCTGGTTCCTGTGAGCCACTTCTGGGATCAGAGTGAGCCCAGGCTGTTCGTGTGCGAGGCCGTGCAGGAGGTAACGGGAGCCCAGCTGCAGCCCGCGGACAGAAAGGCCCACGCCAAGGACAGTGCCAGCCCCACGGTACTGCACAGCCGCATTTGTGTTTAGAGGCATGGGGACTTTGGACTTATGGGTGCACAGTCTTGGTGACAAGGTTTATAGGAAAGTTCCAGGGAAATTCATTCACATGGAGCATGAATATGTGCCTGTGTAGCCTCTCCCGGGGGCGTACATGAGGAGGCTGAGCCCACCCTCTGTCTTGTCTGGCTCAGTGTAATACTCTGTTCTCCTGCTCTCTCCACTTGATGTCAGCATGTCCTGTGACTGAGTCGCTGAGGCAGCATGCTGACTCCTCATTTGTCCCACAACCTGCCATGACGCTCAGACAAGGACGATCCTGACCAAAGCAGCCTCCTCGCCTCAGTCACGCTCTCTGCTCTCGCCACCCGCTCCCCAAGCTCTTCAGGGTCTCCCTCTCCCACCTGATGACTCTCAGGGCCGCATCCCAAGGGCTTGGACTCTGACACTTGCCAGTTCTTATGCATTGTGGGACGGATGTCTAACATTCCGTGGGAAAGCCCAGCGGTTTGCTGTGCTGCTTTCTAACCCATCTCTTTCCAAGAGAATTTATACGCAGGGTCTTCAGTAAGTCAGCGAAGGACAGCAGCCCTCTACCTTCAGGGGCCTTGTCTCCCTGCCGAAGGAATTTCCCTTCGGATGCCCTGAGATTATCAGCAATCTGGGTCCATACTCCGAGATTTTCAGAAGTGGATCCAGCCATTGGTTCTGACACACTGAGTGGGAAAGTGTATTGAGGTAGCATCTCTTCATTGGGTTGAGAGAAGCGAAGACATTGCCCGAGGAATTTTATTTTCCTCGTGATAGAGGGCCTGGTGACAAGTCTAGACAAGTGATAAGAACGTGCAAGTTGATGACGATGGAGTGTACTGTACACGTGAAGGGCACTTTCCAGCAGTTTGAACAGACAGCTCTTTGGGTCCTTTATGAAGATGATGAGGAAGTGTAGGAATTCACACAGCAAGAAAAGGCTCCGGCCCGAGGCCTCCTGTTGCTTTCCTGTTCAGAAGGGGCCGCAGCCGGGAGCTGCTGTTCTGAGTCCCGTGGGACAGGATCCTAGAGTCCCCCGCCTCCTCCCTGTGCATTCCCTATTCCTTGAAGGCTGTGGCAGGAATCTTTTTATCGTTGTTGCTCTGGGTGGTTTGAAATCAGAGTAAAGAAACTGCGGGGATATCTTTTGAAACATGAGAGCTCTTCTGAGTTTCCATCACCCGCTCGGTGGGAATGTTAGTCTTTGCTACAAGGACATCAGTCAGTGAGAAGGACATAGTGGCTCTCAGACCGGATGAGGTGTATCCTTCCAGAAGATGCATCAGTTTTTCCAAAGTACAGGAGATGGTGGTGGAGGCTGGTGTTGCCATATGCCCAGGGGGGAGTGGATTATCTGTGTCAGAATGTACTCATCCTGTCTAATCTGTGTTCTATGTAAATTCCTCGGCCAGGAAAATGGGAATTAGACAAAATAGTAAAGTCTATTGCCAAACTAACAACAATCTTTCCCTCTCCCAGGCGGACGCGTTGATTCTGTCCTTCTTCATTTCCGAAGAGCATGGCTTCTTGCTTCAGGACAGCTTCCCACGGCCTCCCACCTACCAGTCTCTCCTGGGGATGGAAGTGCCCCATTATTACTTCACGAGGAAGGTGCGAGTCTCGTGAGCACCAGGCGTGTTCTCGGGTCCCTCTCCTGGGCTGGGCTTGGGTCTCCCCAGCGCTGGAGTCGGGGGCCCCTGCTCACCGCTCATTGAACAAGGCACACCATCTGCTCTGATTTGTCCCCTGAAATTGCAGCAAGTGTCAGGCGGATCAGGAGGAGGTGGGTGTCCTCCCAGGGGCTCCCCTGAGGGCACCACACCTGCAGTTTTCCTGCCTTTTTTATTCAGCTGTGTTTTTTAAATTGTGTATTCCTAGAAAATTTAGACGCTACAAAAAAAGAAATAAAGACCAAAGATGATGCAAGTCTCCATAGACCCAGCCCCCAGGGATGGCCACTGTGACCAGGCTGGCATGTGGCCTTTCAAGAGGTGTCTACTTACCTACGTTTGTACATGTCACATACATGTAGTTTTTTAGTCTGTGAGGGAACAGGGTTGTTTTCAGCACACACATGCTCATGCCCCCATGTGGTTACTTTGGCCGAGTTACTTGCCTTCCCTGGGACTTGGTCTCCTCAGCTGCATGGCCCCCTGGCCTCTGCACGTCCCCTGACGAGCTGAGTGTGGGTCTGTGGTTTGGAGGCTGCCAGAAGTGCACGTGTCATGGCATGAGTGATGGAAACAACGAATCTGGGCGCAGTGGGTTCCCATGTCCCTAAAAATTCCATATAAAATGACATGGCATGGCCGTTGGCATCATGAATAGTGTATAGACTGACGTTTACTTGTGATAAATGGAATGATCTTTGTGAAAATTGGGAATGGGCTCGTGTGACTTTTCTAGAATCCTTATGCTCTGTCGATGCAGGTTTTCTCAGTCCCTTATTTGAAATAGATCGGTTCCCCGAGACGAGCGTTTTTCTGAATTTCATTTCGTGCTCCTTTGGCATTTTCTGCTCTTGGATGTGAGAACTCGGAAGGTTGTGGGAGACATTTGGGTTCTTTCTCTTGCGCGTTCCCCTCCTTCCCACCCCTCCCCGTTGTTCTCACATGTGGACTCTGGTTCCTCTCACACCCTTATGCGTCTTTCTCTCGTCTCTTGTCTTCTCTGTGCTGCTCTCCTCGTTGTCCAAGAGAGGAGACGTGTGTGATGCAGTGTGAGATGGCTCCCCACTTATCCTCTGTTATCTTAACTCTGCCCTTTTCTCAAGATCTTGCTTTATGTTAAGCTACAGTTGTCTGTGACAGTACTGCCCACCTCACCTGCATGTCCTCTCTAGTCAGATTGATCAAGGATATGACACCGTATCAGCTCCCCATGTCACCACAGAGCACTTGTCCTGGCCAGACATGTGGCAGGAACAGGCTGTCACCTGATGTTTGCTTTACAGGAAATAGCTTACCTACATTTGCAATGTAGGAAATCTTATTAACTTGACTCTGAGGTGCTTGTGGTGAATGGCCATAAAGCACTGTATTTCTTTAAAAGCTGCTCTTTTTCTGATTACTGACTGTGTTTACTTCCCTTGGCCACGTACTGGAGGTTTCTGTCCCCACACTTGGGAGTCAACAGCCCTGGGCCCCCAGCTCCCATGGTGGCCAGGGCAGGTGGCTGTCTCTCCTCGAAGAGCTGTAATGAGAGTGGGTGTAAATGCTGGGTCAGGCGGCAGGCGAAGCAGGGCCCTCAGGTGCTCGTGCCTCTGCGAGAATTCCCGAGTGTGCTCACAGGAGCAGGGCTCTGATTGGATCACAGCAAGGCTGATGGACCTCAAATCCTGCCCTGTGATTATTAAGCCACAGCGGTCAGCATTACCAGTTGTTTGTTGTACATGCACATTTCCAAAGGTTTCCCGTTCCGTGCAAAATCAGTCCAAACCTCAGCCTCCTGCCTAGTGTGACCCAGCCTACAGGTGGCCATGAACTCTGAATTTAAGCTGCCCTGGGTTGCCTCAGAGCCTTTGCTTATGCCCTGGTGCCTGGAAGGGTCTTGCCATCCACACCTGGGTCTTGCCATCCACACGTCCTACCAGTGTCTCAAGGCCCCGGTCAAGTACCCCCTGAAGTTGGGGACTACAGATGAACTTGAGAAGCAGCAGTGAGATGGAATAGCTGCTAGGAACTGAGCAGGTGGTGAAGGTTAGCCTTGCAGAAATCATAGAGTAGCACAAATTCAGGACCAGTGACGTGCAGGGGCACTGGTCCGGGAGGATGGATCATGACCCCGTTTTACACAGGGTAGCGTTGTGTACATCAGAGAAATGGATCCTGCAGAGAGAAAGAAGCAGACAGTGGGGAATACAGAGAATGGTGTGTGTAGAGGGGTGCAGCCTGGAGGAGAGCGGTGGGCGTACAGGCAAGGGCAGCGCCCAGCAGTCAGGAAGGAAGCCAATAGTTGACTTAGCTGGTCCCCTCAGTCGGTTGTATTTCAAGGTGCCAGGTGCACAAAGGCCTCAGGCAGCCACTATAACATCGAGTCTCTGCTCAGACATTCTTTCTCTCCGCACACCTGTCTGGGGAGCTCTGCACTAGGTTGACATTTCTTCTGAGAAAAACCAGTGGGAGGGCACTCCACTAATTCAGGTTATCATTTTAGAAAATTCCACCTGAAATCATGATGGCATTGTTTCATCTTAAGACCTTGTGCACATGTGTACATGTCTGACTTGATAGTAAAATTTTTCTAGTTTACAAAACAAACATGGTAGGTGGGGATTTTCGTGTGTGTGTCCTCACCTGAGGATACTTTTTTTCCATTTATTTTTAGAGAGTGGAAGGGAGAGAAGTAGGGAGGGTGGGAGAGAGAGACATTGATGTGAGAGAGATACATCAATTGATTGCCTCTTGTTTGGGCCCAGACTGGGGCTGGGGATCAAACCTGCAACTCAGGTACGTGCCCTTGACCAGGAATCTAACTTGGCAATGCTCTAACCACTGAGTGCACCAGCCAGGACTGGGGATTTTCACAACTATTTTATAACTTTTGAAAAATTGATATTAGGGAACCAGAGGTTGAAAAACAACTTCCTGTGCATAGACTTGCTTTTGCTTATCTGCTGTTTGGCTCTGGTTTCAAATGAGGACTGATTTTGTTGCATTTGCCAGGGCCTCCTGCTGACTGTCCACATCTGTCTGCAGAGGACCCCCATAGCTGACATATGAGAGAGGCTTAGTGTAGACATTAGCTTTACATGAACTGACAGGTAATCAGTGTCCTTTCTCAATCAGCCAGGAGAAGCAGACAGAGACAACTGGGTGGATTCACAGCACAACCGCATTCCCCAAATGGTGGGCAGGAGGCCCCTGCGAGATTTCGTGGGGCTGGAGGACTGCGACAAGGCCACCCGGAATGCCATGCTCAACTTCAGCTTCTTCATCGCCGTTGGAGACATGGATGAAGCTTTCAAATCTATCAAACTCATCAAAAGGTAAGGATTCCGTTCTCAGAGGTGTCGAAGGGATGTGTACACTCTTTGGGTACTTTCTCTCCCTTTCTATATGAGATTCTAAGGATCGTTAACACTTCTGTGACTCTGTTATGCTGTATTCCCTGTCTTTTCACTCAGTGAAACACCGCTGCTCATACAGGCACCAGGACATGCCTGGCATGTGCTGTAGAGCAGTGAGTTTTGGTGCAGCACAGCTGGGCGTAGGGAGCAGGTGAGCCTGGCTCTCAGCCTCTGCCATGCTTACAGCCTCTTGGGCTGTTATTTAGTTGTTTTGATTAATTTCATAGTGTTCTGGACACTTCCTAGTAGAAAGTTCTGCAGTTGCTAAATATTTGTAATACCTGTCCCCTCTGGGAACAATTGCTACTAAACAAAAAAAGGATCTATATATATAAAAGCCTAAGCAACCTTTACGACCGGTTGACCGAACGACCGGTCAACCAGTCGCTATGACGTGCACTGACCACCAGGGGGCAGATGCTCAATGCAAGAGCTGCCCCCCTGGTGGTCAGTGTGCTCCCACAGCCAACCTCCTGCGGCTGGCCAACCTCCCACGGTCCCTCCCCACTACTGGCTGGCCAACCTCCCGCAGTCCCTCCCCCAACCTGGCCAACCTCCTGCAGTCCCTCTGCCCTGATCGGCTCCGATCGCTGGCCAGGCTGAGGGACCCTACCTGTGCACAAATTCGTGCACCAGGCCTCTAGTTTGATAATAAACACTCAAAACAGTACAGTGAACATGCAATTAAAATTACTCTGAAAGAAGTCAATCAAAGCTGTCTAAAAAGCAGCTTCCTCTCTGTTCCTGAGAGAATTCAGCAATTATTCCCAGGGACATTTGACAGCTTTCAATCTCGAAAGTGTAGAAAAATTATTACAGAATGAAACTAAAGTCGGAAGAGAAAGGTGGAAAATGAAGTTGCCTGGAACAAGCCTTCCTCATCGGCAGTGATGATTTCTGTAACATGGAAGCGCCTTTCAAATTAGTGTGTGACCCTGGTTCCTTGGCTTATTTCTAAAACAGGCCTAGCATTGTTCCAGTTGGGAGGCCTTTTCAACACTGGCCATGTGGACAAGAGGACTCTTGTTGGAAGTGAACTAGAGTAGCTGGATGGCATAGCCCAGCCTTTCTGGCTCACTTTTCATTTAATATAAACACGATCACAGACTAGAATCAATCACATGGCCAACTTTAAAACTTTAATGAACATTTATATAATCATATACATAATATTATTAAAATTATACACCTTAAATATTTCATTCTTTTAAAAAAACAATTATTTTTAGCATAGGATTTGGGGGAAATCCATTGTAGGAAAGAAGCTCAAAGGAAGGGAGCTCCAACCTAAATGTTCCCATGAGCGTACTGGTTGTGGGGCAGGCATCTGGCTGTTTCTACACTGACTGCTAGCTTTATTATAGATGATTAGGCCACGGATGCTTTTAAATCATCCTCAATTGCTTTATGACTGTTCGCATCCGCATACCCCAGATGGTGAGCAGGACCATTTGTTCTGACTATCCTGGAGCGATATAGTCTTTGAATTCCAAGCTGGCCACCTCACTTCTCTGGAACGTTAAAAGCAACAAAGCTCAAAGTTTCTTGGGGTTGGAGGCTCAGCCTAGTGACAGCCAGGCCTTACCCTGGCTTTGATGGCACCCACAGTGCCCAGGGTCAACTTCCTGGGCCAGAGGACGGCGACAGTGATTCTACTTCTAGGTGGCATGAGGTCAAGCCGTGCAGTTATCAAAGGACTGTCCTTATAGATGTCGTCAGGCAGTCCTTGAGGATATGGGCCAGTTTCTTAATGTTTTCTGTTCCGCCTGGAGACTTACGGCCTCTTCACCTCTCACAGGTGTAAGAGCTGGGTGGTTTGGAATCCATGTAGCATCGTGAAGGTATCGCCCACCAAGTGTTTGACTGAAGAGAGGCCAAAGGTTTTATGTGGGGGAAGTGGACCTCTCTCTGAATTTCTTTAAACAAATAGACTTTCCCGTCCCGCTCCACTAATTGTGGATCTGCCAACATATGACCACGGTGTGCGGAGTCTGTAGGAGCGTGGGTGTCTGAGGCTCGGTTGACCAGAAACGAGAATAAGGACATGAGTAACCCGAAGTTTCACTCCCACCAGATCTTTAAAAATGCCTCAACCCTTCTCTTACTGCTAACCCACAAAAAACACATAAAATAGACCAAATTCCTTTTACCACGTGGCAGTGTAGGGAGATACAACACACATTTTAGACAGTGGTAAGAGGTTTCCATTTTATTTTAACTTAGAAAAATAATCAGGCACAAACAGACACTACTAACTCCTTCCTGTCCTAAAGCCGTAACCATCTGATTATAGATTCTGAGCCACTCGAGGAAAATACAGCCATTTCCAGAAAATCTCCCGGGATGTTCTGCTTTACTGAAGAAAGGGTGGCCGCAGATGCCCGTCTGAGCAGGCACAGAATAAATTAACCCCAGACCAGGGCGCTGAGCAGGGCCGCTGCGCCCCTCACGTGCATCTCGGGCTGGTCGCCTTGCGACGTGCGTGAGCGTGAAGCCAGGTTGTGAGTGGGTCAGGGGGAGGCTGGCACAGACGATATATGATCATATATTTATATAAACATAGTAAACATACCTGTGTATCGTACATATGCATATAGAAGAAACCATAGGAATCGCCGCCTCCACGCAGGCCGTCCCTTGGTTTCTAGACTGTTCCATTACAGTGGATACTAGTAAAGTCCCAGGCAGGGCCCCTCCCTGGCACTCATCAGCATGGTGACTCCACATAGTCATTGTCTAGCCCACGGCGAAACCGAGCCGTCAAGGAGCGGCTGATGACAATCACTCGGGGCGCCATGCAGTCCTCTCTCCTGTGAAGAATGTTCCAGATGAGCATGGCGGCTGCCAGGGTGGCCAGGAGGCAGGCGCCGATGTTCAGGTAGCAAGACCAGGACAGGCTGGTGTACGGGCCGATTCTGTAGAAGGTCACGAGCCCAATGACCAGGATGAAACCTGTGGGTGAAAGACAGGTGTTGGGAAAGCCTTCCCCAGCCGGGAGAAGCTGCGGAACTCCCTGCTCGAGGCAGCTGTGCTGCTGCCCTGACCCTCTGCGCTCCCCGACCTCCCAATGAAGGGGGCACTGACACTCGCTGTCCCTCACCCCAAACAAACCCGGTTCGAAGTGAAAGCAAACAGTTTTTCTAAATCTCATTTAGTAACAACTCTGATTGGTGTTTAACTTGGTCTGAATTCCTGTTCCTAGGCGTTTCCTTGTTCTTAGCATTTGCTTCTAAAGGAAATAGAGATTTTCCTTCAGAACTCCAGGTGGCCTAGAGCATGCCTGCTTAGGCAGAGGGCAGAAGCCGAGAACGAGAACGGAGCTGTGTCCGAGTCTCCTGCTGGCTTCTCCTCTTACTTCTAAATAGATGCAGCTGGTTCTAGAATTTCCCTCTCGCCCCCCCCCCCCACCCCCACCCCCCCCACCCCCGTTGCATTTGTTTAGAAGGGGAGGGGGCTGTGCTGGGACTGTGGCCAGAGTCTTCCACTGATGGCAGTTCCCACAGTCTAGTTCACATTTATTTTTTAGTTTGTTTGTTTCATGTGGTGATTTTTAAAAATATATATTTTTATTTATTTCAGAGAGGAAGGGGAGAGAGAGAGAGAAACATCAGTATGAGAGAGAATCATTGACTGGCTGCCTCCTACACACCCCCTACTGGAGACCGAGCCTGCAACCCTGGCATGTGCCCTGACCAGGAATCTAACCGCAATCTCCTGGTTCATCGGTCGACGCTCAATCACTGAGCCACGCCGGCCAGGCCAGACTTGTTCACATTTAGTTCGTAGCTAATACCACAGCATCGTTGCTTTAATAATTTTATCTTTAAGGAGCTCCAGAGACTTGGTTTTATTAATTCTTACAATAGGAAAGCCAGGATTTTCACCCGGAACACTGATGTCGTGGAGTTCAGCTCTGAATCCAGACTAGAAACCCCGGCCACCGGGATGGAGGAGAGGTCACCACTGCTCTGCTGTCGGGGAAGCTGGTCCTGTCCCTTCTTGTCCCCTGAGATTGTCACTCTTCTCAGCTGGGAGGAGCTAAATAAGCCGGAGGAAACTGGAAGGGGGCCGTAGGTTGAGCGGAGCCATGGCTAGCAAGAGTGAGGACAGAAGCAGAAGCAGAGCCCTGGGAGGCCCAGGGAGCCCCCTCTTCTCCCCAGCACCCCACCCTCTGATGTGCTGACTGAGACAGTCTGTTTCTTGGAACCAAAATGCCTGACAAAGACATAGGCTCTCTGTAACCCAGCATGGTCCAGATGGGACTCTGCCCCGCCCAGGCCCGTCCACGCTCCCTGCCCTATGCTCCGGCCAGGCTGCTGCTGCTGTGGTCCCTGCCTGCCCTGCACTGTGACATCCATACGTCTGTTCCTGCTGGTCCCGCCCCACGGCCTCCCCTGCTTTCCTCAGGAAACCGCGTCATGCACACCCAGCGTGGCGCGGAGCAGAGAGCAGCCGCAATGCCAGCTAATGGTCCTACTAACTAGGGTACGCGTTGGTGCTGGGCTGGGGTGTGGGGGGCAGGCTTGGATTTTCTAAAAACAAGCATATAGTCTCATCATCACGGACCTTCTAGAACGTATGAATTAAACATTCACCTACCTCAGTCGTGTCCTAAACAATGGTGACAGTGACTAATCTCTATTGTAATTCTCTACAGTACTTTGTGGAGCTTTTTATACATGGAAAGCTTCTGGATACTTCCTTTCTGTTAAAAATAACTAATTCTGTTTGTCATGCACACTGACAAAAAAAACCTGTCATTTCTCTCTCCCAGGGAAGGGTGCATCCTCTGCTCACGATTTTATGGCACCGAGTTTTGCGTTAGTGCGGAAAGGAACTGTAGCCTGTTTTTTGTGTAATGAGAATGAAAATGCTTTATGTGTCCTCCTCATTTTTACTGTCTTTGGGCATTTTTTATCACCCAAGGGAGCTTGTTATGCCTGGTTTCAACAAGACTCAGAAGGATGGGGCAGGATGGGAGCTTTGGGAGAGCGAGTTAGAATCCAGCTTATGTCTGAGAGGAGAGGAGCAAGGCCCTGGCTGAAGGGGGCTCCCAGCAAGGCCCGTGGGAGCCCGCAGGGAGGGCAGTACTGAAGACTTAACTCGACCAGAAGGAATTTACCCAGAGAGCAGCAGCTGGTTTGCATCAGTCACCCACCCTGAGGGGGATACTGACACTTACCCTCTGCTGTGATTGAAACCCGTTTCTTTTTTTTATTATTATTATTTATTTATTTATTTATCTATCTATCTATCTATTTATTTATGTTTTTTGAAAAGAATTATTTTTTAAAAAATATATTTTTATTGATTTCAGAGAGGGAGGGAGAGAGAGAGAGAGATAGAAACATCAATGATGAGAGAAATTAATTGATAGGCTGCCTCCTGCACACCCCCCAGGGGAGATCGAGCCCGAAACCCAGGCATGTGCCTTTGACCAGAATCAAACCCGGGACCCTTCAGTCTGCAGGCCGATGCTCTATGTACTGAGCAAAACTAGCTAGGATTATTTTTAAATATATTTTTATTGATTCCTGAAAGGAAGGGAGAGGGAAAGAGAGATAGAAACATCAATGATGATAGAGAATCATTGATCAGCTGCCTCCTGTACACCCCCTATTGGAGTTCAAGCCTGCAACCCAGGCATGTGCCCTGACCAGGAATCGAACCATGACCTCCTAGTTCATAGGTCAACGCCCAACCACTGAGCCATGCTGGCTAGCTGTTTCTCTCTTTTTAAACTAAGCTTCTTTTTGTGTTGGGTGTGTTATAAGAATATTTTTTAAATCTGTCACGTGGCTTCGGCTGCAGTTTTACAGCATCATTGATCCTAACAGAACAGTGTGAAAGAATTGGGCCTCTCTGGCCTCCAGGGCAACCCCCTCTCCCAGCTCAGTTACCTGTCTTGAGGCTGGTTTACATCACTGATGAATACAGAGAGAGGACCTAGAATTACGTTGCAAGATATTTCAGTGGAGACTTGTGAATTATGAGAGCTGGATTGAAAGAGGTGACCCTAATCTAGAAAGGAGTAAAAGGCACTCACTCACCAGATTGGCAGAATTAGAAAGGGAGGAAACTTAAGTGTCGGCCCAGGTTGGAGGCAGAGGGGTCCCACCCTCACTGAGTGGGAGCTCAGGACAGCATGGTGTTGCCTGAGGATCCACAGTTCCCCTCCTGGGGTTACGCTGGAGTGAAACTCCTGCTCATCCAGGAAACGACTGTGCCCCAAATGTGCAATGTCTGAAACTCGTGTCCACAGGACACAGTGAGCTCTGGGCAGCCGGGACAGGAAGGGGGCAGGTGCACGGCTGCGTGAGCCCCACTGCGCTAGGGTGGGCCGCAGAAACAGTGGTGCCGAGAGGACGTCCCAGGGACACAGCTCTCACACGTGCTCTTTGTGCGTGGTTCTCACAGGCTCAGCCACCAGGCTGCCTTTTAAGAAAACCCGAAGAGGGAATAAAAGTATAAAAAACCAGGAAGCCCTGGCCAGGTGGCTCAGTCAGTTGGAGCATCGTCTGGTACACCAAAAGGTTACAGATTCAGTTCCCAGTCAGGGCACATACCTAGGTTGCAGTTTTGAACCCTGGTTGGGGCATGTATGGGAGGCTACTGATTGATGTTTCTCTCTCTCTCTCTCTCTCTCACTCTCTCTCTCTCTCTCTCTCTCTAATTATCAATTAAAAACAACAAAAATACCCTTGGGTGAGGATTTAAAAAACACAGGGAGTGGCTGACACAAGTTACCTCCCAGGGAGAGAGGGCACAACAGGAAGGACACCCAGGGCTTCTCGGCGTTCACCTCATGTCTTTAGCAGGGCACACATGTTTCATTGAGTTCTTTGCATACATAGTTCACAATAAAACATTTAGAATATCTTAGAAGTGCTCCTGATTTTAGATTCTTTCATTAACAAGCACTTCCTACAGTCCGTCATGACACCGGCAGTCAGCCTCGGCTTTCACCTTTCCACAGTCGGTTCCGTAGCAGATATTAATGCATTTGACGCGCTTCTCCTCCAAGTGCACCGTCAGCTCTGGAAGACACGCATCATGTGCCCCCCCCACGCACAAATGCCCTGTGGCAGCTGTTGCCCTAGGACGTTCCTCAGCCTGGCCCAGCCCCGCCTCAAACCTCCTCCCCTTCTCTTGTGGCCGCCCTGTCTCTGTCACTCTGTAGCCACATTGGTGCCTCTCCGTGCCTCTGCGATGCCAAGTTCTACCTCCAGGCCTTTCCTGGTGCTGCCATCCCTGTGTTTCAAGAGCCCTGACAAGAGGGTTGCCTTCTGTCATCTGGTCCCTTGTCCCTCAGCACTCCGCTTAAGCTCACAGCACGGTGCCTCCTCCAGCTGTTGTCCCTGCAGCTGGAGTGCGGCCCACCCATTGATCTCGGCCTCTCAGAGAGTCACCCAGTTTGAGACAAATCCAAGGAGATCCCCTAATGCGGAGCAGAATGTACTAGTAATGTGGTCACTGGGGAAGAAGACGTGATGAATAGCAGCTTCCATAGCAAGTCCTCTAAGCTTCTTTTTCTCGTTTGTTTTACTACATTAATTTATTATTAAGGAAACAATTACAATTGTAACTAACTTTGCCATCTTGACTGGAGGCTCTTCTGAGCCTCTTGATGACTACAGCCTGTCAGAGGGACAGGACCCCGGTCCCCACAGTTGCGTAGATGTCGCTGAGCGTGGAGCCCGGCTGCTGTGCTGGCACCTGGCATTGGTTACCGCACGGTGTGCTCAGCAGACCTACTGAGTTCCACTCCTGTGTGCTTGGGGCGGGGCAGGGGTTGCTAAGGCTGGGTTGACTTGTCCTTGGGGACCTGGCATTCTTTTTGGGGTGATAAAGATGAAATTAGTCACTATAACATGGTGTGCCCTGTGAAAGAGACAGTTAGAACACGCGGTGGGAGTGAGGGGGCAGCACTCTGCCAGTGAGCAGGGATGGCGGCTGGGCGAGCCCTCCCAGAGAGCAGCCAGGCTAGGCCTGTGACGCCAGGGGACCAGCATGTGGAGAGAGCACTCTGAACTCCAAGTGGTGAAAATATTAACTCACTGAACACTCCACAGACTGTGGGGGCAGAGCGGCCACTGACTTCTAACCCCCGGGCAGTGCCAAGGCACCGTCCCCGCACTGAGTGGCAAGACTCGGACGCTGTCCTGTGCCCACACTCAAATTTCCCAGCAGCTCAGGGCTACTCAACTGTACTGTTACTTCTTTTCTTAAGATCACTATTGTGTTTTGAAAGTAGGGTAGGCTGTGATTTTTTAAAAAATATTTTTATGGATTTCAGAGAGGAAGGGAAAGGGAGAGAAACATCAATGATGAGAGAGAATCATTGATCGGCTGCCTCCTACTGGGGATTGAGCCCACAACCCGGGCATGTGCCCTGACCGGGAATCGAACCAGTGACCTCTTGGTTCCTGGATCGACACTCAACCACTGAGCCACACCCGGCTGGGCTAGGCTGTGATTTGGTAACCATTGGAATCTGTTTATTATTTCCTCTCTATGTTTAGCTGTGTTGCCTACAAGGTACACAGACTGCGGTTTCAAAGTGTGTCTGTTTTTTCCATTACAAGATGAAAGAACATTCAGGGTATGGATAACTGATTTAAGAAGTGTCTATTTGCCTTGGCCAGTTGTTCAGTGGTTAGAGCGTTGGCCCATGCACCACAGGGTCACGGGCTCAATTCCCAGTCAAGGGCACATACCTGGGCTGCCGGTTCAGTCCCTAGCCCTAGTTGGGCTAGGGACTGAACCGGCAGGAGGCAAGCAAAGTCAATGAGAATATCCTCGGGTGAGGATTAACAAAAGAAAAAAGAAGTGTAAATTCACCTGCTCACAGACACCCTGGGTTGCGCCACCTCATCCTGAAAACACGATCAGTAAAGTGATAAAGATGGCAGGGCAGGGGCAATGCACAGCCTGACAAATGGTGTCTGTACAGAGTGAAAATGGACGAGCGGTGCCTCCTCCTATTTCATCATTTGTCTTGAAAGTCCAGCAGTGAGCAGCACTGGCTGTTTCCAGCACAGGTGTGGGTGTCTCACCTCCCAGCTGTGTCACTCAGAGGTGAAGTAGAAAGGAGAAGCAGAAAGGAGGAGTTATTACATTTACGTGACTTATTCTGTGTAAAGATCAGTGTTGGCTTTTGTATTACTGTAGTTCAGCATATAGTCAGAGAAGGGATTGCTTCCCTCACATTAAAAAAACTCATTTAGAAAAACCGTCCTCTGTGCCAGGAAGGTGCAAAGAACCTTCTGAAACAGTGGGCACGGGGGCTGTGCTGCGGGAGGCGCCTGGGCCCCACGGCGGCTGCGTGGCAGGGCCGGTGCAGGGACACTCGCACCCTCCTCGTCCAGGGACAGCTGCTAGACAGTGTCCGCTGGGTCCAGGGGTTAACCATCGCCCAACTCTGCCCGAGCCAAGGGGAGCTGTGGGCACTGAGCAGACACAGGCAGCGTGGGGTCTTCTGTGGGTGCCACGTGTCAGCAGTAAAAAGCCAGGGAGACACGGAAAGGCAGAGCATGTGGGCTCCCTGTGCGCCGCCAGCCTCAGCCCAGACGCCGGGAATCGCCTGTACAGACGTTCTTCTGAAATCAAACTAGCCTTTTACTTCCATAGAGCGCTCTGGCTGAGGGGGGCGTGGTGTTGAGGAGCTAGGTATGGGGCTTGCTGGTCAACCTCAGATTTTCTGTTTCTGTTACAGCCTGATGTAGATCCCCCCTCTCCTCAGAGTTGTCCCTGGAAAGACTTGGCGGTGATGTTAATGTTTGTCCAGAAACAAATCAAAGGGGAGAGTTTTAGCAGACACACCAAACTCTGCTCATGGAGTTGGTTCCATCCTCATGGATTTCTGTTTGCAAAGGCAGCAGCCCCTTCCTGTGAGCCGGCCTCGCAGTGGGCAGTGTGATTCACAGCTCAGCCTGCAGAGCGCCCTTTCCTTTCTCTTCCTTCCTGCCCGCTTCCTGGGGCGGCGGTGTCTGTCACGGGGCCTTCCTTTTGAGTGACTGTCAGCACACGCAGGTGGCACAAGTGGAAGCCCGTGGGGCTGACCCCGGGAGCTCTTCGCCCAGCACACCTGCCGCAGCGTGCACGGCAGCTGAACTGGCAAAGCTGGCGTGAGGCTTCGAGAGAGTATTTACAGAGCAAACCAGCTAGTTAATGGATCCACTCAAGGCACAGCTGTGGTTGGGATCTTCCTACACTGTGAGCAGGAAAACAGTGGCTGTCCAGTGTTTCTCCCCAGAGGGAGGGATTCTGGAGAAAGGACAGACTAAAGATGGTACGATTGATATGATCAGACACGTCCATAGGAGCCGGCGCTTGGAGCAGCGTGGCGAAAAGGGAGAAGAAGGAGAAATGAGAGGTGCAGTGGGGATGTAGGCTGGGGCATGGGGCACAGATGCAGAAGACAGAAAATTATCCAGACCAAGCAACATACCTGTTTACTGTCAAAAACAAAACCTCGTATTGTCCTATGAGAAGGTCCCTGAGCCTAAGAAAACAGCAGAATCCCCACCAGCTCCTGAGATGCCAAGACAATTACCATTTATCACCTCGACTGACCTTAGAGGACTGATAAAATCAGCATTCTCAGGGGCGGGGGTCAGTGGCTCCTTGTGTGTTTATAGGTTTTGCCATCATGAGAAAAACTCTAATGATTTCCAGAAATGGAAAGAGGAAACCAGCAGACATGAGTCCATGTGAGGCTTTTAAAGTGGCTTTTGACCAGGTTCCTCAGTAAACTCCTCTCTTAGTCATCCTGCTTAAGCTTTCGAGGAGGGGACTGGCCGAGGCCAGAGAAAGAGTGCCGCCCGAGCCTGGCGCCAGAGGTGGTCACGCGAGGACTGACATCCCGGCAGCAGTGCGCATGTGCAGGGACGAGCTCGGTTTGCAGATGACACCAAACTCTCTACAGTGCCAGTCTTCGGAAATGGGGGTGCCAGTGGCCAGAGATAGACAAGTGCTGGTCCCCGTCTTTGGGAGAAAAGCACGAGGGCTTGGGCCTGCTGGGCAGCTCCACAGAGGAGATGAGGAATTGTTGGGGGGATGTTCCAAGGAGAGCCCAAGGCCGTTATGAAGGCAGATAAGAGTGAGACATGAACAGCCGGCCTCTGCAAAGATGGATGGGTGCAGCACGGGCCACTGTTTGTACTTGACCTGCATCGTTTCATTGTGGTTATTGTACTTTGAGGAAAACTATAAGTTAGAGGAAGGTCCAGGGCCACTCACATGATTGACAAGGAGGCGAGACTGAAACTTCCGCAGAGATGGAGGGTGAGGGTTACGTATGATGAGGGTTGATAAATCATAAACTAGGAATAATATCAAATATTAGAATAAGAAATCCATGGATGCCTGAGAGCGACAGCCACATGCTTCCGAAGAAACACGGCGGTAAATTTGTGGCTAGTAGACCTGTAGCCACTGTTTAAGGGCAGATGGCTTGGTAAAAGCCCCACTTTGGGACATTGCGAAGGGACTGTGTTCTGGGTGTCACAGGCATGGATGGGTGCAGCCCAGGACACCATTTCTAGGGTCCTTGATGCGGCGGCGCTAGGGAATTTTTTCACGTATATACCAGCATTTTCCAAAATGGATCAGAGGTGGCATACGTACATGCTTTAATGAGCAGTGGGGGTAAGAGAGGAGGGCTGAGGGGAGGGAGTACATGAGAAGCCTGCTCGTTGGGACCCCCATTGCATGACCCCATCTTGTCATTAGGCAAGACATTGGCTCCCAAGACGAGGGGTATAGCCTACTAGCCCAGGGCTCTCAGAAGTGGGGTGCACATGGGATGCACAGTCCCCACCCCAGGGAGAGCACCAACAGGCACTGATGAAGGATGGTGAGCCGTGAGGGACACCCGCTATGTTTCCAGCCTGATGGGCCATGTGCGGCCCCAAGGCTCTCAGTCTGGGACTCCGATAGGCAGTGCACTGCCCCGGAGGCTCAGAGGTGGCCAAGGAGTCACCCTTCAAAGACGAAACTTGACCCAAGTACAGAGCCCTGAATAACCGCCAGATCACTCGTCCCACCTAAAAATGTCAGCCGAGGGCCATACGTGGTAGTCAGTCCTGTGTAGCCAACAGTGAGGGTCACACTTAGGAAATTTCCAAGCTCCTGCAGCATTCTGCCCCGGACAGCCTGCCCGTGGTGTGGGCTGGGGGCGCACTGGGGGGCTCTGGCTCTCACAGCGAGCTCAGGTGGGAGCCCTGAGTCCTGACAGCGCGCGGAGGCTGTGTCTGGGGACTGGAGCGTCTCAGTGTGGTGGTGTCCAGCAGGGCCACAGTGGGAAGTCAGAATGACGACAGCAGCAAGCACAACTGAAGAGGGTCTGCAGGCAGAGCCAGGCGCCTGCTCGCGCCCACTCTCCCCACACGCCCTGGGAAAGCCACTGCTCTCCCGAACCCTGAGGCCCACAGCTCAGCTGCTGCAGCCTGCGCCCCGGCTTTACCTTCTGCTCCAGGAGCCGGACACAAGTGGTCAGCATCTGTGCTTATCCGGGTCTGGGAAAGACCGTCCACCTCTCGAAGGTGGCGCCCTCTGACCCCCCATTCGGCGCTGCTTTCCCTGCTCTGACTGCCTTTCTGCGTACATCAGTGAGACCACAGACACGAAGAAACAGAGGAGCAGCAGTGAGAGGAGGAACCGGGAGGGTCACGGAGAAAGGAAGGTGTGTAGAGTGAGTCAGATCGGAGCTCGTGCCTGTGTGAGGCCGTGGGATGGACCACTTACGCCCGCAAGGCAGGGCCCAAGCCTCGCAGCTGCTGGCTCGGGGGCTGGGATGGCCCATGGGCCCCACCCTGCAGGAGCCTCTGCTGTCGTCAGAACACGAGGGGCATGTGGTCGCAGCCTCACTGTCCGTCGCCTCCAGAGAGGGCTCTACGCTCTGAAGTTGGATTACCAGCAGATTGAGTGGTGGGAGGAAGAGAGAGGGAAGCCTGACCGTTGTGTCTGTCATGTACTGGTTACAACAGGAAGAGCTGGGGGGAGGGAGTGGCCCGGGACCGTGCAGAGCCCCTCCATGCTGACTGCACCCTCTCCTCCCCCCCCCCCCCCCCCCGACTTCCAGGGGCTGTTAGACACCCAGCGGGGCCTAGGCTCGTGTCTAACCTGCGGAGTGCTTCCCACAGGGAAAATGCAGCTTTTCACAGCATACTCAGCTTATGGGGTGAGGGTGGAATAAGGGGCAGAAAGGAATTTTTTTCACCCTTAAGGTAAATTAAAATTACACTTGGAAAATTCTGCAAAGAAAGTAGACACTTGTATGCGGTGGCCTGAACATGATAGAGCAAACTGGGTGAAATGGCTGATATTTCATAGGTTTTGATCCATGAAAATGGCCATTTTGTAGGGTCTCCAATATGACCTTGCCCTTTGGAACCGCAGCTCTGAGGGGCTGAGACTGTCCTTGTACAGACACAGGCCAGGCATCGTGTAAGTGTAGGTTGTGGCCAGAAACTATTGGGAATGAATGAGCAAGTGGGCAGATACCCATCTCAGGAGGCAGGGCCGGGGCGCCCTCCTGGCAGCATGTGCCGCCTCTGCCTGGCTCCAGCTGTTCCCGGCCCCCAGTTTCGCCATGTGCTTTCCCTTCCTCGTTCCTCCCCTGCCCACCCTCTGGCCCGGGCACTGGGGACTCAAGGTTGGCTTGCGTAACAGGTACTAGCAGGCATTTCCCCCTCCTGGGACAGGATATCCTGGCGCCCTTCAGTCTCTCCCTGACTGTTTAAAACAGACCGGAGCACAGGAAAAAACCTAACTCTAAAATTAGCAGCATGATAGAAGAAAGGCACATAGCTGCATTCTGTACTGTTTGTCAATGAAACAAGTCTAAACAGGGCCAAATGCATTTCCTTTTTGGGCAAAACAGACCTGCTGGGAGTAACGGGCAGACACCAAGGGGAGAGGCTGCCCGGGGAGGCGAGAGGGACCGTCCGAAACACTGCGGGCTGCCGCTCGCTGCTCCTGGCTTTTTCCGTCAGCCTCTGCCTGACTTTTTCAGCAGAGCCTGGTCCGACCTTTCCAGAGGTCGTGCTGGCCTGGAAATACTCAGCAGAGGAGCACATGCTCCCTGCCCCCCACAGCGCAGGCCCCCAGGCCTTCGGCAGCCCTCCCACTGCCAGGGCTGCTGCAAGACAACTCCATTTTAGTTCACGGGGCTTCCCCCGCCCTTTGAGTTTTTAAAAAATGTTATTTGTAAATAACACTATCTTGTTCTAAAATAAGAGTTTGCAGGAAGTAAGATGTCAGTTTCACACCAAACCCACAGTATTTATCCTAATATTGCTAAATGTCTCAAAGAAATTCTTGAGAAACACTGCAATGAGTGCTTTGATTATCCTGCTAAGAGTTATTTTCAGATCAGGAAATGTTACTTTCATTTCCTCCATGCCACCAAAATGTCTGTTTTTAATCTAGCTTTTCCAATCACGTTTCAAAATCTTCCACTTCCTTCTAGAAGGGATGGAATTTCAGATAATCCCACGTGATAGCGACGGGCTGATTCACTGAGGCGAGAAACCAGTTCTGTTTTACAGCCCTCGGGTTAGCAGAGGGCAAATGGGTACTTTTCCTAATCACTTGGAATGTCTGGGTTTTCACCCACAGGCACGGAGGAGGGGGGAGGCAGAGTGCTCAGCAATCCCGTCCTGCCTCAGTCATTCTCAGAATCAGTCCGGTGGGGGGCAGTCTTCCTCCCTGCTGTGCAGTTGGGAAAACTGAAGTGTGGATTGAGTACATGGATAATAACTGATGGAGCCAGGATGCAATCCAGTCCCCTTCACGCCAAACCCTGTGCTCTCCTCGGGTCGGCCCTCCGCTGCCCCTGCTGCATCCAGCCTGGGGAGGTGGCCTGCTCAGGACCACACCACCTTCCATTCACACCCAGGCGCTTCCCAGCACACGAACACCTGCCAGCCGCTCGGCCTCAGACTGGAAATTGTGTTCTCCAGAAGGATGAGGGCTGGGACCCATTATTCCTAGAATGATTCACTTCTGACTTCCCGATGTTTCTTCTACTGGGCTTGTTGGAACTGCACCTTCAACACTGGGACAAGCTGCCATTCTCCGCCAAGCACGTCAGCCCCTTCGTCAGTCTCTGCCCCCTGGGACCACTGGCCGAACTTTCCCCCAGTAGGTAGTGGAAAGCCTGAGCGTCCAGGTTTCCACGGTGGTTAACCCTGAGCCAGCCAGAAGGAGCAGAGGCCGAGAGACACCACAGAGCAGCCCCTCACGGTGCCTCCACGGCCACCCTGTGCCCTCGGAGCAGTGCCATCCTTTACACCACCTCTCTCACCCCTGCAAGACCACACGGTGTGCGCATGCCCAGCCCCAGTTCACCCGACAGCCACCCCCGGGGCTGCAGTGGCTTCCAAGTTGTTCCAGAGGCTCACTCCCCGCTGGCCCTGGTCCTGGCTGCCCTGCCCCCGCCAGGCATAGGCTCAGATGGCACTCGCCCCCTGCCCAGGGCAGGCTCTGCACCCTCTCGGGAGGGCGTGAACCCAAGCCACCGCCACACGGGCCGCAGCGGGCAGAGAAAACGCTAGATGCCGAAGACTTTGGAAGACAGCACGTCCTCCCCAGTCAGCACCTGGTCTCAAAACGGAAAAGGGCCGAGGGCCACGCTAGAGATACAAAACCACGGCTGCTCGGATCCTCGCGCTCCCCACCCCGTGTGCGTGTTCCCGTTTGCTCCTGCCCAGGGGGACGGGTGGGGCAGGAGGGTGACCCAGGGGGTTGCCTGGCATTAGGAGGCCACAATGGGCCTTCCAGCCCCAGCAGAAGCTGCCGCTGGTTTGCCCGTCGGGGCGCAGGGGTACTTACTCGCCAACTGGAACGCAGCAGCCATGGCCTCCTCCCAGCACTGGGAGTCCGGCGACATCAGGGGCAGGCCCGTCAGCCCCAGGATGAAAGTGAGCTGGCCCGCAGCGAGGGCCACCGTGGCAACCAGGTTGCAGGCTCGCATCATGTCGAATTGCACTGGAGGGGCCAAGAGGAAAGAAGGCAGGTGGTCAGCGCAGGCGGGCGGCTCAGGGCTGGGTCTCTCTCTCCTCCTGGGGCTCATCCCCGTCTGCACTGACAGCCTCACTGATCTCCCTCTGCCCCCCAACCCGGGCTCCGTGTACTCTGCCCCCCCACCCGCGCCCAGTCCAGGAGTGAGGTGCAAGGGACGTACACACAGGGCAGAGGGAGGACAGAGCCGTGCCGCGGGTGGAACCGCAAAGGCCAGGGGCAGGGGCATCAGGTCCCTTCCCTGCGGCCCTTCTGGACAGTTAAGGTGGCCACCACAGAGCCAAGTGAGGTCTGTCAGCCTCCTGGGCCCCCTCCCCCCGCCCATGCCAGGCTGCGAGGGTTTGTGTGGTTCCCTGCCCCTGCCCCTGCCAGGCAACAGTCACATTTAGCGCTCGTGCAGCCCGAGTCGAATGGAGGTGCTGTGCCACTTCCCACCATGGAGGGTGCGCCCCTCCTCCCCATTGTGTCTCAGCTGCTTCCTTCTTGCCATCCATCTGTCACCCTCAGCCCGAAGGATTTCCCCCTTCCCTGGTCCCAGGCCTCCTCCCAGTGCCCCTTCTGGCCTGGGGGTGGCACCACTGGCTCTGAGGCCAGGATGGATGCCAGAGGACAGTAGCAGAGGCTCCGCTCCTGGGAAGTAAGAGCAGCTTCTAGGAGATCCTAGAGCCGAGGGCCAAGTGCCAGGAGAGAGAGAGAGAGAGAGAGAGAGAGAGAGAGAAGAGAGAGAGAGAACATGCCACTAGATGCATGACAGTCACCACCAAATTAACCCTTTCACCTTCCTGAGCGCTGTGGGTCCTGCTCTCTCAATCACTTTTCTCGCAGGCACAGCCCCCCACCCAGGTGGGCTGTCCTTCCCCATAATTGAGCTCACAATCTGTGTCCTTCAGAGTAACCACAGGAACAACTGCCATCGCTGTAAGCCCTGACACTCCTCTCTGACCCTGCACAGGGCCAGGAGGCAGGGGCTGGGCGAAGTTGGGGAGCCCAGGGGTGCCAGCAGGGCCAGGCCTGGTGTGGCGGTGGGTCCGGGGCTGGGAGGAAGGAGCAGACACGGGCGGAGAGGGGCAGCGGGGCTCTGAGCCTTAGCACAGGGGCGTGTGCTCCCCGGGGTCTGTGATTTCCTCACCGCCCCCAGACTGAGGCTGGGCCTCCTCCTTGCTTCTTCACACTGATTTTCTGTGCAATTATTGTTACCATTTATATGGCTGCACAGAGGCTCTGCTTCTCTGAAAGATGTAGAATTTAGCGGGGGGAAGTGACCTCATAGATGAGGGTGTTAAACATGACGGAGGTTAACAGCCAGACCCAGAGAAGTCCGTCCGGTTTCCCAAGCTCAGCCTTGCGGGTGAGGAAAGATGTGAATGAACTGCTGGCTGAGGAGGGGAGTGGCCTGGGGTGGACACGAGCACCAGGGGAGCACGTGTTGGTGCAGAGACCACGTGACCGAGGCTCCTGAGAGCCAGGAGCACAGCACCAGGGACCCTGGCCGATCCCTCCCCGTGTTCCGCCTGCTGCCCTGCCCACCCGGGCATCCAGCTTTGTCCTTCCCAGCAGCTCTGTGTGCACAGCCCTGCGCTGCACACCCGGCAGTGGCTCCATGTGGCGTCCCCAAGCTCACAAGCCGCCACCTAGGCCCGGCCCAAGTCCTTGTGGACCCATATTGCAGCTGTCCAGAGGCTGTAAAGGATGGGACATGACGCTCAGAGACTCGCCGTGCTGCCTGAGCAGACTCCTCTCTGAGCCGTACTCCCTTCACTCGGAGGCTGGCATCCACCACGCCCAGGCGTCTTACAGGTTCTAACACTGCCTATGTGCATAGCCTGGGCAGCAGTACCTGAAATTTTTTAAATATGTTTTTATTGATTTTAGAGAGAGTGGAAGGGAGAGAGAGAGAAACACTGATGTGAGAACGAAACATTGCTCAGCTGCCTCCTGCACTTCCCACCACCACCACCACAGGGATCAAGCCTGAAACCCAGGCATGTGCCCGAACTGGGAATCGAACCAGCAACCTCCTGGTGGACAGGATGATGCTCAGCCAAAGGAGCCATACCAGCCAGAGCCAGTGCCTGGATGTTAAGGAGCCCAATGTGAATGTGCACCAATGTCATCGGCCGGGCAGCATGTGGTCCACGCCCCGTCCACCTACATTTCCAGGGAGACTCAGGCCCCCATCTGGGGCTGGAGAGCATCACATCACCTCTGGGCAGGGCATGTGTCCAGGACTTAATTACGTTTATTCATGATACATCTCGCTTCAGAAAAAGAGCATCAGGTGCCTGACAGGATGCATGAAATACGGAAAGATGAAAAATGACAGAGAGAACAGGACCAGAGTAAGACTGACACCGGAGTTAGGTTGTGAGATCTCCTTGGGAGCCAAAGGCGGCCCTCAAGTCTCCCATGTTCCCCCCCAAAACCTCACAGCAAGGAAAAAGCCACCTGATCGCTGCATCCTGCCCAGCAAGCATCCTCAAGGCCGGCCCAGTGTACCTGGGGGCAGCTGAGGGCCTGGATTGGCCCCTGTGCCCCTGCCTGGTTTGCTCAGCACACCCAGCAGCACAAACTCCCTGACCAAAGTTGAGTTATGTCTCCTCGAGATGTTTGCCATAGGGCCTCGCCAGGACCTCTGGCTCAGAGCTGGCCGGAGCCTCCTGCTGTCCCCAACAGCTGCCCTGGCTGCCTGCTGCAAGGTCTGGAATCTCTAGGGCAGCCTGGCTCTCTGGGCAAAGCAGGACCAGTGATGTGTGACCAGGGACATGCGCATCCCCTTGGCGTCCCTAGATGGGTACTCAGGATTGAACTGTGCACCAGGCGTCAGCTCTGCAACCCAGACCCCACCACCCTGTTACGGACGAGATGATTTGACCGAGCGACAACTGGCTGGTGTGGAGGTGTTTCTGCAGAGGCAGCAGGCATCGTACAAGGACCCCCTGCTTCTTCCTCCCAATCTCTGTGCCCAGCTAGGGTGTGGGCGAAGCGTGGGCTGGGGTTTTCGTAAGAGGTAATGAGACGGGGCACTGGCCTGATTTAAGGTGGTGGAGGGAGCCCCAGCTCCGGGCCCCCAGGGCCAGGGTGCCGGCTTGCTGCTCCCTGTTCATGTCACAGGGACCTGGTGTGAAGTTGGCTCACTTTGCTCAATTCAGTGTTGCTCAAGAGAAGCTTCTGTAGACATTTCCCTTGTTCTGGATAAATATTTGATGCTCAGAGATCCATTAAGGGTAGCTGCCACAAGCACCGTAGTAATGGCAGGAGGATATTTTAAAAGTTGGTCAGGCCCTGGCCGTGTGGTTCAGTGGTTAGAGTGTCTGCCCGCATACTGAAGGGTCGCAGGTTCAATTCCCAGTCAAGGGCACATACCTGGGGTGCATGCCAGAGACAGCCAGTTGATGTGTTTCTCTCACATCGATGTTTCTTTCTCTCTCTCTCTCTCTCTCTCTCCCCCTCTCTACACCCCCTCCTTCCCTTCCACTCTCTCTAAAAATCAATGGAAAAAATATCCTCAGGTGAGGATTAACAGGGAAAAATGTTGGTCAGGGAGCTTAGCAGGTGGTCTGGGACGGACAGCAAACCAGGGCGGGTGAGTGGGGCTGCTCAGGACACGTGGCAGGGGAGGAGGGAAGCGTAGCGTGAGCTGGCTGTGTGGGGGTCAGGAGGACCCCTGTGTGTCCTCCTGGCCTGAGGTGACCAGTCCTTAGCATGGGGACAGAGGGAATGGACACGCAGGGAGGGCACCTGGTCAGCGTGGGGGACCGGGGCAGGAATCCTTGAGGCCCAGGGCTCCCCCTCCCATGCTGGGCCACTGGCTTTCATTGCTCCTCAGGACAGTCTCCTACCAGAAGAATCGCTCTGGACCAGCCAGTTACAGACAGCCCAGTCCATCTGCATCTATCCAGTTCCCCATAGGCCCCTGAGTTCTGAGAGCTCATAGAGAAGTCTGAAGTCATTCATGCACTTGATCCGTTAAAGAGACGTTCTGCTCCCTACTTGCAAGGGAGGGGGAGGGGCAGACAGCCACCCTTCTGACCGACAACCCCTCAGGCTGTGGTGTGGGAGCCTGAGTAGACAGAGTGGGTTGCATGCCCCCAGAAACCTCGGCTGAGCCGCGTGCTTCCTGCAGCCTCCGGTTTTTGCCTATGAAATGGGACGACATCCTCCACCCCGGGCTCCCTCGCAGGCCAGGGTTCCGAACCCACTGCAGTTGGGGACAGCCACACACCGGCACATCACATGTTCGCATTGCTTGAGGACTTGGGACCCCCCTGACAGCATCTAGCCAAGTCCCAGCTGCAGTCTCGTGTGTGTCACATTTCCTTAAAGACGTGGTTGGTCCGCAGAACGGAGGACACCCACCTGCAAGTTAGACCCTCTCAGTCATTGGGAGACTTTGCCCATCAGCCTCCATGACTGTGGAGGTGAACCCTTCCCTCTGTGCACGCAGACCTGACCCTACTTTCAAAGCCCGGCTCCCAGCTTCCCGAGCAGTGACAGACCCAGGGCTCCGCGTGGCCAGCCAGGGCCTGCGACGCCGCGGAGGGGCACAGGGGCCCGGCTCCGCAGCCGGCCGGTGGTCCCCCCACAGCCAGCCCCGCTGGGTCTGCCTGGGCTGCCTACCACCTTCACCCTGATGACTGTGGAACGGAGTCAGAACTCAGCCATGTGTTCTTAAGCTTCTTGTTTATTTTTCTTAACAATCTTAATTTCCACCAGGAAAAAAGAGTATTTTTCTTGGTTTGGCTAATGCATTTGTTCTTCAGCATGTGTATGCCCGAGAAAAGCCCACTGCTGCGTGAAGAGAACTCTGTCATGAAGGACAGAGGCAGGCTTGAGCTGAGTAGGACTGAAGTGTGCCTGTGGCTTGCCAGGGGAGGGTGGGCATGGAGCTCGGGGCCCACCTGGTTCCCCAAGAGCCAGTGCTACCCCTCAGACCAAAGCACCCCTCACCCGTCAGCAAACACTCAACCCATGTCGTCTGCATGCCACGCAGGGCTAGCGGGCCCTGTCCACTCTAAAGGAGACAGAAAAGTGAGCACTTACGTTTGACGGTGCCTCTGGACTCCTGGAAGCCTGCGGCCTCAGAGCCCCAGCCCAGGGCCTCGCAGTCCCGTGTGTCCGCCTGCCCGGGCCTGGTCCCGGGGCTTGGCCCTCCCCGGGCCCTGTCCACCAGCCAGCAGGACCTCCAGAGCCCCACACTTCGCTTGCGCCCGTCCTCCAGCGTCTGATACACCCAGTTGGGGGTGAAGGCTGCCGCATTGTTGAGGATGAGAGAGACCAGGGCCACCAGCACGGCTGTGGCCACCAGTTTCTGGACAGTCATCACTGACTGCTGGTGCCAACCGCTTGTGGAGAAAGTCCCAGTCCTGGTCAGCTGCTGTGGCCTGGGAGAACCAAGACGCGGCTAGGGGCGGCTAGAGGACATCACCGTTCATTCTCGGAGGGTTGGGAAGGCCCGTGCAGCAGGTGCAGGTGAGCCCACCTCACGGTCCTCCTTACCCTCCTTCCTGCACCTGGAGCAGGGACAGGCCTGATCTGCAGGTGACTGCGTGGCCCATCCCGAGAAGGAAGCAGGGCACCAGCGAGAGCCCCGAGTCCTGAGTGCGCCGTCTTCCTGGGAAGCTGAGCCCAGGGAGGCTGGCAGCCTCTTGTCCCCCACGCGGGAGAACAGAGAGTAACTGGGGAGGAGACAGGCGGTAGCGTGGTGTCAGCCGGCCTCACTCCTCAGAACCAGCTGCGCTCCGAGCACAGCCCGTGCGGTAGGCAGGCTCTGAGCAGGGCCGCAGGGAGCAGTGCGGGTTCAGCAGCCGCTGTGCTGCCTGAGCCCCTGCCTGGTGCCTCCAACACAAAACGGCTGGTCCTGGAAAGCAGAGAGCTTGCTATGGGGAAGTGTGTGTGTGTGTGTGTGTGTGTGTGTGTGTGTGTGTGTGTATGTGTGCGCGCGCGCGCACGCGTGCATTTTCCCTCTGTCTCTCAGCAGAGAGGAAATGGTTGTTTTTGAGGCTGTTTTTGGTGAGCTGGAGGGCGTAGCCAACTGCAACAAATAGCTGCCTGCCGCAGCAGCCAGACACTAACAGGATGTGTTTCCTGATAGGAAAGGCAGGGGGGCCTTCTGAAGTCCTGCTCCATGACCCTCCTCCCCGGCTCCTCCCCATCTTCCTTTCCAAAAGGGAGGGCTGGGGTGCTGGCCCAGAACAGACCCACGGGCCCACCTGTCTGTCTGGGACGTGGCCAGCCTGGCACTCAGGTGCTGCCCACAGCGCCCCAGGCAGTCTCCTGTGCTGGGTCTGGGACAGCGGCAGGACGGTCAGGGCAGGCAGCATGCTGGTGACCAGTCGCCCACCCAGCCCTCAGCTGTCCCCTCAGCAGAGAGACACTGCCAGCCCGCGGTGTGCCAGGACCCCCTTGTCCCAGGGAGATGCAGATGGAGGAGGGAACTGCTCAGAGGAGAGAGCAGCAGAGGAGGGCCGTGCGTGGTAGCCCCCCTTAGACGGGCCTTCGTGTCCCAGCTCAGACCCACCTACTGCCAAGACCTGACCAATCCCCTTGGAGAACTACCAGACCAGGGCGTCATCCTTGAGGACATTCCGCGCAGGGCACCCAGCGAGGCCTGAAGGGGACTGAATGTGGGGTCTGGCCTGGGCTGTTAGCTGCTGACGGGAATGTCAGTCTGCACAGCGGATAAGGGACCAGGCCCGTCACAGTGGTGTGTGCTGGACCTCGATCTGAGCCGTCAGCTGCTGGGGCTTGGACAGGCCTTCATCTGCTCTGCTCAAACCCCTCCGAACCGGCAGACCAACACAGCGGGAGGTTCTGTGCCATGCCCTCGGGGACCCCGCCCAGCGCAGGGCAGTCAGCCAGCCGGGGCCCCAGAGCAGCTGTATGAGTGAAAAGGCACGTCGGCAGCATGGTCCGTGGGCCTTTGCCGACAGCGTGAAACCCCTGAGCTCCAGGCAGTACAGCACGGGCCTTGTCTGTTTGCTGCCTTCACGCGCTGCCCCAAGGTGTAGGGACCAGCACCCTCACAGGAGAGAAAGTTGGGGCTCAGAGAGGTCACAGAGATGATGCGATGGCCTCAGTGGGGGTCAGCTGGTCTGGTCTCCTCAGTCCTCACCTATCACCCCACTCTGGAGCTCCGGAGGGTTCCCAGCCGTGGGTCCCAAACGGGCCGCCCAGCCGTGGAAGCCCTGGCCCTGAGTGCTTTCGGTCCAGGTGTGCTCCGGGCCTCTGGGTGCCGCATGGGGCCTGAGGGTGCCGGGCACGGGGTGAGGCTCCCCACGCCACTGAGTCCGCATTCTTTGGAGAATCTGGGTCCCGAGAAACGTCTGTCCAAATTCTCTGAGGGATTTGACCTATTTTAGGATTTTCACCACTTTCCATAGCTTGTGCCAGGAGAAAAGCGGCTGTTCCCACCCCCTCCCTGTAGTCCTGTCTCTCGGTTCCCAGGACTGGATGGGGGAGGGCCTGGTGGTTTTGTCTGCCCTCATTCCCACAGGCAGCCCCTTCTCTCAGGAGGCCTGGAGCGAGGGGTTCAAATATTCACGAGCTCTTGAGTGCACTGAGCAGTGGATGGAGGCCTCAGAAAGGCAGTTTCCCCCACGTCTCCATTAGAAGAGGATCAGCTCCCCTCCTTGTGGATGTAAATCACTGTTTCTTAGGGAGTCTTTAAATGGCTCATTTCTGATAAAAAGCAGCACAAGGTCTCAGAAGCAAAGCTCTGGCTTTGCTTGCCTGTGGAGCAGCCACTGGGCCAGCTCAGCCAGCTGGTTCCCAGGCCGGGCAGGGAAGGGCCAGGATCCCCTGGAAGTCCTCAAGGGACTCTGCCGGGTCGTCAGGCCCTGCACCCTCAGTCATTTCCTCAGATTCTGGCTCATGGTGGGGGGGGGGGGGGGGGGCGGGGCAGGGAGAGCAGCAGGCCTGGTAGCTGCTGGACTTGAGTTAGGAGTCACCCTGTCCTCAGAGGACAGACCCCGACATCCATTTATCTATCCTGTGACCGTGGGGGGCCGGTGGGGAATGGAAGCCGGGCCATGGGCCTTCCTGTCCTCCCGAGTTCCTGATCTTGGGTCCTGCGTGGGGTCCAGGGCAGCGCCTGCGTGTGCCTCCCGTTCCCGCACACGGGCAAACAGGACTGCTTATCTTAGAGCAGAGAGGCGGGGAGATTTGGCAACAGTGTGTGCTGCTTGGTAGAATATGAGGCTGTTAATCCTCCAGTCATCCATGCTCCGGCAGGGGGTCTCCATGGAGCAGGCTGAGAAGAGGGGCCTCTGGGGCTGAATCTAGCAGCTTCTCAGAGGGCAGGCTTTCCAGAAAGTTGGGCCGGTTTCAGGCCGGCCCCTCAGCGGCCCCGTCTGCCTCGCGCGCAGGCGCCTCTCTGAGTCGATGAAGTGCAGATATGTGTGCTGTCCACAGACTGGCTCAGACAACAGGAAACTCTCAGGACTTGGATGGAGACAGGCAGCGTTTGCTTCTTGGGATATACATATCAGATGCCCAAAGCCCAGACGCGCACGCTGGAGCTGAAGCTGCCCATGGAGAGGCAGCTGCGCGCGGTGCTGATGCTGTGCTGGACGCCCGCCGAGGACTCGGCCCGCCGTTGGTGGACATTCTCGGCTGTCCTGCATTCAGCTGTGTGGGGAGGCGCCTGCCCCACGGTGGTTCGCTTGGGCAGCCCGGCCCAGCGGGAACACCCAGGAAGTGCTTCCAGCACACGCTTTCTCGAGCTCCCACTTGGTGGAGACTTAAATCCAAGGACAGAGCCCTTTGTCACATATGTGCACACAGCATGCCCGATGCTGTTTTTAGTCCAGGGAGGCACAGTGAACCCCAGTCAGGTCAACAGGGCCCCGTCCTCTTCTCCCAGGAGTGCTTGATACTGGCAACGCACACAGCTGCCGCACGGGAGACAGGGAGACTTGCAGCCCAGGTCTGCCCACTGGGAGAGTGCTGATACGTGGTTCCCAGGTTTCTCTGCTTGTTCAGGTTGCTTTCCAGTTTAATTGGATTCCGATATCAACCATCTGCTTTCAAGACAAGGCAGAGGGAAGGGAGAGGGGACAGAAGAGGTCACCCTCAGCCCTCATCATCGCCCTCACACTGGTCTCTTACACCCTTGGCACAGAGTATTTTAAATGAGGTTCCAATCGTGTGAAATCTTTTGGAAAGGGAGCATAAAAGGCCCCGTGTCACCCAGCCTATGTGGCTCAGTGGTTGAGCCTTGACCCATGAACCAGGAGGTCATGGTTCGATTCCCAGTCAGGGCACATGCCCGGATTGCAGGCTCGATCACCAGTAGGGGGTGTGCAGGAGGCAGCCTATCAATGATTCTCTCTCCTCATTGATGTTTCTCTCCCTCTCCTTTTCTCTCTCTGAAATGAATAAAGATATTTAAAGGGGGGGAGGGGTGTCTAACCAGAGTCTTGCACAGCAGCCGGGGAAGGCCAGGATGAGCCCAAACCCCAGACCGCTTCCCACTGCCCAGTGCTGCCCACGCCTACCCTGGGGCCAAACCTTGGAAGCACTGAGGCATGTTTAAAAGGGAATGAGAAGTCTCTGAGGAGAGGTGACAACTTCCTGTCAGGTCTGCCAGTGGAGAGAGAGGAGTTGTGCAGAATTGACTAGAAGCTGTGGGTGAGACGGGTGTCTGCTTTGAGATTCCAGATTTGACCCGGGACTTGGTGCTCTTACTAGCTGTCATTTCTAGGACCAGCGAGCGGTATTTTGGAAAGCCTTGTCACTGGGTCCGAGGCTGCCTCCTAGACCCTCAGCTCCAGCGAGCCCCACCTCAGTAGGGGCGGCACCCAGGCTGCATACAGATGTGTGTTTCTAGACAACTGGCTTCCCACCCAAGGTGCTTCCACGTGCATTCCCACTAGCACGTGAGGATGAGGGAGACAAGCTCCGACTTTCCGCTTATTGTAAGGAAGTGTGGTACAGAGGAGGTGATTTCTTGCCTGAAACCGCTGGATGGGGAAGGGGCAGGAGGGGCTGACTCGGATGTCACCGCAGCACTGGCCCGGGCAAGAAACAGCTGCCGCGCCTGAGCTGGCGTGTTGTAAGGCTTCTGCTCTCAGCACCTGTTTGTCCGAGTCCGCAGGAGAGGAGTGGAGTTGCGGGGTGGCTTGTGCCCGTTGAAAGCTCTACCAGTGGCTCCCGTTACTGACGGTCCTGTTCCTCAGCGCCGTGGGAAGTCCCCTGTGCGATTATCAAAGGGGATTGAGCTCCAACGTCCCCTCTCACCAGGCCTGTCCCGTCCAGGCCGTGGCCACCTGGGGCGCGGCACCCCTGCCCTTGCGGCCGTCCCTCGGTAGTTATAGCTGGTGGATTTTAAAAAGTTCCACAGGACCCAGGTAGAGCCAGAAACACAAAAGTATACGTTCGCCTGCAGGGAAGGGCACCGAGATGTGCAGCGTTTAGACCACAGACACCACAGCGAGGCCGTCCCACTGGACCAACGCCCAGCTTCCGTCGGCCCTGGTGCTCCCCATCCCAGGAGCTGTTTTCACCCCAATTATGACCTGCCGGGAAGCCTGACATGAAAGTCGCCCCTTCCCTCGTCCATCCTTGGGCTAGGCTCAGGCAAGGCCATTAGGAAAATGCCCACGGCACTGAGGCTACAAGCTGGGCCTGCACACGGAGCACCCCTACCTCCACGACCTTGGCTGCGCCCCTCAGAGGCCCCTGTCCTGAGCCTCTGAGCGGAGTGGCCTGAGCCCAGGCGGGAGGGAGAGCAGCAGCGCCGGCCCACCTGCTCCAGGGGCTGCCCTGCCTCAGGCCAGGCTTCATCTGAAGGGAGGGCCCCAGAGGGCAGCTGGGGATTCGTGTGTGAGTCTGTTTACAAGGGTATGCGTGTGCACGAGCATGTGGTTGTCCGTACCTGTGCCTGAGTGTCAGAGTGTATGTTCATGCGTGTGCAGGCCCGTGTGTGTATAAGCATGTTCACGGACCGCAGGTTTTATGATAGGAAGACATCCATTTGGTCCACAGGAGACGATGCAGTGAGCTCAATTGTTACCTTTGCCTTTGTGGGTGGAGCTCACACCTTGATGTTTGGAAAGGGCCTGGGTCTGAGCCCAGGGCCAGGGCCGATGGGCCTGAGGACCACCCAGAAGGAAGGGCCAGAGAGCGCCCTCTCAGGGAGCCCCTGCAAGGACACTGGGTTGAGTTTTGTGGAGCTTCATCATTCTTGCAGAGTAGCGTCCAGGGTCTGGAACCATTTCCAGGCTCACACTGAGCCTGGGACCTGCCAGGGAGTGGGGCAGGAGCCCCAGGTCAGTGTCAGAGGGAGTGAACACTCTAGAAACCTTACAATGAACAGGAGGAACCGGTGCCCCGAACCTTTGATGGGGTGCGCCCAGCCGAGTGCCCTGATGACACTATGAGGCCCGTGGGGATGGGCCAGGAGTCCTGGGGGCCTGCAGGGCAGCTCTTCTGTCCCACTCCTCAGCTTGCTCTGCAGGCCCCCAGACCTCGCCCCACCAGCTCTGGGATAGGGGAGGGGAGGGGCTGTCCTGGACCCCCTGTGGGTGTGATGGGTGTGGCCAAGAGAAGCCAGTGTTTGCTGAGCAAATGGACCTACTGAGACAGGAGAGAGACGTGGGCATTTGTCAACCTACAAAGAAGGCCCTCCTCTCTTCAGGGGACTGCATCATCCTGCCCACTGCAGGGGGATGCAGGAATCCCGGGACTGGGCGGGGCCCTGGTATAAGGAGCCGTGTCCCAGGGCTGCTCAGGAGCAGGTGCCGTGAGAGGTCGTGCACCAGCCATGGGACCTGGGGACACATATGTTTCCTTCTGGGGGTATGTGGCCCCTAGTTTGCCATGGTTTCTGTGGGTGGAACCCATTCAACTCCCATTTGTCTCTCTTCTTAATGACTATGCATGTCCACCTAGGTCCCCTGCACTGCCTGGCATTGGTCGAGGTGGGGCCCAAGATTGGGGGGCTGGAAGCTAATGGAGCTGCCCTGTCCTCTATCGCAGTGAGGCTGTCTGGGAGAACATGGCACGCATGTGTGTGAAGACCCAGCGGCTGGACGTTGCCAAGGTGTGCTTGGGCAACATGGGCCATGCACGTGGAGCGCGAGCACTGCGGGAGGCTGAGCAGGAGCCAGAGCTGGAGGCCCGTGTGGCTGTGCTGGCCATACAGCTGGGCATGCTGGTGAGTCAGGCAACGGACGATGGGCCCGCTGCCCAGAGGGTGCTCCTTGCTCCTTTGCCAGCTGGGCTCTGGGGCAGAGGACCTGGCCATAGAGGCGGGGCCCCTGCTGGCTTTCCGGGGGTGCCTGCTTGCGACCTAAGAGGGAAGGCCATGGTATAGTCTTGTCTGGCCCATTTGGTTGCAAGGAACACAAACCCTCTTAAACTAGCTTAAGCCAAAAAGGGGATGAGGTCCCCAGGCCTCTCTCCCCTCTGCCAGGTCTCCTGCCTGCCCTACATGTTCATGGAGGTCATGGCCCATCGTACCCCAGGAGGCCTAGAGAGACTGACAGACTCAGGAGGCAGAAGCTGAGTTGCCAGATGGGGTGGGCTGTGGCCGGGGCAGTTCAGATGGCCTGCACCATGTGGCGGGTGGGGAGGCACACCCTCTGAGAAGAGGGCTGTGGGGTACCCATGTGTCTGCTACATGGAAGAACTGAGCACGCCTGAGTGGTCAGCCCTTGGCCCCTGGTCTGCAGGGGTGAGCGCAGGCTGCTCCGAGGGCGTGGCAGCGGGCCGGTAAAGACATCCCCACTGGACACAGGCCTGGGTGGGCTCAGCTCTTCGTGGAGATGGGGATGCCACATCGGCATGTAGCGTTCATCGTGTCGGTCTCAGAACACAACTGAAGTGTCCGTCTGTCCTCGGCGTGGTATGCGTCTCAGTCATGGGCTGGTTGGCGGCACACGCGGCGTCTGCAGTGGGTCGTGTGGGGGCCAGAGCAGTGACTGCGCTGACGTGCACTCTCTTCTTCAGGAGGAGGCTGAGCAGCTGTACAAGAAATGCCAGCGCTACGACCTTCTCAACAAGCTCTACCGGGCCTCTGGCCAGTGGCAAAAAGCCATAGAAGTCGCCGAACACCAGGACCGTGTCCACCTGCGCACCACCTACTACAACTACGCCAAGCACCTGGAGGCCAACGCCGACTGCAGCCTGGCCCTCAGCTAGTGAGCGGGGGGATGGGGGGACTCTCCCACTCGCTCTGGGACAGGCCCTGGTTGCCTCTTGCTTTTTTCTCTGCCCCAGTGAGGTGGCCAAAGAGGTTCTCAGAGGAAGAGTCTAGACAGAGGCACCTTCTTAGGGCAGGTGGTGACCTCAGTAGGTGTCTTCCAAGGGGAGCTTGAGTTGTTGCTTTAAGAGAACCTCAGAGACAGGGCCATGGCTTCACCTGGCTGCCTCGGGTTCTGGGCATGCTGAGAGACCTGGGCTCAGCTGGCATTGCTGCAACCCCAGTCCAGCGTGGTGCCTCCCAGGGCAGTGCTGGTGGTGGTGCCTGGGGGCCCGGCCACAGCTCAGCCCTCTCCAGGGCAGGCCCAGAGCAGCGAGGAAGCCCCACTGTCTCCTGACAGCGGGTCCATGGGCCACAGAGCTATAGGCGGGGAGAGAGGCTCAGGCCTGTTTCCATGCACTCAACACGGCTGAGACCGTGAGAACTAGCTGCTCCTTCTCTCCTGTTGCAGCTACGAGAAGTCAGACACCCACCGCTTCGAGGTGCCCAGGATGCTCTCCGAGGACCTGCAGTCCCTGGAGCTCTACATCAATAAGATGAAGGACAAGTGAGTGTCCCCCACTGGGTGAGGGGACATGGCAGGGGAGGCTGGGTTTGCATATGGGGGCTGGGGGCCCGGGGCTGCTCAGGGAACCTCCTTCTGGAGCTTTACATGTGAGAGTGCAAATCACCCTCTTGGTCCCTCAGAGCCAGGTCCCAGGATGCTGGGTGGAGGACGGTCAACAGGATGGGGGTTGGGGGGGGGGGGGGCGCTTTTCCTCTGGACGAGGTTCCTTCAGACCTCGGGGACCTCACTCTTGTCCACCTAGCTTCCACGCCTCCTGGCCGCTGGTCATGGGAAGTGCACTCTGAGGGAGGCATTTGGGACCCGGGGGCTCATTTCCAGTGGGAGTGGGGACCTGAGGGATGCCTGTGGCTGCTGGCAGGACCCTGTGGAGGTGGTGGGCCCAGTACCTGGAAAGCCAGGCGGAGATGGACGCCGCGCTGCGCTACTATGAGCTGACACAGGACTACTTCTCCCTGGTCCGCATCCACTGCTTCCAGGGCAACATTCAGAAGGTAGGCGCGTTCTGGGGGTCGGGCCTGTGGGGGAAGTCGGCCCTGTGGGGGGAGGGAGCTGCAGACAGACCCCCGGGTCTCTCCGCTGTTTCCCAGGCTGCCGAAATAGCCAACGAGACCGGAAACTGGGCCGCGTCCTATCACCTGGCCCGGCAGTACGAGAGCCAGGAGGACGTGAGGCAGGCAGTGCACTTCTACACGCGTGCTCAGGCCTTCAACAACGCCATCCGTCTGTGCAAGGTAGGTGGCCGCATGCAGCTCACACGGAGCAGCGGGCGGATGCAGTTAAACCCAGGCAGGTGGAAATGGGAAACGGTGCTTTGTCATCGTTTCCCACAATCGATTCCGAGATTTCCAGACAGAAAAGTTAGAGAATTGTATCATGAGCATCGCATCTCCCATCCGGCCTGGTTTCTGCCACTCAGGCCTCCCTCTGCCTGTCACACGCGTCTCTGTCCCTGCTTCCCCATCTCTGCCCCTCCTTCCCCGCTCTCCCCTCCCTGATGTGTTTGTAAAGCAAGGAGGTGTCACTGGATGTCCCCCGGCTTCTGAGCCCACACTGAGGCTGGCTCGTTGCTTATGGCCTTGCCAACAGTAGGCCTTTCACAGAAAGCTGCTGCACACTGTGCGTCCATAAAAGTGTTCTGGCCCAGGGCCTCACTCCTGGAAAACCCAGAATGTGGAAGGCCCTCACGTAAACTAGTTCCCACCGTGTTCTGTGTAATAGGGGGGAGGGAAACCTCTGAAAACTCTGCTACACACACCCAGTAAGACATGACACTCACTGGAAACCACGATCCCGTGGATTGGTGTGTGTCAGACAGGGGAGATGGGCCCCGCACAGCATCATTCACAGACCGGAGCAGGAACCACTGAGCACTGCCCGCCCCTTCCCGCAGGAGAACGGCCTGGATGACCAGCTCATGAACTTGGCCCTGCTGAGCTCCCCCAAGGACATGATTGAGGCGGCATGCTACTACGAGGAGAAGGGCGAGCAGATGGACAGAGCGGTCATGCTCTACCACAAGGTGAGGGGCGGCCCTGCCCTGGACCCGAAGGGGTGCAGCACACGGCCCCCAGGACCAGGGGACTTGCCTGGATGCAGGGGGCCACTCCCGCGGCCTCCGGATGCAGGCGTCCGGCAGCTGCTCAGAGTTCCCCTGCTGTCCACAGGCCGGCCACTTCTCTAAGGCCCTGGAGCTGGCCTTCGCCACCCAGCAGTTTGGGGCCCTGCAGCTCATCGCAGAGGACCTGGATGAGAAGTCGGACCCTGCCCTCCTGGCCCGCTGCTCAGACTTCTTCCTTGAGCACAATCAGTATGAGAAGGCAGTGGAACTGCTGCTGGCCGCCAAGAAGGTATGGAGACGGCAGGGTCCCCGCCAGGCACACACGCGGGCTCTGCAGCCCCAGGGTCACCGTTTCCACAGGCACGGTGAACTCGGCTTCACGGTCTCGTGATTACCGTTTCATGAGGAAGGCTGTGGCTGCGGCCGCCCTGGGGCAAAGGGCTGAGAATAAGCCCACCTTTATAGCCGCCCCGAGTGTGGACTCACTGCCATTTCACCTGTGTCTTCAAATTATAACTAGGGAGTTCTGCTCATCTTGTTGGTGTGTGTGACAAAATGCACATAACAAAATTTAAAACTTACCATCTTCGCCGTTTTTTAAGTGTCTAGCACAGTAGCAGTAGGTGCGTGCACATTTTCATGCAGCCAGTCTCTAGAACCCTTTCCTCTTAGCATCTTGTCCCCATTAAACAACTACCGTCTCCCCACCCCTGGCACCCTCCGTTGGACTTGCCGTCTCTACGAACATGACTGCCCTAGGGACAGCATATGAGTGGAATTACACAGTTTTTGCCCTTTTGTGACTGGCTTATTTCTCTGAGCATGATGTCCTGGAGGTGCATCCATGTTGTAACATATTGGAGAATTTCCTTCCTATTTAAGACTGAATAATATTCCACATTTGCCTGTCAATTCACCCATAGATGGACACTTGAGTTATTTCTGTCTTTCGACTATTGTGGATAATGTTGCTATGAACATTGGTGTACAGATATCTCTTCGAGACCCTTCTTTCAATTCTTTTGGGTATTTGTCCAGAAATGGAGTTGCCAGATCACATGGTAACTGTTTTAGTTTTTTGAGGAACTGCCATACTGTTTTCCACAGTGGCTGCACTATTTTACATTCCCACCAATAGTGCCCAAGGGTCCCGATTTCTCCACATCCTCACCAGCACTTGTTATTTTTCTAGTTAATAGAAAATTGGTAGTAGCCATCCTCATAGGCATATGCACTAATTTTTTAAGTAGAAAAATTCTCCTTGATAGAAACTGAATGGAGATATAAAAAATTGTTAATCATACAAATTTAGCCTATCCATTTATTATTTATTATTTATTTATTTTTAAATAAATCTTTCTTGTTCAGATTATTACAGTTGTTCCTCTTTTTTCCCCCCATAGCTCCCCTCCACCCAGTTCCCACCCCATCCTCTGCCCTTACCCACCCCGCCACTGTCCTCATCCATAGGTGTACGATTTTTGTCCAGTCTCTTCCCGCACCCCCCACACCCCTTTCCCCCTGAGGATTGTCAGTCCACTCCCTTTCTATGCCCCTGATTCTATTATATTCACCAGTTTATTCTGTTCATCAGATTTTTTATTCACTTGATTTTTAGATTCACTTATTGATAGATATGTATTTGTTGTTCATAATTTTTATCTTTACCTTTTTCTTCTTCTTCCTCTTCTTAAAGAATACCTTTTAGCATTTCATATAATACTGGTTTGGCGGTGATGAACTCCTTTAGCTTTTTCTTATCTGTGAAGCTCTTTATCTGACCTTCAATTTTGAATGATAGCTTTGCTGGGTAGAGTAATCTTGGTTATAGGTTCTTGCTATTCATCACTTTGAATATTTCTTGCCACTCCCTTCTGGCCTGCATAGTTTCTGTTGAGAAATCAGCTGACAATCGTATGGGTGCTCCCTTGTAGGTAATTAACTGTTTTTCTCTTGCTGCTTTTAAGATTCTCTCTTTGTCTTTTGCCCTTGGCATTTTAATTATGATGTGTCTTGGTGTGGTCCTCTTTGGATTCCTTTTGTTCGGGGTTCTCTGCGCTTCCTGGACTTGTAAGTCTATTTCTTAAACCAGGTGGGGGAAGTTTTCTGTTTCTTCAAATAGGTTTTCAATATCTTGCTCTCTCTCTTCTTCAGATGTTGGTATGCTTGAAGTTGTCCCAGAGGCTCCTTACACTATTTTCATATTTTTGGATTCTTTTTTCTTTTTGCTTTTCCGGTTGGGTGTTTTTTTGCTTCTTCGTATTTCAAATCTTTGACTTGATTCTTGCGATCCTCTAGTCTGCTGTTGGATCTCTGTATATTATTCTTTATTTCAGTCAGTGTATGCTTAATTTCTAATTGGTCCTTTTTCATATCCTCAAGGGTCTCACTAAATTTATCGGCGGTTTCTAGAAAATTATTGAAAAACCTTATAACTGTGGTTTTGAACTCTATATCCAGTAGTTTGCTTTCCTCCATTTCTTTCATTTGTGACCTGTTTCTTTGTCTCCGCATTTTGGCTGCTTCCCTGTGTTGATAGAGTGGCTTTGTGTGCTAGGTGTCCTCCTATAGGGCCCAGTGGCTCAGCCTCCCCAGTTACCTGAGGTGGACACTCTTGGTGCACCCCTTTGTGGGCTGTGTGCACAGTCTTGTTGTAGTTAAGCCTTGATTGTTGTTGGTATCACTGGGAGGAATTGACCTCTAGGCCAATTGGCTGTGAGAATCAGCTGTGTCTACAATGGGAGAACTTCTGTGTTGGAGATACCCTTATGAGGCAAGACTTGCTTCAGTGGGGCTTTGGCACTCACTGAGTCTGCCCCCTGAGTGTATCTCTTATGGATCTGAAGAGTTGTAATCTGGATGGTCCCACTCTGACCACTGGGTACACTGGCTCTTGGATCTCTAAGGAGGTGCTAATTTAGCCTCTGCCTGAGGCCACCCAGCAGGAGCTATGGAGAGATCTGCAGATTCCTCTTCTTTGTTTGGGGTTTGGAGGTGCCCAGATGAGGCCCAGCTGTGAGGCAATGCAAGCTGCTGTGGAGCCTGGGGCCTTCTTTTGGAAGTTCTGGGGCTCTCTGACCCAGCTTCAGTTTGTTAGGTAATTTTAGATTGCAAAAGCCTCTGCACACAGCTTGGGTGGGGCGGGGTCTCAGGGAATCCACAGGGCAGAGCAAACAGCAATGGCTGATCCTCAGCCCTGCCCTAAGAGGCCCCGGGTCTCAGTGTCCCTCCGTAATCGCTGCAAGCACCTCTGAGAGAAAGCCGCCCTCGAGTTCCGCCCTATGCCAGACAGTCCAGTTTCTCCCCATATGAGTCTGGGTCCCCAGAGTCTTGCCCGGATCTGGAGTTCAGAGCAGTTGGGAGCTTGTGTCTCCCTCCTGATTGAGAAAGACAACCGCATACTCAGTTGCCAGCCCTTTCCACGCTCGCACCTCTGTACCTCTGCACTTTACTTCCGCAGCTCCTCTGAATCTCAATGTGCTTTTCTCTTCCCTTCTAGTTGTAGAATTTCCACTCAGCCAGCCTGCCTGTGGTTCTGGATGATGTCCATTTTGTCTTTTAGTTGTATTTTTGAAATTGTTGTGCGAGGCAGCAATTTCAGGTGTTTACCTATGCCGCCATCTTGGTTTCTCTATTTTTTATTTATTTTTATAATTTTTATTGATTTCAGAGAGGAAGGGAGAGATAGAAACATCAATGATGAGAAAGAATCACTGATTGGCTGCCTCCTGCACGCCCCCAATTGGGGATTAAGCCCGCAACCTGGGCATGTGCCCTGACCGGAAATCAAACTGTGACCTCCTGGTTCATAGGTCAATGCTCAGCCACTGAGACATGCCAACTAGGCTAGCCTATCCATTTTTTTTAATTGATTTTAGAGAGAGAGAGAGGAAGGGGGAGAAAGAGAGAGAGAAATAGTGATTTGTTATTTCACCCATTCATGCATTCATTGGTTGATTTTATATGTGCCCTGGCTGAGGATTGAACCTGCAACCTTAGCATATCTGGACGACACTCTCACCAACTGAGCTACCTGGCCAGGGCATGCCTATCTACTTAAAAGATCTTTCTTCTGCCCGGCTGGCATGGCTCAGTGGTTGAGCATTGACCTATGAACCAGGAGCTCACAGTTCCATTCCCTGTCAGGGCACATGCCCAGATTTCGGGCTCCATCCCCAGTGGGGGGCGTGCAGGAGGCAGCTGATCAATGATTCTCTCTCATCATTGTGTTTCTATCTCTCTCCCCCTCTCCCTTCCTCTCTGAAATCAATAAAAATACATTTATACCATTAAAATAAATAGAAGATCTTTCTTTCTGCAGCCAGAATTATGCAGTTTTGTGGCTCACTACTGAGTGATGAAGACATTTTTGAACAGTGAAAAGGCACCTATCGTGTTCTTGGTTAGAAAGACCCAACAGATGTACATCTGATCCTTCCTAAGGCAGTCCCACTCTTAACCTGAGAATTAAGAGAAGAACACCACCGGCTGTCTGTAGCTGGATAAGTGGGCTCTGTCGTTTCACAGTGAAAACAGATAAACTGGAATAGCCAGGGGAAGTCTGGAAAAGAAGACTAATAAGAGGTCATTAAACTTCCCAGACCTTAAAGTATATCAAAGCTAGAATAATTGGGGTCTGTGCTTGATCAGTGGAAAATATTAGAAATCTAGAAGTAGAGCCATATATGTATGCATGTTGAGTATGAGATGCAGGAGCATTCACAACCGTGGAGACAAGATGAGCTGTTCAGTAGTGGGGCTGATACAATCAGGTAACCTCTGGGAGAAACAAAGTTAAATCCTACTCATGTCCTACATCTGAGTAAATTCCTGGTGGGTAGAAGGTGTAAGCTTGTCAGTGAAATAGCAGTAGTTCCACCAGAAGCTATGAGATGTCATGTGGTCTTAAAGGAGGGAAGGCATTCTCTACGATTTAAACCCAAAGCCATAGTGGAGAAGACTGATCAATTTGACCAAATTTGAAAATAGCACACCATAAAAAGCAAAGATAAATAATAAAATGGAGGAAAATATATTCTACCTAAAAGCTAATTTTCTTCATATGTATAGAGTTTGTATAAATCTATAAGAAAGTTACCAAAAACTCAAAGGGAAAGAACAAAGAATATGGATGGATACTCAGTATCACTCATAATAAGCTCAAAACTCAAGGAGATTCCATTTCTCATGAATTAGGCTGGTAAAGGTAAAAAGGTCGGAAAGCCCACTAGATTGTCATGGGAAACAAACGTACTCAGGCTGTGGGTGGGAGTCCAAGCAGGCCTGTCACAAGTAAAATTACATCCCCTTGACCCAGCACTTCCTGTCCTCAGAAGTTATCCCAACAACACATTTATACACGTGAGAGTGGCATAAGCACAGGGCTGTACCAGCAAAAGATAACCCACTCCTGTTTGTCAGCAGGACGAGCTAAATTAGCTGTGGTTCTCAGTAGAGTGGAGTACTACACAGCTGTCAAAAGGAGGTGAGGTTCCTTGTATACTGAGGTGGAATCATCTCCAAGACACAATTCTTTTTCCCCCAGGACATATTCCTATGAAAAAGATAAATGTTTTCTTAAATTTTAAAGACATTTAATTAACTAAACTCCTCAATTTAAAAATTTCAAAAGAATTCTCGAAGAAAATTAATTTCTGGTTTCCTTTTTCTCCCACAACAAATATAAGATTCTTTTGAGCTCCACATTTCCTTCGTTGCATTCCAGAATGTTAGTAGCATGAGAGACAGTGAAATGCCACCACTGAGCCTGGCCCCGGCTTCCCCTGCGGAGGTGGTGGGTGGGGGAGGGTGACTGCCCGCCTCAGTGTCTGTGGCCCCTTCCCAGTATCAGGAAGCCCTGCAGCTTTGCCTGGAGCAGAACATGACCATCACCGAGGAGATGGCCGAAAAGATGACCGTGTCCAAGGACTGCGCAGACCTGTCAGAAGAGTCGCGGCGCGAGCTGCTGGAGCAGATTGCCAACTGCTGCATGCGCCAGGGCAACTACCACCTGGCGACCAAGAAGTACACGCAGGCCGGGAACAAGCTCAAGGTGAGCAGGCCGGGGCGGTCACTCTCACTGTCCGTCAGGAGCTCGTGCCCGGGGCACGGTTTCCCTTTGGTCCTGAGTTTAACCCAATGGGGTGAGCTTTCCCAGCCCGGGTTCTGAAGGGTGCCTGAGGGAACCAGGAGCTCTGAGCTCGTGCCTGGCATGGACCCAGCAGGCAGGTGCCTGCTGTAGCGGGGGTGACAGGCCATGCTCCGAGCTCCCAGCCTCACCCTGGCTCCTTCTCCTCCTAGGCCATGAGAGCGCTGCTCAAGTCTGGGGACACGGAGAAAATTGTGTTCTTCGCGGGTGTCTCGAGGCAAAAGGAAAACTACATCATGGCGGCCAACTACCTCCAGTCCCTGGACTGGCGGAAGGAGCCGGAGACCATGAAGACCATCATCAGCTTCTACACCAAGGGGCGGGCCTTGGACCTGCTGGCGAGTTTTTACGATGCCTGTGCCCAGGTACAGCCCCTGCTCGCAGGCTGGGGGCCCTCGGGAGGGGGGGGGGTGTCCTTGGCCCCTGGGTCCTGATCGTCTTGTCTGCTCAGGTGGAGATCAATGAATACCAGAACTATGACAAGGCCCACGGGGCGCTCACTGAGGCCTACAAGTGCTTGTCCAAGGCCAAGACCAAGAGCCCCCTGGACCAGGAGACCAAGCTGGCGCAGCTTCAGAGCAAGATGACGCTGGTGAAGCGGTTCATTCAGGCCCGCAGGTGCGTTCCTGAGGAGGCTGGGAGGCGGGCACTGCACCTCGGGCCCCAGGGAAGCCCTGAGAAGCCCCCCAGGCTCCTGCTCATGCTTCATGACTCCCCGGCTCCCCCTCACTGCCAGGGACCAGACCCAGGTTCAATTTCCAGGGAACGTTCTTCAAAGGAACTTCCTGGACACCTAGACAGGAACATGTCTGAGCTCCCCTTGGGGGTCCCCTTAGAGCCTGGGCACGTGCTTGGGAAGATTGTTCAAGAAACAACCAGAGACCAATCTGTGGGCGGGGGCGGGCAGGGTGTTCTATGAGAGGGGCTGTTGTACCCCGGGTGGCAGGGACTGGTGATCAAACCTGTGCTCCCCCCACGGAGGCGGCTCAGAGCCTGTGGGAAGGAGGCTCGGGCAGCACATTTTCTCTGTAATTAGGAGAGACCACAAATCTGGATTTGTACATGACACCAGTTTCTATTGGCAACTCATCCAGCTCTTCCAAGAGCCCACTGTGTAAGCAGCAGCTCAGCTTCTGTCTAAACCAATGAAAGCATTTTCCTTATCTGAGAACAGGCCTTTGAAAGAGTTCCAAACGTATTTTGAACACTGCTGTGCGAAGTGGGGCTCTTTTAGGGGCACCGCTCACTCGGATGCGTAAGTTCTGGAATATCTGCTGAGTCTGAGATACAGGAGGGAGAAGGGAGGAGACTGGGCAGCAAGGCCTGTGCAGCCACAGGACAGGACATTGTGGACGGAGTGGGGGGACTCGTGAGGGCCAGAGGGCGGCCTGCCTGGGGTGGCCAAGTCGGGGCTCTACAGGAACGGGCCAGCTGGTCCTACTGAAGTGGGAGCTGAGCCCCTAGAGCAAGGGTGGGGAACATTTTCTCTGCCAAGGGCCATTTGGATGTTTATAACATCATTCGCAGGCCATACAAAATTATCAACTTAAAAAAATTAGCCTGCTATATTTGGTCAAACAATTAATTAACTCACCCCTAATGCCTAGGCAGGGCCAGACCCAATGATTCCATGGGCCTTATGCGGCCCGACGGCTGGACGTTCCCCAGCCCTGCCCTAGAGGCTCCAGCCAACCGCCCTGAGCCAAGTCCTGCTCCTGTCCTCACTCACATGCCATTTGCTGCTCTTCCACAAACCACAAATGTGTCACTGCACAGGCCTTTGTTCATGCCACCCCCTGCCCAACCTCCTCAGCCCCCGGGCTCCCACCCCCCGCATCACACTGCCCCTCTGTAGACTGGTTCCTGGGCAGGGACTAGGATTGACAAGTCTTTGCTGAAGCACAATACTGGCACTCTGAGCAGTCAGTAAGTTTTTGTTAAGTGAATGAGTGAATTTATGAATGAACTCCTTAGTTATTTTAATTCACAAGAATTACCGTCACAAAAGATTTGTCCCTGGTTCCTGTGATCTCCTTTTGGGGCAGAGGGCCCGCTCTGCCCTCTGACAGCCAGTCCGTGTCCTGGTCTCGGGCTCAGGCTGTCTCTGCTCTCGGCAGGACGTACAGCGAGGACCCCAAGGAGTCAGTCAAGCAGTGCGAGCTGCTCCTGGAGGAGCCAGACCTGGACAGCACCATTCGCATCGGGGACGTTTATGGCTTCCTGGTGGAGCACTACCTGCAGATGGAGGAGTTCCAGATGGTGAGGGTTCAGGATGACGGACGGCTCAGCTTCCCCCTCTCAGCCTGCAGGAGTAGGGAGCTCGCCATGGAGGAGGCACCGCTCCTGTTTTATTTTATTTTTTTTTTTAAAATTTATTTTAGCCTTTTAAAAATATATATTTTTTTATTGAGTTCAGAGAGGAAGGGAGAGGGAGAGAGAGCTGAAAACATCAATGATGAGAATCATTGTTTGGCTGCCTCCTGCATGCCCACACTGGGGATCGAGCCCGCAACCCAGGCATGTGCCTTGACCGGGCATCTGTGACCTCCATTGCACCACATCAACCGGGCTAGCCTTTTTTATTTTGAAATAACTTCAAACTAAGAAGTTGTAAGAATAATAGAATCCAAGAGTAGTTCCTTTATCAGATCATCAGTTTTTAACATTTTGCCATATTTCTTTATTCATTCTGGATGTATGCCTTTACATTTCTATTGTATACACAAAATGGGTATTTTTTGAGCCAATTTGAGAGGTTCGGACCTCCTGCCCCTCCACCCCTTAGATTGCTAACACTTACGTAGACACCTGGGTGTTGAATTGCTGGGTTATAGGGTGAGTGTATGTTTCACTTTCCAAGAAACTACCGAATTGTATTTTCTTTTTCATGGTTCGTATCAGGGTTATTCTACTCTTATTGAACAAGGAACCAGGCCCATCTCCTGTACCTTCTGAAAGAGTTTATGGAAGACTTGTGTCATTTCTTCCTTACCTGTTAGATAAGGAAGAACCTACCTGGTCTGAAGGTTTCTTTGTGGAAGGTTCTGATAATTCAGTTTAACGGAGTGGTTCTCAAACATTTTGGACCCTTTTGCCCTAGGAAAGCTATGAGCACCCACTTTATGTGAATTACATCCATCAATATTAACGGGGAGGGGTATTTAATCGCCTTCTCGGGTATTTGTAGATCCTCTTTGACACCACACCAACGAGTGCCGTTTCCTAACAGTCAGTTGCAGGGAGAAACGGAAGCCCTACCGCTGTACATCTTGTGCTCTGCTGCATCGGCCCATGGGTTTATCTTGGATCTTGTACGCCTACATGATTTATGATTTTACAAAACCATGCAGGTGTATTTTGAAATAACTTCAAATATTTTGCAAATGACCAACATGATTTTACAAAAATATTTTTTTACAAAAATCATGTTAGTCATTTGCAAAATATTGGCTCACTGAATTAGACAAATGTCAACACATTTCATTATACATATTTTTAAATTCTCATTTGCTGATATCACCACCAATCTCATCAGAAAAGTCTTGAAGTATTGTGAAAATCTCCATCTCGTGGTGGCCTGAGATTCTAACTTCATTTGAAAACTCACATTTTATCCTTGGCAAAAACACTGTCAGTTACTATTTTCCTTAAAGTGACAGTTTCACTTGGTTCATTTTTTAAAAAATATCTGCCACATAACCAAGTCTGAACAGCCAGTTTATCTTTCAGTCGTTTTTACAAATAAGAATGATGTTCCATGCAAATAACAAATTTAGCTCACAACCCACACTAGTGTGTCTCCTCATCTTCACCAACATTTGGTATGATCAGCCTCTGTTATTTCAGCCATCCTGGTGGGTGGGTGGTGGAATCTCATTGTGGTTTTAATGTCCACTTTCTTCATGACTAAGTGACTCACGGGCTGTCTGCATACCTCCTCCTGTGACTGTTTAGATCATTTTATTTGGGTGTTTGTCTCATTGTTGATTGTGGTCTTTATAAGTTCTAGATACATTTCCTTGATCAGACACATGATCTGCCAGCTGTGAGTCTAGGGCCGATTTCATCGCATCACCAAGGCGGTGCCCTTCTGAGAACTCTGTGCCCGGTGTTGGCACGCCTCCCACCCTGGCTGGCGGAGTGTGCACTGCTGGCCTCTGTGCTCAGTCCCCGGGACTGTTCCCCTGCTCCTTTCTGGCCTCGGTGCTTTCCTCACACACATGCGCTGGTCATTATTCAGATAAAGACTCAGAAGGACCCTTGGCAGGTCTGGAGCATGCGTGCTCGCTTTGTCTCTCCCCCTTCTCACTCCCTCTGATTTTCTTTTTATATTTTGTTCTCAGCAGTTTGATGATGATGTCCGTAGACATCATCTGGATTCCATTATGTTCCTCCAAAGAATATTACTGTTTGTTTCTTTCCCCTCCCTCCCTTCCTTCCTTTCTGTAATCATCTTTGCTCAACTCAGAGTCTAAACTCTCCCCCGCGTCGGGCAGCTGCTAGAATCTCTGCTCAGTACTTTAGCTTTGGTCTGGCTCCTTGAAGTCTGCCCCTGTCCCCACCACTCAGAGTGCAGAGTCGGACAGAGATCCGGGTGGAGTTCACACTCAGAATGTGAGCTCCCCCTCAATGACCCTCCTTTCCAGCATTTCCTCACATTCCAGCTGTTAGGCTTGACCCAATTCTGATGCTGGTTTTTAAGCCAGTAAGGGTATGGGTTTCTATGTGCCTTTTAGCTTCTCACAGTAGCCCTGGCTGGGGCCTCCCATGTGGTAAAAGTTACAATTAGATGGAAACTCGCCTCCTGCTCCTCCTCTTCCACCTGTCAATTCCCTCGTCTTCCTGCCCGAGGGTGTTCCCCAGGGCCCTTTAAGGTATTTTTGTGTGTGGGAAGGTTGGTCTAACATGAATTACTCTGCCATTACCGGAAGCTTTTCTCCTCATTCTTTTTCCATCATAATCCTCTGATAGCCAACATAACAATTATTCCTGGATGCATTTTTCCTTTGTATTCCAAAGGGTGTCATATAGATTTTGCCCTGCCTGCAACATCTCCTTCAACCACCGGCTGCATTAACTAGCACAGTGGTCAGCAAACTGCGGCTCTGTTGACTAATGAGTTTGCCGACCACTGCATAAGGCATTATTACCCTTACCCAGAAGTTCTGACTTCAGGTTAAAGACATTAGTACATTATTAAAATGTTTTTTAAGTGTTTTTCCCTAAGGCAGTGGTCGGCAAACTCATTAGTCAACAGAGCGGCAAACCGCGGCTCGCTAGCAGATCGTTTTTCTGGTGAGACTACAGTGACCCCAAGGAATCTCTCGGTTCCCCTTCCTTAGTCTCACAAACGGAGTATTGACACGTTAGTTTCAGAAATATTGCTAGTGAACTATGCCAGCCTCATTAGGCTCAGGGTTCCAGAATTCACAGGAAATTTCCAGAATTCAGCAGCAGCTCCCCGCAGTGTGAAAGGTCAGCACCATGAAACCCGGATTTCCTGATCTGAGCACTTATTTCCTCTTTGCCCCCCACCATGTCCACTCACTCATGTTTTTGTTGGGAGAAAACAACTCTAAATCTAATCTTGACAAGGAGAAAAAAGTGAAATAGAGACAAAATTAGACTGTGAAGATGCTCAGACCACTGCATCCTCTGCCCCCCATCCCCCGCCCCAATCGTGCTGCATGTGGGAGGCAACTAATCGATGTGTCTCTCTCACATCAAATGTTTCTCTCTCTCTCTCCCCCCCACCCCCAAACTTCTTACTTCATTTTCCTCCCGCCCACTCAGTTCTCACCACCTGTTGAGTCAGGTCCTGACAGTTGGACAGTGACATCTTCAGGGGTCAGGGGCCTAGTAACGTTTCTTTGTTGTCCTTCATCTGTCTTTGGAGACCATGTCTTCCTTCTAGAAACTCTGCTCCTGCCCTTTATTAAAGAAATCAGCTCTGAGACCAAGCAGTTACACCGCTGGGTCCTTTCTGACCACCTAGTTCTTCCCTCATCAGCTCTGCTTCCTTCCCTTCTCCTCAGTGTAGGCACTTCTTTTTTTTTAATTAATATATTTTTATTGATTTCAGAGAGGAAGGGAGGGAGGGGAGAGAGAGAGAGAAACATCAATGATGAGAGAATCATTGATGGGCTGCCTCCTGCATGCCCCCTACTGGGGATCGAGCCTGCAACCCAGGCATGTGCCTTTGACCGGAATTGAACCTGGGACCCTTCAGTCCACAGGCCAATGCCCTATTCACTGATCCAAACTGGCCAGACTTGCATAGGCCCCAACATACATGAAAAAGATGGAGATGTGAACCCATCCTTCCTTCCAAGTCTCCCTGGGTGTGCTTACAGATCCTAAAAGGAGCATGGTCCCCGAACACACATGGGCCGCTTGCTCAGTGCTCCCAGGAAGCAGGCTGTACCTGTTCAGCTGGTCGTGCTGATCACAGCTTACAGCGCCGGCCGTCAGAGCCTGCGCGGGCTGTCCCCAGAAACCACCGCCCTTGGAAAGGCCTCGAAGTCGCAGATTGCACCCAGTCCCTCCCTCCAGAAGCAGGGACAGCTTTCCTCTGACCTCCGGGGTCGGGAGTTCAAGGAACCATTGCAGTGAAGGGCGTGGGCCCTTGTTCTGATGTGAACTAACCCAGTAATGGCTGTTCTGTATGACGCAGGCCTACAAGTACCTGGAGGAGATGCGGCGGCGGCTTCCCCCTGCCAAGGTGTCCTTCTACGTGAACCAGCGGACTGCGGACGCCGTGCACCAGGGTCTGGGCATCCCTCTGGCGCGCATCGTGCCGGAGCGGATCCACCACAGCAGTGTGGAGGACCCCAAGGAGGTGGACGAGGAGGTGATGGAGGAGGTCGAGAACGACCCCTGAGGGCCCGCTGCTGCGACAGCTCTTCTGGAACTTCCTGGTTACCAACAGCAGCAAGAGCCTTTTTTAAAAACTTTTGTGTTTGAGTACACAGCTGGAGGGCCCAGGGCACAGGCGGCCTGCGTAGAAGGCAAGTGTGCAATTTTAAGCCATCCCTTCCACGTTTCTGGTCCTTCGGAATTTTGGTTTAGCCCCTTTACTGTTGAGGGAGTTGGTTCATTTTTTCCCGTGGCCTTCTCCAAGCACAGATTATAAAGCCTAAGAAACTTTTAGAACTTCGCAAACTGAAGATGTTAGTGTATTCACTGTGCCTCCTCCCAGCACCCAAGAAGGCTGCTTGACATGCATCCAACAGTTTCCAGCAAGATACACAGTTCCTGACCACAGGACCATCCTGAGCAGACACCAGAGCGTGGGCCAGTGGGTGGGTTCTGTCAGGCAGTCTGTGCCCTGGCACCAGCTCCCATTGTGAGGGAGGAGCTGGCACCATGACATCTTGAGGGGAGGGGGACCCCGGGCTCCACCCACCGGCCACTGAAGCTCTCCTAATAAAGTTTATTTCCTCAGAGGCGTGTCCCCTTTCCGCCCCACGTTTCCATGTCTCCCCTACAAAGGGCTTGTGTAGGCACAGAGGTCCCTGTCCGAGCAATGAGAACCAAAGCATGGGTTTGAGCACCTGTAGCTCCTTTTTATTCTTCTTTGTTGTTGTTTTTTAACATAACCTGCCTTTAGGTGAGGAGGGGGGTTGAGGACACTGCTCTGCTGATCTTGGCAGCTCCCACTGGAGCACATCCAGGCCGAGCAGCAGCACCCTCCTCTCCTCTCCTGCTGCCACCTGCAGAGCCGGCTCCTCGGAGCCCCCCCACCCCCCCGAGTTCAGGGTGCTGTCGTGGGGGCAGTACCCAGAGGCCCTGGCGTGGACTTCTAGCTGAGCACTCAGACCTGGGCTATCAACAGCAGCACAGGCGGGGCCTTCCTGCCTGCACGCTCAGGACCAGGTGGACGGCCCATCCCACGAGGGGCTGCACCACAAAGTCCACACGTCAGCCTGGCTCCTCGGGCCTGTGCTCAGCCCTCCTGGCCCTCCTCCCAGTGGGAATGGTGCCCAGGGACTAAGGGGGAGACAGTGGGAGGAGCTTGTCTTTGAGTTTCTCCAGCAGCAGCAGTGCCTTCACGGCCAGCATTCTGCAGTCCTCATCCGGGTCCTTCTCAGCCACGTCTGCCAGAGAGGGCAATCACACAGAGCACAGCATTCCATGGTGCTGAGCAGCCAGCCCTCTTCAGTTGTGTTTCATTAAGTTCCTGAAGGAGGCCCCGCAGGGGCCCGGCGTGGCCAGCTGCCCTGGGCTTCAGGCCCGTGGCACCAGGCCCTTTGCTGAGGCCCCCGGTGAGAGCAGCACCTTAGATGCCACCAAGGGCCTTCACTGGGTCCCTGAGCAGGAGCAGTGCTCCCCTCCACCCAGGCTGGGAACTCCAGCAGGTGGGAGGCAGCTGGGAGGATAAACACACCCCCCTCCGCAAAGCCACTCCAAGGTTGCAGCTCTCACCCCAGGGAAGGAGCCTGCACCCAAGACAATGGACGAGAGACGCTGGATGCCACACGCCTGCAGCACGAGACCCCGAGAAAGCTCAGGCACCGCCCAGAACCGTGCAGACAAGTAACATGAGATAATCAGAGAAACCCACACAGGGGCTCTGCACACCGACCAACAGGATGGAGGACACTGGGGACAGTGGACTGGAGGAGCTGGGGATGCAGGGCAGCTCGGGACCCGGGGCCGGACACAGGAGCCGGCAGAAAGAAGAAGGCCGTCCTCGCATCAGTGGGCCTTCAAGTGTGGCCACAGATTAAATGGTCCAGTCCCAGCCCTGTGCCCTGCGGGTAGAAGTTGGGGGGCCGAGGGGGGCGCTCTGAGGCCGCCTCAGCTGGCTACAGGTGGGAGGTTACACTCGTCACAACAGACTTCTCTTTTTTTTACCCCACCGCCACAAATTATGCAGTCGCGTTTCCCATATTCGGGGAAATCACAGGGGTCAGCACATCCGGAGGCAATGGGTAAGCCTCACCCTGGGAAAACCACCTTCGTGATCATGGTATCTCCCCTGCCAGACAAGTACACAACAGACTTCTTAAAAAGAACATGTAGGTGAGGAGGATGGGGCCAAAATATGTCAAAACACTAATAATCAGTGAATCTAGGGAGGGTACATAGTGCTCACTTTATGAGTCTTGTAACCTTTCTGAGTTAGAATTTTCCAGAATGAATACTGATGCCATCTCCCACATCAGGGCACCTTCTCTCAGGTGCCCTGCGGGACTCCCCAACAATGGCCATGTTCCAGTCCCCACACTGGGGGACACTTGTAGTGCAGACAAGGAGGGACACACGCACACAGCCGTGGACAGGGGCTCGCTCAGCTCTGGGAATCCCCACGATGTCCCCTGCACCCCGACAGCCGCTGGAACCCTCCAGGCTGCACTGGCCTCCCGCCCACCTTGCAACTGCACCTGGGGCCCCGCGCTCACCTGCCAGCCACGACCGGGCTTCCAGCAGCTCATCCGGTAGGTCTTCCAGCAGCCGCTCAGCCGGGACGCTGAGGAGGACGGAGGAGACGGCAGACAGCAAGCCCCGGCGCACGTAGCTGCTGAGCAAGGTGAGGGCTAAGCCCCAATGGAGCCACAGGCTGGCCAGGGAGACCCCGATTTTCCTCCGAGCACAGCAGCCAGGCCGGCAACAAAGCACGCCTGGCCCTGCCTAGCCCCTTCCTTCTTACTGCAGGGCCAAGCTGCCTCACAGCCACACCTAGGAGCCGCCCTCAGTCTCCCGATTTCCACTTTCTAGGATTCAGAGCCCACCCGTGTCCACGTGGGGCCACTGCCCTCAGTCCCTTGGCCACTCACGCGTCACCATGGAAGCGAAGGGCCCACACGAACTCCAGCAGAGCCTTGCCCATTGACACAGCCACCTGAAACAGCAGAGGCCAATGGGCATGAGTCCTGGCACCCAGCAGTCCCCACCTTGGACTTTCCTCAGGTCCAAACACTCCTGTCCCTAGGGCCAAGGTGTGGGCCACGGGAAGAACAAACTGCTGGCACACAATCTACGCGAGGTGGGGGCCATCAGCTGCCTCTCCCAGCTCACCGTGGTATTCACAGCCAGGTACATCAGGGCCCCTAAGGTGTGGGCCAGTCTCCCGAGAACCAACTGGTCATCTCCCAAAAGGTCGAAGGTCACCAGAGGCCTGCAACACAGAATCAGGTGAATGGCGCAGGTCAGACACTCGGCCAACTTCCCAACCGCCTGGGCCAATGGACATCCCTGCCCCCTGGATGCTGCTCCTCACCGCCTATCCCCATGCCGCACCCAGAGCCATATGGAGAAGGTGTCAGACAGACACCCAGTCACCCTGCAAGGCTGCCGGGCACAAGCCCCGGCCTGGGTCAGGAAGGAGGGGCCGTGCACTTGAGGGAAGCAAGGCCGCCCCGGCCTTGCAGCAAAGGCAGCCGCCTAGCCCTGTCCCTGAGGGAAGGGCTCCAGTCCCTGGCCCTCCCCACCATCACCAGAGTATCACACCACGCGGGGTGGTGGCCCACTCAGGCTGAGGCTGGACAAGGAGGCAAAGGAGGGGTGGGCAGAGCACTTGCAGCATCGAGACAGCACAGCAAGGCTCTGGCCCCACCACAAACCCGACATCTGTGACAGAAAGTGTGACACCTAATGCCCTGGCCCATCATTTACTTTAAGCTCCGAGCAACCACAGCCGAAGTCGTGATCCTGCTGCTGCCTAAGCCCCACCTCAGGCCCCCCCCTGGGAAGCCGCCTGTCCTCAGAGGTATCCAGGGCTCATTCCCCAAATCACGGGCTTCCCACTCACCTGTCAAAACCCTGGATGAGGGGGAAGAAGAAGTAGCCAGCCACTGAGTTGAATTCATTGGGGCTGCCAGCTGGTCCCTGCCTGGAAGAGCCCTGCCAAACACACAGGGGGCCACGTGGGTGTGGAGCACGGCCTCCCCTCCCCGTGCAGCACCCTCTCGTGGAGGGGCCGCCCTGTGCGCCAGGGGAGCGTACGCAGCCTCCCTGGGCCCTACGGGCTGGATGCTAGTAGCACCCGATCAAGAACGTCTCCAGCCCCAGCTGGTTTGGCTCAGTGCATAGAGCATTGGTCTGCAGACTGAAGGATCCCGGGTTCAATTCCTGTCAAGGGCACATGCCCGGGTTGCAGGCTCGATCCCCAGTAGGGGGCATACAGGAGGCAGCCGATCAGTGGTTCTCTCTCATCATTGATGCTTCTATCTCTCTCTCCCCTCGCCCTTCCTCTCTGAAATCAACAAAAAATATATTTTATTTAAAAAAAATGTCTCCAGACGTGGCCAAATGTCCCTGGGGGGCAAGATCAGCCTAGCCTAGGCAGATCCCCAACACAGCCCATACCAGGCCATCTGCTGCTGACAGAATTCTTGGGCCCTTTTTTCATACCTAATTCTGCATTCATATCTTAAAACCAGTTCATTTTGATGCCCTACAGCATGTCACGTCACTCAGTTTGTGCCCAAAACTCTCCTTTCAGAGAACACCAGCACTGGCCACCCCGTCCATGCAGACCGGGCCTCCAGCCTGCCCAAAGTCCCCACCCACGAGGACCCGACCCGAGTCCTGGCTGACCTTTGAAAATCGCCGGGTCTTCCTTCTGATCCTCTCGTCCACCACAGCCCGCCAGGTGGGAGCCTCGGCGCAGCTGGGCGGGCAGGTGGGGCCCGGGGAGCCACACTGGGAAGTCCTCCCGAGGCGCCCAGGCCGAGACAGCTCCTGGGCTGCCAGAGCCAGGACCTAAAGGAGAGAGAGGCCCAGGGCAGCCGCCGTCGCTCTGGGGAAGGATGACACTTTCTAGCTCAAGGTAAACCGAGTTTCCCATTAGCACCAGCAGCTCTTGCGCCTTCGAGGGGGAGCTTCAGGGAACCCCGTAGAAAGTCAGTCCCAAGTATCTCAGAATCACTTCGCTTTGTGGGGGACAGGAGGGGGAGGTGGGCATGCGCCCTGGAGACCAGCCAGAGCCTTCACTCCCCTCACAAGGGCCACGTCTCTTCCCAAAGCTCATCCAGTCCTGACCGCTGCCTCACAGGAAAAGGTAATGAAGGCTACATGTGGGTGGGCCCTGAAAACACACGAGTGGAAGAAGCCAGACCTAGGTGGCCACAAGTATGACCTCCCTTATAGGAAGCACCCAGAACAGGCAAATCCACAGAGAACAGGAGTGGACTGGTGGTTACAGGGGAGGAAGTGCTTGTGGGTGATGCAAGAATTTCTGAAAGCAGACAGATGTGATAGGCACACAACACTGCAAATGTACCACGTGCCACTGAGTTGTAAACAGTAAAATGGTGTATTTTTTGTGTTGTCTTGGTCTTTGCTTTATTCTACATCAGCGGTCGCCAACCTTTCGGATCTCACAGACCACCGGTTGGCGACCGCTGCTCTAATAACATGTAGCATCTTAATCAGTGTTAAGTGCACACAGTTCAGTGTCATTAAGTACATGCACGTTGCTGTGCAACCATCACCACCATCCACCTCCACCCAAAATGACCCTCTGTCCCCATTAAACACTAACTCCCCACCCCTCCCTCAGCCCATGGCACCCACCATCTACTTTGTCTAAGATTTTTACTCCTTAGGATCCCATGGATGTGGAATCATACAGTATCTGTGTTGTGCCTGGCTTATTTCACTTAGCAAAACTACTTCCCAACGCATCCACACTGCAGCAGGTGTGAGAACCCCTTCCTTGATCACACAGATGCTGGTCTCAGGCTCAGGTCCAGTGAAGTTACTCAGGAGGCCTCTGGCTCTGCCCACGTAGATTTTAGCAAACACCAGCTCCCTGGCCTGGCCCCTCCCGTGAGGGCAGCCTGGGCCTGACAAGTGGGACAGGGGCCCCTGGGCACTCACGTCCAGGATGTCCATGCGCTGCCGGAGGCTGTAGTTGATGGCGTAGAACTGTGAGGTCAGATACGCCGCCACCTGAGCCAGGCAGATGAGAGGTCGCGGTGGATCACAACTCCAGAGGTAGGGCCCCAACACAGACACTAGCTGGGGGGGCACAACCTTGGCACCCCACAGCCAGTGGGACTCACCTGGGCCGGATCTGTGACGGTGACGGCCACCAGGGCTCTCTGGCGCAGCCCCTCAAATCCCGCCACGCTCGTCTTCTCCTCCAGGTGCAGGAGCACCTGGGCGAGCTCCACACTCACCTGCCAACAGGTCAGGGCGCCTTCAGCCCCCGGGCCTGCCCCAGGCCCCCACAGTCTTCCATTTTCTTTACAATGGAAGGGACACATCTAGGACAGCCTGGGACTCTGGTCTCCACCTCCCATCCCAGCAGAGGCCCCAGACCCAGGCCTCCTAAGGGGACAGAGGGCCAACAAAGCAGACAACACGAGCCAAACCAGGTCCCCTGAGGGCACATGTTCCTCCCAGGACACTGCTCACTCCCATGACCCTGACAGCCCCGCCCGTCTACTGCTCACCTCCCGAGTGGCAGCCGGGTTCCTGAAGACCAGCCCCTCAACGGCCCGCAGGGCTGCCTCCCAGCGCTCCCAGTCCTCGGACGTGGTCAGGGCTGAACCCAAACAGGCCTCCATCATTCCTTGGCCCTGACCTTGACCACGGCAGAGCCAGCAGCCAGGGTCTGGGCACTGGGCAGAAGGCAGGTGAACCCCCAGAACATGGACAGGTCCCATCGACCAACCATCCCAGGGCAGGGCTGTGCTCAGGGCTGGGTCCCTGCCACAGGGCACTCAGCGGGGCCCATGCCATGTGGAGAGGCCCACCTTCCACGCAGTCCCGGACGTACATGGGCACCTTGCCACTCTTCAGCTCTTGGTCCCCCGACATGTCATAGGGAACAAACTCATCGTCGCTGTGGAGGAATCACAGACGTGAGGCGCCTGCTGGTCACGCAGGAGCAGAAAGCAGGCAGGAGGGAGTGCCTGAGAGCTGAGGCTGGGCACCTCCACAAAAAGGACACGCTCCTCAGTCACCAAAATTCATGTCCCAGGCCCTGGCCAGGTAGACCAATTGGCTAAGAGTGTTGTCCCGACGTCCCAACATACCAAGGTTGTGGGTTTGATCCCCAGTCAGGGCACATATTAGAAGCAACCAATGAGTACATACATAAGTGAAGAAACAAACTGATGGTTCTCTCTCTCTCTTCTTTTCTCATTCCCTCTCAAAAATAAAAACCAGCCCTAGATGGTTTGGCTCCGTGGATAGACATCGGCCTGTGGACCAAGGGGTCCGGGTTTGATTCTGACCAAGGGCACGCACCTTGGTTGCAGGCTCCACCCCAGCCCGGGCCCTGATCGGGGCTTGTGTAGGAGGCAACCAATCAATGTGTTTCTCTCACATCAATGTTTCTCTCTTTCCCTCTCTCTTCTACTCTCCCTAAAAACCAATGAAAAAATACCCTCGGGTGAGGATTAACAAAAATAAATAATAGCCGAAACCGGTTTGGCTCAGTGGATAGAGCGTCGGCCTGCGGACTCAAGGGTCCCAGGTTCGATTCCGGTCAAGGGCATGTACCTTGGTTGCGGGCGCATCCCCAGTAGGGGGTGTGCAAGAGGCAGCTGATCGATGTTTCTCTCTCATCGATGTTTCTAACTCTCTATCCCTCTCTCTTCCTCTCTGTAAAAAATCAATAAAATATATTAAAAAATAATAATAATAAAATAATAAAAAATAAGAATTCACCTCTCAGTCCCTGAAGCTTCAAGAACGACTGACGGGGTAAGGCTACAGTGAAGCTGAGGCCCTCCATGCTGGTTCTCATACTGAGCGAAAGACTGGAGAGAGCTCAGAGCCAGTACGGCACTGTAGGCTGACCCATGGTTTCAAGACAAGCCCATCACCCCTTGAGTTCACCTCGTGGCTCTGACACCAGCACGGGGTTGCCCCAGGCCTCAGTGCCTTCCCCTCCTCTCCCTCCGCGCCCCCACCCCAAGATTTCCGTCCTACCTGTCAAGCTCAGAGTCAGAGCCCTGTGGCCGCACCTGCGGGACTCCACCCTCTAAGGTCTGCTTGTCAGGGGTCTCTGCAGCGACCGGAGTGACGGGTGAGCTTTTGCGAAACAAGGAGGAACCCTTCAGGGACAACCTCACAAGTTTCTGGTCCCAGAACCTCTGCTTCCCAAGGAAACACTCCTTCCACCCCAACCCTAGTCTCCTCAGCTTCTGTCTCAGCAACGTGGGTCCAGGATGACAAGACACAGTCCAACATGCGTGCAGAAACTGCCCCACCCGGCTAACCGTGCCCAGACCTCAGGGTGGGAAGAACTCACCCCGCCTCCGAGGGGCTGTCAGCAGCAGGCTGCGGGGCGGCCAAGGCCAGCATCTCGCAGCTCAGTTCATCCTTTTCATACTGCAACAGAAAAGATCTGGAGTCAGCTGGGATGGGCCTGGCAGGTGCAGCAGAGCCAGGGCCCCTCCAAGGCCCTCCCACTGCAGCCCCAGTCCAGCCTGACAGCCAGAGCCTTCCAAGAGCAACCGTCTAAGTCTCCACCTTGCAGAGGGCAGCACCGGGTGTACTGAAGGCTAGAGGGCCCACCCATCCTGAGGGAGTGGAGAGTGAGAATCCCCAGGACACAGTACACGTGGCAATGCCCTGAGGGCTCAGTGGATGGAGAGGAGGGGATGCCTAGGATGACCTGAGAGTTAAACACCCACGGATCCCCTGGGGGACCTGCTCGGGCACAGCTGAGGGGCGATACCTCCACTCCCTCTAAGCTGTGAACCCTCAGGAGGGCCGCCAGGGCCGAGTCCGCACTAACGGAGAGATGCTCCATGAGCACAGACCCAGGAAGGTGAGGTGACATCGAGGCTGGAGCGACAGCAGCTTGGGGAGACCACGTGGGCACAGCCCTCGCTCACCTGGAACTTCAGGGGAGGCCCCTCAGGGTGGATCCGGGCACTGGCCACCTCGGCCACGATCATGCCCAGGCGGCGCACGGCAGGTAAACTGCTGTCCAGGCGGCACTTCACTCCTGCCATTAGGCTGGCCAGCAACTCTGGGAAAACCAACGTATCCACGCTGACTGTGCCGTGGGGAAGGGGGGCAACGGGGACAGGGTGCCCGCGCCACCTGCTCACCGTCGCGGCTGCCCTGGAGCTCAGCGTCCCCCAGGTGCGCCAGGCAGATCAGGACGGCTTTGCTGACATAGCACTGCTGCGCCAGGGGTGCGTGGCGGATGGCGCTGCTGCTGCCCCACGTCTCCATGAGCTCCTTCAGCGCCTGGTGGGCAGCACAACCCTGGCCTGGTCAGACAGCCCCCTGCCGCCCCTCCAGCCCGGGCAGGATGCTCCCTCCCCGTCCCACTGGGACGCTGCAGGGACTGAGGGCCAGACAGGACTTGCCTGGACGAGGAGTGGGCGCCGTTGGCTGTCCATGGCCAGGTACCCCAGCAGGCTCTGCAGCACAGGCGTCTGCAAAAGAAGCCGGGCATCTCGTCGCTGTCTGCCAGGCAGATACCACCCGCCTGCCGCCTGCATGGCCAGAGTTGCCCAGGGAGCCGAGGGGTGTCTGCGCAGGAGTCCTGGAGCAGGAACGGGTCTGGGCTAAAGGACAGGGCATTTCCCGGAGACGAGCACTGTTCCAGCTACACCTGCCACAGTCATTTCTCTGGGGCCGGAGGCGGCCCGCAGCCCACCTCGTGGCCCTCTCACCGTGTGTCGGTACTGCAGGAACAGAAGCTTCTGGGTCATCACAAACCGGGCCTTCTTACTCTTCAAAACCAGGCTCCCCAGCAGTCGAGAGAGAACTTGAGGCCTGTGAGGCACAGTTGAGGGGGGAGGGAATTTTAACATATTGGGCTGGATCCTGGGCTCTGCACTAACCCCAGGGAGCCCGGGGGAGTGTCTCAGCTCCAAGTGGGTCCTGATTCTCCCTCTTCCTGATAAACACAGAAACCAGGAGAGCCCAGCACCTCAATGCATCTGACTGCACCGAAGGTTAAATACCTCACCTGGAGCAGGGGTGCCAGCTTCCCCTACGGAGGACCAGAAACTGACTACATACAAAGGGATGGCAGGTAAGGTGTCACCTGGACCCCACCTTCTGCCTTCTTAGGAGAAAAGCATTTACAGTGGGAAGGGTACCTTGCTTCTTACCCAGGGGCAGTCTCCACAAGCCCTGTCAGCACGGCCTCCATGGCCCGGTCGGGCACGCATTCCACCAGGCGCCAGCAGACCCGCTGCCAGAGGCAGCTGCCCTGGGTGAGTGCCGTCAGCCTGGGCACCAGCACACCCAGGATCTCCTCTGCGGGAAAGCCAACAGGGCCCTGGGGCATCCCGTATCGGCAGCCCACAGGCCCACTGGTTGCATAGCCAAGCCCCCACCCACCAAGGAGCCCAGGACAGCTGGCCTCAGCCCACCCACGACCAGGCCCAGGCAAGGGGACCGCTGCTGTTTCAGGACACACAGCAATGCTCCCACCCCCTGCCAGGGAAACATGCGTGTCCCCGCCCCCCCCCCGCCCTCCGCCACCCAGGACAGCCACCAGGAGGAAAGGGGAGGGGGCCAGAACATGCTGTGGCTTCTCCCCAGACAGGAAACACTCACTCTGCCTCCCGTAGACACAGGCTTTCCCCACGACCTGAGACACAAAGGAGACAGAGCAGTCTAAGCCGCCTAGGACAGGAAGGAAAAGGAGATTTTAAAGGAGGGCTAAGGTAAGGCTATCAAACCTGACCAGTGGGGCCAGGCCTCATTCCTGGGCAGGCGGACTCCGTGTTATAAACATGCCAACTCATTCGCTCTAAACCAACCATAATCGTAATAGGATTGTTCTAACTTGAAGAGCCAGCAATAATAACTGTTTAAAAACCGTTACACAGGGGAAACCAAGATGGCGGCATAGGTTAAACACCTAACCTGCAGCCGGGCACAACATTTTCAAAAATACAACTAGAGGTCAGAACGGACATCGTCCAGAACCACAGGAGAGCTGGCGGACTGAAATGCCCACAGCTGGGGGGAAGGAGAAGGCCACGGGGACAGTCGGGGAAGCCGTAAAAGCCTGAGGTATGGAGAAACGGGCGGAGACACGAGCACACGCGCCTGCGGGGAGGATGGAACCGGAGAGGAGGGGGCGGCTGATGACCTGGCCGGCGTTCACTGGCAGGAAGGAGATAAAGGCTCCGGAGTGCGCTGAGCACCGGCTCCGACTGCACTGAACCCCATTCCGGGCGAAACCCTGGGAAACTCACTCACTTTTGCAACTCCGCCGCCCCCGCAGGCCGCCCGGCCCGGGACGCTGGGGACGCCGCCGCAGCGGAGGCGCCCGGAGCCCGGCGGCCTCCCAGCACCCGTCCCCGCCGCGCAGCCCCCGCGCGCCTGGTCCCGCGGGCCGCGCGCCCCGCACACCGGACGGAGGCCCGGGCGCCCTCTCCGTGCACCTCCCGGCGGCGCTAGACTTCAGTAGAGTTGACTGAATTCAAGGGATTAAAAAGTATAAATTGGGGGGACGCTGCGGCGGCGACGTCCGGAACACGGTGATGGCGGTGCCTGGAGCACGGCGGCCGCCCAGCGCCCGTCCCAGCCGCGCAGCCCCCACGCGCCTGGTTCCGCGGGACGCGTGCACCGCGCACCGGACAGAGGCCCGGGCGCCCTTTCCGTGCACCTCCCGGCGGCGCTAGACTTCAGTAGAGTTGACTGAATTCAAGGGATTAAAAAGTATAAATTGGGGGGACGCCGCGGCGGCGACGTCCGGAACACGGTGATGGCGGTGCCTGGAGCTCGGCGGCCGCCCAGCGCCCGTACCAGCCGCGCAGCCCTCGCGCGCCTGGTTCCGCGGGACGCGCGCACCGCGCACCGGACGGAGGCCCGGGCGCCCTTTCCGTGCACCTCCCGGCGGCGCTAGACTTCAGTAGAGTTGACGGAATTCAAGGGATTAAAAAGTATAAATTGGGGGGGACGCCGCGGCGGCGACGTCCGGAACACGGTGATGGCGGTGCCTGGAGCTCGGCGGCCGCCCAGCGCCCGTCCCAGCCGCGCAGCCCTCGCGCGCCTGGTTCCGCGGGACGCGCGCACCGCGCACCGGACGGAGGCCCGGGCGCCCTTTCCGTGCACCTCCCGGCGGCGCTAGACTTCAGTAGAGTTGACTGAAATGAAGGGATTAAGAAGTACAAATTGAGAAGTTTGAAAAAGATGGCGGCGGAGGTTAAAGGCTGTTCTGTTGCCTCGCACCCAGCGAAATCGGAGGGGATGAGGTGTGGAGGTGCGTGGGTCTGGCTGGTGGCGGGGGAAAGGGGCTTTTGTTCCAAACCTAAGGGAGATTAGCTCTCCATCACCCTGAAACCCATCTTCTGGCGAACCCCGGGAGACCCAGATGCCTGCGGGGAGAGGCGGGACTCTTGCAGAGGTGCGCCCAGCAATCAGTGTTTGCTGCGCTGGAGTGCGGAACGAGGGGACTTAGATACATGGAAGGCAGAAGGACCAGACTCACAGCCATCGAGGCTCGCCGCACCATGGCCTGTTGGCGCCCTGAGACCCCGCCCCGCCCTGGGACCCGCCCCGCATGTTTTGAAGACCTGCCCCGCAAGTCTTGCAGGCACACCTGCGCCCCAAGCAACGGCTTATGCATGTGGGTGGCCTGCCCTCTGGCAGCGGACCAGATGATCTGCTGTTCTAGTCGGACTGCTCCAGGGCCACTCAGACAGGAGGAAGAAACTACAGTTTTTGCTGTAATCCTTGCTGAGTGCCTAAGGCAGTAGCTGATCTACACCCCATTGGAGACCCAGAAACGAGGGCATCTAGTGGTCTGTGGGAGATGACACCAGATTTCAACCACGTGCATAAGGGACACATTCAACGGGAATATTCAGTGAGCGCCAAAGCTTTGCTGCACCAAGACCCGGCCCATAAACGTGTCTCCTGCACAGCAACTCTTCCTTTATAGACAAAGAGAGCCCCCCCCAGTGACACCAACAACAATCAAGACTTAACTATACAAAGGAGGACCAAGATGGAGGCATAGGGCGGAAGCCTGATTGTTGCCTACCACAACAACTTTGAGACTACGACAAGAGAGCAGAGCAGACACCATCCAAGACCACCATAGGGCTGGCTGAGTAGATGCTCTACAACTAGAATAAAAGAGGGGTATGTGGGATGATGCTGATGCCGGTGACCCAAAGACCACACTTTAAGAACTACAGCTCAGGCGACACAAAAGAACTATGGCTCAGGCGATACAACAGCGGCCTGGAACGTGCTCGGCGCAGTTCCCCCGGCGGTCTCCGGCTGAGGGGACGGCTCCACTGGCAGCCAAGCACGGACAGACGAGCCCCTATGAGACATGGGGTGGGAGACTCCGCGCTTGCTGACCTCTGAGTCCGTCAAGAATCTCAACGCCCCGGAAGCGGCCAGGTGCGCATGCTCGGCGACCGGCCACCTATGCAGACCCAAGGGCCGATGCAGCGACGCCAGACTGGCCCACCGCCATGCACCGGGTGCACCGGAGCTTCGCCGAGCCGCCGCCCGACGAGTTCTGCAGCAGCCATACTGGAGCTCTGGAAGGATGGCCAGGGGAATTGCTGAGGGGGGATTGACCGGCAGGAATTGGGATCGGGAAGACGGGGCCCCACTGAGACCCGGGTGCGGGCGGGGTTGCGCGCCTCTGGACTCGGGTGTGGTCACACGCCTCTGGGTATAAGTGAGGCCTCACGTCCCTGGGTCTAGGTGAGGTCACATGCCCCTGGGTCCAGGTGAGGCCGGACTCCGGGTCCGGGTGAGGCCAAGTGCCCCTGGACCCGGATGACGCTGGACCCCGTGCCCGGGCGAGGCCAAGCGCCCCTGGGTCTGGGAGAGCCCACACACCCCTGGGTCCAGGCGAGACCATGTGTCCCTGGATCCGGGTGAGGCTGCGTGCACCTAGGCCCGGGTGAGCCCAAGTGGCCCTGGGTCTGGGAGAGGCCAAGCGTCCCTGGGTCCGGGTGAGACCATGTGTCCCTGGATCCGGGTGAGGCCTCGTGCACCTAGGCCCGGGTGAGGCCACGTGCCCCTGGGTCTGGGAGAGGCCAAGCGTCCCTGGCTCCGGGCGAGACCATGCGTCCCTGGATCCGGATGAGGCCTCGTGCACCTAGGCCCGGGTGAGCCCAAGTGGCCCTGGGTCTGGGAGAGGCCAAGCGTCCCTGGGTCCGGGTGAGACCATGTGTCCCTGGATCTGGGTGAGGCCTCGTGCACCTAGGCCCGGGTGAGCCCAAGTGGCCCTGGGTCGGGGAGAGGCCAAGCGTCCCTCGGTCCGGGTGAGACCATGTGTCCCTGGATCCGGGTGAGGCCTCGTGCACCTAGGCCCGGGTGAGCCCAAGTGGCCCTGGGTCTGGGAGAGGCCAAGCGTCCCTGGGTCCGGGTGAGACCATGTGTCCCTGGATCCGGGTGAGGCCTCGTGCACCTAGGCCCGGGTGAGCCCAAGTGGCCCTGGGTCTGGGAGAGGCCAAGCGTCCCTGGGTCCGGGTGAGACCATGTGTCCCTGGATCCGGGTGAGGCCTCGTGCACCTAGGCCCGGGTGAGCCCAAGAGGCCCTGGGTCTGGGAGAGGCCAAGCGTCCCTGGGTCCGGGTGAGACCATGTGTCCCTGGATCCGGATGAGGCCTCGTGCACCTAGGCCCGGGTGAGCCCAAGTGGCCCTGGGTCTGGGAGTGGCCAAACGTTCCTGGGTCTGGGTGTGACCATGTGTCCCTGGATCCGAGTGAGGCCTCGTGAACCTAGGCCCGGGTGAGGCCACGTGCCCCTGGGTCTGGGAGGGCCAAGCGTCCCTGGGTCCGGGTGAGACCATGTGTCCCTGGATCCAGGTGAGGCCTTGTGCAACTAAGCCCGGGTGAGGCCACGTGCCCCTGGGTCTGGGAGAGGCCAAGTGTCCTTGGGTACGGGTGAAGCCAGATCCTGGGTCCGGGTGAGGCCGTGCGCCCCTGGATCCATCCGGGTGAGGCTGGGTCCCAGGCCCGGGTGAGACCACGCGCCCCTTGGGTATGGGTGAGGCCACGTGCCCCTTAGTCCAGGTGACGCTGTGCCCCTGGGATCGGCCGAGACCAAACCAGAGGGAGTCAGACCTCCATTACCACCATTTGTCCACCATCCAGAGCTGAGGGGTCAGTGCTGACATGTACACATAAGGAACTACTGGACATCGAAATTGGGTCTCAAAAGAACTGTTGGTCCAGGGGGAAGCTCGCTACAGATTGATTCATTTGCCTGTCAGCATAAATATTATTGCTCGTCTCACATTCAGTTCTTATTAGTATATATCTAGTGACATTTAATCTCGTTCATCTAGAGGAAATGATGAACAACATAGACTGAGGAACAAGAACAGAACCAGAAGCAAGGAGGCATCGATCGGACTATCGGGCCTCAGAGGGAGGATACGGGAGGGTAGGGGGAGGGTGGGGGGGAGGGGGAGAGTTCAACCAAAGGACCTGTATGCATGCATATAAGCCTATCCAACGGTTAAGTTCAACAGGGGATTGGGGCATGCGTGGGGAGAGGGGTGGGATGGGAATGGGGGGATGAGGACAAATATGTGACACCTTAATCAATAAAGAAATTAAAAAAAAAAAAAAAAAAAAAAACCGTTACACATATCTGCCCACTTAATTGTCACAAGGACCCTCCGAAGTAGGGACGAGTATGGTAGCACCAGGAGAAGCACTGAGAGAGGCCTGGCCAAGGCGGTCAGCTACTCATAGACACAGGTAGGGCTCTGAGCCGCCCACAGGGAGGAAGGGAGGAGACAAGGACACAGGAACCAGGGGAGGGTGGGCGATACCGGCTCCACGAGATCAGCCAGGATGATGGAGCCGACCAGGTTTCAGGCAGGACCCACGCACAGCGGGAACGATAGAAATTCGGAGTTTGTGATCTAGAGAGGGGCCCCTGCACAGCCACTGCCAGTGAAGTAGACTAGACATTCTGGGTTCCTTCAGAACATCCTAGTGCATCACCCAGAAAAAGCAGTGGGGCCAAGAGTCCTGGCAAAATAAAAGCCTCACCTCACTGTGGGTCCCTCCCCCTAGACAGTGATGCTGAGTCCTGGGACTCCATGAAGCAACACGCGTGAAGGGCCTTGAGCAGCACCTGACGTGGCACCAGCTCCACAACCTCAGCTGCTGGAGCGCTGGACACTCCCATGTGAGACACCTGACCCCACAAATGACGCTTCAAAGACTTTGTGATGAAGGGGTGAACCAGAACCCGCTCCCACAGTGCCCCTCCAGGCAGCCAAGATGACCAGTAACAAAGACACCGAGAGACTCAAGCTAACAAGGACAGGCAGCCCCTAGTCAACGGCCACGTCAGATGAGCCCTTGTCACAGTAAGAAGTTTCCAGATGTTCCCATTGACACTGACTAAGGGCCCAGCAGTGAGCAGCCCCATCTGGCTGGCTTCACCACTGTCCACCCAAGAACTGAAGAAATCAAGAGTCAGCTCCATGTCCTGGTTTGGCTCAGTGGATAGAGCATCAGCCTGCAGACTGAAGGGTCCCAGGTTCGATTCCGGTCCAGGGCACATGCCCAGGGTTGCGGGCTTGATCCCAGTGGGGGGCGTGCAGGAGGCAGCTGATCAATGATTCTCTCTCATCACTGATGTTTCTATCTCTCTCTCCCTCTTACTTCCTCTCTGAAATCAATAAAAAATATATATTTTTTAAAACGTCAGCTCCACCTTCAAGGTCAACAGCCAAGAAGTGGGCAAAATTTCAGCATGTGGTTCATTACCGCCCCAAACAAGAGACAACGTCTGACCCACCAACAGCACCACCCAAAGTGCCCAGAGGCCAGGGAGATGAAGGGGATGGCAGATCCAAAATATGGTTGGAAGAGGGTCACTTGGGGGGGGGGGGCCTCACCTCGGAGAGAGTCCACGACCGCCTGCAGCACCCGCACGGCCTCCTCCCCGAGCAGAGGAAAGTAGTTCTGAGGGAAGAACTCAGCGAGGTTCTCGTGCTGCAGACAGTTGCCCAGGCGGTCGGGCAAGCCCACCACCCTGATGAGGAGTGCCTCCTGGAGCAGAGGAAAGGCCAGCTCTGCCTGCTGCCGACACTGCCCCTCCATGACAGCAGCCATCCTGCCCGCCTTCAGGAACCGGGCCAGCAGCCTTGCCATCTTCATCAGACGGAAACTGGGACTGAACCAAGAGCAGGTGTGATGGGTAGAAACCCAATCCCTCATCCTCATCATCCTTGGCCAATGGGAATAGCAACAGCCGTCATTAAACAGGTAATCCCAACAACTTAACTGGCCCTATTCCCTCCACATACATGGAAAGGAAGAGTATTTAAATCTCACTAAGTAGCTAAGATTACCAGCGGGGCACAAGCACCTGCTGGGCCAGTACAGCCTCCTACCTTGGAGTCACACTGGACACCACCGCCCTCTCCTGGCAGTGCTTTTCATACGGTGCTTGCTTTCTTCAGCAACCCCGCTTTCCAACCAGGCATCCCCACAAGGGCTGTCCTGTGCTCTGATGTGGAATCTAGGACCCACCCCAAGTGAGGGGTCCCATGAGCTTGCTGGGGCACCTGGGTGCCTCACTGCAAAGCTGGGAGCCACAGGGTGAAGGAGAGGGCGATGGCGATGCACTGCCACCCGACACTTCAGTGTGGAGCTAACCCACGGCCTCAGCCGCAGGGACTCAAACCCCCTCGCTGCGGAGATGAGCACAAACCAGTTTTAATTTGCAGGTGCCCTGTTATTGGTTTGCAATCCTTCAGGCCAGGCTTATGCTTTGGATGGGACAAGCCACCCCGTAATGAGACCCAGCCCCACTCACCCAGCAGTGTCCTCAAGGGCCTCCATCAGCACCAGGAAGGCTTGGTCAGCTGGGCCCTCCAGGAAGAAGCTGGCCCACAACTCCTCCAACTGGCCATTAGGCAGCAGCCCCAGCCAGTCCGGGGTCAGCTTGCTGACAAGACATCTGAGAAAGGCAGAAAAGTGGACCCTGGCAAACTCCTCCTGCTCTCCAGGGAGGGCCGGGGTCTCCGTTTCTCCGAGATAACGCTTCAGGGACCCCAGGGTGGAGAAGATGCAGCCACCATCCTCAGAAGATGAAAGGGTGTGGACGGCCTCCCGGACAGTGAGCCGCACCGAAGACACCACTGGATCCATCCTGTTCACAGGAAAGGACATGAAAGTGCATGGAGCCGTGGGCAACCACATGGGACCCATTCTTGGAGAAGGAAGCCTCTCCCACGCATTCTCAGACACCCCCACCCTCTGGCCTCTTATTAAGTAAACTTCCTGGGGACCTCATTCCTCTTCACCCCTACTGTCACCCAGCAGTAGCCTCTCCCTCCCACCTCTTTCACCGTTTTCACCAAGAGTCCTTTTCAGGACCCGAGGCCCTCTATGACACCCTCTACAGTAGTAGGTCAACCCGTCCAGGGACACATGCCAGTAACTGGAGATGGCATGGGCCAGGGATGCTGGTAAACATTCCACATACACAAGACAGCCCCCACAATAGAGGATTCTCCAAACCAAATGTCAACAGTGCCGAGGTTGGGAGACCCGGTCTAGAGGCACCCATCAATGCACTTCCGACGTTCATTCGTCTTCCTTTTTAGAAACCACCACCGTCTGTGAGTGGTATTTATTTCTGGTCGAGCGCCCCTGCAGGACTAAGTACCATTAAGTAGGCGCCAGTCTGTTGTCAGTGCACCCAGCCTCTCGATAAAGATGTATTAGGGGCCCAACAGTGCCCCCAAGAGCCTGGTGTCTCCCGACCCAGCCGGGTCTACCAGGGCTGCGGGACGCAGTGTGCACGCGGGCTAACAGCGCAGCGATCAGCCCGTCCCATGCCCCCTACCGAGCGTGCGGCTGAAGCCCACCTCGTGGCGTGACGGGAAGGGCCTCGTGGGGTGGGAGGGGTCTCCGGGCCGGAGGAGGGCCTCAGGGATAGGAGGAGGGCCTCGCAGAGGGCAGGGGTCTCGGGCGGCGCGCAGCGCTCAGACCCCGCGCCGCCGCAGTGGACCCGCTGCCGATTCACTGGGGTCGCCGAGGCCCAGCGCTACGCAGGTTCCCATCGCGCGGCCGCGGAGCACGAGCTCCCAGGCCCCGGCAGAGCTGCCGCTGAACTTCTTTGAGCTTATGGGTCAGCTGACCGACCCCGACCAATCCGCGAAACCCGGAAGCCAGAAGGGGCGCGGAGCGGGCGGCCGCATCTGCGCCTGCGCTAGGCAGGGGGGGCGGGGTCTGTGCCGCGCGGCGCAGGGGCGAGGGGGGGAGATTCCCCCTGTGGGTGGGGCCGCGCGCCCCGACTTGGCTCGGAGCAGGGTTCCTCAGTGCGCGAGGGGGCGCCCTTCTTCTGCCTGCGTGTCCTCGTTACCCGGAGTGATCGCCAGCCCTCGCTCAACTCCGGAGGCCAGTTCTCTCCCGAGCGCCACGCGTGCGCGCCTCCACACCTGCTTGAGCACCGACCGTCCCCGAGGCAAGGCCCTGCGCTCCAGGATACGACCGTGACACGGAAGCAGTAACAACCGGGACGGTGCGGGGATTCATGACTGCAGCGGTGTGAGCCAGGGTCCTGGAATAGGAGCTGCGCTCTTCAGCACGTGACCACCAGCCACAGGTGGCTGTGGAAATGAGCTGAAATCAAATAAAGGGAACAGGTCAGTTCCTTGGTCGCACCAGCCACCTGTCGGCAGTAGCTGCCACAATGCACAGCGCAGGTAGGGTACCTTCCGTCTCGGCAGAAGCGCTTATTGGCAGCCTGCGGGAGTGATCCGGGAAGACTTCACAAGAACGTGCCATTTCAGCCCAGACCAGTGATTTTCAACCTTTTTCATCTCGTGGTACACATCAACTAATTACTAAAATTCTGCAGCACACCAAAAATATGTTATTTGCTGATCTGACAAAAATAGGTATAATTTTGATTCTTTCACACCGGATGCTATTGTGTTGACTGTTGTCATTTTTTTTTTTTTTTATTTGACAATCTAAGGGAAAAGAGGTCAGTGCCCCGACTAAATAGTCAGGTATTGCATGTTTTAAAAATTCTTGCAGCACACCGGTTGAAAATCACTGGCCTGTATGTCCTTGTGGAAAAATCTGGGAAACATTTATTCATTCAACATACATTAAAACCCTACCAGACCTGAGGCCCTGAACCTAACTGTCCCCTATACCTGGGCTCCTGAGCATTAAAGAGAAAAAAATCAACATGATATAGAAAAATGTTAGTTACATGCAAACAAGTGGTTAGAATAAGATGGAACTTGGAGACATTGTAGAAAATAGGTACTAGGCAAAGTACAGAAAATTAGGTAAAGCAGTATAGCGGCAGATTTGGAAATTACCGAAAAATCGGTGTAGCGATCTGGTAGCCTTAAAATGAGACCGCCTTTAGTCACTCATTTTCTTACCCGCTTACTTTTTCGTATCACTATTTGCCATTTGGTGTATTGCTCATGTACTTTATTTTCTCCGTTGATATGTGAGAAGGAACTTTATCTGCTTCATTCTCTTACCTGGAAGAGTGCTTGCTGCACGAAGCAGGCATTTAATTAAAACGTCCACTTCGGGTGCAATTGGGAGAATGGACCGGAGGGGATTCAGGGAGCCAGCTGGGTGGCTGGTGGGGGCCAGGTGGTGAAAACTGGCTGACTGGGATATTTCCGCGGAATAGAAATGATGGGTTGGATGTGGGCTGTGACAGGGAGGGAGGAGTGAGGATGGTGACTCCTTGAGACTCTGGAAATTCCTCCCAGTCCACTTACGGATTAGAGCCCTCGCTCTCCACTTCCTACAGCGACTGCAGTCATCCTCTATTCCTCTATTTTCCTATGATTCCGTAACTTCTCACAAAACAGTGCACAGAAGATCAGTTTCTTAAGCCTTTACATATCTGAAAAATGCCTTTATTCTTTTCTCAAGGTCAATTTACACTTGAGGGGGGTGCACAATTTTAAAATTTGAAAACCATTTTCACTCAGAAATGTTAAGGTTTGCTCCTCTTTCTTCGGCAGCCAGCGCTGCTGCTGAGATGGCCAACATGCCCTGGGGAAAGTCCCAATCCTTCCCATGTGACCAGGTGTTCTCTCTGGACACTTCAGATCTCCTGTCCTAGGTTTTCTGGCACTTGATGAGAGGAGCTGTACTTTCTGAGCAATTGCTTTAACTTCGCCTTTCAGCTGTGTGTGGGAAGGTATCATAGTTTTTATTTTATTTTTTTAATGTATATTTTTATTGATTTCAGAGAGGAAGTAGAGAGAGATAGAAACATCATGATGAGAGAGAATCACTGATCAGTTGCCTCCTGCAAGCCCCACACTAGGGATCAAGCCCGCAACCCAGGCATGTGCCCTGACCGGGAATCGAACTGAGACCTCCTGGTTCATGGGTCCATGCTCAACCCCTGAGCCACGCTAGCTGGGCATCATAGTTTTTATTTTCAAGAGCAACTTCCTTTCTGATTCCATTTTTCGTAGCATCCATTACTTGCCTTGTGAACACAAAGCTTTTCTTATTTTCCTAAGGGTATTGATTAGAACCTTCTTGAGCTTTTCCTTGGCCCTCTGCATTGTCTCCTGGGTCCCTTGACTGTTTGGGCAGATTTCTGTCACTCTTTTCAGAGGTTTCCAAGTGTCTGGTGATGCTTGGCTGAGCTTCCACATTAAGCAGGAGAGAGTAAACAGGGCGACAGATAAGGGGGACCACGTCCTTCTGCAAAGACCATTTTCCAAATAAGGTCCCATTCACAAGTACTGATATAGAGGTTAAGACTTGGACCGACATTTTGGGGGTCACCATTCAGCCCACTACACAACCTGTTCCCAAAATAAATTACGGTGCCTCCCAATCCCATATCCTTTGTCTTACATGAGGGAGAGATGTCCTCACAGGATGCTCTGTTCGTGTTGCGGTGCTGGGCCCCACTACAGACTTGGATCCAAGGATCCCCTGGCCCCAGCCAGGTTCTGTGTCCTGCTTTAACTTCCTTTTGGTGGGAACATGAGTCCCTGTGCTCCTGCTAAAGCAATCACCCCGGCCGCCGCTGAGCCAGCCGGACCAGGGCTTTCACCCCATAGAGTTATTTTCCAAAGACACCGCATCTGTTTTAAGCTTGTCTCCTTGGGAACCTCTGAATCTCCCGAGCCCGTGGGCTGGAAGGCACATGCCTTTCATTTGGTGGCAGGAAGTACCTGACTCCCAGCCAGAGTCAAAAAAAGGGGAAATTTCTCCACTGAGAGCTGGAGGGAGCATAGGCTGAGGCAGGAGCACCAGGCAGGCGGCAGCATCCTACAAGTTGGTGGCAACTCCCGCTGCTCTTCTCAGAATGGGCTGCCCAGGAGGGACGACCCTGTCTTTCTTCCTTGTTTTTGTGCCTGTCTACCTGCATGGAGCTTGGTCGCAGGAAGCCGGCCCTACAGGGCAAAGAAAACCGTTTTTCGAGAGGCTCCGCAGACTGGAGGAACAGGTAAACACCCCCCATGCAGGGCAGGTGGTTTTGTTTTGTTTTTTAATTGGCAACAGAAGGACAGACGTTGCAGAAACGGAGTAGTGAGCCTTGGCGCTCTGTGGACACAGGCGTGGAGTTTGTAGTTCTGTTTATCAGCTGATGTTATTTTCACCTGTGGCTGGAAGCCAGCAGAAAGGTTCCCCAGGCTGGGCCGGGTTCTGCGGACAAGTAAGGGTTCTGACACATGAGGGCTGGGTGGGAGTCAGAGGCTGGGAGGGGGTTGGAAGTCCCCAGGGGTGCAGCCAGGTTGCTGGATCTGTGCAGTGGGGGTGGGGGGGTGGGGGGGAGAGGTTGACAGGGCAGGGGAGCGGATGAGGTAGCAACACTGGGCATGTGGGTGAGGTCTTCGGTCCATAGTGGAGCAGACACTCCCATGTGGATCTATAGCCAGTTCCCCGCCCTGCATGGGCCTCCAGTGCTCCCCACTTTGACCCGCATAATTCACTCAGCCCATCCTGGTGTCCGCCCACTCACAGGGAGGACCCTGAGCATCAGGGGTGAAGCGTGGGGGACCAGGCTGGTGGCCTGAAGCCCTCACCCAACACAGTGCTACCGAGTGATTTTGAGCTGGTCCCCCCTCCTCCCTGAACTCGGTTGGGATGGGGCTGGCCATGGCCATCGGGCGGCCATTGGTAGGCACCACAGAAGCAGGGCAGGGAAGGCTTGTTCGGAGCCCTCCCGGGCCCTGCCCCCAAGGCTGCTGTGTGCCTCTGCAGTTCCGGAGGTTCCAGGAGGTGACCTTAACACACCTGCAGGCCATCGCCAGCAACTACAACCTGTCCTACAACATCGATGCCCGGTTCCAGAGCTTGGCCCAGGAGAGCCAGGCCTTGGCTCTGGCGGTCAACCAGTCGCAGGCCACTGTGCAGGGCGACCTGGGCCACCTCAAGACCTGGATTCGGAAGACACAACGCAGAAGCCGGAAGGTGGACTCCAGGCTGCTGGCCTTGGGTGTCGCCCTGCGGGAGAGGAGCCAGCAGCTCACCCGGGAGAGGAAGGAGCAGGCAGCGCAGAGGGAGGCACTGTCTAGCCTGGCCCTGGACATGCGAGCCCTGCAGGACACGCTGGCTCGCCTGACAGGCGTTGTCCAGAGCCAGGGCGCCAGGCTGGATGCTCTCAAGGAGTGGCTTCCAGTGGCTTGCCCTGGCACCGCAGCCCCTGCCCGGCCTGGGCTGCCAAGCCAAAGCTCCCTGAAGCTGCAGGCGGACAGGCAGGTGCTCAGAACTTCGCCGGAGCCCCTGGGCCCACCTCGGGATTTTGCTGGCCGTCTCCAGGGGACACGGGAGCCGCCAGGCCCAGGCAGCCCGTGGGCATGGCGCCCTGAGAGACTGGGAGAGAGTAAGTACCATGGGCCTGCCTTCCCTTATCCACCTCCACTTTCCCTCTCACTGACTAAGGAATTGGCCTCTGTCCCCTCCAAAAGCCTCTCCCCTGTTCTGTGTGGAGAGAACACTGGCTCATGCCCCACATACCCCATCCCAGAAGAAAGGGGCCATCCCGGTGACAGCCAGTCTGTGGGTCCCCAGCAGGTCAGGCCAACCCCCTGAGGTGGCTCAGCTGGCACCTCGTGGGGCTTGTGCCCACCTGTGGAGGGCCCGGGCCTTTGAAAAGCCAGTTCTGATTTCCCAGGTGAGGGCTTTTCAACCGAAGCACTACTGACATTTGGGGCCAGGCGGTCCTTAGTTGTGGGGGCTCCCCAGGCATTGTAGGGTGTTTAGCAGCACTCCCGGCCTCCACCCACTAGTGCCCCTTTATCTTTGACTTGTATTTTTTTTCTAGGTTGCTTCTGCTGTCTTGTTTAGCAGCCTCTGGGGCCCCTTAATCTGAATCAGGATTTCCCTTCACCCAGGGCCATGGTCGGCAAACTGCGGCTCGCGAGCCACATGCGGCTCTTTGGCCCCTTGAGTGTGGCTCTTCCACAAAATACCACGGCCTGGGCGAGTCTATTTTGAAGAAATGGCGTTAGATGAAGTTTAAGTTTAAAAAATTTGGCTCTCAAAAGAAATTTCAATCGTTGTACTGTTGATATTTGGCTCTGTTGACTAGTGAGTTTGCCGACCACTGACCCAGGGCATGCTGGTGGCCTCGCCAGGATCAACCCACTGACCTCTCGGAAACTGCCAGGCTGCCTCGAAACAGAGGCTATAGGTTTGACGACCAAAACGCTGTGCAGACCCTGCTAAGATGTCCCTGGGGCATAGACACCTATGGTTGAGGCCCGCTGCCCTGGATTATGACAGGAGCCCCCAAGGTGGAGAGAGGCGCCAGAGGCCAGCCACAGGAGGCCCTCCATCCTCAAACTCAGTGGGATGATGGGCTAGAAAAGCATTTTCCCCGGCTCTGCCCCCGGCCTGCCAGTCAGAACCTCAGACCAGGTGCAGCAACTGGAGGCTCCCCCTGCTCCCCCTCCCCCCACACGCACACACAGGCAGACCTGGCAGGAAGTCTGGTGGGCAGGGTGGTGGCCCCCAAAGACGTCCATGTCCTGATGCTGGGACCCTGTGGATATGTCACCTCATGTGGCAAAGTGGACTGTGCAGCTGTGATTTTGAGATGGGAGATGATCCTGGATTATGGCGTGGCCCAGGGTCATCGCAGCGTTCCTTATAAGAGGGAGGCGGAGCATCAGGGTCGGAGGAGGGTCGGACAACAGAAGCAGAGGACCGAGGGATATACTTTGAAGATGGAGGAAGGGCCATGAGCCATGAAGGTGGGCGTCTCTAGAGGCTGGAAAGGGCAGGAAAGGGCTTGTCCCTGGGTCCTCCAGAAGGAACCAGCTCTGCCAACACCATGATTCTAGCCCAGTGAGACCTGTTGGACTTCTGACCTCCAGGACTTTGAGGAACAAAATCTGTGTTGTTTTGAGTCACTGAGTTTATGGAGAATTCTTGCAGCAGCCACAGGAAACTCATATAGAGGCTCCCCTCGTGGTGAGGAGTGTGGGCGCAGGCCTGCCCCCTCGCAAGGCGCATGACTGCCTGGTCTCCGTCTTCCTGCCTGTCAGACAATGAGACGCAGCCCTCACAGTTAGTGCCTGATGAAAGCCAGCTGCTGGGGCTTAGGCCCACCTGCCTGGTGCAAAGGAAAAGCCTGCAGCATGTATGTTTCTGGGTATTTCTGGAAGCTTCTGGGTGTTTCTGGGTGACCTTGTGGTGCATGAGCTGACTCTCCCCCGCTCTGTTTCCAGTCTGCAACGTGGGCCCTGCACTCGTCTTCCCAAACACGTCCACGGAGAACGCGGTCTTCCTGAGCCCCGGCTTCCTCTCAGGCCTGCGGGCCCTGTCTGTCTGCAGCTGGGTCCGAACAGCCTCGGGCCACCTGGGCACCCTCCTCTCCTACGCCACCGCGGAGAATGATAACAAGCTGGTGTTGCACGGCCGGGACTCGCTGGCCCCCGGCTCCATCCACTTTGTGATCGGAGACCCGGCCTTCAGGGAGCTGCCTCTGCAGCCGCTGCTGGATGGCCAGTGGCACCATGTGTGTGTCATCTGGACTTCCCTCCTGGGCAGGTACTGGCTCCACGTGGACCGCAGGCTGGTCGCCACCGGCTCCCGCTTCAGGGAGGGCTATGAGATCCCTCCCGGAGGGTCCCTGGTGCTGGGCCAGGAGCAAGACAGCATGGGGGGTGGGTTTGATGGCTCCGAGGCCTTCGTGGGGAGCATGGCTGGCCTAGCCATCTGGGACCGTGCGCTGGTCCCCGGGGAAGTCTCACACCTTGCCACGGGGAAGGAGCTCCCGCCGGGCGCCATCCTCACACTGGCCAATGCCGCCTTGATAGGCGGCTTTGTGCAGAGGGTGAACTGCACCTGCCTAGAGCTCTGCCCGTGAGGTGTCACCCCCCGGGAGCTGTGGTCATGCTCTGGGCTGGCAAGAGGAGCAAGTCTCCAGCTGTGCTCAGCCATCCCTGGCCCCAGCACACTCCACGGAGGGTCCCCACCCAGACTGGGGAGCGAGGGGCAGGATGCTGCCACTGGGCCAGGCACACCTGGCGTCTAACGTAGAATGTGGGCATTCCATGGGTGGGGAGACAAAGAACCCGGGCGGGGCAGAGAGGGCAGCGGCCAAGACATGAGTCAGGTTCCCTCAGAATCGCATTCTTTCCCTGGCGGCAGTGTCCTTGCAGTTGCCCTCTCTGTGGTATGCCATCATTTTAACAGACCGGGCCAGGCCGATGGGAGTGCTGGACCCCCACGGGGCCTCTCCTCGGGGCGTGGGGCCGCTCCCATTACAGGCTTCTTCTGTGAGAACTGTTTTCCCAGAAACTGCATAGGCAGCCTGGGAACTGTCACCGCAGCCTCTCAGGGTGGCTATGGAAGTTTCCCTTTCGTGGTCCTTGTTCCAAAGTCTCATGAAAAGGGCCAGAGAATTCATTTCCTGGCCCCCAACACCACCGCCCCCCACTCCCTGGGAGTCCTGGGGGTTCCCTCAAGGTCCTGTGATGGCTGTTGAGGTTACCTAAGCCTCTAGGAGAGCGGCCCTGCAAGGAGCACAGTCTATTCAGAAATAAACATTCACGATGGACAGGAAATGCTTTTTTTTTTTAATATATACTTTATTGATTTTTTTACAGAGAGGAAGAGAGAGGGATAGAGTTAGAAACATCGAAGAGAGAGAAACATCGATCAGCTGCCTCTTGCACACCCCCTACTGGGGATGTGCCCGCAACCAAGGTACATGCCCTTGACCGGAATCGAACCTGGGACCTTTCAGTCCCCAGGCTGACGCTCTATCCACTGAGCCAAACAGGCCAGGGCAGGAAATGCTTTTAAAGCAACTGTATTGGGGTAGAATCACATCCTATAAAAGTCACTAATTTTAAGCGTACAGTTCAAAGATAGTTAGTAAATTTGCCAAATTCTGCAATCATCCCCACAATCCAGTTTTAGAACATTTCTGTGGCCCCCACCCCTGAAAAAATCATGCCAATTAATGGTCACTCCTGTCTCTACCCAGCCCCTTGCCCCAGCTCTGGCAACCCCTGGTGTGCTTCTGCGTCTGTGGGTTTGCCTGTTCTGGACATTTCAAGTCAATGGAGTCATGCAGAGGTTGTCCTGTTGAGTCTGGCCTCTTTCACTCAGCAAACGTTCTCCAGGTTCATTCATCTTGTAGTGCGTGTGTCAGTGCTTCCTTCCCTCCTGTGGCTCAATAACATTCTCTTGTATTGGGCCAATTTTGCTTATCCGTTCAGCAATTGATGGGTATTTGGATTGTTTCCAGTTTGGGGCTATTGTGAATAAAGCTGCTATATACGTTCTCATATGAGTCTTTGTCTAGATATGTATTTTTATTTATCTCGAGTGGATACCTAAGGGATAGAATTGCTGGATTATATGGTAAATTCATGTCTAAACTTTAAAGAAACTGCCAAACTGGTTTCCAAAGTGGCTGTATCATTTCACATTCCCACCAGCAATATATGAAGGTTCCCATTTCTCCACACTCTTACCAACACTTGATGTTTTGTTTGTTTGTTTGTTTGTTTTAGTTTTTGCTAAATCATGTTTAAAATGTGTAGCTTTGGGACATTGTATTACAAAAAGCTGTTTTCACATGCATGACTAACAACTTAAAATTCACCATACATTTACTTCATTTTTTAGCTTGACCGTCTAATAAATCTTTAGCTTCATTGATTTTTGGCTGCTGTATAAGGAGATCCTCCCTTGTCTGGGTGATTTAAAAGCATAATTCGTCAGTGAGCATCTCTTACTTTTCCTTTATTGGCAGTAGGGCTTACACCTAGTATTAATGCCGCTTCTCGTTTTGTCATTTTGGGTTCAAACCCACCTCTGTAATAGCCACCACTGAAGGCAGATTTTAGTAGACTTTGAAAAACTTGTTTTACTTGAGGCTCCATATGCTTCATGGCTTGCAAAACATAACGGCCTGCAAATCCTGCAGCAGCAATGGTCAATCCAACTGCTATCACTGTACTGGTCATGGCTCCGGCTCGGCTCCCCTGCCTCCGCCGAGAGCGCGGTTCATCCCAGCCCAAAAGGCCGCGGCCACCAGCTCCCCGCCGCTACCAGAAAGCAAGGGCGCTGCCAGCGGGGGCCAAAACCTCTGTCTTTTGCGTAACTTTTTCTTTTGTAGAATCTGGTACATTTTAAAAAATGTCTTGACAATTAGAATAGGCATGGTTTACTTTACGTTTCAGTGCAATGTAAAGTAACCCTATAATACTGGCATTTCCCCCAAGAAGACCCAAATGCACCTCCTCTCCCTGGAGGAGGTGCCCTAAATTAGTCCCTTGGGTCCCTTAGCAGGGTTCCTATCCCTGCAGAGCTCTTGTGGCCCCAGCAATTCCAGGCCTTCAGCTGACTTAGCCCAGAGCCCCCAACCCCCCTCAACTCCATGCCCCCCACCACCAACGCCACCTTACATGAGTCAAGGTCAGAGGAGGCATTCTAGAACTGGAAACCCCCTAGGTGGCCTCATGAAGGCCCCCTGGGTCACTGGCTTATGCTTCCATCTGCACTATCCCAGGACACACCCGTCTCCTCTGGCCTTTTCTGGAGCCCTTACTCCATCCCAGTCTGGTGTTGAAGGGGGCGGGATGACATCTTTCCTTCGGGATGACTGGCAATTTGATTACCATTAAAAGATTATACAGGGCATCACATCCCAGCCCTCCCCTGCTCTCGGGTGCTTACAGTGCTGCAGGGGACTTTTGTCACCCTTCACAGCAGCATTTTGCTGCATGTCTGAAGACCCTAAAGCCATGGGAATTTGGTGGAGTGGGTATTCACTCTGGGCTGTGCATTTGGGACGTTTTGTGGGGATGGGGCCATCCAAGAGTGCAAAGTGGCTGCGGCAAGGGCTTGGGGTGGGGGTCGAGACAGCTTGGTGGGAGCTCAGGTGGCTGGGAATTTGATACCGATTGGCCTGTCCAGCTAAGGGGTCTGGGCTCTGTCCCACAGGACAAGGAGAGACTGTCCAGGTTTTGGAGCAGAGGAGTCTGATGACCTCACATGATCCACCATTCCTGTGGGATCAGCAGCAAAGTCCATGTGCATTTTGAAGCATGAGCCACATCCACCTCTAATTCCATCACATCTCACCTTTGACCCGAGTTTGTTGGGTTTCTGGGTAAGGAGGACAAGAGGACCCAAAGCCCTCTTCCTCCTGCGGTGAAAGCTGGGTCCTGACAAGATACCTTGGCTGTGTTTTCCCTTCCCCGACCTTTCCTACCCTGGCCCATCTGTCCTCTGAAAGGGCCACTTGTCCAGCAAAAGGACAAGTTCAGGCTCCTCACCTGTCTGACAGGGGCGACCTTTGGGACCAGCCCTGCCTTGTTTAGCCACAGCGATGGGCCACTCTTCCCGCACAAGCCTGCCATTCCAGGCACTGTTCTCATCCTCCACCCACCCACACCCAACCCGTGCTCTGCTCAGCTCTTTTGCCTGCCTGGATGCCTTCATACAAACCACACTCAGCCACTCAAGTCAGTCAAACCAACCGGGTGCAACCCTGCCTGCTGCTCAGGGCCTTGTGCGAACCAGCTTCCCTTCCCAGCCTTTGTGCCCTCATACACTAATTGGGGGCCAGCTAGAAACCATCACTAGAAGGGACAAAGCCAGGTCATACTAATGAGGAAACACCTTTTTTGAAAGAATGTTGTTTTTAGTATTTCCTAAAAAGTAGTTGCCCAATAATCATGGGGGAAATTTACAAACCGGTTGGACCTCCTTCCTCTTATTTTGGTTTTAGTTTTGATTTTATTTTGAATTATGTGGTAGGAGGGGCTCCCTTATCTTCTCAGCCTCAGAGACTCTAAAAAACTGTTAGATAGACATGAGCAGAGCAAGGATGATGGGCAGGTACAGAAACTCACCAGGGTAGAAAGCCCCAGATGCCTAGCAAGGGGCAAAACTGGGAAAACAAGAACCTCACCCCAGGGTAACCTATCCTCCCCTAGCATGTCACTGGTCATGCAGTTTGGACCTCTGATGTATCATATTGCTGACCAGGCAGTTTAGACCCCCTGACCTTTTCCTCCCTAAAGATAACATCTAGGCCTCAGTTGTATTTCAGCTCCAGGCCCTGAAAAGCAGCAAAACCAGATAAGTGACACCTTGGCTGCCTCCCGACCAGTTACATTGACTAATGACACCCTGTCCTGGCACCAACCAATCAGTGGAGACCACAACCCTGAAAGAGCTCAGCTGGAAAGTCCTCCCCTCAAATTTCCAGCTGCAAGAGAGAGAGAAATATGCTCAGGACAAAGGATCCAGTGCATGCTCTCCCTCCAAGGAGCACACCAGGTCCATTCCCTTTCCTCTCTTCTCCCCCTCCCACAGGCACATATCCCCTAACCTCTAAGGGACCCCATGAGACTTGCAACCAGGGGAGCAATGGGCAGTGGCAGCTCATCCTGGGCTAACCCTCTGAACCTGTCTCCAAGGCCCCCTATTCTCTGACTTCCCAGCGAGCCAAAGCAGCCCAGCCTAGACACTCCTGTTGCTTCTTCTATGCCCTTCATTGTTTCCCTGTCCTAAGTATATTTTTGCTGCCACCCTGGACCCAGTACCCTTTGGCTCAGTGCTGTGTAGCCCTTCCCTTTGGTTATCCCCACCCCCCAACTCCTTTACCTTAAATAAATTAAATTTTATTTTGGAAATTTTCAAACCTAAATAAAGTTGTTGGTGCAGCCACTGTGGAGAACAGTATGGAGTTTCCTCAAAAAACTGAAAATGGAACTCCCATTTGACCCAGTAATCCCACTCCTGGGAATATATCCGAAGAAACTAGAAACACCAATCAGAAAGGATATATGCACCCCTATGTTCATAGCAGCACAATTTACAGTAGCTAAGATTTGGAAACAGCCTAGGTGCCCGTCAGCAGATGACTGGATCAGAAAACTGTGGTACATCTACACAATGGAATACTATGCTGCCATAAAAAAGAAGGAATTCTCATCATTTGCAGCAACCTGGATGGAATTGGAGAACATTATGCTAAGTGAAATAAGCCAGTCAATGAAAGAAAAATACCACATGATCTCACTCATTTATGGATAATAAAGAACACTATAAACTGATGAACAAAAAGATAGATACAGAGACAGTAAAGCATCAAACAGACTGTCAAATTACAGGGGGAAAGTTAGGGAGAGGTGGGGGAGATAAGAAATCAAACGAAGGACTTGTATGCATGCATATAAGCATAATCAATGGACACAAAACTCTGGGGGGTGAGGGCATGTATGGGTGTGGGGTGTGGGGGCAATGGTAAGATATGTACACATATAATACCTCAATAAAAATTTTTTTTGAAAAAAAAAAATAAAGTTGTGAGACAAATACATTCCATATCACATATATTTATCCTAGATTCATCGTGTTAACATTTTATCACATTTTCTCTCTCTGTGGGTAGCTACATGTTATGATTAATTACCTTGTGAATCATTTGAGATTAAGTTACAGATATTACATCACAACACATTTTCCTACATATTTCAGTATGTATCTCCTGAGACCAAGCTTTTCTGATATGCCCTTGACCAGAATCGAACCCGGGACCCTTCAGTCTGCAGTCCGAGGGTCTATCCACTGAGCCAAACCAGCCAGGGCAGGAAAGTATTTTCTACAGGAATGCTACAGGAGCGATGTTGTGCTCTGCCCAGTGCAGCACATCTGGAGGCCTGTGACGATGCCAGTCTATCATGGTGAAGCTAAGCCTGTCCTTGGTTCAGATGGAGTCTGTCTGCCAGATATCTTACAGCAGGTTTCTCACAGCAGGTTTCTTTTCCCTTCCTCACTGTAAGTAGTCTGCAGGAAGATACTGTGAGACTGAGTACATCGAGTTTCCCAGCAAACCTTAACCCAATGGCTTCAGCTTGCACTAATGATTCTGGCCTAAATCAGTCCTTACTACGGTGGTGGCAAATGGCGATGTTTCTAATTCCATCCTTATTCCACACTTACTATTTGGCAGTATCTACTACAAAGAAGAGAGAGACCCTTATCTTTCCCTCTCCCTTCCTGTTTCGGGTTCTCTTTCCCTTCACTAAGTGTTGATTGGGTCTGAAGGACTGGGACTAGGTTGACAGACTGAAGCTACTCGAGGGGGCTTCTGCTTCTAGACCTCGAATGCTGCTGAGCCGGATCCTGCCCACCACACCGCGCGGGGCTCCTGGACCACAACTCCCAGAAGGCCCAGCGCGGCTGCTTCCCCCCCCCCGTCCGCGGTCACGTGGACGCCACCAAAGTCACGCGGCCGCTGTCCGGGGTCACGTGGTGTCGGCGCGGGTCACGAGAACAAACACGGGGCCGCGGCGGGCCATGGCCAACGTCTCCAAGAAGGTGTCTTGGTCCGGCCGCGACCGGGATGACGACGAGGCGGCGCCGCTGCTGCGGAGGGTGGCACGGCCCGAGGCGCCGGCCGGCGAGGGCACGCCGCTGCTGAACGGGGCAGGGCCTGCGGCCGCCCGCCAGGTGAGGAACCCCCGGTAGACTGAGGCCTCGCGCCTGGCCGCCCGGCCGGCAGAGACTTCCACACCTCCGGGCCCCGCGCGGGCCGGGCGGCGGGGCGGCCTCCTGCTGATCTGGACCGGCCCTGGGTCCGCGCGTCAGTCTTCCCTTCCGCGGGAGCCGGTCTAGCTGTGGCGGCGCGCACATGCGGCAGCGTGGCCGTGGGCCGCTGCGAGTCGGGGTCTGGGCTCTGACAGGCCGAGGGTCCTTCGACGGTGGCGCTCTGCTGGGCCGGGGGTGGCGTGGGCTGCGCTGTGCGCGATCCCAGCTGAGCCTCGCGGGGACTCGGTGAATCAGGACTCGGTGGTTCATCCCCATTGTAAAGACAAGGAAGCTGAGCCGCGGACGGGTTCGGGAACGCGCCCAGAGTCTCCCTTGGCAAATGGCAAAGCTGGCATCGCAACGTAGGCCCTGAGTTCCAGAGTCTTGGGAGTAAGTTCTGGGCCAGCTGCCCAGCAGGGATCCAGGAGCAGGTGGAATTCGCCATTACACTCGGGTGTTTTATGGGCGAGGTGAGCAGGCTAGCACGCTTGCTGTCATGTCCTTGACAGCACGAAGCTAATATATTTCCTGACAGTTTACTCCAAAATGGCTTTAAAGGGAAGGCAAATGGAATTCTGCTCAGGTGAATCCGGCTCTGCAGTATATTTGTTTTTCAAAATTGTGATAGATGCATGAGCAACTAGTTTAACAGTTCCCAGAGTTTAACAGTTTAGGTTGCAGAGTTTTCTTTTAAAATGAGATTAACTGAGGAACTCCGCCACTCTTCTCTACAGGGATCAGTACAGACTTCGGGGGGGATCTTAGGAATGATAAGTACTTGCACTCCGTTTCCCTTAGCAATTCATTGCAGCCAGACACACTAAGCAACAAGTCAGGGTGGTTGAAATGTGCTCAACATGTCAGTGATGCAATTTGTGTCTTTAAATGTTTTTCTTTTTAGTTAATGAACTATTTTTGTTGATGGGTCTGATTTTGTTTTGTGCTTGTTCTTTACTTTTTCTCCTCCTGTTCTAGATCTGTCCTTGAAGTAACTGTATAGTGTTGAAGGACTAGGAGGGACATGGGGCTGTTTCTCCAGAACTTATGGTTAGGTTTCCCCAGCCCCTTAGAAATTCATTAGACAATGAAGGTCAGAGCCTGCCCTTTGCTGGTAGGGTGCTGCTCAGCTTCTTTGAGAGAAACCTGCTCAGATGCTTTCTGTGTCAGGCCTAAACTAGCAGATTTGCAGTGGTGGGGATGTGGGTGCTTTGTTATTTTCTTGGAACATTTCTGGTCTTTTTTCCTCTTTGGAAAGAAAGTTATCTGGCCCTGGCTGGTGTGGCTCAGTTGGTTGGAGCGTCATCCCCTGCAACAAAAGATGGCAGGGTCAATCCCCGGTCAAGGCATGTGCCAGAGGCAACTGATTGATGTTTCTCTCTCACATTGGTGTTTCTCTCTCTCTCTCCCCCTTCCTTTCTCTCTAAAATCAGTAAAAACATATCCTCAGATGAGAATTTAAAAAAGCACCACAAATAACAAAGTTATCTGAAGTCTACAAAAGGAAGTATAAAACTGGCTTTCAGGGTTGACAGGTAAAGGGATTGGAAACCTTGAGGTTGGATTTGGGTTTATCTCGGGACTGAACAAATATGTTGGGGTTTCCCACTTCTCTTTGCAACTAGATACATGACTTGGCTTTTTTTGAAGGAGCCTGTTGATCTCCTCCCTTAAAAAGCGTTCCCTTAAATCTATGCAATCTTTTTTGTCTGTTTGCATTTAATAAGAACAGATGAGCTGCTCTTAAACAATTTTCCAATAATTTATTGTGCACCTACTTGGTCCCAGCTGCATGCAGTTTTCCTGGGACACAGAGTTGCACGAAGCAGATTCCTACTAGCTCCAGACTCACGGAGAAACGGGCCAGTGCTCCGTGAGGACTGTGTAAGGGGCCCCAAGGGCAGGAGAGGTCATATTTGGGTACATTTTTAAAAAGTACAAGAGCCTCAGTTGAACAGCCAGATGGGAAACAATAAGGGAATGTGTGTTTGCAACCCTGCGAGAGTTTGGAAAGTAAATCGGAGTGGAGACTGGAAAGAGAAGTCAGGTCAGACCTGCAGGAGACAGCTGCTTTATCCCCACCACCGCAAATTTGCTACTTTAGGCCGGACACAGAAAGCATTCTTTGTTTAAAGAATCTTTAGCCCACCTTGTGCGAACAAGTGCAAAGCGGGGACTAGAGGCATTTGTATGAGGAGCACCTCCCTGGGCAGGTGCCCCAGGCACCGCATCTGCAAAGAAGTTAGTAGATGTGCAGCACTGAGCACAGTGCTTGTCATAAGACAGAAAACATTAGTCACTCTCGGCTGCATTGAAAACAGCTGCACAGCCCTGGCCGGGTGGCTCAGTTGGAGCACCATCCCGTACACCAAAAAGGTTGCAGGTTTGATTCCTAGTCAAGGTACACACCTAGGTTGTGGGTTCGATCCCTGGTTAGGGTGCATACAAGGGGCAACTGATCGATGTTTTTCTCTCTCACATTGATGTTTCTATGTCTCTCTCTTCCCCTTCTCTAAACAAATCATCAGATGAGGATTTAAAAAATCCAGACAAAATAGCCAGCTGAACAAAAGTGATTGTCTTTGGGTTGCCATTCATGCGCAACTCCCCTGGCAGCTGACCCACTCGATGTTGGCTTTCATGCAGGGAGGGCGTGCTCTGGGCCAGCAGGCTGAGTTCACGGTTAGGCTCGTGCACCCTACCCAGTGCTGCAGCAGAAGGCAGCTTGTAAGCTGCTCTCAGGCCAGGGCCACTTGAACTAAAATGAAGACCCAGGCCAACAACTGCCCTGTGGGAATGTTCTGGTGAACTGGACGTGAGAACTTGTCCTCATCACCTCCTGGCCCTTAGGGTTTTTATTGCAGGATGTCCAGACTTGGACCATGGTGTCATTGCCACCTTAGCACAGGCACAGCCTGCCACGCTCCTGAAGTAGCTTCTCCGGGCAGAGTGAGGTCAAGTGGCTGCCCTATGCCCAGGTCAAGCTGCTAAGTGCCCAGTGAGGAGGAGCAGGCGCGACCCTGGGCATAGTGGACTGGGGACCAGCCTGAGCTCAGCCTCTGTCCATCCAGGACCGGGCTGTTCAGAGTTACCTGTAGGTTGCTGTCCCCTTCCTGTGGGATATTGGTTAGCCAGTGAGTTCCTGCCTGTCTGAGTACAGAGAGGGTGAGGTCAGCCAGCAAGTCATGGGCATGTGTGTGGGCAGTAGGAAGTGGATGGTTTTAAGAACTTAGGGAAGGAAATCTGAGCCAGAAACAGATGCTCTGGGGCGGGGCCTGGGTATTTACAGTGTTTGTAAGTGCAGGACATTTCCGGGGACCTTTTCTATGGGAAGCTGTGCCTGAGAATTCCCAGTGGAATTCACCAGTGGGTGTTTAGAATCATTCTGGGGATCTTACTTCTCTGGGAACTGGGGTTACCACATGAGACTGTGCCTTGCCCTGGTGGCCCAGAGCCACAGACTAATCTAAGCATGCTAGGGAGGTGAGGGGCTTGCAGGGAAGCTGCAGGCCCGTCATTTGTCATCCAGCTCCTTGAGTTCTGCTGATCAAAAGTGAGCTCCTGTCTTTCTCTAGGTGGGTCCCACCACCAGGGGATCCCCTCCAGGAGTCCTCTGCCTCAATGTCTTTGTCCTGTTGTCCTTCCTCTTCATCTACTGACCCTCAGCCCCACTTTGTAGGGTCCTGGCGGGCCACCCTGCTTCCTCCCCAAGGGCTCCTGTCCAGGACCAGTGTGGATGGGACAGCCACTGCCCTCAGGAAGCTCACAATCTGGAGAGGCAGACAGAGAGCTAAGGGACAAGAGTGGCCCCAGGCCTAGCCAGAGGGCCTTGGGAGGCACCCCACACCCCCTCCACAGAGTTCCCACCCCATCTCCCCCTCCTCTGCACAACTTGCTCCTTTTCTTCCTTTAGGTCTCAGCCTCAGTGCGTCCTCCTCATCCACCCATTGAGCTCAAGTCTCATAGTTTACACTTACTTGTTTATGGGAAACTTGTTTTCTTTGACTGTGAGCCCCTAGCTGTAGCGGTTTTAAGCTCTCAGTGCTGAGCATGGAGCCTGGAGGATGTTAGAATGCAGAGCAGCAGAATAGGACAGCAAAAAACCTTTAAGTTGTTTTTAAATTTTGTTTTAATTGTGGTAAAAACATACGACAAAGTTTATCATATTAACCATTTTTAAGTGTACAGTTCAGTGGTGGTAAGTACATTCACATTGTCGCACAACCATCACCACCTTCATCCCCAAAACTCTTCATCTTGCAAAACTGAAACTGTGCCCATTAAGCACTAACTTCCCCTTCCCCCAGCCTCTGGCAACCACCATTCTACTTTCTCTCTCTATAAATTTGACTATTCCAGGGACCTTAAATAAGGAGAATCATATAGTACTTGTTTTTTTTGTGACCAGCTACTTTCTCCTACTATAATGTCATCAAGTTTCATCCATGTTGTAGCATATTGTAGAAGTTCCTTCCTTTTTAAGGCTGAATAGTATTCCATTGTATGTATATACTACACCTGGTTTGCCCATTCATCATCAATGGACATTTGGGGTGCTTCCACATTTCAGCCATTATGCATAATGCTATTATGAGTATGAGTGTCCAAATACTTCTTTGAGATCCTGCTTTCAATTCTTTTAGATATATATACAAGGGTGGAATTGCTGCATCTTGTGATAGTCCTATTTTTAACTTTTTGAGGAACTTTCATAATGTTTTCCATAGTGCCTGCACCATTTTGCATTCACACCCACACAGTGCACCAGCTTCCAACTTCTCATCATCCGCACCAGCACTTGTTATTCTGTTTGGGTTTTTATTCTGGCCAGATTCACAGGTGTGAGGTGGTATCATTGTAGTTTTATTTTTTTAATATATTTTTACTGGTTTCAGAGAGGAAGGGAGAAGGAGAGAGAGATAGAAAGATCAATGAGAGAGAATCATTGATCCGTTGCCTCCTTCATGCCCCCGACTAGGGATCAAGCCCACAACCCTGGCATGTGCCCTAACCAGGAAGTGATGGTTCAAACTGTGACCTCCTTGTTCATAGTTCAACGTCCAACCACTGAGCCACCCTGGCCAGGCTCATTGCAGTTTTGATTTGCCTTTCTCTGGTGATTAGTGATGTTGAGCATATTTTCATGTGCTTATTGGCCATCTGTATGTCTTTGGAGAAATATTTATTCAAGTCCTTTGTCCATTTTTTAAGCAGATTAGGTGTGTTTTTTTTTGTTTTGTTATTGAGTTGTACAAGTCCTTTACTAGTATATATTCTGGATATTGACCCTTTATCAAATCTATAATTTATAAATATTTTCTCCCACTTTATGGGTTTCCTTTTTACTTTGTTAATTGTTTCCTTTGATGCACAGAGTTTTTCAGTTGGATGTCCCATTTGTGTATAAATTTAAAAATTTTTTAAATAATGATGGATTTACAGGACATTGAAAGACAGTATAGAGAGGGCCTGTATACCTTCCCCCCAGTTTCATCCAATGGTTCCATCTTTCATTGTGCAATACAGAAACCCGTGTTGACATGGCACAGTGCGTGTATGTGGTTCTCTGCTATTACTTCATGTGTAGATTTGTGTGAGCACACCACTGCAGTCAAGGTACAGAGCATGCCCATTACCATGCAGATCCCTTTGTCCTACTCTTACAATCACCCCTCCCCCCACTGATTAGTTCTCATCCCTGCAGCCTGACATTTTGAGAGTGTCAGGTCAGTGGAACCGCACAGTATGTAAATCTTTCACTCAGATCCTGTCCTGGAGGATTGCAGCCAGGCTATTGTGCATGTCAGTAGTTAGAAGAATCAGTATTTCATTTAACTTGTGTTTAAGGAAAGAGAAGAAAATAGATGCAACATCCAATAAATTATTGAACTTGGAGTAAATGGCCTTTTTTACCACAAAGATAGTTCCTAAAAGATGCCCATAAAGTTCAGGAAAGAGGTGATGAAAACATGAAGGTGTGGACAAGGGAGAGAGCCCAGCCCAAGGCAGCGGCAGGGCTCAGCCCCTCCCACTCATCAGTCTCCTGGGTCCACACGGTTCCCTCAGGGTGCTGTCCCCTGTGCTCATCTGGCATGAAGGCCAGGTGCGGAGGACCTTTTGTCACCCGAACGAGTGAGGCCTGCCCCTTCTCTCTCTAGGCGGCATGTGAGGTCACAGCCTGGCCCCAGAAACGCTTAGATGTGAAAGGAAATGCTTTATGGGGTTCAACTCTGGGCTGCCTTGGTGTGGTGGGAATGACTGCCCGATGTAATTGAGCTGCTTTTATGATCAGTGACAAATAAGATAAAGGGGCCAGACTGCCTTTCTGTGGGCTCCATCTGTCAGGTTGGATGGCAGTATCGGTTTTCCCGTTTTCCTTTCACAGGCCGACTCATGCTGCCTGGGCATTGCCCGCTGGGCTTGCCCGTCTTTGTGCCTGTCTGCTTGGCCGGTCTGCGTGTGTGGACACGTCCCCGGGAAAGTGTATTTGGTGTTGCTGTGGTGGGGCTTGCAGCTTGGGCATGCTTCCAGATGACTGTGTCCTGTCTGGGGCGTGGGGACTGCAGCCAGTGCCCGGCCACCTCCTGGTTCGAGGTCACTCTTAGCTGGGATCCCTTTCTGGGTCAGCACAGCCTTTCTAATAGGATTCAGCCATTTGGGGGCATTGTCAGTTGTTTTTAGAAGAGATACAGCTCTTTCTTTAATCACCTGTTCTGCTGATGTTTACCATACGTACATAGAGAAGTGCACATTGTGCAAGTGGAGCATGATCTCAAGTAGAACACGCACCTCACATGTTACCACCCTAAATATCTGTCCACTCCTAACCCCTGGAACCTGTGCATGGGACCTCACATGGAAATAGAATCTTCACAAACACGATCAAGTTAAGATGAAGTCGGATTCGCATAGTCTGACACCAGTGACACGTGTCCTCTTAAGGAGAGGGAAATTTGGACAGACGACGGAAGCAGAGATTAGAGTGATGCGGCCAGATGCCAAGGAATACTAAGATGCCAGCACCCATCAGAAGCTAGAGGAGGCAGAAAGGGGCCTTGGGAGGGAGTGCTGCCTGCTGACACCTTGATTTTGGACTTCTGGCCTCCAGAGTTGGGAAGGAATACATTTCTCTTGATATGAGCCCCCAGTTTGTTGTAATTGTTTGCAGTAGGGCCAGGAGATTCAGACAACTTGCAGTCAGCTGATGTCCTCTGAGCCCCCTCGTGCCCTCACTTTTCCTGTCCCCCCAAAAGTAGCCACTTGAGGCAGCACAGGTTGTTTTCACCTAATGTTAACTTCCTATATTGGAGTCACAGTGCACTCTTTGGCTGAATACCCCTCGGAGGTCCGTTGTTGAGTGTACAGCAGACTTTGTTCCTGTCATGGCTGCTTGTTTTTCTTTTTTAAATATGTTTTTATTGATTTCAGAGAGTAAAAGAGAGGGAGAGAGAGATAGAAACATCTATATATATATAAAAGGCTGGCCGAAACTGGTTTGGCTCAGTGGATAGAGTGTCGGTCTGCGGACTGAAAGGTCCCAGGTTCGATTCCGGTCAAGGGCATGTACATTGGTTGCGGGCACATCCCCGGTGGGGGGTGTGCAGGAGGCAGCTGGTCAATGTATCTCTCTCATCGATGTTTCTAGCTCTCTATCCCTTTCCCTTCCTCTCTGTGAAAAATCAATAAAATATATTTTAAAAAATAATAATAAATAAAAAAAATAAAAGGCTGATATGCAAAGTGTCCCTGCGGGAGTTCAACCAGGAGACCGGGAGTTCTGTCATGCACTGTGACGTGCACTGACCACCAGGGAGTGATGTGGAACAAAGGAAGACCCCAGCCGGCAGCCTGCAGCTGGGGAAGGAAGGCCCCAGCCAGCAGCTGGAAGGCCCCGATCAGCCCAATCGCTGGCCAGGCCTAGGGACCCTACCCATGCACAAATTTCATGCACCGGGACTCTAGTCAGTGATGAGAGAGAATCATTGATCAGCTGCTTCCTGCTGGGGATTGAGCCCTAAACCTGGGCATGTGCCCTGACCAGAAATCGAACCGTGGCCTCCTGGTTCATAGGTCAATGCTCAACCACTGAGCCACGCAGCCTGGGCTGGCTGCTTGTTTTTCCACTGCATGTGTAGCTACCAGATGAAATGCAGGGCGCCCAACTGCATTTGCATTGCAGAGAAACAAAGAATCATATTTGAGGTCAAGTATGCAATATTTGAAACATACTTAGCTAACACATGGTTTATTGCTTCTCTGAAATGAAAAGGTAACTGATGGCTGTGTTTTGTTTCCTCGTCCAGGCCTCTGCCATGCCCCAGCAGTGGGCCTAAGAGAAGTCACTCTCCTGGTTTTCTGTCCTTTGTGGTTGACCTGCCCCCTGGGTCCCAGCATGTGGCCTCACTTCAAAGTGGGAGGGTTCTGGGGTTTGAGGGTATTCCTGCCCCAGGAGAGGAGGGCCTCAGACCACATGTCTGGAGAGCTGGCCTAGAGGCCTGTGGCAGAACCACTGTCTCATGATGGGGGAACACATGGAGAATGGGTTTTTGTTGGCCAGGGAAGGGGGGCCAGGAGGACACTAGCAAGGTTGCCTGCAGCCCTGGGTTCTGGTGTCTAGTAGGTGTCTAATCTCTGAAGCCCACTAAAACAAGGAAGGGCAGGGCCCCTGCTGTAGGGAAGGCCTGGGCTTCCCATTCTGAGGCTGGACATCTTGATGACAGGCTGTGGGTGGTGGGGACAGGCCTGGGTCCAGCACTGGCCCTGCTGTCGTCTTCCACACAGCAGGTGTGGGTCTATGCTCCCCTGGCAGGGCCAGATGAGGCCGGGCTCTCCTGGTGGGGTGGTGATGCTTAGTGTAGCTTGGGCCTGGGGCTGAGTGCCCTGTGATTTCTTTTCTGCTTCCAGCCGCCCCATTCGGCATCTTTCCAGATCGGACAGATGAGCAACGTGGAGCCGGACGATGAGCTTCTGAACCCAGTGAGTGGGAGTCATTCCTGTTTATACCCAGGAAGGACAGACGAGGCCTGCTTGGTGGAATTGCAGCCTAGCCCGAAGGCAGACAGTAAATGAAAAACCGGAGGATGGCGGGTGTAGGGCTCTGGGAGAGACGTGCGCAGATCTGTGCAGACCGGGCAGTTTTGTGTATGGCTCAGTGGCAGACATGGGCAATTCTGTGCAGAGCTCAGGGACAGATATGGGCAGGGCCATACAGAACTCGGAGACAGAAATGGGCCGAGCAGAGCTCAGAGACAATGAGGAGAAAACATTGGGGCCCCCAGAGCCTAGGCGACCAGGGAAGGCTATTCTGAGGGGCCATGTTCCCCAAGGCCAAGCCCGATAGGGGAAGTGTGTGGCAGGTGTTGAATGCTGATTGAGCATGCTCTGGGTAGGCAGAGGAATCAGGCCAGGGCAGGTGCTGTGGGTGGAAGAGGGATGCCAGGTAGGCTGGGAGGGCCCTGGGGCAGGGCGGGCCTCTCAGGGTGGATGTCCCTGGACAGTGGTGATGTCCTCTTCTGCCCCTGTGTCAGGCTGGGACTGTCCACCAGCTGCCAGGGGAACATGTCCTGAAAATGTCCACCCAGACTTGCATTTGACTTCCTCCTCAGGTGTCTCATGCGTGGTCCTGATTTTCATTTCCCTGATGGCCAGTGATGTTGAACATTTTTCATGTGTTGATCGCTGTTTGTGTGTCTTCTTTGGAGAAATGTCTATTTAGATCCTGTGCCCATTTGTAATCAAGTTACTTCTGTTTTAATAATTGAGCTGTAAGAGTTCTTTATTTGGTCTAGACACAAATTGCTCATCAGATACATGATTCGAAGAAACGTTTTCCTGTTTTGTGGATGTCATCTCACTTTCTGACAGTGCCCTGTGAAGCACAAAACCCTTTAAATTTGATGAAGTCTGGTTTATCTATTTTCTTGTGTTGTGCTTTTGTTGTCACATCTAAGAAACCATTGCCTAGTCCCGTGGTTGGCAAACTGCGACTCGCGAGCCACATGCGGCTCTTTGGCCCCTTGAGTGTGGCTCTTCCACAAAATACCACGGCCTGGGCGAGTCTATTTTGAAAAAGTGGCGTAGAAGAAGTTTAAGTTTAAGAAATTTGGCTCTCAAAAGAAATTTCAATCGCTGCACTGTTGATATTTGGCTCTGTTGACTAATGAGTTTGCCGATCACTGGCCTAGTCCAAGGTCATAAAGATTCACTGCTGTGTTTTCTTCTACGAGTTCTATAGTTTTAGGTCTTGATCGTTTTTCACTAATTTTGTGTATGGTGTAAGGTATAGGCTCAGGTTCATAGTTTTGCATTTGGATGTCCAGTTTTCCCAGCACCATTTCACGAAGTGACTATACTTTCCCTTTTGAATTGTCTTGGCACCCTTGCAGAAAATCAATTGGCCAGAAATGTGAGGGTTTATTTCTGGCTCTGGATTGTCTGCCGTTAATCTCAGTCTGTCCTTGAGCCAGCACCACCACTGTCGTGACAACTGTAGCTTTATAGTCAGTTTTGAAGTCAGGAAGTTTGAGTCCTCCAACTTTGCTCTTCTTTTTCAAGGTTGTTCTGCCTCTGAGGCATCCCTTGCATTTCCATATTGATTTTAGGATCAGCTTGTCCATTTTTTGAATGCTTCCAGCTGGAATTTAGACAGGGATTGTGTTGAATTTTAATATTAAGTCTTCAATGAACACAGGATATATTTTCATTTATTTAGGTCTTCAGTTCCTTCCTTTCAACAATGTTTTATAGTTTTCAGCATACAAATCTTACACTTTTGTTAAATGGTATTGGAGGGATAATTTTTATTTTTCATGGTATTGTAAATAGAGTTGTTTTTTTATAAATATATATATATTATTGATTTCAGAGAGAGGGGGAGAAACATTAATGATGAGAGAGAATTATTAATTAGCTGCCTCCTGCATGCCACCTACTGGGGATCGAGCCCTCAACCTGGGCATGTGCCTTGACCGGGAATCGAACTGTGACCTCCTGGTTCATAGATCAAGGCTCAACCACTGAGCACACTTGTCAGGCTAGAGTTATTTTCTTTCTTTTTTTTTTAATATATTTTATTGGTTTTTCACAGAGAGGAAGAGAGAGGGATAGAGAATTAGAAACATCGATGATAGAGAAACATCGATGAGCTGCCTCTTGCACACCTCCTACTGGGGATGTGCCCGCAACCAAGGTACATGCCCTTGACCGGAATCGAACCTGGGACCTTTCAGTCCGCAGGCCGACGCTCTATCCACTGAGCCAAACCGGTTTCAGCTAGAGTTATTTTCTTAATTGCATTTCAGATGGTTCGTTGCCAATGCATAGAAATAAATTAGATATTTGTATACTGATATTGTATCCTTCAGTCTTACTGAATGCATTCTAACAGTTTTTTAGTATATTTTGGAGGATTTTCTACAATAAGATGTTATCTGCAAATAGAGTTTCATTTATTCCTTTACAATTTGGATGCTTTTTATTTCATTCTCTTGCCTAATTGCCCTGGTAGAACCTCCAGGACAATGCTGAATAGCAGTGGCAAGAGCAAGCCTCCTTGTCTTGTTCCTGAGCTTAGGGGGAAAGCTTAGTCTTTCACCACTGAGTGTGATTGTTACCTGTGGGTTTTGCTAAATGCCTTTATCAGGTTGAGGAAATTCCCTCTATTCCTAGTTGTTGAGTGTTTTAATCATGAAGAGGGGTTGATTTTGTTGTTGTTGTTGTTAGCCTCACCTGAGGATATTTTTTCCATTGCTTTTCAGAGAGTGTAAAGGAGGGATGGGCGGGGAGAAACATCGATGTGAGAGAGACACATTGACTAGATGCCTCCTGCATGCACCCAATCGGGGGTGGGAGTGAACCCACAACCCTTGGGTGCACAGGGTGATGGTCTAACCACTGAACACACCAGCCAAGGCAAGAGGGGTTGAATTTTGTCAGATGCTTTTCTATGTCTATTGAGGTCATGTGTATTTTCTGTCCTTTATTCTATTAAAGTGGCATTACACTTTTTTTCACTCACAAAACTTCTAATAACAAATATGTGGGGGGTTTTCCTCACACCAGCTAATTCTGTTTCTCCAGATACCACCTGGTTGTCCTACAGGTCAGTTCATTCTGACACTAACTGCATGATGTTGGCACAGACCCCACAGTAAGGGCTCAGTCCTACAAGACTACCCTCACTTCAGATCCCAGTCACAAGTCCAGGTTGTCATTTGTGCTTGTGAATGACCAGCTATAAATCACAGTTCCCCGACCCCTTCCTTATGTCCATAATTTGCTAAGGGCTCACAGAACTCAGGGAAATATTTTACTTATGTTTACTGATTTATTATAGAGTCTCCAACTCAGGAACAGCAGACAGTAGATGCACAGGGAAGGGTGCGGAGCTTCCATGCCCTCCAGGAGCGCCGCCCCCACAGCACCGCACATGTTCACCAACCAGAAGCTCTCCAAACCCCTTCAGTTAGGGTTTGTATGGAGGTTCCATTACACAGGCTGATTAAGTCATTGATCGTTGGTGATTAGCTCAATCTCCAGCCCCTCTCCCTCCACTGATGTTGGGACTGAAAGTTCCTGTCCTAATCACACCTTGATCTCTCTGGCAAGTAGGCCCATCCTGAAGCCTAGGTGCCCCTAAGATCCCTCCATCTCATTAGCTCACATAAGACACTACCCAGAGATGCCCGGGATTTTAGGAGCCAGGTACTAGGAATTGGTACAGAGACCAATAATATATTCTCCAATGTAGCACAGTAATTGATTTTCAGATGTTAAACTACCCTTGCATTCCTGGTGTGTTGTAGGATCTAACCCACTGGCGCCTTGTTGAGAATTTTGTGTCTGTGTTCACAAAGGGTGTGCATTTGTAGTGAGTGTCCTTTCTTGTGGCATCCATGTTTAGCTTTGGGGCCAGGAGAGGAGTGACCTCATGAGATGAGTAGACACGTGCTCTGTCCTCTCCTCGTTTGTGCTTTGTTCTTCAACGTGCTGGGTTGTCAGTGTGTGGCTCTGCCTCTTCCTTTGCAGGAGATGGATCCCCCTCACCCTTTCCCCAAGGAGATCCCGCACAACGAGAAGCTCCTGTCCCTCAAGTATGAGGTGGGCCTCCTCCCTGGGTGCCCCTGCCCCACACCGCCCCAGGCACTTCCTCCCCTCTCCAGCCTCACCCCCACCCCTGCCCGACGTGAACCCGGGACACCAGGGTCAGTCATTGTGTTGTCTGTGTCACCCTGGTCTGCAGAGCTTGGACTACGACAACAGTGAGAACCAGCTGTTCCTGGAGGAGGAGAGGCGCATCAACCACATGGTGAGTCTGGGGCCGGGCAGCCTGGACACCGCCTAGTGACCTGCGGGCTGGGCTGGTGCTGCTCTCCCACCTGGGTGTGGTGATGGGTCCCCTCCATCTCCCTGTCCTCAGTCCTTGTGCCGTAGGTTCTGGTTTGTGTCTGGAGCAAGAGACACCCAACACCTGATCCAGGAAAGGGAGTGTGTGTCACATTGCAAATACAGCAAAGAAGGCTGTTCTTAGATGTCAGCTGCAGTGGCCACGATGTCAACAACTGATTATGGCTTGGTTGGGAAGGTCCTCCCACCCCCCCACCCCAGTGCTCCACTGTCTCTCAGACATTGACCAGAGGCTGCCATCATGGGCTTGGGGAGTTCCAGGGCCAGTCATGTCGTCGCTAGAGCAGTCTATGGCTGATGTCTTGCCACTGCACTCACCTCTGACTAGTGCCTCCCCCTCAGGCCTTCCGGACAGTGGAGATCAAGCGCTGGGTCATTTGTGCCATGATAGGGATCCTCACAGGGCTTGTGGCCTGCTTCATCGACATCATGGTGGAGAACTTGGCCGGCCTGAAATACAAGGTCGTCAAGGACAGTATCCTTTTCTGAAGGGGCCCAGCACAGACTGGGTGGAGCTTAGAGCAGAGCATAGGGTCCCATGAGTGACTGTGCATCCCAGAGCGGGCCCGACAGGAGATAACGCTGGCCTGGGTGTTTGCCCTCCAACTGGGAGAGTTGGGACTGGGCAGTGGGATGTCTCTGAGATGTGCAGTTAGTGCGTCGCCCCCTCCCGCCTCCCACTCCCCTCTGTGTACTTGGGGGTCGTGCTGGTATCAGGGTGAGGCACGCTGGGGATGTACTCAGATGGTGGAGCTGATACTCGTCCTTGATGAGCCCAGATATCGACAAGTTCACGGAGAAAGGGGGGCTGTCCTTCTCCCTCCTGCTGTGGGCCACATTGAATTCTGCGTTCGTGCTGGTCGGCTCCATGATTGTTGCCTTCATAGAGGTACGGCCACCAGGGAGCCCTGGATGGTGGGAATTGCTCCAGCTCACCTATTGCAGCTTTTGCCAGTGAGGTTCCCGTGGTCACACTAGTGCAGATGTTAAACGGTTCAGTAAAAACACCCCCTTACCCTGGTGGTGCGTCCCACGCCCACCCCACACGGCAAAGACCATGGGGGAACGCACAGCTCACTTCTAGGAGGTCCCAGTGGGCCAAATGGAGGGGACCACCCACCTGAGGGGATCAGACTCTCCCTTCATTCCAGGACTTCTCCCAGAAGCCCTTCCTATGGCCTGCCTCTTTGCTCTTCCCTTATCATGGTAGGAAGAGGGGGAAGCATCCAGAAGCTTCTATCTGGTGTGCAGTACGGTGCCCCCCTCCCAAGGGGGACTGAGGAACTCTGGTTCCTCTCAGCTAGTGCATGATATGTGCCTCTAGTCTGTCCTAGAGCGTCCCCACTCTGCCCCTGTGGGGGCACTGCACCTCCTTCCATTTCCACACCCAACCCCTCCCACATCCCACAGCACTTGCACCCCTCGGTGGTCATTCTGTATCTGGGGTGGGGAGAAGTGGGAAGCCCCTTACCAGGCAGCTGCCCGGTCCAGTCCCATGTCATCCCCTCCCCATCCTGAGCACTGTGAGGCTGAGTCTCCCAGGGCCTCCTAATCTCCGTCCATTCATTCAGCTTGGCCAGCTCCATGTTCTCTTCTCTCTCCTTCCAGCCAGTTGCTGCTGGCAGTGGGATCCCCCAGATCAAGTGCTTCCTCAATGGGGTGAAGATCCCCCACGTGGTCCGGCTCAAGGTGAGGGGGTGAACCCTGGGCTGGGAGCATGGGGCCCATCATGGGGATTCTTTGCTGGGTTAGAAACCTTTTGTTTGTCCACATGCACCTCCTAAATTCACCCAGACCACGGTGTGTGCTGCTGACGAGCATGTGCATGGATGTGCTGGAAGATTTTGTATACATTTTCTTTGGAAAGGGGTGAAAACTTTCTCTGCCCATTTTATGTAACAAATGCTTCAGTGGCGCGTGCTGTGATCGCCGCTGTGGAGCGTGTTTGTCAGTTCCTCACAGGGGTTCGCATTCCAGAATGAGAGCACCTGTGCTGGAATGGGAGCCTTGCTGTGAGCTCTCTCCATTTCTCAAAGTTTTCCTTAATACTCATGCTTAATGTTCTTGATGACACACTCATTCCGAGGGGTTGGCAAGGCAGTCTTCCTCCCATGGCCATTTCCGGTGTTTTGGTCTGCGTGCCTCAGCCGATGTGTTCCTCCCACCCCCATATGGGGAGCAGATGCTCCTGGTGGCCTGGACACACCGGGGCAGCAGAGTGACCTCAAGGGGGAGGAGGCTGTGCTGGCCCCTCCGAGTGTCCTCTTTGTTGCTCATGGTGCCGGTTGTTATGTGATGAGTCTTGCTTTGTGTGCAGTGCTGTGGCTCAGGTTCTCAGACAGGGTGCCATCTGTAATCAAAGACTTGACACTCTTTCCTTTGTGTTCCAGACCCTGGTGATTAAAGTATCTGGTGTGATCCTGTCCGTGGTGGGAGGACTGGCGGTGGGAAAGGTAATGGAGCCCGAGGAGCGCTGCTTGGGCCTGAGTCCCTCTGCCCTCCATGTTCTCTCTGAACTCGCCTGATGGGGCTGCCCTGTACTTTCCAGGAGGGGCCGATGATTCACTCGGGCTCCGTGATTGCCGCTGGGGTTTCCCAGGGGAGGTCAACGTCACTGAAGCGAGATTTCAAGGTGAGTCCTCTCCTGATGCAGGCGTCGGCGGTGAGGGTGACCATGAATGTCCTTTGGAAAGCGGGGTCCTTCCTGCTCTGTTCCGAGACCACCCTGACATCGCATCTGAGGGTCTCCACGGTGCTCTGTCCTGGGTGGCTCTCCTGGGCCTGCCGAGGAGTCTGCTCAGAGCCTTGTTCTCAGGGTTTGGGGTGGGTGTGCATTTTTTTGAGGAAATGGCCTCAAAGGCCTGTGTGACCTCGGAAGAGGTCAGGAGTGAGGTGCTTACAGACTGAAGATGATTAATTTTTAAGATACACTTCAGAATAATTTTGTCATGTTTCCCCAGAAAGCCCCCAGCTTTTTGATGGGCATTGCACTGCATTTATATACGAATTTGGAGACAGCTAACATCTTTTTTACAGAACAGAGTCTTTTAAAATCAAGAATACACTTAAGTTTTTTGTTGTTGTTAATACTCACCTGAGGATATTTTTCCATTGATCTTTTTTTTAGTTTTTTTCTTTTTAATTTATCTTTATTGTTGAAAGTATTACAGATGTTCTCTATTGTTTCCATTGACCCCCTACACCCTACACCTACCCCTCCCAGGCCTTCACCAGCCTATTTTCTGAGTCCATGGGCTATGCATATCCTATATAATAAAGAGGTAATATGCAAATTGACCATCACTCCAACACAAGATGGCCGCCCCCATGTGGACACAAGATGGTCGCCACAAGATGGCCAGCAGGGGAGGGCAGTTGTGGGCGATCAGGCCTGCAGGGGAGCAGTTAGGCATCGATCAGGCTGGCAGGGGAGCGGTTAGGGGATGATCAGGCTGGCAGCCAGAAGCAGTAGGGGCAATCAGGCAGGCAGGCAGGTGAGCGGTTGGGAGCCAGCAGTCCTGGATTGTGGGAGGGATATCTGACATTGGAGAGGGTGCAGGCTGGGCTGAGGGACACACACACACACCCTGTGCACGAATTTCGTGCACCGGGCCTCTAGTATACATATAAGTTCCCTGGTTAATAATCTCTACCTCCTCACCCCCCACCCCTGCCTTCCTTCTGAGATTCATCAGCCTCTTCCATGCTCTTATGTCTCTGGATCTATTTTATTCATCAGTTTATTTTCTCCGTTGATTTTTAGAAAGTGAAATAGAGGGAGGGAGGAAGGGATAGAGATAGAAACATCAATGAGAGAGAGACACATTGATTGGTTGCCTCCCACATGTCCCCCTCAGGCCAGGGATTGAACCTGTAACCCAGGTACGTGCCCTTGACTGGGAATGGAACCTGAGACCCTTTGGTGCGTGGGCTGACACTCTACCCACTGAGCCATGCCGGCCAGGGCCTAAAGTTTACCCTTTGCACTCGCTCGCTTTTTTCTTGATTCCTTTATTCTAATGCTAACCGTGTCGAGTCACACTCGACATCTGAGTGCAAAAGTTTAATTCTTGTTGTGATAGAATCTTTTCATTATTTTCTCATGGTTGTTAGTATGCAAGGAAGCTCTCTTTTGTTGTCTCTTTGGTTCTGCAGTCTTTGTGAACCAGGAGTTGATGAGTTGACTGTCTAGAGACTCTCTTCCTCTCCCTCCACCTCCTCTCTCCCCATCCCTTTCTGAGAAGTGCCCTTGGAGAAGTTGGCTAATACCATTCCTGTGTGTTCTGCCCCATTTCAGATCTTTGAGTACTTCCGCAGAGACACGGAGAAGCGGGACTTTGTCTCGGCAGGAGCTGCGGCTGGAGTGTCTGCTGCGTTTGGGGCCCCTGTGGGTGAGCAGGGGCCCTGCCTGGGTGACAAGTGACTTCCTGTGTTGGGCAAGCCAGGCTGTCCGTGCCTTGAGAAGGAATAGTTTTGGTGTTTGCAGACTTCGGTGCTGGGTGGTGGTGAGGATGTGGGGTGCCTCCCGAAAGGCCCCAGGGCTGCCTCTGATGTGGGCTTGGTGCCTTGGGTCTGGGGTGTGAGGGGCTCTGGGTGCGGGGCTCTCTGTGCCTGGGTAGAAACTTCAGGCTGGGCCACTGCGTTCCAGGCGGGGTCCTCTTCAGCTTGGAGGAAGGTGCCTCCTTCTGGAACCAGTTCCTGACGTGGAGAATTGTAAGTGCCCACAGACGGAGCCTCTCCCCAAGTCAGGCAGCGCCCACGTCTCACCTTGGTGTCCTTCGTGGTCCCCAGGACACCACACTCCGGGCCCACGCTTTGGTGCCCTCGCCTGAGGTTCCTGTTGAGCCGTGGTTGGAGCCACGCCCCATTGGACTTTTATGGCCCAGCTCTGTCCCTCACTTGACCCTGAAGTGTTGCCTCCTGCCCTTCCCCTGTCAGTCGGGTCACTGTTTCCACCCTGGTGCTCCTTCAGCTCCTCAATGGGGACCCCCTGACCTCATACACCTTTCCTCAGCTCTGTCCTGGCTTGACCCCACACTCACCTGGCTTGCCCAGCCTTGAGGGGCCCGGCCATCAAGGCCCCAGCCTCCTTTCCTTTAGCTTTTGGAGTGGCTCCAGGTGCCTCCTGAATGAAAGGAGAGGCAGCCCCTTCTCCTGCAGCCCCTCCCCAGCTCCCAGGGTTCCTCTCGGTGGGCACTGTTGTTCTGATGGTGCTTGTTTCTCTCTGTGCCCACAGTTCTTTGCTTCCATGATTTCCACCTTCACACTGAACTTTGTCTTAAGCATTTACCATGGAAACATCTGGGACCTGTCCAGCCCGGGCCTCATCAATTTTGGCAGATTTGACACGCAGGTAATGTGGCCCATTGTCCCAGTCACTGTTTCTGGTTCTCCGTGCGGGGCCACGGTTGTTTACTTAAGGTTCAGCCCGAGAGCTTGGGCTTTTGGGAAACTCCATCTCTTCGCTGAGATTGAGCTCTGGTCATAAGCACCCGGGCCGGAGGTGCTCTTGGGGAGCACACGTCCAGCCTGGCTGTGCAGGTGAGGATGCCGGGTAGACAGCCCAGGGGCACCTTCAGGGTTGTCTCCCTCATCTGCAGATTGTTAGTGACACAGACTGTGGTCCTGGGGTGCGCATGCACCAGCTCAGGGAGGGTGCGGAGGAGCAGGCCGGCGCCCCTAGGAAGGCCTGGACCATACACTGCAGTTGCCAGACACTGCCAGGGGGTCCTGCTCCCAGGACGTCCTTGCACAGGGACACATTGGAGCTCTTGGGTTGTTTGGGTCACTAGATGTGTTCCTAGGTCTCTCCTTCCTGCCCCCCCTTGGCTCCCCTCTGTCAAGTCTGAGTGGCAAGAAGCTGATGACACATTTCCTCACAGAACAACTGCTCTTCCTCTTTGCACAGACGATGGTGTACACGATCCACGAGATCCCCATCTTCATCGCCATGGGCGTGGTGGGTAAGGGCCATCCCAAGAAGGACACCAACCCACCTGGCCTCACACTTCTCCATCACTCGAGATGGCGGCCCCCAGAGGAACAAAGCATGTGGTGGGGTCAGGGCCCGCTTTGAAATGGCTCCCGCAGGGCCACCTAGGGAGAAACCCACACCACAAAGAAACCAGAGCTCTGCTTCTCCGTGGGGAAGCCCATCTGAGAAGTGGACTGGCCCCTCGACAGCATCCATTACTCTCACCACCTTTTCCCTGAAAGGAAGGCAAAGCCTTTCAGAAATAAGCCCTCTGTCTGTCCATCAGTGTGGCGATGGAGCACGGGTGTTTCCACAGACCGTCTTCTCCTGTCCCCTCCTGGTCCCTCTGCTGCGGGACAGCCCAACCGTTCTTACACGTGACTCCTTCCTGGTCGCAGGTGGTGTTCTTGGGGCTGTGTTCAATGCCTTGAATTACTGGCTGACGATGTTTCGAATCAGGTGAGAAACCTGATTTGAGGCTCCTGGGGCCTTTGAAAATGGACTCATGGTGGGCTGTGTGCCCACAGGGCCACATAGAATGCCACCCACCAGTGTGCATTCCTCTGTGGTGGCTTGTATGTGAAGGAGACAGCATGGGGCTGGGGGATGGATGGGGAAAGGCTCGGGGAGGCCTGGCAGGGGAGGCCCTGCCTGTGGATCCAGCAGCCCTGGGGTCGGTCTTTCTGGCCTCAGTCTGGTCTGCCCAGGGCCATCTCGAGCCCGGGCACAGTTAGCTGGCATGGCTTCTCTTGCCATTTGGAAAGCCATTACTGGAGCTTTGAGGTGGGAGCTGGGGGGTGAGTTTTGGGTTTGGGGAAGTACTTCCTCCTTCTGCAAAAACTTAAATGCAGTTGGAGAGCACCCAGGAGATAATCAGGACGTGCAGGCGTCTGGGTAGGTTGATGACTAAACGTGCTACATCACCCTCCTAATCAGTGTCGTATTATCAGCTCTTAGTGAGTCACAGGCTCAGGTTGCTTTGGTAACTGCCCAGGTGTCCAGAGGCCTGGTCCATCCCAGTGTTTGCTCTAGGTACATCCACCGGCCCTGCCTCCAGGTGATTGAGGCCATGCTGGTGGCCGCTGTTACAGCCACTGTCGCCTTTGTGCTGATCTACTCGTCCCGGGACTGCCAGCCCCTGCAGGGCAACTCCGTGTCCTACCCCCTCCAGGTAGGAGGTTGGGCCACCAGGCAGGGGGCAGGGCAGGCCTCTGAGGAGGAGCACTCTCTCCCCAGTTCCAGCAGGAGAGCTAGTGACACAGCGGAACTCCAGAGCTCTGGGCAACACAGGCTGGTGTGTCCTCAGAGAGGGTTAGGCAGCCTACTGGGTGTCGGGAAAGCTGGTGTTCTGTCGGGCTGGAGTCTCCCCCGGCCCTCCTCCCAGAATGTGGCCTGACAAGGACCGAGGAGGACTTCAGGAGTGGGGGCTGTGGGTATGGACCCGAGAAACGCAGCCTGCCTCCCCTCCGAGGCAGCAGCCCGACCTCATCCTGCCATGTGGTTGGCGCTTGATGCTGGGCAGGACTACCCCATCCCACTGGCCCGTCCTCTCTCCCAACCTTGCAGCTCTTCTGTGCAGATGGCGAGTACAACTCAATGGCTGCTGCCTTCTTTAACACCCCGGAGAAGAGCGTGGTCGGCCTTTTCCACGACCCCCCAGGTGTGTGCCTATGCTCAGTGCTGTCAGCTGCACATCGCCACGGGCCCTGCCCCCCTGGCCTGATCGGCAACAACCCACAGACACTGGGCACAGAAGCCAGAGTAGATGGCATCAGATTCTTCCATTGTGCTACTCCATGGTGCTACTCTGTAGTGTCATCTCGCCTGTTAGGGCCCTTAGGTGGTCTCTGATGGTTTTCTGTCACAAATAAGACTGCTAGGACTTTTCTGGCCCTTGTGCATGTGACAGGAATCCACAAATTTAACAGAGAAGCATTTAAATGTGGGGAAAGGCCAAGCCCTTTCTAAAAAGTGCTGAGTGAAGCCAGCAGTTGGCACCAGGCCTCCTGACATGCTGGTTCAGGGTTTGCTGGAAGTTAGCTCGTGTGGAATGTGGCTGGTGGCCTTCCTCCCCTGACCCCAGAGGTCTGCACTGCAGTGCCTACTGTTTGCACACTGGTTTTGGTGGTCACCTTCTCTTGGCCTCAGGTCACTGTCCTGCTGGCTGCACTGGGCCCCACTTGCCCAGGCTGCCTCCGTCCCCGGGCAGGCCGACCATCCTCCTGCCTCCAAGGACCCAGCCCCCCAAACCCCAAGCTCTGGCCTCTGAAAATGGGGAAACTTCCGGGGACTCGCGGGGGTGTCTAGGGGTCAGTATGTGACCTGGAGGTAATGACTGGCCAGCCTCTCTCTACTAGGCTCTTACAACCCTATGACCCTTGGCCTCTTCACCCTCGTCTACTTTTTCCTGGCCTGCTGGACCTATGGGCTGACGGTGTCTGCTGGCGTCTTCATCCCGTCCCTGCTCATTGGAGCTGCCTGGGGTCGGCTCTTCGGCATCTCACTGTCCTACCTCACTGGGTCTGCAGTAAGTGGGGTCTCCATGCACCAAGCATGCGGGACCAGAGCTGGGCTGGAGGGAAGAGGGGCAGTTCTGGTGCTCCAGCCTCGGGGCCACTGAGTGAGGGCAGTGGGCCTCAGAGCCTCGGGTCATTTTACATGGCCATCGTTTTCTGGCTGCTGCTGTTTGAAAGGAACATGCCATTAATGCAGCCGTCCATGTGTGTGGTCCAGAGACAGTGTCAGGGGAGACACTCAGTGGCTATCAGTGAGAGAAGGTGACATGGAAGGATTGGGCGCCCTGGGGTGGGCACCCAGGCTGTGGACGCTGGTGACGGGCTCTGTGTGTGACAGGCCTTGCCCTGCGCCACACGGCCTCCCTGGCCTCCTCTTTCCACCTGCCTCCATGGGCACCATGGTTTTAATTTTACATATAGTCCCTTTTTTTTAACTTAGTTATTAAAATAAGGTTTTTTAAACTGTAAACAGAGCAGGCGAGTCTCTCCCACACGGTCCCACCACCCACTCCCCTGGCCAGACGTGGGACAGGCTTTCCTCGGGTCTCAGTTTTCCACCCGGACACAATGTTTTGTGGTTTTTAATTGCAACATGATTCACATACCATAAACCAGGGGTCCTCAGACTTTTTAAACGGGGGCCAGTTCACTGTCCCTCAGACCGTTGGAGGGCCGGACTATAGTTTAAAAAAAAACTATGAACAAATTCCTGTGCACACTGCACATATCTTATTTTGAAGTAAAAAAACAAAACGGCAAAAACACCCGCATGTGGCCCGCGGGCCATAGTTTGAGGACGCCTGCCATAAACCCACCCTTCAAAAGTATAACCCAGTGGTTCTATAGTGTGTTCCGAGTGTAACCATTGTTACTATGTCGGTTCAGGACATTCTCCTTGCCCCAAAAAGAAATCTGTCCCCCTCAGCATTCACTCCCATGCCCCCTCTAGTCCTAGGCAACCGCCATCTGCATTCTCTCAGTGGACTTGCCTGTTCTGCCCGTTTTATATACACTGAGTGGCCAGATTATTATGATTTCTGAATGCATAATAATCTGGCCTGTGTATGTGTGTGTGTGTGTGTGTGTGTGTGTGTGTGTGTGTGTGTATGTATTAGAGGCCCGGTGCATGAAATTCGTGCATGGGTGGGGTCTGGCCAGCCTGGCCAGGGGGAAAGGACATGGGTGGTTGGCCAGCCTGCCTGCTGGTCAAACTCCTGGTTGAGGGGACAATTTGCATATTAGCCTTTTATTATACAGGATATACACTGAGTGGCCAGGTTATTATGTGTTCAGAGATCATAATAATCTGGCCACTCAGTGTAAGTGGATCACACACCAGGTGCCATCCATGTCTGGCTCCTCTCCCTGAGTGTGCAGTTTTCAGCACTCATTTGTGTTGTAGCGCGTGTTGGATTTTCACTCCTGGCACTCCCTCGTCGTGCGGTGCAGGCATTTCTGCAGATGACAGTCACTGCACACATGGTGCTGGCCTCTGTCCCTGCACACACCTGTAGCTCCTCCTCCATACGCAGTGTCCTCCTGTCTTGTGCTGCTGAGTTCTCCGGCTTATGCCGATGGCTTGTTTTTAGACTTAGTTATTACCGAGGAGGCGCAGACCGTTTTGCACATGTGCATAAACTCTCCTGGGTGTGACATTGCTGAGCACAGGCAGCCTCTGTGCATCTTGGTGGGTTTGGGGAAGGGGTGCCACCCCCAACACCACCTCTGTGTCATCCCCACAGATCTGGGCAGACCCCGGCAAGTATGCCCTGATGGGAGCAGCTGCGCAGCTGGGTGAGTCCTGTCTGCCACGTGGGCAACCCAAGGTCAGGAGGGGCGGGTACCTCATGGAGCTCAAAGGCCAGGTGTTGAATTTAGTGTCATCGACCACTCCCTACAGGGTGTAGCTGGGCCCTGAATGGATGGCGACGGCCCTGCATGGAGAACATGGGCAGGCAGGGGCGCAGGGAGGGGCTCGAGACCACCCCTACCTGACTCCATACCCCCTCTCCCTCCCCGGGCAGGTGGGATCGTGAGGATGACGCTGAGCCTGACAGTTATCATGATGGAGGCCACCAGCAATGTGACCTATGGCTTCCCTATCATGCTGGTCCTGATGACCGCCAAGATCGTCGGAGACATTTTCATTGAGGTGCAGCTGGTGGGAAAGGCCTGCCTGCCTAGCCCTCATTCTGGGTCCCATCCCCGTGCCCTGGTCTCAGAGCCTGAGAATGTGGGGACTGGGCTCTGTGGCAGCAGAGGAGGGAAGGGGGCCCCTGCAAAGCCATCCCCCAAATAGCTTCTGCCTTAGTGGTAGGCACAGTGTGCCTGGGACCCCTCCCTCAGTGACAGGCACAGTGCTCTCCCTGAATCCCCCCTTGGCAGCTGGTCATTGCACCCTGGAACCCCTCCCTCATGCCAGTCCTGTGCCTGATGCCTGTCCCCTCTCCCCAGGGCCTGTATGACATGCATATCCAGCTGCAAAGTGTGCCCTTCCTGCACTGGGAAGCCCCGGTTACCTCGCACTCGCTCACCGCCAGGTACCTCCTTTCTCCCTGTCTTGGTTTAGGCTGAAGGCCTGCAGGCTTCCTCTCCACACTTAGGCCGAGGGCAGTGAGTGGTGCCGACGCTCTGGCAGGGTGGGTGTGGGCAGCCAGGAGCAGGAAGGAGGCCACACGCCTGTGTGCGAACATCTGGGAGATGCTTTCCAGGTGTCAGGGCTACAGGCACCACCCCAGACGGGTTCTCCCAGGGCAGCACCTGGGCTCTGTGGCCCCTGGGCTTCCTACATCCCTTCTCGTGGCTTACTGCATCCAGCAGCTTCCTGCCTGTTGACTTCGTTCAGGAACCCCGTGGACACATGGTTTGTGACCAAGTGGCCAACAGTGGACGAAGTGTGTGTTCTTCCACAGGGAGGTGATGAGCACGCCGGTCACCTGCCTGCGGAGGAGGGAGAAAGTGGGCGTCATCGTGGATGTGCTCAGCAACACGGCGTCCAACCACAACGGGTTCCCTGTGGTGGAGTCCACCGACGACACCCAGGTACGGGGCCTGGGTGGGTGGACCTGGGTCCGCTGCTGTCCCACAGGAGCCAGAGCCTCAGGCCAGGTCCTGCCTCCCTCCCTCCCTCACAGGGAAGCCATCCTCTTCCCCTGTACCTGTCAAGCAGGGCATGTTGGGCAGGGTTGGTTTGTAGGGACATAGACTTGTGTCTGGGTTTATGGTAGAATCCCACTAACTGAGAGGAGCACTGTCCCCATGGACAGGTTAGTGACATGCCCAGTGCCATCTCTTACCCCACACTGCTCCGTCAGCCGTGCTGTGGCTGTTGTCGGGAGAGGCCTGACAGCCTGTGGCCCACCCAGTACCAAGCTCCCAAAGGTTTGGGGTGATTTGTCAGGGCCGGGTCTGCATCCCCCCAGCACATGCTGCAGCCCAGGCACTTGGTTCCTTGCTCTTCGTTGTGTCCCCTGCCCCTTCCAGGTGTTTGGGGGTTAGCATGCTTGTGCCTCTGGCAAAGCCAGTGCCAGTCGACAGTGACCATACGTTGATGGGGAGTGTGACAGGGAACCTGACTAGAGCCAAGGTCCCCGAGCAGACGTCCTGGACCTGCTGCTCAGACACTGCCTGCCCTCCTGTTCACACCTCTGAGCTTTCAGCAGGGCCTCAGCCAGCCAGGCAGGTGCTAGGTCTTGGGCTCTGCTCGCAGACAAGGCCATCTTGTCTCTTCCCTGCAGTCAGCTCGGCTCCAGGGCCTGATCCTGCGCTCCCAGCTGATTGTCCTCTTAAAGCACAAGGTAGGCTCCTCGGCACCTCCAGGTGGTGGGAGATGCAGGCTGGGAGCTGGGGTTCTGACATGCCTTGCCCACTGCCTGTTACCTGCTGCCGCAGGTGTTTGTTGAGCGGTCCAACAGGGGCCTGGTACAACGGCGGCTGAGGCTGAAGGACTTCCGGGATGCCTACCCACGCTTCCCCCCAATCCAGTCCATCCATGTGTCCCAGGATGAGCGCGAGTGCACCATGGACCTCTCTGAATTCATGAACCCCTCCCCGTATACGGTGCCCCAGGTGCCTGATTCCCACTTGCAGGGTCTTGAGTGGCCTTCAGTGGCTTGCCAGGGAGGGGCTGGGTGGAATCCGTGGAGAAATGGGAAGAGCTCCGTTCTTACACCCAGGACAAGGATTGGGGGGTGGGCATGGCTGTAGAGCCAGACCCCAGCAGCATGGCTGAGATGGGGCTGGTTGGCATGGGGGAGGGGGAGGGGTGCTTTAGGACACATCTTGATGTCCTGGTCGCAGCGGGTGTGATGGGAGACAGCCAACCCTGAGCTTGGAGGGTCCTGCCTCTGCTCTTGGCTGGAGCCAGTCTGGGCCAGTAGGCAAGCTGAGGCCCTGACCACATTGCAGGAGGCATCTCTCCCTCGGGTGTTCAAGCTGTTCCGGGCCCTGGGCCTCAGGCATCTGGTGGTAGTGGACAACCACAATCAGGTGAGTAGCCAGGGAGGGCAAAGGGCCCCTTTTCCTGCTGGCCTGCCTGCCCTGGCCATATGTCCACCTCCGGGTCTCCCCCAAACTGTGCTGCTCCCCCACATGCTTCCACAGAGGAGGAGTGGAGCCACCGGAATTCTATGACCTGGCTTTGTACCCACAGGTGGTCGGGCTGGTAACCAGGAAAGACCTGGCCAGGTACCGGCTTGGGAAGGGGGGCCTGGAGGAGCTCTCACTGGCCCAGACGTGAGACCCTGGCCCTGGCACCTCACCTGGGGCCCTCAACACGCTCCTCGGGCAGCAGCAGATCTGTTGGCCTCAGACCTCGGGATGGCCCAGCTGGTGTGTGAGCGTGACCATCGATGGGCACCTTGTCAATGTTCCCCATCCTCCCCCTTGCCTCAGCCCCTTGGATGTCACTCTCCATCCTCCTGTTTCTTCGCCCTCAGGGAGCAGATGTTCATGCAAATGCTCGCTTCCTCCGAGCCAGCGAGAGGTTGCGTGTGCATGTGTGTCTCAGTGCGTGTTTGTGTGTGTTCATGGTATGTTCACATGTGTGAGAGGCAGCGAGTAAGCTGGGCCCTGTGGATTTGAGTGCTGCAGGCCCCCAGGGCGGGGCCACCCCTGCTTCTCTGCTCCTCGTTACCCTCTGCTGGCCCAGAAAGACCATGCCGCCTGCACACTGCCAGCTGGAGGCCTGGGTGATGTGAGGCTGCAGCAGAGGCCTTTGGCCTTGTGCCCACGGCCCAGTGTGTGGCCGTGAGGTGATAGGCCCGTGCGGCTGGGACCTACCCAGGCAAAGGCCCAGCCGGAGGACCAAAGGCAAGGGCTTGGGGCAGCAGACTCTGGAGCAGGCTGTCAGGAAGTCGGCTGTTCTCCAGATTCCCGCGTGTGCCCTGGGCCGCAACCCCACCCGGGAGGCCATGGGCTCTGTGAGGAAGCCTTGGCCAAAGGAGAGCTGAGAACCACCCGTGGGTCTGAACCCAAGTTCTGTCACACATGCCACCCCAAGCCCTCTGGAGCCACCCCAAGCCCTCTGGAGCTGGAGTCCAGATGAACAGCTGTTGCCACTGGGACCGAGGCTGGGAAGGCAGGTCGTCTCAGCATGGGGGCTGGGGGTGGAGCCTGGCCCAGGGTGATGTTCTGGGCAGCTCTGATTCCGGTCCATGCAGCTGGGCGTTGGACTGAGCCGCTGAGCCTGCAGCAGGGATGCTGTTCCCCTCCGAGGAACTTTTTTAAAGGTGATTCCCAAGTCCCCACCCCATCTCTGATGTGATCAGATGCTTTTGTGGCCAGCTGGTGGGTGCTGCGCCTTGGTTTTAACCCCTTTCAAGGGGATGGGGCCTCGAACTGCAGGTCCAGTCCTGGTGGGGAGTCCTCTGTTGGGGGTGCAGGATCTGAATGTGGGAAGTCTGAATAGGAGAAATAAAGGAATTATACCCAGACAACCTGCGCCAGCTTCCTCTTTCTGCTTAGCATGGACCACAGTCTAGCAGCCTGGAATTCTAAGGCCATGGGGTAGGGGTGTCTGGGATGAGACCTCAATGCGTGGTGCGGGTGGGCAGCACCCCAGAGTGGACATCACTGGGAGGGAGACACAGATTAGAAGCCAGGAAACCAGGTGGTGGTGTAGCTGGGGCCCTCACACTTCCCACAGGAGGGGACCCCCAGGCACCAACCACGCATCCTCATTCGAATGTCTGGGCAGCGTTGTTCCTGGGGCAGCTACAGAGTCCGGTGGAGAGGGCTCCGCACGTCTGTCTCCTACCTGATCTGCTTGGCCACAAGGCGTGTGGTGTGGCTCCCCCTGGAGGAGAAGTTGCCTGAAGCATTCTTGTCACAGGGAAGCCCCCAGCCAGCCCTCGGTGGCAGGTCTAGGTGAAATGGGTAGGGCGACGGGCTAGAGGCGCTGGCTGCAGTGGCCTGAAGTGAGACGTAACCTTCACCAGCCTTCAGACTCTGGAGAAAGCAAGGACAGCATTTCACGCACTTGGTGTTGAGTACATGTTGAAATGGTATTTTAGGTGAACTGGGTTACATAAAATGGACTATTGAAGTTCACTCCACCTGGCTACTTTCTCTTTTTAATGAATTCGGTATTTTTTTTAAACTTTATTTTCTGCAAAGCCAATCAAGTGTGGGGTGAGAGAGGTATAAAAGTTATTCTTGCATATTCAGGAACAGCAAGCACTCAGTTTCAGAAAACAACTTAAAATATTTGAATCAAAGGCAGTACCCTGCTACTTGTATTTTAAAACTCATGTTCTTTCTTAGCAGCAACAACAAAACATTTTTATTGATTTCAGAGAGGAAGGGAGAGGGGGAGAGAGAATAGAAACATCAATGATGAGAGAGAATCATTGATCGGTTGCCTCCTGCACGTCTCCTACTGGGGATCGAGCCTGCAACCCGGGCTTGGGCCCTGACCGGGAATTGAACCATGACCTGGTTCATAGGTAGATGCTCAACCACTGAGCCATGCCAGCCAGGCTCCACCTGGCTACCTCCTTACTGTGGCTGCTAAGAAAGTTAATGTCCCGGTGTCGCCCACACCTGTGTCAACACCCTGTTTCCTTTGATAGCCCCTCAGGGCCTGTTTTCTTGGCTGCAGGACTGGCTGTGTTCAGTCCATCTGGGGTCCCAGCCTTCCTGCTCTGGTTTAACGGCCATGGGGCCAGCAGTTGCTCCTTGGCGTCGCTCCTGCCCAGGCCAGAGAGGTCTCCTGACCCTAACCTCTGGTGCCACCTCGGATCCTTCCAGAAACAGGCAGTTGGGGAGGCCTTGCAGGAACAGGAGAGTTGATGGCTCAGGTTCCATTGGCAGTTGGGCCAGAAAGTCACGAAGTTCTGGTGAGGAAAAGGAGGTTCCAGAAGAGCCCCCGCTGCCCTGCCTACCTTGGTGTTGTCTTGGAAGGAGGTGAGATAGGACTGGAGCTCATCCCTTCACACCCCATGTGTTCCCCCAAGGTCCAGGGCTGACTTCCCTGCCTCCCGCAGCCACTCCCCTCTCCCCCTGCAACCACCCTGGTTCCAGCTCTGGGCGGCCACAGGGTGCTAAGCCAGGGCCTCTTGGCAGTGGCCAAAGCCAAAAGCAGTGGCTGCTGAGGAAGCTGGTTCAAGTGAACCAGGTGCCAACTGGGGCCAGAGCCAGGAGGACAGTCCAGGGAGGGGCCTGCATAGGGGTGTGATCTCCAGGTAGCTCCACAGCCTGGGACCTCCCTCTGGCCTGGCCAGGCAGGACATTGTCCCACTTCTGCTGCCCAGTGCTGTGTCCTCAGGCAGGGAGTGCACCTCTGAGTCCGAGCTTCCTGTTGTGGAGCAATGAGAGCTGAGCCCTCTCTGGGCTGGGCTGTGTGACTCAGCGGGAGGAGCCCCAGTGAGCTGGCTAGGCACACTCCGTGACAGTTGCACTGATTCTGGGCCCCTGTTTCCCTAAGCTCCATCTAGGAACCAGCATCCCTTGTCAGCCCAGAAGGCCAAGTGGCAAGCTCGGAGGTACCTTCTTGCAGAGCTGGCCGATTGCAACTCCTCATCCGGGGCTTCGCCCCCCTCTCAGTTAAGCGCTATCACCCTGGAGGACCTGGGGCTCCTCCTGGAGGACGGGCTGGCCAGCCCCGAGCTCCTGAGTCTGGAGGAGATCTCAGAGAGGTATGAGCCCAGCTGCCTGGCGTCCACCACTTCCGTCCCAGAGCAGGACACCCCCAAGCGCTGGAAGCAGCTGGAGCAATGGTGAGCCCCGTGGGGGCGGAGTGGGAGAGCCACACAGCCCCAAGGCATGTGTGCCGACTCGGCCTGCTCCTCCTCCTGGCCAGGGTGGCCGACCTGCAGGCCGAGGTGGTGTCCCTACGGGGACACAAGGACTACTGTGAGCGTGCCACACTGAGCCTTCTACAAGAGCTGCGCCGGGTGCAGGCCATTGTGCAGCTGCAAGACTCGGAGCTGAAGAAGCTGAAGCAGGAGTTACACCAGGCAGCTTGGGGCCCTGAGAAGGAGGCCCTGGAGGTGAGACACCTGCCGGCTGGGAGGCAGCTCATCCCCACCCACAGGCCAGGCTCCCCCATTCCCAGGTGTTGGGCAGCTACTTCCTGGACCCTGAGCCCAGCTCAATGCTGCTGCCCCGGCTGGGAGCCCAGAGAATCCCCATAGGCTGTGTCTGTGCTGGTCCGGCTGTGAGGGCCCAGGCCTACACTCAGCCCACACTCTCCTCCTTGCAGTTCCCCAGCCCCCAGAACCAGAACAAGATGCAGGCCCTGGACAAGAGGTATCCCCATGCTGGGGTGCAGGTCTCAGCAGGAGGGAAGGGGGTGGGGAGAGCAGTGGCTGGTGCCGGACCCCTCAGAGCATCAGCCACAAGGTTTTGTTTTCCCAATTAGTTGTCTTGCCCCGGTAAGCAGTACGTGCCCATGGCAGAACTCACACGGTCTGGGTTTGTGTGAGCCTCGGCAGCCTACAGAGGCCTGGGAAAGGGGTGGGAGGCTTCTGCCGGGGTCTTAGCTGGGCTTCCAGCCCCTGAAGGCTGCCCAGCCTGCTCTGGGCTTCTCCTGGCCACCAGGAGGGTAGCTGGACAGGCCCCAGGCAGAAGCGGCTCTTGTGTGCCAGGTTGGTGGAGGTCCGGGAGGCCCTGACCCAGATCAGGAGGAAGCAGGCACTCCAGGACTCGGAGCGGAAGGGCACCAAGCAGGAGGCCAACCTCAGGTGGGCACCTCTCGCCTCCCTCCCCAGGGGCTGTTCTGGACCTGCTGTGTGTGGCCATGTGGGTGTCACCGAGGCAGGGCAGGTGTTCACGTACCCTCGGTGCCAAGCTGCGGTTGACAGGGAGCCTCAGACACCTTGTGGATCTTCTGTGGGAAAAAGAGACTTGAACTTGGGGCCCCAACCATCCCCTTTCCCATAGGTCCCAACCAGGGCCCAGCTCTCACCACGCCGGGGCTGGGGGGGGGCGTAGAGACACCAGCGCCTTGCCCCCTCTTTGTGTTTACTCAGGCGAGCTATGCACCTCCTGCTCCGTGGGCCTGTAGGTCAGCCTAGGGCCCCCAGTGCAGCTTTGGCCTGAGAAGGGCCCTGCCAGCCTCCCTGTGGCTCCCCAGCTAGCCCCTCCGGCTGGCCGGGTTGCTGTGACCTTTGGCCGGTGCCCCCAGGTTGACCAAGTTGGCCAGGAAGCTGGAACAGGAGGAGCAGAACCGGGACGTGGCCTGCAGTGCCCTGCAGAGGAGCCAGGAGGAGGCCAGCCAAAGGGTGGACCAGGAGGTGGCCAGGCTGCAGGTACCAGGCCGGGCGGGCAGGCAGCTAGGCTGCCAGAGAGAAGGTCCGTCTGGAGGAAACCCCCACACTCCCAGCCCAGCCTGTGTCCTTCCCCTTACAGGTTCCTCCCTCTCTCCAGCTATCTTTTTAGTGACCCCAAGTCCTATGCTGTGTAATACAGTGGCCACTAGCCACAGGTGGCCCTGTATATTGAAATTAGCTAACTTTTTTTTTATCCTCATGCAAGGTATTTTTTCCCATTGATTTTTACAAAGAGTGGAAGGGAGAGGGAGAGGGAGAGGGAGAGGGAGAGGGAGAGGGAGAGGGAGAGGGAGAGGGAGAGGGAGAGGGAGAGGGAGAGGGAGAGGGAGAGGGAGAGGGAGAGGGAGAGGGAGAGGGAGAGGGAGAGGGAGAGGGAGGGGGAGAGGGAGAGGGAGAGGGAGAGGGAGAGGGAGAGGGAGAGGGAGAAACACTGATGTGAGAGAGACACATTTGCCTCCCACATGTCCCCTACCAGGGCCAGGAGCCTGCAACCGAGGTACATGCCCTTGACTGGAATTGAACCCCAGACCCTTCAGTCTGCAGGCTGACGCTCTATCCACTGAGTCAAACCGTCTAGGGCGAAATTAGTTAACATTCTAAACAATTTAAAACTCAGTTCCTCCATCACATGAACCAAATTTCAAATGCTCAGCGACCACGTGTGGCAGTGGCTGCAGATGGGGCTGCACCGAGATGGAGCACCTTCATCACAGAAAGTGTCGTTAGCACCATCTCAGCCACCGCTCCTCCTCCCCTTCCGGTGCAGCCAGCACCCAAATCAAGAAACAGAACCTCGAAGCCCGAAGCCCCTTCCTCGGCCGTTTTCAACCTTGGTGCTCCCCTCATGCAAAGCAGAGGTTACCCTCCTGAAGACGCACCTCCCAGTGCCGTGCTCCTGGGCTGCTGCAGTTCCCCCTCCTGCGGGAGGGCCGAGGGTGGGGGTGGGGCGGGGGCTCGGAGGTGGGTCAGGGGATGGGGCAGCCTCTTCAGCTCTGCAAATAGAGACCGGGGACTGCGCTGCACACCAGGGCGGCCCCAGCTGCCGCCCACATAGCTCGGCTGCTCAGCTTCGGTAGCGTTTCCCTCCCACTTGGTTCCCGCAAGAGGCTGCTTGCTGCCCACTGGCCAGGAGCTCCAGTGGCATTGGGCCCCGGGGACTCCCAACAGGACAGGCACCTCCACCTGGTGGGATGCCTGCCTCTTCCCTAAGCCCACTCTAGGGCCCGGGTCTGCAAGCTATGGCCCATCCCTGGTTTTGTCAATAAAGTTTTATCGGCAGACAGCCACTCCCATTCGTTTACTATTGGCCACAGCTGCTTCTGCGCTGGAGCCACAGAGCTGAGGAGCTGTACACAGACCCTGCCCTTCAGGTTTATGTAGTCCATAAACCCGAAACATCTACTCTCTGGCTCTTTACAGATCATTTGCCCAGCCCTACTCCTGGTCACCCTGCACAGGCAGGGAAGCTGCCAAGGGCTGGGGCACCCAGCACATGCACTCGACCTCCCTTCCTAAGGCTCCCAGCTCTGGGTGTGGTTTGGTGGTAGCTGCTATGCCTTCTTCCGATCCTCACTACTGTGAGCACCAAGTGTGTTCTAGACCTACATGAGCTTGGCCTGCAGACCCCTCAGCCCTGTGCCTGGCCCTCTGGGAGGACATGTGACCCCTGCCTTTCTTCCTAAGGAGGGTGTGGCAGGCCCAGCTCTGCTAGGCTCAGGGACCCAGGACCCAGAGCCCCCCTGATGGAGACGGTTGGGCAAGAAAACAAGTCTGAGATGGCATGGTGGGTGGGGGGCAGCTGTGGGAAGAGGGCGCCCAGCACGGTGGCAGCACGGTGCCCCTGTGCTCCCTCCACAGGCCCAGGTGACCAAACTGGGTGAGGAGATGAGCCTTCGCTTCCTCAAGAGGGAGGCCAAGCTGTGTGGCTTCCTGCAGAAGAGCTTCCTGGCCCTGGAGAAGGTGGGAGCTGGCAGCTGGTGGGGCTCTGCTGTGTCCCCTGCCCCCGGCTCACAGCAGTGGACGGGTCTCTGGCAGAGGATGAAGGCCTCGGAGAGCACACGGCTGAAGGTGGAGAGCAGCCTGCGGGAGGAGCTGGAGAGCAGGTGGCACAACCTCCAGGAGCTGGCCGAGGAGCGCCTGCGGGCCCTGCGGGCGCAGTGCAAGGTGGGCAGCTGGGGCGGGGCACAGGCGGGCGCCTGGTGGGGCACAGGTCTCAGGCCACCTCGTACTACAGCAGGAGGAGTGCTACCTCCTGGAGCAGTGCCGGGGCCTGGACAGGGCCGTGGTCCAGCTGACCAGGTTTGTGCGCCAGAACCAGATGTCGCTGAACCGCGTCCTGCTGGCCGAGCAGAAGGGCCGGTGGGTATCCAGACGGGGCAGTGGGCAGAGAACGCGGGAGGTGTCAGGCTGGGTGGGTGGAAATGGCCCCTCTCCCCGGACCCCAGCTTCCTGGTCCCAGTGTCAGGCCCAGTTGGGTGCCTGGCAGAGTAGCCACGCGCCCTCAGCCTGCCCCTCACGGGGGACTCGGTGTGGCAGCGATGGACGCAGCCCTGTTTTGGTGGCCCCTGTGACGGCACTCCCCTCCTCTGCTCCAGTGAGTGTCTTGGAAGGTTCTGGAGCCAGCAGCCAGGCTCCCCTCCCTGGCCCAGCTCTGAGGGGCGGGCCAGCCTCAGCTGCTGAGGGATAGTCTCTCTCAGTGGCACCAACCCCCAGGGACACCAAGGGCCACTTGGAGGAAAGCCAGGCTGGGGAGCTGGCTGCCTACTTTCAGGAGAACATGGAAGCCATGCAGCTGGCCAGCGAGCAAGCTCAGCAGGAGACGCAGAGCACACTGGAGCTGGTGAGGGCTGCAGGCGCTGGGTCCGGTCTCCTCGTGGGATCCCCCACCTCCCAGCACCCACACTCGGCCCCACCTCCCACAGCTCCAAGAGAAGAGGCAGGCCTTGGAGGGGTCGGTGGCTGAGCTGGTCAGACAGGTGGGGGACCTGAATGACCACTTCTTGGCCCTGAGCTGGAGGCTGGACCTGCAGGAACAGACGCTGACCCAGAAGCTGTGTGAGGTGAGGCTGCCCGGGGGAAAGGCAGCCCAGACAGCTGGGGTCCTGGCGCCCCTCTGGCTCCCTGAGGGTGGAAGCCTGACTGGCAGGTCCCAGAAGTACCCAGTGACTGTCTGTCAGGCCGAGGGTGGCTCTGAGCCGAGACCTCCTGCTCGGAGGAGGCAGCCCAGGGCCAGCTGCTGAGACCCCAGAGGCCCCAGAGGCCTGACCACACGGCGGGCTCCACGGAGGGGCCAGCGCGGCAACTGCCCCGGGGTTCTTTTTTCTCTTTTTTGAAGGTTAATCCACACGCCGTACCATCCCCCCCTTTAAAGTGTATAATTCAGTGTGTTTTTCACATATTCAGAGTTGGACAACCACCACCACAATCACTCTTAGAAGGCTCTGCCCTCATTAGCAGTCACTCCCACCCCCTCCCCGGACCCTAGCATCCACCATCTGCTTCCTGTCTCTGTGGGTGTGCCTTTCTGCACACGTCGCTGACGTGGAATCACACGCTGTGTGGCCTTCTGCGTCTGGCTTCCCTCGCTGAGATGGCTTTTTTAAAGTCCGTTCGTGTGGCAGCGTTTTGTCCTTTTGGGCGCTGAGTGCCCTTCCACCACACGATGGGCCACAGCTGTTGACCCGTCAGTCAGTGACGGGCACTGGGCGGCTGCCCCTTCGGGTGACACGGAGGGCACCCTTTGGCTGTGGGGCAGGTGCCCCTGGCCCGCCCTGCGCCTCCTCCCCTGCAGTGTGGGCAGACTGCCTCTCCCTCTGTCCCTATCCCCGCTGACTCCCCGTGGGCAGCAGGGGTGGGGAGGGGCTGAGCCAGGCCTGGAGGGTGCTGGCTGGCCTGGCTGGCCTGTGCGAGGCCAGTGTGCATGAGCTCAGAGTCAGAGGCGTGCCCAGTCTGTCTGTCCACCCTCCCTGTCCACGCTCCGGCCTCACTGGGTGTCTGTGTCCTAGGCAAAGAGTGAGTGGGAAGGTGCAGAGCGGAGATCGATGGAGGGCCTGGCCTGGTGTCGGAAGGAGGCCCAGGCTTACCTGAGGGAGGTGCGGGAGACAGTGGACAGCCTGCCTCGGCAGGTGGGTGAGGGCTGGGGCCGCACCTCCCTCCCCTGCGGTGCCCACCCTTAGTCGCCAGCCCACCCCAGCCTCTGCTCCGTTTCAGATAGAAGCTGTCTCTGACAGGTGCGTCCTGCACAAGAGTGACTCCGACCTCAAGATCTCTGCTGAGGGCAAGGCCAGGTGAGGCTCAGCTCCCAGAGCACGTCTGGCAGGCCCGCGCCCCGGGAAGGGGCGTGAACGCCACTGGGCCGACCGCCAGGGAGTGGCCGGGAGGGCTCAGCTGTCTCAGAACCACTTGCTGCACCCACAAGCCTTCTCTCGGGTGCTCCAGCCTGAGCTCCCAGCACCGTGGCAGCCCTAACCCCTCCCCAGCCCTGGCTTGGGGGCAGCCTGATCCCCGAATCTTTCCCTCTGTCACTCCAACCCCCCCTAGAGGGGTGTGGCAGAGCAGAGCGCCCCTTCCTCTGCCCAGGGTATCCTCCCTCTACTCACCCTGCCCCTCACCCTAGAGCGCTCCCCGCCCCCGAGCCTGGCAGCCTTGGCCTCCCGTACCCACAGAGAGTTCGAGGTTGAGGCCATGCGGCAGGAGCTGGCTGTTCTGCTGTCCTCCGTGCAGCTGCTCAGGGAGGGCAACCCCGGGCGGAAGATTGCCGAGATCCAGGGCAAGCTGGCCACGGTACCCTCTCGGGCCCCCGTGCCCGTCACGCTAGGAAGAGGGGGGCAGCTCCCTGTGGAGGGTCCCCAGGGAGGTTCACAGATGTCTTGCTGGGGGACTCCCCGCCTTAGACTTTGGAAGTTCCAAGTGGAGGCACCTATTGGAGCCCCAAACGCGGGGGCATCCGCAGTCACGGTGAAAGGAGCGCCCTGAGCCCCGGCTGGGTCCCACCTGATCACCGGGCTGCGGTGCCCCCAGATCCCCCCAAGGGGTCAGTTCCCGCTCTGGGGGGGTAGGGGGTGCTTCCATGTCCACGAATGGGGGCCAGTATTTAGTTTCAGAATCAAATAATGAAACTGGAAAACAGCATCCAGGACAACAAGACCATCCAGAACCTCAAGTTTAATTCGCAAATCAAGATGGTGAGAAGCGGCCTGGGCCGGCCCCGGGCTCCCAGGCCAGGAGGGTGGGCTGCTTTCTGCGCAGAGCCCGACTACCAGCTCCCCTGGCCCCTCCCAGCCTGCCCACCCTCTGTCTGCAGTCTTCCCTGCCACCCGTCTGTCTGTCTGCATGTCTGCCTGAGCACCGTTTCCAGGCAGATAAGGCCCTGGTTTGCCCAGAGGAAGATAATCCTGCCTGCAGCCCCCCCTCGGTCCCATTCCTGCGTTCCCGCCTCAGCTCCGCCCGGGCCGCCCCTGCCTCTGTCCCCAGCGCATGGAGGAGATGGCCACCCTGAAGGAGTGCCTGGTGGGCCCGTGGAGTGAGGAGGGCCCGCAGGCCCTGACGCTGGACAGCAGGAAGGTCCTCATGTCCCGGGTGAGACAGCAGTTCATCAAGAACGTGGCCTCTGGCGAGGTGGTGCCCGTGAATCGCTGGGGCGTGTATCAGGCCGTGAGGTGAGCAGTGGGGCGCTGCCTCCGGGTCTAGGTTTGGGGCTGGGGAGGCCCCGAGGGCCGTGGGCCCTGAGCCATGTCTCCGGGCAGGTGGCTGCAGTGGAAGGCGGTCCTCATGAACCAGGTCACCAGGTGGAGACCACGAACAGCCTTGGAGAGGTCCCTTGGCCGAGCGGCAGGAGCCTGCCCACCAGCTCCCAGACGTGCCCCTTTTCCAGAAATAAACAGGCCACTCCTGTATCTGTCAGAGCCTGGCATTCCCTCCAGGGGGTCAGGAGGCCCAGGTGGTGGGAGTGACCAAGAGGCTCCATCCCTGAAGCCTGTCCATCCCCAGACTCCCAGGATGCCCTTCTCCTGCCCAAGCCCAGCGGAGCCCAGCCCCCGCCGTCTTCCGGGCCTTCCCACCAAGAGGCACAGCAGCTGGGGATCCACAGCCACTCTGGGTCGGTCCCCCCACAGTCAGCCCAGCCGCAGGATCTGTGCCTGTCGGCTGTGCCCTCCACACCTGCCAGGTGCCCAGCAGAGAAGCGGCTCTTCCCGCCCTCATCTAGGGAGCAGTGTCTGTTCGTGCGCTCAGCAGCGCCCTCCTCCGGCCTCTCCAAGAAAACGTGGCTCATCTGGGCAGCTGGCCCTGCCACCTGCTTCGGGGCTTGAGGAGGGGCCACCTGGGACCGGCCAGTGGCTGGGCAGCGGGAGGGTTTTCCTGGGAATCTCGGGGGCTGGGCTGGTTGGACACAGTGTCTGGACCCCTTGAGCCCACAGCCTCTGCGTGGCCACAGCTCCTGTCCTGTCCTCCCTTCCTGTGGGCAGAGCTCCAAGGGCTGAAGGCCAGGATGGCTGGGTCGGTGCTAGGCCTTCAGCCCCTGCCATTCCTGCCCTGGTGGCTTCTGGTGGTGGCAGCTCCAGGTCCCCGGATGAGCCCTGGCCCTCTTCCTGGGCCTGGAAAGTTTCCACCTAAACTGTTTTGTCCTCCTGGTGGCCACCCATCTCCGAGGGCCCCCCAGTCCCTCCCAGGACAGCCATAAGGAGATTCCAGACCCCTGCTGCCATAGCCCCCTAGGCCTCAGCCAGCTGCACGCCCTCCAGGGCCTGGGTGCCCCTGCCTGGCAGCTCTGGGCCGGTCTCCACTGACCAGCTAGCCAGCAGGTCACTGAAGTCGGGAGTCCCGGGGTGCAGCAGGCCCAGGGGGCTGGGCGCCGGCTCCTTCCAGAAGGAGGGGGGCAGCTTCCTCTGCGTCATGGGTCTGATGTGGCCGTACTTCTGCTCCAGCCTCAGCCGGTGGCTGGCTGACACCCTGGGCGCCGAGAACTGCCGTAGTCCGTAGTCAAACAACTCGGCCAGGGGCCCCAGCGGCTGCACCCTTTCTCCGCCAAGGCCTGTCTCATGCACCCGCCCCTCGGGACCCCTGGGAGAGTGGGCCCCAGGCTCAGCAGCCTTGTCATCATTGGGAGACCCTCCCTGGGCCAGGTGCACCAGGTCTGCGCAGTAAAGCTCCCTGGCTGAGCTGCTGGCGGGGCGGCCATCAGCGTAGATGTCACAGGCGTCTGGGTCCTGCCCCCCGTCCTTTCGGCCAAAGTACCTCTGGATGTCGCCACTGATGAGCTCAGAGAACCGCAGCAGCTGCAGTGGCATCTCGGGGCTGCTCGGACCCGGAGAGGCCTCTTCCGGGGCAACTATGGCCCAACCTGAGCTGTGGGGGGCTGGGCTGTGGGCCCCTGGCCCCTCACCCTCCAGATCCTCTTCGTCTTCCTCCCCTTCCTCCTCCTCCTCCTCCTCTTCTTCCTCCTCCTCCTCCTCCGAAGTGTCCGGGGGTTCTGGGTCTGGGGGCAGGAAGGGCCGGAGGGAGGGCAGGGGCAGCTGGAAGTCACAGAGAGTCTGGATCACGCCTGCGGCCATGTCCTCCACGTTGGAGCTTCTGGGGCCTCTGGGGCAGCAGGCGCCTGGGGTGGAGAGGGGGCAGGTTATCAGTCAGGGCCTGCAGCCCCTGGTGGAACTAGGCACTGTGGCCACTCGTTCTTGGAGAGGGTGCTGAGCTCAGAAGTGGGTGAGATTTGGGAGAGAGGGGGCGGGGGCACCATGGCAGTGGGCGTGGCGGGAGCAGGGTGGGGGAGCCTGCAGAGTTCAGGCCCAGGGGGTTAGAACAGCCAGCAGCCTGTGGATGGTCAGGTCCTGTGAGCAGTGCATCCTGAAGGGCGGTCAGCAGGGGTGGGGGGTAGATGACCGGGTGGTGCCATGGAATAGTTGACTTGGGGAGAGAAGTCCCAGAAGAGAGAAGCAGGGGAGGTGGGCAGCAGGCGCCCAGGGGCTGGGATGAGAGTGGGTTTGGGGCCTTGGAGAGCAGAGCCCTTGCCCCAGGATGGGGTTGCTATGGTTCCTGGGGTTGCTAAGGCTCACGGAGGTGGTGTCGGCCCAGGTGCTGGTCAAGGGACCCCTTTGCCCCGTCACAGGAGTGTTGGGTTGGGAGCATCCCACCATCCCTGAGATGCCCACACTGAGCCAGGGAACTGGGCTTGGCATCCTCGGGGCTTCTCCCATCCCCCATTTCTGCCGTCCCGTCTCATTCTAATAAGTGCAGTCACAATGCCAGGCTTTCATTTGTTCCCTGTCTGGGAGCAAGGGGCGAATGAGACTGCTCCGCGGTGTGGCGGGTCAGCAGGAGGCACAAAAGGCCGGTGGGCCTCTCTCGGCTGGGGCTTGGGAGGATGGGGCGGGGATTTGAGGAGGAGACTACTGTCAGGGGTGCCTCTGGCTCTCCCCTTGACCTGCAGCCAAGCAGGGGGCCGGGGGCTGGTTCTGAATGCCAAAGCCCCCCCCTCCCCGCCCGGGACCTGTCGGGCATGCCCCCTGCAGTTGGGAAGCCGACGAGTGAACCAGGAGAGAAGGAAGAAAGAAAGGGAAGGTGATGGGGAGAGAAGAAGGGGCTCCTAGATTGCCAGCACACACCTCCCAGGGGCCGGCTGAGTCCACAGGCATCCCCGGGAGTCAGGCGGGCCTGCGGAGCACGGACCTCCCCCCTCCCTGCAGCCTGCTGGCCGTGCCGAGCTCCCAATCTCGTTTAGTGCTGGGTCCCTCTTCCCTTTAGTGGGGGCATCTAGTGGCCCCAGCTGTGGGGTGGCTGCTCATGGGGAGCTAGGACAGTGCCCTCTCCCCCCATGCCCCAGCCTAGATGGCCTGACCCTGCGCAGCCCTGCTGGTGACCCCTCCCAGTGGGTAGGTGGTCCCCAAAGACTACCTGGTCAGAAGGGCCCACAGCCTTCCCGGGAGGGAGACCCCGTAGCCTCCCGCCTGCTGCCCAGCGCTGCTCTTACCTGTGAGGCCTGCAACTCTGCTGGGCAGGCCCACCTCCACCTGGGCTCAAGCATTTATAGCCGGCTCTGCTGCCGGCCAGGCTGGCAAATATTTGGGGACTGCACTGTCATCGCAGACTGGGCAAATAGAATCCGTTTGCTTTAGCGCCCAGCAACCAGGGCCCAGCAAGGGGGAGCCTCGGCCTGCCTGGGGACCGTAGAGTGTTTGCTGCGCACCCAGCTGGCTCACACCCGGCCGAGGACCCTTATCTCCGCGGCTGATTGGGGCCCCAACCAAGCCTTGTCAAATAGGCGGAAAATTAAATTTCATGCTATTTTGACTTCTGGAGTAGCCTTCTCTAGAGGACATCCTGCTTGTGCAGCGCTCTGGGTGAGCGGGGCTCTGGCCAGCAGCGCACCTGAGCAGGCCGAGGGAGGAAGGCTGGGGACCGCCACCGGGCCCAGGTGGGGGGCTCATGCAGGCGGGGCCCCTGGAGCTTCTGCTCACCCTCTCCTGCCACCTCCCCCCCCCCCCCAGCGCTGCAACTGAACCCCTGCTCCTCCACCCCAGGGCTTCCTCCCCAGGGTCCAGGCAGAGATGGCACCTCCCTTCTCTGCTTCTCTTTTTGGCTCCCACACCTTCCTCTGTGTGTGGGGGGTGTGGGGGGGGGGGGGGGAGGTTGGTGCCCCCTCCCAGCCTGTGGAACTTGCCTGGAGGGCATACTTGCTGCACCTCCCTAATGTGTTACAACCAGGAGCAGGACCCCAGAGGGTCTGCCGCCTGCCAACCTCCCATCCTCCGGATGGCCCTGCCCTCTGCTCCGTGGTGCTGCACAAATGTCCTGAGGCCACGTAACCAGCACCACAAGCAGGGCTGAGAACAGCAGAGAGGGTTCTCCCAGTCTGCAGGCCAGACGTCTAAAATCCAGAGTCTCTTCGGACCCTAGCTGGGTAGCTCAGTTGGTTAGAGCATCGTCCCAATATCCCATGATTTCAGGTTCGATCCCTGGTCAGGGAACATATAAGAATCAGCTGCCCTAGCTGGTTTGGCTCAGTGGATAAGGCGTCAGCCTGAGGACTGAAGGATCCTGGGTTCGATTCCAGTCAAGGGCATGTATCTCGACTGCAGGCTCAATCCCTGCAATCCATGTGTCTCTCTCATATAAATGTTTCTCTCTCTCTGTGTCTCCCCACCCCGCCCCCTCTCTCTCTAAAAATCAATTGAAAAATATCCTCGCGTGAGGATTAACAAACAAAAAACCAGCCAAGCAATGCATAAATAAGTGGAACAACAAATTGACCTTTCTCCCGTCCCCTCTCTCTAAAATCAATTTAAAAACCCAGGGCCTTCGGGGCTGGTTCCTTCCAAAGGCTCTGGTCGGGAAGTCAGTCCCACACCTCTCTCCTGGGCTCTGGTGTCACCGGCCGCGATCCGTGGCATTCCTTGGTCACTCGGCTGTCCCCATGCCCGTGCCGGTGTCCATGTCTCCCTCTTCTTACAGGGGCACCATCACTACTCCAGCCTGAACTCCTCTTCACTTGATCATATACTCAAAGACCCGATTTCCACATCAGGCCACATTCTGATGTCCGGGTGGACTTGAGTTTTGGGTACACTATTCAGCCCAGTAAGGGCTCTCTATATGTGACCATGGCCCCTACCTCATTGTGGCCACTGCTGAGAGCCTTGCTGCCCTGGACCAGCCCCTGTGAGGACCCCAGAGTCCCATCCACTGTGGCTCCCAAAGCCACCACCGCTTGTGGTCCAGGTTCTGAGGACAGGACAGCAGCCCCCTCCCAGCTTGGCATGTGTCCTGCCCCTGGGCCCCATTGTTACTCATGGCCCCTGATCTCCCTCCCTGAAGTGGGGGCCACCATCCATGGGGATAGGAGGGTGTCGGATGCCACCCCACCCCTCCCTGGGTCCTTGCCCTTCAGCTCCAGGCCCCACCCCCTTCAGGAGGAGATGACACCATCCCAGCAGTGATATCCAGGACTTTCCTGCAAATGGGGGTCGAGGGGCGGGTCTGCCCTGCTGATTGCTGCCAGTCATTTTTCAGGCATCTGGAGGGTCACATGTAGGCGTGCAGTGCCACCCCAGGAACAGGACCTGCCCGGGCCAAGTTGGTGACCTGCCATGAGTGGGTCTTCGAAGCTGCAGATGGTGTTTGCCTGGGGTAGGACCAGGGAGGGGTGGGGGGAGGCAGGGCTACCGCAGGCCCAGGGAAAGGCCTCAGGGAGAAAGGAGGGATGTGTGACAGGCCAGGCCTCCCTAAGGACATCACGCACCCTTCAGCATGCCTGGGGTGAAGCCACTGCCCAGCTGTCAGCCAGGATCGGCAGGAGGCCTTGGTTGGGGTCCCAGGTGGGGCCTGGGCTGCTGGGGCCCCCAGGCTCTCTGTGCCCACGTCCTGCTCTGCCTCCTGCTGGCCCAGGGAGCTCCCCGCTGTTACCTGCCCTGGACCCCAGGGCAGCGTTTTCACCCGGTGTGCCCCATAGCACACTGTCGTGACACAAGAATTTTTAAAACATGCAAAATACCTGACTATTTAGTCAGGAGCACTGATCCCTTTACCCTTAGATTGTCAAGTAAAAGGATGACAACAGCCAACACAACAACAGCCGTCCTGGGTGAAGCGGGTATTGCCTTTTGTCAGATGGGCCGAAAGTATATTTTTTGGCGTGCCGCAGAATTTTTGTAATCCGTTTGTGTGTGCCCAGAAATGAAAAAGGTTGAAAATCGCTGCCCTCGGGCCACACTCCAGCAGCTGCCCAGGCTGTGGCCACAGTGCCCCCTGCTGCTGGTCAGGAAAGACCAGTGTCAGGCCCGTGCTTCTGGCCTCCGGCCTCCGGCCTCCTCCGTGCCGGGCATGAGCTGGGTGCTGGGGGCACTGAGGAAGATGAGATGCAACCCTGCCCTCGAGAAGGTCCCCCCTAATGGCCAGAGGAGGCGGTTTTCGGGGTGCTGATGGGAGCAGGAGCTCATCTGGCTGAACTGCAGGGAAGGGGTCCTGCAGACGGGACAGCCTGCAGAGACCCAGCCCTCGAGCTGGCACCCCTGTGGTCGACTGAATGAGGGCCCCAAAGACGTCCAGGCCCTAAGCCCCAGCAACTTCGGCCCTGGCACCTCACCTGGCAAAGGGAGCCTGCAGAGGTGGCTGAGGTAAGGACCGTGACTAGGAGATGATCCTGGGTCCCTATCCAAGGGAGGCCAGGGGGTCAGAGTGAGAGGAGAGGTGACCACAGAAGCAGTCACTGCTGGCTGTGAAGGCGGAAGGTTGCCACGAGCCAAGGAATGGCGGCCTCTGAATCGAAAGCGAAAGGAACTGCGCCTCCGCTGGAGCCTCCGCAGCGCAGCCCTGCAGACCCTGCTTTTCGGCCAGGGAAACCCATTTCCGGGGCCGGTCATAAAGCCGGGGTGCTTCCCACCGCTCGGCTGGTGCTCCTTTGTTTCAGCAGCAAAAGGGAACTCGCAGCTGGAGGCATCGGCTGGACGGTGCGGCTGGGCGGCCGCAGGACCTGGTGGCCCAGCTGGGAGTCTGGACCTTCCTCCCAGCCCCGGGGAGCCCAGCCGCTCAGCTCCTCCCTGTCACTGAACCGGATCTGAGGTCCGGGCTCTCCTGGGGAGAAGGCCCACGGTGATCAGCCCCGGGCCTGCTCCTTCCTCCGTGCGGCTGCACCGCCCTCCAAGGGGCTCCTCTCCCATCCTGGCCTCTGCCTCCGGCCCCTGCTCAGAGGCGTCAGGGCAGGGGCTTTGGGTCCCGTAAGCGGCCCGGGGAGGTGTCCGCTCGCACCAGCCATGGGAATACCGTGGACAGACAGCCGGACCCCGTTCTCTGCTGGCATCACCCCAGTGCTTTTCTCTGCCGGCCAGAGACCAAGGAGGGAACGCCGGTCTAAGACACAGACTTCTGGAGTGGGGCGGGGGGACCAGAGCACAGAGGTGTTTGGGAAGAGGAACCTGGGCAGTGCATGTGGGCAGGACATCTGGACAGGAGAGGCCTGAGGCCAGAGGCCGGGGCAGAGGTACGACCGTACCAGCGCCAGCAATCGATGACGGAGCCACAAGGCAGTGTCTGAGGCTCTAAGAGAGGGGGGCAGGTATGACAGGATTTAAGAAGTAGATCTGGCCCTAACTGGTTTGGCTCAGTGGATAGAGCGTCGGCCTGCCGACTGAAGGGTCCCGGGTTCGATTCCCGGTCAAGGGCATGTACCTTGGTTGCGGGCACATCCCCAGGTGGGGGTGTGCAGGAGGCAGCTGATGGATGTTTCTCTCTCATCGATGTTTCTAACTCTCTATCCCTCTCCCTTCCTCTCTGTGAAAAATCAATAAAATATATTAAAAAAAAAAAAAAGTAGATCTGGGGTCTCAGTAGGTGTCAAAGAAGTATCCCTTTCCTTGCCCCTGAGCCAGGTTCATGATGGACCCAGGGGTCTGGCAAGTGGACTCTGGCTGTTGTTATGGTGAGGCTGGGCTGGGGTACAGCACCCTGAGGGGCCTCTGGATTGGCAGAGACACAGTTTCCTACACATGTCCAGCCCATGTTGGGTGGGTGGCCAGCCAGGCCAAGTGGCATGGGCGTCCCAAGCCCCCTGCCGCCCACGGGGCCCCTGGAGTGGGGCTGGGGAAACGCGCTCAGGCTGCCAGGCCCGGAGCCCGAGCATATGTCCCCGCATCTGCTCCCAGCCAGCCTCCCGTTTGGGGCAGCGCTGGGCCTTTCGAGGTCTGTGCCCATCCTGTCCCCACCAGCCCCCACCTGTTGTCAGGCCTCAGTCCCCAGGAGAAAGGCTCTGCCCTTCCAAAGGCGGGGGACCTGCCCGTCTCCACGCACCCCGTATCGATCCTCCCCGGGAAAATCAATAGCTCCAACATGTCAGCTCTCAAGTGGCGCTGCGAGGAATTATTCCCGGCACCGGGCACACAAGGGCTGCAGCCCTCCTGCCCATTAGTGGGACATTAGGCCTCCTGGGAGGTTTCTCTGTGTGCTTTGAGATAATGAAGGCTGAGGTGTTAGCTTATGTCCCTGGGAGGAGGGGAGGGGGACCATGGCCAAGAGCAGGCAGGGCTGGCAGTACCAGGTACCTGTCACCCAGTGCTCGGCTGGGCTTGCTGGGGCCAGGGCAGAGGGGCAGAGGGGCGGGGGAGGGCCCCAGAGGCACAGGAGGCCCTCGATGCATCTGGTTGTGGCTTTGCCCACTGTGGGCCCCACTGCATCGAAGGATCAAGTGCACCACAGTCGTTGGGCTGTCACTGCCTTCCACCGGGAACACACCTATGGCTGAACATGGTGAGTTTATGCCCTTGCAGCCAGGAGAGTGTGCAGCCGGGACATGGATGTCTCGGTAGAAGGGCGTGTTGTGGAGCGGATGCGAGTGAATGACCACTGGAGCCCAGACCAAATTAAAATTTAGGGAGCCTTTATTAGCCGGGTGGCCGGACGACCCGGCGACTGCTCTGCCATTCTCCACGCCGGGAGACCAGAGAGCAGCAGCGACCCTTTGTGTAGGACCGCTTTTAAGCACATTAACCACATCCGGTTTTTGCAGAACAAGTAACCCAAGACAAAACAGTTTTTCCCAAGCAACGTCAGGATCATGCCAATGACGACCATGTTATTCACAGGGTCATCCTGTTCTTCAGAAAGCTGACAGTGTTCTGTGAAAGAAGGCCTACGTGCTGGGAAGGGGCCATGAGACCATATCTCAAGGCCTGGCCTAGTGTCAGCACTGACAACTCTATCTGGGGCATAGTCCACGGCCTCTCTGGAAGCATGCTCAGAAATTCCCACTCTCTAACATTCCCCACTGGTTTTATGTACATGAGTCAAATCATTGACTCTTTTGGGTCATTATTGGCGAGGGAGATATATTGACCCATGAGGACTATAAGCTTAATAGAATTAATTCTCTGCTGAATAAAGTCAGTGGGCCTGTTTATAAGATGAGGGCCCAGAATGAGGGCCAGGGCTAATCTTTAGAGGGTCCGAAGAGTTTTGGACTCTCTATTTGCCTGGGCTGTCTTAAGCTGGGTGTGATGAAACCACGTCGGGATCCCGTCGACCTTGACTGCGGTGGGGGTGGTCCTTTCCAGGTGGGAGTCAGTCAGAGTCACCAGGGTGGAAGGATGGACCGGATCAGAAGTTGGTGTACATGCTTCTGGACTGCATTCTGGGTAGACTGTAAAGCCTGTAAGAACTTGGGTAAAGATTGGTTATGGATTTCAGCTTTTCTAGATTGGGTTTCTATGTAAGCTGGTGAGGTGGGTAGGTCAGGGTTTGGAAGAGTCACTAGAATCTGTAGAGGCCCCACTGGTTTTAGGGCAGCCTCCCGGGCTGCTTCATCTGCAGCCTCTTTCCCTCTTGCTTCTGGGGAGTCCCCTTGTCTCACATAGGTAGAGATGGAAAGACTTAATTACATCTGGTAGTGCTAGTTGGCCCATCGTCCTTGCTCTGCTCATGTCTGTCTAACTGCCTAATGTATTACCTTAAGGATCCTGGCTCTGAATTCTTTTAGGGAAAATGGACGTCGTTAGGCTCTTCCAGCTACTTCCTGCTGAGGCGGGTCAGAAGTTTCTCTCAGAGCCAAGAGATCCTTGCTGTCTGTCAGAGAGACAATGAGGCCTGGGCACAGAAGGAGGTGGGCTTGTGACCTGGCGGAGACAAACTGTAACAAATGGTCTGGTGGAAGGGAAAGAAAACCCTTCAGTTTCAATAACTTCTATTGAAATAGAATTTTTCTCCTCAAAATTACCCCCATGTTTATCAAAAGAGCCAAATCAAGACTAATTTATCTATTGTATTTAATTTGGCCTGATTGTTTGCATAAACATAACAAGAATGGTAACCGACTACCTTTGCCGGAATTTCATGATTGAATCTTAATGTGCCCATAGGGCCAGGAAGCCAAGCCATCCAGCTGCCGTCAGGCCTGCCTGTAGTCCCTGCTGAGTTAGGTGAATCCTCACCTGTAGTGGCTCTACCCGGGCCCACGCCCTAGGCTTTAAAGCCCATCTCAGCAGCCCTCCTACTCTTCGCGGCTCAGAGTGCGTGGGGGTCCCGCAGGGACGCAGAGGTGCCCTTATTGCTCCCCTTCTACTCTGACCAACCACCAGTGATGGTAGGGTTTGGGCCTGATGCTCCAGCACCAGCTATTTTCAGGGCTACCAAGCAGGATACCAGGCTTTCTCCATGGCACTCTTATTGGCTTCAAGTCTTCAGAGTTCAGGCAGGGCTCTTTAAAACATGATACTCCAGTCAAAGTTTCTGGTTAATAAAACCACTATTGGAAACCGGTCTTATTGTATTTATGCAAAGAAATGTATTGCCATGATTTATTAAGTATTACCAAATTTCGGAGGAATTGTATAAGGAGAGAAATATACTGACCTGCTTTAAGATAGAATTTTCCTTGCCAGTCCTTTTTACGGACTTTCCAAAGTAATATTTTCTGAATGTATTATAACAAACAGTAACTGTTAGATTTCTTGTATCAGTCCCTCCCTAAGTACTTTGGCTTAAGCTATTTACCCTCTGTTTAGGTAGGCAGAATGTAAATTATTTACTCTTTCTGGCTTACTGGCCTGTATTATTTGCTTTCTTTACAACATATCTCTTCTCCTTCTTACACCTACACAACCTTCTATTGAAACAGACACTTCTAAATTAGCCTTTAAACCTTCTTTCTATGTCCTTTAAAAATGCATAACCATGCCTCAGACCTTCTACTCAGTATTCCTTATTCTTTGAAACTTTAATCCTTTAATGAATCCTAAAAACTAAACAGCCAGAATTTCTTAGACCTTCTGTGATAAAACTAAGAGCTGGTAAAAATATTTCTTTTTGAGAGACAGATATTTTTAAAACTTAAATATTAAAGATATTATATCTTAAAGTTCCTTTGCTGAATATTCCACCGCCGCCCAAGAAGTACCCAGTAACCCCTCCCTGCCAGGCTCAGTCTTCATGTGCATTGGAAGGTTAAAGAGAAGAAAACGGGCAGAGGAAGATCCACTGTGTTTTGCCAGCAGAGTTCAGATAAGCAAGAAACCAAGGACGCCAGCAGAGCGGGTTGTACCCAGCAAAATCAACAAAAACCTATCTCTCCCTGCTCTCCCCCTTTTCTGCATTAACCATTTACTCTGTCCTTAGCAGGGGAAACAAGACAAGCTTTCTGAGATTCTGTATAACCAGGCTTTTTATACTTAAGGAACAACTGTTCTCCCTCCCAGGTTTTCCTTCTTTACTCCAAGGCCGCAGAGGATCTCAACCTTCACCACTTCTGATATCTCCAACCATCCCCTGTCGCCCAGCCTAGGGCTTCTCTATCTCAGCAGGCTGAGAGTGAATTCTACCGCCTCTACCCTTTCTACACCTGCTCCGGAGAAGTTTCAACCCAACAAGCCTTTGTTCAAACTTCTCTGGAGTGACTACCTTCACAAATTAACCCCAGAATTCCAAAATTTCAATTTAATACAGCAAATTCACAAATCAGAGCAAACTGAAACCCTTACTTATACAAACAGAGACAGAAATTTTTACTAGCTAAGTGGGCTGATTCCCTCTCTGACGGAGAACAAAAGACTGAGAAAAAGGTGTCTCAGCAGCTGCTAAAGACTTTTGCATTCCGTCACAGCAGGTCCGCCCTATCTTTAAACAAATTAAACAACAGAAAGAGATAACAAATACTCTCACACTTACAGTTATACACCAGACAGTCTGAGTTTTTGACCTAGGGGAGGTGATCAAGCTCCCCCTTCCACTCACTGGGATATGGGAAAGTTGGCCATTCCCACTCACAAAATTTCTGTAAATCAAAAGCATTAACGGAGGCTCCGTAATCATCCGCTTGCCGCTTGAATTCCTGAAAATTTTCAAAAAACATGCAGGGGAGTACAGACAGAAGAACATGAAGCAGACTGACCCATTCTAATGATAGAGACAATTAGACCACAATAACACAGAATAACAAAGACAAAGACAACCAACAGGATCGCCGGGCACCGTCATGCACCGGGATCTGGTCTCGGAAGTTGCGCTGCGTCCAGCCTTCCAGAGACCCCAGATGGGCGCCCACAGAACAGAACCAGAAACAAGTTTCTTACCGGTAAGAACCAGATCCAGGTGGCTCCTATCAGAGTCAATCAGGAAATTTAGCAGGCGGGGTTTCCGACCTCTACCAGTTCCGGGGCTGAGGAACGTCTCTCAGAGATCTCCCCCTGGGTTGGAGAGTCTGGGGACCCCAGTGGGCTCCAGTCACAGGACCAGGCAAAGGCTGGTTATCTCGCTGAGGCATCTCCAAATGTTGTGGAGCGGATGCGAGTGAATGACCACTGGAGCCCAGACCAAATTAAAATTTAGGGAGCCTTTATTAGCCGGGTGGCCGGACAACCCGGCGACTGCTCTGCCATTCTCCACGCAGGAAGACCAGAGAGCAGCAGCGACCCTTTGTGTAGGACCGCTTTTAAGCACATTAACCACATCCGGTTTTTGCAGAACAAGTAACCCAAGACAAAACAGTTTTTCCCAAGCAACGTCAGGATCATGCCAATGACGATCATGTTATTCACAGGGTCATCCTGTTCTTCAGAAAGCTGACAGTGTTCTGTGAAAGAAGGCTTACGTGCTGGGAAGGGGCCATGAGACCATATCTCAAGGCCTGGCCTAGTGTCAGCACTGACAACTCTATCTGGGGCATAGTCCACGGCCTCTCTGGAAGCATGCTCAGAAATTCCCACTCTCCAACAGGCGTTAGGAAGGGCTGTGGATTCAGGCCAGTGCGGGTGAGAGGCTTTGCTCTGGGTCACACACTGTCAGGAGGCAGGCGCCTCTCTGAATGGGAGCCTGTCTCAGGCTCCTGGGGCTGCCCTAACAAAGGACCACCAACCGGATGACTTAAAACAACAGAAAAGTTGTCTTCTCACAGTTCTGGGGGCCAGAAACCCAAAACCAAGGTGTGCGCAGGGACACGCTTCCAGTGAAGGCTTCAGGGGAGAGTCTCTTCAGGCCTTTCTCTGAGCTTCTGGTGTCGCTGGTGATGCCGGGCATCCCTTGGCTTCCGGCTCTTCACCTGTCCTCCTCCCGTGTGCTCCGTGTCTTGTCTCCTCTTCTCATAAGGACACCAGTCTGGGTTTAGGGCTCACCCTATCCCGTATGACCTCATTTTAACAAATTACATCTGCAAAGACCCTGTTTCCAAATAAGGTCACGTGCTAAGGTTCTGGGTGGGTGTGAATTTGCAAGGGACACCATTCGGCCCACTACAGCCTATTTTATTTATGTTTTTACTCTTATTTAGTTACTTACTTTAATATATTTATTGATTTCAGAGAGGAAGGGAGAGGGAAAGAGAGATAGAAACATCAATGATGAGAGAGAATCATTGATTGGCTGCCTCCTGAATGCCCCCTACTGGCATGTGCCCTGGACCAGAATCATATCCAGGACCTCAGTCCGCAGGCTGATGCTCTATTGACTGAGCCAAACAGCTAGGGGTACTTTCTTTTTATTTTTTTTTATTTTTTATTTTTTTTAAATTTCTTTATTGATTAAGGTGTCACATATTTGTCCTCATCCCCCCATTCCCATCCCACCCCTCACCCCACGCATGCCCCAATCCACTGTTGAACTTAACCGTTGGATAGGCTTATATGCATGCATACAGGTCCTTTGGTTGAACTCTCCCCCTCCCCCCACCCTCCCCCTACCCTCCCCTCTCCTCCCTCTGAGGCCCGATAGTCCGATCGATGCCTCCTTGCTTCTGGTTCTGTTCTTGTTCCTCAGTCTATGTTGTTCATCATTTCCCCTAGATGAGCGAGATCATATGTCACTAGATATATACTAATAAGAACTGAATGTGAGCCGAAACCGGTTTGGCTCAGTGGATAGAGCGTCGGCCTGCGGACTCAAGGGTCCCGGGTTCGATTCCGGTCAAGGGCATGTACCTTGGTTGCGGGCACATCCCCAGTGGGGGGTGTGCAAGAGGCAGCTGATCGATGTCTCTCTATCATCGATGTTTCTAACTCTCTATCCCTCTCTCTTCCTCTCTGTAAAAAATCAATAAAATATATTTAAAAAAAAAAAAAAAAAAAGAACTGAATGTGAGACGAGCAATAATAGTTATGCTGACAGGCAAATGAATCAATCTGTAGCGAGCTTCCCCCTGGACCAACAGTTCTTTTGAGACCCAATTTCAATGTCCAGTAGTTCCTTATGTGTACATGTCAGCACTGACCCCTCAGCTCTGGATGGTGGACAAATGGTGGTAATGGAGGTCCGACTCCCTCTGGTTTGGTCTCGGCCGAACCCAGGGGCACGGCCTCACCCGGACTAAGGGGCACGTGGCCTCACCCATACCCAAGGGGTGTGTGGTCTCACCCGGGCCTGGGACCCAGCCTCACCTTATCTTATTTTTGACGCTATTACAGTTGTCCCGATTTCTTCCCCCACCTCCACCCAGCCCGCTAGTACAGCATCTATAATAATAAAAGTGTAATATGCTAATTAGACCGGACATCCTTCCGGACAACCTTCCAGACGAAGCCATGGCTGTGAGGGAAGCCCAGGTCCAGGGTGCCGGAGGGAAGCCAGTGCTGGCAGCCGGGAGAAGGAAGGCCTACTCTTGCATGAATTTCGTGCATCAGGCCTCTAGTCTTAATATATCTTATCAGAAGGAGGGCAGAAGAGGCAAGGCTCCCACATGGCTGGTAAAGAACAGCCTTCTTCCTTGAGCCAGAACAGGTGTTTGTTCTTTTTTGAGGTTTGGGCTGTGTCCTTGTTTGTGTTCAGATGTGATTGCAAAAGGGTGTGTTTCATGTGGAGCCACCACAGTCATGGAGCGGCTTGGTCTCATGCTGATGTCCTCTGACAGTTTCTATCCAACAGGAGACCCGCTGAGCACCAGGCACCCCGGGGAGGCCAGGGGCTGCCGTCCTCTTCAGACTCCACAAAGCTATGTTCTTTGCATCAGGCCTTTCCCCACAACAGAGACCAAGTGGCAGCAGGAGCTTGGGACAAAGGACGGGTCATTCGGACACTTGGGTTTGCTCATTCTTTTTTTTGGCTGCAAAAAGCTTTATTGTTTCATTTGGTCCAATGCATGGGAGAGGGCTCCAGGGTGGTTAAAAGAATGGCTAGTAGTTTCGGGAAGAGACTCGGGTAAAAGCCAGACACCAGGGGATGCAGGGGGGGCCTCTGAAAGGCCTCTGGGCTCCAAAGGCTCCTAGTCCTGCTGGAGGGTGAGCCTTTCGAAGAGAAACTCGCCCAGCCCAGCCTGGGGGGTGGCCAGCCTGCGGATGTTAGTAATGCGGTCACCCATCTTCTTGATCACTTTCACCTCCTCATCCAGGAAGTGGTTCTCCAGGAAGTCACAGAGCTGAGGGTCTGCACGGGTAGAAGCCAGGGTCTGCAGCTCCAAAAGCGCCTGCTTCTGGCTCTTCTCCAAAGACAGGGCGGCTCCCATGGCATCCTGCGTTTTGCCCCAGTCATCCTGGGAAGGTTTCTGCACGTCCTGGGAGAGAATGCGGCCGCCACGCTTGTTTTGTAACTGTTGAGAGATGCTCAGAGCCTTCATGCTTCTTCTCCAACTCGTAGAAGAAGTGGCCCACACCCTCCAGAGCCACATCGTCGCGGTCGAAATAGAAGCCCAGAGAGAGGTAGGTGTGGGCGGCCCGCAGGTGCAGCTTGGCCAGGCGGTTGACCACAGCCTCCAGCTGGGTGGAATAATTCTAATGAACTTGGGAGCTCATGGTTGTTCGGCAATAAGGAGTTAAGGTAGAAAAAAAAACGGTGTGCTGGCTGGTCCCGGAGGTGGTTCTGAAGGTGGTGACGGGACGAGGCGCAGGAGAGAGGCCAGAGGCTGGAAGAAGGGCGTCCCTGGGTCTGTTCCGTCCAAACACTGTTCAAGCAAAAGACCTCCGAGTGCGCTGCCGGTTTGCTCATTCTTTGTTATGGCCATGAGCTGTTCCTCCCAGACCCTGGCCTCAGAGTACCCCAGGAACCCAGAGGCAGTAAGAGTGCCCTCCACTGCCTCAGGATAGGATATTTCTATGCTGTCCGGTTATTAATCATAACAGCTGTCCTGGGGTCCTCGCAGCAGCCTGCTAAGGAGGCGTGACATTTTACAGCTGATGAAACAGAAGCTGGAGGGGTTCCGTCGCCCATGCAAGGTGTCTTCTTTCCGTTATCCATCCAGGGCAGTCATCGAGACTGAGACGGGCTTACTGGCCCCTCAGAGTGAAGCCTGAGCCCCTGTCCTAGCCTCCCAGCTGTGCCCCTACTCTGCTGTCCCAGGGCAGCTTGTGCCCTGATGCTCTAAAGCATTCCAACCAGGTGGCTGCATCAGCCTAATCAGCAACTCCACACCTAACTCCAGGGCTCTTTGGTCTCCACCTCCTCCAGAAAGATTCTGGCCCATCCTCCCTCTTCCTGCCCTCTCCTCCTACCACCCACAGTGAGTGCTCCTGGGATTCCCTGTGGGCCATTTGGTTTGGCAGAGATTCTGGGTGGGGTTCTGGGGTGGAAATGGTGGAGTGGGGCCAAATGAGGAGGATCTGGGTACACAGATGCCTCTGTTGACACAGCAACTTTGAACTCCTAGGTTGGGAGCTGAACTGCAGCCAAGCATCTGGAGTTAGGTTTCCTGGGGTGGGGAACATTCCCAGATGTTGCTGAGATCACAACACCTCTAGCCTGTCACCCTTGCTTTAATGTCTGGAGAGTTCCTGAGGGTGCAAAACTGGTCTTGAGTCTGGTGCTTCTGCCAGAAAGAAGGTGCGGGTGAAGGGCGCTCCAGAGGCAAAGATGCTGAGCTAGGAAGGCAGCACATTACAGTCCACAAGGTGACCTGATTTTTGTCACTAAGTTACCCCCCGCCCCACACAAACACACACATCCCCACAGAGTATGTGATGATGCTTGTACCTCCCTATGAGGTCTTCAGACTGAATGACTCAGACAGAGCCAGGGCCAGTTTGCCTTGAGGGTCAATACTCCAGCAGCTTTCCCAAGAAGCCACCTGGGGTACCAAGTAGAGCAGAAGCCCTGGGATACCGGCAGGCACCCTCCCAGCCTGACTCCTGGTGAACGGGAGCACACTACAGCCCCAGAGGATTAGTGCTACGTCGTGCACACGTGATTCCGTTGGGGTGGAGAGGCAGATGCGTCCAAGTGCAAGATGGCTTTCCCTGAGAGCTCTAGGTGTGCCCTGCTGCGTAGGGTGAGGGAACCATGGCCTGCGGCAGGGCGAGCATTGCGCGGCAAGGCTTGTCCTGCAGAGCGGTTTGGCCAGCCCTGGGACCTGAGCACCTTTGGGTGTAGATGCCTGTGGTCCCAGGGCGCAGGGGTGCTCACTGCCAGGGGGGAACCGGTGAGCAGGCTATGTGCTCACGGAACTCGATCCTAGTGGGGAACCCTAAGAGGAAACAAGATGACTCCGGTGACTCCAAGTCACACGAGGAGAGCAAACTGGGGCGTCGCAAGGCAGCGTCGAGGCGTCCTGGGACTGCGCCAGCACAGCGCGAGGGATGCAGGCTCAGGGCGCCAATCTCGGGCGGTCCTGCCCGCTGGGCAACCCGCCCTGAGGCCAGTTTGTCGGAATAAGACGCCAGTACCCAGCTCCGCCGGCTGGCCTCAATCCCAGCATCGCAGGTTAGGTAGCCGCAGACCAGCGCCTCTTCGGGCCGGCAGAGAACTACATTTCCCAGCATGCCCTCGAGGCTTGTCGAGCCGACCTGCGACGGAAGAGGCCGCCGAGAGAAGATGCGTCAGTTCCGTTGCGCTAGTGGTCCCACGTTCTGTAGTCGTGAGTGGAGACCTGGAACTGCGTCTGGTTTCCGGTTTCGTGCGACGGAACTGACGCGCGCGGCGCGCGACGCAGAGCCGAGTGCAGAACTGAGGTCGTGATGAGCAGTGTCCTGTGTGCGCCGGCGGCTGGGTGAGTTCTGTGCGGTCTCGGCGGGGCGGGGGACAGGCACAGCGTGCGGCCAGCTCACTGCTCTTTTTTTTTCCAGGGCTGTCCGGGCGCTGAGGCTCGTGCGCTGGGCTTCCCGAAGCCTGCATTCGCCGTCCGGTGGCCGGGATCAGGCCCAGTCTGCAGCCAAGGGCGAGGAAGAGGACGATCCTGACCGCCCCATTCAGTTTTCCACCAGCAAAGCCAACCCGTCCCATTGGACGGTGGAGCATTCCCTGGGAAAGGAGGGGCAACGACCCTGGTGGAGGGTGTTGCCCATAAGCCTGTCCCTCATGATTCTGCTCATTTGGTGCTTCGTTCGGGAGGAGACCGGCACGGATCACTGGTTGAAACAGGTGTTGGAAGAAGAGGTGCCGGAGCCCAGCGATCCTTCTGAGGAGCCTGGAACTCCAGCTGCCTATGGAGCGAGAACTTAAAGGGGCGCCCGCGGGGGCAGGCAGCGAGGGGCCTGGCAACGGCCCTTAGGTTTGACGTCGCGTTTGATAGTTTCTGTCGTGGATATGTGCGTCCGCAGACTGAAGGATTTGGATGGCGCACGTGGCCACACTGACCCTCGGGGAAGGAGAGAGCAGAATGTCAGCAGAGGGGACCCAGTTCTTTGCCTGATACTTTGATGCCCAACGAATATGCACAAAAGACTTTTTTTTAGATCCATATAAAAGGTTTTGGATTTGTGATTTTCAACATTATGTTTCCAAAGCAAGTCTGGTGACACTTGTAATCCAGTGTAATCTAGTTTGCCGGTCTTTTGCTTTCTGAGACAGAATAACTCAGAAGAGTTAGGCTTTTTATGTTATAATGTACTGTGGTATGTATAAATTATGTTATACAAACTAACAAACTGATTATAAATTTTAATTAGCTAATGTGGATTTAAGCCAACCTTTTTGCATCTCATTAAACAAAGGGAGCCTTTCAGTCCTTTTTCAATTCCTTTTTAAATTGATTTTAGAGAGAAGAAGGGAGAGGGAGAGAGATAGAAACATCAATGATGAGAGAATCATGGATTGGCTGCCTCCTGCACTCCCCCTACTGGGGATCCAGCCATAAACTGGCAGGTGCCTTGACCTCAATCCTGTTGACCTCTTTCTTGGCTCATGGGTCGAAGCTCAACTGCTGAGCCACACTGGCAGGGCTCCTTTGTGGGTTTTTCTTGTTGTTGTGTTTTTTTATCAAGGCAACAACTTTCTGAATAAAATAAACTGATGAATTTTTTTTTTACAAATTATAATATTTTGGGTACTTAAATTATGTTTTTCAAGGAATCCTTAATTCTGAAATACAACATGCATAAAAGGAAGATTTTATTTACGTAAGCTTCTAGTGAAAGGTTTTACCTTGGCATGTACTAGTATGTGCTGCTGAAGTTAATTGCAGGTTTCTTTCACTAGGATGTTTAAATACACTGGCTGTATGACAGTATATTGGCTTCTCACAAGGCCTTTGCTCAAGTTCTCTAAGTGTCTGGCGCACCTTGGTAAATTATGCTTGTCAGGGAGGTGGGACCGATACAAATAGTGCTTTTTTCCTGTCATTGTAATCCTCACCTGAGGATATGTTTATTGATTTTAGAGAGGAAGGGGGAGAGAGAGAAACATTGACCAGTTGCCTCTTGTATGCACCCTAACTGGGGATTGAACCCACAACCCTAGTTATGGGCCCTGACAGGAATTGAGCCCTCGACCTTTTGGGTTACAGGATGGCACTCAAACCAGCTGAACCACACCGGCCAGGGCAGTAGGCGCATTTTTTAAAGATGGAGAGTCCTAGTTTTGGCTCAGTGGATAGAGAGAGCATCAGCCCTCAGACTGAAGGATCCCGGGTTTGGTTTTGGTCAAGGGCACGTACCTCGGTTGCAGGCTTGATCCTCAGCCCTGGTCAGCGTGCGTGCAGGAGGCAACCAATCCTTGTTTCTCTCTCATCGATGTGTCTCTCTGTCTTTCCCCTCCTTTCCACTCTCTCTAAAAGTCAATGGAAAAATTTCCTCGGGTGAGGATTAACGACAACAACAAAAGATGGAGAGTCCAAGGTTTGGAAAGATTGACCAAGTTACATTGTTAGTCCCAGTGGGAACAAAGAACTAAGATGTCCTTCCTCTGGCCTAGTGTGGTTATGAACTCTTGTTGTTAATCCTCACTGGATTTTTAAATTAATTTTTAGAGTGGAAGGGAGGGAGGTTGGGGGAGAGAGAGAAATATCGATGTAAGAGAGACACATCGATTGGTTGCCTCCTGCACATGCCCCGACCAGGGCTGAGGAACAAACCTGCAACCCAGGTATGAGCCCTTGACCGGGAATCAAACCGGAGACCCTTTGGTCCTTGGGCAGATGTTCCAGCATGGAGCCACACTGGCCAGGGCCTCTTTTTTTTTTTTTAATTCTTCATTTCAGAGAGGAAGAAGAAGGAAGAGAGAGATAGAAACATCAATGATAAGAGAGAATCATTGATTGGCTGCCTCCTGCTGGGTATCAAGGCCAAAACTGGGGGGTGTGCCCTGACCGGGAATCCAAAGGAGACCTGATTCATAGGTTGACACTCAACCACTGAGCCACATTGGCCCGACCGTTGTGAACTCTCGTTTGAGCAACAGGCATTCACACTCAAACCCATAATTTACTCTTACTAGCTCTTGCAGAAAAAAAAAGTCAGAACTGATGAGAAAAATTTTTATGTTAATTAAAAGTGACAGCCCTGGCCAGGTAACTCAGTTAGATCGGCATCCCACTATGCCAAGGTTGTAGGTTAAGTTCAATCCCTGTTCAGGGCACATGCAAGAATCTATGCATAAATAAGTGGGACAACAAATTGATCTTTTCTCTCTCCAATAAAAGAAAAAGTAAACCATACGAGAAAAGCAATGTGTTTGATCTGGAAGCTAGACACTGTAACTTCATTAGGCAAAAGGAAGAGAAAACACATCATATCACATGCAACAGATCCTGAGTGCCTCCAGGGTGGCTGTCAATGAAGGCGTTTACGGGTTTTGTCATGAGCTAAAGGAGAACCCCAGGCTCGCTGGCAAGTGTAGGCAGACCCTCCCCATACCTGGATTTGGCAAAGGGCTGGCAGCAGAGTAGGCAGACAGGCAGACTGTTACTGAAATCATCTTATTATTTCACAATTTTTGTAGTATGCTCATCTTATTTCCCCAACGGGCTGTAGCTTTTCTTTTTCCCAGGGTGCTTGGCACATTCGCTTCCCTAGATAAGCACCGATGAGGATTTGAGAGGGAGAGAACTAGTGTAAGCATGCTGTAACAAGCAGTTGCGGTGATTCATGAGATGAGAAAGTGTTGGGCAGAAGGAGGAGAAAATTGTTTTAAAGAAAATTCAAGGAAAAGGAGATTAAATGGCCTCACATCTTTCAAGCAGCTGAGCAATTTTGGAAGGTTCTGGCTGTGCATTTCCCTCAACCCCAACCCCCCCCCCCCCCCAAAAAAAGTAAAACACTTCTAAATTTACAATGAAGTGTTATTTTATATGTCTAGGTACTACCCCAGCCATTTAAGAATGGTCTTCGGGCCCAGCCAGCATGACTCAGTGGTTGAGCGTGGACCTATGGGCCAAGAGGTCACGGTTCAATTCCTGGTCAGGGCATATGCCCAGTAGGGGGCATGCAGAAGGCAGCCAATCTATGATTCTCATGGATGTTTCTATCTCCCTCTCCCTTCCTCTCTGAAATCAATAAAAAATACATATTAAAAAATAAAAAAGGTCTTTGGAAGCACAAAAAATTACACTGGGTCTTTACAGCCTTGCACAATTCTCTGATCTCTTCAAGGAAGATGCCTCATGGGTAAGAAGAACAGTAGGCACCTTTACTCCCACCTCTACAGTAAAGATCCCCAGATTTTTTTATTTTATTTTTCTTCTTGGTACCCTGACTGGGAATCAAACCAGCAACCTTTCAGTGCATGGGACGATGCCCAACCACTAATTTTTAAATTGAGCCCCAATTTCATTTTTTGAGCTCGAAAGTGTCTCTATACATCAGTACTGAACTTCATAGGTTTCTCAAACAGCTTAGGTGCAAAATGGAATTCATCTCTTCCCAAACCTGTTTCTTTGTTATGTATTCCTCCAAGCTAGGGACCTTGAAATTATTCTAGACTTCTTTTTTTTTCCCCACTTACTAGCAGCCTTCAAGATCTGTTCATTCCTCCAACAAATTAATGAGTCCTGTCCTCTGCTTCATTCTACTTGATTTTCTTAGGAAATATATTGATGTTTTGCCATTTTCTGGGTTTAAATGTAATGTTTGTAGAGGTAATAATTCATTTGGAAAATGAACATAAAAAGAAGATAATCATTTACTCCACCAGCAAATGATAGCTTTTATTTTACTGTAATACTTGTAGTTCAAAAAATAATTTACATACTTGAGAACAAATATATGGAACTGTTATACCTTGCTTTGTTTTTAACCTAAATAGGAGCATTTTTTATGTCAATAGGAACATTGTTGTTAAATCATGGCATGGCCTTCGAACTTAACCATGTCACAATTACTGTTCTGTTAGGCGCTCTCAAGTTTTTGCTAAGTGACTGATAATGATCTTTATCTGAATCTGATTTATTTTTAGGTCAGTTCCTAGAAATGGTACATTATTTTCTGTGAAGTTCAGCACCTGTTTGTCCTCCCAGCTATGCTTCAGCTTGTCTTATTGCAGGCCACCAACATTGCAGAATGCAGTTCAGCCCACTCCAGGGCTCTTGCCTTGCTTTCATTTGCATTTTTTTAATTACTAGAGAAGTTGAACATTTTATTTATTTTTTATTTTTAATAATGTTTTTATTAATTTCAGAGAGGAAGGGAGAGGGAGAGAGAGAAACATGAATGATGAGAGAGAATCATTGATCAGCTGCCTCCTGTATGCCCCACACTGGGGATCGAGCCCACAAATCGGGCATGTGCCCTGACCAGGAATTGAACCGAAACCCTCCTGGTTCATAGATCGATGCTCAACCACTGAGCCACGCCGGCCTGGCGAGAAGTTGAACATTTTAAAAGATGTTTCTTATGCCACATATTTAGAGAAGAATGTACTCTGGGCCTGGGTTGTGTCCTGAAATGCACACCCTGGTTCTTACTCCAGGGCCAGCAGAGCTGGGGCAGCTGCTGCCTGCTTCCCTGAGTTCCCACCCTGATGGTGTCGATGAGTCTCTTGGATTCTTCTTTAAAAATCAGCTTAAGTCACCCATTTAAATATACTATTAAAGTTATTTAGCATATTCACAGGGGGCACCCATCACCACAATCTAATTTTAGGACATGTTCGGACTCCCTAAAAGAAACTCCGTGCCCACGAGCAACATGCCCGATGTCTCCCCATCTCTCCCACATCCAGCCCTAAGCAATTGGACCCATTCTTTCAGCCTCAGCACCCAGCATGGCATCAGTCAGTGAATGAGTGAGGTGTGACTGAGCAGCCTGTGGAGGCTGTCTAATCCCGAGGACCTGTTGGCTCCATCTCCTGGAGCCCAGCTCACGGTCGCCCAGGGCGAGCAGAATGCTCAGGGCAGCAGTGGGCAGGAGGAGAGCTAAAAGAGTGCAGGACGGGTGTGCAGTTGGACCACGGGCGCCCGCGGGCCTGGGGCGACGCTATGCACGAAGGATGCGGGAGTGGTAGCGGCCAATGTCCGGGGTGTGTCCCTGGCGGGGCCTGGTCTAGGGTACGCGAGGGTCGCCCGCAGATGTTAGCGGGCCGCTGGGCGCTGGCGGAGCTGCCCCGCCCTGAGAGGCGCCAGCCCAGGCTGCGGCCCGGGCGGGCCGGGGGGCGGGGCCGGCGGGCCGGGGGCGACGGTGGGCTCCGCGTGGGGGAAGATCCCGAGGGGCGGGGGCGGGCCCGCGCGGCGCATGCGCGCTGCATTGTTTTGACTGAAAATGCCGTCTGTTTCGAAAGCAGCGGCGGCGGCGCTGAGCGGGTCCCCCCCGCAGACTGAGAAGCCGACCCACTACAGGTCAGTGCCTTGGCCGCCGCGGCGGGGACGGGAGCGGGTCGGGAGCGGCCCTGTGCGCTCCTAGCCGGTGCCCCCGTGGCCCTGGGCCTGGGTGCCACCGCCCGGTGCGGCCTGGGGCCCGGTGCCGCCCCCGTCCCCCGCCCCCCGCGCCTTCCCGGGTCTACGCCTCGCCCGGCCTCCGCCCGAGTGGCGCGTGGACTCCGGGCGGGTGGATCACCATCCGACTCGGGCTGCCACTGCCTGAGGTCGGAGTCGGTGCCCAGGGTCTGGGTGGCACCGGGGCTTGGAAGCTGGGGAACGCCCGGGGGTCCGGGGTCCACGCGCCCCCGTTTGGAGGTCGGGGAACAGAGCCTGCGGTCGGGGAGGGGCGCGGAGAATGCGCCTGGGATCCGGGATGTGGGACCGTTCCTGGGCGGGGAGGGCGGCCATCTGGACTACGGTTGCCTCCGCCTGGGGTCGGAGATGTCACCTGGGCTTTGGGGTCCGGCGCACCTGGGGTCCCGGGGTCGTACCTGAAAGTAGGGAGTCGTGTCTGTGGTCGGGATGGGGGTCTGGAGGATCGCACCTGAGGTCTGGGAAACGCTCCTGGCCCTGGAGCGGACAGGCGGCCGTCTGGGATCATCTGGAATCCGAGTGGCAGTCGCGCATTGGGATCGGGGATGGGGGTGGGCTGTGCCGGGAGGGCCCCTGCCTGGGGTTGAGGATCGTGCCTGGGATCGGAGGAATGCGCCAGTGCTGGGGACGAGGGGGGCGGGGGCGGTCATCTGGACTCGGTCCTCCTGGGGTCCGGGATGGGGGGCTGCCCCTGAGGTCGGCAATGGCACCTGGGCTGGTGGGCCGGGGCGCGCCTGGAGTCGCAGCGTCGCGCCTGTGGTCGGAGTGGGGGGCTGTGCATGGGTCCTGGGGGATCGCGCCTGAGATCCGGGAAACGCGCCCGGGCTCACGATGGGGGGAAGGCGGCTGTCGGAGGCCATCTGGCCTCGAAATGGGGGGTCGCACCTGGGGTCGTGTTGCCTTGGGCCCATGGGTCAGGCCAACCCTCGCCCCTGCCCCAACCCACGAGTCTCCGGCTGCCTGCTGGCGGCGGTGACGGCGGAAGCGACCCGCAACACTGTTTGTCTTTTTAGGTATCTAAAGGAGTTTAGGACAGAGCAGTGCGCCCTGTTTGTGCAGCACAAGTGCACCCAGCACAGGCCATTTACCTGTTTCCATTGGCATTTCCTAAATCAGCGTCGGCGCAGACCGCTCCGCAGGCGCGACGGCACCTTCAACTACAGCCCGGACGTGTACTGCTCCAAGTACGACGAGGCCAGTGGCGTGTGCCCCGACGGCGACGAGTGAGTGTGTGTGTGTGTGTGGGGGGGGGGGGGGGGGGGGCGGTGCTGGCCTTCAGGGGCAGCACCTGCTGCTCTGCCCCTTGACCTGGCCTTGCAGGGGTGGGGCTGGGGAGGGGCAGACCCCTGTACAGGGGATCCTTTCTTTTCTCTGAAGTTTATCCTGTGACCAGGACTGGGGGGAGGGGGGTGCATTTTCCTATCTTTAGGCCAGTGTGGGAAGAACTGTGTGTGTCTCTGGAATAAACCTTGCATGATTCAAACCGAATTTGCGTCACTTCCCACTTTTGATTGCTACAGTTCTCCAAATTTCGTGCATTAGAAACAGCCCAAGTGAGGTACAGCTTTTAGGTTTAGGACCATTTTTGTAGTTGTCCATTGTTTTTGTAACAAGAGAGTTTGTTAGAACGTGTACTCACACTATGCAAATATATCTGGAATGTTACCTTTTTTGCTTGTTTACATATTTCGTTTTTTAAAAAGCAATTTTATTTGCAGGCTGTCATTTATGCAGCACTTTTAAAGTTTAGGAACTCAAGATTTTGTTTGGGTTGACTTTTTTTTTTTTTTTTTACAAGTTTCCTGATGGTGTTATGAACACCAAGTTTATAGTTGTGAGTACATGAAGTAACAGGGATTATTCTTGTGTTATGAACAGCTGCCTACTTTTGCCCCACCCTGTGTACAGAATGGGAAAACAGGAAAAGTACAGTCATACACAGGTGGGTAGGCAGCAGGGGGTTTTGTTTTTTCCTGTGGGCTGTGTGATGGGGCTGGGGCACCTCCATTCCTGCCAGGAGGTGGGGTGGCATCACCGTGCCCTAGGGTCCTCTGAAAAGAGCAGCTGTTCAGCTTCTGTCTGGAAGGGGATCTGATCTGATTTGGGGAGGTCTTCAGGCTCCACCCCCTGATCCTCCGAAGGGAGATGATTCTCTGGGTTTGCTCCTTTTTGAAGACAATTTTCATGCCCCCTCCACACAGACTGGTGTGAGTCTGTTTTCCTTCCTTTTCCAAAATGCTTAGGCCAGGAAGTCAGTTTTTAATATGTGGTCATTTTGTAAAGTTTATACAGTTACTGAAAGGTGTTATGTTGAACACCATCTAATTCCATAGTGTTGTTAAGGCAGCTTGAAGCCTGTTGAAATAATGTAGCCTGCTCCACCATGGTTAGGATTGCTATACTTCTGTGAAGTTTGAAAAGTGCCTTTTTATATGCTTCTTGAGCCGATGTTTTCTGCAAATGACTCTTCAGAAGAGAGATGTTTTTGTCTAGCCGACGCCTGGTATCAGGTCCCCCAATTCCCTTGGTCATGTCTGTCACCTCTCTGGATCTTGGGTCCTGAGTCTCCCTGCTGTTTGACCCTGGTTTGGGGATCCAGTCTCCTGGCATGTCTGACCCCATCCTAGAGTCCAGTATCGGGATTAAGCAGCAATATTCATTGGTGATGCTTTTAATTCGTGAAAAGAAAGCATATTTTAACAGCTGTCTTGGGTCCCAGAGTCTGGATGTCTTGATGTTGATTCAGCCCCACTGCTGGGGATGGGGTCCAGTTCTTATGAGATGAGAGTTCTGCAGTGAACACCTACCTGCAGCTGGTCATTTTAAGCTGGGCTCAAATAGTAATCAGTGATATGCAATTGTTTATTATAAAAATATAAATATTATTATTAAAATAAAAATATTAGTGTAGTCTAAGTGGTGTACAGGTTATCACTGAGAAACAGGACCAAAGTGCTCACTTGACATTTTCTGTTTTGGGTACATCCTGTGTACATCTATGCACAGTAAGAAAGTCACATGTGTCTTATTACAGATGTTTGTAACTTCTGTTGAGCACATGTGATGACTTGCTTCAGCTCTTTAGGATGAGTTTGACAGCCAGTCATCTCCCCAGGGGCTCTCTCCTTAGCAATTACTGCTCATTTCGCTCATTCTCTGGGAAAGGGACTTTCCTATCACCTACAAATGGAATACCCTGGAGTTTGTCCTGTTGAATTACATATTCTGGTTCACAAAGGATTTGTAAATAGATACTACCTTTCAGAGCAAGGACAGGTAGTTTCTATTTCCTTTTTATTTCAGTTCATTGGTTCTTGAAATTTCTATTTTGAGCATTTGTACTGTTAACCTATTATTTTAAAACATGACTGTGTATCACAGAACAAAGACCCTCCAGCCAACCCTCTGTCAGGTGACAGAAGCATCTAACGTTGTTCTTGACACTTGCTGGGGCAACGTGGGGCTGAGCCAGGGCAGGAAGGGGTGGGGACTGCAGGAGGGTTGACACACCTGCCATCACCCTCCTCCGTGGCCCCTCCCTGGCTGTCACCCCCCCCCCCCACTGTCACTCTTTTTCCTTGGTGGGCAGTCACACTCCCCCTCTCACCATCACCCCACCTCCCAGTGGTGCCCTCTCTTGATGTCACCCCCACTCCCGCTGTCACCTCCTGGGAGCCCCCCTCCTCCTCTCCCTCTCCATGGGCACACCCTACTGTCATCCCTTTTCCTTGACAGGCAGTTAGTTACCCTTCCTCTTGCTCTCACCTCTTCTCTGATGACCCCTTCTCCTGTTGTCACTTCCTTTCATGGGCAGGCGGTCAGTCTCCTCTGCTGTCACACCCTCCCCTCCACGGGCATTCTCCCTGTCACCTCTGGGTGGTCTCTCGCTGTCATCCCCCACCCGACTGTCACCCCCTTTCCTTGGCAGGCAGTCACCCTCTTACCTCCCTCACCCCTCCATCTGTGGCCTTCTCCACTGTCACGGCCCCGCTGCCACCCCCTTTCCTCGGCGGACGGGCACCCCTTTGACAGGGAGGGTCCTCCCTTTCCCACTGCCCTTTGTTCTGGTGGACACGCCCCTGGCCCGGCGCGGGCCGCGATTGGCCGTCCGGGTCACGTGCGCCGCGCCGCGCCCCGCCCCCGTGGGAACTGTCCTCCCAGGCGCGGTGGGACCGCCTGGGTCCGCCGCCGGTGCGCGCTCTCTAATCTGCGGACAGAGTTGGTCGTGCAGAAAACCGCTTCCGGGGTCGCCCAGCTCCACAGGGTCGGTGTTCCCACCTGGGCGGATGCATCTCAGGTATTTCCTAGGCTGGGGCTTCCAGGAAAGCCGCTTTGTCCGGAAGTTTCTGTGGGTCCAGCCACATATTGAAAACTGCCCTGAGAGAGGCATCGGGTGTGGACGGCCCTAGGCCCCCTGCTGCCCTGCTTGCTCCCCGCGGGGACTGAGTTGTCAGCTTCGGTCTTGGTTTTCGTACCTTGAACCCAGGTTTGGTTGGCACCTCTCACTGCAGGATACTGCGTGTGCGGAGTTCTCAGTGCTGGTCAGGCATTTACAGATGTGGGTTCTGACATTTAAAAAGGAAAAGCCCTCCCCAGGGGTCTGAGCGGCTCCTCCAGAAGAACATTTTTATTGGAAAACAATTCAGGCAGTTCCCAACTGTATGTGTACTAAGTAAATGTTTTTTTCTCTGTTAACCCTCCTCCTGCCCTAGACACGCTGTCCCTGACCCTCATAGTTACAAGTTTTTTTGTTTTAATACGAAACTAGAGCCCTGGCTGGTTTGGCCCAGTGGATAGAGCGTCGGCCTGTGGACTGAAGGGTCCTGGATTTGATTCAGGTCAAGGGCACATGCCTGGGTTGCAGGATCGATCCCCAGTAGGGGGCGTGCAGGAGGAAGCCAGTCAATGATTCTCTCTCATCATTGATGTTTCTATCTCTCTGTCCCTCTCCCTTCCTCTCTGAAATCAATAAAAATATATATTTAAAAAAATAAAAATAAACTAAAGGCCTGGTGCACGAAATGCGTGCATGGGTAGGGTCCCTAGGCCTGGCCGGTGGTCAGGGCCTTCCTTCGTTCTGCGCCACCCCCTGGTGGTCAGCACACATCATAGTGAGCAATCGAACTTCCAGTCTCCCTCTTGAACTCCTGAGAGGACACTTTGCATATTAGCCTTTTATATATATAGATGGGCCTGCGCATTACGTGGAGTAACTTTACAGGTTGACTCTAGAGATCTGCCTTATTCTTTGTGGGGCTCCCTGCCATTTCTTGCCGTAGATACCTCCCCACTCGCTGCACTTTGGGCAGCTGGGGGGCACAGGCCTCCCAGGTGGACCAGATGGTGTGTGATTCAGTGGGCTTTTCCTTGTGAATCCTGGTGTAGCTTGTTGATCTAAAGAAGCCTTTCTACATGTCCGAGGTTTGGTGTCCCTGCTGTATCATACTTGTGTATAGTTTGACCTTTTGTTGAAAGATACTTTGGCAAAGTTTAATTTTTAAAAGTTGAGTGTCTTAGTACCTGAGGCTTAGATGGAAGTTTGTTCACTTCACGGGGGTTATAAGTTGGTTGTTTAAACATTTTATGAGTGCATTCTGCTTGTGTTTTGGGGGTAAGGTGAAAGCCAAGGGCAGGTGTAGAATATTAGAGCATAATATTCAATAGTTAGGGGCTACTTATAGACTAAAAAAATACACACACTTTTTTTTTTTTTTTTTGGTAATCACCCCAGGATATTTTCTCCATTGATTTTCAGAGAGTGGAAGGGAGGGGAGGACAGGAGGGAGAGACAAACATCCCTGTGAGAGAGTCACACTGATTGGTTGCCTCCTGCACACTCTTGACCGGGGCCAGGAATGAACCTGCGACCCTTCTGTGCTCAGGCTGATGCTCTAACCCAGGGGTCCTCAAACTTTTTAAACGGGGGGCCAGTTCACTGTCCCTCAGACCGTTGGAGGGCCGGACTATAGTTTAAAAAAAACTATGAACAAATTTCTATGCACACTGCACATATCTTATTTTGAAGTAAAAAAACAAAACGGCAAAAACACCCGCATGTGGCCCGTGGGCCGTAGTTTGAGGACGCCTGCTCTAACCACTGAGCATGTGGTCCAGGGTGAAAACACACCGTTTTGGTTACAAACTAACCAGCTTAAGAGAATTACAATTAGGTGACTGAGTTGGATCTGTAAGAGACCCATAAAAATGTTAAAAGCACTGACTGGTTGCAAGCACTTCAGTTCCTTTTACAGAGATGGCGACCAGGATGAAATGTCTGGCCTGGGGAGATCAGCTGCCCTTGGAGGCCGGTGGAGAGCTGTTTCTGTCCTTGGGAGAGAGTGGTAGCTCTTTGGGTGCAGAGGAGCTCATGCTCCACCTTAGGGACTAAGGAGGGGTCACTGTCCTGGCTCAGGAGTTCGGGGCAGCCCTGGGAAGCCAGAGGCTGCAGGGCCCAGGGATGAACAGATGGATATGGTCAACATGGGGGGCTGGAAAACCCCCACTCCCAGGGTCTGAGAGGAGAGGCAGTAAGAGGACACACTAGCTTCTCCCTTTCACCATCCCCCCCACCTTGACCCCGGGACCTCTGCCCCTGCCCCCCAGTTGTATGCAGCACACAGGTCTTTCTGCCATTGCTCATTTCCAAGCCCCTGTCAGGTTGCTTCATTCTGTTCCCTTTTGCACCTCAGCCATTTCTGTGCTGTGTTCTGCTCTCCCACTTGTGCCAGAGCTTCGAGGATTTGGAGGGGGTCATCTTGCTTGTCCTTCTCAGCCCAGTATGTCTCCTGGACCAGCCCCTAGACCAGCAGCGGCAGCATCCCCTGGGAACTTGCCCTCCAGGGGATTCTGACCCAGTTTCCAGTGTGGGAGCCAGGGCCGAGGCCCAGGCTAGTGCGCAGTGGATTTGAGTTCGGTGGCCACCTTGGCCTCACACGCATAGACTGATCTTGGTGTGCGGCAGGTTTGAGTTTGGTGGGTCCAGCTTTGTTTCAGGTGAGAAAGGGACAATTTCAGGCTCTCCTGGAGCCTTAGGGATAGGGCAGTCTTTTGTTGTTGTTGTTGTCCCACTTATTTATGCATTCATTAGTTGACTCTTTTTTTTAAATATATTTTATTGATTTTTTACAGAGAGAAAGGGAGAGGGATAGAGAGTTAGAAACATCGATGAGAGAGAAACATCGATCAGCTGCCTCCTGCACACCCCCTACCGGGGATGTGCCCACAACCAAGGTACATGCCCTTGACCGGAATCGAACCTGGGACCCTTCAGTCCCCAGGCCGACGCTCTATCCACTGAGCCACACCGGTTAGGGCCATTAGTTGACTCTTAATGTGCCCTGACCAGGGATCAAACCCACAGCCTTGGCATGTTGGACTGTCACTCGGAACAACTGAGCTACTAGGCCAGGGCTGGGGTAGGGACAACCTGGTGTTCCTCCCTGTTCCTCCCATCCTGGCTCAGTGGCTCCACAGCACTGTTGTGGAGCTACGTCCGGTGTCCGGCGTCCACCACACCACGTACCCCTGCACCATGCCATCATGGAGCCCTGTTTTAATTACGCTATTCAGGTCACTAATTGTTGTGGACAAGTTTGAGAACCTTGGATGCCACCCTGAATTTGGCAAGTGCTGCGAGGCTGGCAGTCGTCCTGGGATGGATTGATGCACTCCTGCACGAGGAGGAGTCTGCAGGGGTGTCCGGCTGTCCCCTGGGGCCTCTTCCCTAGCCCAGGAGGGGGCCTGGCTTTGTCACTGGGTATTCTCTGAGGTTTTCCCTTTCACCTCTTAGATGTTATTAAGGTGAAGTCAATTTCTTCTTAGTAAATGTTCTCCAGTATTTTAAGGTCAGTTCATGTTTTAATTCACGAAGGAGGTGACATGCTCGGAGTGAAATAGTAGTGTCTATTTGGTGCTCAGTGCTGGGGAACAAGAGGCCTTGGCCTGACTCTAGTTGCCATGGCAATGGTACTGGAGAGGAAACAAATGATGGCAGAGCTACCCTGAGGGGCCATCAGGAACAAATGAAACTTGCGATTTAACGTTAGGGAAGTCGGGAGCCCTCTGCTGTGCTGCTGCGGCTGTTCGGAGTGAGTTGTGTAGAGAAACTTCAAGGCTGCTTCAGCTCCTGTGTGCTGGTGCCCTCTCCCCAGACTGTGGGACTCTTATGCTGGACTGGGAGTGCATGCGTAGGTAGTTCTGAAGATTGGAACTGCTTTTGTAAAAGGGTGGCTTTCCTAATAGCTTAAATGGTTTACTTCACAATAAAATTTACCATCTTAACTTTTTTAAATGTGCACTTTAGTGATATTATGTCCATAAACATTGCAGCCATCATCACCATCCATCTCCAGATCTTCTCCATCCAAACTGGAATTCTCTCCCCATTAAACAGTTGGTCCTCCTTCCATAGTTTTTGATATAAGCATCTACATATGTATTCTTGTTCCCCATCTTCCGATATAAACACCCATTTCTTCCTGTTTTTCCCTCACAATACCTCCTCGTTGTCCATACTGGCCCCCCTGTTCCTTAGAGCTGCACTGCCATCCCTTGTTGTTTATTCCAGGACGTTGGTTGTTTGCAGCCTTTGAGAATGACAGACAGTCCTGCAGTGATCGTGTTGTGGGGACGTCTTTTTCTCTTTTTTGCCAGCTGTCTCTGGGGCAGGTCTCCAGAAGTGGGTCATTCGGGGAGAGAGTAAATGCACCTGCCGTCTCGTTCCCTGTCACCAGACGCCCCTCCAGAGAAGTCGCTACACTCTGGCTTTCTTCCGGCAACAGTGTCTGCTTCTCCGCAGCCCTGCTCTGGGTTCTGCCCTGGAGCGGGGCTTTCCATGCCAAGTGCCTCTCCGTGGTCATAATCCATTACCTTTTCTGTCTTGTAAATTCTTTGTTTATTTCCCTAGTCTATTGTTCTGTGAATTCCTGGCCTCTTTATTTCTTCAAGTTCTTTGTTTATTACTAGAGGCCCAGTGCATGAATTGGTGCACTGGTGGGGTCCGGCCGGCCTGGCCCCAATCGGGGCAGCTCGGGGCTGGGCCTGTCAGGAGGAGATGGCTGGAGGTTGGCTGGCCTGCCCAATTGGGGCCGATTGGGGTTGGGGGGCCGATTGGGGGCGGGGGCGGCCATGGGGAGGGGCTGTGGGTGGTGGGCCAGCTGGCCCTCCCCCCAAATGGGGTGGGGGGTGCTGACCCGGGGCCAGCGGCCTTTGGGAGGGGCCATGGGTGGCTGGCCAGCCGGCCCTGCCCCTGATTGGGGTGGGGGGGGGGGGCCGATCTGGAGTGCTGTCGGGCAGGGGGAGGGGCTGCAGGAGGTTGGCTGTCTGGCGCGCCCCCTGTTGGCGTGGGGGTGCAATCAGGGGTGGCGCCGGCTGGGCGGAGAGGCTGCGGGCCTATCGTGGTGGGGCGGGCTGATTGGGGGTGAGGCTTGCGCGGGTGGGGTGGGTGGCATTTGGCTGGCCGGCCCCGCCCTTGATCGGCCAGTTCACTGGCCACAGTGGGCGTCATAGCAACCGGTGGTTCCGGTTGTTCCCGTGTTACAGTCGCTGGCGTTTTATATACAGATGATAGTGATCTGTATGAGTAACGGGGAGGGTCCTGTGTTCTGGATCCGGTTCCCTGGCGTGGCAGAGGGCTCTCCATGACAGCCTCAGGCCCTGGTGCCAGAAACTGTGCTACATGGCAGTGCCGTGTGAGGACACGGGGAAGGGCTTGGAGGAGCTTGAAATAGATATAAAATGTATATATATATTAAACTATAACTTTATAATAGGGATTTTAGGCAAGGGTAAATTACTATATCAATTAGGATATAGGAATTATGCTAATATTTTGTCATTTTACTTTTATCTCCAAAAAATGTTTCTTGGAACTCCTTGTTGTGAACACAGAGGAAACAGTCACCTTCTCTGTGGGCATGGGGAGTGCTGTCTGTATGCATAACATCTCCTTTTTTTTTTTTAATATTCCTATTGATTTCAGAGAGGAAGGGAGAGAGAGATAGAAACATCAATGATGAGAGAGAATCATTGATCAGCTGCCTCTTGCACACCCCTCTTGCACACCCCCACTGGGTGCCTCTTGCACACCCCTCTTGTACACATCAATGATGAGAGAGAATCATTGATCAGCTGCCTCTTGCACACCCCCACCGTAACCTAGGCATGTGCCCTTGACCAGAATTGAACCCAGGACCCTTTAGCCCGCAGGCTGACGCTCTATCCACTGAGCCAACTAGCCAGGGCAACATCTGCTTTTTCATACTAATATATAGTGATATGATAATTCTTTTTAAAAAGAGTTTTAATTGGTTTTTAGAAAGAGAGGAAGGGAGAGAGAAACATTGATGTGAGAATGATACATCAATCAGCAGCCTCCTACAGTCCCCTACCAGGGACTGAGCCTGCAACCCTGGGCATGTGCCTTTGACTGGGAATAGAACTGGCAACCTCTTGGTACAGGGGACGACGCCCAACTGACAAGGGCAATATTTGCCATTTTCAAACGTACACTTCAGCGGCATCTGTTACATTCACAATGTTAGACAACTGTTAGCACTATTTCTAAATTCTTTTCATCACCGCAAACAGAAATTCTGTCCCCGTGAAAAGTCACTCCCATTCGCCCCTCCTCCAGCCCTAGGTAACCTCCTGTGTTTCCTGTCCCGATGCATTTGACTGCGCTAGGGACCTTGTGTAAGTGGAATACGTGATATGTGTCTGGCATCTCTCACGTAGCGTGAGGTTTTGTAGGTTTCATCCACGTAGCGTGTGGCAGTACTTCATTCTTTTATGCTGGGTAGTATTCTGTTGTCTGGATGGACTACATGTTGCTTCTCTGTTCATCCGCTGATGGGCATTGGGGTCATTTTCAGCTCTGAGCTATTGTGAGTCATGCTGCCACGGTGGTGGTGCACAGACATCTCCGGAGATCCTTCATCCCGCTCTTCTGGGTGACTGCTAACCTGACTTCTGCTTGGCTGGCTCCAGTGACCTGGGACTTACCTGGCACCATGTGTCTGTCTCCCCTTATGCCCTGCCCACCCAGGTGGTCAGTTAGGTCTGGGGTGAGCTGTCTGCACTCTGAGCCTTAGTGTCCTCGTAAGATAAGGGTTTAGAATGGATGATCACTCAGTCATCTGTTACTTTACCTTTGGGTCCTGTAAGGTGACAAAGTGCCACCCATCTGTGCTTTGCGTGGGGAGCCATACCCACAGGGCCTCCCAGCATCCAGGTCTAAGTCCACAGCCTGCCAGACAGCAGGTGGGAGTGGGCCTTTCCCACGCCTCGCTGCCCTTTGATTTGGGGACTTGTAGCAACCGGCCCTGCCTTGACTCTCAGCCTGCTCAAGGGGTCATTGCCACATGGATCCTTTGTGTTTCTCTTCCCCTCCTGCTGTGGCTCTGGTCGGGGGGACCAACCTCGAGGCAGGCTCAGTCCCCCATGTTGCACTTGGACTGAATCCTTCTCAACCACTTCTGCAGCTGCTGCCTCCCTGCAGCATGAGGCCAGCTCACTGCTCGGGAGCCGTGTGTGACTCTCGGGGAGCGAGCGGCTCTCAGCTGTACATGGCCTGTGTGACTACCCCTTTTGTCCCTCCATCCCCATTCGCTTCTCTCCTGGCCTGTCTCCCACCAGCGTCCTCCTCCAGCCATAGCCGCTCCCATGTTTCTCCCCAGACTCCTACCCTCCCTCCTTCAAGCGCTTGGATGGGGGATGGGAGCGGCCACCCACTCTTTATTTGATAACGCTTGTCAGGAAACATGAGTGACATGGCTGAGTCCTGGAAGTGAACTTCATTGTTCCACACTTTGTTCAAAAAATTATCAAGGATGATTTTCAGGGAAATTCGGTGTTGTGTTTTTCTACCATGTGTAACTGAGGGATGTGTGGGGGTCTGAGTGCCTTGGGCAAGGCTTCCCGATCAGGGACAAGTGGTCTGTCCGGTGATGTTACTCCTTCGGGGAGGGCAGGTATTTGAGGGAAGGAAGGAAAGGGCCAGCTGCTGGCCGGGTGCTAATGAGAAGTGGAGCAGGTTGGCGCTGAGGGCTGTCCCCAGGTCCTGAGGCCCAGACGGCCTGTGTCACCCCTCTGCTTCCCAGGTGTCCGTACCTGCACCGGACAACGGGAGACACAGAGCGCAAGTACCACCTGCGCTACTACAAGACCGGCACGTGCATCCACGAGACCGATGCCCGGGGCCACTGCGTGAAGAACGGGCTGCACTGCGCCTTCGCACACGGTCCCCTGGACCTGCGGCCCCCTGTGTGTGACATCAGGTGAGCGGGGTGTCCTGCCCTGGGCAGGTGGGGAACCAGCTCACTTCCCCAGAGTTTCAGGCGTCACTGGTCCTAAGCAGCTCTTTCCCTGGGCTTTGATTTTATTCTAAAAAGTTTCCTTCCTCTGACTCGTGCAACATGGAGCTCACTAGGGGGTGAGGGAGATGAGCGAATCCTTACTCAACACAACCCAGCTCCTACGTTGTTAGGATTTGGGCCAAGACTGTTGTCCCAGGACAGGGGTGTGCCAGAGGGACGCAGGATGCTGTCCTGAGCCCTCCAGGCCGCCAGCCTCTCCAGGGACACACAGGGGCTCCTTAAAGTGATAGAGCCAAGTGATCCTCTCACCTTCGGGGAGCGTTGGGACCTTCTCCAGAGCCATAATCGATGTGTTGTTTGGTCGCAGGGAGCTGCAGGCCCAGGAAGCCTTGCAGAACGGCCAGCTCGGCGGTGGGGATGGCATCCCTGATCTGCAGCCTGGGGTCTTAGCCAGCCAGGCCATGATCGAGAAGATCCTGGGCGAGGACCCCCGGTGGCAAGGTAACCCCATGGCCGCCCCTGAGGGTGGGCAGGGGCAGCCCTGATCACTGTTTGTACAGTGACCTCCACAGTGGACCTCATTGCCCTCATTTGTAGCTCAGATGGGGAAACGGAGACTCATTGAGTCGAGTACTTGACCCTCAGTCCTGGGGCTGTGGGGACTGAGGAGGTCTGAACCCAGGCATCTGGTCCCCCGGCCGCTTCATACCACGGCTTCTCGGGGGGGAGGTTGCACAGCTGGCACAGCTCCTTCCCAGATGGGCCCTCCCAGAACTGGCTTGCTGTTCATGGCGCTCCCTGCCCTGCCCTGCCCTGCGGGCCTCTGCGTGGCCTTCAGATCAGCAGCCTTAGGTCCCTGGGGGTTTGTTTGAAATATGGCCATATCCTTTGGGACTGTGGGGCCCTGTCCCTGGCAGCCTCCACAGATGATGGCTATGGGCAGTGAAATCTTTTTTTTGTTGTAAAATGCACATCACATAAACTTGTCATTTTAACCAATTTAAAGTGAACAATTCAGTGGCATTTAGCCCATTTCCAGTGTTGTGCGACCAACACTCTCTAATTCCAGAACATTCCCATCACCCTGGACGGACACCTGGTCCCCATTAAGCAGTCCATCCCTAGTCCCTGGTACCCACTAATCTGTGTTCTGTCTCTGGATTTGCCTGTTCCGGAGCATCCCAAAGAGCAGTGAGGGTTTAAGAAAACCCCTCTTAAGTATGCTGTGTCTCCCCCAACTTCCCTCACTGACTCTCACATGCATGAACAACGCTGCGGGACTGTAGTCACATGAGCCGTGAGTTCCTCTGCTCACAGAATGTCTGTGCTGGGGCTGCGGTTTCAGGGATGAGTTAATAAAGGTGATAAATTGGTCACGGGCCTTTCCGGATTCCCCTCCCGCCTCCTGCTCCCCCTCTCTGGCCCTGGCACTGTGTGTGGCACCTGCGTGGCCAGCACCGAGGACTCGGGACTGGGCCCCCAGCTGAACCAGCACTGAGGCCTTGTCTGGGATGTGGAGGAGGCCCAGGGACCCTGCTCCAAGTTTCAGGGAGACCGCGTGTGCTGTTGTGCTCCTCCCGTGTTGTGATGTCACTGCTTGGGGCAGAGTCTCCCCACAGAGGAAACGCTGTGTGCCGTGCCCACAGCTCCCTGCTTGCCAGCATCGAGGACAAGTGCTTCACTCGGGATTTTTTTTGATTTTTTGGAAAATGCCTTTGAGAACGTCCCATTTCTTGTTTCCCAGCTCGTAGGCCTCCCTGATGGGAAAATCCCTGACTTCTACCTGCATGGCCGGTGCTCCGGTTCACAGCGCAGGTGTGGGCGAAGGTCCCCGTCACCATCAGGGGCTGAGCTCGAGGAAGGAGAGTGGGAGGGGGTGATGGCCAGGCTGGGCCCGAAGCTTCGTCGGGCCCTACAGAGTAACCCGTGGTGCCTGCACCTGGATTTGGGTCAGGAGTGTCTGTCTGGTTCAGGTGCTCTGGCTTCTGTTTTCCAAGTGCTCCAGATCAGCGGTTGCCAACCAGCGGTCCTCGGGCCACTGGTGGTCCGTGAGGTCCGAAAGGGTGGCGACCGCTGCTCTAGACAGCACCAGTGGCGCTGAAACCACCTTCCTTTTCAGAAGAGCCATTGCACACTGTCTTTCCACGTTTTTGTTTTTCACCCATAGGTTTTGATTGTTAATTAGTAGATTTCATTTTATTTTAATTATTTATTTTTAATATATTTTTATTGATTTCAGAGAGGAGAGGGAGAGATAAAAACATCAATGATGAGAGAGAATCACTGATTGGCTGTCTCCTGCACACCCCCTACTGGGGATCGAGCCCATAACCCAGGCATGTGCCCTGACAGGGAATAGAACCTGGGACCTTTCAGTTCCCAGGCCAATGCTCTAGTCACTGAGCCAGACCAGCTCGGGCCATAGATTTTATTTTTTAGGGGAGTTTTCGGTTCATAGAAAACTTGCACTTGCACGGGTAGTACAGAGTTTTCATGCCCTCTCCCAGGTCCCCTCAGTTTGAACACCTTGCACTGATGTACATTTATTACAGTTGGTGAACCAAGAGTGACGCATTATTATCAATCTGCACAGTTTACTTTAGGGTAACCCTGGTGCTGTCCATGCTCTGGATCTGGACAAATGTGTAATGATGTGTATCTGTTAACGTAGCTTCGCACAGAGTAGTGTCACGGCCTAAAAATTCTCTGCTCAGCCTAGTCATCCCTCTGTCCCCCACCCCCTGGAGACCACTGAGCTTTGCTCTTTTTTTAAATGTATTTTATGGAAGGGAGAGGGAGAGAGAGAGAGAATCATTGATTGGCTGCCTCCTGCACACACCGTACTGGGGACCGGGCCCTGACCAAGAATCGAACTATGACTTCCTGGTTCATAGGTCGACACTCAACCACTGAGCCACATGGGCCTGACGACCACTGATCTTTACTCCATTGCTTTGTCTCTGGTAGTTTTGCCTTTTCCAGAATGTCATAGATTTGGAATCATCCAGGTGTGGCTTCTTTCACTTAGTAATATGAATTCAAGGTTCCTTCATGTCTTTTCATTGCTTGATAGCTCATTTATTTTTATCACTGAACTGGAGGCCCGAGATTCGTGCAAGAATAGGCCTTTCTTCCCCTGGCTTCCCTCCCGGCTGCCCGGGAGCCTGCAAGTCCTCGCTCCTGAGCCACATGGGAGCCTGCAAGGAGCACCGCTCCTGTAGCTCCCTCTGCCACCCCTCCTTCCCCCTCATAACAGGTGCCCCAGCCCTCTCTGGCCTGCATATGCAAATTAACCTGTCATCTTTGTTGGGTTAATTTGCATACTCACTCCTGATTGGCTGTGGGCGTAGCGGAGGTATGGTCAATTTACATGGTTGTCTATTATTAGGTAAGATAATATTCCCTTGTGTGGATGGACTGTGGTTTATTTACCACTCACCTACTGAAGGACGTCTGTGAGCCTCTGTGTCTCACGGTTATTGTCATGCAGTTCATTTATGTGTGTTTCCTGCCACTTAGCACAGGACCTCGTATCTGTTCCAGGCACTCGGTCAATACTTGTGAATAAGTGTCTTAGAATTTTTATTTTCTTAAAGTCAGCTTTCTTGTTGCCCAAACCCCTCTTGTTCTCTCTCTGCCCTGCGGTGTGGCTAGCGTCCCTTGTCATGTAAGAAGAATGTGAAGCTGAATATGGCCAGGGCGGATGGTATGGCCCTGTAATGTGCCCTGTGCATGGGTTGCTGCTTTCACCTGCACCGTAGGCAGGACTCTCCCCTCCCCCCGTCCCTCCCTCCCTCCTGCTGGTTCCTCAGCTACCAGTGTTCAGCCCACTGAGCAAATGTATTTAAAGACAACAGCATATTAGTAAGTAAGTTGGTAGTTACAAAATAGTCAAGTGGATATAAAGTACAGCATAAGGAATATAGTCAATATTATAACAACTATGTCTGCTGTCAGGGGGGTGCTAGACTTACCGGGTGATCACTCGTAAATTGTATAAATGCCTAACCACTGTGCTGTACACTAGTGTGAAATAATATTGAATGTCAGCTGTAATTGAGATAAAACCCAGCATATGTAATAAGGTGTCAGTTATTTTTTATTTTTTATTTTTAAATATATTTTATTGATTTTTTACAGAGAGGAAGGGAGAGGGATAGAGACTTAGAAACATTGATCAGCTGCCTCTTGCACACCCCCTACTGGGGATGTGCCCGCAACCAAGGTACATGCCCTTGACCGGAATCGAACCTGGGACCCTTCAGTCCAAAGGCCGACGCTCTATCCACTGAGCCAAACCGGTCAGGGCAAGGTATCAGTTATTAACCAGCCCAAGAGAGGATAGGAGTTTTAGGAATCCTCTCATTGGTTACTGCCTTTTTAAAAAATATTTTTTACTGATTTTAGAGAAGAAGGGAGAGTGAGAGAGAGATGGAAACATCAATGATGAGAGAGAATCATTGATCAGCTGCCTCCTGCACGCCCCCCACTGGGGACCAAGCCCACAACCCGGGCATGTGCCCTTGACCAGAATTGAACCCTTCAGTCCGCAGGCCGATGCTCTATCCACTGAGCCACACGAGCCAGGGCTGGTTACTGCTTTTAAATGGCCCTGGTGGCTTTTTGTGTGTTTTTGCTTTGGAGATAAAATCCAGATACATGGACTTAATCATTTAAAAAATAGACTTTAGTTTTTAGAGGAGTTTTAGGTTTGACATGAGTGGAAAGTACAGAGAGCCCCCACCTGCCCTCATCCCCACCATAGAGGGACACTCGGTGCAGTCTTGAACCTGTGTCAACACATGATCACCAAAGCCCATTGTTTATGCCAGGGTTAAATGAGCCATTTTAAAGTGTGCATTTCTGTGGTGTATAGTATATTCACATGTGCAACCCCCACCTTTCCCTGGTTCCACACCCTCTCTGGTTTCCCCACAGCAGCCCCATAGCCATCATCAGTCACTCCCCACACTCCCCTCCCCCAGCCCTGGCAACCACAGGTCTACTTCCTGTCTGTGGCGTTGCCTGTTCTCCACATTTCCTGTAAGTGGATCACACATGCGTGGTCTTTTGTGTCTAGCCTCTTGCACTGAGCGTCATGTTTTTGAGCTTCAGCCACACTGTAGCTTGCGTCAGGGCTTCGTTCCTGTGTATGGCCGAAGACCGTGCCTCTGTACGGATGGAGCTCACTGTTCATCCGTTCCTCTGTGGACGCACACGTGGGTGTTTATCCTTTGGCTATGTGACCAGTGCTGCCAGGAGCACATGTACTGTGAGCATGCGTGTGTTCGTTTACATGTGGACTCCTGTTTTTCAGACACCAACTTCGTGCTGGGCAGCTACAAGACCGAGCAGTGCCCGAAGCCTCCACGCCTCTGTCGCCAGGGCTATGCGTGTCCCCACTACCATAACAGCAGGGACAGGCGGCGGAACCCCAGGAGGTTCCAGTACAGGTGAGCCCCGTGACCTAGGCCCCCGGGCCTTTGCCTCCATCCTCCTTCAGGCCCTGAGCTCGTGTCCAGCTTTTCCTTGGAGCAGAGAGCCACTCTCCTTACCTGGTGCCACCTCCCTGGCCTGAGGGATCCGCTGTGGAGGGTTGGCTACGTCATCCTTCTTTCTCTGAGTCATTTCACAGTCAAGGAACAGAAAGCCTAAGTTTTAGTGACCAAATATAGCTTGAGAAGGTAAAGTGAGTTTAATGCATCTGAAAGGGTTAGAAAATAAAAATTTTAAAAACCAAGAAAACCAAAAGTCTTATTTAGCACTGGTGGTATTTTTTTTTTCTATGAAACCAAACAAGTTACAATAATGCTGCCAAGTACATGACAAAGGGAGGATTTGGGTTCGACTTTTCACATTGTAGGGAAAAGTCTCACATCCAATTTTGAAACGCCTCGAGAAAAGATGGGCTCGCCGCCTCCTGGCTTCAGGAGGTCCGGCAGCTTCGCCGAGATGCTGTTCACGCCAGCGTGGGGAGCCCCGACGTAGACTCCCTTTAATTTCTGTGGAAATTAACCCCGGGACTCCTGAGCGCTTTCTGGGTTCGGATGGCCCTCGCCCTGCTCTTGCTTGTCCTCAGAGGGAAAGAGACGGTCCCTCCAGGGGCTGGGCCTGTGGGTGCACCATCCTGAGAGGCGGCCCCGCGGCAGGCAGATAGACCAGCACCCACGGCACGCAGAAAGCTGGTCTCCTCTAGCACCTCCTGTGACGCCCCCTTGTCGCCCAGGTCCACTCCGTGCCCCAGCGTGAAGCACGGCGATGAGTGGGGTGAGCCCTCGAGGTGTGACAGTGGGGACAGCTGTCAGTACTGCCATTCACGCACGGAGCAGCAGTTCCACCCTGAGGTACGCGCGGGGAGGCGGGGTTCCAGCTCTCCGGTCAGCATAAGCCATAGCCTGGAGAGGGTGGGTCTGGTGGCTCCTTGCTATGTTTGGGGGTCCCTCTAGAGAGACTCGCAGGACTCAGCAAAGCCATTAGGTCCGCAGTTAGGGTTCGTTACACTGTAAGGGTACAGAGTGAAGTCAGCAGAGGGCAGGGTCCCCCGGGGGCAGGGCCTGGGGAGGCCGGGCGTGAGCTTCCACTGCCCTCTCCCAGTGAATGACGGACCGCACTCCCTTCTCCCAGTGGCTGTGGTGACAGCACAGTGTGGCCAACAACACCTGAGCCTTGGTGTCTCGGGTTTTTGTTGGGGGTCGACTGTGGAGACGTAGCTGGCCGGGGTCGAGTTGAGGCCGTGGGGTCCAGGGCCCCCACCCTAGGTCACATGGTTATTATCCAGTGTGGCCAAGGCCAGGTAAACAGACACTTACCAGGCAAGACGTTCTAGGGGCACCGAGGTCACCTCCCAGGAGTTGGTCAAGGTCAGTCCTTCCTTTGGGTCGTGCAGGGTGTGACCACCAGAGCCTGCTCAGCCAGCCAGAGCTCACTTGGATTTGTGTTAAAAACCGCTAAGCCAAAAAGCCCCCTTCAGAGCCTGAGTTAGCAGGGGAGCATGGGGACCAAGGAGGGTGGGGGCCGGGGCTGGGCTGCGGGAGGGGGTCCACCCACAGGGGTGGTAGTGTGTGTGCTGATGCCTGTGAACTGAGGGGTGGGCTCCTTTGCTGAACTCCAGGGGCCGAGAGGAGGGGTCGGGAATGAGTTGCCCTCCTCAGGCACAGGGCTGCCCCGGGCTCTGGGAGGACGGCACTGAGCTGGTGCCGAGCTCGCACATTGGACTGTGTGGTGAACTTGGATAAATTCTAGCCTTACCTCCGGGCCTTCTCTCTCAAGCCTAGACCTGCATTTCAGGCCCCACAACAGCCAGTCTCAAGTTTTTATTTTTTCCTCTTCTAGTCACATGATCATTTATTCATTGGAGTTTGGAAACGCAGAAAAAATGTTGTGCTTGTTCACACCAGAAGTGCTTGAATAAAAAGTCTCACTTCGCCTCTGGCTCTGCACCCTGAGGTCACGGCTGTCCCATTCATTTCTGTGGCTCAGCACTGTGGTTCTTGCCTCTTTCCCAAACTCACGCTCTCCTTTTTTTGTTTGTTTCGTTAATCCTCACCCACGGACAGTTTTCAATCGATTTAAATAGAGAGAAGGGAGGGAGGGAGAGAGAGAGAAAGAGAAACATTAATGTGAGAAAGACACATTGATTAGTTGCCTCCCACACTTGCCCAGGACCAGGGACCGAACCTGCAATCCAGGTACATGCCCCTGACCAGGAATCAAACCCACGACCCTTTGGTGCACTGACCGGTGCTCCAACCACAGAGCTACACTGGCCAGGGCTCCTGCTCTTCTTTTTTTGTTTTGTTTTGATTTTTTACAGAGAGGAAGGGAGAGGGATAGAGAGTTAGAAACATCGATGAGAGAGAAATATTGATCAGCTGCCTCCCGCACACCCCCTACCGGGGATGTCCCTGCAACCAAGGTACATGCCCTTGACCGGAATCGAACCTGGGACCCTTCAGTACGCAGGACGACGCTCAATCCACTGAGCCAAACCGGTCAGGGCTCATGCTTTTCTTTTTATATGGCTCATGTAGGTGCAGAATTGGGACTTAAAACCGGTGGACACCAGTGAATTTTTACTTAACTGTGTTTACTCTTAATGTTGTGACTTAATAGAGAAGAAGAAAGATGAACCAGTGGCACCCTTGGGGCGTTGGCACCTGGTTTTATTTCAGGCCTGCCTGTGGTGTTTGCAGCCACACCGCTCTGGGATGTTTGCCATCTGTTTTTACACACACGCCTTGGTGCATACGTTACATTTGTTGACGCTTAAGCAAGACAAAACTCAGAATAGTTAGCATGACCTTTTCTCGGGTCATTGCGCACCAGCAAGCCTAGCGCTGTGTGCACTAGAGGCTGCCCTGGGCGTGAAGGCAGGCACCAGAGTGAGGGAGCGCGTGACTGTGCCAAGTGAGGCGCCCTGGGCTGCAGGAAGGGCTGGGTACCTCATCCAAAGGCTTGTGATTGCATTTGTTTCCTGAAAGTGCTGTGCTTTAAAATGCACAGACAATGATGTGGATTTGAGACCCTTTGCAATTGTTTTTGTTGGTGTGGTTGCCTAGCAGACAGTTGAGGCCAGGGCACTGAGCAGGTGGGGAAGGAAGGAGGGGTGGTGAGGTGTCGGTGCGGGGTCTGGGCAGGAGTGCAGAGATCCTGCCGTAGCAACGCCCACGAGGCGCATCTGCAGCCCTGAGGCTGGTCTGCTCCTCCTGGGTCCCGTGTGCTGCGGGGCCAGACCCCGGTGTTGTTGACGGCACAAGAGTATCTTCGACCCAAGTGGGGTGGATTGGGTCTAATCATGGAGTGGACACGTGTTCATTTAATAGGCATTTCTTGAAATGCACCTGCTGTGTACCAGGCACTAAATCAGGTGCATCTTTCAGAAAACGCCAGGTGGAGAAGCTGACTGTGTGACTTTAAGGACAGGTTCTCCAGGCCCTCGTTCCCCGGACTGGCTGGCCCTGTGCAGAGGAGGGGATTCGGGACTACGGGCCTTCAGGGGAGGGGCCACGCCCACATCCCTCTCTTCTGACGACTGGACTCCCGTTGTGATTGGGGGCTTGTTCTCCGTGGTGTGGGGCATCCTCTCTGGGCTCCCACGGAAACCCATTTCCAATCGAGTCTCTTCACTTTATTTTTGTTCCTAGATCTACAAATCTACGAAGTGCAACGACATGCGCCAAACCGGCTACTGCCCTCGGGGTCCTTTCTGTGCCTTCGCACATGTGGAAAGTAAGTACAGGACGCCCCATGGGCTCTGGCTTAGCTGTCGTAAACCCATCAGGGGAGACAGCTCCCGGGCTCACTGACTCTGTTCACCCTGAGCAGGCTCCCAGGATGGGGAGCAGGTGGGAGCGCCCGACAAGCCTTTAGGGCTCCTGGGGTGGGAGCAGGCTGGGCCTTGTGGGGCCCAGAGGGGCCCTGCCTCCAGGGCTCCTGAGTACAGTGGCTGGCACTGGCACGGTTTTGTTCTTTTTGTGGGTCGGGGTTGGGGGTAGTTTTGATGGCCAGATGGGCCCATAGAATGTTCCCAAAGGCAGAAACGAGTCTCTGCAGCGGGGGCGTGCACGCCGACCTGCCCTCCCCCTTGGTGCTCCTTGGCTTCCTCCTAAAAGCCTGCGAGTGGGATCCAGGTGTGTGTGTATCGTGGCCAACTCCAGTTTTACTTTCTGTTTTTTCTTTGAATGGGGAGGGTGGCTCAATGGGGAGAGTGAGGGAGCGCGTGACTGTGCCAAGTGAGGCGCCCTGGGCTGCAGGAGGGGTGGGTACCTCATCCAAAGGGTTGTGATTGCATTTGTTTCCTGAAAGTGCTGAAATTTTACTTTGTTTTCTGATACTCAAATCATTCGCGTCTCACACCGAAGACTGGAGGGTCCTGTCACCTGACAGCTCGTGTGGTGTTTCATACACCCTCTCATGAGGCCAGTGCAGGCTCTTCCCTAATTGTAGGGGATCCGTTAGCCAACGGCCCACTCAAAGCCTGCTTTCCCTTTCTCTCCAGAGAACCTGGGAATGGCCAACGACTGGGGCTGCCGAGACCTCACGCCCACCAGCAGCTCCACGGCCAGCAGCGGCCCACCTGCAAACGTGAGTGGATGGCGTCCTGAGGAGGCTGCCTGGTGGGCGGCTGACTCACATTGTAAGGGGCAGATGGTTGTGCTTCCTGAGTAACGCAGTTAAGACAATCTGCTTTGGGGTTGGCGGTGCCTAGAAGACTCCAGAGGGTTCGTGGCTGAGCTCTGGCGTGGGCCTTGCCGTTTGCCAGGCACTCACATATTGTCCGCACATGAATGCACGGTCTTGGGCTGACGGTAAAGAAAGGGCCCCCATCCAGCAGGGTCCTCTCAGGGCTGTCTGCCCCCTGGGAGGGGAGGTGCCGGCTGAGGGCGGGCGTGGGCCGGTCCCTGACAGGGAGCACCCCCAGGTCTCAGTCAGGGTGGTCCTAAAGGTTTGCGGGGGCAGTGAGAGATGGGGGGTCTGGCCTAGAGATGGGTTAGGACCTTCATGTCGTTGAGGACAGAGTACCTTGGTGAGGACAGGGTTCAGACCTGTGTCCCGCCCTCACTGACAAGGTCGTGGCTCCTCATGTATGCCCTCACGCGGGGTGTTTGAGAGGGCAGAGGACCCTCTTCCTCAGGCGAGCTCGGTGATGTGGGTGCATGAGCGTTTTCCTTTGTCCTGTTGGAGTCACCAAGAAAGTGGCACCTGGCTGCGGACGAGGCTGAATCCCTTCAGTTGGGCAGCGAGCTGGGCTGCTCTTGCAGGCGAGCCCATTCTTCTCCCTGGGTCAGGCCTGGCACTTAGGGTCCGGGTTCTCGGAGCCCCTCCAGCACTTAGGAGGGGCTGCACCTGGATTTGCCACCCCACAGGTCTTCCGTTACATCGGGGAGAGACTCACAGACGCAAATTTAATCATTTCAAAGTGAACAGTGGCATCTCTTTTCATATATATATTAGAGACCTAGTGCATGAAAATGAATGCACTGGAGGGGGGTCCCTCAGCCCAGCCTACCCCCTCTCACAGTCCGGGAGCCCTCAGGGACAGGAGGTGACCCGGTGATCAGGGGAAGGCGACGCCCCATCACACCTCTGCTGCTGCCACTGCCAGCAGTGCAAGCCTCGGCTGGCCCTGGTTACCTGGGTCTCGGGCGCCCCCGGGTGGTTGGGCAGCCGCCATCTGAGGCTTGCCTGCACCTCAGGCTGGCTCTGGACTGCTGGGGGGCTTAGGGGACTGGGCGCCACCATCTTGTGGCTGTGGGCGCTGCCTTCTTTGAGAGCGTGGCAGTCAGTTAGCATATTCCCTCCTTATTGGCTGTGGGTGCTGCCATCTTCGAGGGCGGGGCAGTCAATTAGCATATTCCCTCCTTATTGGATAGGATTCTTATTGATTTCAGAGAAGGAGGGAGAGGGAGAGATAGAAACTTCAATGATGAAAGAGAATCATTGATCGGCTGCCTCCTGCACACCCCCTATTGGGGATCAAACCTGCAACCCTGGCATGTGCCCTGACCAGGAATCCAATCGTGACCTCCTGGTGCATAGGTTGACGCTCAACCACTGAGCCACACCAGCCGGGCAGCAGTGGCATCTTGTGCTTTCACACATGCAGCCACCACCTCTCTAGCTGGACTCAGCCCTGATTGTCTTTCCATGAGACAATTCACATGGACCCAAGGGCTGGGAGTGAAAAATGAGGAAGAAGCTAAAATCCTCTAAGAAGTGTTCATTAAAATGATTTGAGCCCAGCCGGTATGGCTAAGTGGTTGAGTGTTGGCCCATGCACCAAGAGGTTACTGGTTCAATTCCCACTCAGGGCACATGCCCGGGTTGCAGGCTCAATACCTGGTCTCCTCGCCCTAGCTGGTTTGGCTCAGTGGACAGAGCATTGGCCTGTGGACTGAAGGGTCCCTGGTTTGATTCCAACCAAGGGCATGTACCTTGGTTGCAGGTTCCCGGCCCTGGCGTGCAGGAGGCAACCAATCGCTGTCTCTCTCTGATAGCGATGTTTCTCTGTCTCTCCCCTCCCTTCCACTCTCTCTAAAAATCAATGGAAAAATATCCTCGGGTGAGGATTAACAAAAAAAGAACAAAAGAAAGAGGTGATATTCTAGAAGGAGAGGGGTGGGGGTGGGGGATTGCCCTAAGTCATTCTTTGCCTCAGGTGTCAGTCTTCCCAAAACTCCCCAGCTCTTGAAGGGGACCCTTGTAGTGAAAGGCTTGTCTGGGGTTTGTCCCCGTTGTGGCTTCAGGGTACATGGAGCTGACATACTACCTTCACACAAACTAGCCTGGAGGTCAAAGATCAAAGTCCAGGTGTAAGAAATGGATTCAGGAGAACCGATGCAGAGCTACCAGATCTGAATGCTTTTTCTATGTTACTAGAGGCCTGGTGCACGAATTCGTGCATGGGTGGGATCCCTCTGGGTGGTCTGCAGGGATCGGGCCGAAACCCACAGTCCAATGCTGCCTGCAGCTCATACCTGCCACTCCCACTCATCCCAGCCCCACTGTGCCTGCCGCGGGCTCGTGCCCAATCAGTCCTGATCGGGACAGGCTTGCACTGCTGCAGCAGCACTCGCCAGCCATGGGCCCTGCATCTGGCGCCCTCCCAAGGGGAGTGGCCTGTGGGATCAGGCTGAAACCGGCTCTCTAACATCCCCTGAGGGGTCCTGGATTGTGAGAGGGCACGGGCCAGGCTGAGGGACCCCACCGGTGCATGATTGGACCGGGGAGGGACCACTGGGGGACTCCAGGACATGTCCAGCCCATCTCGCTCAGTCCCGATCAGCAGGACCCAGTAGCAAGCTAACCTACTGGTTGGAGCATCTGCCCCCTAGTGGTCAGAGCACATCATAGCAACTGGTCAACCGGTTGACTGTCTGGCCCCTGGTGGTCAGTGCACGTCATAGCAAGCGGTTGAGCAACCTTAGCATATCATTAGCATATTATGCTTTGATTGATTGTTCAGTTGTTCTGCCATTCGGTCTATTTGCATATTACCCTTTTATTATATAGGATGAGACTTTGGTACCTGTCAAAGCTTGGGTCTCTGTATATTTGTATTTTTAATCAACTATGTTTTCTTTTTTCTGTTACAGGCGAAGTGGAGGGACTCCCCTGCTGAAGGCAGCCAGAAAGCCAGTGAGCACGACAGTAAGCAGGTACATTCTCCTGGGGCGGGGCTTCCCTCACCCTGTGGTCAGGGCCAGCAGGCCTGGGTTATGGCCTTCTAACTTGGTCATGCTCACTCCTGGCACAGAGCGGCCTGGTTAATGTTCACGTGTAATTTAACTACGTATTTACTTACCTAGTTTATTGATGAGAAAGTGAGAGAGAAAGAGCAAGAGAGAGAGAGAGAGACATCAATTTGGTGTTCCACTTATTTATGTGTTCACTCATTTTTTGTTTGTGCCCTGTCTGGGGATCAAACCTGCAACCTGGTATCGGGATGCTGCTCTTATCAGCTGAGCTACCCAGCCAGGGCGTTTAACTTGTTTTTCGTTACCTTCTTAAAGTCGTCTGTTCCACATGTCCTTTGTTTTAATGTTTAAAAAATTGCGTCGTGTAGGCAGACCTTGGAGATAATTGTGGTTTGGCTTCCAGATCACCGCAATAAAGCGCATATGCCAGTTAGGTGAGTTGTAATCTTTTTGCTGGTGGACAGTTTTGCCTTCAGTTTATATAAAAAAATGGGTTGAGGACTTGAATAGACATTTCTCCAAAGCAGATATACAAAAAGCTCATAAGCGCATTAAAAGATGCTCAACACCACTGGTCATTGGGGAAATACACTTCACATCTGTTACCAAACTCCAGGGGTTCACCACTGGGGGTGCTCTGTTTAAAGCAAGAGGTGAGCCCTGGCCAGTGTGACTCCGTCGGTTGGGCATCCTCCCATGCACCAAAGGGCTGCCCAGGTTGTGGGCTCGATCCCCCGTGAGGCATGTGCAGGAGGCAGCTGATAGATGTTTGCTCTTACATCAACGTTTCTCTCCCTCTCTCTTCTTCTCTCTCTAAAAATCAATTAAAAATCTTTAAAAAGCGGCCCTGACTGGTGTGGCTCAATGGGTTGGGCGTTGACCCGGGCACCAAAGAGTTGCTGGTTTGATTCCTGGTCAAGGCATATGTCTGGGATTACGGGCTGATCCCTGGTAGGGGCGTATAGGAGGCAACTGATCAATGTTACGCTCTCACATTGATGTTTCTCTCTCCCCCCTCCCTTCCTCTCTAAAAATCAATAAAAATAAAAAAAGACAAAGATGAGCCCTGGCAGGGTGGTTCCGTTGGTTGGAGTGTCATCCCAGACACCAAAAGGTTGCGGGTTCGATCTCTGGTTGGGGCACGTACAGGAGGCGACAGATTGGTGTTTGTCATATCAACGTTGTTCTCTCTCTTCCCCCTTTTTCTCTAAAAATCAGTATCCTCAGGTGAGAATTAAACAACAAGAAGTGTTGTCACAAGGCAGTTTTATTTACTTGCAGCAAAGCTCTGCCTCCTGGAAGCGGGGCTTGGCCATTGCTTGTGTACACGATTTGGTCAATTACATGTCGATTGCTTCTTTGCAGTTGGCAATGTCATCTCTTGAGTTCCCCCTTCAGCTTATCCTGTTTACTGCTGCATCTGCAAATTACTGTGCTATATTTTAACATTCAGCAAGAAATAACATTTAGAACTGTCCATTGAGATCTTTGTCCTATCTAATGCATTCACAATAAGATGTGACTTCCACACTCATTAAGATGGCTGCTGTAAGAAAACAAACAAACAAAAAACAGAAAATAAGAGGTGTTGGTGAAAATGTGGAGAAGTTGCAACCTTTATGCATTAGAAAACAGTATGGTAGTACCTTGAAAAATTGAAAATAGAACTACCATATGATGGAGCGATTTCACCTCTGGATATACTGTATACCCAAAAGAATTGGAAGTAGTGTCTCAGAGAGATGTTTGTTCCCCCATGTTCATAGCAGCATTATTCAGAATTGCCAAAAGATGGAAGCGACCGAAGTGCCCATCGACAGATGAATGGATAAGCATACTGTGGTGTATACACACCGTGGAGTATTAGCCAGCCTTTAGAAGGCTACAACTCGGGTGAACCTTGAAGACTGTTAGCTTGGGCTGCCATAACAAAACACCATAGACTGGCTGGCTAAAATAACAGAAACTCATTTTCTCACATTTCCGGAGGCTGGAAGTCCAAGATCAAAGGGTAGGCAGGTTTGATTTCTCCAAGGCCTCTCTCTCGGGTTACAGACTGCCCGAGTCTTGTGTGTGCTCACATTCTATGTCTCTGTGTGTGCACATCCCTGGTATCTCTTTCTCTTTTTATAAGGATACGAGTCCTACCAGTCCTATCGGATCAGGACCCCACTCTTATTACCTCATTTAACCTTAATCGCCTCCTTCACAGCCCTGTCTCCAAACACAGTCATCTGGGGTTAGGGCTTCAACACTGGTGTCTTGGAGGGACATAGACCTTCAGTCCATAAAAAAGATGACTTTGCTAAGTGAAGTGAGCTAGACACGAAGGACCACTTATGATTTCATGCATGAGAGGTCCCTAGAAGAGTCAGATTCATACAGAGAGAAAGTGGAATGGTAGTGTTAGGGGCTGGAGGGAGGTAGGGGTGGGGCCCCATGCTTGGCCCATCCTGGTACATTTGTAACTACCACGGCCTCCGTGAAAGGGCCCAACAGGATGTTGTCATCAAATTTCAGGACCAGTTGTCCCTGATGTCTTTTATGGGGCATGTCCTCCTACAGTGTGACTTGCCTTGTGTGGGTAAGTGAAGTCACAGTGTGTGCCTCAGGCTGGTGGCTCCGGGTCAGGCTGTGTGTGGGTTTTAATTTGGGGCATCTGCAGTGTAACCCATCTCCATGGGTTATAGGGAGGTTGTGGTCACACCTCCACAGCTGGACGGACAGGAATGCTTGCTTGTGGGTAACCTCAGGGAGCATAGGGGACACAGCTGTCCAGGCTTCTGCAGTTTTAGTTTTTATTTTTAAACTAGAGGCCTGGTGCATGAAATTTGTGCACTGGTGGGGGGGTCCCCTCAGCCCAGTCTGGAAGCCCTCAGGGGATGTCCGACTGCCGTGGAGGTGGTGGGAGAGGCTCTCGCCACTGCGCTTGCCAGCCGTGAGCCCAGCTTCTGGCTGAGCAGTGCTCCCCCTGTGGGAGCACACTGACCACCAGGGGGCAGCTCCTGCATTGAGCATCTGCCCCCTTGTGGTCAATGCCTGTCATAGCAACCAGTCGTTCTGCCGGTTGGTCAGTTTGCACATTAGCCTTTTATTATATAGGATTGTCACTTCAAACATACAGTGGTGATCAGTTCCAGGGTCTCTGCACCTGTGGACCGTGGCCTGCCAAGAGGCACTCTCTTGAGCAAAGCCAGTGGAGGGGGTTGGGAGCCCATGAACACAGGCCTTGGGCCAAGTAATATTCACTTTGAAAAACTGTCCTCTGCAGATTTCTGTCTGACAAAATGCATAGTAACACTCCTTATTATGGAAAACCTCCCTTAGGCTGACAAACTGGTAACCCCACCTGTTGTTGGTCTTGTAGTAGCTGCCCCACCCCCAGGTTAACTTCTGTATTATTTGGAGGCAGAGCCCAGACATCACATCATTTTGCCTCCAGATAGCTCTGACTCCCGACGTCCTAGTAACGTAGGCGTCTGCCTTTAAACTCAGTGCGGTCCAGCCAGTGTGGTTCAGTGGATGAGTGTCGACCTATGAACCAGGAGGTCATAGGCACATGCCCTTCAGGGCACATGCTCGGGTTGCAGGCTCGATCCCCAGTAGGAGCGTGCAGGAGGCAGCTGATCAATGATTCTCTCACATCATTGATGTTTCTATCTTTCTCCTCCCTTCCTCTCTGAAATCAATAAAACTATATTTAAAAATCAATAAAATCAATAAAAAGAAAGAACAATATAAATGAACAAACAGACAGACTCATAGATACAGAGAACAGACTGATGGTTGCCAGAGGGGAGGGGTTTCAGGGATTGGGGACAAAGTTGAAGGGACAAAGCTGTGTGGTGTCAGTGGGGTACTGGAAATATCAGAGGGAACACTTTGTAAAGTATATGATTGTCTAACCCAGTGGTCGGCAAACTCATTAGTCAACAGAGCCAAATATCAACAGTACAACGATTGAAATTTCTTTTGAGAGACAAATTTTTTAAACTTAAACTTCTTCTGAGTCCACTTCTTCAAAATAGACTCCCCCAGGCCGTGGTATTTTGTGGAAGAGCCGCACTCAAGGGGCCAAAGAGCCGCCTGTGGCTCTCGAGCCGCAGTTTGCCGACCACGGGTCTAACCAATATGTTATACACCTGAAAATAATACTGAATGTACAGTAAGCTGTAATAAAAAAGTAAAAATAAATTTTTAAAAATAAAATTAATAAACGCGGTGTGGGCTGGCTCCCAGCTCTGTCCCGGGTCATTTTCACTGCGGCTTTTCTTGTGCACAGCGCCCTGCACATTCGCGGCTCTTCATCCAAGACTGGGCCAGCTCTCTGTGTTTTCATCTGTTGCCCATCGTATACTGTGAATGTCCCCATTTTTTCACTTTTCTTCGGTAATGCGGTTATGGGACCATTTCATCAGTCTTCAGAAGAGGGCTGGTTCTCGACTGCTTTGTCTGTGGGTGGTTTGTTTCCTAGTGGTGAATGCCTCCTTTAGAAAACCGCTTTCTGCAGAGCAGTTCGTTAGATGAGACTTTCTAGACCCATTTGTTCCCGTCCCTGGGGGATTGGCAGCTAGTGAGTCTGCTTGTCTAGGTCGTTGTGAATCACTAGACATTTAGTGGTGAAGTCCACTTCCATCGCTTTTTGCTCTGGGGTGGAAGTTAGCCGATGCTTCTGTCTGTCCGTGACTGCACTCAGGTCCTGCTGCTTCGGTCGGTGCAGGTGCGCCTGCTCATCTTGTTTGTGTCTCTGCACAGAACCACCTGGCGGTGTTTACAGTGGTCCACCCGCTTGCTCCCAGCGTGAGCTCCAGCGTGGCGTCCAGCCTGGCGTCCAGTGCGGGTTCCAGCGGCTCCTCCCCCACTGCTCTGCCCATCCTCTCGGCCCGTGCCCACCCCCTGGACCCCACGGGCAGTGCCCTCGAGGCCATCCCAGGTAAGCCCAGGACTCTGGTTTCCCTGACTTCTCTTCGCACTCACATGGCAGCGTGTTGGGAATGAGGTGGGAAACCACCTGTGATCCGGTCGTCTGTCACTTGGCTGTATGGCACGTGGTCATGGGCTGCAGAGCCGATGAGGAGCCCTCGGGTGGGGCAGCTGCACAGGCCTCAGGGCAAGGCAGAGAATGGGAGGCTTTAGGGAGATTGAAGTGGGAGTTGGGGGGACGGCGAGGGCGGAAGGTGGGGGGCCATGACAAGGGTGGGAGGGAGTAGGGATGAGTCCAGAAGGCAGTGGGCATGGCTGCCGACTAGTCATTACAAATGACTATCGTGGCTCCCAGCTGCTAGGAGTCATTGAGGGTTTGTGGACTGATGAGCCCTGTGATTAGAGCCAGGCTGGGGGAACCTGTCTTCGGCCCGGACGGAGGCTTGGGGCTCAGGTGGGGAAGAGCAAGATGGACTTACAGCTAAGAGGGTGGTGGGGGCTGTGCCTGCCCCTTGGCCCCGCAGGCCACATCGGAGTGGTGGGGCACCTGGGACCGGTGGAGGGCGCTCTGCATTGCTCAGCTGACCCTCACACGCCTCTGTCCTGGTACCGGGAGGGTCAGGGGAGGCCTTCTGTTTGTGGAAGTTCCAAACTCTGTGCCAGAGTTGGCTGGGAAGGTGTGGCTGTTGGCCAGGAGAGGGCTGCTGCTCCAGTAGGAGTCCCAGCCTGGGCAGCACAAAATTTCATTGTTATGGATAAGCACAAACAACTCTTAAAGGAAAGCTTCTTTCCCCCAATACAAAGGTAGTAATAGTAAAATTTGAGCATAAGAGCAAATTAATTAGGAAAATGAAATTCCTGCCCCTAAATAGGTGAGGCTTTGCTCACCTGAGTGAAGAATAGAACTGGGTGCATCTGTGCTTTGAAAGGGGTCTCGATGGACAGGTGATGACTTAAGATTGGAGTTAGCATGTTTCTAGTAACCTTTGCAGTCATTAACACCTAAGGGGGCATCCTCAGCCTGTGTTAGTGTGTCATTGGCCATCTTGCTGTGTGTTCTTTCACTGACTTAAATATTTCTTGAACCAACTACCAGGAGGTAAAGAGGTGAATTTTTGTTCAGGATCAACATTGCCTCCATTTACAGATAATACATTTCTGTTGCTGTTGTTAAAATAATGAGCTTCTACTGTCAGTGTGATCCTCACGTTTTCTATGCTCACCCTCCGGAGATCACGTGTAAAATTATAGCCTGATACTGCCCCAGTTATGGAAGAAATGGAATCCTTGGAACTGCCCTCTGGCCCCAGGAGGGCCCTAGCTGGGCAGTGTTCCCACTGCTGAGGACTCCCACACCGACCTGCTTTGGGGTGAACAGGTATAGCTGGATGGTTCCTCCTGTGGTACAGTTTTATTACAAAGGCACTGAATCAAAATAATCCACTTTAAAATGATTCATTTATTCATTTAGAGTAAACAAAAATAGGTGTGGTTTCTAGACTATTCTGTATTTAATGGATTTTGTGGAATCATCTCAGGTCATTTGACAGATTTCATTTCCTTTGCCTTTCACTTCATATGAACAGGTTTCAGATGAAAACAGTGACCATTGCCCTAGCAGGTTTGGCTCAGTGGATAGAGCATCAGCCCGCGGACTGAAGGACCCTGGGTTCGATTCCAGGTCCAGGGCACATACCTGGGTTTCAGGCTCCATCCTGCCCGATGCAGGAGGCAACCAGTCGATGTGTCTCTCTCACACCCATGTTTCTCTCTCTCTCAAAATCAATGGAAAAATATCCTCTAATGAGGATTAACAAAATAATAATAATAATAATAATAATAATAATAATAGTGATCATTAAGTCCTGCTGATGTGAACCAGGAGGTTATGCTTCAATTATGGGTCAGGGAAATGCCAGGGTTTCGGCTAGATCCCCAGTAGGGGGCATGCAAAAGGCAGCCAATCAATAATTCTCTCTCATTGATGTTTCTATCTGTCCCTCCCTCTCTGAAATTGATTAAAAAATATATTTTTAAAAATAGTGACCATTAGCCCTAGCCGGTTTGGCTCAGTGGATAGAGGTCTGCCTGTGGACCCAAGGATCCCGGGTTCGATTCTGGTCAAGGGCAGGTACCTTGGTTGCAGGCTCCTCCCCTGCTCACATCGCTGTTTCTCTCTGTCTTTCCCTCTCTTCCACTCTCCCTAAAAATCAATGGAAAAATATCCTCAGGTGAGGATTTAACTAAATAAATAACATTTAAAAATAGTGACCATTAAAACAGTAACCAGAGGAGCTCATTGCTGGAAGTGGCCAGCGGCCAAGAGCAGCGAGAGCCCTGATTCCCAGCACCTTGGGGCGGCGCGGGGCGGGGCGGCGCCCTCTAAGGCTTGCGTAATCGGGGCGGGGCTGGGGGCGGGGCGCGCCGAAGGTTGCGTCACTCGTGGGCGCGGCGGGCGCGCGGTGGGCGGGCCGCGGGCCGTATTTGAATCCGCGGTGGCGGCGGTGGCAGTGGCAGCGGCCCGTGAGTCAGCATCCTCAGCCCTGTGTCCTCCGGGAGCGGGTCGTCGTTAGGCGAAGCTGCGGAGCGGACCGTGCGCCCCCCTCAGGTGTGGTGCGGCCCCTCCGCGCGCCAACACCCCAAGTGAGGTGCGTCTCCCCACCACCTCTCCTCCGCGCACCTTCCCCCTCAGGTGTGCCTCCCCTTCTCTCCCCTCCCGACGCTTGTTCTGGTCCTCGGCGCCCGCGCCCGGTGCGAGGGCAGGGGTGGGCACCAGCTTTCCTAGGGGCTGCGGAGTGAGGGGAAGGAGATCTGCCCGCTTGAGGAGCCCGCTCTGCAGGGGAGCCTGCGCTGCAGAGGCGCCCGCGGGTCCCTGCGTGGGCGCCAGCCGCAGGCTTCTCAGCGGAGCCCTCATCGCCGAGCAGAGGTGGGTCTCTTGCTGCCGGGAGAGGACGGTTTTCCGTCTCATCTGCGATCGCCGCCTGCGCCTACCCTGTCGGAAACGGAGACCCGCGAGTGAGCAGGTGTGCCAGGTGCTTCTCTGTCTTGTAGTTGGGGGAGGATGGGTGCGGGGAGCTCCCCCGGCCGCGGGTCCCCCAGTTTGGCCTTTAATTCTGTGCACTGTGTGCGTTGTCCCCGTGACTCCCCTGACTCGGGATCGCGGCGCCTCTCCAATTTGCTGTGTCACGTCAGGAACGGGGCTCTGCCAGAGCCATTACTCGGCAGCTTTCAGCTAATTTCTCATTAACATCAGGGAGGTTCCTGGATCTTGGCAAGGCTTGTTCTGGGTCAGATGGCACAATTTATGTATGTAGGTGGGTTCATCTGCATGTTGAGTGTTAAAGCCTTTTAGAAAGTCAGTTCTCCCTTTATTTTGGGAGACCTGGGTCTGCTCTCAGGGCACAGCAGGTATGGTGGGATGAAAGAAGTACTGCTGATGAGAAAGTGGGCCAGGACACATCCTGGGAGCAGTGGTCTGCCTGTAAGCTGAAAGCAGGCTGTGGTTTGTCGGGGCAGGGTTGGCCCCTCTGATGCCACTCTGCACCTGAGGGGGCAGTAGGGGTGCACTTAGGTGCTGAGTCATGGGGTGGGGTTGGGGAGCATGGGGAAATAAATCACTTCCAGGTGAGAAAGGCTCCAGCAGTCTAGTTTGCTTCCCCTGTTGTGCCTTTATTATTCTAAAGGTGTTTCTGGAACTCAGCTGACCCTCACTAACCTGATCCTAGGACTGCAGGTGCTGAGGGCTGAATCCATGTTTTCAGGCCCAACTCCAGATCAGCTCATGAAGGGCGCGTCTGGGCCTCCATTCTTTTGCTGCAGCACAGGGAGCCTGGAGAGATGGAGGAGGCAGGGCAGAGTGAAAGGGTTGGGAGGGGGGAGGGGGTCAGTGCTCTTAGACAATATGAGTCCGCACATCAGTCAGCACTGGATCAGGTCTAGGCTGATGTGCAGGAATGGAGCAGGGGGAGATCCTAAGAGGGTTTTGGAGGCTGAGCAGGAGCTCCCCCAGGACTAGTGGGGCTAATGGAAGCTGCAGCCTATAGCAGCAGTGTCAGGGCTTGAGGACAGAAGAGGAACCATTTTGGGTGGAAAGGCTGCTTCGGCAGGACCAGGATGGGGCAGGGTGAGGCAGAGTCCAGCCGGGAAGTGTTGACCTGCGTGCCAAGATGGCGCATTCTCTTGGGAGGCAGGACTGGCTACTGCCAAGGCCACTCTTGAGACAATTCAGGTCAGGGTGAAGGGGCAGGGCAGCCTGCAGAAGGCTGGAGCTTGGGGCCTCACTGCTGTGTGCGGAGGGAGGAGGAGGAGCTAAGGGTTCCCACGGGGCTCCTGGTCAGTGAGTGGTCCCAGGTGCACCAGTTTGCGGGAGGCACCTGGGCGCACATTGAGACGGCAGTGCAGCTGCACCGAGGGGCATCTGGGCAGCTGGCTGAGAGGCTGCAGAAACCACGTGTGCCTGAGCGTGGAAGGGCTGCTGAGCTCCCTCCCGAGGGCAGAGGGAGGGCTGAGAAGTTGCCCCAGGCCTAGGAGGGTGGAGAGGGACAGGCGGCAGGCAGGGGCTGCATTTGACCAGAGAGGTTTTGGGGCACGGCACAGGGCCGGAGGGCAAGGCCTGGGCGGCAGCTTGAAAAGTGAGTTGGAAACTGAGGATGGCAGGAAGGAGGGGTTGGCCAGCAGAGCCAGGCTTGTGTGAGATGCTGCAGAGCCTGCAGGGCTGTAGGGTCCTGGAGAGCAGGTGCCAGCGAGAGACTGGAATTCACAGCAACAGGACAGGTCTGTGGAGGGATCCCAGCAGGTCTGGGCTGTGGGTCTGTGGGAGGTGCCCATTCAAGCACCAGAGCACAGCCCGGAGGGGATGGATCAGGTGGGCATGTCCCCAGGTAATCCCCTTTGTTGTGGGTTGAATTATGTTTTCCAAAAGATATGCCTCAGTCCTCCCCCCTGCCACTGACCTGGGAACATGACCTTATTTGGAAATGGTCTTTGCAAAATAGGTAAAATGAGGTCATTAACAGGAGCCCTAATCCAAGATGACTGCTGTCCTTATAAGAGGGAGGAGATTTGAACACAGACACAGAGGAGAGCCAGCCATGTGATGATGGAGGAGAGAGAGGGTGATGCAGCCACCAGCCAAGGAAGGCCAAGGGTTGCTGACAAAGCCGAAGCTGGAAGAGGCAGGACGGAGCCTCCACAGGGAATGCAGCCCTGCGCACCCTGATCTCAGCTTCTGGCTGCAGAGTTGGGAGAACGGATTTGTGGTGTTTGAAGCTGCCCGACCTGTGGTGCTTGGTTTCAGCAGCCCCCGGACACAGAGGCTCCTGGGGCCCTGGATGTTCCGAAGAAGCTGCCTGTGGAGAGGGAGGAACTGGCTGCAGAGAAGGGCAGAGGGAACCCACGGAGGGAGACTGCAGGGCAGAGGTCGGCGCTGCCCCTGTGGGTCCCTGCCTCAAGGTCTTCCTGAGGTCGGGACGGTGGCGTCAGGCTGTTTCCACATTGCCTGGTCTTGGCTGTGCCGTGGGGTGTATCAGGGGAACCTGCTGGAGGAGCTGGTCCGGCTGAGCCGGGCAGCGTCTCACGGCTGCTGCTGTCACATTCAGGAGGCCACAGTGAGGAATGTTCATTGTCTCTCCATCACCTTCTCAGGAACACAAGAGCTTGAGGTGCTGTCTGCTGCCCCACTGTCGTCCTTGCACAGTTAGGCATCTGCAGGGTCAGTGTCTCCAGCTCAGCACCTTCCCGCCTCTCACAGATGGAATCTAGGGATTCGTGGGGGGAGGGGGGGGCAGTAGAACCCCACTTTTCCAGATAAGACCTTCAAAGTCTTTAACACCTTTGTGTCAGTAGTTCTCTTGGAGTGGGCATGGCCTTGGTACCTCCCACTGCTCCTGGTGACAGATAACAGTGGGGCGGGGCGGGGGGGGGGGTTGGACACTGTTCTCCAGGTGACTTGGTAGCTTGGTCGGGATGTTCTGATGCTGGGGTTGGGGGCGTCGCTCAGAGTGCTTCCCCCAACATCATCTCTGGTCAGTGGAGCATGGTCTCCTCTCTGCTCTGGGCCCTGGTTCCCAAGCGGGGCCTCGTCGGGGTGGTACCTGCAGGCAGTGGTGATGACACAAGGGTCAGATGCAGGCCCTGGGCCTCGCCAGGCAGTGCTGCTCCCTTGCATCCTGGACACGAGGCCCCTTACTTTGCAGTGTGCACAACAGACCTCACACCGCAGAGGCGGGAGGCGGGAGCCAGTGGCTCTCAGATGTGCGTGCCTGAGCACCGCTCATCGGCCAGGAGCCCTCACATAGCGCCCCCCAGGGGCTAAGGACAGTGTAGCTAGGGATGCCTCTCTGGGCTGGACCCCAAGTCCCCTCTATCTGTGTACCACAGCTGGCTCCCCATAGATTTGCTTATGCTGAGGACTTACATTCTTTGGAAGTCACACATCTCTTGTCCCATATTTCCTGCCGATGACAGTAAATGCCTCATTGAAAAAGGCAGCAGCCCCCTCCCCAGCATAGGCAGGCTCCCCTGGTCCTTGAGTCGCACTTTGCTCAACTCTTATATTTGAATGCAGCTCCTCCTGCAGCCTGGGCCCAGCTGCTTCCTGCATGACCCTGTGCAGGAGACATGGCTGTGCCTCTGACGTGGCCTCTCCGTGGGCAGCTTGAACCTGATGTTGCTTGTAGGATGTGGTCCGGGGGACTCTGTGACACTTGGCACCAGGCAGCTGGGGGCATGGCAGAGGCAGGAGCCTCCAGAAGCCCAGTTCGCTCACCCAGAGAAGCAGGTCTGACCAGGGTCCCCGTGGTGTGTCCCCTGGGTGGGGAGATGTCTGTCCTGGGGGCAGGGGCAGGGTAGGGTGACTTTGTGGCCTCTTGAAATGAGACCTGGTGCATCTGACCAGGCATCATGGGAGACTTAGGGGACCCTCAGCCACCAGGGGCGACAGGGCTCGGCTACATAGGAGAGGCCCGCTTCTGTGGGGGAGAGAGTGGGTCCCCAGAGGTGAGGGGTCGGGGGAAAACGGTGCTTAGTGGCAGAACTGAGTGCTGTGCCTTCGATGCCACCACGCTCTCCTGTGGACGAGACCGAACTTTGGGTTGGGAAGGCTGCTCTGGCTCACGGGGTGTGTCCCAGGGTGTTTCTGCCTGCTGCCCCTCCCCTGGGCATTTCCCAAGGGTCTTGGGGCCACACCTTCCCTGAGCTGATCCTGTGGGACCCCAGAGACCCCTGAGTCATGCTCCCTGCTCTTGTGCCGAGGCCGTGCTCCGTGCTGCTCCCTCCGTGCTGCCTGAGGGGGTCCCTGAGGAAAGCTTTTGGGGCGGAGGCAGCTCTGAGGGCCCCACCGTTCCATTCCCGTTTTGTTGAGCAGACGTGCCTGGGGTGTATGCTCTCCTCGGGGAACAGATGGGATGGGAGGGACCCGCTGAGGGTTAGCGTGGGAGAACAGGGTGCGGGTCACCCTGCTGTGGGCCCGGTGCAGAGGTCGGTGGGCCCTGTGTTAGTGCGAGTGCAGCCGCACACCGTGGCCTGAATCGCTTTCCGTGGATGGCACCCTCCTGGAATGTTCTTTTACTCGTTAAGTATGTTTACTTGGTCAAATGTCGTCCCGTGAAATCGAAACGTAGAAGCCGACTTCAGTGAGGTGAGGCCGTGCTCCAGGGGATGCTGGAGGCTCTGGCTGTGCGGGAGGAGAGAGTGAGTCCAACTGTGGGAGGCGGGCAGGGGTGTGTTCCTGGCCCCCAGCTCCGGGCGGGGTGTCCCCGCTCCCCGGAGAGCCGGGCATCCTCCCTGCTGCAGCTCTGAGTGTTTCTGAGCAATAACAGGTGTCTTGTTGGACAGGTTCTGCCTTAGATCTCCATCTTAGTGATGTAAGCCTCGCTCCCCTGGATAAGGAGCTGGACGAGCAGGACGGAAGTGACCTGGGACCCCCAGGTAAGACGATGACACCTGGCGCTCTTGTAGGGTGGCTGGGCTGGCCGGGCTTTCCTTTCAAGAACCCGTAAGTGGCCCTAGGGTGGGAGAGGCCCCTCCCCCTCCTCCAGGACCCTGCAGCCCTGGCAGGATCAGCCTCACAGCTCCTCAGTTTACCTCCATCGGAGCAAAGTGGCCCCTGCAGGGATGGGTGTGGGGTGTGCAGAACGGGGGACACGGGCGGCCAGCCTTCACAGCCTTCCGAAATGTTTAACCACTGCATTGGCATGAAGGACGGGTATAAACATGTGCTGAATCATTTTCTTTGGCCTAAAAGCTCATCTTTTTCTTCTTTTTTAAAATATGTTTTTTATTGATTTCAGAGAGAGAGAGAGATTGGGGGGGGGTGTAGAAACATCAATGATGAGAGAGAATCATTGATCGGCTGCGTCCTGCACACCCCCTAGAGGGGATCGAGCCCACAACCCAGGCATGTGCCCTCACAGGGAATGATGGAACTGTGACCTCCTGGTTCATAGGTCAATGCTCAACCACTGAGCCACACCAGACAAGCTTATCTTTTTCTTCTGATGCTAAAACAGATTAATGTTTCTGGGGGCCCTAAAGGTACTGGGACCACCATGCCAGTGGGTACGTGGGCTGTCGGGTCCTAGTGGGTGTCTGGTCTCTGTGGGACCCCTGCTGAAACCCTTGTCCTGTGCACTTGCCGTTTGTCTGAGTGGTTGGGAGCTGTGGACGCATCTCGGCCTGCGGGGAGCTGTCTCTGCACCGCCGCATGTTGCTGCAGGCCTGGGACCCCCAGCACCCCCACCCCATGCCCCCTTGCCCTGGCTGCTGCACCCCAGCTCAGAGGCAATGCTGTGCTGTTTCCTGGGCAGAGGGCTGCTGCCGCCTCTCACTAACCCGGCCCCTCCACTCTGCACAGGTCAGAGGTCGCTGGGGGGCTCAGAGCCCGTCACCATTCCTGGCTGCCTGGCCCGCTCCCCATCCCTGCAATCCTCGTCATCCCTGTCCACCTCCCCGCTCAGCTCGCTCTCCCAGTCCCTGTCGGGGCCTCTTGTCTCCTCGGCCATGACGCCCCCCCAGCAGCCGCCACCCCTCAAGTCGGAGCCCAGGGTGCTGGGCTCCTCGGCCTCGTCCTACAACTCCCTAGGTGAGCTGGGGCTTTGGGGGAGGGGCTACCCTGTAGTGACAGTTTACTGCTGAATAAGCCGAGGTGCGGGTGGATGTCCCCACTTGGTTGCCCTCTCATTTCAGGCTCCACCATGCTGCCCTGCGCACTCCCTGTGGTGTGGGCCTTGGCATGTATCCCAGGCGCCCTCTTGTCCATGTGTCTGCTGCTTTGCCGGTGGTGCCCTGGGGCTCGGACACGGGTTTGCTTGTCAGCCTGTCAGGGCCTCTGTGCCCTGGCCGTGGTTGTGACTGCAGCGCGACCTGCGTGCGCACTCACACGTGCAGGGGAGTTTCTGAGGCTGTGCAGGGGCGATGTCACCAGAGACCCAACACAGGAGCAGGCAGATTTGCAAAAACAGGGAACAGTGCCATTTCTTGTTTTACGTTATCCTTTCATTGAGAAGTGTTATTTGTTTTGTGTAACCTGTTATACTTTAAAAGAATTAGTATTTTTAAATATCTTTTAATTCCTAAATGGTCATGCACCACCTGACGACTTTCTGGTCAACAGACTGCATATGTGACGGTGGTCCTGTAGGTTCTGATGGAGCTGAATGGCTGTAAGAAATGGAAGGCTCTGTGGCTCAGGAGGAACTGTCCTCTCTGGTGGGAGCAACACGTGTGGAACTTGGCAGTAGATTTCCTCTCAGCACCTCAGTTCAGAGTCGGTTAGTCCAGTCCGCCAGCCGCCGGCCTGTGCCAGCACAGAGGGCTGCATGTCCAGAGGGGGCTCCGCCCGCACAGGCCACATTGCTGGATGTTGTTTGTTGAGGACCTAAGCTCCTGTACCGGTCCACAGGAGTGGCTTAACAAGGACTGAGTGCCACTGCCACTTTTTTTTTCTTTTTTCAATATATATTTGTATTGATTTCAGAAAGGAAGGGAGAGGGGAGAGAGAGAGAGAAACATCAGTGATGAGAGGGAATCATTGATCAGCTGCCTCCTGCACACCCCCTACTGAGGATGGAGCCCGCAACCTGAGCATGTGCCCCTGACCGGAAATCGAACCGTGACCTGGTTCATAGGTTGATGCTCAACCACAGCCACGCTGGCCACGCAGCCACTTTAGAAGATGATTTCTGGCCCTAGCTGGTTTGGCTCGGTGGATGGAGCGTTGGCCTGCGGACTGAAGGGTCCCAGGTTTGATTCCGGCCAAAGGCACATGCCTGGGTTGCGGGCTCGATCCCCAGTGGGGGACGTGCTGGAGACAGCCGATCAATGATTCTCATCATTGATGTTTCTCTCTCCCTCTCACTCTCCCTTCCTTTCTGAAATCAATAAAGAAATATATATATATTTTTTAAAAAAAAGATGATTTCTGTGGTAGTGTGGTGCAAGCCTGTCCCTGTACTTTGGAAATCTTTGCAGGTTGTAATGATGTAAAGCATAGGTAAGGTTTTTCTCCTCCCATTAATTCAGTGCCAGTGAGAGCCCTTTATGCCAGGTGAGTCAATAGAACCAAATTCCCAAAGTCGAAATATTGAGTCCTCAATTCTACCCCCCTCTCCATGTTAAACACCCTTTTTTTTTTGAAAACCACAAGGTTCTTTAATCTGACCACTGCTCCAACATGCAGTAGCCAAACCCACATGGCCATGACAGTGCCATGTTCCTTTCTCTCCCCGTCTTCACTTTTTTTCTGACTAATCCTCACTCCCTCCTGGCAGTCGCGGTTGTGATCTGGGTCTCTCCCAGAGTCTCTCCTGCTACTTCCCGTCGGTCCAGCCCACGTCTGTTCACGGAGCAGCACTGGCAGCTTCAGTGTCGTTTCTGACCCTGTCGGGAGGGAGCAGGGGAGGGTGTGGGACAGTGTTTGTGAAGTCTGCAGTTGTGGCAGTAATAACCTGGGCCTCACTCACCACTCACTCACCCGGAGCAACCTCCAGGCTTGCAAGCTCAGTACTAAGGGCCCTCTCCAGGTGTGCCACTCTTTACCTTTTATACTGTATTTTTACTGTATCTCTTGTATGTTTAGATACACAAAAACTTACCGTTGTGTCACAGGGTCCTACAGCATTCCGTACAGTCACAGGCGGTACAGGCCTGCAGCCTAGGAGCAATGGGCTGTACCTACGGCCCAGGTGTGTGGTGGGCTACACTAGGCCATTTCCGTTTGTGTAAGTGCACCCCGTGATGTTCACACAGTGACGAAATTGCCTGATGGTGCATTTCTGTTTCCCCTGTTGTTAAGTGACACGCGACGCTATCAACAAGTATCACGTTTTCTACTGTGGGAGTTCTTTAAACCAAAGCTCCCTGGGGGCCTCAGGATCCTACGTGTCAAAGATTCCTGGGACCAGAGTTTGAGAAGTCCTGCTCCACCGGCTGCAGTCACAGGAACTTTGAATTCATTTTCTCTCTGTTTAAACCCCACAGGTGGCTGGAGGGGGGCCTGGCTGCAAGGTCCGGGGCAGCAGCCTTGTCTGTGGAGCCCCAGAGGTCCCAGGTCCTGCCCGGGGTGTCTGTGAAGCCTCAGCACGCCTGGGCTGACATCTGTCTCCTCCATACTCAGGTTTGAATGGCGTCCCTGGGAGCATCTGGGACTTTGTTTCCGGCAGCTTCTCTCCCAGCCCGTCCCCCATTCTGAATGCCGGCCCCACATCCACTGCAAGTGCAAGTCCAAATGGCGCCGAACTGGCACGGGTCAGGCGGCAGCTGGACGAGGCCAAGAGGAAGATCAGGCAGTGGGAGGAGTCCTGGCAGCAAGTGAAGCAGGTGAGTCCTGGGGAGGTGCCAAGCTCAGGGGAGACCAATGTAGATGCAGGGTGCCCCCTGCCAGCCACTACAGCCCCCTGGGTTTCAGGCCTGTGACGCATGGCAGCGGGAGGCCAAGGAGGCCAAGGAGCGTGCGCTGGCGGCGGACAGTGCCCGGCAGCTGGCACTGCAGAAGAAGGAGGAGGTGGAGGCCCAGTTCAGGCAGCTGCAGGAGGAGCTGGAAGGCCGGGGCATGTCCACACTCCCAGGGCTGCGAGGCGGCAGCGACATCAGTGCCATCTCGCTGCCCAAGCTGCAGTCGCTGCAGAGTCAGCTCCGCCTGGATCTGGAGGCGGTGGACGGGGTGAGTCCTGGCTTCATCTTCCAAGGTACCTGATGTCTGCCCTGGCAGTGTGTGTGGGACACATGATGGCTGGGACCTGGCCTACCACTCCTCCTCCTCCCGTGCGGTCCTTCTCATTGGCTCCTCAGATGGCAGCTCACGCTCTGCTCCCAGGAGTGTGTGCACCACCTCTCCTGCCAGTCTGGCCCTCCCCTTCCTTTCTGGAATCTTCTACGTTACCCCCTCCTGTACCCTCATGGATAGAATCACGCCCCTCTTGCCCCACACAAGTTGGAACCATGGTGTATGTCTGAGGCGTGTCACTGATCACCTCTTTGCCTGATTTTGTTATTTTTTCTGGAGTAGCAAAAACCTGGAGTTCAGCTCAGCTAGAAAGTTCTCCCACACCAGGGCATTTTGTTAGAACTCGGAGCATCTGGAAGGTTCTAAAACCCTGCCTCTTGACACTCTCCTCCTCCTCTGCTGACTGTGGCCAAAGTCTGGCTGCCGTGCACATACCTGATCGCTTCACCTCGAGGCACTGTCCCTGGGCTGTGCCTCTTCCCCTAGTTAGAGGGCTGGGTCTCAGGTCAGGGTTCCACTGAGCCCAAATCTGGACTCCCCAGCCACAGGTCACGGGCCTCCATCCTGGCCTGGTCCTTCCCACGCAGGCTTGCCCCCCCCCCCAGGCCAAGGTCCTGTGGACAAGCAGCTCTACCTCCGTCTGTGTTCCAGGGGGTGTCCATCCGTCCTGAGCCTTGGGCTAGCCGTTACCTTCACGTGTTCTCGTCACCTCTGGGGCCAGTGGTGGGAAGGGGCTTTCTGTGACCCGCCGACTTCTCACCTGCAGGTGATCTTCCAGCTCAGAGCGAAGCAGTGCGTGGTGTGCGGAGAGCCGGCCCGCGGCGCCGTCCTGCAGCCCTGCCAGCACCGTGTGCTCTGTGAGCCCTGTGTGGCCAGTGCGCCTGAGTGCCCCTACTGCGAGGGGCAGCCCCTCCAGTGGTGACAGCAGCCATGGTGGCCTCACTTCCTGGTGCCACCAACGTTGGGATCCCGGCCCAGCTGCATCCAGTTTCATGGTATTCTCCTCGTAGACCTTAAAGGCAAACCCACAGCACCCACCTGCCCGCAGCCCAGGTTTTGGGTGGGCACAGTAATTACGTGGGGTTTGCGGTCCTGACACTACTGTGACCACATCCTGGGAGTTCACGTCCCGGCCAAGCACTTTGTAAACAGAGGAATTGACGTGGACGGTCTCAGCTGCTGTAAGCTGCTTTCTAGGTTCATGTCTTTTTAATATGCATATGAAGCTTTGTATTGTACTGTGAACTTAAAATATTTCCTATCAGTTTATGGTAATTCATAGTATGGTAAATATATTAGATTTCATATTCTGAAATTAGTACTTATGAAATGAGCATTTATCTAGTAGTGAGAAATGCCTAGGATTTTTATAGGTTTTAAATTAAGTGCAAATAGTATTTATAGCAGAGTGGTTATTGAAAGACATACATTTAGATGTTTTTAATTTTATGAAAGGAACTGTTCCTAACCATGTGCTCGCGCACACTAATTGGAGTTTTATTTCCCAACACCGTGCAATGAGGGCGCTCAGTCACGCATCTCTGACCCGTGGCCGCTTTTTCTAAGTGCCTGTGCCTTGCAAAAGGAGAATGGTTCATTTGGTTTTATTTTCTCCCTTGAAACTTTGTAAGACAATTTGATACTAGTGAAAAGTGCGACCAAGGGGGTACATCTATTTTAGAGCCGCTCTGCATAGCTTCCTGGAGCTGGCTGCTGGGCACCTGGCTGGCCCCTGAGCACTCCCCACACTGGGACCACCGGGACTCCTGCCAGAGTGGGACAGGCTCGCCAATCTTCAGCACATTCGACTTCAGGCGACACTTTTGACACTGTTGTCTGAACTGTGTGTCTAGGTATTATCCGTCATCTGTGAGGACCTGGCCGCTGTGCTAGGGCAGGGGGCTGCCCTGAGGACCTGGCTCTAATGCTGGTCCCTGGCCTCCAGGTAGCAGCCTGGCTTCAGGTCCAAGGAAGAAATGCCCGAGAATGGGTCTGATTTTAGTGATGACCTGAATCTTCTCTGGTCTACAATGGCTCATTTTTTTTTTTCCTAGAAATCTGGGAAGAAGTAAAAGATGCCTGTAGTTTACCCCAACTTTGCTCAGTGAGGCCCATCTAGATTGCTGTGAGGAAATCTTCACAGAGCCTGCCATTTGGGAGGCAGGAGCAGGTACTGGCCCTCGAGCCTGGAAGGGAACACTTGTGTTTCTACTTGCCTGGGGCTTTGCCAAAGAGTTTTAATAGCATTTTTAAAGTGCAAAGTGACTAGGTAAAAACTTTTATCAGTGACCAAATTAGAATGTATTTACTATAATAAGTTTAAAACATTTTTTAACATAAGACAAACTGATAAAAAGTTATCATTTTAAAGGTGGATCCATGACATTCCACAGCTAGTGTGCTACTAAAGGTTAACTATTGACTTGGTTTTAATAAATCCTTGTTTTTAATTATAGTGATAATGATTTATTAGGTCTTAGAAATTACGTATATTTTGTGCTACTGTTATCACTGTTTAAAATTATTTTTTATTAATATTTATGCACTTGTTTTCCATGTTAGGCCTTCGGCCTTTTTGGGGATAACAGGACAGTGTTTATTACTGATATCTAGCCTAGACATGTTACAGTTATAAACAATTAAGAACAATTAAGCTTTAGGTCTATTTATAAGCTACTCCGGTCAGTTCTGTGGAGTTTGGGGGCCATAGGTGTAGTGCTCACAGGGGTTCCACAGCTGGGGTTGGGGCGCAGCCCTTGAGCACTTACCCTTCTCAGGTCAGGACTGGCTCTGAGAACAGACGTGTGGTGGGAAGACCAAAGAACCACCCAGAGTGGAGCTCCCAGGGTGCCCGGGCGCAGTTAGGGCTGTCGTTGTGGCACGCTCCCAGGGGGCTGCTCCGTGGGGCCCTCCCCGCTGCAGTGGCCCTGATCTTAGGAGGGAGCCGCCCTTTGCAGGCCTCACAGGCTCAGGGGCGTCTCCACCCCTCGGGGTGGGAGGGGAGTGCTGGGTGTAGCAGTGAAAGCCGTGTGGTGCTCGGTGTCTCTCAGCTCTAGTGTTCAATATTAGCAGGAATATTCTTGTCGTACTACTCGTGCAGCTGATCAGCAAACCTCAACTCGGTGTGTGGACGCTTCATGTGGACTAATTTATGAAAGCCCCAATCTGTATGTTCGTTCTGAGTATTTAGATGAGAATGTTATTGGAATGGAATTATCTTAACCCAGAAGGTAGTATTTATAAGGCATAATCATTTACTTTAGTGAATTGTTTAAAGTTGTTAACACCTGTTTAAATTTTTTTACACTACAGCATTTATGCAATGGTTTACAGAATTCATGGAATTATTTTTATCAGTATGGAATTAAAACTTTGAATCTTTATTTGTCCGTATCTTTGAGTCCAATCCTGAGAGCCACTGGCCCGGAAGGCACAGAGGAAGCACATCCTCTGCCTGGCGTGTGCTTTTCCCGCGACTTTTCGCTCTGCACTAGGTCCCGGCCTGCTCCTCCTTCCTGCTACAGGATGCCAGTCTGGTCTGTCTTCAGCCCCATCCCAGGTCATAAGGTGTTCCCAAGCAACCCTGGGTTGCCAAGTAGCTGCTCTGCTGTTCTGTCTGTGGGTATCTTGGAGCCCAAGTGCTCAGAGCTGGAAGTTCCTACCAAAACACCAGGAGGTGACAGGTCAGGATCTGGCTCACAGGCAGCAGGTCCCAAGGTGGGCTTGGCCCCCCAGGTGTGACTTACCCACAGGCTTAGTGTAGGGGATGCCATGTTGGGTCAGCACACTTTGAAGTCTTTTAATCTCCTTTGATAGTTCTTTATGTGCCTGAAACAGAGAAGTTCGAAGGGCACGTCAGGCCCCTCGGTGGGAGGCCGTCAGTGTCCAGAGAACTCGGCTCCCACCCTCCCAATCTGTACCTTACTGCAGCTCTCCAAGGTCTCAAACACCAGACCCTGACCACCGCCTTCCTGTGTGGATTCACTTTCTTCTGGGGCCTTTAAATAGCCGGCATCCTGAAAAAGCGCTCTGAGCAGCTTCTCATAGCCCTGCAGGTCAAAGAGGAAGAGGGAACACCCAGTTCGTCGCTGTGCCGCACCCACCCACGGGGGTGCCCACCGCAGCACCTCACCTGGGAAGTGATTAGCTCGTCGGCCAGGTCCTGCTCCACCTGGTCCCACCTCTGCTGCAGGGCCGTAGGCAGGGCTGGGTACACTAAGATCCAAGAGAACCCAGACTTAGCTGAGCCCCTCCACCCCACCTCCCAGGGCTCCAGCAGCCTACCTAACAAGGAGTGGGGATGGCAGACAAGGGGCGTCTCGAAGGTCAGCGCGTAGACACAGGTGCTTGGCTCAGACACGTGAGCCAATCGGTTGCTTTTTCCACAGGTAAGCTCCACCTGGGGGGAAACCTTGGTTGGTAGGTGGGTAAGCAGCCACCCCCCACCCTCCACCCCAAGGCACACCCTACACAGCTGCACCTTGCTCTGCCGGCTCCGGGAGTGGCAGGAGTCACCGTCCCTCATCCACATGCCGCTGAAGGTGTTATTGGCGATTTCCCACTCATGCCAGATGCTGAAGAGGAGCGGAGCATAAGTTGGTTGGGGGGAGCGCACCACACCAAGGAGCCTGTAGCTCCTTACTCATCCCCACACCCAGCTCACCCGAGGATCCCACTGTAGGCATTCCAGCGGAAGGTCTGCTCATGCTGGGTCACGTTGTGGAATGGGCAGAACTCGTACTTGTACCTGGGGGTACAGCTGCTGTCAGGGTTGTTCCCAGCCCCCGCCCCTGCCACCCCTCCCCTCACTCACGTGGACTCCACCAGGCTGAAGCACTTGCCAGAAAGTCTGAAGAGATGCGCAGGCCCTAGAAGGGGGAAATGCACCAGGCTGAGTCCAGTGTAAGAGCAGGCATGTGGAAAAGCAGACCAGGCAGAAAAAACTGACAACCCACAAAACGGGGGCCATTCAGGAAAAAGGTTGGTTTAAACTTTAAAAAGGGAGCACGAGAGTTGGGGTGATGTCAGCAAAAACTTAGACTAAGTAAGCGCCAAGCTCGTTTCCCTGTGAAACATCTAAAGAGCAAGCAAAACAGGCTGGGCCAACCTAAGAGGAGTTCTGAAAAACAGGTTTACAGCAACCAAGTAGACAGAAGAACTAAAGCACCTTCCAGCTGGCAGCACAAGGGTTAAGGCATTTTCTCTCGTCTTGGCCTCCCCACTAACCCTCCTGCGTGCTCACAAGGAGCAGGCCGACCTTATCTGCAACATTCCAACCTGGCTCAGGGCTGCCAGAGGACTGCTCTTTGTTTTGTCCACCTCAGACCTCAGGTGGGAAAGTGGGCACTGCTCATGAAAGCTGCAGGGGGCCTAGAGACTCAGAAGTCTGAGGCAAGGCTCGAGGAACTTCAGACATACATGTACACGCCTAATAGCAAGATGCACCTCAGCCTGCTCTCTACACTCAGAATATGCCCAGATATTGGTGAAAATCTGCCCCGTAGTAGAGCCAGTCTGAAAACCGATACCTCTGCCAGTTAGTTTGCAAAGGCCCATTTTTCAGTAAAAATTGCAAGGCATACTAAGAAACAGGAACACATTGCCTATTCAAAGGCAAATACTGACAGAACCACCTGAGAGAAGCCCAAACAGTGGACTTATTAAAGACTTTGTTTATTTTTAAATATGTTTTCATTGATTTTGGAGAGAGAGGGAAGTACAGGGAGAGAGAGAAACATCAATTTGGCTGCCTTCTGCATGCTCCCTACTGAGGATTAATCCTTCAACCCAGGTATGTGCCCTGACCAGAAATTAGACCAGCCACCTCTTGGTACATGAGATAACGCTCAACCAACTGAACCACACCACCACAGCCAGGGCTACTAAACCTTTAATAACTACCTTAAATATACTCCAAAACTACAAGAAAACACAACTAAAGGGTATCAGGAAAATGATGTGGGCAGAGATAAAAATTACAGAAACCAAAAAGAAATTCTGGAGCTGAAAAATACAACTGAAATGAAAATCACACAAGGGATTCAACAGCAGATCTGAACAAAAGAATCAGTGACCAGAGCCTAAGAAACCTGTGGCACACATTATGGGAGTCCCCAAAGGAAAAGAGAAAGGGACAGAGAGATTATTAGTTGAGGAAATGATTGTCAGGAACTTCCCAATTTGATAAAAGACATGAATCTCCAAATCCCAGAAGCTCCAAGTATAATAAACTCAGAGACCCACATGAAGACCCAAGAGACTAATGTCAAAAACCAAGTCTTGAAAGCCGTAAGAAGTGACCTGTCTTCAATAAGACTATCAGCTGATTTCTCTGCAGAAACTTTGGAAACCAGAAAGCAGTGGGATGAAAACTCAACCAAGGATTCTATATCCAGGGGAAATATCCTCCAAAAATAAGGTAAACAAAAACAGGAAGTTCATTGTCAATTAGACCTGACCTACAAGAAATGCTGAAGGAGTCCTTCAAGTTAAAATGAAAGGACTATAATAACCTCCAGTAAAGGGCAAATTACAAAGCCAGCACTGCAATTCTGCTTTGTAAATACACAGAATTTAAAAGACAAATGCATAAAAATTATAAATCTATGTTAGCATGTGCACAATGTTTAAAAGGTAATCTGTAAAAACAAGGTTGGTAGAGAAACAGCTGTGTAGGAGTAGTTTTTATATACAATTGAAGTTAAGATAGTATAAATTCAAATAGACTCTAAGAACTTGAGGATGTTACATAATCCCCATGGTAACCACTGATAAAAATAACTATTTGTAAAATATACACAAAGGGGAAAAAGTGGAAAATCAAACATGTCACCTAAGAAAAAAATTCAATAAAAACTAATGGAAGAGCCCTGGCCAGTGTGGTGCAGTGGCTAGAGCTTAGGCCCATGCACCGCAGGGCCACAGGTTTGATTCCTGTCAAGGGCACATACCTGGGTTGCAAGTTCAATTCCCTGTCCAGGTTGGGGGTGTGCAGAAGGCAACCAATTGATGTCTCTCTCACATCAAGGTCTCTCTCTCTGTGTCTCTCTCTCTCTTACCCCTCCCTCCCTTCCACTCTTTCTAAAAATGGAAAAAATATCCTTGGGTGAGGATTAACAACAAAAAACTAACGGAAGAAACAAGGGATAAAACTACAAGACAAACTTTTGTCATTTTATTTGCTTCCTACAAGTCCGTTCTTAACAATACAGGTACACCTCGTTTTATTGCATTTCACAGATAATGTGATTTCATCAACATCGAGGCAAGACCCTCCACCAGCAAAAGTAGTATGATTCACCTGGCCAGCATAGCTCAGTTGTTGAGCATCAACCTCTGAACCAGGAGGTCATGGTTCGATTCCTGGTCAGGGCACATGCCCAGGTTGCAGGCTCAATCCCCAGTGGGGGTGTGCAGGAGGCAGCCGATCAATGGCTGTCTTTTTCATCATTGATGTTTCTCTCTCTCCCTCTCCCTTTCTCTCTAAAGTCAATAAAAATATATTTTTTAAAAATATTATGATGGGAGAAACCAAGATGGCGGCATAGGTAAACACCTAAACTGATGCCTCGCACAACAATTTCAAAACTACAACTAAAAGACAAAACGTCTATCACCCAGAACCACGGGAAAGCTGGCTGAGTGGAAGTTCTACAACTAGAAGGAAAGAGAAAAGAGCATTGAGACGTGCACAAGCGCTGAAAAGCTGAGGTACGGAGGTGCGCGAATCGGGCTGGCGGCGGGCGTCTGGGTGCGCTGCTTCTTTCAACCCGAAGGGAGACAAGCTCCTGATCACTCTGAACTCCAGTTTCTGGGGAGACGCTGGGGACCCAAACACCTACGGGGAGAAGCTGGACTGTCTGCCATCGGGTCGGAAAGTGAGGGTGACTTTCTTGCAGAGGTGCGCCCAGCAATCATTGTTTACTGCGCTGGGGCGCGGGACGCGGGGACTTGGAAACGCGGAAACGCTGAGACGGCTGACTGGCAGCCATCGCTGTTGCCACGCCCTAGCCTAGTGACTCCCTGAGACCCCGCCCCGCACAATCTACAAACCCACCCAAGCTCCATGCAGCGGCTTTTGCATATGAATGGCCTGCCCTATCGCAGCTTAACCAAACAAACTGCAGCTCTGGTCAGACAGCTCCAAAACCTCCAAATCCCAAGCAAAGAGGAGAAAACTGTAGTTCTCATTGTAGCTCCTGCTGGGTGGCCTCAGACAGTAGCTGACCTGCACCCCATTGGAGACCCAGAAGGCAGTGTATCTAGTGGTCAGTGTGAGACACCAGATTTCAACTCCTCACATCCATAAGTGACACATTCAAGAGGCAGACTCAGTGAGCACCAAAGCCCCACTGAAGCAAGTCCTGCCCCATAAGGGTGTCTCCAGCGCAGCAGTTCTTCCATTATAGACACAGTGGGTCCTCACTGCCAATTGGCCTGGAGGTCAATTTCTCCCAGTGACACCAACAACAATCAAGACTTAACTACAAGGCTGTACACACAGTACACAAAGGGGTGCACCAAAAGTGTCCACCTCAGGTAACTGGGAGGCCGACCCACTGGCCCATATAGGACACCTAGCACACAAAGCCACCCTACCAACTCAGGGAAGCAGCGAAAATGCAGAGACAAAGAAACAGATCACAAATGAAAGAAATGGAGGAAAACAAATGACTGGATATAGAGTTCAAAACCATGGTTATAAGGTTCTTCAAGAATTTCCTAGAAAAGGCCGATAAATTCAACAAGACCCTCGAGGATATGAAAAAGGACCAACTAGAAATTAAACATACACTGAATGAAATAAAAAATATTACACAGAGACCCAACAGCAGACTAGAGGAACGCAAGAATCAAGTCAAAGATTTGAAATACAAAGAAGCAAAAAACACTCAACTGGGAAAGCAAAAAGAATCCAAAAATTTGAAGAACCTCTGGGACAACTTCAAGTGTACCAACATCAGAATTATGGGGGTACCAGAAGAAGAGAGAGAGCAAGATACTGAAAACCTATTTGAAGAAATAATGACTGAAAACTTGCCCCACCTGGTGAAAGAAATAGACTTACAAGTCCAGGAAGTGCACAAAACCCCAAACAAAAGGAATCCAAAGAGGACCACACCAAGACACATCATAATTAAAATGCCAAGGGCAAAAGACAAAGAGAGAATCTTACAAGCAGCAAGAGAAAAACAGTTAATTACCTACAAGGGAGCACCCATACCATTGTCAGCTGATTTCTCAACAGAAACTATGCAGGCCAGACAGGAGTGGCAAGAAATATTCAAAGTGATGAACAGTAAGAACCTACAACCAAGATTACTCTACCCAGCAAAGTTATCATTCAGAATTGAAGGTCAGATAAAGAGCTTCACAGACAAGAAAAAGCTAAAGGAGTTCACCACCAAACCAGTATTATATGAAATGCTGAAAGGTATTCTTTACGTAGAGGAAGAAGAAAAAAGTAAAGATAAAAATTATGAACAACAAATACATATCTATCAACAAGTGAATCTAAAAATCAAGTGAATTAAAAATCTGAGGAACAGAATAAACTGGTGAATATAATAGAATCAGGGGCATAGAATGGGAGTGGATTGATAATTCTCAGGGGGAAAGGGGGGTGGGGGTTACGGGCAGAGACTGGACAAAAATCGTACACCTATGGATGAGGACAGTGGGGGGGAGGTAAGGGCAGAGGGTGGGGTGGGAACCGGGTGGAGGGGAGCTATGGGAGGGAAAAGGAGAAACAATTGTAATAATCTGAACAATACAGATTTATTAAATTAAAAAAAAAAAGTATTATGATTCACTGAAGGCTCAGATGATGGTATTTATTTATTTTTGACTGTTGATTTGCATTTTATTATTAAAAATAATTCTTTATTGTTGAAATATTACATATGTCCCCTTTTCCCCCCATTAGTCCCCTCCCACCTGCCTCAGGCCCTCACCACCCTATTGTCTATGTCCATGGGTTATGCATACCATACTATATGCATACAAGGTCTCTTTGGTTGATTACCTCCCACCCACCCACCCTCCCCCACCTTCCCTCAGAGAATCCGCACTCTGTTCCATGCTTCCATGTCTCTGGATCCACTCCATTCATCAGTTTATTTTGTTATTTAGATTCTACATATGAGAGATCATGTGATCCTTGTCTTTCTCTGACTGACTTATTTCACTTAGCATGATACTCTCCATGTTTTCTCAAAGGATAAATGATTCTTCTTTGTTACTGCTGCATAGTACTTCATGATATAGATGCACCACAGCTTTTTTATCCACTCATCTACTGATGGGCACTTGAGCTGTTTCCAGATCTTAGCTATTGTAAATTGTGCTTCTATGAACATTCTTTCTGATTGGTGTTTCAGGTTTCTTAGGATATATTCCTAGAAGTGGGATCACTGGGTCAAATGGCAGTTCTATAAATAATTTTTTCTGTTTTCCATAAAAGCTGCACCAGTCTGCACGCTTTTCTCCACATCCTCGCCAGCACTTGTCATTTGTTGATTTGTTAATGGTAGCCATTCTGATAGGTGTGAGGTGATACCTTATTGTTGTTTTAATTTGCAGCTCTCTGATGATCAGTGACTTTGAGCATTTTTTCATATGTGTCTTTGCCATCTGTATGTCCACTTTGGAGAAGTGTCAATTTAAATCCTTTGCCCATTTTTTTAATTGGGTTGTCTTCCTTTTGTTAAGTTGTATGAGTTCCTTATATATTTTGGATATTAACCCTTTATCAGATGTATCCTTGCCAAATGTGTTCTCCTATGCAGTGGGCTCCCTTTTCATTTTGTTGATGGTTTCTTTTGCTGTAGTCCCATTTGTTGGTTTTCTCCTTAGTTTCCTTTGTCCTAGAAGATGTATCTGTAAACATATTGCTACGAGAGGTGTCTGAGGTTTTACTGCCTATGGTTTTTTTCTAGGATTTTTATGGCTTCCCAAAAAATCCATTATCCATTTTGAGCTTATTCTTGTAGACAGGGTAAGTTGGTAGTCTAGTTTCATTTTTTTGCATGTGACTGTCCAATTCCCCCAACACCATTTATTGAAGAGACAGTCTCAACTCCATTGTATTCTCTTGCCTCCTTTGTCAAATATTAATTGAGCATAATGACTTGGGTTGATTTCTGGGGTCTCTGTTCTGTTCGTGGTTTTATTTTTATTTTTTATTAATCCTCACCTGAGAATATTTTTTCCATTAATTTTTAGAGTAGAAGGGAGGGTGGGAGGGGAGATGGGGGGAGAGAGAGAGACAGAGACAGATATCGATTGGCTGCCTCCTGTATACACCCCAACTGGGGCCAGGGATCTAATCTACTACTCAGGTATGTGCCGTTGATGGGCAATTGAACCTGTGACCTTTCAGTGTGCAGACTGACGCTCTAACCACTGAACCACACTGGCCAGGGCAATGTTTTCTGTTAACTAAGGTATGTGCAGTGTTTTGTAGACATAAAGCTACATTGCACCCTTAATATACTATAGTAAATATAACTTTTATATGCCCTGGGAAACCAAAAAGTTCGTGTGACTCACTTCACTGCAATAGTTGCTTCATTGCAGTGGTATGGAACCAAACCCACAGCACCTCCTAGGTATGCCTATACGTACTTTCAATGTAAATGATTAACCTCCCATTCAAAAGGCACTGCCTGGCCCTGGCCGGTGTGGCTCAGCTGATTGTTGTCTCGTGCCCCAGAAGGTTGCTGGTTCAATTCCGAGTCAGGGCACACACTCAGGCTGTGGGTTCAATCCCTGGTTAGGGTGTGTACAGGAGGCAACTGGTTAATTTTTCTCTCTCACATCGATGTTTCTCTCTCCCTTTCCCTCCCTCTCTCTCTCTCTCTAAAATCAATAAAAACCTATATTTTTAAAAAGCACAGATTGGCCCGGCTGGTGTTGCTCAGTGGTTAAGCATTTATCTATGAACCAGGAGGTCACAGTTCAATTCCCAGTCGGGGCACAAGCCTGCGTCGCGAGCTCGATTCCCAGTAGGGAGTGTTCAGGAGGCAGCTAATCAATATTTCTCTCTCTCTCTTCCTGTGTGAAATCAATAAAAATATATTTAAAACAAAAAAGGCACAGATTGGCCAAATGAATTGAAAATAAAAAAGATCCAATTGCTTATAAGAGACTCATTTTAGGTCTAAAGACACAAGCAGGTTCAAAGTGAAAAGATGGAACATTCTCCAGGACAGACCATATATTATGACACAAAACTAGTTCTTAATAAACATAAAAAGACTGAAATCATAGTTACTTTCCTGATCACAGTGAAAAACAGAAGTCAATAAAAAGTAGGAAACTCACAAGTATATGAAATTAAATAGTACAATCTTAATCACTGGGTCAAAGAAGAAATCACAAGGGAAGTTAGAAAATACTTCCAGACAAAAACAAAAACTCAAGATACCGAAACTTACAGGATACAGTGGAAGCAATGCTAAGAAGGAAATTTAGCCCTAACTGGTTTGGCTCAGTGGATAGAGCGTCGGCCTGCGGACTCAAGGGTCCCAGGTTCGATTCCGGTCAAGGGCATGTACCTTGGTTGCGGGCACATCACCAGTAGGAGGTGTGCAGGAGGCAGCTGATCGATGTTTCTCTCTCATCGATGTTTCCAACTCTCTATCCCTCTCCCTTCCTCTCTGTAAAAAAAATAAAATGAAATACTAAAAAAAAAGATAAGCTGCTGACGAATACGGCTTGAGAAAAGGACAGACAACTCCTATAAACCATTTAAAAAAAAAAAGAAGGAAATTTATAGCTGTAAAAACTTCAAGTTTTGGCCGGTTTGGCTCAGTGATAGAGCATTGGCCTGCGGACTGCAGCGTTCCGGGTTCGATTCTGGTCAAGGACACATACCTCCATTGCAGGCTCCCAGCCCTGGTCAGGGGCATGCGGGAGGCAACCAATCGATGTGTCTCTCTCTCACATGTGTGTTTCTCTCTGTCTCTCTCCCTTCCACTCTCTCTAAAAGTCAATGGAAAAAATATCCTCGAGTGAGGATTTTAAATAAATAAATAAATCTAGATACATAAAAACCTAAGCAACCCAACTACTGAACTACCGGTCACTATGCTGCACACTGACAACCAGGGGGCAGACACTCCCACAGCCAACCTCCAAGCTGGCCAACCTCCCACGGTCCCTCCCCGCCCCACCAGCCAACATCCCGAGCCCCCCTCCCCTGCCACATCCCCTCCTCCAGCCAACCTCCCACGAATCCTGGCCAGGCCGAGGGACCCCACCCATGCACGAATGAAACTACAGATCAACATCTCTTATGACTATTAATGTAAAACTCCCCAGCAAAACACTAGCAAACTGAATTCAATAACACATTAAATGGACTCTACACCATGACCAAGTAGGGTTTATTCCTAGAATGTAAGGATGGTCCAAAATACAAAAACCAATCAACTAATACACCCCACTGACAGAAAGGGGGGATAATCATATGATCATCTCAACTTTGTAGAAGCACCTGTTCTTCAACAGTTTCACCATAAAAAACACAAATGAGGAAGACAAGGAGGCTTCTTTAACATAACAGCATCTATGCACAATCCATAGTTAACATCACACTCAATGGTGAAAAACTGAGAGCATCCCCCGAAGATCAGAAACAAGACATGGATGCTCACAGCACTGCTATTCACTATTCAACTTCATTCTGAAAGTTCTAGCCAGAGCAATTAGGCTAGTAGTAGTAGTAGTAGTAGTAAATAATAGTAGTAGTAGTAATAAAATAATAAAAGAATGAATTGGAGAGGAAGAAGTAAAATTATTTTGTCATGTTTGCAGATGACATATTTGTAAGTGTAGAAAACCCTACAAAAATCTTCTAGAGCTAATAAATTCAGCAAAGTTGCAAGATACAAAATTGATGCTCAAAACCCAGTATGTTTCTATACACTAACAATGAACGATCCAAAAAAATTTTAAGAAAATTATTCCATTTACAATAACATTGAATAGAAGAAAAAATTTAGGAATAAATTTATTCAAGGAGGCACAACACTTATCCACTGAAAACTACAAGCTACTGCTGAAAGAAATTAAAGACATACATAAATAGAAAGATTTCCTGTGTCCATGGAATAAAAGATTTAATATTAAGATCTCAAACTACTGAAAGTGACCTAGTTATTCAATGTAATCCATATTCAAATCCCAATGGTACTGGAAGTGCTAGCCACAGTGATCAGACAAGAAGAAAACATACAAGGAATCCAAATTGGAAAGGAGCAAGTAAAACTCATTAGTTGCAGATGACATGATATTGTTCACAGAAAACCCTAAAGACTCCACAAAAAAACTAGATTTAATAAATGAATGCGGCAATGTACAAAATTAACACCCAAAAATCTATGGCATTTTTATATACCAATAATGAATTGTCAGAAAGAGAAATTGAACAATCCCATTTACCATTGTCACAAAAAAATTAAGATACTTAGGAATAAACTTAATCACGGAGGTAAAAGACTTGTACTCGGAAAACTATAGGATGTTGAAAAAAGAGACAGAGGAAGATATAAACAAGTGGAAGAATATACTGTGCTCATAGATTGGTAGAATCAACATCATTAAAATGTCCATACTACCCAAAGCATCTACAGAATCAATGCAATCCTTATTAAATTACCAACGGCATATTTCACAGACCTAGAACAAATACTCCAAAAATTTATATGGAACCAAAACAGACCCAAATAGCTGCAGCAATCTTGAAAAAAAGAACCAAGTTAGAAGGATCACAATACCAGATATCAAGTTATACTACAAAACTACTACATGTTTTCTATCCATGTTCTATGCTCTTCCTTGTTTTAAAGTCCTAAGTATGTTTTTGCAGCAGTCAATACATTATTGCTTGTTTTTCTAATAAATCCTATATAATAAAAGCCTAGGTGGTGTCACGCCCTTGCGCGACGTTGTTACAAGATGGCCGCGCCACAACACTGTCCCAAGATGGCCGCCACAAGATTGGCTGCTCTCACGTCATCACAAGATGGCTGCCACAAGTTGGCCGGAAGGGGAGGGCAGTTGTGGGTGATCAGGCTGGCAGGGGAGGGCAGTTGGGGGTGATCAGGCCAGCAGGGGAGGGCAGTTGGGGGGGACCAAGCCTGCAGGGGAGGGCAGTTAGGGGCGACCAGGCCGGCAGGGGAGGGCAATTAGGGGCAACCAGGCCTGCAGGGGAGGGAGGGCAGTTAGGGGCGACCAGGCCGGCAGGGGTTGGAGGGCAGTGTGTGTGTGGGGGGGACCAGATCTTCAGGGAAGGCAGTTGGGAACAACCAGGCTTGCAGGGTAGGCAAGTTAGGGGTGACCAGGCCGGCAGGGAAGGGCAGTTATGGTTGACCGGGCCAGCAAGGGAGGGCAGTTGGGGGCGACCAGGCTGGCAAGGAACGGAAGTTAGGGGTGACCAGGCCAGCAGGGGAAGGCAGGTGGGGGCGACAAGGCCTGCAGGGGAGGACAGTTAGGGGCGACCAGGCCGGCAGGGGAGGGCAGTTAGGGGCAATTGGGCCAGCAGGGGAGCAGTTAGGCATCGATCAGGCTGGCAGGGGAGTGGTTAGGGGGTGATCAGGCTGGCAGGCAGGCAGGCGAGCGGTTGGGAGCCAGCAGTCCTGGATTGTGAGTTGGATGTCCCAGATTGGAGAGGGTGCAGACTGGGCTGAGGGACACCCCCCCCCCCCCCGCATGAATTTTGTGCACTGGGCCTCTAGTATAATAAAAGCGTAGTATGCAAATTGTCCTCTCCATGGGGAGTTCGACTGGAGTTTGACCAGAGGGTGAGGCCGTCCAGGGAAAGGGAGGGACGTCCCAGCTGGTGGAGACAGCAGGCGGCCAGCAGCCTCTAGAGACCCTACCAGTGCACAAATTTCGTGCACTGGGCCTCTAGTGGCTTAATAACAGCGAATGCAGAGCCATAATAACAGCGAATGCAGAGCCATCCTATGGAATACCAAGCATCAAGTGAAAAGAATGAAGACCTACATCCACCACCATGGAGAATACAAGCCACACTGTGAATGACAACAGTAAATGCACAAACTTATATAGTGGTACTATTTTAGAAAACAATGCAAAAACCACAAAAATACAACACTACACGTCTTTTACTTGTATGCTTATGCATGAAAAAGCATAAAAGTCGTCTGGAAGGACAGACACCAAACTATTAACAGAAGTCACCTCCAGAGAAGGAAATAAAGTACTAAGTTCGGGGGCAACTATTTAACTTGATACAAGAATGTTCTGAAATATCGCGCACTCAAAAATAACTGTAAATGGCTGACAAACCAATGCATGAGCCTCTAAGCCCTAACTTCCAGGGCCCCTCATCCGACGCCGTCCTTCCCTACCTGGCCCCCCTGGAGCAAGCTCCCGAGCGCTGACCCGGTCCACCCCGGAATCCAGGCCGGTACCCTGCTCCCTTCCGGGCCACCACCACGTCAGCGGCCAGGGAGCGGCACTCACCAGACACGGGTGAAGGGTCCCTCTTGGGCTGCAGGCGACTGGTCTGGGGCAGGAATGGGTTGTTGAGCCTGCGGGAATTGGTAGGGTCAGGAAGAAACCGGGGCCTGGGTCGCCCCTCGGCCCGGCCCGCGACTCCATGCAAGGCTGCTCACCCGAACGTGTTGGGCTCCTCCACCACCTTCATCTTGGCGGCGTCCGCGCGCGTGGGTCCTATGGGGAACAGGGCGTGAGGAGGCGGGAATGGGTCGGGAAGGGGCTCGCGGTCGCCGGAGCCTGGGCAGGGCGCGCCAGGGGCAGGACACTAACCATACGCCGCGAGCGCCAGCAGCAGCAGCAGGCGCGCCAACGCCGCCGCCATCACTCCGGGCGCCGGCAGGGCGCGCGGTCACGTGGACGCTGCCGGGTCACGTGGGCGCTGCCGGGTCACGTGAGCACCGGAAATAGTAGTAGCGCCTGTCGCAGGCTTAGCGCGTGTCGCCGGGCTGCCGTGGAGGGGCTCGCCCGCGGGTCTCCGGGCCCGTTTCCACTATGGGCCGCCGGAGGGCAGCGCGCGGGCCGGGGGCCGAAGGCAGCCGCCCTCGGCGTCCCGCAGGCCGCTCTCTGGAAGCGTTCGCCGAGGAAGTGAGCGTCGCGCTGCGCGGTAAGTAGGGCGTGATCCGGCGGCGGGCCCCCGGGGGGCCGGGGTCGGAGGCCCAGGGCAGGTCGGCGGAGCCGCGCGTGACCCGGTCCCATTCTCTGCCCGGTGCAGCGTCCGTGGAGCCAGAGACGGCCGAGGACATGGACAGCCGGAGCCCGGCGCCGCTGCCTTGCACGCTGGCCATGTGGGAGCTGGGCCACTGCGACCCCCGGCGCTGCACCGGCCGCAAGCTGGCCCGCCTAGGCCTGGTGCGCTGCCTGCGCCTGGGTCACAGGTTCGGCGGCCTCGTGCTCAGCCCCATGGGCTCCCAGTACGTGTCCCCCGCTGACAGGTAGGCGCGAGAGGCCGGGAGGGCGGGGGAAGAGAGTGGGAATGGGCGGGGTGCCTGCCTGGCTTTATCTTAATAAGCCCCCCGACTCTGGCGCATCATTCCTATCAGGGTTCACCTATTTTTACCTATCTGTCTAGTTTGCCCCAGTTGCCTAGCGTAGAGCCCAGAATATAGGAGATCTCAAACGTTTGTCACGTGAAGAAATGAGCCTGTTCTAGTTCCCTAGCTGCCTCAGAGCTTGGCTTTTAAAGGGCCCCTGGAGGTTGTTTGGGGCAGGGGAGTGATATTATTGTATCCCTAGTGAGGCCGGTCTGCAGGGACATACCTGTTCTAGGGCCATCACCAAGGTGGTGCTGGCCCCCAGAACCCTATGCTGGTCCTGGCAGACAGCTGGTGGCACAGTCGGGTGTGGCTGTCATCGACTGCTCCTGGGCCAGACTGGAGGAGACGCCCTTTGGGAAGATGCGGGGCAGTCACTTTCGGCTGCTGCCCCACCTGGTGGCTGCCAACCCTGTGAACTATGGCCGGCCCTGCAAACTGTCCTGTGTGGAGGCTTTTGCGGCTACCTTCTGCATCCTGGGTGAGTGTCGGGGCCTGGCAGCCTGGCTATGCTCCCAGCAGTGTGTTCTCTACTAGCAAGTCCCAGGAGAAACGTGAGGGTGTGGGCAGAGGTGGTTGAGATGGAAAGGTCGGGGTTTCTATCCCAGTTCCCACCTAAAAGTTTTCCCCCTGTGGGGTTGAGGTGGCAAAATGAATAGCTGGCCTGCAAGCACTCAGGTTTGGCCTGTTATCTTGGCACCACTGCCCTGAGAGCCCTCCTTCAGCTCATCCTCAAGGAATTTATGGTCCCAATAGAGGCCCAGGTGGGCAGGGGGATTCAGTGGGCCGCAGAGGCAGGCATGGGCTGTCTGGACTGGAGGGTGGTGTCTGGCAGGCGCTTTTAGCTCCTGGGACAGCATTGGGTATGCTGGGGACACGCTCAGGATTGGAAAGGGATTGACCACATTCCTGGGTGTCCCGTTTCTGCGGCATCAGGCTTCTCAGACCTTGCTGTCATTCTGCTGCGGAAGTTCAAGTGGGGCAAGGCCTTCCTAGACCTGAACCGTCAGCTCTTGGACAAGTATGCAGCCTGCTGTGGCCCAGAGGAGGTGCTGCAGGCAGAGCAGGAGTTCCTGGCCCACGCGAAGGAGCGTCCCGAGGAAGAGATCGGTGAGGCCTGGCAGGGATGTGAGCCCCCCAGGTGGGAGCCAGGACCCTCCATGCCTGCCACCTCTTTGAGAAGCTCTAGGGGTGGATGGCTGGGTTCTGCTCAAAGCTCGCCTATCTGTCACTGTCCTCTTTGCTCCCTCTGTTCAGATCCCTTTGATGTGGATTCAGGTCGAGAGTTTGCAAATCCCAACAGGCCCATGGCTGGCACCCGGTAGGTCCTTAGGCTTCCCAGTTTCGTGACAGCTCAGACCCAGGGCTGTCCTCAGCCCCTGGCCTCGGCCCTTCCTGCTCTGCAGAAACGGGGTGGGAGGGTTGACTGTGGAAATGGGGGAATGGACGTCCCACTGAGAGAGGTTTTGGTTTCCAGAACACGGGGAGTATGAGGAATCTGTACTCAGCCTGAGGGCTTTTGTGGGTCAGATGGTGCCTTTAGTGAAACAACTACTTCCAGGTTGCCCAGGGACACTGATGACAGTGACAGTGAGGAGGAGTCTGAGGAACTTGGGCCTGAAGCTGAGGATGAAGGCCACAGCAGCAGCAGCCCAGAAGAGGAGGAGACTCGGGAGCAGGAGTCAGAGGCCAGGGCCCCTGCCGAGGTTTGGAAAGGAATCAAGAAACGGCAGAGAGACTGAAGGTTCCAGATGTGTATTTTTCAAGGCAGAGCGATGAGGAAACCTAGAGACAGCAGCGGAACTGGTGGGAACGACAGGCCTGGCGGTCCTGGCTCATCGCATCTACGAGCAGCACTGGGCTGTCGGGTTCTCTCCCAAAGCTTCTATCATAGCCTTGCTCTGGGTCCTGCCTCAGAGTCCCTAATGAAGCTGCAGGCAGGGAGACTTCGTGAGCCTCTGTTTCTTTGCACTTGGCCTGGGCGCTTGGGGGAACTCTCAGTCTCTAGTGAGGCAGACCCTGGCTGGAAAGGTCTGGACAGTGGGGATGGCGGGCCATGGAGTAGGTCTTGTGTGGGAGCGAACGTGTACGTGAAAGCAGAAGCCAGCATGGAGCCCCTTACACTGACCCACCAGCCTCATAGAGGGCTTCCAGGGACCCTTTCCTGGGCCTGGGATCCAGGTGGGGGGCTGGAGACCTATGATATTCTTAGCAAACCTCCACATGCCCTTCGTGGGTGGAGGGTTCTGGAGCCCAGAGAAGCTGTGGCCGTCACTTTCTCCACTCCACCTGGTGCCCTGGGAGCTGCTTCACTCCGAGGTTTGGGTTGTTCAGACTCAAACCCTGGCCTTCCTGCCTCTCAGCCTAGTGAGCGCCCTCCCCCCAACCCCAACTTCTAAGACAACTCGGCTGCAACACTGGTGACATCGGGGATGGACCATTCTTAGTTGGGGAGAGTACAGTCTGGTTTACTGCAGGATATTAAGCAGAACCCCTGAACTTTGTCCACTGGTACCAGAAGCATCCCCTTCAACCTCCAGGTGTGACAAATAAAAATGTCTCCAAACATGACCTAATGTCCCCTGGGGGGCAAAGCCCCCCGCACTGGGAATTGAGTGCCTGGGGGCAATGGGACCCTCCCAGGAGGCAGGTGGGGAAGCTCACCTGGTGGCCAGGCTTCCTGTATTCCCTGTCTAGGGGGGGTGCTTGCTGGGTGCAGGGAGTTCATGGCACATACCACATGGACACACCAGGGCAGACAGGAGCTGGGGGACCCAGCTATAGCACGAACGCCACATAGCAGGGGAGGGGGCACCACAGCTCTGGCTGCACTAAGCTGGTCACAGGGTGAGATGACACCGTGGGAACTTGGGGAGGTTCTGGGGCTCGCAGCTGCAGGGGTCTCATGGGTCCGCCTCCATGAATTTCTCCAGCTCCCTGAGTCTCTTGACAAACTCCTGTGCCTCCCGGTTGGTACGGCCCTCCAGCATCCTTAGTGCAGACCTCACTGCAGGCGGGAGGGCAGGGGCAGCATCAGGCCCTGCCAGCCCTTAGACCCTCTGCCCCCCGGTTCCCCACTTACCCTGGGCTCTGGGCCGGCGCAGGTGCAGGGTGATGGGCTGCCCAGTCCTCGTGCTCCCCCCGACCTGGGGCCGCACGATGCCGCCGATGCCGCCCAAGCCGAGAGCTGCCTCCCCTGCAAAGTCGTTGGTGGACAGCCAGTCGTGATCCATGACCGTGAAGAGCACACAGGCACCACGACGGCGGCACGCCTCTGCTGGCACGGAGCTGCAGGAGGCAGAGGGGTCACCTAGAGCCCTGCTCCCTGCTTGGCCGGGCGTTGGGCAGGCGGGGCAACACTCACAAGTAGAAGAGTTCATCATACACCGGGTGCAGTGTCCGGTTTTTGACCTGGGTCCTCTGGCTGTGGACCAGCGGGAAAAAGTGCGGTGGGCCCAGCTCCACGATCACAAAGGGGTCACTCAGACCTGGGGGACAGGGCTGTGAGCAGCCTGCCACCATCCCACTGGCCTGACCCACCTCGCCGTGCCTCTGCCCCTTACCATTAGCGTCCAGGGGGAGCAGGTCGGCAGCGTGCAGCACTTCCACCACCAGCCGCTGCTCAGCTGCCTCGTAGTAGCAGCGCACACTCAGGCGCCCGCACCGGTTATGCTCTAGTGACCTCTGCAAGAAGGCCGGTGGGCCCGTGAGCTCAGCGTGGGCTCAGGGGTGAGGCCATGTGCCCACTCCCGGACCACGTACCTGCTTGAGTTTGTCCAGGTAATACTGCTCAATGCACTCGCGGGTGGAGCACTTGTGTAGGCGCAGCTCCTCCTCCAGCCTCTGCGGGGAGAGGAGAGAAGGTGGACGCCACCTCCTCCCTGAAGGCACGGGGGCTAGTGCGGGGCAGCGGCCCAGGTTAGGCCTCACCTTGTAGCTTCCATCCCTCAGGTTCTCCAGGGGCAGACCCTGTCCGTCTGCGTGGAAGAAAGTGACCAGGGCCTAGGGCAGGGCAAGAAGGGAGAGATGTCAGATTGTGGCGTGTGCTGGGGACAGAGCCCCAAGACAGGTGGAGCCTTGAGTTTGCATAGCACCAGGACCTTGGGAGCCCGGGGCAGAGCCACCTGTCACACCAGGGGCATAGCACAAGCCCCCAGAGCTTGGGGAAATGCTGGTGCCTGCGGCCAGGCACTGCCTCCTTAACAGGTAGCGCAGGTGCTGCTGACCCAGGTGGCTGGCAGGGAGGAAATGCCCTGGTGGGTGCTTAGAGGAAGAGCTGTCCAGACTTGGCAAGCCAATGCATCTTGGCCTGGGGCAGCGGGGCCCAGGGGAGGGCAGCAGCCTTTCCCCCTGCAGCCCAGCAGAGGGGGGCACCCCCACAAGGTCCTACCTCCAAGGTGAAGTGGAAGCGGCTGTAGAAGTCGGCAGAGACGTCAAGGTTGGTGCCCAGCGCCTGCAGAATGGCCTGCAAAAGCAGCTCCCAGAGGGCCTCCAGCACCCTGCAGGGACACAGCATCTGTGACTGGACCCTGGCCCGCCCTGCTCCACCCGGCCCGGCCCAGTCCGTACCTGTTCAGGTTCTCCTTCACCAGCAAGGCGTTCAGCAGGGCCAGCTTCTCATCTAGGTATTTCATGAGCGGGGCCACAGCCTGCGGGGAGGGTCCTCAGGGCCAGACTGCACCTGGGCCCCACCACACACACACTCCCCACCGGGCTGAGCCCTCAGCCGGCCAGTCACTCACCTCGTCGTTCTGGATGGAGTCAGGTGAGAGGCTGATGTGCTGCACATACTTTCTGATGTCACCCACCATCTGAGGGAGAGCAGTGCTCAGCACGGAGGGCAGTGGGGGTGGAGGGGGAGCCGGTCCCTATCCCACCTTCCTCGCCCACCTTGGAGGTCAGGTGCGCAGTCACAGTGCAGGCCTCCCGCTGCAGGTCCTCGTCCAGGGCCTGTGTGCAGTTGAGCAGGGAGCGCGGCAGCCCTCCCGTGAGCCCCGAGGCCCCCTCTGGCCAGGCCAGGCCTCGCAGTGCCTGGCCAACAGCCCGGCGCAGGAGCTCCACGTTGTTGAGGACCACGCAGAGCTGGAGAGAGGCGCCAGATTGGGTGGGGTGGGGTGGGGGGAGGTTAGTGTTCCTGTGGTCATGTGGGGGCCCCACCCACCTCCTACCCCCATCCACCTGCCTGCCAGCCCCCTCACCGGCTCGCTCACTGCCTCGCCCGAGGCCCTGGGCTGAGTGTCCACCTTCTTCCGCAGCAGCTGAGTGTAGAAGAGGGCAGCCTCACACAGGTCCTGGTGGGACACAGGGGCGCGAGAGCTGTGGCCACACCTGGCCCTGCTGCCCCTGCGGACCCCGACCTATTCGTGGGCTGTAGTTCCCACCTGGCTAAGCTGGGTGCCCAACCCCTGGGCCTGGACAGGGTCTGGCCATGCTAAGCAGGTCCACAGCTCCTGGATGTGGCTGAAGCAGAGACTTGCCGTGGCTACAGAGCTGCTGTGCTTGGAGTTCTCCATAGGCTCCAGCTGGAAAGGCGAAAGGCAGCCTGGGTTTTGGGGGGCCCTGGATGGGCCCCAGTACCCTCGAGCCAGGTGCTCACTCACTGTGTCCACATCAACAGCTCCCTGAAGCCTCCATTTGGCCTGGTCCCGCAGCACCTGCAGCCAAAGCTTCACGGCAGGTAGGAACGGGACGTGGATGCCGACCAGGGCCAGGGAGCGGCTGTCCCTGCAGCAGGAGGCCAGCCGGTCAAAGCACGCCCACCTCAGGCACCCTGAGCCGGCATGGCCTAGGGCCCCTGACCTAAGGAGTACCCAGGAGAGCCTCCTGTTCCAGAGCCCTCCAGGAGGAAACTAGAGAACACGGGAGAGGGGCAGGTGAGGGAGGGGAACAGGTGCAAGGAGGGAGAGAGTAGGTGGTGGAGGGAGGGAGTAGGTGGTGGAGGGGGGAAAGGGAGGGGTAAGGGACCGGACACCCACCGGCCCAGGATGCTGCTCCAAAAGCGCTGGATGTCTGCCAGGGACAGGTAGAGCTCGAAGAGCCGGGACGCCACCTCGAGGGTCATTTTGGAGCTCAAGTCCTCCGTCAGTACCCACACCTCCTCAGCTACCTGCCCAGAACGGTGCAGTCAAGCTGCCAGCAGCAAGGAAACCAGGCCCTTCCCAGCCAGAAAGCCTCTCCCCATCCCCCTGCCTCACCAGACGCTCCAGCTGCCGGAAGGTGAGGGTGAAGAAGTCGATCTTGATGATGCTGCAAAAGACACATCTCAGACACCTGCTCACCCCGGCCCCTGGCCCCAGTGGCAGCACTTGGGGGGCTGGGTGCAGGGGCGGCAGGAAGAGCCCTGGGCGCCACCTGTGGAAGAGGCTGGCATAGATGCTGTAGCAGGACTGCAGGTCCTCATAGATGGCGTCAACCAGCTCAACCAGCCCAGCAAGTCGCTGCAGTCCCGGCTGCAAGGAAGCAGGGTTCACACTGTTCACACTGACCTTTTGGCCTGAGCCCACCTGCCACACTCCCCCCCCCCCCCCAACTCCACCCCCCACCCCCCCCACCCCCCCGCAAGGCCATACCCTCTTTGAGCGGTACCTGCTCTCGAGGACTCTTGGCGTTCAGGAGCCTGTCAAACCATTCCCGGTTTCCTCTCTGCAAGGAAAGTATGGAGGCAGTATGGGGAGGGGAGAAGAAGAAGGGCAGAGGGCCTGGGTTACAGCAGGTCCAGGGCCAGAGGGTGGGGCATTGGTAGCCAAGAGGTGCTGGGCAGGGGCGGGGCCGGGCAGTTAGCCCTGACCAGGCTAAGACGCACTTTCAGGGCAGCAGTGATGTCCGTGTTTAGCTCCGTCTCGAAGGGGCAGACTTCAAAGGAAGGCTGGAAGAGCTGCAGCTTGTCCAGACACCTGGTTGAGGAGCCACAGCTGACTGGTGGCTGCCCCACCTGGTCCCCTACCCCACCGGTGCCGGCAGCTGCACCCACTTGAGCAGCAGCTCCAGGCGACGTATGGCTGTGCTGTTGGTGGCAGGGAAGTAGTCCCGGAGCTGGCGCAGCAGCCGCAGCGCGAACTCGGAGAAGGCGGAGAAGCTGTCGGCCAGGCTCTCCTCCTGGGGGCACAGGGCCCTTTAGAACTGATCCCTCGGGTCCTCCCCCGGGGCCGGGCCAGCGAGTCAGCAAAGCTTTGCCCTGAGGAGCAGCCTCCAGCCCGATTCACCTCTTCCTGCTGCCCTCTCCAGCCTCAGCCTCCACAGCCACCCCTAGCGTTTGCACCACCCGCTGCTCCCTCTGCTCTGTCTCTGCAGCGCCCAGAACTCCCTCTGCTGTTCACCTACTGATAGGACCCTCCTCCAACCCATCCCTATCGCAGTATTGCACACCACTTGCTCTTTCCCAAATCAACTCCCTCGCGGGACACGGACCCAACGAAGAGAGGACTGCCCCTCACTGCCGGCCCCAGCCCGAGCAGGCGCACAGCACTCCCTCCAAGAACATTTTCAGGCCACACGGCCAAGTCCACCTGCTCCTGGGGCAGTGAGGCCGCCTCTTCCCAGTGCGCCTGCATGTCCTCCAGCAGCCCCAGCAGGTAGCCGTAGTCCAGGGTGCAGGTCTGATGGTGGCGGCTGCTGACCTGCCAGTGCCTGTGAGGGCCCCCAGCCCAGAGTCAGGGCAGCGGCGTCGGGCAGGACCCCACGTCCAAGAGACCTCCAAGCGCCCCGCCCACTCACGGGAATGGCCTGCTCATGCCCCGCCCAACCAATGCCACCGCCCCGCCCTTCGTCGTGCGCCCCGCCCACTCACAGCACCGCCAGTTGCAGAGCAGACAGGTTGCTTTGAGCGCCGTGCAGGCAGAGCACAGTGGCCGCCGGCGCGCTGAGCTCGCCCCGCCAGCTGCTGGAGTTGGGCTGGGGGAGGGACTGGGCGTGGGTGGAGGTGGGAGACTCCCATCCCCTCCCGCTTGCGGTCCCCGTCGCTTGCCTTCCCCGGGCCGTGCCCAGCTGCCGCGGGGACCCGAGGGCGCCTCTACCTCCTCGGCTCGGTGCTCGAACTGCAGCAGTCGGCTGAGCAGCAGCAGATAGGACAGGAAGCCCGACCGCCCGCGCTGGCTCATGCCCGTATCCCTCTGGAACACAGGGCCCTTCATCAGGTGCCCGAGCCATGGGCTGGGGTGCAGGGCCGGGGTCCCCACGGTTCCCCACGGCTCCCCACCTGCGTGGTGATCAGCTTGAGCACTAGCTGGCAGTCTCCCTGCACGCGGGAGGCGCTGGAGCGTGGTTCCAGCTTGAACCATCGGTCCTCACCAGCCACGGGCACCTCCTGCAGGAAGGGGATTCAGACTGGTATTTCTCGGAGGCTGTGGGGCTGTGGGGAGAACGCAGGCCTCCACGCTTCCCAGTGGACTGGGGTGACTAGCACAGAGTGAGCACTCGGGGGTGCCCGGACAGAGTCCCAAGGAGACTGGCCCTGCGCGCCCTTCAGTGAGGTTTCCCCCCTGGCCCAAGAAGGATGGAAGACTTGGGGGGATTACAGGACACAGCCACTGGCAGTACGCCAGGAGCCGAGGCACCCGCAAGCAGGTGTTCCGTGGGTGAAGCCTCTGCACCCACTCACCCAGATGGGTATGTTGAGGCACCCCAGGAAGTCATCAGTGTGGTCCTCTGTGGGCCCGGCCTTCCCATTTGCACGGGCTGACTTGACAATCTGTTTGAAATACCTGAGCACAGCAGGGCGGGCATCACACATGTGGTCTCTGCGGAGCCACCACCACTGGGAGGGCACAAGGGTCCCACCCGCGGTACCTGCTCATGCCCTTCAGGCCGATGACTTCATTTAGCTTCCTGCATGCCTCCACCAGGGACACATCATCGTCATGGTCCCTGAGGAAGGGGGGCAGCCGGCTTGTCGAGCCCAGCCCAGCCCTGAGTGCCCCCTCCCACCACCCTCAGCCCGGAGCCACCCACACCCCCTGCCTGCAGGGCACAGGGTCTATACCAGATGTCTAGGTGCAGCTGGTCCGTGCTGACATCCTCGATCTCACTACAAGGAAAACAGAAATATCCGTGAGGCCTGCCCAGGGCTGGGCAGGGACCATTTTAGGAGACACGGGGAAGGGTCCATGACAGGCTGTGTGGCCCTGAGGACACGAATCTCCCTGAGACTTAGTTTCCCCTCTAGCAAGTGGGCACATGAAGCCACCCTGGTTTCCTAGGTGGGCGCTGGTCACAGCCACCCCCGTGTACCCCAGGGCTGGGCTGGCATCGCAGGCCATGCCTTCCTGACCATCTGCTGGGTGAGGGGGCTTACAAGAGGAAGTGCTCCTTCCAGACAGGGTTCAGGGTGCTGCTCTTGACCTCGGTGACCTGGATGCACTTAGCTGGCAGCGGGCTGCCACGCTTGGCACCCTTTCGGAAGCTGAAGCGCTGCTCCTTGTGCGGGCCTGGCTCCCGTGGGGTGCCCGAGGCTGACAGGATGCCCAGCATGCAGTACGGGTCACTGAAGCCTGGGGCACAGTAGGAGCCTCAGTCCCTGGTCACAGGCCCTCCTCCTCTCCATAGTAACCAGGCCTGGGAGCAGCCAGCACGTCCGGGCCAGTCCTCACTCACCATTGGGGTCTTTGGCCAGCAGGTTCTTGGCCCGCATGACGGACACTTTCAGGGCATATGTGGGGGCCTGTGGGCAGAGAGGTGCTGGGGAGCCTCTAGGGGTTCAGCCCTGCCCTGTGCCCTCCACCCAAGTCCTTGACCATGGGCATGTGGCCGGTCAGCTCTGCACAGGCAGGTGGCAGCCTCACCTTGGCCTTCTTCACCCTCTCGATGGCCTCTGCATGCTCCTCGGGGCTGGTGCCAAACACCTGTGGAGGGCAGGCAGGTGTGAGGGCCCAGCTGACCCCCAAAGCAAGGCTGGCCATCGCCGTGGGGACCTCAGGCATGGCCCCAGGCGGGGATGCCTGACTGCGAATGTCATGGGTGGGGGCAGCGCACGGGTGAGAGGAAAGATGTGTCTGCCTGTCCTTCTTTCCACCCTTCTCTGTGTGTGTGTGTGTGTGTGTGTGTGTGTGTGTGCATCCTTCTGGTGTGCCAGTCAGCCTGTATGTGTGTGTGTCTGTGCACACACACGTATGTGTATGTTGTGTACATGGTGCACATGTGTGTGTTGTTCAGGTGATTGATAGTGATGTCAGCGGTGGGCAGTGGTCCCATTCCTTTTCAGTGGGGCTCACCTGCTGAAGGTAGCTCAGTAGGGCCTCCTGGTCGTCCACTTGGTCGGGGCCCATGGTTCCTGCTCGATAGAGGACGGTGTACAAGGCTTCCTCATAGAGCATCTCTACCTGTAGGTGGTGTGGGGAGCACACCCTCAGTCCCTTGCCACCACACCCCTGTCTCCCTTCAGGCTCCTTGGGCCCACCCTCCATGTGTCCAGCCCCAGCCCTCTGCAGCCCCTCCCACGGGCAGAGATCCACTCCCCGCCTCAGTGCCTTTGCACCTGCCTAGCCCTCTTCTGGGGGCTCCTACTCATCCCTGACCCCTGCTCCTTACTCACTTGCACGGGAGGCCTGGCCCACCACCCAGACACCTTTACTGTCCACCGAGCCCCAGACTCTGAGCCTGGCACACAACAGGTGCTCACAGCCTCGCCCTAGGGCCAGAACCCCATCTCTCTTACCTCCTCCTGGGTCAGGGCTCTCAGGCCACGGTTGGGGTCCACAGGCTCGGTGGGGGCTGGTGAGTTGCTGCGCAATAGGACCTAAGAGGGGGTGCTGGGGTGAGGGTCTCCGAAGGTGGGGGTCCTGTGGCTGGCTGGGCGGGGGGTGATCCAGGGAGGAAATAGAGGGATGGAGGCCAGATGTGGAGGGGGCAGGTGAGGAGGCCTGGCACAGTGCCCCGCATGCTACACAGCAGTATCCAAAATCCATCCTCACCTCAGGGCATGGCAGGCTGCGCCTGCCTTCCCCCTTCTTCAGGATGAGGCGCATCTGGGTGAAGAACTCCACCCCATCCCCTGGTTTCCTGCCGAGAAAGGCCAGGCTTGGGATCAACAGACCCTCCCCAAAGCTCAGGGCTCACAGCACACGCTGCCGGCTCAGGACCAGCCACCAGCCCACATGACTAAAGGCATGCCTTGGGGCACAGCGTGATGTCCACAGGGCACCCCATGTTCTTGGGCACAGACCGTCCTAGGCTCCCTCTGGGCCATGGGGCACCCACCAGGCCCCAGTGGCAGGCTCCTGCGGGTCAGCACTGGCGCTCCCCGGCTCCTCCTCAGTCCTCCGGCGGAAGGATGGGCAGACCTGCACCTGCCTGAGCACACTGCTCTTGATCTCCAGCAAGGTGGACATGGTGGGTGCCTGCGGGCAGAGAGCATGGCTGTGCCTTCCGGTCATCCGTACAGTCCCCAATAAGCATCGCACAACAGATTTAGCAACGACTAAATTAACCAAAAACCTACAGAAGCCATGATCCCGGGAACAGCCTGAGGCAGGAGGAGAGGGCACCTCTGGGAAAGAGATGGCTGGCACTATCATGGCCACCAGAGGCAGGGGGTGGGAGGGCAGAGGCCCGGAGGTCACCCCCCACCCTGGACTGTGCCAAGTCACCTGGTCTAAGTCATCAGCCTGGGCAGAGGGCCACTGTCATTTTCACTTGAGTGGAAGGGGCTGCTCCCTCTGCAGCCCCCAAAGCCGGAGTAGCAGCCCAGCCGCTGCTTGAGCTGTTGCCAGGGCAACCGCCAGCTGCTGTGTCTGCATGTGACAGGGGCTACAGGGGCTCCACATCGCACAGACAAACGTGACGCAGGAGCCCAGTGGCCTGAGCTGCAGGGATGGAGGTGTCTGTGAGAACCAAATGTTCAAGGTGGTGGTGGGGAGCACCCTACCTGTATTTTCCACTCAGCACCTCACTGCATAATGCTCAGCCCTGGAGAGGGGTGCTGCTCTGTTCCCCTCATCTGGATGAGGAAACTGAGGCCCCCGGGTTAGGAAACTGCCAAGGCCACAGAGCCAGCAGGTAGCCTGCGGTGGAGGCCAGGTCCCCCTGGCTTCTGTGTCCAAGCACTAAGCTCCTGGCACACCTGAGTCCTGGGGTCTAGGTGGGCCACCCTACCTCTCTTCCGACCGGTACCTCCTTACTCCCTTAGCCCGTTGCCAAGATGGGGGCAGCAGTGGTGTTTGGGCACAGGCGTCTGGGAGTGATGGCTCATTCTGAGTGCTCAGAGACCCCGCAGGTTCCCCGGGGATCCTGGGCTGCCTGGGCAGGTGGTGATCTCGTGGCACCCAACAGCCTTGGCCCTGGGAGCCAACCAGCACCTCACCCAGAGCTTCAACAGTGGGCGTGTGGCCACCCCCCCCCCCCCAGAAAGCACTCACTGGCTCCAAGGCCCCTCAGCCCATATGGGGCAGGAGTGAGCCTGGCACAGAGCTACAGAGCCCTCTACCTGTGTGATGGGCCCCAATGGACCTGGACAGCAGCACAGAACATCCCTGCTAGTGCCCAGGCACCAGGGCCAGAATCACAGCTCCCTCTGGTCCAACAAGCAAGCTGAGGCCAGCCATGGTGGCCCTGGGCCAAGCCAAATGGTCAGGCCTGCTCGGTCCCCTGGCTGTCTTCAAGGCCCGGGTTCGATGGGAAATGACAGTTCTGCAAAGTGGATGCCCCATGTCACAGCCCAGGCCTGGGGTGACTTGCTCAGAGCCAGGATTCAAACCCAAGGCTCCGGGCCAGGCTCTCTCCGCTAGCCTCTCGGTGGTTCTGAGGCAGGTGAGTCTGGGGCAGCCGATGGGTCTCCGCAGTCAGTGTCCCCAGTGGCCAGCTGGGCATCCTCAGAGGGAGGAAACACCTTCTGAGCACCGGGTGCCCTTCTCACAGTAACCAGGTCCCTGGCAACTTGGGGGTAGGAGGCAGGGAGTGGCAGGATGTCTGGCCTCAGTTCTCCACGCCATCGTCTCGGTCTTCTCTTTCCAGCCTGGCCCCTACTCCCCCTTTCCCTCTTTTTCATTGATTCCTGGCTCCCATCCTCCCGTGCCTCCCAGACAGTGCTGCCCTGCACCACCCAAGGGCAATGCCCATTGCAAACGCTGCTCCCTGGGGTCTCATCCCAACCTAGTCCCTGGGGGAGGGGCCTAGGGGTCTGAATTTTAACCAGCTCTGCAGGTGTTCTCAGAGCTCCATGAAGTCTGAGACCAGCTGTCAAGGGTAGCTAGATGCTTCTGGAATGAACGCATGAAAAAATTTTACCCCGTTATTCCTTCGAGGTCCCCTCTTACCGTCCTTACTCACCTGTTGCGACGCAACGTTCTCCATGCAACATCCCCCCACCCCCCACTTCTCTCACTGACACCCTCCCTCCCCAGCCCCTCCGTGCTGCCCACGGGAGCCGGGGCCCCCACCAGTTTTGTAGGGGTCTTTCCCCCGATGGAGGGACGGTGGTCCAGGAAGTTCGGAAGATGATCAGATGAGTATGTGTATTTTTAACCCCCTAGCACCCTTGAGTAGGTGGAGCTCGGGCAGGGCTTCACGGACACGGATTTGGGGAGGCCAGGGTCGTCCGAGGATCGTGCGAGGGTGGGAGGGACGGTGTGCTGGGGCGTCTTCCTTCCCGGCCGGTTGCCTGGGAAACACCGCAGAGCGTCTTCAGGGTCCTCGGCCAGACCCCACCCCCGCGACAGACTGACCGGCCGCCCCTCCCCCGACCCCTCCCGCTCCTGTGCTCCCAGGGGAGGGCGCACAGCGGGGCGCGGGTAGAAATGCCGGAGACCTGCTCCTGCGAGCTCGCACCGGCCTCAGTTTCCCCGGGTCCGGGGGCGAGTCTTGGCGACCTCCCGCCGCCCTCCGCCTGGGGGCCTCCCAGTGCCGCCGGGAGGGACCCACGCCGGAGTTGAAGGGGTCGGCGTCCCAGGTCCATCAGGGTGGGCGCCGGCCAAGCTTCGACGGCGCGAGATGGAGTCGCAACACTCACCGTGGGCTTGGGGTCCTGCGGGTGGGGGTGGGGTCCCCGAGGGCCCCCTTCTCACACGGACACTCCGGGACGCCCTGGACAGCGACCGCTCGCAGCCAGGCGCGCCTACGACTGAGCGCAGCTGACCCACCGCGGCTGCGGCCGGGGGTGGGGGCGGGACCTGGCCTGCTCGCCCCGCCCCTGCGGGCCCACCCCCGCACGCCCCCTCCCCTTCCCGTGCACCCCCGCGTCCCCTACGGAGAGCGAGGCCGGGCGAGGGTCCCTGCGGGCGAGGGTCCCTGCTCTCCCAGGGCCGGGCCAGGGAGCTCCCTCCCCCAGGGACCGGGGCGCAGAGCTGTCAGTCAACCCATCGGTTGGTGCGGACCTGAAAGCAGGCTCAGCTCTGCGTCAGGAGCCCCTCCCGAGGCCAGAGTCACCGGAACCGAACAAGAGACTTTTGGGGAAGGGCTGTGCAGCCACCTCCCAGTCATCCTCCCAGCCCGGCGTGTCCCCTGTGGTTAACCTGGAGCAGGCCTGGGTCTGGGGACTTCGCCGCCTCGGGCCTAACAGCTCCCTCCTCTCAAGGGGGGGAGTCCACACCAGGGGCAAGGGGTGCTGCAGTCATCAACCCAGGATACCCCACAACGACCTTGACTACCTGTTGAGGTGATCGTCCCCATGGTCCAGATGAGGCCCCATGCACCCCAGGTTGAGCCAGTCCTGGTCACACAGCCTGTGGAACCCCAGGGCCTGAGCTGGACCCCACCCGCGCATTTCCCAGCCCACTGTTAGCGTCCCTTTTGGGCTCCCCACTCCATATCCACTCAGCATTCTGGGACTTGACCGCAGTCACCTGGGGAGCTTCTTAACACAGATTGCCGGCCCACCCCAAAGCTACTGATTCCAAAAGTCTGGGCTGGGGCGGGCCGTCTGCATTTCTACAAGCCCCAGTGCTGCTGGGCGTCCGGGCCACCCTGGAGAACCGGGGCGGCTGTGCAGAGCTTCTGTTCCTGAGGTGCACAGGGTCCCTGGATCCCAGCCCTGCTTTGGCTCACCCTGCTGGATCCTCACAGCACCTTGTCCTTGGGGGTCAGACAGAGATTTGGAGTTTTCACCCTAGAGGACAGAAACACAAGCCTGGACCCACAGTTCAGGCTCAGAGGCAAGGACAGTTCTCTCTGGGAAGGCCAGGAGTCAGGCAAGCTGAAGGGAGACCCAAAGGCTGGAGTAACAGGGCTCCAGAGCATAGCTCCACGTAGGGAGGCACCAACCTTAACCACTGCCTCTTTCAGCGAACCGCCCACTTACAGGGGGCTTCTCCCCTACACAGGGGTGGGGCGGGCCTCTCTCTGATGGGGCTACCACCTGTCACAGCTTCCAGACACAGACTCACATCATGCTGCCATATACCCACCCATCCTTGTAAGATGAAACCAAGAACTACCGCGTGTGTGTGTGTGTGTGTGTGTGTGTGAGAGAGAGAGAGAGAGAGAGCGAGAGAGAGAGAGAGAGAGAGAGACTGTAGGGGATTAGAGACTGCATTGCAGGGCGGGGGACAGAATTTCAGGTTAGGTTCTCCTATAAGCTCTGTCCCGAGGCCCTACTTCCACCCTGACCCAGCACAGCCAGGCAGATGAGGGCCGAGGCTGTTCAGGATATGCATGGACTGCCTGGGACAGAGATGAGTCATGGAAGCAGGAGAGGGGGCCCGGACGCCGTGCCACCAGCTGCTCCTGGGCTTCCTTCTGCAGGGTACAGCCATGGGTATGAGGGCAGCTTGTCCTTCCCTGGGGGACTGGCAGGTCCTGCGCCAGGATCTTGGAACTGGTGCCCCCACCCCTGCAATTTTATGTCAGATTCTATCAACCTGTTGGAACAAACACCAGTCCGGTTGCCATGGTGATCATAATGGCTTGGGAGGAAGAACTGAGACTCTGTAGCGGCTGTAAACAGGAAGTTAGGAGGGGCTGCTGCTAGGGGAGGAGGCCCCTGCTTGCACCACCCACCCATGCCCTGGGGGATCCAGAGGTGGGGCCAGTGGCATCAGAGGCACCAGCCCTGACACTAATTAACTAGCCAGATGGCAGAAGGCCCCCCAGAGACTTCACCACTGTTCTCTGTAGATGAGTGAACTGAGGCCCAGAGAGGGGAAAGGGCTTGTCTAGGGCCACACAGCAACAGGCTGGGTCCCAAGCTTAGCCCTGAGCCTGTTTCCCTAGGAAAGGATGAGCCCTAGGACTTCCCTCCACACACACTTCCAGGGGCTGGAGCGATGGTCCCATTTGTAGCTGATCCCTTCATTCTCCCCACCTACTCTGAGGCTGAGGTCAGGCCCACCTGAGTCAGTGTCACCCTGGCTTCTCTGCCCCAGACCTGACAGGGTCACATCACAGCAGGTGTTAGGGCACAACATTCTGCCTAGAGGTCTGGGCCCTGTGGAGCTGGTGGGGACGTGGGGGTCATACCCTCCGGGCTTCTGACAGGAAAGCGCCTGGCACGTGTGTGTGTGTGTGTGTGTGTGTGTGTGTGTGTGTGTGTGTGTGCGCGCGGGGGGGGGGGGGGGGGCGGCTTTCCCTCCTAGGGCCAGGAGGAAAACACCCGGCTCTGGATAAGCACTCTGAAGGCCAATGCAGAGCAGGGGAAGGCTGGCTGGCACAGGAGAGGACACCTGTGAGTCCACCCCACCACTACAGGCTTATAAGCCACCAGCTCACACTCTCTGGGGGCAGCCCTAGGAATTGCAGGCCCGGCCTCCTGGCAGTCAGGGTCCTCCCATGGCCCTCTGAACCTCAGCACCCGGCCAGGACAAGAGGCAGGAAAAGGGGGCGGGCCACGGGACAGGGCAAAGGGTTCCTGAGGACCAGGACCCTGAGGACTGCAGGAATCTGTTCCATTGCCTAGGCCATCGTGAGTGGTTCTGCCAGCAGAGGTGGCTCCAGGTGGGAAGGGGTCTGGCCCAAATGGCCCCCTGCCTGAGATGCTGCTTCTTGGGGTGCAGTCACCGGCAGCTCAGTAGGGTCCTGTTGTTGCCAGTACCTGCACAGGTGGAGTCTGTGCCAGGCCTGGGACATGGAAGCAGAGCACCATCCACTGTCCGCTGGCCTTCCCGTCAGCTTCTGGCCCAGGAGCAGGTGTGTGACCCCCAGCAAGAGCACCTCCCGCACTCACCACATTATCAGGAGGTAGAGCTAAAGGTGGACCCAGCACCCGGCTCCTCCACGGAACAGGCATCATTCTTTGCACAGCTGAGGGCTGAGATGCCCTGGTCCCTGGCTCTGGAGGCTCCGAGTCTGTCCTCCTTGGAGGAATGGGAGGGGCAGCATGAGAACCCAGCTGACCTTTCTGCAGGAGGGCATCCTGGAAGAAGGGGTGGGTGGGCACCTGGAAGGGCAGAGCCCAGGAGTGAGGAACCCGGGTCTGTGCTCTATGACTTTGCTGTATTTTCTTCTAGATCAGGGAAAACGGCCTCCTAACAGATGCCGGAGCCTTTGGGCCAAGTGCTCTAGCCAGTTGTGGGGTCTGGGGGCAGCAGGGAGGATGGGACCCTGGTGCTCCAGCCCCGTGGGGCCCACAGCCTCCGCAGATGGGGTCACAGCGCTGGAAGCCTGCGTCTCCTGGGCCCCAGCCGCACAGGTACCCCTCAGCCTCCTAGCGGAAGCTGACTCAGACCTGTCAGCCCTATCAATGCTGGGCCTCTAACCTGCCAACTTGTCTTCAGTCTCAAACTGGAGGCAGCTCATGGCAGGGCTTGATGTGGGAAGGCCTTGGGCCAGCAGGTCAGGGAGCAATGTGGCCTGTGTGGGCAGACAGGTGTGAGGACACAGCACTGGCCCAGCCAGGACAGTCCTGGAAGGACAGGGGACCCACACCCTGGCCAGACGACTTGGGCCTCTGAGCAGTCACCCCTGGGGAGATGGAGTCTGAGGGCTAGCTAGCCCATCCCACTTGTGGTCAGGCTTCTTGCTCTGCACCCATATGATGGCCAGACCAAGCCCCCGCCAGCCCTGGACACAACATCCCAGAGGCCCCATCAGGGTCTGAACTGAGGGCCTGTGTGCACCTTGGCTGTGGGGATGGCGTCCTGCTCCCCGAGAAGGTCCATCTAGGTGACAAGCACAGCCCCAGAACCCCAGCTGAGAGACCATGCTCCAGCAGGCCACGAAGACGCAGGGCAAGGCCCGTGGCCAGCACAGATGTGTGCCAACCTTGCCTGCCCATGCCAGGGTCTCAGAGGGCACAGGAGGGATCTGACCACAGCGCCAGGGGACATCACCCCCACCCCTGGGTCACTGAGGGTCTAATACTGGAGGCTGTGGAGAGGCCTGAACTCCCTGACCACAGCAACAGCGAGCAGGGGGTGGCCTGTGTGGGAGGGGGCAGGAAAAGGACACACCCTGCAGGCAGCAGTTTGTGGAAATGTTTTAATTAGAGGATTCTTAGATACAGTGGTTAATCTATTGCCCACAATTCCTCACTAATTAGGCGCCTCATGCTGGGAACACACTCTCTTCCCTTACAGTAGAAACAGAATGATCACATTTCAAGTTCTCCTGTTACAAGATTCACATCTTTGTTAAGCCAAGAACTGTGGCACAAAAGGACATTTCATTAGCCAAAGTCACGACAATGTGCTAGAAACATCGATTACTTTAGAATGCTTTAACTAGAAAATATATTGCATTTCCATATATATTAACCATATACATGTGTAACTATTACTAAGTGTAATTCAGTCATTACAAAATAAGACATTCTGGGAGGGGCTATACACATATGACCCACTGCACCCCCCCGCATTAGAAATAATCATGAACATCAAACCGAGAGCTCAGAAACCCAACAGACGTCCAGCTAAGCAAGTGAACAAGGCACTGGGCCCTCGGGCCATGCTGTCGGCTGAGGGGGCCACATTTCTTAGGGTGAACAGAAGCACCCCTTCCTGGCTGACCAGCTCTCCTTGTGTTCCTCATCCCCGCCTCAGTCTATATGCCAGAATCTCAGGCAGCCTGGTTCTGACAATGGTCCTTGGTGGGAGGGTGAGGCTGGTTGATACAGGGCCAGTTCTGGACCTCTGTACTTGTCAGCTCTGTGCTCACTGGGACCCAGAGGCCAGGTCCCCTCTGTCACTTCCTGTCTCCATGTACGTACTCCCCCAGAGCCAGGACTCAGGACTCCTGGAAGATCCGTTGTGGGCTCATGTTCCAGGGTTCTTTCTGAGAGCAGCCTCCTTGGGCTACCAGCTTCAGAGCGTTTCAGGAAACAGAAAGAACATGTGACAGTGGCCCTCGGAGCTGCTCGCTAGGGGTGGCCCGGTGCCTGAGACTACCTGCACCCAGTGGTGGGGACTAATGCAGTGAGCATGGAGGGCCAGGATGCTACATGCAGAGGCCCAAGGGCAGTGCCAGATGTGAGGCTACATGCCATGGCTCAGCCAACCGGGCCTGGGTTTAGGCATCTCCTCCTGATGGCTCAGGCAGAGTGCGCTTTAGAAGAGTCTCGACACAAATTCCAACTTGACCAGATCTGAACTCCAGTGCTCTATAGCCCAAAGGCCCAGGTGGGGTGGACAGAAACCCCGGACACACATCATCTCTGTACACAGCACTATTTACAAAGGACCAGGACAGGTGCCACACAGGACCCAGGAACAGGCAGCGAGACCTGCTGGGGCCGAAGGCGGTGCTCTGTGGGGCCTGCAGCTGTGGAAGGGGGGTGTGGAGACACCCCTGAGGCTGCCTCCTCATACTTTTAATGACAATAATGCAACAAAAACCTTTATATAAACAGTTTATTTACTCTAAACAGCAACACAGACAAAACGCCATATAAACACAAAGGAAGTGATGCGAAAACAAGAGGCTGGCTGACTTTGGATCTGAGGCTTATAGCAACACAACCCGGGTTCTGCGGAGAGGAGGACAGAGGCGCGAGGGAAGGGGACAGGCCGATTCCTTTCCTTACAGCCAGCTGGAGGGTAGTGTAGCTCTGACAGGGGAAGCATGCCTGCACCCGCGAGCAAAGGGAACTAGCTCCTCAGGGACTCATTGAAGTATAAAAGTTTATCATTTTACAGCAGTTGAAATACTGACATCAATATTAAAATAAAAGCAAGTTTTACATAACAATCAAAATACAAAAGACTGAAGGAAGAGACCCTGTATGAAAAACTGGGCAATTCAGCAAGTGGAGAACTGTGTACCAGTGGCGGAAATGGAAAATGGCGCCCGCCCACCTCCCCTAGGTGACTATTAATTGTATAGAGCAACGCTAGATCTGCAAATGTTGTAAACAAGTTCTTGCCAAACCAATCCCTTCCTTTTGATGTTGCCGCAGGTCGCTGCTTATGAGGGTGCAAACTTCTTGGCTTGTGCTCGAACCCTTTTCTCATATTCCACTCTGTTTTGGCTGAGGAGGTCAAGAGAGAGACAGGTTAGAATAGCCTGGGCTGGAAGCTCTCAAGTCTAACCAGTGACCAGCAGGTTTCTCTCTTGTTTGAAACAGCATTAGTCATTCTGGAGAGAAAATACCGATTGCCCATCTAGTCTTCAATAACAGACACAGACATCTGGTGGGTTTTCCCAGGGCACTCAGTGCCGAGTGTGAAGGTGTGGAGGTGGGGGCAGCTTTCTGGTGGGCACTGCCCCAGGCCAGGGGAGTGCAGCAAACTTGCCACCAGAGACCAGCTGCCACCAAGGGAGCACTGTGACCTCGAGGCCCTTGGGTCCATGATGATATTTATGAATAGGGCTCCTTGACACCCCAGGTCAGAGGTCTCGTCACATACTTCAGGGGCTGGTCAGGAACCCGCCTCGGAGCTCAGGCGCAGTGCGTGCACTCATACCCTAAGAAAGCCAGGGCTCCTTCTAAGCTGTGCTCGCAACAAGTATGGCCTCTCAGAGCACTGGTCCCTGCCCACGGCGCAGGCCCCAGGGTTGAGGCACAGAGGGGCCAACAGAATTTCTCTTAGCTCTGCCCAGTGCAGACAACAGGCCCTGGTACCCCAGGCCTCCTCTCTAGTCTCTCTGGGGAAAGGCGGCAATGCCAGCACCAGGAGAGGCAGAAACTTGCCTGGAGCCTGCCCTGAGCTGGCGTGGTGCCCAGGTGCACACAGTCCCAGGAGGCCAGTGTCAGCACCACGCCTGGCCAAGAGCCAAGAGTGAAAGCCAGAGGACAAGCTTCTGCCGCCCAGGCCGTGCTGCGAGGAGTCTGCGCTCCTGTGCTTCCACCCTGGCCAAGGGCCCAGACCCCCAGGGTGGAGGCAGCTAGCTAGGAAGGCTCTGGAAGGAGCTGGAGGCAATAGCAGAGGCAGCACAGTCCAGCCCTGCCATTTACCAAGCGAGGTCTGGCACAGGGTGTCTGCCCTAGAGCACCTGCCAGTGTAGGACATGCCCTGTGACCTTCCGAAAACACAAGAAAAGAGATCTGAAAAAAGAGATTAAGCTTATTTCACAAAAGGTGCTTTTAAACCAGATGCGTACAGGAGAAATAATGTCTCATTCCTGTGAAGTAGTGTATGATGCCATCTGGCACATAAGGAGCTCGTAGTACAGAAAAGATGCTCCAATCCTGAGTAGGCACCAACCGGGAGCAGCCACTGGCACACAGCAGTGGCCCGCTGAACCCATGCTGCGAATGCCGCAATACTACAACTACACAGTGAGCGCCACCAAGGCACATGCACAACTCGCCCAAGGCACCACCCCCACACGGCCACACCCCCACGCCTGGCAGGCTCTCTCTAAGCCAGCAAAAGACACTTTGGCTTTGTGGGCCGTGTGGCCTATTGCAATGGCTCAGCTCAAATACCAAGGACCCAAGTGGCCCTATTTACAGAGGCGTAGGCTGACACGGCCTAATGCAGACAGATGCTGCGGTGAAAACTACACAGCATCCAGTTCAAGGGTCAAGATAAGAGAACTCCTGGAGTTGCTCTTGCACAGCAGCCAAGTAAATTCAAGGCAGCTCCACTGGAATCACTAACAGCAATTCCCGGGGCTGGGAGGAGAAACTGACCCTGCCCAGGAGCGGCTTGCCACTCTTGGCCACAAGGGGGCGCCCCGGGCCAAAACTGGGCTGGACCCAGGAACTTAAAGCCATTTGGGGGAAGGAAGGGGGCACCTCTTGCAACCTGGTGCTTCTCTACAGATGAACTCAGGCCACCTGAGCAGCTCAGAGCCGCCTACCTGTTGCAATTCCAGAAACAGCCCCCTTGGAAGGAACAAGCCCCTGCCCAGACCAGCTGGGGAGGCTGGCCAGGAAGGCCAGGGTCCTCCCCTGTCCACCCAGCCAGCCCACGTACCAGGTTTAGCTCCATTGCTCACACTAAGAAATACCAGACACCCAGGTATTTTCCAGAGCACCCAGATGACCAAGAGCAAGTCGGAGCGCCACTGCCCTAGTGGACCATGTCCTTGGAGTTGCCATACTCAGGCTGGGCCCAAGGAGGGCACAAGTGGGAGGTCCGTGGCCTCTTCCTCCACACCTTTCCCTCTGAGCTGAAACGGGCTGCAGGAGGCACAGGGTTTGACTGGCGATATCCCATCAGGGGCAAAGTAGTCCAATAGGAGCCCATGTCATGTGACTGCCTCCTGCCAACCCCCACCAACATTGCTCTGGCCACACCAGCCCTGGCCGCCCATTCTTGCCACCATAGGCCCTTTGCACATGCAGCTCCTCCTCGGAAGCCTCCCTGGCCACCTTAGTCCCTCCTTTTCGGCACTGATCCCAGGTAAGCTGCCAGGTGAGCTTGTGTGTAGGCCACCCTCCTAGGCTGCTGGGAGGGTCAGGACTACCCACCCACCCACAGCTTGCCTACTGCTCCCTTTCTTACAGGCAGCCTAGATAGGACTTCTGGGGAAGGCCGTGCAAGCTGACGAGAGAGGTCACGGCAAGAGGGGCCAGATCACTAACCAGTAAATTGTGTAGGCCTCTGCTTGAGCTGGATCTTGAATATTTGGTTCATTTAGAAGTTCCTGTATTCCTAATAAGATCTGTGTGAGAGAGAAAAACAAAGCAAGGTGGGAGGTCAGCAGTTCAAAAGGCAAACGCTGGTCCTGAAGGAAGGTTGAGGCGAGGCCCGCACGCTGCATACCTGCTTAATTGTGATGGCTGGCCTCCAGTCCTTGTCTTCCTCGAGGATGGACAAGCACACAGTGCCCGAAGGGTACACGTTCGGGTGAAATAATGGTGGTTCAAATTTGCCTAGATCACATGGAGAAAGGGAAATGTATTTTGGTGACAGCTGTCCTACAGGATAATGTCCTGTCCTGATGAGTGCCCCCCCCACCATCCCATCTTCCCTGCACTGGAACACCTTGCTGGTCAGCAGGCATTTCCCAAAAACTGCTTACAAAAACAAAACTGGCCACAAGGCAGGAGGAGGTAGGAAGAGGCAGGAGAGGAGCAAGTGTGCCTTCCAGTGGACTCAGGTAGAGCCACATCACTCCCCGGGACCTGCTTCAGGACAGTGAGAGTCAGAGCGGAGCCCCAGGCGGCCTCCCCAGCCAGTCTGGACTCGGGAGGATGGGAAGGGGCTGCTGCAGCAGGTGAATAGGTCCTGGGGAAGCAGCCAAGGTCCTTCCAAATGAGAAAGAGTTTATTTTCTTTTTAAAAATTAATACATATAAAAAGTTTGAAAATATAAAAGAACAGGAAAAAAACTGCCATGAGCTCTACCTAGGGACCATTAACCACAGCTGACATTTTAGCGTATTTCTTTATCCCTTTTTCTGGGTACTTTCTCTTTATTTTTAAACATTAATTTTACCTAGAAAAGTGTAGCAAGTCTAGTACAGCCTGATGAATTACTGACAAAAACTAAATACAATCCACTAACATCAACAGCTTCTCAGAAAACTCCTTCATAGATCGCCCACTCCATTTGCCCAACTAAACCAGCCTGTAATCCCAGAAAGGACGCCTTGAACTGCCTGCGCACAAACCACAGGAGGCTCTCCCCACTCTGCACTCATGGGTCACGTACCCTCACAGGGAGTGGCAGTTACTCACTCCTGTTGCTGCACAGCATCCACTGGGAGACTGGCCGCCCATGACTTGCCCACCTCACTGCAGATGCACATTTTTAAAAAAATATATATTTTATTGATTTTTCACAGAGAGGAAGAGAGAGGGAGAGAGAGTTAGAAACATCGATGATAGAGAAACATCGATCAGCTGCCTCTTGCACACTCCCCACTGGGGATGTGCCCGCAACCAAGGTACATGCCCTTGACCGGAATCGAACCCGGGACCTTTCAGTCCGCAGGCCGACGCTCTATCCACTGAGCCAAACCGGCTTCGGCTGCAGGTGCACATTTGAGTGAATACGAATAAAGCTGTGATTGTTCCTGGATGTGAATTCTGGTGAACACATGTGCATTTCCATGTGGAAATGCGGATCACAGGTGTCTGTGTTGAATGTGAATAGATACTACCAGTTTCCAAAGTGGCTGTACCCACTTACAACTCACTGCTTCACAGTATTGCCAACACCTGGTGTATCAGCTGTGGATTTTGGCCATTTTTAAAAAAAAATATATTTTTATTGATTCGAGAGAGGAAGGGAGCAGGAGAAAGATAAAAGTATCAATGATGAGAGAGAATCAATGATTGGCTGCCTCCTGCATGTCCCCTACTGGGGATCGAGCCTGCAACCCGGGCATGCCCTTGACCAGAATCAAACCCAGGACCCTTCAGTCCACAGGCTGATGCTCTATCCACTGAGCCAAACCAGCTGGGCCCCCGACTTGGCCATTGTTAAATGAATCGTGGTTGCCTCTCATGGCTCTAAGTTGTATTTCCATGATAACCTCTGAGGGTGAGCACCTTTCATTTACTGGGATAAACTGGCTACTTCTTTGGAGAAATTCTTTTTTTTTTTTTTAATATATTTTATTGATTTTTTTACAGAGAGGAAGGGAGAGGGATAGAGAGCTAGAAACATTGATGAGAGAGATGATCAGCTGCCTCCTGCACACTCCCCACTGGGGATGTGCCCGCAACCAAGGTACATGCCCTTGACCGGAATCGAACCTGGGACCCCTGAGTCCACAGGCCAATGCTCTATCCACTGAGCCAAACTGGTTAGGACGTGGAGAAGTTCTTGTTCAAGTCTCTTGTACACTTTTCTATTGGGTTGTCTCATTGATTTGTAGGAGCTCTTACATATTCTGGATACAAGCCTTATGTCAATTACATGTCTTACAGATATCTCCTCCTACTCTGACTTTGCATTTTTGCTCTTTTAATTGTACATTTGGTGAACACAAGTACCTAATTTGAATTTTTTTAAAATATATTTTTATTGATCTCAGAGAGGATGGGAGAGGGAGAGAGAGAAACATCAATGATGAGAGAGAATCATTGATCAGCTGCCTCCTGCACGCCCCCTACTGGGGATCAAGCCCACAATCCGGGCATGTGTCCTTGACTGGAATCGAACCTGGGACCCTTCAGTCCACAGGCTGATGCTCTATCCACTGAGCCAAACCAGGTAGGGCCCTAATTGGAATTTGATCTGATTTACCAATCTTGTTTCTTAGCTAAAAAAGTATACCAATGATGAATACAAGCATTCCCTAAGCCCCTCAGCCCCACTTCCGTCTCTCCTGGCTTTCTTCCATATGAAGTCCCCTCCTGACTCCTCACATCATTCACTGCATGGCCTGTTGACCTTCAGAAAAGGACTCCAGCATAAGCTCCTCTGTGTCTGGCTCCCCCCACTCAACATCACATTTGGGAGACTCATTCCTGCTAAGCACTTGTAGATCCCTCATTCTTGCTGCTGCACTGATTTACCCATTCTATTCTGAATGGACACTTGGGTTGTCTCCAGCTTTTGGCTCTTACAGAGAGAGTTGTCATAAACATGCTTGTCCATGCCTTTTGGTGAACATGTGTATGCATTTCTACTGAATATTTACTTGAGTTGAACAGCTGGGTCCTAGGGTAGGGATAAGTTTAGCTTCAGTAGACATGGCAAACAGCTTTCCAAAGGAAATGTTCAAAATTTACTCTTTCTCTAGTGCACCTATGTGGGCTTCTGCTGCTCTGCAGCCTCAGTTATCTGCCTGTTCATTCTGTGGCTGTAACTGGTAATTTTCCGGTAATGAAGTTAGGCATCTCTTTCTGTGCTGATTGGCCAGGTGGACAACCTCTTGCCAAGGGCCTGTTCCATCAAATGGCTGTCTTTTTCTTATTGATTTGTAGAGGCTCTTGATATACACACTAATAAAAGAGAAATATGCAAATTGACCATCACTTTGCAACACCCACCAGCCAATCAGGAGTGGGTATGCAAATTAACCCAACAAAGATGGTGGCAGCCATGCACCACCCTCCCTCCCCCAGCCACTCTGGGCTGTCTGGGCAGGTCTGGGCAGAGCAGCCGGGTGGGGTGGGACGCCTGCTATGAGGAGGAGGGCGGTGGGCGGAGGGAGCTATAGGAGCGGCGCTCCAGCTGGAGAGAAGGCTGAAGGCGGCAGCCAAAGCCAAGGCCTGGGTTCCGGGTGCCGGCAGCCAGGGGAAGGAAGGCCTATTGCACGAATCTTCATGCAACGGGCCTCTAGTATTCAATATAAGTATTGATATATAGATACAATTTTCTCCCCTCTTCACTGTCAGTGGTGTCTTTTGGTGAAGAGATGGTCTTAATTTCAGTGTAGTCCAATCCATCATTTCCCTCCTCTGGGGGAAAAGCACTTTTCATGCTTTCCTGGTTAAGAAAGCTCTGCCTACCCAAGTCATGAAGACATCCTCCTGTCTTCCTCTAAAAGCTGTACTGTCCCACCCGCCTTCCCACTGGGCAGCACAATCCACCCGGAAGGCTTTGCTCTATAGGGGGAAATTGAGTTCTCTATTCTCCCACTGGGACAATCGGCTGTCCCAGTCCATGCATTAGAAGACCAACCTCTCCCCATGCACTGCAGTGTCACCTCTCATAAGTCACTCCATTGTACACCTGTGTTTTTCTGGACTCTTTGCCATCTCAACTACTATGTTTCTTTAGGAGGTCTCAACCGGATTCATGTCTTGCCTGTCCTGCTAACAGGTCTTGGTACTTTTTCCCAGTGAGCCCCAACTTAGGCTGCACCATCCTCCCCTCCTAGAACTCCAAGAGCCACAGCAAGTCTTGGCACTCTGCATTTCCTACATTTTACAGCCTGTGTGTGACAATTTCCACAAAAATCTGCTTAGATTCTGACTGGGATTACGCTGAATTTGTAGATCAACTTGGAGAGACCTGACATCTTCATAACAGCGTGCCTCCTGATTCATAAACTCGGCCCATTTCTCCAGTTATTCAGGCTGTCCTTCATTCTCTCAGAAATGGTTTAGTTTCCAGTATAGAGGTCTTAAATGTCTTTATTGGATTTACTCCTAGGTACCTGATGCTACTATAAAAGGTACAGTTTATTATTTTTTAAAATTAAATTAAAATTTTTTTTAAAAGGTACAGTTTAGAAACTTTCATTTGTAGCCCTAGCCGCTTTGGCTCAGTGCATAGAGCATCGGCCTGCAGACTGAAGGGTCCCAGGTTCGATTCTAGTCAAGGGCATGTACCTGGGTTGCAGGTTTGATTCCCAGCCCCAGTTGGGGTGCATGTGGGAGGCAACCAATCGATGTGTCTCTCTCACATCAATATTTCTCTTTCTCTCTCTGGCTCCCTTCCACTCTCTCTGAAAATAAATGAAGAAAAAAAAAAAAAAAAAAAAGTCCTTGGGTGAGGATTAACAATAACAACAAAATAATAATAAAAAAATATTTTCATTTGTTGCAATAGTATGGAAATGGTTTTTATAAGTTAACCTTTTATTCAGCAACCTTAATAAACAGCCTCAGAGAAAGATGGTCTATGGTGTAAGTCTTCCTTTTCCATTTCTCTGTTGGGATTTCTTTTTCCTACCTTGCTACATTTGCTTGGAATTCCAGTGTAATGTTGCATAGAAGTAATAAAAGCAGCTACAATTTATCTCACTTCTTATTTAAAGTAATACCTACACATGACACACACACAAAAAATTCAAACAGCAAAGAACCACCCCAAATGAAGTAAGTCTCCATCCCAGTGGTTATGCTATGAATTGATAATTTAAGTAAGTCTTTTGCTAGATGCTATTTCAATGGGAAACATACTTCTATCTCTTAAATCACTAACCACGAGTTAACATGTAGTCTTGCCTTCCCACATGCCGGGCACTTTCTGACACACTGAGGTGCATGCCAACTCATTCAATTAACCAGCTGTGGACAGTATTTGTTGATTTCTAGTTGCCGAGGGGGAGAGATTTGGTGCCTTCTCCCCCTCATCCTGAGTTTTGCTAAACTGTATCACGATGGTCTACCTGTGGCCCTGTTTTAAACACGGCCTTGGCCTTTTCTTTCTGCCGCCTTCTCTGTTGGCTTAAGTGTGCTATCCATCCAGGCTACAGATGCAGGCACGGAGTTGGGTGTGAAATTTTAACAGATGACAGGTCACAGCAAAAAAACCCTCTGAGTAAGGTTCTTAATGGTGTTTCTCCTGCATGTCCATCCCCATCCGGGGCAGGTATGCTGTGGCCTCATCCCTGACAGGCACTGAGGTTCAGGAGCCTCACCTGGATCTCATCAACATTCATGCCAGGGTCTGGGAGCTTCCCAGTTGTAGAGCGAAGCCTGGAGACTTGGTCTGTTAGGTGCACCTCCCACCCCGGGGCTAGAAACATTCAGCTCCACAGTCAACCGTAAGGATCAGTGTGACGTAGCCACAGGGATCAGAGCAGCGGGGCACCCTGTGTGGAGCAGAGTGTGAAATAACTGACACCCCCGGAGGCCAGCTCTCTGAAGAGGACTCAGATCTCTGCTGGAGCATGATCAAAGCCAACCTTTGAGGACTTCGTTGTACTTACATTTCGGAGGTGAGGATGGATAGTCATCTTTGAAGAGCATGCGTAGTTTAAACAAGCCTCCTTCCCAAGGGGTCTGTTAGGAAATGAAGCTGTGATTAGATGTGCGCCGCCTCTTACTGCGGAGGCCCAGGAGGAGAGGGGCATGCTGCTGCTACACAGCCCCCAGTAACCTGCCCATAGCTCAATGACCCCACAACAGGACTGGCGGGACCCCCATGAGCCCCAAGGGCCAATGGGAAGGAGTCCTCCCTGGAGAGGAACAGACTAGCGGCCCAAGGCGGGGTTCAGGGTCTGTACCTGAGCAGCCAGGTAAGGACTGAAGTGAGCTCAAATGCAGATCCCCTCCCTCAGGTCCCGCCTGTCCCTCGCCAGCCTCCAGCTCTTCAGTCCAACACTCCTTCCCAACTGGGAGGGAGCCGGCTACAGTCCACCAGCCTCACTCACCCTAAGATAAGGGGCCATGTATGGGTTCAATGGAGGCTGGGGTGCATGCTGGGCCCTCAACAGAGTTTCAGTTGAAGCAAACCCAGACCAAATTTTCTTGTGGACAAAGTCCTAATCCTGCCGGCTCAATGCAAGGGAAGGAGACTGTCAAGAAAACACCGTGGCTGAGCATCGTGGATTCTCACGAGAGACCATGGAGGGGGGAAGTGGAGGCAATGAGGCCTCAGCACAACCCAAAAGTCTCAGGGGTCTTCCCTTCCCTTGGAGTCACTGGGAAGAGACATACGTTGGGCTGTTGGAGACCCTCACTCCCTAATGCCTCAAATGCACTGGTTCTAAATGGGCCAGATACACTCAGCGCAGCCAAGAAGGCACCACCTTGGAGGACTGTGGCTGTGTGTGAAGGACATATGGGGCCCCATGCAGCCATCATAAGTGGTCATGGATTTGCAACCAGTTCAGGCTCACACACCCAGGATAAACCTGAAGGCCCGCATGGCACCTACAGCCCCTTTCCCATCCTGTCTCCAAAGACTCCCTTTGCTCCCAAAGATGCAGCAGGATCTGGGCCTACTACCCCTGCCGCAGCTCAGTTCCTTCATTCAGAAAAACTGCCAGGGATGGGTGGGGTGGTGCCACATGTCACACTAACCTTGTGCCACCATTTCATGTCCCCTGGCTGTGTGATCATCACGTTATGCACACTTGAACCTAAGTCCTTGTGAAGGGTTGAAGTGTTCCCAACAGTCCACCCCACACCTGAGCATGGGTGCTTCTTACCCCTTTTTTCCCTGGAATGGCACACTCCCAGTTCATGAGGTTCATCGTGCCGTCGGGGTTTTTTGTTGGGACAGCTACAAAACCCTGAGAGAAAACCACACACAAGCACATCAGCTCTGCGGCAGCTCATCTTAGCTGCCCACAGGAACCCTGTGCCTCCCACCCCCGTCAGGGAGATGATCCGCTGAGCGACATGAAGAAATAAAGCCTTCCTTACAAATGGGTGGTCTTTTCTCCAAGCTTTCCTCTCCTGGGCGAGTCTGCTGAGGGCGATCCCCGACATATTCAAAGTCCTAAAAGAGACAGCAGAAATGGGATCAGAAGGAAAACCTGGTTCCTTCAGCCCCTTCCCTCACACCTGCTCAGTGAGCAGACTTGTTTCCAAGAAAAGCGGGTAAGTGAAGGCTCTCACATGGACCACAGAGATCATGTATGAGCTTAGCAAGCGGCCCCACCCAGCGTTTGGACAGGAATCAGGCCCTGACTCCAGCCTTCTCCTAAGGCAGATCACCAGAGGAGGCCTGGGCCTCCTGGACACCTCCATGTGGGTGCCTTACTTGTCAACTGCCGAGCCCCGGGGCTCCACGGCACCCCTCATGCTCCATTACACGGTGACACAGTGTTTCAGAAAGGCGAAGCCACAGGCTTGGGTCTCAGAGCTGCTAGGTGCTGTGCAGGAAGGGATGCCGAGTACTCCCAGCAGACACCTGGCACCCGTGCCTTCCATCCCCCACTTTAGTCACACCCAGCAGTGGGGGTCCAGTCCTACCATCATATACACAGAAAAAGCAGGACCAGGTGGGGATACCCAGAATGCTGGCTTGAGACCTGGGAAGGGCAGGGATGAATCGCTTCCCTCTCCTGGTGCAGGGATGTGGGGGTGCTGTCAGCCCAACTTAGAATCAGGGCTCAGAATTCAGATTCAGGCCTAGCCAGGATGACCCTTATTCTTGAAGGCAACCAAGTGGAAAAGTGCACCAGGGAGGAGGGCAGCTCAACTGCTTTGTGGACAAGTCCAGAGACAGCTCACCTGGCCCCAGCAGCCGACAGACCCACGTGTCACCAGGGTCCCAGGCTCTTTGCTCTGCCCCCTCCACTTTCTCATCCTATAGCCCCACCTTGGCACTTGACAAACAACTAATGGATCAAGGCCCGTCTCCCATTTACTTTGGGAAAGGCAACAAAAGTGAAGCAGGCTAACAGAGCCCAGGAACTCCTCAGGAGCACCAGGCAGGAGTGAGAAGACCTCAGCAGGCCTGGACCACAGACTCTCAAGGCTTAGTGCCTTTAGCTGTTCAAATTAACAGCCTGGGGCCCTCAGGTGCCTGCACACCAGACCAGACTGCAGGGCAGTGAATCTGCAGAGGTGACATGGTCACAACACCTGCTGGAGAATTTGACCCCAAGTGTGCTTGTTGGTCCTCAAAGTCCAGGGAAACACTGAAGATACCTTGGGTTAAGTCCATGCATTTACCATAAACAAGGCTTTCACAAGACAAATGGTCATCAGCAGCTTCCCCAGGCCTCCAGCTTTATACTGAGGCTAGGGGAGAGGTCTCCTCTCTACCTCTGCAGGGAAAGGCCAGCACAAGTGCCTGAGAACAATGTGGGGTGCCCTCCACAACGACAACAGGGCTCTCAACCCTGTGTGGGAAAAACATCTCCAGCAGGACATGGCTCGACAGCAGCCGTGCTCTCCTGCCCAGCCTCCACACAGGCCTGTTCTTGAGATAGGAAGGGAGGTCCAGAAGAACCTGCCCCTTAAGACCAGAGCCTCAACACAAACCCAGGTGGTCTTCTGACCAGTGGGTGGGTGGCAGGGCTACTTTCTCTCCTGCGCTTAGTAACTACTATTTCAACCTCCCCTCCCACCCCACCCTACCCCTCCCCAGGCTGATCTACAACTCCCTCAGCAACCCAAATCTCGCCCTTCACCCCAGTATCCACACCACCTGGCTGTCCTGCACATTCCCTCCCCCCAGGCTCAAGGCTCCCACTATTTGTGGATGAGGTGTTAGGTCAGGCCAACAGTTCAACAGCAGGCATCAAATACACACCGCAGGCCTGAGGCCACATGGAGTCAGGAACTCTGGAAGGGCCCCAGTGCTCTGGGTTTTGGGCAGCTCTTGAACGATTATTTTCCCAAGAAGTAGGCACAGAAGAAGGAGGGTTTGGGATTGCCATTGCAGAAAAGCACTGTCGCCTCCAACCCCACCAAGGAACCCAGGTCTCAGGACCCAGTTACTATATAAACCGCCAGACCAACTGGATGTGGTCCATTTTCAAGAAACAGGTACACTTATGTTATCACAAGGAAAGTGGGGGAAAAATCAAAGCCCTTCAGTCAAGGGCGACAGGTGACAGATGACCAATTTGGACTGTGGTCCCTAGCTCCAGCACTGTGACTCCAGAACACACCTTTATCCAACCTCAAGATTAGGTCCAAAGTAGAATAACACCAGGCTTGCACCCAATAGAACTGCTCACTGCACCATACAACCCCAAGCTCTGGTCTGCCCATTTCTTCCCCAGGGGGTTTGACCAAACCAGAGGTGAGAGCCTGACAGGATGCAGCGCTGCCCCAGGGTGGGGGTGGGGGTGTGCGCTCACAGGGGAGGAAATGCTGGAGATGCAAACAGCACTACGGGGATGAGAGGCACTTGCTTTCCAGTAGCGGCCAGGTGGCCAACCAAGCACAGCCTGCAGCAACCTGGCAGGAGGCTGTTCCAGGCAACATGGTTCAGGAACAGAAGGTCCTGGTGGGCCAGAGGAGAGTGGAAAGGGTAGGCTTGCATGAGGGACGTGAGAGCCTCCGGGGTGGTACGCAGAGGAGCAAACCAGCAGCTTCTGTCAGAAGTGGGCAGAGACAGTGATGACTGGGAGGCTTGAGTTGTAGCCCTGATGTTGGAAAATTAGTCATTTCTCAGTTTCTCTAAGTCTTCACTTCAACTGGTTCTAAATGGCATGACCCATGTCATCCATATCCCCACCTCCAGGTTTGAGGGCACAGCACATGCTAGCCTCCAAAGCACTGCCCCCTGCCCCCAGAGGGCAGGCCCCTCATCGCTGGCCATGGCATAGCAGACAGCACAGGCTGGCAGGATGCTTCTGCTGAATTAACACAAAAGTTCAGTGACCAAAGACAAGCAACCTGGTAAGCACTGTTTAAGTGAGGCATAAGGAAGGCCCTTAGCCAGGCATCAAAACTGGTTTCTGAAGCCCAGGCCAGCTCTGGAACACTGAGCAACCATGGATACTGTGCAGGGCCCCACAACGCTCAGGGGGCTGAGGCCAGCAGGTGATCCCAAGCGTAGCCTACCTCCTGCTGACCCTGTGCCAGGACCCGCCTCTTCTGCTCTGAGGATGGAACAAAGCTGCACACGGAGACCCTGTCCTAGTGCCTCGCTGTGGTTGTCCCAGGTACGAAACGCTAATAATGAGCGGCAGTTCCACAGGAGTGCCAATGGGCCAGACCAGGCACTAGTAAGATTCTTCCCACCATCAGGGCAAAGAGCTACAGGTGTTTACCTGCAGTGTCCCAGGCAGGCACGAGTCTTCAAGATGGTGCTTCCACTCCTGGGAGCCTTTCCAGTCCAGGGCAAAGCAGCCAGTTTGTTACATTTTAATTACAAAACAGAAGGGCTCATTCAGAATCCCACTTAAAACTAACTCTGCCTTCCCCAACAGAGAGAAACAGAAGGAGCAGCTAAGGCTGCAACTTGCAGATGCAAAGATAAAATATCTATGAACTACTAGAGACAGCCTGCGGGACAAAGGCTTAGTGGGGAGGTCTGCCCATGAACCCACTCTTCTCAGATCAGTTCTGCTGGTTGACAGCAGAGACTTCAGACCTACTTACTGGCTTTGTGAGTGTAGCAAGTTGTTCATCTCCCCCAACTTCAACTTCCTCATCTGTAAATGGGCGATGGTACCCTGACCCCACAGGTGGCCCAGGTTGAAACAAACACAAACTCCCTCAGGGGGAAGGTATGCACTTTGCCTATCTAAGCACCCGGCCTCAGGTCACCCTCTGCCCATGCAGCACTTCCTGTTCTTTCTCGACAAACCTCCCAGGATCCCAGGCTGTTTCCGAAGCAAGGTCCCGAACCTCGAGGTGCACCAAAGACACAACAGCACGCACAATTCACCCCTAAACCACCTGAAAGGTCACAAGCAAATCAGGACAAACTAGTACCCATCTCCTTTGTCTGATGGATATGTGCTCTACCTAAAGGTAACGATTCCATACATTTAGAGCTACATTTAGAGCTATCCTCTTGAAAAAGAAACAAAGCTAACTTCGCAAACAGTACAGTAACTTTGCAAACCGAGGAGCTAAGCATGCTTTCAAAATATACAAACCAAACCACTTAAAACTGATTTAGGAACGAATGCAAGCCGTGATCCTCATTCCCTTCCTTTCCTCCTACTCACGAAAATATCAGTTCCAAGCTCCCTTCAACTGGTAGAAAGCAATCTTAAAAACAAAAGAAAACTCTCCCTCCAGCGAAGTGATGTTCAGGGTCCCACCAACGGCAAGTGGAGCTCTTTAGAGGCGCAGGAAAACTCAGACTTGTTTTGAATTTTAGACATCATCCCCGCCCCCCACCCCCAATCCAACCAGCGCAATTTTGCAATCCAAGACTTTTAACTCTCGCTGCTGGGCCTCTCTGCCCGGCTGGAGAGCGCCACAGGTTTGTGTGCGGACCCGTGACCCAGGAAACGCACGTCCCTCAATGGAGGGAAAGCTCCTGTCAATCCCGCCTCGGCTCCCCGGCCGCACCGCGAGCCCACGCCGGAGGGGACGCCAACACTTTCACAAGGGAAAGCGACGGGAGCCCCAAGGCCGGGACGACGCCGAGGCCGGGCCAGCTAGGTCGCGCCGTAGCCCGAGGCGTCAACAGCTCCCAGGCGGACGGTTCCCGGGCGCGGGGTCGGGGTCAGGTCGGGGGGCGCGCAAGAGGCGGGGGTGGGGGCCCAGGGGACCGTGGGTGGAGAAGCCCGGCCCGACGGCGGCGGAGGCCCGCGCCCCCGAGGTCTGGCCCCTGTCCCGCCGCCGCCGCACCCTGTGCGCCTTCCACCTGGGCTCACCTAGGGCGGCCGCGGCCCGGCGAGCGAGGCGGACGAAGCGGCGGCGACGGAGGCGGCGCGGCACTTCCTTTGTCTCGGGACTTCCCTCCCGAGCCCGCTCCGCGCGCAGCCCGAGCGCTCCGAGGACCCCGGCGCGGGCGGGGCGCGGGCGGGGCTTGCGGGGTCTGTCCGCCGCGTGCCTATATCTCGTGCCGCCGCCGCCGCCCGGCGTCCCGAGCGGCCCTCGCCACCGCATGCCACGTGCTGCCTGCGCCCCGCCGCCACGCGTCCGCGCCCCAAGCTCGCCCAGGGAGCCCAGCCGGGGGGCGGCTTTCCAGTCAGGCGGCGCCCTGGACACCTGTGCTCTTAAAGGAGCCGCGTCCACAATGTGAGGGAGTGTCTGCAAATTCCCCTTTGCGATGCGCGCGTCCACTCGAGGACACGCCGGTAAGCAGCGGGGGGAGGCGGAGACCGAGATCTCCAAGGGCTCCCCGGATGCCCCGCGGGCACCTTTCCGGGCACGAGTCCCATTGGTCTCCTTAGGGCTAAGGCCCAGGGTTGAGGGACAGAGGACACCGAGGCCTAAGGAACCCCAGAAGCGTCGCAGCACGGTGGCGATCCTCCGATTACGGCATCCTGTGAAACCCTTTGTAATTGGCCAGTTCGGAGCGCTGGGTGGGGCGTATATCGAATCCGTCCAATGAGCTGACCCGGTACAAACGGCCCCGAGCGGGCCTGACCGACGGGAAGAGAAGTGCAGACACTCCCTAACTCTGGTGTTGGCCCAGAGGGAGGGGTTCCGGAGCTGCGGGCGGGCGGGGGAGGGGCCACCTGGGAGGGCCCCCCCTTCCCTCCCCCCCACCCCGCAGCTGCAGTCAGGGTCTGGGGCCCACCCCTAGCCCCCGTGGGAACGTAGGCCCTCGCTGGTCCCGCTAGGCACCTCCCGGTGGAGCCGCCCCCAGCCCCAGCCCCAGCCCCCGGGCCAGCTTCGCTAGCCAAACCCCAGCTCTGGATGGGGAGAGGGCGCCTGATAGGTCAGCCTGCTAAACCCGTCTGTGGGCGTTTCGGGATCAGGCAGCGGTGGGTGTGGAGGGCTTCTGGGCGCAAGAGGCGGGGGTGGGGGCCCCGGACAGCGGAGGCTACTTGCTTTCACTCACTACCCCCCCTCTCCCCCCTCCATCTCTCTTCTTTCTCTCTCCCTGCTTCCTTCCCTTAGAGTCTCCTATTTGGTCTTGTGCTGACACTGTTGGCCTCCCGGGACAGGGACCACAGGTCGGATACTCTATGGCCCACATCTGGCCCAGTGCTCTTAGCAAATGCGGGGGGATGAATTCCATGTGCTCCCGGCATTCCTGTTACTCTGGGGGAGTAAAATGAGGCTGGGGGTCTCGTGGGTGTGGTGGCTCTGCTGGGCTGAAGAGGGGGTTTGATAGGGTAATTCCTGGTCAACAGTGGCCCAGAGAGAGGGCCTGGTGGTAGTGACCAGGGTCTCAGGTGACAAAGCCAGAGGGCCTGACCCCCTTGAACAAAATGTGAGCATTCCGAATCCATGCAGAGGCTGAATTCCAAAGGGGCTGCCCGCTGGGCCTGGGCTGGGGACGTGGCCTCCATCCTTCCCTTCAGCCAGGCAGCTGCAGTTGTCAACTTTGGGGTGTAGGATCCTCAGGGATTTGTGTGAGTCACCTGTTCTCGGGGCTCCCAGCTTGTAGTTCATCGGTGGTCCTGGAACTGGGCATTGTAACAATCGCCCCAGGAGGACCTACTGCACAGCACATGGCTACTGAGCTACATTTGAAGAAAACAGCTTCCTGCGGAGACATAAAGGTCTCTGGTTCCCCGTCTTTCTCATTCAGATTCCAGGAGGTTTGCACAGGGCTGCCTGGGGACCCCGCCCAGCAACCGGCAGTGGCCAGGTAAAAGGTGGTGGCCATTGCTGGAGTAAAGAGAGGAGAACCAGGCCCACATGAGCTCAGCTCGGCTCAGCTCAGGGGGGCAGAGAGAGGGTAGTGCTGACCAGGTGGGAGTGGCCTGGGGGGTAATGAGGGGTGTGGTTTGGAGCATGTGGTGGTGGAGGGCCAGAGCCTGTGGGCCATGAGGAGTCATGGAAGGTTGTGGAGCAAGAGATACAAGACAATGACCTGGTTTTTGTGTGTGGTGAGGGGATATTTGGAGATGGAGGAGACGTGGCCCCTCAGCCCTGGTTGCTGAGTTCCAACCAGCAGAGAGAACTCCCATCCTGGTGGAAAGCAGTGTGAGGCCCAAAGGCCCTCACGCTGGAAGGAGAGTGTGGGGACTGGTGGAAGGAGGAGGGAGCAGTTACCTGGAGGGTGGGTTGGAGGAGGGCAGGGGGTGGGCAGAAGGCTACTCCGATCTGGTATCCTCAGCCCAGGAGCCTGCACCCCGGCACACATGCTCTTTTTATTTTTATTTTTATTTTCTTGATTTCAGAGAGAAGGGAGAGGGAGAGACAGATAGAAACATCAGTAACTTTAAACAGTATTTGCACATCAGATTTTTAGTTATTGGCTTATGTTACTTTTAATTTTCTAAAGAACTTATTTGGAAGTTTTTATAGATCACTGATTAAAAACTGAGATGTTAAAACTTACTAAAATTTAATGTTTTAAAAATAATAATTAAAAAAAAAACATCAATGATGAGAGAGAATCATTGATTGGCCGTCTCCTGCACGCCCCCTACTGGGGATGGAGCCCGCAACGCAGGCATGTGCCCTTGACCAGAACTGAACCCAGGACCCTTCAGTCCCCAGGCCGATGATCTGTCCACTGAGCCAAACCGGCTAGGGCAGCACATATGTTCTTGGTGATGGCTTGATCATCCATTCGCAAGTCAATTCACAGCATTTATCCGGCACTCAAAGAAGCCTCCTGCTGTGTTGTAGACAGGCTACATGGCAGGGACCAGGGGCAGCATCCACGAGCTGAGAGCGGCCCCTTGCTGACAGCTGGCGAGGAAGCTGGGACCTTGGGCCTTCAACTGCAAGGAGCTGAATGCTGCCACCCCCAGTGAGTTTGCAGAAGGTTCCTGAGCCTCAGGTGAGGCCTGGAGAATGCAACCCCAGACTTTCAAGACTCTGAGCAGAGGACCCTCCTAAGCCTGGGCTCCTGATGCACAGAACCTGTGATAACAGATGTGCCTCATTAAAAACTGCTAAGTTTGTGGTGATTGGTTACAGGGTAATAGCTAACTAATACACCTGGTTTAGACAGGGTGGTCAGGGAGGTCTGTGAGGGGGTGACCTCCAAACATCTGAAGGGGGAGCAGCATGCAGCTGTGGGGAGAGCTGGGGAAGAGACTTGGGTAAAAGGAGCGGGAGGTGGGGTGAGCAGGGAAAGGCTGTGTGGCTGGGGAGAGGGAGCAGGGGGAAGGGTGGTATGGGATGGGTTGGAACAGGCAGTTGGGACCAGACCTTACGTGGCATTTCCAGTGTGCTAACGAGTATGCTGTGTGTCCAAAGTGCATCAGGAGAGAGAGGGGATTTCATTGGGTTCAGCCCCCTGGGTACAAAGGAGAAACAGGCTTGCAGAGGGTGAGGGCTCTGTGGATAGTCAGTGCATATAAAACCCAGGAGAAAGATTCTGGCTGATTGTCCCAGGTCAAATGCCCACCCTGTGGGAAGGGGGCAGTATGATTGGAAGCTGTCTGGAGTAGGAGCAGGACTCCCAGCTCTCCCTGGTGCCTCTTGGGGGCCAAGCTGTGGGCACATAGGTTTGTGTGCAGGGGCCCCTGCTCCAGGGGCTGAATTAAAAAGGAACAAGATTATATATATAAAAAAAAATGAAGTTGGACCCCTACCCCATACCATGTACAAAATTAACTCAACAGCCTAAACATAAGAGCCAAAACTATAAAACTCTTAGAAGAAAACATAGGAGAAAATCTTCATGACACTGGATTTGACAATAATTTCTTGGCTATGACACCAAAAGCATAGGCAGCTAAAGAAAAGAATAGGTAAATTGGACTTCATTAAAATAAAAAACGTGTGCATCAAAGGACACAGTTAACAGTTGTAAAAAGGGATCCCACAGAATGGAAGAAAATATTTGTAAATTACATATCTGGTGAGGGTTTAATATCTATACCATGTAAAGAACCCCTTCAACTCAACAACAAAAACAAACAAACAAAAAAACAAACAGCCCAGTTCAAAAATGGGCAAAGAGTCTGAACAGACATTTCTCTAATGAAGATATACAAGCACCAACAAGCACATAAAAAGATGCTTAACGCCTTTAGTCATTATGGAAATGCAAATCAAAGCCACCAAAAGATACTACTTCACACCCGTTAGGTGGTTATTTTATCTTAAAGATGGAGAACATTGGATGTTGGTGAAGATGTGGCGATATTGGAACCCTTGTGCATTGCTGGTGGTTACGTAAAATGGTGCAGCTGCTGTGCAAAAGCTGGACTCATCTCCTGGGGCATCCATCCTCGGAGGACCAAGATTCTCAACTTCCTGCTCTGGGGAGGGGGGTGCATGCAGACTGCAAGGGGACCCTGGGGGAGGCACTGGACTCGTGCCCGCTGTCCCCTCCCGCAGCCTTCCTCTCCTCCATCCTAGCATGGTGCCCTTGCTTCCTCCTGGCTCCAGCTGCGTTTGGGACACACCCTGGGTCTCCGAGGGGCTCTCTGCCCTGCAGCCCAGCCTGGCCAGGCTGAGCCGTTCACAAAGGGTTCCTGTGTAGCAGTGACTTGGCTGTGACTCTGGTCCCACGGCCTCCCTTCCAAGAGGCTCTTTTTGCAAGGGAACCCTCTGTCCCCAGTGGGGTATCCCTCTCCCCTACTTGACTCCTCAGCTCCTGGCCTGACCCCACAGGGCACAGCAGCACATTCTGGTGGTCCCAAGCTGGGATGCTGGGGTTGAGTGAAGGTATCATGCACCCCCAATCTGTGCACGTGTGAAGCTGGTCAGCTGGTCTGGACCTTGCTCAATCCCATCCACTGGGTGGTTCCTACATTAGAACAGAGGAAGGAGCAAAGTCTGGGATGGGCTCTGTCTGCCTGGGCCATCACTGACGGGTGTTAGTGCTTTTTCATGCCCCCCCAAGAGAAAGGAAGATGGTCGTTGAATGCCATCATTGTCAACTGCCAGATCAAGTCACTAAAGAGGCTGTGACCAGGCTGAGCATTCACAACCTGGCAGCAGCTCCCCTCCTGCTGTGTGTCCCTCCCAGCCACAGGGGTTGGGGACCAGGAGAGGGGATCTCCATTTCTGCTCCAGCCTGGCCAGCAGGTAACAGCCACCAGGGCTAGACATAGCTGAGTGTTTCCACTGAGAGTAGACAATAAAGGACTTACTGATGGAGCTGGGACGTCCCCCTCACCGCTGTGCAGGAAGAACCTGGTACTAACAGTTTGGCCTCCGAAACTCCTGAAACAGAAGAAAAAGGCTTGGAGCAGAAAGCATGGGGTGGTGGCCTGCCTTCTCTCTCCAGACTCATTCCCACCTGGTCATACATGTATTCATTCAGTCATCATCTCTTCCTGCTTATTGAACATGGGGCCAAGGAAGAGGTTGTTTGTTTTTATTCAATGAGAGAGAGAGAGAGGGGAGGGGAGGGGAGGGGAGGGGAGGGGAGAGCTACTGCACTGGGCGCACCTAGAAGTACCAGTCCTCATGCCCTGCAGGCGCACGCGCCCATAAATACATTCCCAGAGCCCTCTGCTCAGCCCTGGCCCAGCATCTCCCCGGATACCCCGTCAGACTCAGCCCCCCATGAGTAAACGAGGCCTTTTGAGGATCCCAGAGCCGCTGCCAGCGGTCGTCCTTGCCCACCTGGGCGAGGCAAGTCTCCTCTTTCATGGCAGCCATCTCACCCTCAATCCAGGAGGCTAAGGTGCAGAGACCTCTGACTCCGCCCAGATCATTCCTCCGCCCCCCCCCCCCGCCCCCGCCGCCCCCTCAACACACACCCACCTCGACCTCCCTGCCTCCAGGCCTTTGCCCACACAGCCCCTCTGAGGGCTCGCCCTTCCCTCCCCCAACACTGCAGCTAGGTAACTCCCTCTTAATTGGTCTAAATCCCCTCCCGCTCCCCCAGCCTCTGGAAATCCTCCCAGTTTATACTATAACCATCTGTTTGGGGAGAGGGGGTAGCGGGGGGTGGGTGAGTGAGTCTGCCTCCCAACCTGCGCCCGGGTTATAGAAGGTGTTCAAAATATGCCAGGCGGGAAAATGCAAGAAGCCGGAGCCTGCCTGGCTCGGGTTATTCTAATGTGGCATCAGCGTTTCCAGGCCCTGGCGCCTTTGGCCGCCAGGTGGCAGCAAAGCTCCCGCAGGTCCCAAGTGGCAGCAGCAATCAAGGCAGGTTCAGCCCAACACCGCTGACGTAGCATTTGTTAGCTTACTCATCTAGGTAAACAGCACGTGTTAAAAGGAGGCTTTTCGTCACAACTGGATAGGGACAGCCATCCTATGCCTTCCTTGCACCCACAGAAACAGCGCGAAACAGATCACGCTAATTTATACAAGGACAGCGTCACCTGCCCAGATTCGGGCCCCTCCAGTTCTTTCTTGTTAAAGGTGGCAGAGGGGGAGGGAGAGAGGGAGGACACCCAGACTTGGTAAGGTGTTAAAGGAACCACCTTGGCCCAAACAAAGCAGAGCCTTGTCGTTTGCTTTAATCAGAAGGATTTTACAAGGAACAAGAATGCCTTCCTCAGTCATTAATTCAAAGTTATTTAATGCAGGCTGCTTGCACCCCCAAGAAACATCTGTGGACACGTGTTCTCCATGTTCCTACTCTGAACAACGTGCTTAGAGTGGACAGCCACATGCTCCAAGGCCATCGTGACATGTCCCCTCCCGGTTTCCCGGTGCTCTCCTTCTACATCCTGGATTCCCGGTCCCAGTGAGGCGCAGAACTCAGGTGCCCGGCCCTGCGGCTGAGCTGGGTCTTGGTCCCTGGCTGCCCGGCCCTGCGGAGGGAGACGGCCTCAGAGGGCAGGACACCCTGCCCAGAGCTCCGAAGCGAAGCAGGAAGGTCAGCTTAGCCACATCAGGGGCTCTCCTGCCTCAGGGCCAGCCCTGCTATCTTCCCTGTCCACCAGGGCCCCTCCCGGGAGATGACAGCCATGTTTGCCACTTCCCTGGCCGTGCCCACTGGCTCCCCCCTGGCAGGCTGCGATGCTGACTCACCTCCCATGTGCTTTCTCCAGATAATGAGCTCAAACCTGCGAGCGTCCCCTCACGTCCCGCGTGGTTCAGGGTTCAGGTTCAGAGTTCGGGCTCTGGAGGAGGCCGCGCGCAAATGAAAGGGACAAGACAAGAAATAATAATAATTTGGAAATTGGGGGCCAGGCGGAAGCCCAAGGGAGGGCTCCGCTTCCCGCTGGCCTAGCCATCCTTTTATTCAGGTTTGGGACACACCCATAGCCCTTAGGCAGGCAATTCCAGTAACAGGCAGACTATCTTCTCAGTAAGGATTCACACGACTGTTTGGTAGGGAACTTGCTTCAGCTACCATTGTCTGGACTAAATAGTTGGTGCATAGCTCTGACCTTTGCCAGAGCTCAAGGTTTCCAGCTTTCCGGGTTCCTTGTCCACACCTCTCTGCTAGTGAAGACAACGGGCGGTTTCCCACACAAACCCCTGAGGGGTCTCCAACATCATGATATTCTTTTACCTTTGAGACAACCAATTCTTACTCAATGTGTGTTTGTGCTGTGTGCCCAGCGTGGAACTGGGGTACAAGGTGTCACGAGTAAGAACCCATCCCTACCACCCCCAGAGTGAACAGTCCAGAGGTGCGATAGCTGAGCAAAGAGGGGCTTGCCTTACAGTGAGAGTCACGTGACTACGGGGATGGAGGAAAGGCCTTGTCACTCAGGTCGGCTGCTCCTGGAGGCAGTGCTGGGAGGCCAGGGAGGCATTTTCCAGAGCCAATGACAAGGGCTATGCAGTCAGAAAGGGAGGGGCTGGAGAGTGATTCAGAATGGCCAGGGTCACAACAGGGACTGGCTCCAGCAAGGACCTTCGATGCTGTCCTGCGGGAGGTGGAGGTGGGAAGGGTTCTGGTGACGTGAATGGGTTTGTGTTCTAGTGGATCACAGAGTGGACAAGAGGTCAGAACCTAGAGGGAGACCAGCTGACCCTTGATGAAATCGGGGGTGGGGAGATTTGGTGGCCCAGACAGGGAAGAGGAGAGAGGTGGGTGGGTGGAGGGATAGCTAGGACTTGGCCTTGTGGGGGTGGGAGAGCAGGGGAGGTCAAGGGTGACACCCGGCCTTGAGGCTGGCTGGCTGGGAGCAGGAGGTCCCATGGGGGAGGCTGGGGGTTGCAGGTCTGTGGAGCCCAGTGTGGAACACGTTGGGTTCCGAGTGCCATAAGACACCCGTGCAGGTGCAGGGCTGGGCATCTTTGCTGTGCAGGTGTAGCTGAAGCCCCAGGATGGAGGAGACCACCCCGGCGGGTGGCCGGAGGGCAGCAAGGCCTGCTGTCAGGCGGACTGAGCTCACCAGCATTCACAGGCGGACTGAGCTCACCAGCATTCACAGGCGGACTGAGCTCACCAGCATTCACAGGCGGACTGAGCTCACCAGCATTCACAGGCGGACTGAGCTCACCAGCATTCACAGGCGGACTGAGCTCACCAGCATTCACAGGCGGACTGAGCTCACCAGCATTCACAGGCGGTGGCAAGTGGCTCTGCAGAGGAGCCAACAGAGGATGCACACGTGGGAGGTGGGGCAGCACCGAGGAGAACAGAGCAGCCGGGGATGGCCCTGGCAGGGCAGGCAGCCTGCTCCGTTTGGTTTTAATATTGAAAGTCCCCTCATCCCGCAGCCCAGCCCTTGTCCTGCCCTGCACCACAGCCACCAAAACACATGCTCCCCTCACAAGCCCTGTGTGGTAGGGACCTGCCATCCTGGCTTGCCTAGAACTGAGGGGTTTCCAGGAGGTGATTCAGGGCCTTATTATCCTATATTAGAGGCCCAGGGCACAAAATTCGTGCACTCGGGGTCAGGGGTCCCTCAGCCCAGTCTGTGTCCTATCGAAGTCAGGGACCCAGCAAGTCCGCTCTTAGGTAGAGACTCAAAGGAACTGAAACCAGGTTGGCCCACGGGAACATGTCAATGAATGTTCATGGCATTACCATTCGCCACAGCCACCAAGTGGGAACCACCCACAGGTCCATCAACAGCCACACGGTTACCAAACCGGTCCGCCCACACAGTCGACTAATAGGAGGCCATGAAAAGGAAGAGCCCCACACACATGCCACAGCATGAATGGACCTGGAGAACATGCTGAGAGAGAGAAGCCAGGCACAAAAGGTCACGCAGTGTGTGACTCCAGTCGTGTGAAACGCCCAGAGCAGGCAAACCACAGAGACAGAAAGCAGAATGTGGTTCCTCCGGGCACGGGGTGGGGAGGAGTGGCTGCTTCACACACACAGGTTTCCTTTCGGGGCATGAAAATGTTCTGGAACTAGATAGAGATGGTGGCTGTTCAACATCAGGAATGTTCTAATGCCACTGAACTGTTTCCTTAAAAAATGGTGACAATGGCACATTTTATGGTTTTTTTATTTTATTTTCTAATAATAACTAGGGCCCGGTGCATGAATTCCTGCACCATTGGGGTCCCTCGTCCTGGTCTGAGGGATCAGGCCAAAAACAGTTCTCCAACATCCCCCAAGAGGTCCCGGATTGTGAGAGGGTGCAGGTCAGGCCAAGGGACCCCACCAGTGCACGATCAGGGCTGGGGAGGGACACGGGAAGTTGGCCAGCTGGGGAGGGGCTGCGGGAGGGCTCCAGGGCGTGTCTGGCCTGTCTCACTCAGTCCCTGTTAGCCGGACCCCAGCTGCAAGCTAACCTACCAGTTGGAGTGTCTGCCCCCTGGTAGTAAGTGCACGTCATAGCAACTGGTCAACCGATCGACTGTCTGCCCACTGGTGGTCAGTGCATGTCATGGGGAGTGGTTGAGCAGCCTTAGCATATCATTAGCATATTATGCTTTGATTGATTGAGTGAATGACTGGACACTTAGCATATTAGGCTTTTATCCTATATAATAAAAGGCTAATATGCAAATGGACCAAACAGTAGAATAACTGGTCGCGATGGCATGCACTGACCACCAGAGAGCAGATGCTCAACGCAGGAGCTGCCCCCTCGTGTTCAGTGCGCTCCCACAGGGGGAGTGCCGCTCAGCCAGAGCCTGGCTCACGGCTTGCAAGCACAGTGGTGGTTGGGGAAGCCTCTCCCGCCTCTATGGCAGGCGGGCAGTAAGGAGTGAGGGGTCCCTGACTTCGATAGGACACAGACTGAGCTGAAGGACCCCTGCCCCCGAGTGCACGAATTTTGTGCCCTGGGCCTCTAATATAGGATAATAAGGCCCTGAAGTCACCTCCTGGAAACCCCTCAGTTCTAGGCAAGCCAGGATGGCAGGTCCCTACCACACAGGGCTTGTGAGGGGAGCATGCGCTTTGGTGGCTGCGGTGCAGGGCAGGACAAGGGCTGGGCTGCGGGATGAGGGGTGGGGGGGCTGTGGAAGCAGCTGGCAGTGAGAACTGGGAGCAGGGCAGGCGGGAAGCTGGGAAGGTGCCCATCAAAGGGCTTTCCCAGCAATCTGACGTGTTTCAGTGCTGGGGAGGTCAATAAGCGCAAGGCATTGAAAAACAACTTTTTTTTTCTAAATGGGGAGAGAAAAATATTGTCAGTAAGAATGACCCAAGAGGCAGGTAACCTTAATGAATGAAGCACTCACCCAATTAGAAAAACACCCACAGCTGAGAAGCCGGTTGTCGAAAGGCCAGAGGTCAGTGACTCACAGGAGCTGAACCAGCTCGGGAATAACAGAGGGGAAAGCGGAGGCCCCTTCAGGGCGAGGCCGAGACTGTGGGCAGGTCAGGGGAGCCTGGGCAGGGCCTGGTGGAGGGCATGCAGCATTGGGGGCCCATCCTGTTGTGTTTCTGGGTCTGGGTAGGCCTGGGTGAGTCTGCACTGGTCTTGAGGGGCGGGTGTGTGAGCAGGAGAGTTTGGGGAGCTAGCAAAACTAGAGAGGCAGATGGCCACAGGGACGCGCCTTCCCACCCAGGTTCAGGGGCACTCAGCTCCTAACCCTGTGCCCCTCGAGGAACCAGCCTGCCCAGGGAGACCTTTACAGAACAGGACCAGGCTGGCACCTTGATCGCAGTCCTCCATGTTAGGTCGAGGCAGGGGGCAAGGCGGAGTTACGACATTACTGGCATCTGCCACGGAGACATCCCCAAGACATCGAACCACCAATCAGTGCGTGCAGAGTGCCCTGGGGCCCACCCCTGCCAGTTCCGCCCTGGGCCCAACCCTTAAACGGCCGCTCCACACTCCCAGGTGCACTGCTCTCCTCTCCACCCCCCTCCATCTGCAGAGGCAGTCCGGTTGGGTCCCTGCTCCTTTCCCTCCTGTGGAATAAACCTTCCTTTAATATGCCTTGGTTGTCCCGGATTCCAGTTTCCTGCGCCTCAAGCCTTACACTCCAGCCCCGAGACAGTGAGAAATCCATGTCCCTGTTCCTAAGCTCCAGTCTGTGGTGTTTGTTGTGGTGGCCTGAGCCAACGAGGACACCATCCCGGTGTGAACGAAAGAAGCCACCTGCTAACCTGACAAGCTCAGGGGAGGCCTGCGTGGCAGTCTTGCAAACTCAGAGACCTGAAATAACCACAAAGGATGGTCTGAAAATTAAATATTTAACTACAAACAGGTTATAGTGGGCAGTCATGTCCTAGGCCGATATTTTCCCTGACAAAGATCAACTTAGATCTTTCCTGAGACCATTTGCCTTTTTGCCTCTAAGATAACATATCTGTGAGATGTCTGGGTAACTTGTAACTTCCTTCTTTTGCTGGAGCCCCTGGGGCACAACCAAATGTGGTGGGCGCCAGGACAGATGCCTCAAATTCCATCATTATCATGTTAATCGTTCTTGTACCCACCTAAGTATGTGTCCATCATTTTACTTTTTATCCAATCCCAGGGGTTTCCCACCGTTTGACTTTATCCCACCTCCTTAATCCGTCACCAATGAATTTCATGTAGCCGACCTATGTCCCTCCTTTGATGGCAAAGTATAAATATAGATGTAACCCGCCATTCTTCGGAGCATTATCTCAATTCATTGAGGTTCTGCTTCCCGGCATATGTCGACAGTTTGGCTCAAATAAACTCACTAAAATTCTTTACAGGTTTCAATGTTTTTTTTTTGTTAACATCGGCTTCTCTGAGGTCTCAGACCACACATGCCTGTTCCGCTGCCAACTGTCCTTCCTCTTGTCCAGCCCATAGACCACCTGCCAGGGGGGCTGCTGTTCAAATGGCAGAGGGCTGAGAGCTGAGGAGTGGGTGCTGCCCAGGGGAGGGATGGGAAGCGGGATGCCGAGGGGCTGGACAGAGCCGTGGATCCACTGCAGAGGGAGGAATAGCAGCCCCCAGGCAGAGGATTGTATTCGGGCCCACCCTCCCGGTGCTCAGCCTGCAGCAAGCACCTTGGAGAGGCATAGCGAGTGAACGAACGGAACGGTGTGAGTTTCTCAGAAAGGAGGGTCTCCCTCGGAGGGCTCCGAGGTCTGGTCGCCAGCGGACTTGTTGCCAAGGCCTCGCAGGAAGGAACAGGCCTCCTAGGGCCAGGCGGGAGGAGGCTGGGGCAGAGAGCATGGGTTTTCTGAAACACCTGGTGTCTGGCCGTGACGGAGGAGGGGTTCTGCCTGGCTGGTGTGGGGGGTAAAAGGGGGAGGGAGCCCAGCCTGCGCACCAGCCTCCGAATCCTGCATGCGGACTGGCTGCGGTGCAGGGCAGGACAAGGGCTGGGCTGCGGGGTGAGGGGTGGGAGGCGGCGGGAACAGCTGGCAGTGAGAACTGGGAGCAGGGCAGGCGGGAAGCTGGGAAGGTGCCCATCAAGGGGCCACAAGCCATGGACACGGAGTTCCAGCACCAGCTCTCCCCGACTGGCTGGGGGGCCCCGGGGAGACTGCTCTTCAGGCCTCACCCAGGCTGAGCATCAGGGCCGCTGCGCTCGCCTTATGCTGTGCAGATGCCCTTCTTGTCTGGACTCCATTCCACACCCGCAGTGACCAGAGGGTTCCACCCGGTAACTGGGTTGGAGTAGTTACTGTTCCCCAGTGCACACACTGCCTCCAAGAGCCACAGGTGCCGCGAAGCACCGTGCCTCTGTGTTTGCTGGCAGGGGGTGCTCTTTACTTGGGAAGGATGTCTCAGCCACCCCCAAGCACTCACCCTACACAGGCCATGGATGAGCCACGCCCACTCCAGGCGGGTGTCTCACTAGAGACCTGCTTTTCCAGTCCGATGACGGTGATGGCGTCTGTGTGCAGGACCCGTGGGGTGCCCTGCCGGATGGCTGGTTTAGCGCCCTCCAGGCGAACGCAAACTGCTGTGACCCTCCCTCTTGATGGGGATTGGAAAAAACTCCGTCACCAGGTCAGAAGTCACCTTTCAAGAGCCGGGGGCTGTGCCGATTTGTCCTAGTGAAGATGCCAGCATCGCAGCTACGGCTGCTGCTCACAACACACCAGAATCCATGCAGTGTCTGCAGGGAGCCTCCTGTGAATTCACTGGGCTGTGACGAGGCCCCCTCCCCCCCCCATCCCGCCTCCCCAAGTCCCTGACGTCTGAGCGTGACGTCACTTTGCCATTCCACTGTGGATGTCCGGTTGCCTCTTACCCAGCCCCGAAGGGAGGAGGGCACTTTTAGGGGCTTCTACCTCGCTTTTCCCACCATAACGGCTCCAGGGCAAGTGGAGAGAGTTCCCTCTGGGAAAACCGGAGTCTCACTGCGCTTTCTTCTCTCCCCGGAGCCGGAGCCGGAGCCGGAGCCGGACTGGGTCCCTGACCCCTCAGGACCCTGAGAGTGGTGCACAGCCCGCATACTTTGTTTCCACGGTTGTAACGTTTGTGTTGTATCTCTGTTGATGACGAGAGACCGGTGTAGAGCTTTCTTTCTGGTAGAGCTTTACAGTTTTTGTTTTTATTCCAGGTTTTAATGAAACATGTAAACAAATGTAAAGAAAAATCCCGGAACTGGGAGAGGGTCTGGGTCAGGGGTCCTCAAACTACGGCCCGCGGGCCACATGCGGCCCGCAGAGGACATTTATCCGGCCCGCGGGGTGTTTCTGCCACCACTGCCTGTCCTGCTGAGCAGCCGACTGGTCCCGGCCCGCAGTGCGCATGTGTGGAATGTGTGCCGCACTCTCCGACTCCCCTCCTTCTCTCTGAGGGACAGTGAACTGGCCCCCTTTTTAAAAAGTTTGAGACTCTGGATGCTCTGGGCCAGGACCCTGCAGGAGCCACAGCCTCTGCTCTCTGCCGCCCCCTGCTGGCCGCCCCCTGTGGGCCGGGCTTCCTCACTTGGGCAGTTTGGGGGTACAAACAGAGTGCTCACTCCACGCCATGTCCCCTCTCCCCATGCCCCAGGCCAGGGGTCCAGGGACGAACCGAAGACACAGCTTTGCCCTTGAAGGGCTCTCAGGACGGCGGGTGCTTTGGGGGGAATGGCTGGAGCGGGGCTGGGGCAACAAAGCTGGAGCTGCTTCTGGGCTGGGCTCAGCGCTGAGCCAGTGGGGACCCCTCAGAGGGCACCGGGGCCTGAGCCGGGAGCGGCGCGGGTAGGCGGGCTGGGTGTGCTGGGCACTGGGGACCGGCTCCTGGCCAGCACAATGGGGTGCTGACCTCAGCTGGTCGCTGACCTTGCCTGCTGAGATGCTTAAAGCGGGGCGCGGGGGTGGGGCGCCTGCAGTTAATCCTCGTGGCCACACGGGGGCGCGCCGGACCCACGCTCTCTGCGGAGGAGGGGTGAGGCCCAGGCAGGCCGCTGGTGGAACAGGTGCCCTAACGCCTGGCCACCGTGCAGGCGGGGGCTGGGCTGCCTGGACTCCGAGGGGCGCGATGGACCGGCGACTGTTAAACTCGAACTTCTTGGCGTTGGCCCCGCTCCAGGTGTCTGCTCTCGCCCTCCTTGAGTTGGGGATTCTCGTCCAGGGGATCCCTCCGCTCACTCAACGCGGTGCCTTTGGGGGCTAGCTGCGTCACTGAATGAACTTCCGATGTGTTGCTTCCTCTTTGCCAGGCTGCTCCCCTCTTTCCATGACCCATGACCGTGTTCTTCGTGCAAGAATCTCCTCTGGTTACCTTTCTAGGGGCCCAGCCTCACGGAGCATGGCCAGTGAGTCTCCAGACTGGATGTGTGTGCTGTACCCACCCCGCTGGAGGGGTTGAATGGCGCCCCACAGGTCTGTCTGGGTCCTCATCTCTGGAACCAACGGATATTCCATAACATGGCACCTGACGTGATTAAGGATCTTGGGAGGAGGAGCTTCCCCTGGATTATGGGGGGGGGGGGGCGGAGGGCTAAAGGCAGCCACATGGGTCTTTTATGAAAGTCCCACAGAGGGGACGGGGACGCGGAGGCAGGGAGTGCAGCGATGTGGCCGCCACTCCAGTTTATCAAAAGAGAGAAAATAAATGCATTTCTGTTGTTTTCATCCACCAGGTTCGGCAGTTTGTTGCGGCAGCCCCAGGAAATGAACATACCCACCCCCCTCCGAACACGGGAGTCCCGTTCCTCTGCGTCCCCCCAAGCTCTGCTGGCGCCTATGTTTTTAAGTTTTCCTTTCTGACAGTTGTGAGCTCTAGAATCCTGCCAGCCATGCTCAGCAGCATCATGCCTGCCCTCTCCCTCCTCTTTTATTTTTAATTTCTTTATTGACTAAGGTATTATCCCTCCTCTTTTGATAAAGGCAGGTTTGCTGGGTGTGCTTTGACAACGTTCACCAATGTTAAGTGTGCGCTGTGACAACTTTGACTAATGCTCAGTCTCGCAAGGCTTCCTGCGCCCCCTGGCGGCGGCGGCAGAGACAATGGGGGCAGCCCAGACTCTCACATCCTCTCCTTGTTCCGCCTCCTTAGTGCCAAGAGCCATCGCCCCTCAACACCACGCCGTTGCTGTCCAGAGTCTGTCGCCAGGGGACCCTCTGGCCTCGGTCTGACACAGCTGTCACTCCTGGCTTTCTCCATGGCCAGGCTGGTGTATTCCCGGGCTGCCTACCAAAGTACCACAAACTCGGGGGCTTGAAAGAACAGACATTAACTTTTCACGGTTCTGGAGGCCAGAAATCTGAAATCAAGGTGTCAACAGGTTAGTTCTTTCCAGAAGCTTCGAGGGAGAATCTGTGTCGTGCTTCTCCCGGCTTCTGGTGGGCAATTCTTGGCATCCCTTGGCCTGTCGACCCATCACTCCAGTTTCCGCCTCTGTCTTCCCGTGGCCTTCCCCTCCCTTTCTTCTCTTGTAAGGACACCAGCATGGCTTTCGGGACTCACCCTAACCCAGTATGACCTTGACCCCATTCCATCTGCAAGGACCTGTGTGTGAACTGTCACCTTCAGAGGTTCCTGGTGGACATGGTTTTGAAGGGACGCTATGCCCACCCCCTGTGCCCGGGGAAGGGAGCCGGGCTCTACACGGATCTGTTTCTTTTAAAAAATTTTTTTTCTTTTTTAACTTTAGAGAAAGAGAGGAAGGAGGACGGGGAGAAAGAGAGAGAGAAACATGGATTTGTTGTTCCACTTATTGATGCTTTCATTGGCGGATCCTTGTATGTGCCCTGACTGGGATTGCACCCTCAACCCTAGTGTGTTGGGGCGATGCTCTAACCGGCTGAGCTGCCCGGCAGGGCTCTACGTGGACCCATTTCGTGGGGAGTGGGAGCTGCGCCCAGCACCCTTTCCCGAAACCCCTTTTCTGCTGCCGTCGGCCAGAGCTGTGTGTGGCTGGTCTCCAGCGTGTCCCTGCCCAGGAGTCAGCAGATGTGTGGCCAGGGGCCTGACACGGGCGTGACTAAGGGTCCCACATGGGCCGAGTGTGGGATGGACAAGGGTCCAGCAAGAGACCTGGCCCCGCCCTCCCCCACCCTGCAGGTTCGGCCTGGCGCCTGGGCGATGCATACTGTCCGACCCATACACTCCTGCACATCCATGCCCAAGACACGCAGCTTCCTGCAGGCTGGGACCCTGGCTGTGGGGCAGGGGAGGGCGTGTGCCCCATCACTCCCTCTCCTCTGGTCCTCCCACACCTGCAGCAAACCGTCACAGCCCATGGATAGGTCCCTGAAAGCAGAAGGCGTCGTCATGGACACCAGACCACCCTCCCCTCCCTCCCCTGGCCCTCAAGCCCTGCTTTCCAGGGGAGCCACTCCTCTCGCCGGTCACCGTGGGCGGGGCGTTGAGGGCTGCTCCTCCCGCTCCTCCCTGCGATGGCTCTCCCAGTTGTCAGACGTGCAGCCCTGGTGCCCCCCCCCCCCACCCCCCGGGGACTACGCGCACGCCTGGCTGCCCCTCTGATGGCGCCGAGCCTTCACTCCAGTTCTGCTCTGTGACTGCAGACTGTACCTCGTCACCTCATCACCTCGTCACCTCCATCTGCCACCTCCCTCAGTTCCCTCTTTGCCTTGAGCCCGTCTCAGACCTTTTCGCTAATAAATGGGGGGGGGGGGGATTGAAATGTATATTTTTAGAGCAGTTTTAGGTTCATTAAAAGTGTGTAAAAGTCCAGTGCCCACACGCAGGGTCCCTTCCGCGAACGGTGTTCGTTAGGGCGGCACGTTCGTTATAGTTGATGAGTCGCTAGGGACCCACTGTTCTTAGCTGAAGCCCACAGCTCCCCGCAGGGCCACCGCTGAGCCTCCCGTGGGCTTTGACAATGCTAATGCCCCGCAGCCACCGTCACGCTGCCCCTTCCGTCTGGTGTCCCCGCCAGCTTCCCTCCCATGGACCCCGGCAGCCCCAGGAGTGCTTTTCTCACCCAAAGTTCCCACCTGACAACCACAGAGGAGCATCTGGTTTAAAAGGTCACACTCAGACGTGGGTTTAAAAGGTCACACGCAGGCTCGGTGGGGGCCCCGCCCCCTCCCCAAGAAGTGACCAAATGAACTCGCTGCAGAGCCTGCCAGGTGCACACAGCAGCTCTCGGGACACACAACTCCCTCCCCACTCCCTCATTTCCAGAGGGAACTCACCCCAGCCGCCACCAAAGTTCATTTTTCTCCCAGGTGAAGAAAGCACCTGGTGAGATAAGCAAATTAAAGCCGCACTGAGGTCCTGTGATCCGGCAGCAGCCTGGCAAAGCCGGACAGCCCAGGCATGCCCGGTTCAGGGGAGGCCGGCTGGTGGGGACGCACGGGCTGCGGGTGGGGGTGAAACTGGGACAGCCACCCTGGGAACGAACCAGGGAGACCTCCCGCAGGTTTCCTTCTGGGTGGGAAAGCTGTAGCCTCCCCCCCCCCGCCCCCCACCCCTGCCAGGACACAGGCACCATTGCATCGGGGGCCAAGCTGGTCATTCACCGTCATTCCTGGTGGCACGCAGGCCCCACCGGCATCCGTGCTGGAAGATGCACGGGAATGATGGCCACAGAGCCACAAGAGGGCGTGACAGCAGCAGTCCCCAGCGTCAGGGTGGGTCTCACCAACATCAGCAGAATCCAGACACCCGGAAGGTGCGGTCTTTCTGGGTCTGTGTGTGCCTGAGTGTCCTGTGTGGTCCAGATCCCTGGCCCCTATCCTTCCTCAACCCCTAGCCGTTGGCCCGTGTGAGGTTTGACCCAGGCTGTGTAGGTAGAGGGGACCATCGGGGGCCATTTGGTCCATGGGGACCCTGGGCCTTGGGCTCCAGACCCCAGCAGGGGTAGGAACATCCCCGGGCAGGTTCTGACCTCCTATTTCCAAATTTTAGCTGAGAAGCAAATTCACCCACTGTATCCCATTATCCTGATTTACTTCTTCAGACTCATCTCTCCCAAAAGTATATTCTCTGCTTATTCTTCTCCCAGCAGGACGTCACCTCATCAGGGGCAGGGCTTTCTAAACACAGGGTCCATGTCAGGCAGCCGAGACTGTGATCACGGCCAGCAACCTGCCGCTCCAAGTTCAAGGAGAGCCTGGCTGCTGTGGAGGGCATGGGCATCACCCCGCTGAACCTACAGGCCGCTGTGACATCCTCCCACCATGGCAGCCTGGTCTCCCTCCCTCCAGCCTGGCCGGGCTGGACCTGTGCTGCTCACTCAACCTCCCACACCACAAGAGGCGGACATCATCCCTCATTTTCTTTTTTTAAATATATATTTTATTGATTTTTTACAGAGAGGAAGAGAGAGGGATAGAGAGTTAGAAACATCGATCAGTTGCCTCTTGCACAACCCGTACTGGGGATGTGCCCGCAACCAAGGTACATGCCCTTGACCGGAATCGAACCTGGGACCTTTCAGTCCACAGGCTGACGCTCTATCCACTGAGCTAAACCGGTTTCGGCCATCCCTCATTTTGACACAGAAACACCCAGGCTCAAGAGGTCAAAGCCTTGCTCAGGGCCCCACAGCATCCCGTCTCTGAGGCTGGGCCTGGCCTGCAGCCGCTCTGATGAGGGACACCTGGGGCCAGGAGGCTGGCGCCTGAGTGGGTGGGAGGTTTTGTCTCTGCAGTAGAGGCTGTTTCTCTTCAGTCTCCTCGACCAGTGGTCGGCAAACTCATTAGTCAACAGAGCCAAATATCAACAGTACAACGACTGAAATTTCTTTTGAGAGCCAAATTTTTTAAAACTTAAACTTCTTCTAGCGCCACTTCTTCAAAATAGACTTCTGCGCATGGGCCACGAAGTTTCAATCGCACTGTATGTGCGCGCCCACATGTGGTATTTTGTGGAAGAGCCACACTCAAGGGGCCAAAGAGCCGCATGTGGCTCGCGAGCCGCGGTTTGCCGACCACGGTCCTAGGCCAGACACAGCGCCTGCCTGGGATGGAGGAGCCAGCAGCCCCAGCCTCTACCTGGACCACAAAATAGCACATTGTTTCTATTTTCCATACTTTTTCTGTTTATTTCATTTCTAACAGGAATAGAATTTTTAAAAATTCCAGACTTTATTAAATATCTGATCAAATGTATTATTTATTTTAATAATAATTTTAAATACTTCAATTACAGTTGACATACAATATTATATTAGTCTCAAGTCTACAGCATAATTACTAGACATTCATATAACCTATAACTTAAGCGATCATCCACCTCGCCTCAAGTTTGGCACCCATCTGACATTATACATAGTTATTACAATGCTAGAGGCCTCGGCCTGGCCTGTGGGATCGGGCTGAAACCAGCTCTCTGACATCCCTGGAGGGGTCCCAGATTGCAAGAGGGTGCAGGCCAGGCTGAGGGACCCCACTGGTGCACGATCAGGGCCGGGGAGGGACTGTGGGAGGGCTCCAGGGCGTGTCCAGCCCGTCTCACTCAGTCCCAATTGGCCAGACCCCAGCAGCAAGCTAACCTACTGAATGGAGCGTCTGCCTGCTGGTGGTCAGTGCACATCATAGCAATTGGTCTACCGGTTGACTGCCTGCCTCCTGGTGGTCAGTGCATGTCATAGCGAGCGGTTGAGCGGCCTTAGCATATTATGCTTTGTTTGGTTGAACGACCAACCAGATGACCAGACACTTAGCATATTAGGCTTTTATTATATAGGATTATTAGTTACTAGAGGCCCAGTGCATGAAAATTCGTGCATTGAAGGGGGGGGGTCCTTCAGCCTGGGAGCCCTCAGGGGATGTCCTATTGACAGCTTAGGCCCGCTCCACATCGTTGACCAGGGGAAACCACTGCCCCCATCACCCCCTCGCTGCTGCTGACTCTGGCCTCTCTCTGTGGAAGGCGACCCGGCAATCAGGGGAAGGTGATACCCCCATCACGCCTCTGCTGCTGCCACTGCCAGCCACGTGGCTGCCTAAGCCTCAGCCCTCACAGCCGCTGAAGTTTGCCTGAGCCTTGGCCTGGCCCTTGTTGCCTGAGCCTCGGGCCCTGAGCAGTGGCAGCCGCCATTTGTGGCTTGCCTGAACCTCAGGCAGCCGCTGCGGCTTTGTCTGGAAGGACGCAGCATCAAGTCCCTGCCCACCTGTGAGTGTCTCGCCAAGCACACAGCCCCGCCCACCCGCGTGTGCCTGCTGTGCAAGCAGCCTCCTGCTGATTGGGGGTTATGGTGTGATGCCCATTAGCACATTAGCTCTTTATTCTATAGGAGGGTATTTCCTATGCTATACTTTACATCCCTAAGACTGTTTCTATAATTGACAATTTGTACAACATTTGATCAAATTTAAGGAGAAAACATGGAGCGGGGACTGGGGGAGGGTCTGGGTGCTCTGGGGGGAGACCCTGCAGGAGCCACAGCCTCTGCTCTCTGCTGCCCCCTGGTGGGAGCTCTGGGCCAGGACGCTGCAGGAGCCCAGCCTCTGCTCTCTGCCGTCCCCTGGTGGCTGCTTCCTTCAGCCCGGTGCCCTCTCTTAGGCAGTTTTTTGTTCACATTTGGGGGTGAAAACTGAGTTCCCACTCCACGCCCAGCCCCTCCCCCATGCTCCTGGGTTCAGGGATGAACCTGAGACTCGGCCCTGCTATCAAAGTGCTCCCAGGACGTCTGGTGCTCTGGGGGAAATGGCTAGAGGGGAGCTGGGGGACAAAAGCGCAGCTTCTGGGCTGGCTCATCGCTGAGCCAGGGGACCCCTCTGTGGACACTGGGGTCGAGGCCCTGAGCTGCACCTGCAGGCGGCCTATGGTATGTTGGGCACCTGGACAGGGACAGGTGCTGGGAGATGCTGAGGACCCATGCTCTCTCCCTGGCTTCCCCGGGGGCTCACCCTCGCCCTCTAGTTGGGGGAGGCCACAAAGGCTGGCTTCTGCTTGGTACCCCTTCTTTCTCTCCCTCTGTCCTTTAGGGGCGGGGTGGGGGCTGGGGTTGGAGGTGGTGGGGCTAGTGACCCTGCTAGGACAGTTGGGTGCAACTGCTAGTGCAGTGACCTGGGCATCCTGGCTGGTGGGCATTCTTCTGAGGTCTCCTGCACCAGCTGGCTGCACAGAGCCTTTACTGAGACCATGACCTCTCCGTGACCTCTCCTCTCCTTGGCGCCCCTCCTCCAGGTGTGCCCTTGTTGCTTCCCTCATTCCTGAAACCCCACTCCTCCTTCCTTCATTGGCACATGGGAGACATGTTTTGGATTGCCTCAGTCTGTGCCCCTCACTATATCCCTTCCCCAAAAGTGGGAGTGCCCCCCACCCCCGTGGGAACCAGACTTGGCCACCTGGAGGGACAGAAACACGGCCAGCAGCTGACACACTTTCCCTTGGCCATGGATGCAATATGTCCTCAGCGGGACTTCTGAAGGAGGGCATCCTGGCAGGTGCTGATAAGCCTCCCACAGGTCCCTTCCGGAAGGATGGGCCAGCCCTGCTGCTGGGACAGCTGCTAGCAGGCCCCTCACCCTCCGGCTGTAGGGGCAGCTGGGGGAGCCAGCTCGCCAAGGCCATGCCCCTCCCAGCTGTCCGCACCTGAAAATGGATGACAGGAAGTTACGCAGGCCTGGCCCTACCTTACCCAGGGACCTCCTGCTCCTGACCCTGCTTCCTGTGTAGAGGCTGCAGAGCCTGTGATTGTGGGCTTCTGGGAACCCCGCCCACAGCATCTGGAGCCAGGTGTGACCTGAGGAGGCCACGCTGGGATGGGGCCTTGGAGCTGGACGCTGCTGCCTGGCCGGCCATGGGAAGCCAGCGCTGACAATGGGGCACAGAGCAGGGATTTTGGGGGGATGCTGAGCTCAGTGTCGGCACTGGAGAAAGATGCCAACAAGCTGACAGCGATGGACTGGTCACTGAAGGCCGCACACAGAGCAGAAGGGCGCCTGGGGGTGTGGGGCAGAGAGTGAGCGCCACCAGGAGCCGAGCTCTGGGACAGAGACGCTCCCTTGGGGTGATGGAGGGCCAAGGCCAGGGCCTGGCTAGAACACAGTGGGTCCTGACACGTGGAAAGGTGACATCCGGTTGCTGCCCAGGAAATCTCGAGTCCCCAGGTCCCCTGAGCTCCCCACCCCCGCTCCCGCTTACCGAGGGCCAGCACACCACCCGGTATTAGTCTCCTGTGGCTGCTGTCACAGTCACCACCGGGCACATGAATCATCTCACCATCCTGCAGTCAGGAGACCGGGGCCTCATGGGCTAAATCCAGGTGTCGGCTGGTTCCTCCTGCAGGTTCCTGGCCTTTCCCAGCTTCCGGAACATGTCCCAGCCTTTCCTGGGGCATTCCTGAGGGCCAGTGATGGCATGTGGCCTCCTGGGTAATCCGGAATGACCCCCATCTCAAGGTCACCGGTTATTTAATTCCATCTGCATCCTTTATCCCCTTTGCCAGGTAACCTGACATGTTTGCAGTTCCTGGGGATTAGGGCGTGGATGTCTTTGGGGGCCATTATTGTGCCTTCTGAGCCCCATTATAATGCACAGGCATCTCCCTGAGAAGACCTGCCCCTCATCTCCTGAGCGCTAGTCTGTCCCGGGTTAGTGGCAGCCCAGCCCTGCAGGGCCCAGGAGAGAGGAACGTGACTGTGCTCCCAAGGAGCTCTGGGATCCGGCCAAGAGGCTCCTGCGGGAGTGGTGAGGGCACACCAGGGCTGGTGTCCAGACAGCGGAGCCATGGCTGGACGGGGCGGGAGCCCTGCCCTGGAACCTGAGCCCCAGGAGAAGGTGCCGGGAAACCTGCTGGAGTGCCTGGTCCGAGGGTGCCCAGGGGACAGGCCCTGGGGAACCCACTGCCGGAGGCCCTGCACTGTCAGCAGCTGCATGGGGCTCGCTTTCTCTCTCTCTGTTAATCCTCCCAGAGGGTGTTTTTTCCACTGATTTTCTGGAGAGAGTGGGAGGGAGGGAGAGAAGGAGAGAGAGAGAGAGAGAGAGAGAGAGAGAGAGAGAGAGAGAGATCAGTTGGTTGCCTCCTGCATGGTCTGGGATGAACCTACAAGCAGGTTTTGTTTGAACCCTCCCCTGAGGGTAGTTTCCCATTGCTTCCAGAGAAAAGTAGGGAGGGAGGGAGAGAGAGAGAAACACTGATGTGAGAGAGACATCGACTGCTGCCTCCTGCACGCAACCCTACTGGGGGGCGGGGAGGGAAGGACAACCCAGGTGCCTGCCCTTGACTGGGAACTGAACCCCAGACCCTTCAGTGCGGGGCTGACGCTGTAACCAAGGCGCCCAACCGTCCTGGACAGGCCTTCCCTTTCTGGCTGGACCTGATGGGGAGGCGGCCTCTCACTATGAGTTGCTGCTGGCGGAGGCCCAGGCCCACCTGCTGCCATCTGCCTGCCGCCCAACCGGGACCCACATGGCTGGTGGCACCCAAACTGAAAGATCAGACAAAGGCTGAAAACCAGGACTACAGGCTTCATTAGAGGAGAAGGACCTGCCGGGCTGTCTCTCAAGGGGAGAACAGCAGCACGTGCAGAGGGGAACACGCCTTTGAGGGGAGGAATGGGAAGGAATGGGGGCTTAGTGGACTCGGCACGTGCTGATTGGTGGCTCCCCTCCAGCGACTGTCACCTGGGCCCTGTCCCAAGAAGCCTGGAATGATCTGGAAGGAAGAGCAGTCCCACCTGCATCCCTGCTGGGACCTGGGGTGTGGTGCTTCCCTCCCTGCACAGGGGTGTCCGTCCTGGTCCCCAGAAGGGGAGGGACTTGGCCAGGGGACAGGAGAGGCCCCTGAGCAGCCATCGCTGCGCCTCGTCTCTTTGTGCTCCCGGTGAGGGACTGGCGGCAGGAAGCAGAGGCACCGAGGTGGCAGGAGTCTCCGTGTCCTGTGGCTGCGGTAGGAATTAGCAGACACTCGGGGTCTTAACAACGGGGATTCACTCTGGTTCTGGGGCCAGGTGTCAGAAATCAGCTACGAGCAGGGGTTTCTTCTCAGAGGCTCAGGGAGAGAATGCGTCCCAGGCCCTCTCCCAGCTCCTGGGGTGGCCATCCCTGGTGTTCTGGCTGCACCGCCTGGTTCCAGTCTCTGCCTCCATGGTCACATGGTCTTCCCTCCTGTCTGTCTCTGTGCTCTTCCCACAAGGACACCAGTCATATTGGATGAGGCTCCTCCTCCATGCCCTCATCTAACCCTGATTCCATGGCAAAGGCTATTTCCAAAGGAGGTCCCATTCACAACTGCCAGGGGGTAGGACTTACACATATGTTTTGGGGACACACGTACCCCCTAACAGCAGGGGTCCTTGATTTGCTAACCCAGAGGGGGTAGAGCTGTGGCCCCCATGGGCAGGAGGAATGTGTGTAGCCCAGGTGCCCCCCGGTGTGTTCCATGCTTCCTTGCCCTATTTTTTTTTTAAATTTCTTTATTGATTAAGGTTCACATATTTGTCCTCATCCCCCCATTCCCATTCCACACCCCTCCCCATGGATGCCCCCACCCCCCTGTTGTCCTTAACCATTGGTTAGGCTTGTATGCATGCACACAAGTCCTTTGGTTGATCTCTCCCCCCTCCCCCCACCCTCCCCTCCCCTCCCTCTGAGGCTCGACAGTCGGATTGATGCCTCCTTGTTTCTGGGTCTGTTCTTTTTTTTTTTTTTTTTTTTTAATTTCTTTATTGATTAAGGTGTCACATATTTGTCCTCATCCCCCCATTCCCATCCCCCCCTCCCCATGCATGCCCCAACCCCCTGTTGAACTTAACCGTTGGATAGGCTCATATACATGCACACAAGTCCTTTGGTTGAACTCTCCCCCTCCCCCCACCCTCCCCTATCCTCCCTCTGAGGCCCGATAGTCCGATCGATGCCTCCTTGTTTCTGGTTCTGTTCTTGTTCATCAGTCTATGTTGTTCATCATTTCCCCTAGATGAGTGAGATCAAGTGTTACTAGAAATATACTTATAAGAACTGAATGTGAGACGAGCAATAATAGTTATGCTGACAGGCAAATGAATCAGTCTGTAGTGAGTTTCTTTCTGGACCAACAGTTCTTTTGAGATCCAATTTCAATGTTCACTAGTTCCTTATGTGTACACTAGCGTTCCAGTTGCAGGAAAAAATCCTGCTATAGGATTTCCTGCTGCACTCTACCCCGCCTCCGCTCCGCCCTTGTCACCTGCCCCGCCTTCTGCACCAGCCCGCCTGCTTTTCCCTTCGCCCCCGGCCCCGCCTCCGCTCCGCCCTGGTCGCCCGCCCCGCCTTCTCTGCCAGCCCGCCTGCTTTTCCCTTCGCCTCCGGCCCTGACTTCGCTCCTCCCTTCTCCTCTCCACCCCCACCCCCCCTGCTTGCTTGCTTCTTCGAAGCTTTACTCCCTTCTGCAGCTCTTGGCTTCTTTCAACGCTGTCTTTATATGCAAATTAGCCGCCATCTTTGTTGGGGTAATTTGCATACTCGTCCTGATTGGTTGGTGAGCGTGGCTTGGCTGGTGGGCGTGGCTCAGGTGTAGCGAAGGTGCGGTCAATTTGCATATTTGTCTATTATTAGATTAGATGTCAGCACTGACTTTTCAGTTCTGGATGGTAGACAAATGGTGGTAATGCAGGTCCGACTCCCTCTGGTTTGGTCTCGCCCGGACCCAGGGGCGCGGCCTCACCCGGACCCAGGTGCACGCGTCCTCACCCGGACCCGGGATCCAGCCTCACCCAGACCCGGGGGCACACGGCCTCACCTGGGCCCGGGACCCAGCCTCACCCGGACCCAGGGGTGCATGGCCTCACCCGGACCCAGGGCCGCACGGCCTCGCCCAGACCCGGGACCCAGCCTCACCCGGACCCAGGGGCATGCGGCCTTACCCGGTTCCAGGGGCACGTGGCCTTGTCTGGACCCAGGGGCACACGGCCTCACCCGGACCCAGGACTCAGCCTCACCCTGACCCGTGTCCCAGCCTCGTCCGGACCCAGGGGTGCGCGGCCTCACCCAGACCTGGGTCCCAGTGGGGCTTCGTCTTCTTGATCCCAATTCCTGTCAGTCAATTCCCTCTCAGCAATTCCTTCGGCCATTTTCTCAAAGCTAGGGGCGGATGCCGTGGAATTCGTTGGGTGGTGGGCTCGGTGAAGCTCTGGTGCGCCCGGTGCGTGGCAGCGGGCTGGTCCGAGGTCGCTGCGACAGCGCTCGGGTCTGCAGCGGCGGCTGGTCACCGGACGTGTGCACCTGGCTGCTTCCGGGGCACAGAGATTCTCAAAGGACTCGGAGGTCAGCAAGCGTGGAATCTCCCACCCCATGTCCCCCAGGGGCTCGTCTGTCCGTGCTCGGTAGTGAGCGGAGCCATCCCCTCAGCTGGAGACCGCCAGGGGAACCGCGCCGAGCATGTTCCAGGCCGCCATTGTGTCGCCAGAGCTGTAGTTCTTAAAGTGTGATCTTTGGCTCACCGGCATCTGGCACTCCCACTGCGGCCGCCATCTTGCGGGATCCTGGTGGCCGGAAGTCCCGCCTCCTGAGTCTACTGTCCCCTTGCCCTATTTTGATGGTAAGTGGACACGGGTAGCAGGCAAGGCCTCTGAAGGGCTTGGGACCAGGAACTAGGTCCCGAGGGGTGCGAGTTAGGGCCACCCTGCAGAGGGGGGCTGAGGGGGAGGGGACCTGGAATACATGATGGGGACCCCTGCAGAGGCAGGGCTGGCATCTGCCCACCAGCCCTTCCCTTGGCTTCCCCAGGAAGAGCCGTCTGTGGGAGCCTGAAGGGGCTGCTCCCCAGCCGTGCTAGGGACAGACAGCCCTCATGGTCAGCCCTCCTGGGAGTTAAGCCCTTTTCCTTGGGCATTTTGAGAGCGGGGCTGTAGGTTCCAGCCTGTTGAGACACCTGGGGCCACTCCTGTGGAGACAGCAGGTGGGCCCCTCCCATCTCAGCGTTTGTTCAGGGAGTGGCCCCAGGAACTCTGGGGGCTGCGCACAATGACTAGCAGTAGCTGATGGCTCAGAGCTGCCACTTCTCCGGGGGGAGCGATTCCAAAAGGCAGCTCCTCCCAGGCCGCAGGCTCTGGGCAGCGGGTCTTAGTGCCCCTGTGAGAGCTGCTCCCAGCCGAGACCTGGATCCTCCTTGTCTGTGCAGCTGTCCATGCGCCTCTGGTGGCGGGGGAGGCAGGGGGAGTGGCATGGCCCCATGACCATCCAGTGCTGGGCCAACTGGGCATACTCCGCCCCACCCCCCACCCCCGCCAGGTTGTTCAAAGAACAGGAAGGCCCATTTTTTTGTTCTTTTGTTCTATTAAAAGTTTTTGTTGTTGTTAATCCTCACCCAAGGATATATTTTTCATTGCTTTCTGGAGAGAGTGGAAAGAAGGGAGAGGGAAAGAGGGTGGAAGAGAGAGAGAGAGAGGGATAGAGAGAGAGAGAGAGAGGGAGAGAGAGAGAGAGAGAGAGAGAGAGAGAGAGAGAGAGGGAGAGAGAGAGAGAGAGAGAGAGAGAGAGAGAGAGAGAGGAGAGAGAGAGAGAGAGAGAGAGAGAGAGGGAGAGAGAGAGAGAGAGGGAGAGGGAGAGAGAGGAGAGAGAGAGAGAGAGAGAGATCAGTGGGCGAGAGACACATTGTTTGGTTGCTTCCCACACATGGAACCTGCACCGGGAATCAGGTGACCCTTTGGTGGGCGGGACACTGTTTTAACCATTGAACACATTGGCCAGCACTAATTTGTTATGTCCTATCTAATAATAGAGTAACATGTAAATTACCATCACTCCGCTACGCCCATGATTGGGTGGCGGGAGGCTGGGGGGCGGGACTCGGGGTGGCCTATCCGGCCATTGAGAGGCACGGATCCGCTGCCACTGAGGGGGGCTACCCTGCTGTTGAGAGGCACAGGGGGCAGGACTCCCGCCCCCTGTGCCTCTCAACAGCCAGATCCACGGCTGCTGAGGGGGCCTGCCGCGGACACCCAGCTGTGCCTCTCAATGGCAGGGTAGCCAGGTGTCTGCGGCAGCCCGCCTCAGCGGCTGTTAAGAGACACAGGGGGCGGGAGTCCTGCCCCCTGTGCCTCTCAACAGCAGGGTAGCCCCCCTCAGCAGCCGCAGACCATCAAAAGTGGGGGAGCTGGGTGCCTGAGCTGAGCCGGAGGCTTCTGAAAGGCCTGGTGCAACAGCGGACAGGCACCCAGCTCCACCACGAAAAGCGAAAGCATGTAGGGGACCCTACATGTGCATGATTCATTCATGCACTGGGCCTCTAGTCTCATATATATATATATATATATATATATATATATATATATATATATATACATATATATATATATATATATATATATATATATTTCAGTCTTTGAAGACTTCCTTTATCTTATTTCTTTTTGTTATTTAATAAATCTTTATTGTTCAGATTATTACATTTGTTCCTCTTTTCCGCCCCCCCATAGCTCTCCTCTACCCGGTTCCCACCCCACCATCTGCCCTTACCTCCCCCCACCCACTGTCCTCATCCATAGGTGTATGATTTTTGTCCAGTCTCTTACAGCACCCCCCGCACCCCACCCCATGAGAATTGTCAGTCCACTCCCTTTCTACGCCCCTGATTCTATTATATTCACCAGTTTATTCTGTTGATCTGATTTTTAATTCACTTGATTTTTAGGTTCACTGTTGATAGATATGTATTTGTTGTTCATAATTTTTATCTTGACCTTTTTCTTCTTCTTCCTTTTCTTAAAGAATACCTTTCAGCATTTTATATAATACTGGTTTGGTGGTGATGAACTTCTTTAGCTTTTTCTTATCTGTGAAGCTCTTTATCTGACCTTCAATTCTGAATGATAGCTTTGTTGGGTAGAGTAATCTTGGTTGTAGGTTCTTGCTATTAATCACTTTGAATATTTCTTGCCACTCCTGTCTGGCCTGCATAGTTTCTGTTGAGAAATCAGCTGACAATCGTATGGGTGCTCCCTTGTAGGTAATTAACTGTTTTTCTCTTGCTGCTTTTAATATTCTCTCTTTGTCCTTTGCCCTTGGCATTTTAATTATGATGTGTCCTGGTGTGGCCCTCTTTGGATTCCTTTTGTTTGGGGTTCTGTGCACTTCCTGGACTTATAAGTCTATTTCTTTCACCAGGTGGGGAAAGTTTTCAGTCATTATTTCTTCAAATAGGTTTTCAGTATCTTGTTCTCTTTCTTCTTCTGGCACCCCCATTATCCTGATGTTGGTATGCTTAAAGTTGTCCCAGAGGCTTCTTACACTATCTTCAAATTTTTAGATTCTTTTTTCTTTTCAGGTTGAGTGTTTTTTGCTTCTTTGTATTTCAAATTTTTGACTTGATTCTTGTGTTCCTCTAGTCTGCTGTTGGGTCTCTGTATAATATTTTTTTTATTTCAGTCAGTATATGTTTAATTTCTAGTTGATCCTTTTTCATATCCTCGAGGGTCTCATTAAATTTATTGGCCTTTTCTAGGAAATTCTTGAAAAACCTTATAACCATGGTTTTGAACTCTATATCCAGTCATTTGTTTTCCTCCATTTCTTTCATTTGTGATCTGTTTCTTTGTCTCCGCATTTTCGCTGCTTCCCTGAGTTGGTAGGGTAGCTTTGTGTGCTTGGTGTCTTATATGGCCCAGTGGGTTGGCCTCCCCAGTTACCTGAGGTGGACACTCTTGGTGCACCCCTTTGTGGACTGTGTGTACAGCCTTGTTGTAGTTAAGTCTTGATTGTTGTTGGTATCACTGGGAGGAATTGACCTCCAGGCCAATTGGCTGTGAGGATCAGCTGTGTCTATGCTGGGAGAACTTCTGTGCTGGAGACAGCCTTATGAGACAAGACTTGCAAAATTGCAAAAGCCTCTGTGCTCAGCTTGGAGGGGGCAGAGTCTCAGGGCTGAGCAGACAGTCTTGGCTTCCCGTCAGCCCTGCCCTACGAGGCCCCTGGGTCTCAGTGTCCCTTGGTAATTGCTGCAAGCACCTCTGAGAGAAAGCCGCCCTCGAGTTTCGCCCGCTGCCAGACAGTCCAGTTTCTCCCCCTATGAATCTGGATTCCTAGATTCTCGCCCAGTACTGGAGTTTAGCATAGTGGGGGAGCTTCCATTTCCCACCCGCTAGAGAAAGCCAGCAGCACACTCAGCAGTTAGTCCTCTCTTCGCCCACTCACGCACGAGCCTCCAGACCTCTGCCTTTTGTGGCTCCCCTGAGTTTCCACCTGATAGTCCAGATTTCCCCTGTATAAACCTTGGACCCCAGGGTCTCGCCTGGAACTGGGGTTCAGTGCAGTCGGAACTGAGGTTCAGTGCAGTCGGGAGCTTTTGTCTCCTTCCCGCTAGAGAAAGCCCTCCAGGCACTCAGCCGCCCGGGCGTGTGTCTCTGTACCTCAGCCTTTTGCAGCTCCTCTGATTCTCTGTGTGCTTTCCTCTTTCCTTCTAGTTGTAGAATTTCCACTCATCCAGCTTTCCTGTGGTTCTGGATGATGTTCATTTTGTCTTTTAGTTGTAGTTTTGAAATTGTTGTGCAAGGCAGCAGTTTAGGTGTTTACCCATGCTGCTATCTTCCACCTTATTTCTTTAAATGAAATCTGCCCATTCCCAAATGACACTGATTCTCAGATATTTATGGCAACCAAACGTGTGGAAACCGTGCACAGGCCTCTGTTACATTTTTTTTTTTTGTCCAAGGGCACTTGGTTAATATCTGCTTGATCTGAGAAGAAAACAGTAGGTAATCCTTGTTTCATAAATGCAGTTCTTCTCCTACCTCCCTGAAAACTTACTCAAACTTCTAATTCTCATCATGGCTAGTTGAATAGGTTTGAATAACTTTTTTTTCATTTGTTTTCACTTTGGTTTCTAACTTTCCAATTCAGTGCTTTCCTGGTCAGCCCCAACAGTTTTCTTCATATGTAAGAGCAAAGCACTAAGTTTTGGGCTGGTTTATGTAAAAAATTACCACCATAAACAAGTATACTTAGAGAGAGGAAGGGAGAGGGATAGAGAGATAGAAACATTGAAGAGAGAGGGACATCATTGATCAGCTGCCTCCTGCACGCCCCCGACTGGCGATTGGGCCAGCAACCTGGGCATGTGCCTGATCGGGACTAAAACCAGGGACCTCTTGGTTCCTGGGCTGACACTCACCCGCTGAGCCACACCAGTCGGGTGCAAGAATACTTTTCTAACGAACAGAAACAACTGTGTTTATTAACAGTTCAAATGCTGCCTCGAATCTGTCAGCCTGGCTGGCGGGTGGACTATTTGATTTTGTCCTAAGACGACTGGGCGGAAACCTGGGCTTCCCAGATGCCAGTCCTCTGTTTTGCTGGGCCCAAAGGTCCTAGAGATGGATCACTCCCCCTCCTCCTGGGGTGACCCCGACTGCAGGAGGGAGAGGAGGGACTGGGTCCTGACCGTGTTTCCAGTCTCACGGCTCTCACCACCTTCCTCTGTGCAGGGTGACCCTCTCCAGCCCCTGCCAAGATCTGAGTTGCTTGGGCCCCTCAAGTTCAAGGAGGCCCCATCTGCACGTGTCCTCCTGCACAGTGAGGGCTTCACACCAAGCACCGGAACAGTGGGCTGCACTTCTCTCCAAGCCCCTCTTCTTCCTCCCCACCATCTGGTTCCCAGCGGCCATCACTGATGCCATCTCCTCCTTCTTTGCTCTGAGTTGATACCGTGCATTTGTCTGCTGCTGTGCTGTCACCGAGGCTGGGCCTAGGAGGATGGGCAGGCTGGCCAGGTTGTTCACTTGCCCTGCGTCACTGGGCGGCCAGTCGGTTCCCATTTCCACAGCTTTCTGGTACCAGCTGTCTAGTTTGCCTGACTGCCCTGTGGCTTCCTGGGACACCCCACCTGTATTTTCCTCCTGGCAAACTTGGGGGTCATGTTGAATGTTCCAGATTTGCCTGCAGTTCACATTCTATTGGGATTTGAAGAGTTGATATTTGATGACACCGTCTCTTTTTAACATGGAATGACATTTTATTTCCTGTGAGTTTCCTTGTCCAGGAAGTGTTGTGGTTGTCACGGACTCTGGATTAGGAAAGTAAGGACATGGCTGTGAATGGAGTCTTTACCATCATGGCATCGCATTAGTTACGACTGAGAGTAAAAGATGAGTTTCTTCTTCTTTCCCTCCTGATTTGTGTTTGAAACATTTATCTCACAGGTAGACACCTTGGGAAAGTTAATCTTAAATTCTTTCCAGTTGAGGCTTTGGGCTTTTCTGAGAAGATCGTATTATCTGCCAATGATAGTCACGTGATATCCCCCCAAGAACCTCAAACCTCTTGTTTGTGTTTCGGGCAGATCTGCTCGAACTGATCAAGTGCTGTCTTTGTCTCAGGCCTGGTGCAGGGGGACGGGAAGTCTGGGTCCAGGTTGGGCGTTGGGGCCTGTGGCTTCTTGCTGAACCCTCTGTGACTTGCCTTCCTGTCATCTGGGCCTGGGAACCAGCCCAAAACCCACATCCTCTATTGAGGTGGGTAAAGGTCAGGGATCTGTCCAGACCAGTGACAGGGAGTGATGGAACCCCCCCCCCCCCCACCACTTATCACCCAGAGGTCTCGCCCTTGGACCTGAGGACTTTCCTGTCTGTGAGCCTAGCCCATTCCCTTCTCGGTGCTCCCCTGCTCCTCCCATCATGGGGGCCCCTGGCCATGTTGGATCCTGGTTATTTCCTGTGGAGATCCCCAGTGTCCCTTGAGGATTCTGATTCTGGGTGCCCCCGGACACACCCGCATCTCAGCAAGGATGACAGGGACTCTGGACCCAGGAGTTTGAGGGTCTTGGGGGAATGATGGGTTTCTAGAGACCTGAGCTCACCTAAGTGCTGCAAAGCATCCCTCGGTGGTCTCCTCACTGGGCTCACGGGGGACAGAGGACCGGGCGTGGTTCAGGGGTGTGGGAACCCCTCTTCCTTCTCTTGCTTCTCCTCTGGAAGCATTGTCTGGTCCTATCCCATGCTTGGTGGAGAATGACTCTCAGAATGTCAAAGGGCAGTAATGCCTGTCCCTGGCGGGTGGCCGGCCTCGGCCTGGGGGTGGACTTGGGGGACAGAGCTCCTCCATGCAGAAAGCAGGGAGTGTGAGAGGGGAGGTTGGCTCCCAGCGCTGTGGGGGTGCCGGGTGTGTGCAGGAGGAGAGGAGAGGTGAGGAGAACTAGCATTAAATCGGCACCTCTCACACCCTTTGCTGTGCATTTTGACAAAGCTTGGTCATGCACAGGATGAATGAGGACAGCTGAGCAGATGCCTGAGTGTCCTGGGGCGGCCGTAACAAATGCCACAGACTCGGGCCTTTAAACAAAACCTCCTTCTGTCACAGTGCTGGAGGCTGGAAGTCTACCATCAAGGTGTCAGCAGGTCCCCACTCCCTCCAGAGGCTCCAGGGCAGCTGCCTCCTCCATCTCGTGTGCTGCTGGCAAACTCTGTCTGCAGGTCCAGCGAGTCTGTCCTTTGTGGGGGGCACTGTGAGCCTCAAAAGAAGGAGGGGGCAGGGGAGCACTGGGCCTGCTGCTCTCCTTCACCCCGCTCTTGGCTCAGGTGACAGCCCCCCATTCCATCCGTGTCCCCGCTCTGTTGTGTTTCAGAGCATCTGGTTCATTAATTATTTAGTTCCTCACCTGAGGATATGCTTATCGATTTTAGGGAGAGGAAGGGGGAGAGAGGTGTGATAAACATCGATTGGTGGCCTCTTGTACGCGTCCCGATCGGGGAATGAACCCTCAACCTAGGTATGTGGCCTGACTAAGAATGGAACCTGAGACCCTTCAGTGCACAGGATGATGAAAAACATCTCATTTCTTTCTTTTTCATGTGCATATTGTCATCTTACTACTGAAATGTCTCCAGCACCGATATTATTTTTATTTTTTGTTAATTCTCACCAAGGATATTTTTCCATTGATTTTTAGAGAGAGTGGGAGAGGGAGAGACAGAGAGAAACATTGATGTGAGAGAGACACATTGTTTGTCTCCTGCATGAACCCTGACCAGGGCCGGGAACCTGCAACCAAGGTAGGTGCCCTTGACCTGAATTGAACCTGGTACTCTTCAGTGCTCAGGCTGACGCTCTATCCACTGAGCCAAACCAGCTAGGGCTCCAGCACCAATGCTGAGTGTCTTCTCAGAGAGGAAACCCCATATTTTTTTTTCTGATAGCTGGTCTGCTGGTCACCTCTGGTCCCACTGGAGGGATAAGTCCCGCCTCCTTCCATGCCCCTCCCCAAAGGAGGGCGGCTTCCCCTTGGGCCAGTCTGGGCAGGAGGATAAAGGGGCTCAGAGGGGCCCAGGGGCAGAAGGCAGAGAGGCCTGGCATGGTGAGGACGCTGCTCAAAGCCCCATCCTCTCCATTCCCAGGTTCCTGCCCCAGATCTCCTCACTGGCTCTCCCCCTTCCCCTCCTCTCTCCCCCTGCAGATGCTGTGGCTGCTGGTCCTGACTCTCCCCTGTCTGGGGGGCTCTGTACCTATGACCTCAGGTGGGTGCTGACCCCCAGGCCTGGCTTGTCTCCGAACCCCTGACTCTGACCTCTCAGAGGCCGCCCCTGGGATGGGGTGGAGATCCCCCTCTGAGGGTGGCTGTGGGAGGGACAGGATGGGGCCATGCTGAGTGCCGGGCAGCGGTGCCTGGGTCCCTGATGGCTCCTCCTCTGCTTCCCCAGATCCCGGCCCAGGGACTGAGCTGGTGGGCATCGTGGGGGGGCATGATGCTTCCAATGGGGCGTGGCCGTGGCAGGTGGGCCTGTGGTTCTGGAATCAAACAAAGGAGAAGTGGGGTCTCATTTGTGGGGGCTCCCTCATCCACCCCCAGTGGGTGCTGACCGCTGCCCACTGCATTCCAGGGTAAGTCCCCACTGCCAGCACCCGGGGGGCCGGGTGGGGGTGGGGGACAATGTCGGGAGGCATGTGATGTGTGTTGTGGGCAGATCCTGGGCTGAGTGGCTGCAGACCCCCCACCAGGATTCAGCTTCCTGGCGCTCCCCTTGCCCACCACAGAGGGGAGGTCTCTGGGCTCTGAGGGGCTGGCCCACTTCCTGCCGCAGCCTCTCAGAAGCCTTTGGCCTCTGTCCCCAGGAGAAACCCCGTGCCTCAGCACTTCAAGGTCCAACTAGGACGAGTGAGACCCTCATTCAATGACAGTGTGCGGGTGGCTAGGATCATCCGCCACCCGGAGTACAGTCTTAAAGAGGCAGCAGATGATGGGGCGGACGTGGCACTTCTCAAACTGGAGGCCTCCGTGCGACCATCTAACCTCGTCAGGTGGATCAGCCTCCCGCCAGCCTCCCCCGCATTCCCCCCAGGCACCCGGTGCTGGGTGACTGGCTGGGGCAACATTGCTTATAAAGGTAAGAACCAGAACCAGGATGACACGGGGCGGGCCAGACTTTACAGATGAGGGCTCAGCTGGGGTCCCTCCGACGTCTCCCTTGGGTGTAGGAGGCAGACAGCCCGAGAGGAATCTGTTCAGGAGCAGAGACCAATGTAGCCAGAGTGAGGTATGGCCATGGGCAATTTTTTTTTTTTTTTAATATCACCCAAGGATGTATTTTCCATTGATTTTTAGAGAGGGTTGAAGGGAGGGGGACAGAGAAACATCGATGTGAGAGACATATCTATTAGTTGCCTTCCCGGCCAGGGCTGGGGATTGAACCTGCATCCCAGGTCCTTGCCATTGGCCAAGAATCAAACCTGGGACCCTGTGGGCCAGTGCTCTAACCACTGAGAACACCGGCCAGGGAGCCATGGGCATTTCTTTCCCTCACTCTGCACCAGGCCTGTGTGCTCCCTTCCGGGGTCCGTTCTCGCTGAGGCTCCATAGTGGGATGGAGACCAGGAGAGAGAACTTCAGTGACCTGCTCCAGGAGTCACTGTTCAATGGACAAAGTCAAATTTCACAGGAGGGCCGCTCACTGTGCATTTCTCGGGGGAAAGCACTTGCTCTGATTTTTCCCAATAAAAATTATTTGTGGATAAAAAATATATTTCTCTGTTTCTTTTTGGAGCTTGATGCCCCCAGGGTCAGCCTAGAGGTTATCAGCCCACTGGCCTGAACGTAACCCAGAGAGCTGGGGTCTTGGGTGACTCCCAGGGTCCCCATGGGGCACTGAGGCTCAGCGTGTGGTTCTAGAACCCGCGGCCTGTGACTGGACGCCCCCTCAGGCCCGCAGGCTCACTGGGCTTCTTCTCACAGAGCCGCTGCCGCCGCCCTACAATCTGCAGGAGGTGGAGGTCCCCATCGTGGCAAATAACATCTGTAGGCAGCAATACCTCAAGATCGACTTGGTTATCACGGACGACATGCTGTGTGCGGGGAGCCGGGGCCGGGACTCCTGCCAGGTGAGACCCCCAGACTGTGGCCTCCGTCCACTGCTCCTGCCTGCAGGGACCCTGAGTATTGACCTCCTGTCTCTTCTCCCTGCAGGGTGACTCTGGGGGCCCCCTGGTCTGTAAATGGAAGAACATCTGGGTCCAGGTAGGGGTGGTGAGTTGGGCGTACAGGTGCGGTCTTCCCGGCTTTCCTGGAGTCTATGCCCGAGTGACATCCTTCTTGCCTTGGATCCGCCATCATATTCACTCCTCTCATTGAGCCCGGGGCCGGGCCGGGATGCTGCCCATGAGATGAAGACAGGCTCTCCCAGGTGTCTGAGGACCCGCACTGCTCCTCCCCAATGCCAGCTCTTCACTGCACCTAGCGCCCTCCCCCTCCTCCTCCCCCAGCTCCTCCCTCCTCAGCCACCTCCATCAGTCTGTCTCCCCCTGACAGGCAAAAGGGAGAGGGGGGATGTGCTCTGAAGTGGGGCGGGGCACTGCAGGCCTCCTGCCTCCTCCCCACCCTCTGTAGCTCATTAAACTGCATGACAAACTGCTCTGGACTGAGTGTACTTACCTGTGGGCGGGCCAGGGTGGCAGTGGGTGGTCCGTCCTGGTGGGGAACCCAGGCTCTGGACGGTGGACCAGGTGGGGATGGGCACTATGGCTGCAGCGTGGAAGAGGGCCACATGGGTGGGCTCTCTTGGCTGGGGAGGAGGATGAGCGTTCTGCCTGGGGCTGGAGACCACAGCCCGGAGGGCTGCTCCCAGAGCGGCCCACACCTTCCCTCTTCCTCCTTCCATCGCGGTCAGTGTGGAAGGGAGGCTTTGAAGGACTTGGACTTGGCAGCAGCCAAACAGGAAGCATTTTTTCCCATGGTCACCACTGCTCTGACATGGAGGCCACTGAATCCTCATTTTCCAATTTGATCAACTCCTTGGACCAAGTGAATTCCAATCACATTTCCACGCAGAACCTCAGTCTCCCATTCTGAGCTTCTCCTGAGCACGGAGAACCTGCAGGGGCAGGGACAAGCCCAGTTCCCCTTCCTTGCCCCCTCCTCCAGCTCCCTCTGAGCCCAAGTTCTGTGGGTCTGTGGCGGCCAGAGAGGAGGATGGAGAGGCGGACCCCCATCCTCCCCAGGTGATGGCGCCCCTGCTGGAGAAGCACCGCGGTGCACCTTCCTCTCAGGCTCCTCAAAGCCCATCCTTTCTCCCAGGGGGTGGGAGGGGCTCCCAGAGGACAGAGGAGCTTCTGTCCCAAATGGAGGAGTGAGAAGGGGGTGTGGAGCCCCTCCTGCCCCAGGCAGTGACGTGCAGTTCCTGCTGGGTTAGGATTTGGGGGGCATTGCTGGTGCCGGCTGGGGTGCCCCTGCACCTGTGGGTTGGGGCCAGGACCCAGGAGAGCCTGGGGAGCCTGAGGCGGTTGGATGGTGGGTGAGGGGGCTCCATACCCTGCAGCCTTATTCTAAAATGTGGTGGAGCCTTCGAGATCCCTGCCCAGTGCCCAGGACCCTGCCCCTGAGGCCAGGGTGGAAAAGCCCTGTTCTCTCCCTGTGACCGGGTCCTTCGGGGAGGGCTGCCCTCCAGTTAGGGAGAGGGGGAGCTCCAGGGCGGGCGGACCAGGAGCTGTGTCCCCCATGTGCCCGGGACTGAAGTCTGGGTTTCCTGGCCGCCAGGAGCTCTCCAGGAACTCCTTTTCCTGGGAAAATGAGGCCGAGGACTCAGCTGGAAGGCACCACCGTGCAGATGGCCCCCTTGGGGATCTGCTCCGCCCAGGGAGCCAGGAGGGCCTGACCCAGCACAGCCTGGCGCTGTGCCCTGGCCCTCGGGTTCCCGCACACTTTCTGCCTAAGTGACTGCCCTGTCCACGGGGCCTGTGGATGGGCACTGCCAGGGGGTCCACACCCATCTAGGTCCCCCTCTGCCCGCCAGGAGGGGCGTGGGCTGCCTGCCGTGCCATTGGGCCCTGGGGGATGTGACTCTCTGCAGGGCTTCCTCCATGGGTGCGGGTGCAGTCAGACCTTAGTGTTTCCAGGGTAAGAATGAGGGTTCAGTGACTAGAGGCCAGCGCTCCCAGGAGGGAGAGGACCTGGGACTTGGTGTTGGAGGGAAGGCTGGAGTGAGACACACCTGGGCCTGGGGCCGTGTCTGCAGGCATGGCCACGGGGGAGGGGGAGGGTTGGGTGGGCGTACCCGTTGGGATCTAGCCAGAGGATAGGCTCAGGGCTGTTGCTCCCCTCCCCCCACTTGCCTGGAATCCTGGCCCTAGCACAGCTTCCTGGGCTGAGCAGTAAGGCAAGGTGGGCAGAGCCAGATGCCTGGGCTGGAGATGGACGGGGTGCTGGTTGCCTCTGGTACCTGAAATCTGTTCTAACTGAGCCCTGGGCCAGCAGAGGTGGGGGACACTGAGCCAGCAGGGCTTTGTCCCCCAAAAGAGGCCCCTGCAGGCCAGGTCAGTGCCCATGGGGACCCTGGGGAGGGCGTTGGCCTCTTCCCCTTGTCTGAGGTGACAGGAGACACCCTCAGCGCTTGGAATGGAGATGCCATGCAGGTCCACGCTCTTCCAGGTGGAAGTCACACCTCAGTCACTGCCAGGCTCGCCCACCTGTGGTGTCCTGGGGTGGCAGTGAACGCCCAGGACTGGGGTGTGTGTGTGTGTGTGTGTGTGTGTGTGTGTGTGTGTGCTTAAACAACACAATTCATTCTCTTACCGGCTGGAGGCCAGAAGCCCTCAACCAAGTTGTTCTGGGGCCACACCTCCCCCAGGCTCCTGCCTCCTCCACTTCTGGTGGTGCTGGGACCCTTGGCTTATGGAGGAACCACTGGACCCCCACCCCCTCCCACCCCTCTGTGTCTCTCCACATCCTCCCCTCTTCCTACAAGGACACCCATCACTGGCTTTAGGGCCTCCCCTCCTGCACTCTGACCTCATCTGACCAAGTTCCATCTGCATTTGCTTCTCAGTCAGGTCAGGTTTGAGGGACCCCACTGGTCCACCCTGACCTACCTCATCGGTGAGATTCCAGGCCACCAGGCTGTGTGCTCCTGAGAGGGGGAGCGCCCTGAGGAGGCCAGGGGCTGGCACAGGAAAGCTTTAGGATCCCTCGGCCCAGCACCCAGGGGCACCCCCATCACCACAGGCCGTGAGGGCCTCTGCACCTCTCAGCGAGCAGCGAGCTCCACACCGCACAGGGCCCTCCAGCCCGGGACGCTGGCCACACAGAGGCTGCGGCTCTGAGCGCTCCCCCAGCCAGACAGGGCGCCGCTGCAGGTCCGGGCTGCACTGGCGTCACAGGAGCCGCAGACACGATGGCGGTAAAGGTGTTGGTGATGGGCCAGCCCCCGGGGGCATGACACCGTAGGCCGTGCAGCCGGCACTGAGGAATGTCCCTGAGATGGAGTTACAGCTGGTGTCTGGGTACATGGAGCTCCTGGTGTCTGGGGCCAGGGAGCAAGCCGTGCCGCCACCTTGGTGGGGACAATGACACTGACCGCCAGGCAGAGGCAGGGCTGCTGTGTCACAATGGGGGGCAGGGACGGGAGGGCCCTGGGTGTCCCTTGGTGCCCCCTCGTCCATGTGATGGCAGGTGGACACGTGCGGCCACCCGGCCTGAGACGTCCCTGTGCCCAGAGCTCAGCGCCTCAGGGAGGGGGGTGTGGGTCCTGCTACCAGGTGAGCCCCAGAGTCCCAGTTGGGAGCAAAGGGTGGGGGTCTCGGTGGACAGTGAGGGGCCCTGTCGGCCTCAGTTGTACCCTGAGCCTCTCCTTCCCAGTTTCCGGGGCAGGGCCTCCTCGGGGGTCCTGCGGCCGCCTCCTCAGCACACGAGGCAGAAGGCGGTGGGCGCTGCCGGTCACAGAGGCGCCAGGTCCCCCTCAGGGCGGGACCTGATGGCAGCGTCTGGGAGGCCTGGCAGCTCCTCTGGCTGCCTCACCCCATCAGGTCCCGCTTGGCTGTGCAGGAGGAGGCAGGGGCTGGCCGTGTGTCCTGTGGGGGCCGCGGACTGGTTCTCCCGTGGGCTGGTCAGGGGGCATCAGCCTGCATTGTGCTCCAGCCTCGCCCTCTGCCCAGCTTTGCTCCATCCACCTGCCTCCCAGGTGCCTCTCCCTGTTTGTACCCATGAAAGCCCCTCTCGGTGCAGCTCCGAGAGCCCCCTGCAGAGGGCAGTGTCCACTGGGGGCAGTGAGGGTGGCCTCAGGCCCCATGCCAGGCAGAGGGCATGCTCTAGTCAGATGGCGTGCTCCACGCTGCCTCACAGGGCTCAGCGGATCCAGGGGCTGCCCCGTGGCTCGAGGGCCCAGCAGCAGCTCTGGGTCTCTGCCTGCCTGGGCCCGCCTGCCTGGGCCCCGCTCCGGGGCTTCTGCCAGCAAACCCGCACCTCTTGGCACGCTCTCCCTGCTCATGCCGCGGCCTGGCTGGGTTTGTGGCTGAGATCCCTGCAGCTAGAGGGGCTGCTGCCCAGGGACAGCCAGGGGGCTGGTCCCAGGGCCCAGCAGCAGCTCCTTGGTGTTTGCTGACTGACCCCCCGACCTGGGGTGGGCCTGAGAGAGGAGAAGCTCTCTCTGCCCATGGCCCAGCCAGGGGGCCCCCCTCCTGCCCCTTCCTGTGCCAGGGGATGAAGGGGTGGAGAGAGGGTCCCAAGGAGAGTCCCTCAAGGTGAGGAAGTCCCTGCCCAGACCCTGGCTTCTCCATCCCCCCACGGGGACCCCAGACCCTGGTGGCCTCAGCCAGGCCCCTGCCATCCCCGCAGATGCTGTGGCTGCTGCTCCTGAGCCTCCCAGGCCTGGGGGGCTCCGTGCCCTTGTTCCCAGGTGAGTCCTCACTCCCTGTCCCCATCTTCTGCTCAGGCTGCCCAGGCCCCTCAGCACCAACTCAGGGTGGGACTCCTTGGTTCGTCCTGGGGGAGACTGAGAGCGAGGGGCCCTGCTGGGGTCTATGATGGTGTCCCCTTTGTTCCCAGAACCCGGCTCAGGGAGGCGGCGGGGTGGCACCGTGGGGGCGCACAATGCCCCCGCTGGGAGATGGCCTTGGCTGGTCAGCGTCCGACGGTACAATAAGGAGCTGGAGCTGTGGCAGCACCTGTGTGGGGGCTCCCTCATCCACCACCAGTGGGTGCTGACCGCAGCCCACTGCACCCAGCGGTGAGCCACGCAGCCCGAGGCCCCCTGGCAGGGGTGGGGAGGGAAACACACGGAGGGGTGATGGAGGTGGGCTGTGGGCAGGGCCCTGGGTCTGGGGAGAGCCGCTGTCAGTGAGCCCCACCCCTGCTGCTGTGCCCACACTGGCCCTGCCCCGGAGGCTCCTCTGAGAGGCTCCTGGTCCCTCCCCCAGGGAGGACGTGGAGGCTTATGGCCTCAGGGTTCAAGTTGGGCAGCTGAGACTCTATGACCGTGACACACTGACCAATGTGACTAAGATCGTCCGCCACCCCAAGTTCAACCAGAGCCTGTCTGCAGAGGGGGGCGCGGACGTCGCCCTGCTGAAACTGGAGGCCCCTGTGGCACTCTCGGAGCACCTCAGCCTGGTCCCCCTCCCACCTGCCTGGCTGAAGGTCCCTGAGAGGAAGATGTGCTGGGTGAGCAGCTGGGGTTACAGCAGCCTCGGAGGTGAGGCTCAGGGGGACCTGCTGGGAGTGCGGAGGGAGACACAGGGCAGCCGCTGGAGGTGTGGCTGTGGCTTTGCTGAAAATACTTTGTTCTCGGCAATTTGGGGGAACCTCCACCTTTTTATTGTGGCACAATGTGCATCACAATGTACCTGACATGGGCACGTGACCATTCTGTATTCAGCCCAGTCAGCATGTTGTGCAGCCCTCACCACCACCCCTTCCAGAACTTCTCGTCCTCGCAAGCGCAGCTTGGTCTCCAGGAAACGGTAACTCCCCTTCCCCAGGCTCTGGCCACCACGGAGCTGCTTTCTACTTCTGTGCATTCACCTGTTCTGGACGCTTCATTGAATGTGAATCGTGTAACGTATGGCTTTCGCGTGTTTGTCTTCTTTCCAATAGCATGTCGCCTTCCAGGCCCAGCTCTGCTGTAACCTGTGTGAGAACTGCATTTCTCTTTGTGGCCCAGTAACATCCACTGGGTGGAGGGAGCGTTTTGTTGTACTTTCCTGCATGAGGGACTGGTGCGGCCTTCTGGCTGTTGTCAGTCATGCTGCTGTGAACCTGTGTGTTCAAGCACCGCCAGAGCACCTGTTCTCAAGTCGTTTAAAACATTTTCCAGTTGCAGTTTATGTTCAGTATTATTCTGTATTAGTTTCAGGTGTGCGCCCAGTGGTTGGACAATCATATACTTTACAAATGTCTCCCCACCCCTCATAGTTCCGTACCTACCTGGCAGCATACATGGCTATAACAATATTATTGACTACATTCCCTAATCTGTACTTCACAGTCCCTGTGACTGTTTTGTAGCTACTTATTTGTATTTTTTAATCCTCTCCCCTTTTTCACTCAGAGCCCAACCCCCCCACCCCTCTGGCAACCACCAGTCTGTTCCCTGATCTATGAGCCTTTTTCTCTTTTGTTTGTTTGTTTATTTTATTCTTTAGATTCTACACAGAGGTGAAATCATATGGTATTTGTCTTTCTCTGACTGACTTATTTCACTTAGCATAATGGCAAGATTTCTTATTTAATGGCTGAGTAATAGTTCATTGTACATACAGAGTGGGGCAAAAGTAGGTTTATAGTTGTTTATATGGAAAATAACATAATAATTAATAATACAAGAAGAAGTTCTGTATTTCGCCTACTCATAACCATAAACCTACTTTTGCCCAACCCTCTGTGTACCACCGTGTTTTTATCACTCGTCTTTTGATGACACTTGGGCTGCTTCCATGTCTTGGCTATTGTACATAACACTGCAATGAACACAGGGGTGCATATATTCTTTCCAATTATGTTTTGGGTTTCTTCAGATGTACATCCAGAAGTGGAATTGTTGGGTCATAAGGCGGTTCCATGGTTAATTTTTTGAGGAACCTCCATGCAGTCTCGCACAGGGCTGCACCAGTCTGCATTCCCACCCACAGAGCATGAGGGCTCACCTTCCCCACATCTTCACCAAAACTCGTTGCTTGTTGATCTATTGATGACAGCCATTCTGACAGGTGGGAGGTGGTATCTCATTGTGGTTTTAATTTGCATTTCTTTAATGATTAGTGACATTGGGCATCTTTTCATATGTCTGTTGGCCATCTTGTGTCCTCTTTTTGCTATTTATATCTTATTTTCTAAGATTTAATTTATTGTGGTGACATTGGTTAGTAAGATTATAGAGGTTTTAAGTGCGCACTTCTATGGTACATCATCTGAATCTTGCATTGGGTGCCCATCACCCAAAGTCACACCTTCTGTCACCATATATTGACCCCTTTACCATTTATCCCACCCCATCCCCTTTCCTCTGGTAACCACCACACTGTTATCTGTATCTATGAGTTTTTGTTTGTTTCTTTTCTTGTTTGTTCATTTGTTGCTTTCAGTTTTATATTCCACATGTGAGTGAAATCATATGGTTTTTAACTTTTTCTGTCTGACTTATTTAATTTGCATGATATTCTCAAGATCCGTCCATGTTGTCCTAAATGGCTGTATTTCATGTTTTCTTATGGCTGAGTAGTATTCCATTGTACACATGTATCACATCTTTTATCCAATCATCTAGCACAGAACACTGCCCTTGTTTCTGTCTTGGCCACTGTAAACAATGCTGCAGTGAACATAGGCGTGTATATATATTTTTAAAAAATATATTTTTATTGATTTCAGAGTGGAAGGGAGAGGGATAAAGAGATAGAAACATCAATGATGAGAGGGAACCATTGATGGGCTGCCTCCTGCATGGCCCCTACTGGGAATCAGGTCTGCAAGCAGGCATATGCCCTTTACTGGAATTGAACTCGGGACCCTTCAGTCTGGAGGCTGATACTCTGTCCACTGAGCCAAACCAGCTAGGACAAAAGATAGCCTTGCTGGGTAAAGTAGTCTTGGTTTTAGATTCTTGCTCTTTATCACTTTAAATATTTTGTGTCAATCTCTTCTGCCTGAAATGTTTCCATTGAGAAATTGGTCTTATGGGACCTCACTTGTCAGTAACTGTCTTTCTCTTACTGATTTTAAGATTCTCTCTTCGTCTTTATCCTTTGCCATTTTAATTATAATGTGTCTTGGTGTGGGCCTCTTTGGGTTCATCTTGTTTGGGACTCTCTGTACTTCCTGGGCTTGTATGTCTTTTGTCTTCACCAGGTTGGGAAAGTTTTAAATCATTATTTCTTCAAATAGGTTCTTAACCCCTTGCTCTCTCTCTTCTCCTTCTGGTACCTCGATGATGCAAATGCTATGCCTTATGTTGTCCGAGAGCAGTGGTTGCCAACCTTTAGGACCTCACAGACCACCAGTGGTCCACGGACCAACAGTTGGTGACCACTGTCCCAGAGGTCCCTTAAACTATCCTCATTTTAAAAAATATTTTTCTTTTCGCTGCTCTGATTAGGTATTTTCAGCCAGCTTGTCTTTTAAATTGCTAATTTGATTTTGTGCTTTATCTAATCGGCTATCATTCCTTCCAGTGTAGTCATTTCAGATGTTTCATATCTGACTGTTTTCTCTTATGGTTTCTATGTCCTGTTTTTAATGCTTACTGTCCCTTTGTTGCAGTCCTCACTGAGTTCATCAACCCTTCCCCTACGTTCCTTGAGCACCCTTAGAACCATTGTTTTGAACTCTGAATCTGGTACATTGTTTGTCTCCACTTCACTTAGTTCTTTTCCTGGGGATTTCTCCTGTCCTTTCATTTGGGGCATGCTTCTTTGTCCCCCAGTTTTGGTCGCCTCTCTGTATGTGTTTCTCTGTGTTAGGTAGATCTGCTATGTCCTCTAGTCTTGGTAGGGTGGCTTTTTGGGGTACATGTCCTGTGGAGCTCAGTGGTGCAGTCTCCCTGATTCCCTAAGCTAGGTGCCCCAGGAATGTCCCTGGTGTGGGCTGTGTGAACTCTGCTGTTGTAGTTGAGTCTTGATTGTTGTTGGCCTGTTGTAGGTAGGGTTGACCCTCAAGCTGACTGGCTGTGAGTAATGACCCTGATCACACTGTATGAGCTGCTGTGAGTAGGCTGACCCCATGAAGCATTATGTGCCCCAGCCGGGTCGGGAGCCAGCGGAGATCTCCCTTTGATTTTGCCCTTGTGGAGCTAATTGGGTTGTACTCTGATGTGGGCTGGTTCTAGGCCCTCTGGGGGGCACTCTGGTGCAGGTCAATGTCAGACCCTGCCTGCGACCAATCCTGGGCTACCTGTTAGAAGCTACAAAGTGCTCCACAGTTGGTGGCTCCCTCTGCTAGGCCTGGGTGCACCTGGGAGGGGCCAAGCTGCATACTGAGGCTGATTCCCAGCAATACCAGACCTGCGTCAGGACACAAAAGGCCCAAAGCACCCCACCATCTGCCTCTGCCTGCCAGTTGCCATTGGCTCTGCCACTGAGAGAGCCTCCAGCTAAGCTGGTGCCCCAGGAATGTCCGTTGTTTGGGTGACGTGAGCCCTGCTGTTGTAGTTGAGTTGCATGAGGTAGTTTCTCAGTGAGTCATTGGGTTGGAGCGAGTGGTGTTCATCGAGTTGATACAGATTCAAACTCAGCACCAGTGCTGGGTCTGACACCACTCAACAGAAGCCTCCGGGCACACCAAGGCCAGCCACCCCCCGCCCCAATCCGACCCCCCGTACTACCCACCTGGGGTCTTCAAATCTTTGCAGTGGGGTAGGGTATCAGGGAGTCGTCAGGATGAGGCCAGTAAAGTTCATCAGGCTCACACACATTACGATCTGGCAGTGAGGAGGGAGGGCTCTGCACAGTGGAGCTAGTCGGGATGTCTGGGGAAAATGGCCCTTGCCTCAGAGACACACAACTCAGTCAACACTTGTGTGTCTCCAACAGCCCTGGAGTCTGCTCAGACCTCCTGGAGAGCCTTCTGAGGAAGAGTGTATGGGTCCAGGCTGGATGCTGCTAGCAGACTCCCAGAGGGCATGAGCTTGGTAGGGCAGGACCACTGGGAGCCTGGAGTCGGGGGTTGGAGGGGGTTAGGTGTGAGGGGTTGAGGGGTGTGGGCGGTGTGGGGGGCGGGGGCGGGGAGTGCATTCCCTCAGGTTGATGCCCTATGGAGCATAGTGTTCAACTCAGGAAAGATGGCATGAGTGGGCCGTGTGAGAGAGGGACTCAGTCCTGGATAATGGAGGCTGCCCCTTCAGCCCTCTCCCCAAAGCCATACAACCCAATCTCTCCCTGTATGCCTCCCTTCCATTCTGGGCCGCTGGAGCCCAGGTGGAGTACCTGCAAATGAGATGTTTGTGCACTGGCCCTTTAAAAGGGCATCTGGGTTCCTAGCAGTCTCCTGTCTCACTCTGGCAAGTGCAGTCCCACTGATGTTCACAGCCCGATGTTGTGTAGCTCCTCTTCCAGGCACTGGTGTTCCAGGCTGGGCAGTTCAGGAGGGGTGGAGACCCCTCCCTTCTCAGAGAGGACCTCTGCAGCCGAGGTGTCCCTCCTGACTCTCAATGCCAGCCCTTTCTGTGTCTCCACCCTCCCTACCCGTCTCCATGTAGCTTCTTCTATGTGTCCTTAATGATAAGACTTTTCAGCCAGTCTTCAGTGGTTATTCAGGTTGATTGTCTATAATTTAGTTGTGATTCTGATTTGGTTCTGGGAGGAGGTGAGTGTACCTTCCACCTACTCTGTCACCATCTGTTTTCTTTTCTTTCTTTTTTTTTTTTAAAAAATATATTTTATTGATTTTTTTACACAGAGGAAGAGAGAGGGATAGAGAGTTAGAAACATCGATGAGAGAGAAACATCGATCAGCTGCCTCTTGCACCCCCCGCACTGGGGATGTGCCCGCAACCAAGGTACATACCCTTGACCGGAATCGAACCTGGGACCCTTGAGTCCGCAGGCCGACGCTCTATCCATTGAGCCAAACCGGTTTCGGCTGTCACCATCTGTTTTCAATTCTTTGGGAATAGACTAGGAGTAGAATTTCTGGGACATGTGCGAATTCTACATTTGGTTATTTGAGGGGGGATTTCCTGTTGAGCCTAAAGGTGTGCAGAGCTGGGATTTCATGATCAGATTCATGGACACTGAGGACACAGGTGTTTACCAGGCCGACACGCTCTCCTGAGGCTCTGCCTGGGTCCTCCCCACACTCCGTGGGGGTGTTTGGAACTGATTGTCCTCTTGAGTCAGTCTGGGAGCGAGAGGCAGGGCCTGTGGTGATCTCACAGTGCCCAGGTTCCTAAATCAGAATTAAAACACAACCCCTCAGCGCAGAAGTGTTTCCTTCCTGTTGTGATGCATTTCTCTGGGATGAGCCCTTGATCCATTCCTTTTCAAGGAGAAAAATCCTGGGATAACACTCTCTCTTCAGTGCCTACCCTCAGGCATGTGGAGACCAGACTCTGGCTGACGAAGTGCTGCGTCCAGATCTGAATGGCTTAGTAGCTGCTGGGAGGCTAAGTCCCAGGGCCAGGTGTAGCTGCTTCTAGAACCGAGGGTCAGGGCCCACAGAGGGACTCCCTGTGCTTTTCGCTGATGGCCAGGGTGGCCCAGAGGAGGGGAAGGAGTACCTGGTCGTTGGGAAGGAGCAGAAGGCTGGACCAGTCCTGGTTCTCAACCAGCCCCTCCCCACAGCTCCGCTGCCCTGGCCCTACCAGCTGCAGGAGGTGATGGTTCCCATTGTGGGGAACAGGGTCTGTAACCAGCGCTACCAGAACTCTTCCAACAACACTGGCCAGATCATCAAGGAGGACATGCTGTGTGCTGGGAGTGAGGGCCAGGACTCCTGCCAGGTGAGACCCTATCTGTCCCCGACTCTCTCCTCTGTCCTCTCCTGGCCCGGTGGAATTGGGACTCAGAAGCTCCATGCAGAGGCCCATGTGGAAATGTTTAATGAGTCCTGCCTCTCCCCACAGGGAGACTCCGGGGGCCCCCTGGTGTGCAGCTGGAAATGCACCTGGGTCCAGGTAGGGATTGTGAGCTGGGGATACATCTGTGGTCATCGAGACTTCCCTGGGGTGTATGCCCGGGTGATGAGCTACATTTCTTGGATCCGGAAGTATGTTCCTCCTCCCCCTGGATCCTAGATGAGGCCAGGCAGGGTTCCCATGATGGGGGACCCTCCATCTTCCTTGTTGACACCCCTACTGCTTTCCCAATTCCAGCCTCTTCCTCCCAACCTCCTCACCCTTCGTCTCACCCTCCTGCCCTCTGGGTCACCCACCTGTTAACGAAAAAAAAAAAAAACCATTGAAACCTGTCAAGTGAGTTTATTTGAGCCAAACTGTTGACATATGCCGGGAAGCAGAACCTCAATGAATTGACATAATGCTCCAAAGAATAGTGGGTTACATTTGTATTTATACATTGCCATCTAAGGAGGGACATAGGTGGGTTACATGAAATCCATTGGTGATGGATTAAGGAGGTGGGATAAAGCAAATCGGTGGGAAACCCCTGGGATTGGATAAAAAGTAAAATGATGGACACACACTTAGGTGGGTGCAGAAACAATTAACATGATAATGAAGGAATTTGAAGTATCTGTCCTGGCGCCCACCACATTTGGTTGTGCCCCAGGGGCTCCAGAAAAAAAGGAAGTTACAAGTTACCCAGACATCTCACAGATATGTTATCTTAGAAGCAAAAAGGCAAATGGGCTCAGGAAAGATCTAAGTTGATCTTTGTCAGGGAAAATATCAGCCTAGGAATGACTGCCCACTGTAACCTTTTAACTGTTTGTAGTTAAATATTTAATTTTTAGACCATCTTTTGTGGTTATTTTAGGTCTCTGAGTTTTCAAGACTGCTGTACAGGCCTCCCCTGAGCTTGTCAGGTTAGCATGTGGCTCCTTTCGTCCACACACCTTTCCTGATTTTAGAGTGGCAGACACAGGACAATGCTCCAAGCCTGGTGCCTCTCACAGGATAAGGGGCCTGTGCCCATGGCCTCCTGCTCACCCTCTGATTCCTAAACTTGGAAAAGCGAGCTCCAAACCGTGGCTTGAGATGGTGGCATGGACTCATCATGGCGTTGACTGAGGGCGCAGTGGGGGCCTCCCTGAGAGGTCCCCGGGTCCCTGGTCTCTGTGTCTGGGTGTGAGGAGGTTTTCCAGGGTACAGTTCCATGTGATGGCATTTCTGGGAGCTCATGCAGGTTATGCTTGTCCCAGTGTCCGTGCCTCCATCCCTCCACTTTCCTCGTTCTTTCTTCTTCCCCTCCCTCCTTTTTATTTTATCCCTACTTGTCTCTTAGCTCCTCCCAGCCCTCCCTCTCTTAATTATCCTTTGTGAAGTCACAGCCCACGTGGCCTCGTGTTCAAAGACTTGTAGAAAGAGCTGATGCGCAAATTAAGCACACAAGACAAGAAATATAAATTTGGAAATTTGGGGGGGAGCCAGTTGTGATCTTGGTACAAAGAACCAAGTTCCACTGAGTCTCTGTTCCCATCTATGTTTATTTACTAGAACACACAATTGCCTTTTAGGAATGCAAACAGACACATCAAAGGTGATGTTTGGTAAACAGTAAGATGATCAGGTTGGGGTAGTTTGCTTTAGGCTATTGAGTCAGTAGTAGGTAATACCATGCAGATATTCATCCCTGTGAATATCAAAAAACCCCATTCAGCCTTCTGAGGGGACTTCTCGAATTTATATTAATTACTGTTGATCTTGGTTCCCAGCAATCCTTGACCAAATGTTCCCAGCATGGACAAGGTCGGCTGGGAAAGGAGTTCACTGAGTGGGTTCCTGGGCTCCTGGAACCCACAGGGAGGTGAGGACAGACATAAACACAGCACTGCAGTGAGTGTGGGACATGGTGTGGAGGCGAGTGCTGAAGACAGAGCTGGAGTGACACAGGGCATGATCGAGCCAGCCTGACCCTGCTGGGAGGGTTTGATGGGGCTGAGATGCCAGGCTCAGCTTATGAAGCATGAGCAATGGTGGGCATTGGGGGGAAGGGGCTCTGGGCAGAGGGACAGAAGTGGTGGGAAGAGAGGTTGTAGGGAGAGAGGTGGTGGGGACAGAAGCATGAGCTTAGAAGGGATTTGACGGGGTGGAGAGCCATTCTCCGAGTGTTCTTGAATGTCGGCTTGTTTGGTTTTCAACATCAGCATATCAGAAACAGAGGAAACTTTTTAAAAAATAAATGTTTTCATTGATTTGAGAGAGGAAGAGAGAGGGAGAGAGAGACAGAAACATCAATGATGAGAGAGAATCATTGATCAGCTGCTCCTGCATGCCCCACACTGGGGATCGAGCTCGAAACCTGGGCATGTGCCCTGGCCGGGAATCGAACCTGGGACCCTTCAGTCTGCAGGCCAACGCTCTATCCACTGAACTAAACCACTCAGGGCAGCAACAGAGGAATCTTAAAAACAACAACATAATATATGCAAGAGCATCTTGGTAGAAGGTTTGAGATCCTCCAACTCAGAAGCTTATTAGAGATTCGAAACCCCTTATTAGGAACTTAAAAAAATTGTCTGGAAAAACTACAACGTGGTATTGGTACAAAAATATCTGAGAATTTTCTAGAATCAAAGAAAAATAGTGACTCTTCCGGGGATAGTGCCCTGTGAAAATTCAGCAGAATAAATACAAAAAAATTCTCACTTAAACCCATTATAGTAAAACTGCAAAATGTCAACATTAAAAGCCAGAAGAGGCAAGTGAGAGTTTAATCTGAAAAGAAATGACCATCAGACTCAGTGGAGTTCTGATGAGCAACAGGAGGTGGAAGGAGAACCTGGAACAATTCCTTTGAAGTGGTGAGGAAAAATCACCATCAACATAAAATTTTATCCCCAGATAAACTGTCACAAAATATTGAGAAAAAAATAGTGATATTACAGAAGACACGAAGAGTGTTTTATCACCTGCAGGCATTCTTGAAAAGAACTACTTAAGGATTTATTCCAGGAAGATGAAATACTAATTCAGAGGAATGGTGTGGGACAAAGGAAACAAAGCATTAATGGAAAAAAGACACACTGCTTGCCATTCTCAAAAGACACACCTCAGTGGCCATAAATATTGACTGGAATACTGAGGGAAATAAAAGGACATACAGTTTCACACTCATCAGATTGGGGAAAATAAAAAAGTACAATAAAACCACATGTTTGCAAAGATGTTGAGAAATGAACAATTCATATGTGGAATCTAAAACAAAACAAAAGAAATAAACAAAGAAAACAGAAACATACCCATAGATTTAGGGAAGAAGTGGGTGGTGGTCCAGGGGAAGAGGGATGAGGAGTGGGGACAAAATTAAAAAGGAAAATAACAAAGCTGTCCTATCTTTACAATATTTACATGGCGTATTTCTGCAAATAATTTTAAAAAAGAAGAGAGGGGCCCTGGCTGGTTTGGCTCAGTGGTTGGAGTGTCAAACCGCAGAGCGAAGAGGCCTGGGTTTGAGTCTCAGTCAGGGCATGTGCTTGGGTTGCAGGTTTGATGCCCAGCCCCGTGTTGGGGTGCCTGCAGGAGGCAACCAATTGATATGTCTCTCACTTTGATGCTTTTCTCTCTCCTTTCTCTCCCCAATTCTTTTCACTCTCTCTAAAAATCAATGGAAAAAAATACCATGAGGAGAGAATACACAAAAAAGATGAGAAGAGGGATGCTGAGATAACATGCACGTGGGCATTCAGGCCAGCAGCTGTGTGTGGGAGGGAGGGTGGGCAGTGCCCTGCACTCCTGCTCTGAGCAGGGGTCCTTCTGGCCTCAGGCCGCCATTGGGGGTCCCAGGGTGCTGGGTCTGCATGACAGGAATGGATGCCCAGAGTGAGGGTGAGGCTGGGTGGGCATCAGGGACAGGATCAAAGCCGGGGCTGTGATGAGGATGTCTGAGCCCTGATAGGGGAAGGCTGAGGGCAGGTGGGCAAACGGCACAGCTTCTGTTACCTAACAGCCCCATTTTGCAACACTGCAGTGGAAGCTGGACAGAGAGGGCGGGAGGGGTGCTGTGTTGGCAGCAGTGTGCCAGCGTCCACGGGTCCTCACGTGTCACAATGGTGGTCTTGGGGCCCGGGGCAGGGAGGCTCGTGGAGGCCCTCATTCATGTCACTGGCTGTCCCATTCGGGCCCCACCAAACCTCAGGACAACTGTGACCACACTGACAATGACACTGAATCTCACTCACTCTGCCCTACCGCTCAGAGGGACACAGGCCACAGCGCAGCTTTGTGTCCACAGGACGGCTTTGCTCCTCACCGAGGGCAGCGCCTGAGACCGGCTTCCAGGCAGCACCCAGCTCCGCAGTGCCCCCCGGGCTCTGACCAAGGCCCCCGAGTTCTGTGTGCTGCTCCCTGGCACCTCTCCTGGTGGCTGTCCTCCCACAGCCAGGCCTCTGTCCTGGACGCCGGGGTGCCAGCCTGTGACACCCAGGCTGACGGGGTCCCCCTCCACCATCCCCTCCTTCCTCCTGCTGGCTCTCCACTCTCCACTCTCCCTCCTCCCGAGGCCCAGGCACCCTGGTACCCACCGTGTTCTAATGGGTAGGAGTCTTGACTGGCATCACCCGGGCTCCCTAGGGTTTGCCTGCTGGGCTCCTACTACACAGGCCCCGCAGCTGGAGGTTCCCGCTGCCTCTCTGTGGGACGTTCCCAGCGTCTTGGTTGGTGGTCGGATTGCGTTCCCCTGAGGTGATCAGTTTTGCCAGAAGAGGCTCCAGGTGCAGTGGCCTGGCTGCTCCCCTGGCTCCAGGGCCGCTGGGAGAGAAGGCTGGAAGCCCAGGGCCCCGCAGGCAGACTGCCACCCAGGACTGAGTTCTCAGCCCCAGGCTGGTCTCCCTGCACCCGGAGCCTCCTAGGGCCTCCCTCCACGTGTGCCCATGCATCATCTTCTGCATGTGTGTGTGTGTGCGTGTGTGTGTGCATGTGTGTGTGTGTGTGTGTGGTTGGTCAGTTGCATGCATTGGGAAGGTCTGATACTTGCAGTTAAATGGTCACATATGACGTTGATAGTCGTTGGACAGGAGTAGATCACAGCGAACACCATGTGACAAGGCCACTTGCCAACAAGTTCACTGTCTGAGTTAAGAGGGGCGTCCTGTAACCCATCTTCTGTTACTGACGCTGGACATTTTATTTCTCTGCCTTTGTTTACATCCTCGGCAAATACTGAGCCTGAATTTCTGTTCTCAGAGGTCACTTCCAGTTGCCTTGTATTGGAAAACATCAGGCTACATTGGTATTGTAAGCTTTCTCACACTTATATCAAAAATGGGCACAAGCCCTCCTACATTTGGAAATTTAAAAAATATTCTTCTAAGGAAATGTCAGAATGAAAATTAAAAAGTATATATGACTCACAATGGTGACAATACCACCTCCTAATATTCACAGGGACATGGGGGCTTGTACCTGGAGGGAGATGACCAGTCCTCTCTGGATTTAGTACAAATAGAACAGAGAATGTCCTGTTTAAGTAAGAAGTGAGAAAAATGATGTCAGAGGAAACCGAAAGTGATTATAAAGAAGAGAATAAAAGACAGGCTAACTAAAGGAAGAAAGTCAGGGGTGATTTAAAATGAATAAAAGAAGCACCTGGACTAGATAATAAAGAAATTACTGGGATGCAAAACCAAAGGTGAGTTCCTTAAATCTAATGAAATAGGCAAACCTCTGGCAAGATTGATCAGGCAGGAAAACTGAGGCACAGATAATCCTATATAATAAAAGCCTAGGTGGCGTAATGCCCTTGTCACAAGATGGTCACCACAAGATGGCTGGCAGGGGATGGGAGTTCGGGGTGACCAGGCCAGCAGGGGAGCAGTTAGTGGTCAATCAGGCTGGCAGGGGAGCTGGTTAGGGGGCAATCAGGCAGGAAGGCAGGTGTGGTTAGGAGCCATTAGTCCTGGATTGTGAACCAAAACCAGCCAAAACCGGCAGTTGGACATCCCCCAAGGGGTCCCAGATTGGAGAGGGTGCAGGCCTGGCTGAGGGACACCCCTCCTCCCATGCACCAATTTCATGCACTGAGCCTCTAGTATTAGCAATAAACAGGGGAACAGAAACATGGACAGGGCAGAGATTTTTAAAAATCGAAAGAGTTTAGTATGAACAACTACATTAAACAAATTTGCCCTCAGGTGAAATGGACAATTTTTAGGCAAGTATAACTTATGAGAACTGACTAGAAGAAAAGAAAGCAGGACCAAATTGATAATCATGAAAGGCCTGCTTCTGGGTGGTGAACATTTACCCAGAACTAAAATATAAAGGAAAACATGGGAGACTTACACCACAGCATGGCTTCCTGGAGAATTACACTGAGACTTCAAGGCCGAGCGATCTCCCAGGGAACAGAAAGAGTGGCGGCTCCCTGGCACACTGTCTGGAGAACAGAACTAGGCACATGGAATAAAGGGAAATTTCAGGCCAGTTTCCATTACAAACATAGATTGAAAAATCCAAAGTAAAACATTATCAAACCAACTCCCAATGTATAAAATAATTGCCAAAAAACCTAGGAAGGTCTAAACCACCGTGGCTTAACACCAATTAGTGCAATTTACCACATTAACGGAGCAGAAATAGATGATGTAAACCATGTGATAGTCTCAATAGATATGGAAAAATACTTTTTTTTTTTTTTTTGGTTGATAAATTCAACCACAGTTTGTGATAAAACTCTTACAAAACTTGGGCCATAGGTGACTTCCTAACATGATAAGTGAAAGGTTTTCGACGCAGGAAACAAGACACAGTCCAGGTGATGGAAAGTGGAGAGGTTTTAATCTTGCACTCCCGGGTGAAACTCACTGGTCCAAGAGTGGGCCAGGGAAGTTCGTGCCAAACGGGGGCTTAGGTACTTCCTTTATACAGCTGTTTAGTGAGGGGAGGGTGGAGGGCATGAGAGGTGCGGAATTCCTGCCTCTGGCCAGGGGTCTGGGAAGGTGGGCAAGGGTCTGGGAAGGCGCCAGTTATCTTTGTCACCATCTACCTTGCAGATGCTTGTATGGCTGTGGACTTCCCCCCTGCCTCGACCTAACATCCCGGCCTTTTTGGTGATAGGGGCACCGAAATTGTCCTGGCTACTTCCTGCTGACCAGGGGCGAAGAGGGTGGGGGATGTTAAAGGCCAGGGTCAGGCAGAGGCGGGTTGAGGGGCAGCCGAGTGTAGGGATGGAGCAGGAGCTGGTTTACAGTCACCTGAGACATTTCTGCAAGGGAGCGGATGAATTTGAGGAGGCAGGGAGCTAGGGGAAAAAAGACACAGATGAGAATTAGGGGCCCTATCAGGGGTAAGATCCAGGTAGCTCTAAAGAGAGTTGTCCCGGGAGTGTCTTGCACGTAATTCTTCACTCAGCTTAGTCAGGGTCTGCACGTTCTGTTCCACCACTCCGGACTCATTGATGCAGTAGCAGCATTCTTCTTGAAGGAACATGCAGGCTCCTCCTCTTTCCGCAGTAAGAAGGTCTAGGGCCTTTTGGTTCTGCAGGGCTATTTGGGCTACCGATGTTACTTGCCGCTGCAGGGAGGCTAAGGAGGTAGTCATAGACTCCAGGGCTACTCTGGAGTCTGTCATTGAAATTCTGAGCAGAGATTATGCTGTTCCCGAGGGCCCCCCCCCCCCCCCCTCCCGACCCAGCTAGGCCTATCGAGGCAGCGATACTTACCCCCAACATGACAGGGAGGAAGGCGGCCCTGCGGGCCCGGGGGTGGGATGAAGGGAGCAACCAGGCAAGCTCCGAGGCTCCATACAAGGTTAGCTGGGGAACTACTGTGACCCCGAAGCAAGGCCCGGGGTCAGAGGAGTTTATGCAGTTGCTTAAGGTGCCGTTGCACCAAAAGAAGGTACCCGGGCTGGCCTTGGTGGGACTGGCTGCAGTGTGGTTTTGGGTACAGTTCCAAGTGACCCGTCCCACAGTTACCAGGTTGCTGGTCTGGTAGCATATCCGCGGGGGCAAGGTGGGTTCTGGAGTTTCGGGTTCCCAGAGGGGAATGCCAGTCAGGGGAGGGTGACATTCTCCGTGTCCTTGGGTTCCTGGATGAGTCATGAGTGGGACGGCAGCCAGCAAAGGTCTTTGGAGAGAGAAACATAAAAAGCAGTGCGAGACATTGGGCAGGGTGCGGGTCTCGTTAAGGAATAGTAGAGTGTGTTGGATAAGTTGGAGCCAAGAAGACAGGACTTCTACCCGGGGGGAATCAGACAGCTTCTCTTTAAGGGAATGTTCGGCCTGTAGGATGCTTTTGGAGACCTGGATTTGGGCCGTCTGGGCCACGACATATTCCCGGGAGATGTAGATGGTCCCTGAAGGGGTTGAGCTCCAGCTACCCCCATATAGTTTTCCCATAACTCCCGCAACCCATCGCTGGTCCCAGGGGTCCCGGACCCTGATGTTGAAGGTCCCGTCCTTCCAGAAAAAGGGACCAGACCTGACCTCATTGTAGGCATCATGGATGACACAGCCTGACCAGCGGCAACCCCCATAGGTGTTGACGTCTCGATTACACCTGTCTGGGTTCTGCTGCCGGGTGACTTGTGTGCTGTCCTGGTTGTAGGTTTCATGGACCTTGAACCTCCACACATAAGCAGGTGGGGGTGGGTGTAGGTTGTCCAGGGCTGGGAGGAGAAGGAGGAGGGGGAGGGCGGCTAAGGCGGACCTTAGTGGGGCCCAACACCTCACATTTATAGAAGTCATGAAGCTCCGGGGTCCTCTTGAGTCTGGAGAGATGGTGCCACGATGGATCTTCAAGCAGTTTGGCAGTAGTGGGGGTTGTGAGGATTACTGTGTGCAGTCCTGTCCACCTGTCAGCCTGTTCCTGGAGCAGCTGCCTGCCAGTCCTGCCCTGGGAGGTGTCCCCTCATTTGATGGGTAGGAAAGTTGGGGCGCATTCCTCCCTGGGGTGAGTAGGAGGAGCAGGCACTTGTGACTGCCTCTCACAAGTGTGGGCGAGGTGAAGAGGGATGAAGGCCGTCTCCAGGGTCCGTTCGAGCGTTACTATCGCATTGGAGGCTTTCTGACGTCCCTGGGGGTCTAGACAAGAGCTTCCATCCACAAACAGAGTTAAGTCAGGATTAGAGAGAGGAAGATCTGAGAGTCCCGCCCGAGGTTGAGTGAGGGCCTCTGACGACTTTGGGGCAGGAGTGCTTTGCTGCAGGTTGGGTGGAGGCAGCAGGAAGGAGTGTGGCTGGGTTCAGGGCTGGGGACTGAGTTAGGGAAATGTCAGGACTCTGGAGGAGCAGGAGATGGAGTTCCTGCATGCGAGAGGGGGCAAGGAGAGATAAGGATCGGTGTGACAGAAGATCCTGGAGAAGACCTGTAAGGGTTGCTGGAGGCAAATCTTCTGGGCCTCCTTGGTGAGAGCAGCAGCTGCAGCCAGAGCCTGGAGGCAGGGCTGCCATCCCCTAACCGTGGGATCAAGCTGTCTGGACAGGTAGGCTGCGGGGTGAAGGCTGGAAGAATCCTACCAGTGGAGGCCAGCTGTATGCCTCTGAGATGTGTCCAGGGAGGAGATGAAGAGAAGGAGATCATCTACATACTGGAGGAGAGTGCTGGGTTCTAATGAGCATTGTTGGAGGTCTCTGTTAAGGCCTGGCCAAACAGATGAGGGCTGTCTCTGAACCCCTGGGGAAGGACTGTCCAGGTGAGTGGGTCCTTTTAAAATCCTTGTCAACAGTTAACTTTAGAACTTCTTGGAACAGGCCTCTAACTGCTTGAGTTCAGAACTGAGTATCTGATAAGCCTGTGCCAGCAAGAAAGTTGTTCTCTAGGGAGGGTGGAGAGGGGGAGAGGACGGGGTGAGAAGGCGCTGAGGCCAGAGCATGTTTGCCGTTAATACCCATGACTGAGATGGTGGAAGGGGCAATGGCCCAGAAAAGGAGGGCAAGGACAGAGCCTTAGCCCCCATATGATCAGGAAGGAGATCTGCTTACCCACTACCTTGAGCGTTTACCCGGGGCCCGGCGAGGGTGATGGGTCGTGGAGTCCTGGCATCTTCAGCCTTCAGCCAGTTCCAGCGTGGCCAGTGGCGGGTCATGACCTGGAAGGACGGCCCCTCTACGTTGAGACACAGAGGGCCGGTCACTTTTCCAGGTGCAGTCACTTTTCCAGTGGCCTCTTTTTTTAATTTAATTTATTTTTTATTTTTATTTTTATTTTATTTTATTTTTTTTTTAAATTTCTTTATTGATTAAGGTGTCACATATTTGTCCTCATCCCCCCATTCCCATCCCACACCCCTCCCCACGGATGCCCCAACCCCCTGTTGAACTTAACCATTGGTTAGGCTCATATGCATGCACACAAGTCCTTTGGTTGATCTCTCCCCCCTCCCCCCACCCTCCCCTATCCTCCCTCTGAGGCCCAATAGTCCGATCGATGCCTCTTTGTTTCTGGTTCTGTTCTTGTTCATCCGTCTATGTTGTTCATCATTTCCCCTAGATGAGCGAGATCATGTGTCACTAGAGATATACTTATAAGAACTGAATGTGAGACGAGCAATAATAGTTATGCTGACAGGCAAATGAATCAGTCTGTAGTGAGTTTCTTTCTGGACCAACAGTTCTTTTGAGATCCAATTTCAATGTCCACCAGTTCCTTATGTGTACATGTCGGCACTGACCCCTCAGCTCTGGATGGTGGACAAATGGTGGTAATGGAGGTCCGACGCCCTCTGGTTTGGTCTCGGCCGGACCCAGGGGCACGGCTTCACCCGGACTTAGGGGCACGTGGCCTCACCTGGACCCAGGGGCATGTGGCCTCACCCGGATCCAGGGGCACACGGCCTCACCCGGACCCAGGATCCGGCTTCACCCGGACCCAGAGGCGCGTGGCCTCACCCGGACCCAGGGGCGTGTGGCCTCACCTGGATCCAGGGGCACACGGCCTCACCCAGACCCAGGGGCACGTGGCCTCACCTGGGCCCGGGACCCAGCCTCACCCGGATCCAGGGGCACACAGCCACACCCGGACCCGGGATCCAGCTTCACCCGGACCCAGGGACCCGTGGCCTCCCCCGGACCCAGGGGCGTGTGGCCTCACCTGGACCTAGGTGCGCGAGGCCTCACCCGGACCCAGGGACGCGTGGCCTCACCCGGGCCCGGGACCCAGCCTCACCCGGATCCAGGGGCACACAGCCACACCCGGACCCGGGATCCAGCTTCACCCGGACCCAGGGACCCATGGCCTCCCCCGGACCCAGGGGCGCGTGGCCTCACCTGGACCTAGGTGCGCAAGGCCTCACCCGGACCCAGGGACGCGTGGCCTCACCCGGGCCCGGGACCCAGCCTCACCCGGATCCAGGGGCACACAGCCACACCCGGACCCGGGATCCAGCTTCACCCGGACCCAGGGACCCGTGGCCTCCCCCGGACCCAGGGGCGCGTGGCCTCACCTGGACCTAGGTGCGCGAGGCCTCACCCGGACCCAGGGACGCGTGGCCTCACCCGGGCCCGGGACCCAACCTCACCCGGATCCAGGGGCACATGGCCTTACCTGGACCCAGGGGCACATGGCCTCACCCGAACCTAGGGGCGCGTGGCCTCTTTCAGACCCAGGGGCGCGTGGCCTCACCGGACCTAGGTGCGCGAGGCCTCACCCGGGCCCGGGACCCAGCCTCACCCGGATCCAGGGGCACATGGCCTCACCCGGACCTGGGATCCAGCTTCACCCAGACCCAGGGGCGCGTGGCCTCACCCGGGCCCAGGACCCAGCCTCACCCAGATCCAGGGGCACACGGCCTCACCCAGACCCAGGGGCACGTGGCCTCACCCGGACCCAGGGGCGCATGGCCTCTCCCAGACCCAGGGGCGCGTGGCCTCACCCGGACCCAGGGGCGCATGGCCTCTCCCAGACCCAGGGGCGCGTGGCCTCACCCGGACCTAGGTGCGCGAGGCCTCACCCGGACCCGGGACCCAGCCTCACCCGGATCCAGGGACACATGGCCTCACCTGGACCCAGGGGCGCGTGGCCTCACCCGGACCCAGGGGCACATGGCCTCTCCCAGACCCAGGGGCACGTGGCCTCACCCGGACCTGGGAGCCAGCTTCACCAGGACCCAGGGGCTCGTGGCCTCATCTGGACCCAGGGGCGCGTGGCCTCTCCCCGACCCAGTGGCGCATTTCCTCACCCCGACCTAGGTGCGTGAGGCCTCACCTGGACCCGGGATCCAGCCTCACCCGGATCCAGGGACACATGGCCTCATCCGGACCCGGGCTCCAGCCTCACCCAGACCCAGGGGCGCGTGGCCTCACCCGGTCCCAGGGGCACATGGCCTCACCCGGGCCTGGGACCCAGCCTCACCCGGATCCAGGGGCACATGGCCTCACCCAGACCCGGGATCTAGCTTCACCTAGACCCAGGGGCACGTGGACTCACCCGGACCCAGGGTCGCGTGGACTCACCCAGATCCAGGGGCGCACGGCCTCACCCGGACCCAGGACCCAGCCTTACCGGATCCAGGGGCCCACGGCCTCACTCGGACCCAGGATTCAGCTTCACCCGGACCCATGGGCGCATGGTCTCACCCAGACCCAGGGGCGTGAGGCCCCACCTAGACCCAAGGGCGTGTGACCACACCCGGGCCCAGAGGCTCGCAGCCTCGCCTGGACCCGGGTCTCAGCGGGGTTTCGTCTTCTTGATCCCAATTCCTGTTGGTCAATTCCCTCTCAGCAATTCCTTCGGCCATTTTCTCAGAGCTCCAGGGCGGCTCCCGCAGAACTCGTTGGGCGGCGGGCTCAGCGAAGCTCCGGTGTGCCCGGTGCACGGCGGCGGGCTGGTCTGGTGTCGCTGCATCGGCCCTTGGGTCTGTAGCGGTGGCCGGTCGCCGAGCATGCGCACCTGGTCGCTTCCAGGGCGTTGAGATTCTTGAAGGACTCGGAGGTCAGCAAGCGCGGAGTCTCCCACCCCATGTCTCCCAGGGGCTTGTCTGTCCGTGCTTGGCAGCGAGTGGAGCCGTCCTCTCAGCCGGAGACCGCCGGGGGAACTGCGCCGAGCACATTCCAGGCCACCATTGTGTCGCCTGAGCCGTAGTTCTTTTTTTTTTTTAATTTAGGTAAGTAATTTATTTATTTCATAAATACATAAATTTTCTTGAATTTAGCAGACAGTACTCGTATTATTTATATTTTATAGTGGCGGCAAAAAGTCTAGCACTGGCCTTGAAAGTGACACAACTTACATTACGGCAAATTCATGACCTTTTAAACAACGACAGCAATCTAATAAAAAAAATTCACTCAAAGGATATGCCAAAGAATAAAATAATACTATACATAATTTTTTTTTTTTTTTTAATTTGGAAATTATGGGGAAACCAGTTGTGAGCTTGGTACAAGGGACCAAGTTCCACTGAGTCTCCGTTCCCATCTGCCTTTTATTTTTTATTTTTTTAAATTTCTTTATTGATTAAGGTGTCACATATTTGTCCTCATCCCCCCATTCCCATCCCACACCCCTCCCCACGGATGCCCCAACCCCCTGTTGAACTTAACCATTGGATAGGCTCATATGCATGCACACAAGTCCTTTGGTTGATCTCTTCCCCCTCCCCCCAACCTCCCCTATCCTCCCTCTGAGGCCCGATAGTCCGATCGATGCTTCTTTGTTTCTGGTTCTGTTCTTGTTCATCAGTCTATGTTGTTCATCATTTCCCCTAGATGAGCGAGATCATGTGTCACTAGAGATATACTTATAAGAACTGAATGTGAGACGAGCAATAATAGTTATGCTGACAGGCAAATGAATCAGTCTGTAGTGAGTTTCTTTCTGGACCAACAGTTCTTTAGAGACCCAATTTCAATGTCCACCAGTTCCTTATGTGTACATGTCAGCACTGACCCCTCAGCTCTGGATGGTGGACAAATGGTGGTAATGGAGGTCCGACTCCCTCTGGTTTGGTCTCGGCTGGACACAGGGGCACGGCTTCACCCGGACTCAGGGGCACGTGGCCTCACCCAGACCCAGGGGCGCGTGGTCTCTCCCAGACCCAGGGGCGCGTGGCCTCACCCGGAGCTAGGTGCGCGAGGCCTTACCCGGACCCGGGGACACATGGCCACACCTGGACCCGGGGGCGCGTGGCCTCTCCCAGACCCAGGGGCGCGTGGCCTCACCCGGACCTAGGTGCGCGAGGCCTCACCCGGATCCAGGGACACATGGCCTCACCCGGACCCGGGAGCGCGTGGCCTCTCCCAGACCCAGGGGTGCGTGGCCTCACCCAGAGCTAGGTGCGCGAGGCCTCACCCGGACCAGGGACCCAGCCTCACCCGGATCCGGGGGCGCGTGGCCTCTCCTAGACCCAGGGGCACGTGGCCTCACCCGGAGCTAGGTGCGCGAGGCCTTACCCGGACCCGGGGACACATGGCCACACCTGGACCCCGGGGCGCGTGGCCTCTCCCAGACCCAGGGACGCGTGGCCTCACCCGGACCTAGGTGCGCGAGGCCTCACCCGGTTCCAGGGACACATGGCCTCACCCGGACCCAGGAGCGCGTGGCCTCTCCCAGACCCAGGGGCGCGTGGCCTCACCTGGACCTAGGTGCGCGAGGCCTCACGCAGATCCAGGGACACATGGCCTCACCCCGACCCGGGGGCGCGTGGCCTCTCCCAGACCCAGGGGCGCGTGGCCTCACCCAGAGCTAGGTGCGCGAGGCCTCATCCGGACCCGGGACCCAGCCTCACCCGGATCCAGGGACACATGGCCTCACCTGGACCCGGGGGCGCGTGGCCTCTCCCAGACCCAGGGGCGCGTGGCCTCACCCGGACCTAGGTGCGCGAGGCCTCACCCGGATCCAGGGACACATGGCCTCACCCGGACCCAGGGGCGCGTGGCCTCTCCCAGACCCAGGGGCGCGTAGCCTCACCCGGACCCGGGACCCAGTCTCACCCGGATCCAGGGACACATGGCCTCACCCGGACCCGGGCTCCAGCCTCACCCAGACCCAGGGGCGTGTGGCCTCACCCGGACCCAGGGGCACATGGCCTCCCCCGGGCCCGGGACCCAGCCTCACCCGGATCCAGGGGCACATGGCCTCACCTGGACCCGGGATCTAGCTTCACCTAGACCCAGGGGCACGTGGCCTCACCTGGACCCAGGGGCGCGTGACCTCTCCCAGACCCCTGGTCGCGTGGTCTCACCCAGATCCAGGCGCACATGGCCTCACCCAGACCCGGGACCCAGCCTTACCCGGATCCAGGGGCACACAGCCTCACCTGGACCCAGGATTCAGCTTCACCCGGACCCAGGGGCGCATGGCCTCACCTGAACCCGGAATCCGGCTTCTCCTGGACCCAGGGGCGCGTGGCCTCACCCAGATCCAGGGGCGTGAGGCCTCACCTAGACCCAAGGGCATATGACCACACCTGAGCCCAGAGGCTCGCAGCCTCGCCTGGACCCGGGTCTCAGCGGGGTTTCATCTTCTTGATCCCAATTCCTGTTGGTCAATTCCCTCTCAGCAATTCCTTCGGCCATTTTCTCAGAGCTCCAGGGCGGCTGCCGCAGAACTCGTTGGGCGGCGGGCTCGGCGAAGCTCCGGTGTGCCCGGTGTGCGGCGGCGGGCTGGTCCGGTGTCGCTGCGTCGGCCCTTGGGTCTGCAGCGGTGGCCGGTCGCCGAGCGTGCGCACCTGGCCGCTTCCGGGGCGTTGAGATTCTTGAAGGACTCGGAGGTCAGCAAGCGCGGAGTCTCCCACCCCATGTCTCCCAGGGGCTCGTCTGTCCGTGCTCGGCAGCGAGTGGAGCCGTCCCCTCAGCCGGAGACCGCCGGGGGAACTGCGCCGAACACGTTCCAGGTCGCTATTGTGTCGCCTGAGCCGTAGTTCTTAAAGTGTGGATTTTGGGTCACCGGCATCAGCATCATCCCACGTACCCCTCTCTTTTATTCTAGTTGTAGAGCATCTGCTCAGCCAGCCCTCTGGTGGTTCTGGATGGTGTCTGCTCTGCTCTCCTGTCGTAGTCTCAAAATTGTTGTGGTAGGCAACGATCAGGCTTCCGCCCTATGCCTCCATCTTGGTCCTCCTTTGTATCTGAGCCGTAGTTCTTAAAGTGTGGTCTTTGGGTCACCGGCATCAGCATCATCCCGCGTACCCCTTTCTTTTATTCTAGTTGTAGAGCATCTGCTCAGCTAGCCCTCCGGTGGTTCTGGATGGTGTCTGCTCTGCTCTCCCATTGTAGTCTCAAAATTCTTGTGGTAGGCAATAATCAGGCTTCCTCCCTATGCCTCCATCTTGGTCCTCCTTTGTATAGGTAAGTCTTGATTGTTGTTGGTGTCACTGGGAGGAATTGTCCTCCAGGCCAATTGGCCGTGAGGGCCCTCTTTGTCTATAAAGGAAGAGTTGCTGTGCAGGAGACATGTTTATGGGCCGGGTCTTGGTGCAGCAATGCTTTGGCGCTCACTGAGTCTGCCTCTTGAATGTATTCCTTATGCGAGTGGTTGAAATCTGGTGTCATCTCACACCGACCACTAGATGCCCTCGTTTCTGGGTCTCCAATGTAGTGTAGGTCAGCTACTGCCTGAGGCACTCAGCAGGGAAAAGCTTCTGTGCTCAGCTTGGATGGGGCGGGGTTACAGGGTGGAGCCTACAACCTTGGCTTCCTGTCAGCCCCGCCCTATCAGGTTCCTGTGTCTGTGTCCCTCTGTACTCCTTGCAAACACCTCTGAGAGAAACACGCCCTGGAGTTTCGCCCGCTGCCAAACAGTCTAGTCTCTCCCCTAATGAATCTGGATTCCCAGATTCTCGCCTGGAACTGGGTTTCAGTGTAGTTGGAACTGGGTCTCAGCGCAGTCTGGCGCTTTTGTCTTCTTCCCACCAGGGCAATTCAGCGGCACAGGCAACCGTTCCTCCTCTGCGCACCTTCCCGTGCGTGCCTCTGGAGCTCTGCGTTTCGCCGCTCCTCTGTGCCTGCGCCCCACAGCCCAGATTCATTCCCCCAGCGTGCGCCTGGCTTCCCAGAGTTTCGCCCGGAACTGGGGTTCAGTGCAGTCAGAGCTGGTGTTCAGCGCAATCTGGAGCTTTTATCTCCTTCCTGCTAGTGAACGCCGGCCAGGCCATCAGCCGCCCCTTCCTCTCCGGCTCCGTCCTCCCCGCATGCACGCGTGCTCGTGTCTCTGCCCGTGTCTCCATACCTCAGGCTTTTACGGCTCCTCTGATTATCCTTGTGGTTTTCTCTTTCCTTCTAGTTGTGGGTGTTTCAGTCCGCCAGCTTTCCTGTGGTTCTGGATGATGTCCGTTTTGACTTTTAGTTGTATTTTTGAAATTGTTGTGCCCGGCTGTAGGTTAGGTGTTTAACCTATGCCACCATCTTGGTTTCTCCCCCAGTGGCCGCTTTGACCGCACACCAGGCAAGGCTGGGCTGGAGCCCGGGGTTGGGGGCACTGTGGCCTTCGTTTCTGCACTGGAAGCATCCTCTCGTTGCACCCCCACCACGCACAGTCCCTCTTGGACCTTGTGTGGCTGCTGCCGGCCCCAAAGGTAGCAAGGTTTGGGTTTGCAGACTCATCTCCTGTCGAAGGCGGGCATACTCTGCCTGCTCCTCATGGGCATTGAAAACCTTAAATGCCATATTCACCAGATCCTGGACAGGGGTCTGAGGGCCATCCTCTGCCTTTTTAACTTTTTTTGGATATCTGGGGCTGACTGCGAAATGAAGTGAGTGGCTAGAACTGTTGCTCCGGCCGGGGACCCAGGGTCCAGACGAGTATATAAGGTCAGAGCCTCAGTCAGCCTGTTAAGGAAGACCTCGGGTTCTCATCTGGTCCCTGAGTAACTTCCCTCAGCTTGTCAAAATTAACTACCTGTGGGAGACGGCCTGTAGGCCGGCTATCAGGCATTGGAGCATCTGGTCACGATGTCGGCGCCCCTCTCGCCCTTGGGGGGTATCTAGTTGGTACACCCAGCCTGGTTCCTGACGAGGAATGGCCTGTGGAGGTCGGGGAGTGAGGATGGGGGAAGGGCGGGAGCGGAAGGCAGGGCAGAAGGAGCCCTGTTGTAGGGAGGCGGGCGAGTCTGAGGGGAGGAGGAGGAGGAGGAGAGGGCCGAAAGTATTCGGTGGGAGCAAGAGGGGTGGAAGTGAGAGAGCAGCTGGGTCCAAAGAGTCAGAGAGAATAGAAGGAGCAGAGGAGGGCAGAGTCAGAGAGAACAGAAGGAGTAGAGGGAGGGACGGGAGCGCAGATTGAAAAAGGCCTGGACATATGGAACCTCCAGCCACTTCCCAGCTCGTTGGCAGGAATTGTTAAGGTCGGTCAGAATGTTAAAATCAAAAGTCCCATTTTCAGGCCATTTTGACCTGTTGTCCAAGTCATACTGAGGCCATGCCACGGTACAGAAGTAAATGAGGCGTTTAGGATGCAGATCCTGGGACAGGCCCAGCTTAGCCAAATTGGTGAGCAGGCACCCGAGTGGTGCCTGCAAGTCAATTTTGGATTTCTGATTGCCCATTTTGAAACCTAGGGTCAGTAGCAGAGGCCCAAGGATCAGCTTCCCAATCATTGAGCCAAGGCTAAGGACGGGGATCCGAGGGATGGTGGGAGTTGTCTCTCCCCAACCCCCTGGGATCTGGAGTGAGACCAAAAGGCTGGGAGACCGAGGGGGTAGGAACGTCTTCACTACCACCCCAGGGTCAGAACCTTTCCTGGAAAGGTCCGGAGGGATATGCCCGGAAAGCAATCTCTGACGCGGACCGCGATTTATGGACAGAGACGCCGGAAGGATGACCCTAGGAGTCAATAGGGACTGGGACTCACCAACTGAAGCTGCCAAGCTGGAAAGAAGCCTGAGTGGGGAGGGGTACCCCAAATGGGATACACACTCAATCCCCACCCGGGTTCGGCACCAGATGAAAGGTTTGCGACGCAGGAAACAAGACACAGTCCAGGCGATGGAAAGTGGGGAGGTTTTAATCTTGCGCTCCCGGGTGAAACTCAGGGGTCCCAGAGTGGGCCAGGGAAGTTCGCGCCAAAATGGGGCCTTAGGTACTTCCTTTATACAGCTGTTTAGTGAGGGGAGGGTGGAGGGCATGAGAGGTGCGGAATTCCTGCCTCGGGCAGGGGTCTGGGAAGGATGGCAAGGGTCTGGGAAGGCGCCATTTATCTTTGTCACCATCTACCTTGCAGATGCTTGTATGGCTGTGGACTTCCCCCCTGCCTCGACCTAACAATAAGGGTGGCTTTCCCAGAGCCCTCAGCAAACGTCCTGCTTACAGGAATGCTGGCAGCCCCGCCCCTGAATGAGGGGTGATGGACAGGGAGGCCCAGACAGTGCAGGTGACTCCAGGCAGCACACAGCGAGCAGAAATACACAAAAGGTGTGAGGATCAGGGAGGAGGGGAGGAGGCTACCAGGAACAACATGGCAGTCTACACGGAACTCCCAAGGCCATGTGCACACAGTGTTAGGACTAATGTGAGTGCGGCGAGGCAGCTTTGCTCACAATCAACGCGGGTCCAGCGCTGAAGTCCCACAGGGCTTCTAGCCACTGCCAATGGCCACTGAGAAGAGGAGTCAGTAAGCTGGCATTTCAATGACTACTACCAGCCAGGGCGAGTGAAAGGTATTTTGTTGACACAAGAACTGAGAAAGTGCTAGACTGGCACGAGTTAGTCTCCCTTCTCCCCTCCCAGTGTCTTCTGTTTGAGCACCTGATATAAGATGAATAAGATCTGAAAGGTTCGAAGTGGGCCAGGTCACACACCTATGATATGAGGCCATCGTGTATCAAAGAGCTTTTATTTCAGGCTCCTGGGTGCAGGGGGCTGAGGCCGAAAAAGCAATCAGCGGTGACAGAAGGGGGAGGCAGGGTGTCATTAACTTCTGCTGGCTGCAAACAGTTCTGCTGACGTGAGGGTCCGGTCCTTGGTTCCTCCAGTCACCAGATCTAATGGTTGTCTAGGCTATGCCGCGCTCAAGGCTGCAGGCTTTCTGCAAGATAACTGCTAAGCACAATAAGTTTTCTCTGCCCCGTGTTATTCTCCTTAACATTTTCACGATCAGATTGCCTTCTGGACAAAGGCTTTTGGTTATGAACCAAAAGAACAAAATTCTTTATCAAGTTTAGATGTTTGTGGTTTCTTGAGAAAAAAAAATGAGTCCTCTTACATGTTAATGAATTAAGAGTAAGGAGAGTCTGCGATAAGTAAATTCTAACAACTGAGGTTATAATATCTAATCTCCAGGTTGCGTGAATCTCACGAAAATTTCAACAATTGTATTTGTTTATCAAAGAAAAATGCTTTTGTTCACTATGCTTATAAGAAATTTAATCATTCTCTGCTAATCATGGTTGTTCTTTTCTGATTAGACAAAGCACATTCTCACCTGTCTGGTAGTTATGCCCCCTGGGACATGGAAGCTAGCAGCGGAATGCAGTCTGTCCTCCTGTCGGGAGAACTGTCTATCATTAATGGAGAGATTTACAACCTCCTGATTGAGATAATCTCCTCCCGAGGCACCTGCTCTGTACAACCCCCGCCCCCCCCGCCCCTATTACCTGTAATCTGGTCCCCGGGTGCCCGGAGGCGTCCACCCACTGTGACCCCGCCACCCCAGCCTGCATGACCTGTAACCTGTAATGATGACCCCGTGCCCACTTTCCCACGCCTGTCATTCCTGCTTCCCCATGTCATCTCTGTCCTTCTACCCAATAGAAGCAGTGGCTGATGGTGGGGTGCAGAGCAGATTTCTCTGGCTGACCTGCTGCTCTCCCATCCTGCCGGCAGGACTGGAATAAACGCTCCTACGTGATTCAAGCCCGTCTCTGCTTAATGGGCTCAAGTAGTGACAGGCAGCCTGGACCCACTGGGTGTCCGGTTACAAGTTCACATAAACAGAAGCCCACACTGTGTGACCTCTGCGCCTCGCTGATTTCACTGACCATGTTTCCAGGAAGCACTGTACTTTGTAAGTTTCCTGCTGGGTTTCCCTTTGGGTAAGTTGGCTTCTACAGCCTGAGCATCTCTGTGGTGTGAAGGGCCCTCTCTGGGAACAAGCCCCTTCAGCAGGCATTTGTTTGCCACTGCCCCTCCTCCATCTGCTTCTGCCCCATGAGGACTGATTGAAATGTCTCACTTGCTGCCTCCTCCCTCCTGCCCTCTGCCCTTGGCTTTCATGTCATTGGTCCAGGAATGAGACGCTATGGAGGTGATGGCCGCTCAGTCACGGGTGCCAGGGGGACAGTCAGGACGTGGGAGAAGGCACTCGCAGAAACACACACCTGTGCCCTGTTGTTTGTTAATATCCAGCCCTCCCTGCCCCCAACAAGGGACACCGAGGGCACCTCTACTCCCTGCTGCTCTCTGCCACCCGCCAAGTTCCAGGTTTCCTTTCTCCCTGGAACTCAGTTCCAGACGGTCAGTTCCTGACCCCTGCTTCCTGTGTAGAGGCTGCCGAGCCTGTGATTGTGGGCTTCTGGGAAGCCCCGCGCACAGCATCTGGAGCCAGGTGTGACCTGAGGAGGCCACTCTGGGATGGGGCCTTGGAGCTGGAGTCTGCTGCCTGGCCGGCCATGGGAAGCCAGCGCTGACAACGGGGACACAGAGCAGGGACTTTGGGGGGTGCTGAGCTCAGTGGCGGCCCTGGAGAAAGATGCCAACAAGCTGACAGCGATGGACTGGTCACTGAAGGCCGCTCACAGAGCTGAAGGGTGCCTGGGGGTGTGGGGCAGAGAGTGAGCACCACCAGGAGCCGAGCTCTGGGACAGAGACGCTCCCTTGGGGTGATGGAGGGCCAAGGCCAGGGCCTGGCTAGAACACATTGGGTCCTGACGCATGGAAAGGTGACATCTGGTTGCTGCCCAGGAAATCTTGAGTCCCTAGCTCCCCTGAGCTCCCCAACACCCCCTCCCGCTTACCGAGGGCCAGCACACCACCCGGTATTAGTCTCCTGTGGCTGCTGTCACAGTCACAACCGGGCACATGAATCATCTCACCATCCTGCAGTCAGGAGACCGGGGCCTCATGGGCTAACTCCAGGTGTCGGCTGGTTCCTCCTGCAGGTTCCTGGCCTTTCCCAGCTTCCGGAACACGTCCCAGCCTTTCCTGGGGCATTCCTGAGGGCCAGTGATGGCATGTGGCCTCCTGGGTAATCCGGAATGACCCCCATCTCAAGGTCACCGGTTATTTAATTCCATCTGCATCCTTTATCCCCTTTGCCAGGTAACCTGACATGTTTGCAGTTCCTGGGGATTAGGGCGTGGATGTCTTTGGGGGCCATTATTGTGCCTTCTGAGCCCCATTATAATGCACAGGCATCTCCCTGAGAAGACCTGCCCCTCATCTCCTGAGCGCTAGTCTGTCCCGGGTTAGTGGCAGCCCAGCCCTGCAGGGCCCAGGAGAGAGGAACGTGACTGTGCTCCCAAGGAGCTCTGGGATCCGGCCAAGAGGCTCCTGCGGGAGTGGAGAGGACACACCAGGGCTGGTGTCCAGACAGCGGAGCCATGGCTGGACGGGGCGGGAGCCCTGCCCTGGAACCTGAGCCCCAGGAGAAGGTGCCGGGAAACCTGCTGGAGCGCCTGGTCCGAGGGTGCCCAGGGGACAGGCCCTGGGGAACCCACTGCCGGAGGCCCTGCACTGTCAGCAGCTGCATGGGGCTCGCTTTCTCTCTCTCTGTTAATCCTCCCAGAGGGTGTTTTTTCCACTGATTTTCTGGAGAGAGTGGGAGGGAGGGAGAGAAAGAGAGAGAGAGAGAGAGAGAGAGAGAGAGAGAGAGAGAGAGAGAGAGAGAGAAACACTGATGTGAGAGAGACATCGACTGCTGCCTCCTGCATGCAATCCAACTGGGGGGCGGGGAGGGAAGGACAACCCAGGTGCCTGCCCTTGACTGGGAACTGAACCCCAGACCCTTCAGTGCGGGGCTGACGCTGTAACCACGGCGCCCAACCGCCCGGGCAGGGCTTCCCTTTCTGGCTGGACCTGATGGGGAGGTGCCATCTCACTATGAGTTGCTGCTGGTGGAGGCTCAGGCCCACCTGCTGCCATCTGCCCGCCAGCCAACCGGGACCCGAGTGGCTGGTGGCACCCAAACCACAGTGGCTCTCAAGCCTGTGGGGTGGCAGCTTCCACACTGGGGCCCACGTGGAGGCAGCAAAACGACCCCCTCAAGGTGGGACCTGGACAGCACAGCTGAAGCTGGAAGATGGCTCTCTCTGGGCAAGAAGCCAGTCCTCCCGGCCACAGGGCACGCTCCCCTCCAGTGATGGTCACCTGGGCCCTGTCCCTGGAGGCCTGGAATGATCTGGAAGGAGGAGCAGCCCCACCTGTATCCCTGCTGGGACCTGGGGGCGTGGTGCTTCCCTCCCTGCACAGGGGTGTTTGTCCTGGTCCCCAGAAGGGGAGGGACTCAGCCAGGGGTCAGGAGAGGCCCCTGAGCAGCCATCGCTGTGCCTTGTCTCTTTGCGCTCCCGGTGCCTAGGTACCAACGGTAGGAAGCAGAGGCACCGAGGTGGCAAGTGTCTCCGTGTCCTGTGGCTGCCGTAGGAATTAGCAGACATTCGGGGTCTTACAACAACAGAGATTCACTCTCTGGTTCTGGGGCCAAGTGTCCGATATTAGCCGCCAGCAGGGGTTCCTTCTCAGAGGCTCAGGGAGAGTGTGTCGCAGGGCCTCTCCCAGATCCTGGGCGGCCATCCCTGATGTTCTGGCTGCACTGCCTGGTTCCAGTCTCCGCCTCCATGGTCACATGGTCTTCCCTCCTGTCTGTCTCTGTGCTCTTCCCACAAGGACACCAGTCATATTGGATGAGGCCCCTCCTCCATGCCCTCATCTAACCCTGATTCCATGGCAAAGGCTATTTCCAAAGGAGGTCCCATTCACAAGTGCCAGGGGGTAGGACTTACACATGTTTTGGGGACACACGTACCCCCTAACAGCAGGGGTCCTTGACTCTGCTAATCCAGAGGGGGTAGAGCTGTGGCCCCATGGGCAGGAGGAATGTGTGCAGCCCAGGTACCCCCCGGGGTGTCCCACGCTCCCTTGCCCTATTTTGATGGTAAGTGGACAAAGGTAGCAGGCAAGGCCTCTGAAGGGCTTGGGACCAGGAACTAGGTCCCAGAGGGGTGCGAGTCAGGGCCAGGCCCGCAGAGGGGGGCTGAGGGAGAGGGGACCTGGAATACATGATGGGGACCCCTGCAGAGGCAGGGCTGGCATCTGCCCACCAGCCCTTCCCTTGGCTTCCCCAGGAATAGCCGTCTGCGGGAGCCCGAAGGGGCTGCTCCCGTGTCGGGCTAGGGACAGCCAGCCCTCGGGGTCAGCCCTCCTGGGAGTTAAGCCCTTTTCCTTGGGCATTTTGAGAGCGGGGCTGTAGGTTCCAGCCTGTTGAGACACCTGGGGCCGCTCCTGTGGAGACAGCAGGTGGGCCCCTCCCATCTCAGCGTTTGTTCAGGGAGTGGCCCCAGGAACTCTGGGGGCTGCGCACAATGACTAGCAGTAGCTGATGGCTCAGAGCTGCCACTTCTCCGGGGGGAGCGATTCCAAAAGGCAGCTCCTCCCAGGCCGCAGGCTCTGGGCAGCGGGTCTTAGTGCCCCTGTGAGAGCTGCTCCCAGCCGAGACCTGGATCCTCCTTGTCTGTGCAGCTGTCCATGCGCCTCTGGTGGCAATGATGGATTTCTAGAGACCTGAGCTCACCTAAGTGCTGCAAAGCATCCCTCGGTGGTCTCCTCACTGGGTTCACGGGGGACAGAGGACCGGGCGTGGTTCAGGGGTGTGAGAACCCCTCTTCCTTCTCTTGCTTCTCCTCTGGAAGCATTGTCTGGTCCTATCCCATGCTTGGTGGAGAATGACTCTCAGAATGTCAAAGGGCAGTAAAGCCTGTCCCTGGCGGGTGGCCGGCCTCAGCCTGGGGGTGGACTTGGGGGACAGAGCTCCTCCATGCAGAAAGCAGGGAGTGTAAGAGGGGAGGTTGGCTCCCAGCGCTGTGGGGGTGCCAGGCATGTTCAGGAGGTGAGGAGAACTAGCATTAAATCGGCACCTCTCACACCCTTTGCTGAGCATTTTGACAAAGCTTGGTCATGCACAGGATGAATGAGGACAGCTGAGCAGATGCCTGAGTGTCCTGGGGCGGCCCTAACAAATGCCACAGACTCTGGCCTTTAAACAAAACCTTCTTCTGTCACAGTGCTGGAGGCTGGAAGTCTACCATCAAGGTGTCAGCAGGTCCCCACTCCCTCCAGAGGCTCCAGGGCAGCTGCCTCCTCCATCTCATGGTGCTGCTGGCAAACTCTGTCTGCAGGTCCAGCGAGTCTGTCCTTTGTGGGGGGCACTGTGGGCCTCAAAAGAAGGAGGGGACAGGGGAGCACTGGGCCTGCTGCTCTCCTTCACCCCGCTCTTGGCTCAGGTGCCAGCCCCCAATCCCATCCTTGCCCCTGCTCTGTTTTGTTTCAGAGCATCTGATTTATTAATCATTTATTTCCTCACCCGAGGATATGCTTATCGATTTTAGGGAGAGGAAGGGAGAGAGAGATGTCAGAAACATCGATCAGTGGCCTCTTGTACTCGTCCTGATCAGGGAATGAATCCTCGACCTAGGTTATGTGGCCTGACTAGGAATCGACCCTGAGACCCTTCGGTGTATAGGATGAAGCAAAGCATCTCATTTCTTTATTTTTATGTGCATACTGTCATCTTACTACTGAAATGTCTCCAGCACCAATATTCTTTTTAAAAAAATATATATTTTATTGATTTTTTACAGAGAGGAAGAGGGAGGGATAGAGAGTTAGAAACATCGATGGGAGAGAAACATTGATCAGATGCCTCTTGCACACCCCCTACTGGGGATGTGCCCGCAACCAAGGTACATGCCCTTGACTGGAATCGAACCTGGGACCCTTGAGTCCGCAGGCCGACGCTCTATCCACTGAGCCAAACCGGTTTCGGCAGCACCAATATTCTTATTATTTTATTTTTTGTTAATCCTCACCAAGGATATTTTTCCATTGATTTTTAGAGAGATTGGGAAAGGGAGAGACAGAGAGAAACTTTGATGTGAGAGAGACAAATTGATTGTTTGCCTCCTGCATGAACCCTGACCAGGGCCGGGAAACCTGCAACCAAGGTAGATGCCCTTGACAGGAATTGAACCTGGGACTCTCTGTCCTCAGGCTGACGCTCTATCCACTGAGCCAAACCAGCTAGGGCTCCAGCACCAATGCTGAGTGTCTTCTCAGAGAGGAGCCCCCATATTTCCTGTCTGATAGCTGGTGTGCTGGTCACCACTGGTCCCACTAAGGGGTAAGCCCCGCCTCCTCCCATTCCCCACCCCAAAGAGGGCGGCTTCTCCTTGGGCCAGTCTGGGCAGGAGGATAAAGGGGCTCAGAGGGGTCCAGGAGCAGAAGGCAGAGAGGCCTGGCATGGTGAGGACACTGCTCAAAGCCCCATCCTCTTCATTCCCAGGTTCCTGTCCCAGATCTCCTCACTGGCTCTCCCCCTTCCCCTCCCCTCTCCCCCTGCAGATGCTGTGGCTGCTGGTCCTGACTCTCCCCTGTCTGGGGGGCTCCGTACCTGTGACCTCAGGTGGGTGGTGACCCCCAGGCCTGGCTTGTCTCTGAACCCCTGCTCTGACCTCTCAGAAGCCGCCCCTGGGATGGGGTGGAGATCCCCCTCTGAGGGTGGCTGTGGAGGGACTGAGGATGGAGCCATGCTGAGTGCCAGGCAGCGGTGCCTGGGTCCCTGATGGCTCCTCCTCTGCTTCCCCAGATCCCGGCCCAGGGACTGAGCTGGTGGGCATCGTGGGGGGGCATGATGCTTCCAATGGGAAGTGGCTGTGGCAGGTGGGCCTGTGGGTCTTTGATCCAACAAAGAACCAGTGGGGTCTCATTTGCGGGGGCTCCCTCATCCACCCCCAGTGGGTGCTGACCGCTGCCCACTGCATTCCAGGGTAAGTCCCTACTCTGCTAGCACCCGGGGGGCCGGAGGGGGTGGGGGACAATGTCGGGAGGCAGGTGATGTGTGTTGTGGGCAGATCCTGGGCTGAGTGGCTGCAGACCCCCCACCAGGATTCAGCTTCCTGGCGCTCCCCTTGCCTACCACAGAGGGGAGGTCTCTGGGCTCTGAGGGGCTGGCCCACTTCCTGCCGCAGCCTCTCAGAAGCCTTTGGCCTCTGTCCCCAGGAGAAACCCCATGCCTCAGCACTTCAAGGTCCAACTAGGACGAGTGAGACCCTCATTCATTGGCAGTGTGCGGGTGGCTAGGATCATCCGCCACCCGGAGTACAGTCTTAAAGAGGGAGCAGTAGGTGGGGCGGACGTGGCACTTCTCAAACTGGAGGCCTCCGTGCGACCATCTAAACTTGTCAGGTGGATTAGCCTTGCACCAAAGTCCCCCGCATTCCCCCCAGGCACCCGGTGCTGGGTGACTGGCTGGGGCAACATTGGTCCTGAAGGTAAGATCCAGAACCAGGATGACACGGGGCGGGCCAGGCTTTACAGAGGAGGCCTCAGCGGGGGTCCCTCCGGGTCTCCCTTGGGTGTAGGAGGCAGACAGCTCAAGAGGACTCTGTTCAGGAGCAGAGTCCAAAGTAGCAAGAGTGAGGCATGGCCATTTTTTAAAAATAAAAATTATTTGTGGATAAAAATATATTTCTTTTTTTTCCTTTCTGAGCTTGGTGCCCCCAGTGTCAGCCTAGAGATTATCAGCCCACTGGCCTGGAAGTAACCCGGAGACGGGGGTCTTGGGTGACTCCCAGGGTCCCCATGGGGCACTGAGGCTCAGCGTGTGGTTCTAGAACCCGCGGCCTGTGACTGGACGCCCCCTCAGGCCCGCAGGCTCACTGGGCTTCTTCTCACAGAGCCGCTGCCGCCGCCCCACAAGCTGCAGGAGGTGGAGGTCCCCATCGTGGCGGATGAGATCTGTAGGCAGCGATATGGCAAGATTATCACGGACGACATGCTGTGTGCGGGGAGCCGGGGCCGGGACTCCTGCCAGGTAAGACCCCCAGACTGTGGCCTCCGTCCATTGCTCCTGCCTGCAGGGACCCTGAGTATTGACCTCCTGTCTCTTCTCCCTGCAGGGTGACTCTGGGGGCCCCCTGGTCTGTAAATGGAAGAACATCTGGTTTCAGGTAGGGGTGGTGAGTTGGGGGAACAAGTGCGGTCTTAACAGCTTTCCTGGAGTCTATGCCCGAGTGACATCCTTCTTGTTTTGGATCCACGGTCATATTCACTCCTCTCACTGAGCCCGGGGCCGGGCCGGGATGCTGCCCATGAGATGAAGACAGGCTCTCCCAGGTGTCTGAGGACCCGCACTGCTCCTCCCCAATGCCAGCTCTTCACTGCACCTAGCGCCCTCCCCCTCCTCCCCCAGCTCCTCCCTCCTCTGCCACCTCCATCAGTCTGTCTCCCCCTGACAGGCAAAAGGGAGAGGGGGGATGTGCTCTGAAGTGGGGCGGGGCACTGCAGGCCTCCTGCCTCCTCCCCACCCTCTGTAGCTCATTAAACTGCATGACAAACTGCTCTGGACTGAGTGTACTTACCTGTGGGCGGGCCAGTGGGTGGTCCATCCTGGTGGGGGAACCCGGGCTCTAGAAGGTGGATCAGGTGGGGATGGGCAACTCTGGCTGCAGCGTGGAGGAGGGCCACATGGGTGGGCTCTCTTGGCTGGGGAGGAGGATGAGCCTTCTGCCTGGGGCTGGAGAACAGCCAGGAGGGCTGCTTCCAGAGCGGCCCACACCTCCCCTCTTCCTCCTTCCATCGCGGTCAGTGTGGAATGGAGGCTTTGAAGGACTTGGACTTGGCAGCGTACAAACAGGAAGCATTGTTTTCCATGGTCACCACTGCTCTGTAGGATGCGGAGGACGCTGATTCCTCATTTTCCAATTTGATCAACTCCTTGGACCAAGTGAATTCCAGTCCCATTTCCACGCAGAACCTCAGTCTCCCATTCTGAGCTTCTCCTGAGCAGGGAGAACCTGCAGGGGCAGGGACAAGCCCAGTTCCCCTTCCCTGCCCCCGTTCTCCGCCTTCCCGCCCCGCCCCCGCGCCCGGGTCCTCCGTGGTAAGTGGCAGTCAGAGAGGAGGATGGAGAGGCGGACCCCCATCCTCCCCGAGGCCTCTCTCCAGGCGCTGGCGCCCCTGCTGGAGAAGCACCGCGGTGCACCGTCCTCTCAGGCTCCTCAAAGCCCATCCTTTCTCCCAGGGGGTGGGAGGGGCTCCCAGAGGACAGAGGATCTTCTGTCTCAAATGGAGGAGTGAGAAGGGGGTGTGGAGCCCCTCCTGCCCCAGGCAGTGACATGTAGTTCCTGCTGGGTTAGGATTTGGGGGGCATTGCTGGTGCCCGGCTGGGGTGGGTGCCTGCACCTGTGGGTTGGGGCCAGGACCCAGGAGAGCCTGGGGAGCCTGAGGCGGTTGGATGGTGGGTGAGGGGGCTCCATACCCTGCAGCCTTATTCTAAAATGTGGTGGAGCCTTCGAGATCCCTGCCCAGTGCCCAGGACCCTGCCCCTGAGGCCAGGGTGGAAAAGCCCTGCTCTCTCCCTGCGACCGGGTCCTTCGGGGAGGGCTGCCCTCCAGGTAGGGAGAGGGGGAGCTCCAGGGTGGACCAGGAGCTATGTCCCCCATGTGCCCGGGACTGAAGTCAGGTTTTCCTGGTCGCCAGGAGCTCTCCAGGAACTCCTTTTTCTGGGAAAATGAGGCCGAGGACTCAGCTGGAAGGCACCACCGTGCAGATGGCCCCCTTGGGGATCTGCTCCGCCCAGGGAGCCAGGAGGGCCTGACCCAGCACAGCCTGGCGCTGTGCCCTGGCCCTCGGGTTCCCGCACACTTTCTGCCTAAGTGACTGCCCTGTCCACGGGGCCTGTGGATGGGCGCTGCGAGGCGGTCCACACCCATCCAGGTCCCCCTCTGCCCGCCAGTAGGGATGTGGGCTGCCTGCCGTGCCATTGGGCCCTGGGGGATGTGACTCTCTGCAGGGCTTCCTCCATGGGTGCGGGTGCAGTCAGACCTTAGTGTTTCCAGGGTTAAGAATGAGGGCTGAGTGACTAGAGGCCAGCGCTCCCAGGAGGGAGAGGACCTGGGACTTGGTGTTGGAGGGAAGGCTGGAGTGAGACACACCTGGGCCTGGGGCTGTGTCTGCAGGCATGGCCAAGGGGGGGGGTAGAGGGGGTGGGCGTACCCGTTGGGCTCTAGCCAGAGGATAGGCTCAGAGCTGCTGCCCCCCTCCCCCTACTTGCCTGGAATCATGGCCCTAGCACAGCTTCCTGGGCTGAGCAGTAAGGCAAGGTGGACAAAGCCAGATGCCTGGGCTGGACATGGACAGGAGGTTTGTTGCCTCTGGTCTCCGAAATCTGTTCTAACTGAGACCTGGGCCAGCAGAGGTGGGGGACACTGAGCCAGCAGGGCTTTGTCCCCCAAAAGAGGCCCCTGCAGGCCAGGTCAGTGCCCATGGGGACCCTGGGGAGGGCGTTGGCCTCTTCCTCTTGTCTGAGGTGACAGGAGACACCCTCAGCGCTTGGAATGGAGATGCCATGCAGGTCCATGCCCTTCCAGGTGGAAGTCACACCTCAGTCACTGCCAGGCTCGCCCACCTGTGGTGTCCTGGGGTGGCAGTGAACGCCCAGGACTGGGGTGTGTGTGTGTGTGTGTGTGTGTGTGTGTGTGTGTGTGCTTAAACAACACAATTCATTCTCTAATCGGCTGGAGGCCAGAAGCCCTCAACCAAGTTGTTCTGGGGCCACACCTCCCCCAGGCTCCTGCCTCCTCCACTTCTGGTGGTGCTGGGACCCTTGGCTTATGGATGAACCACTGGACCCCCACCCCCTCCCACCCCTCTGTGTCTCTCCACATCCTCACCCCTTCCTACAAGGACACCCATCACTGGCTTTAGGGCCTCCCCTCCTCCACTCTGACCTCATCTGACCTAGTTCCATCTGCATTTGTTTCTCAGTCAGGTCAGGTTTGAGGGACCCCACTGGTCCACCCTGACCTACCTTGTTGGTGAGATTGCAGGTCACCAGGCTGTGTGCTCATGAGAGGGGGAGCGCCCCTGAGGAGGCCAGGGGCCGGCACAGGAAAGCTTTAGGATCCAGCACCCAGGGGCACCCCCATCACCACAGGCCGTGAGGGCCTCTGCACCTCTCAGCGAGCAGCGAGCTCCACACCGCACAGGGCCCTCCAGCCCGGGATGCTGACCACACAGAGGCTGCGGCTCTGAGCGCTCCCCCAGCCAGACAGGGTGCCTCTGCAGGTCCGGGCTGCACTGGCGTCACAGGAGCCGCAGACACGATGGCGGTAAAGGTGCTGGTGATGGGCCAGCCCCGGGGGCATGACACCACGGGCCATGCAGCCGGCACTGAGGAATGTCCCTGAGATGGAGTTACAGCTGGTGTCTGGGTACATGGAGCTCCTGGTGTCTGGGGCCAGGGAGCAAGCCGTGCCGCCACCTTGGTGGGGACAATGACACTGACCACCAGGCAGAGGCAGGGCTGCTGTGTCACAGTGAGGGGCAGGGCAGGGGAGGGCCCTGGGTGTCCCTTGGTGCCCCCTCATCCATGTGATGGCAGGTGGACACGTGCGGCCACCCGGCCTGAGACGTCCCTGTGCCCAGAGCTCAGCCCCTTAGGGACGGGGGCCTGGGTCCTGCTACCAGGTGAGCCCCAGAGTCCCAGCTAGGAGCTCAGGGTGGGGGTCTCGGTGGACAGTGAGAGGCCCTGTCGGCCTCAGTTGTACCCTGAGCCTCTCCTTCCCAGGGGGAGGTGTGGCCCCCGAACAACTTGGTAGAGGGCTTCTGGCCTCCAGCCGATTAGAGAATGAATTGTGTTGTTTAAGCACACACACACACACACACACACACACACACACACACACACACACACACCAGTCCTGGGCGTTCACTGCCACCCCAGGACACACACACACACCAGTCCTGGGCGTTCACTGCCACCCCATCGACCAGCTGCCCTGTCCACCACTGTAGAAGAGTGCTGGGTTCTAATGAGCATTGTTGGAGGTCTCTGGTTAAGGCCTGGCCAAACAGATGAGGACTGTCTCTGAACCCCTGGGGCAGGACTGTCCTGGCGAGTGGGTCCTTTTAAAATCCTTGTCAACAGTTAACTTTAGAACTTCTTGGAACAGGCCTCTAACTGCTTGAGTTCAAAACTGAGTTTCTAAGAGGGGGCAAGAAGAGATAAGGATTGGTGTGACAGAAGATCCTGGAGAAGACCTGTAAGGGTTGCTGGAGGCAGATCTTCTAGGCCTCTTGGTGCCAGCAAGAAAGTTGTTCTCTAGGGAGGGTGGACAGGGCAGGGTGAGAAGGCGCTGAGGCCAGAGCATTTTTGCCATCAATACCCATGCCTGAGATCGTGGCAGGAACAATGGCCCGGAAAAGGAGGGCAAGATAGAGAAGGTGATTCCCGTATCAATCAGGAAGGAGATCTGCTTACCTGCTATCTGGAGCTTTACCCGGGGCCCGGCGAGGGTGATGGGTTGTAGAGTCCTGGGCATCTTCAGTCTTCAGCCAGTCCCAGCATGGCCAGCGGCGGGTCATGACCTGGAATGACGGCCCCTCTACGTGGAGACACAGAGGGCCCGTCACTTTTCCAGGGGCCGCTTTGACCGCACGCCGGGCAGGGCTTGGCTGGAGCCCAGGGTTGAGGACATTGTTTAGCCCAGTGGCCTTCGTTTCCACACTTGAAGCATTCTCCAGGTGGCGCTCGTCCTTTCGTTGCACCCCCACCACGCACAGTCCCCCTTGGACCATGCGTGGCTGCTGTTGGCCTCAAAGGTAGCAAGGTTTGGGTTTGCAGACTAATCTCCTGTTGAAGGCGGGCTTACTTTGCCTGCTCCTCACGGGCATTAAAACCTTAAATGCCATATTCACCAGATCCCGGACAGGAGTCTGAGGGCCATCCTCTGCCTTTTTAACTTTTTTCGGATATCTGGGGCTGACTGTGAAATGAAGTGAGTGGCTAGAACTGTTGCTCCGGCCGGGGACCCAGGGTCCAGACGAGTATATAAGGTCAGAGCCTCAGTCAGCCTGTTAAGGAAGACCTCGGGGTTCTCATCTGGTCCCTGAGTAACTTCCCTCAGCTTGTCAAAATTAACTACCTTGTGGGAGACGGCCTGTAGGCCGGCTATCAGGCATTGGAGCATCTGGTCGAGACATTGGCGCCCGTCTCGCCCTTCGGGGGTATCTAGTTGGTACTCCCAGCCTGGTTCCTGACGAGGAACGGCCTGGGCCCCCACCGGCATAGAGGCATCTGTAAGGTGGATCTGATCTGCGTGGTCCGTCGCCGCTCCTAAGACTCTTTCCCTTTCATCTGATGTTAGGGTAGAAGAAAGAATGACACGGATGTCATGCCAGGTGAGGTCATAGGCCTGAGAAAGGTATTGGAATTCCTTGAGGAACGTGGTGGGGTTGGTGGAAAAGGACCCCAGCTGCTTCTCAATCTGGGAGAGATCCCACAGAGAGAAGGGAACATGGACCCTGACCACTCCCTCAGCCCCTGCAACTTCCCGGAGGGGGCAGAGGAGAGGAGGTGCCCAGGAGCAGGTGTGCCTGCTGACTGGGGAAGCAGGTGGGGGTGGGGGAAGGGGAAGGTCAGCGAGAAGGCTCTGGGGGAGGGGGCAGCGGAGGGAGGTCGGGGAGTGAGGATGGGGGAAGGGAGCGGACTGACGGAAGGCAGGGCAGAAGGAGGCTGGGCAGAAGGAGCCCTGTCGCAGAGAGTCGGGCGAGTCAAGGGGAGAAGAGATTCTCAGGGGGTTCAGATAAGGCAGAAAGTGATGGGGTGTCGATAGGCAGAGAGAGTTTCTCGAGAGCTAGGAGGACCTGGGCGGTGGAACAGGAGGAGCAGAGGGAGGGACAGGAGCGCAGATTGAAAAAGGCCTGGACATATGGAACCTCCAGCCACTTCCCAGCTCATTGGCAGAAATTGTTGAGGTCGGTCAGAATGTTAAAATCGAAAGTCCCATATTCAGGCCATTTTGACCTGTTGTTCAATTCATACTGAGGCCATGCCACGGTACAGAAGTAAATGAGGCGTTTAGGACGCAGATCCTGGGACAGGCCCAGCTTAGCCAGATTGGTGAGGAGACACCCGAGTGGCGTCTTAGGGTCAACTTTGGATTTCTGATTGCCCATTTTGAAACCTAGGGTCAGTAGCAGAGGCCGAAGGATCAGCGTCCCAATCATTGAGCCAAGGCTATGGACGGGGATCCGAGGGATGGCAGGGGATGTCTCCCCAACCCCCTGGAGTCTGGAGTGAGGCCAAAAGGCTGGAAAACCAAGGGGGGGGGGGCAGGAATGTCTTCACTACCACCCCGGGTCGGAACCTTTCCCGGAAAGGTCCGGAGGGCTATGCCTGGAGGGCAATCTCTGACACTGGCCTCGATTTACGGACAGAGATGCCGGAAGGATGACCCTAGGAGTTAATAGGGACTGGGACTCACCAGCTGACTCTGCCGAGCTGGAAAGAGGCCTGAGGGTTCCAGGGAGAGAAGAGGGGAAGGGTACCCCAAATGGGATACACACTCAATCCACTCCCTGGTTCGGCACCAGATGAAAGGTTTTTGACGCAGGAAACAAGACACAGTCCAGGCGATGAAAAGTGGGGAGGTTTTAATCTTATGCTCCCGGGCGAAACTCACTGGTCCGAGAGTGGGCCAGGGAAGTTCACGCCAAAAAGGGGGCTTAGGTACTTCCTTTATACAGCTGTTTAGTGAGGGGAGGGTGGAGGGCATGAGAGGTGTGGAATTCCTGCCTCGGGCCAGGGGTCTGGGAAGGCGGGCAAGGGTCTGGGAAGGCTCCAGTTATCTTTGTCACCATCTACCTTGCAGATGCTTGCATCTGGCTCTGGGCTTTCCCCCCTGCCTCGACCTAACAGTCTCTTCCCTCCTCTCCTCCCTCCCTCCCTTAATTATCCTTTGTGAAGTCACAACCTGCGTGGCCTCAGGGTCAAAGACTTGGAGAAAGGCTGACGCGCAAATTAACCACAAAAGACAAGAAATATAAATTTGGAAATTATGGGGGAAGCCAATTGTGATCTTGGTACAAGGGACCAAGTTCCCATCTGCTTTTATTTACTAGAACACACAATTGCCTTTTAGGAATGCAAACAGACATATCAAAGGTGATGTTTGGTAAACAGTAAGATGATCAGGTTGGGGGAGTTTGCTTTAGGCCATTGAGTCAGCAATAGGTAATACCATGCAGATATTCATCCCTGTGAATATCAAAAAACCCCATTCAGCCTTCTGAGGGGACTTCTCGCATTTATATTAATTACTGTTGATCTTGGTTCTCAGCAATCCTTGACCAAATGTTCCCAGCATGGACAAAGTCTGCTGGGAAAGGAGCTCACTGAGTGGGTTCCAGGGCTCCTGGAACCCACAGGGAGGTGAGGACAGACATAAACACAGCACTGCAGTGAATGTGGGACATGGTGTGGAGGCGAGTGCTGAAGACAGAGCTGGAGTGACACAGGCGTGATCCAGCCCGGACCTGCTGGGAGGGTTTGACGGGGCTGGGCTACAAGGCTCAGCTCATGAAGCGTGAGCAAGGGTGGGCATTGGGTGGAAGGGGCTCTAGGCAGAGGGACAGAGGTGGTGGGGAGAGAGGTGGTAGGGACAGATGTGTGAGCTTGGAAGGGATTTGAGGGGGTGGAGGGCCATTCTCTGAGTGTGCTTGAATGTCGGCTTGTTTGGTTTTCAACATCAGCATATTAGAAACAGAGGAAACTTTTTAAAAAATAAATGTTTTCATTGATTTGAGAGCAGAAGAGAGAGGGAGAGAGAGACAGAAACATCAATGATGAGAGAGAATCATCGATCAGCTGCCCCTGCATGCCCCACACTGGGGATCGAGCCCGAAACCTGGGCATGTGCCTTGGCCGGGAATCGAACCTGGGACCCTTCAGTCTGCAGGCCAACGCTCTAGCCACTGAGCCAAACTAGTCAGGGCAGAAACAGAGGAATCTTAGGAAACCCCATAATATATGGAAGAGCATCTTGGTAGAAGGTTTGAGAGCCTCCAACTTCAGAAGCTTATTAGAGATTCAGAACCCCTTATTAGGAACTTAAAAAAATTGTCTGGAAAAACTAAAACATGGTATTGGTACAAAAATATCTGAGAATTTTCTAGAATCAAACAAAAATAGTGACTCTTCAGGGGAAAGTGCCCTGTGAAAATTCAGCAGAATAAATACAAATAAATTCTCACTTAAACCCATTTTAGTAAAACTGCAAAATGTCAACATTAAAAGCCAGAAGAGACAAGTGAGAGTTTAACCTGGAAAGAAATGACCATCAGACTCAGGGGAGTTCTGATGAGCAACAGGAGGTGGAAGGAGAATGTGGAGCAATTCCTTTGAAGTGGTGAGGAAAAATCACCATCAACATAAAATTTTATTTCCAGATAAACTGTCACAAAATATTGAGAAAAAAATAGTGATATACAGAAGACACGAAGAGTGTTTTATCACCTGCAGGCATTCTTGAAAAGAACTATAAGGATTTATTCGAGGAAGATGAAATACTAATTCAGAGAAATGGTGTGGGACAAAGGAAACAAAACATTAATGGAAAAAAGACACACTGCTTGCCATTCTCAAAAGACACACCTCAGTGGCCATAAGCTTTGACTGGAATACTGAGGGAAATAAAAGGACATACAGGTTCACACTCATCAGATTGGGGAAAATAAAAAAGTACAATAAAACCACATGTTTGCAAAGATGTTGAGAAATGAGCAACTCATATGTGGAATCTAAAAAAAAAACCAAAACAAAAGAAATAAGCCAAGAAAACAGAAACAGACCCATAGATATAGAGAAGAAGTGGGTGGTTGCCCAGGGGGAGAGGGTTGAGGGGTGGGGACAAAATTAAAAAGGAAAATAACAAAGCTGTCCTATCTTTATATTTACATGGTGTATTTCTGCAAATAATTTTAGAAAAAAAGAAGGGGGCCCTGGCTGGTTTGGCTCAGTGGTTGGAGTGTCAAACCGCAGAGCGAAGAGGCCTGGGTTTGATACCCAGTCAAGGGCACATGTTTGGGTTGCAGGTTTGATGCCCAGCCCCGTGTTGGGGTGCCTGCAGGAGGCAATCAATTGATATGTCTCTCATATTGATGCTTTTCTCTCTCCTCTCTCTCCCCACTTCCTTTCACTCTCTCTAAAAATCAACGGAAAAAAATACCCTGGGGTTAGGATTAATTAAAAAAGGTAAGAAGACGGATGCTGAGATAACGTGCACATGGACATTCAGGCCAGCAGCTGTGTGTGGGAGGGAGGGTGGGCAGTGCCCTGCACTCCTGCTCTGAGCAGGGGTCCTTCTGGCCTCAGGCCGCCATTGGGGGGCTCCAGGGAGCTGGGTCTGAGTGACAGGAATGAATGCCCAGAGTGAGGGTGGGGCTGGGTGGGCATCAGGGACAGGATCAAAGCCGGGGCTGTAATCAGGATGTCCGAGCCCTGATAGGGGAAGGCTGAGGGCAGGTGGGCAAACGGCACAGCTTCTGTTACCTAACAGCCCCATTTTGCAACACTGCAGTGGAAGCTGGACAGCGAGGGCGGGTGGGGGTGCTGTGGGGCAGCAGTGTGCCAGCGTCCACGGGTCCTCATGTGTCACAATGGAGGTCTTGGGGCCCGGGACAGGGAGGCTCATGGAGGCCCTCATTCATGTCACTGGCTGTCCCATTCGGGCCCCACCAAACCTCAGGACAACTGTGACCACACTGGCAATGACACTGAATCTCACTCACTCTGCCCTACCGCTCAGAGGGACACAGGCCACAGCGCAGGTCTGTGTCCACAGGACGGCTTTGCTCCTCACCGAGGGCAGCGCCTGTGACCGGCTTCCAGGCAGCACCCAGCTCCGCAGTGCCCCCCGGGCTCTGACCAAGGCCCCCGAGTTCTGTGTGCTGCTCCCTGGCACCTCTCCTGGTGGCTGTCCTCCCACAGCCAGGCCTCTGTCCTAGACGCGGGGGTGCCAGCCTGTGACACCCAGGCTGTCGGGGTCCCCCTCCACCATCCCCTCCTTCCTCCTGCTGGCTCTCCACTCTCCACTCTCCCTCCTCCCAGAGGCCCAGGCACCCTGGTACCCACCGTGTTCTAATGGGTAGGAGTCTTGACTGGCATCACCCGGGCTCCCTAGGGTTTGCCTGCTGGGCTCCTACTACACAGGCCCCGCAGCTGGAGGTTCCCGCTGCCTCTCTGTGGGACGTTCCCAGCGTCTTGGTTGGTAGTTGGATTGCGTTCCCCTGAGGTGGTCAGTTTTGCCAGAAGAGGCTCCAGGTGCAGTGGTCTGGCTGCTCCCCTGGCTCCAGGGCCGCTGGGAGAGAAGGCTGGAAGCCCAGGGCCCCGCAGGCAGACTGCCACCCGTGACTGAGTTCTCAGCCCCAGGCTGGTCTCCCTGCACCCGGAGCCTCCTAGGGCCTCCCTCCACGTGTGCCGATGCATCATATTCTGCATGTGTGTGGGCATACGTAAATGTATGTGTGTGTGTTTGCATGTTTGTGTGTGTGTGTGTGTGTGTGTGTGTGTGTGTGTGTGTGTTGAGTTGCATGGATTAGGAAGGTCTGATACTTGCAGTTAAATGGTCACATGTAACTTTGATAGACGTTGGACAGGAGCAGATCACAGCGAACACCATGAGACAAGGCCACTTGCCAACAAGTTCACTGTCTGAGTTAAGAGGGGCGTCCTGTAACCCATCTTTTGTTACTGACGCTGGACATTTTATTTCTCTGCCTTTGTTTACATCCTCGGTAAATACTGAGCCTGAATTTCTGTTCTCAGAGGTCACTTCCAGTTGCCTTGTATTGGACAACATCAGGCTACATGGTTATTTTAAGCTTTCTCACACTTATATCAAAAATGGGCACAAGCCCTCCTACATTTGGAAATTTAAAAAACATTCTTCTAAGGAAATGTCAGAATGAAAATTAAAAAGTATATATGACTCACAATAGTGACAATACCACCTCCTAATATTCACAGGGACATGGTGGCTTGCACCTGGAGGGAGATGACCAGTCCTCTCTGGATTTAGTACAAATAGAACAGAGAATGTCCTGTTTAAGTCAAGAAGTGAGAAAAATGATGTCAAACCGAGAGAGCATAAGGAAGAGAATAAAAGATAGGCTAACTAAAGGAAGAAAGTCAGGGGTAACAAAAGAAGCACCTGAACGAGATAATAAAGTAATTATAGGGTTGCAAAGGCTAAAGTGAGTTCCTTAAATCTAATGAAATAGGCAAACTTCTGGAAAGATTGATCAGGTAGGAAAACTGATGCACACATAATCCTATTTAACAAAAGCCTAGGTGCCGTCATGCCCTTCCTCGACACCCTTACATGATGTTGTCACAAGATGGTAGCCACCAGATGGCTGCCAAGATGGCCGGCAGGGAAGGGCAGTGGGGGCAACCAGGCCTGCAGTGGCAGCAAGTTGCGGGCCAATGAGGTGGGTAGGGGATGGCAGTTGGGGCAAGATCAGGGCAGGAGAGGAGGGCAGTTGGGGGTGACCAGGCCTGCAGGGGAGGGCAGTTGTGGGGGACTAGGCCACAGGGGAGGGCAGTTGTGGGCAACCAGGTCTGCAGGGAATGGCAGTTGCGGGGTGGGACAAGGCCAGCAGAAGAGAGCATTTGGGCGTGACTAGGCCTGCCGGGAGTGCAGTTGGTGGCCAGATCAGTTTGGAAGGTGAGCAGTTAGGGGGCGATCAGGCTGGCAGGCAGGCGAGTGGTTAGGAGACAGCAGTCTGGGATTGTGAGAGGGATGTTCCTACTGCTGTTTCAGGCCCGATCTTTCGATCAGTCAGAAATCCGGCAGTCAGACATCTCTGAAGGGTCCCAGATTGGAGAGGGTGAAGGCCAGGCTGAGGGACACCCCTCCCCGCTATGCATGAATTTCGTGCACATAGCCTCTAGTATTAGTAATAAAGAGATGAACAGAAACATGGACAGGGCAGAGATTTTTAAAAATCGGAAGAGGTTAGTATGAACAACCACATTAGACAAATTTGCCCTCAGGTGAAATGGACAGCTTTTAGGCAAGTATAACTCTTGGGAACTGACTTTAGGAGAACGGGAAGTGGGACCAGATTGATAATCATGAAAGGTCTGCTTCTGGGTGGTGAACATCTACCCAGAAGTAAAATATAAAGTACAACACAGGAGAGTTACACCACAGCATGGCTTCCTGGAGAATTACACTGAGACTTCAAGGTCCGAGCAGAAAGAGAGGCAAGCTCCCTGGCACACTGTCTGGAGAACAGAACTAGGCACAAGAATAAAGGAAAATTTCAGGCCAGTTTCCATTATGAACATAGATTGAAAAAATCCGAAGTAAAACATTATCAAACCAACTCCCAACGTGTAAAATAATTATCAAAAGACCCAGGAAGGTCTAAACCACTGTGGTTTAACACCAATTAGTGCAATATACCACATTAACGGAGCAGAAATAGATGATAAAAACCATGTGATAATCTCAATAGATATGGAAAAATAATTTTGTTTTGGTTGGTAAATTCAACCACAGTTTGTGATAAAACTCTTAGGAAACTTGGGCCGTAGGTGACTTCCTAACATGATCAGGGTGGCTTTCCCAGAGCCCTCAGCAAACGTCCTGCTTGTGGGGGTTGGGGACACGCTGGCAGCCCTGCCCCTGAATGAGGGATGATGGACAGGGAGGCCCAGACAGTGCAGGTGACTCCAGGCAGCACACAGCGAGCAGAAATACACAAAAGGTGTGAGGATCAGGGAGGAGGGGAGGAGGCTACCAGGAACAACATGGCAGTCTACACGGAACCCCCAAGGCCATCTGCACACAATGTTAGAACTAATGTGAGTGCGGAGAGGCAGCTTTGCCCACGATCAACGCGGGTCCAGCGCTGAAGTCCCACAGGGCTTCTAGCCACTGCCAATGGCCACTGAGAAGAGGAGTCAGTAAGCTGGCATTTCCAATGACTACTACCAGCCAGGGCGAGTGAAAGGTATTTTGTTGACACAAGAACTGAGAAAGTGCTAGACTGGCACTGGTTAGTCTCCCCTCTCCCCTCCCCAGTGTCTTCTGTTTGAGCACCTGATTTTAAGATGAATAAGATCTGAAGGGTTCAGAGTGGGCCAGGGTCACACACCTATGACATGAGGCCATCGTGTATCAAAGAGCTTTTATTTCAGGCTCCTGGGTGCAGGGGGGCTGAGGCCGAAAAAGCAATCAGCGGTGACTGAAGGGGGAGGCAGGGTGTCATTAACTTCTGCTGGCTGCAAACAGTTCTGCTGACGTGAGGGTCCGGTCCTTGGTTCCTCCAGTCACCAGATCTAATGGTTGTCTAGGCTATGCCGCGCTCAAGGCTGCAGGCTTTCTGCAAGATAACTGCTAAGCACAGTAAGTTTTCTCTGCCCCGTGTTATTCTCCTTAACATTTCAAGATCAAGATGCTTTCTGGACAAAGGTTCTTGGTCATGAGCCAAAAGAACAAAATTCTTTATTAAGTTTGGATGTGTGTGGTTTCTTGAGAAGAAAAATAAGTCCTCTTACATGTTAATGAATTAAGAGTAAGGAGTGTCTGTGATAAGTAAATTATAACAACCAAGGTTATAATATCTAATCTCCAGGTTTTGTGAATCTCATGAAAATTTCAACAATTGTATTTGTTCCAATGTTTGTCAAAGAAAAATGCTTTTTGTTCACTATAATTATAAGAAATATTAATCATGCTCTGTTAATCATGGTTGTTCTTTTCTGATTAGACCAAGCACATTCTCACCTGGCTGGGAGTTGTACGGCCTGGGACATGGAAGCTAGCAGCGGAATGCAGTCTGTCCTCCTGTCGGGAGAACTGTCTATCATTAATGGAGAGATTTACAACCTCGTGACTGAGATAATCTAGTCCTGAGGCACCTGCTCTGTACAACCCCCCCCCCCCCCCCGCCGCCCCTCTTACCTGTAATCTGGTCCCGGGGTGCCCGGAGGCGTCCACCCACTGTGACCCCGCCACCCCAGCATTCACGACGTGTAACCTGTAATGATGACCCCGTGCCCACTTTCCCACGCCTGTCATTCCTGCTTTCCCACGTCATCTCTGTCCTTCTACCCAATATAAGCAGTGGCTGATGGTGGGGTGCAGAGCAGATTATAGGGGCTGACCTGCTGCTCTCCCATCCTCCTGGCAGGACTGGAATAAACGCTCCTACATGATTCAAGCCTGTCTCTGTTTAATGGGCTCAAGTAGTGACAGGCAGCCCGGACCCACTGTTGTCCGGCTACATGTTCACATAAACAGAAGCACACACTGTGTGACCTCTGCGCCTCGCTGATTTCACTGAACATGTTTCCAGGGAGCATTGTACTTTGTAAGTTTCCTGCTGGGTTTCTCTTTGGGTAAGCTGGCTTCTACAGCCTGAGCATCTCTGTGGTGTGAAGGGCCCTCTCTGGGAACAAGCCCCTTCAGGAGGCATTTGTTTGCCACTGCCCCTCCTCCATCTGCTTCTGCCCCATGAGGACTGATTGAAATGTCTCACTTGCTGCCACCTCCCTCCTGCCCTCTGCCCTTGGCTTTCATGTCATTGGTCCAGGAAGGAGACGCTATAGAGGTGATGGCCGCTCAGTCACGGGTGCCAGGGGGACAGTCAGGACGTGGGAGAAGGCACTCGCAGAAACACACACCTGTGCCCTGTTGTTTGTGTCCAGCCCTCCCTGCCCGCAACAAGGGACACCGAGGGCACCTCCACTCCCTGCTGCTCTCTGCCACCCGCCAAGTTCCAGGTTTCCTTTCTCCCTGGAACTCAGTTCCAGATGGTCAGTTCCTGACCTTTGCTTCCTGTGTAGAGGCTGCCGAGCCTCTGATTGTGGGCTTCTGGGAGCCCTGCCCACAGCAGCTGGAGCCAGGTGTGACCTGAGGAGGCCACGCTGGGATGGGGCCTTGGAGCTGGACGCTGCTGCCTGGCCGGCCATGGGAAGCCAGCGCTGACAACGGGGATACAGAACAGGGATTTTGGGGGGTGCTGAGCTCAGTGGCGGCCCTGGAGAAAGATGCCAACAATCTGACAGCGAAGGCCGCACACAGAGCAGAAGGGCGCCTGGGGGGCGTGTGGGGCAGAGAGTGAGCGCCACCAGGAGCCGAGCTCTGGGACAGAGACGCTCCCTTGGGGTGATGGAGGGCCAGGGCCAGGGCCTGCCTAGAACACAGTGGGTCCTGACACGTGGAAAGGTGACATCCGGTTGCTGCCCAGGAAATCTCTTGGCCCCAGGTCCCTGAAGTCCCCACCATCCCTCCCGCTTACCGATGGCCAGCACACCACCCGGTATTAGTCTCCTGTGGCTGCTGTCACAGTCACCACCGGGCACATGAATCATCTCACCATCCTGCAGTCAGGAGACCGGGGCCTCATGGGCTAACTCCAGGTGTCGGCTGGTTCCTCCTGCAGGTTCCTGGCCTTTCCCAGCTTCCGGAACACGTCCCAGCCTTTCCTGGGGCATTCCTGAGGGCCAGTGATGGCATGTGGCCTCCTGGGTAATCCGGAATGACCCCCATCTCAAGGTCACGGGTTATTTAATTCCATCTGCATCCTTTATCCCCTTTGCCAGGTAACCTGACATGTTTGCAGTTCCTGGGGATTAGGGCGTGGATGTCTTTGGGGGCCATTATTGTGCCTTCTGAGCCCCATTATAATGCACAGGCATCTCCCTGAGAAGACCTGCCCCTCATCTCCTGAGCGCTAGTCTGTCCCGGGTTAGTGGCAGCCCAGCCCTGCAGGGCCCAGGAGAGAGGAACGTGACTGTGCTCCCAAGGAGCTCTGGGATCCGGCCAAGAGGCTCCTGCGGGAGTGGTGAGGACACACCAGGGCTGGTGTCCAGACAGCGGAGCCATGGCTGGACGGGGCGGGAGCCCTGCCCTGGAACCTGAGCCCCAGGAGAAGGTGCCGGGAAACCTGCTGGAGCGCCTGGTCCGAGGGTGCCCAGGGGACAGGCCCTGGGGAACCCACTGCTGGAGGCCCTGCACTGTCAGCAGCTGCATGGGGCTCGCTTTCTCTCTCTCTGTTAATCCTCCCAGAGGGTGTTTTTTCCACTGATTTTCTGGAGAGAGTGGGAGGGAGTGAGGGAAGGAGAGAGAGAGAGAGAGAGAGAGAGAGAGAGAGAGAGAGAGAGAGAGAGATTGGTTGCCTCCTGCATCGTGTAGGATGAACCTTCAACACAGGTTTTGTTTGAATGCTCCCCTGAGGGTAGTTTCCCATTGCTTCCAGAGAAAAGTAGGGAGGGAGGGAGAGAGAGAGAAACACTGATGTGAGAGAGACATCGACTGCTGCCTCCTGCATGCAATCCAACTGGGGGGCGGGGAGGGAAGGACAACCCAGGTGCCTGCCCTTGACTGGGAACTGAACCCCAGACCCTTCAGTGCGGGGCTGACGCTGTAACCAAGGCGCCCAACCGGCCCGGACAGGCCTTCCCTTTCTGGCTGGACCTGATGGGGAGGCGGCCTCTCACTATGAGTTGCTGCTGGCGGAGGCCCAGGCCCACCTGCTGCCATCTGCCTGCCTCCCAACCGGGACCCACATGGCTGGTGGCACCCAAACCACAGTGGCTCTCAGGCCTGTGGGGTGGCAGCTTCCACGGTGGGGCCCAAGTGGAGGCAGCAAAACGACCCCCTCAAGGCGGGACCTGGACGGCACAGCTGAAGCTGGAAGATGGCTCTCTGTGGGCAAGAAGCCCGTCCTCCCGGCCACAGGGCACGCTCCCCTCCAGCGACTGTCACCTGGGCCCTGTCCCTGGAGGCCTGGAATGATCTGGAAGGAGGAGCAGCCCTGCCTGCATCCCTGCTGTGACTTGGGGGTGTGGTGCTTCCCTCCCTGCACAGGGGTGTTTGTCCTGGTCCCCAGAAGGGGAGGGACTCAGCCAGGGGACAGGAGAGGCCCCTGAGCAGCCATCGCTGCGCCTTGTCTCTTTGCGCTCCCGGTGCCGAGGGACCGGCGGCAGGAAGCAGAGGCACCGAGGTGGCAGGTGTCTCCCTGTCCTGTGGCTGCCGTAGGAATTAGCAGACACTTGGGGTCTTACAACAACGGGGATTCACTCTGGGTCTGGGGCCAGGTGTCCGAAATCAGCCGCCAGCAGGGGTTCCTTCTCAGAGGCTCAGGGAGAGTGTGTCCCAGGCCCTCTCCCAGCTCCTGGGGCGGCCATCCCTGGTGTTCTGGCTGCACTGCCTGGTTCCAGTCTCCGCCTCCATGGTCACATGGTCTTCCCTCCTGTCTGTCTCTGTGCTCTTCCCACAAGGACACCAGTCATATTGGATGAGGCCCCTCCTCCATGCCCTCATCTAACCCTGATTCCATAGCAAAGGCTATTTCCAAAGGAGGTCCCATTCACAAGTGCCAGGGGGTAGGACCTACACATATGTTTTGAGGACACACGTACCCCCTAACAGCAAGGGTCCTTGACTCTGCTAACCCAGAGGGGGTAGAGCTGTGGCCCCATGGGCAGGAGGAATGTGTGTAGCCCAGGTGCCCCCGGGGGTATCCCACGCTCCCTTGCCCTATTTTGATGGTAAGTGGACAAGGGTAGCAGGCAAGGCCTCTGAAGGGCTTGGGACCAGGAACTAGGTCCCCGAGGGGTGCGAGTTAGGGCCAGGCCCGCAGAGGGGGGCTGAGGGGGAGGGGACCTGGAATACATGATGGGGACCCCTGCAGAGGCAGGGCTGGCATCTGCCCACCAGCCCTTCCCTCTGGCTTCCCCAGGAAGAGCCGTCTGCGGGAGCCCGAAGGGGCTGCTCCCCAGCCGTGCTAGGGACAGACAGCCCTCGGGGTCAGCCCTCCTGGGAGTTAAGCCCTTTTCCTTGGGCATTTTGAGAGCGGGGCTCTAGGTTCCAGCCTGTTGAGACACCTGGGGCCGCTCCTGTGGAGACAGCAGGTGGGCCCCTCCCATCTCAGCGTTTGTTCAGGGAGTGGCCCCAGGAACTCTGGGGGCTGCGCACAATGACTAGCAGTAGCTGATGGCTCAGAGCTGCCACTTCTCCGGGGGGAGCGATTCCAAAAGGCAGCTCCTCCCAGGCCGCAGGCTCTGGGCAGCGGGTCTTAGTGCCCCTGTGAGAGCTGCTCCCAGCCGAGACCTGGATCCTCCTTGTCTGTGCAGCTGTCCACGTGCCTCTGGTGGCGGGGGAGGCAGGGGGAGTGGCATGGCCCCATGACCATCCAGTGCTGGGCCAACTGGGCATACTCCGCCCCACCCCTCACCCCCGCCAGGTTGTTCAAAGAACAGGAAGGCCCATTTTTTTTGTTCTATTAAAAATTTTTTGTTGTTGTTAATCCTCACCCAAGGATATATTTTCCATTGATTTCTGGAGAGAGTGGAAAGGAGGGAGAGGGAAGGAAAGGGAAGATGGAGAGAGAGGGAGAGAGAGAGAGAGAGAGAGAGAGAGATCAGTGGGAGAGAGACACATTGATTGGTTGCCTCCCAGACATGGAACCTGCACCGGGAATCGAACCGGTGACCCTTTGGTGGGCGGGACACTATCTAACCATTGAACACACTGACCCGGACTAATTTGTTATATTTTTATGTCCAAGGGCACTTGGTTAATATCTGCTTGATCTGAGAAGAAAACAGTACATAATCCTTGTTTCATAAATGCAGTGTCCTCTCCTACCTCCCTGAAAACTTCCTCAAACTTCTATTTCTCATCATGGCTAGTTGAATAGGTTTGAATAACTTTTTTTTCATTTGTTTTTACTTTGGTTTCTAACTTTGCAATTCAATGCTTTCCTGGTCAGCCCCAACAGTTTTCTTCATATTTCAGAGCAAATCACTAAGTTTTGGGCTGGTTTATGCCAAAAATTACCACCATAAACAAGTATACTTAGAGAGAGGAAGGGAGAGGGATAGAGAGATAGAAACATTGATGAGAGAGGAACATCATTGATCAGCTGCCTCCAGCACAACCCTATTGGGGATTGGGCCAGCAACCTGGGCATGTGCCCTGATCAGGAATCAACCCAGGGACCTCTTGGTTCCTGGGCTGACACTCACCCGCTGAGCCACACCAGTCGGGTGCAAGAATGCTTTTCTAACGAACAGAAACAACTGTGCTTATTAACAGTTCAAATGCTGCCTGGAATCTGTCAGCCTGGCTGGCGGGTGGACTATTTGATTCTCTCCTAAGATGACTGGGCGGAAACCTGGGCTTCCCAGATGCCAGTCCTCTGTTTTGCTGGGACCAAAGGTCCTAGAGGTGGATCACCCTCCCTCCTCCTGGGGTGACCCCGAATGCAGGAGGGAGAGGAGGGCCTGGGTCCTGACCGTGTTTCCAGTCTCATGGCTCTCACCACCTTCCTCTGTGCGGGGTGACCCTCTCCAGCCCCTGTCAAGATCTGATTTGCCTGGACCCCTCAAGTTCAAGGTGGCCCCACCTGTATGTGTCCTCCTGCACAGTGAGGGCTTCACACCAAGCACCGGAACAGTGGGCTGCACTTCTCCCCAAGCCCCTCTTCTTCCTCCCCTCCATCTGGTTCCCAGCGGCCATCACTGATGCCATCTCCTCCTTCTTTGCTCTGAGTTGATACCGTGCATTTGTCTGCTGCTGTGCTGTCACCGAGGCTGGGCCTAGGAGGATGGGCAGGTCGGGGCCATTCAAGCACCCACTTCACTGGGCGGCCACTGGGTTCCCATTTCCACAGCTTTCTGGTACCAGCTGCCTAGTTTGCCTCACGCTGCCCTGTGGCTTCCTGGGACACCCCACCTGTATTTTCCTCCTGGCAAAGTCATGTTGAATGTTCCAGATTTGCCTGCAGTTCACATTCTATTGGGATTTGAAGAGTTGATATCCGATGACACCATCTCTTTTTAACATCGAACGACATTTTATTTCCTGTGAGTTTCCTTGTCCAGGAAGTGTTGTGGTTGTCACGGACTCTGGATTAGGAAAGTAAGGACACGGCTGTGAATGGAGTCTTTACCATCATGGCATCGCATTAGTTACCACTGAGAGTAAAAGATGAGTTTCTTCTTCTTTCTCTCCTGATTTGTGTTTAAGACATTTATCTCACAGGTAGACACCTTGGGAAACTTAATCTTAAAACCTTTTCAGTTGAGGCTTTTGCCTTTTCTGGGAAGAAGATCGTATTATCTGCCAATGATAGTCACGAGATTCCCCCCCAAGACCCTCAAACCTCTTGCTTCTGTTTCGGGCAGATCTGCTCGAACTGATCAAATGCTGTCTTTGTCCCAGGTCTGGCCCAGCTGGTTATCGCCCAGCCTGGTGCCGGGGTGACGGGAAGTCTGGGTCCAGCATCAGGCTGGCCGTTGGGGCCTGTGGCTTCTCGCTGATCCCTCTGTGACTTGCCTTCCTGTCATGGGGGCCTGGGAACCAGCCCCAAACCCACATCCTCTGTGGAGGTGGGTAAAGGTTGGGGCTCTGTCCAGACCAGTGGCAGGGAGGGGGGAAGCCCCCTTATCACCCAAGGTCTTGCCCCTGGGCCTGTAGGACTGGCTGAGGCAGTGAGCCCAGCCCGTTCCCTCCTGGGTCCTCCCCGGACCCCTCCCACCATGGGGCTCCCTGGCCATGTTGGATCCTGGTTGTTTCCTGTGGAGATCCCCAGTGTCCCCTGAGGATTCTGATTCTGGGTGCCCCGGACACACCAGCATCTGAGCAAGGGTGACAGGGACTCTGGCCCCAGGAGGGAATGATGGGTTTCTAGAGACCTGAGCTCATCTAAGTGCTGCAAAGCATCCCTCCGAGGTCTCCTCACTGGGCTCACGGGGGACAGAGGACCGGGCGTGGTTCAGGGGTGTGGGAACCCCTCTTGCTTCTCCTCTGGAAGCATTGTCTGGTCCTATCCCATGCTTGGTGGAGAATGATTCTCAGAATGTCAAAGGGCAGTAAAGCCTGTCCCTGGCGGGTGGCCGGCCTTGGCCTGGGGGTGGACTTGGGGGACAGAGCTCCTCCATGCAGAAAGCAGGGAGTGTGAGAGGGGAGGTTGGCTCCATTGCTGTGGGGGTGCTGGGAGTGTGCAGGATGTGAGGAGAACTAGCATTAAATCGGCACCTCTCACACCCTTTGCTGTGCATTTTGACAAAGCTTGGTCATGCACAGGATGAATGAGGACAGCTGAGCAGATGCCTGAGTGTCCTGGAGCGGCCATAACAAATGCCACAGACTCGGGCCTTTAAACAAAACCTTCTTCTGTCACAGTGCTGGAGGCTGGAAGTCTACCATCAAGGTGTCAGCAGGTCCCCACTCCCTCCAGAGGCTCCAGGGCAGCTACCTCCTCTATCTCATGGTGCTGCTGGCAAACTCTGTCTGCAGGTCCAGCGAGTCCGTCCTTTTTGGGGGGCACTGTGAGCTTCAAAAGAAGGAGGGGGCAGGGGGCACTGGGCCTGTTGCTCTCCTTCACCCCACTCTTGGCTCAGGTGCCAGCCCTGCATCCCATCTGTGCCCCTGCTCTGTTTTGTTTCAGAGCATCTGATTTATTAATCATTTATTTCCACACCCGAGGATATGATTATCGATTTTAGGGAGAGGAAGGGGGAGAGAGGTGTGAGAAACATGGATCAGTTGCCTCTTTTTTTTTTTTTTAACAAGAGTGTTCCTTATTTGTACAAAGCAGTATAATCTCAACATTCTTCACTCATTTATCAACAAACTTTTCACTGTTTTAATTTAACAAATTACCAGTGTCAAACTACACGTCACTACCTCTCAACTGCCTTAGAGACAAGCAAAAAAGTGCTTGTAGCACTAAATTTGAAGGAGAGAGAAAAGTCTCCCCAAACCTAAGAAAGGTCAACAGAGGTACTTCAGAAGCAGTAAGAGGGGGGTTGGGAAGAGGCTGAGACAGGCGTGGGAGAGGATTAGATTCCTGAGCACCATCAGATTTCCTTTAAATTTCACAGAGGTTTACAAAACCATTTTTCAAAGACATGAGATAAAAAAAGAAAGAAAAGAAAACACACACACACACACAAATAAAGACAAAAGAAAAGAGAGAAATAAAGATATGAGATTAGGTTATCCAAGTTTCTGGACTGGCAGAGGGAGAAAGTTGTGCCTAGAAGAAATAAAGTTTGGAACTTGTCATGAATTGGGAGAACGAAAAGCTGTAGTCACAAGTCTGGGGGATGGACTACAAGAAGAGAAAGCTGGGATTTTGTACCATCCAGGAGGTGACAACAGATGTTAAGTTGTGCAGTGGCAGCCAGTGAGGTGCATCGAAGACTTAACCATCTGTTTTCTGAAAGCGAGACATTGGCAAAGTTGCTTGACTAATTCCACGCTGTACTGAGGACTTAACAAGCCTATGTACAGAGTGCAGCCACCTAACAGGTCAAATGCCTACAGGCAATACAGAAGGGCCCCAAGCCAAGTGGGTTGGTAGAAACCAAAATTAATGTTACTGTCAAGTGAAGAGACCACAGATTTCATTGTTCTTGCACAGCCTTTTAGCCGCTTCCTAAAACTAAGCCACTGTGATCACTGTAATAAGCCAGTATTGCCAAATACTGTACAAACAGGCTGACCATGATCTAAGCCCCAGTTTTTCCTGAGCCTTGACTGCCTCCTGTGATCTGGAACCCAGGTGGCATGGAAGTTACTATTTTTTGGTGGGGGTGGGAGGGAACTGGGAATCAAAAACTGCCTAATCATATACACGAGTAAATGAGATCATATTGGCTGATTCAATGATCAGTTCAGAATCCCTCTTGCCAAAAAAAGTCATAACCTTCAGACTGATTAAGCAAAACAGGACTCTGCTACTCAGATCCTCTGAGTCTGGGAAGCGCTGATTTTGCTACTTCTAGCCAGATTTCATTTTTGATCTTCTCGGCTCTTTTGCCTAAGACTGCTCTGTCTGGTAGGAAAAGGCGTCACATAAACCTAGAGAGCATTTCAGAGTGGTACCTTCCACGGTGCCAGTCTCCTCACCCCATTCAGTTGTCCACTTCCTCCTCTTCATTCTGTTCTTCTTCTTCCAGCCTCTCCTCATCTTCATCATTGTCCTCATCTCTACTCTTGTCTTGCTCTTCTGAATCTGTTTTTCTGTCTTTGTCCTTCTTCTTCTGCTCTGAGGCTTCCTTTTTGCCTTTCTGCTCCCTCCGAGAAGCTTCCAGAGCTTCCTTTAACGGGGTAACAGAGCGCTGAAACTCCATTTCCTCCATGGCCGAGAGCACATCACTGGCACTCAGTGTCCCTTTCATCGCCAAGTTGTTGGCACAGGATGTGGTGTACAGCACGAAGACGCTGGTGGCGCGGGAGATGGCGCTCCGGGCCTCCTTGGAGATGTTGACACCCTCCGGAGTGCCTCCTTGATGATCCTGGTAACAATAGCATTGGGCAGGTTCAGGTCCTCAGGCCTCTCCGCCATTGCCGCCACCAGGGCCAGACCTGCGCCTCAGGCCTCCTCTTCGATCGGTTGCCTCTTGTACGCATCCCGATCGGGGAATGAACCCTCAACCTAGGTATGTGGCCTGACTGAGAATCAAACCTGAGACCTTTAGTGTACAGGACTATGCAAAGCATCTCATTTATTTTTCATGTGCATGCTGTCATCTTATTACTGAAATGTCTCCAGAACAAATATTTTTATTTTTTGGTAATCCTCTAAAAGTATATTTTCCCATTAATTTTTAGGGAGAGTGGAAGGGAGAGGGACAGACAGAGAGAAACAGCAATGTGAGAGAGACACATTGATTATTTGCCTCCTGCATGAACCCTGACCAGGGCCGGGAACCTGCAACCAAGGGACCTTGACCGGAATCCCACCTGGGAACCTTCAGTCCTCAGGCTAATGCTCTATCCACTGAGCCACACCAGCTAGGGCTCCAGCACCAATGCTGAGTGTCTTCTCACAGAGGACCCCACATATTTCCTGTCTGATAGCTGGTCTGCTGGTCACCACTGGTCCCACTGGAGGGATAAGCCCTGCCTCCTCCCATGCCCCACCCCAAAGGAGGGTGGCTTCCCCTTGGGCCAGTCTGGTCAGGAGGATAAAGGGGCTCAGAGGGGCCCAGGGGCAGAAGGCAGAGAGGCCTGGCATGGTGAGGACGCTGCTCAAAGCCCCATCCTCTCCATTCCCAGGCTGTGTCCCTGCCCCAGATCTCCTCACTGGCTCTCCCCCTTCCCCTCCCCTCTCCCCCTGCAGATGCTGTGGCTGCTGGTCCTGACTCTCCCCTGTCTGGGGGGCTCTGTACCTGTGACCTCAGGTTGGTGCTGACCCCCAGGCCTGGCTTGTCTCCGAACCCCTGACTCTGACTTCTCAGAGGCCGCCCCTGGGATGGGGTGGAGATCCCCCTCTGAGGGTGGTTGTGGGAGGGACAGGATGGGGCCACGCTGAGTGCTGGGCAGCGGAGCCTGGGTCACTGATGGCTCCTCTTCTGCTCCCCCAGATCCCGGCCCAGGGACTGAGCTGGTGGGCATCGTCGGGGGGCATGATGCTTCCAATGGGGCGTGGCCGTGGCAGGTGGGCCTGTGGTTCTGGAATCAAACAACGAACCAGTGGGGTCTCATTTGCGGGGGCTCCCTCATCCACCCCCAGTGGGTGCTGACCGCTGCCCACTGCATTCTAGAGTAAGTCCCCACTCTGCCAGCACCCGGGGGGCCGGGTGGGGGTGGGGGACAATGTCGGGGGGCGTGTGATGTGTGTTGTGGGCAGATCCTGGGCTGAGTGGCTGCAGACCCCACACCAGGATTCAGCTTCCTGGCGCTCCCCTTGCCCACCACAGAGGGGAGGTCTCTGGGCTCTGAGGGGCTGGCTCACTTCCTGCCGCAGCCTCTCAGAAGCCTTTGGCCTCTGTCCCCAGGGGAAACCCCGTGCCTCAGCACTTCAAGGTCCAACTAGGACGAGTGATACCCTCATTCAATGATAGTGTGCAGGTGGCTAGGATCATCCGCCACCCGGAGTACAGGTTTGAAAAGGGACCAGTCGGTGGGGCGGACGTGGCACTTCTCAAACTGGAAGCCTCCGTGCGACCATCTAACCTCGTCAGGTGGATCAGCCTCGCGCCAAAGTCCTCCTCATTCCCCCCAGGCACCCGGTGCTGGGTGACTGGCTGGGGCAACATTGGTACTGAAGGTAAGAACCAGGATGACAAGAGGGCGATGCAGGGGGCGGGCCAGACTTTACAGATGAGGGCTCAGCTTAGGTCCCTCCGGGGTCTCCCTTGGGTGTAGGAGGCAGACAGCCCGAGAGGAGTCTGTTCAGGAGTGGAGACCAAAGTAGCAACAGTGAGGCATGGCCATGGGCATTTTTTTTTATAACACCATAGAATATTTATTCCATTGATTTTTAGAGAGAGTGGAAGGGAGGAGGAGAGAGAAACATCGATGTGAGAGACATATCTATTAGTTGCCTTCCTGACCGGGGCTGGGGATTGAACCTGCATCCCAGGTACTTGCCATTGACCAAGAATCAAACCTAGGACCCTGTGGGCCAGTGCTCTAACCACTGAGAACACCGGCCAGGGAGCCATGGGCATTTCTTTCCCTCACTCTGCACCAGGCCTGTGTGCTCCCTTCCGGGGTCCGTTCTCACTGAGGCTCCATAGTGGGATGGAGACCAGGAGAGAGAACTTCAGTGACCTGCTCCAGGAGTCACTGTTCAATGGACAAAGTCAAATTTGACAGGAGGGCCGCTCACTGTGCATTTCTCGGGGGAAAGCACTTGCTCTGATTTTTCCCAATAAAAATCATTTGTGGATAAAAAATATATTTCTTTTCTTTTTGGAGCTTGGTGCCCACAGTGTCAGCCTAGAGGTTATCAGCCCACTGGCCTGGAAGTAACCCGGAGAGCTGGGGTCTTGGGTGACTCCCAGGGTCCCCATGGGGCACTGAGGCTCAGCGTGTGGTTCTAGAACCCGCGGCCTGTGACTGGACGCCCCCTCAGGCCCACCAGGCTCACTGGGCTTCTTCTCACAGAGCCGCTGCCGCCGCCCTACAATCTGCAGGAGGTGGAGGTCCCCATCGTGGCGGATGAGATCTGTAGGCAGCAATACCTCAAGATGGACTTTGTTGTCACGGAGGACATGCTGTGTGCGGGGAGCCGGGGCCGGGACTCCTGTGAGGTGAGGCCCCCAGACTGTGGCCTCCGTCCACTGCTCCTGCCTGCAGGGACTCTGAGTATTGACTACTTGTCTCTTCTCCCCACAGGGTGACTCTGGGGGCCCCCTGGTCTGTAAATGGAAGAACATCTGGGTCCAGGTAGGGGTGGTGAGTTGGGGGGAAAAGTGCGGTCTCCCCAACTTTCCTGGAGTCAATGCCCGAGTGACATCCTTCTTGCCTTGGATCCACGGTCACATTCACTCCTCTCATTGAGCCCGGGGCCGGGCCGGGATGCTGCCCATGAGATGAAGACAGGCTCTCCCAGGTGTCTGAGGACCCGCACTGCTCCTCCCCAATGCCAGCTCTTCACTGCACCTAGCGCCCTCCCCCCTCCTCCCCCAGCTCCTCCCTCCTCAGCCTCCTCCATCAGTCTGTCTCCCCCTGACAGGCAAAAGGGAGAGGGGGGATGTGCTCTGAAGTGGGGCGGGGCACTGCAGGCCTCCTGCGTCCTCCCCACCCTCTGTAGCTCATTAAACTGCATGACAAACTGCTCTGGACTGAGTGTACTTACCTGTGGGCGGGGCCAGGGTGGCCGTGGGTGGTCCGTCCTGGTGGGGAACCCAGGCTCTGGAAGGTGGACCAGGTGGGGATGGGCACTATGGCTGCAGCGTGGAGGAGGGCCACATGGGTGGGCTCTCTTGGCTGGGGAGGAGGATGAGCGTTCTGCCTGGGGCTGGAGACCACAGCCCGGAGGGCTGCTCCCAGAGCCGCCCACACCTTCCCTCTTCCTCCTTCCATCGCGGTCAGTGTGGAAGGGAGGCTTTGAAGGACTTGGACTTGGCAGCGTACAAACAGGAAGCATATAGTTTTCCATGGTCACCACTGCTCGGTCTGTCCCGGCGGCCACTGAATCATTCGATCAACTCCTTGGACCGAATGAAGTGCAGCCTCATTTCCATGCAGAACCTCAGTCTCCCATTCTGAGCTTCTTCTGAGCAGGGTGAACCTGCAGGGGCTGGGACAAGCCCAGTTCCCCTCTTCCCTGCCCCTGTCCCCCACCTTCCCATCCCTGCCCCCCGCACCCCCCCACCCCGTCCTCCTTGGTCTGTCTCTGCCAGAGAGGAGGATGGAGAGTCGGACCCCCATCCTCCCCCAGGCCGCTCCTCTCAGGCTCCTCAAAGCCCATCCTTTCTCCCAGGGGGTGGGAGGGGCTCCCAGAGGACAGAGGAGCTTCTGTCTCAAATGGAGGAGTGAGAAGGGGGTGTGGAGCCCCTCCTGCCCCAGGCAGTGAGGTGCAGTTCCTGCTGGGTTAGGATTTGGGGGGCATTGCTGGTGCCCGGCTGGGGTGGGTGCCTGCACCTGCGGGTTGTGGCCAGGACCCAGGAGAGCCTGGGGAGCCTGAGGCGGTTGGATGGTGGGTGAGGGGGCTCCATACCCTGCAGCCTTATTCTAAAATGTGGTGGAGCCTTCGAGATCCCTGCCCAGTGCCCAGGACCCTGCCCCTGAGGCCAGGGTGGAAAAGCCCTGCTCTCTCCCTGTGACCGGGTCCTTCGGGGAGGGCTGCCCTCCAGGTAGGGAGAGGGGAAGCTCCAGGGCGGGCAGACCAGGAGCTGTGTCCCCCATGTGCCCGGGACTGAAGTCTGGGTTCCTGGCCGCCAGGAGCTCTCCAGGAACTCCTTTTCCTGGGAAAATGAGGCCGAGGACTCAGCTGGAAGGCACCACCGTGCAGATGGCCCCCTTGGGGATCTGCTCTGCCTAGACAGCCAGGAGGGCCTGACCCAGCACAGCCTGGCACTTTCTGCCTACGTGACTGCCCTGTGACTGACGCGCACACTTTCTGCCTAAGTGACTGCCCTGTCCATGGGACCTGTGGATGGGCAGCTGCCAGGGGGTCCACACGCATCCAGGTCCCCCTCTGCCCGCCAGGAGGGGTGTGGGCTGCCTGCCGTGCCATTGGTCCCTGGGGGATGTGACTCTCTGTAGGGCTTCCTCCATGGGTGCGGGTGCAGTCAGACCTTAGTGTTTCCAGGGTTAAGAATGAGGGCTGAGTGACTAGAGGCCAGCGCTCCCAGGAGGGAGAGGACCTGGGACTTGGTGTTGGAGGGAAGGCTGGAGTGAGACACACCTGGGCCTGGGGCTGTGTCTGCAGGCATGGGCAACGGGGGGTAGGGGGGGTAGAGTAGGGTGGGCGTACCCGTTGGGATCTAGCCAGAGGATAGGCTCAGGGCTGTTGCTCCCCTCCCCCCACTTGCCTGGAATCATGGCCCTAGCACAGCTTCCTGGGCTCAGCTGTAAGGCAAGGTGGACAAAGCCAGATGCCTGAGCTGGACATGGACAGGAGGTGTTTTGCCTCTGGTCTCTGAAATCTGTTCTAACTGAGCCCTGGGCCAGCAGAGGTGGGGGACACTGAGCCAGCAGGGCTTTGTCCCCCAACAGAGGCCCCTGCAGGCCAGGTCAGTGCCCATGGGGACCCTGGGGAGGGCGTTGGCCTCTTCCCCTTGTCTGAGGTGACAGGAGACACCCTCAGCGCTTGGAATGGAGATGCCATGCAGGTCCATGCCCTTCCAGGTAGAAGTCACACCTCAGTCACTGCCAGGCTCGCCCACCTGTGGTGTCCTGGGGTGGCAATGAAAGCCTAGGACTGGTGTGTGTGTGTGTGTGTGTGTGTGTGTGTGTGTGTGCTTAAACAACACAATTCATTCTCTTACCGGCTGGAGGCCAGAAGCCCTCAACCAAGTTGTTCTGGGGCCACACCTCCCCCAGGCTCCTGCCTCCTCCACTTCTGGTGGTGCTGGGACCCTTGGCTTATGGAGGAACCACTGGACCTCCACCCTGTCCCACCCCTCTCTGTCTCTCCACATCCTCCCCTCTTCCTACAAGGACACCCATCACTGGCTTTAGGGCCTCCCCTCCTGCACTCTGACCTCATCTGACCTAGTTCCTTCTGCATTTGTTTCTCAGTCAGGTCAGGTATGAGGGACTCCACTGGTCCACCCTGGCTGTGTGCTCCTGAGAGGGGAGCACCCCTGAGGAGGCTAGGGGCAGGCACAGGAAAGCTTTAGGATCCCACGGCCCAGTACCCAGGGGCTCCCCCATCACCACAGGCCATGAGGGCCTCTGCACCTCTCAGTGAGCAGCGAGCTCCACACCGCACAGGGCCCTCCAGCCCGGGACACTGGCCACACGGAGGCTGCCGCTCAGCGCTCCCCCAGCCAGACAGGGCGCCGCTGCAGGTCCGGGCTGCACTGGTGTCACAGGAGCCGCAGACACAATGGCGGTAAAGGTGCTGGTGATGGGCCAGCCCCCGGGGGCATGACACCGCGGGCCGTGCAGCCGGCACTGAGGAATGTCCCTGAGATGGAGTTACAGCTGGTGTCTGGGTACATGGAGCTCCTGGTGTCTGGGGCCAGGGAGCAAGCCGTGCCGCCACCTTGGTGGGGACAATGACACTGACCGCCAGGCAGAGGCAGGGCTGCTGTGTCACAATGGGGGGCATGGATGGGGAGGGCCCTGGGTGTCCCTTGGTGCCCCCTCGTCCATGTGATGGCAGGTGGACACGTGCGGCCACCCGGCCTGAGACGTCCCTGTGCCCAGAGCTCAGCGCCTCAGGGACGGGGGCCTGGATCCTGCTACCAGGTGAGCCCCAGAGTCCCAGTTAGGAGCTCAGGGTGGGGGTCTCGGTGGACAGTGAGGGGCCCTGTCGGCCTCAGTTGTACCCTGAGCCTCTCCTTCCCAATTTCCGGGGCAGGGCCTCCTCGGGGGTCCTGCGGCCGCCTCCTCAGCACACGAGGCAGAAGGTGGTGGGCGCTGTGGGTCACAGAGGCGCCAGGTCCCCCTCAGGGCGGGACCTGATGGCAGCATCTGGGAGGCCTGGCAGCTCTTCTGGCTGCCTTGCCCTGTCAGGTCCCGCTTGGCTGTGGAGGAGGAGGCAGGGGCTGGCCTTGTGTCCTGTGGGGGCCGTGTGAAAGGTTTGCGAGGCAGGAAACAAGACACAGAGTCCAGATGATGAAAAGGGGGGCAGGTTTTAATCTTATGCTCCCGGGCGAAACTCACTGGTCCGAGAGTGGGCCAGGGAAGTTCGCACCAAAACGGGGGCTTAGGTACTTCCTTTATACAGCTGTTTAGTGAGGGGAGGGTGGAGGGCATGAGAGGTGCGGAATTGCTGCCTAGGGCCAGGGGTCTGGGAAGGCGCCAGTTATCTTTGTCACCATCTACCTTGCAGATGCTTGTATGGCTGTGGACTTCCCCCCTGCCTGGACCTAACATCCGGGCCTTTTGGTGATAGGGGGCGCCAAAATCGTCCTGGCTACTTCCTGCTGACCAGGGGGAAGAGGGTGGGGGATGTTAAAGGTCAGGGTCAGGCAGAGGCGGGTTGAGGGGCAGCCGAGTATAGGGATGGAGCAGGAGCTGGTTTAGTCACCTGAGACATTTCTGCAATCCGGGAGCGGATGAATTTGAGGAGGCAGGGAACTAGGGGAAAAAAGACACAGATGAGAATTAGGGGCCCTATCAGGGGTAGGGTCCAGGTAGCTAAAGGGCTTTGGAACCAGCCGAAAAGAGTTGTCCTGGGAGTGTCTTGCATGTAATTCTTCACTCAGCTTAGTCAGGGTCTGCACGTTCTGTTCCACCACTCCGGACTCATTGATGCAGTAGCAGCATTCTTCTTGAAGGAACATGCAGGTTCCTCCTCTTTCCGCAGCAAGAATGTCTAGGGCCCTTCGGTTCTGCAGGCCTATTTGGGCTACCGGTGTTACTTGCTGCTGCAGGGAGGCTAAGGAGGTAGTCGTAGGCTCCAGGGCTATCTGGAGTTTGTCATTGAAATTCTGAGCAGAGATTATGCTGTTCCTGAGGCCCCCCCCAGCTAGGCCTATCGAGGCAGCGATACTTACCCCCAACCATGACAGGGAGGAAGGCGGCCCTGCGGGCCCGGGGGTGGGATGAAGGGAGCAACCAGGCAAGCTCCGACTCTCCATACAAGGTTAGTTGGGGAACTACTGTGACCCCGAAGCAAGGCCCGGGGTCAGAGGAGTTTATGCAGTTGCTTAAGGTGCCGTTGCACCAAAAGAAGGTACCCGGGCTGGCCTTGGTGGGACTGGCTGCAGTGTGGTTTTGGGTACAGTTCCAAGTGACCCGTCCCACAGTTACCAGGTTGCTGGTCGGGTAGCATATCCACGGGGGCAAGGTGGGTTCTGGAGTTTCGGGTTCCCAGAGGGGAATGCCAGCCAGGGGAGGGTGACATTCTCCGTGTCCTTGGGTTCCTGGATGAGTCATGAGTGGGACGGCAGCCAGCAAAGGTCTTTGGAGAGAGACACATAAAAAGCAGTGCGAGACATTGGGCAGGGTGCAGGTCTTGTTAAGGAATAGTAGAGTGTGTTGGATAAGTTGGAGCCAAGAAGACAGGACTTCTACCCGGGGGGTATCAGACAGCTTCTCTTTAAGGGAATGTTCGGCCTGTAGGATGCTTTTGGAGACCTGGATTTGGGCCTCCTAGGCCATGACATATTCCGGGAGATGTAGATGGTCCCTGAAGGGGTTGAGCTCCAACCACCCCCATATAGTTTTCCCATAACTTCCGCAACCCATCGCTGGTCCCAGGGGTCCGGGACCCTGATGTTGAAAGTCCCGTCCTTCCAGAAAAAGGGAACAGACTTGATCTCATTGTAGGCATCATGGATGACACAGCCTGACCAGCGGCAACCCCCACAGGTGTTGACGTCTCGATTACATCTGTCTGGGTTCCGCTGGTCGTAAGCAAAGCAGGCATATGGTCGGCCACCATTGGACACTGACCAGAGGTCGACAGCAATCAGGATCTCCGCCTGGCATCCGACCAGAGGGCATTCCTGAGATCCCACCTGCCGGGTGACTTGTGTGCTGTCCTGGTCGTAAATTTCACAGATCTTGAACCTCCACACATAAGCAGGTGGGGGTGGGTGTAGATTGCCCAGGGCTGGGAGGAGAAGGAGGAGGGGGAGGGCGGCTAAGGCAGACCTTAGTGGGGCCCAACACCTCACATTTATAGAAGTCATGCATCTCCGGGGTCCTCTTGAGTCTGGAGAGGTGGTGCCACGATGGATCTCCCAGTAGTTTGGCCGCAGTGGGGGTTGTGAGGATTACAGTGTGCGGTCCCATCCACCTGGGCTCCAAGGCCTTGGGATGTAGATTCTTAAGGAGAACTGAGTCTCCGGGCTGGAGGGGTGGTCCTCGCGAGCCTTGGTCAGCTGGTTCTGGCCTGGGTAGAAACATGTCAGCGTGTTTCCGGAGCAGCTGCCTGCCAGTCCTGCCCTGGGAGGTGTCCCCTCATTTGATGGGTAGGAAAGTTTGGGCACATTCCTCCCTGGGGTGAGACAGCTGCACACGTGGAGCAGGAGGAGCAGGCACTTGTGACTGCCTCTCGCAGTGTGGGCAAGGTGAAGAGGGATGAAGGCCGTCTCCAGGGTCCGCTCGAGCGTTACTATCGCATAGGAGGCTTTCTGACGTCCCTGGGGGTCTAGGCAAGAGCTTCCATCCACAAACAGAGTTAAGTCAGGATTAGAGAGAGGAAGATCTGAGAGTCCCGCCCGAGGTTGAGTGAGGGCCTCTGACGACCTCGGGGCAGGAGTGCTTTGCTGCAGGTTGGGTGGAGGCAGCGGGAAGGAGAGTGGCTGGGTTCACTGGAGACTGAGTCAGGGAGATGTCAAGATTCTCGAGGAACAGGAGATGGAGTTCCTGTCTTTGAGAGGGGGCAAGAAGAGATAAGGATCGGTGTGACAGAAGATCCTGGAGAATACCTGTAAGGGTTGCTGGAGGCAGATCTTCTAGGCCTCCTTGGTGAGAGCAGCGGCTGCAGCCAGAGCCCAGAGGCAGGGCTGCCATCCCCAAACCATGGGATCAAGCAGTCTGGACAGTTAGGCTACAGGGGTGAAGGCTGGCCCTAGGGGCTGTGTGAGAACCCCATAGCTATTCCCTGTCTCTCATCAGTTAATAGTTGGAAAGGTGTAGAGATGTCCAGAAGAGGGAGAGAGAGAGAGAGAGAGAGAGAGAGAGAGAGAGAGAGAGAGAGAGACCAGAAGGGTATCCCGGAGTTAGAAAAAGCTTGGCGAATGAGGGAGGGTGAGGAGACCTGGTATAAGGGCTTAGCTAGGAGAGCAAAATTTGGGACCCAATGATGGAAGAATCCTACCAGTGGAGGCCAGCTGTATGCCTCTGAGACGTGTACAGGGAGGGGCTGCAGGAAAGGAGATCATCCACATACTGTAGAAGAGTGCTGGGTTCTAATGAGCATTGTTGGAGGACTCTGGGTAAGGCCTGGCCAAACAGATGAGGACTGTCTCTGAACCCCTGGGGCAGGACTGTCCTGGTGAGTGGGTCCTTTTAAAATCCTTGTCAACAGTTAACTTTAGAACTTCTTGGAACAGGCCTCTAACTGCTTGAGTTCAAAACTGAGTTTCTGATAAGCCTGTGCCAGCAAGAAAGTTGTCCTCTAGGGAGGGTGGAGAGGGCGGGGTGAGAAGGCGCTGAGGCCAGAGCATTTTTGCCATCAATACCCATGACCGAGATCGTGGAAGGGACAATGGCCCGGAAAAGGAGGGCAGGATAGAGAAGGTGATTCCCGTATCAAACAGGAAGGAGATCTGCTTACCTGCTATCTGGAGCTTTACCCGGGGCCCGGCGAGGGTGATGGGTTGTAGAGTCCTGGGCATCTTCAGTCTTCAGCCAGTCCCAGCATGGCCAGCGGCGGGTCATGACCTGGAATGACGGCCCCTCTACGTGGAGACACAGAGGGCCCGTCACTTTTCCAGGGGCAGTCACTTTTCCAGTGGCCGCTTTGACCGCACGCCGGGCAGGGCTTGGCTGGAGCCCGGGGTTGAGGACATTGTTTAGCCCAGTGGCCTTCGTTTCCACACTTGAAGCATTCTCCAGGTGGCGCTTGTCCTTTCGTTGCACCCCCACCACACACAGTCCCCTTTGGACCATGCGTGGCTGCTGTTGGCCTCAAAGGTAGCAAGGTTTGGGTTTGCAGACTCATCTCCTGTCGAAGGCGGGCTTACTTTGCCTGCTCCTCATGGGCATTAAAGCCTTAAATGCCATATTCACCAGATCCCAGACAGGAGTCTGAGGGCCATCCTCTGCCTTTTTTAACTTTTTTCGAATATCTGGGGCTGACTGTGAAATGAAGTGAGTGGCTAGAACTGTTGCTCTGGCCGGGGACCCAGGGTCCAGACGAGTATATAAGGTCAGAGCCTCAGTCAGCTTGTTAAGGAAGACCTCGGGTTCTCATCTGGTCCCTGAGTAACTTCCCTCAGCTTGTCAAAATTAACTACCTTGTGGGAGACGGCCTGTAGGCCAGCTATTAGGCATTGGAGCATCTGGTCGCGACGTCGGCGCCCGTCTCGCCCTTCGGGGATATCTAGGTACTCCCAGCCTGGTTCCTGACGAGGCACGGCCTGGGCCCCCACCGGCATAGAGGCATCTGTAAGGTGGATCTGATCTTCGTGGTCCGTCGCCGCTCTTAAGACTCTTTCCCTTTCATCTGATGTTAGGGAAGAAGAAAGAATGACATGGATGTCATGCCAGGTGAGGTCATAGGCCTGAGAAAGGTATTGGAATTCCTTGACAAACGCGGTGGGGTTGGTGGAAAAGGACCCCAGCCGCTTCTCAATCTGGGAGAGATCCCACAGAGAGAAGGGAACATGGACCCTGACCACTCCCTCAGCCCCTGCAACTTCCCGGAGGGGGCAGAGGAGAGGAGGTGCCCAGGAGCAGGTGTGCCTGCTGACTGGGGAAGCAGGTGGGGGTGGGGGAAGGGGAAGGTCAGCAGGTAAGGGAGAAGGCTCTGGGGGAGGGGGCAGCGGAGGGAGGTCGGGGAGTGAGGATGGGGGAAGGGAGGGGACAGACGGAAGGCAGAGCAGAAGGAGGCTGGGCAGAAGGAGCCCTGTGGTAGGGAGGCGGGCAAGTGGAGGGCAGATGAGATTCTCAGGGGGTTCAGATAAGGCAGAAAGTGGAGGGGTGTCGGTTGGCAGAGGGAGTTTCTCGAGAGCTAGGAGGACCTGGGCGGTGGAACAGGAGGAGCAGAGGGAGGGACAGGAGCGCAGATTGAAAAAGGCCTGGACATATGGAACCTCCAGCCACTTCCCAGCTCATTGGCAGAAATTGTTGAGGTCGGTCAGAATGTTAAAATCGAAAGTCCCATATTCAGGCCATTTTGACCTGTTGTTCAATTCATACTGAGGCCATGCCATGGTACAGAAGTAAATGAGGCCTTTAGGACGCAGATCCTGGGACAGGCCCAGCTTAGCCAGATTGGTGAGGAGACACCCGAGTGGCGTCTTAGGGTCAACTTTGGATTTCTGATTGCCCATTTTGAAACCTAGGGTCAGTAGCAGAGGCCGAAGGATCAGCGTCCCAATCGTTGAGCCAAGGCTATGGACGGGGATCCGAGGGATGGCAGGGGACGTCTCCCCAACCCCCTGGGGTCTGGAGTGAGGCCAAAAGGCCTGGAAACCAAGGGGGGTGGGCAGGAATGTGTTCACTACCACCCCAGGGTCGGAACCTTTCCCGGAAAGGTCCGGAGGGCTATGCCTGGAGGGCAATCTCTGACACTGGCCTCGATTTACGGACAGAGATGCCGAAAGGATGACGCTAGGAGTTAATAGAGACTGGGACTCACCAGCTGACTCTGCCGAGCTGGAAAGAGGCCTGAGGGTTCCAGGGAGAGAAGAGGGGAAGGGTACCCCAAATGGGATACACACTCAATCCACTCCCTGGTTCGGCACCAGATGAAAGGTTTTTGACGCAGGAAACAAGACACAGTCCAGGCGATGGAAAGTGGAGAGGTTTTAATCTTATGCTCCCGGGCGAAACTCACTGGTCCCAGAGTGGGCCAGGGAAGTTCACGCCAAAAAGGGGGCTTAGGTACTTCCTTTATACAGCTGTTTAGTGAGGGGAGGGTGGAGGGCATGAGAGGTGCGGAATTCCTGCCTCTGGCCAGGGGTCTGGGAAGGCGGGCAAGGGTCTGGGAAGGCGCCAGTTATCTTTGTCACCATCTACCTTGCAGATGCTTGCATCTGGCTCTGGGCTTTCCCCCCTGCCTTGACCTAACAGTCTCTTCCCTCCTCTCCTCCCTCCCTCCCTTAATTATCCTTTGTGAAGTCACAACCTGTGTGGCCTCAAGGTCAAAGACTTGGAGAAAGGCTGACGCGCAAATTAACCACAAAAGACAAGAAATATAAATTTGGAAATTATGGGGGAAGCCAGTTGTGATCTTGGTACAAGGGACCAAGTTCCCATCTACGTTTATTTACTAGAACACACAATTGCCTTTTAGGAATGCAAACAGACATATCAAAGGTGATGTTTGGTAAACAGTAAGATGATCAGGTTGGGGGAGTTTGCTTTAGGCCATTGAGTCAGCAATAGGTAATACCATGCAGATATTCATCCCTGTGAATATCAAAAAACCCCATTCAGCCTTCTGAGGGGACTTCTCGCATTTATATTAATTACTGTTGATCTTGGTTCCCAGCAATCCTTGACCAAATGTTCCCAGCATGGACAAAGTCTGCTGGGAAAGGAGCTCACTGAGTGGGTTCCAGGGCTCCTGGAACCCACAGTGAGGTGAGGACAGACATAAACACAGCACTGCAGTGAATGTGGGACATGGTGTGGAGGCGAGTGCTGAAGACAGAGCTGGAGTGACACAGGCGTGATCCAGCCCGGACCTGCTGGGAGGGTTTGACGGGGCTGGGCTACAAGGCTCAGCTCATGAAGCGTGAGCAAGGGTGGGCATTGGGTGGAAGGGGCTCTAGGCAGAGGGACAGAGGTGGTGGGGAGAGAGGTGGTAGGGACAGATGTGTGAGCTTGGAAGGGATTTGAGGGGGTGGAGGGCCATTCTCTGAGTGTTCTTGAATGTCGGCTTGTTTGGTTTTCAACATCAGCATATTAGAAACAGAGGAAACTTTTTAAAAAATAAATGTTTTCATTGATTTGAGAGAGGAAGAGAGAGGGAGAGAGAGACAGAAACATCAATGATGAGAGAGAATCATTGATCAGCTGCTCCTGCATGCCCCACACTGGGGATCGAGCCCGAAACCTGGGCATGTGCCTTGGCCGGGAATCGAACCTGGGACCCTTCAGCCTGCAGGCCAACGCTCTATCCACTGAGCCAAACTAGTCAGGGCAGAAACAGAGGAATCTTAGGAAACCCCATAATATATGGAAGAGCATCTTGGTAGAAGGTTTGAGAGCCTCCAACTTCAGAAGCTTATTAGAGATTCAGAACCCCTTATTAGGAACTTAAGAAAATTGTCTGGAAAAACTAAAACATGGTATTGGTACAAAAATATCTGAGAATTTTCTAGAATCAAACAAAAATAGTGACTCTTCAGGGGAAAGTGCCCTGTGAAAATTCAGCAGAATAAATACAAATAAATTCTCACTTAAACCCATTTTAGTAAAACTGCAAAATGTCAACATTAAAAGCCAGAAGAGACAAGTGAGAGTTTAACCTGGAAAGAAATGACCATCAGACTCAGGGGATTTCTGATGAGCAACAGGAGGTGGAAGGAGAATGTGGAGCAATTCCTTTGAAGTGGTGAGGAAAAATCACCATCAACATAAAATTTTATCCCCAGATAAACTGTCACACAATATTGAGAAAAAAATAGTGATATGCAGAAGACACGAAGAGTGTTTTATCACCTGCAGGCATTCTTGAAAAGAACTATAAGGATTTATTCGAGGAAGATGAAATACTAATTCAGAGAAATGGTGTGGGACAAAGGAAACAAAACATTAATGGAAAAAAGACACACTGCTTGCCATTCTCAAAAGACACCCCTCAGTGGCCATAAACATTGACTGGAATACGGAGGGAAATAAAAGGACATACAGGTTCACACTCATCAGATTGAGGAAAATCAAAAAGTACAATAAAACCACATGTTTGCAAAGATGTTGAGAAATGAGCAACTCATATGTGGAATCTAAAAAAAAAACCAAAACAAAAGAAATAAGCCAAGAAAACAGAAACAGACCCATAGATATAGAGAAGAAGTGGGTGGTTGCCCAGGGGGAGAGGGTTGAGGGGTGGGGACAAAATTAAAAAGGAAAATAACAAAGCTGTCCTATCTTTATATTTACATGGTGTATTTCTGCAAATAATTTTAGAAAAAAAGAAGGGGGCCCTGGCTGGTTTGGCTCAGTGGTTGGAGTGTCAAACCGCAGAGCGAAGAGGCCTGGGTTTGATACCCAGTCAAGGGCACATGTTTGGGTTGCAGGTTTGATGCCCAGCCCCGTGTTGGGGTGCCTGCAGGAGGCAATCAATTGATATGTCTCTCATATTGATGCTTTTCTCTCTCCTCTCTCTCCCCACTTCCTTTCACTCTCTCTAAAAATCAACGGAAAAAAATACCCTGGGGTTAGGATTAATAAAAAAAGGTAAGAAGACGGATGCTGAGATAACGTGCACATGGACATTCAGGCCAGCAGCTGTGTGTGGGAGGGAGGGTGGGCAGTGCCCTGCACTCCTGCTCTGAGCAGGGGTCCTTCTGGCCTCAGGCCGCCATTGGGGGGCTCCAGGGAGCTGGGTCTGAGTGACAGGAATGAATGCCCAGAGTGAGGGTGGGGCTGGGTGGGCATCAGGGACAGGATCAAAGCCGGGGCTGTGATGAGGATGTCCGAGCCCTGATAGGGGAAGGCTGAGGGCAGGTGGGCAAACGGCACAGCTTCTGTTACCTAACAGCCCCATTTTGCAACACTGCAGTGGAAGCTGGACAGCGAGGGCGGGTGGGGGTGCTGTGGGGCAGCAGTGTGCCAGCGTCCACGGGTCCTCACGTGTCACAATGGAGGTCTTGGGGCCGGGGACAGGAAGGCTCGTGGAGGCCCCCATTCATGTCACTGGCTGTCCCATTCGGGCCCCACCAAACCTCAGGACAACTGTGACCACACTGACAATGACACTGAATCTCACTCACTCTGCCCTACCGCTCAGAGGGACACAGGCCACAGCGCAGCTTTGTGTCCACAGGACGGCTTTGCTCCTCACCGAGGGCAGCGCCTGAGACCGGCTCCCAGGCAGCACCCAGCTCCGCAGTGCCCACCGGGCTCTGACCAAGGCCCCCGAGTTCTGTGTGCTGCTCCCTGGCACCTCTCCTGGTGGCTGTCCTCCCACAGCCAGGCCTCTGTCCTAGACGCCGGGGTGCCAGCCTGTGACACCCAGGCTGTCGGGGCTCCCCCTCCACCATCCCCTCCTTCCTCCTGCTGGCTCTCCACTCTCCACTCTCCCTCCTCCCGAGGCCCAGGCACCCTGGTACCCACCGTGTTCTAATGGGTAGGAGTCTTGACTGGCATCACCCGGGCTCCCTAGGGTTTGCCTGCTGGGCTCCTACTACACAGGCCCCGCAGCTGGAGGTTCCCGCTGCCTCTCTGTGGGACGTTCCCAGCGTCTTGGTTGGTAGTTGGATTGCGTTCCCCTGAGGTGATCAGTTTTGCCAGAAGAGGCTCCAGGTGCAGTGGCCTGGCTGCTTCCCTGGCTCCAGGGCCGCTGGGAGAGAAGGCTGGAAGCCCAGGACCCCGCAGGCAGACTGCCACCCATGACTGAGTTCTCAGCCCCAGGCTGGTCTCCCTGCACCCGGAGCCTCCTAGGGCCTCCCTCCACGTGTGCCCATGCATCACCTTCTGCATGTGTGTGGGCATACGTAAATGTATGTGTGTGTGTTTGCATGTTTGTGTGTGTGTGTGTGTGTGTGTGTGTGTGTGTGTGTGTGTGTTGAGTTGCATGGATTGGGAAGGTCTGATACTTGCAGTTAAATGGTCACATATGACGTTGATAGACGTTGGACAGGAGCAGATCACAGCGAACACCATGAGACAAGGCCACTTGCCAACAAGTTCACTGTCTGAGTTAAGAGGGGCGTCCTGTAACCCATCTTTTGTTACTGACGCTGGACATTTTATTTCTCTGCCTTTGTTTACATCCTCGGTAAATACTGAGCCTGAATTTCTGTTCTCAGAGGTCACTTCCAGTTGCCTTGTAGTGGAAAACAACAGGCTACATTGGTATTGTAAGCTTTCTCACACTTATATCAAAAATGGGCACAAGCCCTCCTACATTTGGAAATTTAAAAAACAATCTTCTAAGGAAATGTCAGAATGAAAATTAAAAAGTATATATGACTCACAATAGTGACAATACCACCTCCTAATATTCACAGGGACATGGTGGCTTGCACCTGGAGGGAGATGACCAGTCCTTTCTGGATTTAGTACAAATAGCACAGAGAATGTCTTGTTTAAGTCAAGAAGTGAGAAAAATGATGTCAAACCGAGAGAGCATAAGGAAGAGAATAAAAGATAGGCTAACTAAAGGAAGAAAGTCAGGGGTAACAAAAGAAGCACCTGAACTAGATAATAAAGTAATTATAGGGTTGCAAAGGCTAAAGTGAGTTCCTTAAATCTAATGAAATAGGCAAACTTCTGGAAAGATTGATCAGGTAGGAAAACTGATGCACACATAATCCTATTTAACAAAAGCCTAGGTGCCGTCATGCCCTTCCTCGACACCCTTACATGATGTTGTCACAAGATGGTAGCCACCAGATGGCTGCCAAGATGGCCGGCAGGGAAGGGCAGTGGGGGCAACCAGGCCTGCAGTGGCAGCAAGTTGCAGGCCAATGAGGTGGGTAGGGGATGGCAGTTGGGGCAAGATCAGGGCAGGAGAGGAGGGCAGTTGGGGGTGACCAGGCCTGCAGGGGAGGGCAGTTGTGGGCAACCAGGTCTGCAGGGAATGGCAGTTGCGGGGTGGGACAAGGCCAGCAGAAGAGAGCATTTGGGCGTGACTAGGCCTGCCGGGAGTGCAGTTGGTGGCCAGATCAGTTTGGAAGGTGAGCAGTTAGGGGGCGATCAGGCTGGCAGGCAGGCGAGTGGTTAGGAGACAGCAGTCTGGGATTGTGAGAGGGATGTTCCTACTGCTGTTTCAGGCCCGATCTTTCGATCAGTCAGAAATCCGGCAGTCAGACATCTCTGAAGGGTCCCAGATTGGAGAGGGTGAAAGCCTGGCTGAGGGACACCCCTCCCCGCTATGCATGAATTTCGTGCACATAGCCTCTAGTATTAGTAATAAAGAGATGAACAGAAACATGGACAGGGCAGAGATTTTTAAAAATCGGAAGAGGTTAGTATGAACAACCACATTAGACAAATTTGCCCTCAGGTGAAATGGACAGCTTTTAGGCAAGTATAACTCTTGGGAACTGACTTTAGGAGAACGGGAAGCAGGACCAGATTGATAATCATGAAAGGCCTGCTTCTGGGTGGTGAACATCTACCCAGAAGTAAAATATAAAGTACAACACGGGAGAGTTACACCACAGCATGGCTTCCTGGAGAATTACACTGAGACTTCAAGGTCCGAGCAGAAAGAGAGGCAAGCTCCCTGGCACACTGTCTGGAGAACAGAACTAGGCACAAGAAAAAAAATTTCAGGCCAGTTTCCATTATGAACATAGATTGAAAAAATCCAAAGTAAAACATTATCAAACCAACTCCCAACGTGTAAAATAATTACAAAAAAACCCAGGAAGGTCTAAACCACTGTGGTTTAACACCAATTAGTGCAATATACCACATTAACGGAGCAGAAATAGATGATAAAAACCATGTGATAATCTCAATAGATATGGAAAAATAATTTTATTTTGGTTGGTAAATTCAACCACAGTTTGTGATAAAACTCTTAGGAAACTTGGGCCGTAGGTGACTTCCTAAAATGATCAGGGTGGCTTTCCCAGAGCCCTCAGCAAACGTCCTGCTTGTGGGGGTTGGGGATATGCTGGCAGCCCCGCCCCTGAATGAGGGATGATGGACAGGGAGGCCCAGACAGTGCAGGTGACTCCAGGCAGCACACAGCGAGCAGAAATACACAAAAGGTGTGAGGACCAGGGAGGAGGGGAGGAGGCTACCAGGAACAACATGGCAGTCTACACGGAACCCCCAAGGCCATCTGCACACAATGTTAGAACTAATGTGAGTGCGGCGAGGCAGCTTTGCCCACGATCAACGCAGGTCCAGGTCTGAAGTCCCACAGGGCTTCTAGCCACTGCCAATGGCCACTGAGAAGAGGAGTCAGTAAGCTGGCATTTCCAATGACTACTACCAGCCAGGGCGAGTGAAAGGTATTTTGTTGACACAAGAACTGAGAAAGTGCTAGACTGGCACTGGTTAGTCTCCCCTCTCCCCTCCCCAGTGTCTTCTGTTTGAGCACCTGGTTTTAAGATGAACAAGATCTGAAGGGTTCAGAGTGGGCCAGGGTCACACACCTATGACACGAGGCCATCGTGTATCAAAAGAGCTTTTATTTCAGGCTCCTGGGTGCAGGGGGGCTGAGGCCGAAAAAGCAATCAGCGGTGACTGAAGGGGGAGGCAGGGTGTCATTAACTTCTGCTGGCTGCAAACAGTTCTGCTGACGTGAGGGTCCGGTCCTTGGTTCCTCCAGTCACCAGATCTAATGGTTGTCTAGGCTATGCCGCGCTCAAGGCTGCAGGCTTTCTGCAAGATAACTGCTAAGCACAGTAAGTTTTCTCTGCCCCGTTTTTCTCTCCTTAACATTTCAACGTCAAGATGCTTTCTGGACAAAGGTTCTTGGTCATGAGCCAAAAGAACAAAATTCTTTATTAAGTTTGGATGTGTGTGGTTTCTTGAGAAGAAAAATAAGTCCTCTTACATGTTAATGAATTAAGAGTAAGGAGTGTCTGTGATAAGTAAATTATAACAACCAAGGTTATAATATCTAATCTCCAGGTTTTGTGAATCTCATGAAAATTTCAACAATTGTATTTGTTCCAATGTTTGTCAAAGAAAAATGCTTTCTGTTCACTATAATTATAAGAAATATTAATCATGCTCTGTTAATCATGGTTGTTCTTTTCTGATTAGACCAAGCACATTCTCACCTGGCTGGGTGTTGTACGGCCTGGATCAAGGAAGCTAGCAGCGGAATGCAGTCTGTCCTCCTGTCCGGAGAACTGTCTATCATTAATGGAGAGATTTACAACCTCGTGATTGAGATAATCTAGTCCTGAGGCACCTGCTCTGTACAAGCCCCCGCCCCTCTTACCTGTAATCTGGTCCCGTGGTGCCCGGAGGCGTCCACCCACTGTGACCCCGCCACCCCAGCCTGCATGACCTGTAACCTGTAATGATGACCCCGTGTCCACTTTCCCACGCCTGTCATTCCTGCTTTCCCACGTCATCTCTGTCCTTCTACCCAATAGAAGCAGTGGCTGATGGTGGGGTGCAGAGCAGATTTCTCTGGCTGACCTGCTGCTCTCCCATCCTCCTGGCAGGACTGGAATAAACGCTCCTACGTGATTCAAGCCTGTCTCTGCTTAATGGGCTCAAGTAGTGACAGGCAGCCCGGACCCACTGGTTGTCCGGCTACATGTTCACATAAACAGAAGCACACACTGTGTGACCTCTGCGCCTCGCTGATTTCACTGAACATGTTTCCAGGGAGCATTGTACTTTGTAAGTTTCCTGCTGGGTTTCTCTTTGGGTAAGCTGGCTTCTACAGCCTGAGCATCTCTGTGGTGTGAAGGGCCCTCTCTGGGAACAAGCCCCTTCAGCAGGCATTTGTTTGCCACTGCCCCTCCTCCATCTGCTTCTGCCCCATGAGGACTGATTGAAATGTCTCACTTGCTGCCACCTCCCTCCTGCCCTCTGCCCTTGGCTTTCATGTCATTGGTCCAGGAAGGAGACGCTATAGAGGTGATGGCCGCTCAGTCACGGGTGCCAGGGGGACAGTCAGGACGTGGGAGAAGGCACTTGCAGAAACACACACCTGTGCCCTGTTGTTTGTTAGTGTCCAGCCCTCCCTGCCCCCAACAAGGGACACCGAGGGCACCTCCACTCCCTGCTGCTCTCTGCCACCCGCCAAGTTCCAGGTTTCCTTTCTCCCTGGAACTCAGTTCCAGACGGTCAGTTCCTGACCCCTGCTTCCTGTGTAGAGGCTGCCGAGCCTCTGATTGTGGGCTTCTGGGAACCCCGCCCACAGCAGCTGGAGCCAGGTGTGACCTGAGGAGGCCACTCTAGGATGGGGCCTTGGAGCTGGACACTGCTGCCTGGCCGGCCATGGGAAGCCAGCGCTGACAACGGGGCACAGAGCAGGGACTTTGGGGGGTGCTGAGCTCAGTGGCGGGCCTGGAGAAAGATGCCAACAAGCTGACAGCGATGGACTGGTCACTGAAGGCCGCACACAGAGCAGAGGGGCGCCTGGGGGTGTGGGGCAGAGAGTGAGCGCCACCAGGAGCCGAGCTCTGGGAAAGAGACGCTCCCTTGGGGTGATGGAGGGCCAAGGCCAGGGCCTGGCTAGAACACAGTGGGTCCTGACGCATGGAAAGGTGACATCCGGTTGCTGCCCAGGAAATCTCATGGCCCCAGGTCCCTGAAGTGTCCCCCCCCCCCCCCCGCTTACCGAGGGCCAGCACACACCCGGTATTAGTCTCCTGTGGCTGCTGTCACAGTCACCACCGGGCACATGAATCATCTCACCATCCTGCAGTCAGGAGACCGGGGCCTCATGGGCTAACTCTAGGTGTCGGCTGGTTCCTCCTGCAGGTTCCTGGCCTTTCCCAGCTTCCGGAACACGTCCCAGCCTTTCCTGGGGCATTCCTGAGGGCCAGTGATGGCATGTGGCCTCCTGGGTAATCCGGAATGACCCCCATCTCAAGGTCACCGGTTATTTAATTCCATCTGCATCCTTTATCCCCTTTGCCAGGTAACCTGACATGTTTGCAGTTCCTGGGGATTAGGGCGTGGATGTCTTTGGGGGCCATTATTGTGCCTTCTGAGCCCCATTATAATGCACAGGCATCTCCCTGAGAAGACCTGCCCCTCATCTCCTGAGCGCTAGTCTGTCCCGGGTTAGTGGCAGCCCAGCCCTGCAGGGCCCAGGAGAGAGGAACGTGACTGTGCTCCCAAGGAGCTCTGGGATCCGGCCAAGAGGCTCCTGCGGGAGTGGTGAGGACACACCAGGGCTGGTGTCCAGACAGCGGAGCCATGGCTGGACGGGGCGGGAGCCCTGCCCTGGAACCTGAGCCCCAGGAGAAGGTGCCGGGAAACCTGCTGGAGCGCCTGGTCCGAGGGTGCCCAGGGGACAAGCCCTGGGGAACCCACTGCCGGAGGCCCTGCACTGTCAGCAGCTGCATGGGGCTCGCTTTCTCTCTCTCTGTTAATCCTCCCAGAGGGTGTTTTTTCCACTGATTTTCTGGAGAGAGTGGGAGGGAGTGAGGGAAGGAGGGAAAGAAAGAGAGAGAGAGAGAGAGAGAGAGAGAGAGAGAGAGAGAGAGAGAGAGAGAGAGATATGTTGCCTCCTGCATCCTGTGGGATGAACCTTCAACCCAGGTTTTGTTTGAACCCTCCCCTGAGGGTAGTTTCCCATTGCTTCCAGAGAAAAGTAGGGAGGGAGGGAGAGAGAGAGAAACACTGATGTGAGAGAGACATCGACTGCTGCCTCCTGCACGCAATCCAACTGGGGGGCGGGGAGGGAAGGACAACCCAGGTGCCTGCCCTTGACTGGGAACTGAACCCCAGACCCTTCAGTGCGGGGCTGACGCTGTAACCTAGGCGCCCAACCGGCCCGGGCAGGCCTTCCCTTTCTGGCTGGACCTGATGGGGAGGCGGCCTCTCACTATGAGTTGCTGCTGGCTGAGGCCCAGGCCCACCTGCTGCCATCTGCCCGCCTCCCAACCGGGACCCGCATGGCTGGTGGCACCCAAACCACAGTGGCTCTCAGGCCTGTGGGGTGGCAGCTTCCACACTGGGGCCCAAGTGGAGGCAGCAAAATGACCCCCTCAAGGCGGGACCTGGACAGCACAGCTGAAGCTGGAAGATGGCTCTCTGTGGGCAAGAAGCCCGTCCTCCGGGCCACAGGGCACGCTCCCCTCCAGTGATGGTCACCTGGGCCCTGTCCCTGGAGGCCTGGAATGATCTGGAAGGAGGAGCAGCCCTGCCTGCTTCCCTGCTGGGAGCTGTGGGCGTGGTGCTTCCCTCCCTGCACAGGGGTGTTTGTCCTGGTCCCCAGAAGGGGACAGACTCAGCCAGGGGACAGGAGAGGCCCCTGAGCAGCCATCGCTGCGCCTTGTCTCTTTGTGCTCCCGGTGAGGGTCCGGTGGCAGGAAGCAGAGGCACCGAGGTGGCAGGTGTCTCCCTGTCCTGTGGCTGCCGTAGGAATTAGCAGACACTTGGGGTCTTACAACAACGGGGATTCACTCTGGGTCTGGGGTCAGGTGTCTGAAATCAGCCGCCAGCAGGGGTTCCTTCTCAGAGGCTCAGGGAGAGAATGTGTCCCAGGCCCTCTCCCAGCTCCTGGGGCGGCCATCCCTGGTGTTCTGGCTGCACTGCCTGGTTCCAGTCTCCGCCTCCATGGTCACATGGTCTTCCCTCCTGTCTGTCTCTGTGCTCTTCCCACAAGGACACCAGTCATATTGGATGAGGCCCCTCCTCCATGCCCTCATCTAACCCTGATTCCATAGCAAAGGCTATTTCCAAAGGAGGTCCCATTCACAAGTGCCAGGGGGTAGGACCTACACATATGTTTTGAGGACACACGTACCCCCTAACAGCAAGGGTCCTTGACTCTGCTAACCCAGAGGGGGTAGAGCTGTGGCCCCATGGGCAGGAGGAATGTGTGTAGCCCAGGTGCCCCCCGGGGTGTCCCAAGCTCCCTTGCCCTATTTTGATGGTAAGTGGACACGGGTAGCAGGCAAGGCCTCTGAAGGGCTTGGGACCAGGAACTAGGTCCCCGAGGGGTGCGAGTCAGGGCCAGGCCCGCAGAGGGGGGCTGAGGGGGAGCGGACCTGGAATACATGATGGGGACCCCTGCAGAGGCAGGGCTGGCATCTGCCCACCAGCCCTTCCCTCTGGCTTCCCCAGGAAGAGCCGTCTGTGGGAGCCTGAAGGGGCTGCTCCCCAGCCGTGCTAGGGACAGACAGCCCTCATGGTCAGCCCTCCCTTTTCCTTGGGCATTTTGAGAGCGGGGCTGTAGGTTCCAGCCTGTTGAGACACCTGGGGTCGCTCCTGTGGAGACAGCAGGTGGGCCCCTCCCATCTCAGCGTTTGTTCAGGGAGTGGCCCCAGGAACTCTGGGGGCTGCGCACAATGACTAGCAGTAGCTGATGGCTCAGAGCTGCCACTTCTCCGGGGGGAGCGATTCCAAAAGGCAGCTCCTCCCAGGCCGCAGGCTCTGGGCAGCGGGTCTTAGTGCCCCTGTGAGAGCTGCTCCCAGCCGAGACCTGGATCCTCCTTGTCTGTGCAGCTGTCCATGCGCCTCTGGTGGCGGGGGAGGCAGGGGGAGTGGCATGGCCCCATGACCATCCAGTGCTGGGCCAACTGGGCATACTCCGCCCCACCCCCCACCCCCGCCAGGTTGTTCAAAGAACAAGAAGGCCCATTTTTTTGTTCTTTTGTTCTATTAAAAAATTTTTGTTGTTGTTAATCCTCACCCAAGGATATATTTTCCATTGATTTCTGGAGAGAGTGGAAAGGTGGGAGAGGGAAGGAAAGGGAAGATGGAGAGAGAGTGGGAGAGAGAGAGAGGGAGAGAGAGAGAGAGAGAGAGATCGGTGGGAGAGAGACACATTGATTGGTTGCCTCCCAGACATGGAACCTGCACCGGGAATCAGGTGACCCTTTGGTGGGCGGGACACTATCTAACCATTGAACACAGTGGACAGCACTAATTTGTTATATTTTTATGTCCAAGGGCACTTGGTTAATATCTGCTTGATCTGAGAAGAAAACAGTACATAATCCTTGTTTCATAAATGCAGTGTCCTCTCCTACCTCCCTGAACACTTCCTCAAACTTCTATTTCTCATCATGGCTAGTTGAATAGGTTTGAATAACTTTTTTTTCATTTGTTTTTACTTTGGTTTCTAACTTTGCAATTCAATGCTTTCCTGGTCAGCCCCAACAGGTTTCTTCATATTTCAGAGCAAATCACTAAGTTTTGGGCTGGTTTATGCCAAAAATTACCACCATAAACAAGTATACTTAGAGAGAGGAAGGGAGAGGGATAGAGAGATAGAAACATTGATGAGAGAGGAACATCATTGATCAGCTGCCTCCAGCACAACCCTATTGGGGATTGGGCCAGCAACCTGGGCATGTGCCCTGATCAGGAATCAACCCAGGGACCTCTTGGTTCCTGGGCTGACACTCACCTGCTGAGCCACACCAGTCGGGTGCAAGAATGCTTTTCTAACGAACAGAAACAACTGTGCTTATTAACAGTTCAAATGCTGCCTGGAATCTGTCAGCCTGGCTGGCGGGTGGACTATTTGATTCTCTCCTAAGATGACTGTGCGGAAACCTGGGCTTCCCAGATGCCAGTCCTCTGTTTCGCTGGGACCAAAGGTCCTAGAGGTGGATCACCCTCCCTCCTCCTGGGGTGACCCCGAATGCAGGAGGGAGAGGAGGGCCTGGGTCCTGACTGTGTTTCCAGTCTCATGGCTCTCACCACCTTCCTCTGTGCGGGGTGACCCTCTCCAGCCCCTGTCAAGATCTGATTTGCCTGGACCCCTCAAGTTCAAGGTGGCCCCACCTGCACGTGTCCTCCTGCACAGTGAGGGGGCTTCACACCAAGCACCGGAACAGTGGGCTGCACTTCTCCCCAAGCCCCTCTTCTTCCTCCCCTCCATCTGGTTCCCAGCGGCCATCACTGATGCCGTCTCCTCCTTCTTTGCTGAGTTGATACCGTGCATTTGTCTGCTGCTGTGCTGTCACCGAGGCTGGGCCTAGGAGGATGGGCAGGTCGGGGCCATTCAAGCTCCCACTTCACTGGGCGGCCACTCGGTTCCCATTTCCACAGCTTTCTGGTACCAGCTGCCTAGTTTGCCTCACGCTGCCCTGTGGCTTCCTGGGACATCCCCACCTGTATTTTCCTCCTGGCAAACTTGCGGGTCATGTTGAATGTTCCAGATTTGCCTGCAGTTCACATTCTATTGGGATTTGAAGAGTTGATATCCGATGACACCGTCTCTTTTTAACATCGAACGACATTTTATTTCCTGTGAGTTTCCTTGTCCAGGAAGTGTTGTGGTTGTCACGGACTCTGGATTAGGAAAGTAAGGACACGGCCGTGAATGCAGTCTTTACCATCATGGCATCGCATTAGTTACCACTGAGAGTAAAAGATGAGTTTCTTCTTCTTTGTCTCCTGATTTGTGTTTAAACATTTATCTTGCAGGCGGACACCTTGGGAAACTTAATCTTAAAACCTTTTAAGTTGAGGCTTTTGGGTTTTCTGGGAAGAAGATCGTTTTATCTGCCAATGATAGTCACGAGATTCCCCGCCAAGACCCTCAAACCTCTTGCTTCTGTTTCGGGCAGATCTGCTCGAACTGATCAAATGCTGTCTTTGCCCCAGGTCTGGCCCAGCTGGTTATCGCCCAGCCTGGTGCCGGGGGACGGGAAGTCTGGGCCCAGCATTAGGCTGGGCGTTCGGGCCTGTGGCTTCTCGCTGATCCCTCTGTGACTTGCCTTCCTGTCATGGGGGCCTGGGAACCAGCCCCAAACCCACATCCACTGTGGAGGTGGGTAAAGGTTGGGGCTCTGTCCAGACCAGTGGCAGGGAGGGAGGAAGCCCTCCTTATCACCCAAGGTCTTGCCCCTGGGCCTGTAGGACTGGCTGAGTCATTGAGCCCAGCCCTTTCCCTCCTGGGTCCTCCCCGGAACCCTCCCACCATGGAACCCCCTGGCCATGTTGGATCCTGGTTGTTTCCTGTGGAGATCCCCAGTGTCCCCTGAGGATTCTGATTCTGGGTGCCCCAGAGACACCAACATCTCAACAAGGATGACAGGGACTCTGGCCCCAGGAGGCAATGATGGGTTTCTAGAGACCTGAGCTCATCTAAGTGCTGCAAAGCATCCCTCAGTGGTCTCCTCACTGGGCTCACGGGGGACAGAGGACCGGGCGTGGTTCAGGGGTGTGGGAACCCCTCTTGCTTCTCCTCTGGAAGCATTGTGTGGTCCTATCCCATGCTTGGTGGAGAATGACTCTCAGAATGTCAAAGGGCAGTAAAGCCTGTCCCTGGCGGGTGGCCGGCCTCGGCCTGGGGTTGGACTTGGGGGACAGAGCTCCTCCATGCAGAAAGCAGGGAGTGTGAGAGGGGAGGTTGGCTCCCAGCGCTGTGGGGGTGCCGGGTGTGTGCAGGAGGAGAGGAGAGGTGAGGAGAACTAGCATTAAATCGGCACCTCTCACACCCTTTGCTGTGCATTTTGACAAAGCTTGGTCATGCACAGGATGAATGAGGACAGCTGAGCAGATGCCTGAGTGTCCTGGGGCGGCCGTAACAAATGCCACAGACTCGGGCCTTTAAACAAAACCTTCTTCTGTCACAGTGCTGGAGGCTGGAAGTCTACCATCAAGGTGTCAGCAGGTCCCCACTCCCTCCAGAGGCTCCAGGGCAGCTGCCTCCTCCATCTCACGTGCTGCTGGCAAACTCTGTCTGCAGGTCCAGCGAGTCTGAACTTTTTTGGGGGCACTTTGAGCCTCAAAAGAAGGAGGGGGCAGGGGAGCACTGGGCCTGCTGCTCTCCTTCACCCCGCTCTTGGCTCAGGTGACAGCCCCCCATCCCATGCCTGCCCCTGCTCTGTTTTTTTTCAGAGCATCTGACTTATTTATTATTTATTTCCTCACCCGAGGATATGCTTATAGATTTTAGGGAGAGGAAGGGGAAGAGAGGTGTGAGAAGCATTGATCGGTTGCCTCTTGTACGCGTCCCGATCGGGGAATGAACCCTCAACCTAGGTATGTGGCCTGACTGGCAATCGACCCTTCGACCCTTCAGTGCACAGGATGATGCAAAGCATCTCATTTATTCATTTTTATGTGCATACTGTCATCTTACTACTGAAATGTCTTCAGCACCAATATTCCTATTATTTTTATTTTTTGTTAATCCTCACCCAAGGATATTTTTCCATTGATTTTTAGAGAGAGTGGAATGGAGAGGGAGAGAGAGAGAGAAACATGGGAGTGAGAGAGACACATCGATTGTTTGTCTCCTGCATGAACCCTGACCAGGGCTGGGGAACCTGCAACCAAGGTAGGTGCCCTTGACTGGAACCAAACCTGGGCCCTTCTGTCCTCAGGCTGATGCTCTATCCACCGAGCCAAACCAGCCAGGGCTCCAGCACCAATGCTGAGTGTCTCCTGTCTGATAGATGGTCTGCTGGTCACCTCTGGTCCCACTAAGGGCGAAGCCCCACCTCCTCCCATGCCCCACCCCAAAGGAGGGTGGCTTCCCCTTGGGCCAGTCTGGGCAGGAGGATAAAGGGGCTCAGAGGGGCCCAGGGGCAGAAGGCAGAGAGGCGTGGCATGGTGAGGACGCTGCTCAAAGCCCCATCCTCTCCATTCCCAGGCTGTGTCCCTGCCCCAGATCTCCTCACTGGCTCTCCCCCTTCCCCTCCCCTCTCCCCCTGCAGATGCTGTGGCTGCTGGTCCTGATTCTCCCCTGTCTGGGGGGCTCTGTACCTGTGACCTCAGGTGGGTGCTGACCCCCAGGCCTGGCTTGTCTCCGAACCCCTGACTCAGACCTCTCAGAGACCACCCCTGGGGTGGGGTGGAGATCCCCCTCTGAGGGTGGCTGTGGGAGGGACAGGATGGGCCCATGCTGAGTGCCGGGCAGCGGTGCCTGGGTCCCTGATGGCTCCTCCTCTGCTTCCCCAGATCCCGGCCCGGGAACTGAGCTGGTGGGCATCGTGGGGGGGCATGATGCTTCCAATGGGGCGTGGCCGTGGCAGGTGGGCCTGTGGGTCTTTAATCCAACAAAGAACCAGTGGATTTTCTTTTGTGGGGGCTCCCTCATCCACCCCCAGTGGGTGCTGACCGCTGCCCACTGCATTCCAGGGTAAGTCCCCACTGCCAGCACCCGGGGGGCCGGGTGGGGATGGGGGACAATGTCGGGAGGCATGTGATGTGTGTTGTGGGCAGATCCTGGGCTGAGTGGCTGCAGACCTCCCACCAGGATTCAGCTTCCTGGCGCTCCCCTTGCCCACCACAGAGGGGAGGTCTCTGGGCTCTGAGGGGCTGGCCCACTTCCTGCCGCAGCCTCTCAGAAGCCTTTGGCCTCTGTCCCCAGGAGAAACCCCGTGCCTCAGCACTTCAAGGTCCAACTAGGACGAGTGAGACCCTCATTCATTGGCAGTGTGCGGGTGGCTAGGATCATCCGCCACCCCAAGTACAGGCTTGAAAAGGGACCAGTCGGTGGGGCGGACGTGGCACTTCTCAAACTGGAGGCCTCTGTGCGACCATCTAACCTCATCAGGTGGATCAGCCTCCCGCCAGCCTCCCCCGCAGTCCCCCCAGGCACCCGGTGCTGGGTGACTGGCTGGGGCAACATTGCTTATAAAGGTAAGAACCAGAATCAGTATGACACCAGGTGGGCCAGGCTTTACAGATGAGGGCTCAGCTGGGGTCCCTCCGGCGTCTCCCTTGGGTGTAGGAGGCAGACAGCCCAAGAGGAGTCTGTTCAGGAATGGAGACCAAAGTAGCAAGAGTGAGGCATGGCCATGGGCATTTTTTTTTAATATCACCATAGAATATTTTTTCCATTGATTTTTAGAGAGAGTGGAAGGGAGGAGGAGAGAGAAACATCGATGTGAGCGACATATCTATTAGTTGCCTTCCTGACCGGGGCTGGGGATTGAACCTGTATCCCAGGTCCTTGCCCTTGACCAAGAATCAGACCTGGGACCCTTCGGGCCAGTGCTCTAACCACTGAGAACACTGGCCAGGGAGCCATGGGCATTTCTTTCCCTCACTCTGCTTCAGGCCTGTGTGCTCCCTTCCGGGGTCCGTTCTCACTGAGGCTCCATAGTGGGATGGAGACCAGGAGAGAGAACTTCAGTGACCTGCTCCAGGAGTCACTGTTCAATGGACAAAGTCAAATTTGACAGGAGGGCCGCTCACTGTGCATTTCTCGGGGGAAAGCACTTGCTCTGATTTTTCCCAATAAAAATTATTTGTGGATAAAAATACATTTCTCTGTGTCTTTTTGGAGCTTGGTGCCCCCAGTGTCAGCCTAGAGGTTATCAGCCCACTGGCCTGGAAGTAACCCGGAGAGCTGGGGTCTTGGGTGACTCCCAGGGTCCCCATGGGGCACTGAGGCTCAGCGTGTGGTTCTAGAACCCGCGGCCTGTGACTGGACGCCCCCTCAGGCCCGCAGGCTCACTGGGCTTCTTCTCACAGAGCCGCTGCCACCGCCCCACAATCTGCAGGAGGTGCAGGTCCCCATCGTGGCAAATAACATCTGTAGGCAGCAATACCTCAAGATCGACTTGGTTATCACGGACGACATGCTGTGTGCGGGGAGTCCAGGCCGGGCCTCCTGCCATGTAAGACCCCCAGACTGTGGCCTCTGTCCACTGCTCCTGCCTGCAGGGACCCTGAGTATTGACTACTTGTCTCTTCTCCCCGCAGGGTGACTCTGGGGGCCCCCTGGTCTGTAAATGGAGGAACACCTGGGTCCAGGTAGGGGTGGTGAGTTGGGGAGAAAAGTGCGGTCTCCCCAACTTTCCTGGAGTCTATGCCCGAGTGACATCCTTCTTGGCTTGGATCCGCCATCATATTCACTCCTCTCATTGAGCCCGGGGCCGGGCCGGGATGCTGCCCATGAGATGAAGACAGGCTCTCCCAGGTGTCTGAGGACCCGCACTGCTCCTCCCCAATGCCAGCTCTTCACTGCACCTAGCGCCCTCCCCCTCCTCCTCCCCCAGCTCCTCCCTCCTCAGCCACCTCCATCAGTCTGTCTCCCCCTGACAGGCAAAAGGGAGAGGGGGGATGTGCTCTGAAGTGGGGCAGGGCACTGCAGGCCTCCTGCGTCCTCCCCACCCTCTGTAGCTCATTAAACTGCATGACAAACTGCTCTGGACTGAGTGTACTTACCTGTGGGCGTGGCCAGGGTGGCAGTGGGTGGTCCGTCCTGGTGGGGAACCCAGGCTCTGGAGGGTGGACCAGGTGGGGATGGGCACTATGGCTGCAGCGTGGAAGAGGGCCACATGGGTGGGCTCTCTTGGCTGGGGAGGAGGAGCGTTCTGCCTGGGGCTGGAGACCACAGCCCGGAGGGCTGCTCCCAGAGCGGCCCACACCTTCCCTCTTCCTCCTTCCATCGCGGTCAGTGTGGAATGGATGTTTTGAAGGACTTGGACTTGGCAGCGTGCAAACAGGAGGCATTGTTTTCCATGGTCACCACTGCTCGGTCTGACCCTGCGGCCATTGAATCCTCATTCGATCAACTCCTTGGACCGAATGAAGTGCAGCCTCATTTCCACGCAGAACCTCAGTCTCCTATTCTGAACTTCTCCTGAGCATGGAGAACCTGCAGGGTCCCAGGACAAGCTCAGTTCCCCTTCCCTGCCCCATCCTCCGGCTCCCTCTGAGCCCAGGTTCTGTGGGTCTGTGGCAGCCTGAGAGGAGGTTGGAGAGGCGGACCCCCATCCTCCCTGAGGCCGCTCTCCCAGCGCTGGCGCCCCTGCTGGAGAAGCACCGCGGTGCACCGTCCTCTCAGGCTCCTCAAAGCCCATCCTTTCTCCCAGGGGGTGGGAGGGGCTCCCAGAGGACAGAGGAGCTTCTGTCTCAAATGGAGGAGTGAGAAGGGGGTGTGGAGCCCCTCCTGCCCCAGGCAGTGACATGTAGTTCCTGCTGGGTTAGGATTTGGGGGGCATTGCTGGTGCCCGGCTGGGGTGGGTGCCTGCACCTGTGGGTTGGGGCCAGGACCCAGGAGAGCCTGGGGAGCCTGAGGCGGTTGGATGGTGGGTGAGGGGGCTCCATACCCTGCAGCCTTATTCTAAAATGTGGTGGAGCCTTCGAAATCCCTGCCCAGTGCCCAGGACCCTGCCCCTGAATCCAGGGTGGAAAAGCCCTGCTCTCTCCCTGCGACTGGGTCCTTCGGGGAGGGCTGCACCCCAGTTAGGGAGAGGGGGAGCTCCAGGGCGGGTGGAGCAGGAGCTGTGTCCCCCATGTGCCCGGGACTGAAGTCTGGGTTTCCTGGCCGCCAGGAGCTCTCCAGGAACTCCTTTTCCTGGGAAAATGAGGCCGAGGACTCAGCTGGAAGGCCCCACCGTGCAGATGGCCCCCTTGGGGATCTGCTCCGCCCAGGGAGCCAGGAGGGCCTGACCCAGCACAGCCTGGCGCTGTGCCCTCGCCCTCGGGTTCCCGCACACTTTCTGCCTAAGTGACTGCCCTGTCCACGGGGCCTGTGGTTGGACATTACCGGGGGTCCACACGCATCCAGGTCCCCCTCTGCCTGCCAGGAGGGGCGTGGGCTGCCTGCCGTGCCATTGGGCCCTGGGGGATGTGACTCTCTGCAGGGCTTCCTCCATGGGTGCGGGTGCAGTCAGACCTTAGTGTTTCCAGGGTTAAGATTGAGGTTTCAGTGACTAGAGGCCAGCGCTCCCAGGAGGGAGAGGACCTGGGACTTGGTGTTGGAGGGAAGGCTGGAGTGAGACACACCTGGGCCTGGGGCTGTGTCTGCAGGCATGGCCACAGGTGACCCCACAGGGCTCCCTCTCTGGAGGATGGGCTCAGGGTTGCTGCCTTATCCACCCCCCACCCCCACCCCTCCGCTGCCCCCACTTGCCTGGAATGACCACCTGAGCACCTCACTTCCTGGGCTGAGCAGTAAGGCAATGTGGGTGGGGCCAGATGCCTGGACTAGAGATGGATGGGCTGTTGCCTCTGGTCTGAGAAATCTGTTCTAATGGACTCCTGGGCCAGCAGAGGTGGGGGACACTGAGCCAGCAGGGCTTTGTCCCAACAAAAGAGAGCCCTGCAGGCCAGGTCAGTGCCCATGGGGACCCAACGCCCTCCCCACGGTCTGAGGTGACAGGAGACACCCTCAGTGCTTGGAATGGAGATGCCATGCAGGTCCATGCCCTTCCAGGTGGAAGTCACACCTCAGTCACTGCCAGGCTCGCCCACCTGTGGTGTCCTGGGGTGGCAGTGAACGCCCAGGACTGGTGTGTGTGTGTGTGTGTGTGTGTGTGTGTGTGTGTGTGTAAACAACACAATTCATTCTCTTACCGGCTGGAGGCCAGAAGCCCTCAACCAAGTTGTTCGGGGGCCACACCTCCCCCAGGCTCCTGCCTCCTCCACTTCTGGTGGTGCTGGGACCCTTGGCTTATGGAGGAACCACTGGACCTCCACCCCGTCCCACCCCTCTCTGTCTCTCCACATCCTCCTCTCTTCCTACAAGGACACCCATCACTGGCTTTAGGGCCTCCCCTCCTCCACTCTGACCTCATCTGACCTAGTTCCTTCTGCATTTGTTTCTCAGTCAGGTCAGGTTTGAGGGACCCCACTGGTCCACCCTGACCTACCTCATCGGTGAGATTCCAGGCCACCAGGCTGTGTGCTCCTGAGAGGGGAGCACCCCTGAGGAGGCTAGGGGCAGGCACAGGAAAGCTTTAGGATCCCACGGCCCAGTACCCAGGGGCTCCCCCATCACCACAGGCCATGAGGGCCTCTGCACCTCTCAGCAAAGCAGCGAGCTCCACACCGCACAGGGCCCTCCAGCCCGGGACGCTGGCCACACGGAGGCTGCCGCTCAGCGCTCCCAGAGCCAGACAGGGCACCGCTGCAGGTCCGGGCTGCACTGGTGTCACAGGAGCCGCAGACACAATGGCGGTAAAGGTATTGGTGATGGGCCAGCCCCCGGGGGCATGACACTGCGGGCCGTGCAGCCGGCACTGAGGAATGTTCCTGAGATGGAGTTACAGCTGGTTTCTGGGTACATGGAGCTCCTGGTGTCTGGGGCCAGGGAGCAAACCGTGCCGCCACCTTGGTGGGGACAATGACACTGACCGCCAGGCAGAGGCAGGGCTGCTGTGTCACAATGGGGTGCAGGGACGGTAGGGCCTTGGGTGTCCCTTGATGCCCCCTTGTCCATGTGATGGCAGGTGGACACGTGCAGCCACCCGGCCTGAGACGTCCCTGTGCCCAGAGCTCAGCCCCTCAGGGATGGGGGTCTGGGTTCTGCTACCAGGTGAGCCCCAGAGTCCCAGTTGGGAGCAAAGGGTGGGGGTCTCGGTGGACAGTGAAGGCCCTGTCGGCCTCAGTTGGGAGGCCTGGCAGCTCCTCTGGCTGCCTTGCCCCATCAGGTCCCGCTTGGCTGTGCAGGAGGAGGCAGGGGCTGGCCTTGTGTCCTGTGGGGGCCGCTACTGGGTCTCCTGTGGGCTGGTCAGGGGGCATCAGCCTGCATTGTGCTCCAGCCTCGCCCTCTGCCCAGCTTTGCTCTGTCCACCTGCATCCCAGGTGCTTCTCCCTGTTTGTACCCATGAAAGCCCCTCTCGGTGCAGCTCTGAGAGCCCCCTGCAGAGGGCAGTGTGCATGGCGTCTGCTGGGGGCAGTGAGGGTGGCCTCAGGCCCAGTGCCAGGCAGAAGGCATGCTCTAGTCAGATGGCGGCTCCACGCTGCCTCACAGGGCTCAGCGGATCCAGGGGCTGCCCCGTGGCTCGAGGGCCCAGCAGCAGCTCTGGGTCTCTGCCTGCCTGGGCCCGCCTGCCTGGGCCCCGCTCCGGGGCTTCTGCCAGCAAACCTGCACCTCTTGGCACGCTCTCCCTGCTCATGCCACGGCCTGGCTGGGTTTGTGGCTGAGATCCCTGCAGCTAGAGGGGCTGCTGCCCAGTGACAGCCAGGGGGCAGGTCCGGGGGAGGCAGCCCCAGGGGCCAGCAGCAGCTCCTCGATGCCTGCTGACTGACTCCCTGACCTGGGGTGGGCCTGAGAAAGGAGGAGCTCTCTCTGCCCATGGCCCAGGCAGGGGGCCCCCTGCCTTCCCCTTCCTGTGCCAGGGGATGAAGTGGTGCAGAGAGGGTCCCAAGGAGAGTCCCTCAAGGTGAGGAAGCCCCAGCCCAGACCCTGGCTTCTCCATCTCCCCACGGGGACCCCAGACCCTGGTGGCCTCAGCCAGGCCCCTGCCATCCTCGCAGATGCTGTGGCTGCTGCTCCTGAGCCTCCCAGGCCTGGGGTTCTCCGTGCCCTTGTTCCCAGGTGAGTCCTCATGCGCTGTCCCCATCTTCTGCTCAGGCTGCCCAGGCCCCTCAGCACCAACTCAGGGTGGGACTCCTTGGTTTGTCCTGGGGGAGACTGAGAGCGAGGGGCCCTGCTGGGGTCTATGATGGTGTCCCCTTTGTTCCCAGAACCCGGCTCAGGGAGGCAGCGGGGTGGCACCGTGGGGGCGCACAATGCCCCCGCTGGGAGATGGCCTTGGCTGGTCAGCGTCCGACGGTACAATAAGGAGCTGGAGCTGTGGCAGCACCTGTGTGGGGGCTCCCTCATCCACCACCAGTGGGTGCTGACCGCAGCCCACTGCACCCAGCGGTGAGCCACGCAGCCCGAGGCCCCCTGGCAGGGGTGGGGAGGGAAACACACGGAGGGGTGATGGAGGTGGGCTGTGGGCAGGGCCCTGGGTCTGGGGAGAGCCGCTGTCAGTGAGCCCCACCCCTGCTGCTGTGCCCACACTGGCCCTGCCCCGGAGGCTCCTCTGAGAGGCTCCTGGTCCCTCCCCCAGGGAGGACGTGGAGGCTTATGGCCTCAGGGTTCAAGTTGGGCAGCTGAGACTCTATGACCGTGACACACTGACCAATGTGACTAAGATCGTCCGCCACCCCAAGTTCAACCAGAGCCTGTCTGCAGAGGGGGGCGCGGACGTCGCCCTGCTGAAACTGGAGGCCCCTGTGGCACTCTCGGAGCACCTCAGCCTGGTCCCCCTCCCACCTGCCTGGCTGAAGGTCCCTGAGAGGAAGATGTGCTGGGTGAGCGGCTGGGGTGACAGCAGCCTCGGAGGTGAGGCTCAGGGGGACCTGCTGGGAGTGCGGAGGGAGACACAGGGCAGCCGCTGGAGGTGTGGCTGTGGCTTTGCGGAAAATACTTTGTTCTCAGCAATTTGGGGGAACCTCCACCTTTTTATTGTGGCACAATGTGCATCACAATGTACCTGACATGGGCACGTGACAGTTCCGTGGAATTCAGTGCAGTCAGCATGTTGTGCAGCCCTCACCACCACCCCTTCCAGAACTTCTCGTCCTCGCAAGCGCAGCTTGGTCTCCAGGAAACGGTAACTCCCCTTCCCCAGGCTCTGGCCACCACGGAGCTGCTTTCTACTTCTGTGCATTCACCTGTTCTGGACGCTTCATAGAATGTGAATCGTGCAACGTGTGGCTTTCGCGTGTTTGTCTTCTTTCCAATAGCATGTCGCCTTCCAGGCCCAGCTCTGCTGTAACCTGTGTGAGAACTGCATTTCTCTTTGTGGCCCAGTAACATCCACTGGGTGGGGGGAGCGTTTTGTCGTACTTTCCTGCATGAGGGACTGGTGCCGCCTTCTGGCTGTTGTCAGTCATGCTGCTGTGAACCTGTGTGTTCAAGCACCGCCAGAGCACCTGTTCTCAAGTCGTTTAAAACATTTTCCAGTTGCAGTTTATATTCAGAATTATTTTGTATTAGTTTCAGGTGTGCGCACAGTGGTTAGACAATCATATACTTTACAAATGTCCCCCCACCCCTCATAGTTCCATACCTACCTGGCAGCATACATGGCTATGACAATATTATTGACTACATTCCCTAATCTGTACTTCATAATCCCTGTGACTGTTTTGTAGCTACCAATTTGTATTTTTTAATCCCCTCCCCTTTTTCACTCAGCCCCCTAAACGCACCCCCCCCCCGCCCGCCCTGCTCTGGCAACCATCAGTCTGTCCCTGTATCTATGAGCCTGTTTCTCTTTTGTTTGTTTATTTTATTCTTTAGATTCCACATAGAGGTGAAATCATATGGCATTTGTCTTTCTCTGACTGACTTATTTCACTTAGCATGATTGTAAGATTTCTTTTTTTATGGTCCAGTATTTATTTCATTGTACAAACAGCGTGGGACAAAAGTAGGTTTATAGTTGTTCATATGAAAAATAGTGCAATAATTAATAAATAATAATGCAAGAATAAACTCTGTATTTCGCCTACTCATAACCGTAAGCCTACTTTTGCTTTATGTTGTCCCAGAGCAGTGGTTGCCAACCTTTCGGACCTCACAGACCAGCAGTGGTCCGCGGACCTCTGGTTGGCGACTGCTGTCCCAAAGGTCCCTTAAACTATCCTCATTTTAAATATATTTTTATTGATTTTTTACAGAGAGGAAGGGAGAGGGACAGAGAGCTAGCAACATCAATGAGAGAGGAACATCGACCAGCTGCCTTCTGCACATCCCCCACTGGGTATGTGCCCGCAACCAATGTACATGCCCTTGACCAGAATCGAACCTGGGACCTTTCAGTCCGCAGACCAACGCTCTATCCACTGAGCCAAACCAGTTTCGGCAAACTATCCTCATTTTAAAAATTCTTTTTTTTTTTTTCTCTCTGATTAGGTATTTTTCAATCAGCTTGTCATTTAAATTGCTGATTCCATTTTGTGCTTTATCTCATCTGCTATTATTCCTTCTAGTGTAATCATTTCAGATCTCGTATCTTTTATTTCTGACCATGTTTTCTCTTATGGTTTCTATGCCCTTTTTAATGCTTACTGTCCCTTTGTTGCAGTCCTCACTGAGTTCATCAACCCTTCCCCTACGTTCCTTGAGCACCCTTAGAACCATTGTTTTGAACTCTGAATCAGGTACATTGCTTGTCTCCATTTCACTTAGTTCTTTTCCTGGGGATTTCTCCTGTCCTTTCATTTGGGGCATGCTTCTTTTTCCCCCCATTTTGGCCGCCTCTCTGTATGTGTTTCTCTGTGTTAGGTAGATCTGCTATGTCCCCCAGTCTTGGTAGGGTGGCTTTTTGGGGTACTCGTCCTGTGGAGCTCAGTGGTGCAGTCTCCCTGATTCCCTAAGCTGGGTGCCCCAGGAATGTCCCTGGTGTGGGCTGTGTGAACCCTGCTGTTGTAGTTGAGTCTTGATTGTTGTTGGCCTGTTGTAGGTAGGGTTGACCCTCAAGCTGACTGGCTGTGAGTAATGACCCTGATCACACTGTATGAGCTGCTGTGAGTAGGCTGACCCCATGAAGCAGAATGTGCCGCAGCAGGGTCGGGAGCCTGCGGAGATCTCCCTTTGAGTGTGCCCTTGTGGAGCTAATTGGGTTGTACTCTGATGTGGGCTGGTTCTGGGGCCTCTGGGGGGCACTCTGGTGCAGGTCAATGTCAGACCCTGCCTGCGACCAATCCTGGGCTACCTGTTAGAAGCTACAAAGTGCTCCACAGTTGGTGGCTCCCTCTGCTAGGCCTGGGTGTACATGGGAGGGGCCAAGCTGCATACTGAGGCTGATTCCCAGCAATACCAGACCTGCGTCAGGACACAAAAGGCCCAGAGCACCCCAATGTCTGCCTCTGCCTGCCAGTTGCCATTGGCTGTGCCACTGAAAGAGCCTCCAGCTAAGCTGGTGCCCCAGGAATGTCCCTTGTGTGGGTGAGGTGAGCCCCGCTATTGTAGTTGATTTGCATGAGGTAGTTTCTCAATGAGTCATTGGGTTGGAGCGAGTGGTGTTCATAGGGTTGATATAGTTCAAAGTCAGCACCAGTGATGGGTCTGACACCACTCAACAGAAGCCTCAGGGCACACCAAGGCCATTCACCACCCACCACCCACCACTCACCACCCATGACCCACCATCTACCACCTACCACCCACCACCCACCACTCACCACCCACTACCCACAACCCACCACCCAACTTCCACCACCTACCACCCACCACTCACCTCCCATCACCCGCAACCCACCACCCACCACCCACCACTCACCACCACCTGGGGTCTTCACATCTTTGCAGTGGGGTAGCGTCTCAGGGAGTCGTCAGGATGAGGACAGTAGAGTTCATCAGGCTCAGCACATTAGGATTTGGCAGTGAGGAGGGAGGGCTCTGCACAGTGGAGCTAGTCCTGGTGCCTGGGGAAAATGGCCCTCGCCTCAGAGACACACAACTCAGTCTCCACCTGTGTGTCTCCAACAGCCCTGGAGTCTGCTCAGACCGCCTGGAGATGCTTTTGAGAAAGAGTGTATGGGCCCAGGCTGGATGCAGCTAGCAGACTCCCCTGCAGGGCAGGAGCTTGGTAGGGCGGGATCACTGGGAGCTTGGAGTGGGGGAGAGGGTCAAGTGCATTTTCCCAGGCTGATGCCCTATGGAGGGTAGTGTTCAACTGAGGAGAGATGGCATCTGTGGGCAGTGTGGGAGAGGGACTCAGTCCTGAATAATGGAGGCTGCCCCTCCAGGCCTCTCTCCAAAGCCATACAACTCAATCTCTCCCTGTGTGACTGCCATCCACTCTGAGCCACTTTCGCTCTGCTGGAGCCCAGGTTGATTACCTGCAAATGAGATGTTTGTGCACTGGCCCTTTAAAAGGGCATCTGGGTTCCTAGCAGTCTCCTGTCTCACTCTGGCAAGTGCAGTCCCCACTGATGTTCACAGCCAGATGTTGTGTAGCTCCTCTTCCAGGCACTGGTGTTCCAGGCTGCGCAGCTCAGGAGGGAGTGGAGACCCCTCCCTTCTCAGAGGGGACCTTTGCAACTGCGGTGTCTCTCCTAAATCTCAATTCCTGCCCTTTCTGTGTCTCCACCCGCCCTACCCGTCTCCATGTGGCTTCTTCTATGTGTCCTTAATGATAACTTTTCAGCCAGTCTTCAGTTGGTTATTCAGATTGATTGTCTATAATGTAGCTGTAATTCTGATTTGGTCCTGGGAGGAGGTGAGTATAACTTCCACCTACTCTGTCACCATCTTGGATCCCTGTTTTCAATTCTTTGGGAATAGACTAGGAGTAGAATTTCTGGGTCATGTGCGAATTCTACATTTGGTTATTAGAGGGGGGATTTCCTTTTGAGCCTAAATATGTGCAAAGCTGGGGTTTCATGATCAGATTCATGGACACTGAGGACACAGGTGTTTACTCTGACAGGCTGACAGGCCCTCCCGAGGTTCTCCCTGGGTCCTCCCCACACTCCGTGGGGGTGTTTGGAACTGATTGTCCTCTTGAGTCAGTCTGGGAGCGAGAGGCAGGGCCTGTGGTGATCTCACAGTGCCCAGGTCCCTAAATCAGAATGAAAACCCAACCCCTCAGCGCAGAAGTATTTCTTTCCTTCTTGTTATGATGCATTTCTCTGGGATGAGTCCTTGATTCATTCCTTTTGAAGGAGAAAAATCCTGGGATAACACTCTCTCCTCAGTGCCTACCCTCAGGCATGTGGAGACCAGACTTTGGATGATGAAGTGCTGCGTCCAGAACTGAATGGGCTTAGTGGCCGATGGGAGGCTAAGTCCCAGGGCCAGGTGTAGCTCCTTCTAGACCCCAGGGTCAGGGCCCACAGAGGGACTCCCTGTGCTTTTCGCTGAAGGCCAGGGTGGCCCAGAGGAGGGGAAGGAGTACCTGGTCATTGGGAAGAAGCAGAAGCCTGGACCAGCCCTAGTTCTCAGCCAGCCCCTCCCCACAGCTCTGCTGCCCTGGCCCTACCAGCTGCAGGAGGTGATGGTTCCCATTGTGGGGAACAGGGTCTGTAACCAGTGCTACCAGAACTCTTCCAACAACACTGGCCAGATCATCAAGGAGGACATGCTGTGTGCTGGGAGTGAGGGCCAGGACTCCTGCCAGGTGAGACCCCACCTGTCCCTGTCCTCTGTCCTCCTTCCCCTCCTAGCCCGGTGGAATTGGGACTCAGAAGCTCCATGCAGGGGCCCGTGTGGAGATGTTCACTGAGTCCTGCCTCTCCCCACAGGGTGACTCTGGGGGTCCTCTGGTGTGCAGCTGGAAATGCACCTGGGTCCAGGTAGGGATTGTGAGCTGGGGATACATCTGTGGTCATTGCGACTTCCCTGGGGTGTATGCCCGGGTGACGAGCTACATTTCTTGGATCCGGAAGTATGTTCCTCCGCCCCCTGGATCCTAGAAGAGGCCAGGCAGGGTTCCCATGATGGGGGACCCTCCATCTTCCTTGTTGACACCCCTGCTGCTTTCCCAATTCCAGCCTCTTCCTCCCAACCTCCTCACCCTTCGTCTCACCCTCCTGCCCTCTGGGTCCCCCACCTTTCCTGACTTTAGGGTGGCAGACACAGGAAGATGCTCCAAAGGCTGGTGCCTCTCACAGGAGGGTGGTCCAGGATAAGGGGTCTGTGCCCATGGCCTCCTGCTCACCCTCTGATTCCTAAACTTGGAAAAGCCAGCTCCAAACCGTGGCTTGAGATGGTGGCATGGACTCCTCATGGTGTTGACTGAGGGCACAGTGGGGGCCTCCCTGAGAGGTCCCCGGGTCCCTGGTCTCCGTGTCTGGGTGTGAGGAGGTTTTCCAGGGTACAGTTCCATGTGATGGCATTTCTGGGAGCTCATGCGGGTTATGCTTGTCCCAGTGTCCCTGCCTCCATCCCTCCACTTTCCTTGTCCTTACTTCCTCCCCTCCCTCCTTTTTCTGCTTTTTTATTTTCTCTTTCTGCTCTTCTATGTTCTCTCTCTCTTATTTCCTACTTGTTTCTTCTTATTTGTCTTCCCTCCTCCCCTCCTTCACCCCCTCCCTCTCTTAATTATCCTTGATCAAATGTGCACAGCATGGACAAGGTCTCAGGGGAAGGAGTTCACTGAGTGGGTTCCTGGGCTCCTGGAACCCACAGGGAGGTGAGGACAGACATAAACACAGCACTGCAGTGAGTGTGGGACATGGTGTGGAGGTGAGTGCTGAAGACAGAGCTAGAGGGATACAGGGCGTGACCAGCCAGCCTGGTCGAGCTGGGAGGGTTTGATGGGGCTGAGCTGCCAGGCTCAGCTCATGAAGCATGAGCAAAGGTGGGCATGGGGGGAAGGGACTCCGGGAAGAGGGACAGAGGTGGTGGGGACAGAGGTGGTAGGGACAGAGAGGCGTGAGTTTGGAAGGGGTTTGAGGGGCGGAGGGCCATTCAATGTGTGCTTGAATGTTGGCTTGTTTGGTTTTCAACATCAGCATATCAGAAACAGAGGAATCTAAAAAATATCCCTTAAAATATGAAAGAACATCTTTGTAGATGGTTTGAAAGCCTCCAACTTCAGAGGCTTGTTAGAGATTCAGAACCCCTTATTAAGAACTTAAAAAAACTGTTTGGAAAAACTAAAACGTGGTATTGGTACAAAAATATCTGAGAATTTTCTAGAATCAAGGAAAAAATGGTGAACCTTCAATGGAAAGTGCCCTGTGAAAATTCAGCAGAATAAATACAAATAAATTCTCACCTAAACCCATTTCAGTAAAACTGCAAAATGTCAACATTAAAAGCCAGAAGAGACAAGTGAGAGTTTAACCTGAAAAGAAATGACCATCAGACTCAGGGGATTTCTGATGAGCAACAGGAGGTGGAAGGAGAACCTGGAGCAATTCCTTTGAAGTGGTGAGGAAAAATCACCATCAACATAAAATTTTATTCCCAGATAAACTGTCACACAATATTGAGGAAAAAGTAGTGATATTACAAAACAGAAGACAGGAAGAGTGTCTTATCACCTGCAGGCACTCATGAAAAGAACTATTTAAGGATTTATTCCAGGAAGAAGAAATAGTAATTCAGAGGAATGGTGTGGGACAAAGGGAACAAAGCATTAATGGAAAGAAAAACACTGCATGCCATTCTCAAAAGACACACCTGAGTGGCCATAGGCATTGACTGGAATACTGAGGGAAATAAAAGGACATACAGTTTCACACTCATCAGATTGGGGAAAATAAAATAGTGCAATAAAACCACATGTTTGCAAAGATGTTGAGAAATCTGCAACTCATATGTGCAATCTAAAAAAAAACAAAACAAAAGAAATGAACTAAGAAAACAGAAATAGACCCATAGATATAGAGAACAAGTGGGTGGTAGCCCAAGGGGAGAGGGAAGAGGGGAGAGGGATGGGATAAAATTAAAGAGGAGGAAAAACAAAGCTGTCATGATCTCTATATTTATGACATGGTGTATTTCTGCAAATAATTTTAAGAAAGAAGAGAGGGGCCCTGGCTGGTTTGGCTCAGTGGTTGGAGTGTCAGACTATAGAGGGAAGAGGCCTGGGTTTGATTCCCAGTCAAGAGTATGTGCTTGGTTGCAGGTTTGATCTCCAGCCCCGTGTTGGGGTGCCTGCAGGAGGCAACCAATTGATATGTCTCTCACATTGGTGCTTTTCTCTCTCTTTTCTCCCCCCTTCCCTTCCACTCTCTCTAAAAGTCAATGGAAAAAAATACCCTGGGGTGAGGATTAATAAAATAAGATAAGAAGAGGGAACGCTGAGATAACATGTATGTGGGCATTCAGGCCAGCAGCTGTGTGTGGGAGGGAGGGTGGGCAGTGCTCTGCACTCCTCCTCTGAGCAGGGGTCCTTCTGGCCTCAGGCCACCATTGGGGGTCCCAGGGAGCTGGGTCTGAGTGAGAGGAATAGATACACAGAGTGAGGGCGGGGCTGGGTGGGCATCAGGGACAGGATCAAAGCTGGATGAGGATGTCCGAGCCCTAATAGGGGAAGGCTGAGGGCATGTGGGCAAATGGCACAGCTTCTGTTACCTAACAGCCCCATTTTGCAACACCGCAGTGGAACCTGGACAGCGAGGGCGGGTGGGGGTGCTGTGGGGGAGCAGTGTGCCAGCGTCCATGGGTCCTCACGTGTCACAATGGAGGTCTTGGGGCCCGGGGCAGGGATGGCTCGTGGAGGCCCTCATTCATGTCACTGGCTGTCCCATTCGGGCCCCACCAAACCTCAGGACAACTGTGACCACACTGACAATGACACTGAATCTCACTCACTCTGCCCTACCGCTCAGAGGGACACAGGCCACAGCGCAGGTCTGTGTCCACAGGACGGCTTTGCTCCTCACCGAGGGCAGCGCCTGTGACCGGCTTCCAGGCAGCACCCCTCTCCTCAGTGCCCCCCGGGCTCTGAGCAAGGCCCCCGAGTTCTGTGTGCTGCTCCCTGGCACCTCTCCTGCTGGCTGTCCTCCCACAGTCAGGCCTCTGTCCTAGACATGGGGGTGCCAGCCTGTGACACCCAGGCTGTCGGGGTCCCCCTCCACCATCCCCTCCTTCCTCCTGCTGGCTCTCCACTCTCCACTCTCCCTCCTCCCGGAGGCCCAGGCACCCGGGTACCCACCTGTAGACAGCGCCTGAGAAGGCACATGGGCATTTCTTTAAATTGTTGTCAGCTGAGTCTGAGGCGACTGGCAGAGCCGCATCTCGAAAAGATTTCCCCATGAAGGTGGAGACATGTAATCAGCTTGGCCTTCATATCAGCCCAGGTGTCGGGAGGGTAGGATCTAGATATGTAAATCCAGTCAAACACTAGGAATGCTAGGGCCTACTTAAGAATGCAAATAAGCTCCTTTGATCCTAAGTTTTTGGTGTTACTTCCTGGTATTGGGGGTATAAATAAATGTGCTGCATGGCTCAGGGTCATCGCTGCCTCTCCATCAGAGAGAATGGCTTCCCACCTAGCTCCCAGCCTGCTTCTATTTCTGTGTCTTTCTCTCTTTCTTTTACTTCTTAATCCCCAGTTCCTCCACTCAACAACCGGACCCGTTCCCACCGGATTCCTACCCATTAGAACACCCCCACACCCACCGTGTTCTAATGGGTAGGAATCCTGACTGGCATCACCGGGGCTCCCTATGTTTTGCCTGCTGGGCTCCTACTAAATAGACCCCGCAGCTGGAGGTTCCCGCTGCCTCTCTGTGGGACATTCCCAGCGTCTTGGTTGGTGGTTGGATTGCGTTCCCCTGAGGTGATCAGTTTTGCCAGAAGAGGCGCCAGGTGCAGTGGCCTGGCTGCTCCCCTGGCTCCAGGGCCGCTGGGAGAGAAGGCTGGAAGCCCAGGGCCCCGCAGGCAGACTGCCACCCATGACTGAGTTCTCAGCCCCAGGCTGAGGCTCCCTGCACCCGGAGCCTCCTAGGGCCTCCCTCCACGTGTGCCCATGCATCATCTTCTGCATGTGTGTGGGCATATGTGTGCAGGAAGCCGCCCATTGTCTTCACTAGCAGAGAGATGTGGACAAGGAGCCAGGAAGGCTGGTGACCCTTGAGCTCTGGCAAAGGTCAAGGCTGTACACCCACTGTTTAGTCGAGACAATGGTAGCTGAAGCAACTTCCCCACCAGACAGTCATGTAAATCCTTACTGAGAAGATAGTCTGCCTGTTACTGGAAATTGCCTGCCTAAGGGCTATAGGTGTGTCCCAAACTGAATAAAAGGATGGCGAGCCCAGAGCCCAAGCAGAGTCTTTCCTCTTGAGCTGGGCTCCAGCCTGGTCCCCCAATATTTCCAAATTATTGTGTTTTTTTCCAGGTGTTTCTGAAAACAAGTTTTATTTAAATAAGTGTTTTAATATATAACATAACATTAAAACTAAAGGAGGGAAAGAAAACCCCAAAAATCTTTTTTCTTTTACTTCACATGGCATCGGGCAGCTGCTGCTATTAAGTTGCAAGCTCTACAGCTAGCTACATGACTGACACTTCAGTTTGAAATTTGTTCCCTTGTCAAAAGTTTAACTCGGATAGAAGATTGGCCTCAAATTATGGTGTTTGGACAACAATGAGCTAGGATATGTCGGGTCCAAAAGACCTTGGTGGCAAGCCCGAAGCCCTTACACCTCCCTGGAGGGTCGGTGGCCGGCTGCTCTAAGCTCCATCCACCTGGTCAGGGGGAGATCTTTGGCTAAGGAAGGCTCCCTCTAGTGGTACACATGGCGCTGCTGCCTGACCCCTCTCCTCTCAGCTTCACTGAAGGCTGTTCAGGCTGTGACATTCTCTGAGGGCAGGGATCTCTGGTGAGGAGCTTTGGCCAGACAAGGGCTTGGCTGAAACCTCACGGTATTGCTGTTTCAGGCTGGACACTGCCAGGCGCCCACTGCTTGACCTCTGTTTAAAGGAGGGACTTCAACACTAGACAGCATGGCTCTTTTCAGTTTACTGCGTGAAGGAGTCACACTAGTCCAAGGTAAAAGCAGACCCCAAGTGGTTACATTATACAAGCTGTGAGGTTTTTAAACTTGTGACAAGGGACAGAAGGGAAATTCCACTCAATGCAAAGAAATCCCCACTTAAGCTTCAGTGAGCCCAAAGCCCTTAAAACCCATGCACCTTCGGCTGGTCGTCGTTAGCCAGTCCGATCTCGACGAGGAACTGGCATATGTTCTTGCGCTGGTCACCCTGCAGCTGAACTACTTCTCCCCATTCTGGATGCTCAATGACAGTACCATTGCCGGCAAATTTCTTCTTAAAGCCTTCACTAGTTTCCTTTTATCGTAATCATCAGCGATCCCTGGGACGGTAGTAAGGGTCTTCCTGCCGTTTCTCTGTTGGATTCTTATGTGGACAGAATCCTCAGTGCCAGTGGGAAGCACATCATCACCCTTACTTGCATCAGCAAAGGGGTCTAAAGAGTGGAGGTTCTGGATAGCGGACATACGATACGATTCCTTTTCCACGGAGGAAACGGCCAGCGGAAGGCTGCAGCGGGAGAAGGCGGGCAGGGGAGACAGAGCATCGGGAAGCGAGGGGGGCTCAAGAGGGAGGTTGCTGAGTCCTCGGCGTCGGCTCAGTCACTGGGGCCCAAATTATTGTTTCTCGTCTCATCTCTTTTGCGTGCGGCCCCTCTTCCAGAGCCTCTTTTACCCATGGAATTGCCTTTGCTTCTTTGTCAAAGGTCAGTTGACTATTTGTATGTGTCCATTTCTGGGCTCTCCATTCTAGTCTATTGATTTATGTGTCTCTTCTTTCACCAATATTATTATAGCTCTGTAGTAAGTCTTGAAGTTAGCCCTCCAATTTTGTTCTTTTTCTTCAATATCAAGTTGGCTTTGCCCAAGCCAGGTGGTTCAATTGGTTGGAGCACTGTCCCGTACACAAAAAGGTGGCAGGTTTGATTCCAGATCAGGGCACATACCCACGTTTTGGGTTTGATCCCAGTCGGGGCCCGCATGGGAGACAACCGATTAATGTTTCTCTCTCACATCAATGTTTCTCTCTCTCCCTTGTTCCTTCTCTCTAAAAAATAAAATCAACAAAAACATATCTCGAATGAGGATTAAAAATTATATATCATATTGACTTTTCTGTGTCCTTTGCCCTTCTACATAAACTTTAGAATCAGCTTGTTGATATCCACCAAATAACTTTCTAGGGTTTTGATTGGGGTCGTATTGAATCTCTGATCAAGTTGGGAAGATACGACATCTTAATAATATTGTCTTTCTATTTATGAACATGGGTATCTCTCCATTCATTCAGATCTTTGATTCTTTCATCAGAGTTATATAGGTAGATCTTGTACATATTATGTTAAATTATTCTTAAGTACTTAATTTTGGGGATGCTAAAGTGAAGGGCGTTGCTTTTAATTTCAAATTTCAATTCTCCATTATTGGTATATAGCAGTGTATAACAATCTATACCAGTGATGGGCAACCTTTTGAGCTTGGTGTATCAAACTTCGCCAAAAAACTGAGCATAACTCGGGTAGTGTGTCACTTTGAGGAAAAAACATTATTTCGCAATATTTATAGTTTAAATAACATAAATGTATAATTGCTATATATAATTGTATTTAATAAACCAAAAACTAAATATTTAACTTACCTGCTTAGTGACTTCTTTGTTCATCCGTCAGTAGGTTTCTTTTGTTGGTCTTGATATTATTTAGCTTGTGTGGGGTGCCGTGAACTAAGATAAGTGAGGGGGAAGGGGAATTCTTTAACTAACCTGCCTATTAGTGCCTTTTTTGTTGCTGAATTTCATTGGCTAAATCTTCAATTGAAGGTTGGTATTTTGTACACTTCAGGCCCAAGCAAGCGCTACTAACTTCATCTGTCAATCTGTTTCTCTTGTTGGTTTTGATATTATTTAACGTTGAGAATAAGGCCTCACAAAAGTATGTAGAGGGAAAAATTGTGAGTAAAGCCATTGCTATATTTTTCAGGGTGCTAAAAGTGTCTGGTAGTCGGTTCCAGGCACTCCAAATTTCCTGTTCGTAGTGGCACTCCTCTTGATTCTCCAAGCAGCACCTTTCCAGATTCTCAAGCTTTGACCTCAAGTCGACAAACACCTGAGCCCAGATACTGTCTTGAAATTTTGCAAGTTGCATCTCCAAATCATCAATTTGCATCCATTGGAAACCATTTAATTCCAAACTACTGTAGACTACTACATCGGGATACTTAATTATTTTCATGGTCTGTTCTAGACTTCTAAATTGACTAAATCTATCACTAACCTGGTCAAGTAACGAGTCTAAAACATGCTGGTACTTCATATGCAAGAGTTCCATTTCATTTTGTACAGCTGCACTGGCCTTCTCAAAATACTTTGTTACTCGAGGAAAATACTTATAAGTTTTAGTTTCTACATCTTGCTAGAAAATTTTAACTTTACTTTCAAAAGCTTTTGTGTATCCAAACAAAACGTCAATACTTTTACCAAAACCTTGTAACTTTAAGTTCAGTTCATTAATATGAACAGAGAGATCTGTAAAAAACATCAGGGTGTTGACCCACTTATCATCATTAAGCTGAGTAAAGTTTCCCAGATCCTTATCGTCAAGAAATACCTTAATTTCTTCAAAGCACTCCACAAAGCGCTCAAGAACTTTGCCTCAGCTCAGCCATCTTACATTATTGTACATCAGCAGTCCACTGTAGGTGAATCAACCTCCAGTAAAAGTGCCGAAAATTCTCGCTTGTGAAGGGGGCGAGCAGCTATTAAATTAACTATTTTTGTAACAACTGACATTAAGTCGTTTAAGTCGGTGAATCCTGCCTTGGCACATAAAGCCTCCTGATGGATAATACAATGAAAAGGCACAATTGGATGTCCAATAGCTTCTGTAAACAATTTGACAACTCCAACTTTCCCCCCCACCATGTTTGGTGCCCCATCTGTCGTCACTGACACAACTTTAGAGATATCAATGCTTAGGTCATGAAATGTTTGTATAACAACCTTACATATTTCGCTTCCTGATTTACTTGTTGACACTGATACTAACTTTATCAACTCTTCTCTCATTGTGAGACCATCAGAATATCGACCAATAATGGCCAACTGAGCATGTGATGTGACATCAGTAGTTTCATCAAGAGAGATAGAAAAATATTTACACTTCCTTACATCTCTCTTTAATTGATGTTGTATGTTTGTGTTCAGTCTCATTATTCGGTCTTTTATGATATTTCTACTGAGTGGTAACTCAGATATTCTCTTAATAATTGCATCTTTATTCTGCATATCATGAAATAGAACTGGTACACATCTTAGGAGAGTTTCTTTAATAAATTCTCCCTCACTGAGCGCTTTTCCATGCTGAGCTATAGAGTGAGCAATGCTCAAACTTGCAGATGTTAAATTTGTAGAGTCTTTCATAAATTTAAGGATGGAATTAGATTGGCTCTTATAAAGGTGTAGCTGCCTGGAAATGTATTCCTTCCTTTCATCCTCACTTTTTTCCAAGAGCTGGGAATGATTAGTTTCAAAAAGTCTATTTATATTCCATGTTCTGCTTACTACCATTTCAGTACATAGAACGCAAAATGATCTGCCATTTTTTTCTATAAAGCCATACATCTCGGTCCATGTCTCTTGAAAGGGTCGGCCACTGCTACTACCACTTCCTTTACTTAACCTTAGTTTTTTATTTTTTGGGTTCTCCATCAGGGGGGCAGTGACAGAAGATAGAATTATAGATAGCTTGTTAGGCCTGCAGGCAATTAGGGGTTAACTAGCCTAACTAACCACAAAATGGTGCATATAACTGTCTTTTAGGAAAGGGCAGGGTTAATAAGCAGAAATAGGGGTTAATAAGGATGCACAACAGTAATAGTGGTGAAATGGAGTCTGCACTATGGAGCAAGATGGTGTTCCTTATGTGAATTAAAATGGCTGCCGCTATTTCTAATGGCGGGAAACGGCACCCATAGCATGCCACAAACCCTCGCCTCTCCCAGCCTCCCCCTAACTTATCTCAGTGATGATGGATTAGAAATCCATGACACCCCAGAACAGTAGATAATGGTTGCTGTAGTTAACTGCTATTTGGTTACTGGTAATGGCAGGGCCCCCAGAGATGCGTCCCCCGCTACGTTCTGCTGCTCCCTGCTCTGCCGGCAGAAGTGAGGGCAAAGATCCCGGCTTAACTGGAAGTCCCAGAACTAGACACTCTGTGCCGGACTTCTGTTGTTTTGGCCTACAGACCTCCAGCACAGAGTGTCTAATAGGGGAGAATGAAACATTTGTGACTAGAGTCTTGGAGTTAACTCCAAGTCGCAAATGTTTCATCCTCAGGAGCAGCGAATGTTTCATCCTCGGCATGCGGCCGCCTCAGCGGCCACATGCCATCAGAAAGGGCTATGCGTGTCAGTGCTGACATGCGTGTCATAGGTTCACCATCACTGATCTATACTAATAAAAGTGTAATATGCAAATTGGTCAGGACACCCTCACAGTAACAATCGAACAGCAGGCTGTGTGGGGCAACCAGGCTAGCAGGGAGGTCAGTGAGGGACAACCAAATGACTGAACAGCAGGCTGTGTGGGGTGACCAGGCCGACAGGGGGGTCAGTGAGGGATGACCAAATGATTGGACAGCAGGCTGTATGGAGCAATGAGGCTGACAGGGGCATCAGTGAGGGACGACCAAACGACTGAACAGCATGCTGTGTGGGACAACTACGCCGGCAGTGGGGGGCTGTGAGGGGTGTCCAGGCCAGAAGGGGGGGCAGTTGGGGGTGACCGGTTCTTCAGGGGAGGGCAGGTGGGGGTGACCAGGCTGGCAGGGGGGTGGGCCTTGGAGGGGTCCAGGCCTGCAAGGGAGGGCAGTTGGGGGCAACCAGGCCAGCAGAAGGGGGCAGTGAGGAGTGACCAGGCAGGCAGGGGGTACAGTTGGGGGTGATCATGTCAGCAGGCAGAGATGGTTAGGGGTGATCAGGCTGGCAGGGGTGGGGGGCAGTTAGGGGCAATCAGGGAGGCAGGCAGGTGAGCAGTTAGGAACCAGCAGTCCCAGATTGTGAGAGGGATGTCTGACTGCTGGTTTAGGCCTGATCCCCGGGATCGGCCTAAACCGTCAATTGAACATCCCCCGATGGGTCCTGAATTGGTTAGGGTGCAAGACTGGGCAGAGGGGACCCCCCTTCCCCATGCATGAATTTAGTGCACCGAGCCTCAATTTGAATTAATATTAACTTTATATCCTGCAATCTTGCTATATAGCTCCTTACTAGTTCCAGAAATTTGTTTAGAGTTTGTTCCTTGTGATTTTTCTAAATAGATAATTATGGCATCTTCAAAACAGAGACACTTTTATGTCTTCCTTCCCAGTTGGTACATTTTTTATTTCTTTATTTATTTTTGATCTAATTGCATTATCCAGGACTCCCTCAAGATGTTGAATGGGAGATTTTCTGTTATAATTTACATTATAACATTATTTCTGTTACAATGTTTTTGATCTCAAGCATTTCCTTTTCATTCCTCCTTAGAGTTTTCATCTCTCTGTCCACATTGCCTCTCTGTTTTGCATGATGTTCATGTTCCCATTAGAGCCTTTAGCATGTTATCATAGTCAGTATAAATTCTCTTGTCTGATAGTCCCCAAATCTCTGCCATACCTGAGTCTGGTCCCATTGCTTGCGTTGTCTCCTCAGCCTGTGTTTTCCTTGCCTCTTAGCAATGCCTTGTGCTTTTGTGTGTGCATGTGTGTGGAAACTGATATAATGGATTGGGTAATAGGATTGAGATAACTAGGATTTATGTTCCTCTGACTGGAGTTGGGCTGTGTTTCCTGTTTGTGAAACTTTGATTTCCTCTGGTGACTGGTTTTGTCTCTCCTGCTGTCTTTGGTTTCCCTAGAAGCTCCATCTCTAGTAGAATGTCTGCTCTCTCAGTGTAACCCAGTGATGATGCTGAAGCCCTGTGATTCGGTGGGAGGCTACTGTATTCTGAAATCCTATGAGCAAACCTCCGCTTTGGTGGCTTCAGTCCCTGGCTGACATGAAGGCTTTGGGGGTGGGGAGTGGTGGCTTACCTGTTCCTCCCCTTCAGTCTGACAAAGCAGCTTTCCTTGAGGGTAGGCTTTGTTCCAGAGAATAGAAGGATGTGGGTGCATTTCACATTGCTTCTTTTCCCCTCCCCTTGCCTGAAGGGTGAAGGAGTTTATCCTCAGATCTCTTTCTGAGAGCCTGGTGTGGCCCCTGGAGAGGCCCCTGGAGGAAAAAGTCATGGAAGTAAGTCCCCCGCCCCCTTCCCTCCCCGTCAGCTTGGGACCCCAGAATTTTTAACTCTCAAGCTGCCCATGATCAGTGCCCAGCAATTAGCCAATTAGCCTGTATTGTTCTGACCAGGATCTGCTGCAGCTTGTGTGTGTGAGCAATGGTTCTCTGTCCCATCTCTCCAGTTTGGGGAACTGGCTTGCCCTTTGATCTAGGTTCTCTGATGGGTCTTCATTTGACTTTCAGTTTGTTCTGCATTCTTTAAAATGTATATTTTTTATTGATTTCAGAGAGTAAGGGAGAGGGAGAGGGAGAGAGAGATGGAAACATCAATGATGAGAGAGAATCATGGATCAGCTGCCTCCTACACGCCCCCTACTGGGGATCGAGCCTGAAACCCAGACATGTGCCCTGACCTCCTGGTTCATAGGTCAACGCTCAACCACTGAGCCACACTGGCAGGGCTGCATTTTTCTTGTTGTGAGGGTAGGAGTAACAACTTACAAGCTCTACATGTCAGAGCAGAAAGGGGAGGGGGAGAGAGAGAGGTGGGCAAATGTTGGTTAACATAATACAAATAAATAATACAATAAAAATAAATAATGTAAGAATAAACTCTATGTTTTGTGTATTCACAACTGTAAACCTACTTTTGTCCATCCCTGTGTGTAATCACATGTTTTTGTTTGTTTTGTCTCTGTTAATCCTCACCTGAGGATATTTTTCCATTGATTTTTAGAGAGTGGGGAGTGGGGGAGCAGAGTGACAAAGAGAAACATCGATGTGAGACACATCAATTGGTTGCTTCCTGCATGCACCCCCACCAGGGCCAGGGAACCTGCAACCAAGCTACGTGCCCTTGACCAGAATCAAACCCAGGACCCTTTAGTCCGTGGGCTGACGCTCTATCCACTGAGCCAAAATGGCTAGGACTACATGTTTTTTAATTGCGATATAACTAACATACACGGAATTCACAGGACTTGAGAGTCCAGTTTGATTAGTTTTGAATATTGTAAAACCTATATAACCACCGCCTCAAACAAGATACATAACATTTCCATTATCTGAAATGGTTTCCTCATGCCTTTTTCAAGTCAAGGATTTACCCTCCTCCCCAAAGGCAGCCACCGCTGCGATTTTTATCACCGTCGGTTAGTTTTGTGGTTCCTGAACTTCACACGAAAGGGGTGATACATGCTGCACCTCAGTGCTTGGGCTTGGTGTAACATGCTGAGATTCATCCAGGTTGTTCTGTGATTTGTACTTCATTCCCTTTTTACTGCTGAGAAGGATCCCACCATAATGAAGATGTTTTCCTGTTTTGTTCTAGAAACTTAGTGCTAGCACCCACATTTCACATCCATCTCGAGTTAATTTGTGTATGGGATGTGAGTAAGGCCCAAGTTTCACTTTTCCCCGTACATTTATCCACCGGCGCCATTTATTGGAGAGGCCACTGGTTACCAGTTCAATGTCGGTGGCAGTATTGTCATAATACAAATGATCTTGTGATTTCTGGATTTATATCCAGGCTCTGATTCATCCCTTTTATCTCTGTGTATATCTTTCCCCAACACTGCATTGTCTTAATTATTAAAATGGGAAAGGATGAGTTCTTCATAATTGTTCTTTCCCTCTAGAATTCAGTGGTTCTCAACCTTTCTAATGCCTGACCCTTTAATACAGTTCCTTATGTTGTGGTGACCCCCAATCATAAAATTATTTTCATTGCTACCTCACAACTGTAATTTTGCTACTGTTATGAATCGTAATGTAAATATCTGTGTTTTCTGATGGTCTTGGGCGACCCTGCTAGCGGTTCTCAACCTGTGAGAACAGCTGCTGTAGAGCCTAAGACCATGGGGAAACACAGATATTTACATTACACAGACTCTGGGGGACAAGCCACAAGAGAAGGGGGACACCGGCCGTGCTCTGTGGAAGGCTCCAGAAAGAACCCTGCACATAATGAGCCTGGCATGGACACTGGTGGGTCACAGGCTGAGACCTGGTGACGTGGTAGAAAGCGGCGGCGTCAGAGAGAGCGGTAACAGAAGAGGGTGCGTGTAGATCACTGAAGCAATAGTCCCGATAGAGACCCACACAGAAATGATCAATTGTTTCCAAGCCAGGGAAGGGATGGCTTGTTTTACAATGTTTCTGGGATGATTGTGCAATCTCTGTGTGTGGGGGGGAAATATGAGTCCTGCCACTTGTCTCCTAACATACATAATTTAATTTAACCTGGAGCATAGATTTAATTGTAGACATTAAAACTATAAAAACATCTAGGAGCAGCCATAGCACAAAATCTTCCCAACCTGGAGGAAGGCGGAGGGGACTCCAAAGAGAAAACAACGGATAAACGGGACTTGATCAAAATTTAAAACCTACCCTCTGAGTAACACTGTTAAGATGACAATACAATCCACTACCGGGAGACAAAGATTTGTAAGGCATGTATCTGGCAAAGGACTGTATCCAAATTTCTGAAGGAAGGAAGGGAGGGATGGGGGGAGAGAAGAAAAAGAAAAGGAACTCTTACAGATCACTAAGAAGATACCCAACCCCATTAAAAAGGGGCACAGGCTTGTGCGGATCGTTTATCACAGAAGCTGTTCAACTGACCCAGAGGCACATGACAAGATGCTCATCCTGCCAACTCCTCAGGAAACTGCAGACTAGGAGATCAACGCTACACTCCCCGCCCCCCTGTGCCCTCAACCCCCCTGCCCCCTCCGCAATGGCTGGAATGTTTCAGGCCTCCCCACTCTCCTCCCTCTCCCTCCCTTTCCTCCTGAATGGAGCAGCCAAAGCCTGGCGTGGGGCAGGGCAGGTAGGCCTCTGGTTGGGTTGGTGCTGGGGGCTGCGCTGGCCCAAGTGGGGTCCGAGTCCATTGCGGGGAATTGACCAAAAAAGACGATGCATTAAGGACAGAAACCAGGTCTCACATGCCAGAGAAGGCAGGCCAAGACGAAACAGCTGGAATAAACTGGTTTGGGATTGGGGAAGGCTCGCATTTCAATATAGATATAGAACTATAAAGGTGTGGGGGCATGTACATGTGTACACATGTATGTGCGCTCGTGCCTGCCAAATGCATGTGCACGTGTGTGAGCGTGTGCAGGAGCATGCATGTGGGTGAGTACACGTGTGCACATACACACATTCTCTGGCTCGGTCCCAGAGCAATCAGCAGCCTCTTGGATCTGAGTACCATTTGCCCCTGAGAGGAGCTTGGCCACCGGAGAGGTGACTGGAGTTGGAAAGTAGCGGGGCCGGGGAATAAGCTTGTGCAAGGACGTACTCAAGGAGAGACGGAGAGAGCCCTCCCCAGAAACACGTCAACAGTCATGTGCCCGCACCTTTATCTGCAGCAGCCCAGACAGGAAGCAAGCAGAAGTTCATCAACAGCTGAAAGGAGAAGCACACTGTACGTTCCTGGGATGGGATACCACCTGGCAATAACAGGAAACACAGATGCAGAAGGTGACAGGGCATCCACCTGTATTACAAATGCATGAAACAAGCCCACTGGAGGGCGTGTGGCTGACCTGAGCCTCTTGGGAACGAGTGGCGACTGTAAGACTAAAAGCACAGGGACTGCACGCAGCACGGTGCTCTGGTTGACAAAGTTAATTCCCACAGGGGTGCAGGGTGACGCTCCGGTACTGCTACGCTGGCAGTGAGCAGTGAGGTGACTGGGTGGAGGGTGTTGGGAGCTGGGTCCTCCCTATTGGGGTGGGAGGTTGGGGCAAGCATGGAGGAGGCGCGTGTGATCCCTGTGGTGATGGGCTAGAACTGGAGACACAAGTTTGAAGTCTTGATTAGCTGAATAAGATACATAAGAAGATGTTTATTCATATGTGTCTATGCACCAGTCAGTGCACACACATTTCCTTGTTCTCTCAGCTGAGGGCCTAGATGCAAGGACGCCCCAGAGCAACCAGCACACCAGGGCCCAGACCCGGGTTTCTAACAGCATGTCCAAAACAAGGAGCCGGGGGCCTTGGAGAAATGGCTGCTTCTAGGATTGAGGCAGCAAACATTCAAGGTCAGCCAGTTGTCTGAGAAGCTGACACAGCCCAGAGGACCCTAAGGAGACAAGACGATTAGATGTCATGTGGGGCCTGGATGGAATCCTGGGACAGAAAGAGGCCATTGGGGTAAAAGTAAGGGCATCTGAATAAACCAGGGATTATAGTTAGTATAGTATATCATATTGGATCATCTATAATAATAAAAGCATAATATGCTAATTAGACCGGACAGCCGAACCATGTTCTGGATGTCATTTCTGACGTCCTTCTGGACAAAGCTGCAGCAGCTGGGGCAGAGGCTGAGGTGGCTAGGGACGATCAGGCAGGCAGGCTGAGTAGTTAGGAGCAATCAGGCAGGCAGGCAAGTGGTTAGGGGCAATCAGGCAGGCAGGAAGAGGGGTTAGGGGCAATCAGGCAGGTAGGCAGGCAGGCAGGGGAGTGGTTAGGAGCCAGCAGTCCCGAATTGTGAGAGGGTGAAGATTAGGCTGAGGAACCCCCCACCATGTATGAATTTCATGCACCAGGCCTCTAGTTAATTATAACAAATAAATCATACTATTATAAGATGTTAATAATAGAGGAAATTTGGTGCAGGGTATAAATCTAAACCTGTTCTAAAATTTAAAAGTATATTTCTAAAAAAAAAAATACAGACCAAGAGTTCCAGGCCCAGCTGAGCCTGGCAGAGACAGCTCAAGCCCTGTGAGGAGTGTGGCCTCAGCCGTCCCCAAGTCCCGTGGTCTCCATCACAGATCAGACAGACACATCACCAGCTGCCCAGCCCGGGGAAGCCCTTCCTAACTGTCCCCTGTCCTGCCAGAACCTGATCACTGAGCTGATTAGGGGACCCTGAGAGGGGCCAGGACTTCCTGCCCCCCTATCTCCCAATCACAGGCTGAGTGGGAGGTCCCTCTAGGTCAGTGATCTCCTCTCAGATCTGGGAGAACTGAGACATGAGGAGGGGTTTGCTTGATGATCCAGGACCAGTCTTCTCGGGGTACAAACCTGTCTGCTTCCCACCAACCCCTCCCAAGAGCTTCAGCTCAAAAGTGGGTGTTCCACATGGACCCCGATGATGATAAGGGTGACAATGGCACCTCCTGTCCAGGCCTCCAGGGGCCTGATGTGGCCCAGTTTAGGGGGTGGGGTGGGTCTGCAGGAACACAAGGTCATCCGCCTCCTGGACCACCCAGGGCCATCTAGGCCCCCACAGGAAGGGAGATGGGGCCCTCACCTGTCCCACCCCAATTAGCCTCCAGTGTTGGGACCCTCTCTCCCCACTGTCCCATTATGCTTGGGAGGCAGAAGGATGGCCCTTCCAAGATGTCCTCATCCTCACCCCTGCGCCTGTGACTGGGGGCTCACGGACAAAGGCTTTTGTGTCCATGACTAAGGTGATGGCCTCGAGATAGGAGAGTCTCCTACGCCATCCGAATGCACCCAGTGTCCTCAGGTGAGTCCTTAAAATCACAGGATCTTCCCAGCTGTGGGCAGCAGATGTGAGGGTGTCGGAGAGGTGCTCCCGGCGGCCTTTGAAGATGGAGGACAGGCCAGGAGCTGAAGAACTTGGGGGCCTCTAAAAGCTGAAAAAGGCCAGGAACTGATTCTCCCCTGGAGCCTCCAGGAGGAATGCAGCCCTGCCCGCACCTGGACTTTAGCCCCGTGAGACCCAGGACATACCTCTGACCTAAGAATCATGAGAAAATAAATGTGTCATCACAGCACCGAGTTTGTGGTAATTCCAAACCCAGGTGATTTCCCTGGAAAATTTATCCAACATTTAAGGAAGAAATAATACCAAACCTACATATCTATCCCAGTTGGAGAGAACATTGCCCAACTCCTTTTTATAAGATCAGGATTACCCTGATACCAAAATTAGTCAAACACATTACATAGAAAGGTAACTACAGACCAATATCCCTCATCAGCATAGACACAAGAATCCTCAACAAGATATTAGCAAATGGAATCTAGAGCTATATAGATGGGATCTAGATAACACATCATGACCCAGAGAAGTTTGCCTAAGAAAACCAAAGATACTTATAAGGAAAGAAAACTACAGACCAGTGTCCCTCCTAGAAAGAGCCACCAAAATCTTTAATCCAACTTTGGCTAATTGAATTCCTCAAAATATGAAGAGGCTGACACATCACGATCAAGTAAAATTCATTCCAGGAATGCAAAATTGGTTTAACATGTGAAAATCAATCCGCGTAATTCATCATATTGACAAACTGTAAAAGAATAGCTAGCTATTGTCTTATGCTTAGTGGCAGAAACTTTTTTTTTTTTTTTACACAATTCAACACCCATTTTAATTCACCAAAAATTCTCAGCAAATTAATCAAGACAGTGTGCTATAGTTATTTCTGTTGAATTGAAATGGGTGTTGAATTATGTAAAAGTTTTTTCCTGCAGCTAAGCATAGGATAATAGCTATTCTTTTTTTTATTATTATTATTGATTTTTTACAGAGAGGAAGAGAGGGGGATAGAGAGTTAGAAACATCGATGAGAGAGAAACATCGATCAGCTGCCTCTTGCACACCCCCCACTGGGGATGTGCCCGCAACCAAGGTACATGCCCTTGACCGGAATCGAACCTGGGACCCTTGAGTCCGCAGGCCGACGCTCTATCCACTGAGCCAAACCGGTTTCGGCAATAGCTATTCTTTTATAGTTTGCTAATATGATGAATTACGTGGATTGATTTTCACGTGTTAAACCAACTTTGCATTCCAGGAATGACCTATACTTCTTCGGAAAAATCAGAGCCGGGGCCCGACCTCACATCGTACCCAAGGCCTGGGTCAGCTCAGGGTGTAGACAGCTGGGAAGAACATCACTCACAAACCGCAAATCCAGACATTTCTGGACCCTATCAAAGAACTGAGGTCACAGGGCAAAGAGCTGACCCAACATCTGGAGAGGAACGGGACCAAGCACTTGGTCACCTGGGACAGATGCTGCAGGAGCCAGCCAGGGACAGGTGGGTCCCAGAGCCAGGCCGGTGTCTGGTCAGGATAGGGGGCAGGCCGAGGCTCCCCTAAGGCCACAGGAGGGCCATCCGGATGGCAGTGGGTGATGCAAAAGGATCAGAGCTCTGGGTGGTGGGGGAGGTGGACTGGAGGCTCTGGTAACCAGGAAGCCCAGGGAACTGAGGAGCTGGGTGGATGAACAGGCAGGGATAGTGGTCAGCCCTGGTTGTGGAGGTCGGAGGCCAGGGGTAGTGGGGCCTGGCTGGGGAGTGTCCAAGGGGAACTGACACTATCTGCTGGTTATCTAACGGTCACTTCCATCTGCCTGTCCCTCACTGATGATACTCAGATCCCAAGATAACAAGGTTCCATGGTGATCAGCAGAACTGATCAGATAACACCCGGACATGGACGTTGTCAGATACCCAAGGAATCCTGGGTGGGGAGCAGGGCCCTGCGTCTGAATCATCTACTTCCTCCACCCTGGATTGGAGGATTGAGCACCCCCTCCTCTGACCTTCCCACCCCTCTGGAAGGATAAATGGGGAAGAGAGAGTGGGCTGGGGCAATAGCAGCGGGGACCGGTCAAGGTAAGCACCCCCACCAGACCCCACCATCTGGGGTTAGTGCACTGAGAGCTGAGCCTCACATCCAGAGCAGCAGGACCTCAGACTCCGGGTCTGAACTGACCCCTCATCCCGGGGTCCTCGACTCCATCTGCACCCACACCCTGCAGACCCCCGCCGGGCTCAGCCCCCCTGGGTCAAGCAGCCCCTCCTGGCTCCTTCCAGATGCTGAGTCTGCTGGTGCTGGCACTGCCCCTGCTGCTGAGCCTGGGCCACGCGGCCCCTGGTGAGTCCTGACCCTGCTCAGCCCTGTCCCTGTCCCTGCCCCTCCCCCCACAGGCTCCACAACAGGTGGTGGACTCACAGAAGCCCAGGTTTGAGTGGGCACGGGGGCCGGGCTGTGTCCTGTCCTGTCCTGAGAGTGTTTCCTGCCCCAGCCCCGAACCAGGACCTGGAGAGAGTGGGCATCGTGGGGGGGCAGGAGGCCCCTGAAAGCAAGTGGCTCTGGCAGGTGAGCCTGAGAGCCAAACACCATTACTGGATGCACTTCTGTGGGGGCTCCCTCATCCACCCCCAGTGGGTGCTGACCGCCGCGCACTGCCTGGGACCGTGAGTGTCCATGGGGTCTGATGGGTGGGGGCTGGGCCCGGGACTGCATCCGCACTCCCTCCGGGGTGGACAGGAGGCTGCTCAGTCTCCTGAGTAGGTGCTTCTCCCTCCAGGCACATCACAGACCCCGCAGACCTGAGGGTGCAGCTGCGGGAGCAGCACCTCTATTACCGGGACAAGCTGCTGCGCGTCAACCGGGTCATCGTGCACCCCAAGTACTATGTCGTCCAGGAGGGGTTTGACATCGCCCTGATGGAGCTGGAGGACCCTGTGAACATCGCCTGCAATGTCCAGCTGGTCACTCTGCCCCCTGCCTCGGAGACCTTCCCCCCGGGGACCTTGTGCTGGGTGACAGGCTGGGGGGATGTGAACAATGGAGGTGAGTGTCAGCCACAGTTGGAGGGCTTAGGCATGGGGGGCTGGGGGAGGGAAGAAAAGGCTTCTTTGGACTCCTTATTGAATCTACGCACAGCTCCTTTCTCCAGATTGCTGAACCCTTCGTAATGCTGGGACAAGAACCCCGGCATGAATGGATGCCCACCCAGGTGCTCCAACATTAATGGCACCCAACATGGGGCGTCAATAGACCAGCTCAGGGAGTGGTAGTTTCATGAGTCTGGCAGAGGAGAGCAGGGACTGGGTGCCTGGGCAAGGAAGTCACTTAGCGTCTCCGTGCCTCAGTTTCCCCTGGCACGAAAGGGCATCGTCACAGCTGGTATTTCATGGACAGGATATAGGAAGGAGAGCAAACACACACACATAAGGTGTCGTTACTAATAAGGGAAAGCGAACAGTGCCCGCTTCCGCAGGCTGGCCTGCTCTTCTCCCTGTGCCCCGACAAGGAGCCCGAAGCAGGGCCAGGGGGCAGCTGGATGAGCTGGTCTGACCCACCAGCACCATCGTCTTGTCCCCCTTGACCCACAATCCAGAGCAAAGCCTTAGGGACACTGAGCATGAGCAGGTGCCCTGCGTGAGGCACGTCCTCTGGGCCTCCCACAAGGGGCCTGATTGTGGCATCGCCCAGGCGCCCGTGGAGACACAACACCCAGCCCATCCAGCCCCGAAAACTGAGTCCTGGGCCAGGCTGGCCTGGAGTCAGAGCTGGGAGGAACCCAGGCCTGGCTCCCACCTCTTCCCTTCCCCAAAGGGGCGTAAGTGAGCTCAAGGACGAGGCCCCACCTTGGGGGAGAAGGCAGCAACCCTGCATGTGCCTGGGCTCAGGCCTGGCACCAAGGAGACAGTGGCAACCCCCTGCTGCCATCCCATGGCAGGCTGGCAGAGCCTCCCAGCCCAGCCTGCGTTGTCCTCCTCCTCTCACCCCACAGTGTCCCTCCCACCACCGTTCCCCCTGAAGGAGGTGAAGGTCCCCATCGTGGAAAACAGCAAATGTGACTCGGAATACCACACTGGCCTGTCCACGGGGGACAACGTCCGGATTGTCAAGGACAACGTGATCTGTGCCGGGGACGAGGAGAGTGACTCCTGCCAGGTGCGCCCGTGTCCTCCCCCAAGGCCCCACCCCTCAGCCTCTCCAGCCACTTGCTGACCCCTCTCCTCCCCAGGGCGACTCTGGAGGGCCCCTGGTCTGCAAGGTCAATGGCACCTGGATGCAGGCGGGTGTGGTCAGCTGGGGTGAGGGCTGTGCCCAGCCCAACAGGCCCGGCATCTACACCCGCGTCACCTACTACCTGGACTGGATCCACCAGTACGTCCCTGAGGAGCCCTGAGCCCGTCCCTCGGGCTGCCACCTGGGGCCGAGGAGAATCCAGCCCCTCATGTCCCCGACCACTGCTTCCTGCCCAGTGTCTTCCCTTTCCACCTCCCCTGCCCTCTGCCCTGAGCCCCCCTGCCAAACCTCCTCAGCCCAGGGAGTGGGTGGTGGGCACTGCCCCTCATTAAAGCGTGTGAAGAGCACATGTGGTTGTGGTCATGTGTCCCGCTGTGGGCGTCACCGAGGGGGAGGGAGGGCTCCAGGAGCAGCCACACGGCCACTGTGTGTCACTGTGGGGAACCGGCCCTGAGCACTGGGCATGGCTGTGGGGACACCCCCTCCCCAGCCCCTGTTGCCTGGGGCTGTGTCTCCTCAGGGATCGGTCACGTGAATTCAGGACACATAAAGCAACACAGAGCATTTAAAAGATGACTCTAGCCCAGCCAGAGTGGCTCAGTGGTTGAGCATTGACCTATGAACTAGGATAATTCTAGGGGCAGCCAGGTACCCAGCAATGGGGTCACGATGTAGACCCTTATCCCCACACCCTGGGGCCCTCCGACCACACAGGGCCCGCCCTCCCCAGCACTGTCCTCAGCCCTCAGGCCGCACTGCGCACCCACATGTGCACGTCGTGCGGCTGCCCAGGTGTCACCTCTGCAGACGGATGGAGGGTGAGGCTGGAGCCTCCCGTCACCGGGCACGACGTGATGCCGTCCCCCGTGGCTGCGTGCAGGGGGGACACCGTTTCTCACCGTCAGCGTGTCAGCTCCCACGCGGAGCCCGTGTCCAGGCTGCTACAGGGGACAGAGCTGTCCCCAGTCAGGGTCTCAGGACCAGGGGGGACCTGTTCCTGAGCGCAAAACCCGCATGTCTGCCCTGTGCCAGCGAGGGAGCTGGGCCTGAGGTCCGAGCACCTCCGTTTCCTGGGAGCCAGAGGCCCCCCACAGCAATGGGGCCATGCCTGTCACCCTCCAACCCCCCATTCTGGTAGGCGGGTGGCATCTCACTGAGTTTTAATTAGCACTTTGTGGGTTTTGGTGTGGGAACCCCTTTCACAATTGGGGCCCCTTGGCAGGAGAGGGGACAGGTGTCCGCCTACAACACGGACGGGGCCCCAGGCCCTCGTCCAATGCGTCCACCTCTTGGACGTGCTGTTGCCGAGCGAGCTTCCTGTCACCGCTCAGGTCCCTGGGCCGCTGGGTTTGTGCATCCGGCGGCTGTGCGTGCGGGGTGTCTCCGGGCACAGCGTCCCCTGCCCGAGCTCCGCTGCCCCCGGTGCAGACTTGGCAGGTCCGCGTGGGAGGGCCTCTGCCCACTCCCCTGAGCCTCCCTGCTGTGGACACCGCGGTGGGGGAGCTCCCCTCCTCACTCCCTTTCCTCCTTAATCACCTTATTGCGGCCAGAATACTGTCCTTCCTCAGTGTGAGAGCAGAGAGGGGCCGGCCACCCCCTCCTCCTCCCTCTCCGCCCCACGCTCTGGGGGCTGCCGCTGTGGTCGGTGGGCTGAGCTCCCTGGATTGCTCACCCTGCACCAGCGCATTGACACGTTCCCAGTGCAGGCTGTGCTGGGGACACTGGGGGACAAGGCTCCTCCGGTGGGGGGTGCAAGGAAGGAAAGGTACATGGGCGGGGCCTGGGGCTGACCCCCACACTGGGGGAGCAGGGAGGAGGCCGGGCACCCCGCTTCCCCTTGTCTGGCCCTGGGATCTCCAGGCGCTCAGCCAGCTCAGCCAGCAGCAGTGACAGAATAAGTGAGTGTTGGCTTATCAGGGAGGGTCAAGTGGGCCTTCTGCTGGGCCGAGGGGGCTGCGAGGGGACAGCCCCTCCTCTGTGCCCACATGGGTCCTCCTGAGGGGGCGCCGTGCAGGCCCACGTTCACTGGCTGCTGGTGACCCACACCCCAGGTCCAGGCGAGGGTGGCACTCTGGGGTACGCCACCCCTCCCTGTGCTCTCCTGGGAAATGGGCACAGAAACGAGTCCCATCAGAGTCATGGAGGGGACCACACCCATGGTGACTGGAGTTTCTTGTTCGAGAGCAGGCCTGCAATCCTGGGGGTGTGGGGGGGTCCCGCAGGAAACCATGTATGGGGTGTCGGTGGAATGAGAAGGTCTCAATGCTGGAGGCAAATGAGCTACAACAGGTCAAGGCTCTGAAGGCCCATCGTGTGGGGACCAGGGAAGGCCCTGGGGGTCCAGGAGGCAGAGGACTGGGTCCCTCCCGACCTGCCCCACCCCACGCTGGGCAGCATCCGGCCCCCGGGGCCTGGCAGGGCCGGCCTGGGCTGCAGCCCCACTCACTGAGCTGGACAGAAAGGGCAGTTTCCCCTTTGCCGAGGTCACCTCCTATGTGTGTGGCTGTCACCTGTTCACACAGGCCCTGCACCCAGAGGTGGTGCCACTCACATCCATGTTCATCAGAGCCAACGTGGCTCAGGCACTTCTGAGCTGAGGCTCTTGGCTGGTTGCTGGCGGGACGGAGACCAGTCTGTTCCCAAAGCAGCTCGGTCCTGGTGGGTCATCAGGCAGCCTGCCCCCGTGCCTCAGTTTCCACACATCTCAGAGAGGACTCTCCCATCGGGTCCGTGATTTGGAGCTAGGCAGGGAGTTGGGGGTTGGGACCAGAAAGTCTTAGCCCTTCCCAGAGGCCCCTAATCAGCTCGGTCACCAGGCCCTGGCCAGACAGAGGACTGTTTGGGAGGGCTGCCCGTAGCTGGGCAGCTGGTGCTGTGTCCGGCTGAACTTTGGTGGACTTCACAGGATCCGAGGATGAGGATGGGGACAGGGACATGGGGGAGGGCAGGGTGGGGAGAGTCTGGTCCCAGGGCCTGAGCTGTCTCTGCTGGGTTCAAGCTGGGCCTTGAGCTGGGACCCTGGTGAGGAACCCCCAAGACCAGGCTCCGAGGACAGAGGAGCCAATGTGCCCACGGGAACTGTGGAGGACTTCCGGGAGGGGGCAGCACTGACATCGCCTTTGCCCAGGTGAGGAGGAAAGGCGCAGGATGCAGCCAGGATGTCTGGGGTGATGACTGGTCCTGCTGTGGTCTTTTTTCCTTAAAAGAATATTGTTTTATTGATTTCAAAGAGGAAGGAAGAGAGAGAGATAGAAACTTCAATGATGAGAGAGAATAATGAATTGGCTGCCTCCTGCATGGTCCACACTGGAGATCGAGCCTACAACCCCGGGCATGTGCCCTGACAAGAAATTGAACCTTGACCTCTTGGTTCATCTGTTGACACTCAACCCTGGAGCCACGCCGGCCAGGCCTGCTGTGGTCTTGATAGTAGGTAAGAAGAACAGAGCCACAGTTGTTTAATGATTACTCACCTAACTGTAGATAAGAAGTTTTCTTACAAACCCTGGGGAACTGGAGGAGGAAACAAGGCTGTAAAAAGATCAGATGCCTCGGTGGGTCAGTTACTCAGAAAAGAACTACATTTTGAGAACAGACCAAGGAGAGGACACGCTTTGATTTAGTGGCTGTGCCCGGACCCTAACCCCCTCCGCCAGTTTGCCTCAGGAACACTGACCATTCTCCGGCCCCAGGAACGGACTGAGCTGTTTGTACGTCATAGAAGGTTGGCCACCTTGTTATGGGACTTTGAGCTCCGAAGGACGGACTGCAGACCCTCCCCTCCCGTTTCCCAGTTCCACTTGCAGCTGCACATAGCCAGCTTCTCCCTCGTGTGTCTATAACCAGCCACTGGCGAGGGGGTCAGAGCAGAATTCCCAGGGTGACTGACTGCTCTCCCCACACTGCTGGCATTATTGGAATAAACACTCATATATGATTCAACCGTGTCTCTGCTGAATTTGGCTCAAGTAGTGACAGGCGGCCAAGGACCCATTGGGTCCGGTTTCAGTCTGACTGTGCGCCCCTGAGACAGCCACTCGCTGTCTGGACTGCAGGGTCCATGTGGGGCAAAAGGAGGTGATAAGCCCTCACCTCAGGGTGTACACAAGGAACAGCTGGGCCTGACCTCAGCTCCTCCTCCATCCTCCCTCACTCCTGGGTCTTTCCTGCCCCTCCCCCAGCTGGCACGTGGGGACTACTTGCAAAGGGATGGTGGAAGGTTGTATAATTGGACTATGGTGGTGCTTATGTGACTGTATGCATTGGTCCACCTCAAATTGTGGGCTTAAAATTGGCTAATTTAATTATGTGCGCATGCAAGATAAAGCTAATTTAAAATTTTTCATCATGGAAGTCTTTTTTGTTTTTCATCCTCACCCGTTGATATGCTTATTGATTTCAGAGACAGGGGAAGGGAGAGAGAGACATCGATGTGAGAGAGAACACTGGTTGCCTACTGTACATGAACATTCCGGGAATTGAACTCACAACCTTTCAATATACAGGACAATGCTCCAACCACACTGGCAAGGGCTAGAAGTCTTTTCTTAAAGGTATTTGTCTTAAAAGATCTGAGCAGCAACCCATTTTTCTGCCAGAAAAACAGGAATTCACTGTGGCCAAGCTTTGGAGCACACAGATCTTCAGCTAATGACTATAACGAAGCCTGTGGTTATTATTCCCACTGTGGGATCCCAGGCCAGGGAGCAAAATCTGCCTAAACCGCACAGCAGGTGGCATCTACACACGGGTTCCTCCTTGGGAGTGTGGCCGATGGCTGTCTGCACACACAGGTCTGAGTGTGGGACACCTTCAGATGGTGGGGGTCCCTTCCTCCTTCCTCATCTCTGGACTCTTACTCCGGGGCTGGCCTTCTGCAGCCTTGGCCACACCCAGGAGAAATCCTCCAGGGGCCTCAGCCATCCCATGGTCCCCTCTGATTGTTCCTGGGTCTCTCCCAGCCCACCCACACCAGCCCTTCTCACCTCCCCTTCCTTCCAGCCCTTGCCCAGCTCACAATAGCAATGTGCTCCCAAGGAGGGTGTGGCTAAGACCCCGGAGACAACTCATGTGCCCCAAGCCTCCATTCAGTGCCTACACGGGCGCCCCAGTCATGAGAGGGGCCCTAACTGCTATAAACAGGATCAGCTTGACAGGAACCAACTAGGAAAGTGTAGCCAACTGCAGAGTTGAAATCAAGGTACAGTTAACCATATTGTAAATAAGCAACAGCTAGGCCTCCCTTCGGGGAGGCGGGCCTTTGGATGTGAATCCTGTTTCCTTTACTTGTTGCAAGTAAATAAAACTACTAACTGCACCCACGCCTCCTTCTTTTTTTTTTTTAATTTTTTTTTATTAAGGTATTATATGTGTACATATCTTACCATTGCCACCCCCACCCCACTCCCATATGTGCCCTCACCCCCCAGAGTTTTGCATCCGTTGGTTATGCTTATATGCATGCATACAAGTCCTTTGATTGATCTCTTATCTCCCCCACCTCTCCCTAACTTTCCCCCTGTAATTTGACAGTCTATTTGATGCTTTACTGTCTCTGTATCTATCTTTTTGTTCAAGTTTATAATGTTCTTTATTACCCATAAATGAGTGAGATCATGTGGTATTTTTCTTTCATTGACTGACTTATTTCACTTAACATAATGTTCTCCAATTCCATCCAGGTTGCTGCAAATGATGAGAATTCCTTCTTTTTTATGGCAGCATAGTATTCCATTGTGTAGATGTACCACAGTTTTCTGATCCAGTCATCTGCTGACGGGCACCTAGGCTGTTTCCAAATCTTAGCTATTGTAAATTGTGCTGCTATGAACATAGGGGTGCATATATCCTTTCTGATTGGTGTTTCTAGTTTCTTCGGATATATTCCCAGGAGTGGGATTACTGGGTCAAATGGGAGTTCCATTTTCAGTGTTTTGAGGAAACTCCATACTGTTCTCCACAGTGGCTGCACCAGTCTGCATTCCCACCAGCAGTGCACGAGGGTTCCTTTTTCTTCGCATCCTCGCCAACACTTGTCGTTTGTTGATTTGTTGATGATAGCCATTCTGACAGGTGTGAGATGGTACCGCATTGTTGTTTTGATTTGCATCTCTCGGATAATTAGTGACGTTGAGCATGTTTTCATGTGTCTCTTGGCCTTCCTTCTGTCTTCTTTAGAAAAGCTTCTATTTAGGTCTGTTGCCCATTTTTTTATTGGATCATTTATCTTCCTTTTATTAAGTTGTATAAGCTGCCTGTTGATGTTGGAGATCAAACCTTTATCAGTGATGCCATTTGCAAATATGTTCTCCCATGCAGTAGGCCTTCTTGTTGTTTTGTTGATGGTTTCTTTTGCTGTGAAAAAGCTTTTTATTTTGATGTAGTCCCATTTGTTAATTTTCTCTTTAGCTTCCATTGCCCTAGGGGCAGTGTCAGTGAAGAATTTCTTTTGGCATATGTCTGAGATTTTATTGCCTGTGGATTCCTCTAGTATTTTTATGGTTTCCCGTCTTATGTTTAAGTCCTGTATCCATTTTGAGTTTATTTTTGTGTATGGCGTAAGTTGGTGATCAAGCTTCATTTTTTTGCATGTATCTGTCCAATTTTCCCAACACCATTTATTGAAGAGACTGTCTTGACTCCATTGTATGTTCATGCCTCCTTTGTCAAATATTAATTGAGCATAGTGGTTTGGGTCAATATCTGGATTCTCTATTCTGTTCCACTGATCTATATGTCTGTTCTTGTGCCAGTACCAGGCTGTTTTGAGAACAGTGGCTTTGTAATACAGCTTGAAATCTGGTATTGAGACCCCTCCTACTTTATTCTTCTTTCTCAGGATTGCTGTGGCTATTCGGGGTCTTTTTTTATTCCAGATGAATTTTTGGAGAGTTCTTTCTAGGTCTGTGAAATATGCCATTGGTATTTTCGTGGGGAGTGCATCGAATCTATAGATTGCTTTGGATAGTATGGACATTTTAATGATGTTGATTCTACCAATCCATGAACATGGTATGTTCTTCCATCTGTTTACGTCTTCCTCTATCTCTTTTTTCAGTGTCCTGTAGTTTTCCGTGTATAGGTCTTTTATCTCCTTAGTTAAGTTTATTCCTAGGTATCTTAATTTTTTTGGTGCGATGGTAAATGGAATTGCTTTTTTAGTCTCTCTGTCTGTAAGTTCACTATTGGTGTATAGAAAGGCCATAGATTTCTTGGCGTTAATTTTGTATCCTGCAACATTTCCAAATTCATTTATTAAGTCTATTAGTTTTTTGATGGAGTCTTTCAGATTTTTTATGTACAATATCATGTCGTCTGCAAATAAAGACAGCTTTACTTGTTCTTTTCCAATTTGGATGCCTTTTATTTCTTCTTCTTGTCTAATTGCAATGGCTAATACTTCCAGTACTATGTCAAACAGGAGTGGTGAGAGTGGGCATCCCTGTCTTGTTCCTGTTCTTAGGGGAAATGTTTTTAGTTTTTGTCCATTGAGTATGATGTTTGCTGTGGGTTTATCATATATAGCTTTTATTATGTTGAGGTATGAGCCTTCTATTCCCACCTTGTTGAGAGTTTTTATCAAAAAAGGGTGTTGGATTTTGTCAAATGCTTTTTCTGCATCAATTGATATGACTATGTGATTTTTATCTCTCAGTTTGTTTATGTGATGTATCATGTTTATTGATTTGCGGATATTGTACCATCCTTGCATTCCTGGATAAATCCTACTTGGTCATGGTGTATGATCTTTCTGATGTACTGCTGGAGCCGATTTGCTAGAATTTTGTTGAGGATTTTGGCATCTATGTTCATGAGGGATATTGGTCTGTAATTCTCTTTCATTGTGTTGTCTTTATCTGGTTTTGGTATTAGGGTGATGCTGGCTTCATAGAAGGAGCTTGGAAGTGTTCCTTCCTCATGAATTTTTTGGAATAGTCTGAGGAGGATAGGTTTTAGTTCTTCCTTGAAAGTTTGGTAAAACTCTCCTGTGAAGCCATCTTGCCCCGGGCTTTTTTTTGCCGGAAGCTTTTTGATGACTGCTTCAATTTCGTCCATAGTTATTGGCCTATTGAGCTCTTTAGATTCTTCTTGATTGATTTTTGGAAGGTTATATTTTTCTAGGAATATGTCCATTTCCTCCAGGTTGTCCAGTTTGTTGGAATAGAGTTGTTCGTAGTATTTTGTAACAATCCTTTGTATCTCAGCGGGGTCTGTTGTTATTTCACCTCTTTCATTTCTGATTTTGTTTATTTGGGTCCTCTCTCTTTGCTTCTTGGTGAGCCTGGCTAGAGGTCCATCAATCTTGTTTATCCTTTCAAAGAACCAGCTCTTGGTTTTGTTGATCTTTTGTATTGTTTCTTTGGTCTCTATGTCATTTATCTCCGCTCTGATCTTTGTTATTTCCTTCCTTCTGGTTACACTGGGCTTTTCTTGCTGCTCTTTTTCTAGCTCTTTGAGTTGTAGGGTTAAGTAATTTATTACCATTGTTTCTTGTTTTTTGCAATAGGCTTGTAGAGCTATGAACTTCCCTCTCAAGACTGCTTTCGCTGTGTCCCATAGATTTTGGATTGTTGTGTTTTCATTGTCATTTGTTGCCATGATGTTTTTTTATTTCTTCCTTGATCTCTCTGGTGACCCAGTCCTTGTTTAATAGCATGCTGTTTAGTCTCCATGTGTTTGATTTCTTTGGATTGTATTTATTGTAGTTGATTTCCAGTTTTATGCCACTGTGATGTGAGAAGACGCTCGATATAATTTCTATCTTCTTGAATTTGAAGAGACTTTGCCTGTGACCCAGCATATGGTCTATCTTTGAAAATGATCCATGTGCACTTGAGAAGAATGTATATTCTGTGGCTTTGGGGTGAAATGTTCTAAAGATGTCAATTAATTCCATCTGGTCTAGTGATTCATTTACGATTGCTGTTTCTTTGCTGATTTTTTGTTTAGAGGATTTGTCCAGTGGTGATAGTGGGGTATTAAAGTCTCCTACTATGATTGTATTACTATTAATCTCTCCCTTGAAATCCTCCAGGAGTTTTTTTATGCATTTGGGTGCTCCTATATTGGGAGCGTATATGTTTATCAGAATTATTTCTTCTTGTTGGATTTCTCCCTTTAGTATTATGAAGTGGCCTTCTTTATCTCTTGTTATGGCATTTACTTTGAGGTCTATTTTGTCAGATATAAGTATTGCTACCCCAGCTTTTTTTTCATTTCCATTTGCCTGAAAGATATTTTTCCATCCCTTCACTTTCAATCTGTGTGAGTCTCTTGTTCTGACGTGGGTCTCTTGTAGACAGCATATATATGGGTCGTGTTTTTTTATCCATTCAGCTACTCGATATCTTTTGATTGGAGCATTTAGTCCATTTACATTTAAAGATATTACTGAAAGGTATTTGTTTGTGGTCATATCTATTTTTGTGTCTATATTCCTTCTTACCTGTTTATTTCTTCTTTTTACAGTATTCCCTTTAGCAATTCTTGCATTGCTGGTTTGGTGGTGATAAACTCCTTGAGCCTTTTTTTATCTGCAAAGTTCCTGATTTCCCCTTCAATTTTGATTGATAGTCTTGCTGGATATAGTATTCTTGGATTCAGTCCTTTGCTTTGCAACACTTTGTATACCTCCTTCCATTCACTTCTAGCTTGTTGTGTTTCTGTTGAGTAATCATTTGACAATCTGATGGGTGTTCCTTTGTAGGTAACTCTCTGTCTCTCTCTTGCCGCCTTTAAGATTCTCTCTTTATCATTTATATTTGCCATTGAAATTATGACATGTCTTGGTGTGGGTCTTTTGGGCTTGATCCTGCTTGGGACTCTCTGTACTTGCGTAACTTTTATCTTTCCCATATCCGGGAAGTTTTCTGTCATTATTTCTTCAAATAAATTTTCTAATCCCTGCTGCTCTTCTTGTCCTTCTGGCAGCCCTAATATACGCATGTTACTTCGTTTCATGTTGTCCCGAAGCTCCCTTAGGCTTTCCTCCTGCTTTTTAATTTTTTTCTCCAACTGCTGTTCAGATTGAGCTTGTTTCTGTACCTGATCTTCTAACTCACTAATTCGGTCCTCTGCTTCTTGTAGTCTACTGTTGAAACTTTCCATGGTGTTTTTGATTGTAGCTATATCACTTTTCATTTCTTCCTGATTCTTGCATAAGTTGTTTATTTTCTCATCCATCTGATGTATAAATTCCACGACCATTACTCTAAACTCCTTTTCGGTCATGTTGCAAGCTTCAGTTTCACTGATTTCCTTTCTTGGCGACTCCACATTTTCTTTCCTCTGTGAGTTATTTTGTTTCCCCATTCTGGCTATCACCAGAAAGCTCAAGCTTCCGTTTGCGTGGACCTGGGCCGTGTGCTGTGGGGACTTCGCTCCACCCGAGTTTCACTGAAGTGCTCTGACACTAGGACGTGTGGCTGCCTTTGGTTGGTGGGAACCAGACTTGCCCAGGGTCAGTGTCCCCAGTGTTCCGTGTGGTCTCGCGTGCACACTTAGAATCAGGGGCCCTGTCTGCACCACACTGTTGGTATGTGCCGAAAATGAGATCCTTAGCATGTGCCAGGAGTCAGAGTTTCCCTGTGTCTGCACCAACACTAGAGTGTCAGAGTCTCTGTTGCCTTGTGCGGTTTCTCGTTGAGACTCAGGGTCCCTGTGTGTGCATGCACCAACAATTGGGGTCGCTGGCTCTTAGTGTGGATGCGCTGTGAGTCAGGGATCCCAGGCAGCTGTGTCCGGCATGCCAAATTCCCTGAAATGGAGCTGCGTCCTGTGTGTGCTCTCTCTACTAAGCCAAACTGGCTAGGGCTCACACTCTTAATTTCCTGAAGGTGAGCTGGCTCCGTGCACTCTACCGGAGTCCCGGAAGGGGGTCGGAGTCTGTCCTGCACGCCAAATTCCCCAAAGGGAAAGCCCCTCTGTGCAAGCACTAAGATTCCCTGAAGGGGGAGCTGTGACCCGCAAGCCAAATTCCCCCAAATTCTCTGAAGGGGAGCCCTCTGTGCACACTGACAGATTTCCCCAACAGGGAGCTGCGCGCGCGCCAAATTCCCTGAGGGGGAGCGAGTCCCTGCGCAAAGCTCTGCGGCTTGGGCGAGAGGCGGATCTATCAGTTACAATGGCGCTGTCTGCGTGCCTGTGGGGAGGGGGATAGGCTCTTTGACTCACGGAATTCTGCCGGGAAGTCTGGATTCTTGTTGTTCATTGGTCTGAAGCTGTGATAGCAGTTCTCTGTCCCCAGTGGCTGCAGGGTCCTGGTTTGTGTCAGAAGCCAGGATCTGAGTCTCAGGCTGCTCTGTTTCTCAAGATGGCGTGGTCTCCGCGTCCGCAACAGCCGCGGAGATGTGTCTGCTTTGTGCGCGGGGCTCCGCCGTCTAGGACTGCCCGGTTAGGCAGCCCCTTGGAAGACATGCAGAATCTAACTGACCCTAGCTCATACACACACACACCACACACGTCTACACTCTTCTCTATGGGTTCCTCACTCACACTCTCTCTCTCCCTACCTTCCTGCCGGTCGCCATCTTTAATCTCTTAATGGCATGCCTCCTTCTTGAGGAGAACACCCATGAGGTCTGGTAATGCTTGCATTAATGGGCAAGGGGATGGGGGATGGGCCGTGGGGTGGAGTGGGGGAAGGTACCTTCCTGAGGCCACACAGATGACAGGGGAAGCAGGGTGGGGGTGCTCAGGATCCATACAGTCCCTCCCTTCGGAGCCCCCATTCTCACAGACAATCAGCGAATTATGTGCAGGACCCTCCTCCTTGGGGACGTCCTCTGTGGCACCAGGTCGGGCCTGCTGTTCAGGCACGTGCCTCCTGCCTCTCCACAACTTATAGGTGTGGGGTCAGAGGGCGATGGGGTCCCAGGGAGCCTTCAGTAAAGATCCTGGATTCTCCCAGCGAGGGGCGAGAAACCTTCCCAGGCCACAAAGGCTGCTGTGGAGGGGTCAGGGCCATGGTGGAGAGACAAGGCCCAGACAGGAGGCAGGAGGAGCTTCCCGTTCCAAAAGGCAATTCAAGTCCACTTGTCCCCACTTCAGGACCTTTCAGCCTTGCCTGGACCCAGGAACTGGTGACCTTGCCTGCTCCCCCGACCTCCTAACCCTGGGATTTAGGAAAGTCATGAGGCAGAATAGAAAGAATTCAGGGGAAACTCCGTACAGTTGGGATGAAGAAGTAGGAGCAGACATCACTGGCCAATAAGCTTCCAGGTCCTCAGACCAGAGCCCGCCCCCTCCACACATGATCAAAGGTGTGGGGCCCTGACCAGAGTGCGCTGGAAGCTAAAGGCCCACCCGCCATGCACATGCATGAAGACAATGACACAGCAGTATTACTGTTAAGGCCCTTTGCCATCCGCATGCGCGAGGGCAATGACTCAGCAGTAGCACTACAGGTACTGTGCAGCTGCGCTCTTACATAACCTACTATGTTAATGGAGCACAGGTGTCACTAACTGGCACGAGTCCGCTTTTGTTTGAGTGAATATATAAGGTGCCACTGACCAGCTGGTTGTGGCTGCTTTGTTTGCAATAAAGCATGACTCACTTCCTACGGCTACTCGTATTTTCTTCCAATTCCCACATCCAAAGAGGTCAGGTCCCTGGCTGAGAAACTTGGATACAACAAAAGGGAAACAGCCCTAGCTGGTTTGGCTCAGTGGACAGAGAATCAGCCAGAGGACCAAAAGGTCCCGGGTTGGATTCCGGTCAAGGGCACGTACCTTAGTTGCAGGCTCGTTCCCGGCCTGGGCCCTTGTCAGGGCAGGTGCAGGAGGCAACTAATGGACGTGTTTTTCTCACATTGATGTTTCTCTCTGTCTTCCCCTTTCTCTTCCACTCTCTCTAAAATAAATGTAAAAATATTCTCAGGTGAGGATTAACAAAACAAACAAAAAGCAAACAAAAAAAGGGGGTGGGGACAATTAATGGCAGGAAACCCCTGCTGTGGTCAACAAAATCAGATCAATCCAAGATAGAAGAAAAATTGACCAGAGAACAACCCCAAATCTCACTATATCCTATCTAATAATAGAGTAATATGCAAATTAACCATCACTCCGCGACAAAATGGCAGCACCCATAGACCAAGATGGCGGCGCCCAGTCTTCTCAGGCCCGCCGGACCCCCAGTTCCAGGGAGAGCTGCCGATGAGAGCCGGCAGTGCGGCCCAGGCTGTAGGCCTGGGAGGTGGCCGTGTCCCGCAAGGATCTGCTATTAGCCTCGGCCCGTGCATCCCTGGCGTGATCTGCTCCCAGCCACAGCCCTGGCTGTCCACCTGGGAGGCTCCCACGCCCCCCCCAACCTCCCTCCTGGGATCGGCTTCCAGCCCCGGCCTGTGGGCCTCCAAGGCGGCCACACCCTCCGGCACGATCCACTCCCAATAGTGACCCAGGTCATTGGCCTGTTGGCTGGGAGATGCCTGCGCCCCTCTCAGAGTGTTCCGCTTCCAGCTGTGGCCAGGGCTGTGGGCGCGCCTCTCCTGTGCGATCCACTCCCAGCCGTGACCCGGGCCTTAGGCCTGTTGGCTGGGAGGTGTCTGCGCCCCTCTAGGCACATTCCGCTTTCAGCCGCTGCAAGCTTCTTCCCAACCTGCAAAACTCCAGCTTGATTCCCCTATAAAGGGAAGAGAATAGGACAGGACGTTCCCAGGAAACGGTGACAACAGGTTGGACTGTGCTGTAGCTGTGTCCTCGGCACTATGGGAACACTGAGGAAGGAGCAAGCAGATCTGGCTGCAAGAATGGGGAGAGGGCCACAGAGACTTGGCCAACACTCAAAGGGCCCAGTAGAACTTTCATGGGTAGAGAGGATTGAGATTATTAAGAGGAGAAAGGCATCTTGGAAGGAGTATTTCTAGCAGAAGGGGAAAAACGGGCCAAAAGTTTGTGGGAAAATGGGTAAGTACAGTGTTAGTAGACCTCTATGTGAAAAAGCCTTCCATCTTGACACCTACATTGCTTAACAGACTTGGCTCCAATTGACTTTGCCCTTTCAAAATAATTTTTGGAGGGAAAGATGGACAGTTGATTACATGTCTATTATTTATGAAAGAAAAGTTAACTTTTAGAAAATATGAAAAAGTGTGAAATCACCTATAAACTTTCTACTTATTCAAATATATGCCCAACAACCACATGATATCACCTTTCCAAGGTCTCATGAAATTCCTGTTTAAGGAGTTTATTTTATGACACCTTTAGTTTGGGTTTACATTTTTACTGGTTTGTCAAGACCACAGCAGGTACACTGTCCAATATGTTAAAGAAAAAACCCTATCTAATAAAGAGGGAATATGCAGGGGAGGGCATTTGGGGGTGACCGGGCTGTCAGAGGAGGGCAGTTGGGGATGATTGGGCCGGCAGGGGAACAGTTAGGTGTCAATAAGGCTGGCAGGGGAGTGGTTAGGGGCAATCAGGCAGTCAGGCAAGCAGTTGGGAGCCAGCAGTCCCGAATTATGAAAGGGATGTCTGACTGCCTGTTTAGGCCCGATCCCTGTGGGCAGTCAGATATCTCTCAAGGGGTCCCAGATTGGAGAGGGTGTAGGTTGGGCTGAGGGACACACCTCCCCCCCAGTGCACAAATTTCATGCACCGGGCCTCTAGTAATACATATAAAAGGCTAAGGGACCATTACGTCCAGTTGACCGAATGACCGGTTGACTGATCGCTATGACGATACACTGATCACTGGGGGCAGACGCTCAATGCAGGAACTGCCCCCTGGTGGTCAGTGCGCTCCCACGCCAACCTACCACAGTCAGCCAACCTCCCTTGGTCCCTCTCCCCCACCGGCTAGCCCCAATGAGCCCCAATCACCAGCCAGGCCAAGGGACTCCACCCATGCACGAATTCATGCCCTGAGCCTCTAGTTAAACCATAATAATGAAAATGCACCATGTGTAGAGTGGGGACAAATGCCTTGGCACTTCTGGAATGGACCATATTAGGAACAAGGCTCCTACCCAACCTGAAGTCAGAGATAGAATCTGGTGCTACAAAGTTTAAAAACTGGGATCATGTAAAACCCCAGAAATTCACTGACCGAGGTAACTGACCACTTGCGAGTCAGCCCACGTCCACTAGGATGTGTGCTTTCGCTTCCTTCACAGTGGCTCCCTGTGAGAACTGCAACCAGGGGTGGCATCCAGGCGCTCAGCCCTGATCCTGTCTCCAGGAACCTGTGTCCTCACCTTTTTTCTCTACCTGAATAAAACTTGCTTTCACTCTCCCTCAGACTGGTTGCTGAATTCTTTCCTGCACAAGTCAAGAGCCTGGAGGTCCTGGACCATGCCAGGCCAGGGCCAGCCCCCAGCCCTGAGCCACTTCGATGACGTTCTTCCACGGCAAGCAAGGCAGGAAGCCTTCACTTTTTCCTGTTTTGGTCCCTTTTCCTGTCACTTTTGTTGGTGGGAGTAAGTCTCCTGCCTGAGATAGTAAGTCCATCGGAGCAGCTAGCCACTGCCACCACCGTTGGTAAGTCTGCCCTCAGGGCGTGGGGTAAGCGCATCCACATGACCGTCCCCAGGTGGCTCCCAGGTGACAGGATTCCATGAGAGCTGGGACTGAGCCCCTAGCTCCAAATGGACCCACCCAGTTTGCTTCGGCTTCCTACAGCACGCCTTCCGTTTTGACATCTTCTGTTAAGTCCTTTAGCTCAACTGGACAATTTCCTCTCTGAAATCTTGCACATGTTTTGTTAGATTTCTTCCCAGGTGGTTTGTAGTCGTTACTGGAAATGCTAGCTTACTGACTCCTCTTCTCAGTGGCCATTGGCAGTGGCTAGAAGCCCTGTGGGACTTCAGCGCTGGACCTGCGTTGATCGTGGGCAAAGCTGCCTCGCCGCACTCACATTAGTTCTAACATTGTGTGCAGATGGCCTTGGGGGTTCCGTGTAGACTGGCATGTTGTTCCTGGTAGCCTCCTCTCCTCCTCCCTGATCCTCACGCCTTTGTGTATTTCTGCTCGCTGTGTGCTGCCTGGAGTCACCTGCACTGTCTGGGCCTCCCTGTCCATCATCCCTCATTCAGGGCCGGGGCTGCCAGCGTGTCCCCAACCCCCACAAGCAGGATGTTTGCTGAGGGCTCTGGGAAAGCCACCCTTATTAAATTTAGGAAGTCACCTTTGGCCCAAGTTTGCTAAGAGTTTTATCACAAACTGTGGTTGAATTTATCAACAACAACAACAACAAATTATTTTTCCATATCTATTGAGATTATCACATGGTTTTTATCATCTATTTCTGCTGTGTTAATGTGGTATATTGTATTAATTGGTGTTAAACCATGGTGGTTTAGACCTTCCTGGGTTTTTTGGTAATTATTTTATACCTTGGGAGTCGGTTTGATAAAGTTTTACTTTGGATTTTTTCAATCTATGTTCATAATGGAAAGTGGCCTGAAATTTCCCTTTATTCCATGTGCCTGGTTCTGTTCTCCAGACATTGTGCCAGGGAGCTTACCTCTCTTTCTGTTCCCTGGAAGATCGCCTGGGCCTTGAAGTCTCAGTATAATTCTCCAGGAAGCCATGCTGTGCTGTAACTCTCCCGTGTTGTACTTTATATTTTGGTTCTGGGTAGATGTTCACCACCCAGAAGCAGGCCTTTCATGATTATCAATCTGGTCCCGCTTCCCGTTCTCCTAAAGTCAGTTCCCATACTTGCCTAAAAATTGTCCGTTTCACCTAATGGTAAATTTGTTTAATGTAGTTGTTCATACTAACCTCTTCTGAGTTTTAAAAATCTCTGCCCTGTCCATGTTTCTGTTCACTTTTTATTACTAATTTTATTGTACATATCTATCAACAAGTGAATCTAAAAATCAAGTGAATAAAAAATCTGACAAACAGAATAAACTGGTGAATATATTAGAATCAGGGGCATAGAAAGGGAGTGGACTGACAATTCTCAGAGGAAGGGAACATGGGGAGTGAGGATAGAGGCTGGATAAAAATCATACACATATGGATGAAGACATTGGGGTGAGGGGGTAAGGGCAGGGTGTTGGGTAGGTACCGGGTGGAGGGGAGCTGTGGGGGGAAAACGAGGAACAACTGTAATAATCTGAACAATAAAGATTTATTAAAAAGAAAAGAAAAGAAAATGCCAATGCTGATTGTAAGAAATGGCTGAGGCCTCTGAGAAAAAATAGTACCATTGCAGAAATGATTCAAACATGTCAGAATGTGGGGTCAGGTACTTTTCAAGCAAACTTACTCGCCGTCGCTGTAACAATGGGGGATAAAAGATGTTATAACTGTGGAAGAATAGGACATTTTAAAAAAGGATGTAGGCAACCAAGAAGGACACAAGGTGGCGCTCTAGGGAAAGGCAAGAGCATTCTGCCTCCTGATTCAATCACCGCAGATTCAACCTTTCTGTGTCCTAGATGTCAGAAGGGAAACCATTGGGCCGGTCAATGTAGATAGAAATTTCATAAAAATGGGTAGCTGTTAGATCAAGACATAGGGAATGGCCAACTGCACGGACACAGCCAGAGGACGGCCCCCAGCCCCGTCATTAATAGGGGAAATTTGCCCTGCAAGGCCCACAGTGGACTCCCTCATCTGAGCCACTCCAGGGAGCACACGCCCAAATCTTAACAGTACTATAGCGGTCGCTTTGACCCCTGATATGGCCCAGCAAGCTGTTCCTACAGGAATTTGGGAAACTGTGCCACAGGAACATTAGGATTAATCTTAGGGAGAAGTGGAAACACTCTGAAAGGACTAACTGTTCTTCCTGGAGTCATAGATTCAGACTATGAGGGAGAAATTAAGGTAATACTAGAATGCAATCATATTATGCAAATTCCAGGACAAAGAATTGCTCAGATACTACTTCTACCTTTTATTCAGCAAGGCGAAGCTATAAATAGAAAAAGAGGAACACAAGGATTTGGAAGCTCAGATATCTATTGGATATATGAAATTAGCAAAACCCATCCTATGATTAATTTAAGAATAGAGGGGAAACTGTTTAAAGGCTTAGTTGACACTGGAGCAGATGTCAGGTTATCAGCAAAGAATTCTGGCCTCCAAGTTGGTCCATGGTAGAAGCGATGGGCTCAATTAGGGGGTAGGAGTTCCTGATAACACACAACGTAGTGTTTCAGTGTTAAGGTGGCAAGATGAGGAAGGACAGGACAGGATGGTTTCAGCCATACATCGTCTCTGGAATTGCAGTCAATTTATGGGGCCGGGATGTTTTAGAAGGTTTACAAGCTTGTATTATTACCAGCAAATCCCAATTAATAACTCAGATGGGATATCAGACTGGTCAAGGCTTAGGAAAAAATAATCAGGGAATTATAGAGCCCATCCAAGCCAAAGGAAACCCAGGAAGATGAGGGTTAGGATATCAACCTTTTTAAGAGTGGTCACTGCTCAGTCTTCTCACCCTCATGCTGACCCTATACAATGGAAAAATGATAAACCTGTATGGGTGGATCAATGGCCATTAACCAAGGAGAAATTAGGTCATATTCATGAATTAATACAGAACAAATAGAAGCCGGTCACATAGAGCCTTCCAATAGCCCTTGGAATATACCTATATTTACTATACCTAAGAAGGCGGCAGGAAAATGGCGATTGTTACATGATCTTAGAGCGGTTAACACGACTATGCATACCATGGGAGTTTACAGCCTGGACTCCCAGCGCCTTCACAAATCCCTCTAGATTGGTCTCTTATAGTAGTAGATCTTAAGGATTGTTTCTTCACTATTCCTTTGGCACCTCAAGATAAACAGAGATTTGCATTTTCAGTGCCATCTATTAATAATATAAAACCCATGAAAAGATATCAATGGAAGGTTTTGCCTCAAGGAATGGCCAATAGCCCCACCTTGTGTCAAAAATATGTAGCTCAAGCTGTTCATCCTTTAAGGGACAAATATTCCCGATGTTACATTATTCATTACATTTTTCATTAGATGGATGACTTGCTCTTAGCAAGTCCACAAGAAGAGCCGACTTTGGCAATGTTTTCCCAATTAGAAAAGGAGCTCCCTAAATGGGGCTTAAAAATTGCTCCAGAAAAGGTACAGAAAGAGACGCCTTTCAAATATCTGGGAACCATAATTGAAAACCAATGCATTAGGCCTCAGAAGGTGGAAATAAGAAAAGATTGCCTTAAAGCTTTAAATGACTTTCAGAAATTATTAGGGGACATTAACTGGTTAAGACCTTATCTGAAAACCTCTATGGGAGAAATGACAAATTTACTTAATATAGTTAGGGGTGTCTCTAATCTTACCTCACCCGAACATTAACAGTTGAAGCTAGGAAGGAGTTGCTAAGAATTGAGCAGGCAATCTCCTCAGCCCAAGTAGCACGGGTACAGCCTGAATTGCCCTTATTGGGACAGATTAACCATACTGCAAATAGTCCCACTGGAGTCATCTTCCAAAATAAAAACTCTCCTGCTATTATTGAATGGGTCCACCTAGGGCATCAGTCCTCTAAAACTGCTGTTACATATGTTGAATTTATGGCCCAGTTGATATCTCAGCTTAGAAAGCGCTGCAGGCAGCTTAGAGGAAAAGAACCCAAATACATCTATCTTCCCTTCACTGGGAAGCAATTAGAAATGTTATTTCAAACTGATTTAAATTGGCAAATTGGACTAAGTGGATATTCAGGGGAACTTAGTTGTCACCTTTTAAAAGACAAATTACTATAATTTTTATATTATACCAAAAAATACTGGGAAGGAACCTATTCCTGGAGCATTAACTGTTTTTACTGATGGATCATCTAATGGGAAAGTCACCTATCATACAATGAATTTAGACTGAGTCATACTGACCAGTCATACTTCTTACAAATAATTGAATTAGAAGCTATTAAGGCTGCATTTCAGGATTTCCAAGAGCCTCTTAATATTATATCTGATTCTTCTTACGCTTCGGGCCTAGTGAATAGAATTGAAACTGCCCGGCTAAAGTGGCTCAGTGACCAAAGTTTATATTTACTATTTAAACAAGTTCAGCAGATTGTACAACAGAGATAGTATCCCTTTCATATCACTCACATCAGGGCTCACAGTGTATTTCCTGGCCCTTTAACAAAAGGAAATGCACATGCTGATCAATTGGTTGCTTTATTAAAAGAGGCCTCAGAGTCTCATCAGCTTTTACATTAGCCTGACAAAATGTTGTCCAAACAATTCTCAATCACTCGGCAGCAGGCAAAACAGATTATCAGAGAATGTTCCACTTGCATGTTACATCTGCCTCAAGGATGTAACACAGGAATTAATCCTAGAGGATTGATAATGGGCCATATCTGGAAAATGGATGTGACACACTATACTCCATTTGGATGTCTTGGAGCATTGCATGTCTCTGTAGACACCTTCTCAAAAGTCCTACGGGCCACTGCATCTACAGGAGAAATGGCAAAACAGGTTACTAATCATTGCCTAGCTGCTTTTGCCATCATGGGAATTCAAAAAATTATTAAAACTGATAATGGGCCTGCTTACACAAGCTGTCATTTCCAGCAATTTTGTAAAAAGTGGAAAATTCAGCACATTACAGGAATACCTTATAATTCGCAGGGACAGGCAATTATAGAGTGCCAACACCAAAGGTTAAAATCCCAACTTGAAAAACAAAAAGGGGGGATTATGGAGAAATCACCTGTATGTAGACTACACCAAGCCTTAATTACTTTAAATTTTTTTCACTTGTGATGCTGATGGCATGACACCCATTGAAATACACTGGGGTCAGAATAAGCCAAAGGAAAATGGTCTGGTTGAATGAAAAGATCTCAAATCCAGTTTATGGAAGGGCCCCGATCCCCTCTTAACATTTGGTCAAGAATTCGCTTGTATATTTCCAGAAAATTTCTCTGGATTCCCGCAAGAAATATTAAACTTCAACATGGATCTAAGGGAGGAATTAGCCAAGTTAATGAGGACCCTGCACCTGGAGTCACACCTTGTAGCTGTGGACAATTGACTACCTCAGCCTCAGATAACAGCAGCCCCAGGCAACCCTCTTAAGATAGGAGATGGAGGAGGAAGAGGCAGATGGTGAACAGCCCGGAGGTCACCTGGGGCATGGTGAAGAAGACAGTCCAGAAAGCTGAGCGAATTTGTGAGGAGACCAGAACCCCAAGAATGCCTGAGAATGTCTTTCAGCTGTGTGGTAATGCTACCAGGGGCAAATGGGGAACTATTTTGGACCTATGTTTCTGACCCACCATGGGTAAGACCCCTTAAGTGGGGTAATGCCCCACCTAACGTAGTCACCAATAACACCAAACACCTTGGTCACCCAGGAGGACCACAGGTGGGGCAAGGAAGTATATGGGCAAAGTATAATTACACGGGTGTTGCCACCCAGCTTCCCTTTTGTATGACACGGATTCAAACCACTGATCTTTTGTGTGTAGAATTAAAGAGAGGCTTCTGGCTTGCATGGATGCCAAAGGAGGGGGAAGCAAAAGCCCAAATACATCTGCTATCACTACTTGCTCCTGGGAGAGGTGCAGAAAATGTAACTGTACTAAGACACCCCCCCCCCCCCCGACTAAGCCACTATGTAAAAAGCCTTATGAATGGCACCCCACCGAGGAAGAAATAAATTGGCAAGACTGTTATAGTGATTACCCTACCACCAGCAAACTTAATAACAGTTTTCCTTTGTGGATTGGAACCCCTATGGGTCTGCATATAGTAACAATCGCACCCTAAAATGGAAGGGGAACGCATCCTATCTGTATGTTGAAGGAGATCACTCCATTTCATGGCATGGAGGAGGATTTGTTGGATCTCAATTACAGCATGAAAATTGGCCCCTACAAAATACGCAATGGAAATTAGCTGCTGCACTTGCACCAATTAAATGATACAGTTTTAATTATAGCTCAGATAATTCCATTCGTACCTTATGGGGGACTCCCAATAAGACAGTGTTTGCCACCGCCTGTGTGTTTGATCTGTTTGTACTGTGAACGAAAGGAGCCACATGCTAACCTGACAAGCTCAGGGGAGGCCTGCGTGGCAGTCTTGCAAACTCAGAGACCTAAAATAACCACAAAAGATGGTCTGAAAATTAAATATTTAACTACAAACAGGTTATAGTGGGCAGTCATTCCTAAGCTGATATCTTCCCTGACAAAGATCAACTTAGATCTTCTTTACTGAGCCCATTTGCCTTTTTGCCTCTAAGATAACATATCTGTGAGATGTCTGGGTAACTTGTAACTTCCTTCTTTTGCTGGAGCCCCTGGGGCACAACCAAATGTGGTGGGCGCCAGGATAGATACTTCAAATTCCTACATTATCATGTTAATTGTTCCTGTACCCACCTAAGTATGTGTCCATCATTTTGCTTTTTATCCAATCCCAGGGGTTTCCCACCGGTTGACTTTATCCCACCTCCTTAATCCATCACCAATGAATTTCATGTAGCCGACCTATGTCCCTCCTTTGATGGCAATGTATAAATACAGATGTAACCCACCATTTCTTCGGAGCATTATCTCAATTCATTGAGGTTCTGCTTCCCGGCATATGTCGACATTTTGGCTCAAATAAACTCACTAAAATTTTTTACAGGTTTCAATGGTTTTTTTCGTTAACATTACTTGGCGTAGTCGGCAGGATTCCAAAGAAAACTCACCCGGGATCATCCTTGGACTTGGACTTGGAGCTAGGATCCAGCAAAGGGCCCGTTGAGCCCACCGGTTCTCCGCCCATTGGGTGAACGTGGGTGAGTGATCTCTTGGATCCAGGACCGTCCCTTGTTTTGGTAGAGGGTCTGACTTTATTTGAGCTGTGTTTTAAAATCCTCGAGGTGGAACCAGGGTTGACAAAACCCCAGGTTAAGGGTTGGCAGAACCCAGGCTAAGGCGGGACTGGAGGAAAAAATGGGTGGCTGGTTTTGATTTTGGCTTTTCAATTGGAATTGCTGAGAGTCTGAGCAAAAATAACCTTCGCCGTATAAATGAGCTGAACTCATTCAGCTCCGAAGATAAAGGGGCAACACTTTTTTATTTTTAAAGAATAGTCCGATTCTGAGGTGTTCTTAGGTGACTAAGAATTTTGTGGAAGTGTCAGAAATGCAGGAGCCCCATCTGGAAGTTCCGACTGTAATTAACTAAATGGCTTTTCTAGGGGGCCACCATAAAGGCTTGGTCTGCCCAGGCCCCAAAAACTTTTTTGTGGTTTTAGACAGCCGGGAGAGAAACTGAGGCCACATTTGACCTACTACATAACATATCTAAAGTTTGCTCAGACTACAGATATCCAAAAATAAAAAAATTTAACATGGGAAATTGTGCCTCCAAGGCTAGAAGCTCCCAAGACCCCAGCCCTCATTTAATACTCCTGATAAGAAGCCTTTACTTGCAAGTACTTAACAGAAATGAGAAAATTTAACTAGAACATATTAACTGAGGAATGGCCAGAAAAAAAAAATGCAGTTTGTTTGGGGTACCTTTGTTAATATTTTGCATGCAGGAATTAAAAAAAAAAAATGCCGGCTCTGAAATTAAAGTGAATGAGTATATGGGAAGCGTATCTTGATTTGGAAACTAGAAGCTTCTAAGAAAAAATTTTTTTTCTTCCTATAGATGGAAATTAATAAAAAAGATTTTCAGAGACTGTCTCAGAACTATTCTGAAGTTAACAAATGTCTACAGCCATTTTTGAATAGTCCTTTGGGAGTGGACTGAAATTCTAGAGAGGGGCAGTTCCCAAACCGGGGACAAAGACACTGCTTTGGTAATTTTTAATGCTAGACATTCTCTGGTGTAAATTCTTAGTGTGTTTTCTGCGCGCCTGTATAACAGTGTTGATGTTTTTGTGTCTCTGTTGTTGTTTAATTTGTTGAAAGAAAAGGCAAGTCCCACTTCGGGGAAGCCTAGTTGTGTGTGGTGGGGTTGAAAGCGTGAGAGAGATTGCAAGAACGTCCCAGCAGCTGCCAAGAATTCTTAATCTTGGGGACTCTTCTTGCTCTCCCTCTCAGGGTTCAGCTTCCAAAAACAGCTAGTGAGATTTCTGTCTGTTTGTCTGAAATATAATTGTGGCTGTCTATCTCTTAGGGATTTCGGTTTGCTCTTTCCTTTGTTGTGAGAATAAACAAATCATCTTTTCTGTCTAAGAATAGTTTAGACAGCCTCCATTTTGGACTGTGACTTGGCAGCCGCCATGTTGGCCGCATGGGTTGCTTCTCCCCTTGAAAGAGCAAGGGCCAACCCCCTCCCTTTGAATTAGCCAATCAGGAAAGACTGTGTGCCTGAGCTCCAATCAAGAGCAAGGACAGGTCACGTGCGTTGTTAAGGCACTCTGCTTCAGAAAGAAACTTGCAGAGATTCTCAGAGCCAAGTTCAAACAGGAAACTTTAGGAGGGTAGCATGTGTCCAGTCAGGGACACTGGCAAGCCAAGAGTCATGATTCTCTGTGGGTGCGTCTGCCAGTGATACTCTGGGTATTTGCGTTTCACATATTGGGAGTTTATGTGTTATTTTCAATGCTCAATACACTGCTTGCAATAAGCCAATGTGCCTCATTTTAAAATCTTGCATATTATTCTTTATATGTTAAAGTTATAATTGAATCTAAAGGTATATAAATTTTATATTATTCTCTATGTCATTTTACAGGGATTATTACTTACCAAGAAGTTGTTGTCTTGGAATGTTATATTTTATAGAAAAGCAAGGTTTTATCAAATCTATAACCATGCTACTTTTAAATTTTTGTCATTTGTGGACCGCTTTATTCTGATGCATTTGTAGGTATATATATATATATATATCTAGAAAAATCCATGAAAAGGACTCGGATTTACTCTAACTTGCAAGCTTCTAAGCAGGTCATATTTTGAACTGGATGAAGATTTATAGAACTTCAAGGAATAAATAAACAAAAACAACTATGGGACTAAATGAATTGAGGATAATTATTCTTATGATTCTATTTAAAATATTGTTGACTCTTAAATCTTTTGTTTCCTGAATATAGGGAAAAGTAAAGAGCAGACATTCTGCATTGTAGGAACTAACAAATTGGTAACAGATTCATTTCACAGTGCGCTCCCGGGAGACGAAGGGTTCAAAGATCATGGCTTACAACCAGGAGATTTGCTGTCTTGGAAAAGACACCAAATAAAAGACTCTCCAACCTCATTGGAGGGGACCTTACCAGGTATTACTAACTAACCCATGTGCAACTAAACTTAAAGGAGTTAGCTCATGGATTCACATTTCTCATTTAAAAAAGGCATTTGACTATGAATGGACGTCTACTCCCATCTCTGACCCCATCTCCGTCTGCAGCGGAGATCAAAGACTTTTCAAGGATAAGGAACAGCTGGGACCTTTCGAGGACGAGAAGTCGCCGACCACGGAGGCAGACAGCTATCCCAAGACGACGTCAACAAGGCCTGTATGCTCACAAACTGATATTGCTTGTTTTATATCATCTGATTGTCATTGATTGAATGTACATAAAATGATTTTCATATTATTATTATCCTTATGGTTCCCTAGTGGAAACAATATCTACCTCCCCAGACCTCTTCCTTTATTAGATATGAAAATTTAACCTAAATACCTGCTAATCTTTTCTACCTACTACACAATGATGTTCTGGTTATCAGGTATGATAGTGAAATTAATGCCTTGTTGGCATACATTGGTCTTCTCCTACTATCAATATAAGCTTTGGTGGTTGTTGTTGTTTTCTGGCTCTATCTATTATAAAGGACCCACCTTAGGCAAATACCTCCAAGAATATCTCCCTGATAATTCCACTGGTAGAATTGTATATGGATGTAATCTGGATGAATATTGTATGGCTATAGAGATGGGTGATGAATAACTAAGAAAAACACCTGGATATAATGGCCAAAGGCTTGCAGCAGCCTGTGCTATCTGTCATAGCATATCATGTCCTCAGACTCACCAGCCATGCTCTTATGGCTGGATGTCTGTGAAACAAGAGAGAATTCAATGGGTTCCCATTTCAGAAATTATTGACACCACTTGGTGGGTAGATATGTTTATAATTACCCCACCGTCCTTGTGTCCTGGATGTTTGAGGAGCCCTATAAATACTCAAACTCTAGCTCATTTGGGAGTCTCCTTCACCCATTTAACTATGGCATGGGAAACTCAACATTTTTGGCTCCACTCAGTATACCCTAACTGCTCCCAAGTCATAGCTACCCAATGGCAACAACATTCCTGGTGGATCCAACAACATTGGCCCCCTAAAAGAAGCAAAAGGGGAATACTTGGAGGAGTAGGGGCTGGCCTTGGTATCCTGGGACAAGCTGAACTTGCAGCTAATGAAGAACATCATTCATTAGAAAAGGATTTTTATCTCAAATAGGTCATCTAGAGGGAATGCTGTTTCAGGAAGAAGGAAAAACAGTGGGAAGCAGCATGGAAAGACAAGCCTTAGTTTCATGGATAGAACAGACTCTAAAAACTTATGCACAAACCCAACAATGGGAACGTGCCTGTGCCCTAACTCAACAGGGCCTATTGTCTATGTTAATGCAAAGAATCTGAAGTGGCTATGCAACAATGGTCAACTATAATGGCTGCAGAAGCCCAGGCCAAACACTTATGGGACTCATATGGTTCCCCAGGAATTTGGAAAATTTTAAATGGGAAATGTGATCTACGATATTGTGTTTTTAAAAGCCCAGGTGTGAGTTAAATCCTAAGCTTAAAATTCCCAGTAGTTCAACTGGCTGGCGTAGGGACTATCCTCTATAATACTAGAATACTTCCAATGGGAAGTAGATGGGCCATATTTAAAAATAATAAACAATGGGAACCCATCTCACTGTCTGATTGTGAAAGTCGGAAAGGTGAATGGTTATGCCCCCAATCCATATGGAATACTGAATTCACCCAGTCCTGGCCTATTGTATCTACCCCCATGAATAACAACATATGGTATATGGGAAAGGGGCGTTTTTGCTGGGAAGGGTTAAAAAACTCTTCTGTTATAATAAGTGATTTTTACTGTAATAACACCACGTTTACTTTAAATAATACTGGAAAATGGTGTAATACTGAAATTATAGGCAAAATAACTTTGCCTGAGGTTCATAAAACCTATGATAATATTGATACTGAAAAACCAATTTATTGGGAAATTGAACTTAATCCTCCCCATGAAGTCATTTCTGTGGAAACTAATTGGCCAGAAGAAAAATTAGAACTTCTAGATGATGAAATAGTAGAGAGTCTTAATTCATCTGGCCAAACATATCATAAAGTACAAATGACGGTGGATGAAGGAGGAAAACATATAATTAGCTTAATAAAAATTATGATAATACATGTAAAGGGTTTTTCGGTTGGCTGTGATGCTTGTTCCCCTTAGACTTTTCCTTGTCTAGTATTAGACATTTTCTGTTCCTAATCAGTGTTATTGGTTTACTATTGTTACTTTTGTTCATAATATGTAAATGTTATATTAGATGCAGAAAAGCAGAATGTAAGACAAACAGCAAAAAGACTCGGATCAATTCTCAAAATTAGAAATGATCCAGAATACTTTTTAACAAGGACATATAGGATCTGACTGCCTCCCATTTACCTGCCTTTTTAAAATATATATGTAATTCGACCTTAAATGCCATCTAAGGTTATGATCTTGCCCCATCCCCAGTGGTCCACCTGTTCAGCAAGACATGCTGACACTGAGACATCCTAGGAATGAGCCTTCCTAGCACTGTGGGACTCCATTATCCAACCAAAAGGTTGGTCATCAATGCATCCTTTGGATTGATTTATGACCAAAAGGGGAATGTGTGAACGGAAGGAGCCACATGCTAACCTGACAAGCTCAGGGGAGGCCTGCGTGGCAGTCTTGCAAACTCAGAGACCTGAAATAACCACAAAGGATGGTTTGAAAATTAAATATTTAACTACAAACAGGTTATAGTGGGTAGTCATGTCCTAGTCCGATATCTTCCCTGACAAAGGTCAACTTAGATCTTCTTTACTGAGCCCATTTGCCTTTTTGCCTCTAAGATAACATATCTGTGAGATGTCTGGGTAACTTGTAACTTCCTTCTTTTGCTGGAGCCCCTGGGGCACAACCAAATGTGGTGGGCGCCAGGACAGATACTTCAAATTCCTTCATTATCATGTTAATTGTTCCTGTACCCACCTAAGTATGTGTCCATCATTTTGCTTTTTATCCAATCCCAGGGGTTTCCCACCGTTTGACTTTATCCCACCTCCTTAATCCATCACCAATGAGTTTCATGTAGCCGACCTATGTCCCTCCTTTGATGGCAATGTATAAATACAGATGTAACCTACCATTTCTTCGGAGCATTATCTCAATTCATTGAGGTTCTGCTTCCCGGCATATGTCGACATTTTGGCTCAAATAAACTCACTAAAATTCTTTACAGGTTTCAATGGTTTTTTCGTTAACAGCCTCTAAGATAACATATCTGTGAGATGTCTGGGTAACTTGTAACTTCCTTCTTTTGCTGGAGCCCCTGGGGCACAACCAAATGTGGTGGGCGCCAGGACAGATACTTCAAATTCCTTCATTATCATGTTAATTGTTCCTGTACCCACCTAAGTATGTGTCCATCATTTTACTTTTCATCCAATCCCAGGGGTTTCCCACCGGTTGACTTTATCCCACCTCCTTAATCCATCACCAATGAATTTCATGTAGCCGACCTATGTCCCTCCTTTGATGGCAATGTATAAATACAGATGTAACCCGCCATTCCTTGGAGCATTATCTCAATTCATTGAGGTTCTGCTTCCCGGCATATGTCGACAGTTTGGCTCAAATAAACTCACTAAAATTCTTTACAGGTTTCAATGGTTTTTTTCGTTAACACAGGTATAGGGGTCCCCCAGGTGTTGGGGCTCCCCAGACCATATCTGATGATCTGTCCTGGGGCCAGCGATAATGACCTCTCTACACCCCCAGGGCAGTGCATTGTTCACAGTTTTATGGCCTTACAAGACCAATTTCCTCCTCAATGTTACTTCTGTGGGCATTGCTGCTTCATCCATGGTACAAACTGTTCAAACTTCTCAGTTTGTACAACAAGTTAAGGAAAATGTAACTAAGACCTTGTCTATACAAAAAAGAATTGACAGCCAGTTTGAGATTGAATGGTTGGCACTGAAGTCTACAGTCTTGTGGATGGGTGATAAAATCCACAGCTTAGAGCAAAGAATGTCCTTGCAGTGTCATTATAATTTTTCCCAGATTTGTGTTACCCCTGTTCCCTATAATAGTACCTTGCACCCTTGCGAATCAAATAAAAATCACCTTCTTGGTGCTTGGGGTAAAGATAACACAACCTTTGATATTTTAGAATTACAACAGCATATTGTACAATTATCCCAGGAAAACTTACAATCTAATTCCTTAGATGCCTGGCAACCATTTAAAAATGACATGAAAGAATGTAACCCCTTCCACTGGACCTCATTACATTTGCCTCTCAGCATATCCTCTATTGCTTGTCTCATTTTTTTTCTCATATGTTTATTTCTAGTCTGCAGATGCGGAATGAAGAGCCTTAAAGGGACTCGAGCCCTTCAGGCAGCATTCACCTTTCAAGACTTACTAAGGAAAAGAAAGGGGGAGATGTGGGAAGCCACCCATTGCCTTCACTAGCAGAGAGGTGTGGACAAGGAGCCCGGAAGGCTGGTGACCCTTGAGCCCTGGCAAAGGTCAGAGCTATGCACTGACTATTTAGTGGAGACAATGGTAGCAGAAGCAACTTCCCGACCAAATAATCATGTAAATCTTTACTGATAAGATAGTCTGTCTGTTACTGGAAATTGCCTGCCTAAGGGCTATAGGTGTATCCCAAACTGAATAAAAGAATGGCAAAGCCTGAACACATGTGGAGTCCTTTTTTCACTGGGCTCCCGCCTGGCTCCCCCAATTTCCAAATTATTATTTCTTGTCTCCTCTCTGTTATTTGCACGTGGCCCTTCTCCAGAGCCTGAATCCTGAACCACACGGGATGTGGGACATCACACCTACTCCATCCAGGTCTTCATCAGGGAAGAGATAGGAACAAAAACCATTGACTGAAGCAGGCAGAGGGGTTCCCCGAGCTCATACAGGGCATGGAATACTCCATGTTCCTCCCAAACAATTTTTATTTGAGTTGCCTGCTTTCTTATTATGGAGGTGAAAGAGTTCTTTTTATATTTGGATAACAGTTCTTTATCGGATATGTGTTTTGCCAAGAATTTCTCCTACTCTGGCTCATCTTTTCATTCTATTAACAGTATCTCTCACAAAGCAGAAGTTTCTCATTTTTATGAAGTGCAACTTAATAATATTTTCTTTCATGGATCATGTCTTGGGTGGTGTATCTAAAACTTATCATCACTTACTGGCTTCGGCAACACATATACTAGTATTAACACTCATCACCAAACCCAAGGTCATCTAGATTTTCTTCTAAATTATCTTCTAGAAGTGTTATAGTTTTTCATTTTACACTCAAGTTTATGATTCATTTTGTATGAATCTTTGTGAAAGGTCTGTGTCAAGATTCACTTTGGCAGGTGGATATTTAGTTGTTGGTTACTCTTGGTTGAAAAGACTATCTTTTCCCCATGGAATTGCCTTTGCTTCTTTGTCAAAGGTCAGTTGACTATTTATGGGTCCATTTCTGAGCTCTCCATTCTAGTCTATTGATTTATGTGTCTCTTCTTTCATCAATATTATTATAGCTCTGCAGTAAGTCTTGAAGTTAGTCCTCCAATTTTGTTCTTTGTCTTCAATATCAAGTTGGCTTTGCCCAAGGCAGGTAGTTCAATTGGTTGGAGCATTGTCCCATACACAAAAAGGTGGCAGGTTTGATTCCAGATCAGGGCACATACCTACGTTTTGGGTTTGATCCCCAGTCAGGGCCCGTTTGGGAGATAACCGATTGATGTTTCTCTCTCACATCAATGTTTTTCTCTCTCCCTTCTTCCTTCTCTCTGAAAAATAAAATCAACAAAAATGTATCTCAAATGAGGATTAAAAACTATATATCAAGTTGTCTTTTCTGTGTCCTTTGCCCTTCTACATAAACTTTAGAATCAACTTGTTGACATCCACAAAATAACTTGCCAGGGTTTGATTGGGGTTGTATTGAATCTCTGATCAAGATGGGAAGATATGACATCTTAATAATATTGTCTTTCTATCTATGAACATGGATATCTCTCCATTCATTCAGATCTTTGATTTCTTTCATCAGAGTTAGGTAGGTAGATCTTGTACATATTTTGTTAAATTATTCTTAAGTACTTCATTTTGGGGATGCTAAAGTGAAGGGTGTTGCTTTTAATTTCAAGTTTCAATTCTCCATTATTTGTATATAGCAGTATATAACAATCTATACTAATAAAAGAGTAATATGCAAATTGGTCAGGTCATTCTCACAGTAACAATCGAACAGAAGGCTCTGTGGGGTGCCCAGGCCAGCAGGGGAGTCAGTGAGGGATAACCAAATGACTGAACAGCAGGCTGTGTGGGGCGACCAGGCCAGCAGGGGCGTCAGTGAGGGACGACCAAATGATTGAACAGCAGGTTGAATGGAGCAACCAGGCCGATGGGGCATCAGTGAGGGACGACCATACGACTAAACAGCAGGCTGTGTGGGACAACCATGCCGGCAGAGGGGGGCAGTGAGGGGTGTCCAGGCCAGAAGGGGGGGGCAGTTGGGGGCGACCAGGCTAGCAGGGGATGGCAGTTGGGGATGACCGGTTCTTCAGGGGAGGGCAGGTGTGGGCAACCAGGCCAGCAGGTGGGGGGGGCAGTTGGGGGTGACCAGGCTGGCAGGGGGGCCCTTGGAGGTGTCCAGGCCTGCAAGGGAGGGCAGTTGGGGGCAACCAGGCCTGCAGGGGAGGGCAATTGGGGGCAACCAGGCCAGCAGGGGAGGGCAGTTGGGGTGACCTGGTCAACAGAGGGGGACAGTGAGGAGCAACCAGGCTGGCAGAGGTGGGCAGTTGGGGCTGACCAGGCCAGCAGGAGGGGCAGTGAGTGGCAACCAGGCCGGTGGGGGGGGGAGTTGGGGCAATCAGGCCAGAAGGGGGGCAGTTAGGGGTGATCAGGTCGGCAGGCAGAGGTGGTTAGGGGTGATCAGGCTTGCAAAGGGGCAGTTAGGGGTGACCAGGCAGGCAGGCAGGCAGGTGAGCAGTTAGGAACCAGCAGTCCCAGATTGTGAGAGGGATGTCTGACTGCTGGTTTAGGCCTGATCCCAGGATGGGGCCTAAACCATCAGTTGGACATCCCCCAATGGGTCCTGGATTGGAGAGGGTGCAGGCTGGGCTGAGGGGACCCCCCCCCCATGCATGACTTTTGTGTACCGGGCCTCTAGTTGAGTTAATATTAACTTTATGTCCTGCAACCTTGCTATATAGCTCCTTACTAGTTCCAGAAATTTGTTTGGTGTTTGTTCTTTGGGATTTTTATAAATGGATAATTATGGCATTTTTAAAATAGAGACAATTTTATGTCTTCCTTCCCAGTCGGTACATTTTTTTTTTCTTTCTTTCTTTCTTTCTTTCTTTCTTTCTTTCTTTCTTTCTTTCTTTCTTTCTTTCTTTTTTTTTTTGGTCTAATTGCATTATCCAGGACTCCAGTAAGATGTAGAATAGGAGTTTTTCTGTTACAATTTACATTATAACATATTTCTGTTATAATTTTTTTTATCTCAAGCATTTCCCTTTTATTACTCCTTAGAGTTTTCATCTCTCTGATCACATTACCCCTGTTTTGCATGATGTTCATGTTCTCATTAGAGCCCTTAGCATGTTATCATAGTCAGTATAAATTCTCTGTCTGATAGTCCCCAAATCTCTGCCATACCTGAGTCTGGTCCCGTTGCTTACGTTGTCTCCTCGGACTGTGTTTTCCTTGCCTCTTAGCATGCCTTGTGCTTTTGTGTGTGCATGTGTGTGGAAACTGATATAATGGATTGGGTAATAGGATTGAGATAACTAGGATTTATGTTCCTCTGACTGGAGTTGGGCTGTGTTTCCTGTTTGTGAGACTTCAGTTTCCTCTTGTGACTGATTTTGTCTCTCCTGCTGTCTTTGGTTTCCCTAGAAGCTCCATCTCCAGTAGAATGTCTGCTCTCTCAGTGTAACCCAGTGATGATGCTGAAGCCCTGTGATTCGGTGGGAGGCTACTGTATTCTGAAATCCTATGAGCAAACCCCCGCTTTGGTGGCTTCAGTCCCTGGCTGACATGAAGGCTTTAGGGGTTTGGGGGGGTGGCTTACTTGTTCCTCCCCTTCAGTCTGACAAAGCGGTTTTCCTTGAGGGTAGGCTTTGTTCCAGAGAATAGAAGGATCTGGGTGCATTTCACATTGCTTCTTTTCCCCTCCCCTTGCCTGAAGGGTGAAGGGGTTTTCTCAGATCTCTCTGAGAGCCTGGTGTGGCCCCTGGAGTGGCCCCTGGAGGAAAAAGTCATGGAAGTATGGATGTTCCTCCAAGCCTGGGACCCCAGAATTTTTAACTCTTCAGCTGCCCATGATCAGTGCCCAGCAATTAGCCAATTAGCCTGTATTGTGTTGACTGAAAGGGCAGAGCAGGACAGCACAAAAAGTACTGTACCCTCCATCCTGTGTAACTATGTATATGACTCCTTTTTCTAAGAAAACCGTGAGAATGTAACAGTTGCATAAACCTGCCAATAGGAATGTAGAGAAGTGGACTCAGTCCAAATTAGGCAAGCTGCACAGTACCCCCGTGTAACCAGACCCCTTACCCTGCCCCCTGACCAATCAACGGGGCCACGAACGTTCCCCCCGCCCACTGCTTTGGACCCCCTTTAAAGCCTTTGTTCTCCCAAGGCTCTCTCTCTCCCCCGGTGATTGCTGGAGATGAGAGCTCGTGCTAGCACGAATAAAGGTTCTTATGCTTTTACATCGGGCTTGGCTCCTTCCTGGTGGGTTTTTGGGGATTCTGAACACTGGGCATAACATTTTGGGGGCTCGTCCGTGACCCCCAACACTCCCCCTGTGAGGGACCCCCAAACCCGGAGAACCTGACTGGCCACGGTAAGTGTCTGTTTGTCTTTTGTCTCTTGTGTGAGCTCGAATCTGAATTTCTGGCAGTGCCCGAAGCGGTCTAGGCAGACGCGCTGGAGGACCACGGGCGGGAGGAATCGGGAGACGTCTCGATCCTCCTTTCTGGAGGGACGTGGATTCCCCTCACAAATCTGAGACGAGGCGGGTCGCTCCCGCCGGTCGGCGTGAGGCCGTCGTCTAGCTTTCGGTTTTGCTTCCACGGAGTTGGAAGACTGTTCTTTGGGGCCCTTTGTCTGTCTGTGTTTGTGTTTCTTTGTTTTATTCTGTGGACTTACTGGATGGACATTATGGGACAGACTTAGCCCACACCAAGTGAGTAAAAGGGGGAGCTTGATCACCCCCCCAAGACCATAAAGCTTCCTCAGGCAAATTAATCAGGAGTCAGGAATCAGGTGACTGTTTAAACTCTGGTAAATATCTAGTAGGAGTCAAAAACTCAGACTGGGTGAAACCAAGATGGCGGCATAGGTTAAACACCTAACCTGCAGCCTGGCACAACAATTTCAAAAATACAACTAAAAGTCAAAACGAACATCATCCAGAACCACAGGAAAGCTGGCTGACTGAAATGCCCACAACTAGAAGGAAAGAGAAAACCACAAGGAAAATCAGAGGAGCCTTAAAAGCCTGAGGTATGGAGACATGGGCGGAGACACGAGCATGCGCGCATGCGGGGAGGACAGAGCCAGAGAGGACGGGGCAGCTGAGTGCCTGGCCAGCGTTCTCTAGCAGGAATGAGATAAAAGCTCCAGATTGCACTGAACCCCAGCTCCGACTGCACTGAACCCCAGTTCCGGGCAAGACCCTGGGAAGCCAGGCTCATACTGGGGGAATCTGGGCTGTAAGGTGGAAACTCAGGGGAGTGGCGAAAGGCAGAGCACCGGAGGCACGCACGGGAAGGCGCAGAGGATGGTCTGTTGACTGTGCCGCTGAATTGCCCTGGTGGGAAGAAGACAAAAGTGCCAGACTGCGCTGAGCCCCAGTTCCGACTACACTGAAACTCAGTTCCGGGTGAGAATCTGGGAATCCAGATTAATTGGGGGAGAGGCTAGACTGTTTGGCAGCAGGCGAAACTCCAGGGCGCTTTTCTCTCAGAGGTGTTTGCAGGGAGTACAGAGGGACACTGAGGGACACTGAGACCCAGGAACCTCATAGGGCGGGGCTGACAGGAAGCCAAGGCTGTAGACTCCACCCTGAAACTCCACCCCATCCAAGCTGAGCACAGAGGCTTTTACAATTTTGCAAGTCTTGTTGAATAAGGCTGTCTCCTGGTGTAAACATAGCTGATCCTCACAGCCAATTGGTCTGGAGGTCAAATCCTCCCAGTGTACCAACAGCAATCAAGGCTTAACAACACCAAGACTTTGCACTCAGCCCACAAAGGCGGGTACCAAGAGCGACCACCTAGGGAGATTGGGGGAGCTGAGCTACCAGCCCCTATAGGTCACTGACTACACAAAGCCACTCCATCAACATAGGGAGGCATCCAAAAGGTGGAGACACCGAAGCAGGTCACGAATAGAAGGGATGAAGGAAAATAAACTAATAGATGACACAGTGTTCAGAACTACATTTATAAGGTTACTTAAGAATCTTCTGTAGGAACAAGATGGTGGCATAGGGCAGATGCCTGATTGTTGCCTACCACAACAATTTTGAAACTACAACTGGAAAACAGAGCAGACACCATCCAGAACCACCGGAAGGCTGGCTGAGCAGATGCTCTACAACTAGAATAAAAGAGAGGGGGATGCGTGATGATGCTGATGCCGATGAGCCAAAGATCACACTTTAAGAACTACGGCTCCCGCCGAAACTGGTTTGGCTCAGTGGATAGAGCGTCGGCCTGCAGACTCAAGGGTCCCAGGTTCGATTCCGGTCAAGGGCATGTACCTTGGTTGCGGGCACATCCCCAGTCGGGGGTGTGCAAGAGGCAGCTGATCGATGTTTCTCTCTCATCGATGTTTCTAACTCTCTATCCCTCTCTCTTCCTCTCTGTAAAAAATCAATAAAAAAATATATTAAATAAAAAAAGAACTACGGCTCAAGCGACACAACGGCAGCCTGGAACGTACTCGGCGTGGTTCCCCCGGCAGTCTCCAGCTGAGGGGACTGCTCCGCTTGCTGCCGAGCATGGACAGACTAGCCCCTGGGAGTCATGAGGTGGGAGACTCCGTGCTTGCTGACCTCTGAGTCATTCGAGAATCTCTGCGCCCCAGAAGTGGCCAGGTGCACATGCCCAGCGACTGGCCGCTGCTGCAGACCTGAGCGCCGTCGCAGAGACCTTGGACCAGCCTGCTGCCACGCACCGGGCGCACCAGAGCTTCACCGAGCCCGCCGCCCAGCGAGTTCCGTGGCAGCCGCCCCGGAACTTTGAGAAAATGGCCGAAGGAATTGCTGAGAGGAAATTGACCGACAGGAATTGGGATCAAGAAGACGAAGCCCCGCTGGGTCCCGGGTCCAGGTGAGGCCGCACGCCCCTGGGTCCGGGTGAGGCTGGGTCCCGGGTCCGGGCGAGGCTGCGTGCCCCTGGGTCCGGGTGAGGCCATGCTCCCCTGGGTCTGGGAGAGGCCACACACCCCTGGATCCGGGTGAGGCTGGGTCCCGGGTCTGGGTGAGGCCGTGCCCCTGGGTCCGGGTGAGGCTGGATCCGGGTCCGGGTGAGGCCGCGCGCCCCTGGGTCCAGGTGAGGCTGGGTCCCGGGTCTGGGTGAGGCCACGCCCCTGGGTCTGGGTGAGGCTGGATCCGGGTCCGGGTGAGGCCGTGCGCCCCTGGGTCCGGGAGAGGCCGTGCGCCCCTGGGTCCAGGTGAGGCTGGACCCCGGGTCCAGGTGAGGCCGTGCGCCCCTGGATCTGGGTGAGGCTGGGTCCCGGGTCTGGGTGAGGCCGCGCCCCTGGGTCCGGGAGAGGCCACGTGCCCCTGGGTCCGGGTGAGGCCATGCGACCCTGGGTCCGGATGAAGCTGGATCCCAGGTCCGGGTGAGGCCGTGCGCCCCTGGATCCGGGTGAGGCTGGGTCCCAGGTCTGGGTGAGGCTGTGCCCCTGGGTCCGGGAGAGGCCACGTGCCCCTGGGTCCAGATGAGGCTGAGTCCCAGGCCCGGGTGTGGCTGCGCGCCCCTGGGGCCAGGTGAGGCCACGCACCCCTGGGTCTGGGTGTAGCTGGATTCCGGGTCCGGGTGAGGCCGTGCGCCCCTGGATCCGGGTGAGGCTGGGTCCCAGGTCTGGGTGAGGCCGTGCCCCTGGGTCTGGGAGAGGCCACGCACCCCTGGGTCCAGATGAGGCTGAGTCCCGGGCCTGGGTGAGGCTGCGCGCCTCTGGGTTCGGGAGAGGCCACGCGCCCCTGTGTCTGGGTGAGGCTGGATCCTGGGCCCAGGTGAGGCTGCGTGCCCCTGGGTTCAGGTGAGGCTGGAGCCTGGGTCTGGGTGAGGCCACGTGCCCCGGGGCCTGGGTGGTGATGGGTCCCTGGGTCCGGGCGAGACCAAACCAGAGGGAGTCGGACCTGCATTACCACCGTTTGTCCACCATCTAGAGCTGAAAATCAGTGCTGACATATACACATAAGGAACTGGTGGACATTGAAATTGGGTCTCAAAAGAACTGTTGGTCCAGAAAGAAACTCACTACAGACTGATTCATTTGCCTGTCAGCATAACTATTATTGCTCGTCTCACATTCGGTTCTTATAAGTATACTAGAGGCCCAGTGCATGAAGATTCATGCACTCGGGGGCGTCCCTCAGCCCAACCACCTTCTCACAATCTGGGACCCCTCGGGTAGGGTCCCTCGGCCTGGCCTGAGATCAGGGCCTATCGGGTCTTTCCTTCCCCAGTCTGCAGGAAGCTGGCCCCACCCCCGCCACTGCCACTGCTTGCCATCTGTGCAGCACTGCCTCCCCTCCCCTGCCACCAGTGGCCTCCCTCTGCAGGCGACAGGCTGGGGTGCAATGTGGAGCGGTGTGAGATCATTCAATGGATTAACTGGCCTGGGCCTCCCTCTTTCTTTGCTGGGGGTGGGGCCAGCCATGCAAGGGGCTGTCTGCCTACCTGATTGCCCCTAACCGCTCGCCTACCTGCCTGATCACCCCTAACCACTGGTCTGCCTACCTGATCACCCCTATCCACTCTGCCTGCCTGCCTGATTGCCCCTAACAGCTTGCTTGGGGGCGGGGCCAGCCCAGTGAGGGTCTGTCTGCCTACCTGATCACCCCTACCACTGGTCTGCCTACCTGATCTCCCCTAACCACTGGCCTGCCTACCTGATCACCCCTATCCACTCTGCCTGCCTGCCTGATTGCCACTAACAGCTTGCTTGGGGGCGGGGCCAGCACTGACTTCCAGTTGGTTAGCCTCTGGTTGTCGCAGGAGCCGACCACCAGTTGCCTGCCATCCGTCGCAGGCTCTCCGCTTTTGCCCAAGGCCGCACCCCAGCGTCGCCAATCGGCCACCCCAGCCACCCCGAGTCCCACCCCCCCCCACGCCTCCTGGCCAATCGTGGGCATAGTGAAGGTATGGTCAATTTGCATATTACTCTTTTATTAGATAGGATTTCTAGTAACACATGATCTCACTCATCTAGGGGAAATGATGAACAACATAGACTGATGAACAAGAACAGACCCAGAAACAAGGAGGCATCGATCGGACTTTCGGGCCTCAGAGGGAAGGTAGGAGAGGGTGGGGGTAGTGGGGAGAGATCAACCAAAAGACTTGTGTGCATGCATACGAGCCTAACCAATGGTTAAGGACAACAGGGGGGTAGGGGTATTTGTGGGGAGGGGTGGGGGATGGGAATGGGGGGATGAGGACAAATATGTGACACCTTAATCAATCCTATCTAATAATAGACAAATATGCAAATTGACTGCACCTTCGCTATGCCCAAGCCACGCCAACCAGCCAAGCCACGCCCACCAACCAATCAGGACGAGTATGCAAATTACCCCAACAAAGATGGCGGCTAATTTGCATATCAAGACAGCGTCGAAAGAAGCCAAGAGCTGCAGAAAGGAGTAAAGCTTCGAAGAAGCAAGCAAGCCGGGGGGGGGGGAGGAGAAGGGAGGAGCAAAGTCAGGGCCGGGGGTGAAGGGAAAAGCAGGTGGGCTGGCGGAGAAGGCGGGGCGGGCGACAAGGGAGGAGCGGAGGCGGGGTAGAGTGCAGCAGGAAATCCTATTGCAGGATTTTTCCTGCAACGGGAACGCTAGTTAAGAAATAAAATAAAAAAATACTCAGACTGTTTGGTATATAAATATAAATGTGAGAGTATTTGTTATCTCTTTCTGCTGTTTAATTTATTTAAAGATAGGGTGGACCTGCTGTGACAGAATGCAAAAGTCTTTAGCAGCTGCTGAGACACCTTTTTCTCAGAGTCTTTTGTTCTCTGTTAGAGAGGGAATCAGCCCACTTAGCCAGTACAAATTCCTCTCTCTGTTTGTATAAGTAAAGGTTTCAGTTTGCTCTGATTTGTGAATTTGCTGTATTAAATTGAATTTTAATGTCCTAGGGTTGATTTAAAAGTATACATTTGTAATGTTTCAAAGAAAAAGAACTTTTATTTATAGATTTCTTATCTCTTTGGTGCTCGGAGACTCCTGGAACGGGGCTAACAGCTCTACAGGGCGGAGAGATTTACAGGCCCTGTCCCTGCCTGTGACATCATAGTCCAATGTGGAACTAAGGCTGAAGTTATTATTAACTCTCTATAGACCCCATTAACCGTTTGTTTAACTTACTGTTTTCAGTTATTAGGATCCTCATAGAGGACATAACCTGGACTTTCCCTTTCCTCTCTCATCCTGATTCTAATAGCATCTGTAACTGGATTAAAGATCTTTTCTTTCAGGAGGCCATCCAGGCTTTCAGCTCGCAGGAAATCTTCTCCTGCGAGAGGAGAGAGGGACCCCCCAGAAGGGGCTGGAGGCTCTCCCTCCCGACAGGTGTTTGTTTTGTGTGTTTTTTTGTGTTTTTTGTGTGTTGATGTCAGGACTGTTTGTTTTGTCTTTTTATCTTGTGTTTGTCTGTCATATTTGGGCCCTATGTGTGTATTATTTGTTGAATTTTGATTTGTCAAGGTTTTGTCAGTTTATTATCAGTTTGTTAAAATCCTCTTAGAGGACATTGAGTGGTTCTTCCCTTCCTGTTTAACCTTTGACTGTATGATTGGATTACTGAGCTTTTTATCAAGGTTCCTTGTAAGGTTTTGCCTCTCCTGGAATAATGCTCTATGTGTAACCTGTCCCTCCCCGAGCCGGACTGCAGGATGACTTTTCTTTCAACACACTGGTCCCGCCCACTGGCCTGCTGCAGAAGCCAGAAAAAGCAGCGGCTGTAGCGGGGCCGCAGAGTTTGCAAGTCTATTAATCTTGTTTCCTTTGTCCAACATGAGTGCCATTTCTGTTTTACTGAAACATGGGTCAAGAATTCTGTCCTAGGATGTAGGAAAGGGAGGCCCCCATCAGGGGACTTAGAAGCAGTGTTCCTGTTATCTGCTCAGATCCCAAGACTGTAAGAATACTTGTTTACTGAAATGGTATAAGTACAGATGTTTATTTGATATTTTGTTTGTCTGCCTGGTTATAATTATTTGTTCATATGTAGAAGTCTGTGAGAAATAAAAAAACAACATTTAATTTATTTAAGGCTGAGTGCTCTGACAGATAGCAACCCCCTGAGTGGCCACTGGGATTACTTTTTCCCAGGGGTGTTTGCTCTCTGTCAGAGGGGGAATCGGCCTGCCTAACAACATTTCTGTCTATGTTTATTAATTTGAAGGTATAAAGTTGTAACAATTGTAGTCCAAAGAGGTTTAAAGCAGGGACCAAATTTTAAAGTTAACTATTTACAAGAAGGAAGCCGGAGCTGGCAAAATCACCAGGTCTGCCCAGCAAGCTCTAGGACTGAATGGATCTTATTTCTGACACCTGCTGCCACCCAGTCTTTTTTTTTTTTTTTAAAATATATTTTATTGATTTTTTACAGAGAGGAAGAGAGAGGGATAGAGAGTTAGAAACATCGATGAGAGAGAAACATCGATCAGCTGCCTCTTGCACACCCCCGACTGGGGATGTGCCCGCAACCAAGGTACATGCCCTTGACCTGAATCAAACCTGGGACCCTTGAGTCCGCAGGCTGACACTCTATCCACTGAGCCAAACCGGTTTCGGCTGCCACCCAGTCTTAATCAGTGGTAGAGAAACTGTCTCAGAAGTGTTTGTCTCAATTGGCCATTTAAGTTTGATGTGATTAATGATTACAGTACATTATAAAACCTTTAGAAGGAAAGGAAAATATTTTGTGGGCCACTTGGTCCTTGTATGTATATGTCATCTCTTAAGTTATAGTTTTAAAATCAGTAATTTTTAACAGAAACACACTCAAGCAGAGTGGCTTTTCAGAAAGATCAGGGAGTCTGATTGCAGTGTAGAGGTCACTGGTTCCCCCATGCCACCTTCATTGGCAGGAGGCAAGCGCTTTTCCCAGTGGGAACAGAGAGTAGACTGCCAGATAAAAATGCTTCTGTGGGAGCCCTCCTTCGCCACCTGGGACCCTCAAGGCACTCCCTGCCTCCACCTACCCAGTGTCCATCCCCTCCAGGGATTGTTTTGAGTGGCTGGAGGCGTGGCAAGGAGAGAAATTCCCTTGTGACCCTCCCCCCTGCGACTCCTTGGACACTTTTCACCGTGTTCTGTTAGGGGGCTTAAAAGTGGCAGCTAAAAATTCCACCATTATCTCTTTTAAAAAAAATTTTTAAAAAATAAATCTTTATTGTTCAGATTATTACAATAATAATAATTATTATTATTTATAATAATAATTCTGCTTTCCCCCCCATAGCTCCCCTCCACCTGATTCCCCACCCCACCCCATACCCTTACCCACCCCCCCGCCACTGTCTTCATCCATAGGTGTAAGATTTTTATCCAATCTCTCCCTGCACCCCTCAGACCCCCTTCCCCCTGAGAAATGTCTGTAGCCTCCCTTTCTATGTCTATGATTCTATTATATTCACCAGTCCATTCTGTTCTTCAAATTTTTTTATTCACTTGATATTTAGATTCACTTATTAGTAGGTATGTATTTGATGTCTTTTTGTTGTTCATAATTTTCACTTTTACCTTTTTTTTTTCTTCTTCCTCTTCTTAAAGAATACCCTTCAGCATTTCATGTAATCCTGGTTTGGTGGTGATGAAGTCCTTTAACTTTTTCTTGTCTGTGAAGCTCTTCGTCTGACCTTCAATTCTGAATGATAGCTTTGCTGGGTAGATTAATCTTGGTTGTAGGTTCTTGCTGTTCATCACTTTGAATATTTCTTGCCACTCTCGTCTGGCCTGCATAGTTTCTGTTGAGAAATCAGCTGACAGTCGTATAGGTACTTCCTTGTAGGTAACTAACTGTTTTTCTCTTGCTGCTTTCAAGATTCTCTCTTTGTCTTTTGCCCTTGGCATTTTAATTATGATGTGTCTTGGTGTGGTCCTCTTTGGATTCCTCTTGTTTGGGGTTCTGTGCGCTTCCTGGACTTGTAAGTCTATTCTTTTCACCAGGTGGGGAAGTTTTCTGTCATTATTTCTTCAAATAGGTTTTCAGTATCTTGCTCTCTCTCTTCTTCTGGCACCCCAAAAATTCGGATGTTGGTACGCTTAAAGCCATCCCAGAGGCTCCTTATGCTATCCTCACACTTTTGGATTCTTCTTACTTTCCGCCTCTCTGGTTGGGTGTTTTTTGCTTCCTCATGTTCCAGATCTTTGGTTTGACTCTTGGGGTACGGTGATCTACAGTTGAGTTTCTGTATATTCTTTATTTCAGACAGTGTATGCATAATTTCTGACTGGTCCTTTTCCATTTTTTTTTTGGTATTCTCATTAAGGTCCTTGAAGGTCTCTTCAAGTTTCTCAGCGTTTTTTAGAAGATTCTTGAGTAACCTTATAAATGTGGTTCTGAACACTGTGTCGTCCATTAGTTTACTTTCCTCCATCTCTTCTATTCGTGACCTGCTTCAGTGTCTCCACATTTTGGCTGCCTCCCTGTGTTGATGGAGTGGCTTTGTGTGGTCAGTGACCTATAGGGGCCGGTAGCTCAGCTTCCCCAATCTCCCTAGGTGGTCGCTTTTGGTACCCCCCTTTGTGGGCTGAGTGCAAAGTCTTGGTGTTGTTAACCTTTTGCACTCGGATGTCGAGTGTGACTCGACACGATTAGCATTAGAATAAAGGAATCGAGAAAAACGCAAGCAAGTGCAAAGGGTTAAGCCTTGATTGCTGTTGGTACACTGGGAGGATTTGACCTCCAGGCCAATTGGCTGTGAGGATCAGCTGTGTCTATGCCGGGAGACAGCCTTATTCAACTAGACTTGCAAAATTGTAAAAGCCTCTGTGCTCAGCTTGGATGGGGCAGAGTTTCAGGGTGGAGCCTACAGCCTTGGCTTCCTGTCAGCCCCGCCCTATGAGGTTCCTGGGTCTCAGTGTCCCTCAGTGTCCCTCTGTACTCGCTGCAAGCACCTCTGAGAGAAAGGTGCCCTGGAGTTTCGCCTGCTGCCAAACAGTCTAGTCTCTCCCCTAATGAATCTGGATTCCCAGATTCTTGCCCAGAACTGGGTTTCAGTGCAGTCGGAACTGGGGCTCAGCGCAGTCCAGAGCTTTTGTCTCCTTCCCGCTAGGGCAATTCAGCGGCACAGTCAACAGTCCGTCCTCTGTGCGCATTCACGTGCGCACCTCGGGAGCTCTGCCTTTCGCCGCTCCCTTGCGTTTCCGCCTTACAGCCCAGATTCCCCCAGTATGAGCCTGGCTTCCCAGGGTCTTGCCCGGAACTGGGGTTCAGTGCAATCTGGAGCTTTTATCTCCTTCCCGCTAGAGAACGCCGGCCAGGCACTCAGCCGCCCCGTCCTCTCCGGCTCCATCCTCCCCGCATGTGCGCGCGCCTGTGTCTCCGCCCGTGTCTCCGTACCTCAGGCTTTTATGGCTCCTCTGATTTTCCTTGTGGTTTTCTCTTTCCTTCTAGTTGTGGGCGTTTCAGTCAGCCAGCTTTCCTGTGGTTCTGGATGATGTCCGTTTTGACTTTTAGTTGTATTTTTGAAATTGTTGTGTGAGGCTGCAAGATTAGGTGTTTACCTATGCCGCCATCTTGGTTTCTCTGGGCTCCCCCATTATCTCTTAAGAAGAATATAGCATTTTGAATTTAAAGCGGCTGGAGGCCAGGGAACAGGGTACTAGACCTGTTCCCCCGTCCCTCTGCTTTTTCTAGCATACAATACTGAAACATTGATTGCTAGACATGTTTAGAAATACTTAATGGAAGATTTGAGGCATAGTTATACATTTTTAAAAGACATAGAAAGAAAAGCCAGCAGCAAATAGGAAGGAATTAGTATGCCTATTGTAAGAAGCAGGGGCACTGGAAGAGAGAATGTCCTGGCAGGTTAGCTAGAGAAGCAGAAAGGGGAGACTCAGACTCCAAGGGTCTTTAACTTAGAGGAAGAGGACTGACAGGACCGGGGTTCCTTTCCATTAAGCCCCCAGGGTAACCTTACAAGTGGGGGGCAAACTTGTTAGTTTCCTGGTGGACACTGGAGCAGCCTATTCAGTCTTGACAGAGCCGATGGGACCTGTAACCTCTAAGAAGACAGCAGTCCAGGAAGCCACCAGACAAATTGCCTGTTTTCCTTAGACATCAAAAAGGACTATGGACCTCAGAAGGAACACGGTAACACATTCATTTCTGGTCATGCCAGAATGCCGTACCCCCTGTGTAGACGTGACCTCCTACAGAAACTATTTGGACGTGCCATCATATCCTTTGAGGGGGACGGAGCGGGAATTCCTAGGGGCAGTTGGATACTACAACCTGTGGATACCGGGGCTCACGGAGATTGCTAAACCTCTATACTCAAGTACTGGGGGAACGCAGCCGCTGAACTGGACCGAAGTGGAACAACGGGCCTTTGAGGAGCTAAAGAAGGCTCTCATCTCAGCACCTGCCCTAGCCTTGCCAGACGTCATGAAGCCCTTCCACCTCTATGTGAGTGAGGTAAGGGGCATTGCCAAAGGGGTTCTCACTCAGACTCTAGGTCCCTGGAAGAGACCTGTAGCCTATCTGTCTAAGAGGCTAGACCCCGTGGCAGCAGGGTGGCCAGCATGCCTCCGGGCAGTGGCCACCACAGCATTGCTGGTGAAGGAGGCAGATAAGCAGACTCTGGGCCAGGAACTAGCCCTGACAACACCCCATGGTGTGGAGGCCCTCCTTCGAGGTGCTCCAGAGAGATAGATGTCAAACACCAGGATCACCCAGTGCCAAGCTCTTCTCCTGGACCAGCCCTGCGTCCGGTTCCATAAGACACTGGCCATCAACCCTGCCAGCCTGCTTCCAGATGATGATCCGGAAGAACCCATTCATGACTGCACAGAGGTAACAGACGCAGTACAAACAGCTCGCCCAGACCTGACAGATGCCCCGCTATCATCACCCAATGAGGTATACTGTTCATAGATGAGAGCAGTTATGTTTGGGATGGCATCCGATATGCAGGGGCAGCGGTAGTCACCCTGGACCGCACCATTTGGGCACAGTCTCTAAACAGGGGAGACAATTGAAGCCAGAGGAAATAGAGCCGCAGACCAAACTGCCAAGGAAGCCGCCCTAAAACCAGTGGGGCCTTTACAAGTTTTAGTAACCCTGCCGGACCTGGACCTACAGCACACCCCCTCCTACACCAAACAAAAGGAGGAATTGACAGAACAGAAGCAAGCTATCAAAGGACCAGATAGTTTGGTAGACCCTACCAGATGACAGACTGTTGGTCCCAGAGGCTCTAGGTCGGACGTTAGTTGCCCAATTACACCAGGCTACCCACATAGGCGTAGATAAGGGAATTAGAAGCATAGTCACTAGAAGCACTGTCTGTGCACAGGTAAATACTAAGCAAGGTAAGAGGGTCCCCCTGAGAATTTGGGCCCCAGGGAAATTCCCTAGGAGAGCATTAAGAGGTGGATTTCACAGAGATTAAGCCACCAGCATCAGAGTACAAGTACCTGCTAGTTCTCATAGACACCTTCTCGGGTTAGGTTGAAGCATACCCCACTAGGACAGAAACTGCCTCTATAGTTGTCAAGAGATTACTTCTGGAGACTATACCTAGATTCGGGCTGCCAGTAGTCATAGAATCAGATAACGGCCCCACCTTTGTAGCCAAGGTATCTCAAAGTATAGCTCAAGCCTTAGGCCCAGAATCTGGATAGGCATGAGCAGGACTCTAAAAAGTACTTTAACTAAATTTGTCCTAGAAACCGGTGAAAACTGGACCAACCTCCTGCCCTTCGCCCTCTTATGGGCCATGTATACCCTCTACTGGGAGGGGTTCCTCCCTTCTTTTTGAGGTCATGTATAGTAGATCTTCCCCCCTCGCCCCCGGCCCCCAGCATCCTTTCTAGGATCAGGGAGAAACTGAAAGCTGGAATTCATAACCATTCCCTTACTCAAGTCCTTACAGGCTCTGCAGTATACCCAGAGAGCCACCCATAAGCTTGTTCGCGATGCTCTGCCAGTGCCCACTGCGGACCCTGTACATCCCTTCCAGCCCAGGGACTCGGTGTGGGTAAATAAATTCACTGCCCCAGACTCACCCCAACCTGAAAGGGACACTACACTGTTATCCTGAGCACGCCCACGGCTGTTGAAGTAGACGGCATCCAGACCTGGCTACACCACTCCCAGCTCCTGCACCAGGAAACGGCCTGGATCCTGGCAACCACCCGTGAGATCCCTAGCCTGGGCTCCACGCAGGCCAGGAGGAAACTCGACACCTGCAGGAGAGGAACTGGACTTCACTGTGGACAGTACTGTTGGGGACTGTAGTACTAAAGGCCTTGGCCAGAAGCGGGAGACGAGATAGAAATGCAAACCATCCCATGGTTGGGCCCGTAAGTTCCAAGACAAGGGGGGAATGAAAGGGCAGAGCAGGACAGCACAAAATGTACTGTACCCTCCATCCTGTGTAACTATGTATATGACTCCTTTTTCTAAGAAAACCGCGAGAATATAACAGTTGCATAAACCTGCCAATAGGAATGTAGAGAAGTGGACTCAGTCCAAATTAGGCAAGCTGCACAGTACCCCCGTGTAACCAGACCCCTGACCCTGCCCCCTGACCAATCAACGGGGCCACGAACGTTCCCCCCGCCCACTGCTTTGGACCCCCTTTTTAAGCCTTTGTTCTCCCAAGGCTCTCTCTCCCCCCCGCAGTGATTGCTGGAGATGAGAGCTCGTGCTAGCATGAATAAAGGTTCTTATGCTTTTACATCAGGCTTAGCTCCTTCCTGGTGGGTTTTTGGGGATCCTGAACAATGGGCATAACACTGACCAGGATCTGCTGCAGCGTGTGTGTGTGTGTGTGTGTGTGTGTGCGTGAGCAGTGGTTCTCTGTCCCCCTGTCTCTCCATTTTGGGGAACTGGCTTGCCCTTTGTCCGAGATTCTCTGATGGGTCTTCATTTGACTTTCAGTTTGTTTTGCATTTAAAAAAAATATATTTTTATTGATTTCAGAGAGGAAGGGAAAGAGAGAGGGAGAGGGAGATAGAAACAGAAACATCAATGATGAGAGAGAATCATGGATCAGCGGACTCTTGCACGCTCCTACTGGGGATCGAGCCCGAAACCCAGACATGTGCCCTGACCTCCTGGTTCATAGGTCAATGCTCAACCACTGAGCCACACCAGCAGGGCTGCATTTTTCTTGCTGTGAGGGTGGGAGGAACAACTTACAAGCTCTACATGTCAGAGCAGAAAGAGGGCGGGGGGAGGAGAGAGAGAGGTGGGAAAATGTTGGTTTACATAATACAAATAAATAATACAATAAAAATAATAATAATATAAGAATAAACTCTGTGTTTTGTGTATTCACAACTGTAAACCTACTTTTGTCCACCCCTGTGTGTAATCACATGTTATTTGTTTGTTTGTTTTGTCTTTGTTAATCCTCACCTGAGAATATTTTTCCATTGATTTTTAGAGTGGTGGGGGTCAGAATGACAGAGAGAAACATCGTTGTGAGACACATCAATTGGTTGCCTCCTGCATGCACCCCGACCAGGGCCAGGGAACCTGCAACCAAGCTACGTGCCCTTGACCAGAATCAAACCCAGGACCCTTTAGTCTGTGGGCCGAACGCTTTGTCCACTGAGCCAAAATGGCTAGGGCTACATGTTTTTTAATTGCGATGTAACTAACATACACGAAATTCACAGGACTTGAGAGTCCAGTTTGATTAGTTTTGAATATTGTACAATATATATAACCACCACCCCAAACAAGATACATAAAGTTTCCATTATCTGAAATGGTTTCCTCATGCCTTCTTCAAGTCAAGGATTTACCCTCCTCCCCAAAGGCAGCCACCGCTGCGATTTTTATCACCGTCAGTTAGTTTTGTGGTTCCAGAACTTCACATAAAAGGGGTCATACATGCTGCACCTTAGTGCTTGGGCTTGGTGTAACATTCTGAGATTCATCCAGGTTGTTCTGTGATTTGTACTTCATTCCCTTTTTACTGCTGAGAAGGATCCCACCATAATGAAATGTTCTCATGACAGAGGTCCTCAAACTTTTTAAACAGGGGGCCAGTTCACTGTCCCTCAGACTGATGGAGGGCCGGACTATAGTTTAAAAAAAACTATGAACAAATTCCTGCACATATCTTATTTTGAAGAAAAAAAACAAAACGGCAAAAACACCCGCATGTGGCCCGCGGGCCGTAGTTTGAGGACGCCTGTTCTAGAAACTTAGCAGTGCTAGCACCACATTTCACATACATCCATCTCGAGTTAATTTGTGTATGGGATGTGAGTAAGGCCCAAGTTTCACTTTTCCCAATACATTTATCCACCCGGCGTCATTTCCTGGAGAGGCCGCCAGTTACCTGTTCAATGTCGGTGGCATTATTGTCATAATACAAATGATCCTGTAATTTCTGGATTTATATCTAGGCTCTGATTCATCCCTTTTATCTCTGTGTATATCTTTCCCCAACACTGCATTGTCTTAATTATTAAAATGGGAAAGGATGAGTTCTTCATAATTGTTCTTTTTCCTCCAGATGGTCTTGGCTATTCCAGGTTCTTTACCTTTCCATATTAACTCTAGAATCAGATCTCAATTTCTGCAAAAACTAAGGCTGCTGGGATGTCAGTGTGAATTGCATGATTTATATAAATCAATATAGGGAGACCCGATCTCTTAATCCAGACACACGACACGTCCCTACATATTTAGAGCTTTTTAATTCTTTTCATAAATGTGCTAGTTTTTGATGTGGAAACCTGGCACACCTTTCCCTGCAGTTACTCCTAGTGTTTGAATGTTTGTGTTCTATGGCAAATAGTATCATGTTTATTTTCTGATCACTGGTAGATATTTAGAACTACAATGTTTTTGCAATTGATTTTGTATCTCACAGCCTTGCTAAATTCACTGATTCTTGTGTTTGTAGAATACTTTGGCTTTCTGTGTACTAACCACGTCACCCACAAATAAAGCGGCTTATTTCTGCCACAAGCCTGCTCCCTGGGAGTCCCGCAGTTCCCCATGTCTGCACCAGGGGGAGCCCTGACGCTCCCCTTAGCACCTGCTGGGAGGGGTGGGGAGGACACTGGCTGCCCCACCCATCCTACCTGCCCACCAACACAAAGCAGGGGTGGGGTTGGGGGCAGGCCCAAGGCTGTGACTCTCTGAGAGGCCATCAGGATGGGGTGTGAGAGTGGTCCTGGGGAGTGTGGAGTGGATGGGGAACGCAGAGTCAGCAGACTCCTGCCTGTGACCTTGGCAGGTGATTGCACCCTCAGCCTCCATTTCCCATCAGAAGAAGATACTGGACTGGACCTAAGCCAGGGCGGATGCAGTTATTTTTCCTCCAGTCCTGGCTTGTAGCCTGTGCCCTCTTTCCCCAGGTGCTCTTCCAGGAGGAGTGAGGGGTAAAGGTCAAGGGTCAGAGGTCTGCGGGGAGAGACATCCAGGGTCTGTGCAGAGTCAGGGACTAGGCTGCAGTAAAACACTGTCCACCTGCCAGGCCCGAGGCCCTGTGGATTCATCCTGGGGGCAGAGTGGGATGAGTAGCCAGGAGGTTGGGGAGCCCCCATCGTCTGCCTTGGTCCTCACCCCACCTCAGTCTCACATGGCAGGCATTCTCAGGGCCCCTGGGCCAGGATAGTCCTGACTGCAGGTCTCTGTGCCCACAACCCGTTGCAGCCCTGCTCTGTGGAAGGCTCAGAAAGAATCCTGCACATGATGAGCCTGGCATGGACACTGGTGGGTCACAGGCTGAGACCTGGTGACGTGGTAGAAAGCGGCGGCGTCAGAGAGAGCGGTAACAGAAGAGGGTGCTGTGTAGATCAGTGAAGCAATAGTCCCGATAGAGACCCACACAGAAATGATCAATTATTTTCAAGCCAGGGAAGGGATGGCTTTCTTTACAAATGTTTCTGGAATGATTCTGTAATCTGTGGGGGGGCTGGGAGGAGGAACATGAGCCTTGGCTCTCCCTGCTAACATACATAATTTAATTCAACAAGGAGCATAGATTTAGCTGTAGACATTAAAACTATAAAACATCTAAGACAGTGGTTCTCAACCTTCCTAATGCCACGACCCTTCAATACAGTTTCTCATGTTGTGGCGACCCCAAATGCGAGTGTTCCCCCCACGTCCCGCGTGGTTCAGGGTTCAGGTTCAGGGTTCAGGTTCAGGGTTCGGGTTCTGGAGGAGGCTGCACACAAATGAAAGAGACTAGAAAGCATTAATTTGGAAATATTGGGGGCCAGACGGGAGCCCAGCTCAAGAGGAAGGACTCCGCTTTGCTCTGGCCTTGTGATCCCTTTTATTCAGGTTTGGGACCCACCCGTAGCCCTTAGGCAGGCAATTCCAGGAATAGCTCCATGGTAGCCCATCAGCAAGGATTTACTTAAGACTAAAAGGTGGAAGTTGCTTCAGCTACCATTGTCTCAACTAGACAGTGGGTGGTTGGCTCTGACCTTTCAGAGCTTCAAGGTTGACCAGCCATCTGGGTTCCTTGTTCACACCTCTCTGCTAGTGAAGACAATGGGCGTCTTCCAACACCCAACCATAAAATTACTTTCGTTGCTACTTCATAACTGTAATTTTGCTACTGTTATGACTCGTAATGTAAATATCTGTGTTTTCTGTTGGTCTTAGGGGACCCCTGTGAGAGGGTCATTCGACTCCCAAAGGGGTCGCGACACGCACGTTGAGAACCGCTGATCTAGGAGAAGCCATACCAGAAAATCATCACAACCTGGAGGAAGGCAGAGGGGACTCCAAAGAGAAAAAATTGATAAATGGGACTTCATTAAATTTAAAACTTACCCTTTGAGTAACATTGTTAAGATAATAAAAATACAATCCACTTTGGGAGACAAAGTTAGTAATGCATGTATCTGGCAAAGGACTTGTACCCAAATTTCTGATGGAAGGGAGGGAGTGATGGAGGGAGAGAAGAAAAAGAAAAGGAACTCTTACAGCTCACTAAGAAGATATCCAACCCCATTAAAAAGGGGCACAGGCTTGTGCCAATCATTTATCACAGAAGCTGTTCAAATGACCCAGAGGCACATGACAAAAGGCTCATCTTGCCAACTCATCAGGAAACTGCAGACTAGGAGGTCGCCACTACACAATGTGCGCCCCCCTGCCTACCCTCCGCAATGGCTGGAATGTTTCCGGTTCTGCCCACTCTCCTCCCTCTCCCTCCCTTTCCTCCTGAATGGAGCAGCCAAAGCCTGGTGTGGGGCAGGGCAGGTAGGCCTCTGGTTGGGTTGGTGCTGGGGGCTGCGCTGGCCCAAGTGGGGTCCGAGTCCATTGGGGGGAATTGACCAAAAAAGATGATGCATTAAGGACAGAAACCAGGTCTCACATGCCGGAGAAGGCAGGCCAATACGAAACAGCTGGAATAAACTGGTTTGGGATTGGGGAAGGCTCGCATTTCAATATAGATATAGAACTATAAAGGTGTGGGGGCATATACATGTTTGCGCATGTATGTGCGCTCGTGCCTGCCAAACGCATGTGCACGTGTGTGCATGAGCATGCATGTGGTGAGTACACATGTGCACATACACACATTCTCTGGCTCGGTCCCAGAGCAATCAGCAGCCTCTTGGATCTGAGTACCATTTGCCCCTGAGAGGAGCTTGGCCACCAGAGAGGTGCCTGGAGTTGGAAAGTAGCGGGGCCGGGAATAAGCTTGTGCAAGGACGTACTCAAGGAGAGACGGAGAGAGACCTCCCCAGAAACACGTCAACAGTCATGTGCCCGCACCTTTATCTGCAGCAGCCCAGACAGGAAGCAAGCAGAAGTTCATCAACAGCTGAAAGGAGAAGCACACTGTACGTTCCTGCGATGGGATACCACCTGGCAATAACAGGAAACACAGATGCAGAAGGTGACAGGGCATCCACCTGTATTACAAATGCATGAAACAAGCCCACTGGAGGGCGTGTGGCTGACCTGAGCCACTTGGGAACGAGTGGCGACTGTAAGACTAAAAGCACAGGGACTGCACGCAGCACGGTGCTCTGGTTGACAAAGTTAATTCCCACAGGGGTGCAGGGTGACGCTCCGGTACTGCTACGCTGGCAGTGAGCAGTGAGGTGACTGGGTGGAGGGTGTTGGGAGCTGGGTCCTCCCTATTGGGGTGGGAGGTTGGGGCAAGCATGGAGGAGGTGACTGTGATCCCTGTGGTGATGGGCTAGAACTGGAGACACAAGTTTGAAGTCTTGATTAGCTTAACAAAGATACATAAGAAGATGTTTATTCATATATGTCTATGCACCAGTCAGTGCACACACATTTCCTTGTTCTCTCAGCTGAAGGCCTAGATGCAAGGACGCCCCAGAGCAACCAGCACACCAGGGCCCAGACCCGGGTTTCTAACAGCATGTCCAAAACAAGGAGCCGGGGGCTTTGGAGAAATGGCTGATTCTAGGACTGAGGCAGCAAATGTTCAAGATGAGCCAGGTGTCTGAGAAGCTGTCACAGCCCAGAGGACCCTAAGGAGACAAGACGATTAAATGTCATGTGGAGCCTGGATGGAATCCTGGGACAGAAAGAGGCCACTGGGGGAAAAGTAAGGGCATCTGAATAAACTAGGGATTATAGTTAGTATAGTGTATCATATTGGGTCATCTATAATAATAAAAGCATAATATGCTAATTAGACCAGACAGCTGAACAACCTTCTGGGTGTCATTCCTGACGTCCTTCCGGAAGAAGCTGCAGCAGCTGGGGCCGAGGCAGAGGCAGTTAGGGGTGATCAGGCAGGCAGGCCAGCAGTTAGGGGCGATCAGGCAGGCAGGCAGAAGCAGTTAGGGGTGATCAGGCACGCAGGCAGAATGGTTAGGGCTGATCAGGCAGGCAGGCAGAGGGGTTAGGGGCGATCAGGCAGGCAGGCAGGTGAGTGGTTAGGAGACAGCATTCGTGGATTGTGAGAGGATGCAGATTGGGCTGAGCAACACCCCTCCCCCATGCACGAATTTCCTGCACTGGGCCTCTAGTTAATTATAACAAATAAATCATTCTATTATAAGATGTTAATAATAGAGGTAATTGGGTGCAGGGTATAAATATAAACCTGTTCTAAAAGTTAAAAGTATATTTCTAAAAAAGAAATACAGACCTAGAGTTCCAGGGCCAAATGAGCCTGGCAGAGATAGCTCAAGCCCTGTGCGGAGTGTTGCCTCACCAGCCCCCAGGTCCCATGGTCTCCACCACAGATCAGACAGACACATCACCTGGGGCAGCCCTTCCTAACCGTCCCCTGTGAAAATCAATCCACGTAATTCATCATATTAGCAAACTATAAAAGAGTAGCTATTGTCTATGCTTAGTGGCAGAAAAAAACTTTTACACAATTCAACACCCATTTCAATTCAACAGAAATAACTAGAGCACACTGTCTTGATTAATTTGCTGAGAATTTCTGGTGAATTGAAATGGGTGTTGAATTGTGTAAAAAAAATTTCTGCCTTTAAGCATAAGACAATAGCTGTTCTTTTATAGTTTGTCAATATGATGAATTACGTGGATTGATTTTCACATGTTAAACCAACTTTGCATTCCAGGAATGACCTATACTTCTTCGGAAAAATCAGAGCCGGGGCCCGACCTCACATCATACCCAAGGCCTGGGTCAGCTCAGGGTGTAGACAGCTGGGAAGAACATCACTCACAAACTGCAAATCCAGACATTTCTGGACCCTGTCAAAGAACTGAGGTCACAGGGCAAAGAGCTGACCCAACATCTGGAGAGGAACGGGACCAAGCACTTGGTCACCTGGGACAGATGCTGCAGGAGCCAGCCAGGGACAGGTGGGTCCCAGAGCCAGGCCGGTGTCTGGTCAGGGTAGGGGGCAGGCCGAGGCTCCCCTAAGGCCACAGGAGGGGCCATCCGGATGGCAGTGGGTGATGCAAAAGGATCAGAACTCTGGGTGGTGGGGGAGGTGGGCTGGAGGCTCTGGTAACCAGCAAGCCCAGGGGACTGAGGAGCTGGGTGGATGAACAGGCAGGGATAGTGGTCAGCCCTGGTTGTGGAGGTCGGAGGCCAGGGGGAGTGGGGCCTGGCTGGGGAGTGTCCAAGGGGAACTGACACTAGCTGCTGGTTATCTAACTGTCACTTCCATCTGCCTGTCCCTCACTGATGATACTCAGATCCCAAGATAACAAGGTACCTTTGTGATCAGCACAACTGCTCAGATAACACCCGGACATGGGCGTTGACGGATACCCAATGAATCCTGGGTGGGGGAGCAGGGCCCTGGCTCTGAATCATCTACTTCCTCCACCCTGGATTGGAGGATCGAGCAACCCCTCCTCTGACCACCCCCCAACCCTCACCCCTTCTGGAAGGATAAATGGGGAGGGGAGAGTGGGCTGGGGCAATAGCAGCGGGGACCGGTCAAGGTAAGCACCCCCACCAGACCCCACCATCTGGGGTTAGTGCACTGAGAGCTGAGCCTCACATCTGGAGCAGCAGGACCTCAGACTCCAGGTCTCTGAATTGACCCCTCATCCCGGGGTCCTCGACTCCATCTGCACCCACACCCTGCAGACCCCCGCCGGGCTCAGCCCCTCTGGGTCAAGCAGCCCCTCCTGGCTCCTTCCAGATGCTGAGTCTGCTGGTGCTGGCACTGCCCCTGCTGCTGAGCCTGGGCCACGCGGCCCCTGGTGAGTCCTGACCCTGCTCAGCCCTGTCCCTGTCCCTGCCCCTCCCCCCTCAGGCTCCACAACGGGTGGTGGGCTCACAGAAGCCCAGGTTTGTGTGGGCACGGGGGCCGGGCTGTGTCCTGTCCTGCCCTGAGGGTGTTTCCTGCCCCAGCCCCGAACCAGGACCTGGAGAGAGTGGGCATCGTGGGGGGGCAGGAGGCCCCTGTAGGCAACTGGCCCTGGCAGGTGAGCCTGAGAGTCAAAGACCGATACTGGAAACACATCTGCGGGGGCTCCCTCATCCACCGCTACTGGGTGCTGACCGCTGCGCACTGTGTGGGACCGTGAGTGTCCGTGGGGCCTGATGGGTGGGGGCTGGGCCCGGGACTGCATCCGCACTCCCTCCTGGGTGGACAGGAGGTTGTTCAGTCCCCTGAGTAGGTGCCTCTCCCTCCAGGGACATCACAGACCCCGCAGACCTGATGGTGCAGCTGCGGGAGCAGCACCTCTATTACCGGGACCAGCTACTGCCCATCAAACGGGTCATCATGCACCCCAAATACTATGTTGCTGAAGGGGGGTTTGACATCGCCCTGCTGGAGCTCAAGAATCGTGTGAACATCTCTAGCCAAGTCAAGGTGGTCGCTCTGCCCCCTGCCTTGGAGCCCTTCCCTCCGGGGACCCCGTGCTGGGTGACAGGCTGGGGTGATGTGCACAAGAAAGGTGAGAGTCAGCCACAGTTGGAGGGCTTAGGTGGGGGAAGAAGGGGAGGGAACCAGTCACACCCATGACCCAGATCTGGGGTTCCCTATTGAGGATGGTCCTGATGGGCCAGCTCAGGGAGTGGGAGTTTGGTGAGCCCGGCCGGGGAGTGCTGACAGGGGCAGGGTGTACCAAGAGCAGGGACATGGTGCCTGTGCAAGGAAGTCACTTAGCGTCTCCGTGCCTCAGTTTCCCCTGGCACGAAAAGGCATCATCACAGCTGGTATTTCATGGACGGGATATAGGAAGGAGAGAAAACACACACATAAGGTGTCATTATTAATAAGGGAAAGGAAATAGTGCCCGCTTCCACAGGCTGGCCTGCTCTTCTCCCTGTGCCCCGACAAGGAGCCCGAAGCAGGGCCAGGGGCAGCTGGATGAGCTGGTCTGACCCTCCAGCACCATCGTCTTGTCCCCCTTGTCTAAGGTGACCAGACGTCCTGCTTTTGGCGGGACAGTCCCGATTTTTAACAATTTGTCCCGCGTCCGCGGCGTTTTAAAAAAGTCCCGATTTTTGGAAAGAATGCACGACCAGCTAGGGAACGGCGGGAGAACGGGAAGGGAATATATGGTTTTCGGCGGCCATGTGGCTATTTAGCCAGGATGTGAGTTTTATATTATTTTTGTTAATTTTATAATGTTAAACTTTAATAATAACAAATAATTGTTGAGAACTGATTATCGAGAACTGCTTATCAAAGTTCGCATTGTTGAGCAGTTGTTAGAATTCGACCACCATTGTTTGGACTTAATGAACAATGGCATTTTTTGGGATTGGCAACGACGAAAACATTTTGTAACTGTCTCTCAGACGATACACATCGTACTGCGTGCTAGTGAGCTAGTTAAACAAGTGATGTCATTACAAATCAGCTATTCAGATAATTTAGGTAAGTAATTTATTTATTTATTTCATAAATACATAAATTTTCTTGAATTTAGCAGACAGTACTCATATTATTTATATTTTATAGTGGCGGCAAAAAGTCTAGCACCAGCCTTGAAAGTGACACTTACGACTTACGTTATGGCAAATTCAGAGGAAAAATAATACAAGTTAGTATTGTTATTATTTAGAAAGAAATATAGGATTAAAATAATTTTTAAAATATAGTTACTTTATAACAATCAAATTAATTTAATTTATAAACTAACAATAAAATATGTTCATGTAATTATGTAACTACTTACTGTGTTTTAAGCAATATGTATATAATAATTTATAATATAAGTTTAAATTATATTTTTTAGATTTTTAACATAATGAGTAAGAAGAGAGGATGCAAATTCAACTATGATCTAAGAAGTGAATTTCCTTTTATTAAAAAAAACAAAAGCGATTACAATATAGACCAAATTTTTAATCAAGAACCTCCCCCCCGCACCCCCCCCCCCCCCCCGACCGAAAGCGGTTTGGCTCAGTGGATAGAGCTTCGGCCTGCAGACTCAAGGGTCCCAGGTTAGATTCTGGTCAAGGGCATGTATCTTGGTTATGGGCACATCCCCAGTAGGGAGTGTGCAGGAGGCAGCTGATCGATGTTTCTCTCTCATCGATGTTTCTAACTCTCTATCCCTCTCCCTTCCTCTTGTAAAAAATCAATAAAATATATTTAAAAAATAAACCACACTCCCCCCCCCCCCCCCCCGGGTCAATGGTGTCCCGCTTTACCAATGTTAAAATCTGGTCACCTTACCCTTGACCCACAATCCAGAGCAAAGCCTTAGGGACACTGAGCATGAGCAGGTGCCCTGCGTGAGGCACGTCCTCTGGGCCTCCCACAAGGGGCCTGATTGTGTCATCGCCCAGGCGCCCTTGCAGACACAACACCCAGTGCATCCAGCCCCGAAAACTGAGTCCTGGGCCAGGCTGGCCTGCAGGCAGATCTGGGAGGAACCCGGGCCTGGCTCTCACCCCTTCCATTCCCCAAAGGGGCGTGAGTGAGCTCAAGGACGAGGCCCCACCTTGGGGGAGAAGGCAGCAGCCCTGCATGTGCCTGGGCTCAGGCCTGGCACCAAGGAGGCAGCGGCAACCCCCTGCTGCCATCCCCCGCCCCTGCGCCATCCCATAGCATGTGGGCTGCTCCGCCCAGCCCAGCCTGCTTTGTCCTCCTCCTCTCACCCCACAGTGTCCCTCCCACCGCCATTCCCCCTGAAGGAGGTGAAGGTCCCCATCGTGGAAAACAGCAGATGTGACGCGGAATACCACACTGGCCTGTTCACGGGAAACAACGTCCGGATTGTCAAGAACGACATGATCTGTGCCGGGGACAACTCGAGTGATGCCTGCCAGGTGCGCCCGTGTCCTCCCCCAAGGCCCCACCCCTCAGCCTCTCCAGCCACTTGCTGACCCCTCTCCTCCCCAGGGCGACTCTGGAGGGCCGCTGGTCTGCAAGGTCAATGGCACCTGGATGCAGGCGGGTGTGGTCAGCTGGGGTGACGGCTGTGCCAAGCCCAACAGGCCCGGCATCTACACCCGCGTCACCTCCTACCTGAGCTGGATCCACCAGTACGTCCCCAAGAAGCCCTGAGCCCATCCCTCGGGCTGCCACCCAACCCCCTCATGTCCCCGACCACTGCTTCCTGCCCAGTGTCTGCCCTTTCCACCTCCCCTGCCCCCTGCCCTGAGCCCCCCAGCCAAACCTCCTCAGCCCAGGGAGTGGGTGGTGGGCACTGCCTCTCATTAAAGTGTGAAGAGCACATGTGGTTGTGGTCGTGTGTCCCGCTGTGGGCATCACCGAGGGGGAGGGAGGGCTCCAGGGGCAGCCACAGGGCCACTGTGTGTCACTGTGGGGACCCGGCCCTGAGCACTGGGCATGGCTGTGGGGACACCCCTCCCCAGCCCCTGGTGCCTGGGGCTGTGTCTCCTCGGGGAGCTGTCATGTGAATTCAGGACACATAAAGCAACACAGAGCATTTAAAAGATGACTCTAGCCCAGCCAGAGTGGCTCAGGGGTTGAGCATTGACCTATGAACCAGGATAATTCTAGGGGCAGCCAGGTACCCAGCAATGGGGTCACGATGTAGACCCTTGTCCCCTCACCCTGGGGCCCTCCGACCATGCAGGGCCCGCCCTCCCCAGCACTGTCCTCAGCCCTCAGGCCGCACTGCGCACCCACATGTGCATGTCGTGCGGCTGCCCAGGTGTCACCTCTGCAGACGGATGGAGGGTGAGGCTGGAGCCTCCCGTCACCGGGCACCACGTGGTGCCGTCCCCCGCGGCTGCGTGCAGGGGGGACACCGTTTCTCACCGTCAGCGTGTCAGCTCCCACGCGGAGCCCGTGTCCAGGCTGCTACAGGGGACAGAGCTGTCCCCAGTCAGGGTCTCAGGACCAGGGGGCGCGTGTCCTGTGCGCACACCCCGCATGTCTGCCCTGTGCCAGCGAGGGAGCTGGGCCTGAGGTCCGAGCACCTCTGTTTCCTGGGAGCCAGAGGCCCCCCACAGCAATGGGGCCATGCCTGTCACCCTCCAACCCCCCATTCTGGTAGGCGGGTGGCATCTCACTGAGTTTTAATTAGCACTTTGTGGGTTTTGGTGTGGGAACCCCTTTCACAATTGGGGCCCCTTGGCAGGAGAGGGGACAGGTGTCCGCCTGCAACACGGACGGGGCCCCAGGCCCTGGTCCAATGCGTCCACCTCTTGGACGTGCTGTTGCCGAGCGAGCTTCCTGTCACCGCTCAGGTCCCTGGGCTGCTGGGTTTGTGCATCCGGCGGCTGTGCGTGCGGGGTGTCTCCCGGGCACAGCGTCCCCTGCCCGAGCTCCGCTGCCCCCGGTGCAGACTTGGCAGGTCCGTGTGGGAGGGCCTCTGCCCACTCCCCTGAGCCTCCCTGCTGTGGACACCGCGGTGGGGGAGCTCCCCTCCTCACTCCCTTTCCCCCTTAATCACCTTATTGCGGCCAGAATACTGTCCTTCCTCAGTGTGAGAGCAGAGAGGGGCCGGCCACCCCCTCCTCCTCCCTCTCCGCCCCACGCTCTTGGGGCTGCCGCTGTGGTCGGTGGGCTGAGCTCCCTGGATTGCTCACCCTGCACAAGCGCATTGACACGTTCCCAGTGCAGGCTGTGCTGGGGACACTGGGGGACAAGGCTCCTCTGGTGGGGGGTGCAAGGAAGGAAAGGTACATGGGCGGGGCCTGGGGCTGACCCCCACACTGGGGGAGCAGGGAGGAGGCCGGGCACCCCGCTTCCCCTTGTCTGGCCCTGGGATCTCAAGGAGCTCAGCCAGCTCAGCCAGCAGCAGTGACAGAATAAGTGAGTGTTGGCTTATCAGGGAGGGTTAAGCGGGCCTTCTGCTGGGCCAAGGGGGCTGCGAGGGCGACAGCCATTCCTCTGTGCCCACATGGGTCCTCCTGAGGGGGCTCCGGGCAGGCCCATGTTCACTGGCTGCTGGTGACCCGCACCCCAGGTCCAGGCGAGGGTGGCACTCTGGGGTACGCCACCCCTCCCTGTGCTCTCCTGGGAAATGGGCACAGAAACGAGTCCCATCAGAGTCATGGAGGGGACCACACCCATGGTGATTGGAGTTTCTTGTTTGAGAGCAGGCCTGGAAAGCTGGCAGTGTGGGGGTTCCTGCAAGGAACCACGTATGGGGTGTCGGTGAAATGTGAAGGTCTCAATGCTGGAGGCAAATGAGCTACAACAGGTGAAGGCCCTGTAGTCCCATCTTGTAGGGACCAGGGAAGGCCCTGGGGGTCCAGGAGGCAGAGGACTGGGTCCCTCCCATCCTGCCCCACCCCACACTGGGCAGCTTCCGGCCCCTGGGGCCTGGCGGGGCTGGCCTGGGCTGCAGCCCCACTCCCTGAGCTGGACAGAAAGGGCAGTTTCTGTTGTGGAGCAGATGCGAGTGAATGACCACTGGAGCCCAGACCAAGTTAAAATTTAGGGAGCCTTTATTAGCTGGGCGGCCGGGCGACCCGGCGACTGCTCTGCCATTCTCCACGCAGGGAGACCAGAGAGCAGCAGTGACCCTTTGTGTAGGACCGCTTTTAAGCACATTAACCACATCCGGTTTTTGCAGAACAAGTAACCCAAGACAAAACAGTGTTTCCCAAGCAACGTCAGGATCATGCCAATGACGACCATGTTATTCACAGGGTCATCCTGTTCTTCAGAAAGCTGACAGTGTTCTGTGAAAGAAGGCTACGTGCTGGGAAGGGGCCATGAGACCGTATCTCAAGGCCTGGCCTGGTGTCAGCACTGACAACTCTATCTGGGGCATAGTCCACGGCCTCAGTAGTGCTCAAAAATTCCCACTCTCCAACATTCCCCACTGCTTTTATGTACATGAGTCAAATTGTTGACTCTTTTGGGTCATTGTTGGCGAGGGAGTTATATTGACCCATGAGGACTATAAGCTTGATAGAATTAATTCTCTGCTGAATAAAGTCAGTTGGCCTGTTTATATAAGATAAGGGCCCAGAATGAGGGCCAGGACTAATCTTTAGAAGGCCCGAAAAGTTCTGGACTCTCTATTTTGCCTGGGCCATATTAAGCCAGGTGTGATGAAGCCACGTCAGGATCCCGTCTACCTTGACTGCTGTGTGGGTGGTCCTTTCCAGGTAGGAGTCAGTCAGAGTCACCAGGATGGAAGGATGGACCAGATCAGAAGTTGGTATACATGCTTCTGGACTGCTTTCTGGGTAGACTGTAAAGCCTGTAAGAACTTGAGTAAAGATTGATTATGGATTTCAGCTTTTCTAGTTTGGGTTTCTATGTAAGCTGGTGAGGTGGGTAGGTCAGGGTTTGGAAGAGTCACTAGAATCTGTAGAGGCCCCACTGGTTTTAGGGCAGCCTCCTGGGCTGCTTCATCTGTAGCCTTGCTCCCTCTTGCTTCTGGAGAGTCCCCTTGTCTCACATAGGTAGAGATGGAAAGACTTAATTGCATCTGGTAGTGCTAGTTGGCCCATTGTCCTTGCTCTGCTCATATCTGTCTAACTGCCTAATATATTACCTCAAGGATCCTGGCTCTGAATTCTGTTAGGGAACATCGACGTCGGTGGGCTCTTCTAGCTACTTCCTGCTGAGGCAGGCCAGGAGTTTCTCTCAGAGCCAAGAGATCCTTGCTGTCTGTCAGAGGGACAATGAGGCCTGGGCACAGAAGGAGGTGGGCTTGTGACTTGGCGGAGACAAACTGTAATAAATGGTCTGGTGGAAGGGAAAGAAAACCTTTCAGTTTTAATAACTTCTATTGAAATAGAATTTTTCTCCTCAAAATTACCCCCATGTTTATCAAAAGAGCCAAATCAAGATTAATTTATCTGTTGTATTCAATTTGGCCTGATTGTTTGCATCAATATAACAAGAATGGTAACTGACTACTTTGCCGGAATTTCATGATTGAATCTTAATGTGCCCCATAGGGCCAGGAAGTCAAGCCATCCAGCTGCCGTCAGGCCTGCCTGTACTACCTGCTGAGTTAGGTGAAGTCCTCACCTGTAGTGGCTCCACCCGGGCCCATGCCCTAGGCTTTAAGGCCCATCTCAGTAGCCCTCCTACTCATCGCGGCTCAGAGTGCTTGGGGGTCACACAGGGACTTAGAGGCGCCCTTATTGCTCCCCTTCTGCTCTGACCAACCGCCAGTGATGGTAGGGTATGGGCCTGATGCTCCAGCACCAGCTATTTTCAGGGCTCCCAAGCAGGATACCAGGCTTTCTCCGTGGCACTGTTATTGGCTTCAAGTCTTCAAAGTTCAGGCAGGGCTCTTTAAAACATGATACTCCAGTCAAAGTTTCTGATTAATAAAACCACTATTGGAAACCGGTCTTATTGAATGTATGCAAAGAAATGTATTTCTATGATTTATTAAGTATTGCCAAATTTCGGAGGAATTGTATAAGGAGAAAAATATACTGATCTGCTTTAAGATAGAATTTTTCTTGCCAGTCCTTTCCACGGACTTTTTAAATTATAACAAACGGTAACTGTTAGATTTCTTTACCAGTCCCTCACGAAGTACTTTGACATAAGCTATTTACCCTCTGTTTAGGGAGGCAAAATGCAAATTATTTACTCTTCCTGGCTTACTGGCCTGTATTATTTGATTTCTTTACAACATATCTCTTCTCCTTCTTACACCTACACAACCTTCTATTGAAATAGACACTTCTAAATTAGCCTTTAAACCTTCTTTCTATGTCCTTTAAAAATGTATAACCATGCCTCAAACCTTCTACTCAGTATTCCTTATTCTTTGAAACCTCAATCCTTTAATGATTCCTAAACAGCCAGAATTTCTTAGATTTATACTTATGACCACACTTTAAGTATACTTTTTCAAGAAAATTTAACTAGACCTTCTGTAATACAACCAAGAGCAGGTAAAAATATTTCTTTATGAGAGACAGAGATTTTTAAAACTTAAACATTAAAGATATTATATCTTAAAGTTCCTTTGCTGAATATTCCAACACCGCCCAAGAAGTACCCAGTAACCCTACCCTGCCAGGCTCAGTCTTCATGTGTGTTGGAAGGGTTAAAGAGAAGAAAACGGGCAGAGGAAGATCCACTGTGTTTTGCCAGCAGAGTTCAGATAAGTAAGAAACCAAGGACACCAGCAGAACGGTTTGTAGCCAGTAAAATCAACAAAAACCTATCTCTCCCTGCTCTCCCCGCCGATGCCCCCTTTTCTGCATTAACCATTTACTCTGTCCTTAGCAGGGGAAACAAGGCAAGCGGTCTGAGATCCTGTATAACCAGTCTTTTACACTTAAGGAACAGCTGCCTTTCCTCCCAGATTTCACTGCTTTACTCCAAGACCCTAGAGGATCTCAACCTTCGCCACTTCTGATATCTCCAACCATCCCCCTGTCGCCCAGCCTAGGGCTTCTCTATCTCAGCAGGCCGAGAGTGAATTCCACCGCCTCTAGTCTTTCTCACACCTGCTCTGGCGCAGTTTTAACCCAACAAGCCTTTGTTTAAACTTCTCTGGAGTGACAACCTTCACAAATTTTATAACTTTAAATTAACCCTAGGACTTTAAAATTTCAATTTAATACAGCAAATTTACAGATCAGAGCAAACTGAAACCCTTACTTACACAAACACAGACAGAAATTTTTATTAGCTGAGTGGGCTGATTCCCTCTCTAACGGAGAACAAAAGACTCTGAGAAAAAGGTGTCTCAGCAGTTGCTAAAGACTTTTGCATTCCATCACAACAGGTCCGCCCTATCTTTAAACAAATTAAACAATAGAAAGAGATAACAAATACTCTCACACTTACATTTATACACCAGACATTCTGAGATTTTGACATAGGGGAGGTGATCAAGCTCCCCCTTCCACTCACTGGGATATGGGAAAGTTGGCCATTCCCGCTCACAAAATTTCTGTAAATCAAAAGCATTAACGGAGGCTCCGTAATCATCCAATCGCCACTTGAATTCCTGAAAATTTTTCAAAAAACATTGCAGGGGAGTACAGACAGAAGCAGACTGACCTATTCTAATGATAGAGACAATTAGACCACAATAGCACAGAATAACAAAAGACAAAGACAACCAAACAGGATCGCCGGGCACCATCGTGCACCGGGATCTGGTCTCAGAAGTAGCGCTGCGTCCAGCCTTCCAGAGACCCCAGATGGGCGCCCACAGAACAGAACCAGAAATAAGTTTCTTAACAGTAAGAACCAGATCCAGGTGGCTCCAATCAGAGTCAATCAGGAAATTTAGCAGGCGGGGTTTCCGACCTCTACCAGTCCCGAGGCTGAGGAACGTCTCTCAGAGATCTCCCCCTGTGTCGGAGAGTCCGGGGAGGCCGGTGGGCTCCAGTCATAGGACCAGGCAAAAGCTGGTTATCTCGCTGGGGCCTCCAAATGTTGTGGAGCGGATGCGAGTGAATGAGCACTGGAGCCCAGACCAAGTTAAAATTTAGGGAGCCTTTACTAGCTGGGCGGCCGGGCGACCCAGCGACTGCTCTGCCATTCTCCACGCAGGGAGACCAGAGAGCAGCAGTGACCCTTTGTGTAGGACCGCTTTTAAGCACATTAACCACATCCAGTTTTTGCAGAACAAGTAACCCAAGACAAAACAGTTTTTCCCAAGCAACGTCAGGATCATGCCAATGACGACCATGTTATTCACAGGGTCATCCTGTTCTTCAGAAAGCTGACAGTGTTCTATGAAAGAAGGCTATGTGCTGGGAAGGGGCCATGAGACCGTATCTCAAGGCCTGGCCCGGTGTCAGCACTGACATCTCTATCTGGGGCATAGTCCACGGCCTCAGTAGTGCTCAAAAATTCCCACTCTCCAACAGTTTCCCCTTCCCGAGGTCACCTCCTATGTGTGTGGCTGTCACCTGTTCACACAGGCCCTGCACCCAGAGGTGGTGCCACTCACATCCGTGTTCATCAGAGCAAACATGGCTCACGCACTTCTGAGCTGAGGCTCTCGGCCGGGTGCTGGTGGGAAGGAGTCCAGTCTGTTCCGAGAGCCACTTGGTTCTGGTGGGTCATCAGGTAGCCTGCCCCCATGCCTCAGTTTCCACACATCTCAGAGAGGACTCTCCTATCGGGTCTGTGATTTGGAGCTAGGCAGGGAGTTGGGGGTTGGGACCAGAAAGTCTTAGCCCTTCCCAGAGGCCCTTAATCAGCTCGGTCACCAGGCCCTGGCCAGACAGAGGACTGTTTGGGAGGGCTGCCCGTAGCTGGGCAGCTAGTGCTGTGTCCAGCTGAATTTTGGTGGACTTCACAGGACCCGAGGATGAGGATGGGGGTAGGGACATGGGGGAGGGCAGGGCGGGGAGAGTCTGGTCCCAGGGCCTGAGCTGTCTCTGCTGGGTTCAAGCTGGGCCTTGAGCTGGGACCCTGGTGAGGAACCCCCAAGACCAGGCTCCGAGGACAGAGGAGCCAATGTGCCCATGGGAACTGTGGAGGACTTCCAGGAGGGGGCAGCACTGACATCGCCTTTGCCCAGGTGAGGAGGAAAGGCGCAGGATGCAGCCAGAATGTCTGAGGTGATGACTGGTCCAGCTGTGTTCTTTTTTCCCCAAAAGAATATATTTTTATTGACTTCAAAGAGGAAGGGAGAGAGAGATAGAACCTTCAATGATGAGAGAGAATAATGAATTGGCTGCCTCCTGCATGGGCCACACTGGAGATCGAGCCTACAACCCCGGGCATGTGCCCTGACAGGGAATTGAACCTTGACCTCTTTGTTCATAGGTTGACACTCAACCCTGGAGCCACGCCAGCCAGGCCTGCTGTAGGTAAGAAGAGCAGAGCCACAGTTGTTTAATGATTACTCACCTAACTGTAGATTAGAAGTTTTCTTACAAACCCTGGGGAACTGGAGGAGGAAACAACGCTGTAAAAAGATCAGATGCCTCGGTGGGTCAGTTACTCAGAAAAGAACTACATTTTGAGAACAGACCAAAAGCAGAACATGCTTTGATTTGGTGTCTGTGCCCGGACCTTGACCCCTCCGGGAGCTTACCTCAGGAACACTGACCATTCTCCGGCCCCAGGAACAGAGTGAGCTATTTGTACGTCATAGAAGGTTGGCCACCTTGTTATGGGACTTTGAGCTCCCAAAGGACGGACTGCAGACCCTCCTCCCCCCTTTCCCTGTTACACTTGCCACTGCACATAGCCAGCTTCTCCCTCGTGTGTCTATAACCAGCCAACTGGCGAGGGGGTCAGACCAGAATTCCCAGGGTGACTGACGACTCTCCCCACACTGCTGGCATCCTATCTAATAAAGAGGTAATATGCTAAATGACCCTCAAGCCGTCCCAAAGATGGCAGCACCTACAGCCAATAAGGAGGGACTATGCTAATTGACTGCCCCACCCTCAAAGATGTCAGGGCCCACAGTTAATGAGGATGGAATATGCTAATTGACTGCCACACTCTCAAAGATGGCAGCGCCCACAGCCAATAAGAAGAGAATATGCTAATTGACTGCCACACCCTCAAAGATGGGGGCACCCATAGCCACAAGATGGCAGTGTCCAATCCCCTCAGTCCCGCTCCTTGCGCCTGCCTCTGGAGTCAGCAAGTCTCCTCAGCACCCCAGCTGCCCAGGGCCAGCCCAAGGCACAGGCAAGCCTTGGATGACAGCTGCTCAGCCGCCCAGGGCAGCCTGAGGCTGTTACCCAAGGCTGGCTGAGGCTTGCGCGTCCGGCAATGGCAGCAGCAGAGGAATGGTGGGGTGTTGACTTCTCCTGATTGCTGGGTTGCCTCCTGTCCCTGAAGGCTCCCATACTGTGAGAGGGGGGCAGGCCGGACCGAGAGACCACCCCTGCAGTACATGAATTTTCATGTACTGAGCCTCTAGTTATTGGTATAAACACTCATATATGATTCAACCTTGTCTCGCTGAATTTGTCTCAAGTAGTGACAGGAGGCCAGGGACCCATTGTAGCCAGTTTCAGTCTGACTGTGCGCCCGTGAGACAGCCACTCGCTGCCTGGACTATAGGGCCCATATGGGGCAAATGGAGGTGATAAGCCCTCACCTCAGGGTGTACACAAGGAACAGCTGGGCCTGACCTCAGCTCCTCCTCCATCCTCCCTCACTCCTGGGTCTTTCCTGCCCCTCCCCAACTGGCACGTGGGGACTGATTGCAAAGGGATGGTGGAAGGTTGTATAATTGGACTATAGTGGTGCTTATGTGAGTGTATGCATTGGTCCACTTCAAATTGTGGGCTTAAAATTGGCTAATTTAATTATGTGCGAATGAAAGATAAAGCTAATTTAAAATTTTCATCATGGAAGTCTTTTTTGTTTTTCATCCTCACCCATTGATATGCTTATTGATTTCAGAGAGAGGGGAAGGGAGAGAGAGACTTTGATGTGAGAGAGAACATTGGTTGCCTTCTATACATGCACAGACCAGGAATTGAACCCACAACCTTTTGGTATACAGGACCATGTTCCAACCAACTGAGCCACAATGGCAAGGGCTAGAAGTCTTTTCTTAAAGATATTTGTCTTGAAAGATCTGAGCAGCAACCCATTTTTCTGCCAGAAAAACAGGAATTCAGTGTGGCCAAGCTTTGGAGCACACAGATCTTCAGCTAATGACTACAACGAAGCCCGTGGTTATTATTCCAACTGTGGGATCCCAGGCCAGGGAGCAAAATCTGCCGAAACTGCACAGCAGGTGGCATCTACACACCGGTTCCCCCTTGGGAGTGTGGCCGATGGCTGTCTGCACTCACAGGTCTGAGTGTGGGACACCTTCAGATGGTGGGGGTCCCTTCCTCCTTCCTCATCTCTGGACTTTTACTCCTGGGCTGGCCTTCTGCAGCTTTGGCTACACCCAGGAGAAATCCTTCAGGGGCCTCAGCCATCCCATGGTCCCCTCTGATTGTTCCTGGGTCTCTCCCAGCCCACCCCCACCAGCCCTTCTCATCTCCCCTTCCTTCCAGCCCTTGCCCAGCTCACAATTGCAATGTGCTCCCAAGAAGGGTGTAGCTAAGTCCCAGGGAGACATTTCATGTGCCCCAAGCCTCCATTCAGTGCCTACATGGGCACCCCCGTCATGAGAGGGGCCCTAACTGCTATAAACAGGATCAGCTTGACAGGAACCAACTAGGTAAGTGTAGCCAACTGCAGAGTTGAAATCAAGGTACAGTTAACCACATCCTCTCTAATAATAGACAAATATGCAAATTGACCATACCTCTGACACACCCACAAGCCACGCCCATCATCCAATCAGAGCGAGTATGCAAATTAACCCAAACCAAGATGGCTACAGCCACAGAGAGCAAGGTTTCCTAGGTAACAGAGGAAGCCAAGCTTTCCACCTGCTCTAGCCAGGCCTAAGCCTCCACTCAAGCTACAAAGTTTCAATTATAGAAGGTAAACAAATTCAAACAAATGGTGGCAGAATGGAGCTTGAGAGAGCAGGCCAGGGTTGCCGCCAGCAACAGGGGAAGCAAAACTTTTCACACACCCTGGCCAGGCCCACCCGCTTAAGGCAACAAAGTTTCAATTATAACCCCAACACAAATGGCTGCCGGCGGGCCTCAGAGGGAGCCCCAGGCTTGGCTCCGCTCTAGGCTACAAAGTTTCAATTGTAGAAGGAAAATAAATTCCAGATACCAGGGCCTCTGCTTGGGTCGCCAGGGGGTGTGGCCGGCCTGCAAACCACCACAGGCCCCTTGCTCAGGCAGCCCCACGCCCAAAGGGAAACCCCACCTGATCCGGGACGCCCTTCAGGGCAAACCAGATGGACCCCATCCCTGTACCAGGCCTCTATCCTATGTAATAAAAGAGTAATATGCAGATTGATCATCACTGCAACACACAATATAGCTGCCCCCATGTGGTCAAAGATCCTGCCCCCATGTGGACACAAGATGGCCAGCAGGAGAGGGCAGTTGGGCGGCATCTGGCCTGCAAGGGAGGGCAGTTGAGAGGGACCAAGCCTGCAAGGGAGGGCAGTTGGAGGTGATCAACCCTGCAGGAGAGGGCAGTTAGGGGTGACCAGGCCGGTAGAGGAGGGAAGTTGGGGGCAAACAGGCAGGCAGCAGAGTGGTTTAGGGGGTGATCAGGCTGGCAGACAGAAGCGGTTAGGGGCAATCAGGAAGGCAGGCAGGCAAGCAGTTGGGAGCCAGCAGTCCTGGATTGTGAGAGGGATATCCGACTGCCTGTTTAGGCCCGATCCCACCGGGCATTCGGACATCCCTCAAGGGGTCCCATATTGGAGAGGGTACAGGCTGGGCTGAGGGACAACCCCCCTCCGGGCACGAATTTCGTGCACCGGGCCTCTAGTATTGTATATAAGCAACAGCTAAGCCTCCCTTTGGGGAGGCGGGCCTTTGATTGTAAATCCTGTGTCCTTTACTTGTTGCAAGTAAATAAAACTACCTAATTGCACCCATGCCTCCTTCTTGAGGAGAACACCCCATGAGGAGCCCCTGTGGTCTGGTAATACTTGCATTAATGGGCAATGGGATGGGGGGAGTGGGGGAAGGTACCTTCCTGAGGCCTGTGGACGAAAGGAGCCACATGCTAACCTGACAAGCTCAGGGGAGGCCTGTGTGGCAGTCTTGCAAACTCAGAGACCTAAAATAACCATAAAAGATGGTCTGAAAATTAAATATTTGACTACTAACAGGTTATAGTGGGAAGTCATGTCCTAGGGTGATATTTTCCCTGACAAAGATCAACTTAGATCTTTTATGAGCCGAGGAAAAAAAAAGATGGCGACTGGCAGGAAGGTAGGGAGAGAGAGAGTGTGAGTGAGGATCCCTTAGAGGAGAGTGCAGACGTGTGTGGTGTGTGTGTGTGTATGAGCTAGGGTCAGTTAGATTCTGCACGTCTTCCAAGGGGCTGCCTAACCGGTCAGTCCTAGACAGCGGAGCCCCGCGCACAAAGCGGACACATCTCCGCCGCTGGTGCAGACGCATAGACCGCACCATCTTGAGAAACAGAGCTGCCTGAGACTCGGATCCTGGCTTCTGACACAAAACAGGACCCTGCAGCCACTGGGGACAGAGAACTGCTATCACAGCTACAGACCAACAAACAACAAGAATCCAGACTTCAGGGCAGAATTCCGTGAGTCAAAGACCCTATCCCCCACCCCGCTGGCGCGCAGACAGCGCCAAAGTAACGGACAGATCAACCCCTCGCCCAAGCTGCAGAGCTTTGCCCAGGGACTCGCTCCGCCTCAGGGAATTTGGCTCCTGCGGGACAGAAGCAGCTCCCTGTTGGGGAAATCTGTCAGTGCACACAGAGGGCTCCCCTTCGGAGAATTTGGGGGAATTTGGCTTGCGGGTCACAGCTCCCCCTTCGGGGAATCTTAGTGCTTGCACAGAGGGGCTTCCCCTTTGGGGAATTTGGCGCTCAGGACTGACTCCGCCCCACTTCGGGGACTCCAGTAGAGCTCACGGAGCCAGCTCACCTTCAGGAAATTAAGAGTGTGAGCCCTAGCCGGTTTGGCTCAGTAGAGAGAGCACACACAGGACTCAGCTCCACTTCAGGGAATTTGGCACGCCGGACACAGCTGCCTGGGATCCCTGACTCACAGCGCATTCACACTAAGAGCCAGCGACCCCAATTGTTGGTGCATGCACACACAGGGACCCTGATTCTCAACGAGAAACCGCACAAGGCAACAGAGACTCTGACACTCGAGTCTTGGTGCAGACACAGGGAAACACTGACTTCTGGCACATGCTAAGGATCTCATTTTCGGCACATACCAACAGTGTGGTGCAGACAGGGCCCCTGATTCTAAGTGTGCACACGAGACCACACGGAACACTTGGGACACTGACCCTGGGCAAGTCTGGTTCCCACCAACCAAAGGCAGCCACACGTCCTAGTGTCAGAGCACTTCAGTGAAACTCGGGTGGAGCGAAGTCCCCACAGCACACGGCCCAGGTCCACGCAAACGGAAGCTTGAGCTTTCTGGTGATAGCCAGAATGGGGAAACGAAATAACTCACAGAGGAAAGAAAATGTGGAGTCGCCAAGGAAGGAAATCAGTGAAACTGAAGCTTGCAACATGACCGAAAAGGACTTTAGAGTAATGGTCGTGGAATTTATACATCAGATGGATGAGAAAATAAACAACTTATGCAAGAATCAGGAAGAAATGAAAAGTGATATAGCTACAATCAAAAACACCATGGAAAGTCTCAACAGTAGACTACAAGAAGCAGAGGACCGAATTAGTGAGTTAGAAGATCAGGTACAGAAACAAGCTCAATCTGAACAGCAATTGGAGAAAAAAATTAAAAAGCAGGAGGAAAGCCTAAGGGAGCTTCGGGACAACATGAAACGAAGTAACATGCGTATAATAGGGCTGCCAGAAGGACAAGAAGAGCAGCAGGGATTAGAAAATCTATTTGAAGAAATAATGACAGAAAACTTCCCGGATATGGGAAACATAAAAGTTACGCAAGTAGAGAGAGTCCCAAGCAGGATCAACCCCAAAAGACCCACACCAAGACATGTCATAATTTCAATGGCAAATATAAAGGATAAAGAGAGAATCTTAAAGGCGGCAAGAGAGAGACAGAGAGTTACCTACAAAGGAACACCCATCATATTGTCAAATGATTACTCAACAGAAACACAACAAGCTAGAAGTGAATGGAAGGAGGTATACAAAGTGTTGCAAAGCAAAGGACTGAATCCAAGAATACTATATCCAGCAAGACTATCAATCAAAAGTGAAGGGGAAATCAGGAGCTTTGCAGACAAAAAAAGGCTCAAGGAGTTTATCACCACCAAACCAGCAATGCAAGAATTGCTAAAGGGAATACTGTAAAAAGAAGAAATAAACAGCTAAGAAGGAATACAGACACAAAAATAGATATGACTACAAACAAATACCTTACAGTAATAACATTAAATGTAAATGGACTAAATGCTCCAATCAAAAGATATCGAGTAGCTGAATGGATTAAAAAAAAAAAAAAAAACACGACCCATATATATGCTGTCTACAAGAGACCCACCTCAGAACAAGAGACTCACACAGATTGAAAGTGAAGGGATGGAAAAATATCTTTCAGGCAAATGGAAATGAAAAAAAAAGCTGGGGTAGCAATACTTATATCTGACAAAATAGACCTCAAAGTAAATGCCATAACAAGAGATAAAGAAGGCCACTTCATAATACTAAAGGGAGAAATCCAACAAGAAGAAATAATCCTGGTAAACATATACGCTCCCAATATAGGAGCACCCAAATACATAAAAAAACTCCTGGAGGATTTCAAGGGAGAGATTAATAGCAATACAATCATAGTAGGAGACTTTAATACCCCACTATCACCACTGGACAAATCCTCTAAACAAAAAATCAGCAAAGAAACAACAATCCTAAATGAATCACTAGACCAGATGGAATTAATTGACATCTTCAGAATATTTCACCCCAAAGCCACAGAATATACATTCTTCTCAAATGCACATGGGTCACTTTCAAAGATAGACCATATGCTGGGTCACAGGCAAAGTCTCTTCAAATTCAAGAAGATAGAAATTATATCAAGCGCCTTCTCAGATCACAGTGGCATAAAACTGGAAATCAACTACAATAAATATAATCCAAAGAAATCAAACACATGGAGACTAAACAGCATGCTATTAAACAAGGACTGGGTCACCAGAGAGGTCAAGGAAGAAATAAAAAACATCATGGCAACAAATGACAATGAAAACACAACAATCCAAAATCTATGGGACACAGCGAAAGCAGTCTTGAGAGGGAAGTTCATAGCTCTACAAGCCTATTGCAAAAAACAAGAAACAATGGTAATAAATTACTTAACCCTACAACTCAAAGAGCTAGAAAAAGAGCAGCAAGAAAAGCCCAGTGTAACCAGAAGGAAGGAAATAACAAAGATCAGAGCAGAGATAAATGACATGGAGACCAAAGAAACAATACAAAAGATCAACAAAACCAAGAGCTGGTTCTTTGAAAGGATAAACAAGATTGATGGACCTCTAGCCAGGCTCACCAAGAAGCAAAGAGAGAGGACCCAAATAAACAAAATCAGAAATGAAAGAGGTGAAATAACAACAGACCCCGCTGAGATACAAAGGATTGTTACAAAATACTACGAACAACTCTATTCCAACAAACTGGACAACCTAGAGGAAATCGACATATTCCTAGAAAAATACAACCTTCCAAAACTCAATCAGGAAGAATCTAAACAGCTCAACATGCCAGTAAGTATGGACGAAATTGAAGCAGTCATCGAAAAGCTTCCGGCAAACAAAAGCCCGGGGCCAGACGGCTTCACAGGAGAGTTTTACCAAACTTTCAAGGAAGAACTAAAACCTATCCTCCTCAGACTATTCCAAAAAATTCAAGAGGAAGGAACACTTCCAGGCTCCTTCTATGAAGCCAGCATCACCCTAATACCAAAACCAGATAAAGACAACTCAATGAAAGAGAATTACAGGCCAATATCCCTCATGAACATAGATGCCAAAATCCTCAACAAAATTCTAGCAAATCGGCTCCAGCAGTACATCAGAAAGATCATACACCATGACCAAGTAGGATTTATCCCAGGAATGCAAGGATGGTACAATATCCGCAAATCAATAAACGTGATACATCACATAAACAAACTGAGAGATAAAAATCAGATAGTCATATCAATAGATGCAGAAAAAGCATTTGACAAAATCCAACACCCTTTCTTGATAAAAACTCTCAACAAGGTGGGAATAGAAGGATCATACCTCAACATAATAAAAGCTATATATGATAAACCCACAGCAAACATCATACTCAATAGACAAAAACTAAAACCATTTCCCCTAAGAACAGGAACTAGACAGGGATGCCCACTCTCACCACTCCTGTTTGACATAGTACTGGAAGTATTAGCTCTCGCAATTAGGCAAGAAGAAGAAATAAGAGGCATCCAAATTGGAAAAGAAGAAGTGAAGCTGTCCTTATTTGCAGATGACATGATATTGTACATAAAAAACCCAAAAGATTCCATCAAAAAACTAATAGACTTAATAAATGAATTCGGCAATGTAGCGGGATACAAAATTAACGCCAAGAAATCTGTGGCTTTTCTATACACCAATAATGAACTTACAGAAAGAGAGACTAAAAAAGCAATCCCATTTACCATCGCACCAAAAAAATTAAGATACCTAGGAATAAACTTAACTAAGGAGGTAAAAGACCTATACGCAGAAAACTACAGGACACTGAAAAAAGAGATAGAGGAAGACGTAAACAGATGGAAGAACATACCATGTTCATGGATTGGTAGAATCAACATCAATAAAATGTCCATACTACCCAAAGCAATCTACAGATTCAATGCACTCCCCATCAAAATACCAACAGCATATTTCACAGACCTAGAAAGAACGCTCCAAAAATTCATCTGGAATAAAAAAAGACCCCCAATAGCCACAGCAATCCTGAGAAAGAAGAATAAAGTAAGAATAAAGGAACTCAATCCCAGATTTCAAGCTGTATTACAAAGCCACTGTTCTCAAAACAGCCTGGTACTGGCACAAGAACAGACATATTGATCAATGGAACAGAATAGAGAACCCAGATATCGACCCAAACCACTATGCTCAATTAATATTTGACAAAGGAGGCATGAACATACAATGGAGTCAAGACAGTCTCTTCAATAGATGGTGTTGGGAAAATTGGACAGATACATGCAAAAAAATGAAACTAGATCACCAACTTACCCCATACACAAAAATAAACTCAAAATGGATACAGGACTTAAACATAAGACGGGAAACCATAAAAATACTAGAGGAATCCACAGGCAATAAAATCTCAGACATATGCCAAAAGAACTTCTTCACTGACACTGCCCCTAGGGCAATGGAAGCTAAAGCGAAAATTAACAAATGGGACTACATCAAAATAAAAAGCTTTTTCACAGCAAAAGAAACCATCAACAAAACAACAAGAAGGCCTACTGCATGGGAGAACATATTTGCAAATGGCATCACTGATAAAGCTTTAATCTCCAACATCTACAGGCAGCTTATACAACTGAATAAAAGGAAGATAAATGATCCAATAAAAAAATGGGCAACAACCTAAACAGAATCTTTTCAAAAGAAGACAGAAGGAAGGCCAAGAGACACATGAAAACATGCTCAACATCACTAATTATCCGAGAGATGCAAATCAAAACAACAATGAGGTACCATCTCACACCTGTCAGAATGGCTATCATCAACAAATCAACAAACGACAAGTGTTGGCGAGGATGCGGAGAAAAAGGAACCCTCGTGCACTGCTGGTGGGAATGCAGACTGGTGCAGCCACTGTGGAGAACAGTATGGAGTTTCCTCAAAACACTGAAAATGGAACTCCCATTTGACCCAGTAATCCCACTCCTGGGAATATATCCGAAGAAACTAGAAACACCAATCAGAAAGGATATATGCACCACTATGTTCACAGCAGCACAATTCACCATAGCTAAGATTTGGAAACAGCCTAGGTGTCCGTCAGCAGATGACTGGATCAGAAAACTGTGGTACATCTACACAATGGAATACTATGCTGCCATACAAAAGAAGGAATTCTCATCATTTGCAGCAACCTGGATGGAATTGGAGAACATTATGCTAAGTGAAATAAGCCAGTCAATGAAAGAAAAATACCACATGATCTCACTCATTTATGGATAATAAAGAACATTATAAACTGATGAACAAAAAGATAGATACAGAGACAGTAAAGCATCAAACAGACTGTCAAATTACAGGGGGAAAGTTAGGGAGAGGTGGGGGAGATAAGAGATCAATCAAAGGACTTGTATGCATGCATATAAGCATAACCAATGGATGCAAAACTCTGGGGGTGAGGGCATATATGGGAGTGGGGTGGGGGGTGGCAATGGTAAGATATGTACACATATACTACCTTAATAAAAAAAATGAAAAAAAAAGGGCACCGCCCTTCTAAATTTGGAAATTTAAAAAATATACTTCTAAAGAAATGTCAGAATGAAACTTAAAAAGTATATATGACTCACAATGGTGACAATACCACCTCCTAATATTCACAGGGACATGATGACTTCTACCTGGAGGGAGATGACCAGTCCTTTCTGGATTTAGTACAAACAGAATAGAGAATGTCCTGTTAAGAAGTGAGCAAAATGATGTCAGAGCAAACCGAGCGAGAGCAGAAGGAATAGAGTAAAAGATCGGCTAACTAAAGGAAGAAAGTCACCTGGAATAGATAATACAGAAATTACAGCATTCCAAAGCCAAAGGTGAGTTCCTTAAATCTAATGAAATAGGCAAACTTCCGGCAAGATCGATCAGGCAGGAAAACTGATGCACAGATAATATTACCAATAAAGAGGTGACTAGAAACATGGATAAGGCAGAGTTTTTTAACCTCAGAAGAGGTTAGTATGAACAACCACATTAAACAAATAAAAAGGTGAACAGAGCCGAAACCGGTTCGGCTCAGTGGATAGAGCGTCGGCCTGTGGATTCAAGGGTCCCAGGTTCGATTCCGGTCAAGGGCATGTACCTTGGTTGCGGGCACACCCCAGTAGGGGATGTGCAAGAGGCAGCTGATGGATGTTTCACTGTCATCGATGTTTCTAACTCTCTATCTCTATCTTCCTCTCTGTAAAAAAATCAATAAAATATATTTAAAAAAAAAAAAAAGGTGAACAGAAACATGGACAGGGCAGAGATTTATAAATCTCAGAAGAAGGTAGTATGAACAACCACGTTAAACAAATTTGCCCTTAGGTGACATGGACAATGTTTAGTCAAGTATAACTCCTGGGAACTGACTTTAGGAGAACGGGAAGCGGGACCAGATTGATAATCATGAAAGGCCTGCTTCTGGGTGGTGAACATCTACCCAGAAGTAAAATATAAAGTACAACACGGGAGAGTTACACCACAGCATGGCTTCCTGGAGAATTACACTGAGACTTCAAGGCCCAGGCGATCGCCCAGGGAACAGAAAGGAGGCAGCTCCCTGGCACACTGTCTGGGGAACAAAACTAGGAACAAGAATAAAGGGAAATATCAGGCCACTTTCCATTACAAACATAGATTGAAAAAATCCAAAGTAAAACATTATGAAACCAACTCCCAATGTGTAAAATAATTACCAAAAGACCCAGGAAGGTCTAAACCACCGTGGTTTAACAGCAATTAGTGCAATATGCCACATTAACGGAGCAGAAATATGTGATAAAAACCATGTGATAACCTCAATAGATATGGAAAGTACATTTTGTTCGCTGATAAATTCAACCACAGTTTTTGATAAAAGTCTTAGGAAACTTGGGCCGTAGGTGACTTCCTAACATGATCAGAGTGGCTTTCCCAGAGCCCTCAGCCAAGGTCCTGCTTAGGTGAGCGCTGGCAGCCCCGCCCCTGAATGAGGGATGATGGACAGGGAGGCCCAGACAGTGCAGGTGACTCCAGGCAGCACACAGCGAGCAGAAATACACAAAAGGTCTGAGGATCAGGGAGGAGGGGAGGAGGCTACCAGGAACAACATGGCAGTCTACATGGAACTCCGAAGTCCATGTGCACACAATGTTAGAACTAATGTGAGTGCGGCGAGGCAGCTTTGCTCACGATCAACGCAGGTCCAGTGCTAAAGTCCCACAGGGCTTCTAGCCACTGCCAGTGGCCACTGAGAAGAGGAGTCAGTAAGCTGGCATTTCCAGTAACGACTACAAACCACCTGGGAGGAAATCTAACCAAACCTGTGCAAGATTTCAGAGAGGAAATTGTCCAGTTGAGCTAAAGGACAGAAGGTTCAAATAAAGTGGACAGATATATGCTGACCATGGCTGGGAAGACTCAGCACCCGAAAGCTGTAAACTCTTATCAATGTACAGCCATTCCCATAGAAGTGCCACTCACAGGATTGTTCAGGACACATGACAAGCTAACTTTTGAGTTTTGATGACAGGTTTGTGGGAGTAAAAAGTTATCATTAAATTATTTTGCTTTGATTGAAAAGAGAACTAACCTTGGGTTACAAGACACAATTGTATTTGACAAGAAAATCCTTGAGCGAAATTTCTTTTTTATTTTGTTAATCCTCATCCTAGGATATTTTTTTTAGCCTTTTTTTATTATTATTGTCTACAGTTTTACATAGGTCTCCTTTTTCCCTGATTGACCCTCAGTCATTCCCATTCTGGGCAAGCCCTCACCGCCCCAGTGTCTGTGTCCATTGGTCATGCTAATATGCATGCATGCAAGTCCTTTGGTTGCTCTCTAACCCCCCACCTCCTCTGCCATTTGACTCTGGATCTATTTTTGTTCATCAGTTTATGTATTTTTTTTCCCATTGATTTTTAGAGAGAGTGGAAGGGAGGGGGAGAGACAGAGAGAAACATTGAGGTGAGAGAGACACATTGGTTGGTTGCCTCTCCCATATGCCCCGACCACGGCCAGGGATCCAGCCTGCAACCAAGGTACATGCCCTTGACTGGAATCTAACCTGAGACCCTTCAGTCTGAGGGCTGACACTCTAACCATTGAACAAAACCAGCCAGGGCCAGTGAAATGTATTTGTTGACACAAGAACTGAGAAAGTGCTAGACTGGCACGAGTTAGTCTCCCCTCTCCCCTCCCAGTGTCTTCTGTTTGAGCACCTGATTTTAAGGTGAATAAGATCTGAAAGGTTTGGAGTGTGCTGGGGTCACACACCTATGGTATGTGGCCATCATATATCAAAAGAGCTTTTATTTCAGGCACCTGGGTGCAGGTGGGCTGAGGCCGAAAAAGGAATCAGCGGTGACTGAAGGGGGAGGCAGGGTGTCATTAACTTCTGCTGGCTGCAAACAGTTCTGCTGACGTGAGGGTCCGGACCTTCGTCCCTCCTGTCACCAGATGTCTAGTGGTTGTCTAGGCCAGTGGTCGGTAAACTCATTAGTCAACAGAGCCAAATATCAACAGTACAATGATTGAAATTTCTTTTGAGAGCCAAATGTTTTAAACTTAAACTTCTAACGCCACTTCTTCAAAATAGACTCGCCCAGGCCGTGGTATTTTATGGAAGAGCCACACTCAAGGGGCCAAAGGGCTGCATGTGGCTTGTGAGCCAAAGTTTGCCGACCATAAGTCTATGCTATGCCGCACTCAAGTCTGCAGGCTTTCTACAAGATAACTGCTAAGCACAATAAGTTTTCTCTGCCCCATTTTATTCTCCTTAACACTTTCAAGTTCAAGTTCCCTTCTGGACAAAGGTTCTTGGTCATGAGCCAAAAGAACAAAAGTCTTTATTAAGTTTGGATGTGTGTGGTTGCTTGAGAAGAAAAATGAGTCCCCTTACATGTTAATGAATTAAGAGTAAGGAGAGTCTGTGATAAGTAAATTATAACAACTGAGGTTATAATATCTAATCTCCAGGTTGTGTGAATCTCATGAAAATTTCAACAACTGTATTTGTTCCAATGTTTGTCCAAGAAAAATGCTTTTGTTCACTATAATTATAAGAAATATTAATCATGCTATGTTAATCATGATTGTTCTGATTAGACAAAGCAAATTCTCTCCTGGCTGGGTGTTGTAGGGTCTGGGACATGGAAGCTAGTATTGAAATGCAGTCTGTCCTCCTGTCGGGAGAACTGTCTATCATTAGTGGAGAGATTTACAACCTCGTGACTGAGGTAATCTAGTTCCTGAGGCACCTGCTCTGTACAACCCCCAGCCCCTATTACCTGTAATCTGGTCCCCGGGTGCCCAGAGTCATCCACCCTTGTGACCCAGCCACCCCAGCCTGCATGACTTATAACTTGTAATAATGACCCGTGCCCACTTTCCCATGTCATCTCTGTCCTTCTTCCCAATAAAAGCAGTGGCTGATGGTGGGGTGAAGACCAGATTTCAGGGGCAGTCCTGCTGCTCTCCCATCCTCCTGGCAGGACTGGAATAAAGGCTCCTACATGATTCGACCTCATCTCTGCTTAATGGGCTCAAGTAGTGACAGGCAGCCCGGACCCACTGGCTGTCCGGTTACAAGTTCACATAAACAGAAGCACACACTGTGTGACCTCTGCGCCTCGCTGATTTCACTGAACATGTTTCCAGGGAGCATTGTACTTTGTAAGTTTCCTGCTGGGTTTCCCTTTGGTGAGTTGGCTTCTACACCCTGAGCATCTCTGTGGTGGGAAGGGCCCTCTCTGGGAACAAGCCCCCTTCAGCAGGCATTTGTTTGCCACTGCCCCTCCTCCATCTGCTTCTGCCCCATGAGGACTGATTGAAATGTCTCACTTGCTGCCACCTCCTTCCTGCCCTGTGCCCTGGGCTTTCATGTCATTGATCCAGGAAGGAGACGCTATGGAGGTGATGGCCACTCAGTCACGGGTGCCAGGGAGACAGTCAGGACGTGGGAGAAGGCACTCAAGAAACACATACCTGTACCCTGTTGTTTGTTAGTGTCCAGCCTTCCCTGCCCCCAACAAGGGACACCGAGGGCACCTCCACTCCCTGCTGCTCTCTGCCACCCGCCAAGTTCCAGATTTCCTTTCTCCTGGGAACTCAGTTCCAGACGGTGAGCACGCCTGCTTGCAACCAGTATTGAACTCCAGCAGGAAGTGTCACTGGCTTCTTCCTCCTGCTGCTTCTGACAGCTGTGTTTGCTCCACAACAAAGTGCCCCAACCTGGTGGCTCAGGCAGCAGGGAGGGATTCTCACAGTCTGGAGGCGGAAGTCTGACACCCAGGTGTGGGCACGGTTGGCTCCATCTGGAGCTCTGGGGAATTGTCTGCCCCAGGCCTCACTCCTAGCTTCGGGGGCTGCTGGAACCCCCTGGGTTCCTTGGCTTCATGGCTGAATAATGTTCCATTGTGTGGATGGACTACATTTTACCTACCTACTCACCTTTCATGGACACTTGAGTTGTTTCTGCCTTTTGACTATTAGGGATAATGTGGCTGTAAACATCTGTGTACACAAAAGCAGAAAAGAGAAGAGCACAATGCCCTTGGGCAATACAGTGGAACCTGGATTCTGCAACGTAATTCATGGTGGAAGGCTGTTCGAGAAGCGATTGTGCAAAAACGCAATCATTTTCCCAAAGAATGTAAATGGACCCTGGCCAGTGTTTCTTAGTGGTGAGCGCGTTGTTCCCTGCACTGGAGTCCTGAGTTTGATTCCTGGTCAAGGGCATGCACCTGGGTTGCAGGTTTATTCCTCATCCCTGGTCAGGATGCCTGTGGGAGCCAATCAATCGATGTGTCTCCCTCACATTGATGTTTCTCTCTCTCTATCCTCTTCCCCTCCCTTGCACTCTTCCTAAAAAAATAGCAGAAAATATATATTGGGTGAAGATTAACAAAAAAAGATAAGAAGGGAGGACACTGAGATGAAGTGTTCAGGCCAGCAGCTGTGTGTGGGAGGGGGGGTGAGCAGTGCCCTGCATTCCTGCTCTGAGCAGGGGTCCTTCTGGCCTCTGGCTGCCATTGGGGTCCCAGGGATCTGGGTCTGAGTGACAGGAATGAATGCCCAGAGTGAGGGTGGGGCTGGGTGGGCATCAGGGACAGGATCAAAGCCGGGGCTGTGATGAGGATGTCAGAGCCCTGATAGGGGAAAGCTGAGGGCAGGTGGGCAAACGGCACAGCTTCTGTTACCTAACAGCCCCATTTTGCAACACCGCAGTGGAAGGAGGACAGCGAGGGCGGGTGGGGGTGCTGTGGGGGAGCAGTGTGCCAGTGTCCACGGGTCCTCACGTGTTCCGGTGGAGGTCTTGGACCCTGGGCAGGTAGGCTCGTGGAGGCCCTCATTCATATCACTGGTTGTCCCATTCGGGCCCCACCAAACCTCAGGACAACTGTGACCACACTGACAATGACACTGAATCTCACTCACTCTGCCCTACCGCTCAGAGGGACACAGGCCACAGCGCAGCTTTGTGTCCACAGGACGGCTTTGCTTCACACCGAAGGCAGCGCCTGAGACCGGCTTCCAGGCAGCACCCAGCTCTGTAGTGCCCACCGGGACTCTGACCAAGGCCCCCGAGTTCTGTGTGCTGCTCCCTGGCACCTCTCCTGGTGGCTGTCCTCCCACAGCCAGGCCTCTGTCCTAGACGCCGGGGTGCCAGCCTGTGACACCCAGGCTGTCCGGCTCCCCCTCCACCATCCCCTCCTTCCTGCTGGCTCTCCACTCTCCACTCTCCCTCCTCCCGAGGCCCAGGCACCCTGGTACCCACCGTGTTCTAATGGGTAGGAATCCTGACTGGCATCACTCGGGCTCCCTAGGGTTTGCCTGCTGGGCTCCTACTACACAGGCCCCGCAGCTGGAGGTTCCCGCTGCCTCTCTGTGGGATGTTCCCAGCGTCTTGGTTGGTGGTTGGATTGCGTTCCCCTGAGGTGATCAGTTTTGCCAGAAGAGGCGCCAGGTGCAGTGGCCTGGCTGCTCCCCTGGCTCCAGGGCCGCTGGGAGAGAAGGCTGGAAGCCCAGGGCCCCGCAGGCAGACTGCCACCCATGACTGAGTTCTCAGCCCCAGGCTGGTCTCCCTGCACCCGGAGCCACCTAGGGCCACCCTCCACGTGTGCCCATGCATCATCTTCTGCATGTGTGTGGGCATACGTGCATGTGTGTGTGTGTGTGTGTGTGTGTGTGTGTGTGGTTGGTCATTTGCATGGATTGGGAAGGTCCGATACTTGCAGTTATATGGTCACATATGACGTTGATAGACGTTGGACAGGAGCAGATCACAGCGAACACCATGTGACAAGGCCACTTGCCAACAAGTGCACTATCTGAGTTAAAAGGGGCGTCCTGTAACCCATCTTTTGTTACTGACGCTGGACATTTTATTTCTCTGCCTTTGTTTACATCCTCAGCAAATACTGAGCCTGAATTTCTGCTCTCATAGGTCACTTCCAGTTGCCTTGTATTGGAAGACAACAGGCTACATTGGTATTTTAAGCTTTCTCACACTTATATCAAAAATGGGCACAGCCCGAGGAGAGGGGGAGCTCGGAGGAGGGGGAGGGCTGGGAGCAGGGGGAGGGCTGTGAGGAGAGGGAGGCCTGGGAGTAGAGGGAGGCCTGGAGGAGAGGGAGGCCTGGAGGAGAGGGAGAGTTTAAGGAGAGGAGAGCTGGGAGGAGAGGGGGAGCCAGGCGGAGGGAGAGCTGGGAGGCTCAGACATGGTGACAGCTGGAGGAACCGGAGGGGCTGGCTGGGTAGAGGGGTGACTGTCGCTCTAAAAGCTGAGGGGCTGAGATGAACAGAGGAAGGTGAAAAGATGGCGACCGGCAGGAAGGTAGGGAGAGAGAGAGTATGAGTGAGGAACCTATAGAGGAGAGTGTAGACGTGTGTGGTGTGTGTGTGTATGACCTAGGGTCAGTTAGATTCTGCACGTCTTCCAAGGGGATGCCTAACCAGGCAGTCCTAGATGGCGGAGCCCCACGCACAAAGCGGACACATCTCCGCCGCTGGTGTGGACACGGAGACCACGCCATCTTGAGAAACAGAGCTGCCTGAGACTCGGATCCTGGCTTCTGACACAAACCAGGACCCTGCAGCCACTGGGGACAGAGAACTGCTATCACAGCTTCAGACCAACAAACAACAAGAATCCAGACTTCAGGGCAGAATTCTGTGAGTCAAAGAGCCTATCTCCCTCCCCGAAGGCGCGCAGACAGCGCCATAGTAACTGATAGACCCGCCCCTCGCCCAAGCTGCAGAGCTTTGCCCAGGGACTCGCTCTGCCTTAGGGAATTTGGCTCCTGCGGGACAGAAGCAGCTCCCTGTTGGGGAAATCTGTCAGTGCGCACAGAGGGCTCCCCTTCGGAGAATTTGGGGGAATTTGGCTTGTGGGTCACAGCTCCCCCTTTGGGGAATCTTAGTGCTTGCACAGAGGGGCTTCCCCTTTGGGGAATTTGGCGCTCAGAACGGACTCCGCCCCCCTTCCAGGACTCCAGTAGAGCGCACGGAGCCAGCTCACCTTCAGGAAATTAAGAGTGTGAGCCCTAGCCGGTTTGGCTCAGTAGAGAGAGCACACACAGGACTCAGCTTCACTTCAGGGAATTTGGCACGCCGGACACAGCTGCCTGGGATCCCTGACTCACAGCGCATTCACACTAAGAGCCAGCGACCCCAATTGTTGGTGCATGCACACACAGGGACCCTGATTCTCAACGAGAAACCGCACAAGGCAACAGAGACTCTGACACTCGAGTCTTGGTGCAGACACAGGGAAACTCTGACTCCTGGCACATGCTAAGGATCTCATTTTCGGCACATACCAACAGTGTGGTGCAGACAGGGCCCCTGATTCTAAGTGTGCACACGAGACCACACGGAACACTTGGGACACTGACCCTGGGCAAGTCTGGTTCCCACCAACCAAAGGCTGCCACACGTCCTAGTGTCAGAGCACTTCAGTGAAACTCGGGTGGAGCGAAGTCCCCTCAGCACACGGCCCAGGTCCATGCAAACAGAAGCTTGAGCTTTCTGGTGATAGCCAGAATGGGGAAACGAAATAACTCACAGAGGAAAGAAAATGTGGAGTCGCCAGGGAAGGAAATCAGTGAAACTGAAGCTTGCAACATGACCGAAAAGGAGTTTAGAGTAATGGTCGTGGAATTTATACATCGGATGGATGAGAAAATAAACAACTTATGCAAGAATCAGGAAGAAATGAAAAGTGATATAGCTACAATCAAAAACACCATGGAAAGTTTCAACAGTAGACTACAAGAAGCAGAGGACCGAATTAGTGAGTTAGAAGATCAGGTACAGAAACAAGCTCAATCTGAACAGCAATTGGAGAAAAAAATTAAAAAGCAGGAGGAAAGCCTAAGGGAGCTTCGGGACAACATGAAACGAAGTAACATGCATATAATAGGGCTGCCAGAAGGACAAGAAGAGCAGCAGGGATTAGAAAATCTATTTGAAGAAATAATGACAGAAAACTTCCCGGATATGGGAAACATAAAAGTTACGCAAGTACAGAGAGTCCCAAGCAGGATCAACCCCAAAAGACCCACACCAAGACATGTCATAATTTCAATGGCAAATATAAATGATAAAGAGAGAATCTTAAAGGCGGCAAGAGAGAGACAGAGAGTTACCTACAAAGGAACACCCATCATATTGTCAAATGATTACTCAACAGAAACACAACAAGCTAGAAGTGAATGGAAGGAGGTATACAAAGTGTTGCAAAGCAAAGGACTGAATCCAAGAATACTATATCCAGCAAGACTATCAATCAAAATTGAAGGGGAAATCAGGAGCTTTGCAGACAAAAAAAGGCTCAAGGAGTTTATCACCACCAAACCAGCAATGCAAGAATTGCTAAAGGGAATACTGTAAAAAGAAGAAATAAACAGCTAAGAAGGAATACAGACACAAAAATAGATATGACTACAAACAAATACCTTACAGTAATAACTTTAAATGTAAATGGACTAAATGCTCCAATCAAAAGATATCGAGTAGCTGAATGGATAAAAAAAAAAAACACGACCCATATATATGCTGTCTACAAGAGACCCACCTCAGAACAAGAGACTCACACAGATTGAAAGGGAAGGGATGGAAAAATATCTTCAGGCAAATGGAAATGAAAAAAAAGCTGGGGTAGCAATACTTATATCTGACAAAATAGACCTCAAAGTAAATGCCATAACAAGAGATAAAGAAGGCCACTTCATAATACTAAAGGGAGAAATCCAACAAGAAGAAATAATCCTGGTAAACATATACGCTCCCAATATAGGAGCACCCAAATACATAAAAAAACTCCTGGAGGATTTCAAGGGAGAGATTAATAGCAATACAATCATAGTAGGAGACTTTAATACCCCACTATCACCACTGGACAAATCCTCTAAACAAAAAATCAGCAAAGAAACAGCAATCCTAAATGAATCACTAGACCAGATGGAATTAATTGACATCTTCAGAACATTTCACCCCAAAGCCACAGAATATACATTCTTCTCAAGTGCACATGGGTCATTTTCAAAGATAGACCATATGCTGGGTCACAGGCAAAGTCTCTTCAAATTCAAGAAAATAGAAATTATATCAAGCGCCTTCTCAGATCACAGTGGCATAAAACTGGAAATCAACTACAATAATTACATATTTATTGAAAGAAATCAAACATATGGAGACTAAACAGCATGCTATTAAACAAGGACTGGGTCACCAGAGAGATCAAGGAAGAAATCAAAAACATCATGGCAACAAATGACAATGAAAACACAACAATCCAAAATCTATGGGACACAGCGAAAGCAGTCTTGAGAGGGAAGTTCATAGCTCTACAAGCCTATTGCAAAAAACAAGAAACAATGGTAATAAATTACTTAACCCTACAACTCAAAGAGCTAGAAAAAGAGCAGCAAGAAAAGCCCAGTGTAACCAGAAGGAAGGAAATAACAAAGATCAGAGCAGAGATAAATGACATGGAGACCAAAGAAACAATACAAAAGATCAACAAAACCAAGAGCTGGTTCTTTGAAAGGATAAACAAGATTGATGGACCTCTAGCCAGGCTCACCAAGAAGCAAAGAGAGAGGACCCAAATAAACAAAATCAGAAATGAAAGAGGTGAAATAACAACAGACCCCGCTGAGATACAAAGGATTGTTACAAAATACTACGAACAACTCTATTCCAACAAACTGGACAACCTAGAGGAAATCGACATATTCCTAGAAAAATACAACCTTCCAAAACTCAATCAGGAAGAATCTAAACAGCTCAACATGCCAGTAAGTATGGACGAAATTGAAGCAGTCATCGAAAAGCTTCCGGCAAACAAAAGCCCGGGGCCAGACGGCTTCACAGGAGAGTTTTACCAAACTTTCAAGGAAGAACTAAAACCTATCCTCCTCAGACTATTCCAAAAAATTCAAGAGGAAGGAACACTTCCAGGCTCCTTCTATGAAGCCAGCATCACCCTAATACCAAAACCAGATAAAGACAACTCAATGAAAGAGAATTACAGGCCAATATCCCTTATGAACATAGATGCCAAAATCCTCAACAAAATTCTAGCAAATCGGCTCCAGCAGTACATCAGAAAGATCATACACCATGACCAAGTAGGATTTATCCCAGGAATGCAAGGATGGTACAATATCCGCAAATCAATAAACGTGATACATCACATAAACAAACTGAGAGATAAAAATCAGATAGTCATATCAATAGATGCAGAAAAAGCATTTGACAAAATCCAACACCCTTTCTTGATAAAAACTCTCAACAAGGTGGGAATAGAAGGATCATACCTCAACATAATAAAAGCTATATGTGATAAACCCACAGCAAACATCATACTCAATAGACAAAAACTAAAACCATTTCCCCTAAGAACAGGAACTAGACAGGGATGCCCACTCTCACCACTCCTGTTTGACATAGTACTGGAAGTATTAGCTCTCGCAATTAGGCAAGAAGAAGAAATAAGAGGCATCCAAATTGGAAAAGAAGAAGTGAAGCTGTCCTTATTTGCAGATGACATGATATTGTACATAAAAAACCCAAAAGATTCCATCAAAAAACTAATAGACTTAATAAATGAATTCGGCAATGTAGCGGGATACAAAATTAACGCCAAGAAATCTGTGGCTTTTCTATACACCAATAATGAACTTACAGAAAGAGAGACTAAAAAGCAATCCCATTTACCATCGCACCAAAAAAATTAAGATACCTAGGAATAAACTTAACTAAGGAGGTAAAAGACCTATACGCAGAAAACTACAGGACACTGAAAAAAGAGATAGAGGAAGAGGTAAACAGATGGAAGAACATACCATGTTCATGGATTGGTAGAATCAACATCAATAAAATGTCCATACTACCCAAAGCAATCTACAGATTCAATGCACTCCCCATCAAAATACCAACAGCATATTTCACAGACCTAGAAAGAACGCTCCAAAAATTCATCTGGAATAAAAAAAGACCCCCAATAGCCACAGCAATCCTGAGAAAGAAGAATAAAGTAAGAATAAAGGAACTCAATCCCAGATTTCAAGCTGTATTACAAAGCCACTGTTCTCAAAACAGCCTGGTACTGGCACAAGAACAGACATATTGATCAATGGAACAGAATAGAGAACCCAGATATCGACCCAAACCACTATGCTCAATTAATATTTGACAAAGGAGGCATGAACATACAATGGAGTCAAGACAGTCTCTTCAATAGATGGTGTTGGGAAAATTGGACAGATACATGCAAAAAAATGAAACTAGATCACCAACTTACCCCATACACAAAAATAAACTCAAAATGGATACAGGACTTAAACATAAGACGGGAAACCATAAAAATACTAGAGGAATCCACAGGCAATAAAATCTCAGACATATGCCAAAAGAACTTCTTCACTGACACTGCCCCTAGGGCAATGGAAGCTAAAGCGAAAATTAACAAATGGGACTACATCAAAATAAAAAGCTTTTTTACAGCAAAAGAAACCATCAACAAAACAACAAGAAAGCCCACTGCACGGGAGAACATATTTGCAAATGCTATCACTGATAAAGGTTTAATCTCCAACATCTACAGGCAGCTTATGCAACTGAATAAAAGGAAGATAAATGATCCAATAAAAAAAATGGGCAACAGACCTAAACAGAATATTTTCAAAAGAAGACAGAAGGAAGGCCAAGAGACACATGAAAACATGTTCAAAGTCACTTATTATCAGAGAGATGCAAATCAAAACACCAATGAGGTACCATCTCACACCTGTCAGAATGGCTATCATCAACAAATCAACAAACGACAAGTGTTGGCGAGGATGCGGAGAAAAAGGAACCCTCGTGCACTGCTGGTGGGAATGCAGACTGGTGCAGCCACTGTGGAGAACAGTATGGAGTTTCCTCAAAAAACTGAAAATGGAACTCCCATTTGACCCAGTAATCCCACTCCTGGGAATATATCCGAAGAAACTAGAAACACCAAGCAGAAAGGATATATGCACCACTATGTTCATAGCAGTACAATTCACCATAGCTAAGATTTGGAAACAGCCTAGGTGTCCGTCAGCAGATGACTGGATCAGAAAACTGTGGTACATCTACACAATGGAATACTATGCTGCCACAAAAAAGAAGAAATTCTCATCATTTGCAGCAACCTGGATGGAATTGGAGAACATTATGCTAAGTGAAATAAGCCAGTCAATGAAAGAAAAATACCACATGATCTCACTCATATGGATAGTAAAGAACATTATAAAGTGATGAACAAAAAGATAGATACAGAGAAAGTAAAGCATCAAACAGACTTTCAAATTACAGGGGGAAATTTAGGGAGAGGTGGGGGAGTTATGAAATCAAATGAAGGACTTGTATGCATGCATATAAGCATAAACAATGGACGCAAAACTCTGGGGTGTGAGGGCATGTATGGGTGTGGGGTGTGGGGGGGTAATGGTAAGATATGTACACATATAATACCTCAATAAAAAAAATTAAAAAAGAAAGAAAGAAAGATGCACACATGCAATACTCTTCAAAATAACACCCATGACCTTGGTATGCAGGTCTCAGGGACCTTTGCTTGTAGTTAAACTCTTGAAGGAGAAACCTCTTCCAGGTTTATCAGATACATTCAAGGTGATATCAGATACATTACATATCATTCTGACAAACTCAGAGTATGGTGTTTTGTGTTTTTCCTGTTGCTACTTCTATTGTTGTTGTTCGGTTTGATTGGTCTTTGTGGTTATTAACTCTATTTAATAAGTTTAATCCTACTAGTGGTTGTTTACTTATTATCTGGATGATGTTGAAGTGTGAAAAAAAAGCACACTGGAATGGAAAACTACCTTTGTAAAGTTATAAAATAACTGTTATGTATCTAGGAGTTCTAAAGTCTAGAAATGGATTGGTTTTTGTTTGGGGTTGTTTTGATTTAGTTTTTGCTTAATGGGATCAGGGAGAAGCCAAAAGCGGCAATAGGGAATACTATACTAACTAGTTTAGAATGCATTTGTTCTCCTAAATAGCAACATTTGACAAAGCCAGGAATTCCCCCATAACTCTAACACATACCCAGTCCTTCAAACTATACTGCTCCAGACACTGGAAACCTGCCTGGGGAAAATGCGTACTCAAGGATGTACTGTTCTTGGGGCTCTTTAATGCACCAGACACAAACATACTCATTCAGCTTATGGTAAAATGATTATCACATTACAACTGGTTTGGAAGATTCCAGGAATGTGTGTATTAAAATTTGTGTTTAATTAAAAAAAAAGAAGAAGAAATAAAAGGCATCCAAATTGGAAAAGAACAAGTGAAGCTGTCTTTATTTGCAGATGACATGATATTGTACATAAAAAATCCGAAAGACTCCGTCAAAAACTAATAGACTTAATAAATGAATTCGGCAATGTAGCAGGATACAAAATTAACGCCAAGAAATCTATGGCCTTTCTATACACCAATAGTGAACTTACAGACAGAGAGACTAAAAAGGCAATCCCATTTACCATTGCACCAAAAAGATTAAGATACCTAGGAATAAACTTAACTAAGGAGGTAAAAGACCTATACGCGGAAAACTACAGGACACTGAAAAAAGAGATAGAGGAAGAGGTAAACAGATGGAAGAACATACCATGTTCATGGATTGGTAGAATCAACATCAATAAAATGTCCATACTACCCAAAGCAATCTACAGATTCAATGCACTCCCCATCAAAATACCAACAGCATATTTCACAGACCTAGAAAGAACGCTCCAAAAATTCATCTGGAATAAAAAAAGACCCCCAATAGCCACAGCAATCCTGAGAAAGAAGAATAAAGTAAGAATAAGGAACTCAATCCCAGATTTCAAGCTGTATTACAAAGCCACTGTTCTCAAAACAGCCTGGTACTGGCACAAGAACAGACATATTGATCAATGGAACAGAATAGAGAACCCAGATATCGACCCAAACCACTATGCTCAATTAATATTTGACAAAGGAGGCATGAACATACAATGGAGTCAAGACAGTCTCTTCAATAAATAGTGTTGGGAAAACTGGACAGATACATGCAAAAAAATGAAGCTAGATCACCAACTTATGCCATACACAAAAATAAACTCAAAATGGATACAGGACTTAAACATAAGACGGGAAACCATAAAAATACTAGAGCAATCCACAGGCAGCAAAATCTCAGACATATGCCAAGAGAAATTCTTCACTGACACTGCCCCTAGGGCAATGGAAGCTAAAGCGAAAATTAACAAATGGGACTACATCAAAATAAAAAGCTTTTTTACAGCAAAAGAAACCATCAACAAAACAACAAGAAGGCCTACTGCATGGGAGAACATATTTGCAAATGGCATCACTGATAAAGGTTTAATCTCCAACATCTACAGGCAGCTTATACAACATAATAAAAGGAAGATAAATGATCCAATAAAAAAATGGGCAACAGATCTAAATAGAATCTTTTCAAAAGAAGACAGAAGGAAGGCCAAGAGACACATGAAAACATGCTCAACGTCACTAATTATCCGAGAGATGCAAATCAAAACAACAATGCAGTACCATCTCACACCTGTCAGAATGGCTATCATCAACAAATCAACAAACGACAAGTGTTGGCGAGGATGCGGAGAAAAAGGAACCCTCGTGCACTGCTGGTGGGAATGCAGACTGGTGCAGCCACTGTGGAGAACAGTATGGAGTTTCCTCAAAACACTGAAAATGGAACTCCCATTTGACCCAGTAATCCCACTACTGGGAATATATCCGAAGAAACTAGAAACACCAATCAGAAAGGATATATGCACCACTATGTTCACAGCAGCACAATTCACCATAGCTAAGATTTGGAAACAGCCTAGGTGCCCGTCAGCAGATGACTGGATCAGAAAACTGTGGTACATCTACACAATGGAATACTATGCTGCCATAAAAAAGAAGGAATTCTCATCATTTGCAGCAACCTGGATGGAATTGGAAAACATTATGTTAAGTAAAATAAGCCAGTCAATGAAAGAAAAATACCACATGATCTCACTCATTTATGGATAATAAAGAACATTATAAACTTGAACAAAAAGATAGATACAGAGAAAGTAAAGCATCAAACAGACTGTCAAATTACAGGGGGAAAGTTAGGGAGAGGTGGGGGAGATAAGAGATCAATCAAAGGACTTGTATGCATGCATATAAGCATAACCAATGGATGCAAAACTCTGGGGGGTGAGGGCATATATGGGAGTGGGGTGGGGGGTGGCAATGGTAAGATATGTACACATATAATAACTTAATAAAAAAATTGGGGAAAAAAATGGGCACAGCCCTTCTAAATTTGGAAATTTAAAAAATATACTTCTAAAGAAATGTCAGAATGAAACTTAAAAAGTATATATGACTCACAATGGTGACAATACCACCTCCTAATATTCACAGGGACATGATGACTTCTACCTGGAGGGAGATGACCAGTCCTTTCTGGATTTAGTACAAACAGAATAGAGAATGTCCTGTTAAGAAGTGAGCAAAATGATGTCAGAGCAAACCGAGCGAGAGCAGAAGGAATAGAGTAAAAGATCGGCTAACTAAAGGAAGAAAGTCACCTGGAATAGATAATACAGAAATTACAGCATTCCAAAGCCAAAGGTGAGTTCCTTAAATCTAATGAAATAGGCAAACTTCCGGCAAGATCGATCAGGCAGGAAAACTGATGCACAGATAATATTACCAATAAAAAGCTGAACAGAAACATGGACAGGGCAGAGATTTTTAAAACTCAGAAGAAGGTAGGATGAACAACCACGTTAAACAAATTTGCCCTCAGGTGACATGGACAATGTTTAGTCAAGTATAAGTCATGGGAACTGACTTTAGGAGAACGGGAAGCGGGACCAGATTGATAATCATGAAAGGCCTGCTTCTGGGTGGTGAACATCTACCCAGAAGTAAAATATAAAGTACAACACGGGAGAGTTACACCACAGCACGGCTTCCTGGAGAATTACACTGAGACTTCAAGGCCCAGGCGATCTTCCAGGGAACAGAAAAGGAGGCAGCTCCCTGGTATGCTGTCTGGAGAACAAAACTAGACACAGAGAATAAAGGGAAATTTCAGGCCACTTTCCATTATGAACATAGATTGAAAAAATCCAAAGTAAAACATTATCAAACCAACTCCCAATGTGTAAAATAATTACCAAAAGATACAGGAAGGTGTAACCCACTGTGGTTTAACAGCAATTAGTGCAATATGCCACATTAACGGAGCAGAAATAGATGATAAAAACCATGTGATAATCTCAATAGATATGGAAAAATAATTTTATTTTGGTTGATAAATTAAACCACAGTTTGTGATAAAACTCTTAGGAAACTTGGGCCGTAGGTGACTTCCTAAAATGATCAGGGTGGCTTTCCCAGAGCCCACAGCAAATGTCCCGCATGTGGGATTTGGGGGGACGCTTGCAGACCCGCCACTGAATGAGGGATGATGGACAGGGAGGCCCAGACAGTGCAGGTGACTCCAGGCAGCACACAGCGAGCAGAAATACACAAAAGGTGTGAGGATCAGGGAGGAGGGGAGGAGGCTACCAGGAACAACATGGCAGTCTACACGGAACTCCCAAGGCCATCTGCACACAATGTTAGAACTAATGTGAGTGCGGCGAGGCAGCTTTGCCCACGATCAACGCAGGTCCAGCGCTGAAGTCCCACAGGGCTTCTAGCCACTGCCAATGGCCACTGAGAAGAGGAGTCAGTAAGCTGGCATTTCCAGTAACGACTACAAACCACCTGGGAAGAAATCTAACAAAACCTGTGCAAGATTTCAGAGAGGAAATTGTCCAGTTGAGCTAAAGGACAGAAGGTCCAAATAAAATGGACAGATATATGCTGACCATGGCTGGGAAGACTCAGCACCCGAAAGCTGTAAACTCTTATCAATGTACAGCCATTCCCATAGAAGTGCCACTCACAGGATTGTTCAGGACACATGACAAGCTAACTTTCAAGTTTGATGACAGGTTTGTGGGAGTAAAAAGTTATCATTAAATTATTTTGCTTTGATTGAAAAGAGAACTAAACTTGGGTTACAAGACACAATTGTATTTGACAAGAAAATCCTTGAGTGAAATTTCTTTTTTATTTTGTTATCCCTCACACCAGGATATTTTTTTAGCTTTTTTTTAATTATTATTATTGTCTAAAGTTTTACATAGGTCTTCTTTTTCCCTGATTGACCCTCAGTCATTCCCACCACAGGCCAAGCCCTCACTGCCCCAGTGTCTGTGTCCATTGGTCATGCTAATATGCATGCATGCAAGTCCTTTGGTTGCCCTCTACTCCCCCACCTCCCCTGCCATTTGACTCTGTATCTTTTTTGTTCATCAGTTTATGTATTTTTTTTCCCATTGATTTTTAGAGAGAGTGGAAGGGAGGGGGAGAGACAGAGAGAAACATCGAGGTGAGAGAGACACATTGATTGGTTGCCTCTCCCTCACGCCCTGACCACGGCCAGGGATCCAGCCTGCAACCAAGGTACGTGCCCTTGACTGGAATCCAACCTGAGACCCTTCAGTCTGAGGGCTGACACTCTAACCATTGAGCGAAACCAGCCAGGGCCAGTGAAATGTATTTTGTTGACACAAGAACTGAGAAAGTGCTAGACTGGCACTAGTTAGTCCCCCCTCCCGCCTCCCCAGTGTCTTCTGTTTGAGCACCTCATTTTAAGGTGAATAATATCTGAAAGGTTCAGAGTGGACTGGGGTCACACACCTATGATAGGAGGCCATTGTGTATCAAAGAGCTTTTATTTCAGGCACCTGGGTGCAGGTGGGCTGAGGCCCAAAAAGGAATCAGCGGTGACTGAAGAGGGAAGCTGGATTTTATTAACTTCTGCTGGCTGCAAACAGTTCTGCTGACGTGAGGGTCGGTTCTCCATTCCTCCCGTCACCAGATGTCTAGTGGTTGTCTAGGCTATGCTGTACTCAAGGCTGCGGCTTTCTGCAAGGTAACTGCTAAGCACAATAAGTTTTCTCTGCCGGTTTTATTCTCCTTAACACTTTCAAGATAAAGATGCCTTCTGGACAAAGGTTCTTGGTCATGAGCCAAAAGAACACAATTCTTTATTAAGTTTGGATGTGTGTGGTTTCTTGAGAAGAAAAATAAGTCCTCTTACATGTTAATGAATTAAGAGTAAGGAGAGTCTGCGATAAGTAATTTCTAACAACTGAAGTTATAATATCTAATCTCCAGGTTGTGTGAATCTCCTGAAAATTCCAACAATTGTATTTGTTCCAATGTTTGTCCAAGAAACATGCTTTTGTTCACTATAATTATAAGAAATATTAATCATGCTCTGTTAATCATGATTGTTCTGATTAGACAAAGCACATTCTCACCTGGCTGGGAGTTGTACGGCCTGGGACATGGAAGCTAGTATCGGAATGCAGTCCATCCTCTTGTCCGGAGAATTGTCTATCATTAGTGGAGAGATTTACAACCTCGTGACTGAGGTAATCTAGTCCCGGAGGCACCTGCTCTGTACAACACCCAGCCCCTATTACCTGTAATCTGGTCCCGGGGTGCCCAGAGGCGTCCACCCTCTGTGACCCCGACACCCCAGCCTGCATGACTTATAACTTGTAATGGTGACCCCATGCCCACTTTCCCATGGCTGTCATTCCTGCTTCCCCATGTCATCTCTGTCCTTCTACCCAATAGAAGCAGTGGCTGATGGTGGGGTGCAGAACAGATTTCTCTGGCTGACCTGCTGCTCTCCCATCCTGCCGGCAGGACTGGAATAAAGGCTCCTACATGATTCAACCCCGTCTCTGCTTAATGGGCTCAAGTAGTGACAGGCAGCCCGGACCCACTGGCTGTCCGGTTACAAGTTCACATAAACAGAAGCACACACTGTGTGACCTCTGCGCCTCGCTGATTTCACTGAACATGTTTCCAGGGAGCATTGTACTTTGTAAGTTTCCTGCTGGGTTTCCCTTTGGGTAAGTTGGCTTCTACAGCCTGAGTATCTCTGTGGTTCCACTGCCCCTCCTCCATCTGCTTCTGCCCCATGAGGACTGATTGAAATGTCTCACTTGCTGCCACCTCCCTCCTGCCCTCTGCCCTTGGCTTTCATGTCATTGGTCCAGGAAGGAGACGCTATAGAGGTGGCGGCCGCTCAGTCACGGGTGCCAGGGGGACAGTCAGGACTTGGGAGAAGGCACTCGCAGAAAAACGCACACGTGCCCTGTTGTTTGTTAGTGTCCAGCCCTCCCTGCCCCCAACAAGGGACACCGAGGGCACCTCCACTCCCTGCTGCTCTCTGCCACCCGCCAAGCTCCAGGTTTCCTCTCTCCTGGGAACTCAGTTCCAGACGGTGAGCACGCCTGCTTGCAACCAATATTGAACTCCAGCAGGAAGTGTCACTGGCTTCTTCCTCCTGCTGCTTCTGACAGCTGTGTTTGCTCCACAACAAAGTGCCCCAACCTGGTGGCTCAGGCAGTAGCGATGGATTCTCACAGTCTGGAGGCGGAAGTCTGACACCCAGGTGTGGGCAGGGTTGGTACCTTCCGGAGCTCTGGGGAGGAATCTGCACCCGGCCTCTCTCCCTACTTTGGGGACTGTTGGAAACCCCTGGGGTTCCTTGGCCTTCTGGCTGAATAACGTTCCATTGTGTGGATGGACTACATTTTACCTACCTACTCATCTGTCATGGACACTTGAGTTGTTTCTGCCTTTTGACTATTAGGGATAATGTGGCTGTAAACATTTGTGTACACAAAAGCAGGAAAAGAGAAGAGCACAATGCCCTTGGGCAATACAGTGGAACCTCGGTTCTCCAACGTAATTCATGGTGGAAGGCTGTTCGAGAAGCGATTGTTCAAAAGCGCAATCATTTTCCCATTGGAAAGAATGTAAATGGACCCTGGCCAGTGTTTCTTAGTGGTGAGAGCGTTGGTCCCTGCACCGGAGTCCTGAGTTTGATTCCTGGTCAAGGGCATGTACCTGGGTTGCAGGTTTGTTCCTCAGCCCTGGTCATGGAGCCAATCAATCAATGTGTCTCTCTCACACTGATGTTTCTCTCTCTCTCTCTCTCTCTCTCTCTCTCTCTCTCTCTCTCTCTCTTTCTCTCCTCTTCCCCTCCTTGCACTCTCTCTAAAAAACCAGCAGAAAAAATACCCTGGGGTGAGGATTAACAAAAAAAGATAAGAAGAGAGGACGCTGAGATGAAGTGTTCAGGGTCAGCAGCTGTGTGTGGGAGGGAGGGTGGGCAGTGCCCTGCACTCCTGCTCTGAGCAGGGGTCCTTCTGGCCTTAGGCCGCCATTGGGGTCCCAGGGATCTTGGTCTGAGTGACAGGAATGGATGCCCAGAGTGAGGGTGGGGCTGGGTGGGCATCAGGGACAGGATCAAAGCCGGGGCTGTGATGAGGATGTCCGAGCCCTGATAGGGGAAGGCTGAGGGCAGGTGGGCAAACGGCACAGCTTCTGTTACCTAACAGCCCCAATTTGGAACACCGCAGTGGAAGCTGGACAGCGAGGGCCGGTGGGGGTGCTGTGGGGGCAGCAGTGTGCCAGCGTCCACGGGTCCTCACGTGTCACAATGGAGGTCTTGGAGCCCGGGGCGGGGAGGCTCATGGAGGCCCTCATTCATGTCGCTGGCTGTCCCATTCGGGCCCCACCAAACCTCAGGACAACTGTGACCACACTGACAATGACACTGAATCTCACTCACTCTGCCCTACCGCTCAGAGGGACACAGGCCACAGCACAGCTTTGTGTCCACAGGACGGCTTTGCTCCTCACCGAGGGCAGCGCCTGAGACCGGCTTCCAGGCAGCACCCAGCTCCGCAGTGCCCCCCGGTCTCTGACCAAGGCCCCCGAGTTCTGTGTGCTGCTCCCTGGCACCTCTCCTGGTGGCTGTCCTCCCACAGCCAGGCCTCTGTCCTAGACAGGGGGCACCAGACTGTGATACTCAGGCTGTCCGGCTCCCCCTCCACCATCCCCTCCTTCCTCCTGCTGGCTCTCCACTCTCCACTCTCCCTCCTCCCGAGCCCAGGCACCCTGGTACCCACCGTGTTCTAATGGGTAGGAGTCTTGACTGGCATCACCCGGGCTCCCTAGGGTTTGCCTGCTGGGCTCCTACTACACAGGCCCCGCAGCTGGAGGTTCCCGCAGCCTCTCTGTGGGACGTTCCCAGCGTCTTGGTTGGTAGTTGGATTGCGTTCCCCTGAGGTGATCAGTTTTGCCAGAAGAGGCGCCAGGTGCAGTGGCCTGGCTGCTCCCCTGGCTCCAGGGCCGCTGGGAGAGAAGGCTGGAAGCCCAGGGCCCCGCAGGCAGACTGCCACCCATGACTGAGTTCTCAGCCCCAGGCTGGTCTCCCTGCACCCGGAGCCTCCTAGGGCCTCCCTCCACGTGTGCCCATGCATGTGTGTGGGCATACGTGCATGTGTGTGTGTGTGTGTGTGTGTGTGTGTGTGTGGTTGGTCAGTTGCATGCATTGGGAAGGTCTGATACTTGCAGTTATATGGTCACATATGACGTTGATAGACGTTGGACAGGAGCAGATCACAGCGAACACCATGAGACAAGGCCACTTGCCAACAAGTTCACTGTCTGAGTTAAGAGGGGCGTCCTGTAACCCATCTTCTGTTACTGACGCTGGACATTTTATTTCTCTGCCTTTGTTTACATCCTCGGCAAATACTGAGCCTGAATTTCTGCTCTCAGAGGTCACTTCCAGTTGCCTTGTATTGGAAAACAACAGGCTACATTGGTATTGTAAGCTTTCTCACACTTATATCAAAAATGGGCACAAGCCCTCCTACATTTGAAAATTTAAAAAATAAACTTCTAAAGAAATGTCAGAATGAAACTTAAAAAGTATATATGACTCACAATGGTGACAATACCACCTCCTAATATTCACAGGGACATGATGACTTCTACCTGGAGGGAGATGACCAGTCCTTTCTGGATTTAGTACAAATAGAACAGAGAATGTCCTGTTAAGAAGTGAGCAAAATGATGTCAGAGCAAACCGAGCGAGAGCAGAAGGAATAGAGTAAAAGATCGGCTAACTAAAGGAAGAAAGTCACCTGGAATAGATAATACAGAAATTACAGCATTCCAAAGCCAAAGGTGAGTTCCTTAAATCTAATGAAATAGGCAAACTTCCGGCAAGATCGATCAGGCAGGAAAACTGATGCACAGATAATATTACCAATAAAGAGGTGACTAGAAACATGGATAGGGCAGAGTTTTTTAAATCTCAGAAGAGGTTAGTATGAACAACCACGTTAAACAAATTTGCCATCAGGTGACATGGACAATGTTTAGTCAAGTATAACTCCTGGGAACTGACTTTAGGAGAACGGGAAGCGGGACCAGATTGATAATCATGAAAGGCCTGCTTCTGGGTGGTGAACATCTACCCAGAACTAAAATATAAAGTACAACACGGGAGAGTTACACCACAGCACGGCTTCCTGGAGAATTACACTGAGACTTCAAGGCCCAGGCGATCTTCCAGGAACAGAAAGAGAGGTAAGCTCCCTGGCACACTGTCTGGAGAACAGAACTAGGCACAGAGAATAAAGGGAAATTTCAGGCCAGTTTCCATTACAAAGATAGATTGAAAAAATCCAAAGTAAAACATTATCAAACCAACTCCCAACGTGTAAAATAATTACCAAAAGACCCAGGAAGGTCTAAACCACCGTGGTTTAACAGCAATTAGTGCAATATGCCACATTAACGGAGCAGAAATAGGTGATAAAAACCATGTCATAATCTCAATAGATATGGACAAATACTTTTTTTTTTTTTTTTGGTTGATAAATTCAGCCACAGTTTGTGATAAAACTCTTAGGAAACTTGGGCCATAGGTGACTTCCTAAAATGATCAGGGTGGCTTTCCCAGAGCCCACAGCTTTGGGTGTTGGGGATATGCTGGCAGCCCCGCCCCTGAATGAGGGGTGATGGACAGGGAGGCCCAGACAGGGCAGGTGACTGCAGGCAGCACACGGCGATCAGAAATACACAAAGGTGTGAGGATCAGGAGGAGAACCAAGATGGGGGCATAGGTAATCACATATACTTGCTGCCTCTCACAACCACATCAAAACCACGAGTAAAAGGCAGAACAACTGCCACCCAGAACCGCGGGGAAGCTGGCTGAGTGGAAGTTCCACAACTAGGGAGGTGAAGAAAGCGCATTGAGACTGGTAGGAGGTTCGGAGGCGCGGAAAGTGCTGGCACCTGGATGTGCTGCTTTTTAAACCGGGAGGCAGATACAAGCTCCCGCTTGCTCTGAACTCCAGTTCCCGGCGAGACTCCGGGGGACCCAGGCCCCGTTTTCTATGACTTCCCCCGAGCTAGGGCAGCCCAGCCTGGGCTCTCCTGTTACTTGTACGCTAAGCCCTTCTGGCTTCACTGTCCCCAGCTTTAGTAAGTGTCCCCCAGAGTCACCGAGACTCGTGTTGTGAAATGTTTCCTGCACGAAGTCAGGAACCCACATGCTACCGGCCGTGCTGGGCAGACTCGCCAACTGCCAAGGCCCCCTTCCCAGTAACAAAAGGATGAAGCATCTTAACACACAGAGCTGGGTGTTTATTCTCAACCTGGCCAGGGCGGAAGTGTAAAAAGTGTAAAATTGCCTGGATCTGACTCAGTGGGCCAGGGCTGAGCGGAGGGTCCTTGTGGGACTGAATGAAGCACCCAATCCCACTGCCCTTCTCCCAAGAGCCCACACCACCAGACTCACTGTCCTCACAGCCTATCGTGTCCCCTCCTGCTTCTTGCACAGCTCCGTGTCCCTCCTGCACACCAATCCCTGGGCGCCCTCCCTCTGGCCCTGGCGGGTGTCACCAGGCACCCCTCCTTCCATGCAATGCACTGCAGGGTGGAGATGTGGCCCGGCTGAAGTGGCACGCCCCGCGCCTTTCTCCTGCACCGTCAGGCTGTCCCTCTGGCCTTGCTCAGCTCCTACTCCCCTGAGGGCAGCCTCTGCTGGGCGACTGGCTACGGGGACATCAGGCCGAATGGTGGGTGAGACCATGGGGTCTAGGGCTAGAGGAAGCTGCTCAAGGAGGAGCAGAAGGCACTGCAGGTGCATGAGGCACCCCAGCCTTTTTCTCTGCCTCTGACCCATCCCCGCAGGCCCGGTCCCGGCCTCATCCTGCCCACCCAGGCCTGCTTTGGACAGGCATCTGCCTCGTTGCCCACACGCATGAACTGGCCTGCCCTGGGGACAAAACACGTCAGGCCTGCCTTTCCTGGCTGTTTCCCAGAGAACAGGCACTGAATGAGGCACCCTATCCCACCGCACCTGCTGCCTAGCAGTCTCTGAGGACCCTAAGCCACCCTCCCTTCTCCCACCCTCACCGTCCACTCTGCCCCGCAGTGGCCCTGCCTGATCCACAAAGGCTGGCACAGGTTCTAGGCCCCGGAGCCCATCACCAAGGAGCCGCTGTGTGCTGGCACTTCCAGGGCCACGGGGCTTCTGTGAGGTTCGTCTCCTCTGGCCTGTGCTCCTGCCCCTGGTGCCCTGGGGCAGTGGTCGGCAAACTCATTAGTCAACAGAGCCAAATATCAACAGAACAACGATTGAAATTTCTTTTGAGAGCCAAATTTTTTAAACTTAAACTATATAGGTAGGTACCGTACATTGTTATTAACTTAATGAGGGTACTCCTAAGCTGGCCTTTGCTAAAAACTCAAGGGGCCTCCGAAGAATGGCTGGTTAGCCAGAGACGGGTAAGATTCCTCAGGGAAGGAACAACCTAAGACAGGCACAGTCGCAGAGGGGCCATCAGGAGAGAACTTGGGGGTCAACAGAAGTGGGGCACAGAACCTCAACCCCCCAACTTTGCAGGGGCCTGAATCCTCAGCCCTACTGAAGTAAGTCTCCTGCCCCCATGGCTGCTTCGTGCTTCCCATGCCCAGCTCAAATCAGGACCCAGGTAACAGACAGAGACTTGGCCGACAGCAGCTGCCCTCTCACTCCAACAAGAATTGTTTGAGTTGTCGTGTACCCATGGTGTGGGGAAGTGGGTTTATGATATCTAAATCCAGCCTACCACCAGGAATGCTCAGGGCCTACTCAAGAAGGCAAATAATCCTTTCCACTAATATTTACAGGGTAAAATAAGATTGTTGTTAGAGTAATAAATTTGACAGTAAAATCGTAGTCAAGTTTTCAGGCTAATTTAAATTGGCTAATTGAAACAAGCGAATATTCTAGAAAAATTAATTGTACTGGACAAAAAGCAGTTCCTAAAGCATTGACTACATTTTTATTGGTAGTTCATCTCATGATAAAATTGCATAACATGTAATGAACCTAAAGCAGTAATATTATAGTGCAAAAAATTAAAATTTAAAAGCTATCAAGACTACATTATAAAATTTTCAAAAGCCTCCTAATATTTAAATTAAAAAAGGGGGGAATAGTAGAAGAATATCATGTAAAGAAAAATACCCTATAAGTAAATTACATCTAGAAAATTTGTACTTTAGAAAATTAATTGTAAGGCTAAAAGCAAGACACCCATGAAAAACACACATGGTGTCAAAACAAGCCAGAGGAAAATCATTTGGGCAAAAAATGAGAAAGGATCCCACGTCAAATTTATAGAAAATATCCCTTTATTAACTTTTGGTCAAGAATATGTTTGTATATTTTCAGAAAACAACTCCAAGACCATGTGGATTCCGGCAACAGAGAGGAATTGACAGGACTACTCCAGCCATGAAGACAGAAGAGAAGCAGTCCAGAGATGGAAGACGCTGACGTCGCCTTGCCATACTAGCAGTTAGCAGCTGTGCGTCACTGCAGGTTGCCCAGGACCAAACCAGAGAGGGTCGGACCTGCATTACCACCATTTGTCCACCATCCAGAACTGAAATATCATTGCTGACATGTACACATAAGGAACTGTTTGACATTGAAATTGGGTCTCAAAAGAACTGTTGGCCCAGAAAGAAACTCACTACAGACTGATTCATTTGCCTTTCAGCATAACCATTATGGCTTGTCTCATTTTCGGTTCTTATAAGTGTATTTCTAGTAGCACATGATCTCACTCATCTAGGGGAAATGATAAACAACATAGACTGATGAACAAGAACAGACCCAGAAACAAGGAGGCATGGATCAGACTGTTGGGCCTCATAGGGAGGGTAGGGGAAGGTGGGGATAAAGGGGAGAGATTAACCAAAGGACTTGTATGCATGCATATGAGCCTAACCAGCGGTTAAGGACAACAGGGGAGTGGGGGCATATGTGGGGAGGGGTGTGGGATGGGAATGGGGGGATGAGGACAAAGATGTGATACCTTAATCAATAAAGAAATTTAAACAAAACAAAAAAGAAAACTAAATAAATAAAAACTCAAGGGGCCAAAGAGCCACATGTGGCTCGCGAGCCGCAGTTTGCCGACCACTGCCCTGGGGAGCTGGGAGAGTCACTAGACTGGCTCCCCCAGACCTCAGCTCCCCATTCAGTATGTGGGGATGAGGAAGCAGAGCCCCCATTCACAGGGACTCTGTGATGTGCCTCCCCCGTGCTTAGCAAAAGGCTTCCCAAGTCACCCCTCTAATCCTAAGTGACCCCGTTAGGCAGGCTGGGTCCTGGGCTGGGAGCTGAGGGTAAGGGCAGCAGCTATGATCCAGCTCCATGAGGCTGGGGACTCTGTCTCATCCCAATATCACCATGTGCAACAGTGTGTGTCTCAGGGCTGGTGCTCAAGACTCTGGCTGTCCCAGGGGTGTGAGCAGGTGCCACAGGGGCAGAGGGACAGGGTCCAGGCGCAAAAATGCGATGTGGCTTATAAGGGAGGCAGCAGGCCTCAGAGGCAGCACTCAGACCTGGAATAATAATGAAGTGATTGAATCTGAGCTCTGCACAGTGAGAGGCTCCGCCCCTTACCTCCCTGGGGCGGGGCCAGGTTCCTGGCCACAAGTTGCTGCAGCCTCAGAGACACTGAGCTGGGCCGCTGAGGGAGGGCGCTGTGCACAGTCGCCAGCCCCGCCTTGGGCGCTGGGAGTCCCCAGGACCCCAGACACAGCCTGTTGATCCCACAGGCCAGGCTGCCAAAGGAGGGCTGTTTGGACTCCATGCATCTGGGGGTACAGGCCCACCTCTTCTGGGGATCCCGGCTGCGGTGTCCCAAGGGCCCAGTTGGGGCTCTGGTCATCTCCCCTCTTCTTTCCTCTCCTCCTGTCCTGGCGCAGACTAGGAGGGGTCCGAGGTGCCGGGCTGGCCCTGCCCGGGAATGGTCTGGGGCCTTCAGACCTTAGACACAGGCTGGGAAGAATTCAAGAAAGAGTCCGAGTGAGAGGGAAAGCAGGTTTTATTCAGGGCTAGGACGCGGGTCCTGGAGATGACCAGGGTCGGGTGGCAGCGCTTGTGCGGGCCTCTGCGGGGGCGGGGGGGGGGGAGAAGCGCAGGTGCGCATGGGAGTGCGCACAGGCCCAGCTGGCCGGGCTGTGACCAGTCAGCGCCTGGGATTTTCCATGTTCCCAGTCTATGAACTTGGTGGTGCCAGATTCTGCCTCTGCCTTTGGGTCGGGAGGGTGATCTTGTGATCTTGTTCCTAATGTGGTCCGTTCCGGAAGTGTCCTGGCCTTTGTCACCCCACCTTCTACTAGTGGAGTCAGTTTCTCCTCCAGCCTGAATTGATCTGTTTTTATAGTCCTTGTTGTTGACCTTGAGACCACAGCAGGGGTTTCCTGCCATGTACTCTTTCCCTTTGGCCATGTGTGTGGGGATGGGGGGGAGTGGGATGGGGCTCTGGTGAGAGACCCTGGGGGCTTATTGGCCTGTGATGTCTGCTCCTACTTCCTCATTCCACTTGTAGGGAGTTTGCCAGAACTATCCTCATTCCCTCCGAACTTCCATTCCTGAGTTCTTTCAGGGGTGCTGGGGGAGGAGGGCTGACAAGGTTCCTGCTATGCAGTGTGGAAGAGAAGGGGCCACTTACTAAACCTACAATCTCAGGGGAGGCCTGTGTGCGGCCTCACAAACTCAGAGACCTAAAGAAACCCCCTAGGATGGTCTGAAATGAAAACTCTTTTTTTTTTTTTTTTGGTTAATTCTTACCTGAGGATATTTTTCCATCAATTTTCTTAGAGAGAGTGGAAGGGAAGGCAGGGGATGGGGGAGAAACTTGGATATGAGAGAGACACATCCATAGGACGCCTCCCTCATGAGCCCTAGTCGGGGCAGGGATCCTGCAACCCAGGAATCAAACTGGTGACTCCTTGGTCCATGGGCCCATGTTCTAACCACTGAGCCACTGGCGAGGGCTGAAATTAAAACTTTTTAGTTAAAAGCAGTCCGTGGTGGGTAGTCACTTTCTAATGTTATGGTCATAACTAGTTAATGTTGGAATTGGGTCCTAGAAGTGACAGATTTGACAAGAAGGTTAAGAAGGCATGGGCCCAAAATGAGAACTGTGGCAACTAAAGATCTGAGGTGAGGTAGGACCAGGGGGTAGAGGAAAGGACCAACCTTACAGCGTCTCAGATGAAGATGGCGAAGGGTTTCCCTGGGCGGAGGGGTGTAGCCCTTTTGCGTGATCATAGGTCTGTTTTATCCTCTTCAGCCTCTCCACTGGTGTTAATGTAGGTCAGTGAACCTATGGCGAACCTATGACACGTGTGTCATCACTGACACGTGTAGCCATTTCTGATGACACAAGGCTGCTAAGGCGGCCGCATGCCGAGGATGAAACATTTGCTGCTCCTGAGGATGAAACATTTGCGAAATAATGTTTTTTCCTCAAAGTGACACACTACCCGAGTTATGCTCAGTTTTTTGGCGAAGTTTGACACACCAAGCTCAAAAGGTTGCCCATCACTGATGTAGGTGCAACAGGTTTTATCAGTGACAGCACAGACTCGCCCTCTGGTGGCCCCTGGCGTGTACTGCTGCTACCTCCCTGAGGTGTTATGGCTGTCAGTTCCTGGTGGGTAGTCATTTTCTCATGCTATGGTCATAACTAGTTAATACTGGAATTGTATCCTAGAAGTGACAGATTTGACAAGACGGTGAAAGAGGCTCGGGCCCATGCCTGCTGCCTCCCTTATAAGCCACATCGCATTTTTGCGCCTGGACCCTGTCCCTCTGCCCCTGTGGCACCTGCTCACACCCCTGGGACAGCCAGAGTCTTGAGCACCAGCCCTGAGACACACAGTGTTGTTCATGATGATATTGGGATGAGACAGAGTCCCCAGCCTCATGGAGCTGGATCATAGCTGCTGCCCTTACCCTCAGCTCCCAGCCCAGGACCCAGCCTGCCTAACGGGGTCACTTAGGATTAGAGGAGTGACTTGGGAAGCCTTTTGCTAATGAGAATTGTGGCAACTAAAGATCTGAGGCGAGGTAAGAACGAATCTTACAGCGTCTGAGATGAAGATGGTGGAGGGTTTCCTTGGGCGAAGGGGTGTAGCCCTTTTGTTGATCATAAATCTGTTTTATCCTCTTCAGCCTCTCATCAGTGACAGCACAGACTCGCCCTCTGGTGGCCCCTGGCGTGTACTACTGCTACCCCCCTGCGGTGTTATGGCTGACAGGAGTCCTAAAATCTCCCCATGGGGGTTTATGGAGGAATGTTTAGCTGTTAGGAGCTCTCTTGTTTCCCTAGAACTAAGGGGATCCTAAGATCTCCTTCCTGAAGCAGGTTTCTCAGGCTTTCTTAGGCAGGAAGGGGGAAGGGTCAAAGGTTCCCTCTGAGTCTTTTCTTTCCTAATAAACAGTCCCAAATCAATATCCCAAAAAGCAGCTTCAGGGTGGCAGAACCTTGGTCCCTTCAGTCCCACCTTTGATTCTAGAAGCTAAATTAGTAGATTGCTACATGTTTCCTTGACACAATCATTCCGTTGGAATAAGTCATTTCAATTACATTGATGAGTCTCTTTTCAGGGGGCGGTGATCAGCTGGGCTCCCCAACTTCGGTCTGTGTTGTACATGTAAGCAAGCAATCAGGCATTTAGCAAGGGGCGTGCCTATGAAAACAGAAGGAAGAAGGGTTAACGATGAGAGCAAATTATAAACCAGTTTCTGAGCCAAGAAGATTTCTAGATGTAAGGCTCCAAGTCTGTTTTGCTGGAATGAAGGCCGGCGGCGACCATCGATAGGTTCTCCTGGTTGCAGTTTGAATGTCTCTTGTGATGTCCTCGGGCGCTCAGGAAAACTCTGCACGGCTTACCCAGCATCAGCCGCTGGGACTGCGTAAGTGTGAGCTCTTGTGGTGATTTCTCAAGTTCATGTCATGTCCTTTAGCTTAGTCTGCAGTTGCAAGGCTCAAGTTTTAGTTCTCAGTAATTTCAAGTCAAAGGATGGGAGAAAAAAATAAAACAATTCTTGTTTATCCTCATTATTTGCAAGTATTTTATGAATCCAGTTAAATTCCTTAGAGTTCTATAAATCTTCATCCAGTTCAAAGGTATGATATGAAAATTTATTCTCAGAAACCTATATTTTAGAATAAGCCTCTTAAAATTCAAATCCTTTCTACAGACCTTCAGAAGATGTAACATATTTGCAAAAGCATCAGAGTAAAACAATGACAAATAACAAACAAAACAACAACTTAAAATGTCATGGCTATAGATCTGATTATAATGCAACTGGAAAAGGAAATTGCTTCTCTGTAACATTTTAAAATAACAATTAGACTTATAAGTGCAGTTATATCAGAACTTTGTAGACTTTTGGAGATTTTAATATAATCTCTAGAATATCCACTTTAATAATAAAAACATATGGATAAAGGTCCTGGCCAAGTAGCTCAGTTGGCTGGAGCATTGTCCCAATACACCAAGGTTGCAGGTTTGATCTCTGGTCAGGGCACATACAAGAAGCAACCAATGAAAGCGTAAATAAGTGGGACAACAAATTGATGTCTGTTTCTCTCTCTCTCTCTCTCTATCAAAAGCAATACATAAAAATTTAAAAAATATATGTATACAAATAGAGCATAGTTATTAGCTATGTATTTGACAAAGCTTCCCATCTACTTTAAGCATATCAAATAGACCTAATTAGTTTTAAATTTCTCCTTTAAAAGGAGAACAAATCTTTGAGGTATTCTAGGGGCCCATAGGCCATTTCTAGGTTAAGGAAAAGTCTCTTAAAATTTAAACCCCGTAAAGGTTATCAAACATACCTGACCAAAAGATTGTTAACGTAAAAAAACCATTGAAACCTGTAAACAATTTTTGTGAGTTTATTTGAGCCAAACTGTCGACATATGCCGGGAAGCAGAACCTCAATGAATTGAGACAATGCTCCAAAGAATGGTGGGTTACATTTGTATTTATACATTGCCATCAAAGGAGGGACATAGGTGGGCTACATGAAATTCATTGGTGATGGATTAAGGAGGTGGGATAAAGCAAAGCAGTGGGAAACCCCTGGGATTGGATAAAAAGTAAAATGATGGACACACACTTAGGTGGGTGCAGGAACAATAAACATGATAAATGAAGGAATTTGAGGCATCTGTCCTGGGCCCACCACATCTGGTTGTGCCCCAGAGGCTCCAGAAAAAGGGAAGTTACAAGTTACCCAGACATCTCACAGATACGTTATCTTAGAGGCAAAAAGGCAAATGGGCTCAGGAAAGATCTAAGTTGATCTTTGTCAGGGAAAATATCGGCCTAGGACATGACTGCCTATTATAACCTGCTAAATATTTAATTTTCAGACCATCTTTTATGGTTATTTTAGGTCTCTTGAGTTTGCAAGACTGCCACACAGGCCTCTCCTGAGCTTGTCAGGTTAGCATGTGGCTCCTTATGTCCACACATCCCCCTTTTGGTCATAAATCAATCCAAAGGATGCATTGATGACCAACCTTTTGGTTGGATAATGGAGTCCCACGGTGCTAGGAAGGCTCATTCCTAGGATGTCTCAGTGTCAGCATGTCTTGCTGAACAGGTGGACCACTGGGGATGGGGCAAGACCATAACCTTAGATGGCATTTAAGGTCAAATTATATACACACACACACACACACACACACACACACACACACACACACTTTAAAAAGGCAGGTAAATGGGAGGCAGCCAGATCCTATATGTCCTTGTTAAAAAGTATTCTGGATCATTTCTAATTTTTGAGCCACCACGATCCGAGTCTTTTTGCTGTTTGTCTTACATTTTGCTTTTCTTTATCTAATATAACATTTACATATCATGAACAAAAGTAACAATACTAAACCAATAACATTGATTAGGAACAGAAAATGTCTAATACTAGACAAGGAAAACTCTAAGGGGAACAAGCATCCCAGCCAACCAAAATCCCTTTACACAAATTATCATAATTTTTTATTAAGCTAATTATATGTTTTCCTCCTTCATCCATTGTCAGTTGTACTTTATGATATGTTTGGCCAGATGAATTAAGACTCTGTACTATATCATTATCTAGAAGCTCTAATTTTCTTCTGGCCAGTTAGTTCCCATAAAAATGACTTCCTGGGGAGGAGTTCAATTTCCCAATACATTAGTTTTTCAGAATCAATATTATCACAGATTTTATGAACATCAAGCAAAGTCATTCTGCCTATAATTTCAATACTACACCATGTTCTAGTATTATTTAATGTAAACTTGGTGATATTATGGTAAAAATTGTTTTTAACCCTTCCCAGCAAAAACACTCCTTTCCCACATACTATATTGTTATTTGTTGGGGTAGATACAATAAGCCAGGACTGGGTGAATTCAGTATTCCATATGGATTGGGGGCATAGCCATTCACTTTTCCATTTTTTACTGACAGTGAGATGGGTTCACATTGTTTATTATTTTTAAATATGGCCCATCTACTTCCCATTGGAAGTATTCTAGTATTATTGAGGATGGTCCCTATGAACTACTGGAAATTTAAGCTTAGGATTTAACTGGCACCTGGGCTTTTAAAACACAACTTCGTAGATTGCATTTCCCATTCAAAATTTTCCAAATTCCTGGGGAACCATATGAGTCCCATAAGTGTCTGGCCTGGGTTTCTGCAGCCATTATAGTTGGTCATTGTTTCATAGCCACTTCAGATTCCATTTGCATTAGCATAGACAATAGGCCCAGTTGAGTTAGGGTACAGGCACGTTCCCATTGTTGAGTTTGTGCATGAGTTTTTGTAGTCTGTTGAGTCTGTTCTATCCATTAAACTAAGGCTTTATTGTCTTTCCATGCTGCTTCCCACCCTTTTCCTTCTTCCAGAAACAGCATTCCCTCTATATGACCTATTTGAGATAAAAATTCTTTTCTAATGAATGACATTCTTCATTAGCTGCAAGTTCAGCTTGTCCCAGGATACCAAGGCCAGCCCCTACTCGTCCAAGTATTCACCTTTTGCTTCTTTTAGGGGGACCAATGTTGTTGGACCAATGGAATGTTGTTGTCATTGGGTAGCTATGGCTTGGGAGCAGTTAGGGTATACTGAGTGGAGCCAAAAATGTTGAGTTTCCCATGCCATAGTTAAATGGGTGGAGGTGACCCCCAAAGGAGCTAGAGTTTGAGTATTTCATAGGACCTTCTCACAAGTGTCCAGGATGCAAGGACGGTGGGGTAATTATAAACATATCTACCCACCAAGTGATCCCAATAGTTTCTGAAATGGGATCCATTGATTTCTTTCTTGTTTCACAGACATCCAACCATAAGAGCATGGCTGGTGAGTCCGAGGACATGACATGCTATGACAGATAGGACAGGCTGCTGCAAGCCTTTGGCTATCATATCCAGGTGTTTTTCTTAGCTATTCATCACCCATCTCTATAGCCATACAATATTCATTCAGATTAGATCCATATACAATTCTAACCAGTGGAATTATCAGAGAAATATTCTTGGAGGTATTTGCCTAAGGTGGGTCCTTTATAATAGATAGAGCCAGAAAACAACAACAACAACCACCAAAGCTTATATTGATAGGAGAAGACCAATGTGTGGGCTAACAAAGTATTAATTTCACTATCATACCTGATACCCAGAACATCATTGTGTAGTAGGTAGGAAAGATTAGCAGGTATCCAAGATAATTTTTCATATCTAATAAAGGAAGAGGTCTGGGGAGGTAGATATTGTTTCCACTAGGGAACCATAAGGATAATAACAATATAAAAATCATTTTATGTACATTCAATCAATATCAATCAGATGATATAAAAACAAGCAATATCCGTTTGTGAGCATACAGGCCTTGTTGACGTCATCTTGGGATAGCTGTCTGCCTCCGTGGTCAGCAACTTCTCGTCCTCGAAAAGTCTGTGATCTCCGCTGCAGACAGGTGTCAGAGATGGGAGTAGACGTCCATTCACAGTCAGGTGCCTTTTTATAAAATGAGAAATGTGAACCTATCAGTTAACTCCTTTAAGTTTAACTGCACATGGTTAGTTAGTAATACCTGGTAAGGTCCCCTCCAACGAGGTTGAAGAGAGTCTTTTATTTGGTGTCTTTTCCAAGACACCAAATCTTCTGTTTGTAAGTCATGATCTTTGAAATCTTCATCTCCTGGGAGCACACTGTGAAATGAATCTGTTATCAATTTGTTAGTTCCAACAATGCAGAATGTCTGCTCTTTACTTTTCCCTATATTCAGGAAAGACTTAAAAGTCAACAATATTTTAAACAGAATCATAAGAATAATTATCCTCAATTCATTTAGTCTCATAGTTGTTTTTGTTTATCCTGATTATTGGCCAGTAGTTTTTTAATTGAGTTATTCCTTGAAGTTCTGTAAATCTTCATCCAGTTCAAAATATGACCTGCTTAGAAGCCCGCAAGTTAGAATAAGTCCAAGTCCTTTTCATGGATTTTTCTACACATATAATATACCTACAAATGCATCAGAATAAAGCTGTCCACAAATGACAAAAATTTAAAAGTGGCATGGTTATAGATTTGATTAAAAAAATTTGCTTTTCTATAAAATATAACATTCCAAGACAACAACTTCTTGATAAGTAATAATCCCTGTAAAATGACATAGAGAATAATATGAAATTTGTATACCTTTAGATTCAATTATAATTTCAACATATAAAGAATAATATGTAAGATTTTAAAATGAGGCACATGGCTTATTGCAAGCAGTGTATTGAGCATTGAAAATAATTCATAAACTCCCAATATGTGAAACGCAAATACCCAGAGTATCACTGGCAGACGCCCCCACAGGGAATCATGACGCTTAGCTTGCCAGTGTCCCTGACTGGACACATGCTACCCCCTTAAAGTTTCCTGTGAACTTGGCTCTGAGAATCTTTGCAAGTTCCTTTCTGAAGCAGAGTGCCTTAACAACGCATGTTACCTGGCCCTTGCTCTTGATTGGAGCTCAGGCACCGTCTTTCCCGACTGGCTAGTTCAAAGGGAGGTGTTGGCCCCCAGGGGAGCAGCAAGCCATGTGGCCAACTCCAAAATGGAGGCTGTCTAAACTCTTCTTTGACAGAAAAGATGATTTGTTTATTCTCACAATACATAAGGAAAGAGCAAACCGAAATCCCTAAAAGATAGACAGCCACAATTATATTGCAGACAAACAGACAGAAATCTCACTAGCTGTTTCTGGAGGCTGAACCCTGAGAGGGAGAGCAAGAAGAGCCCCCAAGATTAAGAATTCTTGGCAGCTGCTGGGATGTTCTTGCAATCTCTCTCATGCTTTCAACTCCACCACACACAACTAGGCTTCCCTCGAGTGGGACTTGCCTCTTCTTTCAACAAATTAAACAACAATAAAGAGACATAAAAACATCAACACTCGTATACAGGTGCGCAGAACACACTAAAAGTTTACACCAGAGAATGTCCAGCATTAAAAATTACCAAAGCAGTGTCTTTTGTCCCTGGTTCGGGAACTGCCCCTCTCTAGAATTTCAGTATATTCCCAAAGGACTCTTCAAAAAATAGGTTGTAGACATTTATTAACTTCAGAATAGTTCTGAGACAGTCTCTAAAATTTTTTTTAAAAATATATTTTATTGATTTTTCACAGAGAGGAAGAGAGAGGGATAGAGAGTTAGAAACATCGATGATAGAGAAACATCGATCAGCTGCCTCTTGCACAACCCCTACTGGGGATGTGCCCGCAACCAAGGTACATGCCCTTGACCGGAATCGAACCTGGGACCTTTCAGTCCGCAGGCCGACGCTCTATCCACTGAGCCAAACCGGTTTCGGCTAAAATTTTTTAAAATTAATTTCCATCTTATTGCAAGAAATTTTTTTTCTATGCTTTTTCCTTAGAAGCTTCTAATTTTCAAATCAAGATATGCATATATTCATTCAGTTTAATTTCAGAGCCAGCATTTTCTAATTTCTGCATGCAAAATATTAACATAGGTACTCCAAACAAACTGCATTTTTGGCCATCCCTCAGTTAATATTTTCTAGTTAAATCTTATCATTTCTGTAAAATAGTTTCAAGTAAAGGCTTCTTATCAGGAGTATTAAATGAGGACTGGGGTCTTGGGAGCTTCTAGCCATGGAAGCACAATTTTCCCATGTTAAATTTTTTATTTTTGGATATCTGTAGTCTGAGCAAACTTTAGACATGTTATGTAGTGGGTCAAATGTGGCCTCAGTTTCTCTCCTGGCTGTCTAAAACTACAGGGAAGTTTTGGGGCCTGGGCAGACCAAGCCTTTGATCCTCCCCCTAGATAAGCCATTTAGTTAATTACAGTTGAGTCCGGACTTCCAGATGGGGCTCCTGCATTTCTGACACCTCCACAAAGATTCTTAGTCACCTAAGAACACCTCGGAATCGGAATATTCTTTATAAAAAAAATGCTGCCCCGTTATCTTTGGAGCTGAATGAGTTCAGCTCATTTATACGGTGAAGGTTATTTTTGCTCAGACTCTCAGCAATTCCAATTGAGAAGCCAAAATCAAAACCAGCCACCCATTTTTTTTCCTCCAGTCCCGCCTTAGCCTGGGTTCTGCCAACCCATAACCTGGGGTTCTGTCAACCCTGGTTCCACCTTGAGGATTTTAAAGCACAGTTCAAATAAAGTCAGACCCTCTACCAAAACAAGGGAAGGTCCTGGATCCATGAGACAACTCACCCACGTTCACCAAATGGGCAGAGAACTGGTGGGCTCAATGGGCCCTTTGCTGGATCCTAGCACCAAGTCCAAGTCCAAGGGATGGTCCTGGGTGAGTTTTCTTTGGAATCCTGCCGCGACTCTGCCAAGTAATGTTAACAAAAAAAAAAAAAAAAAAAAACAAAACACATTGAAACCTGTAAAGAATTTTTGTGAGTTTATTTAAGCCAAACTGTCGACATATGCCAGAAAGCAGAACCTCAATGAATTGAGATAATGCTCCGAAGAATGGTGGGTTACATTTGTATTTACACACTAGAGGCTCAGTGCATGATTAAATCATGCACGTGTAGGGTCCCCTAGGTCTAACCTGCCATCCAGGCCATATCCACTGTCCTGCAAAGCCTAGTACGCTCTTTGGACACTGCTAGCAGCCTGCTCCCCGCATTTGATGGCAGGGGGTCCTCTTCTGCCCGAGCGGACACACAGCTCCCCGCTTTCAATTGCGAGGGAGCTGGGTGCCTGTCCTTTGGTGCACCAGGCCTTTCAGAAGCCTCAGGCGCGGCGGAGGCTTCTGAAAGGCCTGGTGATGGAGCGGACAGGCACCCAGCTCCCACACTTTTGCTTTCAATCGAGGGGGAGCTGGGTGCCTGTCTGCTGGTGCACCAGGCCTTTCAGAAGCCTCCGGCATGGGGGAGGCTTCTGAAAGGCCTGGTGCTGGAGCGGACAGGCACCCAGCACCCCCGCTTTTGATGGTCCGCGGAGGGACGTGGGCTCGCTGCCCCAGAGGCCCCTTCTGTGCCGCAGCACAGCCATGGCGCAGACGCTGAGCTCAAGCCACCGCTGGCGACACGAGCTCAGCGTCCCGCCGGCCCAATCAGCCACCCCGGCCACCCGAGTCCCGCCCCCCCACGCCTCCTGGCCAATCGTGGGCATAGTGAAGGTATGGTCAATTTGCATATTTGTCTATTATTAGGTAGGATTGTCATCAAAGGAGGGACATAGGTGGGTTACATGAAATCCATTGGTGATGGATTAAGGAGGAGGGATAAAGCAAAGCAGTGGGAAACCCCTGGGATTGGATAAAAAGTAAAATGATGGATACACACTTAGGTGAGTGCAGAAACAATTAACATGATAATGAAGGAATTTGTGGTATCTGTCCTGGGGCCCACCACATCTGGTTGTGCCCCAGGGGCTCCAGAAAAAGGGAAGTTACAAGTTACCCAGATATCTCACAGATATGTTATCTTAGAGGCAAAAAGGCAAATGGGCTCAGGAAAGATCTATCGTATTTTCCGGCGTATAAGACCACTGGCGTATAAGACGACCCCCAACTTTTCCAGTTAAAATATAGAGTTTGAGCTGAAACCGGTTTGGCTCAGTGGATAGAGTGTTGGCCTGCGGACTCAAAGGTCCTGGGTTCGATTCCGGTCAAGGGCATGTACCTTGGTTGCGGGCACATCCCCAGTAGGGGGTGTGCAAGAGGCAGCTGATCGATGTATCTCTCTCATCGATGTTTCTAACTCTCTATCCCTCTCTCTTCCTCTCTGTAAAAAATCAATAAAATTAAAAAAATAATAATAAAAATAAAATATAGAGTTTGGGATATACTCGCCATATAAGACTACCCTCTTCCAATGCACACCAAATAAAAATTTAAAAAACATCAGATTTGATTTCAATATGGTAATTTTAATTCAAATGCTTATGACATACAGGTACTTAGCAGGAAAACTGTCACTTATAAACATAAGGCTGTTTGTCATCAAACATGTAAACATAAAACAGTGCAAGTGGATTAAACTTTTCCTAATTCCCTCTAAAGCTGAAAAGGAGGATAAGACAATAAACCCATGGGAGCTACCATGCTGTTTGTTTTCTAAGCTGTCAACCAAACTGGAACTGATGATGATAGGAGGAAGATAACAAACAATAGAGAGAGAGCAAGTGCCGGGCAAGTCCCTGGCGAGTTAGCAATGCTGCTTCACTGCAGTCCTCAGGAGCGAGATCTGAGAGGCAGAGAAGGAGGTACGGTAATAGGATACAAGAGCAGGCCAGACAGGTGAAAGAGGCGTGTTTTTCTGGGCACAGCTCTATCTCTTTTTTCCATACCCTGGGTGTCCCGGACGCTTGCAGCTTGTTCTGCTCTTCACTTACACCTTCCCAGTGAGGCACCCCCTCACCTTGTCATTGGGACCGAGTTAAGTCACTTCTTTCCACGAATCCTGGTGGGTGGATTTTCTTCTACCGTACTTATACAGCGCCGCCCTTGCTGCTTTCATACAGTCGCCGAATACAGTGGGGGGGAGCTCAAAAACGGCCACGGCCGCATCCCTGCTGTATGTGGTGAGCACCCAGCCGCACTCCATTCATTTCATTGGAGCTGGATGGAGACCGTATGCAGCACAAAAAAGGAGCCAACCGGAGACTCTTGCGGTCTCCGTCCAGCTCCATTGAAATGAATGGAGTGTGGCTGTTTTTGAGCTCCCCCCACCGTATGCGGGGACCGCAGATTCTCCAGTCTGGCTCAGAAGTTTCAGCACCCACCCTATAAGACGACACCTGGCGTATAAGACGACCCCTACTTTTGAGAAGATTTTCCTGGGTTAAAAAGTCGTCTTATACGCCAGAAAAATACGGTAAGTTGATCTTTGTCAGGGAAAATATCAGCCTAGGACATGACTGCCCACTATAACCTGTTTGTAGTTAAATATTTAATTTTCAGACCATCCTTTGTGGTTATTTTAGGTCTCTGAGTTTGCAAGACTGCCACACAGGCCTCTCCTGAGCTTGTCAGGTTAGCATGTGGCTCCTTCCATCCACAATATCATGTCTCATTATGAAATATTATTAAATTATTTATTCACCCAAAGTGACAATAAAAGATATCAAACATAAACACAGGCTAGCAAAACTTTAGTACTTGGGATTGAAAGGATAGATTTCTTAAGTAATCAAATACCTGATTGACACAATATAGCTCTTTTAATAAAATAGAATCTTTCTTTCTAGGCAGATACAGGAAAAATATTTTTCCCCTTAAAAGACTGAAATAAAAAAACCTAAACCAATTCTGTATTAGCTTACTCTTGATATTTAAATTCATTTACTTAATTAAATGTATTTCAATATTATTTAGCTTAACCATATATACAATTTCCTTTCAAGATTTCTCTTCACAAACCTTCTACAACTTTCCTAGTCCCTTTTAGTTTGCCTTTTCTTAACTCATTCAGAAATAACCAACTTTAGCACAAGCCATTTTCTCCCTGTTTCCTTACAAAGTATCTCCTATTACCAAAACCATACATTTTCTTTCCAATTTAATGTGAATTCTTAACTCTTAGAAACCTTAATCTCTAGCGACAACTAAATAGTAAGTATTCTTTAGATTGACAACTTTATGAATACATTTCATAACTTATAGAAGGAAACAGGTTCTTTTATTGGCAAATGCATTCACATTTTCAAGAGACATACTTCAAACAAACTATAATAATTCATTAACATCCAAATCCATTTTCTAGTTTCTGTGTAATAAGAAGCCCACAGTAGGTAAACTTAGATCAATCAATGTTTTAGTATTCCATGTTATCTCAAAATGTCCAGATAGTCAGTAATTTTTGTCATTTAACTTAACTTAGTAAAACTCTAAAGTTTCAAGTTACCAAAGACTTTGGAAAACTGTGTTTACTAATATGTCATTATTACTGAAAAGCTTTATAAAAAACTCTTTAGTTATAACTATTTATTAGTTCTTCGCAATTCTATGACATTTCAAAGTCAGTTATTATCCAAGATATTTTTTTGACAAATTTTGTAACTGAGATAAATGTCATGAACTTAGTTTTGTAAACCCAGGAAAAGCAAACATATATTTCATGTTAATAACTCTAAAAGGATCAAATTTAAGCCAACTTTAATATAAAATATTTTCCCAGATCATACGATCCTGAAAAACATCTGGGATAGTTTCTATTTCTTAATTTATATAAGTATTTAATTTATTTAAGCCAATAAAATATTACAACCTAGTAACTGCAATCCAGAGGCAGAAAACACATCAGATACAATATACAAACATAGCTATCACAAATTAAAACATAAAGAGAATCAATCTCTAATAAGTAGAGAAGACACAGATTTTTCATTAGTCCTTGACAACTTTTAGGGCGGCTGGAGAAGAGGGAGGGAAGATATCAGGCAGGGGCAACTTTAGCTGCTCGTGCTTTTTATTTTTATTTTTTAAAAAACAATTGCCTTTTTCCTTTTTAAAAATATATTTGTATTTATTTTAGAGAGTATGGAAGTGTGAAAGAGAAACATCAATGAGAGAGAATCAATGATCAGCTATTTCTTGCACTTGGGATTGAGCCCACAACCTGGGCATGTGCCCTGATTGGGAATCGAACAATGACCTCCTGGTTCCTAGGTGGACACTCAGCCACTGAGCCATGCTGGCTGGACTGCTCATGGTTTTTTGTTTTTAATATATTTTTATTGATTTCAGAAGAGAGAAGGAGAGAGAGAAAAAAACATCAATGATGAGAGAGAATCATTGATTGGCTGCCTCCTGCACCCCCCTCCCCCGACTGGGGACTGAGCCTGCATCTCGGACATGTGCCCTTCACAGGAATCGAACCCAAGACCCTTCAGTCCACAGGCCGATGCTCTATCCACTGAGCCAAACTGGCTAGGGCCGCTTGTGCTGTGTTTTTTTTTTTGTTTGTTTGTTTGTTTTGTTTTTTTAGGATAAACCTAGATTTATTTTTGCAATTCATCCCAGACATTCAAAGTAAAAAACATTTTATTTATTTACTTTTTAAATTTTATTGTTTAACGTATTACAAATAGTAGTACATATGTCTCTTCCCCCCCCCCCCCACTGATCTCCCCCTGGCCTCCCCTACCTGCCCCCCATCACTTGCCCTCGTCCCCCTACCCCCAGTGTCTTTCATCTGTTGGTTGTGCTTATATGCATGAATACAAGTCCTTTGGTTGATCTCTTACCCGCCCCTCCAAGCCTCCCCTACCTTCCCATGTAGTTTGACAGTCTGTTCCATGCTTCTTTGCCTCTGTCTATTTTTTTTCAACAGTTTGTAATGTTCTTTATTACCCATAAATGAGTGAGATCATGTGGTATTTATCTTTCACTGACTAGCTTATTTCACTTAGCATAATGCTCTCCAGATCCATCCATGCTGTTGCAAATGGTAAGAGTTCCTTCTTTTTTACAGCAGCATAGTATTCCATTGTGTAGATGTACCACAGTTTTCAAATCCACTCATCTGCTGATGGGCATTTAGGCTGTTTCCAAATCTTAGCTATTGTAAATTGCGTTGCTATGAGCATGGGGGGGGGGGTGCATATATTCATTCCGATTGGTGTTTTTGTTTTCTTGGGATATCTTACCTAATAAAAGAGAAACATGCAAATTAACCATCACTCCGCTATGCCCACAGCCAATCAGAGTGAGTATGCAAATTAACCCAACGAAGATAGAGGTTAATTTGCATATGCAGGCACAGAGCAGCGTGAAGCCTGCTATGAGGGGAAGGGGGGTGGCAGAGGGAGCTACCGGAGTGGTGCTCCAGACAGAAGCGAGGACTTGCTGGCTCCCAGGTGGCCAGGGAGCAGGGACTTGCCGGCTCCCGGGGGGGAGGGGGGGGGCGGGGCGGGAGTGGGGATGTGCCAGCTCTTGGGCGGCTGGGAGTGAAGCCAGGGGAATGAAGGCCTATTCTTGCACGAATATCATGCAATGGGTCTCTAGTATTCCTAGAAGTGGGATTACTGGGTCAAATGGCGGTTCCATTTTTAATTTTTTGAGGAAACGCCATATTGTTTCCCACAATGGCTGCACCAGTCTGCATTCCCACCAGCAGTGAAGAAAGGTTCCTTTTTCTCCACATCCTCTCCAGCACTTGTCATTTGTTGATTTGTTGATGATAGCCATTCTGACAGGTGTGAGATGGTACCTCATTGTTGTTTTGATTTGCATCTCTAGGATGATTAGTATCTTTGAGCATGTTTTCATATGTCTATTGGTTTTCTGAATGTCCTCTTTCAAAAAGTGTCTATTTAGGTCCTTTGCCCATTTTTTGTTTGGATTGTTTGTGTTCCTTTTGTTAAGTTGTCTGAGTTCCCTGTAAATGTTGGAGATTAAACCCTTATCGGAGGTAACATTGGCAAATATGTTCCCCATGCAGTGGGCTTTCTTGTTTTGTTGATTGTTTCTTTAGCTGTGCAAAAGCTTTTTATTTTGATGTAGTCTTATTTGTTTATTTTCTCTTTCGTTTCCATTGCCCTAGGAGCTGTATCAGTAAAGATATTGCTACGACAAATGTCTGCTATTTTGTTGCCTATGGCTTCTTCTAAGATTTTTATGGTTTCCCATCTTACATTTAAGTCCTTTATCCATTTGGAGTTTATCTTTGTGTATGGTGTAAGTTGGTGGTCTAGTTTCATTTTCTTTTGCAAGTATCTGTCCAGTTTTCCCAACACCATTTATTGAAGAGACTGTCTTCTCTCCATTGTATGCTCTTGCCTCTTTGTCAAATATTAATTGAGCATACTGGCTTGTGCCGATCTCTGGGTTCTCTGTTCTGTTCCACTGGTCTATATGTCTGTTCTTGTGCCAGTACCAGGCAGTTTTGAGAACAGTGGCTTTGTAGTATAGCTTGATATCTGGTATTGTGATCCCTCCAACATTGTTCTTCTTTCTCAAGATTGCTGCAGCTATTCAGGGTCTTTTTTTATTCCAGATGAATTTTTGAAGAATTTGTTCTAGGTCTTTGAAGTATGCTAATGGTATTTTAATGGGGATTGCGTTGAATTTGTAGATTGCTTTGGGTAGTATGGACATTTTAATTATGTTGATTTGGCCAATCCATGAACATGGCAAATTCTTCCATTTGTTCATGTCTTCCGCTATCTCTTTTTTTTTTAGCATCCTGAAATTTTCTGAGGGCAGAAAATTTTTTGTTTTTTGTTTTTTGTTTTTTTAGGTAGGCCTGTAATGCTATAAACTTCCCTTTCAGGACTGCTTTTACTGTGTCCCAAAGATTTTGGATTATTGTGTTTTCATTGTCGTTTGTTTCCAGGATGTGTTTTATTTCTCCCTCAATCTCTTTGGTAACCCACTCATTGCTTAATAGTGTGCTATTCAGCCTCCAAATGTTTGAATTTTTGTGATAGTTTTTACTATAATTGATTTCTAATTTTATGCCATTGTGATCTGAGAAGATGCTTGATCTGATTTCAATCCTCTTGAATTTGGAGAGACTTTGTCTGTGTCCCAATATGTGGCCTATCTTTGACAATGTCCCATGTGCACTTGAGAAGAATGTATATTCTGTAGTTTTGGGATGGAATGTTCTAAAGATGTCAATTAAGTCCACCTGATCTAGTGAGTCCTTTAAGATTGATGTTTCTTTGCTAATTTTTTGTCTAGAGGATTTATCCAGTGATATTAATGGAGTATTAAAGTCTCCTACTATGATTGTGTTGCTGTCAATCTCTCCTCTGATATCTTCCAGAAGTTTTTTTATGTATTTGGGTTCTCCTGCATTGGGTGCATAAATGTTTACCAGAGTTATATCCTCTTGCTGTATCAATCCCTTTAGAATTATGAAGTGACCTTTATTGTCTCTTGTTATAGTCTTCACTTTGAGGTCTATTTTGTAGATATAAGTATTGCTAACCAAGCTTTTTTTCTTTCTTTCTTTTTTTTTCCATTTCCATTTGCCTGATATATATTTTTCCATCCCTTCACTTTCAGTCTGTGTGAATCCCTTGTTCTTAGGTGGGTCTCCTGAGACAACATATTTATGGATCATGTTTTCTTATCCATTCACTCACTCAATGTCTTTTGATTGGAGCATTTAATCCATTTACGTTTAATATTATTATTGATAGGTACATGTTTGTAGCCATTTCTGTACTTTATGCCTGTGTTCCTTCCTCCCTTTCTATTTCTTCTTTTTATAGCAGTCCCTTTAGCATTTCTTGCATTGCTGGCTTGGTAGTGATAAACTCCCTTAGCCTTTTTTTGTCTGCACAGCTGCTGATTTCCCCTTCCATTTTGATTGATATTCTTGCTGGATAGAGTATTCTTGGATTCAGTCCTTTGCTTTGCATCACTTTGTATACCTCCTTCCATTCCCTTCTAGCTTGATGTGTTTCTGTTGAGAAATCATTTGATAATGTGATGGGGGATCCTTTGTAGGTCACTCTCTGTCTCTCTCTTGCCGCCTTTAAGATTCTCTCTTTGTCCTCCTGAATGGAGCAGCCAAAGCCTGGAGTGTGGCCTCTGGTTGGGTTGGTGCTGGGGGCTGAGCTGGCCCAAGTGGGGTCCGAGTCCATTGGGGGGAATTGACCAAAAAATATGATGCATTAAGGACAGAAACCAGGTCTCACATGCCAGAGGAGGCAGGCCAAGACGAAACAGCTGGAATAAACTGGTTTGGGATTGGGGAAGGCTCAAATTTCAATATAGAACTACAAAGGTGTGGGGGCATGTACATGTGTGTGCATATATGTGCACTCGTGCCTGCCAAACGCATGTGCACGTGTGTGAGTGTGTGCATGAGCATGCACGTGGGTGAGTACACATGCGCACATACACACATTCTCTGGATTGGTCCCAGAGCAATCAGCAGCCTCTTAGATCTGAGTACCATTTGCCCCTGAGAGGAGCTTGGCCACCGGAGAGGTGACTGGACTTGGAAAGTAGTGGGGCCGGGAATAAGCTTGTGCAAGGACGTACTAAAGGAGAGACGGAGAGAGACCTCCCCAGAAACACGTCAACAGTCATGTGCCCGCACCTTTATCTGCAGCAGCCCAGACAGGAAGCAAGCAGAAGTTCATCAACAGCTGAAAGGAGAAGCACACTGTACGTTCCTGCGATGGGATACCACCTGGCAATAACAGGAAACACAGATGCAGAAGGTGACAGGGCATCCACCTGTATTACAAATGCATGAAACAAGCCCACTGGAGGGCGTGTGGCTGACCTGAGCCACTTGGGAACGAGTGGCGACTGTAAGACTAAAAGCACAGGGACTGCACGCAGCACGGTGCTCTGGTTGACAAAGTTAATTCCCACAGGGGTGCAGGGTGACGCTCCGGTACTGCTACACTGGCAGTGAGCAGTGAGGTGACTGGGTGGAGGGTGTTGGGAGCTGAGTCCTCCCTATTGGGGTGGGAGGTTGGGGCAAGCATGGAGGAGGCGCGTGTGATCCCTGTGGTGATGGGCTAGAATTGGAGACACAAGTTTGAAGTCTTGATTAGCTTAACAAAGATACATAAGAAGATGTTTATTCATATATGTCTATGCACCAGTCAGTGCACACACATTTCCTTGTTCTCTCAGCTGAGGGCCTAGATGCAAGGACGCCCCAGAGCAACCAGCACACCAGGGCCCAGACCCGGGTTTCTAACAGCATGTCCAAAACAAGGAGCCGGGGGCTTTGGAGAAATGGCTGATTCTAGGACTGAGGCAGCAAATGTTCAAGATGAGCCAGGTGTCTGAGAAGCTGTCACAGCCCAGAGGACCCTAAGGAGACAAGACGATTAAATGTCATGTGGAGCCTGGATGGAATCCTGGGACAGAAAGAGGCCACTGGGGGGAAAGTAAGGGCATCTGAATAAACCAGGGATTATAGTTAGTATAGTGTATCATATTGGGTCATCTATAATAATAAAAGCATAATATGCTAATTAGACCAGACAGCTGAACAACCTTCTGGGTGTCATTCCTGACGTCCTTCCGGAAGAAGCTGCAGCAGCTGGGGCCGAGGCAGAGGCAGTTAGGGGTGATCAGGCAGGCAGGCCAGCAGTTAGGGGCGATCAGGCAGGCAGGCAGAAGCAGTTAGGGGTGATCAGGCACGCAGGCAGAATGGTTAGGGCTGATTAGGCAGGCAGGCAGAGGG